>NC_141686.1:293947825-296846898 GCF_964263255.1 Lissotriton vulgaris
ATTCATGAAGTTATTCACAAAAATATGAACTAAAAGACTAATTTTTTGTTGAATTAAATACGAGACAAAAAGGCTTCATGAAGGTGAGAGGTTGTCTAGAGAATCTGACTCTCCTGCAAAATATCATAAAAGGGGCACGTAAAAACAGTCACTCATTAGCAGTGGTGTTCATTGATATATCAAAAGCCTTCGACTCTGTCAGCCATGGTCACATTATACAGAGTCTTGCAAGGCAAAGAGTTTCATCATACATCAGAGACATAATAAAAGACTTATACACTGACTCAACAACATCTTTCAAGGGAAAGAACAACGAATCAACTCCTGAAATAACAATGAAATCGGGGGTCAAACAAGGTGACTCTTTATCCCCACTACTATTTAACATTGCCATGGATCCTCTGATCTGTGATCTTCAGAAAAATGGCAAGGGATTCACATTTGGATCAGATGCTCTTATTGAGCAAATCACCGCTCTCGCCTTTGCCGATGACATCGCAGTACTTAGCAGTACCTGGGAAGGAATGAATAAAAATCTGAAGATCATTGAAAAGTTCAGTAAAGCTACAGGATTAAACCTAAATATGAAAAGGACACATGGATTTTATATCAGTCACCATAAAGACAAAATACTGATTAACAACTGTAAACCATGGCAATTTGAAAAAGAAAATATTGAAAATATTCATCCAGGAGAAAGTGAGAGATACCTCGGATTGAACTTTGATCCACACACTGGTCATACAAGCAACAACAAAATTAATGAGGTTCTTGTCAATTGGGCTCACAAACTTGGTAATCTACCACTTAAGCCAAATTGAAATTAAATGCTGTGTCAGTACTTGGTACCTAAACTATCATTCAAATTAGAAATGACAGGAACAGAAGCAAAAACGTTGAATGTTCTGGATCAAATAATAAAAAAGTATGTCAAACACTTTCTACACCTTCCTGCATACACATGTGATGGTCTCCTATATTCGAAAAGATCATTTGGGGGCCTCAGTATACCAAAACTATGTACACAAATTAGTCTACATAAAGTCAATAGTTATTTGTATCTCAGGGCAGTTCCAGACCTGTACATAGCGCATTCATTCATGTATGCAGGAGAAAATATAAATGAAAAAATTGGTAACATCATTAAAACACAGAAACTCAACATTTTAGATAGTAGCTTTCTGAGCTATGATTTGAATTTGTTAGCAACATATGATTGGAGGAAAGAAGAGTTTGAGAAATGGGCAAATCTCCCCGTCCAAGGTGATGGTATAAAATACTTAGCAAGGAATCCAACCTCAAAGTTCTGGATCACTAAGCATAACAAAATGAAAGAAAACCAGTGCATAGCTGCGCTGATGTTAAGAGCAAATGTTTTGTATACCAGAGAAATCATCACTAGGGGAAGAAATTGTGTTTTTGCTACATGTAGGTATTGTAATGATGTTTGTGAAACAATTTCTCATATTTCAGGCGCATGTCCTAAAATTAAGGACATTAGGATAAAAAGACATAACAAAATTCTGGAATTGCTCATTGATAGAGCGAAAAGATGTGGTTGGATGGCATACAGGGAACCTCATGTTAAGAACAATCAAGGAGAACTACGAAAACCAGATGTAGTGTTTACCAAAAATGGTACAGCTGTAGTGATTGATGTTTCAATTTGTTATGAAAATTCTCCGAATTCCCTTGAATTAGCGTTTGAGAGTAAAGTGAAATACTTTCAGGATCTGTCACAGCAAATCAAAGATCTCACAAAATGTAACACTGTTACATTTCATGGCTTTATCGTTGGATGTCGTGGTATTTTGCCTCAATGTAATGATGTTGTTCTGGCTGATTTAGGTCTTCAAATGGCATTTTCATTCAAGAAAAATGTTTGTCTGACTACTTTAATGGACACTCTTAAAATGTGCCAAGTATTCATTGACAATTGAGTATCAACCTTATAATGAGATGTACACTTTCTTGCAGCACACATGTCACCCTTATAAAGCATAATATTTTAACATATAGGTTTATAGTTGACACAAGAGTTAGTATAGATGTAAATTTTATAGATGTGAATTTTTCTAGATGTGCTGTTTCTAATTAGATGTGCAATTTATAGATGTGTATTTTTGTCATATATATGTGTGCTTATAACAATGTAGATATAGTGTGTACATCATACTTATTGAAATGTCTTGAATGATGAATAGGTCTCAAATAATCGCATCCACATAATCATCACATATGGATTATTGATGTCCTGCTAATCATATTTTAATTTCTCAGGCCTGTTCGTAGACAATCTTAAAATTGTTGGAATAGTACTGCAAGGTGTAATATCTCTGGCCTATATTTGATCCCAGTTCCAGTGAGGACAGCATTTGTGGCTGTACTCCGGAGCGAAAGAATGTTGTATTGTTGGAAGCAAAACGGAATTGATGCTGATAGGCAGCATAATAACCCAGAATGAGCCACCGCGAGGTGGTACAGATTAGCCAAATGCCTTGTCATCTAATTAGTGACGCGCATGAATGGATGAACGAGATTCCCACTGTCTTTACCTACTATCTAGCGAAACCACAGCCAAGGAAACGGGCTTGGCAGAATCAGCGGGGAAAGAAGTTTTGTTGAGCTCGACTCTAGTCTGGCGCTGTGAAGAGACATGAGAGGTGTAGGATAAGTGGGAGGCTCTCGGGCCGCCGGTGAAATACTATACTATTATATTGGATAATTCCCAAAATGGGTTTCGTGCAGGTCATAGCACTGAAACTGCTCTTCTGGCTGTGGTGGAGCACATCAGGAACCTGTTGACCTGGGTCAGACGGCGGCACTGATCCTTTTGGATCTCAGTGCCGCCTTCGACACGGTGTCTCACCAGATTCTTTTACACCGTCTGATGGAGGCAGGAGTCGGAGAGGTGGCACTCGAGTGGTTTCGTTCCTTTCTTAAGGAGCGAGCCTTCAAGGTCTCCACACCTCCTTTTATTTCTGCTTCTCGCCCCATACTTCAGGGTGTCCCTCAGGGGTCGGCCCTTAGCCCTACCTTGTTCAACTTATATGTTCAGCCATTAGCGGAGGTAGCCCATAGTTTTGGTCTCTCCTTGGTGTCATACGCCGATGACACGCAGCTGGCGGTGGCACTTAATGGCGACTCCAACATGGATGCCCCCACTTTCCAGATAGCTTTAAAAGCTGTGGCAGGCTGGATGGCGAACAATCGGCTCCAACTGAATGCCTCCAAGACGGAGGTTATTATCTTTGGTAGGGAAAGTGGATTATGGGGAGATCAGTGGTGGCCGTCTGATCTTGGCCCCGTTCCATCCCCCGTGACTGAGGTTAGAAACCTCGGGGTGTGGTTTGACAACAAGCTCTCGTTCACCTCACACACAAAACGTGTGGCTGGCACCTGTTTTGGTACTCTGCAAGGTCTTCGACCAATTTTTAAGTTCTTCGATGCGGAGACCAGACAGATTATTGTCCAAGCTCTGGTTCTTACCAGGCTGGACTATGCCAGCTCCCTGTTTCTGGGCCTGAACCAGGCCGAGCTATCCCGCCTTCAGAGAGTCCAGAACGCGGCAGCGAGGATGCTTGTTGGCCTCCCGAAGTTTGTTTCGGCTCTTCGGACTATTCAAGATCTCCATTGGTTGCCGGTGGGGCAGAGAATTAAGTTTAAAGCTCTTTGCTTAACTTTTAAAATTCTCAAATCAGCCTCCCCTCCTATTCTTGCACAGACTATTCAGCACTATGTCCCTGCCAGAGCTCTTCGCTCCGCCGGATCCAATCTTGCCATTGTGCCACGTTTCAAAAAATCTAGGATGGGCGGACGCTCTTTCTCAGTGTTGGCAGCAGCCCTTTGGAACTCTCTGCCAGCTTCTCTTCGCTCCATCCCTGACTTGCTCCCTTTCAGGAAGGCACTTAAAACTTATCTTTTTTCCACAATTTAGGCCCTCGTCTTTTTATCTCCTCTGATGTGTTGTGTTATCAACTTTCCTAAGCGCCGGGACGCCACTTCGCTGTGGCATCCGTGCGCTATATAAAAATTAAATAACATACCACTACTCTTATCATTTTTTCACTTACGCGGTGAGGCGGGGGTCGAGCCCCGTGGGGCTCTCACTTCTGGCTCCAAGTGCCCGGCGCCCGCCGGCCACGGCCTACTCTTGGGACAGTGGCAGGTGGGGAGTTTGACTGGGATGGTACACCTGTCAAACGATAACGCAGGTGTCCTAAGGTGAGCTTAGGGAGGACAGAAACCTCCCACAGACAGGAAGGGCAAAAGCTCGCTTGATCTTGATTTTCAGTATGAATACAGACCATGAAAGCGGGGCCTCATGATCCTTCTGACTTTTTGGGTTTCAAGCAGGAGGTGTCAGAAAAGTTACCAAAGGGATAACTGGCTTGTGGCTGCCATAGCAACGTAGATTTTTGATCCTTCGTTGTCGGCTCTTCCTATCATTGTGAAGCAGAATTCACCAAGCGTTGGATTGTTCACCCACTAATAGGGAACGTGAGCTCGGTTTAGACCGTTGTGAGAAAGGTTAGTTTTACCCTACTGTGTTGTTGCAATAGTAATCCTGCTCAGTACGAGAGGAACCGCAGGTTCAGATAGTTGGTGTATGTGCTTGGCTGAGGAGCCAATGGGGCGAAGCTACCATCTGTGGTATTATGACTGAACGCCTCTAAGTCAGAATCCCCCCTAAACCTGTCAGGTTCTGAATCATGATATAACGCGCCTGCCTAATATTGGGACTACGAGTCCCAGAAGCCTTAGCGCCAGGAAGGCGGAAACTATTAAGTATCATGGGACCCGGATGGCGGGTTGTATCGGATTAGTGATAGTTCCTGTTTGGTTGGCGGTGCGGACGCCCGTTGAACTGAAGGACCTGTGGTGCTTCGCAGTGCTAGCGCGAAGACACGGAATAGTGTTGCGGACCCATATCGGGGTCGGATTTCGTATCGGCGGTGGAGAGGCATGACGGCTGTTGCGCCTGGGAGGTGCTGTGGTGCTTTGCTGCATTGGGAGACGCGAAGACACAGCCCCCATCGAACCTCCGCGGTAGCGAAGAAGCACGTCGGCTGATGCGTGGTTGATACGCTGTGGTGCTTCGCGGTATCTAATGCGAAGACACAGTCCTCATCGGAACGCCTAGACAGCAGAACTCTGGTGCTTCGGTGGAACGCTGTGGTGCTTCGCAATAACTTGTGCGAAGACACAGGGCACGGCGGCTTCTTGTTCTCTGAGAGGGATTCTCTCGTGGGGGAGTGCTTTGAGACTTATGAAGAAGACTGCTCACTTCGTACTGAGGAGCCCATGGCTATGTTGACTCCGGTTGTGTGGGGGTAAGGCGAGCAGGATCTCTTTTCCTAAGTGCCTCCTCGTTATCATTTCTTTTCTTTGCTTTCCGGGCTCTGGTGTATAACCTCAGATTCTCGGGTTGGCCTCTGTGACATTAACAGAACAGGGGGAGTATAATCGGTTGTTTGCTAAGAGACCAGGTTTTCTGAGAGACCTGACGATTCCCATAAGGTCCTCATAGCGTGTGTCACCAGTAGGTACATAGACAGGAGATACAGGGTTGGAGAAACCTTGAGGAGTATAGGGGAATAACGTTGTGTTTATGTTCTCATAGGAAACTACCCGGGGCGTTACACAGGAGGAGGGCGTCAGGCAACAGTGTGGTTCTTCCCGCGAGTCCTTTTAGCAAGGTAGAAGCTCAACAGTATAGTTGATATAGTCAGACTGGTGCCCAGGAGTGGAATTAACGGGTTCTTTCTTTGTCTTCCAGATTGGCATCCCCCTGGCCGCACCATCCCGGCCATTTACATATTTACCTCGCCAGATCGCCTCTAAGCTTGGGGTGTCTTAGAGAACCTAGCTTGGGGAGGTCTGGAGGTGGACCCACTGAGCATCGCCCGGATCCTGAGGAGCGTGGTTATTCCTGACAAAACCGTAACGATTCCGCAGTGTCGTGGAGCCTCGGTTGGCCTGGAATAGCCGGCCTCTCTGGGGGGGCCAGTGCATAGAGCCGCTCGCTTGGGGACCGGAGTGCGGACGGAAGGGGGCGGCCTCCATCGCCTTTAGTGCACTGCATGTTCGTGGGGCACCCGGTGCTAAATCATTCGCAGACGACCTGATTCTGGGTCAGGGTTTCGTAAGTAGCAGAGCAGCTACCTCGCTGCGCTCTATTGAAAGTCATCCTCTAAGCCAAGCTTTTGTCTCTCCATGCGTGGGTGCCCACAGACACCTCCCTCCACCACACCCAGGGGTGGGTCCCTCTGCTACCAGGCCGGCGGGAGGGATGCAGAGGGGGTAACGCGGGTCCGTGGGAGGCCGCCTCCACCATGTGCCCTTCGGCACAGGGGCCTCCCCCTCCCATCCCTGCCCCACCGGGGTGCAGGGACGGGGGCCATCATCCCTCGCGGGTCAGCAGGGTGACGAGCTAGCCTGGGCTACCGGCTGGGCCTCCCCTTCCCGCTGCTCTTGGGCAAGTCAGGCAGGGAGGTGAGCAGAAGCCACCCGGGGGAAAGAGCCTCCAGAGCGGCTGCCTCTGTGCGCCAGGACACCCTCGCCGGACTGCAAGGGCGACTGGGTACGGCACCCTCTCAGGCCATCTGGGCGCTGGGTCATCCCGGGCCATCTGGTTACCTGGCTGCGCGACCAGATGGCCCCGTTGGCAGGGTGACCAGATGGCCCCGCGGGCAGGGTGACCAGATGGCCCTGCGGGCAGGGTGACCAGATGGCCCTGCGGGCTGGGTGACCAGATGGCCCTGCAGGCTGGGTGACCAGATGGTCCTACAGGCTGGGTGACCAGATGGCCCTGCGGGCTGGCCGCCAGGCTAACTTCAATTTTTGTCCTTCCCCAAAATTCTATATGCCCCCTTAATAGTCTAGGAAAATGGGCGCCCCGGGCAGGCCGTTGGGGAGAGGATGTGGCCCGGGCTTAACCTTCCTGGGTTCTGGCTGAGGGTGTGGGTGCTGGGGAAAGGTGTCCACCGGGGCCCGGAGAGGCTCTCCCTGGCCTGGCTAGGGCTCGGAAGCTGGGACCGGCCCAGGGCTTGAGCTCTGTCTGACGGTCCCGGACTGCGTGAGCCCCCATCCTGCAAGCCATCAGAGGGTCCGGGTGCTGGGGACGGGAGTCCACCCGGGCCCGGGGAGGCTCTTCCCAGCCTGGTTAGGGTTCGGAAGCTGGGACCAGGCCCGGGGCTTGAGCTCCGTCTGGCGGGGCCAGGGGTGCGTGAGCCTCCCGTCCTGCAAGCCATTGGAGGGTCCGGGTGCTGGGGACGGGGTCCACTGCATCCCAGGGAGGTTCTCCCTGTCCGGGCTACGGTTTGGAAGCTGGGACCGGCCCGGTGCTTGAGCTCCGTCCGGCAAGCCCCGGGGTGCATGAGCCCCCCATCTTACAAGCCATCAGAGGGTCTGGGAGCTGGGGATGTGGGTCCACCGGGGCTCGGGGAGGCTCTGCCCGGCCTGGCTAGGGTTCAGAAGCTGGGACTGGGGCCAGGGCTTGAGCTCCGATCGGCGGGCCCCGGGGTGCGTGAGCCCCCCATCCTGCAAGCCAGCCGAGGGTCCGGGCGCTGGTGACAGGGGTCCGCCGAGCCCCAGGGAGGCTCTCCCCGGCCTGGCTAGGGTTCAGAAGCTGGGACCGGGCACTGGGCTTGTGCTGCGTATGGCGGGCCCCAGGGTGCGGGAGCCCCCCGTCCTGCAAGCTAGCCGAGGGTCCGGGCGCTGGGGCCGGGGGTCCACTGGGGCCCGGAGATGCTCTCCCCCCCAGCCTGGCTGCTTTCAGGAGCAGGGACTGGGCCTGGGAGCAGGGGTGGCTGGCTTCATCCACTACTCTGTCAGAGCAGAGTTTTCTGCCCACCCCATATAATTTTTCTGTCCCATTTCAGAGCATAGAGCCATGTCCTGAGGACCAACTTGGTGATTTCAGAGAGCGCCTGGGAAATTCGACTTTCGTAAAGTATATTGAATACATTGTTCCAAGCGATTCATGTCTCCTTGAGGCAGATAGCGAGATCCTGCTAAACCCTCACTCAGACAGTCATTCACTATCAGGAGCTGCACGGCCACTAACTTCTTTAGAACACTAAAGTCCATGCTAACCAGATTCGTCTAGGCTGCAGCACAACCTAAGGTGAAATAAGACATTCTCATTCTACCCAACCAGGAGAATGGATTGAGCGTACCCGAACCTTTGTTATATTACAATTGTGCACAACTGCAGTTTGCATGGCCCTTTGTACCTTATAGTTGATTTGATTTGATCAGTTCATTTGTACAAAGCACGAATGGCCAGGGGTGTCTGGTGGGTCAGGACGGGTGCTGGAGTAGTGTACAAAGTGAGTTAATTGGAAAAGAGACAGGTTTTCAGCACCTTTCTAAAATAAAAAAGTGACGTGCTACTCTTTATCGTGATCGGGAGTAGGTTCCAGGTCTTGACTGTCCCTAGCATGATGCTTCTTCTGCTCCAGTGTGCCTTCTTGACCCTGGGTGTTTGGAGAAGTTTAGTGTGTCCGGATCTTAGACTTCTAGACAGCATATATCATTTCAAGTGAGTCCTCAGAAATTGTGGCCCTGTGCCATGTAGTGCTTTAAAGGCCAGGCATTCGGGTTTAAACTTAATCCTCTTATCCACCGGGAGCCAGTGGAGGGCTGTTAAACCGTGGAAGACTGGCCCAGACCTAGGGATATCCAATACTCATCTGGCTGCCACATTTTGAAGGCACTGCAGCCTTAATAGATACTGAGATTGGATCCCCATGTACAAGGCGTTGCTATAATCCAAGCTGGACAGGGCTAATGCTGTAACCAATGTTTTTAGGGCATCGGGAGGAATGAATGAACAGATTTTCCTGATAATTTTTAGGACGAACCATACGGTGGAGGAGAGAGTGTTGATCTGACTATTGAATGTTAGTTTATCTTAAATAATGAATCCTAGGTTTTTGACCTTAGGCATTGGAGCTGGGCAGTCACCCAGACTGACAGGCCACCATCTGGGTGACCAGAAAGATGAATCCGATCCCAGCAGCAGGACTGCTGTCTTTCCTCCGTTCAGTTTTAGGCAGTCGGACTGCATCCACCGGTTAACCTGTGTCATGCAGCATTGAAATGGTCAGCTGTCTCATCCAGGTTGCTTGAGACTGACACCATCAACTGGTTGTCATCTGCATAAGAAACCACTGAGAACCCAAACTGCCTGAGGAGCCACATACACATTGAAGAGTGTGGAGCTCAAAGATGAGCCCTGTGGCACACCACAAGGAAGTTTAATTGACCTCGGATGTGAAGGCTCCAAATTCTATGGAGAAGATCCTATTGGCTAAACAAAGATGACAATAGTATGAGGTTGGTTCTCTGATCTCTGATCCCCAACTCAGATAGACTACTGCTAATATTTTGTGGTTCACTGTGTCGAAGGCCGCTGATAGATCTAACAAAATCAGGCGGCCTTGCACCCCAAATCTAGTATTGCCCTTAGTTCATCTGCAGCCATGACCAGAGCTGTCTCAGTTCCATGTCCCTCCCGGAACCCATACCGTGAGGGATCTAGAAGGTTCCTGGAGGTAATAAATGCAGTAAGTTATGTATTTAGTATTTTCTCCAGCACTTTAGCAGGACATGGAAGTCTGGAGATAGTTCGATAACTGCTGGGATCCTTAGGGTCAAGATTTGTTTTTTAAGAGAGGAAGGATTGAGGCTATTCTCCAGGTATCTGGAAAGATGCCAGACTGAATTACCTTATTGGAAACTATCCTAATTGTTTGCTTAATATAAGTGCAGTTTGCATACCTGATCCTTTGTTATATTACAATTGTACACAAGCACATCTTGCATACCTGGCCTTTTGTTACCTTACATAAGTGCAGTTTGTATACCTGACCCTTTATTATATTACAAGTGTGAAGTTTGCATACGTGACCCTTTGTTATATTACAACTATGCCCACATGCAGTTTGCATACCTGCCCCTTTGTTACCTTACAGTTGTGCATAGGTGCAGTTTACATACCTGATCCTTTGTTATATTACAATTGTACACAAGCACAGTTTACATATCTGAACCTTTGTTATATTACAATTCTGCACAAGCCCAGTTTGTATACCTGACTGTGAGAAACTGCCCTCTTTCTGCGTGGTTGCCCCAACTTTTTGCTGAACTGCTGATGAGCTTTGACTGAGTGTGCATGGGCTCCTATCAATCAGATACCCGGGGCCTATGTTCTTTCTCAAAAAATGCACTCTCTGGCCACAGGTCAGTCCCTGGTAAATGGTACCACAGGTACCCAAGGGCACTGTGACCAGGGAAGGCCTCTAAGGGCTGCAGCACTTATTGTGCCACCCTTAGAGGCCCTGTACCTTTACACTCACACTCTGCCTTTGCAGGCTGCATGTTTTGGTGCAGAACAAAGTGAAGAGCCGACATGGCACACATGTGCCATGCCTACAACCCACTGCTCTGGCATAGATCAGTCAACCCTCTAGCTGGGTGCGCTATACCAGTGGTGATGGTACGGGTGCAAGAGCCCTGTACCCCTACAGTATCTAAGTCAATTCTTAAATGTTGTAAGTGCAGTGTTGCCAGTAAGAGTATATGGTACTGGAAGTTTGTTATCACAAACTCCACAGTACCAAAATGGCTGCCCCCAAAACTGAGAAGTTTGGTATCAAACTTCTCAGCACATTAAACCAACACTGATGCCAGTGTGGGATTTACTGAAAAATGTGCACAGGGGGCATCTTAGAGATGCCCCCTGAAAAACGACTTAACACTAGTGACACGGTTAAGTAGCTGCTTTCAGCTGATACCACCAGACATGTTTCTGGACCCGAGGGTCGTGAGCCTGCTGCTCTCTGGGGACTGAAACAATGTTCATCCTTGGTTGAGGTATCAAGCCTCCTCCTCCAGGATGAGCAGGGTCCACGAAGGGGAAGCTTCACAGGCTTGCAACCTTTGTGAGGTTCCCCAGGCCTTTTGCTGCTTCCAGCAACTGGTCACCTCTGGTTCTGACCCCCACTTTGGACTGGAGAACCAGTGGGAAAACCAAGTGAGGAATGGAGGTGTGCCCACCTCTGCCAAACCCAACCCTCAGGTGGGGGAAGCGAGGTGAAGCTCAAATCTCAGTCCCTGCCAACTTGCAGATGTGGTGACCCAGCCAACCAGGGTGAGGCTTATGCCCCTCTCCAACTGAAGGGTGGCATAATAGAGGGTGTACCACCCCAGGGAAGGGCCCCATTGGTCCCAACCTTTTACCTACCTGTAACACCCCTAAATCTAGTATTTAGGGGCACCCTTGAACCTTGCTTCCTCATACAAGAAAAGAATAAGGAGGACGACTACTGACCTGGCCCCATCCCTTCTGGCCTATCCCCACCGTGAATCTGCAGAAGCGAAACTCTGGTGTTTCCTGCAGCCCGCAGCCTCAAGAACCCAGAGAACCTGCCCTGCCTTCAAAAGAAAAGACTCTGTCTCCCGTGAACACCGGATTTGTTCACCAACAGACTCCAGCTCTGGCAAGATCTGAGAGTCCGCACAACTCTGCACCAGACACTCATCGCCCGAGTTCGACTGGCCTAACACCACAAGAAGGTCTCCCCAGCAATCCTGACCCAGGATCCGGTGATCCCTGACCTGCCTCAAGCCTACAGCCGAAGCCTGCAGCCTAAAACCGGAAGGTCCCCCCAAAGGAGACCAGGAGCTGGTAAGAAGATCCAAACCTAATAGACGCCCCTGCAGTGATGCCGCACAGCCTTGGGTGACCTAACTGATGGTATATAACCAATCCTCAGCATCCCACCTTACCTCTCCCAGTGGTGGTAGAACCCAGAAGACCTTCATCCCAGAGCCTGCAGTGTGTTTGCAAACCGGAGACTCCCTATAGAAAGCCTGACGCTAAAACAGAACTCTGCACCCGGCTGCCCCAGTGCCGCTGAGGGTGCAACTTTGGTGCTGGCTTGAACCCCCATTTGCCCTCAGCTTAAGTCCAGGAGCTTTTCTCCCACAACCTTGTAGCCGGCTCGTAAGCAGCCACCAACTGGAGGCTCCCTATCCCCCATTGGATAACATTATGCCTCAGCACTCTGCACCCAGCCGCCCTAGTGCCGCTGAGGGTGTAACAAGAGCGCATCCTTGACCCTGGGGGACCCCTGAGTATACCACTAGAATACCAACTCTCACAACCAAATACTTCCCTTTGAACCTATAACTATATTTTCCTCCATAGGATAACATTGACTGTTTTTCTGTGAAAAGTTTCTATGTGTGGTGTTGGAAAATCTATAAAAGTTTCTAGAACTGTAACAAAATAACCAAAACGCTTTTACTTACCTGTTTACAGGAAATGTCCCAGCGAAGTATCCAGGAATACTGCACTGTGTAGGAAAAGTAATCTGTAAAGTGATCTACTTGACATTCTACTAAAAAGCCAATACAAAGCATACGTACAATATTTCAAAACATTGCATTACTAGTAGTTCTACTGTAATCAAAGCAAAGTACATATTCAACTGCAAACCAAACTGTGTTGTTACTGCAAAGTACTTACAACTTACCTGTGCCAGGTTTGCTTGGTTCTAAAAAATAAAATAACTAAAAGAATATTTTTATCCCCCCCAAAAATTGGTCTGAAGTTCAGTCCATTTGCTGACTGAGTATGTACAACACATTCTTAACATTTTTCTGATACTGCCTTACGGCTCGACCAAGCTACCACAAATAGAGTGAGGTGCTATCTACTTTACCTTTGCCTACCATTTGGGTTCCACTGGACTCTGTGCACACCATACCTCACTTTGGTATAGTATATACAGAACCAGCTTCCTACACTGACCCTTTGTTATATTTCAATTGTTTAGTTTGTATACCTGATCCTATGTTATACTACGGTTGTGCGCAAGTGCAATTTGCATACTTGACCCTTTTTTATATTGCAATTGTGCAAAAGCAAAGTTTGCCCACTTTCGGTCCCATCATATTACAATGCTGTAGGACATGGTCCTGGAGATTGACACAGCAGTCAACACCACTGCAGACTGTCATAAGCTGATACACACCTACATACTCCACACATATACTGTAGCATGCACAATACACCCTGGAAGTACCTTGCCAATTATACTAGCATGCTCATATATATTATATTATAAGCTAAGAGCAACTTGCAGAGGCCAAATTACAGAGCTTCAATCGAAGCCCACAGACCTTCCCCAAATGTCAAAACTAACGCTGCCCCAGGCGTGAAACAATTAGTGGCCGAAACGTATAGATCAACAATTAGACAAAAAGTCTAACTCACAGACCCCGATACCCTCACAGGTGACAAGGAGCACTCTACAAATCTATTGATTGATTGACAGACAGATAAGCAGTGGTTGTTCTGTAGTGTAGTTCCTATATTCCCAATAGGCTCTGCGCATTGGAATAACATATTATAGTTTAGACGTAGGACTGAAGTCGACTAGGTCTCTATCATATATATTAGACTTAATTGCGAGTGCCAGCTAGCTCGGAGGTCACTAGAAACTTTCTCGAATAAACAAGAAGGGATTAGTTCTGACAACCATATAACATGACAACTTTGTTTCCCCCGAATGAAACGTATCTCTAGAGTCGCGGAAACAATATACGGCTATTTCACTCAGTCAATTGTGCATGCTTCGATTAGAAACAGAGAGACAGGCGTTTTCAATAAAAGTATTTATTGAACAGTCTTATTTCTTAAGCATTAGAAATGCACTGCTACAATTGAAATGCTAGTTAAAAAATACGAGGCATATAATACAAATAGTATTATAAATAGTACTGTAAAAGCATGATATGGTTTCTAAGCCATAAACATAGAATACATAAAATGCATAAAATACATACAGTGATAAAATGATGGTGATAAGTACTCAACTGGTGGTTCTAAAATACGCCTACTCCGGTGTGCCTAACCTAAGTCTAGTACGAGGGAGGAGTAAGTGTGGTGTAGCTTAAGTCTAGTAATTTTCTGCCAAGAATCTGCTCCAAGAATTCTCTAAGGGTCGAATCAGCTCCATACCTTGGTTTTAGAATGAAGGAGGTCTTGTATCTCTCTCTCAGGACTCGATTTCCCAGATACCCGCAAGGGTAGCCTGGAAACACCGGAGCTGGATTTCTCGGCTGGAGAAAAGACAGCGTCTCTCAGTTCATCAGCTGTAGGGTTGGCTTCATTCGGCACTTGCTGCTGCAGGGCGTCGGGCAAGTAGTTAGTCGATCTGCTCCTAAACCACCGTGTGTTTGACTGGGCAAATGTAGGCATATTTATACTGTGAAGGTGCCAACTTTGACGTAAGATTGGACATAATATCGTCACTAGTGCCTCAGTTCCTTGAAAACTCCAGGAGTTCATGGATAAATTAGTATTCAAGCAGGGGAAAGTCCCTGACTGCTGAAAGCTGGTATTTCCAAGAAATCGTTGTGGACTCTCGGAGTTTAGTGGAAGTAGCCATGCCGTATTTGGCTGCACAGGCTAAGACTAAATAAGGTAATGATTCCTTATGCCTATATAAGAATTGGGTGAATTATACCTATATATGGCCATGAATCGGGATAATTTCACAAGGGTCCTAGATTCCCACATAACACCCACTCCATGATTATTAAGTTCAATAATACCTAAGCACTGAACATATCTAAAGCAAAGTGTTCACAATCCCACCCCAAAAAACAAAAATGCATTTGAATAGGCTTGTTCACATGAAATGAGTATATACTGTATGCAAAAATGTATAGGCATCATTTGAAATCAAGAGCATATATTCTCTTATTAAATAAAATGAAAGTACATTCATCAATTTGATACCTGAAATCTGTCCCATAGCATAAGTTTATTAATTGTGTTTGTTTTCGAGATTGAAGCCAAATATTGTCTTTTTAGGAAGTTCAAACACGAAATCTTGTTCTCTAAGAATAGTTCTACTTTAAGCAGATTACTCTGTGCCAAAAGTTCAAATTATTGGATTGTTTTGAAAAATGAAGGCCGAATTGCAGAGTTCAGGGAACGCTGTGTGAATTTTTTTTTTTTTTTAAATTTTTTGAAAACCTTTATTGTGCATAAAGAAAGAACAAATACGGGCCCACAACCGTCAGGCCGGCCACGATACATTTGAAGCACAAGCGCAAACAATACGGTTCCCCAGCGGCATCAGGCGACATAGCAACTATCACTGGACATACACAGAATGGAACATGCCGCCGAGGAAAAGGAGCATTGAAGGTTAATTTTTAAAGTTTTTTTCGGACAGAATAAAAGCAGTGAAGAATAGGAACGAAGGAGAATTGAGTCCGTACATGAGCTTCACGACATGAGCAGGCAGCATCATCAATGGAGCAACAATGGAATTTAACCCCCCGGGAAATATGGCGGCGCAGAAGAAAACAACAAGAGCATCAGTCAGCATTTCAGTCCCGCCCACAGCACCACCCACTCCCTGCAAACCCTATCGCGGACCCAGAACAGAAATAAGATTAAGAAAGCGCAGAAAATAGAAAAAATAAGGCCCATAGAACGAAATGAAAAAAACCAGATCTAACCCCCCACCCTACATCAATGCGGAGGCTACGGCCTATCCCCCCCCGGCAATGTGTCTGTCGCCCAATAAAGAGCCCGAAATATAGACCAAGAAAAGAGGGAAGAGAAAGGGAAGATGAAGAAAGAAAATTGGAATGTTAACCCTTGAATATATAGGGAGGAAGAAAGAGTAAACCAGTCTACCACTCCCAGAGAAAAAAAAGGGGGGGATGCGGGGAGGAGCCCACCCAATATCGAGCCTCCCGGACTCTCCAGCCCTGTGTAACTCCTACGCCGTGCAGAGCAATAATCCGAAGACATACAATCAAAAAAGGGAGCAGAAGTAGTCGCATCCAGGTTATCGAGTCAGCACATGAACCATCACCCCATCACTAGTATGCACAACAGAACATGCCCCCCTCCACTCCACATGAGAGTTTGCCACAATCAGCAACAATAACAGGATAAATTGCGAGGAGGCATAGCTTCAATACACGCCGATGGGGCGTCCCAGACTGAATCCCCACCAGACAGAGCACCGTAAGTCGTCACCCATAAGCCCCTAGCCCTGACCAGACCGCGGACGATCCCTCCACCATGACACCCGGCAGACGTTCGCCACAGACGAAATAAAGAAACAAGATGGCCCCCCTAGGTAGTACAAGAGCAGAAAGGAGCAAAATGGACGCCGCCTAGCAAAAACAGTTCTCCTGTCCCCATGGATCATCAGCTGCAGAACAGTCAGGCAGCGCAGAGCAGGTAGGAAAGTCTGTAGATCACAATGCCCATGGGTAGCCAGTTGAGGCGCCGACTGCGCCGCAGACAAAGACTGCAATGTCACAGAGAAAATCCTCGACACCGGCAGAGAGGGAGACACTGTAGCATTACCACGGGAGCTATCCACCATTTCTGTAGCCGGCAACATTGTATCCCAGGTGGAACTCCGTGGAGGCGGAGCAGCTTGGCGAGGGGAACAGGTCTGTGGTAGAAGCGCCGCCGGATGAATCACAGTATCAAGCTTCTCACACAGTGTCTGAACGTTCATACACATCTCAGCCCTCAGTTCGGCAAGCGCCACTAAGACAGTGTTGTAGTTCACGGCAGGGGAACGTGCCACCATGACCGCAATTTGAGGCGCGGTTCGCCATGCAGCAGACCGGTCCAGTGGCTGTTCGTCGTCACACTCCTGGGTCATCATATAGGGGAGCACCGCTTCCGTGACGCCCGCCATCACTTTCGCACGCACGGACAAGCCGTGTCTGTGCAGGCGAATCCTCAAGGGAGACAAGGTCCCCGGCCACCAGTCAAGAGCCCCCCCCGGCAAACTCAGGGCGGGGGCACAACAATAGGCAGGCTCCTTCAATCAGCTGCACACCAGAACGGGAGGGGGGGGGCACGGCGCAACTCACCTGGGCACCCCTCAAAGCGAAGCGAAGCGTAGCATCAGTAGGTAAGGAGCAATCTTCGCAGAGGGGGCCAGGAAGCAGCGTCGCGCAGCACGCAATAAGGCAGATCGCCGGCCTCCCCCCAGTTCGGCTGGGTTACAGTGCTGCAGCAAGCGCCATCTTAGCGGGGCCGCCCGGGTCTCAGCTCCAGGTCCAGGGGCGGTCGCGAGCGCAATTCCGTCGGTTCTCGGGCTAGAAGGCTGGTAGGATTTCCAAAAAGACACGAACAGCCTCAGCGTCCTTTTGCCGTCATCCCACTGTCACGCGGAGACCGGATAGAAGGCAGGATTAATCGGTGGGAGACAAATGCACGGAGAGCTGGGAGACTAGACGTCCGTCTCCGTCGCCATCTTGGCTCCTCCCCCCAACGCTGTGTGAATTAATCAAAAGTTATTCTCAGGAGTGTCAGGAGAAAACATAAGATCATCTAGGCTGGCAAAGAAACCGTCTACCGTAGTAGGTGAAAGTGGAACCACTTCAGTTAGCAGATCAAAAGTGCAGAAGTGTGGATCATTGCCATCAGCATTTGATGCATTAGCAATGTCCGTAGTAGATGGTACCTGTGTGCCTGTAGTTTCTCGTATCTCACCCTCAGTCAGACTTGCCGGTGAGACCTCAACCGTTGGGGGCAATACGATGCATGAGCCGTTACAGGACCTAGCAAAGCGTCAACATCCGATGGCAGTACTGATGGAAGTGTAAGACAAATGTCCAACACGCATTCCTGTCCGCAAAGCAGGCATCGAAGAAAAGGTAAGATGCAATCTTGCCAGATTGGTCTGAACGAAAGAAACCAGGTTGTGTTCAGATCTCTTAAACGAGCCAAGCCAAGAATCTGTGAAATCCTCTCACGATACCTCATGGCAAGGAGGCATTGTTCCATGATGGTCTGGGTGTTGCTGGTGGCCGGACTTGCCATATCAGAGCAGAAGGAATAAAAATAGAATTCCTGCAGGCTCCGTGCAAATTAATACCCTGGCACAAAAGTGTACCTCTCAGCGAGTTTTTGCAATTATTACCACCAAGGAATACTTCATGTCCCCTATTCCAACATCTGTGTGTGTATGGTAAAACACAGGTCGACTTAATGTATTCTTTACCCAACCTTTCATACAGGCCCACTGGTATATGCTCCAGACAATACTGAAACAGGAAAGAAGTCACTGGCAGCGTAATGGTGCCATGAATTATCCATTCAATGACAGGTTTCTCAGAAACTGCTAGTTGTAATCTTTTGAGTTTTTCAATGCTCAGCACTGTATAGTCTGCTCCCCTTTGTGCCAAAGAGATTCGTTTATCTATAAGGTTAAATACAGAAAACAATGACGTGGTATTGATTAGATGCCATGGCACATAGCCTGAATGCAGATTTTGCAACATCCAGCCTAGCAGCATGATAGAACGTAATTGAGACTGGCCATGTTGTGACATTAACAAGTCTTGTTCTATGATGTCAATGGCAGATGACACGATGCTGTCCAAAGAATAAATTCTGGTACGGAGTCGTTAACCCATTGTCCACTACAGAGAGGCTTTTTTCTAAATGAATACAATGTATTTCTCGTATTCTTTCTGCAGTTTCCATTTGCGTCACTTTCCATATTTCATTGTGTGCCGCTGCCGCATATATTTCGGCGTATATGAAACGTTTTTGCCGTGGTTTGCAAGGCCTCATTAAGAAATCTCGCAAATCATTGCTTTCTTTAGGTAAAGATAAGTGTTGTTTTATTTCTGGAAATGTAGATTTCTGAAGCCACTCAAGGCACAGTTTCCCTACACTGTAAGTGGTTACTATCCCTGGATGTTGTCTCTGGGAATATCTTGGATCTGGCCTATTCATTTTGAAACCCTGTGTTTTGTTCAGGAATCTTTCTTGACAGTTATTTGTGTCTGTGGGCCAGATTAACAATTTTTTCCAATCAGGATTTGTTCTGTTCTGTTTTAAAATATGGGGTACGTCTACCCCCTCTTCTGTAGCATTATCACTGTCAGATGTGGGTTTAGGTATAGACGGTTTATTTAAATCTTTTATCTTAGCCAGGCCAAGACAAGAAGTTTGTTGAACAGTGTCATTTAAAAACATTATTTGTTCTGGTATAATGCAGGCTCTGAACAGGGCTTCTAAACCTTGCGCCTGCCAGTCTTTCGTGCCCCAGACAGTTTTTGTCTCGATGTTGTCTTTCCAAAAGTCAAAACCTAATGTAGATGTTAGGACACGGATTTAGTGTCAAAGAGACTAGCCCTGATGTGTAAAATAGCTTCTCCTCTCTTTCAGTTGTACCTGTAATTTGTGGATACTCCCTTGTCCTTTGAACCTCTTTTCCCAGTTGTATTTTGAGACGCTCCCGTAGACGCTTAATACCCACCTCCACCACTGCTTCTTTGCTTGGTTTACTGATCCCTTGGAGAAGTCCACACCCCTATTCCTGAAACTCCACGCCCCCTGTCCTGTTACGTTTCCTGTTCCTGTGTTTTGGCGTGTGTTTTGAATCTCTGCCGAGTCCAAGACCTTTGCCACAGACTTATCCCTTTTTGTGCCGAGTTGGTTCCCGCTCGCATCTGTCTCAAGCAAGCTTTTTCCCCCTACAGTGCAAGACCCTCCTGACCTGTTCATTCCAGAAAAACATCTTTACTACATCATCTGGGGAAGAGTGGTGGACACTCTTTTATTTTCCCCACACTTTTGGGGAATAATTACTTGTGAGTACTTCTTAGAGTTGGTCCTCCAAGTGTTATTTTCTGGAAGGGTGTGGATCATTCATCTTCGCTCCCGAGGAACCCTTGGACCGCGACAGTAGACAGCTGAGCATAAAAGTTTGCAGAATAAATTGGCTTAGTATTTGTCAACATTGTTTTCATACCGGTCTTATTTATATTCTTAAAATAAAATGTTTCTGGATCGGTAACATTAAACGCTGAGAAGTACGAAAACTTTCCTTGGAATGTTTTATAGCTGCCTTTCGGTGGCGTTGGACAATGTTCCCATTGATTACATGTAAAAACATTCCTAGGGCTTGCAGATTTATGCAAATAATGGTGACCATAATGATTAAAACAATACATTTGTTCATAATCTGATGACCCTTTTAAGTAGTCATGTTCTGTAAATTTAGCGGACATTTCTAAATCTCATCAAATTGTTAACAGTCTCAAAGTCCCAATCATCAGAAAATTTACTGGGTGCGACAGTCACTCAAAGAAACCTTAAACTGATGTGAAATCTTTAATAATTCCACCGGACCATACATGTCATAATAAGTTCTGTCCCATGCTGTACCCCCAGATATAGGAACGCTGTGATGTTTACTGCTGACAGGCTTCTTCTTTCACGATGAGATGATTTGTAAGGTTTCAGGACCAAGTTGATTTTCTTACTTGCTGTGTCCATAGTACTATATTTTCCATCAATCGTCCTTCCCAAGCTTAACACCAGTATGAGCCAGAGCAGGAGGAAAAATGCACCTAATCCAATCCAAATGTCAATCCATGGTGAAACCAGATATGTTTTTTTCAGTAGATGAAGGAGATCTGTTATTTTTTCTTTAAAGTTTTTCTTTGCTGGCTTATCCGCAGGTTCACTGGTAACCTCAGAAAAGTTATCGAAGATGATAAAGTAGCCAGAAGCAGTTCTGTCAATTGTTGGGATTGCATCAGGATTACTTGAAATCATTGGAGCTGCCTCTTCCTTTGTCATATTGGTATAGTCAGATGTTACATCATTGTAGACAGGTGTTTCTTGACGAACGCTATTTGGGTCTCAAGAGGCACTAGTTCCATGGCTTTGTTAGATAGTCCTTCCATTCGTACTGCAGGTTTATCAAAAGTGATAAGTCTTTCCGTTTGAACCTCTTGGATTGTAGCAAGGTTTGGTCGTCTGCTACTTCTTGGGAGTCCACTGGGCCTACTACTTATTATTGGTCACATGTTGTGGTTTGACCATGTCGATCGATACAACTCTGTTCTCCCTTTAACCAGCAAGGGGCGTTAGTACTACTAATCTTATTCCTTGGGTTGCCAAGACAGGTACTGGTTTTTTGTAAGAAGGCCCAAATTCCTTCTTTACCGCAATTTTCTCTCTGACCAGATCCCCAATCTTTGGAATCCAGACAGGTCTTGCTGGGACAGGTGGTTTTTCTCCAGTGGTCGTTTGCTTCTGTATTGTATTACTCAGACCTCTTCTTGTTTCATTTAAGTCCTGTAAAACAGTCAAATGATCTTTGACATCAAAGGGTTTTTGTTCCACCGCTGAAGTCTGACAATCGTGGTCTTCAATTATCATTCTAGTACCAAACATTAGTTCATACGGAGTGACTCCACCCAGATAATTTCTTGGCAGATTGTTAAGACTACGTTGGACACTTATTAGATGCTTGACCCACCATCACCCGAACCGAATACCTTAGCTGTTAGAGATTGCTTTGTGTCACGGTTTTTTCTTTCCACTACCGCATTACCCTGAGGATGGAAGGGACTAAAATAACGCAATGCAATGCCCAAACTAGCCATGGCCTCCTTGTAAACTCAAGAGCTAAATGCAGAACCCTGGTCAGAATGTAGCGTGCCAATTGCGTATGTGCCAATAAAGACTCGCATATCCTTTATAACAGCTCTGGCGTCAGCCGAGCGCTGGGGCCACATCCAAACAAATCTCCTCCTAGCAGTTGTGGGACCGTGTCGGTCCATGAGGACGTCTGCGTGTAGTTAGCCTAATGCTGTCTAGCAATGGTATCTGAACTGGGCTGGCTACACTGTAGTCCGGTATCTGGTGGTCATCAAAGCTGTAACAGGTATCACAGTTTATTCCAAATTTGTAAACTTGGACGCTCATTCCTGGCCACCAGTACATCTCTTCTAATTCTAATAGAGATTCCAAGATCCCATGAGGTCTCAGACCCTCTCCCATATGTGCTTCTTGAACCAAGTAAGCTCTCCGTTTCCTGTTGTGAATGACTCTGTCCCCCACTTGAGGGATTCGAGCAAAAGGAACGGAGCTTGCATCAATTATGTATGTATTACCGAGTGGATAGTTCAGAGGTAATGCTGCAGGATTTCCTTCCATTGAGGTTTTTACTGCTAATAGCGTTTCACCATCTATTACTTTTTTTGAGCGTTTGATTGTAGCTACGGAAGCCGTTTGCACAGCTGTCTTCGCGGCTTCATCAGTCAATAAATTCCCTACAACGTGAACGCCATCACGCTGATGACTCAGTGTATGAATCACGTGAGTCTTTTGTAGTTCTTTTTGCAAAAGAACTACTTGTTCCCAAAGCATTTTATGCTTGATTGTGCCACCTTTTGCGTTTTTGAACCCGTTTTTAACCCAGTTCTGCAAGATTGTACGCAGTAATATGAATTGCACACTATGAGTGTGGGGAATTCGCGATCAGTATTTTCAAGCGCCATCTTAAAAGCCTGTAGTTCAGCTCGCTGAGCTGTACAGTCTCCGAGTGATTGAGTTTTAGTGACCATAGGTCTGAATTTACCTTCGCGCCAACGACCTTGAACGATTGCGCACACAGCACTAGAAGGTTGTTTACCCCCAATTGCGGGTTGTGCTGATCCGTAGATTATACATCCGTAATGTTCTAGAGGCAGATTTTCGGTCGGTAGGGGACATTCCTGTTCAGATTGGAGAAATTCTGGTGTTTTCAAGCTGGGGTCAAAAACGTATTCAACGTCTATTGCAGCAAGAGAGTTAACCCATTGTATCCATCTTGGATGTAGAGCTTTAGCATTTGGGATGCTTGCTTTTGTCACTGCCTCTAAGGCAGGTACAGGCGTAACTATCATTATGCGTTTACCCTGCGCCAGAGCTCTCTATTTTGCTACTGCAGTTTGAACCGGTCAGAATTTTCTCAGTAGAAGTGAAATTCATTTCAGCTTGTGTGTACAAGTGTGATTTGTATACTATTGGTACCTTTTCTCCCTCATTAAAGGTCAGATACGTGAATCTGCATCTCCCTGAAATGATAGGATCACAAGATTCTGCACGCTTTCGCGTGTCTGTATTTTTGTTTTTTCTAACATGTCTGTTTAGAATGTGTGTGTGTGTGCTTGAGTCCAATTAGTTGGTTTGAAATCAGGTTTGATTAGTTCGTAGAGAGGTTTAACCCTTTCTGCGTAATTCAGAACATAAGTTCTTCCAAAATTCAGGAAACCTAGAATGGACTAAGTTTTTCAGCGTGCTTGGAGCAGCGCACATTTCTCCATAAAGTCTGCTGCCAGGCTCTTGCCTTCACTTGATAACTCATATCCTAGAAATAGGACATTGAGGTGGGCAATTCGTGATTTTTTAAAAATTTAATTTGTACCCTTCAGAAGCAAACCCAAGTATTATGGTGTTCACTCTTTCCAAGTGCCTGTCCAAGTCTTCATCTGTAAGATAGATATCATCGACATAAGATAAGGCCTCATAGTCATACATTTGTAGTAACTCCATTACTCTGGCTGAAAATAACCCCGGACTATTCTTGAATCCCTGGGGGAAGACGTCAAAACTGTCGCTATGTCCCCAAGATTGAGAAAGCGGTCAAATGCCTGCTTTCTGGTGCAATGTTTTGACAGAAAACCCCATTTGAAATATCTAATGTGGTCTTATATTTCTTGCGCACAATGTTATTCATCAGTGCAGCCCTGTATGCATTTTGTACTGCAAAAGTTTTGCAACAGGAGTTTAAATGTCTGTAATCCAAAACTAGACAATATGAATTATCTGGCTTGGAGACAGGAAACAAAAGATTGTACATTGATGAGGTGCATGTTTCAATCACCCCTAGGTATTCAAGTTGATTTAATATCTCCCTAACTTAGGGCTCGATTGGGATTGCGGTGATTCCGCATCCTCCGGGCCGGTGGAAGCCACCGAGGGCCCGGAGGATGCGGAATCACCGCTGCAGACCTTCAAAACACCCACCGCCAGATTATGATGGTGGTGGGATCAGCGGTGGACCGCAGGTCCGTCCGCCGCTGATCCGCGGGGTGTTGGCCGCAATTTGGTAGCGGTGTCTGCAAGACACAGTCAGCCAAATTACGATGGGTTTGAAAACATGCTTTTCTGCGATGGAAAAGCATGTGGACAATAGCTTCTGGGGGGCCCTTGCGGGCCCCTAGGGTGTCAGAGGGTGGGGGGTGCACATGGGGGGTACCTATGGTACCCCACTGCATTTATATGCACAAACCAGCAGGCACCGCGCGGTGCCTGCAGCTTTGTGCATGTAAATGCAAATTATGCATTTTTAACCTTGCGACGGGTGCTGCTTCAAGCAGCACCCGCCACAAGGTTAAAGATTTGGGATGTGACCGCCAGGGTGGCAGTCACATCCTAATTGGTATGGAGGGACTGCCGCTGCCCCTGCGGATGGTCCCTCCACCTCGGGAATGGCGGACGGACACAGGTCCCTATGCCATCCAATTGACCCCCTTGTTTTTTAGCTTCTTGCTTTACTGGGTACTGCCTCTGTGCAGTAGGTTGATTTTTTAACTGGATTATGTGATGAGGAGAATCCTCATCCCATCCCACATGATTTTTATCTAATGCTGGAGCTTGGGCTAATGCCCATTTACTGGCATATGTATTTTTTTTATGAATTGGAATGTGATTTGAGAAGTCTGGCATGATTATCTCTTCGCCATGTGGGCACTCCCTAACAACTGCAGGTGGCCAGTCTCTTTCAGCTAGAAGTATGTCATAACCCTTGGAAAGCTTGTTCTGAAAGAGAGCTTTCATTTTTCTAGTTATGTCCCCCTCCATCCGGAGCGTCACTTCATATAACTTATGGGGTACACTAACCCTGGTGTCGGCAGTTTCAACTTCAATGCATTCATTCAAGTCCACTGTCTCCAGATGATCCTTCAGGATCTTGCAAACTATGGTTACTTCTGCTGCGCTGTCTAGCATTGTCTGAACCCACTACCATTCTTGAGTTGTGTCCTCAGAATCACCAGCATGTCTGATCTTGCTACCTTCTTTTTGGTGAATTGAGCTTTTTTAGTTTGGTGAACGGTTTCTTTGTCTTTGGACTTGACGCGTTCTTCTTTGTGTTCTGACCGTCCTCTTCTTTCTGATTTCTGCGAGGAAGTCTGAAAAGATCAAGAGGGACGTGTATCATTATCTTGATATCTGTCAGGTTTTCTTAAAGTATCCCTATTTCTAAGGTTATACCTTTTTTCAGAGGGCTCCCATTGGGGAGGCCTACCTCCCTGTTCAAGAGACCTAACTCTCCTTTGGGGAGACCTTCCTCTGGACTGAGAACGCTTCTCTCTAGGAAGTGTCTGTTTAGTATTTTCCCACTTCTTTTTAGGAGTATTGAGATTATTTTTAATAAATACCTTTTAGGGATTTTCTGTTAATTCATGTTTTACCGGTTTTCCACCCAAACTATCTCTTCCTAATTCTTCATAAGATTTTTCAATGATTCTGGCAAGCTCATACGGTTACTCAGTAATGTCTGTTTCTTTTAATTTCTGATGGATTGCCACTGATGCTGCTTCACCGCTAATGTTGGCTAATAGTATAGCCGAGACCTGTTTGAAATCTTTCAGTAATTTCAAAGCTAGATTTAAGGCCGGTTCTGGACCGAATTCATTTTGAATCGGTCTTAGAACGTCTGGTATCACCGCCATGGACGGAACACCATGTGTTTTAGTGTAGATTGAAGCAAAGACTGTGCCCCAAATGTCACAATCCTCTACGTGTGGTGCAATCCCCATAGGTGAACAGATTGTCAAAATCCTGTGTTTCTCATGAGGTCTACTATCAGGAAATACTGCCTCTATCCGAGTAATTTTTTAGGCTAACCAGAAAGGAATTTGTTCTCGTTTTGTTGGTAGTTTACCAAGGACTGACTGTATAGTCTGTGGTGTAATTTTATTTGTGTTCCCCTGGTAAGGGGTGTGCTGTGGAATTCTTACAGCTGGTTGGACTGTTAATGTCCGCATGACATATTGAACCAATTGTCTATTTATTTTAATGAACTGTTTTAGCTGAGCTAACAATTCTGCATCTGACATCCTTTCAATGTCTGGATGAGGTGTATAGCTGGCTAGTATCGGCCAGGTTGCTCCTGGTCTACCTAGTGGACCGAGCCTGGTAATGTGATTTTCATGTTTTAGGGCGCCATTAAACCACAGCTGATGCGCTCGGTAAGTTAATGGAATTTCAATATCCTCGAAAGGAACGTATTCCGTTGGAGGATCCTCTGCTGGAAACTAAATCCAAGAATAGAATACCTCTGTCTGACGGTATTCCTGTGCCTCTATTACAAATATTACTCTGCCACCTTTTGATGATACTCCATTATTTATGAGTCTGTAAGTTATACTTTTCCTTACATTTACCAGGAGCAGTATAGCATCAGTGTCATTTTCTAGGATAGTAGCGTCATCTAGAACCGCTTGAGCTGCTGCTGCAGCTCTCTGTAATTCGGTATCACTATCCAGCATTTTAGTCGGCTGAGAGTTTGCAGAACAAGTTTCAAGGAAACAAAGATTAGGTGCACAGTATTTTGGAACACTGTATCCTTCAACGTTGAACAAACTAAAAACTAATACATAGGATTTTTTCGTCCTACTCAGTTTTGGCGGATATTATCCTTTCACCCACTCCAGACGTCTTTTGGAGTTTTTACGGGAGAAAGGGGTCTGTGTGAAAAGCACAACTGACGCACTCTAGTATCTAGCGTTAAATTATCGCCTTACCAAATGTTGGGCGCCATGTAGTGTAGTTCCTAAATTCCCAATAAGCTCTGCGCATTGGAATAACATACACTATAGTTTAGACGTGGGACTGAAGTCGACTATGTCTCTATCGTATATATTAGACTTAATTGCGAGTGCAAGCTAGCTCAGCGGTCACTAGAATAAACAAGAAGGGATTAGTTTCTGACAACCATATAACATGACAACTTTGTTTCCCCAGAATGAAACGTATCTCTAGAGTCGTGAAAACAATAGACTGCTATTTCACTCAGTCAATTGTGCATGGTTCGTTTCACCAGATATGATTTAGAAATAGAGAGACGGGCATTTTCAATAAAAATATTTATTGAACAGTCTTATTTCTTAAGCATAAGAAATGCACTGCTACAATTGAAATGCTAGTTAAGAAGTACGAGGCATATAATACAAATAGTATTATAAAATAGTACTGTAAATGCATGATATGGTTTCTAAGCCATAAACATAGAATACATAAAATGCATAAAATAAATACAGTGATAAAATGATGGCTAAAAGTACTCAACTGGTGCTTCTAAATTACGCCTACCCCGGTGTACCTAACCGAAGTCTAGTACGAGGGAGGAGTAAGTGTGGTGTAGCTTAAGTCTAGTAATTTTCTGCCAAGAATCTTCTCCAAATCCTCTAAGGGTCTAATCAGCTCCGTACCTTGGTTTTATAATGAAGGAGGTCTTGTATCTCTCTCTCAGGACTCGTTTTTCCAGATACCCGCAAGGGTAGACTGGAAACACCGGAGCGGGATTTCTCGGCTGGAGAAAAGACAGCGTCTCTCAGTGCGTCAGCTGGAGGGTCGGCTTCCTTCGGCACTTGCTGCTGCAGGGCGTCGAGCAAGTATTTAGTCGATTTGCTCCTAAACCATTGTGTGTTTGACTGGGCAAATGTAGGCATATTTATACTGTGAAGGTGCCGACTTTGATGTAAGATTGGACATAATATCGTCAATAGTGCCTCATTTCCTTGAAAACTCCAGGAGTTCTTGGATAATTAGTATTCAAGCAGGGGAAAGTCCCGGACTGCTGAAAGCTGGTTTTTCCAAGAAATCTTTGTGGATTCTCGGAGTTTAGTGGAAGTAGCCATGCCGTATTTGGGCTGCACAGGCTAAAACTAAATAAGGTAATGATTCCTTATGCCTATATAAGGATTGGGTGAATTATACCTATATATGGGCATGAATCGGGATAATTTCACTAGGGTCCTAGATTCCCACATAACAGTTCTTCTGTGCGCAGACGAGAGACATCTCAAATGGAAGACACTCTGATATACACATTCACGCAATTTCTGCACAGGGTGTACTAAACTATACTTTAATTTAACCATTTACAGCTCCATGAAGATGCTTACTGCCACACATGATAAGCTATGTCCAGGTTAGTGAACTAAGTCATATAGCAGAGGTTACATAAGCAAATGACATATCGAAAATATAAGAAAGAACAGAGACAAGCACATATAGTCATCCGAAAGCAGTGTCCGATGGGCGTCAGGGCGTTCAGTGGAAAGTTTGGCTACAGACAAATTGGCGTAGATCTTGGTGATGTGAGCGGCATGATAAATGGAGCCACACCAAAGTAGGTAGGGGTCTCGCTTGAGGAGCGGGAGGTATGACCTCAATGTGAGAGGAATTTGTTGGTTAGTAGTAGTTTTATTTCTTATTGAAGAAGGTGAGGTTGTACCTAATCCCCGGAGGAAGAGAGTTCAAAAATGTGGGGACCATTTTAAGAAAAGGACCAATTGTAGATTTTATTTTTGTTGAATTTTTTTGGTTTAAGTAGTAAAGAACTCGTGCTTCTGGAAGTTCTGTTTCCGTTGGATAGCGTCAGTTTCTGTGACTGGTAAGAAGGAGTGATGTAATGTTGCGCTTTATGGGCCATAGAGGCGATTTTGAGCTGTATCCTGGCATCAAAGGGTAATAACAATTCAGAGAAGATTGCGTGTTTTTTTTTATGTAATTACAATGAAAAGGTAAATAAAGTTACATTATTTATTTATCTTGAGTTATATATAGCGCTGGCTAGACCCCTAGGTATCAGAGCGCTTTACATAAGGAACAGCGAGTTGCTAGTTACACATTTTACATATGTTACACAATAAGGATCCGTTTCAGGCTAACATGTTACATTTGTTAAAAGCAATCAAAACTTAGTAACCAAAGAAAAAGGGAAGAGTTACAGAAAAATTTGTCAGGGAAGGGATAACTAGGGAGACGGAAATATATAAATATACAAGAAGATCACCTTCCTCTCCCACGTCATGGCCTGCTTCTCCAATCCGTCAGGTTGGATCTGATGGAGTTCTGCTCATTCAGGCACCAGAATGAATGAATAATTAAAGCATTTGTTCTATCTGTGGCTTCTCTTCCCGCCATGACAGACCGCTGCACAGCGACCTAATACAAGGTGAGCGCACCACTCTGCTCACATGTTCTCAGCACAGCGGTCAGGCTGAAGTTCACCTCTTCAGTGCTCCCTGTGCAGTAATGCGCCTCAGCACACAATCAGGGAACGAAGCACTATATCAGGGGTCTCCAAACCGGTCCTGGAGGGCCGGATCCATGCCAGATTTTTAAAATAACTACATGTATCTCAATGGGGATATCCCAAAAATCTGGCATGGATCCGGCCCTCCAGGACCGGTTTGGAGACCCCTGCACTATATAAAGGCAATTACAGTACACATAGAATGTGAAAGCAAAATAAAGAAACTGTGGCATAAGTGCTAACTAAGTGTACATTAACAACCCAAAATATATGTAAATAAATGTGGGAAAACAGAGAGTAGTTCTAGCATTAAACAAGCCTAATTATAGAACCGGTTTTGAGATAAACATTAACAGTGAACACGTGGGTAAGAATGGGGAATGAAATATGGAGATAATAGAGGGGGGGTTGCCACAGGTCAGTAACGACTTCCCAATGTAAATGTAGTAGAGAGCCAGAGTATGCACTGAATGGATTACAAAGCCATAGAAAAAAGTAAATCCCTGTTGCTTACCTGTAACAACTGGTTTGCAGCCTGTAGATCACATGTTGTCCTCACTGCTGCCACCTAGTGTTGGGCTCGAGTGTTGCTACTGTTTTTTTTTGCTTTCAAAGGAGGAGCTTGGGCCACAAGGGGATCCTTACTCTCCCTCTCCACCCCAACCCCCGAACCCTACAAGGCGCCAGGGCAAAGATGCCATCTTCGACTGTGTTTTTCCACTTCAGGCGTGTAGGTGTGAAACATTATATTGTCTACAAAACTGGTGTGAGAAACAAAGATAGAAGTAAAACAGACTGAATAAATAAGTACCAGACTTCTCACTGCTTGCTCATATTCGGGGGTGGCGAGCAGGGTAATGTGAATCTACAGCACTACAAGCTACAAACCAGTTGCTACAGGCAAGTAATGTTATTCAGCGTGCAGCATATGCTGCTATACAAAATGTGCATAGACTAAAAAGCAGTACCCACTCCCTTAATGCAGCAGCTTGTGAGCAGCAGCCGGTGAGGTCTAGAACAATGTTTTAAGTACAGTCAGTGCCTGGATACCCTCTTGGTGAATAGCCGCGCTTTATAAGTCCTGTTTGATTCACTGTTTGTCTGACCTGTTCTCACCGGTCAGCCATAAACATCCACAAAGTAGTATTTAGTTGACACGTGGATAGATAACATAGCAGCAGATTTAAATGCGACTGCTAGTGGGAGATTACTAAGAAAGCTCTAGGTGTGATGTTTAATGTTTGTTAAACACCACTTGTTTGTACCAATATATGGCCGGGCAAAGGCAACAAATAGTTGATGGGTTTCTTGAACTAACTTGCTATGGTCAGTTTGATACATAAAGTCTCTTCTGACGTCTAAAGTATGGGAAGCTGTTTCCGCAAAACTTTGTGGTTGCAGAAGAAAGAAGGTAGCAGTAGGGAATGATTAACGTGAAAGGGTGACACTACTTTTGGTAAGAAAAAAGGCTGGGTTTGAAGTAACACACTGGACCAGATTTACAAAAGTGTCACGCAGTGCAGCTGCCACAAATTGCTGAGTTGCATTCTGGGACATGGAGAGAGAAGGATAGTGCCACATCTACAAAGATATGGCACTCTCCTACCCTCTCCCTGGTGCAGAATTTTGCTGCCGAGCGTCATACATACACTTCCACATCATGCACCCACCCTAGGTTTGTCTGGGTGGGTGCATGAGTCTAGCATAGGTTTTGTACTGTACTGGTTTCCTTCTGTACAAAATGCAAAGCCTAGACCAGTTTTAAAACTTGCCATACCTGGCATGTGTGTTGTACAGTGCAGCACACATGCAAAGCCAAAAAAATAAATAAAAACATTTCTCCTTGTAACACCTCCTTCCAAATGGCCTTCATTGTTGGTGCAAAACTCTGTCTACTAATGTTAGTAGGCAGGGTTTGGGGCCAAAAAGCATGGGTGGTTGTAGTGCCAGAGACACTCCCATATTTTGGGACCACGTGATGACCTTTGACTACCAATATTTTAATTGACTTTTGGGGTTTTACTTTATCCTAGCTTGAATGTAGGACCTCATTTTTCCTGCAAGGGCCTTTTTCCTTGAGATTTCTTTTGTGTCTGCTTGTAGCTGCAGAGGGGGAGTGCTTTCACAGAGTAGAACAACCTTGCCAGGAACAGAACTTGTGGGATGTGCATTTGAAAACATGAGAGAGAAAGAGGTCTGGAATGTACTTCTTTGTCTTGGTGTGCAGAGTTATAAGCAGTGGTGCCTAAATGTGCATTATGTTGTACATTGAGAGATGAAGTGGGTGATGCTATAGACAGTGGTGCACAAATGTGCATTGTGTTGTACATTGGGAAGTATTATGAAGTCCTTACTATTGGCTTTGACATGCCCTCATGCCATCTTGAGTTCTGACTGTCTGGTTTGAGCTTTGCGCACACAGGCAGGTCTCCAGATCACTCAAGTTGTTTAGGCTATTTGCGTTCAAGGTTGTTTTTGGAGATTCTTTTCTGTACTGTTGGAGACTTTTGTAAACTTTGTTAAGATAAGGGTCTGGAACATGACAAGAGCGCTAAAGGATACATGAGAACTATTTTGCCTTTGGAATGCTTGCATGGAGAGTGGCCAACTCCAGTACGTTTCCTTGGCGCAGATGAAGGCCTCTCGGAAACTTATAGTGCTTTGAGATTTTAAAACTAGTGTTTGTCAACTTGGAAACCGTGATTTGTTTAACCTGAATGGTACGGACACGTCTACTTCAGAGTGGCAGAACCTGGCTTGCCGAGTCTCTTAATCCCGGCTGTGAATCCCCCAGTCTGGAGTGGGCTAAGATGCTTGCAGCCGGCAAGATGTTTTATTTTTGATTATTGACTTTGTGATGTGTGAGTGTGTCTGTGTGCACATTCAAGTCTTCAGTGGTTGTAATCATCAGATGTATTTAGTGTATATATCTTTCTGATTTCTTGCAGTAGACGTTCATATTATTATTGGATTGTATTTTGTTTCATGTCTTTTATTCCATGTATCTAACAGCTGCATTTGCATTCTTATAAGTGTGATAATATTGCTTGTGTATATATATTTATATATCTGTATATATATTCCAGGAACTTCGTTATCGCATCCGCTATGACCAGGACAAAGAACGGACCATACCATTCAGATGAATTTGCAAATTTTATTTGTGCACTTCTCTCTCCGCCATGACGCGTTTCGGGCCCTTGAGCCCTTGATCACATGACATGGTTAGCCTATCCCCACAATCTTTATAGTGCAAAAAACAGGTCATCTGACCGCCGGGCCTGTAGACATAAAAAAACATACTACTGCCTTGTCTCAATATCAATGAAAAAAGGATAATACCTTGAAAATATATACACATAGTGTTGTTTAAATTTTCATCACCCATCCCACCCCCTCATAAAAACATTGTATGAGTTTTCCTGCTTATTTCCTCTATATAATGAAAACAGTCAGTGTGCAAATATGCACAAATAAATAAATATATACATAAATATCCTTAAAACTGATATTCATTATATATAACATGTAAAATCCTAGTTGATATTAGTATATTAAATTCCTCATTTGTAAAACCTGCTACTTATGTTCAAAAATTCGCATTCAGATATCTGCAGACGTTTTTTCAAGACGTTAGGGGTTTGTAGGTGGTGGTTACACTCCTGCCCTAGTGGGCTTTTTTAATATTAAAGACAACTGCGTCTACACTGCCTTTTGTGTTGTAGTCAGCCCTTGATACACTATTATAGGAAAACAACAAAAAGGTGGGCAAAACCCCAAAATTGTGCCTTTCCTTCCACCCTGTGAATACTCTTAAAATCGATACCAGATTGTATTTCGTATTACTCTAAAAGACAATCCCAAGCTGCGATGACTCCCTTTCTCTTTCTTTTATCTCTTGTCTCTTGAACCTCGTGTGTTTGCTCAGTTCCGCTCGATTTTTTATAGGCACGTATGGAGGTCTTCGGTGGCATTTAATTCATTCGGTGTCTTAGAATTGAGCTCTATTAATGTATTTAGTTTCTAGAACTCTCAGGCGGGCCTCCCTATTGCCCCCTCTGCGAAGCGGTGGAACCATATCTATGGCGAAATAGCTTAAACATCCCAGATCTCCATTGTGGCATGAGTTGATATGTCTCGCCACCGGGTAAGCCTCCTCACAGTTGCTGACCGCTCGCATGTGCTGGAGTATGCGCTTGTGGACCTGCAACTTAGTGCTGCCCATATATTGCAGGCCACACGCACACTCCAGCACATATACGACAAATTCAGACTTACATGTGATCTTCTTGGAAATGGGTACTGGAATTTCACTAAATGGGCTCATGTATGCTGTTTGATTCTTCCCCATTTTGCACGCCTTGCAACTTGCGCATTTTACGATCCCTTTGCTAGTCTGCAACCAGGTATTAATCACTACCTCTGGGCTGCTCTTTACTAGCATGTCGCTCATTGATCTTGCACGGCTGTATGTTATTGCCGTTTTATTCACAAGAGATCTGCCAATAACGGGGTCCCCTTTTAATGCTGGCCAATTTCTGTGAATTATTTTTTTGTAGCGGTTTGTGTTGCCGGCTATATGCTGTTATTAGCCTGGGCTGGCCTATTTCATTGCTCACCGTTTCTTGGGTTTTCCCTGATTTAACCTCTAGGTCTTGGGGATTGATGTGCTTGTTGGCATTCATCATAGCTTTTTCTACCACCGACACCGAATAGCCTTGCTCTAGAAACCTCTCTTTACTTTGTGTTTGTGCTTGTGCTTGCAGACACAACCCATATGTGTTACAGATTCTCCTGATCCTCAGCATCTCCCCGTAAGGGATGCTTCGGATCAGGTGCGCTGGGTGGTGACTTGATGCATGCAGGACTGTATTGCCTGCAGTCTCCTTGCGATGCAACCTGGTCTGCAAATTGCCTCCCTCAATGTGTACTTCAACATCCAGGAAATTAACCACGTTTGAACTAATCTGCCCAGTGAAATTTAAATTCAAATCGTTGACGTTTATATCCGAGATGAATTTCTCTGCCTCACTGACCGATCCTCTCCACACCACGAAAAGGTCGTCAATAAACCTATGCCATGTCACTATGTTGTTTGACATTACATCTGCATAGGCAGTTCCTAGGACCTCCTCGCAGATGAAAACCTCTCAGAAACTTATAGTGCTTTGAGATTATAAAACTAGTGTTTGTCAACTTGGAAACCGTGATTTGTTTAACCTGAATGGGTACGGACACGTCTACTTCAGTGTGGCACAACCTGGCTTGCTGAGTCTCTTAATCCCGGCTGTGAATCCCCCAGTCTGGAGTGGGCTAAGATGCAGCGTTTGCAGCCGGCGAGGTGTTTTATTTTTGATTATTGACTTTGTGATGTGTGAGTGTGTCTGTGTGCACATTCAAGTCTTCAGTGGTTGTAATCATCAGATGTATTTAGTGTATATATCTTTCTGATTTCTTGCAGTAGACGTCCATATTATTATCGGATTGTATTTTGTTTCATGTATTTTATTCCATGCATCTGACAGTTGCATTTGCCTTCTTATAAGTGTGAAAATATTGCTTGTATGTATGTATATATATATATCTATATATATTTATATATATAGATATATATATACTAGCAGCCCGTCCCGACATTGTCTGGGTATGAATTGCTGCCGGCCAGTAGTATATTATTTTGTAGGATTTCGTTTTGATAGCATTTCTTATCTGTGACAGGCCTGTGAAACGCTCCGATTCACAGTGCACTGCTGATGCACTTAAGAGTGTGCGTTCAGTAGTGTGTGAACTCGAGTTTCCCTACTTTATTTTTCCTTGCAATATTATATAGCGCGAACTCGACAACATGGCATGAGCACAATTTACATTACAGAAGAACACATTCATTTGTGGTAGGCACGGGGAGACAAAGCGATTTGCCTGGAATCACAGGATGTTGAGCTGATGCCGACATTCGAACGTAGCTCCCCAGATCTAAAGTTCGCAATTCTAGAACTTGTGGCGGGAGGTGTGTCTAAAAGGTGCTGGCCATCAATGAGAGAGACCTGTGCATTTTTCAAATGGGTGGTGAAAAAATATGAGTATGTTGCTGGAGATGTGGGCCGCCGTGCCACCAATGTACTTACCGGGGGAGGGTAAACACCCATTATTCCGCAACTTTCTTTCCGCATACCATCACTCCACATACTTTCATTACGAAAGTACTATGACTCCGCAATGCCATTATAACGCATGGCATTAAATTTTATATGCTTTTACCACGCATACATTTACAACGAAATTCGTTGTAATTGCACGAATGGTAAAAGCATGTTTTTTTAATGTTTGAATAAAGTAAGTATGGGTATAGGGGTATATGTTTTGGGGTGTTTGGGTACTTTAAGGGTTCAGATATAGTTTTGGGTTATGGGGTACAGGGATAGTTTTAGGGTTTAGGGATAGGTATGGGTTTTGGGGTACAGGGGTATTTTTAGGGTTCAGGGCTAGGTTTTGGGGTATAGGGGTATTTTTAGGGTTTAGGGGTAGATTTGAGTTTGGGGGTACAGGGTATTTTAAGGGTTCAGGGCAAGTTTTGGGTTTTGGGGTACAGGGGTATTTTTATGGTTCTGGGCTAGGTTTGGGTTTTTGGGTACAGGGGTATTTTAGAGTTCAGGGTTAGGTTTGGGTTTTGGGGTACAGGGTTATTTTTAGGGTTAAGGGGTAATTCTAGGGTTATGGGGTAGGTTTGGGTTTTGGGGTACAGGGGTATTTTAAGGGTTCAGGGCTAGGTTTGGGTTTTAGGGTACAGGGGTATTTTAGGGTTCAGGGATAGGTTTGGGTTTTATGGTACAGTGGTATTTTTAGGGTTGAGGGCTAGGTCTGGGTTTTGGGATACAGGGGTATTTTTAGGGTTCAGGGCTAGGTTTGGGTTTTGGGGTACAGGGGTATTTATAGGGTTCATGGCTAGGTTTGGGTTTTGGAGTACAGGGGTATTTTTAGGGTTTCAGGGATAGGTTTGGGATTTGGGGTACAGGGTATATTTATAGGGTTAAGATGGGTTAGTGTTTAAGGGTGTTGGGGTATTGTAAGGACTAAGGGTAGGTTATGATTATGGGGTGCAGGGGTATTTAAAGGGAACAGGGTGGGATTAGCACACGATATGAGACACGGCATGAAGGGCGGAACGTACCACACGCCCCTAGCGTTTGTCACGCCCCCAGCACACGCCCACAGCACAATGCAGACACGCCCACAAGGGACTACTTTGCTGGCACGGTTCTTTTACCTTTTAAATGTATATGGTGGGCGTCTGCATAGCCTATGTCCTTCTGCTGCAACTGCCCTTTCCAACGCTGTATTGGGTGTTGATTGGTGATGTGGTTCCTGAGATTACCCGCCTCAAAGGTTTGGGCTCTCTCTTTATTGTATTAGTATGGAGATATATATATATATATATATATACATATATATATATATATATATACATATATATATATATATATATATATATATATATATACACATACACACACACACTTACCTTCTGATGACCCTCTTTTCCACAATATCCATATACATTTGAATGTTGTTTATTTGACATCTGGGAAAGCCTTTCTGTTAGAGAGTGTTGCACAAATAAAACCCCATGCCTTATTCTGAAAGCAGTCTTTTGATGTGTCTAATTTTATAAAATTGAGATACCTTTTGTGAGGTGTTTTTATGGCTTCGCCGTGTTTGTGCCTCCGTGTGGGAGGGTGGTATTTTCTATTATTTGGGAGAGTGAAGCAATACAGTGGTTCTATGGAAACACCCATGTACCACACTTGAAGTAAAGTAAAACAAAGCAGTGCTTTGCGTTACTTGGAGGCTACTTTCCAGCACAAAACCTGTTTTGCGCTCGAAAGTAAATAACAAAAAACAATTGTACTGCTTTGCGTCACTTTTGTGACACAAAACCAGCACAAAATGTTCATAAATCTACCCCTCTGTGTTTGTAACCTGTAGAAAATGTTTTTCAACTGATGAAGGCTAACTCAAGACCATGGGTACTGTGGACGTGACCTACAAGTCCATAGCACTCAACCCAAGGGCCAATATAAGGGAATCCCTCTGATGCTGGCACCAGAAGGATACCCTTTTTTCCCCAAGTGGGTTTGCTGTGGAAGTGCTTCCCCAGGAGCCTGCGGTTGTTTTTATTTAGTTTTTGGGTAATGACGCTCATTGGGAATGGTGACATTACTACAAAAATTAAAGTAAAACAAGCCTATCTCTCAGCCCCGCAAGCACCAATTTAGTTGGGGGGTGGTATCTCCCTTTTACAATAATATCTCTCTGTAGTGAATCACTACTAGGGAATCACAACAGGAGGGTGATCCCCAAGCAGGTGATCCATTCACTAGACACCAGGGATTTATTTTTGAGAGGAGAAGTGCCCCCCTCCTGGTAAACTACTAGAGATCCCAACCTGGGTACAACAACTTCCCTCCCTGCTTCGGGCGCAGATACAAAGTCTTTACCTCCAATCTGCCACCTCCCCAAGGAGGGGCAGAAAGTCCATTAGATCCAAGGGGCTTTGTTGTTTTTGAACAGAAAAAGAAGGGGGTGGGCAGGCCCACACTAGCCTAGGGTCATGCCCCCACCCCACAGTGGACAGTACAGTCATTGTGCCCCCGGAGGCAGATTAGCGGTGTTTGCCCCAATTATGCCCTCGATGAGTAGAAAGCCCGGTAGACATCAGAGAGAGTATTTAAAAAGTAAAAAAAGAAAGCAGGGGACAATACAAGTTTCCAGCCCTCTCCCCACTTTCCCCCAAGAGCATATTGGGGGTAGAAACCCCAGTAGTCTCCAGGGATTTTATACTGGGGAAAAAGAAACATTTGGGAGTTCCAAAAGGGGCTTCATAGGCTTTTCAGACCTAGCCTCCCTTCCCCCGGTAGATAGGGGATTTATCCCAGTATGCTCCGCCCCCCCAAACCCCTTCCCCCAGGAGGGCAGAAAATCTACCAGAAACCAAAGATTTCAAAATGGTGCCAAAAGAAAAAACTATGGAAGTGGCCAACCCTGGCATTGAGACATATCCTCACCCCAGAAGGGGCAGTAGTGTCATTCGTGTTGTCCCGATTGTGGGGTCTGCCTGGTATATTTTAAATTTGGGCAACACAAATGTGTGGAGGTATCATCATCCTGGCATTCATCAATCAGAGGTTTATAAAGCACGCTACTCATCCATGAGGGTCTCAAGGCACTGGGGCGGGGGGGGGGCAGGTGAGTGCTGCTCCGAGTCAGTCAAAAAGCCAGGTCTTGCGTTTCTTCCTGAAGGTGTTCAGAGTGGGGGAGCGTCTGATGTTGACTGGGAGCTCCTTCAAGGTCTTTGCTGTGACGTAGGAGAAGGCTCTTCCACCTGCTATGGCTCTGGGGATGCATGGGGTCTCAGCCAGGGCGAGGTCGGCGGAGCGCAGGTTCCTTTTGGGTATGTGGAAGGAGACGCTCGTTGAGGTATTTCGGTCCGATGTTGTGAAGGGATTTGTAGGTGTGGGTGAGTAGCTTGAAGGTTACTCTTTTCTCGACGGGGAGCCAGTGGAGGTCTCGTAGGTGTGGAGTCATGTGCTCGTGTCGTGGGGTTCAGAGTATGAATCTGGCTGAAGTGTTCTGGATGGTTTGGAGCTTGTGTAGCAGAGTTTTGTTGATTCCGGTGTAGAGGGCGTTGCCATAGTCCAGTCTGCTTGTGTGTGGGTGACGGTCTTTCAGCATTGGTGGGGGATCCACTTGAAGGTCTTTTGAAGGATGTGGAGGGAGTTGAAGCAGGTCGAGGCAATGGCGTTGATCTGGAGAGTCATGGTGAGATAGGGGTCTAGGATGATGCCGAGGTTCCGGGCGTGGTTCGTTGGCGTGGATGTGTTTGCGAGAGCAGGGGGTCACCAGGTGCTGTCCCACACCATGGGGGAGGTTCCAAGGATGAGGACCTCGGTCTTCTCAGAGTTCAGCTTTAGGCAGCTGTCGCTCATGCAGGCTGCTACGTCTTTCATTTCTTTTTGGAAGCTGAGTCTGGTGTCTTCGGTGTTCTTCGTGAGAGAGGATGAGTTGGGTGTCGTCGGCATAAGATACAATGCTGATTTTGGCTCTGGAGTGTAGGAGCACATTGTCTATAGGTATTATGACTCCAATTTTGTGTCCTGTTGATAGTAATGAAAGAGTGACACATGGCTGCTTTGAATGCAAACGCTTAATTGACAGTTTCATTGGTGAACACTAATGCTTATACATCAATCAACTGCTTTGGAATAGTATTATTGTTCCCATGGTTTTAAATGTTGGTATCCCGGTGAAAAAGAGCATGTGGCTGTTTATTACTGTAGTGACACCCTGACAAAGCCAGTACGCCAGTACTGAAACAAATTAATGTCCCTCAATCTGCAAATATACCTCCATAACACTGGGTCAATACCATTGGGGGCACTTGTAACACCAGTTGCTATAACTTTGAATTGAAAATGAACCCCTCTTACCGAAGGTATTGGTGGTCAGCATGATGGATAGGTATTGGGAGGTCGGCATCCTTATGATCGAATATATCTTATAGAACTGTGCATAGAGATCAGGAGCCTCAGTGATTTAAGGTGACCCAAAACTCACCTCAGTATCCAAAATCCCCTTACCGAGCTAGCTACAGTGTCTCATTGGTCATAACAAACTCCCAATGACTTAGACAAACCAGAACATGAACTTAGGTTACCTCAGGTATCGTGGAACACATGAACACGCTTTCGCTCTATAATCATTTCAAACCAGAACGTGGAGTAACAGAGGACACGTGCACTTTTGAAATATTTATTATTCAATGCAAGGTTCTCAAACGCAGTATCTTATATAATACAAAAAGACATATTATAAGAATCAGAGTTATCAGCATAGTCACAAGTCCATAATAAGCAAACGGTGATAGCATATTATAATGCTAAAATCAATAGAAATCAATAACACCTATTTATCGCACTCCCTAATTAGCATACTATATTATATCTAAGAAGGTCTCATTTGGGTTTTAGCAGGGCGGGCCCATACCTCTAAATGTCAGGAGGAGAGGATCACATCATCTACTGCCTGCTCTCTGCATGCGAAGCATCATCAAGTGTGTTTTTGCATTCTCAGTAACTCTATCTTAAACCCGCTTAGAGCCCAATGTTGGCAGCAACTGTATTTGTGTTATGTCTAATGTGGTGCGAGGATCAGGCCTCCCAGCAACCTTTTGTTAGGTTATTCTTAGAGGGTTCAGCACTCAGTGTGCAGACAGTGTACCAAGTGTACCAAGCACGACTGATATCAGAGCAATAACATATTATTCTCAAATAAATCACATCTATTTTCTAGGTTGAAAGCTACAATATCAATTATGTGTCGTGTTCAAACTGAAGCCGAAGGAAAATATGTTGTTTAAACATTTAATAAACTCATGCTAACTTAACACAGTATATAGAAAAGCAGTAACTATGTACTCGTGCAGCAGGGGTATGACATCCTGCAGGGTTCTTATTCTGAAGTAGAGGGTGAGATGATGCCCCAGTTGAGAGTGCAACCGTCTAGTATTGGCTGCTTCATTTCGTAGTTCCTGGATGTTCTATTTGACTCTGCAACTTGTACGATTGACCCTCGTTGTACCAAGGGCTGAGCTTCCTACATCAAATGTTGGCCGTGCTCTTTCATGAAGTGCGTCCGGGGTGAAAAGGTGGAAGTGATGCTAGGAAATTTTAAGCAATGCCATGTACTATAGTGGAAAGTACACACTGGTTGGAGGTTATTTCCTGCTACTGGGGAAGATATTGGATGCTTGGGGGAGTGCTTGGAGGCAGAGGTGCCTCTACCTTTTGCCCCTTTACCTTTGCCATGGCTTTTGCTGCAGGTGAAATTGCGGGCTGTTTGATGCCGACACGATTATCCTTAAGCACATGCTTGAAGCTGCGCTTTTGATGTCGATGCTGTAAAACCCCAATAGCTTTTGCAAGGTCGCTACCTTTTTTTATTTTTTTCAAGCATCTCATGGACCGGCAGGCCGAGCATGTACTTACCTTTGAAAGGGAAGTCTTTAAGAGGCTACTGCACTTCTGGGCTGAAGCCTAAGACTCCAAGTCCTGCATGCCGCCCAAAATGAATTCTGCTATGAACTTGACTTGTGTCCACCGCATCTACAGAAAGTCATTTTCTCCTGTGTATTGGGGAGGTGTTGCAGCAAATTTTCCTTCTCCACGCATTGATCCTCATCATACTTTTATAGCAGCACCAATGCGCTTCTGCGATCCTGTTCCAAAGGCGATAGGCTTAGCTACAGTATCTGCTGTTCGCGAGTCTCAAGTACCTTGCATGAGCGCCCCCTTTCTTACGGTGTGTTTACAACTGGGCTCGGGGGACACAACCTTTCATGAACAATGGATTCTGAGGAGCAGGCTTGAATTTCTTCTCCGGTGTCACTATCCTAGATGGTAACAGGCCTTTAAAGCTTTCATTTGTGGACTGACCTGGTGTGCTGCCCTTAACAGTCTTTCATAAGGAAGTTCACTTCATCCCCTTGTATTGGCACATTGTGATGTTGTGTTACCTTGACTATGACTACAGGACATGCAGGAGTTTCATCAGGAGACCACTTTAATCGGACAGGACACTAATGCAGGGTCATCTTGTGGATCAGTTCTATGAACATGCCAGGCATCGCCTTTCTGTGATGGAGCTTTATAAATTGATAGCTGATTAGTGGCTACGCCTTGATCATGTAGTGAATAAACTGTGCGCCCCATACTTGTGGAGGTGGGATGGGTGGGGTGGTGTCTGGTTAAGTTGGAGTATGCCCGAATACATTTAACATTTAAGGAGATTACATGCAATCTCCTTTTTTATGGGTAGGCTTAGTAGCAAAAGGTGGCCGAGCTACTATGCGCTGTTGCAGGATCAATGTATATGGTTTTTGATCTACGATTGGTTAATCTTCTTAGAGCTGAGTACTGAAAGTGTTTTTGATGCAGATCTTGGCAGAAGCAGATTCGGTACCCTCTCGGACTTGAGACACAGGTTCTCAGTGCTGGGATTCTTCTAGTGTCGAGGAGAACTTTCCTTGGATCAGTGGTTTAGATCTTCATGGCCAGCTCTAAACGTCAGAATCTTCTGGCGGTAGTTCATCTGCGAAGGCTTGGCGTTCTCAGGGCTGCTTCTTGCTTTGTAGTCGAGGCTCTTTCGAAAGTCCCTTGCCTTGGAAAAGATCCTCCAATCTGTGACAAATGCCTTTTTGAGGCTGGGATTGTGGTAGTTGGTCCTTGGTGTCTGCCCCAGTTTCACGTGTTGTCGTCCTAGGAGCATGTGTCAAGGGGACAAATGTAGATGATATCCGGAGTCATGTGAGGACATATACAAGGGACTACTGAGGGGCATCCACACTATAGGGTTGACCTTCCCTTTCTTCATCGGAAACAAGCTGTGCGACATCTTTGGCGACTGCAGCAGATGGAGACTCGGAGTCCTGGTGTTCAATCCTGGAATAATGCACCCAGCATCAATCTCTTTGGTGTTATTTTTTTCCTGTCTAAAAGCGTTACACACTGAACAGGATACATTTCTGTTGTCTCTTAGGGCAAGATGTAGGTAATCCCAATTTACCTATTCTTAAATACCGAATTTTACCGATTCAGTATTTAACCCCTTCAGTGCTGCACGAATTCCGCTGCGGTGCTGAAGGTTCTAAAGAACCTATGGACTCATGACGGAACCGTTCCGTCATGAGCACCGAAGGGGTTAAGAATAGGTAAGTGGGATGTAGATATATTTTCAGTAAAAATTACCGAATCGGTAAGATTCGGTATTTACCGATTCAGTAATTGCCATTCATTCCTATGGGCCTGGAGGCCCATAGGAAAGAATGGCAATTACCGAATCGGTAAATACCGATTCGGTAAAATGGGGGAAACATTCAAGGGTGCCAGGGTGTCACTTTGAAACCCTGTTGCACCCCTGAATCGTGCGGGTGTGCAAATGTGGCACACATACATGCCATAAGGGCATGTATGTCTGCCACATGGCACAGTTGAAAATGCATAGATTTGCATTTTCAAAGGTATTCCTTATTTACAACCAACTTATAGTTGGTGGTAAATAACGAATCCTAAAATGGGAAAAGCACTAATTTTAGTGCTCCCTACATTGCAAATTCGGTAATTTACCGATTCTGTATTTTAAGGAATCAGTAATTTACCGATTCCTTAAAATACCAAATCGTAAATTGCCGAATTTGCAATTTAGGCCACCTACATCCCAAATGGCCAATACCGGTCGGTATTGGGTCCCCTACATCTGGCCCTTAGTAAGAAAGGGTTACACACCTGATGTCGGTCTGGAACAGGAACTTACTGTCACAGCGTGGGGAAAATTTAAGTGGTGTGTTCTCCATACCATCCCCCCAGACAAGTTATTCTTATACAATCTGGCTTGTCAAATATTTAGGCTTCGAAGTGGTTGGCAAATAAATGCTTTAATGATGTTTGCTGTTGATTGCCTAATGTCTAGTCGAATACAGACACTCTGGTAATTCAACGCCAAGAGTATTTCAGTGCACAGCGATTGTAGAGACGTGGAAACCCATCCAAACTCGATGGCAGAAAAACATGGTCAAAGGAAGAGTCTATGTCCTGGGGCATTTAGGATTTTAGCGGAGGGGTCACTAGTCACTTTATTTATTTATAAAGTTTTATATAGCGCGGACTAGATCCTGAAGGATATCAGAGCGCTTTACAGTCGTAGGGAAGGTAACAGTCAGATCATGAGTCAAACAAGGGTAGTAAAATAATCATCAGCTCAATAGTTCCCGCATAACAATTCGATTATAGTTCAGAGAGGACAAAGGGGGCTATATGAAGTAACGTGGTGATAAAGGGTATTGAGTGAATAATCAAACATGAATCGTAGTCAGAACTATAGCAAAATCTGCCCAGGAGTTATATGGTGCTTACACGAAACATTGAATCAAGTGGTGAGCAGCTAATGAAACATTTACAGTCCTAGGTGCACGCGCGCTGGGGAAGAAAATTTAATAATGATTAGAGGGGAGCAAACCTTCTCTGAAGAAAAATTACTTGCAAAGTCGCAACGCGACATGGCAGGAGTGTGCACAGCACGTGATGTAGAGCAGCGCAAGTCGCTCACCCACAGGTGCCACCGCAGAGAGGTCCCTTTATACGTGAAGAGCATGAACCTGTAATGACAACATCTCACTGCCAAGTGGAGAGGAGTAGATGACACGACACATTGACAGTTCTGCTTCCAGCGGACTCGGACGCTCCCTACGCTGCTCCCTGACTCACCTGCTTCCCTGCTGGGTATCGTTAAGCAGCTCCGCTGCTCGCTTTGGCTGCCACTACATTGCTGCCTGAATAATTTGCATCGCGCTAATTCCGCATACCTTCGCCGATTTAAAATTACCGATTTGCATTTTCTTAATTAATTTGCGCCGCTCTGCTGCTTGCCCTTGCCGCTGCTGCCTGCCTGGCACCACATTTCCCACTGCCGCTCTGCGCTGCGTGCTACTGTGTTCACAATCGATTTGTGAAGGTAAAGTGCAGCTGATCGACCCTACGAGGCCACCGGCCATTTTGTTGTTGTTGTTGTTGGTCGCCCTGCCCTAGTCTCCACCCCGCTCCCGCCTTCCCAGCTGACCCGCCCTCCCACTAAGCTCTACCTACGCACTCTGACCCTAACGCGCTGTGACCGTTCTGCTTCCAGCGGACTCGGACGCTCCCTACGCTGCTCCCTGACTCACCTGCTTCCCTGCTGGGTATCGTTAAGCAGCTCCGCTGCTCGCTTTGGCTGCCACTACATTGCTGCCTGAATAATTTGCATCGTGCTAATTCCGCATACCTTCGCCGATTTAAAATTACCGATTTGCATTTTCTTAATTAATTTGCGCCGCTCTGCTGCTTGCCCTTGCCGCTGCTGCCTGCCTGGCACCACATTTCCCACTGCCGCTCTGCGCTGCGTGCTACTGTGTTCACAATCGATTTGTGAAGGTAAAATGCAGCTGATCGACCCTACGAGGCCACCGGCCATTTTATTGTTGTTGTTGTTGGTCGCCCTGCCCTAGTCTCCACCCCGCTCCCGCCTTCCCAGCTGACCCGCCCTCGCCCCTCCCCCCTCGCCACCATATATGACAGTAGTTCCCGCGCGCAGCGTTCACACGCAGCGACCGCGCCCACCCCGCGCCGAAGGTGCGCCAAAGGTAAGCCCGTCAACGCCCGTCCGCGCCTGGACCGCGCCCAGCGCCAGACCCCCTGGCCCTCGCACAGCCCCGCTCCCCCGCGTTACCTACGATACCGCCACCCTTTCAGCCCTCAACCCCGGCCGCTCCCTCAACTGCTTCCAAGCCGCTCCTGGACACACCCATGGACCATTCTCCTGCTACTCCTGCAAATTCAGCTGCACCGACATCATCTCCGCTACGACCACACCACAGATTCCTGACCCCAACCACCTAGAATGCATCCTGCTCAACACCCGCTCGATCCACAGACACGCCATCGACCTATGGAATCTACTAGACACCATCGCTCCAGACATCGCCTTCCTAACGGAAACATGGATGAACGCTTCCTCCGCCCCAGACATCACCATCGCTATCCCTGATGACTATAAGATCACACGCAAAGACCGCACCGACCACACAGGAGGAGGAATCGCTATCGTCCATAAGAAATCCATCCGCATCTCTACCAGCTCTGACGCCAACCTCGTTAACTCAGAACACCTTCACTTCCAGATCCACATCGACCCCAAGACTACTCTCAGAGGCACCCTCCTCTACAGACCACCAGGAACCCGCGCAAAATTCAGTGAAGACATCACGGACTTCATCACCCCACACGCGCTCCCCTCCAAAGACTACATCCTTCTGGGAGACCTCAACTTCCACCTCGAAAAGATCAACGACCGCAACTCCGCAACCCTAGTAGACAACCTCGCCAACCTCGGACTTAAACAACTTGTCACTACCCCCACCCACATCGCAGGTCACACACTCGACCCCATCTTCACCTCCAGCAACCATGTCTCCTTCAGCCACACTACGGATCTCCTCTGGACTGACCACAGCTGCGTTCACTTCACCTACAACAAGCCGAAACCCATCATCCACCTCCAACCAACCCTACAGAGAAACTGGAACAAAATCACCACGGATCAGATCTCCGCATCACTCCTTCGAACCTCCCCAGCCCTCTCTTCTAACGCCAACGAAGCCGCCTCCAACCTCACCCTTTGGTTATCTAACACCGCCGACTCCTTAGCACCGCTTAAAAAACGTCAACACAAACTTGGAAACAAGAAGGCCTCATGGTTCAACGATGATCTCAAGAAGTCCAAGAAACTATGCCGCTCCCTTGAAAAGGCCTGGAAAAAAGACCCATCCACCAGCAACAAGGACGCCTTCAAAAGCGCCACCCGCACTCACCACCAACTGATCCGAAAAGCCAAGAAAACAGCATTCAAGGATCGACTTGACAACAACGCCCACAACAGCAAGGAACTTTTCAACATCGTCAAGGAATTCTCCAACCCATCGGCCAACTCCAACGACATCACCCCCTCTCAAACCCTCTGCGACTCCCTAGCTTCTTTTTTCCACAACAAGATTGCTGACATCCACAACAGCTTTGACAACCAACCCGGAAGCCATCCCACCCTACCATCTGCTGACCATCCTCCCCCCGTGAACACCCTTAACGCCTGGAACCCAGTCTCCACTGAGGACACCATCCGCCTGATGAATTCCATCCACTCTGGATCCCCCACAGACCCATGCCCCCACCACATCTTCAACAAAGCTGACTCCATCATAGCACCGCACCTCCGAGACGTCATCAACGGCTCCCTCAACTCCGCCACCTTCCCTGAAGACTGGAAACACGCTGAACTCACCGCCCTTCTGAAAAAACCAACAGCAGACCCCACCGAACTCAAAAACTACCGCCCCATCTCGCTTCTTCCATTCCCGGCCAAAGTCATCGAGAAAGCCGTCAACAACCAGCTCGCCGCCTTCCTCGAAACCAACAAATCCCTTGACCCATCACAATCTGGCTTCCGAGCCAAACACAGCACTGAGACCGCCCTCATCGCAGCAACAGACGACATTCGAACTCTACTGGACAATGGAGACACAATCGCCCTCATCCTCCTTGACCTCTCTGCAGCATTCGACACAGTCTGCCACAACACCCTTCTACAACGCCTCAATAACATTGGAATCCAAGGAAAAGCACTTGAATGGATCACCTCGTTCCTCACCGGAAGAACCCAAAGAGTCCGCCTCCCACCATTCAAATCCGAGGCCTCTGAAGTCATCTGCGGCGTACCTCAAGGATCCTCACTCAGTCCCACCCTCTTCAACGTATACATGAGCCCCCTCGCAGCCATCGCCCGCCAACACAACCTCAACATCATCTCTTACGCGGATGACACTCAACTGATCCTTTCTCTCACCAAGGACCCCAGCACCGCCAAAACTAACTTACACGAAGGAATGAAAGAAGTCGCCGAATGGATGAAACAAAGCCGTCTGAAACTGAACTCAGACAAAACAGAAGTCCTCATCTTAGGTACATCCCCCTCTGCATGGGACGACTCCTGGTGGCCGGAAGCCCTCGGAAAAGCACCCATCCCAACAGACCACGCACGGAACCTTGGCGTCATCCTGGATTCTTCACTCTCAATGAACAGACAAGTCAGCGCCGTATCCTCTTCCTGCTTTAACATTCTTCGCATGCTCAGAAAAACATTTCGCTGGATCCCCCCCGAAACAAGGAAAACAGTCACCCACGCTCTAGTCACGAGCCAACTGGACTACGGAAACACCCTCTACGCAGGTACCACCGCTAAACTCCAGAAGAAACTACAACGAATCCAAAATGCCTCAGCCAGGTTGATATTAGACATCCCACGCAACGAACACATCTCTGGTCACCTTAAAGACCTCCACTGGCTTCCCGTCAATAAGAGGATCACTTTCCGACTGCTTACCCACGCACACAAATCACTCTACGACATCGGACCAGATTGCCTCAACTCTCGACTGTCCTTCTACACCCCCCCCCCCGCCAACTTCGCTCTTCCAGCCAAGCCTTCGCCACTGTTCCTCGCATCAACAAGACCACCATGGGAGGCAGATCGTTTTCATACCTGGCTGCTAAAACATGGAACTCACTCCCCGCCTACCTTCGCCTCACCCAGAACCACCTAGCGTTCAGAAAGCAGCTTAAAACATGGATATTCGACAAATAATCCCCCTCCCCTTCCTAAGCGCCTTGAAACCCTCTGGGTATGTAGTGCGCTATACAAATTTTATGACTTGACTTGACTTGACAGAGTTTTCAGCGTAACATAGATGGATCACAAAGTGAAGAACCGTAAAGTCAAGTATGGCAGTGTTAATAGTCATTACATTGTGATATTTGTTTGACGCAGATACGTAATAAAGCTCTATTGAAGACATAAGTGTTGGGGTGGAGAGTGGAGCAAAATGCAACAATATATAAGCTAAGAACCTTGGTATAAATGTAACATGTACAAGTGGAGCAACACAGGGGATTGGGAGAAGAAGCGATAACACCAGCTGTACAAAGGGCATAATGCAGCCACGCAAAGAGGTTTCTCAACAAGCATGTTTTTTTTTTATTTAAGGTATTTGAAAGGTGAGAAAGAAGGGGCATTCTAGATATGTTCCAGGATAGCTCCTCAGATTCTGAGTGCAGTACCAGTGAAGAATAGGTTTATTCCAGAGGAAGCCCAAAGGACAGTTCTATGAGCGTTGGTCTTCAGCAAACTAGATAATGAAAAAGCCCCTATAAGGAGTCTCCCAAAATCAAGACTCGCCCTAACAAAAGCTGTACTTCCTGCAGCCGCGTGTGTGGTCACCGGCGCTCGCTGCAAAGACCACATCGGCCCTGTAATAACGATTTTCAATGGCTTCCACTAGACACAATAGGCCAAATTAAACTTACACTTACAAAGCAATCCATGTGAAACCTCCAAAATACTTTGAACACAGATTCGAGATATTTGAAGACTTACGTTGGTCGAAAAGTGAGAGAGGCGCACAGTTGGAAGTTCCAACGTTTCCAAAACACAAGTCCCTAAAGCAGGTGGTCTCAGGAACAGCTCTACCTCTCCAGAGTAGGACTACTATCAACATCTTCAATGGTGAACTTAAACAGTTCTTACTTAAGAGGGTCTCACAAAACAAGGGCTACATTTCTAGGTGTACTGCCCACTGCTTTGCCCCACCAACCTGTACCTGTACATGTAAAAGAGTCCCTTCAAGACCTCCCTGACATTAGTCTAAAGCTATTTGTACAATCAGCATGGGTGTTCTTTGAGAAAGTCATCAGCGCCAGGATACCCTCAAAGGTGAGAAGCGGAGCTTTACAAAGGTCAAAGGTCGACCTATAATTGAAAACACTCAAAAAGAAGATATTCAAGCTCCACCAATTGGCGTTTGTGGCAATGGAAACTGAGTGGTCGCTCCCAGTGTCCCTTGCAGACATCTGGTATCGTAGCGCTGCCTTGCTCTGATTGCTTTGAAAACTGCCATATCATTTCGCCTGCTGTGTGCTTGTTTACCGCTTTGCTTCATTTGCGCTTTGTTTATTTCTTACTGCTGTTTAGACTTTGTCAGCGCGTTTGCCTCTAGCGCTCCGCTGTGCTCCCCCCTCCGCCTCAGTTTTGTTTGTTGTTGTCGTCCTCGTGTGCCCGCCCCGCCTCCCAGCTGAGACGCCCTCCCACTGACCAGAAATAGCGCTCATCTCCCTGAAGGCGCTGTGACTCGCTCCTCTCTCACGGGCTGAGTGGTCGCTCCCAGTGTCCCTTGCAGACATCTGGTATCGTAGCGCTGCATTGCTCTGATTGCTTTGAAAACTGCCATATCATTTCGCCTGCTGTGTGCTTGTTTACCGCTTTGCTTCATTTGCGCTTTATTTCTTACTGCTGTTTAGACTTTGTCAGCGCGTTTGCCTCTAGCGCTCCGCTGTGCTCCCCCCTCCGCCTCCATTTTGTTTGTTGTTGTCGTCCTCGTGTGCCCGCCCCGCCTCCCAGCTGAGACGCCCTCCCACTGACCAGCAATAGCGCTCCTCTCCCTGAAGGCGCCGTGACTCGCTCCTCTCACACGGGCTGAGTGGTCGCTCCCAGTGTCCCTTGCAGACATCTGGTATCGTAGCGCTGCATTGCTCTGATTGCTTTGAAAACTGCCATATCATTTCGCCTGCTGTGTGCTTGTTTACCGCTTTGCTTCATTTGCGCTTTATTTCTTACTGCTGTTTAGACTTTGTCAGCGCGTTTGCCTCTAGCGCTCCGCTGTGCTCCCCCCTCCGCCTCCATTTTGTTTGTTGTTGTCGTCCTCGTGTGCCCGCCCCGCCTCCCAGCTGAGACGCCCTCCCACTGACCAGAAATAGCGCTCCTCTCCCTGAAGGCGCCGTGACTCGCTCCTCTCACACGGGCTGAGTGGTCGCTCCCAGTGCCCCTTGCAGACATCTGGTATCGTAGCGCTGCATTGCTCTGATTGCTTTGAAAACTGCCATATCATTTCGCCTGCTGTGTGCTTGTTTACCGCTTTGCTTCATTTGCGCTTTGTTTATTTCTTACTGCTGTTTAGACTGTCAGCGCGTTTGCCTCTAGCGCTCCGCTGTGCTCCCCCCTCCGCCTCCATTTTGTTTGTTGTTGTCGTCCTCGTGTGCCCGCCCCGCCTCCCAGCTGAGACGCCCTCCCACTGACCAGAAATAGCGCTCCTCTCCCTGAAGGCGCCGTGACTCGCTCCTCTCTCACAGGCTGAGTGGTCGCTCCCAGTGTCCCTAGCAGACATCTGGTATCGTAGCGCTGCATTGCTCGGATTGCTTTGAAAACTGCCATATCATTTCGCCTGCTGTGTGCTTGTTTACCGCTTTGCTTCATTTGTGCTTTGTTTATTTCTTACTGCTGTTTACACTTTGTCAGCGCGTTTGCCTCTAGCGCTCCGCTGTGCTCCCCCCTCCGCCTCCATTTTGTTTGTTGTTGTCGTCCTCGTGTGCCCGCCCCGCCTCCCAGCTGAGACGCCCTCGCCCCTCCCCCTCCACTATCCATATATGACAGTTGTTCCCGCGCGCAGGGTTCACGCGCAGCGACCGCGCCCCAGTCGCGTCGAAGGTGCGCCAAAGGTAAGCCCGTCTACGCCCGTCCGCGCCTGGACCGCGCCCAGCGCCATACCCCCTGGCCCTCGCTTTGCCCAGCCCTCCCGCATTACCTACGATGCCACCACCCTCCTAGCCCTCAACCCCGGCCGCTCCACCAACTGCGTCCAAGCCGCTCCTGGACACACCCATGGACCTTTCTCATGCTACTCCTGCAAATTCATCGGCACCGTCACCAACTCCGCTACGATCACACCACAGATTCCCGACCCCAACCACCTACAATGCATCTTGCTCAACACCCGATCGGTCCACAGGCACGCCATTGACCTATGGAATCTACTAGACACCATCTCTCCAGACGTCGCCTTCCTAACAGAAACATGGATGAACGCTTCCTCCGCCCCAGACATCACCATTGCCATCCCTGAAGACTATAATATTACACGCAAAGACCGTACCGGCCACACAGGAGGAGGAATCGCTATCGTCCATAAAAAATCAATCCACATCTCAACCAGCTCAGACGTCAATCTCGCCAACTTTGAACACCTTCACTTCCAGATCCACATCGACCCCAAGACCACACTCAGAGGCACCCTCCTATACAGACCACCAGGACCCCGCGCACAATTCAGTGAAGACATCACGGACTTCATCACTCCACACGCGCTCCCCTCCAAAGATTACATCCTTCTGGGAGACCTCAACTTTCACCTTGAAAAGAACAACGACCGCAACTCCACCACCCTGCTGGACAACCTCGGACTTAAACAACTGGTCACTTCCCCCACCCACATCGCAGGTCATACTCTCGACCCTATCTTCACCTCCAGCAATCACGTCTCCTTCAGCCACACTACGGCTCTCCTTTGGACTGACCACAGCTGCGTTCACTTTACCTACAACAAGCCTAAACCCATCAAACACCCCCAACCAACTCTGCAACAAAATCACCATCGACCAGATCTCCTCATCGCTCCTTCTAAACACCCCAGCCCACTCTTCTAACCCAGACCAAGCCGCCACCAACTTCACCCTATGGTTATCCAACAGCGCCGACATCCTAGCACCACTGAAAAAACGTCAAAGCAAACCTGGCAGCAAGAAGGCCTCATTTTTCAACGATGATCTTAAGAAGTCCAAGAAACTCTGCCGCTCCCTTGAAAAGGCCTGGAAAAAAGACCCAACCACTAGCACCAAGGACGCCTTCAAAAACGCCACCCGCATACACCACCAACTAATCCGAAAGGCCAAGAAAACAGCATTCAAGGATCGACTAAATAACAACTCCCACAACAGCAAGGAACTTTTCAACATCGTCAAGGAATTTACCAATCCCTCTGCCAACTCCAACGACATCACCCCCTCTCAAGCCCTCTGCGACTCCCTAGCTTCATTCTTCCACAACAAAATTGCAGACATCCACAACAGCTTCGACAACCAACCCGGAGACCAACCCACCCAACCATATGCTGAACATTCACCCCCCTTGAACACCCTTAACGACTGGAACCCAATCTCCACCGAGGACACCATCCGCCTGATGAACTCCATCCACTCAGGATCCCCCACAGACCCATGTCCTCACCACATCTTCAACAAAGCAGACTCCGTCATAGCACCGCACCTCCGAGACGTCATCAACTGCTCCTTCAACTCCGCCGCCTTCCCGGAAAGCTGGAAACACGCTGAACTCAGCGCCCTTCTGAAAAAACCCACAGCGGACCCCACCGAACTCAAAAATTACCGCCCCATCTCGCTCCTTCCATTCCCGGCAAAAGTCATCGAGAAAGCTGTCAACAACCAGCTCGCCGCTTTCCTCGAAGCCAACAAATCCCTCGACTCCTCACAGTCTGGCTTCCGAGCAAAACACAGCACTGAGACCGCCCTCATCGCAGCAACAGACGACATTCGAACTCTACTGGACAATGGAGACACAGTCGCCCTCATCCTCCTCGACCTCTCTGCAGCCTTTGACACAGTCTGCCACAGCACCCTTTTACAACACCTCAGAAACATCGGAATACAAGGAAAAGCACTTGAATGGATCACCTCGTTCCTCACCGGAAGAACCCAGAGAGTCCGCCTTCCACCATTCAAATCCGAGGCCACTGAAGTCATCTGTGGCGTACCACAAGGATCCTCACTCAGTCCCACCCTCTTCAACGTATACATGAGCCCCCTCGCGGCCATCGCCCGCCAACACAACCTCAACATCATCTCCTACGCGGATGACACTCAACTGATCCTTTCACGCACCAATGACCCTAGCACCGCCAAAACTAACCTACACGAAGGAATGAAAGAAGTTGCCGAATGGATGCAACACAGCCGTCTGAAACTGAACTCAGATAAAACAGAAGTCCTCATCTTAGGTACATCCCCCTCTGCATGGGACGACTCTTGGTGGCCGGAAGCCCTTGGAAAAGCACCCATCCCGACAGACCACGCACGGAACCTAGGCGTTATCCTGGATTCTTCACTTTCAATGAACAGACAAGTCAGCGCTGTCTCCTCATCCTGCTTCAACATTCTTCGCATGCTCAAAAAAACATTTCGCTGGATCCCCACCGAAACCAGGAAAACAGTCACCCACGCTCTGGTCACGAGCCGACTGGACTACGGAAACACCCTCTACGCAGGTACTACCGCTAAACTCCAGAAAAAACTCCAACAAATCCAAAACACCTCAGCCAGGATCATATTAGACATCCCGCGTAACGAACACATCTCTGGTCACCTGAAAAACCTCCACTGGCTACCCGTCAATAAGAGGATCACTTTCCGACTCCTAACCCACGCACACAAAGCACTCTACGAAATTGGACCAGAATGCCTCAACTCACGACTGTCCTTCTACACCCCCTCCCGCCAACTACGATCTTCCAGCCAAGCCCTCGCCACTGTACCTCGCATCAACAAGACCACCATGGGAGGTAGATCCTTCTCATACCTGGCAGCTAAAACATGGAACTCACTTCCCACTTACCTTCGCCTTACCCAGAACCACCTAGCATTCAGAAAGCAACTTAAAACGTGGATATTTGACAAGTAATCCTCCTCCCCTCCCTAAGCGCCTTGAGACCCTCTGGGTATGTAGTGCGCTATATAAATTTTATGACTTGACTTGACTTGACTTAGACTGGTTTGTACAAATGTCTGTATGTCCTATAGATGTTCTACTGATGCCGGAGATCCAGTAGGACTTTCAATGTAGGTAACAGCGGCCTGTATTGTACAACTATGCCTGTCCTCGCACTCAGATCCTAACTTCTTCGGCTGTCGCAAAATCGTACTTGTTTCAGTACCGTACAGTTAGATACTCAGATGTTCAGTACTCCGATGCGCACGAGGCCCTGATTGAGCTGAAGCAAACTATAAATATAGTATAATCACAACAATCCAAGGCTCTTGAAGTTTTCTTAAAGAAAACTTCAAGAGCCTTGGATTGTTTAATGCTTCTCTAGAGAGAAAAACATTATTTGTGATAAGCGGTGTGCTGCAATTAGTGTGATTATCAAGTGTGCCTAATCCTCAGATTATGCAGAGAGAGGTGGGGTGTTCTCTTCTCCCATTGTTATTGCAAACACCCAATTGTATTGTGTCTAAAAAAAACGAGATATTTAAGTGTATTTCTACATGAGCGCTACAAATCTCCTTTAACACCCAATATATAAATATAGGATCTGAGCACATTGCATTAGTTAAAGCAAAATGTGTGTTGATGTGTAGAGAGATTTTTTTTTCGGATCACAGACTTTGTGGATAGATAATTTATGAGTGCAAAATCAGAAGGTTAAGGTGTGCAGCATGATGGGTGGGAAACCATTTTCCATAATGCATCTAGAATCAAGAGGTAGCCATTTAAGGAAAGCAGATGCTGGGGTAATAGGTTCCTAATATGTGGTGTTGATCTTAAATCTCGCGACAGCATGTAGAACGGCTCTAAATGGAGCCCACCAGTTTCTAGGCAGCCTGGCGAGGACGGCCAACTGGTAATCAAAGCAAGAAATTACCAGAGCCTCTACTGCTCCTCTCAAGGCTTCTACATAATTTGTATGTAGGAGGTGCTGGAGCTTCTGGAGTTTGAGTTAGAACATGCCCTTTGATGTCGACTTGTCCATCCAGGAGGAAACCAATGGAATTGTTATCGTGGAAGCTTTGAATTGATGCGGGCATTCTTCAGCCGGATGGGGCTGCTGTCACAGTTAGCTTTTGTGACAGAGTAAAATAAATTACATTTTATGAATGGCTAGAAGAGCTGGCCTGATGGCAAACAGATTGCAGATGTATTGAATTTATGATAAACCCTGGTGCCATCGGCCAACTCACGAAAGGATATGCAGACATTGTTAATAAGGTCTTCAAAATGTTTTGAGGTGAAATCAGGCACACTAGGGAGCCCTGTGGTAGTTCACAATTAAATAATATTGGAGAGGGCCTGATAGCTTCTTATCTGCTGAGAGCGATCAAGGTGGTATGATGCAAACAATTACCCTACCCGCTCCTCTGAGGGCATCTAAACGTGTTTGGTGGTCTAGAGTGTGGGTGCTTTAAGATCCAGTAAGGTGATAAGTTATGGGTATCCTTCAACAACAAAAGTATGGAAAAAGTCCTTTAAAGTCACATGCTGCCCATTCAATAATGCGGCCATCTTTGAATCCAGATTGGAATAGGCCAAGCAGTGCACTTTCTTGGATGTGTGTGTGGATCCCTCTCTAAAAACAAGCATCACATCTACGACCTTCTCACCGATGCAAAACCAGACATACTATTCATAATTGAATCATGGTTGGGAGAAGATATGGCTCCAGTCCTGCATGAAGCCATTCCTCTAGGCTATCAAATAATCACCCAAAATCGTATAGCCAAAAAAGGAGGCGGTCTAGCTGTTGTATTCAGGCAAACTATACATAACACTAAAATTGACAGCATCTCCATAAAGAATTGAGGCTCTAACAAGATGCATCCTACACTATGAGAAAGTGGCTCTATAAATACTGGAATAGAATGGAGTACAGTGTGTTTAGAGTCCACCAACCCCAGAGGTATAACAGAGGTAAAAGTCAGATCTGACCTTACTCTCGAAAGTGGTAGCTTGGTCGAGCAGTAAGGCAGTACCAGAGGGCAGTGCAAAGCATTTGTTGTACACACTCAGTCAGCAAAAGGTTTCACACTCAAGGACTGAACTCCAAGCTAATTGTTTGTATATCAACAGATATAGTTGTTTTATTTTTAGAACCAAGAGTTATAAAAATATACTTTTCTCGTTATGAGTACTCTCATGTAATTACTTTGCAAATGAGCAATAAAGTTTGTGCACACAATTAATACAGTATTGACAGAAAGCAACACAATCCTAAAACACACTATAGCATTGAGCTCAATGAGTTTTCCACATGCAAGTACAGTTGATTACTATACAGATTACATTCGTAGTCCCAGGACCAGATCCTACATTGAGTCCTGGGGTCTAAGCTGAAACCAGATTAGCAAAAACGTTTTAGTTACTGTAGTGAATTTTCATGAATATAAAGCGGTTTTAAAAGTTCACACTTAGAGACTTTTCAATGTAAATCTGACAATGTTATATGGCCGGGATGCCCGTCACCCCCTCCCAACACAATCCCCAAGGATGGGAAGACGGACGCAGTTCTGAACTTTTGGAAGGCGGGAGGGAGTCACCCTCCCGGCCGTATTTATTAATATATGAAACAAAATTAAAACATTAAATAAAAAGTTTCATAATCATGTACAATTTTCATTTATTACATTTCGATGAAGACATGTTCTTTCGCTAACCTTAACAAATCGCTAATACAAAGGTTTCCTAGCCGAGTCTAACATCCTCTAGCCGAGTCTAACATCCTGCAAATGCATACATTCTAAATTAAAATTGTACATCCTAGCATTAAGGGCCAACGGCAAGGTCTTAACCGGTGTCAGATCCCTACTACCAAAAACTCTCGCCCTCACGGTGTGAGTGGCGGCCGCGCAGAGGACTGTACCCTCCTTGCCAACTCTAATTTCCCTTGTCTTGTCGGGGGCCCCCCTTTCCGCTCGACGCCATCTTAAAGGTCGTCCGAGCACCCGTGTGAGGTATCTGTAGGAAGGACAGCGTGGACTCCCCCCCCCACCCCCACACTATCACATCCGCCGTCGCGGATATCCGGGCCCCGGGAAATTCGTAGGAGGGGCATATAGCCGCCTCCTCCCCTGGAAGGGGCCTATGGCCGTCTCCCCTTAGGCGACCCATCCTTAGTGGGTGCCGCCTCCCAGAGGGAGGGGCCAATGGCCGCCTCCCCCGGGCGCTCCCATCCATAGTGGGTGGCGCCCCCACTCTAGGGACCTTGAAATTACTGCTCACCGATCATGACCTTACCGCCGACCAAAAAATAAATACGACATTTGTTCACCTACTAAGGAAGAAAATATCAGCCTACTTAATTGTATCAAACTGTTTACTCCTAGAAGAAAAAACAGTATCCTACTGACAGAAATCACATCATCAATCTAGACATTCATTCTCCTTCTTTACGGAGGGAAAAAAGATGTTATCAGAGCAAAACTTTATTGCAAAACCAAACATTGCCATAAGGGGCTGGTGGGTGGGTCAAAATTGCTCCTTGTTCCGTCGAGGGCTCACGAGCAACGAGTGGGTGCAGCCTTCCAAGCACAGGAACAAGAGGACGCTTCTTCGGATTCCCGCTCTCTTTATTCTTCTTCGGGAGGGCGTGTACCCTCCGCCGGTACGCCTACTGGGCGTGGCCATCGGTGTAGGTGTCTAGGACAAACCCCTCTTGGGCGGGAAAAGGCGCGCCCGGCTACGCCGCTTCGGGCATATCAGCCGAGACACGCCTCCCACCCAAAATGGTTTTCCGGGAGGATCGGGGCACCCAACCATACGTTCGGGGGGACCGAGTGGTCGCCCCTTTCCATATGGCCGGGATGCCCGTCTCCCAACACAATCCCCAAGGATGGGAAGACGGACGCAGTTCTGAACTTTTGGAAGGCGGGAGGGAGTCACCCTCCCGGCCGTATTTATTAAAATATGAAACAAAATTAAAACATTAAATAAAAAGTTTCATAATCATACTACCAAAAACTCTCGCCCTCACGGTGTGAGTGGCGGCCGCGCAGAGGACTGTACCCTCCTTGCCAACTCTAATTTCCCTTGTCTTGTCGGGGGCCCCCCTTTCCGCTCGACGCCATCTTAAAGGTCGTCTGAGCACCCGTGTGAGGTATCTGTAGGAAGGACAGCGTGGACTCCGACTCCACCCCCACACTCTATCACATCCGCCGTCGCGGATATCCGGGCCCCGGGAAATTCGTAGGAGGGGCATATAGCCGCCTCCACCCCTGGAAGGGGCCTATGGCCGTCTCCCCTTAGGCGACCCATCCTTAGTGGGTGCCGCCTCCCAGTGGGAGGGGCCAATGGCCGCCTCCCCCCGGGCGCTCCCATCCATAGTGGGTGGCGCCCCCACTCTAGGGACCTTGAAATTACTGCTCACCGATCATGACCTTACCGCCACAGGCCGGATAGTTGACCGGCTATCCGGCCCCCCCCAAACTCCTCCTAAAGGTCATGCTTCCTCAAACCCCTTAGCCATGCTATGAATTCTCCTATGAGTAAAACATTCCCCTCCCGGGACAGGTGAACCCCATCATTCAGATCCATGTGATCACCCAGAATACACCCATGAGGAATGCTATGCAACTGCGCCGAGCGAAACAATCTACCAATTTTATTGTTAACCTTCTTCACCGAATGGTTCAGTGCTGACACTGAAAGGCCCCCCCGCCACACCTTTCTGGGAATCATGTGGGACCAGGCAATCGTGCACCCCGGGATTCTTTTTGCCAACCAGCTAACAGCCGACAAAACTTGCTCAAGTAATACTCGTCTACCCAGTGTCACCAAGTCATTGCCCCCCAGGTGTACTATGACTACAGATGGCGGTGACCTCTGCCGCCCTAAGAGACCCTCAACAAAAGATTCGAATTGGTCAATACAGAGCCCGCCCCTTCCATGGAAGGCCACTCTGTACCCGTATTCCCCAGCTGCGCGAGTCGCGTCACCTGCTTTGAATACGTCCCCGGCCCGCCTCACGTATGAGTGGCCCACGACCCAAACCACTCTCTCCTCAGACGGTGATCCATGACCGCTGGTCCCCTGGTACTGGGTCGACTGCAAATTCCGCCCCGCATGACATGCTCGCGAAACTGTAAATCAAACAGAAGACAAGAAGCGTGAGTGCATGTAACTTGACTTCACAACATGTGCAATCGCACATACCTTTTAAAACAATTCGAGGACCATCGTCCTAACTGTTTCACTTCTTCTGCACTCTGACCCCTGGCTGTAGCCTCAGTAGCAGCCCCTATCCTAAAGGAGTGGGTCCCGAAATCGCACGGGTCCATGCCCGCCGCAGCGATTGTCAGTGCTAGCACCCTCTGGAACTGAAACCTCGTCAGTGGGGTGGCATCGATGTGCCTCAGCAAACTCCCCCCCCATGTATCCGCCCTCAGTGCCAAGTATTCCTCTATACACATTATCGGGCACGTGGGGGACCCTCGCATGCGCTGGACAAGAACACTGTTTCCCATAGCTCCCTGGTCAGTTTTGGACCTAGCTATCGTGACTACCATGGAATCACCCCTAATTAGGATGTGATCCCTGCACAAGCCTCCCTCCACATTCTTATTCCTTGCGACCAGTTCACTCACCCGCATAGCCCCATGGAACGCTATTGCGAAAGCTGCCCGGAACAGAACTGCTTCGAATTGGGAGGAGCAGGTCGTGACTAGTTTCGCCATGAGTAGGGACAACCTTTCTAAGCCAATCGGGTGCCTCTCGTCTTGCTTGCGACCCTCGAGGCGCTGCCAGCCGCGAAGGGCTTTTTTCGCCAAAAAGGAACCTGTTGGGTCTTTGATGCCATGCACCTGCGCCATGAATGAGATGGCCGCCCTGTGTCTATTGGCCGTTGCCGCTGATCGGCCTTCTCTGTGCAGTGCTACCAGGAACCCAAGGAAGGAATCCTCCTGACCCCAGTTCTGACTCCCTGTCGGACCCAAAAATGCACAATAGGAACGAAACGCTCCTTCGTATGCCTTCCTCGTCCTGGGGGCTAAGCTTGCTGCCACGAGGTCTTGTAATCCGGGGCACCGATTAGCCAGAGTGCTTCGGGGAATGGTGCCGCCACTAGGTCCGCTGTAGGTAGATAACCCCTGAACGCCTGCATATGTGAACGAGAGAGTGCATCAGCTGCATGATTCAGAACACCCGGCACATGTTTCGCCCTGAACTGTACATTCAGTCTCATGCAAAGCAGCACAATTTCCTTCAACAATCTCAAGATCCATTTCCAGCGTGCTGCCTGATTGTTAATGCATTCTACAACAGTCATATTATCAGACCAAAATACCACTGAGCGGTTTCGGAACTCGTCCGGCCATGCCATCAGAGCAACAAAAATAGGGAATAGCTCAGGGAACCCTATGTTACCTGTGAGACCGCTGGTGTGCCACCACGTCGGCCATGTCTGCGCCGACCATCGATTACCAAAGATGGCGCCAAATCCCATGCTCCCCGCCGAGTCGGTCCACAAACCCAGCTCGTCCGAAGACGCTGGCGGCTTGTTCCACACTACTCGACCGTTGAAGTCCGCCAGGAATGCCAACCAAATGCGCATATCCTGGCGAACCTCTGCAGACAGTCTCGTGCGGTGGTGCCCTTCTTTGAGACCAACCATAGCTTGTGCAATAGAGCGTGAAAAGGGGCGGGCCATTGGTATCACTCTCAAGGCAAAGTAAAGCTGACCCACTGTTTGCTGTAACTGGTGCAGGGTCACTTTCGCCTTACTAAGGCAAAGTTCCAGGGAAGCCCTAAATTTAGACACCTTTCCCACTGGCAAACGGAAACATCCCTCCACAGAATCGAGCTCAATTCCCAGAAACTCCAGTGAAGTAGATGGTCCAACCGTCTTACCTGGTGCCAATGGCACTCCAAACTCCCTCACGAGGATGCAAAAATCCTGTAGCGCCTGCGCACATTTCGTGTCGCCGGCTGCTCCCAAGAACAGAAAGTCATCTAGGTAATGCATAACATGCCTATTCCCCGTGGCCTCGGTGAATGCCCACTCTAAAAAACAGCTGAATTTTTCAAAATAGGCACAAGAAATGGAGCAACCCATCGGCATGCATTTATCCATGTAATAACGTCCTTGGAACGCAAAACCTAGCAGACGCTGATCCTGTGGGTGTACCGGGAGCAACCGGAACGCCGATTCGATATCTGATTCCGCCATCAGCGCCACGGGGCCCAGGCGATTTAACATGGTGACGGCATCATCGAACGATGCGTACCGCACCGAACAGACTTCCGGGTCAATAGCATCGTTTACTGATAAACCCACTTGGAGCAGACAGATTATGGATCAGCCTAAATTCCCCCGGGTCCTTTTTGGGGACCACCCCTAATGGGGAACAGATGAAATTCGCCACTGGCGGTCCCTGAAAAGGCCCAGCCACTCGGCCTAGGGTCACCTCTTTAGCGATTTTTCTCTCCACCACACCTGGATTATGCTGTGCCGAAAGCTGGTTTTTACAAAAAGGTTCCCCACGAAAATCCCCCGCCGGGATGTGGAAGCCATATAAGAATCCCTTCCTCAACACCCCAGCAGGGACATAATCAGGGTATTTGTTTAACCAAGGAGTCATAGCCATGAGATCAACGGGAGTAGGCAATTGTACACAACAATCCACCTCAGTCTTGCTTGGACCCTCCTTTACCTCCCGACCCGCTATTTTTCGATCTGCATGAACTCTCCGGGTGAGAGGAATTCCCACAACCCGCACACATGTGCTTGAACTTACATGCACCTTGCGGTCTGTTACAGTTGCCTCTATTGAAGCCCCAACAGACCCCCCGCTTTCCACCATTCCCGCCGGTTTTCGACTGGTGATCGCCACCGGTGCCTGCTCGAAAGGGCACCGCGGGCTTCTGGCGGGAAACCCCCGACCCATTCCCACCTGGCGAGGAAGTCCTTGCCGTCCCAGGCAGGAGCTGCTTATGCCAAGAAATTGAGTCGAGGCAATCCCATGTCAGAGAGGAATCATACTCTTTCGCTTTATGGAATTTCATGTCGTAACCTTTCCATTCATCCCCCTCATACGTTTCATAAAAATCCATTATACGTGCCTGATAACAAGACAGTTCAGTCAATACCTCGGGCTTACGTTCACCAATAATCGCAGTAAACATTGCAAAGGCCTTCGCCCAATTCGTTATCGTCTCCTCCACCCTGAACTCCGCCATCTTGGCGCGCCAGACGCTCGGGTGCCACAAATCTTTCTGTGTTTTAGCATATTCCATCTCGCGATGGTCGGTTAACAACGAAAACATATTGACATACTTGTCTGCCCATATCAATTCTTTTGTGGCCATCGGGATATGTTGAACCACCCTCTCCCGCCTTGAGGGTAATGAGCCCTCCCCTGCCACCGGCAAGGCGAGCTTACCTGGTGCGGTCGTTGTTCCTGCCGTTTTCTCGAGACCAGCTGCCGGTCCTTCTGGTGTCGCCTGTGGGGAGACAAGAGGGAGATTCGCCTTTGCGGCATCTCGCGACTGCTGCAACTGCTGGATTAGTAATTTGGCCTCTTCGGCCGTGTCTCCTGGCGCCGTAGCACCCCCTGCCTTCTTATTGAGCCATGCGGCCAACTGGGTTAGCGGGCGTAATCACAACTGGAATCGGTTGACCCGCGTCTGGGGTTGGTACTGGGTCATCAGCTGGTATGGCAGGGATGACTGGGGGCACCTCAGGGACCGGAACCTCCCCTGCCACTGCCCTCCTCTTAACCCACTCCCCTCTACCCTCGGGGACGACTCCCGGCAATGCCGGGCCTATTACCTTCTTCTGGTTACCAGGCTTGTTCATTGCGGCCAGTTGCTTCTTGACATCCGCCAAATCTTGACCAAGCACTGGGACTTTTCCGAAGCTTCGTTCCATTCTCGTCATTCTGGTCACCAACATGCGAAGCATCTGGTCTGTCTCGGAACCCTTTCCTGCCTTCTTGCCAGACATGGTTTCGATTATCAACTGTTAGCCGATCAACACGGTACTGGATCCTTCGCTGTAAAGTCTCTGAAAGAGAAACACAAGAATTACAAGTTCTCAAAATTGCTCCTTGTTCCGTCGAGGGCTCACGAGCAACGAGTGGGTGCAGCCTTCCAAGCACAGGAACAAGAGGACGCTTCTTCGGATTCCCGCTCTCTTTATTCTTCTTCGGGAGGGCGTGTACCCTCCGCCGGTACGACTACTGGGCGTGGCCATCGGTGTAGGTGTCTAGGACAACCCCTCTTGGGCGGGAAAAGGCGCGCCCCAGCTACGCCGCTTCGGGCATACCAGCCGAGACATGCCTCCCGCCCAAAATGGTTTCCCGGGAGGATCGGGGCACCCAACCATACGTTCGGGGGGACCGAGTGGTCGCCCCTTTCCATTCAATGTGTGAAAATTCAGGTTGCAGGTAAAGTACGATCACGTTACTTTTGTAATCCAGCACTGGTCTCCTGGGGCCAGCACTGGGGTCTTAACTTAAAACAGGTAGGTAATTGCGTTTCAGTATTTCGTATGATTTTTAAAGAATATTTCAAATTTTTCAAACGTAGACACTGTGAGAAGTTGGCCTGATATATGATGCTCACTAGTTCTAGTGATCCCCTTCTATCAGTCCAAACAACCCTTATGGTGATTGGTAGTAAGTCAACCTTATAGACCAGCTATCCTAGTAGCGTGGACAAAAGCAGTCTTTAGGCTAAACTCTGAATGGCATGTGAAGCCAGCTGTTTTACCACATATAACCCCTTGAATACCAAATGAAAGGACACCACACAGGTTGTTATGAAAATAAACATATTTATTAACTAACATACACCTCTGAACTCTTTATGAGGTCAGAGGGCTAAGCACATGACAATACTAAAAAGGAAATACGAGTTCGCACAATATTTACAAGTGCGCCTTAGGGGCACGACAAACCATATACTCAAAACAATGGAATGCGAGGAAAGAAAATACTGTAAGGAGATCCAGAGGCTGGAGGATCGCTGGGACTATGCTACAAACTAGGTAAGTAAGGAGCAGGATGCCCCCGGGACTCACGTGCCGAGTGGAAACTCTCACGAGGGATGCGTACCAACATCTATGGATCTTACAGTTAGCAAAGTTACGGATTCTGGACGAACCGGGCTGGATGGAGGGAAAACAACAGTGGACACTAGGATAGTGTACACAGACTTCAGCACCTAGAAGCTTTAGTTACCTAACCCACAGGCTGCAGGTGCATAGGGCTGAAGTTGCGTCGGGTTTGCTACGTTGATCCCGGTGATGCCTGAAACAAGGAGTTGCTGGCAGGCAGCCAGATGGAGGAGTCCGGTGGTTCCAAGGGTGGTACTTAGAAGAAGGAGTCCTGAAAGGGAAGGGGACAGAGTCTCGGTCACTAGCCAGTGACGGTGCTGGAACCAGGAGGGAACCAGATGCTGTCGCCGCAGTCAGGTGAAGGACGGGACACTTCTCTCTGTATCTGCGCGGACCAGGAGCTGTTATCGACGACCAGGCTGGAGGCACGAGCTGTCCAACGTAGTCTGCTGCTGTTGGCGGTGTTGGATCGTCAATCTGGTCAACAGGCCTTGGCTAATGCAAGCCACGCGGTGGAACAAAGATGGCGTCTGGTGCGGACCAGGAGGGTCCGGGGGGCTTCTCGTTCACAGGGAAGCAAGGGCCAGTCTGGGGGACCAGACCAGCAGTGTTGGATTCTTCGGGTCGTTGTCTCAGAGGTCACTAGCCAGCCGGCAAGTGACCAGGCAACCGGACAAGCAGCAACCAGGCAAAAGGGCCCCACGCAGATCTCGTGGATGCTGGGGGCTGGTCTTTGGTGCAGGACCTGCGTCGGTGTGGGGCTTCTCAGACCCCAATGCACTCACTCGAGGATCCCTTGGCGGTCGTGCTGGAAGCGCTGTGCAGGTTTCTCAAGATGGCCGTCTCCACGTTGCTCGTCACACCCACGGGTCCCAGCTGTGCTGTGGATGTGGGTAGAGGTCAGAGAGGTCTGGAGGTCCGGGTCTTGTGGAGCTGAGTCGTCGGATTCCGGGATGGAAGGACTTGCAGCAAACCGCACAGGAGCTTAATGGTGCCTGCGAAGCAGGATGATCACTCCCTGACCACCCCTTTTAGGTTTAGATATAGGAATACTATATCTAAAGCAAAGGGTGATTACACCACCTTGCCCCAGCTGATTGATCAGCCAGTTGTGTCAGATTTGGATGGCCAGCCAGGGGTGGCATAATACATGCTGCAGCCCCTGGTAGGTCCTGGGTGCACCTATGCCCTGGGTACCTAAGGTACACTGTACAGGGGCTGATAAGGTGACTCAGTATCCAATTAGATATGTACCTAGAGTACATGGAATCCATTTTACAGAGCAGTGGGCCTGGGGTCAACTAAGTCAAAAAACCAGCAAAACACCAGACAAAAAGTTGGGGACAACCATAGTCAGATATCCACCTTCCTACAGACACTTAGAAGAAATTTCATAGAAAAGCAGACAATGGGTTCCTATGGAGAAAATACAGATTACTAGTAAACCCGGTACGGATTACTTTTACGCTTCAGTACTGGGCTGAAAGGTACAGTACTGACTTTGCCCCTGTTGACAGGTGAGTATTTCGGAATTCGGCTGATTTTATATGAATATTTTCAGTTTTAAAAACTTCACACTTAGAAGAAATTTCACAGAAAGCAAACAAAGATTTCCTATGGGAGAAATTTAGATTACTAGCAAACACGGTTGTGATTACTTTTGCGGTCCAGTACTGGCCTACCATGTACAGTACTGGCTTCTCTCCTGATCACAGGTGAGTAATTCGAAATTCGTTATTCGGCTGATTTTAGATGAATATTTTAAAGTTTCAAAACTTGACACTTAAAAGATTTTTCGAGTGAAACCATTCAATGTTATCCTATGGCAGGAAAGTGAGTCATCGGTTTCCAGGCGAGTACTCGACTGGTGAAGTTAAGGTTCTGGGTATAGACTCAGGGGTCCCCCAGGGTCAGGTAGGTACAGTTAGTACACCCTCAGCGGCACAGGGGCGGCCGGGTGCAGAGGTAGTTAGGCCCAATGTTATCCAATGAGAGGCAGGGGGCCTTCGGTTGGTTGCTGCTGGCTAGCAGGCCAAGCAGCTGTGGGAGCTTGGATCCTGGTCACTTGCTCAGGGAAAATGGGGAAGTAGAATAGGGCACAGGTTGTATGGCCAGGGGCACTCGGGCGGCTGGGTGCAGGACGGTGGATCTTCAGGAGCGACCAACACTTCGAGGGGTAAGTTGGGATCTTGGAGGATAGGTAGGCACCCAGGAGTTGGGCAAAGGGGGCTGTGGGGCGCCGGGTGCAGGGGTGTCTTGAGGTCGGGAAATCTTACCCCCTGCTGGTCGCAGTCGGAGGGGTCCTTTCTCCTGAGGCTGCAGGCGTCGTCTGGGTCATCAAGGAGGGTCCTTGGGCACTCGATTCAGAGTCAGAATCGCTGGGGGGGGGGGGAGAATGTCCTCAGGGTCTTGGTTCACTCCAGCACAGGCCATGCTTGGCGGGTGCAGAGGGTGCAGGGTTCGCGGTTCTGGGCTGATGCCGGGGATGGTTACTTGCTTTGAGCAGTACCACTGTTTGTGGGAGACCCAGGTAGTCAGAGTCACAAGGCAGTCAGGTCCTCTGGGGTTTTTGAGGTTGCTGACCACTGGAGACGCCGGGGTTTAGCAGGAGCAGGTTCGAGGGTCGACAGGCCGGTAGGGCTGGGGCCAAATCAGTTGGTGTCTTCCTCTTCTTACCAGCTGCACGGCAAGTCTTCTTGCTTCTTGTTCTTCTTTTGGTATCTGGATCTGAGGAAGGAAGGTTCAGGGAGCCCCTAAATACTAAATTTATGAGAGTTACATGTAGGGTAAGGGCAGGGACCAATGGGTCCCTGTCCTGGGGTGAGTACACCCCCTAGCCTGCTCCTCTCCTGTGGGAGCGGGGAGGAGCCTAGCTGGGATTGGGCAGGGCTCCCCATCTACAAGATGGCCAGAGCCCAGGGTCGTGCTTCACCTCGCCTACTCCACGTGAGGGGGTGTAGTTGGCAAAGGTTGGCACCCCCGCCCCTTCTGGACGTAGTTTTTCCCGCCAGAGTGGAGGTAGAACGGGTGGGGGCCAGTTGCTGGGTACAGCAAATGGTCTGGAGAAGCTCTCAGAGGCGGCATGCCTTTGAAGCTTCCCCCTGTCCATCCTGGGGGAGGAGACATAGCACCTCACCCCAGATGTGCATTGTTGCAGGCCCAGGAGAGCGGGGGACTCTCCACCCAGGGGTCCAGCAACATGTCTGCTGTGTGGCAGCCTCTGCAGCTACTCAGCCCAGACGTGGATTGTAGGTTAGGTTTCATGGGGCATCTCTAAGATGCTCTCTGTAGTGCATTTTACCTTAAATCCCACACTGGCATCAGTGTGGGTTTAATGTGCTGAGAAGTTTGATATCAAACTTGTCAGTGTTCATTGTAGCCATTATGGTGCTGTGGAGTTTGTAATGACAACCTCCCAGCACCATATACTCTTATTGGCATCCCTGTACTTACAATGCCCAGGAATGGCCCTGGGTACTGTAGGGGTACAGGGCTCATGCACCGCGCCCACACCACTGGCCTAGGGCACCCAGCTAGAAGGGTGGCTGATGTATGCCAGGGCAGTGGGGATGTGGGCATGGCACACAGGAATGTGTGTCATGTTGACTCTTTGTTTAGTTCTGTACCTAGACACTCAGCCTGCAAAGGCAGTGTGTGTGTGTCAGGGTACAGGGCCCCTAAGGGTGGCACAATAAGAGCTGCAGCCCTTAGGGGTCTTCTCTGGTCACAATGCCCTGGGCACCTAGGGTACCATTTACTAGGGGCTGATATGTGGCCAGGGATGCCAATTGGGTTTAGGCTTTAGTATAATTTTTAGGGAAGAAACACAGGCCCTGGGTACCCGATTGGCAGGGACCCAGGGCACACCTAGGAAAAGTGCATCAGGTATCAGACAAAAAGTGGGGGGGTACTTCAACAGGAACTCAATTTCTCACATACACCGTCTTCCTCCTGTAACTTCCTGCTCCTTTACAGGCGTCCACCTAGCAAGGCAACATTCCCAGACGCACTTCTAGACATAGTTTGAAACCGGATAACAATACACTCCAACTTATGCGTTCTGGGTGACCTTAACATTTGGTTTGATAAACCCAATATGACCCATCCAAAAACTACAATCATCGACCTAGACACATTGAACCTGCATCAGATTGTCCACAATCCGACAGACACCGCTGGACATGTCCTCGATGTCATTTTTGCTAATACTGTAATAGTTACCTTTCAAACTATATGGTCAGACCACCATTTGCTTGCCTTCCAACATAAAACAACGCTAAGCGACTCCCCTAAAACTACCCTACATCCATCCACCTATCGGCCGTGGAACAAACTCAATTTGGAAAACTTGGGAACACAACTAACAGTACAAATCTGGAAAGCATAAATTCTGTTCAAAATCTATATGAGTGGCTACAGCAAGCTTTTGACATCCTGATACCACTCAAAAGCACACACAGAACAAACAAGCATTTACAATGCAATGGTTTTGCCATTGTTAAAGTTAGAGCTATTGGCATTGCTCTTGACATTATTTTTATTTATGTTTTTTTAACATAAATCAATGGCATTGTCATTTACAATGCCACTAGCTTTATCTCTCGCAAATGACACACAAACACACACAGAGCCCCCCACACACCCACACAGAGCCCCCCACACACACAGCCACACAGAGCCCCCCACACACACAGCCACACAGAGCCTCCCCACACACACAGCCACACAAAGCTCCCCACACACACAGCCACACAGAGCCCTCCACACACACAGCCACACAGAGCCATGCAGGAGCCTTGCAAGAGATGCTGGGCAAGAGGGCAGTAAACCTTCGGGCCAGGGAAGATGGTAGAGATGCAGGGCGAGAGGGCAGTAACCCTTCAGGGGAAGCAGGGAAGGTGCAAGAGATGCAGGGCGAGAGGGCAGTAACCCTTCAGGGAGAAGCAGGGAAGATACAAGAGCCCTGCAAGAGATGCAGGGTGAGAGGGCAGTGAACCTTCGGGAGAAGCAGGGTAGAGTGGCGATCTGCATAAGATGGCGCGGGCTTGCACGAGGAAGAGGCATCCATGCCAGGGTGGGTACAGAACCGCACAGGCCATGAAGGAATTTCAGGTCTGTAAGAGAGAGGCCTGCATGAGACTGGGCCCGCGGGAGCAGGGAGCCGTGCGGCCTAGGGATCAGGGGGCATCCCAGTGCATGAGAACTAGCAGCGGCGTAGCTATCACTGTGCAGCAGGTGCAGCGGCACCAGTGCTCCCAGAGGCCCACTGCATTCAGATTTTAATTCCCAACCGGGTCACCAGGGGCACTTTTCCTGGTTGGCACCAGGGCCCGTGCCACTGGGCCAGTATCTGGGAGCAGGTGGGGGGAAGGAACACGCCGGAGGGAAACCGAGAGAGGGTAAAACACACGGGCGTTTTGCTGAGAAATTAAGTTTCTCGTCAGGCGGAGCCTGAGTGGGACCTGGAGAACTATCCAGGAGCAGAGAGGAGAGAGCCGCCAATAATCCGATTAAAAGCAATTACAGCGAGATTATAAAGGCAAGTGCAGGGCAGAACAGTGAGGAGAGCAGGGCCAGGTGAGAGGGAGGCTGAAAGCAGAGAGAGAGAGAGAGAGAGAGAGGAGACGGACAGCAGGGACAGATGAGCGCTGAGAGCTGAGACAGGGGAGGCCAGGGGAAGAGACAAATCAGAGACAGAAGGAAAGTGAGAGTCAACAAAAACAAAGGGAGAAGGAAGTAGATGAGGGCTGGGAGCAGAGATCGAGAGAGACACAGAGCAGAGAGCAGGTGACAAGAATACAGAGAGACAGAGAGCGAGAGGGACAGCGGGCAGAGAGTGACTCCCCGGACAAACACTGTGAGGCCAAGAGAATGGACAGAGGGCAGTAAAAACAGGGGTCTGGGAGAGGCGGCCGAATAGAAAGTTCAGAGTTAAAGCAGAAATGGTTCAGTGATAAAGCACACGAGAAAAGGGAAACAGAGCAGGGACAGGAACGAAAGGGGATAAGAACCTCAAGCCGCGGGGTCAGGGGCGTGGAGTCTGGACTCAGCACACACGGCCATCGGATACACACGGCCATCGGAGCAGCCCCCGCCGGAGCGCACCGGGACCGGCCAGCAGCAACCCCAGGTAGGCAGCCTGGCACCCTGCAGGCACAGTGGAGCTGGGAGAACCGGGCGCACGTGGGGAGGGGCACACGAGGAACACAGGCAGAGTCTCACGGGACATGGGCACACGGGACAGACAAACGGGACAAAGGCACATGGGACAGGCACACAGACAGAGGCTCACGGGACAGGGGCACATGGGACAGGCACACAGGCAGAGGATCACGGGACAGGGGCACATGGGACAGGCACACAGACAGGCTCAAGGGACAGGGAAACTGAACAGAGGAACACGGGACAGGTAAACGGGGCTGGGGCACATGAGGCAGGCACACAGACAGAGTCTCAAGGGACATTGGCACATGGGACAGGCAAACGGAACAGAGGAACACAGGTCAGGGGTGGCACATGGGACAGGGGCACACGGGAGTGTCACACGGGACATGGGCATACGAGACAGGCAAGGGGGAGGGACAGGAGCACCAGGGCTGAATCACCCGGTCGGGGACCGGAGAACTGTCAACGGAGGCAAAGGGAACAGAGACACGTGGCACTGAGGCAGGGGGCACCTGGGCAAGGGCACGAGGGACTGACACCCTCAAAACAGGGGCACGGGACCGGTGCAGAGGGAAACGAGGCAGAGATGCAGGACAAGAGGGAAGGAGGAGGCGCACGGGACAGAGGCGCAGGGGACATGGTGACTTCTACCTGAGGCAGGAGCCGAGCAGAAAGGGGCCGCGTGTCTGAGGTCAATAACAATAAAAACAACAACAGCAATAATAATTTAAAAAGCACATTTTGCATATCAAAAATGGACCCAACCTACTGGACTTCCGGAATGGCTTTTTATCTCTCCTTGGCCTCCCAGTTTCCTCCCCTTATACCATTCACTGCATTCTTAGCTAGCGCCAAGACGCCTCCTGTGTTACTTGTGCTTTACAAACCCCAATAACAGAACACACGTTTCCTGGGTTCGTCCCAAAGATGTGACACCTTCATCCCCCGCAGGCATCGAGGTATTTTAAAGGGAACACAATTAGATTCTGAAGTGATAGATTTCTAGCTGCCTGGGGTGTAGCTCCGGGTGCACATGAGATGATGTAAAGACAGGAGTGATTGAAAGTAACGTTTTTGAATCTTACTTTTATTTCTGTAGCTTGTAATGTGTCACTAGTATGTAATCTCAATTGTAACAATTGTAATGCTATTAATTTTTATTAGCCCTGGTGTAATAGTACCGTTAGCAGTAGTGTGGAGAGCGAGGCAGCGGTAGGGGGGCGGGAACTGGGAGCCGAGGCAGCGGTAGGGGGGCGGGAACGGGGCCGGGGAGACATGGAGAGCGAGGCAGTGGTAGGGGGGTGGGAACGGGAGCCGAGGCAGCGGTAGGGGGGCGGGAACGGGGCCGGGGATACACGGAGAGCGAGACAGCGGTAGGGGGGGGCGGGACGGGGTCCGGAGACACGGAGAGCGGGAGGGAACGGGCAAAAAAAAAAAAGCAAGCACTCACCTGGACTTCTTCCGGGTGCCTGGACGGAGCCCTCTCCCAATGGCTAGCCTCCATTTATGGAGCTCGCCAATGGGAGGAGGGGGCGTAGACCCGACACCACACACAACTCAAAAGGTTTTTTGGCGCATGCGTACTTCGTACGCATCGCCAGTCAAAAGCTAAAAAGCACCTTGGATAAACATAGAACTAAAAGACATAAAACAACAAATTAGAAAGCTGCAATATACCTGGCTCAAAACAAACGCCAAACAAGACAAATTTCACCTACAGAAAATTAACAGATTATACAAGTCTGCTATCAAAAAAGAATTAAAAAAACTAAATGTGCAAATAAAGAATAAAGAATTCTATATAATACTCAGTGAATTTCGCAAACTAAATTGCCTAGAAGGAACTCATCCGGTTACTCAAGATTTCACAGAATCTGGCAAATCATTACACAGACAAAGCAGACACATTGGAATTGTACTTAAAACAGAAACAAAGCACCAGCACTAACCCATGTAACAAAACAACAATCCAAGAATGCTCTAATCAAGCCTCTCCGTTCCTTCCAACACATCTCACACGATGAATTTATGGACCTGGTCAAAGCAAGCAGGCCGCCGGCAGCCCGTCTGACCCCTGTCCACCACAAACTTTCAAGACAATTCTTTTAACAACCTCTGTTGCCACTCCAGTAAGAAGAATCATCAACGATTCCTCAACTACTGGAATATTTCCAGAAGAACTCAAAAAGTAATACATACGCCCTTTACTGAAGAAAAAAAACTTGGACCCTCTAAACCTTAACAACTATAGACCGATTACGAATGGACCATTCCTGGACAAACTGATCGAAAGATCAGTGTTTCGCCCAGATGTCACAATTCATTGAAGATAATGACATACTTTCAGACTTCCAAACAGGATTCCGTCCGGGAAGAAGCACTAAATCTGCCCTCCATGCCATCTGGGATTATCTAAAGAATACAGCTGACCGCAACGGGGTTGCTGCGCTACTCCTCTTGGACCTCTCATCTGCCTTTCGACACATTGGACCATGACACTCTGAAACAAAGACTCTATGAAGCCGGCATAGAGGGAACTCCTTTAGACTGGATTGCGTCCTACCATCGAAACAGAACTGATGACATCCATACCCCACCTTTCTCATCCAAACTGTACTCCACAAAAGCAGGGGTCCCTCAAGGTTTTATCATCTCGCCCACGCTTTTCCACATCTACATGAAGTCATCAAAAAATTTCACCTCACGTGCTATAACTATGCAGATGACACGCAAATACTCGCAAATACTCCTTTAACTGGAATGCCCCAAAAACATCGGAAAATCACTAATTTTCATCTGTCTCAGAGCCGTGGATCAGTGGATGACCTAGAGCCATCTCAAATTGAATGCTTCAAAAACTGAAATACTCACGTGCGGCGATTGGAAACATTAGTACCCGCTTGCCGCATGGCCTGATGAACTGGGATCACTGCCTAAAGTATCGAAGGAAGTAAGAAACCTCGGAATGACCATGGACTCCAAGCTGTTGATGAATGCCCAAGTGGATAAACTAGCAAGATCAAGCTTTGCTACTATAAAAACGCTGCAAAAAATTTCCCTCATTTGGGATTTACACACAAGGTCCAAGCTACCATCTCCCTTGTTCTGTCCAAACTCGATAACGCCAATAGCCTCTACCACGGATCACCTTTAAAGACCATGAAAAGACTACAACGGATTCAGAACTCGGCTGCCAGTCTACTCTTGCATATCAAACTGCAAGGCCACATCTCCCCTGCCTTGAAAGCCCTGCATTGGTTACTGGTTGCCAGAAGATCCACGTTCAAGCTGCTTTGTATCACCCACAAAGCAATACATTGAATGGGACCACTCTTCATCAGGAATAAAATCACCAAACACATTCAACAAAGGAACCTCCTCTCTAAATGAGCATCTCACCTCAAAATCCCACCATACAAGAAAAAAAACCATGGGTGGCACATCCTTCTCTGTTTAAGCAGCCAAACTATGGAACTCTGTACACCCCCCCAACATAAGGTCCACCGACAACCACCTTATCTTCAGAAAACTACTCAAGATTTGGCTCTTCCCCACATAAGCACCATATGCAAACAGAAATTTACAGCATTTCCCTCTGTATACAAGCATTTTTTCATTATAGATATGTACCTACCTTTGTGTATTACTTTGTATAAACATGTAAAATAATTATGTTGTTGAGAGAAAAAATAATAAATTAATAAATAAATAAAAATCATCTTTGGTCTACATGTACAAACTTCCATTGTGCATCTATGTACCTTCCATGTTCTTGGATCTGCGAGTGTTACTTTTCTCCTGAAAAAGCATATCCAATGCACTACGAATAGTTTCTTACCTGTCGGTGTAGTTTTGCAGCTTGAAGATCTTTCTGGATCCACTATGCTGTGCATTATTCCACGGTCTAGTGGTTGGGTCCGGAATCGTAGTTTTTTCTTTCCTTTTCGTAACCCAGGTGGGCGTCGACATCCCACCTTTTGGTGTACTTCCTGTGACGTCGGCACGCTTCCTGCGGAAGCTCCAACATTTGGGCACCATCTTTGGATTCTTTTATCTTGTTTTTGTGTTCGGTTTGTGAATCCTTTGGCAATGTTTTCTATTTCTTCTTCAAGTAAGTGGTTTTTTCCTGCTTTGTCCCTTTATCATCTTTCTGGCGGAGGTGGGTGGGTTCGCTAGTGAATCCAGAAAGATCTTCAAGCTGCAAAACTACACCGACAGGTAAGAAACTATTAGGTTTGCAGCGTGATTCTTTCTGGATGCTGTGCACAGACGTTGTAGCGGTTTGTTATGTTTGTGGCGGCTGGGTGGAAGATGAGCGTTGGTTGTTGAATATATGTTGAAGCACTTTGTCCTACTTGCGCTTCCTTGTTCATTTGTATCTCCACACAGAGGTGCTTAGTGAACATGTGCACAGCAGCCCATGTTGCCGCCAGGCATATGTCTTGAATGGGTGTGTTAGCCAGGAAGGCTATTGTTGCTCCCTTCTTCCTGATAGAGTGGGATTTTGCCCCCTCTACTAGTTCTTGCCCTGCCGGCTTGTGGTAGAATTGTATAGTTTGTGCGATCCATCGTGCAATGGTTCCCTTTGTTACTGGTCAACCCAGGAAACTGCTTGCGAAGGACACATAGAACTGCTTTGTTTTTCTGTGCTCCTTAGTTCTCTCCATGTAATGCATCACTGCTCTTCTAGCGTCCAGAGTGTGCAGTGCCCTCTCTGCACTTGTGGGTCAGTTCTCATTACCACCCTATCATTGTGTATTTGAATGTAGGGTTCTTGCAGTGTAAGCGCGTGTAGTTCGCTTACCCTGCGCAGCAAGGTGATTGCCACCAGAAAGGCTGTTTTCATGGTCAGCATTTGTAGGTGGGTTCAAAGGGCGCTTTCATGAGCTCCATTAAGACTAAATTAAGGTCCCATGCCGGTGGCGGCATCCTCCTAGGTAGTGCGATCCTTTTTGCCCCTTCAAGGAATCTCTTTACTATTTGTGATGTAAAGAAGCTCTTTCCTGTCTCTCCTCTTGTGTAGGGTACTATTGCCACTAGGTGTACTCTTAGCGAGGATGAACTTAGTTTTGCTTTCAGCAGGTGTGTGAGATCTTAGAACCGTTGAGTCCCTGGTCATCTTCTTGTGTAGTTTCTTCTTGCTGCACCATTGTGTGAACCTCTTCCATTTTGCCGCATAGCACCTTCGTGTGCTAGGTCTCCTTGCCTCTCGTGGCACCCGCAGGGTGCTCTCAGGTAACCTTAGGTGTGCTAACTATGTCTTCAGGAGCCATGCCGCTAGGCTGACGCTCTCTGGCTCTGGGTGCAGTACATCTCCGTTTTGCTTGGAGAGTAAGTCTTTTCTTTTCCCGAACTTGTGGGGTGGTCCCCTTGCCATTTCCATTATCTGGGAGTACCAGGTCTGCCTGGCCCACTGAGGTGCCACCAGGATCAGTGTCATGTTGCTGGTTCTGCACTTGTTGAGTACCCTGTGTATCCGCGGTTTCGGGGGAAAAGCATAGACAAATGTTTTCGACCAGCTTATCCATAGGGCATTCCCCTGGGATCGTTCCTCTAGTTGCCTGGATGCGAAGTATCGGCATTTTGCATTCTGGTGTGTTGCAAATAGGTCTATCGTTGGTGTTCCCCACCTCCTGAATAGCCTTTGCATTTCCTGTGTATTGAGCTCCCACTCGTGGGATGCTAAAGTCTGTCTGCTGAGCCAGTCTGCTTCCACATTGTCCTTCCCTGTAGGTGTATGGCCAGCAGGTCTATTTTGAGAGGGATGGCCCATCTCCATCTTTCCTGCGCTAGGTTGGATAGTGCGACTGATTGTGTTTCTCCTGGTTTGTTGATGAAGAACATTGTTGTTGTGTTGTCTGTATCAACACTCTCTGGTTGTACAGTTGTTTCTGAAATGCCTTCAGGGCAAGGAATACGGTCTTCAGTTCCAGGTAGTTGATGTGTCTGACCGCATCTGCTGGAGTCCACAGACCCCTCAGTTTGAGTTTGTTCATGTGTGCTCCCCATCCCATCTGGGGTGCGTCTGTGGTAATGGTCACCGTTGGGGTTGGTGGTTTTTAAGGGCTTTCCCCTTGCCCCTTGTTATGTTCTCCCTGTTCCACCACGTAATCTCCTCCTGCACTGCGTGCGTACAACCACTAGATCTTCCCAACTTCCTGTAGCTTGTGACCATTGTTGTTGCAGCCATTCCTGAAATGGTCTCATGTGGAGCCGTATATTGGGGACCAGGTGTATGCAGGACGCCATCATCCCCATGATCTTGCTTGCTGTCCTCACTGTCAGAGCTCGCCCCTTCTGGTAACGGCGTGTCTCCTTCAGCAGGGCCAGTGTTCTCTTGTCGCTGAGGAACACCTTGCGCTGTGTGGTGTTGATCTGTGCCCCCAGGAAGATCTTCACTTGCTCTGGTTCCATTGAGGATTTCCCCCATTGAATGGAGAATCCCAAGTCTGTCAGTGTCTCTGTGACCCGCTGTGCGTGTTCCTTGCATGTCCTGTGTGAACTTGCTTTTATTAGCCAGTCGTCAAGGTAAGGGTATACATGAATCCCTTCCCTGCGCAGGGACGCTGCCACGGCTGCCAGATATTTGGTGAACACCCTTGATGCGGACTTTAGTCCGAAGGCTAGGGCTGTGAACTGGTAGTGTTCTTTGTTGATGGTAAATCTTAGTAGATGTTTGTTCTGCCTGTTCATGGGAATGTGAAGGTAGGCATCTTTGAAGTCTATGGTGGACATGACTTCTCCGTCCTTTATCTGAAGAATGACCTCTTGTAGGGATGTCATTTTGAACTTTTGTGTCTTTATGCATTTGTTTAGGAACCTTAGATCCAGGATGGGTCTTAGCGTTTCGTCCACTTTTGGAACTAGGAAATAGTTTGAGTACACTTCCTTGTTCCTTTCTCTGAATGGAACTGGTTCAATGGCCTCCTTTCGGAGGAGTTCTTGTGATTCCTCTAGGAGTAGCGCTAGTTATTTTCCTGAATGCGCCTTCCTTTTTGGTGTTTTTTTTAGTGGTTTCTCTTCCAGTTCTATGCAGTATCCAAACTGTATGATGTGGAGTATCCATTTGTCTGTAGTTGTCTTCTTCCACTCCTGGAAGAAGTGTCTTAGCCTGCCTCCTACTAGCGTTACATGGTCAATGTTTGGTCCGTTTAACCCCCTCTTGTTGGCCTTGTTGTGCTCCACCCTCGGAGGGGTCCTGTGGGTGGGCAGGCTTTGCGTGACGGAGTCACTTTGAGGTGGGATGTTGGCCCCCTCTTCTTGTTTGCCCTCGTCCATTCGCCCTCCAGCGAAAGGACTGGCCCGAGGCTGGTACTGCCAGGTTTGCTTTTGCTGCCCCTGCTGCGATTGATTGTTGCCCTGGTGTGCCTGCTGGAATGTCTGGTGTGACGTTCCCGGCTGGTTTACTCCCCTTCCGTTTGGTCTCCATGTTGGGATACCCCTTCTCATCCCTCTGAATTGTGAGGCCCCCATGGACCTTGCAGTTTCATTTTCTTTCTTGAGCTGGGTGAGTTTCTCATCCACTGGTGCCCCGAATAGTGTCTCTCCATTGAAAGGAGTGCTCCGAATGTTTTTTTTAAAACTTTATTTATCAACTTTTCATTGATTATACAACACAAACATAGCTTGTTCATAGCAATCTGCAGAGTGCTCAGAATGTTGTTCTGCACTAACGGCTTGAAGCCTGAGATCCTGAGCGAGGCCTGCCTTCTTTCTGTGATTCCTATCATAAGTCTGCTGGATGTGTTAGCCCCATCCAAGGCCGTTTTCAGGCAAGCATTTGCTATATTTTTTCCCTCCTCCACCAGGCCAGGTGTGATGCCCTTTGCTGGTATTCCTCAGAGAGGTGCTTGAGCAGTTGCCCCATCTCGTGCCAATGCTGGTACCGGTGTCTGTTCAGTAGGGCATTGGAGTTCGCCATGCGCCAGTATACCGCTGCATCTCTATATTTTTCTCCCAGTTAGGTCGATTCTCCTACTTGGTCTGGTGGTGGGCCTGACGTTGTTGGGACGTTTGCCCTCTTCCTGGCTGTTGCCACAATAATGGAGTCCGCCGTGACGGATCGCTGGATGTAGGGAGGATCCTGAGAGGAGTGTTTGTACTTTTTCTCCGTCCTAGGTGTGACAGACCTGCAGGGCGCTGGATCCTTGAACGCCTCCCTCCCTTGGTCCATGACACTCAGGAGCATGGGGAGGAACTGACTCCGTTTGAGTGGGGAGCAGGGTCTATAAATGTAAACATGCCTTTGTTTTTTCCTCCTCCAGGTTGACTCCAAAGGCCACTGCCGCGTTCGTGATGACCATGTTATAGGCCCCAATCTCATCTGGTGGCGAAGGCCTAGAAGGATAATGTTTCCATGGTCTCTTTCGGGTTTTCGGAGTCGAGGTTCTGCCATTCCAGGTCCTGTGTCATAGAGGATGCAGAGCCGAAAGTCGTTCGCTGGTAATCATGCCTTCTTCCTCATAGTATAGGCCCTCTTTCTCCAGGTGTTCCTGGGGCTCGGGAGTTTTCGGCAGCCCTTCGGCATCAAACTCCTCTTCCTCTTCTATTGCGACAATAGTCGGCCGCGGCTTTGACGGAAACGTGAACCTTTTCATTTTCTCGTCAAACTCTCTCTTCCTTTGCAGGATGTTCTCAATTTCGGCCTCGAGCCTTCTCTTTTTCCTCTCCATCTCGGCGGCATGCTAGGCTTCGAGCATTTCGGCCGATCTCTTCAACTTAGTCGTCGACGTCAAAGCGACCTTCGGGTCCTTCTCCTTTGAAGTCGTGCGGTCCTTTTAGGGGACGTGCTTCGACGCCTGGGAGTGCTTCTCGAAGGATCCGCTGGGCTGTTTGTCCTTGGATGCAGCTGCGGCCGCCGAGTTTTCGGCACCAGTGCTCCTTTCAAGGACCGACTGTTTTTCGAAAGTCCTGATCGGGATTTCGAGAGTCTGTCGGGGGTTTAGGGGTCAACATCTCTCCTACCTCTTTAGATGTCTTCTTATCGGTATCTACGACCGTGTAGTCATCTGGTCCCTCGGCGACGTTGTCCTGTTAGTCGCTGCAGAGGCCCAGGTCTCGAATCAATGGATGTTGGCCTTTGCCTTGCATGGTGTAGTTGGTTCTCCTCTGTCTCTCTCTTACCTGAGTGTCTTCGGGGTGAAGCTGAGCAGACGTTGCAATCCTTGCTCTCGTGGACAACCGGTAAGCAGAAGTTGCAGATCGGGTGCTGGTCCATCTACGCGTATTTGTGGTGGCAGTTACGGCAGAATTTAAAGGGTGTTTTGTACATTCCTGCGGTCAGGGGGCCTCCTTGTGTGCGCATTCTCCGTTGGACGTCGAAGATCTCGAAGTTCTCCTCCTTCTTCGTCGTCCCGGCTTGGGGATCTTATTCCTCGGTATCTTCTCCAATCTTTTCTGTGAAAATTTTGCCTTCTTCTTTCCTCCAAAAACTCTGGATCCTCTCGGTGATGATCTAGACCCAACTGCGGAAAAAAGAATCTGAAGATGGCGCCCAAAGGTGGGAGCTTCCGCAGGATGCGTGCCAACGTCACAGGAAGTACACCAAAAGGTGGGACGTCGACGCCCACCTGGGCTACAAAAAACAAACAACAAAAAAAAGAAAGAAAAGACTACGATTCTGGACCAAACCTCTAGCACAGCATAGTGAATCTGGAAAGATTCACGCTGCAAAACCCTATTTTTCATCCTGTGCCTCTATCAATATCTTTAATCTACATATACTTACCTCCTTTATGTATCTATATACTTTCAATGTAATTATGGATCTATATATTTATCACTTTCTTCTAATTTAGAATTTCCAATGCACTGCCCTATTTCTCAGCCTATGCTTCTCTCAATGTATCTTCTAGCCCAACCTTCTGACTCATCTCAAACTTCTTCTACTACTCCTTCCAATGCACTACCCTATCTTTCATCCTATACATCTATCAATATATCCTCTACATCCATTCTCTCATTCATCCCAAACCCCATACCACTACTAGGATTGCCAAATAACCCTTTCTAGACTCTCTCCTAATCTACCCCTCCTTGCATCATCAAACACCTCTTTTACTATACCGATCCCCTAAAACAAACCTTTCTAAACACTTTTCTCCGAGTCCTCCCCTCCAAAACTCCTTTTAACTCATCCAAAAGCCTCCTCCTATTGCCAAGATCTAAAAAAAATTTTTTTTAAATTCACTTTTATCCCTCCACTATCCTTTTCTATCGAAATTAACGGACTAACATGCTCACTTCTCAAATTCCATATTAACTATACTAATAAACTACCCAAATAACTGAATAACTGAATAACATATCCACCACTCAAATTACTTCATATTTTTTTACTATAATAATTTTCAACAGTAATGCTTTATGGTTTCCAGAGTGGCTTGTTACTCGCCAGAAAAGAGCTTCAACACCCATCAGGGGTAACAAGTGCTATCTAAATGCAAATCTTTCTTCCCCTTTTATCCCTCCGCTATCCTTCTCACTCCAAGTAACTGACTAATATCCACCACTGAAATTACTCTATATTTCACCATATTAATTCACCACTAATCCTTTGTAGGCTTCCTGAATAGCGTGCGTCAACAAGCGCTATATAAATACAAACCTTTGTCCTCCTCTATCCTTCTGCTATCATTCCAAATCCAAATAACTGACTAACGTATCCACCACTTAAAATGTACTCGCATGTCTCACTGTACTAATTCAACACTAATCCTCTATGGGTCCCGGAGTAGCGTGCTACTCGCCGAAAAAGCGCTTCGCCGCCTAGTCAGGGGTAGTAAGCGCTATATAAATGCAATTACAATACAATAAGTACAAGAATTTGACAAGAGCCATAAAAGACAATAAAACCATATAATAAAATGTACTCAAAATAATCAAATGCAGAATTAAAAAATGTTAAGGACTTCAATGCCACTCAAGAGATTCACACAAGAGAAATTAAGTCACATTTCTTGGGTCAAAGATTGAAAGAGAACCAGATCAGCTGGGGTAAAATACAGAAACGTTCAATAAAGATGATTCAAAAGGAATGCTTGTGACAATCTACTTAGTCTTAGGGTGGATTTAAGTGGTGTCTATCAAACTCTGTTCTTTTGGGTACAGCTGATTGGGGAAGATCCTAACCAGTAGAGTCCAAGGGCAAGAGGAGTTTAGATACTCTGGAAGAACTTGGCAAGAGGAGTTTAGATACTCTCGTAGAACTTGGCAACTGAGAAAACAATGCATGGGCTAGTATTTGCCCTGCAGATTCTCAAAGCAACACTGAACTGGTGAACTCCTGGAAAATTGTGTTTCTCAATGTTCTTTGGAGACTAGTAGCTTGTTGATAAGGTAGTCTGGTCTACTGGCGTGTAAGGCTTCGTAAGTGACGAGTAAGCAACAGACTTGAGCTGGAAGCCAGTGCGGATCTCCCAGCGAGAATCTGGCAAGTATATTTTAGTGGCTACTGATTAGGTGGCCAGCAGTGTGGAAGGGAGCCTTATGAGAGGTAAAGGTGGAGTCTGGACCGCCCTTAAGCAGGGTATGCCTTCCATCGGTGTCAGAAAACAGTAGCTTGTACAATACAGTGAATGTTGCTAGGAGGAAAGAGAGATCTCAAATTCCCTGGAGGATCAGGAGGTGCTTTCAGGGTTCCTTGGTTCCCTAAAGCAGTAAGTCCACTGTAAGACATTTATCAGATGTGAACATCTCTTCACAGCCCCTGCATCTACCTTCCTATGGAATCCAAGAATCTCCTGCCACGGCCCAAGCAAGCCTTTCTCAGTCAAAGTCATTCCAGCGTGCTGACTTTCGGAGCGATAAATAGACAACGCAGAATACTCAATGTGTTTATTTGCAGCAAGAATAGGTCATAAATATAAAAACAACTCTTATATAACGGAAGCAGGAGAACATCGAAAGGATCTGCATTGCTTGGATACAGATGTGGTCTTATAAAATGAAAGTCCAGCTGTTATGATTAAAATATCCTTTCCCAAGGCTTTGGCCATCCAAACAAGTTCCTGAAATGTGCTTACACTGTGGCCCTGATGCAACTCATTCAGCCTAAGGAGGAAACACAAAGCTCCAAACCCTCCCCCCTCCCCAACACATGTCTGAAATTCAGTAAAGATTGCAAACTGCAGCTGGTAGGAAAGCAAATGTGCAAACTATTTTTGGGTAAAAGTGTATGAAATTCATGCCACTGTCCACAGTGTATTTTTAGAAACTCTTTTGTGGCCTCTGCACATCTCACTCCGAGCCCATATCAGTTGTCTGCTAGCCTTGGGTCGAGCACTGAGTGACAGACTTACCCGATGGATCTCTGCTACTTGACGGTGCTTAATAAAAACACAATTCACAGTTAAAAATGTTTTTGAGTGCTACTGGTTGATAAAAAAATTAAAATGGAAAGAAAGATGGAAAGAATAGAGGCATGACAGGATAAAGTGTAATGAGGAAGATGAGGTCTGGGTGGGTAGAAAAATAAGAAGGTAAAGGAGTGAGGAGTGTATGTAATGTGTGCAGACTCTGGGAGATGAGGAGTCAAGAGAACACAGAGAAGAACCAGAGAATGAAAGGCCAGCGGAGAAGTGGTGCAGAAAGTGTGCAGGAGTGCCAGCAGAATTGGTGATGAAGATAACAGGATTGAGTTTGGGAAAGGTGAATGTGAAAACTGGACATTAAACATGGGGGTGAGGAAGATGTGAGGGATAGTGAAGAAGGGATTAGAGCAGAAAATGTTAAAGGAAAAAAAAAATCAAGATATTGCAAATAAGGAAAGAAGAAAAAGGAGAATGTGTGACAAATGGAGAGAAGAAAACTGGAAATTGAGAGTGATAAAGAAAAACTGATAGCCATGCAAAAAGGGAATGATGAAAATGTGAGACGAAAGAAAAAGATCTGGAAGCGAGGCATGGAAAAAAGGAGGAAGAAACATGAGAAAGGAAGAGAAGAAAAAGATTTGCAAAATGTAGAGTAGGACTGAAATTAGAAAGTGGAAGAAGCGTACAGAAACAACAGGGGACAAGGAAGTGGAATGCGATTTGAGAAAGCTTCCAAGCAATAATAGCTACAGGTGGATCCAGCATGAAAGAAGGGCAAAAAAACAAAATCCCAGCCCGGAATGTGCGCGATTTGCCTCAACCTGGTGACCAAGATGTCCGACCTTATCGCACCCCTGAGGTATCAACACCATCTGTGCATCACTTCGCACAGTCACCTGAAGATTGATTGAAAGCAGTTTTTAATCCAGAAGCAAAGGGCTCTAGTCTGTATTTGAAAGGGCCTTCTGTGGCCCCACTGCTCAACTGGCTCCATTTTCATGGCCAACGTTGTTGCTGTTGGAGCAGTTGGCGGGTGGAATCTCCTCTACCTCAACGTTTTCCCAGCGCACCATTTTCCTGGGGCCTGATGCAGATCTTTCTAGCTTAGACATGGCTGGGTCCCTCTCCCGGTTGTCCAGGAGGTCGTCAGTGGGTTCTGGGATACTGGAACTAGTCTCTTGGCTATCTGAGACACCAACAGCAAGCTTTGGGTGAAGTGAATCTGATACAGTTGCTCCTTGTGGCATCGATGGCAAAGCCTCGTCCACCGACTCGGAGTAGGACTTCTCCTCTTGCTGCAATCTTTGTGGGCTCTCGAAGGCCTTGGTCTGTCTCGACACCAGTGCTGCCTTCTTGAGCTCTGCCACAGACTGCAAGTGCTTCAATTGTGGTCTTGACCCGGGCAGTACATCTTCAGCTGCTGCTCCGGCACCCCCACAGTTCTGCCAGTCCGCTGGGTCGATGCCCTGAGGGTTTTGCCGTAGCCGGTCCAGCACTCGGGCCTGCTTGCGCACCTTCCCAATCTGGGGTTGATAGGAGACTTGTTTCAGAAACTTTTTGTCGCTAAGTTTGTGTCGTGGCAATGCCTTGCCACCCAAATGGTGGCGGTGTGGGTGGGTACCATGCTCCTTGTCAGTCAGGGCCCTGGTCTGTCTAGGAAGGTGTTTCTTTCCTCTGGGCTTCGCGGGCATGGTCTTTGGCATCCCCTCACTCTTCTCTTCCAAGTTGGATGGTGGTACAGGTTCATCAGTGAAGGGGGGCTGCTCTCCAATGGGGGCTTCACTTGGCAGGGATTCAAACACCTAGAGAGAAATACATTTAAACGCCTGTTAAAATTTAATTGGACATAATTTTGAACATCTCCACCTCTTCCAACATCTTATAGCCACAGGTTTTGTATCACAATCTTTCTCGCCTTTACCCTTTTACCTCCATTATTCCACCACCGACTCACAGCTGCCAATGCACCTTACTGCTCCCCTAAAGTAGCACTTTTAGGATCCTAAATGCAGCTCTCAATGCACCCCAGCACTAAACACCCTATTTTCCAGCACTTGAACCTTACACTCAGATCTGTTATTGCCGCTCAAACCTGGGCCACGGTTCTCCTGCTCATATAGTACCAAGGCCCCCACACATCCCTTACAGTGCAGCTCGGCCCGGCAATAGCGCCTGCCAGTACAGTATAGTAAACCACACAGCGATGGTGATCTTATAATGCAGCTCTGCATGCTGAGCAGACACTCAAGGGACCGAAGCCCCTCCATGTACCCAGAACAATACGAAGGGGCTGATTTAGGGTTCGGCGGATGGGATGCTCATCACAAACGTGACGTATATCCGATTTGCATTATTACAAGTGCCAGTGCATAGAATGCACTTGTAATATGGCGGACAGGATAAACGTCACATTTGTGATGAAGTGACCCATCTGAACCATTAAATCTAAGTTTGTTGGTAGGCAGAGAGATGCCGTTCCGGGATAAAGAACTAGCACAAATAAGAAATTGAGCGCCTCCTCCTAAGACAACAGATAAAGGAGGTCAAGCTACACATAGCAGATGCTAAATTATGTGGCAAGTTCCTTTTTATGCAGAAAAAAAGCTGTAGAATAGTTTTTCCAGGGGCAATGATCACAGTTTAGGTTTTGATATAGGTGTAGAGTTCTAAAGCTGCAGTTGGAGTGCTGTGGTGGAGGTCGCCTAGTAATTGAATTACAGTGCTGTATCAGTGTTGCCGTTGTGGTGCTAAAGTGTCTGCAGCCCAACTTGCTCATGAGACTTTGAACATACTCTCTTCAACTGAACACTTTACTTCTCTTCCTCCTGATCAATCTTCTCTTGGACTCTCTATCCAGGTCGCTAGAATCTTTTACTCCATTAAACTTACACAGAGATCTTGATTTAAGGCACAAGTATAAATCTTCTATTACTTATCCCATTTTTTGGCAGCCTGTGGGGGATCGGTTCTACTGCCTAAACCCGCCAAAGCATACACTTTTCTGAAATAAATTAAGTAGCAGGCTCAGGTCTTCGGCCATCTATTTTAGTTGGACTCAATCATTAACCTTTCCTCTCCCCTCCTGATCCCTCAGGCACTGAGGACTTCACAACCTACTCCAGTTGAAAAATATCCACTATTCGGGCACCTTCAACCATTTGCGTCTTCAGTTGTGTATGCCCGAGGACCATCACTGACTTCTGATAGTCCTGTTCCTTATTCTCGCTGCTCAGTTTCAGAGTCAGAGGTCCCGGCCCTCCTGTAGGGCTACCAGGCTCACTGGCTCTCCAGCAGGTCTTTGCTTACCACTGGTTAAATCTGGATTTCTTATTTTGTGTATCCTACCTAGTATCTTTCTTTAAACTTACCCTTGCTTATGGGATTTTTCCTTCTCCCTCTAAGTCGACCACCATATTTCTGCAAGTGAAGAAACTTTCTTGATTCCAATTATTATTTTTAACTTTAGAGTGAATTCTCTGCTTCCATATCTGTCCAAACATTTGGAACTCATTGTCTCTTCTGAGTTACCATTCATTCTTCACAATCAATCTTCTGTGTCCTCCACAATCTGGTTCTTGTCTTGGTTACTCCACTAAAGCTGCTTTGTCATCTGTTTTGAATGTTCTTCAACCCGGTCATAAGGAGCAATCATTTTTTCTAATCCTTCTAGCTATTTCTGATGATTTTGACAAAGTGGATCAATATTCTGCTGTCTTCTTTTGTCCGTGGGTATTAAGGTTAGCGCTATTAGTTGGTTTTCTTCTCCACTTTTGTAGCACTCACTTCGTTTCCTGGAAAGATTTTTGTTCTACACAATATCCTGTTCAATTTGGAGTTCAAGGTTTCGTTCTGGATGTATTTCTTTCCTCTGTTCGTACTATTCCTCTGTTCTTTGTTATCTTTGCTCGAGGTTGGATTCTCATTTCCGTGGAGAAGACTCGTTTCTTTCCTGCTCACACTTTTCATCCATCCACCACTCCTGTTTTACTCCTACCTATTGCTAAACCCTACTTGGCAAATGCTCCTAATTTGGACTTACTGTACTATTCTTACTGGAACTTCGCGCCACAAGTTGCACCCGTTAACATGCTTTGCTTTCATCTTTGTAATTGTCTCTGAAATTGGTTTTGCTCTAGTCCGATCTATTTTAATTGTGGCTCTTCCTTATATGTGGCCTTGCTTAAATATCTCATATACCTTTCAATCTATTCACTACGCTTGTGTTAATCTACTTTTTAAGGTCTGGCTTGACAGCACAGCTGTTGCCAGACAATTATGTGAGAAGCACCAGGCGAGGAGCTTTGGCGCCGCCCACATGTTGAAAGCCAGGAGTTCATGTTTTGATTGGGCAGAAGTTGTGAGGTTCCACAAAAAAGTGCTTGCCCTTCCCACAGCTGTGATAATTTTGTTTATGTATCCAGCTGCCCGAGCTTGAACCTTTAGAGGCACACACTGGCCTTATATAAATAGGCAATTTATTATGTTTTTCTGTGGGAGCAGCACAGAGAGGAGAAGACCGTCATTAGCATACAGTGATTTTTAGGTCTGGCTTGATAGCACATTAATAAAGCAGACCTATTGGCATGGTCAATGCTTGCTTATCTTTCTTTCTATTCTCCAACATCACTTCTATGTGTCAACCTCTCTGGCTTCCTTTCTTCTTCCACTCGCAATTGTACCTTCTCTGTATTCTTTGTAATTGTTCTCATTCTCCGGGTCGACCAGATTATGCTGTTTAACCCCTTCGCTGCGGCGGCTATTCCGCCGCAGCACTAAGGGGGCGGGGGGGTGCGGCGCGCCCATGCTGGTGACGGAACCGCTCCGTCACCAGCCACGGTCTCGCTGTGCTCATGACGGAGCGGTTCCGTCACGGCCCCGCCCGCTTAATGGAACGCTCCGCGCAGGCACGGAATCCGCGCCGCGCAGGTGTGCCGAGCGGGCCATGACGGAACCGCTCAGTCATCAGCACAGCGCGACCGCAGCTGGTGACGGAGCGGTTCGATCACCAGCAGGGGAGGGGTTAATTTCTCTCGATACTCCAATTTGGCCTTTGCACTCTGCTGTGATGTTTTTATCAGTACCTCATCCTCCTTGTGCTTTGTCTCTTATTTTATCTTTGAATTATTGGCCACTCCTTTTTCAATTAGACCCAATTTATTGGCTTTTAGGAAATTGTTAAGGGAGCATGTGCTATCCAAATATTTTCAGTGTTTTTTGTTATTGTTATTTTTAACATCCTTTGAATAAATGCACATTAAGCCCTTCGATGCGGCCGCGATTCCCCTGCTGTGCTGTAAACAGCACGAACAGGGGCGGGCCGTGACGAACCCCAGCCGTCATCAGCACACGAGCACCGTAGTACATGACGGCTGGGGTTCGTCATGAGCATGGAAGGGGTTAATAAATACATAAAAAGGTACACAAAGTGTTGATGTCTAGAAGTGTTGTTCTGCTAGTGACACATAGGTAGTGTTAGTAGTTGCAGTCTTTTAGTTGCAGTATTTTCATTCTGAGATTTCAGTTTTGTTCTCGTCTTCGCCTTATAACCATCAAATAGATCACAACTCACGCGTTACAAGCACATAGCACCTGTGCATGGAAAAACTGAAGCCGATATAACAATTTGGCACACATGGTGTATATGCCACTCCAGCGTAACTATATAGAGAGCAGTTTATTTGGAAAGAGCTCCTTACTGTGTGACGCGACTCCACTCCATCCAAAAGATTCAGATCTCTGCTCATAGAGGTGGAAAGCTCATTGGACAAACCAGTATGTCCTGCTTAAAAGGACAATAATCCACATGCAGGTACTCTAGTATATGTCAATGTGGGTTTAATATTGAAGGACATGTTCGCAAAGAGGTTTTAGAACTTTAGGGCTCAGGGAGCCTGGTATGAGATCATCCGTCTGCCAGAAAAGAGACAAGGGCCATAGAAAATATTTCGGTAGATAGTATGAGACTTCGGCAAACAGTGTGGGAGTCAACATTGCTTGAAACGTATGTCCTGGCTATGGAGAAGGAGAATTGCACAGCACAGTGGGCCATGTGGCCAGGTTCTGAAATAATAACAAAATGGTTGCATACTAGTAGGAGTAGTTGTGCCCTGGAAGAATTTCCTGGGATTACATGCTGTGCATTATTCTGCGATCTCGTAGTTGGGTCCAGAATTGTACTTTTTTGTGGGCATTTTCGACCACCTTTTGGTGGTAGGTCCATATCTTGTGTAATGGCAGACTGCACCATGGGAGTTCCTGTGTATGGTCCCCTTCTTCAGATTCTTTTTTTCCCAATATTGTTCTTTCTTCCTGTTTGCTTCATCTCCCATTTCCTCTCTCCAGAGGCGGGTGGGTAGCATGTTAATTCAGAACATTCTTCATGCCCTGGAAGTTCCTTTGCATGGTCGCCATCTTCAGATTTTTTTTTTCATCTTTTCCCAATATGGTTCTTTCTTCCCACCTGTTTGCTTCATCTCCAATTTCTGGGGAGGTGATTGGGTCACATGAAAATCCAGAAAATTCTGGCGCAGCATGAATCCTTTTCTGGATTCACATGCTGCACATTAGATTATGTAGCAGTATCCTGTTCCTTGGGTTGGTAGGGTGGAAATGTGGATGTGTTGTGTTGGCAAACAGGTGCTGTAATACCTACTGCCCCAGCTCTGCCTCAATGTTCATTTGGATATCCACGCAGTTGTGTTTTGTGTATGTTGGTGGTGATAACCAGGTTGCTGCCATGCAGATTTCATCAATAGGTATGTTTGCAAGGAATGCAAGAGTTGTGCCCTTCATCTGTGTTGTGTGCCCTAGGAAGCACAGTTAACGTCTTTCCAGCTCTGGTGTAGCAGGTTTTGCTAGTCTTCACTATCCATTGTGCGTTTGCTTCCTTGGTTACTGGTGATCCCTTGCTTGCCTAAACAAAGGAGAGGAATGACTGGTTTCCTTTATGAAAAAAGTTAGTTTTTTGTAGATAGTACATTAGTGCCTTTCGCATGTCCAGTGTGTGGAGGGCTCGTTCTGCTGGTGTCTGGTTTTTGGAAAAAAGCTGGCAGTTGTATGCTTTGGTTGACATGGAATTGTGATACCTCCTTTGGTAGGAACTGTGGATTTGACCTGGGGACCACTTTGTCCTTATGGATTTGCAGGTATGGCTCTTGTATTGTCAGAGCTCGTAGCTCGCTGACTCTGTGTAGAGATGTGATCGCTATTAAAAAGGCTGTTTTCAGGATTAGAAACTTTAGATCTGCCTAGTGCATAGGTTCAAAAGGCCCTGGCATCAATTGTGTTAGTGCCATGTTTAAGCTCCACATAGGGGCTGGTACTACTCTTGGTGGTGCCACCCTTTTTTAACCTTCCAGGAATCTTAACCACCGGAAGTGTCAAGAGGCGGTTTCCTGATGTACCTTTGGTACAGGCTAATACTGAGGCTAGGAGTACCTTTAGTGGCGCGTAGGTCAGTCCACTGTGCAACAGGTGTGTGAGGTATGTTAGTACCATCTGCCGGTCTGTTCTTGTTTCCATCCTTCTGTTATCTGTGCACCAGTGGATGTATCTGTTCAATTTTCAGTGTAGCATGTTCTTGTGCTTGGTTTTCCTGCCTCCCAAGGGATTTCCATTGTCCTGGAGGTAGTTGTAGGTGACCAAATGCTAGGTATTCAGGAGCCAAGCTGTTAGGCGGAGTGTTGCTGGTTCTGGGTGGTACACTCTTCCGTTTGCATTGTTTGAAGTTCCTCCTCTGCTTTGATTGGGATCCTGCGCCCTTTGGACGTCTCCAGCAGGTCCGAATGCCATATCTGTCTGGCCCATTGTGTGGCTTTGAGAATCAGCATTGTACCAGGTTGTCTGGCCTTGTCCAGTACGGGATCAGGAGAATCAGTGAAAAGGCACGCGCAAATATCCCTGACCAGTTTAGTGACAGGGCATTCCCCTTGGATTGGTGGTGTGGAACTCTGGAGGCAAAGTTGTGGCATTTGGCAAAACATTCAAACCTCTGATCCTCAGGCTTGGTTTGCAGCTGCTCCTGCAGTTCCTGCATCGTGATCGAAGCACCCCTCTGCCAATGGACCCTACTCTCGACCTGCAGCACCACCCCAGTCTACATCATTCCGGACTTGTGCAGCCACTGCTATTCCAGTTTTGAGACCAAGACAAAGTCCTGCTAACAATCTTCCACCACAGCGGGCTGTTTTTCTAGCCCTGGACCCATGCATAATGACCCCAGCCTATCTAGCCTGGCCTGCATCTGCCACAGTGCCTAAGTAGTGGGCCACACACAGGGTGTCCACCTCCCTCTATCCTGGCCTGCAGTACCCCTGGACAATCAAGTACTGGGCCAAGACACAACTGTGTCAATCACCGTTTCTTGCAGCGCCCCTACCCCTCAGGGACTGGGTTCACATACAACTGTGCCATCACTTACTCCTAACCTGCAGCATTCCTGCCCCTCACATACTATGCCTATACACAGCTGTGCCCATCTCCCTCTTCCTGCTTTGCAGCTTTCCTGTTCTCCCAGTACTATGCTCGCCCACAACTGCACTGGTTTCCCTGCATTGTGGCCTACAGCCCACCCTCCTTCCACGCGCTGTGCATACATACAGTTGTGACGCTGCCCCTGTAGCATGGCCTGCAGCATCCTTCCCATCCCAGGACTCACCCACATGCAGCTGTGCCAGTCTTGCCCATCCCATCTTACAGGGTTGCTGCCCTCTCAGTTCTGGACCCATGCACGCCAAAGCCAGTAGTCCTGTACCCTGGCCTGCAGCACTGAAGCTCTTTCACATAGAGTTGGCCAGTGTCCAGCATCCTGCCCTCTTCCAGTGATGAACGCAGTTCCAAGTTTGCCAGTGTCCTCCTATCCAAGCATAGAGCATTGCACTCTCCCAAGTGAGCAGGCACACTGCTGCGTTGGAGCCCTTCTCTCCTGACCTGCAGAAGCCTCTGCTCCTAGCACACAAACCATGTAGGACAGTAACTACAGATATGTTGGAGATGAATCACAGAAGGCCGAAACCCTCTATGAAGCATCTCCAAAATATCTGTAGTTGCGGTCAGAAAATTGTAAATATAGTTACGATATGGTTTGCCTTTTTGTGAAACAGCATCAAGTAAAACTACCACTCACCTTAATGTGTGGAGCTTTAAATAGATTTTTTTTAAAGCGTTTGATTACATTGTTCAATGAAAATTTTTTGTGCATTTGAAATATATGAATAATTTACTAACTGACCTAGACCAATACTTCGAATATCTGAAACACTTTCAGGAGTGTTCCATTATTCCTTGTTTAGTTCATGCCTGGGAACTTGTTCCTCAAGTTCAGACACACACATTGTGGCAAAAGGTGCGCAATAGTGTTCGGAGCTCCGCTGTTGGTTTACTTATCCTGTACTGCTCTAAAGATAGGGATGTGCGACTGCTGGACCACTGGTGCCTCTTTGTATTAGCATCTAGGACAAGGCTTGCTTACCTCTTCGGCTGCACTGTTGCTGTTGCTTATATTCTCGGACGGTGATCGCGGCATGGTCTCCTGATCCGAGGTCTCCATTTCACTAATGGATCTCATCACCGACCATAAGTTGATCCTCTGACGACGGGGAGTTAGGGGCGACACTGGTATTGCCAAGGACGAAGGCTGGCCTGACCCATGCTGGGTTCCACCCAAGTGGCTCATGATCTCCTCTGCATTAGAGTCATCGGAGACATTCCCCGACCCGCACTCCTCTTCCTCCATCCTCTGGACACAGATGCTTGGCTGGGACGCCTCGTCTATCGAGGCCTGTGCCAGCTGCTCAGCCTGGCCACCAGGGGACTCCATGGCCAAGAAACCTAGTTCCACTTCCAAGCCCTCAAGAGGGCGGAAACAGTAAGGAGGAGACTTTTGGGGCTCTTCCTCTTCAGTCTCTTCCGTCTCAGAACTCTCCTCTTCCTCTATGGGGCTGGGCTTCTGATGGTTCATCGGTGCATCCTCCAGCGTGGCACCGTTGCCCTCCGACTGCTCTTGCGTCGTGTGACCTGGGCTGTCCGACTGCTCACATTTCGCCTTCCGCTGCCAGAGATCACTGTGGCGTTGCTTACTGTTGAGAAAGAAATTATGTTTAGTGTAGATCAATTGTGGAAGACTGGACATGCACAGGTAGTGACTGTTTATACTGAGTAAATCTAGGGCCCGAACAGACTGTTACCCTCCCTAGACGAGTTTTCCCTGATGCGGAGTGACCTGGGCATACACCTACTGCCTCCAGGGCCTACACCTACTGCCTCCCCGCCACATGCTAGATACAGAGGGTTCAGAGCCAGCTCAGTCCTCTCCTCAGATATGCGATCACACATGCAGGGGAATTAAATGCCAGCCTACGTACCACTGCTGTCGTAGAGATACAGGGAGTGGAGGGCCTAGTCTTAACCCATCCAGGGGCCTGAAGACACAGCCACAGGATATCTAGGGCTGGCCAGTTGCCCTCCTTTGGTTGAAAGCAAACATAACCCGCCTGGTTTTCTGGTTACTCGTTGGCCCGGATGTCGTACTGATGCATGGAACAAAGGGCCTTGTCTTACCCCCGCCAGTGGCTTCAAATCCCAGATAGGGGTATTTAGGCCGGCTCGGATTCTTCCATGGGTAACGTATGACAGATAGCTGGTAGCCAGAGGTGGCATGTTTCTCTCTTTGGGCATGATGTCATACTGATGCAAGGAGTCTCTCGCCCAGCCTATGCCTCTCTTCAGAATGAACAGCACAGATCTGGTATAGTATGAAAATAAAGAATCCATATGGAACTAATAGCTCAGTGAAGAATCCAAAATGATTAATGGGAGAAGTACAATTGTTTAGTATTGAAAAGAAAAAATAAAGAATATTAAAACCATATATATTTTAGATGTTTAAAAAAAAAAATTAACAATTAAAAAAATGCTAAGGGTGAAGGGAGAGTAAGCCTTATAAATAGGGGATAGGGTGGGTGCTATGGTTAAAGTTAGGTCATGGGTTAGAGGTGGCGTAAGGTAAAGTGTACATTTTCAGGTAAAGGCAAACATCTTATTTCCATCATTTTGGCTTCACCTTCGTCACCCAAGTGAAAAGTAAGTCATGCTGAATTATTTTGTATTCTTCACTGTTGCATTTCTTTGTCATCGCATTCTTTATTTTCAGACAAATAACCGTATAAGTAATCCCGTACCACCTAAATTATCTCACATAATATCACACATATAGAGGCTTTATGAACAGTATATATACATATATATATATATCCTCACGTAGCAGGTGCTCATATTGAGGGAGACCACACACGAGGAAAGGTAAGTTCAGAATTTATTCGACATCTGCCAGCACAGGAATAAAAAGCAGCTCCTCATAGAACAAAGTAAACGCCGGACGCGTTTCGGGAATTCCTCTTCCCTCATCAGCGGCGTAGGATTGAAGAGTCATTGCAAGCGCCAAAACACGCACCTGATTATAATGCCTGCCTGTGCCCATACACCCACTGGGGCTTTAATTTTGGACACTGTCACGGCAGGCGCTGCACCACAAAGCCCAGAAGGCATCACAACTGGCCACGCCCCACAGGCAGGCATTATAATCAGGTGCGCGTTTTGGCGCTTGCAATGACTCTTCAATCCTACGCCGCTGATGAGGGAAAAGGAATTCCCGAAACGCGTCCGGCGTTTCACTTTGTTCTATGAGGAGCTGCTTTTTATTCCTGTGCTGGCAGATGTCGAATAAATTCTGAACTTACCTTTCCTCGTGTGTGGTCTCCCTCAATATGAGCACCTGCTACGTGAGGATTTTAAGCGGCCGGCTCCGGTCGCGAGGTGAGACCCCCAGCAGAAGAGCAGGTCCTGTCCCGACGCCATTGTGTGTTGGAAAAATCGGGCATGAGGAAGTGAGTAGGCTACGTTTGCAGGATGGCGCCTACCCACCAGAAATCGGCATACCAAAGCGGGGCACAGGAGGACAGGCATCTTGCCCATACACCCACTGGGGCTTTAATTTTGGACACTGTCACGGCAGGCGCTGCACCACAAAGCCCAGAAGGCATCACAACTGGCCACGCCCCACAGGCAGGCATTATAATCAGGTGCGCGTTTTGGCGCTTGCAATGACTCTTCAATCCTACGCCGCTGATGAGGGAAAAGGAATTCCCGAAACGCGTCCGGCGTTTCACTTTGTTCTATGAGGAGCTGCTTTTTATTCCTGTGCTGGCAGATGTCGAATAAATTCTGAACTTACCTTTCCTCGTGTGTGGTCTCCCTCAATATGAGCACCTGCTACGTGAGGATATATATATATATATATATATATATATATATATATATATATATATATATATATATACACACACAAACACACACATATATATATATATATATATATACACACACATACATACATGCATGCATATGCATATATATATGGATATACATACACGCGTATATATGCATATACATACATGCATACATATACACATGCACACACCTACATACATACACATGCATACATGTATACATACGCATACATGTACACATACGCATACATGTATACATACATGTATACATACACATACATGTATACATACATGTATACATGCACATACATACATACATGTATACACATACATGCATGCATACACATACATACATGCATACATACACGTGCATTTATACATACACATAAATGTATACATACATATATCCACAGACAACTTAGTTGCAGATACAGATTCAAAACCCTAAGAATGGTGCCACACAGATCCATAGTTCCCTGGCACATTACCTTGCATCCAGAATTCCCTGGTATATTAGGAGCTGCCTCATGAAGCCAGGATTAGGGTTGACGATGGATCTCTTCTCCTTCACGTAGCGCAGAGCTTCTTCCAGACTCCAGCCATATTCTTTCATGGCGTACGCAATCACCGTGGAGCCGGAGCGGCTGACACCCATTTTACAGTGCACCAGGACCCGCGTGTTCTGCTTCCTGTCAATCAGAATGATAAAACACCACAACCTTCTTTCAGTGGATAATACAGTAGCGTAAAATAACCAAAATGCTGTTTAAACAAGACTGCATACCAAAAGAACCACCTTGCCGACTCAGTCCTGTAAATGTCATGCTCTACATTAAAATAACCCCCTGGCGTGGAAATGAAAGTACTTGGGGAGAACAGCTCCGACATGGAGCTAGTCAAGGGAACCAGCAAGGTCCTAAACAACAGTTACCCTCAAAGAGGAGCAGTCCTCCAGCAGGTCCAGGCACTGTACTCTCATTACAATGGTTCCTATGGAGTGGTCCCGATGCAACAGATGTAGGAGGCTGAAGATGCTCCAAAGATCCTGTGGCTGCTTTGCGGTCAAATGGGGTATTCCTGCAGGAATTCCTCAGTCCACAAAGATTTTGAGGGGGGTCCTGGTTGCGGAGTCGACATCCCACGGAGTCCTCTCCATTCTGGCCGAAGATCAGTCACCACTGAACTCCCAGTCGTCCATTGTCACAGTCACAGCGCAATCTTTCTGGGTAGAAAACTCGTTTCAGCGGACACTGGTGTGACTCGGTGCATCCGGGTGTTGGCCCTCGTGTCTGCACGGCGGTGGTGGTAGACGCCTAAAGACTTTGGGCTACTAACTTGCCTCAACAGGCTTCTTCAGCTGCTGTGCCCCTGTGCTGTGAACAGGAGAGCAGTCGGGTAGCCCTTGGAGTCTCTTGGCTTGACTGGGCTCTGGAGACTGCTTCTCCCAGAGCAGGACACGGCATGCAAAGCACCTCTCTTCGCTAGCCACCAGGTGCAGCAGGCGCAGTCTTCGACTGTGCAGCCTCTCCTTGTTGGTTACTCGGTGCAGCAGGGCAGTCCTTCTATTGTACTTCTTCCAAATCGGTTTAGATCTGAGGTCTTGGTGCCAGGGATGCCCCCTTAATGCTTGGATATTGCCCTCAGGGCAGGATGCAGTTGGTAGCCAGTGAGCTAACAGGTTAAGTCCAACCTGGTGACTACTTCCTGCTAAGTGTGGCATCTGGCTATCCCAGGATGCACCATTCTGCTCTCTCACTAGATGTTGAGAGCCCCCTCTCTCGGTGCTCAGACCTCCCTGGCCCACCCCTTGGGTGTGGCTACCTCAGGGTTGCACACCCCTGGGGCAGCTGGTTTGGCAACAGGTTTGCCCTCTCTACCTCCCGTGTCATCCCATCTACCTCAACAATTGGGCAGCCGTCCCCCATGGTGCTACACATCTGCATTTCAAAGGGCGGCTTCACCTTTGAAGTCTGCTTTTTGGGGCAAACACCCAAGTGGCTTTCTGCAGGAGGGAGGGGACACCTCCCTGGCCTGCAATCCCTCATTGTTCTACATCCGGAGAGTTGTTACCACGCTTTTCCAGGAAGGCAGAAAGGTGTCTCGTGGAACAGGCTCCATATGTGCCCAGAAAGGCACAGGGATTTTAAAGATATTAACGTGGAAGCTTGGCTAAAGCTGCACACTGCAACCAGTCCCATTTGTTTCGATTTGCGATCCAAGTGGGGCTTAATGCGAAGGGTTGTTTGATACCTTAGAGTGCCCACGTTGGTTGCACAATTCAGAAATTAGCACAGCTGAGGGGTCAGCGTGTAACTCTATACTAGCCAATTGGCAAGTCTTTCCACCATAAAAACTGTAGTTTTGCATGGTTTACTGTAAGGACATGCAAAGTACATGACCTGTCTGTGTCATATGTTGAACCTGGCTTTTAGGGCTCGGTAGGCCTGCCAGAGAGGTGACTTACAGACATGTCCTGGGGAAGTGGTGGCTTTGTCATTGCTTTCAGCGGCAAAGTCGGGCTAGCAGTACAGGACTGCTCTCCCAGTCTGCAATGGCAGACTGTGGGGCTTGTTTAACTTGGGGGACCTTCAGTGGGGCACAGCCAGGTTACTATTTACTAAGGACTCACAGGTAAGTTAGCTATTTCCAATTGAGCACAGCCAGTTCAACATACACATTAGTGTCCGGGCACTGAGGCTTGGCTATCAGGCCTCCGTACACTCAGAGCAAAAACCAGCAGCATCGGTCGAAAAACGTGGGGATGACCATAGGTATTTGATACAACGTGCGGCAACTGGCTCCTGCTGTCACTGATCCATACTCTCAGCCGGGTCCTCGGGAATAGAGCTGTGACTTGGACCAGTTTACCATCAGTCCCGACTAGTGAACAAATGTTTAGAGGATATTCATTACTGCTGGTCTTAATGTCTCTAGATTGCTGCTATACATAAGGAGATCGTCGACATAGTGATATTCTATAGACTAAATTCATAAACTAGCAAAACTCTGACCCTCTCTGATCTTCCATACCAATGGGTTAAATCGCATTTTCGAATGATGGGGGTGACAGTGGGTATCCGTGTCTTGACCCCTTTCTAAGTCAAAAGTGGCAAAAAGGTCCCCCCTACCCTAACCTTGCCTCACAGCCTTGCGTATAAGGACTTTATATATGCAAAACCACACAAAATCCAATGTGTTCTAAGACCATGAACAAATAATCCCAAAATACGCTATGAAAAGCTTTTTGAGTTCAATAAATAGCAAAGCCATTGGAGCAGGTAACACAATCTAAATGAAGAGCGTTAAAGGCTCATTGTATATAATGTGCCTCGTCTCTCTAAAGGACATAGAGCCGCTCTGGTCCAGATGAATCACATAAGTGATCAACATGGGGACGTATTGCAAATATTTTAGCTACAATTTTAACCTTTATTACAATTAAAGATATCGGACAGTAATAATTCAGTCTTTTTTGGGGCAGGTCATTGGGGGTTCATTTCATAATCTTTAGAATGTGAGCCTCACAAAGTTCCGATATATACGTCCCTTGAATTGACGTCCTCAAACATATTCAATAATGGTTAAGCCAACAAGGAAGCAAGTGCATTTTAAAACTGAATTAGAGACTTACCCGAAGTCATTTGTGCAATAGCATTTGAAGTTTCTTGGGTTGTAATGGGTTCATCAAACTGGTTTGCATCAGAACCCAAACAACGTTGGTGTGTCCACTGAGGACACATCTGTGGCAGACCTTGTGTTGAACATGTGGGATGCTTCCTGTGCAGGGATTCATAACATCAAGCAAACGCATTTGCTATACCCTCAAGGAGAGTATATTTTCATCAGCTCCATTAATCTCTGCATGCAAACCAATGTGTGAGCTTATCTCCCTTGTCTGCCTGTTCTTAGAGCCATCTGAGTTTTATATGCGTGATCCTTGAAAGCTGAATTTTAAGCCGGTGTAGTGAGCGGCTTGATGCAGTGGGACTAGATTGTGTCTCAGCCTCTATGACATCTTCTTCCAATCGATTGTCTGACCCCGCATTATCTCCTTATAGGCCTCCCACACCATCTGTGGTGAATGAATGAATGAATGAATTCGGATTTCTAAAGCGCGGGTAGCTGCCCTGAGTCGTCCAAGCGCTAAGAATATAATCAAACCCTTATTGTCTCAAAATAGAGTGATGTGCGTTTCATCAGAGTCTTGGGCCTCCTGATTGAGCCACCACGGTGTCCGCTTCCATGTATGTGGGTGCATCGAGGGAATACCCTCAATGAAACAAGATCTCCATCAGGGCATAGCCCGAAAGACTTCTGGCGGGAAGAAGCACGGATTTAATTTGGTTCAGATCTTGTTGTGTTTGCCTTTTGTCAGATCTGTTGCTGCTCTAAGGATAATAAGGACAATTTGTAAAATTAACTCCAAGACTGGAAAATTCTTCAATTGACAGGGAGTCATCTGGTAACTACAGCTTCAGTCCAACTCTGCAGTAGAGAGAAATATGGGGTGGAGGTCAGGTGCCTTTCTCTCCAATGTATAAGTGTTACATTGATTATGTGGACAGGAATGTCCATTATATTGTGCACAGTTCTATTATAATTAGGGCTCCTGGTTTTATGGTATATTTATTTTTTTAACATTTCTGTCTGTATTTATCCATATTTATTTTTTGCTCATTTTTTCCGAATTTATACATTTTTATATTGAGCATTCTGTATAAATGAATCAGCAATGGGTATTTTGCCGCATGTATTTAACTGATAAATGTTTACACGCATTTGCATGTCCAAAAGGTTTTAGCAGTATACAGTTCAATAGCATTATCGGAAAACACTTGCATTGTAGAAGAGCAGAAATAATTTCATCTCTGCACTTTATGAAGCGTAATTAGAAAATCTACTCTCTCTTTTCCTCTCTCCTACCTCTCAATCTGCACACCTACTGACCTGGCACTTATAATCGACACTAGAAAAGAAGGCCTATTTTCCGTATTTTTATTTAAAAACAAACAGACAGAAAAACAGGTAATTTTCTGTCTGTAGGTATCTGTAAAAATGGAAAACTGGGAGCCCGCGTCAAGCCTGCATGGTGCAAGCATTGTGCGTGAGTGAGACAGAGTAATGGAGCCTTGTGGGATGTATTTTGGATACCTGAGGCCTGCCTTGTACGGTTGTTTTCCTCTGCAGCAAACTTGTATTGCTGACATTTCTGCAGCTGTGTGGAGGGGACCTAGACACTGAAGGGAGAGAGTGGAGACAAGAAATGTGTCTAGGCCTTTCGCTATCAAGGAGCTGCTGATTGGTCTTCCTGAGAACTGCAGTTTGGTGATTGGTAGGAGCGGTGTGTGGGAACGGCAGACTTCCTTGTGAAAGGTGAGGACGCCTTGAAGTGAAGCCTGCCCGTGTGTCGTTCCCTGATTAACTCCTTTAGTTGGCGAATGACATCCAGGTGCAGAAGCCTCATACCTCTTTGTGTCTCTGTTGTGGGTGACATATCCCGGAGGCTACGCTGCTGTGAGACGCATCACTCTACTAAAAGGCTGTGTCTGGAAAGCAGCCTGGAGAGGATACTTGAAACCTAAAGTACCCCAGACTGAGCCCAACCAGTTCCGAAGCTGCAAACAGTGGATGCATCTCTCGTTGGATTTCTGTGTTTAGAAGCAGAACCTCAAAACCTCACTAGTTGTTGCATTTAAAGGTCTTCTACAGCTAAGGGAAGGAGTGACAACAGTACTCAGACTGCCTGACTGTGCTTCTCAGCGGTGATGGGGCATCACCTGCAGTCTGTATCTTTTGCTGGAGAAGCCGTGGAGCTGTCCTGAAGTGCTAGAAGCCTGCCTGTCTGCAGAAAGAAATGCTAACTAGGCAGGAGGAGTGTCTGTCCACGGAGAGCGGGGTCCATCATACCCCACGTATCTATGGGAGAACTCAGATGGACTAAGGAAAGCGATCTGCGGACACTCGTGTCTGTGGGCCTGAGGTCTCTGCTTGCTGGTTTCAGACAGAAACTACAACAATCACAGCAGCAGCTGCTGAGGCCCAGGCAGGGATGTGAAGACGTGGTCAAGTAATAGGCCTGTGGGTGGCTACATCTCTCCTGAGATTCCAACCTGTGCTTGCACTCACCTTCTGAGAAGTCATTGCCTGTGGGGGCTGAATCTACTTAGAGAAACCAGTCTGTCTGGGGCTGCCTCTACCCAAAGGATCTGGCTTGTGTGTCCGCTTTCATGGCCATGTTTGAGGCTGCAGCTGCCGGCCTTGTACACGGCTTCACTTACTCACAGTGAGAACAGCCAGGCAAGGCAGCATCTGAGACCACCGTCGAGACCCCCAAGTGCGGAGATGTCCATCGGAAATGCTATTTTGGCCGCAATGCTCCAGGACAGCGGACTTTGCGCCTGCCCGGTGCACTGCCAGGGTGTACGTCCCGTGGACATAGTGGGTACATGAATAAAGCCGTCAGCTTGAGTGTCACTCCTTAGGAAAGCGGGTGAGGCATGTGAGGGAGTGACAGAACGAGAGAGACAGACGGGCAGCTGTTCAGAGCCAACATGGGCTGATGCACCAAGTGCGGTAAGACTGTAAACTGAGACGGATCAGTAAACACAGCGCTTAATTATGTTGGGGTGTCAAATGCACCTAAACCATAGTCTCACTAATATATCAGACCCCACGTATGACAAAGACCATGGAGGAAACCAAGCCTGGATCATGGGGGGAGGACTGGGAGTGACCTTGGATAAAGACAGTAGAGGCTGAGCATGTCCACTGAACTCCACATTGCATGGTGTCCAATTGGTGGGTAGTCTTTCATTCTAGTGTGCATTAAAGCAGGTTTCTTTATTACAAGAGAAGCACAGGGCTGGACATTCATTATTTATGTTGTGTGGTCGTTAAGTTCCAGGTACCCCACTCTACCTCCTTGAGAAGCCTACGACTGCTTACGGGTCTGTCTGATCTGTACAACTTGTAGATGATTATTATTACAAGACTGACATTGCAACGTCTTTTCAACAAACACTAAGATGCAGGGAACTTATGGCCCCTTATGACTGAGCTAGTCATGTACTATCAAAATCGTAAACAAGAAGACTTACGCCACAGGACAATCCTCTGCGGACAATATCCGCACTTAAGGACGCCTACTTTTTAACATAAGAACATTAGGACTACTTGCTGCAGTTAATACAACAAAATGACCATCAGTTTCATGTCACAAATTTAACTATGTAGATCCAAAGAAATATCTTGACCTTCGAATATCACTACACTTCCTGATATTGCTTGATGGTTGATCTAGCCTTGAAGAAGTCATTGAGTGATGAAACACGTGTCGGCTGTCTTTTACCGATTCCAATACAAGCTACGCTCAACAGCCATTCGGCTCTTATTCCATTGTGAGTGAATAACTATTCAATGATAAAATAATATGAAGATTTGAAATTGTTCTTGCCGACAGAGATTGGGAGTGCTTTGGTATTTTGTTTTCTCATGTGTACACAGATGTACTTTGTACTACTGTGTTTTATTCAGCCATGGTAGTCGGGTGCATGTATGCCAAGAAAGCACCCAGATGATACTGCATAGACCGCTTCACAACTGTGGCATATTACAAAGGAAGTGCGGTCTGTAGAACCACTACTACCGGTCCTATTTTTTCTCCTATGACTGCTACAAACGAGGGTCAAGTGTTGAAGAAGCTTTACTAGGTCTAATTTTTAGAGCCTTCATAACACCGGCTTCCAGAATATCAGAATCCACCCCACATTTGAGGCCAGGTCACCCCATCTCGGCTAACAGGTCCCCTAAACGGGGACGGACACAGCATGTCTATAACATAGAACCATGCACGGTACATGCCACGTCCCTCCCCCATTTTGCTACAGGGTGCAGCCGCTTCTGTTCTGAAAATTCTACTCAAAAATGTTGATCCTCCACCGACCCTGTTCCAGAGGAGGGCCACTTTTCTAATTGCTGCAGGGTCCACCTGGTCTTAGAAACAGACCGCCTTCCTCATATGTACACAATCGATTAAGTTTCAGATGACCTTTCAGAAACCTTTCATTATTTTGCTTTGCCATAAATGAATTTTTCGGCTCAAGTTTGAGTCATCAACAAGAGTCCAACTATGGGGAATGGGATCTTTAAAAAACCACATACTACATCACATGTAATTGTAAATCCCTTAGAGATGCGAGCACTTGACGCTGCTGTGCTAACACTGCACTATCCAATGCTATCAATCTGATCCTTTCCAGGTAGGGTTACAAAAGGTGCAGTGCTTTGTATCGGCTAGCCGCCACTGTTCATTCTCTCCAAAGTAGGGTGGAAGTTGCAGTGGTCAAAAGTCTGCAGCTGAGGTTGGTGTACAGTTTCTAAGTCCAGTCATTAGGAGAACCACTCAACAGGTATGGTATGAGCGTACTCACCGGGCATTGGAGATGAACCGGTAGGTCTCCTTCCAGTGTGACAGGAGGTCAGTCGCTTCTTCATCGTATACTCGCACGTTTAGGTACTTCAGTGACTCTGGGAAGAAGTTATCAATCTCTCGCGTCACGTTCACTATGTGACTGACCCTGGTCAAAAAAGCAGAGGGTGGGGAGAGGCATGAAATGAGAAGATGTGGGAGAAACGCATAGAAGGCATGCAAGAGAAAAGGAAGATGCAAAGACTGGGAGACAAGAAAGATGAATTGATTGGGTGATTGGGAAAGGAGGAGGATAATTATTTGATGGTGGGTGAAAAGAGGAAGAACCATGATTGACAGGCGACAAGAAGTTGGACCACAACTTGTTGAGAAAATGTGAAACAACCATTGTTGGATGATATGAATGCTGTTTGACTGACTCCGATTGGTTGATGGTATTAGATGATCACCATGATTGACTGGTAGAGGACTGAAGGGAGGCCCTCCTGAGCTTGGCAGAGGATGAGGAGGAGGGTCATGTATTTATTCCATCAGAAACAAGTCTCGGCTACAGACAATCGATCATGACTGCTGGGCGTGTGTCTTCTCATGTCCCTGCCTGCACAGGCATCCTAAATCCTACCAATCCCTCGTCCTACGACTCACACTGGAGATAATTTAGCATCCCTATCTGTGTGCATGTTATTTTAATGGTAGTTGCAGACTCAACCTTCTGTTAACACCTTGCTGGAAATTGAAATAGTCCATGGATCATGACAAGGTCAGCTTGTCATAAGCACAGCTCCACTATGCCTCATGACGAGCTGACCTGGTCATGAGCATGGAAGGGGTTAAACATTCTCACGTTCATTGTAGGTCACTTTATCACATTTCATCCAATAAATTAGAAAATCACCACAGCAAGAGGTGGTGTGACAATTTCAGGCGTGAAAATATGACAGCACTAATCTGTCCTTCTAAGGAGATCAGTAACCTTGTGTCCACACCTGGGAGACGTTCAGCCAGAAAAAGTATCCGGTGACATACCACCCATGCTAAAAAGTTGTGCCCCCCCCCCCAGACAATTGTGTCGCCTTGTTTCTGCATGTAATACATGGTGGTCATATGGTCTGTTTGGACAAGGACCACTTTCCTTTGGACTCTGGTTTGGAAAGCTCGAAGGACAAGCTGTGTAGTCATGAACTCCATCACACATGTGGAGAAGCAGTTCTTGTTGAGACCACACTCCTTGGATAGTGATGTCACCCATGTAAGCTCCCTAACCTGGGGGAGACGCATTTCTTGTGATCGTCACTCATGGCTGAGGGTCGAGAAACAATCCGTCCAGTCACACGTCCTTTACAGTCCACCATTGACATTTGTGGTGAAAACTGAGCTCCCCGCCCCAATCAGATCCTCCCAGTAACCAGTGGCTTGAGGCCATTGTCTGGCAATACATTCCTGTGGGAGATGCTTGTGAAACTTGTATTCAGAACTAGCACAGTATGTGGCTCCACCATTCCCCACAGTTTCATTATCATTCAGAGAACACTATGGGTGGTAAAGATGCTGCTGGTTTAAGCATCCCCTTTCACTGCACTAAGTGAGGCTCCCAGAAAACCCTGGGTTTGCTGTGGACTTCGGGGGGATTTCTGGGATTGACGGTGAACTCTAGCCTAAGAAGGAGCTGCATAGTGTTGCGTATGGGGGAGGCAGAGGCATCACGTTTACCAGCCAGTGGTCCAGATATGGAAACCGATGAAGCAGGCATACGCCTTATTGACACTCCCACAATACAAAACATTTGGTAGAGATTGTTAGAACCCTGAATAGCACCACCTTGAAGTGGTAGCGTGCCTTATACCATAAACCTTACATACTGGTGAGGAGACTTTTGTATGGGGATGTAGTTTTGTTTGCACAGGGTAATGCTGGCACACTTGAAGAGTGCCCCTTTTAGTAATGCAAGCCTTGAAGACCAAGCCTTTTACACAGAGAAAGGCGGCAGGCCTGACATAGACATTCGTAACAGCCTAAGGGGAGTGCGGAAGGTGGATCGCTGTTATCCAATTGAATAGCTTCTTGGCATCTAAAATGGCTGCATCGCAGCACAATTTCAAAGCAGTGTTTTTTAAGTTAGTGCAGACAGTAGTATGGGTGTACTGTTCAGGTCAGACTAGAATTTATACTGATATATTAGCACTTGCTAGGGGCAGCCGACACGGTCTGTAGCCGGACAAGTATACGGTGGTCCCTGCCATGAAATCTGCGCAGAGGTGCATGCCTTTGTGGCCATGTTAGTATGAAAAGATGGGTGGATGATAGATCCTTTTTTTTAAGCTTAATTACCTGCCATAGAAAATAATTGGTAATTATACCAGGGAAAAATAATTAAAGGGTGCGAGTAATAATAAAGGTTATGGGTAAGAGCAATGCTAAGGTACTCATATGAAATACAAGGGTTTGATGTAAAATGAGAAAAAAGCAAACTGATAGGTTAAGGGAGCTCACGAATGGAGGAAAAAGGCTGCTGGTAAAAGGAGAAAAAGAATAGGAAGGGTACATTTAAGTTTTATGAGTAAATATTAAAAGCGAACTTTACATTAAGGGATACGAGAGGGGCACGGGTCTCCACCTTTAAGTTAATTAAATAAACGTTAACAAAGAGAACTCTGAAATGTAACCTGGAGCCCGCTTCCCCAAATAAACAAGATAAATACAAATGTAAAATCAAAAACTGGAGTCAGAAATTATTCACACCAAGAAGCACATGGACCTGGACCAAAAATCATGGGAGAGAGAACCAGCGGCTTCAACCATCACTGGGGGATGAGGACAATCGACAGCACTTTAACTTAAGCCACTGAGCAACTTTTCCTAGGTTGCAGAAAATTGGAATTAATGAGGAGCCTGGCTTCACTTGAGTGGGTCACATAATGAAACGGAATATGCTCTGTAGCGAGAGGGTGAAAAGGTGTACTGTACGAGTCTAAACGTAAAGAATAATATGTGTGCATCCTCCTTTACTCCTGAGCAATGCTCATCCTTCATATGTTACAATCAGACATGGACCAAGCTTCGTAGAGCTTCCAAACACGAAAGTTAAAATGTGGGGCGTGTGGGAGTCGAGAAGATTAAAGAGTAGAGGCGCATCGAGTAACTCACCCATTTTTCTGCAGCTCTTCCAGGTTGGAGGCATTCCACTCCGAACCCTAAGTAGAAGAAACAAAATATAAGGCGTCAAACGTAATCCACAATCTTATGCACTCATGTGACACCACAACTGATGGCAAACTGTGCATAATCAAACCCTAATTCCAAATACCAGATCCATCCGGGTAGGATCACTAAAGTCCCTCTACTTGACCATGTATACCACGCTCAGTAAAACGCGCACTCTGTTCAACAGCGCCCCATCTCACTCCTTAGTACGTCCATCCCCCTCCCATCTGGTTCATCAGGTTATCATATCCTTTGCATGCTTTCGTTCCCTTGAGCTCCATTGCACCTTTGTCTCTAGTACGCCGACTCCTTGCCTTACATTGGTCATTCAAGCACTCCTGGAGTTCCTACAAAGGTTACAATTGTAGTGGATCCTAGAGCGGGCCTACATTCCCTGTAGCATGAACGGGCCAATATATGTAACACGTTGACTTTCAGAAAGTAACTCCGCTCTCCATTTTAATCCTACTCAATTCCCCGGAGCATGCTTCTATCACTCCCTACATCACAACTACACCGAGCTGCAGTCCAACGTTCCGCTGGGATTCCCAGTGGCCACATCGAATTCTTTGGCGGCCGCACTGATCTCCAGGGCATGGCTTCTCTGAGCTTCTCCCAGCCCACTTGTGTTCACAATGATAACCCCATCATGCATTTAGTCTGGCACCAGACAAGTCCCAAGTAGCAGCAAGACTCTCCGCAGACCACCGGCATCTTTTCGGGAAGAGGAGGATCACCAGGGCTGCCAAGCATGTGGTGGGTTCCAAAGGGCACACATCTACAAGCCACAGCTCTACGTGTTCAGCCACCAATGCTCAACAGTTCAGAGGCCCTGTCACTCACGAGGACTGCCACTGATTGGCTGGGACGCGGAGGAGCGCCCCTGGGCCCCTCCTCTGTATGGAGCTTTCCCGCGCTTTCTGAGCTTCAGGATGCAGCCCAGACTTGTATTTCTGCATGCAGCTGCTGGCTAGAAGCCTCGACTTCTCCAGAGCCGAAGCAGGAGGAGCTGCCTTTCGACCATGCATTACAACACGTACCAGGTAGAGGTAGTCGAATATCCGCGACGGACGATCCATCTGGGCAAGGATCATCAGCATCTCATTGTCGATGAACTCCTTGTACTCCTTGAGGTTGTAGTTCAAGCGACGCTCCAGTTCGTTGCGGATCTGCAGGGCGGACGTGGGAGAGAGTTAGGAATGAGTTCAATGTAACAGGGGAATGAGGAGAGCGTGAGGTGGAAAAGAGACAGGAGGAGAGGACAGTGGAAAAAGGGAAGTGTGGGGAAAGGAAGAGGAAACAGAGGAAGGGTATAGAGAATAGGAAATGGCTATGAACAGCCTGCATTTGAAAAGAGCCTTAGAGGAGAAAGGCATGAATGGAGGGGTGAGGAAGGAAACAAACTGAGTGCAAGGTATTAACTTGGGAAGGAAATAAGGCAGATACGTGTGAAAGAGGTCTGTAGAGGAAGGTGAAAAGAGAAGGTGGTGAATGAAGAGCAGAGAGAAGAGGTGAAGGGGATAAATAGAGGAGAAGCAGGAAGAAAGCAAGGGAAGAAGGAAGAAAGCAAGGGAAGAATGAAGAGAAATTGAGACTAGAGATGGGGGTTGAAAGAGGAAGGAAGTGTGGAAGAAGGCAAGAAAACCAAGGAAATTGAATAGCTTTACAGACTTCGAGCTTACAGAGATAATTACTGCCTGGATTGTTAGCAAATGAGGCAAATGGCTGTCCCTCCTCATCATTACATATCATCCTCCACTTCCTTGTGCATACTCATCTTGCTTAAACACCCTCCTACCTCATTGCCTCTTTCCTACCATGGGATTACCCCGCCCACCACCAGCGCCTACCTCAGCCCTCCGCCTGCAGAGCTCCTTGTACTCAGAGCACTATTTCGGAGTCCTGCTGTGGAGCACTGATCTCGTGTGTCCCTGCCCTGCTTCGAGCAGCTCTGTTCGGTATGGAGTAAGGAGAGGATTGATGGGTGAAGGGCTCACTGATGAACAGATGACAGGCCAGGGGGGTGATAAAAACATGCAACTTTACATGTTCCCTTCTCGAACCACATCACAAAACCCAGTGATCATGCAGTGCGGTCATGCCTGTTTCTCGGTCTATGAAGACCCAGCTCAGCGCTGCAGTGTGACACAACCTGCTCAGTGCACACACGTGTTGCAAGACGAATGACACAACCTGCTGAGTGCGCACACGTGTTGCAAGACGAATGACACAACCTGCTGAGTGCGCACACGTGTTGCAAGACGAATGACAACCTGCTGAGTGCGCACACGTGTTGCAAGACGAACGACACAACCTGCTGAGTGCGCACACGTGTTGCAAGACGAATGACAACCTGCTGAGTGCGCACACGTGTTGCAAGACGAATGACACAACCTGCTGAGTGCGCACACGTGTTGTAAGACGAATGACACAACCTGCTGAGTGCGCACACGTGTTGCAAGACGAATGACACAACCTGCTGAGTGCACACACGTGTTGCAAGACGAATGACACAACCTGCTGAGTGCGCACAAGTGTTGCAAGACGACTGACAACCTGCTGAGTGCGCACACGTGTTGCAAGACGAATGACACAACCTGCTGAGTGCACACACGTGTTGCAAGACGAACGACACAACCTGCTGAGTGCGCACACGTGTTGCAAGACGAATGACACAACCTGCTGAGTGCGCGCACGTGTTTCAAGACGAATGACACAACCTACTCAGTGCGCACACGTGTTGCAAGACGAATGACACAACCTGCTGAGTGCGCACACGTGTTGCAAGACGAATGACACAACCTGCTGAGTGCACACACGTGTTGCAAGACGAATGACACAACCTGCTGAGTGCGCACAAGTGTTGCAAGACGACTGACAACCTGCTGAGTGCGCACACGTGTTGCAAGACGAATGACACAACCTGCTGAGTGCACACACGTGTTGCAAGACGAATGACACAACCTGCTGAGTGCGCACACGTGTTGCAAGATGAATGACACAACCTGCTGAGTGCGCACACGTGTTGCAAGATGAATGACACAACCTGCTGAGTGCGCACACGTGTTGCAAGATGAATGACACAACCTGCTGAGTGGGCGCACGTGTTGCAAGACGAATGACACAACCTGCTGAGTGCGCGCACGTGTTGCAAGATGAATGACACAACCTGCTGAGTGCACACACATGTTGCAAGACGAATGACACAACCTGCTGAGTGCGCACACGTGTTGCAAGACGAATGACACAACCTGCTCAGTGCACGCACGTGTTGCAAGACGAATGACACAACCTGCTGAGTGCGCACACGTGTTGCAAGACGAATGACACAACCTGCTGAGTGCACACACATGTTGCAAGACGAATGACACAACCTGCTGAGTGCGCACACGTGTTGCAAGACGAATGACACAACCTGCTCAGTGCACGCACGTGTTGCAAGACGAATGACACAACCTGCTCAGTGCACGCACGTGTTGCAAGACGAATGACACAACCTGCTGAGTGCGCACACGTGTTGCAAGACGAATGACACAACCTGCTCAGTGCACGCACGTGTTGCAAGACGAATGACACAACCTGCTCAGTGCACGCACGTGTTGCAAGACGAATGACACAACCTGCTCAGTGCACGCACGTGTTGCAAGACGAATGACACAACCTGCTCAGTGGACACGCGTGTTGCAAGACGCAAGAGGCCTTATCTTGCGGTTAGAAGCCCTGAAACAACCTCACCACAGAGGAGTTCATGACTCAGAGAGGAAGAAAATCCCTCTCTCTTGCTGAACTATAACCAGAGACAGTCAAATCTGCCGAAAACACGATCACCTTACTACCTCTACGCCCCCCCCTCCCTTACATTGTTTCAGTTCTCTAAAGGATTTGGACACTTCACTCTTTCCCCGCAGGTTTTTGGCATTTTGTAAAGCACCTTCAATAGCTACCAGAGTTTACAAGTAGGGCTAAGGCCTGCAGAAAGAACAGAGGGATTACTGCAGTCGAAGGGGTGGGATTGCAGTGCAACTGTTAGCAGATTAGCAACACTGCAGGCCATACCTGAGGGAGGCATCCACGTCACAGCTGAGGAGCAGAGATGACGGTTGGGCCTGTATAGTGAGTCTCTGGATGGAAGACCCCCAACAGTGAATGCAGCGCCCAGATAGGACATGCTAAGAGTGTCCATCCTGTGAGAAAGCATGGCTGAAGATGTGGGCACCATATAAGCCCTTAAAAGCCTGGGGTGCAATAGTCCAGACCTGCTTGCGCACAGTCCATCAAAGGGGAGGAAGGCTGGCGGTCCTTGCAGAGATCTGGCGCAGTCTGGCAAGAGGCTTCGCACCACACACCAGCTCACAGACCACACTCTCCAGTGGCCATTAACTCCTACATAGTTTGGAAACGCAGAAGCCATTTTGGATTCCTGGATATACCTTTCCTCGTTGCCCACAGCGTCCCTACTAGGATATCAGGACACTAGGTTGCTGCAGCCAGGACCTTGTTAGGCGGGTCTAGATTGTTCTCTAAAGGAACTAGTGCTTTTCTTTGGAGTTGTTTTGAAGGACATCGAGAACACATCTAAGAATTCAACTATTTTAATCATTCATCAAACTTTGCCAAAAGACTATAGGATTGTTGTTACACTTAAGGTTATACTAGAAGGATTCCTAAATCAGAAATATATTGCAATTACCAAGTATTCATGATAATTTGTAATGTATGAAGAGTTTCACTAATACTTTTAGGAGTTGCTCACTTACGACTCAGGATATTAATGTATGTTAAATACGTTGCAGTGGCATGTGAGTCAAGCAGAAACTATAACTCCATATTACCCTAATTGTCCACTTATTTTCATGCACCCCCCTCCTCTTCTTTAATCACTTTCTCTTCCTCTCACTGTGACCCTTCTGGGCAGTGGTTCATTTGTAAAAATAAAAAGTGCAGGGGTTTTCGTCAGGAGGCAGTGTGCATCAGCCCATTTCTCATGTTAGCACCGCCTGAAACAAAACCAACTACTAACCATGAAAGTGGGGAGTGGATGTGGCATAACGGCCAGAACTGCAGACTTTGGCGCTGGGGAACCAGGTTCGAATCTCAGTGTCGGTTCAACTTCATGTGATTCTGGGCAAATCATATAATCTCGCCATGCAACCATAAATGAATGTGCCCTTATCCGGTGCTCATGAAAAGCGCCAGTATTCTAGATTAAGTGCTGGTGCTGAGCACCGGAAACCACCGGCTCAATTTAAGCACTGCTTGTAGGTCATCTGCTGTCGGTTTCCTCCCACCAATTCTTTAAGTTTCTCCTCTTTCTAATCTCCTTTATTTCTGGGATGTCCTACTCTTACCCCCTCCTCCCACATCAATACCTCACCTCCTTGGACGTGATGCTCTCCAGGTCGGTGGTCATCATCACCTCCCGGAGCTTGGCCTTCACCGTGTGTTCCGTGATCTCGCGCTCCGACGGCCTGTTCAGAGAGAGAACAAAACGGGGGCTAGCTGAGGGGCAAGCTTGAGGTGGCAGACATGGGAGGGTCAAAAGGTCAGCATGTTGGAAGTCCAAGGAAGGAGGTGGAAGATCTGGAAAAGCAGAGAGAAGCAGGGAATGCAGTCAGGGCAGCAAAGGCACAAGCAAAGAGAAAACAAGCAGTGGCAAAGCCAATAGGTCTGGGTTTAAAGTGCCAACACATGCAGCTCAAGCACATTAAAACCAGACAAGAAATGCGGATTCCATTGAAGACTTCCAAGTCGTTAAGTAGTCCCTTGTGTAGTTCATGTCCAGCACTAGCGTGGAGGTTGAAGGATACACCCAAACACCCAATAGCATTAGGTAAGGGGACTATTCCTCTCTGCTGACCAAAGATGTGATTGACAAAGTCTCAAGCCATTGGCTAAAAGAACCTGGTTGAAGAAAGTCTGACTGAAAAAGGCAGTCCTAAATCCCAATCTACATGTATTGTAAACAATAGCTCTGTCTGAGAGCTGGGCTACTAAAACCTCGACCTAAGAAGGCAATCCAAGAAAAAATAAAGATTTTAGAGATGTTAATGAAAAAGGAATGTACATTACAGGAGAAGTCTGTAGCAGAAAACCAGGAAAACAGAGTTGAAGCAATGTTTATGATTAGTATTCAGAACAGAAAGCAATGAGGGGCCACAGGTGGGCAATGAATAGACTATAGGGTGTCTGACACTAGGTCCAAATTCTTTAATCTGACATTTAATTCCCTGGATTAGCAGCCGCTGTCTGAAACTCAACTTGGAGAAGCCAGGAGCCCTAGTCCTCGGACCTTCCCCTGTCGCGTGGGACAACTCCTGGTGGCTCTCCGTACTCGCTACGCCTCCTACCCCCACGGACCACACCCGAAACCTCTGCATCATACTAGACTCCTCCCTCACCATGGGCCGGCAGATCAACGCCATCGCCTCCACCTGCTTCAACACCCCCCGCATCCTTCGTAAGACCTTCAAGTGGATTCACCCCCCACCCCCCCCCCCCCCCCCCCGAAGGCAGAAAGACCGTCACCCACCCACTCACAACTAGCAGACTGGACTACAGAAATGCCCTCTACGCTGGAATCAACAAATCTCTACTCCGCAAGCTCCAGACCATCCAGAACACCGCAGCCAGACTCGTCCTCGGAATCACACAACATGAGCACATGACTCAACACCTGTGAGACCTCCAGTGGCTCCTCATCGAGAAGAGAGTAACCTTCAAGCTACTCACTCACGCCTTCAAATCCCTCCACAACAACGGACCCAAATACCTAAACAAAAGAGTCTCCTTCCTCACACTCAAAAGGAACCTCCGCTCCCCCGACCTCGCCCTGGCAGTAACCACGCGCATCCACAGAACCAGAGCGGGTGGAAGAGCCTACACTTACATCGCAGCTAAAGCCTGGAACGAGCTTCCAGTCAGCATCAGACGCTCCACTACTCTGCACACCTTCAGGGAGAGCCTTAAAACCAGACTCTTCGACTGATCTGGACCTGCACCCTGCCCCCGCGTCTTGAGACCCTTACGGGTAAGTAGCACGCTTTATAAACCCCTTATTGATTGATTCCCTGATTTACGTCAGCTGCACCTTTACTCTGTCTGCATTAACTGACTCATACCGTCCTTCACATTAGAATGAGTTTTATGTTAAGCATAATATATAAACGTACTACCAAACTTTTTAAATAATTTCAAACCAAATTTTGTTTATGGTTAAAGTAAAATTTGTTGTAATTATTTGAAAGTAAATGTAAGTAAAAATAAGGATTAATGTTACAATAATGTTACTTATTTTAACTATATATAAATTAATGTCATTCAAAACTTTACAGTTCAGATTAGCACTGATATCACTAAAGTAAAGTAAATTATTTATTTGAAAATATGGCAAGGGGTAGTTATATGGTTTAGAACTGTTTAATTTAGTGTTTGCACAATTTAATGCAATATGTTAATTTAATACTTTTACATTTAATTAATTATTGAGTTAGCATAGCAAATACAAAAAGCATTACTTATTAATTTAATGAAATGTGATTTACTAAACAAAGTTAGGGTTAGAACTGATTTATTGCAATATAAAATGGGGATTTCATTTACTTTAGGATTAGAACAAAGAACAAGTCACTTACCTTCGGTAACACACTTTCGGGTGGATACTATAAATAACCACAGACTCCTCACCTTTAGACTGTCCCCTAGTTGCCATACTGAAACCGGAAATTCTAATCGCAGTGCTCCCATATTCCGCCAGTGACGCAGTGCAATATGACCCCGCATTGATTTTATTCCGCCCCAAAGTGGTGGAGCGGAGTCGCATAGACGTGACACACCTGCACACACACCATTATCTTTCTCAACTCTTTCCGCAAAGTAGGAAATGGAGCATAAAAATGGTCTGTACCAGTGTGTCGAGCTTCAATTTGGGACCTCCTAACCACTCCACAGAAAAAGGGTGGCGGGAGGAGGGGAAGGGGGCGAAGGGAAGTGAGGAATCTGCAGTTAGATAGAATATCTACCAGAAAGAGTAAGTAACTTGTTTTCCAATGGATATATTTAAACACAGATTCATGAGCTGTACAATAGCTACCAACGGGTAAAGCAGGTACCATGCTTCGTCCCTTGGAGCACATTTCGTGGCTCACAAGTTGGGAGTCTACAACTTGGAGCATTGATTGACTAGTCTACGTCTCACATGTTGGTGCAGAGTCCCAAACTTGACCATCTGAAATTGGGCCCGCAGACTTTAAAGAGATCTTATTCCTTTAAAGTCCCAAGTGTGCCTTAAGTTTGGCAGCCTACATCTAGAAATGCTTGGCCATGGACTTGAATTTCCATTATCAAAAGAAGTGGAGCAATTTGACGTCCCCCCTTACCCCTCCAAAATAAGAGCACATGGAGCACCTCAAGTGGGCTTGCAGGATTGCCAAGGCACTGGAAGAAATGCACAGGGTGTCAATAAAATGTCAGAGGATAGAGCTTCATAAAACTACGGGTGTACTTCTGTTCCAAGGACTGCTCAATGGTGTTAGTAGCGAGGTGCGACAGATCGAAAGAAGGTATACTGACTGCTCCGAGAAGAAGGATGGGGAGTCGGGCCGCACAGAAAGCAGGTCAGCCATGGCCGTCCACTCATTGATACAGCTCTGGTCAGACTCGATGGCGGCTTCGTAGTGCTGGACCCAGCCCAGGGCGCTGCTTGCTGGGAAGTGGTTGTGATTGAAGGCAGACTCGCAGGCCTTGTGTAGCACCTGCATCATGGACCTGTGTTAGAGAACAGCAAAAGAAACAACATAGATGAGTCAACTAGGAATTTCCCAAGCAGAGTTCAAAGTCAACACTGGTGTCGGTGATGGCTGGCAGGTCAATTCAGCCAGTGAAGAGAAAGGTGGTATGACTCCAAACACTCGCTCAGCTCCACCAAGTAGATCAGGAGATGGTAAGTACTCTCAGGGACCAAGGGGGGAAGAAGAATATGTCACTGACTTCCCTCGAGAGAAAGGGACGGGTTCACTGGCCTTTCAAAGAGGGAAGGGTGTTGGATCGACTAACTCAGCCCGTTTGTTTGGGGGTGGTGTGGGATAAACTCGCTGAACCTCTCTGTTGGTGGGTGAAGTGAGATGACATTCACTCTTTGAAGCAGATGGAAATGAGAGTACATGGGGTCACTGAGTTAGTTTCTCCTAGGTTTGTGGGTGGTTCTAAGGAGGGCCAGGAAGACTTTAAGACCTCTTCATGGTGGTCGGCGCCCTTCAGCTCACCGCTTAATTGTGATGGGGAGAAAAAGTGCGATTCACTCAACTGCTCTGACTGAAGGGCACAAGAAGGAAAACAGGGAGAGTGACAGCTCTTTCAAGGGGGTACAGGAGGAATGGCTCATGAGGGCCAATGTGGGCTGGTGAAGCGCAGAGCATCTCAGGGCGAGGGGGGCAACAAACTCCCCGAGACCCTCAGAGGCATGAGGGAACGACTCCTGAGGCCCTTGGACGAGGGAGTGGGGAAAGAGGGAACATTGCACTGAGCTCCTGAAGAGTGAGGCGGAATGGGTCGCTGAGACTCGCGTGTGAGAGGGAACAAGTCACTCAGCTCCTCCACACTGGGAGGCAAAACTATTACTTATGGAAGAGAAAGGACCCCAAACATCACAGAGGAACAAACACCCCTCAAACATTAAAGTCAACTTCACCTGTTGCGGGACTCACCACATTGTTTGGACAGAGATGGGCTTGAAAATGCGCGTCACGTCATCGGAGGTCACACTGAAACCCCTACAGAAACAGAAAATATCATTACAAGGGGTTAGTATCTTTGGATTCCTGGAGTCTACTGAAGTCACGGCAGTCGTGTAGTGGCATCTGGGCTCGCGTAAAGAAGGAGGGAAGGGTACGGGTACAAGGCGTTGAGTGTACACTGCCCACCATGAGAGAAGGTGGCGAGGTAGGACCGTGGACGTGTGCCCAGTCTGAGGCTGATGCCATCCAATCGCCCACCAAATGCAAAGCTCATGGCCCCATCCCTGAAGTGACAGATGGAAAAACAATAATAATCTTACAGATGAGATTAAATACTCCACACATACGACCTTGAAAATGGCATTATGTTTTACTTTGAGTAGGTGTTATTTAATTATACTGCTTGCTCGAGACGTTATTAATTGGTATTAGACATAAGCATTGCATTTGGTGCGCAAGTTAAGGTTCCAATGCCTGTTGTGCTGGTTGTGAATTGAGGTCCGAATATAAATTCAGAATTTCAGTGGCTTTTTGGTTTCATTGATAACCATAGCTACAACATACCTGTTTTTTCAACAGAATTTGAGGGTTTTTAAAAACTCACGTTTAGGTGTTAGAATCAAAGCTAACCCGAACATCCCTTTAACCTTTCATTTTTACAGTGAATTTTTAGGGTTTTTAATGGTCCTATACCACACCGAAGGTTTTCCTGTGCCTTCGGCTATGTGCAGCAGGTGTTGGCCGACAACCAGTCACTGCTCTTGCCCCACCACAGGTGGCCCACCCCGGTGTTCGGCCAGTCTCTGCACCCAACCTGCCACACCATTCTAATAAATGGGGTAACCCAACCGAAAAGTTCTTGGACCTGGGTGTCGAATGGTACAGAAAACAATGGCCCTAGACCTTTATTTTCATTCAATTTTCTTCTTTAAACAATTATCATTCAAATAGGCTTTTGAGCATGCGTAAAGTCAGCTCACGGTTACAAAGATCCAGAAATAGTTAAAGTATTTAGATGTGCACACCAGCAGACCACCAGGGCACACAGCCTTCAGCAATGCACAGCAGGGGTGTGCTACAGGGCCTGGCTTTTGGTAAGGCCCGGATCCAGGGGTTGTGAGCCCTCACTGACCGCTGCGGACCTCGCTCCAGATCGACAAATCCAGAGGAGGTCAAACAAAAGGCTGAGACACTTCCTGTGGGTTTGTGCTCCTCTAGAATGTGGACCCTGTCGGTGGGGGTGGGGAGGTCTCCAGACCTCTTTTGTTTTTATTTTTGCCGCAAAGTGTTATTCCTTGTGGACACCAACTTCCTAACTCCAGATTGCCCTCCTGAGTAAGGTGTCAGGAGATGCTGCCCTGTCCCATGGTGTTGTTTTCAGTTTGATTTTCTGGACTCGGGGACCGAGGCCTGTCATGGCGGCTGCAGCAGACTTTACGCAGCTGCAGGGAGCCAATCAGAGCTTGGGATCCCGGCTTTGAGCATGCAAACATGAAATGGCTGATGGGAGAAAAAAGCTCCATCATCCAATCAGATTTGATTGTTTTTTTAAATGTGGGTCATCAGATGGTCTACAAACCTGGGTTCTCAGGCTGCAACAGATATCTCTGACCCATAACCCGTTGAAAACCAGAAAAAATAAAATAAACTTACATTCGCAAAAGCCACCTGACGGATTTACAGCAACCCAAATTCTACTTTCATGCTTAGTTTGGTGAAATTGCATAAGTTTTTTCATCTTATTTGTAGATCAAAAAATCCTCTGGGAATTGTAATGTTTAATGCACCTTTTTAACCTCCCTCCCTTTTGAAGTCCCAGTGTGACAGAGCAGCAAGTTGTGAATGGATATGACGTATAGCGTCAGTTTCTGACTGTACAGGCTAACACATACCCATCACCGTCCAGGAAAACCTGAGTGTTGCTCCACACGGGCAGGACCATCCCGATGGTACAGTGGTTGCATCTGGAAGGAACAAAAACATTTTTTTTAAATTATCTTTTGAATCTTTACGTGGATAAAAAAACAAAAAAGAATCACGGAATAAAATACAATAATGTACAGTAAAATGCAGCAAAATACACCCCAATATTTTAATAACTCATCGTACATATTAAAAGTTCAAATAAACAACATTAAATCTGAAATCAGGGGTCTTAATCCATCTGGGAGTCATCGCTATAAATATATGGAATATGCTACTTACCAGTATGCATCTGTTCTTGGCATAGAGGGCTGCAGAGTGGTACATTATGAATAGATCGCCATCTGGTGTTGGGCTCGGATGATTGCACTTTGTTTTTCTCTTGGAGAGTCTTTTGTATCTTGGTGACTCCTCCTCTGGTTGGTAGTGCGCATGGGCATCGGCTCCATCCTTAGATTGTTTTGCCATAGTAGGGTTAGATGGAGTAGTATGATAGAATACAGATAGGAATGCCCATGTAAGTGTATCTAAATAAGATAATGTTGGAACAGACACAGGTTTCCAGGGAGGCTGGGAGGGCATGTACCACTCTGCAGCCCTCTATGCCAAGAACAGATGCATACTGGTAAGTAGCATATTCCGTTCGAGGCATATGGGCTGCAGATGGTACATTATGAATAGACTATACAGCAGTTCTCTCCCTAGCGGTGGTTGCCCGTGTCTGTTGCAACTGTCTGAAATAAAGTCTTTAATACAGCTTGTCCCACTCTAGCTTGTTGTGTTGTGTGCACATCTACACAATAGTGCTTTGTGAAGGTGTGCGGTGTAACCCAGGTAGCTGCTTTGCATATGTCATCTAGTGGAATGTTTCCCAAAAATGCCATAGATGCTCCTAGTTTACGTGTAGAGTGAGCTCTAGGAGGAACAGTTAATGTTCTCTTTGCTTTTAAGTAGCATATTTGAATACATTTTACAATCCATCTGGCAATGCCCGCTTTAGAGATGGGATTGCCCTTATGTGTAGGAGAAAACGCAACAAATAGCGGTTTTGTCTTTCTGAAAGTTTGTGTTCTTTCTATATAGTACGATATTGCCCTTCTGACATCCAATGTATGTAGGGCCCTTTCCGCTACGGTTTGTGGTTTTGGAAAGAAAACCGGTAATTCCACTGACTGATTGATGTGGAATGCAGAAATTACCTTTGGTAGGAATTTTGGGTTTGTTCTAAGAACCACTTTATTTTGGTGTAACTGCATTAATGGTTCTTGAATCGTAAAAGCCTGCAACTCACTTACTCTTCTAAGTGACGTGATAGCTATGAGGAAGGCCACCTTCCATGTGAGGAATTGTATTTCACACCTATGCATAGGTTCAAAGGGTGGCCCCATTAGTCTGGTAAGTACTATGTTGAGATTCCAGACTGGGGAAGGTGGTCGTCTTGGTGGAATGACTCTGTAGAGTCCCTCCATGAAAGCTTTAATTGCTGGTACTTTAAACAGGGATTGATGTTGCCTGTTTTGTAGGTATGCCGCTATAGCTGCGAGATGAACTCTGATAGAGGTGTATGCTAAGTTACATTGCTGCAAGTGTAGTAAATAGCAAATGATCTGTTTAGTGGATGCGTCCAGAGGGTTGATGTGCTTACTGTTACAGTGTATAGCAAACCTCTTCCACTTTGCTGCATAGCATGCTCTGGTGGTAGGACGTCTTGCTTGTTTAATGATTTCCATACATTCTGGTGGTAAATCTAAATATCCAAACTCTATGACCTCAGGAGCCAGATCGCTAGGTTCAATTGTTTGGGATCTGGGTGCATTATTTCTCCATGGTTCTGTGTAAGATGCATGGGTAATAATCTTAGCTTTTGATGTGGCACCTGTGAGAGTTGCAGTAGCGTGGTGAACCACGGCTGTCTTGCCCACGTGGGTGCCACTAGTATCATTGTCATTGAGTGCTGCTGCAGTTTCCGAACCACTAACGGAATTAGTGGGAGAGGGGGGAAAGCGTAAGCAAATCTGTTGGACTAATTTATCCATAGTGCATTGCCCTGGGACCGTTGGTGTGGGTACCTGGATGCGAAGTTTTGGCATTTTGCGTTCTGATGATTGGCAAACAGATCTATCTCTGGTTGCCCCCATCTCTGGAAGAATGGCTGCAGTATTTGGTCATGCAGCTCCCATTTGTGTACTTGTTCTGACTGTCTGCTTAGGATGTCTGCTATCTGATTTTGAACTCCTGGTAGGTGTTCTGCTAACAGATGGATCTTTTGAGGAATGGCCCATCTCCAAATGTCCTGTGCTAGTTTGGATAGTTGGAGAGTGTCCCCCCCCCCTGTTTTTGAATATAATACATTGCAGTCATGTTGTCTGTTCTGATCAGGACTGCCTTGTTTGTTATTTGCATTTGGAAAGCTTTTAGTGCTAGAAATACCGCTAATAGTTCCAGGTAGTTGATGTGCAGTTTCTTTTGCTGCACACTCCACTTCCCCTGCACTGTGTATTTGTCCATATGCGCATCCCATCCGGAGAGCGATGCGTCCGCTATTATTATCACTTGTGGAATCGGTTCTAGGAACGACCGTCCTTTGGAAAGGTTTGTTGTGTTCCACCACTTCAGAGAGCGATGCGTACGGTCGTCTACCAACACCAGATCTGTAATCTGACCTTGAGCCTGATTCCACTGTGTCGCTAGACACTCTTGTAGTGGGCGCATTTGTAGTCTGGCATGTGGTATTAGCAGTATGCAGGAGGACATCATGCCTAATAGTTGCATAAACACTTGTGCTGGTAGTGAGTGTTGTGGTTGAAATCTTTGTATTAACCCGACCATTGTTTGTATCCTGATCGGATTGGGGTATGCTATTGCTTTTTCTGTGTCCATAGTAGCCCCAAGGTATTGCTGAATCTTGTTTGGTTGCAGGTGTGATTTTTTGTAGTACACCGTAAACCCTAGGTGGTGCAGCAGTTGAATTGTCTTCTGTGTGTTGTGAAGACATTCTTCTTGTGACTTGGCCTTTATTAACCAATCGTCCAAGTAGGGGAAGACATGTATTTGTTGTCTTCTTAGGTGTGCTGCCACCACAGCTTGGCATTTTGTGAACACTCTTGGTGCCGTTGTGACCCCGAACGGAAGGACTTTGAATTGATAATGTTGTCCTTCCACTACAAACCTTAGGTATTTTCTGTGGGCTTTGTGAATTGGGATATGAAAGTAAGCGTCTTTTAGATCCAGTGTAGAAAGAAAGTCCCCTTTCTTCAGTAAAGGGAGTACCTGTTGGAGCGTGACCATGTGGAAATGTTCCGAATTTATGTATGCATTGAGAGGTCTGAGGTCCAAGATTGGTCTTAGGGACCCGTCTTTTTTGGGGATTAGGAAGTATAGAGAGTATACTCGTGTCCCTTGTTGATGTTTTGGAACCTTCTCTATTGCATGCTTTTGTAGCAGTGCTAGTACTTCTTCCTTTAACAATGTCAGATGATCTTGACTCATTGGACGCTGTTTGGGGGGGATGTTTGGTGGGGTAGCTGTGAGTTCTAGGCAATAACCATGGTGGATAATCTGTCTCACCCACTTGTCTGATGTCATGTCTTCCCAGACAGGTAGGAACTGTGATAGACGTCCCCCGACCGGTGTTATGTGGTCTGGGGGAAGTTCTATGAAGTCACTGTTTTGGGGTTGAGGCGTTGCGGTTGTTATTATTTCCGCGGCCTCTACCCTTGTTGTTGTTACCCCTGTAACTACCTCTTGAATTACCTTTGGGTGATGTAGGTGTGAAAGAGGTGGATTGCTGATTTGCTCCTGTATATTTTGAGCCTCCTCTATAGGTGGGTCTACGAAAGGAACCTCTTTGTGTTGGCTGTTGCAATGCTCCCATTGACTTAGCCGTTTCTGTATCTTTTTTCATTTTTTCTAAGGTCTCATCTGTGCTTGAACCAAAAAGTGTCTTTTGATCAAAGGGTTGGTTCAATAAGGACGTTTGTACTTCCTGTTTGAATCCTGAGATTCTAAGCCATGCATGTCTCCTTAACATGACCCTGGTGTTGATGGATCTTGCTGCAGTGTCTGCTGCGTCTAGGGCGCACTTAATGGAAGTATTAGTTATTATTTTTCCTTCCTGTATTAACTGATCTGCCTTTTTCTGATGTTCTTTGGGGAGATGTGTGATGAGTTTTTCTAATTCATCATAATGTGCCCTGTCATAACGTGCAAGTAGTGCCTGTGTATTGGCTATACGCCAGCTATTTGCCGCTTGTGATGCTACTCTCTTGCCTGATGCATCTATTAATTTTGACTTTTTATCAGGTGGAGGAGCCTCTCCTGTAGATAATGAGTTCGCTCTTTTACGAGGGTTTGAAACTACAAGCGAGCCCAGAGGTACCTGCCCTTTGATAAATATTGGATCCTTTGGAGCCGCCTTATATTTTTTATCAATTCTTGGGTTTAACACCCTAGCCCTCACTGGGTCTTTGAATATTTCTTCTGTGTGACTGAGAAGACCCTTCAGCATAGGAAGAGTACCTGATGTTCTTTGTGCATTAGGTAGCGTCTCTAATAGGAAGTCCTCTATTTGAGGTTCTGTATGTATATCTACTTTATGATATTTTGCTGCCCTATTAATGAGCTGTACAAACCCTGTGTTATCAGGTGGTGAAGGCTTTGAGGGATACAACTCTGGGTCGTTGTCCTCATCTGACCCTAGGTTATAATTTTCCCATGGGTCATCCTCATCTGGGATGGTTTCATCATCCCCTTGAGGTTCTCCCTCCCCTGGATCACTGTCTACATCAGACTGAGGTGTAGATGGTCTTGGTGTAGAAGGTGCAGGATTATTTGGCATAGTGTGAGGAATAGGAGAAGAGGGTGTGACTTTAGGTCGAGGAGAAGCAGGAGGAGTTGTATTTGTCCCCAGTGTTCTCTTTTTTGAAGGAAGAGATTTGTCTTCTATCTGTTCATTCTTTCTCTTCTTCGTCACTACTTTGCCAGTTTGCGGATCGATAAACAAAATCTTTTGTTTGGGATCTGTCTGCTGCTCCTGAATCGGTACCAAAGGCCTTGGTTCCGAAAGGTGCTTATGTTTTCGATCGTCAATGTTCGGTGTTTTCGGCACCGAGTGTTTACTCGATTCCGACTTCCTCGGTGTCGAGTGAGTCTTCGACGTCGAATCATGTTTCTGTTTCGACATGGAATGTTTCGATGCCGAGCTTTCCCTTGCATGAAGCTTCAGTGTCGAAGTCTATGTCGACCGTTTCTCGGATCCGACATGGTGGGAGGCCGAGTGTTTGTTTCGGTTTCGTTGCCGGGCCCGAAGGCGGGGCTTCGGAAACTTTTTTCTGCGGTTTGACCGGGCTCGAAGGCGGGGTCGTTACCACACGGGGTCGGTTTTTTGGTAAGGGGACGTCGTCACTCACGGTTTGTTGCACATCGAGTTCTTCGACATCCGACTCGTCCCCTTCCGACCCCGACTGATCCTCATGATCCTCTTCTTCCTCAAGTTGCTAGTCTCCGAACAGCTCCGGGATCGCCTCCGACTGCATTCTGGAAACATCATGTCTTCGAGCTCGACGATTTCTAATCGTCGACTTGGAGGAGAATGCTGCGCAGGCTTCGCAGTCCCTGGATTCGTATTCAGGCGATAGGCAGAGGTTGCACACCTCGTGTAGGCCCTTGTGTGGGAACTTCGCACCATACGTTGGACATTTCTTGAATGGAGTCCTTTCCATGGACTCCGGGCTTGACTGCGTCGAGAAAGGCCTCCTGTTCGTCGACGTAGATCAAAGTTTTTCCTTCGATGTTGAAGTCGAAACGCGCCGGAATGGAAATGAAACGCGTTCGATAACAATACCGGCGAATTGGAAAGGGAATACGCGCCGATAAGTCACTTCTTTTCGAAGTCGATCTGGAGCGTCTCAATCCTCATCCGAACCCGATGGCGGAAAAAACAATCTAAGGATGGAGCCGATGCCCATGCGCACTACCAACCAGAGGAGGAGTCACCAAGATACAAAAGACTCTCCAAGAGAAAAACAAAGTGCAATCATCCGAGCCCAACACCAGATGGCGATCTATTCATAATGTACCATCTACAGCCCATATGCCTCGAACATGGTGTTCGGTGATATACAGAAAAGCTTCGAATTTAGGGTGTCAAATTTAGTTTAAGCCGACATCCTCAACCTGGTCACGTAACAATGTCATAATATCTTTACAGTTTTGGGCATCTATTTGCAGAAAAAAACATTGGGGACAGGGTCACGGCTGATTTGCATATGACTGGGTCCAAACTGAAAGCCTCTGTGAACAAAGGCTTCAGGGAGCCTGAGGGGATTCCAATCCCCTCACGCTTCCAAAAGGCTCGGTTTGTTTTGTTAGAACATTCTGTCCTCTAGTGGCAGAATGTCCTAATAGCCTTATAGCCCTTCGTAGATGGGCTGTACTGCTATTAAAGTCCCTCTCCCTTGTTAAAGGCCCTTGCCTTCGGCTCGGGCCTTTAACGCTGGAGAGGGCCTTTAATAGCAGGTATAGCCCTCTACGGCGGGCTAAAAGGCTATAGTAGATTCCTAGACGCAGTATAGTGTCGATCCCCACACTTCTCGCTTTTTGTGTTGTGTGGGAGGGGAAAAAGGGGGGCAAGGGGTCCTCAGGCCTGTGTGGGCTTCTTTGATATTCGTTTGCTATACCCTTCAGGACCAAGTCTCCCTTCACACTGCACAGCATGTGAACCAGGCATTTAGAGACGCTGGAATGGCTCTCCATTGGTCATTCAGACGGAGGTGGCACTAAGTGAAGACAGCATTATTCAGTCCAGCAAAGCTTGGAAACATTAACCTATTTGAGTTGGCGGTGGGACCCCCCGAGGAAACCCTCCACATCAACGAGCCCTTGTGCCGGATGCTTCCTGTCTGGATCAGGAACCGCCATCCAGCTCTGCCGGTCACCTCCGTCCAAGCTAGCCAATGGAACAGAGGGGCGGGACAACACACACATACTGTAGACATAAGATTTCGCCTGTGCGAAAATCTGCGCAGTGCGCAGCTTTCGACAGGCGAAACCTAAAAACGAAGTGCCAGGGCCCTCGACAGGAGGCTGCTGCAGCTTGCACCATCCATTGACCCTGCCAGCTCTGCCAATCACAGTACCAACACACTACTAGTCATCACACACCTACAAGAGTGACAATTCAGACTGTTCCCAGCCCTCAAAACTGTAAGACCGGCTTGGGCGGCAGGTATCAGTTCTTTTTTATGTACATTAGATAAATAAGCAACTGTTGTTCTGCTCATCTCAAAATTAGATAGACAGTGCCACCATGTGGTAGACTATCTTAAGTGCCAGTGTTGAGCACCAGAAACCACCAGCTTATATTAAGCACTGGGTGACACTCAAGGTCTCACAGCACATGCATTTCACCAGGGTATTCCGGTTTGCCACATACCCTTCCTTTGGGAAATCTACTCCCAGTAGGATAGTTTCATCCTCGACACTGTACCCCATCTTGGAGACCACCAGGAGATATCGGATCCTGTGCTGCTTCACAGACTCCAGCCTCACAGCCTGCAAGGGACCAGAAAAGAAATATGCATTAGTGGGAGTGCCTGCATCACCTTAATGCTCAGAGCATTCCTTCTATGGTGGGCATCCACTGGTGGCGATGGGTCGCTCATGAACAGACTTGTGAAGGACGGTGTGGCGGGGCGGGGGGGGTTCCTTCCATGGGTTGTGTGGTGTGTGGAATCCCTCATGGACAGACCTACACAAAGGGATGTGGTAGGTGGACTTTCCTTCCATTGGTGAACCAGTGTGTGAGATCCCTAATTGGCAGATTTTAGAGAGGGATTGTGGAGGGTGGTGTTTCCTTCCATTGGTGGTGCGGTGTGTGATCCCTCCTGGACAGACCTGTGAGAGGGCATCTGTTGGGAGGAGTTTCCTTGCATTAGTGGCGGTTTGTGGAATCTCTTATAGACAGACCAGTGAGAGGGTTTGTGGTGAATGGATTTAATTCCATTGGCGGTGCAGTTTGAGGGATCCCCGATGGACAGACCAGTGAGAGGGGATGTAGTTGGCGGGGTTTCCTGCATTGGTGGCGGTTTGTGGAATCCATAATGGACAGACGAGTAAGAGGGGATGTGGTATGCGGGCTTTCCTTCCATTGGTGGGACGGTGTGTGATCCCCATGGACAGACCAGTGAGAGGGGATGTGGTGGGCGGGGTTTCCTTCCATTGGTGGCACAGTGTGTGATCCCTCATGGACAGAGCAGTGAGAGGGGATGTGGTGGGCGGGGTTTCCTTCCATTGGCGGTGCAGTGTGTGATCCCTCATGGACAGATCAGGGGGCGGGGATGTGGTGGGAGAGGTTTCCCTCCATTGTTTGTGCAGGTGCATGGGTTCCCCTCATCAAACCTGGAGAGGGGATGGCGGGTGCCACGTTGCATCTGTTGTCTGTTTTTTCTGAGGCGTGACTGTTCTCACAACAGCCGTTAAGCAAACAATCCAGCCTGGATGGGCCGTCCCAAAAGGAGACAGGATGGTAACAAAGAAGCCTCATTTTCAATCGGAGGCCACCGTTTAGCATAAACGAGGGCGCCAGCCAATGAAAATGATGGGTGGGGTTTCAAGTCCCCTTCTGAAATCTCCTCTATCACAATAGGTCTTGCAGAGCGACCAACGCATGCGCGCTGTAAAGCTAGGCGAGACCTAAAAATAAACTGGATACTCACTCACCAGAGGACACAAAACAAGACAACCACCCACAAGAGTAGCTCAAAATATTGTCTACCAAGTCTGCATGCACATGCCTAGGTAATTGAAGGATCTGTGTTACCATGAAGATCAGACCATGCCTCTAATCCCTGGCTTTCCTTTTACAAGCCCTCTGTGATCTGTACTTTACTCTCATTGGTTGAACTGAGGAAAACAAACCCCACTCCTAGGATGCAACGTGTTAATTGTGTGAAGTAAACCATGTATAAATGCCTTCGATCCCAAAGAAAATGCTTCTATATTCCATTGATAAAATGATTATAACCCACCAGATGTCACATCCGGTGGGTCTCTCACCACCCCCCATCTCCATGCAAGAGCCAAGGGAGGGCCCCTTCAGGCACGTCACCTCACCCACAGGCCAGGCCTTCAGCAGGGTGATGCTATAGGGAGACACCTTGGCACCAAAAGGTACGGATGGGACCCCCCACCTCCAGGAATGGGTTGGCAAAGCGTCGAGGAGGATAAAAACCCTAGCACCTAACCTAGGTGAAAGTGCTGTGATGTCAATGACGCGCACACCTTTTCCTTCATGATGGACCCCACTCTTCCAGCCTCCCGGGGAATCGCCCAATGCCAGCTGCGGCCAGTCCGACTCAGGACTTTATTCCTTCACGATGGACATAGTCAGCCACTTCTTCACATTGGTCTGTCCCAAAAACTGCAAAACAGGTCGTGTTACAACTCGGCTAACACACGCCTCCTTCGAGCCTGAAGTCACAGACAAATGCAAGCCCCTATGACTTTGGAACCAATGAAAAGACAGCTGTGAGCGTACTTCAAACACGTCGACACTCAACCCCTACCCAAACAACCCCTATTCAAACAGGTCTACACCCCCTACACAAACAAGTCAACACTCAACCCCAACTCAAACATCCACCTACTCAACGCCCCCTACACAAACACCCCTACTCACACATGGCAACATTGCCCCTCTACTCAAACATGTCAACACTGAAACCTACACAAACACCCCCTACACAAGCATGTCAACACTGAACTCATTGTGTAACAGGTGTTTGTGTAGGGGGTGTTTCACTAACACCCGTTAGGCAAAACACCCGCTACGCAAAACACCCGCTACGCAAAACACCCGCTACACGAACACGTAAACACTCAACCCTACTCAAATATGTCAATCAGCCCTACTCGAACACCCTTCTGCTCTAACATGTCAACACTGAACCCTACACAAACACCCCCTCCCCTACACAAGCATGTCAATACTGAACTCTTCTCAAGCCTGTCAACACTGAACTCATAGTGCAACAGCCCATACACAAACACCCCTACACAAACACGTAAACACTCAACCCTACTCAAAGACGTCAATCAGCCCTACTCGAACACCCCTCTGCTCTAACATGTCAACACTGAACCCTACACAAACACACCCTACACAAACATGTCAACACTGCCTCTCTGCTCAAATGTGAACACTGAATCCCTGCTCAAACATGTCCCCACTGCCCCTCTACTCCTACAAGTCAACACTGAACCCTACCCAAACACCCCCTACACAAGCATATCAATCAATCTATCAATATTTGCTTTATTCGATTCAAGTATTAAATCAAAAAAGTATCATTCAAGATTTAAAAATAAGCATTCATAGTTTAAAAGTTTATCAAGCTAAAAACTGATTAAAATCCATTACAATTACCATAGATATGAAATAACAGACAGATTTCAAAATGTGAGCCGCATGCTCAGGTAGTAACAAAATCATCATATGAATCAAATTGTTTCAACCAGAATAAGACCTTGCATCGATGACCTTGTTCTGACCACCCCTTTCAGATATTTTGAAATGTGACTAGTGACATTTTCACTAGCTAGAGATTGAAGTTTTATAAATGCGGGTCGAAATTGCCTCAAACCTAGCATCTTCAAATAAGACACAGTTCACCTTCTCCTAAGTACAGTATCACATTTACAAAAACACACAATGTGGATTGTCGACTGATTAGCTACATTGTCACAAGAACAGGGGCAGAGAGTATGTGACCAGTCGTTTAATTTGGGAAATATAACCAGGTTGTGAAAGTTACCTAAGCTTAGGCGCGTCATTAAGAACCTATCATAATTACTTAATAAATACGGTTGTATCCCTGTTTGAATCAAAAGTAATTGATTGGCTCAGTGACTGACTGTTTCAACCCTACTCAAATAGCCCATACTGAAAAATTTCAACACTGAACCCCTACTCAAATAGCCCCTACTCAAACATGTCCCCACTGCCCCTCTACTCACACATGTCAACACTGAACCCTACTCAAACACCCCCTACACAAGCATGTCAACACTGAACCCTTCTCAAACATGACAACACTGAACTCCTAGTGAAACAGCCCATAAACAAACAACCCCCTACACAAACACGTAAACACTCAACCCTACTCAAAGACGTCAATCAACCTCACGTGAACACCCCTCTACACAAACATATCAACACAGAACCCTACACAAACACACCCTACACAAACATGTCAACACTGCCTCTCTGCTCAAATATTAACACCGAACCCTACTCAAATAGCCCCAACTGAAACACTTCAACACTGCCCCTCTACTCAAACATGTCCCCACTGCCCCTCTACTCACACACGTCACCACTGAACCCTACTCAGACATGTCCCCACTGCCCCTCTACTCACACACGTCACCACTGAACCCTACTCAAACATGTCCCCACTGCCCCTCTACTCACACACGTCACCACTGAACCCTACTCAAACATGTCCCCACTGCCCCTCTACTCACACACGTCACCACTGAACCCTACTCAAACATGTCCCCACTGCCCCTCTACTCACACACGTCACCACTGAACCCTATTCAAATAGGTCCCCACTGCCCCTCTACTCACACACGTCAACGCTGAACCCCTACTCAAACATGTCCCCACTGCCCCTCTACTCACACACGTCACCACTGAACCCTACTCAAACATGTCCCCACTGCCCCTCTACTCACACACGTCACCACTGAACCCTACTCAAACATGTCCCCACTGCCCCTCTACTCACACACGTCACCACTGAACCCTACTCAAACATGTCCCCACTGCCCCTCTACTCACACACGTCACCACTGAACCCTATTCAAACAGGTCCCCACTGCCCCTCTACTCACACACGTCAACGCTGAACCCCTACTCAAACCATCAGCACCTTTAGCAACCGAGTATATACAGAAGGAATTTGGCATTGCACCCTGGCCGTACACACCAAAAAACCTTACAACTTACTAAACTGACACACTGGCCCTAGTGACCGCACACCCCTACAACACTGAACCAGAAAAGCGCCTGTATGGAGTCTCATTCGCCGAAAGGGGCTGCCAGGCCATCCCAGTGCAGGGTTGTGCACTACACGAGTGTAGTGTAATTAATCACGAGGGTTGTGCACACACCTGCTTATCGAGTGTGTGTGCGTGTGTGTGTGCACGGAATGGCGCAGATGAGGAGAGTGGCAGTGAGACGGGTGTAGTGAGACGGATGCCAGACAGTGTTCGGATGTGAGGCAGTGAGACAGGTGTGTGGGGCGGTGAGACAGGTGTGTGGGGCAGTGAGACAGGTGTGTGGGGCAGTGAGACAGGTGTGTGGGGCAGTGAGACAGGTGTGTGGGGCAGGTGTGCCTAGTTTCAGGTGCTGGTCCAGCAGTGCCCTGTAGCGTGGGCAGTGGGACGGGTGTGCCTAATTTCAGGTGCGGGTCCAGCAGGGCTCTGTAGGGCTGTATGCACACCTGCTCACCGCGTGGGCAGTGGGACGGGTGTTGGGACAGTGAGAAGGGTGTGGGGGGGCAGTGAGAAGGGTGTGGGGGGGCAGTGAGAAGGGTGTGGGGGGGCAGCGAGAAGGGTGTGGGGGGGCAGTGAGAAGGGTGTGTGGGGGCAGTGAGAAGGGTGTGTGGGGGCAGTGAGACGGGTGTGGGGGCAGCGAGAAGGGTGAGTGGGGGCAGCGAGAAGGGTGTGTGGGGGCAGTGAGACGGGTGTGTGGGGGCAGTGAGACGGGTGTGTGGGGGCAGTGAGAAGGGTGTGGGGGGCAGTGAGAAGGGTGTGGGGGGGCAGCGAGAAGGGTGAGTGGGGGCAGTGAGAAGGGTGTGTGGGGGCAGTGAGAAGGGTGTGTGTGGGGGCAGTGAGACGGGTGTGTGGGGGCAGTGAGAAGGGTGTGTGGGGGCAGTGAGACGGGTGTGTGGGGGCAGTGAGACGGGTATGGGGCAGTGAGACGGGTTTGGGGGCAGTGAGACGGGTTTGGGGCAGTGAGAGGGGTGTGCCTAGTTTCAGGTGCGGGTCCAGCAGGGCCCTGTAGGGCCGTGTGCACTTGTCTTCAGATGTTGCGCAGCAGCCAGATGCGGTCCGGGCAGTTTCCTGTCAGTTGTGAGCAGCGCCCGCCCTGGGCGTGGCTTGCACGGTTTTGCACCTCGTTCAAAGCGTGACACGACGCATTGCACAACCAGGCCCCAGCCCCGCCTCGAGTGACTGCTGCCTGAGCGCGGCCTTGTTATTTTGTAAATAAACACTGAATGAAAGGCTGCTGGGGCCAGAACAGGGGTAACCTCGGGGCCCCAGGGAGGAGGTGCGAAGCTTGAAGGCATCCTGGACCACTACCCAGGGCTTTAAGTGGGCCGGGTCCTGCCGGTGCTCAGCACCAGCAGTTCTTACAAGCCGGTGCTGAGACTGGTCCCTATCGGGCCCTCCGTTTTCGCCCTCACCATCCGGGTAAAAAAAATTCTTAACTCTGCAGCAGCGCGCCCTCTCCCCCCTCCCCTCCTCCTCTCCCTCCCTCCATCCATCCCCCCACACTTTTTCACTGCCTGTTGTAACTTCAAAGAGACTCGGTACAGTTCTTTCAGCCTCATCATGTGAGGACTGAAGCATTTTTAATATTATATACAACAAAGCCATAGTTGTTGCTGGTTTATCTTACGCAACTAACAACCATTGACAAAGCCAGTAGCCCTGGCTTGTCATAAGTGTAATGTTACTTGTTGTATTATATATCTGGATGCAATGACAGGAGTAGCAGAATACAAATCGGGCAGCACACAGATTTTTGGTTTAGGTGTCTTAAGCCACGCCCTTAATTAAATCTGCCACGCCCCTTTGAGAGACCTCTACAATTCTCTCATCCCACTTAAAGCCGGGCCACTGCCCCAACCTGTAGTTTCAAGTGTGTGGTTCCCAAAATCATTTGCAACGCAAGGGCGAAGGAGTAATGGGAAAGCTATACATAGCATGGCCTCTCCTCCCTGTCCCAAATAAATAAATAATATAGATCGATAAATAGACAGACAGACAGACAGACATACATACATACAAAGCCTCCTGCCACCCACCCCCACTAGTATCTCCATCCCCCCTGTAGCATCCTGCTACAAAGAACCACAGACACAGGTTCTTAGTTAATGGAACTTTATTAATGGCTACTTGTCTCTACCCTGTCCCTACTCTAACTTCCCCTTTCCTGTGTCCGCTCCTCCTCTTCCTCTGGCCCCCTAGCTCCACCCACTCCCAACTACTAGCATGCTAACTTCATAACATCTCCCCCCTTTGTGACAAAACAACAAAACATACTGACTTCTCAGTCCATCTCTACGATCAGTCTCTTGGGTGGACGTATGTCACGATGAGGTCGTGGCGACCTGGCTCTCGGACTATTAGTACTCAGTGTCTCGATGATCGGAGCAATGCTCTCACGATCATCTGAATGCAGTTCTTCCGAACTGGGAGTGTCCATTTCACTCATCATGGTTCTGGAGGTATCTCGTGACAGTTTCTTAAAGTGCGAGATGTTTCTCGTGACTCGCCGCTGCACGGACTCCGCCGTCAACATAGTTCCTTTCCTCTTCGTGATCACCAATGGTTCGTCCTTGAATAGACAGTCGGTCTTTTTCTGCTGCTCCTGCTTGACGATAACATGGTCCCCTTCATGTAACGATAGTGACCTCGCTCTTCTCCGGTGATCTGGGTATGCCTTCATTTTTCCTTTGTTGCGTTAGTCAGTTGCTCTTATTTCATGTTGATCTCTTGCAGATGATGATGCTTTCAAGGCTCCATCCCACGTTGGAATGCGATTCCTCATGGGACGTCCCAGCATGAGGGTCGCTGGGCACTGGCCAGTCGTTGCGTGAGGAGTTGTGCGGTAAACTCAGAGAACTTCATTGAGTGCCTCTTGCAGATCTCTTCCTTCCGCTGTAGCATGTTGGAAGGTCTTTTTGAGCGTGGCCATGAACCTTTCAATTGTCCCATTTGCCTGTGGCCAGAGGGGTGTAATTCTTCGGTGATGAAAGTCTAGGTGTTTCGCAAAGGCTGCAAAGTCTTGCCCATTGAAAGGGGGCCCATTGTCTGATTTAACTGTCTTGGGAACCCCCCACGTTGCAAAGACTTCATCAAGTACTTTAAGAGTACTGGAGGCGTTTGTGGACGGTACGAAACATGCAATAGGATATCTAGAATACTCATCAATGATGGCCAGTACATATTTGCCCGATGACAGGGGTCCATAGAAATCAATGGTGATCTCTTGCCACACACCACGGGGCAGGGTGGTCATGTGTAATGGTGCCGGGGGATCACTCTTGCAAGTGAGTTGACAGATGACAATCCTTCAAGGTGGCTTCCACCAATTGGTCGAGGTATGGAAACCACACTCGTTCTCTTAGTGCTCGTTTGGTTGACACAATCCCCCGATGCCCTTCATGCGCAAGAGCAACCACTCCTTGTCTCAGTTGAGTGGGGATTACAATCCTCTGATCTCGCAACAGTATGCCATCAGTGGTGGCCGACAGTTCGCCACTCACATGCCGGAAAGCCTGCATTTCACGTTGGACAGAGGGGTCAGTATTCTCATCCTGAAGGTCGTGTCTCCAACGATTGTTTCGAACCCTGTGAAGGACTTTCTGCAGGACGACGTCCTGTGCCGTACTCTCTCGAATGGTATCCATGGGGATAGCCGGAGGTAGGGCTTGATCAGCCACGAAATGTATGTACTCTTCCGTGATGGATGGATTAGAAGCTGACGATGGAAGTGGGTGCCGGGACATGTAGTCCGTTGGATTTTCAGATTTTCCCGGTTTGTGGACTATGGTGAATGTATACTCCTGCAGCCGTAGGCCCCACCTTTCAATCCTCGGGGGCATCTTAGATCGTGGGTTTCCATAAATGGTGACGAGAGCTTGATGGTCTGTGATTAAGGTGAAATGTTTGCCATATATGAAAACATGAAAGTGTTCACATGCCCATACTACGGCTAGGCTCTCCTTTTCGGGCTGCGAGTAGGCTCGCTCCGGGTCAGTCAGACTACGACTCGCATACGCAATGATACGGCGTTGATCTGAGTCATTCTCATATTGTGCCAGGATGGCTCCAAGCCCAACGGGGCTGGCATCCACGGTAATCTCGGTCTTACGCTTTGGGTTAAAGTATGACAGGTGATCCGCAGATTCCACTGCTCTCTTGATTTCCTTGAATGACTGCTCACATTGGGGAGTCCAGTCGAATGGTTGACCCTGTTTGGTCAAGATGCGGACGGGATGGCTGATTGTTGCGTAATCCCTGATATAACGAGCGCAATAGCTGGCCATACCAAGGAACGACCTGAGCTCACTGACGTCTTGGGGACTCTTGGTGTTGTTTAAAGTCACAATTTTGTCAGGATCAGGCTTCATGCCAGCTCCAGAGAAGATATGGCCAAAGAACTTCAGCGTGGCCTGGTGAAATTCGCACTTCTCTTTGTTCAGAGTCAGGTTCGCCTCCAATAGGGCATGGCAGACACGGTTGAGTGCAATATCGTGTTCTCGTACATCGGAACCATAGACAAGGATATCATCGCTATAGTTAAGCGTGTTGGGAATGTTTTGAATGACTTGCCGAATTGCTTCCTGAAATATTTCGGCCGCTGAAGAAACTCCAAAGCTCAGTCTTTTATATCTGAACAACCCCAGATGGGTTGCAAAGGTGGTGATATATCTTGACCCTACGTCCAGTTCAAGCTGATGATATCCTTTATTTAAATCCAACTTGGAGAACACTGTGGCCCCATTGAGAGCTGCGATCATATCGCTCAGATGTGGTCCCGGATGTCGTTCTCTTTCGATCGCAGTGTTGGGCAGGCGCATGTCCACACAGAGTCTGACTTTGTTGGCCATGCCCTTCTTTGGGACAATAACTACTGGTGATACCCATGGCGTAGGGCCATCAGTGCGCTCGATGATGTCTGCAGCTAACAGATCCTGGAGCTCTTCCTCCACAGCGGTCTGTAAATGGAATGGTACCCGTCGAGGGTGTTGAGCGACAGGTCTGACTTGTTCATTAATATGCAGTCGCACCTGACAGTCTTTCAATTTGCCTAATCCCTGAAACAATCTGGGAAACTGGCGAGTCACATCTTGGTTGTCGCTGACCTTGAAAAGGATTTCTACTAGGTGAAGCTGTTCAGCGGTCGGCAAGCTCAATAGACAGTCTGCCTCTGGGCCCTTGATGACATGGATGACCGCTGATATGGTTGTGTTGTCATGTTTAAGAGTCGTCGAGAACTTCCCCAGGCAGGGAAGTGGCTTCTTGGCCATCCAGGTGAAGACTCTCACGGGTGCAAATGTTAGAGGAGGCCGTGGGCTCATTCTTTCGTATTCGGTGACTGGAATGTAGTTTAAGGATGCACCAGAGTCTAATACAAACTTTGTGTCGTGATTGCCAACTTTGATATCCAGCCGAGGGTATTTCTTAAGCTGGTCTGGATCTGCCGCCAGGTTCAGGTACTCGATGGTGTATGCTGAGTCTCGGGACGACGGTCTGGATTCTCTGGAGGGTGACCTCACCTCCCACCTGGACCGACGTGACTCTCTGCTAGAGTGCGACGACCCAGAGGACGGCTCCGTCTGGTCTTGGACAGCTCGCGCATGGTGTCTTCGGGTGTCGGACCGAGACATTCTTGGGGCTCTGCTTCGTGTGTCAGATCGTGGTGTCCTTGTGGTACCACTTTGTTTCCCCTTATTGTAGTCCCCACACATCACTTCGAAATGGTTAGTTCGACCGCACTTCCGACATCTCTGACCCATGGCAGGGCAACTGTCCACGTGAGGGTAATCATACCCACATCGGTAACATTTCCTCACTCTTTCCGATTTTCTCTTTCTTCCATGGTTCTCGTCGCTGATATTTTGATAGTTCTTGACGGGAAGACGTGTGCGACCTCCACTGTCTGTCTCTTGAGTTCCTTCGACTGTCACTTTTGGCGTGCACACGTCGCACTTGTTCATGACTTCCTTTGTGTTCTGTTTCAATATCAGCTGCGTACTTCTCCGCCAGATCATAAACTTGTGTCATCTCCTCTCTGTCATCTAGTTCATGTACTTTTCTCAGTAGGCGCCTCCTAAGTTGATCAGAATAACATCCGTCTATTATTTGTGATTTGATAGCGGCATCTGTTCAGAAATTATCAAATTCACAGTGCTTGGCCAGTCTCCGCAGACGCATCATGAAGGCACTCATGGGCTCATCCTTCCCTTGCCGAGCGGAGTGGAACGTGTGGCGTTCGTAGTCTACATTTCTCTTGTGAAGAAATCTTTTATTCAAAGCGTCACGTGCTTTGTCGTAAGTATCCGCGTCAGTAGCAGGAAGGTCCTTGATTATTTTAACTATCTCTCGCCCTGCCAGGTTGCGCAGGGCAATCAACTTCTTTTTGTCCCCTATAATATCCGATCCTTCAACGTAATCTTCAAACTCTTCCAGCCATTCTTGCCATCTGGGACACATATTCCCTCCAGTTGTCACCTTGAGAGGCGGTGGGTGCCCGCAGGAGCGACCCACCTGTGGCCTGGGGACTGGCGTCATTTGGTGGAGGCTGATTGTTGTCTTCGTCGGACATTTTGCAACAATCTCACTTGGTTTCACCAATGTTTGTTTATTTGCCAATGCTTGTTTGATTTCAGGGGCCAATGCTTGTTTGTTTGCCACTGCTTGTTTATTTTCTGTTGACAATGTTTGTTTGTTTCTGTTGCCAATGCTCGTTTGTTTGCCAGTGCTTGTTTTATTTCTGCTGCCAATGCTTGTTCATTTGCTCAATGCCTGACTTCAAGATGGCCGCCTGCAGTTTAAACAGGGAGGGTGTCTTGAAAGTTGCCTGATTCAAAGATGGCCGCGGTGGTTATCTGCAGGCACTACTTTCTCTCTCTGCATTCAGCCTTTTTCTTCACCCAGAACTCACCGGCAGTCGTCTCCAGGAGCAGTATCCTCCAGATTCAGCTCCCTCTGGTCGCCACTGCAGTCAGGTGAGGTTGGTGTGGGCTCCCGCCTTCCTTTGCAGAGATTCTCCGACATCGGCGCTCGCTCAGGCTCCAATTATTTCGCGCTCAGCAGCGCTCGACAGAAGGCCTTCGTGGGGCGATCTACCCCAGGATTCACTCGTCTCTGGCCACTGCAGTCGTCAGATCGGGTTGGGGTGAGCTCCCAACTAGATTCCTGAATTCCCGCTCTTCGGTGCCGATAGCGTGCCAAAGCTCACGCATCAGGCGGGGCTCGCGTTTTCAGCGCGAAACTTCTCCTTTTCTCGAGCACTTCAACGCTCGTGGTAGCGGCTCCCTCTGGGCTCCCATGATCACAGGAGGGGCAGGGTCACCTACTGTTGGTCTCTCCTTTGGCTGGCAGCATTACACAGCAGCGGACTTTTCTTTTCCTGCGCTGCAGGGGACAGGGTGCTCTCACACGATTCTGTGGGCTGCAGTCTTGCTCGATCCCACCCTCGTCGCCAGTTGTAGCATCCTGCTACAAAGAACCACAGACACAGGTTCTTAGTTAATGGAACTTTATTAATGGCTACTTGTCTCTACCCTGTCCCTACTCTAACTGCCCCTTTCCTGTGTCCGCTCCTCCTCTTCCTCTGGCCCCCTAGCTCCACCCACTCCCAACTACTAGCATGCTAACTTCATAACACCCCCCTCCAGAAGTTGTGCTCCCAGCTTTTCAGCGCTGCTCCGACAAGCCCCCTCAGCCTGGCCTGGGAGGCCTTTAAGACACGCCCACAGTGGGGGTGAGTTTTGTTATCAACTGTTGCTGTGTCTTCGCAGTCACTTCCCAAACTTAAGAGTCTGGTGTAAACGACAGTCTTCCTATGGAAGCTGTGCATTGCTAGTTCTGTTACCCTCTGGTGCTACGTCACAGCAGTGAATGACCAGATTTAGAATCCAGCTGTGCACGCTAAGAGCGCTCCATCAGAGGCATACATTGCAAACGGGTATCATGCGATAACAGGTCACCATATCTTTATTAAGTATAATCAGAGTCCGCTGAGGCAACAAGTGGGCGTGTCGGTAACCGGGAATAACACCAGAAAGAAGGAGTTGCTTCGGAGCCGCTGGCAGGGACAATTCCGAATCTAACCATTAGGTGGCAGGATAATGCATAGCAAAGGGAGCTGGGAGAAGTGCATGCATTTCAAGCTTCCATGGGTTGGGAATGACATCTGAAGAATTAAAAAAAAAAATGATATACGTTTTTTAAAAATGTATTACGTTTTAAATTGTAAGATAAATTACTCTAAAATCGCTCCAGATGTAGGTTTTCGAAACCTTTTTCTATAAAATATGGTAGTCAACTAGAGCTGCAACCCAGATAATATATTTTCCAGTAAATGAATCGATGTTGCAATTTTTTTTTACATTTTAAAGATTTTTGTACCGCACTAAGTTTTGAATCTTGTATGTTATATCACTGTTGATCTCTTTGTAGATCTAAATCTTTAATTTAAAAAATCCTGAAATGAAATCTGCAAGCTCAGTTTGCAGTATGCTTTGCTAGCAACTACCACCTATCTGTAAGTTCCTCACGGTTGTTTGCTGGGCCCCTGCACTGCAATATTTACATATTCTGCGCTTGTGGCTTGGCAATACTGTTTTTCGACAGCTTTGAATCTCTGTACAAGTGTCCCATGGTATTCGTGATTCCCGGACAGAATTGGCGAATTGGTATCCCTGTAGCTACAGAACGCAGGTCTCTATCCAGAATGGCAGGTGAAGGGCAGTGCACAGAAACAGTGGCTGGCATGTGCTGGTCCCCCCTACTGGGTGGTAAGAACCTCCCATTTGATCAGTTACAGAGGTCTGAGTGGGTGATGGACCAACCCGCAACATTCTGTGGGAGCACATTGCCCAATCAATTGTTTTTGTATTAGGACTGTCCCTTGTCCACAGGGGTTGGCATGAACCAGAAGCTTGGTCCTTTTGTCAGGGGGCACAGTACTTCGAGACCGCTTCCTGGAGAACACCACCCTTAGTGTCTTGAAACACTTCATCATGGCAGGTGTCTCAGGCCCATGTGGTTATGACCAGTGCCGCCTAAGCAGAACCAACTACTAACCATGAAAGTAGGGAGAAGATGTGGCATAATGGCCAGAGCTGACGACTGCAAAGCTGGGAAACCAGGTTCAAGTCTCAGCGTCAGGCTCAACATCCTGTGATTCTGGGCAAATTACTTAATCTCCCCATGCCCAACATAAATTAATGTGTCCTTAACTGGTGCTCAAAAGTGCTGATGTTGATGATTAAGTGCAGGTGCTGAGCACCGGAAACCACTGACTCAAATTAAGCACTGGTTTTAACTGTGTAATGAGCTTTCACAGTAGGTGGCCATGCCCAAGAAATCAAAATATCAATGGAGAAGGATCACTTGTCCTGCATAACCAGGGTAAGCAGGTTTCGTTCCGGCTAGTCCCAATAAAAAACCCTCATGCACGTGTAGGGTTGGTAACTGAAGCGGTATATCTTGGTTCTCCGCTGTTCGTGTCTGCATAATCATAGGGTTTAGTGGTCATGCATCCTCCGCCTGGAGGTTTTACCCTTGGTTAAAAACAGTAGTGACAAAAGACCTGTGCATTATACATTTGTGAGGTACGGCCACAGTCTGATACCCATTAAAATATAGAGTGCAGACTCGTGATAGTCTTGCATGTTCTTCCATACATTAGAATATCATTCCTCACATTTGTGGCTCCTTTGAGGTCTTCCCGGGCCTCCGTTACGTCATTCGGGAATACTTCAGTGGCCTTCGATTCAGTCGACTGGTCATAACTTGCATTGAGGTCCAGCTTTGGAAACCATCTTGCTGGGTTTAGTTCTGTGACGATTGTGGGCGTCGGGTGCCTGTCACTTCCAGGCGCCTGCTAGGGGAGGGGCATGTCTATGCAGGTCCTGGCTGCCTGGGATGTTTTGGTCAGATCATCTTGTGGTCGGCTTCCTTTTCTAGTTCTTGCATTTCAGCCTGTTCTAGGGTGGATGCGGGAGGTGGTGCATTCATGCCTTCAGGCCACAGGTGACGGTGCGGTTAATGTGAAGCTTCACAGGCCTGGTCTTTAGGCATCCACGACCTGTGAAGAGATGTGAGAATCTATGCATCCTTTCTTCTGGCTCAGGGCTGTTGACGCCTCCTGCGAATGGATGAGGTTGAGGTCCTGCAGCTTTTCAGGGTCCTGAGGCCTCCTTCAGCCATATGGAACAGGGCCCTGAAATGTTTGCCTCTGTGTGGGATGGTTGTAGTGAAGGTGCCTGTCACAGAGATGTTTTTGTTTTCAATAGCTTTGGTCTTGGTTTGAGGTAAAGGTGTTGCTTTTTGTCTTTCACATTCACCGAGGTGCCCATGTCAGCGAGCGAGGTGGCCGATAGGCCTTCTACAGGCACTTTGTACGTTTGCTTTAGTGTATCACAGTCACTCCCCTGAATGTTAAAGAAATGAAAGTGCTGGCAGGAGAGCACAGGCTTGTGCGCCTGGATCCCCATTCACCTCATGGCCGGATGGCAGAGTGTCTGCAGGGCTTTAAGTGGGCCAGGTCCCTCCATGTCTCAGACCCTGTAGTAATTAAAAACCAACACTGTAACAGGTCCCCATTATAATGTTCTTAACTTTACAAGCAAAAACACTGATCAATTTCTAAACAATTAATGTAAAATATGTAAAAGTAATGCATGTCAGCAATTTATTTCCCGTTTATAGTACATGTTTTACTTAATCTCGCGTTCCTTAGGAGACCTTACTATTTCCTGGACGTTGTGTTTCTGTAATTTTTTTTTCTTTCCATTTTACTCTTATGTAGTGAATACTTTGAGTGCCTCAGGGGCAGCTGGCACAGATCAGTGGTATGGGAGGGCTAAGGAGGTTTAAAACAGAAAAAAAAACGTATCTGATCGCCGCATCTCTTCTCCACCATGCCTCCCCTGGGGCCGGAGCAGGAGGCACCCAGGCTCCCCTGAGCCAATCACTATGCTGCAATGCAGGGTTGTGATTGGTCCTAGTGCTGTGGTTCGCCGCTCAGCCAGGGAATGGAAGCCTGTGCATGTTCCCCTCCCCTCCCCCGAGAGGGCCAGGCAAACATTCATGTACACTTGGAGTCGGCAAACCACTCCACCCCCCACTCCTCTGATATCGAAACAGCCCCTCCCCACTTGCAAACCTGCAGCAGCAGGAAAATATAAAGTGATAATAACCTCGAGTTCTCATTTTAGGTTTCCTCTCTTTCACTGCCCCAAAACAGTGGGGGCAACACCTCTTCCTTAGCGGAGGAGGCCCCACTGGAGTGCCTGTCACTGGGTAAAATGAGGTTCACAATGACCATTCTATCCTTGGCCTCTGCTGGGCACACAGAGCAATGGTCACATATGCCAGTTACAATTGCGATTCTGTGAATGAGATAAACAGTGATTAAAATATTGATAAAGTAAAAGAAAATGCATTGCTTATAGGTAAGTGGGTGGGTGCTTTGAGAGTGATAAGTGGAAGTTCATACGGGAAGAGGAAGAAAAAGATGAAGTGAGCGATGCAGATGGAGAGTTTTGGCAGATGTGAACAGAAGAGGTGTAAGTGTCTAGCAAACACTGCAGAGGAATGTGGTGTGAAGGGAACATCAGGAGTGAATCAGACACTCTGAGGACCATGGCCCTCTCCACAGGCGTCCCTCATACTTAAGTCAGTTATTTCAGAATTCAAGCATTTCCAAACTGTGGAACACCCTCCCCCAACATATCAGGCAAAGCTCATCCCTCTTCCAGTTTCGCAAACAACTAAAAACTTGGCTCTTCGAGCAATAATTTTCCACCATGTTCTCCAGTTACCCCAATGAAAATAAGGGCAGTTTTAGCGCCGAGACGCCTACGGGTATTTGTTGCGCTTTAGAAATGTCAAAAAATAAATAAATAAATAAGGATTACTTACAACAAATGATTTGTTACTCATTTACCTTATACAGCTAACACCTAGTGACAAAGCCAATAGTCTTGGCTTGTTTTAGATGTAGGTCAGTTGTGTTATAGATCTCAATGCAATAACAGAAATCACAGAGAGGGAGAAGAGCACAGTGGAAGGGAGTGGGCATTCCTGGTGGGTGAGGGTGGGAGGGTTGCCGGGGCCTTGGGGAGTACTGAACTGAGAAAGGGTTTCCTTGCCTGAACGAGGGGTGACATCGGGTAGGAGAACTGCAAGGGGGCACACAAGAATGCTTCACTGCTGAAAGTGTTTCTATTAGTGGGAAACCGGGAGGGGCCGTCGCTGCTGAAGGAAAGGGGTGTGTGTGTGGGTGTGCGAGAGAGATGGGAAGGAAGGTGTGACAGAGCTCGTCAGCTGCACGTATGTGGGTTTACACTGGAGGGCCCTGCTGCTGGTGGGATATACAACGTGCGTGTGCGATAGAGGGGTATATGATGTGATGCTAGAGGAGGAGTGACAGAGCTCATCTGTAGGTGTATTTCTATGACAGACACACACACCCTCCCCCCACCCGCCCCCCTCCCGCTGGGGGTGGGTGTGTGTAAGTGTTTGTGAGAGGGAGAGGTGTAAGGTCTGATGCTAGAGGTGTGACAGAGCTCATCTGCAGGTGTGTTTCTGTGAGAGCCCTCCCTTGCTGGTGGGGGGGGGGGGGGGGGGGTATGTGCAAGCTCTGATGCTGCTCGAGAGGTGCGAGCAGAGCTCGTCAGCTGCAGGTGTTTGTCAGAGGGCCCCTCAGCTAGTAGAAGGGTGTGTATGTAAGGGGGCGGGCTCGGGCGTCCCATGCACGTGCGTCTCTGCGCGTGCTTGTGACGTGTCCCCTGTGCGCGGGAGGGGTGCGGGCGCCCCCCTGCCGCGCAGCGCTCTCCCGCCCTTTTTTGGTCACAGAGGATGCTGCTGCGGCCTGGGGCGCGTGACGGGCGCTGACGTCACTCCCGGGCCGCATTCCTCCCTGACTTGCTCTGGCGGCGGCGGCACAGCTCGCGTGCCTCCCTCTGCACGAGCCTGAGCGGCACCCCCGGGCCTCCCGCGCGCCTGCAGGGTCACACAGTGCCAACCCGGCATCGGAGCGCTGTGCACGAGCGCCGGTTGCATCACACAAGGGCACGTTGATGAGTTTTTGAGGCAGCGGGAGATGTGATTTGCATTTGCCCACTTCAGTCCCTTGCCTCCTCCTCTCTCTGCCCCTCATGCTCACCGCCTTCCTCACTCTGCTCGATCATTCTCAGCCCTTCTGTCTCCAAACACGACAGCTTTCCACACCTTTCACTTAAATTCATGAGAATAAAAGGACTACGAAGAAGAGAGCGTCAACTATCCGAGTCCCCAAAGCTCCCCCTGAGCGCATCCCCTAAATTCAGATTTAATCTGTCCCTCATTCTCGTGTTTCTTATTCTTTCCCTTCATTTCCCTTTCTTTCCCTTCACCCCCTGCCTCCTGTATCACTCCTTTCTCCTCACCCCGTGCCTCCCGTCTCCTCCTTTCTCCTCACCCCCTGCCTCCTGTATCACTCCTTTCTCCTCACCCCGTGCCTCCCATCTCACTCCTTTCTCCTCACCCCCTGCCTCCTGTCTCACTTCTTCTCTTCACCCCCTGCCTCCTGTATCACTTCTTTCTCCTCACCCCTTGCCTCATCTATCACTTCTTTCTCCTTACCCCGTGCCTCCCGTCTCCTCCTTTCTCCCCATCCCCTGCCTCCTGTATCACTTCTTTCTCCTCACCCCTTGCCTCATCTATCACTTCTTTCTCCTCACCCCGTGCCTCCCGTCTCCTCCTTTCTCCTCATCCCCTGCCTCCTGTATCACTCTTTTCTCCTCACCCCGTGCCTCGTCTATCACTCCTTTCTCTTCACCCCTGCCTCCTGTATCACGCCTCTCCTCACCCCCTGCCTCCTGTATCACTCCTTTCTCCTCACCCCCTGCCTCCCGTCTCACTCCTTTCTCCTCACCCCCTGCCTCATCTATCACTTTCTCCTCACCCTGCCTCATCTATCACTTTCTCCTCACCCCCTGCCTCCTGTCTCACTCCTTTCTCTTCACCCCCTGCCTCCTGTATCACTTCTTTCTCCTCACCCCTTGCCTCATCTATCACTCCTTTCTCCTCACCCCGTGCCTCCCATCTCACTCCTTTCTCCTCACCCCCTGCCTCGCCTATAACTCCTTTCTCCTCAACCCCTGCCTCGTCTATCACTCCTTCTCCTCACCCCTTGCCTCCCGTCTCACTCCTTTCTCCTCACCCCTTGCCTCCTGTATCACTCCTTTCTCCTCACCCCGTGCCTCCCGTCTCACTCCTTTCTCCTCACCCCGTGCCTCCCGTCTCCTCCTTTCTCCTCACCCCTGCCTCGTCTATCACTCCTTTCTCCTCACTCCTGCCTCGTCTATCACTCCTTTCTCCTCACCCCTGCCTCGTCTATCACTCCTTTCTCCTCACCCCCTGCCTCGTCCATCACTCCTTCTCCTCACCCCCTGCCTCCCGTCTCACTCCTTTCTCCTCACCTCCTGCCTCATCTATCACTTTCTCCTCACCCGTGCCTCCCGTCTCACTCCTTTCTCCTCACCCCGTGCCTCCTGTATCACTCCTTTCTCCTCACCCTTGCCTCCTGTATCACTCCTTTCTCCTCACCCCTGCCTCGTCTATCACTCCTTTCTCCTCACCCCTGCCTCCTGTATCACGCCTTTCTCCTCACCCTCTGCCTCCTGTATCACTCCTTTCTCCTCACCCCCTGCCTCCTGTCTCACTCCTGTCTCCTCCCCCTCTGCCTCCTGTATCACTCCTTTCTCCTCATCCCCTGCCTCCTGTATCACTTCTTTCTCCTCACCCCCTGCCTCATCTATCACTTTCTCCTCACCCCCTGCCTCCTGTCTCACTCCTTTCTCTTCACCCCCTGCCTCCTGCATCACTTCTTTCTCCTCACCCCTTGCCTCGTCTATCACTCCTTTCTCCTCACCCCCTGCCTCATCTATCACTCCTTTCTCCTCACCCCGTGCCTCATCTATCACTCCTTTCTCCTCACCCCGTGCCTCCCGTCTCACTCCTTTCTCCTCACCCCCTGCCTCACCTATAACTCCTTTCTCCTCACCCCCTGCCTCGTCTATCACTCCTTCTCCTCACCCCCTGCCTCCCGTCTCACTCCTTTCTCCTCACCCCTGCCTCCTGTATCACTCATTTCTCCTCACCCCCTGCCTCACTCCTTTCTCCTCACCCCCTGCCTCCTGTATCACTCCTTTCTCCTCACCCCTGCCTCGTCTATCACTCCTTTCTCCTCACCCCGTGCCTCGTCTATCACTCCTTTCTCTTCACCCCTGCCTCCTGTATAACGCCTTTCTCCTCACCCCCTGCCTCCTGTATCACTTCTTTCTCCTCACCCCTTGCCTCCTGCATCACTCCTTTCTCTTCACCCCTGCCTCCTGTATCACGCCTTTCTCCTCACCCCCTGCCTCCTGTATCACTCCTTTCTCCTCATCCCCTGCCTCCTGTATCACTTCTTTCTCCTCACCCCTTGCCTCATCTATCACTTTCTCCTCACCCCCTGCCTCCTGTCTCACTCCTTTCTCTTCACCCCCTGCCTCCTGCATCACTTCTTTCTCCTCACCCCTTGCCTCGTCTATCACTCCTTTCTCCTCACCCCCTGCCTCATCTATCACTCCTTTCTCCTCACCCCGTGCCTCATCTATCACTCCTTTCTCCTCACCCCGTGCCTCCCGTCTCACTCCTTTCTCCTCACCCCCTGCCTCACCTATAACTCCTTTCTCCTCACCCCCTGCCTCGTCTATCACTCCTTCTCCTCACCCCCTGCCTCCCGTCTCACTCCTTTCTCCTCACCCCTGCCTCCTGTATAACTCATTTCTCCTCACCCCCTGCCTCACTCATTTCTCCTCACCCCCTGCCTCACTCGTTTCTCCTCACCCCCTGCCTCCTGTATCACTCCTTTCTCCTCACCCCTGCCTCGTCTATCACTCCTTTCTCCTCACCCCGTGCCTCGTCTATCACTCCTTTCTCTTCACCCCTGCCTCCTGTATCACGCCTTTCTCCTCACCCCCTGCCTCCTGTATCACTCCTTTCTCCTCATCCCCTGCCTCCTGTATCACTTCTTTCTCCTCACCCCTTGCCTCCTGCATCACTCCTTTCTCCTCACCCCCTGCCTCCTGTATCACGCCTTTCTCCTCACCCCCTGCCTCCTGTATCACTCCTTTCTCCTCATCCCCTGCCTCCTGTATCACTTCTTTCTCCTCACCCCTTGCCTCATCTATCACTTTCTCCTCACCCCCTGCCTCCTGTCTCACTCCTTTCTCTGCACCCCTGCCTCCTGCATCACTCCTTTCTCCTCACCCCCTGCCTCCTGTATCACTTCTTTCTCCTCACCCCTTGCCTCGTCTATCACTCCTTTCTCCTCACCCCCTGCCTCGTCTATCACTCCTTCTCCTCACCCCCTGCCTCGTCTATCACTCCTTCTCCTCATCCCCTGCCTCCTGTATCACTTCTTTCTCCTCACCCCTTGCCTCATCTATCACTTTCTCCTCACCCCCTGCCTCCTGTCTCACTCCTTTCTCTTCACCCCCTGCCTCCTGCATCACTCCTTTCTCCTCACCCCCTGCCTCCTGTATCACTTCTTTCTCCTCACCCCTTGCCTCGTCTATCACTCCTTTCTCCTCACCCCCTGCCTCGTCTATCACTCTTTTCTCCTCACCCCCTGCCTTATCTATCACTTTCTCCTCACCCCGTGCCTCCTGTATCACTCCTTCCCTTCACCCCCTGCCTCCCGTCTCACTCCTTTCTCCTCACCCTGTGCCTCCCGTCTCACTCCTTTCTACTCACCCCCTGCCTCCTGTATCACTTCTTTCTCCTCACCCTTGCCTCGTCTATCACTCCTTTCTCCTCACCCCTGCCTCCCGTATCACTCCTTTCTCCTCACCCCTGCCTCCCCTATCACTCCTTTCTCCTCACCCCTGCCTCCCGTCTCACTCCTTTCTCCTCACCCCTGCCTCCCGTCTCACTCCTTTCTCCTCACCCCCCTGCCTCACTCCTTTCTCCTCACCCCCTGCCTCACTCCTTTCTCCTCACCCCCTGCCTCACTCCTTTCTCCTCACCCCCTGCCTCACTCCTTTCTCCTCACCCCCTGCCTCCTGTCTCACTCCTTTCTCCTCACCACCTGCCTCCCTCTTTTCTCCTCACCCCTGCCTCACTCCTTTCTCCTCACCCCCTGCCTCCCGTCTCACTCCTTTCTCCTCACCCCTGCCTCCCGTATCACTCATTTCTCCTCACCCCCTGCCTCACTCCTTTCTCCTCACCCCCTGCCTCCTGTCTCACTCCTTTCTCCTCACCCCCTGCCTCCTGTCTCACTCCTTTCTCCTCACCCCCTGCCTCCTGTCTCACTCCTTTCTCCTCACCCCCTGCCTCCTGTCTCACTCCTTTCTCCTCACCACCTGCCTCCTGTCTCACTCTTTTCTCCTCACCCCTGCCTCACTCCTTTCTCCTCACCCCCTGCCTCCTGTCTCACTCCTTTCTCCTCACCCCTGCCTCCTGTATCACTCATTTCTCCTCACCCCCTGCCTCACTCCTTTCTCCTCACCCCCTGCCTCCTGTCTCACTCCTTTCTCCTCACCACCTGCCTCGTCTATCACTCCTTTCTCCTCACCCCCTGCCTCCTGTCTCACTCCTTTCTCCTCACCCCCTGCCTCCTGTCTCACTCCTTTCTCCTCACCCCCTGCCTCCTGTCTCACTCCTGTCTCACTCCTTTCTCCTCACCCCCTGCCTCCTGTCTCACTCCTTTCTCCTCACCCCCTGCCTCCTGTCTCACTCCTTTCTCCTCACCCCCTGCCTCCTGTCTCACTCCTGTCTCACTCCTTTCTCCTCACCCCCTGCCTCACTCCTTTCTCCTCACCCCCTGCCTCACTCCTTTCTCCTCACCCCCTGCCTCACTCCTTTCTCCTCACCCCTGCCTCCTGTCTCACTCCTTTCTCCTCACCCCCTGCCTCGTCTATCACTCCTTCTCCTCACCCCCTGCCTCCCGTCTCACTCCTTTCTCCTCACCCCGTGCCTCCCGTCTCACTCCTTTCTCCTCACCCCCTGCCTCCTGTATCACTTCTTTCTCCTCACCATTGCCTCGTCTATCACTCCTTTCTCCTCACCCCCTGCCTCGTCTATCACTCTTTTCTCCTCACCCCCTGCCTTATCTATCACTTTCTCCTCACCCCGTGCCTCCTGTATCACTCCTTCCCTTCACCCCCTGCCTCCCGTCTCACTCCTTTCTCCTCACCCTGTGCCTCCCGTCTCACTCCTTTCTACTCACCCCCTGCCTCCTGTATCACTTCTTTCTCCTCACCCTTGCCTCGTCTATCACTCCTTTCTCCTCACCCCTGCCTCCCGTATCACTCCTTTCTCCTCACCCCTGCCTCCCGTCTCACTCCTTTCTCCTCACCCCTGCCTCCCGTCTCACTCCTTTCTCCTCACCCCTGCCTCCCGTCTCACTCCTTTCTCCTCACCCCCTGCCTCACTCCTTTCTCCTCACCCCCTGCCTCACTCCTTTCTCCTCACCCCCTGCCTCACTCCTTTCTCCTCACCCCCTGCCTCACTCCTTTCTCCTCACCCCCTGCCTCACTCCTTTCTCCTCACCCCCTGCCTCCTGTCTCACTCCTTTCTCTTCACCCCCTGCCTCCTGCATCACTTCTTTCTCCTCACCCCTTGCCTCGTCTATCACTCCTTTCTCCTCACCCCCTGCCTCATCTATCACTCCTTTCTCCTCACCCCGTGCCTCATCTATCACTCCTTTCTCCTCACCCCGTGCCTCCCGTCTCACTCCTTTCTCCTCACCCCCTGCCTCACCTATAACTCCTTTCTCCTCACCCCCTGCCTCGTCTATCACTCCTTCTCCTCACCCCCTGCCTCCCGTCTCACTCCTTTCTCCTCACCCCGTGCCTCCCGTCTCACTCCTTTCTCCTCACCCCCTGCCTCACCTATCACTCCTTTCTCCTCACCCCCTGCCTCGTCTATCACTCCTTTCTCCTCACCCCCTGCCTCACTCCTTTCTCCTCACCCCCTGCCTCGTCTATCACTCCTTTCTCCTCACCCCCTGCCTCCTGTCTCACTCCTGTCTCCTCCCCCCCTGCCTCACTCCTTTTCACCACCTGCCCCGTGTATCACTCTTTTTTCCTCACCCCCTGCCTCATGTAAAATATTGCTCTCTCCCTCATTCCTCGGCTCCATGCCTCCATTCCCTCCTTCTCCCCTCATTCTTGACTAGCAGTTTTCCATGTTTCTCAAATATTTGATTTCCTCTTTAGATTTACATTTTTCTTACCAGATTTCTTTGTATTTTCATTGTAAATTATTTTGCTAAGATCCAACGACTGTGAACATAAATCACAGTTTACAAGAAGTGCCCAAAAATCTCATTTATTAAAACAAGTTGCCACAGTTCCCTCTAGTCTCCCCTCGTGTCACTTTAATCCAAATCTAAGTAATGCAGAAAACTTTTGTCATGCCCCCCTCTGCGGCACAGGTACACCTCTAGGGTTCAGGCGGCCTGGTTAATGCTAACTCGGCGGCGTGAACCCTAGAAGTTCACGTACATATTCAGGAGAATGCAAACTAAAATAAACCCCAACAAAAATATTCAAATCAGCAAAATACTGTAGGACGCAGCAACTACAATGAGGCTACCCAGGCCTTCCTTTGTTGGGTCAAGACAGCCATACTGCAGTGGACGCAACCCAGCCCCATTCTGAAGCCTACCAGGGAAATATCAGGCCTGGCCTCAGGGAAAAGTTTCAGGCACTAAATCTCTCAACTGCATTTCAAGCCATCTTTTTTTTGGCTACTGCAGCATTCCAGACCTGGAGCGACCATATGCAAATCAGCCTTGGTCCTAATTGAATAGTAAGCACCCTACACAACCTGCATGCATCAGACAACGTTTGAGGGGGTGGAAGGGGTGGTTGGGGCTAGCAAAGATGAGCCACTGGACACTATCATGGGGTTTGATGTCATTTGCCACTGGGGTCAGTCTTACTATAGCATTGCCAACTGGGCCAAGTAGAACCTTCTCTGCACATGACTCTCGGTAGTAGTGGGCACTTCTAGTCTGAAGCTTCTCATGGAAGTAGAGTGGGGGCAGGGACTCCCACCTCAATACACAGACACAATAACCTACTGTCCAGCACAATGCTAGTCTTTTTTAAAACAAGACACTGAACAGCAAGGCAAATATGTTTAAAAAAGCCAAGGTATCCGTGGGAGCGTCGTACGGCTTTTGCAGCGCTCAGGCTGGCACTAGCCGGGCTGCCTCCACCTCTGTAAACCGACCCGCATGCATTAATTATTAAGCAGCTTTTATCGGAGACCGGCTCCTTTGGCCAGCTCGCTCGTGTTACGGCCACAAAACGATAAACAGGAACAGAGCAACTAAAAACATGAGCGCTTGTGTTATGGCCAGAAACCAACAACAAATAGTGTGCCAAAAGTAACATAAATGACCAGAAATGAACTAAACGCCGAGATAGTGAGAACAAGGTCAGTGTGTCCTAAGAACCATCGGTAATTACCGCGTTGTGATCTTTTTAAATAGCGCGGTCAGAACATTGAGCTTACACCCGTTTTTTCATAATATTTTTTCAGACATATTCCTCCAAAGAGAAGAACAGTGACACGTGAGTGTGTGCATGTAACTCTGATAAGGGCAGTAGGTGCCTACCATGTTGTACCTAATTGTAGACGTTTCACTCTCTTATGTAGGAATGCACAGTTATGCTTTTTTGAAAAATTATGCTTTTTTGAAAACATTCACCACCTTTATTTAGTTAGTGATGTTTTTTACTTTTTTTGTTTTCTCTATAGTATTGATTCCCTGATGAAGGGCGTTGTGATACCGCCCGAAATGCATTGGAATACAAAGGAATATATGTCACTGATGTTGAAACAATGAGAATCTAATGAATGAATGAATTCAATATAAGACATTGAAAATATCTAATAAAACATCTAAGTAATGAAATATAAAATGTGTGGAATCCTCTGATTACAAGGGAGGAGACAAAGGAGTGCCCAAGGGGATGTCTCTAGTGCTCCATTAGAGACACAACGTGCTAATCAGAAATGAAATGAGACATGTAAAAGGGCCAGTGTCCATGAGAGGGAACAACACACCAAAAGGAGGGACAAAAGGCAACGATTCACCACTGAAAAGCAAGGAATTTCGAAAGGCACAAACAAATGAAAAGCAGTGGGCATGCTGAAACCCCACAGAGTAGATAGAGCATGTCTCGAAGAGACAGCGCGTGAGCTGCCTAGGCAAGACCTAAAACGTCCATTAATATCACTGCAAAGCGACACTGAAGGTTCCCATTTAAAACAACTCCAGGGCATTCCCCACAGCAGCCAGAGTGTTCTGGTAGACAAAGTTAAAGTGCAGTTAGATTTACACATTAAACACGAAAAACCTCTTACATTTGCAAGTAGTTAGGACCACAATCAGTAACTCAAAACAGCCATACAAACCACAGCTCACACACCAAATGTAAAGCTCATGCCCTCACCCTTAGTGAAGCCGATGCAGTCACACATGCTGCAATATCTTACAAACAAGATAACATAACACATTACCCTTAGCACTTGGTCTGAGATGACTAAATGTACTACAATTTCTTGGTTTAATTAGATCTTGCGGTTTACCTACTTTTGTTCTTTGGTGTTAATTATTGATATCAATATTGTGAAGTCCTGAGCTTTGCATCTGGTGTGTGAGTTATGGTTTGCATGCCTGCTGTGAGAATTACGGATTGTGGGCTTAACCACAACTTGTGAATTTAAGTGTTTTTTCAGTTTCAATCAAAACCATAACTGCAATTTAACAGTTTATTTAGGTGAATTTGAGTTTCTAAAAAAAAAAAAAAAAAAAACACATCTTTCGTTGTTATAACCAGATCAACCATAACTTCACTTTAGCCTCTGTTTTTTTTTCAGTGGATTTTTGATCATACATCATATCCAAGAGTTCCAGGCACCCAATCCGCACTGCGCATAGTCTTCAGCCCATGTTCAGCAGGGTTTGGGCGCAGGGCCTTGCCTCTGGTCAGGTTTGTGCCCAACCATTGGCTGGCTGCCAAAATCTGTTGCACACAGCTGCCATGTACCCAATTCTACACAAGTGGCCAACTTCCGCTGTTCATGCTTTTAAACTATGCCCGCATAGACTGATGGAGGGCCTGTCCTTCACCAGGCCTGCGCCCAGCCCTCTCTGGCCAAACTGGTTTGGATTTCACCCTTGTGAATTGAGAATTGGATCTCACCCTTGTGAAATGAGAATTGAATTTCAACCTTGTAGATTGAGAATTGGATTTCATCTTTGTGAATTGGCATTCAACTGCGATTTGGTCTTCACCCTTGTAGATTGAAATTTGGATTTCATCTTTGTGAATTTGTATTTGGTTGCGATTAGGATTTCACTCTTGTGGCTTGTGATTTGGATTTCACCCTTGTGGATTGTGATTTGGATTTCACCCTTGTGGCTTGTGATTTGGATTTCACCCTTGTGGATTGCTATTTGGATGTCGCGCTTGTGGATTGCGATTTGGATTTCACCCTTGTGGCTTGTGATTTGGATTTCACCCTTGTGGATTGCTATTTGGATTTCGCGCTTGTGGATTGCGATTTGGATTTCATCGGCATATTTGAAGTTGCATTTCACCAGTATGGGTGTAAAAAATGCTTTTCGTCTGTGTGTGGATTGCGATTTCAGTTTCATCTGTATGGATGAAGATATGAATTTCAGCAGTGTAATAAGATGATAATGTAATTTGTGTGACATGTGATTTGGATTTCACCTGTGTGAGGGAGAATGTTTTTCTTTTGCATCAATTCATTTTCTTTCATTACCGCTGTACCTCCCAATGGGCCTCCAGCAGACACTTAAGATCAACTGGGATTTAATCCTTTAAAACTGAACATTCAGCATAATTCAAAATACTGTGTGACCATTTTAGAATTAAGGAAAATATATTAATTTTATGGTTAAGAGTTGTCTTGCAAATGAACCAAAAACAGTTTACCGTAAGGTAGTGTTTACAGCTTCATCTTATAAATTAAGCCTTGATCTGAATCTAGGGTCCTTTAAGAAACTCCACTATTGGAGGAGCCAAGATGGCGGACGGGACGGACGTGTGAGCGCCCGGCTCCCAAAGCCGTCTGCTCCGCTTTGAAATCCTGGCATTAATCCTTGCTTAAACCGCGCTGAGACGATGACACGAACGCGCTGAGGACAGTCGCTTTCATTTGCGACCTCCGCCGGCCGTTTTGGACGAGGACTTGGTAACTAACCGATTACCGGGGCTGCCCGCGATCCTGGTGCCGATTGCCGCCGCAGGTCACTGGTGCTCTCAATTGGGCGGACGGGCAGTGGAGGTGCCGGCGTTTGGGACTGACCTGATTTCGGGTGACGGAAGGTGTTCATCCTGTCCTGCGAGGCGCGACTCCAGTTTGCTGTGGAGTGTGTGCCTGGGAAACGGGATCCCTTTGTTCCTCGCTCTCCGCTCCTACGCTGCCTTTGTCCTGGGCGGACTCCATCTTGCAGCGTCCTTCTGGTCGCGCACTATTAGTACCCACGGGAGCCGAGGGGGATCTCATTGTGCAGGGCCCTCCGCACTGGTAGCTGCATGCCCCTCCGTGGTGCGACGATTGCCTTTCCATAACGGAGTCACCCCCCCTCCCTCCAGTGTGGATCCGTGGGAGAGACGGCAATGGCGCTTGTCCTCCAGCAAGACCAGTGGGCTGTTCCCTTGTCCCCAGCTTGTGCGGACCTGCCCGCACTTGACCCGGGCGAAGATCCAGATGCGACGCTGTGCAATGAGGAACGGCTGGTATTACGGAGTGACCTGACCTGTGGCGATATTCTTGATGCCCTCATAGACCTACGAGCAACATGGCGGCACATTGCTCAAGAACTGGGAGATAAGATCGATGAAGCTGTGTTCTCCTTCAAGCGGCCGAGGCTACCTGTTTCTTTACTGCCTGCGTGTGCCTTCCAAATGGATACAGTGTTACCACAAGTGCGAGCGGAAGATCGAAATGTTCCTAGCTACAGTGTTGCGTGCCTCCCTGCCGATGCTGCTACTGATACGAAGTTTCCCCTCACTCCGGGAACTTTGACTCTGCCTGAACAACTGCACTCAGGGCTTTGCTTATCGCTCTCCCAGCTGTTTGCCCCCTTTGAGGGTGTAGCCCTCGGAGCCCTCTTTCAACATTGCCGGAGTGAGCGACATCTTGCATGGCAGGGGGGGCTTGTCATCCTGGCCGCTGCGTTAGTTGGAGATCGTGGACGCTCATCTTCCTCTCTGCTGCTCCCTTCATGTCGAGAGCGGCCATTTTGCTCCTTTGTTCTGCCGGACATGTATCCGCTGCGATGGTCCTGCCTGGAGATGTTTCGTCGATCGGGCCAGGGTTGAAGGGGCTCCTCACCTCGGCTGGTTTGATCGGCTGGCGGAGACCCGGACTATTCATCGTTTTGCTCTGCTAACTGTTTTGCCATTGCAGCCCCTTGCCCATTTGAGCTCGTGACTATCCTGTACTGTTGTGTTCCTTGATGGTGAGAGGGCGGTTCTGTAGGGGTCCGGTGGTTCTAAATGAGAATGCTTTATTATTAGTGACTGGATTTGTCATGTGCCCGCTATCATGTCGTGTTTGGGGTGATTAATGACACTATGGCTTCTCGGGTGGGCTGCACGAACACTGGGACTACTTTTGTAAATGTTGGGCGCACGCATCGTGAAATGATTTCTCCATCTCTCCTATTGTTGCTCTTTAATACAGCGCTGTCGCATTTGGAGTAGGAGGTTTTCAGTGTGGGACGCAGTGGATGGCTGGGGTTCCGGGAGTTCGGATGCTAGGTGGGCTCCTCCCCCCCACTTTTTCTTTTTGGGAGTGGTGGACTAGCTTGTTCTTTTCTCCCTCCCTATATTCAAGAGTGACATTTTTTCTTTTTCTTCTTCTTTTCTTCCCTTTTTTCCTTCTTTCTGCACTTTCTTGCTGTTCCTTCTCCTTTCTTCCGACTTTTCTTCTTCCTAAATTTCGGGTTTATAGGGCGACAGGCACGCTGCTAGGGGGGGGGTAGGCCATAGCCTCTGCATGTGTGTAGGGTGGGGGGTTATATTTCATTTTTATTCGTTTCTATGGGACCTGTTTTGTTCTCCTTTATGATTTCCACTTTCTTGCCCATGTTTGGGAGTGCTGGGTGCAGGGTGGCGGTGGTAATGTGACCGGGTCATAGATGCTACTCTGTAGCATTGCTATTGTGTAACCATCCTCCCTGGCGGGGACTTGATTATCGATCTACGACTTGCTTGATACAGTTGCTAACGCCATGTCCCACCTGCATGGACCTTGTTCTTCACTTATTTTATCGGTACGGAACACTACGGCCTGACTTCAATAGTTGCATAACAAAAAACTTTAAAATTAAACCTACATTCATCCTGTGACACGGTGCTGCGATATCCTTCAGTCTTTCTTCCTTTAAATGTTTGAGGTTCTGCTACGGCACTGTGTCGTCATAACGCAAGCTGTTGTGCTAACTGATCGTTCGTGGCCGGCCGGATGGTTGTAGGCCCGTATTTGTTATTCTTCTTTATGCACAATAAAGGTTTTCAAAAATTTAAAAAAAAAAAAAAAAAAAAGAAACCACTATTAGCTTCAACAACGCTGAGGGAAGGCCATCAGCTACTACTTGCTCCAGGGGAAGACCCCATCAACTGTGTCAGAGGCCCCTACATATCTATGTATGAAGACTATACCTGGCCCGGGTGCACAAAAGCTGTGCAGCTTCAGAGCACAGGCGCCTCCAGGGGCTCCTCCAGAACAGTCCTCCCCACATGCTGTTCTTCGATTCATGCCACTGCAGCAGGAGTGGAGCTTTTAAAGAGCTTCTCTGCACAACTCAGGAAGGAAACTAGGCGCTGAGATGCAGTCTCTTCGATGCCACCTTCCTAAAAATAGGGCCAGCCACACTTCCCGTCTACAAAGGCAGGATATTCCTAGTAACTAGAGCTACGTCAAATGCTGGAGCCAAACTTTTGGCCGCTCAGGTCAGATGTGGTTTTATCAGAGGATCAGGTACTAGATCAGCTTCGTAAACATTATCTTCTGCTACCCAGATAAGTATTGGCCCTTTGCGCCTACAGCCGCTTGCACCTACAGCCGCTTGCACCTACAGCCGCCTGGAGCATACTCTTAGCCTGGAGCATACTCTTAGCCTGGAGCATACTCTTAGCCTGGAGCATACTCTTAGCCTGGAGCATACTCAGGTTTATTTTAACATCTTCAAGTGTGTACGTTTTCATGAGTTGTTGAGACTGTGACCATCACTGGGCATGGACCCCAGATAACAAGGCCTTCGTCTGCCACCTCTTGTTTTTGTTTCTTAAAGGTTGTTGCCAGCTGCACCAACTGACATCAGCCTTTTTTGGTGAAAGGCCAACTCTGTTCTTTCAGGAATGCCTACAAAGAGTCCAGGATGGATGTACGCAAGCATTTTAAAATAAGGGGTGCAATCATGATGCCCAGTTTTTACAGTTCATAGGAAACCTTTCCCACAAACCACTTAAAACCCTGGCGCGCAGCTCTTTCATATGAAACAGAGCAAGTTTGCAAAAATGTAGAATAAAAAGAAAACCTCTAATGCAAAATTAAAGACATCAAAAACCTGTTAGATATTTGTTGCCAACAGATAGTAGAAACCATTCACTACAAGTCAATTAAACAAAAATAACTGGAGAAGCTAGAAATGTGTGGAACTATGCAGAAAGAGTTACTTTTCTCTGTAGTGTAATAAATAAACATTCCCTATGCTGGTCATTGTAAGCTATTACAAGAGAGCAGAAGAAAGAAAAGCAATGTTGGTTTTTGTTGCTTTAAACATTGGCTTCTGTTCTGCTCTGTGACTTCACCTGCCATTCACCTTGGCTGCTGGCTCTTAGTGACAATTTCTGGTCACTTAGAATGTCTAAGGAGTCTCTATCATATTCCGAAGAATATATCCAACACCTTATGGGTGGTCCATCACTCCTTTCTGGACCATCCATCACTCCGATCATCACCCCCACTCCCAACAACTCCCGTGCCCTTCTACACAAACTCGAGCAATTGAAGAAAAAGCAAATACGCACAGAACTACACGCCTGTATGCTAACGGACTATTTGAGATCAGGTGTGATCCCTGTTGGCCTTCAAATCCGCAACACCCCGGCCAGAACCAGCTTCAGTCACCTAGCCACGACCTGCTCCCGCCATTGGATTGTGCTTGGCATCAACGCTGCCATAGAACATAGTCGCCAAGAACTTAAGGAAATCGCTGAACTAGAAAAACTCAATTTGGAAGACTCTACCATCACGGCTGCCAAGAACCTCTTAGAAAAGGTCGACGCCACCATCTCCACATTCAATACATTTGAACTGAACAATAAAAGTCACAAAAATTCAAAAAGATATTCGCTTCTACAAAATGGAACAGACCTATCCATACCTTAACAAAGACTTTTACAACACCCCGTACATCCCACCTAGAGCTAGAAATTGGGGAAGATACCGCAATAACCAAAGGATTACCTATTCAGATTCCTCAAACACCTCGGTGGAAGACTCTGACCCCGGTGAGGGTCCCAGTGCTCCACGACCTACCAACAGACCGCCTCCTTTACTTCAACAAGGTTTTTTAGGACGAGGCCGTGGCCAACCACCAATTCGACCAATCAGGAATCGCAAATACCAGCCACAGTTTGCAGGCGAGAGACAGACACGGAACCGATTTTACCAGCGGGGCCCGCCTCAATGAACCAGGAGGATACTGACTTTGCACCTGTAAACATCATGGAACCTACTACTCCTAACATCAATACCATACCCATCTTCAACCTATCAAATCACATCCTGACACACAATGAACTTTTAATACTCTCACGTGGCCCCAGCTTTGTCCCTACCGAACGCACCAATTTCCTGAACCTACAATCCAGTATACTGAGATTTTTTCGCAGGATACGATTAAAACAATTCTTTGCCAATGAACCAGAGACTGCTGAACCGGTGATACAAAGATTCCACCCAGCCTCCACGTTCAATCCTCCATCCTCCACCATGCCCCCTGAGATCTTTGCTTTTGAACGCCTGGTACTACGAGACATTGCCGACCTACAACGCCAATTCCAATACATCCCGTACAATATCTCCCACATGGAAAGACAAGCCTTGCTAACTTTGAAAAATAACCCTGACATCATAATAAAACTGGCGGATAAAGGGGGTGGAATAGTGGTAATGGGGGCAGATAAATACAACCAAGAAATGACACGTCAACTCAACAACACCGACCACTACCGCCCCCTCAGCAAAGACACTCTCTAAGACATTAGGACAAAAATTGTATATGTCACCGTACAGGCCAAAGCAATGGACATCATCTCACAGAAACAATTCCTCTTCCTAAACAACCCGCATCCACAAGGAGGACGCAAACCCACCCGGCCGTCCCATCGTTTCAGGATGTGGGTCCATCCTGGAACCCATTGGCAAATACATCGACGCCATCCTCAAGGAATTTGTACCTCTTACCAACTCCTTCATCCGGGATACTACAGATTTAATTAACACCGTGGAAAACAGAAACCGACTTAATGGTAGGTCTGGACATAGAGTCCCTGTATACGACCATTCCGCATTACGAGGGACTACAGGTGATCAAAACACTCCTTCTGGCCAGACCCATGCCCACAAGGATTCCTACGGAATTCATTATGGACCTGCTACGCATAGCTCTCCAGAACAATTACTTCCTGTACAGGGACACATTTTATTTACAGATTAAAGGAGTCTCGATGGGCACATGCTTTGCCCCAAATTTTGCTATTCTTTTTGTACATCCCATGGAGACAACACACATTTTACACACCAATAACCCTTTCCTGAATACCATCGACCTATGGCGTTGTTATATAAAAGATATCCTTGTCCTTTAGAACGGAACAAGAGAGACACTGACTGACTGCCTTTGTTGATTGGCTCAATCAATCCCAACAACACCTACGCTTCACGTGCGATTGCAGAAACAATGATTTACCATTCCTGGACATTACCTTAGACGCAGAGGAAGGAAAATTGGGTACTTGCCTCTTCCGTAAGCCTACTGAGAGAAACACGCTCCTACAATACTCCAGCTACCACCCCCGTGGACTAAGAGATGGACTTCCCTATGGACAATTTTTCCAGAACAGGAGAAATTGCAAGTGGCGTAAGGACTACTTTCATGAAGTAGATATTCTGGCCAAAAATTTGATTTCCAGAAGATACCCCAAATGTCTCATATCAAGAGCTCGCAAAAGAGCACGGTATTGCCACAGAGAGCACCCCCTTACCACCCAACCCAAGAAACCCATGAAAAGGATTCTTTTTTTATCACGATTCAGCCCAAGCAGCAACCAAGTGGCCAACATCATAAAGAGAAATTGGTCATTACTACGTCCCTTTGATTCTTTCATTCAGAGAAGAACCTCTCTCTTCTTACCAAAGAGGAGACAACCTAGCATCATACCTCGTGCACGCCATTATATGGCCTGAAAAACCTCCGGAAAAATACACCATTACCGCTGCATGGGGGCTCCCACCGGTAATTGGACATTTCAAATGCCAAAATTGCTCTGTTTGTGACCTCAAATCTAACACCAACGTTTTTCTCTACAAAGACAGAACCCATCAACTAAGACACCACACGAACTGTAGATCGCAAAATGTGGTTTATGCCATTCAATGTCCCTGCAACCTTCTCTATGTTGGGCAAACAACCCAGACTATAAAGAACAGAATCATCAACACAAGAGTCGGATCCACTGCAAAGTTACCACGGCACCCCTGGTTTCAAATTACCTGGAGAAAAAACATCTCGACACCGACCTCACGTGGCAGGTGATAGAACAGGTCATGCTACCCCCTAGAGGTGGAGATCTCAAAATCCTCCTGAACAGATGCGAGTGCAAGTGGATGGCATTATGTGATTCCATTAACAATGGACTGAACACTATAGATGAATGGAACAGTACCATTGCCAACTGATCCTATCCTTCCCCGTACCCACACTTCCTTTTCTGAATTACCTCTGTCAGCTCCAATTTGTTTTTAATATCTCAGGGTTTTCCCTTGAGCTACTATGTGCTATGTTACTATGATTCAATTTGTCACCTGTATGAGCAATGTTCCCAAAATGCATTATCTTGCCTATTTCATCCTAAATGTAATGCATGTCATGCCCAGAGTGCTCACATTAACTATTTCTGATCTGTTTCGCGTGTCAGCTCTGTCACAAATATTATTGCTAATTACCTATCTCGCATGCCAAATTGCTCGGTCTATTGACCGTTGAGCAATGTTCCCAACATGCATTATCTTGCCTACTTCATTTGTGAATATTCATCCTAAATGTAACTCATGTCATGCCGAGAGTGCTCAAATTAACAATTTCTGATCTGCCTCGCATGTCAGCTCTGTCGCAAATATTGTTGCCCATTGTTAATTACCTACTTTGCATGCCAAATTGCTCGCATAGTCAGCTCGGTCGCAAATATCATTGCCCAATGCAATTACCTACTTCGCATGCCAAATTGCCCGCATTGTCGTCACATTACTTCCTCTCTAGTGCGTTCTGGTCCCGCCCTGCTCCCTCACGACATATAACCCTCCCATTGGAGGCTTGGTTTCCCGAACGACGGACGTATACTCATACGTCACCCCTGGCCGCACCTCCATCGACCCGTCACATCCCGCCCTCTCTCCAACCAGTGACCCGGCCACTCCTCCTGGATCGTTTTTAACTTCCAGAATTACCAGCGTTCCCCTGACAACCAGGATTTACTCCGAATCAGACAAGCCAGCTCTCCCAGGGAGATTCATTCACCTGCCGTAGATCACGTCTAGATCGATGTCTCCCACTACGGGATTACTCCTGCATTTCCCCGATTGATGTCCTCAAAGGACCGCAGATTACCTCCCCCCCCCCCCTTTCCCGACCCTCAGATATTCTCTGCCACCATCGGCTCTCGCCCGACAACACTCCCTCAATTATCCGGTGTACCGCCTTGACTCAGCTCCGACCTGCAATCCCTCTCATATCCCCGCACTCATTGCCATCAGCACCGCTCATCACTCAACCCAGTCCTGAGGAAGATCCCAATTCAAGAGGATCGAAACGCTGTCGACCACTCAGCGCAATCCAAGGCGCAACATACAATGTGGTTCATCTAAAACTACAGCCAGCCCACATCTAAACCAAAAAGACCTCAAATCAGCTGGAACCATATTGTTTCTTCTATTCACTGTTTATATTCATGCACAAGTCACGTTGCGCCGCCTTTGCTGATCACTTTGTCACTTGCGTCGCCACTGTGTACTTCACAAGCACCACTTGAGCACCAAGTACAAATAGGGTTGTTTTAATTGAATTGTCTACAGTGCTTATACAACTGTAACCAGTTTATTTTCTGTTTTGGATAAATATGATGCCATGAGCACATTTACATCTATGAACAAGCCTCCTTTCTGATAATGTTTTCAACATATCCTTTGTAACTGTCTTTAAATAATACCAGTTGGGATACCATATGTTTATAGGCTCTGGTAGCAGGCATTGTGAGGTCAGAACTCAAATGTAATAGCCTTATAATAGTAGAGTACAGACGTATTTTCCTAATAATTGGCGTCGGGGTGCGTCACAAGTCGCAGAATATAAATAAATTAGTGACTGCCGTTTATACAGGGATTACAAAATACCATGTATTGTAAGAAATGCAGTAGCCGATGTCAGACTTGAGCGGGTCTTCCAGAGTGACACGGCCACCATGATGGGGGGCCTGGAGCAAAGATCACACAAGGCCCGCCCATCTTTTGACAGCAGCAGTGGTGCATGACATGAGCACTAGTGTGGATGTGGGTATGGCAGGCCGAAGCCCAGCCCCATGCCAAAACCGGGGATGCCATTTTGCAGAGAGTAAGCAGTCCTTTGACCCAGGAGGGTACAGTGCCTCTTGTGGCAGTCGTTGGTTGGCACCAGTCAGTCAGCAGTGCTGGTGAACAGGGGAATGAAACCATGCAACAGGCAGGGCTTTACAATTCAACGATAAGTGAAAGATGGGAAGAAACCCTTAGGGTGCACAACAAACATTGTTTTGTAATGTTGCATTGTGTAGCAATATAATCACAGATGTGAACCCTTGTTAGTTAAAATTAGGGGGTAGTTCGGTATTATAGCAGTTGGAAACCATAGGATCAAACATTAAGATTCACACCAGCTCTAAGAACCCCCGGCCTAGACAGGCATGCGCGGCCCGGTCCCTCCGGTGAGGTACTCTGGCCTGGTCTCGTTCAAGCAGAGGCAGGACTCGGATCCTTGCAGGAATGTCCTGGTGCGCCCTGCCTCGCGCCACCTGGCGCATGCACCCTGTCTCGCGCCACCAGGCGCATGCACCCTGTCTCGCGCCACCAGGCGCATGCACCCTGCCACACAGCTGCTGCAGGGACTGCTTCCATCCAAAAACAGCAGGGGAAGTCACGCCCAGAACCAAGCGTTGCATTTTTGGGATTTGGGCTGTGTATTCCTTGATGAAAGGGTAGGGGAGGAAGATCTGGTACCAGAATTTGAAGGTTTTCACAAAAACGGAAGCCAAGCAGAGAACATTGTGACAGGGGAGGGTGGTCCTCACCCTAGAACAGTGTAAGCCGGCCTCTGCGACGGTCCACTGCTCCATCAAGTACAGGGACTGCTACTCAGCGCCTAGAACCTACTGCAGGGGGAATCAAAGCACTACAGCTACAGAAGCTACTATGGTCTGGCTTGGGCCTCAGCTTTATTTAATGTTTGGAGGATCCGGGTATAATTCACACAAGACTGCAGACTTTGTTTTGGTTTATTGTGGATCGACTTGTCAGCAGTGCCAAGCGAAGAACCGAATTTAGATATTGGCGAATGGATTCCTCCGTCACAACGGCGACACATATCCGGTCTGTGAAATATAAATCCCATTATATATCCTCTGGTATTCAGAATTCAGCGGACAGAATACCAGTCACCGTTGTGACAGAGTGACCCGTCCACCAAGATCTTTGGTTCATTAGGAGCTACTTTCCAAGCACTATACTATACGGTTTGTAGAGCGCATGGCGACCCGCAGGCATCCTAGCTCTAGTTCGTTAGTATACTAGTAGAACACAAGCTGTAGCTGGGCCATAACACCCGTCAGGCAGAGACCTACTCAGATTAGTTACTACAAAGCCCAAGCCAGGAGTGCAAATATCACATTCCATGAATATTCACCTATATGGAAGCATCATGCAAAATATGCCTTTAGGTAAACAGATGTTGCTAAAATGTACTGTAGCGGTCCAAAACAGGACACAGTGGTGGCAGGCAATAAACTGAGAAAGAATAGATCTATATTAATAGAACTTTAACGCTTCTTTGTAGAAATAGTGTTAATCTGTCATTGTGGAATCACAGTATTTTACAGAACTTAGTTATAAACACAGAATCACTGTGCCTCTGGAACCAAGCTGTACTCTACTGTAGCGCCCCAATCTGGCCGAAACCGGTCCTAGGATGCCGGACTCTGGTCCAGGGAAGATTTGGCTTGGCAGTTTGGGCTAGAAGGTTCCCATGAGGAGCAGGGTCAAGACTGATTTGCATATGGCTGGGTCCAAACGGAGGTGGTGTGGTGAGCAAAAAAACGATGGGTTGGAATGCTACCACGAGCTATTGCTACTGGTTGGAGTGGTAGTGGTAAGCATCCTTGATCACCTTTTGTGTGTTAAATGCCCTGGCTGCACCAGGCTTACAAACGATGTGCCAAGAAGCAAAAAGAAACAAGCCTTTACTGCTCAATGAGAAGGCACTGCTCACTAAAGCAGGTGCGGCTCCTCCGTTGGAGGGGAGGAGAGTCACCACACTTAAATGCCCCCAAGATATAAAATAAAATGGCAATTCATCACTACCTTTTTATTTTTCATCCTCCAATCCTGAACAGGCGACAGCAGCAGGGATTGGGAGGAGGGTGGGTTGTCATTGCACTTCTCAAAATGCGCATATCTTTTTGGCTGGCCAGCCAGACATGAACACTTTGAAACATCTAACCCAGCCGTCTTAAGTCAGGAGCGTTAGTGCAACTGCAGGCCTCCATAGCGCTGTGGAGCGCTGAGACAGGCCACTCCCTCCAAAGAGGGCGCTGCTCTCATGCTGGTGAGAGCAGCGTCCTGATTTGTCAAGGCAGTTTCCTGGTGGGCGGGCTGTAGCACGATGAGGTCTGGAGCAGGAGGTCCTGTTATGTGCAGTAAGTTTTTAAAACAATATATTGAGCGCCCGCCCGTTTATTTTGATATGTTTTTATTTTATTTGAGCGCGCGTCCGCCCCCCCGTCCCCCCCACCTTCCTGTTGATGCCAGGTGCCACTGCACTACAGCACGCTTACTGTGTATCAAACGTAACCTGTTGGGCCTGACACTAATCTGTGCATGCTCACAGGCATGTTCTTTGCGTGAAGCAAAACCAACCCTCCCCACTGCACCAGCACGAATCTGCACCTGCTCCCGGGTACCGGTTCATTGTGAAGGGTTCAATCTTTGCAGTCGAGACACTAATCAGCACATATTCGCTGCCACGCACTCCTATTGGTATTTAAAATACCACGATTAATACAGACGTAAAACAGCAGAACATAGACAATAGAAACAAGTCATAAACACAGGCTCAGAGGAGAGGTTGCTATTCACGAGCCTGAGGTTCAAATATTCAACCCAGGCAACTCTCATTAGGTCAAAGTTCAGCAGACCACACAATCAGAGCATCTACATAAGGTCAGACTGCATACTAATTCCTCAGAAAAGAGCACTTGCTCAAAGAACTTAAGCAACAGCGATGACCAGCCATGGACCATATCCAGTTAATTTGAATCTGTCTTAAAGGCCCTTCAGCTTTTGTAAAAACATAAAGTGCTCCGACAGCCACATGGGCACGATTGGCAGTTTCCCAGTTGCCCCACGAGCATAGGGGCCCCATGCAGACCAGAATTGAACAATAATTTTCCGTTGGTCGAGCCTGTGCAGCGCATGTGCTGCTCTGCGAGGCATGCTGTATTAGTATTTGGACTTGAAGCCCCGCCCACTCTCTGCCAATTGGTTATTGGCTTGTGTCTTGTGTCTTTGTCCTTCGTAAATGCTGGCTTCTGATTCGTTAGGCTTGTTAGTCCCTCCTTAGTACCGCCTTGTCTTGATTCTTAACCTCCCATGACGACTAGCTCTTTTATTTCTGTTGTTACACGTTATGTCCTCTTTAGTCTGTAAGCACTATTTTCTTTATTAAGTTGCTTTCCTGCAACCTTCATCACGCCATGCACGCTTTCACTTTCCAAGCAGCCCGGGACAATGGCGGCCGCTTCTTTGAAATGCAATAGGTCTCGAACTTACGAGTGTTTGAGCTTTTGGCATTGTAAATGAGAATGCCTTTTATTTAAGTCTTAATTATTAAAACAAATAAATAAAAGGCAATGCCATTTACAATGCCAATAGCTTAAACTCTCACAAAAGCTAGACCTAAAGCATTACAAATGCTCGTTCTTCCTGTGAGTGGTTGTGTAGGCAGGGCACAGTGCACTGCTTGCCTAGGGGCCTATATGCTGTTAGGTTAGAGCATGAGCTAAAAAAAACAAAAAAACAAAAAAAAAAAAGTTAAGACTGGCCACACACCTCTTCCTGCCGCTCACTGGCTCAGATGCTGATGACCTCATCTAAACAATACTTCTCTTACCCCAGGGTAAGAAGGGGTTTTTGGTCCAACCAATATATTCACCCTCTGCACTCAATGTTCCTTCCTCTACATCCTGTTTCTCCACCTCCTCATTTCAGGACCCACACACTTCAAACATCCATCTTCCTCACATCTTCTCCCTCAACAGTTCCCTCGGGTATTTCAGGTCCAACTTCTCCTCCAGTCCCCTCCCAAGAGGCGGCACATTTTATACAGAAGCGCTGAACCTACAGCTCAGTAAGCAATGACCGCACCACACAAAACACCACAACTAGAGGAGCAAAGCTGTTGAAAAATACACATACAGCTGAAGGATGCCTGCTATCCAAGCCTGATGTGTGTGAATTCATGGAAATACAAAACTGAGAAACCAAATTATGGAAACTACTTTTACCAATAGAATGTTAAGGAAATACAAATAAATCTAATTAAAAAGGAAACCCTTTAAAGGAAAGATAATTTTAAGGAAAAATCCAAAATTAACATTAACCTAGGGTGGAGTTCAGGATTAGTGAGGGTGTTTTGGGTTCAAGGATGGATAATGTTTAGAGGCGAAGAGGCATTTTTAGGGACCAGAAATAGGAGGAGTTCAAACATAAAACTGGGATTTTAGGCTTCAGGGATGGGTAGATTTTAGGGGTGGTGAAAGTTTTATAGGTATCAGCAATGGGTGGAGTTTGGGGTGATAAGAGGTGGTAGGGTTCACAGATAAGTGGACTTTAGAGGTGGCAAGGTGTTTTTAGGGTACAGGGATGGGTGGAATGTATTGGTATTCAGGGGGTTTTAGGGTCCATGGATAGTCAGAGTTTTGAGCTGATGGACATTTTTAAGGTTCAGTGATTGGTAGAGGCAATGGGTGGTAAAGAGTTCTTAAGGTTCAGGATTGGGTGGCTTCTAGGTTTGTGTGGGGGTTGTAAGGATTCATGGGTGGGTGGAGTTTAGATGTAGAAAGGTTTTTTTAGGGTTCAGGGATGGGTAGAGTTTAGGGGTGATGAGGTTTTAGGGGTCATGGATGGGTGCAGTTTAATGTTGGTGAGGTTTTTTAAGGGTTCAAGGAGTTTGGAGGTGGTGAGGGGTTTTAAAGGGTCAATTATGGGTGTGGTTTAGGTGTAATGAGTGTTTTTTAGATTTCTAGTATGTGTGGAGTTTGGGGGTATTAAGGGCTGTTCGGGTTCAGAGATGGCTGTAGTTTAGGTGTAGTGAGGGGATTTTTAGGGGGCAGGATTGGTGAGCTTTAGGGGGTTCGAGGGGCCAAGGAGGGATGGTGTTTAGAGATGACGAGGGCCCAGTGAATTCAAAAGCATCCAAAGTAATTGATTGATAATTTTTAAGATATGAATCTGAAATAATGTCCTGGGAAGTAAAGCACTGAAAAAAACACCTCCGACAAAACAGTTTCTGAAAGTAAGACATGCAACAATAGTATGTACACCTTAAAACTAATCAGCACGCAAAAGATAACTTCGAATAAAGCATTCTATGAATTCATGTCTATGAAATGGTTCATCCCAATCATTATGAAAATTTCCATTATACAGTTTAGGTGAAATGGTTTCTCATTAATGGTATTCCGCGGTACTGTTTTTCTATTATATCATTTACAACCATCCTAGACCACAGCGCCAAGAGATGCAGCGCACAGCATCAGTCATCCGTACACAACTTGGCATAGAGGGGGTCAGGCCACAGTGCCAAGAACCAACACAAGAGAATAGTATCTAATCATTCCCAGACAAGTGTGTCAATAATCGCAGCCCGTATTATGCCCAGCACAGTCTCCGGAGCCCTGGACCACAGAACTACACCACAGCATCTAAAGTTAGTCCTACATGCATACACCCGCATCCCACACCAAAGCACATAGGTTCCCGTACTAGTGCATGCACACAACTGTGCATAAGCTCCCACATTGCAACACCCAGACTACCTCTGCATAGCGCTACGGATAGGTTCCTGCAGCACCCAGATGGCCACATCACAGCAATTCCAACAAGACGTCTGCATCATCCTTATAACATTACAAGCGCTCAGATTTGCATCTCCAAATCCACAGGCAAGAGGGCGCCTGAGAGACCAAATAAGATTCATCCTTCAGGTGGCGTCATCATACAATCACTCATGGGACAAAAGGCAACGAACTGGTGGGTATTCATAGGTCCGTCAAGAGTCTGAGACGGCAAGGGTTAAGCCACTTTTGAAGAAGCCTTCTCTGGATCCTGCAGAATTGAAAAATGATCAGCCAATCTCTTTACTTCCAGTCCCAGCTAAGATTCTGGAAACTTACTTAAATTCTCACCTCAGTGCCTACCTAAAGGATCACATTACTTGATGGTTCACAACATGGGTTTAGAAGCCACCATAGGACGAAAACAGCACAGACTGCTGTATTTAACAATATCCGTATTCAAGTGGACGCACGGCACACCACCTTGCTTCTTCTACTTGACCTCACTGCAGCCTTTGATACCCTGTCCCCTCTGAGGCTGGTTGAAGGCCGCAGAGAGATAGGGATTGGGGGCTCGGCTTTGGGGCTTCTTGCCTCCTTTCTCAGTGATCGGGCACAGGCAGTGAAATTTGGCCAATTCTACTCTGCCTCTAAACCCCTGTCGTGCGGGGTTCCTCAGGGCTCCTCCCTGAGGCCAACACTTTTTAATATCCATGTTGCCCCACTGGCTAAGGTTGTGAGATCCTTTGGGTTAGAGGGGTTGTCCTATGCGGACGACACCCAAATAATGGTATCCATCTCTTACAGGAATTGCATGCAGGCAGTCTCCTCCTGGATGGTAGAAAATGTTATGAAATTGAACGGGGAGAAGACGGAGGTCCTGATTTTCGGCAGTACAATGGAGATTTGGTCCAGTGACTGGTGGCCGGACACGTTTGGTTTAGTCCCTGCCCGGTATCCCATGGAAAAAACTTAGGGGTCATAGTGGACAAGTCACTCTCCCTTAGACCGTAGGTCAGCAGGACAGTGTCCACATGTTTCGGGATTATCAGGATCCTCAGAAAAATCTCCCATTTCCTCTCTTATGACTCCCTCAAGCAGGCTGTTATTGCCTTGTTAACGTACAGACTGGACTATTGTAATGCCCTTTATTTGGGCATTAATTAAGGCCTGGTGCGACGTCTGCAATTTGTGCAGAAGGCTGCGGCCGGCTGGTGATGAACCTACCGAAATATCATTCAGTCACAGCCTCCATTAGGACGCTGCACTGGCTCCCTTTGGAATGTAGGATCCTTTTCAAAACACTGTGCGTGACGCATGATGCTTATTATGGCTCAGGCCCAGATGGGATTAAGGCAATTCTCTATCGTTATGTTCCCACCAGACAGCTCCGGTCCTCAGATAAATATCTGTTAACAGTACCGAGGTTCAAAAAGGCAAAATGGGGAGGTAGAGCCTCCTCCACTGCTGCTGCTAAGCTGTGGAATTCCTTCCCGGAAGAGCTCTCTAGTCAGGTGTCCCATGTTCTCTTCCGTAAAGCCTTAAAGACCTGGCTTTCCACACAGACTTCAGTATGAGCATGCCATTTTTGTCTGCACTTTCAGTTCTGGAATAGCGCCTTGAGCTAAGTTTGTGCTTTATAAGTTCAATATTCTTTCTTTCATATTGCAACAGGGAAAAACAACACACCAAACATCCCAGGGTATAGAAGGAGCTAAGATGTAGTGATCAACCACTGACTGGAGACAGATGGATCTATGTTTTTACACAAAAAGGTGTCCTACAACCTATGGACACCAAGGGCAGGTAGCCTCAGCCTTCCTTGTTAAAGACCCTCACCCACTCTATTGGGGGCATGCTTCATCATCGTTTCTCATCCTGGTTCCTAAAAGCCAGGGTGGGCTTAGCCATATTCTAGGGAGCGCTTATTAAATCATATTGGAGGTCTTATCAATTAAAAATACCCAGGGGACACCCAAGTATCCCCATTAAAAGTGGATGTATCTGGTATAGGTAAAAACAGTAAAACCTTTGCTCACAGGGTCTGAAGTCCTTACACCCTTATCAGTGTCAACATGTTTCAGCCTCTCATCTGGCCACTACGGGTCCCAGGCGTTTGTCAAGACAAAGAAAGACACCCTGGAATACAAGTCTTCTAGACCTTACTTGTGCTACATACAGCTTATTTGTCCTTTCTCTATTTAGTCCAGACTAAAGACGTACAACAAAAAACGTGTAAAGGGAGCGGAGGAACAAGAAGCGCTTGGGTCGCATGTAGATGTGAACAGTGACATGGCGCCCTTGAGGCTTGTGAGACTACACGGTCATGTGCCCCTCGCTCCTTATTTCACATAGATTATTCACACACTACGCAACAGCGATTTATGCGAAAATAGCTGGGTGAGTAGTCCCCTTGCATAACTGATGGATCTAACCTGGTCGCTACTCCAGGAGCCAGGATGGTAGTAAGGAGCCAGGGAGTCCAGCCTAAGCGGAGAAGAGATTTACAGGAACCACCTAAATGAAAACTTTATAAATAAATAGAGACTTTTACAATCATAGAGCGGCTACGGGCACCCACTGCATCCCGGGAGCAATCCACAAGGGCGAGGTCTTTACAGAAACTCTAGTCCAGAGGAATCTGTCTGACCAGACTTGTATACCTGGCGGCCATTTTGGGATGGGAAGAAAGGCTGTTGAACCGCGCCTACTAAGCCATGTTAAAGGTCTCAGCGGGAACTGCTAAACAGAGGCTTCTCTGAGGAAGGCGGGAACAACTGCGGTCCATGTCACTTGTTCCTTCAGTTCAATGGAAGAGCAGAACCTTGGAATGCCTCTCTGACGACAGCACAAAGATCTGCCCCAAGACGGCCATCAAGTGGGATGGAAAGCACGAATCTGAGAAATGGGAAATTTGATTCTAAGTGGTCAAACTTTTGAAGCTATAAGTTAGAACGTGCCTATTGACTTCATAGCTGAATATCTGTCATTGGAATGCTGGACCTATTTGCAAAATATACAGATATTTGATAGTAATATTTGATTTATTCAATGACATTGTTAAAAAAAAAAAAGAGGAAAAGAAAACTAGGAAGAATTATCTGAAAGAGCATCTAGGGCTCCCAGATTTAGAAATAACAAAAAAAACAACACTGAGGCCCCTAGGGCTGGTTGCAGGGCTCGAGTCGGGGTACCACGTGGGTGCAGGGCGTCCCCCCACTTATTTTACCAGGAGCTCGACAACTGGAGCAAATGGAGCCAGACATTCACTCTTTGGCCTCTCTGGGGCGAGATCGGAGCCCATTCAGAACGCTGATCACGCGCTGGCTTCTCTGATGCAATCGCATCTAAGGGGTGAGTGAGGGGAGCCAATGAGTCTGATGGTGCAAGCCACCTTTTGTGACGTCACTTCCTGTTGTGACGTCAGCGTCCCCCCACTTCTGTTTTTTAGGACTTGTGCCCTGGATGGTTGCATCAACTGAATGCAGCCACCTACTCACAAATGAATGTTGATGGTGACAACAGAGCCGAGAAGCAGTGCATGATGGGTGCTGTTGGACTTAGTCACCAAACATTATAAAATGTACCTGAGGACATCACACTGGAGAAAGACCATGGTAAGGGTGTGAGGAGCAGGATGAGTTTTAAGGAGCATAGGGTGAGAGCGAGGACAGCTGTGGAAGCGCAGTCGAGTCCCCGGCCAGGCTTCATCCGGCACACGGTGCCCAGGTCTGGAGGCCACGCCCTGAGCATTAGATCCTGCTCTGGAACCATGCCTGGAGGCTTCTGGCCTTCTCAAGAGGGATCTACCAGGAGCAGAGCGCCACTTTCCAGGATCCACAGTGCACCAGCCACCCCTTGCTTCCCGTGGTCAGACGCCCGTGACTGGTCGTGGGGCCCGCTATCCACTGGGACGCTCATGGTCTTCAAGCTGCTGGGCTTTTATTTACATCTCCGTAAGTCACGCGTGCTGCATGGATGAACCTCTCTATACACCAGGCGTAATAAGCCACTCATTCCATTCACGTGTGCACAGTGCCCTAAAGCTGCTCAAAGCAGAATTAACAAAAAGCCTAAATAAATTAAATACGCTTTATGTCTATTTCTAGAGGTAAGCTCTGGAATGTTCTATCTAGTTCTAACCACATCTGGAGTAGTGTCCGGTTCTAGACGCTACATCTGGACAGCAGTGTCTAGCTCTGACCGAGACATCAGGTGGCGAGCCCGGTTCTGGAGGCCGCATCTGCACTGCTGTCTCCACATGTTGTGGTCAGACCTGGAGCACAGTGCTCAGTGATGGTGGTACACCTGCAGTGCCGGGTCCAGGTACAGCACCTACATCTGAGGCATAATGTCCACCGCTGGAGGGGACATGCACAGAGGTCACCCTAGGAAGAGCCGCAAGAGGATGCGCAGGGGATCAAGGGTACCATTCGGACAAGGCAAACCATCTTTGTGTGCTGTGAATGCTCCATCAGAAAGGATCAGACATCTGCAAATAAATGTTAAATCCGGGCAGGAGGGGCAGAGAAGCAAGGTACCGAGGCAGCAAGGGACTGAGGAAGCAAGGGCCAAGCCGCAGACCACTGCCTCGGTGCGTGAGTGGTAGGGGCGTGGAGGTCACACGATCTCTGTCCAGGGGAAAGAGCTGATCCCAAGTTCATCACATAGGACTCTTCCGGGTTTGACATTGAAATATAAAGTAGGGATGCACCACTTACTGCTTCCAAACATAGGAAAGGAATAGGGAAAGGCTTCGATTTATCCGGACCTCTGAGTGACCTTTCACCCGCAGGAGGGGCAGCCTCATCACCATGGTCGCTCTTCACCAGTAACTAAGCTGGTTCCTAGCGGTTTCGATCAGCTTTTACATCAGGTTTGTGTGAGAAAAGGGTTGTCCTGGAAACACCAGTTGCAGGTGTCACGATCCGTCACCGACGGCGTCTGAAAACTCTGAATCTGTTAAAATTGTATTTGGTGTAATTATAAATTCCTTCAATTGATTGCCCTACATCGGTTTCTCCTCATTTCCTCTTTCACTAATGCTTTCCTTTCATTTTTTAAGTTTTTATTATTCAATTTAAATGCCCTAGTAGCAATGTCTATTGAAAACTTTACTTGCGTTGTGCGTTTCTGCTTCATTTCTATGTACCATTTAGAAGCGTGTTGTGAAGTGCGCTCCTCTGTGCCCCCCAGATCATAGGGGCGCCTGCGCTACACAAGGACACAAATAATGTGAAGTGAATATTATGGACCCCCTGGGGCTAAATTCTGGACTTCTTCTCCTTCCTCTCCTTGAAGCCTTTTCTGGAGCTCACTTCAGGGCATCAGAGGACCACCACCCTGATTTACAGCCCATCTCCCATCAGTCGCAAAGTTAAACTCTAAGCAGCCTCACCATGTCCCCCCATAACCCACAGCACACCCATTGCGTCCTCCACGACGCAGCCCTGTTCACAAGCAATTCAGTAACACCTGGGCCTTGCGATGATCGCAGGCATCGCGAAGGATTGACTTTGATGTAGTATCGACAACTCCCATTAGGGTTAATAAAGTTTGATGCACATTGCCTCCACTAGGTCCACTAGGGCCAGCCATCAGTGGCACACCTAGACACTTTGCAGCACTGAAAGGGGGGGGGAGGGTGCTAGCAATGATTTTACCCCCAAACTCGTGCCGCCCAGAGCGGACCACCCCCTCCACCACTTGCTACGCCACTGCCAGTCATGTTTGTTTCATCAAACCTTTAGCTCAACCCTGGGTAGCTGTGGCTGTGAGCAGTCAGGCTTCCACCAAGGAACAAGTGTAAAGCATTTAAACAGCACCAAAACAATAGAAAAAAGAAACGAGGCACTCAAGAAATCCGACACCAATTTATGAACATAATTTAGATTTTTATGAATTTTTAGACACCAACATGAAAAATATCCACTGGAGGGGTCCAGAGATATAGATTTTACAAGGTATAGTAAATCACAACTTTTCACTCAATCGCGAACATGTATAAGGAAATTCAACGAATTTGAAATTTTAAAAAATTTCCAAGAAAAAATTTGAGTACATTGTAATGTGGTTACTTATTACTTTGGGCGACCAATTCTGGAAGGGAGCAAGTCAGAGGGACCACAAGGTCCAAGGAAGCAGTTACCTCAACGAGTTAAGCAATTTCCAGTCCAGTTCCAGCGTCAGGGGTCCCTTGCCATTGACTTCGATTGGAGTGGTCCCGATGCAAAGGATACAGGATGCTGCCTACAGTAATGTTGTCTAGGTTCCACCATGTTTTCTCCTCCTGTACTCTGTGTTACAACCACTAGATCAATGGTTTTGGATAGTGTGGCAGACCGGCAGACACGTTCTTCCGTTGTTACACTGTGTGGCAGACCGGGAGACACGTTCTTCCGTTGTCACACTGCCTGGTAGACCAGAAGACACAGACCCGGAGACACGTTCTTCCGTTGTCACAACGTGTGGCAGACCGGGAGACACACATTCCCGTTGTCACACTGTGTGGCAGACATGTTCTTCCATTGTCACACCGTGTGGCTGACCGGGAGACACGTTCTTCAGTTGTCACACCGTGTGGCAGCCCGGGATACAAAGACTCGGAGACACGTTCTTCCATTGTCACACCGTGTGACAGGCAGAGAGACACGTTCTTCTGTTGTCACACTGTGTAGCAGGCCAGGAGACACGTTCTTCTGTTGTCATACCGTGTGGCAGGCCAGGAGACACGTTCTTCTGTTGTCACACTGCCTGTCACACCGGAAGACACGTTCTTCCGTGGTCACACCGTATGGCAGACCGGGAGACACGTTCTTCCGTTGTCACACCATGTGGCAGACCGGGAGACACGTACTTCCGTTGTCACACTGCCTGGTAGACCGGAAGACACAGACCCGGAGACATGTTCTTCCGTTGTCACACCGTGTGGCTGACCGGGAGACACGTTCTTCAGTTGTCACACCGTGTGGCAGCCTGGGATACAAAGACTCGGAGACACGTTCTTCCATTGTCACACCGTGTGACAGGCAGAGAGACACGTTCTTCTGTTGTCACACCGTGTAGCAGGCCAGGAGACGCGTTCTTCTGTTGTCATACTGTGTGGCAGGCCAGGAGACACGTTCTTCTGTTGTCACACTGCCTGTCACACCGGAAGACACGTTCTTCCGTGGTCACACCGTATGGCAGACCGGGAGGCACGTTCATCCGTTGTCACACTGTGTGGCAGCCAGGAAGACACAGACCCGGAGACACGTTCTTCCGTTGTCACACCGTGTGGCAGACCGGGAGACACGTACTTCCATTGTCACACTGCCTGGCAGACCGGAAGACACAGACCCGGAGACATGTTCTTCCGTTGTCACACCGTGTGGCAGACCGGGAGACACGTTCTTCCGTTGTCACACTGTGTGGCAGCCAGGCGTTACCTGGTTGTGGGATCCTATTTAATCGACCTGGACTCTTTAGCAGTGTGCGATTTAGGCTCCGCTGGATCTCTCTCTTGTGTCATTGTCGGTACTACGTTGAGGAATTTTCTGTGTATGTGGAACTTGTGTGAATGTATGTGTGTGACAAATACCAGTGAATGTATTGTTGTGGAGAGGTTGTTGTGGGGAAACTATGTTATACTATGTATATTTATTTCGATAATAATTTTCTATTTATATGTTGAGTTGCTATGATGTCTTATGCTTTGAATAACAAATATATGAATTAAATATGATAAAAAGAAAATAAAGATTTAGTACACTTACATCTGGAATTCCTTTATCCCCGTGATTTTTCTGTTGCCCTCTTTGTGAGCTCCTGTGTAGCTAATGTAAACTTGTGGATTCAATGTGAGCCATTGTTCGATTTATGTGGGTGGACTTTTCCCATAACAGTTGTGTGGCAGCCAGGAAGACACAGACCCGGAGACACGTTCTTCTGTTGTCACACCGTGTGGCAGACCGGGAGACACGTTCTTCTGTTGTCACACCGTGTGGCAGGCCAGGAGACACGTTCTTCTGTTGTCACACCGTGTGGAAGACAGGGAGACACGTTCTTCTGTTGTCACACCGTGTGGAAGACAGGGAGACACGTTCTTCCGTTGTCACACCGTGTGGCAGACAGGGAGACACGTTCTTCCGTTGTCACACCATGTGACAGGCAGAGAGACACGTTCTTTTGTTGTCACACCGTGTGGCAGACACAGACCCGGAGACATGTTCTTCCGTGGTCACACCGTATGGCAGACTGGGAGACACGTTCTTCCGTTGTCACACTGATTGGCAGCCAGGAAGATACAGACCCGGAAACACGTTCTTCCGTTGTCACACCGTGTGGCAGACAGGGAGACACGTTCTTCTGTTGTCACACCGTGTGGCAGACCGGGAGACACGTTCTTCCGTTGTCACACCGTGTGGCAGACCGGGAGACACGTTCTTCCGTTGTCACACCGTGTGGCAGGCCGGGAGACACGTTCTTCCGTTGTCACACCGTGTGGCAGGCCGGGAGACACGTTCTTCCGTTGTCACACCGTGTGGCAGACCGGGAGACACGTTCTTCCGTTGTCACACCGTGTGGCAGGCCGGGAGACACGTTCTTCCGTTGTCACACCGTGTGGCAGGCCGGGAGACACGTTCTTCTGTTGTCACACCGTGTGGCAGACCGGGAGACACGTTCTTCCTTTGTCACACCGTGTGGCAGACCGGGAGACACGTTCTTCCGTTGTCACACAGTGTGGCAGACCGGGAGACACGTTCTTCTGTTGTCACACCGTGTGGCAGACCAGGAGACACGTTTTTCTGTTGTCACACCTGTGGCAGACCGGGAGACACAGACCCGGAGACATTTTCTTCCGTTGTCACACCGTGTGGCAGACTGGGAGACACATTTTTCCGTTCTCACACCGTGTGGCAGACTGGGAGACACGTTCATCCGTTGTCACACCGTGTGGCAGACGGGGAGACACGTTCTTCTGTTGTCACACCGTGTGGCAGGCCAGGAGACATGTTCTTCCGTTGTCACACCGTGTGGCAGACCAGGAGACACGTTCTTCTGTTGTCACACCGTGTGGCAGACCGGGAGACACAGACCCGGAGACATGTTCTTCCGAGGTTACACCGTATGGCAGACACGTTCTTCCGTTGTCACACCATGTGGCAGACCGGGAGACATGTTCTTCTGTTGTCACACCGTGTGGCAGGCTAGGAGACACGTTATTCCATTGTCACACCGTGTGGCAGACCGGGAGGCACGTTCTTCCGTTGTCACACTGTGTGGCAGCCAGGAAGACACAGACCCGGAGACACGTTCTTCCGTTGTCACACCGTGTGGCAGACCGGGAGACACGTTCTTCCGTTGTCACACTGTGTGGCAGCCAGGCGTTACCTGGTTGTGGGATCCTATTTAATCGACCTGGACTCTTTAGCAGTGTGCTATTTAGTCTCCGCTGGATCCCTCTCTTGTGTCATTGTGGGTACTACGTTGAGGAATTTTCTGTGTATGTGGAACTTGTGTGAATGTATGTGTGTGACAAATACCAGTGAATGTATGGTTGAGGAGAGGTTGTTGTGGGGAAACTATGTTATACTATGTATATTTATTTCGATAATAATTTTCTATTTATATGTTGAGTTGCTATGATGTCTTATGCTTTGAATAACAAATATATGAATTAAATATGATAAAAAGAAAATAAAGATTTAGTACACTTACATCTGGAATTCCTTTATCCCCGTGATTTTTCTGTTGCCCCTTTGTGAGCTCCTGTGTAGCTAATGTAAACTTGTGGATTCCTTGTGAGCCATTGTTCGATTTATGTGGGTGGACTTTTCCCATAACAGTTGTGTGGCAGCCAGGAAGACACAGACCCGTTCTTCTGTTGTCACACCGTGTGGCAGACCGGGAGACACGTTCTTCTGTTGTCACACCGTGTGGCAGGCCAGGAGACACGTTCTTCTGTTGTCACACCGTGTGGCAGACAGGGAGACACGTTCTTCCGTTGTCACACCGTGTGGCAGACTGGGAGACACAGACCCGGAGACATGTTCTTTCGTGGTCACACCGTATGGCAGACTGGGAGACACGTTCTTCCGTTGTCACACTGTGTGGCAGCCAGGAAGATACAGACCCGGAGACACGTTCTTCCGTTGTCACACCATGTGACAGGCAGAGAGACACGTTCTTTTGTTGTCACACCGTGTGGCAGACCGGGAGACATGTTCTTCTGTTGTCACACCGTGTGGCAGACCAGGAGACACGTTCTTCCGTTGTCACACCGTGTGGCAGACCGGGAGACACGTTCTTCTGTTGTCACACCGTGTGGCAGACTGGGAGATACGTTCATCCGTTGTCACACCGTGTGGCAGACAGGGAGACACGTTCATCCGTTGTCACACCGTGTGGCAGACCGGGAGACACAGACCCGGAGACATGTTCTTCCGAGGTCACACCGTATGGCAGACACGTTCTTCCGTTGTCACACCATGTGGCAGACCGGGAGACATGTTCTTCTGTTGTCACACCGTGTGGCAGACCGGGAAACACGTTCTTCTGTTGTCATACCGTGTGGCAGGCCAGGAGACACGTTCTTCCGTTGTCACACCGTGTGGCAGACAGGGAGACACGTTCTTCTGTTGTCACACCGTGTGGCAGGCCAGGAGACACGTTCTTCTGTTGTCACTCCGTGTGGCAGGCCAGGAGACACATTCTTCCGTTGTGAAACCGTGTGGCAGACCGGGAGACACAGACCCGGAGACATGTTCTTCCGTGGTCACACCGTATGGCAGACTGGGAGACACGTTATTCCGTTGTCACACTGTGTGGCAGCCAGGAAGATACAGACCCGGAGACACGTTCTTCCGTTGTCACACCATGTGACAGGCAGAGAGACACGTTCTTTTGTTGTCACACCGTGTGGCAGACCGGGAGACACAGACCCGGAGACATGTTCTTCCATGGTCACACCGTATGGCAGACTGGGAGACACGTTCTTCCGTTGTCACACTGTGTGGCAGCCAGGAAGATACAGACCCGGAGACACGTTCTTCCGTTGTCACACCATGTGACAGGCAGAGAGACACGTTCTTTTGTTGTCACACCGTGTGGCAGACCGGGAGACATGTTCTTCTGTTGTCACACCGTGTGGCAGACCAGGAGACACGTTCTTCCGTTGTCACACCGTGTGGCAGACCGGGAGACACGTTCTTCCGTTGTCACACCGTGTGGCAGGCCAGGAGACACGTTCTTCTGTTGTCACACCGTGTGGCAGGCCGGGAGACACGTTCTTCTGTTGTCACACCTTGTGGCAGACCGGGAGACACGTTCTTCCGTTGTCACACCGTGTGGCAGACCGGGAGACACGTTCTTCTGTTGTCACACCGTGTGGCAGACCAGGAGACACATTTTTCTGTTGTCATACCGTGTGGCAGACTGGGAGACACGTTCATCCGTTGTCACACCGTGTGGCAGACCAGGAGACACGTTCTTCTGTTGTCACACCGTGTGGCAGACCGGGAGACACAGACCCGGAGACATGTTCTTCCGAGGTCACACCGTATGGCAGACACGTTCTTCCGTTGTCACACCGTGTGGCAGACAGGGAGACACGTTCTTCTGTTGTCACACCGTGTGGCAGACCGGGAGACATGTTCTTCTGTTGTCACACCGTGTGGCAGACCAGGAGACACGTTCTTCCGTTGTCACACCATGTGGCAGACCGGGAGACACGTTCTTCCGTTGTCACACCGTGTGGCAGACCGGGAGACACGTTCTTCCGTTGTCACACCGTGTGGCAGGCCGGGAGACACAATCTTCCGTTGTCACACCGTGTGGCAGACCGGGAGACACATTCTTCCGTTGTCACACCGTGTGGCAGGCCGGGAGACACGTTCTTCTGTTGTCACACCGTGTGGCAGACCGGGAGACACTTTCTTCCGTTGTCACACAGTGTGGCAGACCGGGAGACACGTTCTTCTGTTGTCACACCGTGTGGCAGACCAGGAGACACGTTTTTCTGTTGTCACACCTGTGGCAGACCGGGAGACACAGACCCGGAGACATGTTCTTCCGTTGTCACACCGTGTGGCAGACTGGGAGACACATTTTTCCGTTCTCACACCGTGTGGCAGACTGGGAGACACGTTCATCCGTTGTCACACCGTGTGGCAGACTGGGAGACACGTTCTTCTGTTGTCACACCGTGTGGCAGACCAGGAGACATGTTCTTCCGTTTTCACACCGTGTGGCAGACCAGGAGACACGTTCTTCTGTTGTCACACCGTGTGGCAGACCAGGAGACATGTTCTTCCGTTGTCACACCGTGTGGCAGACCAGGAGACACGTTCTTCTGTTGTCACACCATGTGGCAGACCGGGAGACACAGACCCGGAGACATGTTCTTCCGTTGTCACACCGTGTGGCAGACTGGGAGACACATTTTTCCGTTCTCACACCGTGTGGCAGACTGGGAGACACGTTCATCCGTTGTCACACCGTGTGGCAGACTGGGAGACACGTTCTTCTGTTGTCACACCGTGTGGCAGACCAGGAGACATGTTCTTCCGTTGTCACACCGTGTGGCAGACCAGGAGACACGTTCTTCTGTTGTCACACCGTGTGGCAGACTGGGAGACACGTTCATCCGTTGTCACACCGTGTGGCAGACAGGGAGACACGTTCTTCTGTTGTCACACCGTGTGGCAGACCGGGAGACACAGACCCGGAGACATGTTCTTCCGAGGTCACACCGTATGGCAGACACGTTCTTCCGTTGTCACACCATGTGGCAGACCGGGAGACACGTTCTTCTGTTGTCACACTGCCTGTCACACCGGAAGACACGTTCTTCCGTGGTCACACCGTATGGCAGACCGGGAGGCACGTTCTTCCGTTGTCACACTGTGTGGCAGCCAGGCGTTACCTGGTTGTGGGATCCTATTTAATCGACCTGGACTCTTTAGCAGTGTGCTATTTAGGCTCCGCTGGATCCCTCTCTTGTGTCATTGTGGGTACTACGTTGAGGAATTTTCTGTGTATGTGGAACTTGTGTGAATGTATGTGTGTGACAAATACCAGTGAATGTATGGTTGTGGAGAGGTTGTTGTGGGGAAACTATGTTATACTATGTATATTTATTTCGATAATAATTTTCTATTTATATGTTGAGTTGCTATGATGTCTTATGCTTTGAATAACAAATATATGAATTAAATATGATAAAAAGAAAATAAAGATTTAGTACACTTACATCTGGAATTCCTTTATCCCCGTGATTTTTCTGTTGCCCCTTTGTGAACTCCTGTGTAGCTAACGTAAACTTGTGGATTCCTTGTGAGCCATTGTTCGATTTATGTGGGTGGACTTTTCCCATAACAGTTGTGTGGCAGCCAGGAAGACACAGACCCGGAGACACGTTCTTCTGTTGTCACACCGTGTGGCAGACCGGGAGACACGTTCTTCTGTTGTCATACCGTGTGGCAGGCCAGGAGACACGTTCCTCCGTTGTCACACCGTGTGGCAGACTGGGAGACATTTTTCCGTTGTCACACCGTGCGACAGGCAGAGAGACAATTTCTTCTGTTGTCACACCGTTTGGCAGACCGGGAGACACGTTCTTCTGTTGTCACACCGTGTGGCAGGCCAGGAGACACGTTCTTCTGTTGTCACACCGTGTGGCAGACAGGGAGACACGTTCTTCCGTTGTCACACCGTGTGGCAGACAGGGAGACCCGTTCTTCTGTTGTCACACCGTGTGGCAGGCCAGGAGACACGTTCTTCTGTTGTCACTCCGTGTGGCAGGTCAGGAGACACGTTTTTCCGTTGTCACACCGTGTGGCAGACCGGGAGAAACCTTTTCTGTTGTCACACCTTTTGGCAGACCGGGAGACACAGACCCGGAGACATGTTCTTCTGTTGTCACACCGTGTGGCAGACTGGGAGACACATTTTTCCGTTGTCACACCGTGTGGCAGGCCAGGAGACATGTTCTTCTGTTGTCACACCGTGTGGCAGACTGGGAGACACCTTTTTCCGTTGTCACACCGTGTGGCAGGCCAGGAGACACGTTCTTCTGTTGTCACACCGTGTGGCAGGCCAGGAGACATGTTCTTCCATTGTGAAACCGTGTGGCAGACCGGGAGACACAGACCCGGAGACATGTTCTTCCGTGGTCACGCCGTATGGCAGACTGGGAGACACGTTATTCCGTTGTCACACTGTGGCAGCCAGGAAGATACAGACCCGGAGACACGTTCTTCCGTTGTCACACCATGTGACAGGCAGAGAGACACGTTCTTTTGTTGTCACACCGTGTGGCAGACCGGGAGACATGTTCTTCTGTTGTCACACCGTGTGGCAGACCAGGAGACGCGTTCTTCCAGTGTCACACAGTGTGGCAGACCGGGAGACACGTTCTTCCGTTGTCCCACCGTGTGGCAGGCCAGGAGACACGTTCTTCTGTTGTCACACAGTGTGGCAGGCCGGGAGACACGTTCTTCTGTTGTCACACCGTGTGCAGACCGGGAGACACGTTCTTCCGTTGTCACACCGTGTGGCAGACCGGGAGACACGTTCTTCCGTTGTCACACCGTGTGGCAGACCGGGAGACACGTTCTTCCGTTGTCACACCGTGTGGCAGACCAGGATACACATTTTTCTGTTGTCATACCGTGTGGCAGACTGGGAGACACGTTCATCCGTTGTCACACCGTGTGGCAGACCAGGAGACACGTTCTTCTGTTGTCACACCGTGTGGCAGACCGGGAGACACAGACCCGGAGACATGTTCTTCCGAGGTCACACCGTATGGCAGACACGTTCTTCCGTTTTCACACCGGCTAGGAGACACGTTATTCCATCGTCACACCGTGTGGCAGACCGGGAGACACGTTCTTCTGTTGTCACACCTGTGGCAGACCGGGAGACACAGACCCGGAGACATGTTCTTCCGTTGTCACACCGTGTGGCAGACTGGGAGACACATTTTTCCGTTGTCATACCGTGTGGCAGACTGGGAGACACTTTTTTTTTTTAAATATATTTTTATTGCAGAGTTATAAACCACAGGATACAATTAGTCAGCCAGTTCACTCGTGACATCCCCCCGTTCAATAAAAGAAACCCCAAATCGTACACAGCCATTCAGCCCGCATCCCGGAGGCCGGGCGGCATATTACTCCATTCAATAGGAAAACATCACGGTGCACGTCCCATAGGGACCATGGTTGAAATGTCGTTTTACGTATCTGCTTTTACCCCCCCCACCCTCAACTTCGCTCCCGTCAGCCATCCCAGTGGTAATCAGAGGTACCGCCCATGTCGGGACCTGCCCTAGGCGCTATGGTTCTATCATGCCTGGCCTCTCCCCCCAGCCATTCCGCACTCCCCATAGTACCCACCATCCTAGTAGATTCAAGGTGCCCTGGCGGGCTACCATCTAATGGTTTCCGGCCCTCCCCAAACTCCCATTAACCAACCCCCCCAAACCCCCCCCCCCCTGGCAACTGCTAAGGTGTATGCCTCGTCCTGTCGAGCTGGATGGATCCACTACAGTGCGGGTTATAATACTTTTGTGTTCGCCCCGCGGAGTCCACTGGCTTAATTCTCAACATCCTCATCCTCTACCAAAGAATCACGTAAGGCCTGCACCACTAACTCCCATGCACGCGCCGCATCCAACGCCTTCTCATTCCCCATCTTGACAGCCTGCTTCATCCGGAGCACACTCTCGCAGTCAGACCACCGCAGCAATTCATTCTTCCATCTACGCAGTGAGGGTCCCCCCCTGGACTTCCAATGCCACGATATTTCCCTCTGGGCCAATATCAGACCCAGGTCAATGAATTTGCTCGTCACCTTGGTGTGTTTGGTGTGCGGGAACCAGAGCAGCAGGCACGCCGCCATATCGAATTCCACCTCCCTGTCAGTCACTTCGTTCAGGAGTTCCCCTACCTCCGCCCAATAGGCCCCCAAGTGCGAGCACCCCCAAAACAAATGATCCATGTCCGCTCCCAGAGACGAACACCGTGGGCATCGAGCATCCGGCACCTGGAAGTACCGCTGTAATTTCTCAGGAGTTAAGTAGGCCCTATGAAGCACATAGAAATGTACTTGCTGAAAGCGCGCATTTCTCGTGCCCTTCCACATGCGTCGCAGGATGTGGCCCCATGCCGTATCCGGTATGGGCCGGCCCACGCTCTCCTCCCATTTAGTCTTGAGCCCTTGGAGCGGTTCCAGTCCCTCATTCAGCATCCTATTATGGAGGCACGTCACAGCTTTGAACGTACCTGCCGCCATCACCACATATTGGCACGCCATAGTCGTTGTCGGTTCCATGAGCCCCCCTTTCCAGTGCTTCTGTATGGCAGCCACCACCGCCGCGTGTAGGAGGAACCCCCCATCGGGCAGCCCAAACTGGTCCCGGAGCGCTTCGAACGGTGCCAAAGCCCCGTCTATGTATAGGTCGCCTACTACCTGCAGTCCCGCCTCTTCCCACTCCAACAATGGGGACCAATCTCCCCCGTGCGGCAAGGCCGTCAGCATGCCGATTGGGATCTCTGGTGCATAAGGCCGCGTCGCCTTCGCTCTCCGAAGGCTCCTCTGCCAGCACAGCCGGAGCGTCCGCTCATCCATGGTGAGGGCCCGCAACTCGAGCCTCTGTTGCAGGATAATATAGGACAGCACGTGGCGTTGTATCCCCCGATCCCGGTCCTCCTCTGGACCCCGAAACACCCTGGCCACGTTCTGTGTAAGGATCTGCAACTACGCCGCTAGATAATACAGCTCGAAATCGGGCACAGCCATGCCCCCTTCTATCTTGGGGCGAAGTAGCGTGCTCGGGGCCACTCTACGGCGGCCATGCCCCCATAGAAAGCCAATAATCATCGACCTCAGGTCTCTAAAGACCCCCTGAGGGATCCAGACAGGTAGCGTCCGGAAATAGTAGAGGAAGCGGGGGAGCGCCACCATTTTTAAAAGTGCGATCCTACCCAGAACCGTCAGCGGGAGGGTCGACCAGAAAGACAAGCTGCCCCTCAGTGCCCGGACACATCGACCAATGTTGCCCTCCAATAGTTCCGCAGTTGCGTGGTAGATGCGAACTCCCAGATAGGTGATACAAGATGGCTCCCACACCACGCCCAAATCGCCGCCGGGGTCTGGCGATCCCGCTCGCAGCGGAAACATGCAAGTCTTCGCCCAATTGACCCTAAGGCCCGACAGCCGGCCAAACTCCGACAACAGATCCATCGCTCCGTCCAATGCCCGCGCGGTGTCAGCGAGGTACAGGAGCAAGTCATCCGCATATAGCGATATATAATGCCACTGCCCGCCGCTGGCAATCCCCGCGTACCTGTCACCCGACCTCGCATGGACCGCCAAAGGTTCCATCGCCAGAGCAAACAATAGGGGGGACAGAGAACATCCCTGTCGCGTGCCCCTGCCCACCGGGTACGCCGCAGACACCAGGCCGCCCAAACGCACTCTCGCCGTCGCATATAAGACCCTCGTCCACCTGCGGAACCCCTCACCCATGCCAAACCTCTCTAACACTCCATCCAGGAAAGACCATTCCAAGCTATCAAAGGCCTTCTCGATGTCTATGGACAGGACCGCCGGAGCTCCCTCCCCGTCCAAGATGGCGTCCATTATTCCCACTAGGCGGCGAATATTCAGCGCCGTGCTCCTCGTGGGTATAAACCCGGCCTGGTCCCTGTGTACCAAGCCCGTCATGTGTGGGGCCAGCCTGGTGGCCAGGATTCGGCTCAGAATCTTGTAATCCACCGTCAGCATGGATAGCGGGCGGTAGGACCTTACATCCGTTGCATCCCGGCCAGGCTTCAGGAGTGGTACAATCAAGGCCTCTCGCATGGACCCAGGCAATTCCCCAGCCTCAAAAGCTTCCGTATACACCACCAGCAGCCTGGGAGCCAAGCTGTCCACATACTGTTGATAAAATTCAATCGGCAGCCCGTCCGCCCCGGGCGTTTTGTTACGGGCCATATGTTTGATGGCCACCCGTATTTCTGTGAGCGTGATCGGGCTACCCAGCTCCTTCTCGTCCAGGACCGGAAGCTGCCTCTCCCCCAGATATTCCGCAATGTCCTGAACCCCCACTCCCAGCTGACTCTGGTACAATTCCTCATAATACCCCCCAAAACTTTCCAATACCGCTGCCTGGGAGTACACCATCTCCCCCGCGCATTACCAATGCTGAGGATCGGGCAGCCCCTAAGTTCCGGGTTAGCTAGTCTGGCCAAGAGGGTGCCCACCTTGTCCCTTTCCGCATGTGCCCTGATGATATACTGCCTGTAGTCATAGCACCTTAAACGTTCCGTCTCGGTGGCAACCACTTCCTTCGCTTCCAATAACTGGGTCTGCAAATCTGGCCTAGCCGGCCTGCGGCGCTCCAAGTCCCTCAAAGTCTCTTCCGCTTTCATGAGTGCGTTCAACACAGTCGTGCGAGCATTCGAAAACCTACCCAAACACACCCCTCTCACCACCACTTTCATTGCATCCCATTCAGTGGACCTACCCGTGGCCGTGCCCTCATTCACTCCGAAATAGCTATCAATGCCTTGCTGAACCGCGTCGCTGAACACAGAATCCTCAAGCGTCTCCGGCCGAAGCCGCCATGTTGGTATCACTGAGCGCTCCCGCTGCCACTGAATGTGTACCAATAGGGGGTTATGATCTGAGATAGTCCTAGCCAGGTACTCCGCATGGGAAATCAATGGGGCTAGGGATCCACCGCAGAGCACCGAATCAATCCTGACATGCAGATCATGGAGAGCAGAGTAAAAGGAATAATCCCTGGTTTCCCTGTGCCGCTCCCTCCAGACATCCAGCAACCCCCATCTATCCTGCCAGTCCTTCCTGTGCGCGGCCAACCTGCGTACCGGGGAGTCCACCAGGGGGGGATGGGACCTATCCAGCGCCACATCCGTGATCGAATTGAAGTCCCCCCCTAACACTATCGGGCCCGCCAGGAAAGAGGCCAGGGACCCCGAGAGGCCATCAAAGTATCGAGCTTGATCAGTATTCGGCGCATATACACAGCAGAAAACCACATCCCGTCCATATAACCTCCCCTCCACCGCCACAAACCGGCCATCTGGATCCACGACTTGATTCAGCACTTGAAAGGGTATCCCCGCCCTCACCCAGATCAACACCCCCCTGGCATACGCTGAGTAAGTGGTGCCGAACACCTGGCCCCGCCATCTTTTCTGCAAAGCAGCGCACTCTTTTTTGGTGAGATGAGTCTCCTGTAGCATAGCGATCTGAACCCCCTGCGCACTAAGTATGCGTGGACTTTGTGACGTTTCACCATAGTTCGCAGCCCCCGGACATTCCACGTCAGGCATTTCAAATTAGGTAATGTCCCCATTCCAGCTCCGTACAGTCCGATTCAAATAACGAAGGTTCATAGCCCCCCCAATGCAGTTGCCCCCCCCCCGAACATACCCAAAACAGAAAAACTCCCCAAACCCCACTCCCCAGGACAGAGCACACGAACCCAATGTCCGCCCCCATCCAAACCTTGAACCAACTTCTCACACTCTCACCCTGTGGTCTCCACCACAGTCGGCCTTAAGGGCCCAAGGGGGGTGAGTTACCGCCGACCCCAGCTAGCGGAGCCCGCGCCCCGCACCTTCATCCCCTACTAAGCACACAGCCCCCCCACCCGGCATCCCGCCCTCCATCAACAGGATACCACCCTACCATGAAGTCTCGATCTAGTCCCAATACAGTCTCAGCCGCAAAATATGCCATCCGATGTCTGTGGGGTCACTATCGGCCCCTTCGAGCTTTCCGCCTCTGAGAGTTCCTCTCCCGTCCTGCTGCCTTCCCCGCCTGATTCCGATTCAGCCAGTTCACTAGTCTGTTGCGACCCCGTAATGGCCGCCGTCGCTGCGAGTGCATCCCTCTTCTCCGCCGCCATTTGAGCCTCCCGTTTCTCCCGCTGGCGCCTGTTGCGGGATCTGATGCGCTGCGATTGCCTCACCAGGGGCTGCTTGGGTTGGTCTCGCCTACTTTTATGCGATCTGTCCGTCCCCGCTCTATACGACTCCAGCCATTGCCAAACTTCATCCGGAGTCTGAAAAAAGTGCGTAGAGCCATCCATTATGATCCGCAACTTAGCCGGGTAGAGCAAGGAGTACTGGATGCCTTCCTCCCTGAGCTCCTTCTTCACCGCTAGGAACGATGCCCTGTTCTTCTGGACCGCTTGAGTGTAGTCCGGGAAGATCGTGACCTTACTGTTCTCCACCTCATAAGGGCCCGACATCCTAGCCCGCTGGATGAGGAGATCCCGGTCCTTGTAGTGGAGGAGCCGCACCACCATCGGTCGGGGGGGCGGCCAAGCCCCGGTGGGCGAGCAGGTACCCGGTGGGCTCGCTCCAGAGTGAAAAAAGGAGTAAGCCCCTCCGGCGCTACCACAGTGCGGAACCAGTTCTCCATATAGGCCACCGCATCCTCCCCCTCAATCCGTTCTGGCAAGCATACGACCCGCACGTTGTTCCGTCTATTGCGGCCTTCGGCATCCTCCGCCCGTCGCTCCAGCGAGTCCAACCGGGCCAATATGTCCGTAATCCTGTGCTCTGCGGTCACCACCGATGGCTTCAGGTCCAGCAACAGTTGGTCATGGTCCTTGACCCTGTCCGCCAGCTTCGCGTGATCCGCGCGTAGCAGCCCCAGGCCCGTGGCCACTTGGGCGATGTCTTGGTGCAATGCCTCCTTGGTCGAGGTGATCGCATCGAGGATGGCATCCAAACGCCGGTTCAGCCGCTGTTCTTGGCCCAGCTCCGGGGAGGGGCTCTCGCCCAGCCGAGTTGATGTCGCCGGGTCCCCCTCAGCGCGTTCCTCGGCCATCGGCCCTCCGGTCGCCGCCATTCCAGGGTGCTGCGTCACAGGTCCAGGAGCCCGTCTTGTGTCGGTGCTCGTAGTTCGGTGCCAGCCCCCTGGTATCGGGCAGTGCAGTGTCGCCACCGGTGCCCTCAGGAGCAATGACCAGCTTGGCGAGCTCCGTTCAGCCGACCCCCTCGGAAGCCTGAGGGGGGAAGGATGAGTCTTAGGGCGGCGGCCAGCGAGGGTCCCCCAGGTCCGGGCGAGGCAAGTCAGCGTCCCCTGGTCTCAGGACATAGCACCGCCGATCCTAGTGCCTCGATCAGCCGATTGCAGGATCTCTTGCCAGTCGGCGACAACTCGGCTCAGGGCTGAAGTTCGGGGCCGTCAGACCTCCTCGCCGCCATTTTCTTCGCACCCTCGGCAACACCTCGGCCGCCTCTTCGACTCGGTCTCCTTGGGGCCAGCAGTCCCCCAGCGATTCTCCGATCGTGCCCGGCTGTCCACTTACACTTCAGAGGGCAGGAGCGTCGTCTCCGGGTCGCCTAGGGTATCGAAAACAGGAGAATTAGCGGGATTCCGCGCGGAGCTGCGAGCTCACGCCGCCATCCCGATCGGCGTCCAAGCCACGCCCCCGCAGACTGGGAGACACGTTCATCCATTGTCACACCGTGTGGCAGGCCGGGAGACACGTTCTTCTGTAGTCACTCTCACGGTTATCACACCCACGGTGGCACAAGCAGTGCTGCAGGCCCTGGCTTGGCCCTTCTAACGTACAGGCCCTGGGTACTATATAGTGGGGCAATTAAGTTAGCTTACGTTGGTTGGGTAAACGACAACCCTCCATGTTATAAGGTCAGAGCACTGGCGCTGAGGTCTGGTTAGCAGGGTTCCGTGCACTCGAGTCGACTAACCAGTGGCGTCAGAACAAAGCATTGAGGGTGACCTGACAAAAAGAGGCCCCTCCGTGCGCTTCAGAACTGGTTGACAAAGGTTTGCCGTGTGACCGACTTTCCTAAGGTTATTGCACCTCTTGGCGATGACAACTGAAGCCAGTGTACTTTGATTGACAGCTGTGTTCCTTGGATCCGCTCTCTTAGAAGGTATTTCATTTAGATACATGGACAGCGGTGTCGCCTGCCCGGTTCTTTTAAAGTTACTGCGCGGGGTTGATTGACTGCTGTGTTCATTCCTTGGAGTCCAGGCACCTCAGCTGATTGGCCGCCGGGCGGCAGTCTGGCTGACTCTTTGCTAAACTTATTGCACCGGTTGATTGACAGATGTACAACTGATCTACTTTCTTAAAGCTGCTATACTGGTGGATTGACTGACCTGTTCATTTCATCAACTTTTTCTTAAAGTTAACCTACGTCAGTTGATTGACAGCTGTGTAGTTTCCTGAACTTTCAAGAAGTTACTGAACTGAGTGACAGAGGGGTGGGGGTCTTTACTTCACGCCATTCTTGTCTGTGTGGCGCCGCGGCCTTTTTACGAGACCTCTACCAGAGATCCGTGACTGATGGCTCACCCTTGGCCTCTCTGTGGAGAGGTGTCATTTGCCGCCCTGCCGCCGGCTCGTGCCCTGTGGGAGCCCGACCCCAGGCTCAGGCACTCGGGGTAACACATTAACTGCGGTCCGGCCACTTTAAACAACAAATTGAGTAATGTAGGGGCCTGCGGGAAGGGCCGAGGGAGCAGAAACGTAAAATATCCATGGAGGGCCGGATCCGGGAAAGTACCGGGTAGACCCCGGCCCCGCCTCCAGGCAGGCAGACCAGGTTCTACAGGCCGCAGCAGTGCCAGCATCACCCAGAACAGGTACAGCACAGACGTCAGCAGTGCCAGCAAGCCTCACACCACATCGCCACCACCTTCCCACGCAGAACAAGCAGCAGACCAGGATTACCTCAGACACGGACACTGCAGAGCAGGCTTCACTCACACACATCGGAGAACAGGGGCAGAACTGGCAGGCATATCCCTCATACACAAGGCAAGGTCTGAGCAGGCAGCAGCAGAGCCAGCTTCCCCTCTTACATCCGAGAACAAGCACAGAACTGGCAGGCATATCCCTCATACTCAGAACCGATCAGAGCAGGCAGTAGCAGAGCCAGCTTCCCCTCTTGCGTCAGAGAACAAGCGCAGAACTGGCAGGCATATCCCTCATACACAAGGCAAGGTCTGAGCAGGCAGCAGCAGAGCCAGCTTCCCCTCTTACATCCGAGAACAAGCACAGAACTGGCAGGCATATCCCTCATACTCAGAACCGATCAGAGCAGGCAGTAGCAGAGCCAGCTTCCCCTCTTGCGTCAGAGAACAAGCGCAGAACTGGCAGGCATATCCCTCATACACTGAACCGGCCTGAGCAGGCAGCAGCAGAGCAAGCATCCCCTCTTACATCAGAGAACAAGCGCAGAACTGGCAGGCATATCCCTCACACACAGAACCGGCCTGAGCAGGCAGCATCAGCAGAGCAAGCTTCCCCTCTTACATCCGAGAACAAGCACAGAACTGGCAGGCATATCCCTCATACACAGAACCTGCCTGAGCAGGTAGCAGCAGCAGAGCAAGCTTCCCCCACACACAACAGGTAGATGAAAAGGAGCTGAAGTACAAGCTTCCCTCAAACCCAGAACAGGTACATGAAAAGCAGCTGCGGTGCGAGCTTCCATCATACACACACAACAGACAGATAAAGCGTAGTTGTGGTGTAAGCTTCCCTCACACACACAGAACATGTACATGGAAAGCAGCTGTGGTGTAAGCTTCCCTCACACATAAAGAACAGGTACATGGAAAGCAGCTGTGGTGTAAGCTTCCCTCACACATAAAGAACAGGTACATGGAAAGAAGGTGTGGTGCAAGCTTCCCCCTCACCCAGAACAGGTACATGAAAAGCAGCTGTGGTGTAAGCTTCCCTCACACACACACATGTACATGAAAAGCAGCTGTGGTGTAAGCTTCCCTTACACACACAGAACATGTACATGAACAGCAGCTGTGGTGTAAGCTTCCCTCACACATACAGAACAGGTACATGAAAAGCAGGTGTGGTGTAAGCTTCCCTCACACACACACACATGTACATGAAAAGCAGCTGTGGTGTAAGCTTCCCTCACACACACAGAACATGTACATGAAAAGCAGCTGTAAGGTAAGCTTCCCTCACACACACAGAACATGTACATGAAAAGCAGCTGTAAGGTAAGCTTCCCTCACACACCCAGAACAGGTACATGAAAAGCAGGTGTGGTGTGAGCTTCCCTCACACACACCGAACATGTACATGAAAAGCAGCTGTGGTGTAAGCTTCCCTCACACACACAGAACATGTACATGAAAAGCAGCTGTAAGGTAAGCTTCCCTCACACACACAGAACATGTACATGAAAAGCAGCTGTAAGGTAAGCTTCCCTCACACACCCAGAACAGGTACATGAAAAGCAGGTGTGGTGTAAGCTTCCCTCACACACACCGAACATGTACATGAAAAGCAGCTGTGGTGTACGCTTCCCTCACACACACACACAGAACATGTACATGGAAAGCCGCTGTGGTGTAAGCTTCCCTCACATACAGAACAGGTACATGAAAAGCAGGTGTGGTGTGAGCTTCCATCACACATACAGAACAGGTACATGAAAAGCAGGTGTGGTGTGAGCTTCCTTCACACATACAGAACAGGTACATGAAAAGCAGGTGTGGTGTGAGCTTCCATCACACATACAGAACAGGTACATGAAAAGCAACTGTGGTGTAAGCTTCCCTCACACACACAGAACATGTACATGAAAAGCAGGTGTGGTGTAAGCTTCCCTCACACACACCGAACATGTACATGAAAAGCAGCTGTGGTGTACGCTTCCCTCACACACACACACAGAACATGTACATGGAAAGCCGCTGTGGTGTAAGCTTCCCTCACATACAGAACAGGTACATGAAAAGCAGCTGTGGTGTAAGCTTCCCTCACACACCCAGAACAGGTACATGAAAAGCAGGTGTGGTGTAAGCTTCCCTCACACACACCGAACATGTACATGAAAAGCAGCTGTGGTGTACGCTTCCCTCACACACACACACAGAACATGTACATGGAAAGCCGCTGTGGTGTAAGCTTCCCTCACATACAGAACAGGTACATGAAAAGCAGCTGTGGTGTAAGCTTCCCTCACACACCCAGAACAGGTACATGAAAAGCAGGTGTGGTGTAAGCTTCCCTCACATACAGAACATGTACATGGAAAGCAGCTGTGGTGTACGCTTCCCTCACACACACACAACATGTACATGAAAAGCAGCTGTGGTGTAAGCTTCCCTCACACACCCAGAACAGGTACATGAAAAGCAGCTGTAGGGTAAGCTTCCCTCACACACACACACATGTACATGGAAAGCAGCTGTGGTGTAAGCTTCCATCACACATACAGAACAGGTACATGAAAAGCAGGTGTGGTGTGAGCTTCCATCACACATACAGAACAGGTACATGAAAAGCAGGTGTGGTGTAAGCTTCCTTCACACATACAGAACATGTACATGAAAAACAGCTGTGGTGTACGCTTCCTTCACACATAAAACAGGTACATGAAAAACAGCTGTGGTGTACGCTTCCTTCACACACAAAGAACAGGTACATGAAAAGCAGCTGTGGTGTGCGCTTCCCTCACACACACACACAGAACATGTACATGTACATGGAAAGCCGCTGTGGTGTAAGCTTCCCTCACATACAGAACAGGTACATGAAAAGCAGCTGTGGTGTAAGCTTCCCTCACACATAAAGAACAGGTACATGAAAAGCAGGTGTGGTGTGAGCTTCCCTCTCACACACAGAACAGGTACATGAAAAGCAGGTGTGGTGTAAGCTTCCTTCACACATAAAGAACAGGTACATGAAAAGCAGGTGTGGTGTGAGCTTCCCTCTCACACACAGAACATGTACATGGAAAGCAGCTGTGGTGTAAGCTTCCCTCACACACCCAGAACATGTACACGAAAAGCAGCTGTGGTGTAAGCTTCCCTCACACACACAGAACATGTACATGAAAAGCAGCTGTAAGGTAAGCTTCCCTCACACACACAGAACATGTACATGAAAAGCAGCTGTAAGGTAAGCTTCCTTCACACACCCAGAACAGGTACATGAAAAGCAGGTGTGGTGTGAGCTTCCCTCTCACACACACACATGTACATGGAAAGCAGCTGTGGTGTAAGCTTCCATCACACATACAGAACAGGTACATGAAAAGCAGGTGTGGTGTGAGCTTCCATCACACATACAGAACAGGTACATGAAAAGCAGGTGTGGTGTAAGCTTCCTTCACACATACAGAACATGTACATGAAAAACAGCTGTGGTGTACGCTTCCTTCACACATAAAACAGGTACATGAAAAACAGCTGTGGTGTACGCTTCCTTCACACACAAAGAACAGGTACATGAAAAGCAGCTGTGGTGTGCGCTTCCCTCACACACACACACAGAACATGTACATGTACATGGAAAGCCGCTGTGGTGTAAGCTTCCCTCACATACAGAACAGGTACATGAAAAGCAGCTGTGGTGTAAGCTTCCCTCACACATAAAGAACAGGTACATGAAAAGCAGGTGTGGTGTGAGCTTCCCTCTCACACACAGAACAGGTACATGAAAAGCAGGTGTGGTGTAAGCTTCCTTCACACATAAAGAACAGGTACATGAAAAGCAGGTGTGGTGTGAGCTTCCCTCTCACACACAGAACATGTACATGGAAAGCAGCTGTGGTGTAAGCTTCCCTCACACACCCAGAACATGTACACGAAAAGCAGCTGTGGTGTAAGCTTCCCTCACACATAAAGAACAGGTACATGAAAAGCAGCTGTGGTGTAAGCTTCCCTCACACACCCAGAACAGGTACATGAAAAGCAGGTGTGGTGTGAGCTTCCATCACACATACAGAACAGGTACATGAAAAGCAGGTGTGGTGTAAGCTTCCTTCACACATACAGAACAGGTACATGAAAAGCAGGTGTGGTGTGAGCTTCCATCACACATACAGAACAGGTACATGAAAAGCAGGTGTGGTGTAAGCTTCCTTCACACATACAGAACAGGTACATGAAAAGCAGGTGTGGTGTGAGCTTCCATCACACATACAGAACAGGTACATGAAAAGCAGGTGTGGTGTAAGCTTCCTTCACACATACAGAACATGTACTTGAAAAGCAGCTGTAGGGTAAGCTTCCCTCACACACACACATGTACATGGAAAGCAGGTGTGGTGTGAGCTTCCCTCACACACACACATGTACATGGAAAGCAGCTGTGGTGTACGCTTCCCTCACACACACACAACATGTACTTGAAAAGCAGCTGTAGGGTAAGCTTCCCTCACACACACACATGTACATGGAAAGCAGCTGTGGTGTAAGCTTCCATCACACATACAGAACAGGTACATGAAAAGCAGGTGTGGTGTGAGCTTCCATCACACATACAGAACAGGTACATTAAAAGCAGCTGTGGTGTAAGCTTCCTTCACACATACAGAACATGTACTTGAAAAGCAGCTGTAGGGTAAGCTTCCCTCACACACACACATGTACATGGAAAGCAGCTGTGGTGTAAGCTTCCCTCACACACCCAGGACAGGTACATGAAAAGCAGGTGTGGTGTAAGCTTCCCTTACACACACAGAACATGTACATGAAAAGCAGGTGTGGTGTGAGCTTCCCCCACACACACACAACATGTACATGGAAAGCAGCTGTGGTGTAAGCTTCCCTCACATCCAGAACAGGCACATTAAAAGCAGCTATGGTGTAAGCTTCCATCACACACGCAGAACATGTACATGAAAAGCAGGTGTGGTGTGAGCTTCCTTCACACATACAGAACAGGTGCATGAAAAGCAGCTGTGGTGTAAGCTTCCTTCACACATAAAGAACAGGTACACTGCTCTAGGACACCCCCGCGCCGCACGGCCACCAGCTGTTGTGTGCGTGTTCCCTGCCTGCTGCCTCGCTAGCCGAGCTCCGCCACGTCCCCTGCCTTCGAGCAGCGTGGTCCGCAACCTGCCCCCTTGGTTTTGCTGTGATTACTGTTTGCTGTTATTTTTGCCTGTCTCCCTGTAATTTGGTGGTTTTTTCCTCCTGTTTTGCTTGTTGCTCCAGCCCCTTCGTCCCCCCTCCCCGCTCCCCGCCACCGCCGCTAACCCCGCCCCTTTTACCTTCTGTACCCTCCCCGCTCCCGCCTCCCAGCACACTTCGCCATATATGGCGACCGTCCGAACGCGCAGCGGGCGCGCCGATTGTGCGCCGAAGGCGCGCCAAAGGTAAGCCCGTCTACGCCCGTCCGCGCCTGGAACGCACCCAGTGCCAGGACCCCTGGCCCCCGGCGAAGCAAGACGACCCGCCGGACGTACGACGCCGCCACCCTCATCGCACTCAACACCCGCCAAATCCCGGGGTGTTGCTACCGCGCCACCCCGAGACGCACCCACGGACCCTTCAGCTGCCACACCTGCAAGTTCGCCTGCATCCGGACCTGCCCAGCACCAGCCAAGCCGAACACCAGCAGCAACCACCTCCAGTGCATCCTGCTCAACACCCGCTCCGTCCACAGACACGCCATCGAACTCTGGAATCTCCTAGACGGCACAGCCCCCGACGTTGCCTTCATCACGGAGACCTGGATGAACGCCTCCTCAGCGCCCGACATCGCCATCGCCATCCCTGAGGGCTACAAGATTACCCGGAGGGACCGCACCGCCAACCAGGTGGGAGGAGGCATCGCCATCATCCACAGGAACACCATCCGAATAACGACAAGCACCGACAACACCCTCACAACCGCCGAACACCTGCACTTCCAGATCCACACCGACCCGAAGACCACCCTCAGAGGCACCCTGATCTACCGACCCCCGGGACCACGCACCAGATTCAGCGAGGACATCGCCAACTTAGTCAGCCCGCATGCCCTCCCCTCCGCCGACTACATCCTCCTAGGGGACCTCAACTTCCACCTGGAGAACAACAACGACCGCAACACCAGCACCCTGCTCGACAACCTCGCCAACCTCGGACTCAAGCAACTGGTGAACACCCCCACCCACCTCGCCGGACACACACTCGACGCCGTCTTCTCATCCAGCAAAGACATCGCCTTCAGCCACGCCACGGAACTCCACTGGACAGACCACAGCTGCGTCCACTTCACCTTCAGAAGAACGACGATCCACCACCACCAGCAACAGGTTGCCCGAAGAAACTGGAACAAGATCACAGCCGACCAGCTCGCCGCTTCCCTGAGCCAGCACCCTCCTGCCAGCTCAGCGAACCCCAGCCAGGCCGCCGACAGCCTCACGAAATGGATCAGCAACTGCGCGGACGAACTCGCCCCTCTGAGGACCCCGCCCAGCAGACCCGGCAGCAAGAAAGCCCCATGGTTCACCGACGAACTCAAAAGCTCCAAGAAGAACTGCTGAGCCCTTGAGAAAGTCTGGAGAAAGGAACCTACACTGGACAACATGACCGCCCTCAAACTCGCCACCCGGAAGCACCACCAACTGATCCGCACCGCCAAGAAAACTGCATTCAAGGACCGACTGGACAACAACGCACACAACTGCAAGGAACTCTTCAACATCGTGAAAGAGCTCTCCAACCCCAACGCCGGAAACAACGACATCACCCCCTCACAGGACCTCTGCAACTCCCTCGCCTCCTACTTCCACAACAAGATCGCGGACATACACAACAGCTTCAGCACCCATCCGACGAACGCCACAACCACAGCAACGCCGCCCACCACCACCATCCGAGCCTGGACTCCGATCAGCACCGATGACACCGTCCGCATGATGAACTCCGTCCACTCCGGATCTCCGACTGACCCCTGCCCTCACCACGTCTTCAACAAGGCCGACGCTGTCATCGCACCCTACCTGCGGGACATCATCAACACCTCCTTCGACAGCGCCACCTTCCCCGAGAGCTGGAAGCACGCCGAACTCAGCGCTCTACTCAAGAAACCAACAGCAGACCCCACCGAACTCAAGAACTATCGGCCCATCTCGCTACTCCCGTTTCCAGCCAAAGTCATCGAGAAGACCGTCAACAAACAGCTGGCCGCCTTCCTCGAGACAAACGGATCCCTCGACCCCTCGCAGTCCGGCTTCCGAGCCAACCACAGCACCGAGACCGCCCTCATCGCCACCACCGACGACATCCGAGCCCTGATGGACAACGGAGAAACAGCGGCCCTCATCCTCCTAGACCTCTCCGCGGCCTTCGACACCGTCTGCCACCGCACCCTAGTACAGCGCCTCAGCAACGTCGGAGTCCAGGAGAAGGCACTGGAATGGATCGTCTCCTTCCTTGACGGAAGAACACAGAGAGTCCGCCTGCCACCGTACAAGTCAGAGGCCACCGAAGTCATCTGCGGCGTCCCCCAAGGATCCTCGCTGAGCCCTACCCTATTCAACGTCTACATGAGCCCCCTCGCGGCCATCGCACGCCAACACAACCTCAACATAATCTCCTACGCCGACGACACCCAGCTGATCCTCTCCCTGACCAACGACCCCGCCGCCGCCAGAGCCAACCTGCACGAAGGGATGAAGGAGGTAGCCGAGTGGATGACGACCAGCCGCCTGAGACTGAACTCAGACAAGACGGAGGTCCTCATCCTGGGCTCCACACCCACCGCCTGGGACGACTCCTGGTGGCCCCCTGCCTTGGGCACCGCACCCAAACCGACAAACCACGCACGCAACCTGGGCTTCATCCTGGACTCCTCCCTCTCCATGACCAGGCAAGTCAACGCCATCTCCTCAGCGTGCTTCAACATCCTGCGCATGCTACGAAAGATCTTCTGGTGGATCCCCACGGAGACCAGGAAGACCGTCACCCAGGCCCTCGTCACCAGCCGACTGGACTACGGCAACGCCCTCTACGCCGGAACCACCGCCAAGCTCCAGAAGAGACTCCAGCGGATCCAGAACGCCTCAGCCAGACTCATCCTCGACATCCCACGAAACAGCCACATCTCCGGACACCTGAGAGACTTACATTGGCTCCCCGTCAACAAAAGAATCACCTTCCGTCTCCTCACCCACGCACACAAAGCCCTACACGATCAAGGCCCGAGCTACCTCAACAAACGAATCAACTTCTACGCTCCCAAACGTCACCTCCGCTCAGCCAGCCGCGCTCTCGCCACCGTCCCCCACATCCGTAGAGCGACAACAGGAGGAAGGTCCTTCTCCTACCTGGCCGCCAAGACCTGGAACTCCCTCCCGGCCGACCTGCGCCTGACCCAAGACCACCTCTCCTTCAGGAAGAAGCTCAAGACCTGGCTGTTCGAGCAGTAACGGCACCCCCCCCCCCCCCTAAGCGCCTTGAGACCCAACGGGTAAGTAGTGCGCTCTATAAATGTCACTGATTGATTGATTGTACATGAAAAGCAGCTGTGGTGTAAGCTTCCATCACACATACAGAACATGTACATGAAAAGCAGCTGTGGTGTGAGCTTCCATCACACATACAGAACATGTACATGAAAAGCAGGTGTGGTGTAAGCTTCCCTCACACATACAGAACAGGTACATGAAAAGCAGGTGTGGTGTGAGCTTCCTTCACACATACAGAACAGGTACATGAAAAGCAGGTGTGGTGTGAGCTTCCATCACACATACAGAACAGGTACATGAAAAGCAGGTGTGGTTTGAGCTTCCATCACACATACAGAACAGGTACATGAAAAGCAGGTGTGGTGTGAGCTTCCTTCACACACAAAGAACAGGTACATGAAAAGCAGGTGTGGTATACGCTTCCCTCACACACACACAACATGTACATGGAAAGCAGCTGTGGTGTACGCTTCCCTCACACACACACAACATGTACATGAAAAGCAGCTGTGGTGTAAGCTTCCCTCACACACCCAGAACAGGTACATGAAAAGCAGCTGTGGTGTAAGCTTCCCTCACACACCCAGAACAGGTACATGAAAAGCAGGTGTGGTGTGAGCTTCCCTCACACACACAGAACAGGTACATGAAAAGCAGCTGTAGGGTAAGCTTCCCTCACACACACACATGTACATGGAAAGCAGCTGTGGTGTAAGCTTCCATCACACATACAGAACAGGTACATGAAAAGCAGGTGTGGTGTGAGCTTCCATCACACATACAGAACATGTACATGAAAAACAGCTGTGGTGTACGCTTCCTTCACACATAAAACAGGTACATGAAAAACAGCTGTGGTGTACGCTTCCTTCACACACAAAGAACAGGTACATGAAAAGCAGGTGTGGTGTACGCTTCCTTCACACATACAGAACATGTACATGAAAAACAGCTGTGGTGTACGCTTCCTTCACACATAAAACAGGTACATGAAAAACAGCTGTGGTGTACGCTTCCCTCACACACACAGAACATGTACATGAAAAGCAGGTGTGGTGTGAGCTTCCCTCACACATAAAACAGGTACATGAAAAGCAGGTGTGGTGTGAGCTTCCATCACACATACAGAACATGTACATGAAAAGCAGGTGTGGTGTGAGCTTCCCTCACACATAAAACAGGTACATGAAAAGCAGGTGTGGTGTGAGCTTCCATCACACATACAGAACAGGTACATGAAAAGCAGGTGTGGTGTAAGCTTCCTTCACACATACAGAACATGTACATGAAAAGCAGCTGTGGTGTACGCTTCCCTCACACACCCAGAACATGTACATGAAAAGCAGGTGTGGTGTAAGCTTCCCTCACACATACAGAACATGTACTTGAAAAGCAGCTGTAGGGTAAGCTTCCCTCACACACCCAGGACAGGTACATGAAAAGCAGGTGTGGTGTAAGCTTCCCTCACACATACAGAACATGTACTTGAAAAGCAGCTGTAGGGTAAGCTTCCGTCACACACCCAGGACAGGTACATGAAAAGCAGCTGCGGTGCAAGCTTCCTTCACACATAAAACAGGTACATGAAAAGCAGGTGTGGTGTAAGCTTCCATCACACATACAGAACATGTACATGAAAAGCAGCTGTGGTGTACGCTTCCCTCACACACCCAGAACATGTACATGAAAAGCAGGTGTGGTGTAAGCTTCCCTCACACATACAGAACATGTACTTGAAAAGCAGCTGTAGGGTAAGCTTCCCTCACACACCCAGAACATGTACATGAAAAGCAGGTGTGGTGTGAGCTTCCCTCTCACACACAGAACATGTACATGAAAAGCAGCTGTAAGGTAAGCTTCCCTCACACACCCAGAACATGTACATGAAAAGCAGGTGTAGTGTCAGCTTCCATCACACACCCAGAACAGGTACATGAAAAGCAGCTGTGGTGTAAGCTTCCATCACACATACAGAACATGTACATGAAAAGCAGGTGTGGTGTAAGCTTCCCTCACACATACAGAACAGGTACATGAAAAGCAGGTGTGGTGTAAGCTTCCTTCACACATACAGAACAGGTACATGAAAAGCAGGTGTGGTGTGAGCTTCCCTCACACATAAAACAGGTACATGAAAAGCAGGTGTGGTGTAAGCTTCCATCACACATAAAACAGGTACATGAAAAGCAGGTGTGGTGTAAGCTTCCATCACACATACAGAACAGGTACATGAAAAGCAGGTGTGGTGTGAGCTTCCATCACACATACAGAACAGGTACATGAAAAGCAGGTGTGGTGTGAGCTTCCCTCACACATAAAACAGGTACATGAAAAGCAGGTGTGGTGTAAGCTTCCTTCACACATACAGAACAGGTACATGAAAAGCAGGTGTGGTGTAAGCTTCCTTCACACATACAGAACAGGTACATGAAAAGCAGCTGTGGTGTAAGCTTCCATCACACATACAGAACAGGTACATGAAAAGCAGGTGTGGTGTGAGCTTCCCTCACACATAAAACAGGTACATGAAAAGCAGGTGTGGTGTAAGCTCACAGGCGCCAAGCTCACAGGTTTGCGGTTCTTGCGTCTCTCCAGGCAGTTCAGCTGCTGCTAATCACGAGGGCGGGCGCAGGGGGTGGTGCCATGTTAGCTTATCCGACCCCACGTAGGCTCTCATTGTTCTGGGTAGTAAGATCTTTCCCAGCATGCCCTCTTGTTTTTACTGGAGGATTAATGTTTGTTAATTTGAAAGGGGTGCTCAGGGCCGCACTTGAAAGCCCCTCCTCCCCCCCCCCCCCCCCCACTGCCGCCATCCCCCAAAAATAAAAGCAGATCATCAAAATATTGCGCTTCACAATGCTGCCATTCCTGGTTTTTCATCCAAAAGAGGGTTGCATTCTGGTTCTTGTAGTTTTGTCATGAGGTCCAAAACCTCAACATTCCGAGTGATGCTGGTGAAAATACCAGGGCTGGCCGAGGGTAGCTCCCGGCTTGGATTCATGTCTTAGCGAGGTTTTAAAGTTTTACACAATGGTGCAGCCCATGTCACAAACTGTGCTTGTTCCCTGGGCACAAGCAGCAGAAGTGGTGCAAACGTCCCTCCCTCATGGGTTCGGTTTAACTGCAGCATGAACAGCACAGGCTTCTCACAGAATATACAGAGGAGGAGCTGAGAAAGGGGCAATGCCATCCTTCAGAGAATAGATGTAGCAGAGCAGAGCACAAGATCCTCTCACAGGACAGGTGACGCAGCCATAGTGCGCGCTTGCGTCTCACAGGACAGGTGACGCAGCCATAGTGCGCGCTTCCCTCTAACAGGACAGGTGACGCAGCCATAGTGCGCGCTTGCGTCTCACAGGACAGGTGACGCAGCCATAGAGCGCGCTTCCCTCTCACAGGACAGGTGACGCAGCCATAGAGCGCGCTTCCCTCTCACAGGACAGGTGACGCAGCCATAGTGCGAGCTTCCCTCTCACAGGACAGGTGACGCAGCCATAGTGCGCGCTTGCGTCTCACAGGACAGGTGACGCAGCCATAGTGCGCGCTTACCTCTCACAGGACAGGTGACACAGCCATAGTGCGCGCTTGCGTCTCACAGGACAGGTGACGCAGCCATAGAGCGCGCTTCCCTCTCACAGGACAGGTGACGCAGCCATAGTGCGAGCTTCCCTCTCACAGGACAGGTGACGCAGCCATAGTGCGCGCTTGCGTCTCACAGGACAGGTGAAGCAGCCATAGAGCGCGCTTCCCTCTCACAGGACAGGTGACGCAGCCATAGTGCGCGCTTCCCTCTCACAGGACAGGTGACGCAGCCATAGTGCGAGCTTCCCTCTAACAGGACAGGTGACGCAGCCATAGTGCGAGCTTCCCTCTCACAGGACAGGTGACGCAGCCATAGTGCGCGCTTCCCTCTCACAGGACAGGTGACGCAGCCATAGTGCGCGCTTCCCTCTCACAGGACAGGTGACGCAGCCATAGTGCGCGCTTCCCTCTAACAGGACAGGTGACGCAGCCATAGTGCGCGCTTCCCTCTAACAGGACAGGTGACGCAGCCATAGTGCGCGCTTCCCTCTGACAGGACAGGTGACGCAGCCATAGTGCGCGCTTCCCTCTCACAGGACAGGTGACACAGCCATAGTGCGCGCTTCCCTCTAACAGGACAGGTGACGCAGCCATAGTGCGAGCTTCCCTCTCACAGGACAAGTGACGCAGCCATAGTGCGAGCTTCCCTCTCACAGGACAGGTGACGCAGCCATAGTGCGCGCTTCCCTCTGACAGGACAGGTGACGCAGCCATAGAGCGCGCTTCCCTCTCACAGGACAGGTGACGCAGCCATAGTGCCCGCTTCCCTCTGACAGGACAGGTGACGCAGCCATAGAGCGCGCTTCCCTCTCACAGGACAGGTGACGCAGCCATAGTGCGAGCTTCCCTCTCACAGGACAGGTGACGCAGCCATAGTGCGCGCTTCCCTCTGACAGGACAGGTGACGCAGCCATAGTGCGCGCTTCCCTCTCACAGGACAGGCGACGCAGCCATAGTGCGAGCTTCCCTCTCACAGGACAGGTGACGCAGCCATAGTGCGCGCTTCCCTCTCACAGGACAGGTGACGCAGCCATAGTGCGCGCTTCCCTCTCACAGGACAGGTGACGCAGCCATAGTGCGCGCTTACCTCTCACAGGACAGGTGACGCAGCCATAGAGCGTGCTTCCCTCTCACAGGACAGGTGACGCAGCCATAGTGCGTGCTTCCCTCTCACAGGACAGGTGACGCAGCCATAGTGCGCGCTTCCCTCTGACAGGACAGGTGACGCAGCCATAGTGCGCGCTTCCCTCTCACAGGACAGGTGACGCAGCCATAGTGCGCGCTTCCCTCTCACAGGACAGGTGACGCAGCCATAGTGCGCGCTTCCCTCTCACAGGACAGGTGACGCAGCCATAGTGCGCGCTTCCCTCTCACAGGACAGGTGACGCAGCCATAGAGCGCGCTTCCCTCTCACAGGACAGGTGACGCAGCCATAGAGCGCGCTTCCCTCTCACAGGAAAGGTGACGCAGCCATAGAGCGCGCTTCCCTCTCACAGGACAGGTGACGCAGCCATAGTGCGCGCTTCCCTCTCACAGGACAGGTGACGCAGCCATAGTGCGAGCTTCCCTCTCACAGGACAGGTGACGCAGCCATAGTGCGCGCTTCCCTCTCACAGGACAGGTGACGCAGCCATAGTGCGCGCTTCCCTCTCACAGGACAGGTGACACAGCCACAGTGTGCGCTTCCCTCACAGGACAGCTGATGCACAGCCATAGTGCATGCTTCCCTCTCACAGGACAGGTACAGCTGCAGTGCGCGTTTTCCCTCACAGGACAAGTACAGCTTGCGCAGCTGCAGTGCGCGCTTCCCCTCACAGGACAGGTACACCTTGCACAGGTGCAGTGCGCGCTTCTCCCTCACAGAACAGGTACAGCTTGCACAGGTGCAGTGCGCGCTTCCCCTCACAGGACAGGTACAGCTTGTGCAGCTGCAGTGCGCGCTTCCCCTCACAAGACAGGTACAGCTTGCACAGCTGAAGTGCGCGCTTCCCCTAACAGGACAGGTACAGCTTGCACAGCTGCAGTGCACGCTTATCCCTCACAGAAAAGTACAGCTTGCGCAGCTGCAGTGCGCGTTTCCCCTCACTGGACAGGTATAGCTTGCACAGCTGCAGTGCGCGCTTCCCCTAACAGGACCGGTACAGCTTGCACAGCTGCAGTGCACGCTTACCCCTCATAGGACAGGTACAGCTTGCGCAGCTGCAGTGCGCGTTTCCCCTCACAGGACAGGTACAGCTTGCGCAGCTGCAGTGCGCATTTCCCCTCACAGGACAGGTACAGCTTGCGCAGCTGCAGTGCGCGTTTCCCCTCACAGGACAGGTACAGCTTGCACAGCTGCAGTGCACACTTCCCCTAACAGGACAGGTACAGCTTGCACAGCTGCAGTGCGCACTTCCCCTAACAGGACAGGTACAGCTTGCACAGCTGCAGTGCGCGCTTACCCCTCACAGAAAAAGTACAGCTTGCGCAGCTGCAGTGCGCGCTTCCCCTCACCGACCCGGTACAGCTTGCACAGCTGCAGTGCGCGCTTCCCCTAACAGGACCGGTACAGCTTGCGCAGCTGCAGTGCGCGCTTCCCCTCACAGAACCGGTACAGCTTGCACAGCTGCAGTGCGCGCTTCCCCTAACAGGACAGGTACAGCTTGCACAGCTGCAGTGCGCGCTTACCCCTCACAGAAAAAGTACCGCTTGCGCAGCTGCAGTGCGCGCTTCCCCTCACAGACCCGGTACAGCTTGCACAGTTGCAGTGCGCGCTTCCCCTAACAGGACAGGTACAGCTTGCACAGCTGCAGTGCGCGCTTACCCCTCACAGAAAAAGTACAGCTTGCGCAGCTGCAGTGCGCGCTTCTCCTCACAGGACAGGTTCAGCTCGTAAAACCACAGTGTGCGCTTCTCCTCACAGGACAGGTACAGCTTGCACAGCTGCAGTGCGCGCTTCCCCTAACAGAATAGGTGCAGTTTGCACAGCCACATTGCACGCTTCCCCCTCACAGGGCAGGCACGGATCAGGCCCTCCACGTTTCCTTGCAAACCAGGCACAGCGCAGCAGCAGCAACAAATCCAGTTTCCCTCTATGTTCAGTTAAGGAGCAGGAGTTAAATTCCCCTGAGATGAGAGATTAGGTTGATAAGTGAGTGAATATGCAAGTGCTGCGGTCACTCTCGCTTAATTGATATTGCACATCGCCCACTCACTGTCACTCTTTCACACCTCCTCCTGGTCAGTGGTGTTTGTCACAGTCTTGTACTATTTTTCAGACTTTCAGCGGTCACCTCCCGCAGACCTGACCGCCCCTCCCCGCAGACCTGACCGTCCCTCCCCGCAGACTTGACCGTCCCTCCCCGCAGACTTGACCGTCCCTCCCCGCAGACCTGACCGTCCCTCCCCGCAGACCTGACCGTCCCTCCCCGCAGACCTGACCGTCCCTCCCCGCAGACCTGACCGTCCCTCCCCGCAGACCTGACCGTCACTTCCCGGAGATCTTACCGTCACTTCCCGGAGATCTTACCGTCACTTTCTGGAGATCTTACCGTCACTTCCTGGAGATCTTACCGTCACTTCCCGGAGATCTTACCGTCACTTCCTCGCAGATCTTACCGTCACTTTCTGGAGATCTTACCGTCACTTTCTCCAGATCTTACAGTCACTTTCTCCAGATCTTACAGTCACTTCCTGGAGATTGTACTTGTGAACAGCAGTAGTAAGTTTGTCAATGAACTATAGATTGCTTGGCAGAGCAAGTATCACAGCCTGAGCAAAGTGACAAAAAACAGACCTCAACGCTGTTCTCATGTCCTAACCTCTCCTTTTCTCTTCTGTGCTCCAGTCGCCCTCTCTTTTTTAGAAATTACCCCCGTCCTGTTATGTTATGTTATTGCAACTTATATAGCGCACTTATACCTGTGGGTGTCTTGGCGCTTTAGGTTCAGCATACTAAGCCAGTAAAGCTAGTTTCTAAAAAGCCACATCTGGAGTGGGTTTCCAAACTCAAGAAGGGTGTGAATCCTCCTGAGATGTAGTGGGAGGGAGTTCACTGTTTGATGGTATTGTGGCTAAAGCTCCTACCTCCCCAGTCGTCTTTTTGATTCTAGTGGTGCTCATCAGATTGGCATTTGCTGATCGCACGGGTCTATTTGGAGAGCACCAACTGAAAATGTCCCAGAAAAAGGTCAGCCCTTCTCCGTGACGTGCCTTGAGGGCGATGCAGAGTGCCTTAAATTTAACACGCTGACAAACAGGCAGCCAATGCAGGTCCTGGATACCTGTCCTAATAGACTGATTTCCCTTATTTCCCCTTCATTCATCTTTTCAACATTCTCTTCACCTTCCTTCCCTCAACCTATTCTTTTACGCGTTCTCCGTCACCCCATTGATTTTCCCACTCCAATCTCATCAACCTTCCCCGTCACCTTCTGCAGCCTCCTAACTCTACCCTCATCTCCACCACCTGTGTGGTCCTCCTAACTGAAGGTACGCTTTACTCTGCACTACACCCTCTACCAATGGTTCAAGCTTTGCTACTTGCACCGGTAATATGAACATAGCACAGATTGTTCCGTGGGACTCCCTCCTGTTGTCCCATGGGGTACATATATATGTCAATACCATGGATCGTATATGTAGGAGGACACACACGTTATATACTATCAAAAAGGTGACAATCAATATATTAAAAGGGGCAGGTGGTACAGTGCTCAAAAGGTGCAGTAATTAACATATGGTACATATATACAGTGTGGCTATCTATAAATTCAACATACTGTTCCAGAGACCAAAATTGTGACAAATGATCCCCACAAAAGAGTTGACGTTTCGACCCACAATGCTAAATATAGTGGGCTTCTTCAGGGCTCCATGTGACAGGGCACCTCATAAGTTGTATGTGACTCGCCTATAAGGAGGTCTCCTATCCAAGTATCTGAATACTTCTCACTAGAACAGTTCAAATCCAAATTCAAGTGATGGCTCCCACCAACTACGTGGGCAGCCAGGTCACCATCTCCCCTGTGTGCAAGGAAACGGGTAATAGGATGTCCCTGCCGAAAGCATCCATTTCACATTCCCTCCCACTAAATTGTTGCTGCCTTCTCCTGTGTCTGGCACCTCCTCTCTTAAAATGTTTTCTATCATTCATACTCCTTCCTCTTCTTCAGTCTAAGATCCTCACACATTCCCCGTTCTCACGCTATCCTGGTTTCTCCATCTTCTACACCTTCCTCTGACCTTCCTATTTCACGCTTTTTCTTCAGATGCCCCAATTCTCCAATACCTCATCTCTCTCCCACCCTTACTTCTCTAGATCACTACTCACAATTCTCTCTTCCTGACCATCATCTCACCCTCATTTGACGCACCTTCCTTTTGCACAAGTTTCGTTCAAGTTCCACCTCCTTCTCTCTAAGGTCCAACTGTATCCAATATACTTACCTTTCCATTCTTTATTACGACTTACATCCTCTCACTGAAACGCTCGCCCTCTCACACACACTTAGCCCTCACTCCTCATTTCACTCACATAACCCTCTTGCATTCCTTCTCATAGATCTAAATCTCCCTTACTCTCCACCCTCCTCTAAATGCACTGCAGGATATCCAATAAATGGAGAAATCCAGCTGTAGTCGAAAGTAAAACAAGTTCATCTGTTATCATTGGGTAGAATTTATTATATCGTCATAAATTCACCTTCATAATAATGCACCACAGCCGGGTTCTTCGCCCGGTTCGTAACGATCACGACGCGTTTTCCTCAACCGACGCAGATGTTTATTGGTCCCCTGATGAAGGGCTTTACTCAGCCCGAAACGCATTGAGACCAATGACTCACAATTTGAGAGCCAAAAACTCTTGCTACTACAAACAGAAATAAGTGAAGTAAACACAGTACATCAGCATTATTATGAGAAGTTGAATTTCTGATGATATAATACATTCTAAGCAATGGGAACAGATTAACTTGTTTTACTTTAGACTACAGTTTGATTACGCCATTTATTGGATATCTTGCAGTGTCAAAGAATGTTGACACTACAATCCCAGGGGAAGAAAAAGATGAAAAATAAATAAATCAGTGACGCTAGACTTCAACATTGGGCAAAAGGCTTCAATAAAGAAATGGAAAATCTCAAAGCCACTTACGCAGCACTTTAACACACATGGAAGAGGCACTCAGGCTAGGATAGTAGAAACCAATCCAGTACACTCCACATTTACAGAATATCCATTAGAGAGAGAGAAAAAAGAAAGAAACCTTCCTTCTCTCTTCTGGCCTTGGTATCGTGCCCCATAGAGGGGGTCTTGAGAACTATCTCCGACTTTAAAGACCAAACAGCATGTTTCAAGGACTCAGTTCTCTTCCAAGCGCCCTGTGATGCTCCGACCACTCACTTCATACAATCAGACAAGAGTTACACACACTCACGAGCTCACACGACCCAAGAAACACCCCGAACCAGTAGAGCGGACCCACACAGCTAAAAGAAGAACAACTAGGACTTTCTCTCAGATCAATTCTTTAGAGGACCAACATCAGATAGCAAAAACATCTGGAAAACCAGTGCACCCATAGCTCCCTGGCCATTGGTGAGGACACCAACCATATCAGGCCTATCACAGAAGCAGCACAGGTTATTACAAATACTTCAACTAATGCATGTACCCGGCCGAAAGAGCTCAAATGCTCTCCTATCAAATCTGGTCTGGATGCAAAGGACCTGGTGACCTACAGACCAATGGCACACGGATGGGACTTGGCTAAAATAAGTGAAAAGGCAGCCAACATACTGATGCAGCAAAACCGAAGAGAAATAAATCGTTCTTCGAGGTGCTTAGGCCGATCCATCCTTTCGGCATGACGGATTTGATCTTTCTTTCTATAACTCAGCCATCTTGATCCCATTTGACTTCTCAGCCGCCTTCAACACAGTCGACCACTCGACACTACTGACCGGACTGGAGAATGTGAGCATTAGCAAAAGCCTTATCCTGCATCGGTTTCGTCCCACCCAACGGGAGCCACACTATCTCAGGGCCGCCATTCACATCGAACCCCTACGTCTTGGATACGGACGGCCGCTAGGGCTCAGCCATCTCGCCAAACGTTTTCAACATCAACCTGTGCCCGGACTGATTCAGTTCTTTGGTGTGCAAGTCACAACTGCACATGACACCTAGATTATTTCAGTGCACCTCCTGACAGCTTCTTTCCCTTTGTGTCTGCGTCCATAATTCAGTGCTTATGGCTCGGGCACAGAGGTAAAGAGATTCCCCTATTTGTATCGGGCTACGCCCCCAGGCAAATGAAGGAACGCCCTTTAAAGATCTCTAGTGCTACATGTGTGCCAGGGCTAGCAGTGTTACAAAGAGGCCGCACACGCCTCTGCAATCCTTCTTTATTACCCAAGCGCCCCAGGGGCACACAAAGCAGGCGCACCTGCCCGTGGCATCCCAGGGGCCTTTCTATAATGCAGCCCCAGAAGTCCCCTTCGATGCACACATTCAGGGCTCGAGTCGGGGTACCACGCGGGTGGACGGCGTCCACCCACTTATTTTACCAGGAGCTCGATAACTGGAGCAAATGGAGCCACACATTTACCGTTTGGCCTCTCTGGGGCGCGATCGGCGCTCATTCAGAACGCTGCTCACGCGCTGGATTCTCTGATGCAATCGCATCTAAGGGGTGAGCGAGGGGATGCAATGAGTCTGATGGTGCAAGCCACCTTTCGTGACGTCACTTCCTGTCGTGACATCAGCGTCCCCCCACTTCTCTTTTTAGGTCTCGCCTGTCGATGCGCATGCGCATCGAGCAAGGCGAGAGTATTGGCACTTATCCGCTCTTTATCCACACTGCAAGGAATCGTGGCGATTCCTTGCAGTGCACGATAAATTTAAGCTCAATGCGCATGCGCATTGAGCTTAAATGCGCGTGCACATGCACCCAGCCGCCTACTCTCTCTCTCAGCCTTCCCACAACTCCGCCCCCTCACTACTTGATTGCACGGCCGCTAGGCCGTGCCTCCCCTACTCTCCTCCCCCCTCCTCCTCTCCTCCCATGCCTGCCTGCCTGCCTCAACTCTCCGCCTCCCGATCTTTTCCTAGCTCCTGATCTTCTCCTGCCGGGGTTCCGATTTCCCTTGCACCCCCGATCGTCCCCTGATTTCCTCTTGTCTCTGCCCTCGCCGGATCCTCGGTTTCCTACTTCCTGGCTCCCTTTTCCCGGCTTCCTGGTTGCGCCTCACCGAACCCGGGGCATCTCCTGGGCGTTGCACCCTCCGGTCGGCGGAGCCTGAAAGTGAAACCACGCGGGCTCTTCCTCCTGACGCTGCTTTCGGTTCTGAAGGAACACGTGTGCAGACTACAGATGAAAGCCATCTGCCCCGCGCCCCCTCCCCCTAGCACCCCCAGCCCGAGGCAGCTTCCCCTGCACAGACCTGCTCTCGGAGGTTCAATTATCGATCCTGTTTCCGGTGCCTTTGTGTAATGCCCTCCTAACACACACACCCTCTCCCCCGCTCCGCCCCCTCCCCGCCATGTCGCATTTCTCCTCCCCCCTCCCCGGTCAGGTTTAAACAACAGCACAGAAAATTATATCTTCGACGTGACTCAATAAACCAAGAGCTCGTGGTGCAGCAGGGGCAGTCGTGCAAGTCTGACGTGACATTCATGGACGCGGCCACGTGCGTCACTCAGATTGGAAGGGCAGCGGTGTCCACAAAGTCATGGTTGCGTGTAACCCAAAACACATCACTCTTCTGGCAGCAATTTCCCAGCCTGCATTCCCTGACGGTGAAGGTGAGCAGGCAGTGTAATGAGAATGGCGCGGATTTATGCCCACCTGCCCAAAATAAATCGCTGTGCCTGGTGGCCCTTATTTGTTGTTTATCCTATTTTAATCAGGGTTTGTTTTCTAACAATGAGCGTTCTCTTTTATTTCTCGAATTACCTCCTTTTACAGCGCTTCACCCATCGCCATAGTTACTCAACGGTCGGGTGTAGCCCGATTCGCCGCAGGGCCGTAACAGACGGAGCAGGGCAGTATGCGATACAAAAGCCCCCGTACGGAGGAAATGTGCCGTACATGGCGCGATATACGCTACTAAATAAAAAACAAATAGTTGCCACATTGCGATTATTACCCCAGCTTTCCTAAGTAAAATGTGTAAAAGCGTGTTACCTATTACAAGCTTTAGGCCACAGGCGTTACCATGCAGCCAGCCACGCGGGTGAACGGATGGGGCGGCGAACCCCTTACAAAACCTTAAGATATTTAATGGGTCGGTCAGGAAGGGATTCACAAGAAATGCCATACTAAATTCCCTTAAAGGAAAAACAACTAACTCAATGCAGCTCACATGTAAGGTCTAGATGGAGTTAATGCTTTAATGGATTGCATGACTCCTTGTAAAGGGTCAGCGAGACATAGACCGCGTGCAACTGGCGGGCGCTGTAAACTTCTTTCATCCACCTCCCACTCTCCGTGGCTAAACATTGCCTCACCAGGCTCCCCGCCGACCTCTACGTCGAAAAATAGCCGAGGGTTGTCTGGACATGAAGGCTTGCTGACCGGTGCTGGGAAGGACATGCTGCTGCGGTTCCTGCAGGCAGTCGATCACTCTATTGTGCGGCAAATACTATCCCTCTCTGCACCGGCTCCGCAAGAAACACACTTCCGCCTGCAGCCACCGGATATCCGCCTCCATGGTCCAATCACAGCACCGAGTAAGACGAACCGAACACCAGGAACACTAGAACAAAATGTCATGGGTGCAATTTTGAAGACATGCGTCTCGTAACTGGAGCCCCGTTTCTGTCTTATCTGTCTATACAGCGCTAAGAGGGGTGTTATGATAATAAAATGGCTTCCAGCTCCGGCCCCCAGGTTGAGTTTGCTTTCTTTCCTCTGTTGACATTTCGCCCCCGGCCTTCTCCAGATTCCGTTACAAGTGGACAAAGCACTACAGCAAGTGGTTGTGTGTATGGAACACCCTCTGTGGAGGCCACAGCGTTGTGTCGTTCTCATGCGGCCAGGGGGCATTTGCTAGCTTTTCCGAGAGGAACCCCTCACCCTCACCCACCCTCACCCTCAACCCCTCAAACTCACCCTCACTCACCCTCACTCACCCTCACTCACTCACCCTGATCATCACTCACCCTCAACCCCTCACTCACCCTCAACCCCTCACTCACCCTCACTCTCACTCATCCTCACTCACCCTCAACCCCTCATCCTCACTCACCCTCAACCCCTCACCCTCACTCACCCTCAACCCCTCACCCTCACTCACCCTCACTCACCCTCAACCCCTCACCCTCAACCCCTCACCCTCAACCCCTCACTCACCCTCACCCTCACTCACCCTCAACCCCTCACCCTCACCCTCACCCTCAACCCCTCACCCTCACTCACCCTCAACCCCACTCACCCTCACTCTCACTCACCCTCACCCTCGCCCTCAACCCCTCACCCTCACCCTCACCCTCAACCCCTCACCCTCACTCACCCTCAACCCCACTCACCCTCACTCACCCTCAACCCCACTCACCCTCACTCACCCTCAACCCCACTCACCCTCACTCACCCTCAACCCCACTCACCCTCACTCACCCTCAACCCCACTCACCCTCACTCTCACTCACCCTCACCCTCAACCCCTCACCCTCAACCCCTCACCCTCAACCCCTCACCCTCAACCCCTCACTCAACCACCCTCAACCTCACTCACCCTCAACCCCTCACCCTCACTCACCCTCACTCACCCCCACTCACCCCCACTCACCCCCACTCACCCCCACTCACCCCCCATCACCCCCCATCACCCTCACTCACCCTCACTCACCCTCACTCACCCTCACTCCATCACCCTCACTCCATCACCCTCACTCCATCACCCTCACTCCATCACCCTCACTCACTCACCCTCACTCACCCTCACCCACCCTCACTCACCCTCACTCACCCTCACTCACCCTCACTCACCCTCACTCACCCTCACTCACCCTCACCCTCCCTCACACAGTGCAATAGTTCTCAGACCATTTCAGTTAGAGCTTTTAGAAATGTTTATGGCTTTTTTTATTTGTAATACTTTACCATTGGCTACAGGAAACAAAAATGCTAAAACATTTACAACAAAAAACCCATAAACAATTCTAAAAGCACTAACTCTAATGGTGCGAGACCTATTGCATTTCCAATGCTTGTTTATTTAGGACTTGTGCCCTGCACACATTGGTCTAGAACCAGAAATAGACGCTGTGGTAAACTCCTCAACAAACTCACAATCTTAAAACAGATAAACCCCTATCTGAATTTAGTCCAGAGTTCAACAACAGCCCGGTTTATTCGCCGTCGTCCGGACCACGAGAACAGCTTGGGTCCAGGAGTCAAGAAACCCCAGCTAAACCAATGACAAAAGGCCCAGAAGAGAGCGGCCACCTGTACCCCCGGGGGCCACATCACCTCCTCCTTCCTGGCACTGCGCAGGCGCCCACTGTCCCGGCAGATCATATTCAAAGCACTTTGCTTAGCTCATTATACACCATATGGATTCGGACGAACATTTTAAATACAAGATCCACCCCTCCCATGAGTACCCCCACTCCAAAGCACTCCTTGGCCTGACAGAACCAGGCGCCCACAAAACCAGACTCCAAGGGCCTCCTGTCTCAGACTCAGTCCAGGCCAGGCCAGAGAGGTGTGGGGCTCCAAGAGTCTGCCCACCCAGACAAGAAACTAGAAAAACATCTCTTTTCAGAAGGCTGTAAAAATGACTTTTAAAATTGTCGCCCCCTAAGGGACACTTAAGCAGCTTCAAGAACACACCCACCAATCACAAAACTAGTAAACCGCAATGCACCATGGGACAATACTTCTTGCAGACAAGAACTCAAATGTTTTGTAGGGTGAAATAAAGCTGCATGAAGGTTAATCTCCCCCTCACACACACTGTATTGTAATTGCATTTATATAGCGCTTACTACCCTTGACGAGGCGTTGAAGTGCTTTTTCGGCGAGTAGCACGCTACTCCGGGACCCATAATGGATTAGTGTGGAATTAGTATATTGAAATTAGAAAGTGGTTTAAGTGGTGTATAGGTCAGTCAGTTATTTGGATTCCGAAGAATAGAAGAAGAAAAAAGGTGTGTATTTATATAACGCTGGTTACCCCATATGGGGTGTTGAAGGGCTTTTTTGGGCGAGTAGCACGCTACTCCGGAAACCCATAAAGGATTAGTGTTGAATTAATACGGTGAAATATGAAGTAATTTCAGTGGTGGATATTAGTGAAAGAAAGGGTTGCATTCATATAGCACTTGTTACCCCTGATGGGTGTTGAAGCGCTTTTCTGGCGAGTAGCACACTACTCCGGAACACATAAAGGATTAGTGTTGAATTAATATGGTGAAATATGAAGTAATTTCAGTGGTGGATATTAGTCAGTTATTTGGAGTGAGAAGGATAGCGGAGGGATAGAAGGGAAAAAAAGGTTTGCATTTATATAGCGCTTGTAACACTGATGAGGTGTTGAAACGTTTTATTGGCGAGTAGCACGCTACTCTGGAACCCATAAAGGATTAGTGGTGAATTAGTATAGTGGAATATGGAATTTAGAGAAGGGACATACCGCTTAAGTAAGTACCATCATGCCTCTCTGGAGGCAGCTGAGCCCTGCTTAGAGAGAGAGAGGACCGTCCAGTTATTGGCAGCACTTGGCTCATTATCACCTCGACCCCATTCAATCGGTGGCCTCTTTAACATGGAATATCCTCTCACAAACAGCCACACCTCAGTTACAGCTATCACGGGTATGGCGTAACCCACCCGTACCGTTCCGCCCCCCAGCAGCATCCCCCGGCGCTGATTGGACGGCAGAGGAGACTCACCAGTTTGATGCTGTCCTCGGGCCGCAGCAGGTCCACCATCGCCTGCAGGTGGCCCCTCTGCTGCAGGTCCTGGTCCTGAGCACTTTTGTTCCGCTTGTGAGTCTTGTGCAAGGGAGGGGTGGGGGCGCTGGGCCCGTCAGCCTCCTCTTCTTCCTCCTGCAGGAGCAGAGCGGCCCCTTTCACCATCACAAAGCTGTGCCTGTGGGGGAGGGTGGAGAGGTGAGAGGGAGCACTCGAATAAAGAGGAGAGATGAGGAGTTCAGCAGAGAAGAGGAGGAGCAGAGGGAACAGGTGAGATGAGGAGTTCAGCAGAGAAGAGGCGGAGCAGAGTGAACAGGTGAGATGAGTTCAGCAGAGAAGAGGAGGAGCAGAGTGAACAGGTGAGATGAGTTCAGCAGAGAAAATGAGGAGCAGAGTGAACAGCACCGGCAGTTTTTTAAAGGGGGCCTCGAAATGGGCCTCTATCGGGCTCTATTTTGTGCCCTGGCACAGGCGGTCCGTTTTTTCCGGACTGCAGTGACAGCAGGCACATAGATGTGCGATGTTCACACTGCTCGCTTCTCACTAGTGGAGAAGTGACCTCATGACGTCATGCCAGGTGAGCCTTGTAGGGGAAGGGAAATCCTTTAAAGAGTCATATTCTGTCTGATTTCCCTTCTCTTTTTGAAACTCAGAAGCAGCAGCATTGTTGTGGTGTCACGAGGGCTTCAAGTGGAAGCTTTTTCAATATTATATACAAGCCATAGTTGCTGCTTATTTAACGTATGCAACTAACAACCACTGACAAAGCCAATAGTCCTGACTTGTAGATATGATGAGACTTGTAGTATCCTATCTGGATGTAATGACAGAAACAGCAAAATACAATTGTAGCAGCACACTATGCTAAGCACAGATTTGCCAATGTGTTTTAAGCCATGCCTTTAATTACACTGGCCACGCCGCTTTGAGAGACCCCCCAGTTTTTTCATCCAACTTAAAGCCCTGGAAAGAACGGAGGAGGTGAGACGAGACCGGACCACAGCACAGTGGAGAGATGATGAACTCGAATGAGAAAGAGGAGGAGCAGAGTGAACAGGGGATCGAATCATAAAGATATTGTACAAGTTACTTACATTGCGGTTAGCCCCTGAAATTGGTCGGCTGATCCACCCAGACCAGTGTGGGTGTATACCCGGACAGAGCACTGCCGTGAACATACCCGGGACGAGCACTGCTGTGAACATACCCGGGACGAGCACTGCCGTGAACATACCCGGGACGAGCACTGCCGTGAACATACCCGGGACGAGCACTGCTGTGAACATACCCGGGACGAGCACTGCTGTGAACATACCCGGGACGAGCACTGCCGTGAACATACCCGGGACGAGCACTGCCGTGAACATACCCGGGACGAGCACTGCCGTGAACATACCCGGGACGAGCACTGCTGTGAACATACCCGGGACGAGCACTGCCGTGAACATACCCGGGACGAGCACTGCTGTGAACATACCCGGGACGAGCACTGCTGTGAACATACCCGGGACGAGCACTGCCGTGAACATACCCGGGACGAGCACTGCTGTGAACATACCCGGGACGAGCACTGCTGTGAACATACCCGGGACGAGCACTGCCGTGAACATACCCCGACCGAGCACTGCCGTGAACATACCCCGACCGAGCACTGCCTTGAATATTCGCCGGTTAATGCATGCCCCACATGAAGTGGGGGACAGAGAGGGGGCGTTGGTCATGGTGTCAACTGACATTGCCAATGCATTTGATACCATTACTTGGAGATTCCTTTTATCAGTCCTGCAACGTATGGGGCGTGGTCCGCAATTTAGAAAAGGGGTGAGCCACTTATACACCGAGCCCATGTCTAGGGTTAGGTTGGGTAGCCTCTGCTCAATCCCTCCGACGGTTGGAAGGGGCACGCGACAGGGGTGCCCATTGTCGCCCCTGTTATTCGCGATGACACTGGCACCATTGCCCTCAAGACTCCGGTGAGACATGGCAAGGTGGGAAATATGAGTGAGGTACAGACCATTTAATTTCGCTTCATGCGGACGACACACTTTTCTATCCAACTGCTCCGAGAGCGCCCCTCTCGTTACTATTAGAACAATTTGACATATTTGGGGACATGTCCGGACTATGCATTAATGTGGCTAAGTCCTTATTATTTCCCCTGGGCTGCTAGAGATTCGGGACCCCACTGCACTGCCGATCTTGCCTCTGTGCTGGGAAACAGAACGCTTCCTTTATTTGGGTAGAATGGTGGCACATACAACTCAGAATCTGCATGAATATAATAGTGCTCATGAGACAGAGGGCTTGACTAAATCTGTGCACTTTTGGAACACACTCCCCTTTCGCTCATGGAAGTGCTGCAGTGGCGAAGATGGCGATCCTCCCACGTGGTCTATGTACTCTACAGCACTCTTTAGACACATCACCCAGGGCCGTTTTTGAGCACCTACACTCTTGATTGACAACGTTGGTGTGGGCGGAGCAGGGTCACCTGTGAGGTTCTGTAGCTAACATTGGAGGAAGGGGGATGGGCTTTGCTCAATACGGAAACTTACTATCTCGCATTTCAGTTACAACATGCAGCACACTGGCTGTCTGATGGGGGAAACTGGGAAAGGGTATTACTCAAGGCAGGGGCGGCCTTAGGCATGTGCAAGCTGTGCACCTGCAAAGGGCCACCAAACTACAAGGGCCACCACGACAATATATATCCTTAATATAATAATCCTCTGAGGATGGTTACATATTTGTGTGGCGGCCCCTGGCAGGGATTTGGCGGCCCCCGGCTCTGTTCCACTTCCAAACACCCTGACCCCCTCCCCTCTTCACTGGCCTCCGTGCTCCGCCCCGCCCAGACCCACTCATCCGGGGCCCCCTACCTACGCTCCCTGCCCAGGGCCGCCATGAGCCTAGAGCCGTCCCTGCTCAGAGATGCCCTACGAGAGGAGACCTTGTCACAGTTTCTCTACCATGGTGGGCAGGCTGACCCCACGCTGCCATATCTAATCACACATACATCATCGCTATGGGAGAGGACGGGGAAGGTGGCATTCAGACGTGTCTCCTTTGCACACAAGCTTGGCTTTTGGGATCTACCAGCGTTCCGCATGTTATCCAGAGCAGTCGATGTGTCTGGAGTGCTGAGGGGGGGCTCGACTTTGAGTGCCCTTTACCCCAATGACCGGTTTACCACGTTTTAAGGCAGCATGTGACCTTTGGAGTGAGAAGGGTCTAGTTTTTAAGTCGAGCATTCAAGACCTCTTGTATATACTTTAGTATATACTTATATGTATATGTACTTTGTGGGCTCTGGAGATCAGCCCTAGGACTTGCCTGCTTCCGCATAGGAACATTTTTTTCTGTTCAACTGCCGCTATTTAACTGTCTTGATAGAAAACGACCAGCAGAGGTCAGTAAAATACCAGAATCACTTTAGCATTATCTAGATTCCAGTCTAGTCCATGGAAATGGTCTTTCACGAGCACCCGTAGACAATATTTTATTCAAATCTTGTATTTCCAGTGATATGACCACCGAAGGCCCTGATTTTATATTAAAACCAGAGCTTTGGACTATACCATTCCCCGCTGAAAGGCAATATTTTTCTCCATGTCTTCCCATACCTGGCATGTCACACAGTTTGGTGCTTACTTTCCCTTCATGTTAAAGAACAGTAGATGTTTCAGCACACAGGCTAATGTGCTGCAGAGCTAATACATACAAGTACCCAAAGGCGAGACCGATTGCATTGCAAATGCTTGTTAACCGATGTAAGCATTGTGCATACTGTGCAACAGGTCCGCCCTACATACCCGGACGTCCCCCCTCTTCGGAATGGTTTCGAATGTTACTAGAATACGGTGGAGGTAGACACTTGGTTTCTCATTCATACAGAGGCGTGACGACAAACCTAGAATCACAGGTCAGGATAGGGAGAGGCGGGAAGAGGGACTCGGTGCAGCACGGCAGACACACAATGGAAAGCTGCTTGTGCACTTGTAAAGCAAGGGATGAGCAGTGCACAGTTCAAACTAGTACACTTCAATCATCTAGACCGCACATATGTTGCCATGGCATCCCCACATAAAATAGACCCCACCTGAACCGACGGATTCCACTGGTGTCAGGACAGACCTACAGCCTTTCTTCACTTAGCCTGGTACTGCATCCTGGTACATGCGTACTGGGAGTCGGTGATTGAGGGTATGGAAGGGAAACTGGACCCCGTCACCTGTCCGGAGGGAACTTGAAATTAAAAGGGAATTTATCAAGCGATCTTAAGCCGCAGGTATCAAGGCGCTGAATTTAAAGAATTCAAACCCCTGTCTGGGATCCCTCGAAAAGGAACAGCTAATCTAATAAATCCAAAAGTACAAGCCTAAAGCGGGAAAAGACAGGTTTTTAAATGTTTTCCAAAGGAGTAGGTTTTAGTGATGTATTTAGGCAAGGTGTTCCATAATTTCACAGCTGCCACAGAGAACGACTGAGCGCCCCATCTTGCCTGTCGAAATTTAGGGACCACAACTTTCTTGCCCGAGGCTTATCTCAAATGCCTGGCCGGCCTGTACCGATGAAAGGCGGAGCGGATTTCCAATGCTCCCTTATCGTGAAGCGCAAGGGGCACTATAGTAAGTGCCTTGAAGACCACGCGCTTTCCAATGTGCAGCCAGCGAAGATTCCGAAGACCTCCTTCTACGGGAAGATGTTTCAGGATGTTGAGGATGAGCCGCGCCGCGGCATTTTGCACCGTCTGAAGTTTGGCACCTTGTTTGCAGAGCCAGACTAGGTCAGGACCAGGAACCTCAATGGTACAAGCCCCAAACACCCTCCTGTGGCCAACAAATAGGTTTTGACAGATGAGCTAGGACTAGAGTGAAAAGGAGACATGAGGGTACTCATAAGGACAGGCGAGCTGAGGAGCAGAGGAGGCAAGTGAGGGGCAGAGACGAGCACAGGAGAAGAGAAAAGCACAGAAGTGGAGTCTAAGAGGAGACCTGAGGGGAACAGAGGAGCACCAGAGGACAAGATCTGAGAAGAGAGATGAAGAGCACAGTTGAAGAAGACAGATATATCCTTGAAGGGAGGAGGACACAGTTATAAATAAAAATCATAGGAGAAGAGAAAAGCAAAGAAGTGGAGTACGAGAGGAGACCTCAGGAGAACATAAAGGACAGAGGAGCATCAGAGGACAAGACAGAAGGAGAGAGAGACGAGGACCACAGCTGAAGAAGAGACATGTATCCGTGAAGGGACGAGGACACAGTTGTAAAGAAAAATAAAATGGAAAGAGCACTATTGGAGTGATATTGAACTCTTACCTTCTCTGAAAGCGGCTCCTCCGGAGGCACTCTTCATCCTGGGAGGAAGTAGGAATTGGACAGAGGAGGCAGAGGGATAGCGAAGATGGCACAAGGGGAGGCATAGAAGGAAGGAAGAGGAGCGGAGGGATAGAGGGTTGGAAGAGGGGCAGCGGAGGGATAGAGGGTTGGAACAGTAGAGAGCGGAGAGGCGGTAGGATGAGAAACAAAGTGGGTCGACGAGGGCAGATAAGTGAGGGGGGGGAAACAAATGAGAGATTTGTTAGTTATGCCTGTGCTGATGGGGTTCAAGTTCAGGGTTAATTAATTTAACAATTAAGTCATCCCCCCCAAAAAAATCACATACATTATCAATGTATACACTTTAATCAATACAAAGTAACCAACTCTTAAAACAGAAGTATTTACATGCTGGTGTACCTATGTATTTGCCAGAGCAGCCGTGCCCACCCATCTCGTCCTGCCCCTTCGATCACAGACTACGGCGCTGCTACCCAGGCTTTGAGTAGACCCTACACTCGCCTGAGGAGCTTGGGATCAACACCCCACCCCCAAGAACTCCCATCACAAGCAAACACTCCACACCAATACGTATGATTTTAGCAATGACACATGAAAGGTTGGGTGTATCTTACAATGTAAGAGGAAATATAGACGAAAGTTTACTGGATTCAGACACATACGAATGATGAACATAAAAAAAATGGGTCCTTGTGCATGTAGGTGATCTTCGTGTAGCTAAAGATTGAGAAGCCAGACATACCTTAAAAATAATTCACAAACTGTGTCGTCTTCTGTGTAAATCGGTCTTTGCCTACTTAGATGGTTAGAACGATGTAGATTTCTTTGTACTATTTCTCGAGTCCGTAATTATTTCATGAGTTCTAAAGCTGCTGGAACCATAGGAAGCAACTAAGACTTGGAGTCTGAGAAATGAAGATACTTTGGTTACCGGGTGTTTGCATTCTCATGTTCAAATTTTGCATGGGGCAAGAATTCGAACCAGTTATTTCGAGAGACACTGCAGCTATATTAGACATTGCTCCAATAATATGGTTGGCCCTCTCTGTCTGTCCATTAATCTGGAGGGGTGGAAAATCCAGATGATAAGCTCTGATCAATCTCTAATGAAGAGCAAAGGGATTTTTAAAAGCGAGAAAAGTATTGGGTTCCTCTATCAGAAATAACGGCATGTGGTAGACCACGAAGACAAAATATATCCAAATAAATCTTTATGCAATTACAGAAGCCTGGTATTGGTTTAAATGGAGAAAAATGGGCAGCCTTTGACAATAGATCTACATTGACCATAATGAAACTCGATCCATTGGAAAAAAGCAGATCTGTGATCAAGTCAAACGAAATCAGCGGAGAGTGCACTGGTAAGGAAAGCAAAGAGCCAAAAATGTTAATCATGTGTAGACTAGCCTTGGAAACATATAGACAACCTTGCACAAACATTTGAACATCTTGAGGTGCTGCTGGTCATCAGAAAGACCGAACAACCCAATTAAATGTGGTTTAATCTCTCTATGTCTGGAGATGGAGGAGTTATGATATATTTAAAGAACAACTTGAAGAAATAATCAAGACCGCTGATAAATGAGACAATGGTGTCTTACACCATGTCGGGGCAATAGATCGCATCTGAGAGCGCAACTCAAGGTGTCTCCTTCCAGACAGATTTACTATTAGTTGAGCATCGCCAGCATACATCACCACTTGAACATTATGACTTTTAATGATGTCTGCCAGGGGTTTCATATATACATTGAATAGGTGGGGCTCAAGATGGAGCCCTGAGGGACTCCTTTCGTAGAGTGAAACCGATCCGAAACACAGGATTTGAGTGCAACTTGGAAGGGACTGTCCCGTAAAAAGGAACTGGAACAGGTGGGCAGCAGGCAAGAAGACTCAAGGAACATCATCATAGAATGACTTACGATCGATCTCCAGCACAAAAGAACCAGGACGACTAAAGGGGATTTACTAAAGAAAGAGCTTAGGATGCAGAATAATGTTCAGAGGTGCTCCACGGTGGGAAGAGTTTTGATCAATCTCCAATAGAAGAGGAGGGCGGAATCAGTAACGAGGAACGTCGGAGAACGGCTGAGATGCCTCCTCGGGAAGGACCAGACGGCATTCCTGATCTGCTGTGGAATGACGAATGGAGGAACCGCAAGGAGTAGAGGTCTTCACTATAGAAAGAGTGCATATGAATCATGGGGGGGGGGGGGGGGGGGTATGAGGGTCTGGTGAGGGAGAAAATGAGGGGGGAAGACGGTCTCCACTAGAGAGGTCTGCTGACCCACCTCTGTGAAAAGGACCAGGAAGACTAGAGGGCCGCTGATCGATTGAGCACCTTTAAGTAAATAAAGAAGAGAGGGACCCAAGGAGTAACCCTTAATAGATCACTCGGGAGACTTACTTGAAGACGATAGGAGGCTTGGTCTTAGCCGACACTTGTTCATAGCAAACACTTGCGACCCATCTACAGCTGGAGAAAAACCATCTCCAAATTTAGGAATCAATCAAAAGCCACCTGTTCAGAAGTGTTCGGCGTCTAGCTTCGTGTTCCTGGACCTGGTCATCCAAAAAGAGAGTTCATGCCCCGTACCCATCCGTACTGGTCCATGCCCATTTGTGCATACTGCAAAGCGCTTCATGACCCCATGAGGTGTAGCAAACTCTATACAAGTATAATTTACCAACTACAATGACTCAAAACTGATTTTCTAGCATGGATGGAGGAGTGTGGGGGGCAGAAGGTGATGATTGGGTCAGGTGCACAATCATTTGGGACGGGGGGGGGGTGATGACTGGATATGGGGCACAATCACTGGGGGTTGTGGGGGGGGGGTAGGGAGGGGGAGGGTGATGACTGGATCAGAGACACAATCATTCGGGGCAGATGACACTTGAGGGACCAGGTGGCTAAAGGAGTGGCCAGAAAGTATAGTCCACAGACAAACAATACGAAGTGACCGGCAGGTGCAGAGCAAGACATGATCTTGAAGCCAATATGAGATCCTCGTGAAGGGACATGCCACTCCGCCACACCGAGGATCTGAAGATGCCTAAGAAAGGCCACTGAGGAAGTGGACATGAGAGAGAATTCTGCGCGGAGTCCCTAAAACCTTCCAACAACTTGAATCTTGTGCAACATGGAGACAGGGGGCTGCATTAAGAAAAGGTACAATTCTTCAGAAAATTGCCCAACCAGACAGGTTAGTTTGAGGTCAAGTAGCAAAAAGGGGGTCTCACTGGATTGACCCGATGCTTAGGGACTCCTAGAATGCTAAAGTAGTTACAACATGCAGCATTTATATGGGGGGACAGGGTGCCAGAATGCAGGTGGGTGGATTTCAAAGCATCTCCCACAATCAGTCCTCATAACTGGTACCCAGTGACATCTGACCCTTGACCTTGCCAGGTAGGTCGCTCCCCCCACTGCAGCTGCACCAGCCTTTGTGCCTCGCACCCTTGCTCCTGCTGCCCATTCCTGGGTGCTGGTTTTTCCCTCGCCCCCCCTGCCCACTTTCCCGCCGCTGCTGCCCCTGCGGCTCGCCCCCCACGCCCATTCGCTAAACCCCTGTCTCCCGCCACCCAGCTGCTCCTCTCTCCCAGCTCCCCTTAAATCTGGCGACAGGGCACGGTGAGGAGAGCGACCCTTGACCTTGCCAGGTAGGTCGCGACCCCCACCCCGCTGCACCAGCCCTGGCACCTCACACCCTTGCTCCTGCTGCCCATTCCTGGGCACCGTTTTCTTTCTCGCGCCCCCCCCTGCCCACAGCCCGCTTTCCCGCTGCTGCCCCTGCGGCCCCGCCCAGCACCCATTCCCTAAACCCCTGCCTCCCGCCTCCAACCTGCTCCTCCTTTCCTGCTCCCCTTCAAATGGAGGCAGCTCCGCGACCACGCAGCGAATGCGTGCAGCAGGTGCACAGAGCCAGACCGCACTCAGCGCCAGAACACCTGGACCTCGCGAACGCCTCAACACCAGACTCCACTACGACGCCAGCAGTCTCCACGCACTTAACGCCGGCCGAAACCACACCTGCTTCCAGGCCGCCCACGAAATGGACCCACGGACCCTTCTCCTGCGACAGAACCACCAAACCTCCAAGGACTGGACCCAACCACCTCCGCTGCATACTCCTCAACACCCACTCCGCACGCAAACACGCCGTCGAGTTCTGGGATTTGCTCGACACCTCCACCCCAGACGTGGCCTTCCTGACAGAGACCTGGTGGAACGACTCCTCAGCGCCCGACATAGCCATAGCCATCCCGGATGGCTACAAGATCACCAGCAGGGATCGCGCCAAAGGAACCGGAGAAGGAATAGCCATCGTCCACAAGTCCACCCTCAAGGTCGCCACCCATGCAGACGACATCCTCAACGCCACCGAACACCAGCACTTCCGGATCCACACCGACCCCAACACCACCCTCAGAGGAACACTCATCTACAGACCCCCCGGACCCCGGGCTCAGTTCAGCGACTCTATCGCCGACCTCGCCAGCACCCACGCACTCGCCTCCACGGACTACATCCTCCTCGGGGACATGAACTTCCACCTCGAGAACAAAAACGACGCCGCCAACTCCGCCACCCTGATCGACAACCTCGGCCTCAGACAACTCGTCACAGCACCCACCCACGCCGCCGGCAATACACTGAACCAAGTCTTCTCCACAGGCACCTACGTCGCCTTCAACCACACCACCGAACTCCACTGGACCGACCACCGCTGCATCCATTTCACCTTCAAAAAACTAACCAAGCACCACCGCACCAAACAGCTGCCTCGCCACTGCTGGAGGAAAGTGTAAAGATGAGTCCAAAGCAGTTTATGGAAAGAAATTCACTTTACTTGGATAAGCATACATAGGAAGACCTCCAGCTCCTTCAGCAACTTCTTCTTACTGAGCTGCACTTTACGACATAACATTCTGAGCACCTAGCAACTCGCTCAGTATTCCATTAAGCATAAATCCTAACAGAAAGTTACCGACAACCGGCTGATCACCACCTTCGCCCAGAACCCACCCACTGACCCCACCAACCCAGACACCGCAGCCTGCAACCTCAGACAGTAGATCGACGACTGCGCCAACACCCTCGTCCTGCTCAAGAAACCCTCCAACAACCATGCCAGCAAGAGAGCCACCTGGTTCACCGACGAACTCCAGACCTCCAAACTCGCATGCCGGAAACTGGAGAAAATATGGCTCCACGAACGCACACCGAACAACCACGCAGCCCACTAGGACACCACCCGAAGACATCACCACCTCATCAGATTAGCCAAGAGATCCTCCTTCAAAGAACGCTTGGATAACAACGCACGCAACAGCAAAGAGCTCTTCTGCATCGTAAAGGAACTCTCCAATTCCAGTGCCAACGCCAATGACATCCCGCCCTCACAAGAACTGTGCTACTCACTAGTCCTCTTCTTCCATCGCAAGATCGCTGGCATCCACGACAGCTTTAACACCACGACCGCCCAGACTACACCAGACTCCACCTGTGAACAGCGCCATCCACCTGACCTCCTGGTCCAACGTCAACAACGACGAGACACACAAGGTCATGAACTCCATCCACTCATGATCTCCGTCAGACCTGTGCCCACACCACGTATTCAACAAGGCAGATGCAGCCATCGCACCCCAACTATGGAAGGTCATCAACATCCCCTTCGAAACAGCGACTTTCCCGGAAAGCTGGAAACACGCCGAAATCAAAGCCCAAGGCGGACCCCAAGGATCTCAAGGGCTTTCGGCCCATATCCCTGCTCCCGTTCCCAGCAAAGGTCATCGAGAAAATGGTCAACAGACAGTTGGCCCACCACCTGGAAGACAACATAATCTTTGACCCGTCCCAGTCCGAATTCAGACGAAACCACAGCACCGAGACAGCCCTCATCGCCGCCACAGACGACATCAGGCGCCAACTAGACAACAGCAAAACATCAGCCCTCATCCTCCTGGACCGGTCGGCCGCCTTCCACACGGTCTGCCATTGCACTCTAAAGACAAGCCTCTAGAAGCCGGAATCCAAGAGAAGTCCCTTGACTGGACCACGGCCTTCCTCTCCGGCAGAACCCAGAGCGTCCGCCTCCCACCCTTCCGATCCGAAGCCACCAAAATAATCTGCGGCGTCCCCATGGCAATTCCCTCAGCCCGACACTGTTCAACAGGACCCCCCCTCACACAAGTGGCCCGCCATCACGACCTCAACATCATCTCTTACGCCGACGACACCCAGCTCATCCTCTCCCTCACAAAGGACCCATACACCGCCAAAACCAACCTCCACGAGGGAATGAAGGCCGTCGCCAACTGGATGAGGAGCAGCCGTCTGAAGCTGAACTAGGACAAGACGGAGGTACTCTTCCTCAGACCCACCCCCTCAGCCTGGGACGACTCCTGGTGGCCTACCACACTGGGAACAGCACCAACACCCACCAACCATGCACGTAACCTAGGATTCAACCTCGACTCCTTCCTCTCCATGCCTTAACAGGTCAATGACATCTCCTCCTCCCGCTACAACACCCTCTGCATGCTTCGCAGGATCTACAAGTGGATTCCGACCGAAACAAGAAGAACAGTGACACAGGCCCTCGTCAGCAGCAGACTGGACTCCGGCAACGTACTCTACGCAGGAATCCCAGCCAAGCACCTACGACCACTACAACGCATCCAAAACACCTCCGCCCGACTGATCATCAACGTCCCCCGCCGCAACCACATCACCCCCCCCCCCCACCTGAGAGACCCCGTCGACAAGAGGATCACCTTCAAGCTCCTCACCCACAGCACTCCACAACGCCGGACCAGCCTACCTGAACAGCAGACTCAGCTGCCACACCCCCACCCGCCAGCTCCGCTCCGCCTGCCTCGCCCTCGCCGCTGTCCCCCGAATCCAACGAACGACCTCCGGCCACAGATCCTTCTCCTTCCTCGCCGCCAAGACCTGGAACACCCTCCCTACCCACCCACCTACGGCAGACCCAAGACCTACTCGCCTTCAGAAGACTCCTCAAGACCTGGCACTTCGAGCAGTAGCAGTACCCCCCTTCCCTCAGCACCTTGAGACCCTCATGGGTATGTAGCGCGCTTTACAAGTACTATGATTGATTGACCGGAAGGAAGGTGACATGACAATATTTGAGAAGTCCCATGTGCTGTGTAGTGAAGGCTGTTCCCAGATGTTGCGTAGTGATGGCTGTACCCAGATGTTGCGTAGTGATGGCTGTACCCAGATGTTGCATAGTGATGGCTGTACCCAGATGTTGGGTGGTGATGGCTGTACCCAGATGTTGGGTGGTGATGGCTGTACCCAGATGTTGGGTGGTGATGGCTGTACCCAGATGTTGGGTGGTGATGGCTGTACCCAGATGTTGGGTGGTGATGGCTGTACCCAGATGTTGGGTGGTGATGGCTGTACCCAGATGTTGGGTGGTGATGGCTGTACCCAGATGTTGGGTGGTGATGGCTGTACCCAGATGTTGGGTAGTGATGGCTGTTCCCAGATGTTGGGTGGTGATGGCTGTACCCAGATGTTGGGTAGTGATGGCTGTTCCCAGATGTTGGGTAGTGATGGTTGTTCCCAGATGTTGGGTAGTGATGGCTGGCAGCCCCCACCCCATCTTAACCAGTGACAGTAGAAGGCAGCACAATGGCCTTCTACCACCCTAGGGTGGATACCACAAAGACCAGCCGCGCCTCAACACCTGCCTCCATTTATACTGTGCGGGTACAGAGAGGGGATGGGACATGTCTGGGGCAGGGGGCAGAATAGGAACCTTTCTTGGTGTACTCTGTGACTTTTAAGGGATAGGTACAGTGGGCTCCATAGAGCCAGCTGTCTTCAGACAGTCTCACCCTGATGACCGTGAATAATTATTAAACAGATTGTTTCAAACACCGTTTTCCTTTAACTTATTTTTAATGCGGGTGACGTGGGAGAGTCCGTTGCACACATTTGCAGAGAAATGTGGTTTGTTTCCTTCTTTTAGATCCGAGCTCCCTTACTCGAGTCACAGATTATTTGCAGTTCCATTCGTGAGCTGCTGCTGGGTTCTAATATTAAAACACACGTCACTATCTCTGAATATTCGATGTAAACACATTTGTAGGAGTGCGCCTGCGCACGGCGGGTCACCTGCAAAAGAGGGCATGAAGCCGCTCTCACTGGATCATACATTCAAAGCTGTTCTGACCAGGGGCCCCCAAAACCATTAAAATGTCCCCGAGTGCACTCCTTGCATCTAAACCATTGTGAAGGATTCTAGCGCTTTAGCGCTGGTTGATGGACTCTAGCGCTTTAGCACTGGTGCACACATGCCGGCATCTAGGCGGATCCTTCCGGATCCAGCAGTTCTTCTCAAACGATGATCCGGGGAGAGCCATCACACCCTTCAGAGTCTGCCCATGAGGAGGGCGGGGGCACAGAAGCGCTGCCAGCGCGCATTCACTGTGCCCAGCTGTGCCCAGCTCCCCTGGCAGACGCTCTTCTTCGACCGGGGTTGGGCCCTGGGTGGGGAGGTCGGATGCATCCGGCTCCGGATGAGCCAAGGCGCCCTCACGTGGCCCTTTACGGCTGCCAAGAAACCACGTGAGACCTGAAGGTTTGTGTTAAGTCTCTCTGTAGCAAGCAGTGCACCTGGCCTAGCTCCTGGTTCTCCTGGTACTTTTCCAACTGGTTCTCTTAGCATTGGCCGTGCTTCTCCTGGTCCATGGCTACCTGGCTTTCCTGGTCCTGGCCGTGGACCTAGTTCACCAAACACCAGCTCATACAGCCACGTTCACCAGGACTACGGCCAGGTGCACCAGTACAAGGAAAGTCAGGTGGACAAGGACCAAGACAACCAGGACAGAGGCTAGGAACACCAGGAAAAAGGCCAGGTTAGCCACGACCAGGAGAACCAGGATCAAGGATGGCCATGTAGACCAGGGCCAGGAGAAAGTGGCCCTTAGGCACAAGAGAACCAGGACCACGGCCAGGTGCACCAAGACAAAGGGAGGCCAGGTAAGCAAGGACCAGAAGAACAAGGTCCATGGCAGGTGCCCCAGGACAAGGAAGGCCAGGTGGACCAGGCGAGCCAGGACACGGAAAGTCAGGTAGTCAAAGGCCAGGAGAACCAGGACCAAGGCTAGGTGCACTACAACAAGGAAGGCCAGGTGGACAAGGGCCAGAAGAAAGTGGCCTGAGACAAAGGAGAACCAGGACCACGGCCAGGTGCACCAGGGCAAGTATGGCCAGGTCGTCGATGACCAGGAGAACCAGGACTAAGGCCAGAAACACCAGGGCAATGAAGGCCAGGTGGACAAGAACCAAAAGCAAGGCCAGGTGTACCAGGACAAGAAAGGACAGGTAGACAAGGACCAGGAGAAGGGGGTTTTAGGCAGAGGGGAACCAGGAACAGGGTCAGGTGCACCAGCACAAGAAAGGCCAGGTAGGCAAGGACCAAGAGAATCAGGACCAAGGCCAGGTACACCAGAACAAGGAAGGTCAGGTAGGCAAGGACCAAGAGAATCAGGACCAAGGCCAGGTGCACCAGAACAGGGAAGGCCAAGGGGGGACAAGGAAAAGTACCAATTCCAGGTGCAAAAGGACAAGGAAGAACAGGTGGACAAGGGCAGGTGAATCAGGATTAAGACCAGATGCACTAGGACAAATAAGGCCAGATAGACAAGGACCAGGTGAAAAGTGGTCTGAGACACAGGAGGACCAGGGCCAGATGCACCAGGTCAAGGAAAACTAGGTAAACAAGGACCAGGAGAACCAGGACCAAGGCCAGGTGGACATGAACCAGGAGCAAGGCCAGGAGCACCAGGTCAGGGAAAACCAGGTGGACAAGGACCATGAGAACCAGGACCAAGGCCAGGTGGACATGAACCAGGAGCACCAAGACAAGGAAGGCCAGATGGACAATGACCAGGAGAACCAGGACCAAGGTCAGGTGGACAAGGACCAGGAGAACCAGGACCATAACCAGGTGGACAAGGACCAGGAGAACCAGGAGCACCGTCAGGTGCACCAGGACAAGGAAGGTCAGGTATACAAAGACCAGGAGAACAAGGACAGAGGCCAAGTGCACCAGAAAAAGGAAGGACATGTAGTCAAGGTCCAGGAGAACACGACCAAGGCCAGGTATACTAGGACAATGAAGGCCAGGGGGACAAGGACCAGGAGAACCAGGACAGAGGCCAAGTATACCATGACAAGGACGGTCAGGCAGACAAGGAACAGAAGAACCAGGACCAAGGCCAGGTGCCCTAGGACAAAGGAAGGCCAGGTAGGCAAGGACCAGTAGAAGAAGGACCAGGGCCAAGTGCACCAAGACAAGGAAGGCCAGGTCGGCAAGGGCAAGGTAGTACAGAGCCAGGAGAAAGTGGTCTGAGACACAGGAGAATCAGGATCAAGCCCATGTGAACCAGGACAAGGAAGGTCAGGTAGGCAAGACCCAGGACCAAGGCCAGGTGCACCAGGACAAGGAAGGCCAGGTAGGCAAGGACCAGGAGAACCAGGACCAAGGCCAGGTGCACCAGGACAAGGAAGACCAGGTAGGTAAGGACCAGGAGAAAGTGGTCTGGGGCACAGGGGACCAAGGCCAGGTGCACCAGGACAAAAAAAGCCAGGTGGACAAGGACCAGGAGAACCCGGTTCAAGGCCAGGTGCAATAGGACATGGAAAGCCACATAGGCAAGGACCAAGATCAAGGCCAGGAATACCAGGACAAGGATGGCCAGGTGGACAAGGACCAGAAGAACCAAGGTCAGGTGCACTAGGACAAAGGAAGGCCAGGTGGGCAAGGACCAGGAGAACCAAGACAAGAACGGCCAGGTAGTACAGGGCCAGGAGAAAGTGGTCTGAGACACAGGAGAATCAGGGCCAAGGACAGGTGAACCAGGACAAGGAAAGCCAGGTAGGCAAGGACCAGGAAAACCAAGGCCAGGTGCAACAGGACAAGTGAGGCCAGGAAGACAAGGATCAGGAGAAAGTGGTGAGGCACAGGGGACCAGGGCCAGGTGCACCAGGACAAGAAAAACCACATTGGCAAGGTCCAGGACTAAGACCAGGTAAATAAGGACCAGAAGAACCAGGAGCAAGGCCAGGTGCACCAGGCCAAGTAAGGTCAGGTGGACAAGGACCTGGAGAACCAAGGCCAGGTGCAACAGGACAAGGAAGACCACATAGGCCAGGACCAGGAGAACAGGACCAAGACTGTAAATGTAAATGTGAATGTAAATGTATGAAACTTATATAGCGCAGGACTTACCCTGGGGCATCTCCGCACTTGCTTAGGGAACCCGTCCTGGTATTCCCCTGTGAGATAGCCCTGGAAGGGTATCCACAAGGTGAAAGCCAGGCATCCCGCCGCAAAGGGCCAATGTGGAGATTAAGCAAGCTATTGCCCAGAGTCGCAGAGTGTGAACCCGTGAGTTGAGAAGGCACCGGAGCGAGAATTATCGAGTCCGTGGGATTATTGAGCCCAAGACCCGCCGAGGCGGGGAATTGAACCCTGGTCCAGGGCCGAAACTCAAGCTCCAGGTCTGCCGCCTCTAACCCCTGAGCCACACTTCTCCACTAGGACCAGGTATAGACCAGGTATACAAGGATAGGAAAGGCCAGGTGGACAAGGACCAGAAGAACCAAGGTCAAGTGCACTAGGACAAAGGAAAGCCGGGTAGGCAAGAGCCCAGAGAAAGTGGTCTGTGGCAAAGGGGAACCAGGACCAAGGTTAGGTGCACCAGGACAAAGAAGGCCAGGTAGGCAATGACCGAGAGAACTACTACCACAGCAAAGTGCAATAGAACAAGGACAGCCGGGTAGACCAGGGCCAGAAGAAAGTGGTCTGAGGCACAGGAGAACCAGGGCCAAGGCCAGGCCAGGTAGACAAGGACCAGGAGAAAGTGGTCTGAGGCACAGGAGAACCAGGACTAGGTCCACCAGGACAAGGAGTGTTAGGTGGATATGAACCAGGTGCACTAGGAAAAGTAAGGCCAGGTAAGCAAGGATCAGGAGAAACAGGACCATGGCCAGGTATACCAGGACAAGGAAGGCCACAGGAATAAGGACTAGGAGAACCAGGACCAAGGTCAGGTGTACCAGGACAAGAAAGGCCAGGTAAACAATGACCAGGAGACAGTGGCCCGGAGGCACAGGAGAGTCAGGACCAAGGCCAGGAGTACTAAGAGAAGGAGGATGCCCAATACTGGAAGGACCAGATCTGAGAAAACCAGAAAGACTAGTCCTCAGAAGACAAGGGCCTGGGGGCACTGTGGGAGCAGAGCAATAGAACTAGTTCAGGACCAGGAGGAATAGAACAAGGACCAGGGGTGGGAAAAGTAAGACCAGAAGAGAGGAGGACCACAAGGATGGGCAGGATGACCAGGGGTCCAGGATCCAAAGGAGAAGGCAAATCTAAGCCAATGGGTGAAGACCTTCGTTGCAGGGGCCACAACTCTTCAAAATTATTTGTAGTACTCTTAGGCCACAGGCCTGGAGACCGAGCACCTTTGAGCAGCCACAAAAAGCCCCGCTTGATTTGAGAATTTATAAAGCGCGTGATTGCCCATGGGCGTCTTGGCGCTGGGTAGAGGCATAGAGACCAGTAGTCTGCCTAAACTAGATTTCTAACAGGAGGTTAACAGCCAGGTTTTTACCTCTTTCCTGAACGAAAACAAAGATGGGCTATTTTTTTTTTTTTTTTTTGGTGTAAGACATTTATTTTGTAATAAAGAGACAAAAGATGTACACTGCGTCACGCCAACAACCCGGAGACAGGCCGCTATCGGGTATACAATGCACAAGGGTCAGTAAAACAGTTCGGGGCCATAATCCAGCCGGATCTAGTACTCCCAGAGATATATATAACACAGCAGTAACTTGGATGTGAGCAGTGCAACATCAGCGCATAAATGGTCTTACTTTTCTCTCAGTGTCGTAGACACGCAAATGTATCAGGAAGCAACTAGGCCGCCTTGGAGCGAGCAGCGGTCAACAACCCGCCGCGGCGGCCAGTTGAAAGGATACGTCCAACAGCACTGTTTTCTCCCAACGTACCCCCCCAACAAACAGAAAACGAAAACAGCAAACTTCGATGCAAGTACATAGAATTGCTATGCAACATATCATCCATCCATTGGGCTGCGCGGACCTGTGCTGGAGTGTCATGAGCAAAGGCGAGTCATGGTAAGGGTGAGGGTGTGGCGACTTCCACACTCTCCACGTGTAGGCGAAAAAAGAAGGGGGGGGGGGGAGGATGAGTGGGGCCATCCACCGAGGTCTGGGGCCGCAGGAGGGTCAGCGGGGACAGGGTCAGCGGCATACACAGGACCAGTGGGGCCGCATGCTCGGAACGTGTGACAAGGCAGGGCAGGTCTGCACTAGCTCAGGGTCACAGAGCAACAAGCACTCAACCATGTAATGAACACAGTCAGCCCATATCATCTGAAACACCTGCATCAGGTGACCCCCCCGGGGTGTCTGAGCCCTCATGTTCTCTAGCCCACTGTATGAATGGGTCCCAGATATCAGTAGGTCTGGAAGCGGTGGGCATAGTCTCCCAGTAGTGTGTCAGTTGTGTATGGCCATATGTTACATCCCTAATCCACCCCGTGAATGAGGGGAGAGCCCTCCTACCCCAATGTAGCGCGATCTGTCGCTTGGCATAAAGAAGGAGTAGGGCATGTAGCTTCCTGTTGCAGGGTTCAGTATCTTTAACATAGCCTAGCAATCCCAGGAGTGGAGTCGGTGTATCATTCCTATGTGTGATTTGATTGATGGCTGTAAAGACCTCCGACCAGTATGCATCCAGTTTGGGGCAGCTCCATGCTACGTGGAGAAAGGACGCATCTTCCCCTCCGCATTTCCAGCAGGAGGCATCTGCGCGGATGCCCATCCGGTGTAACAATGTAGGCGTACGGTAATATCGGTGCAGGAACTTGAAATGGATGAGCAGCAGCCGATAGTTCGGAGACAGTGCCGTGAGTTGCTTACAGCAGTACTCCCATATGTCATCCGTTAGCGGGTCAGTCAGGTCCGCAGCCCAAGCCTGTCTGGCCGTGGCCACAGTTAGCGGGGCCTGCTCCTGCATGCAGTTATACAGTCTTGATACCAGCTTTTTGGGGGAAGGCCGTGAGAGCAGATTCTGGAGGGAGTCTAGGGTGCATGGCTCCTCCGGGAATTGGGGTCCTATCTTTTTGCAGGATTCCCGAAGGGAATGGTACAACAACGCGTCCGCGAAAGAGTCAGGCAGGACATCCTCGCTCGCGCCCATCTCGACAAAGGTACCGTCCGGATATAAATCAGCAAAGGTGTGTAGACTTTTCCCTCGGATCGTGAGGACGTCTCCCCTGGCGGTCAGACAAGGCAGCATCGGGTTACCCCGTAGGGGGATGGCCGGTGCATAAAGCAAAGAGAGACCCGCCCTCTTCTGAAGTTCGCGCCAGGCCCAGCGGATCATCTCCACGGTATCCACTTCTCGCGACGGGCAGGAAACCTTACCGTATAAAGCCACACGCAGCGGCAAAGGGGCGACCATGGCCAGTTCAACCGCCACATGCGGTTGATAGGGAGTAGGGAAGGCCCAGAAGTGTAGAAATTGCGCTTGGGCACAGAGGGAGTAAAGCCTCAAATCAGGAGCCCCAAGGCCCCCTTGTCGGAGCGGTAGTGTGAGTAGGTCCCAGGAGACTCTCGCCTGCCCACCAGCCCACACCAATTTCAGCAATAGTGAGCGAACACGAGCGTGAAAGTGTGCTGTCATTGGCAGCGGTACGTTCACAAACAAATACAAGAATTTGGGGAGAACCACCATTTTTGCTAAGGCTATCCTTGCGACTAGGGAAAGAGGTAGTTTGTTCCAAACTTCGATTTTCCCTTCCAGCCAGTCCACCGCCCTCCCGAAGTTGAGTGACCACAACTCCTGCACATCCCGACTGACCCAGATTCCCAAATATTTGACAGCGTCCATCTCCCACCTCAAAGGGTAGTCTGGAGCCGGGCGACTAGTCCCTTCCGTCAAGGGGAAGGCAACCGACTTAGACCAGTTGATGGACACTCCCGCTAGGCCCTCAAATCTTACGAATTCCCGGAGTAGCGGATTCATGTTGTCTTTGGGATTGATGATGTATAAGGTGACATCATCCGCGTATAACGAGATTAGTAAGCTCCGAGAACTGAATCCGATGCCCCTTGCAGTGTGGTGCTGCCTTATCCGAGCCGCAAGCGGCTCCATTGCAATGGCAAAAAGGAGGGGGGACAGGGGGCACCCCTGTCTGGTCCCCCTGGAGATACTGAAGGGCCTAGACACGAGTCCATTGACACTCACCCTAGCTCTAGGTAAGATGGGCTATTTTTAATTTCAATTGGGAAAAGATTCCAAGCCTTAGCTGCATGCAGCAGAAAGCTTCTCCCCCCACTTGACCTGCTTGTATTTTGGCACCTGAATCAGGTTTGTTGGACTAGATCTCAAATTCCTGGATGGCTCATAAATAGGCTGTGGGGTTTTAGGTTTAAACCTATAATAACTGATAAAACCGCACTGAAAGAGAAATAGCCCTCACCAGTGAAAACATATAAACACTGAAAAAACACCTAGACAACCACAAGCTAAATGCCGTTCAAAGAAAGGAAACAGAGTGAAAGAGTCATTTATTTTTATCCTGAAGAGGCCAATACAATGTAACTTTGCTATACAAGCTAGCAGTAAGAAAGACTGGGCTAACATTTTGCTTGAGTTTTGCATTTTTAGGGATGCCTTTAAAATATTGTTTCTTCTTCCTTATGCTTTTTTCAATTTTGTGATCTTTGGTCTAAAGATGCTGGGTTTAGAAGTCTTGTTTAATTATTTTATAAATTGTAGAGAATCAGGAATTATCAAAATCATATTTGATATTTTGGCTGCGTTTGATTCTTTCACGGATAGGTAAAATGGCGGGTTTCATAAGAATCTTTCCTAATATGTATCATCACATTTACCCACAGAGAATGGGCAAAAACCCTTAATACATCAGCCCACAGTTTCTAGTGGGTCAGTATTGATAGTAGGTGAATTGCCAGCACCAACATTCAATGCAAGGTATAGCGATGTATGAGAAATGACTTGCAATGATGCATAGAAATGTCCCTTCGCCACCAATGGCATTTGAAGTCAGTGAAATCTCACTGTGGTACTCTGTACAAGTTCTAGATCCCTTCAGTAAAGGGGAATTTCCTCCTAGTTTCAAAAATGCTGCTTAATTTTTGACCCCCTCAAAAACTGAGGAAATAAGCACACAGCTCAATGCTAATGTTGAAAAACCTGCCCTGAGAATCGCAATCTTCGAATGCGCCAGCATTGGCATGGAAAGCTATATCAGTGGCCAGATTTAACAAATTGTGTACTGGCTATTTTGGTGTTGCCCGTCTCAAGTGACAATGTTGACAGGGCCTTTTTACAGATATATATACACATCGGAAGGAAAGAGCGAGCGCACATGACCAAAGACTCACTGAAGAAGTATTGGATGGTGTACTACAATAAGTTTAATTTGCAAAAATCTATTTGGAACTCATATACACTATACATAAACTATCTATGTACCATGTTCTATCAGTGGAGAAAGCAAGCAATAATAAAAGCAAAATGTTCCATAAACACTGGAAAAACACTTTTTCTGGTGGTTTTTAGTGGCACGAAAATGAGTAACCACTGATGATAACAGTTTTTTAAGGTATTGAAATCACTTGAAAAACACCCCACCAGATTTTACCAAAAATAGAAACTGAAAAACAGGAAAGCCTACTCAAAGTTTAAGATGGGTTTTCAACCTCGTGTGTGCTCATGACTAGCTCAGCTCGTCATAACGGCTGTGGCGCTCACACGCGGGCATAATTCCCCCGCTGTGCTGAGCGTTCTGAGAAAACGGGCATGGCCGTGACGAGCACAGCTCGTCATGAGCACAGCAACACCATGCAGCGTGACGAGCTAATCTCGTCAAGTGCACCGGGGTGCTGTGCACGCCCCCCTCCCCTCAGCGCAGCGGGGAAATACCCCTGCGACGAAGGGGCTAGAAACGGACATCCCTTCCCATGAAGGGCTTTATAGGCCAGACACACAGACTTAAATGTTATTCTTTTTTCCATTGGAAGCCAGTGGAGGGTTCTTAGTCTGTGTGCATTAGGCTTAACCCTCTGAGCTATCGGACTACAATCTACGCGTGTCCAATGAAGTAAACTAGAACAGGGTTATGATCACATTTATCTTGTTGCCAATTTATTTGGGGAAGAGAGGGAGGCAGTTTACCACAAACAATGCACAGGTTGGCTATAATTGACTCCACCCGCATGGCTCCACCCATCACCCGCATGGCTCCACCCATCACCCGCATGGCTCCACCCATCACCCGCATGCCCTTACCCTCTTTCTGTCGCAGCCAATTAGGGTCTTCGAGTGAACGTTTTGCATGTCCAGCACTAAGCACAGATATCCCCGGACAGTCCCTTAGGGCTGACCGCTGTGGCAGATGCCAGCTCTTGCTCACCCTCTGGTACCCGTTGGCAACAGCAGTTGTGAAGCATCAGCAGGAACCGGAAGCCAGGATTATTTCTTGCATTTCCTGCTCCTTGCACCCCATGGGCACTGCAAGTGTATCCTGGGCCCCAATGTCGGACATATTTGCCACACTGTCTGCCAGTCGGGTAATAAAGCCATAACTGGGGTGTGGTGGACTCATGCCCCCGTGCCACTGCACTAGTTCTACCTATGCCCCTGCTCTGCCCCCCTCCCATGCAGTAGGTCTTGTTGTGAGTCTGTCAGGGAATCCTCCCTGGTAGCCTCTGGTGATTCTTCACCACCTGGCTCCTACAAGAGGGCTCCGAGACCCCCCCCCCCATGGCATGGGGGCGCCCAGTGTCGGACACTATCTGAACCCGCTTCAAAATAACAAGCAGGTCTCATATTAGTTAAACTGGGGAGAGGATGTAGCCTTGGGGTTAAAGCTGTTGACCTCGAAGCTGGGGAACCGTGTTAGAGTCTCGGCAACGACACAACATCTTGTGATTCTGGGCAAATCACATAATCTTCCCGTGCCTAACAAAAATGAATGTGTCCGTCTGTAAGGAAGCTGGTGCTCATGTAAAGCGCTCTAATACCAGCTATGTAAACTCTTTAAAAAAAAATTTAAAAAGGGAAAAGAAATGCAGGGTTTGCTTTTTTTTAATTAATTTTTTTAGTAATTCACTGTTGTAGTAATGGCGGTATATCACGCTTTCGCTTTAGATGTTTAAATGTAAAGTACGGGGTTCCGCAATTGCTATAAAAGTCAATGCAGTGTTGTGTAAAGGGATTGAGCATGCCAGAGTGAACAATAAATACAATGTGTTAGGGTCGGTAAAGTTACCAAAATATAATGCCTTGCGTCTGCAGCAGCGCTGGAAAAACGGCAGCAATGACGGGAGGGAGGGGGTGGGAGAGAGGAGGCAACAGATGGTCAATCAAAAAGACACTTGATGTCCACTGGGAGGGACCCAAGCACACAAAGGTGGGACAGCATTAACCAACCTGAGTATAGGATTTTAGAAAGGCAGGCCAACCAACCAAAAGAGCTGGGCTTGGTAAATGCCCATATCCTAAATACAGCATGTCTCGAAGAGACAGCGCAAGCGCTGCCTAGGCGAGACATTAAAATGCACACAAAAAAGGTCAAAAGAAGGGTTTGAAGCAGCGATTAAGAAAAACCCATCTCTGTTCAAACACTAAACCTTGAAAAGGACCCCCTTAAATCAACAGCACCCCAAACCTTGTAAGTATCAGTCCCCATTGGACTTCTTTTTCAAACCTAAAAAGAGAGGGTTACTCCATGACCTGCACAGGCCAATGAAATGAACCCCAAACTTGAAAACAGAGGGCCGCACCCCAAATGTAAACCGCCCCAAATCTGGGATAAGTGGGTCTCAATCGACTGCACTTAAAACCTGGAACTTGACATGTCCCCAGTCTAGCGTCCCCCAAACCCTGCAACCAGACAGCACCGAATGCACCCCTCCCTAATCAGGGAAACAGGACCCCCCAAACAGAGTGAGCCCCTAATTCCGCAAACGCGGGGCACCGCCTGCGGGGGTCACTGCAGGGATCGCCAGTCGCTGCTGACGCCTGCTCTGAGCTCAGGAACGGGAAGTTGTGAAAAGCTGACACTTCTGTGATCTGTGAAGAAACGATAGAGCCCTGGGGTCAGAGCAACAGAGATAGAGCTAATTTTAACCAAGAGGCAGGATGTGGAGGGTTAACCACTGGGATAAACTGGGGGTGCTAAAGACTAGAGCGGATACCGGCGGCAGGACCATGTGTAGGTATCTCTCCTGGAACAGAAGGGTACGTCTGAGGTGCAATGGCAGTACAAGAACAGCAGAGCTGCTACAGGACTCTGGCGAGGTGCTTTGACAGAGCTCCTGGTCTGTTAACACTCTGACAGCAGCGGTGCCGTGGGGCTGGATGGAGGTTCATCAGTGGAGCAGTATGTGGGTCTCGGTACTGACAGCAGTGGTGCTGTGGGGCTGGATGGAGGTTCATCAGTGGAGCAGTATGTGGGTCTCGGTACTGACAGCGGCGGTGCCGTGGGGCTGGCTTGAGGTGCATTGGCAGAGCCGTCTAGAGGCCTCAGTCCTGCAGAGATGCTGCCTGTCCGGGTTGAGGTGCATTGGCAGTGCTGTCCACAGGCCTCAGTCCTGCAGAGATGCTGCCTGTCCGGGTTGAGGTGCTTTGGCAGAGCTGTCCACAGTCCTCTGTCCTGCCCGAGTGGCTGCCTGTCCAGGTTGAGGTGCATTGGCAGAGCTGCCCACAGTCCTCTGTCCTGCCCGAGTGGCTGCCTGTCCTGGTTTGAGGTGCATTGGCAGAGCTGCCCACAGGCCTCTGTCCTGCAGGAGTTGCTGCCTGTCAGGGTTGAGGTGCTTTGGCAGAGCTGCCCACAGGCCTGTGTCCTGCCCGAGTGGCTGCCTGTCCTGGTTTGAGGTGCATTGGTAGAGCTGCCCACAGGCCTCTGTCCTGCAGGAGTTGCTGACTGTCAGGGTTGAGGTGCTTTGGCAGAGCTGCCCACAGGCCTGTGTCCTGCCCGAGTGGCTGCCTGTCCTGGTTTGAGGTGCATTGGTAGAGCTGCCCACAGGCCTCTGTCCTGCAGGAGTTGCTGCCTGTCAGGGTTGAGGTGCTTTGGCAGAGCTGCCCACAGGCCTGTGTCCTGCCCGAGTGGCTGCCTGTCCTGGTTTGAGGTGCATTGGCAGAGCTGCCCACAGGCCTCTGTCCTGCAGGAGTTGCTGCCTGTCAGGGTTGAGGTGCTTTGGCAGAGCTGCCCACAGGCCTGTGTCCTGCCCGAGTGGCTGCCTGTCCTGGTTTGAGGTGCATTGGCAGAGCTGCCCACAGGCCTCTGTCCTGCCGGAGTTGCTGCCTGTCCGGGTTGAGGTGCTTTGGCAGAGGTGTGTGTGCTCCAGACTGCCCTTTCTCTTTAGACAGGGATTCTATAAAACTTGAACAGCTCGTCTTTTCTTTTTTTTTGTCCAGGAGACATCGCCGAGTGCCCTCTCAGCTCCCTGGAGTAGTGACTTATCCTTTGTTTATTGACCTAATCAAGAAGAAGTGTTGGGAGGGCGGGGAATCAATAAAACCCTTGATTAATCTACTTTTTTCCCCGGACTGTGATGCTGTGTCTGCGCAGAGAGCAGCGGGCCCGAGGTGAGGAAGCGCGTGTGTGTCTATCAGTGGCGGCTCGCGTGCACGCTTGGAGGGGCCAGGAGCAGAGGGCGGGGCCGGGACCAGGGGGCGGGGCCAGGAGCAGGGGGCGGGGCCTGCTTGAAGGGTTTGGATCTCAAGTCTTTATATTACATCCTTCAAATGTAAACAAATAATGATTAATCAGATACCGTCATATAAAAATAAAGTACAAATGAAACAAGACATGAACAGAAATGAAAATAAAACAGCAAAAGAATAAAAATGTTACAAGAACCACATTTACAGACATAAATGACTGATAGATACAGAGTTTTATGAGAAAGAAAGAAAAAAAAATATATAAGAAACAGATGGATGGAGCAGTTTAAGGGTCTTAAAGTTCTGAGGGTAACTAGCAGACGGGTCACTCAGTGTAAACTGAGCTCGAATACTGAAATAACTCGTGTAGTCTTTGGGCAGATGACTAACTGACACGTGTTTCTTTCTTCTAAAAAACAAACAAACAAAAAACGGTACACCACATTGAAAACATCACCTTGCAGGGGTATCGGAGTAACCAGGAAGGGGTGAGCAACTGACGCTGCCCAGCCCCGCCTGCTCCATACAGATATCAGCTTAGTGCGAGATTACTCTATGTGTCTGCGCCCAAAATCCTGCCTTTAGATTTCAAAACAAGTGCACGGGTAAGTGACAAATGCACACCTTTCATGGTGCCCTGCAGAAATGTACCATTAAAGATATGTTGATTCCATGAAAGCATACATGCAATAATTAGGCTGTGGGGTTTTAGGTTTAAACCTATAATAACTGATAAAACCCACTGAAAGAAAAATAGCCCTCACCGGTGAAAACATATAACCACTGAAAAAAACACCTGGACAACCACAAACTAAATGCCATTCAAAGAAAGGAAAAAGAGAGTGAAAGTGTCATTTTTTCTTCCTGAAGAGGTAAATACAATGTAACTTTGTTAAAGCTAGCAGTACGAAATACTGACTAACATTATTCTGCTTGAGTTTTGTTCTTTAGGAATGCCACAAAAAATTGTTTCTTCTTTCTTTTAAGTTCAACAAAGATTGGAGTGATATTGTTTGTATTTGCAGTGATTCAGCTACGTATATAAAAAAGTTGTGTGATGACCTGTCAAAATTGATACCCGAGCTGAAGTGATTCCCTGTAGGAGATCCTTGCCACTTGTTAGATGGTATGCTGAAAGCATCTTTACAATCTTCGGAGTTAATGAGGGATGCTATTGACTTTTTAGTCTATTCTGGTGCACTGTTTTCTTATGCACAGGAACTAAAACGCAAATATTTATTATTTCGTGCTTTAAGTGGCATCAAAGGAAGAGTCATTCTAACTGTGTCGCTTAGCTGATGGTTCTCAGCCCAATGGGCTATGAATGCTGAGAGGGACTTTTCACAGAAGTATACATAGGAAGGAAAGGGCGAGCGCACTTGACCCAAAGACTCACTGAAGAAGTATTGTATGGTGTACTACAATAAGATTAATTTGCAAAAATCTATTTGGACCTCATATACACTATAAGTACACTGAATATATACCATGTTCTCTCAGTTCAATAGGCAAGCAAGAATAAAGGCAAAAAGTTCCATAAACACCAGAAAAACACTTTCTGCTGCTTTTAGTGGCGCGAAAATGTGTAACCACTGATAACAACAGTTTTTAAAGATATTGAAAACACTGAAAACCCCCCACCAGAATTTACCAAAAATAGAAACTGAAAACAGGAAAGCCTAGCAATAATTCATGGCTTAATCAAAGGATAAAAAAATAGTCCCTTCTATACCCAATCAATTGGGGCGGGGGAGGGAGTTAATTTGTATACATCAAATCTGCTAGAAAAAATAAGTAGCCACCAACATTAGGAGAAGAGAAACTCTTTTCTTAAACCAGACATATCGCAGTAAAGCCCACCCAATGGGGAGCTTTACTGGCGCAATGATTTAAAACGGGCAGCCTTTCACATTAGTTCAGTATGGCGCAAGAGTATGGTGGAGGTCGACACCCCAGGTACTACATTCCTTGGTCCAATGCCATACAGGATAAGTATCGGACCTCTTTCTGATGGCACGGTACACATCATTTAATAAATAAATTAGAGTGAATACCTTCCATCTGTCCTGATTAAGTCCCAATCCTATATCATGTTTAAACTGGTCGAAACATCAACATGTGCATAATTTAATGCTCGATTAAATTCTACGATGCATGGGCATAAACGTTGGACACAACTGTTTCCAATGTACATTTAGTTTGCATCATTGTTCAAGAAGCCCAGTCTGTGTTTTTTGTTTGTCTGTACTTCACCTGAAGAAGAATTTGTCTTGTTTAAGGAGACAGACATACATATTTTCCCTTCCATGGACTGGGAATAAAAGGGACTATTTTTTTAGCCTTTGATTGGGTCATACATTGTTGTATAAATGCTCTGACAGAATCAGCATCTCCTTAATATTGCAAACGCTCCGATTGGGAGTATTACCGGTTGCACCCGGTGTATTTATACCCGAAGCACTGTAGGGCAGGGCAAAGCCGTGCACGACTAAAATGAAACTAATAATTTCAAGGAAGTAGAAAAGACAGGCCTTGTTGTCACAAAGACCACATACCTATCAGTTATAAAAGGCATGTAGTTATAAAGCCTGAATTGTTTTTCTAGTTTAATTTTTGGAAAAGGGCCGGCTTAGATGGGAGAGTTGGGGACATGCAAGAGAGTGGTGATGGGGGGCGAGTGTGGGGTGGGGGGCGAGTGAGTGTGGGCGATGGGGGCCAAGAGTGGGGGGATGGGAGCCAAGAGTGGGGGGGATGGGAGCCAAGAGTGGGGGGGATGGGAGCCAAGAGTGGGGGGGATGGGGGCCAAGAGTGGGGGGGGTTGGGGGCCAAGAGTGGGGCTGATGGGGGCCAAGAGTGGGCTGATGGGGGCCAAGAGTGGGCTGATGGGGGCCAAGAGTGGGCTGATGGGGGCCAATGGTGGGCTGATGGGGGCCAAGAGTGGGCTGATGGGGGCCAAGAGTGGGCTGATGGGGGCCAAGAGTGGGCTGATGGGGGCCAAGAGTGGGCTGATGGGGGCCAAGAGTGGGCTGATGGGGGCCAAGAGTGGGCTGATGGGGGCCAAGAGTGGGCTGATGGGGGCCAAGAGTGGGGGGAATGGGGGCCAAGAGTGGGGGGAATGGGGGCCAAGAGTGGGGGGAATGGGAGCCAAGAGTGGGGGGATGGGAGCCAAGGGTGGGGAATTGGGGGCGGGCAAGATTGGTGAAGGGGGCAGGATTGGTGAATGGGGGGGGGGGCAAGATTGGCCAATGTCTGAATGTGTGTGTTCATTTGCACAGTTCCTGTAAATGACGTTACTGAGCCACGTTCATTCTTACTGACATCAACAAAACGTTCATCCGGTTCATGCACTTGTGTTCCCTTCATTGCTACTCACCTCAGATTAGCAGCTCTTGAATATATGGCCTGGCACCCACGCCGATAGGCGCAGGAGCCCCTGGCCCCTGTGGCGCAAGGCGTGCCTGGGCCCTCCTGGCGCCAATGCTGGCATACCAGGCGCAGGTGCACGCCAGGACCAGCGCTATAAATGGGAGGAACTATCAGGCACTCAGTACCTACACTTTAATTTGGAAGGGATAGTACTGGCACTTCACAGCACAACTTCAGGTACTCTGGGACAAGGAGTGCCGGCACTTCTCTGCAGGACACAGGTACTCTGGGACGAAGAGTGCCGGCACTTCTCTGCAGGACACAGGTACTCTGGGACGAAGAGTGCCGGCACTTCTCTGCAGGACACAGGTACTCTGGGACGAAGAGTGCCGGCACTTCTCTGCAGGACACAGGTACTCTGGGACGAAGAGTGCCGGCACTTCTCTGCAGGACACAGGTACTCTGGGACGAAGAGTGCCGGCACTTCTCTGCAGGACACAGGTACTCTGGGACGAAGAGTGCCGGCACTTCTCTGCAGGACACAGGTACTCTGGGACGAAGAGTGCCGGCACTTCTCTGCAGGACACAGGTACTCTGGGACGAAGAGTGCCGGCACTTCTCTGCAGGACACAGGTACTCTGGGACGAAGAGTGCCGGCACTTCTCTGCAGGACACAGGTACTCTGGGACGAAGAGTGCCGGCACTTCTCTGCAGGACACAGGTACTCTGGGACGAAGAGTGCCGGCACTTCTCTGCAGGACACAGGTACTCTGGGACGAAGAGTGCCGGCACTTCTCTGCAGGACACAGGTACTCTGGGACGAAGAGTGCCGGCACTTCTCTGCAGGACACAGGTACTCTGGGACGAAGAGTGCCGGCACTTCTCTGCAGGACACAGGTACTCTGGGACGAAGAGTGCCGGCACTTCTCTGCAGGACACAGGTACTCTGGGACGAAGAGTGCCGGCACTTCTCTGCAGGACACAGGTACTCTGGGACGAAGAGTGCCGGCACTTCTCTGCAGGACACAGGTACTCTGGGACGAAGAGTGCCGGCACTTCTCTGCAGGACACAGGTACTCTGGGACGAAGAGTGCCGGCACTTCTCTGCAGGACACAGGTACTCTGGGACGAAGAGTGCCGGCACTTCTCTGCAGGACACAGGTGTAGGAGAGTAGGGTCTGCAATCCTATGATCACCCAGATTTTTTGCTTTTGTTTCACTGGTTTACGACTTTCTCTGGCTGTGGGCCTGCTAATCAGACCCACAGCCTGGCTGTTCTCTTTCTAAATTACGATATGTACCCTAGGTGCATTTACCAATTGGTACTGGGCCACCTTATCAGACCCTGTAACTCAGGGCATAGGTGTACCCAGGGCCGCCAGGGGCTGCAGCATGTATTATGCCACCCCTGGCTGGCCTCCTAAATTTGACACAACTGGCTGCATGACAGCTGGGGCGAAGTCGTGTAATCACCCTTTGCTTTAGGTATAGTAGTTCTATATCTAACCATACAATGGACACCCGAGTTCCTATCAGTCACTCCTATGGCAGGCCTTAACAATCCTGAAGGCAGAGTGCGTGGGCTCGTGTGAGCTAGGTTCAGGCCTGAGCCGAGCCCGGTTGCAGCTTGCGGAATCAAGACCCAATAGCTGTTCCATGATAACGCATACCATATCGGTAACTCCGGTGTCGCGTTATCAAGGCATGTCGAGTAAGGTGTCATACGAATCGGGGTGCTGCCCTCTCACCAAGTCTGGCGATGAGGTTAGCATCCCACCCTTCTAGAGGGACACGACATGTACGTAACTGTGAACCCCGGTTAAAGTTAACTGAAGCCTCAGCTCCACAAAATGGATGCTGCCACCACAGACACGAGTCTGACCTCCTGCTGCTGGGAGTCCTTCCAGCGAGGATCGCTTGGACAAAGGGTTTCCTGTCGGGGCGGTGTTCGCACCGTCCCAGACAGGGTTTGTGTATTCTGGGTAGGTAGGGCTTTGGCGAGAAGGTGACTGCGGAGTGGCACCCCGGTGCTCACTACGCATCTGCCGGTTAGAACCAGTTCCAGGGGCGACAGCCCTGGCCTGGGGAAAGTCCGGCAGGGGAGAGGGGTGTAACTACCCACCTTCCTGGTCCCACCCTTAGGGCAGGACCTAGTCATGTACCCACCCCTTTCTTTAGAATAAAGGCCGGAGCGGGGACCCTTCCAAATTAGATCATCTTTGATTCAAGAACTACTTTCTACGAAAGGACATTCAAGACTCTTCTCAAGATTTCTCCCTTGTGACTAAGGAGTAGTCACCCTGCATCAGCGGGCACCAACTAAGAACTCTGCGGTTTGCTGTAAGTCCTTCCTCAAGGAATCCGACGGCCCAGCTCGACGAGAACCGGCTTCCCTGGCACCTCTGACCTCTACCCACGTCATCAGCTCAGCTGTGATCTGTGGGTGCGACGAGACCTCGAGGGACCGGCCATCATCAGAACCTGCACGCTCTTAAAAACCAGCACGACCATCGAGGTAACTCTCTGGTGAGTGCTCTGGGGTCCGAGAAGCCCCGACCCTGAGCCGCTCCAGCACCGAAGTGCAGTCTCCCCAGCATCTCCACGATCTGCGTGGGGCCCTTCTGCTCGCTGCTCAGCACGTTGTCTGGTCACTAGCCGCTGGCTTGTGTCCTTCTGTGACGACATCCGAGAATCATCACTGCTGGTCTGGTTGCTCCAGACTGGCCCTTGCTTCCATCTTTGCGAGAAGCACTCCGGACCCTCCTGGTCCACTCAAGACGCCATCTTAGGCCCACCACGTGGCCCTGAGAACTGCCAAGGCTTGTTGCCCCATCCTGGGCCCAGCGACGCCGACAGCATCATCCTTCGTGGGACAGCTCGCACCTCCGCCGTGGTCGCCGATAACGCCTCCTGGTCCGTGAGACTGCAGAGCCTAGCGTCGCCCACTCACCTGGTCGAGGTGACGGCCAACCGGTGCCTTCCTGGTACCCTCTGACTACTGGCTAGTAGTACGAACTTGGTCCCCTCTGCTTTCAGGTTTCATCAATCTCCGATCCAGGCTTGGATCTCTACGAACTATTCAGCACTGGTCGCCGGCCAGCAACTCCTTTTCTTCCGGCTCCTGGCTCGTCAGCGAAGACCCCGACGCCTGTAAGACTTGTGCAGCCGCAGCCCTCGTGGCTAGGTAACTCGGCATTTCGGTGCCTGCATAGCCTCCTTACTCTAGGGTCCCGAGTCCCTCGCTTCCGACTTGCCTTATCGGGTCCGCCCGAGACCTTAATCTTTCCGTGTCCTCGGACACTTGTTTCTAAATTGTGCACTTGAAGTATTTGCTAAAGAGATTTGGTTTGTGCTTAGTACCCTGTCCTCATAAAGAGTACAGGGCTGTTGTGATTCTTAATAAATATACTGTTTATTTTCATAACACTTGTGTGGTGTCCTTTCACTGGGTGTTCAAGGGGTACATGTGTGGTAAACAGCTGGCTTAACACGCCCTCTCGAGTCTTTAGCCTTAGACTGCTCGTATCCACGCTACTAGGATAGCTGGTCTATAGGTTGACTTACAACCAAACACCATAAGGGTCGTTGGAACGATACATAGCGGTCGCTAGAATAGCGAACGTTGCATATCGGGCCAACTTCTCACATTGGTGAGCAGCGGTTGGGATTTGAGCTTGCTGTTGTTTTACCACACGTATCCTAAGAATATCTTGTTGAAAGATCGCACAAGTACTGTTAGTACATATAACTAAAAGCTTAGAATACTCTGAGTTCTACTGAACCAGCTGTTGTAGCTCCTCAAGGCTTAGCACACCTTGGCTACAACTCTTAGCGAGGGTACAGTAGGTAAACACGTAGTGTAGGTAGGTGCATCACTTACACCACACTAGAACCAGTATGTCGGACAAAGGAGGAAACTCTGGGTCTCCCCTTGTGTCAGTTGACCCTCCACAGGTCATCCCTTCAGGATATACTGTGCTGAGCTTCAAGGAGTTAAGACGACTGTGTCACTCCAGGAAGATTCAGCAGGGGTCTAACCCCACAACGTCCTTTCTGATTGGTCTCTTGGAGACTTATGATGCCAGGAGAGCTGAGAAACTTCGTAGCTCTTCTAATCCAGAAGGAGACATGCCTCCCCTCGAGGGAACCCGAGACGATCCTGACCTCATTCACCTCGCAACTGAGAACGAGGATGTGGAGGAGGATGAGGATCTCTCTGGGGATGAGGCAGATAAGGGACAGGTAGAAGTCGTCAGACTAAGCAGGTCCAACTTAAGCAAACATGATAGCGGTACTGGGGGACCCCTGGGGCCACTATCAGGTCAGCTTAACATTGGGAATGGACAAGCCCGATCTCTGTCAAGAGACTCTGGCGGATCCCTTCGAACCAATGGCTCTCACAACTCTTCTCAGAGAGGGATGACGTCCCCTCAGAGGAGAGTGTACGAAGCTAAGGAAAGGGCAGCTAATCTGAGGATCGAAAGGGAAGAACTTGCCCTGGCCAAAGAAAGGCTTGCCTTTGCTAGAGAGCAACAGTTAAGTGGGGTAGTCCCCACTGGTGGCAGCAATGTACCTAGTAATAGGGAAAAGAGTTTCGATACGAAACACCTTGGTAAGATAGTGCCCCCCTTTAAACAAGGGGAAGACATCCACAAATGGATTACTGCGTTGGAGAGGGCCTGCACTGTGCAGGGTGTTCCCCAGAGTCAGTGGGCAGCTATCTTGTGGCTCTCCTTTGAGGGAAAAGGAAGAGACAAGCTCCTCACCACAAGGGTGGAGGATGCTAACAATTACCAAATCTTGAAAAATACACTCGTTGAAGGGTTCGGCCTAACCACTGAGCAGTACAGGGTGCTGTTCAGGGATACCCAGAAAACGCAGTCTCAAGATTGGTCTGATTTCGTCGATTGTGCCACTAAGGCTTTTGAGGGCTGGTTGCTGGGCAGTAAGGTTACTGATTATCAAGGATTGTATAATTTGATGATGAGAGAACAAATTTTAAACAATTGTCAGAACCAGTTGTTGCATCAGCATCTGGTCGACTCGGATCTGACCTCTCCCCAAGAATTGGGAAAGAAGGCAGACAGATGGGTTCGTACAAGAGTTAAGCAGAACCAGGGCCAGAATCAAGGTGGTCAGAAGAAAGCAGACCAGAAGGGTAAAGATTCTAAAGGGGAACAAAATGACCAGAAGTCTTCGACAGGTCCCCAACAACCCAAAGAGGGTGGGGGTCAGGCTCCCCAAAAGAAGAAAGAAGGCCAATCCAAAAGATGGTGCCAGTACTGTAAAAGTAAGTCTCACTGGTTTAGTGAGTGCACCAAGAAAGGAGGAGGGCAGACTCCTGCCACTGCAGCCCCTAAGGCACCTGTGCCCCCTAGTACAGTCAGCAGTGGTAGTGCGCCTCCCAAGGGTTTAGTAGGGTTAACCCTGGGTTCTGAGGGGCGTGACAACTTAGTTGGCACACTCACTCAGGCTGTCCTTGTCAGTACAGGGGACGCAGACGTATCCCCTGACGTAAGCCCCAATACTTTGGGCAAATACCGACAGACGCCTTTCATAAATGGAAAGATGGCTCAGGCCTATAGGGACACTTGTGCCAGCGTCACCATGGTGACGCCTAACTTTGTGGACCCTGGACAGATCATGCCAGGTACAGAATTCCTGGTGACCAATGCAAGCAATGTCACTACCAATCACAGTATGGCAATTGTAGCTTTCTCCTGGGGAGGGGTAACTGGCCAAAAGAAGGTTGTAGTTAGTCCAGACCTCCCAGTGGATTGTTTGTTGGGCAATGATTTGGAGTCGTCACACTGGTCAGAAGTGGAGCACCGGACTCACATGGAAATGTTAGGTTTGCCAGCACATGTGTTCGCTGTGACTAGGTCACAGGTCAGGAAATGCCCCACTGAACAGGTGCTGGATCCTGGAACAACGGACCAGACACCTCCCAAGAAAAAGAGCAGTAGGGTTAAGGCTGCGCCTTCCCCCTTGCCCCAGGTCGAGGATCAAGTCTCAGAGGAGGCTGACCTACAGGAATTGAGGGAAACTGAGCCAAGGGAATTCGAACTTGATCAAGTTGAATTCTTGGGTTCAGGGGGACCCTCAAGGGAAGACCTGGGGAAGGACCAGTTAGACTGCCCTTCTCTTGAACCCCTCAGACAGCAGGCTGCTGCTGAGGCTGCTGGGAACGCCACAGGTACCCACAAGGTATACTGGGAAGATGGACTCCTGTACACTGAGTCAAGAGACCCCAAGCCTGGCATGACCAGGAGGCTGGTTGTACCCTTGTCTCAGCGTGGTTTCCTACTTACCTTGGCCCACGAGATTCCCTTAGCAGGTCACTTAGGCCAGACGAAAACGTGGGATAGGCTTGTCTCACACTTTCACTGGCCTCACATGAACGAGGATACCAAGGAGTTTTGCCGCTCCTGTGTCACTTGCCAAGCCAGTGGTAAGTCAGGTGGCACGACAAAGGCCCCCCTTATACCAATGCCTGTGGTGGGGGTGCCCTTTGAACGGGTGGGGATCGACATCGTCGGTCCCATGGAACCACCTACAGCATCAGGGCACAAGTTTATACTGGTGGTAGTGGATCATGCCACCAGGTATCCTGAAGCTATTCCCCTTAGGACCACTACAGCACCTGTTGTGGCAAGAGCCCTAGTTGGAGTGTTCTCCAGAGTGGGCTTCCCTAAGGAGGTCGTCTCCGACAGAGGTGCAAACTTCATGTCGAGCTACTTAACTGCTATGTGGAAGGAATGTGGTGTTAACTACAAGTTCACTACACCCTATCATCCACAATGCAATGGGCTTGTTGAGAGATTCAACAGGACCCTAAAAGGGATGATTCATGGACTACCGGAAAAGCTTCGGCGTAGATGGGACGTCCTGATCCCCTGCCTCTTGTTCGCCTACAGAGAAGTCCCACAGAAGGGGGTTGGCTACAGCCCTTTTGAACTTCTGTACGGGCATCCTGTAAGGGGACCCCTGTGTTTGGTGAAGGAAGGATGGGAGAGACCTCTCAAAAAGCCTGCAGCCAACATAGTGGACTATGTGCTTGGCCTCCGCTCGCGGATGGCTGAGTACATGGAAAAGGCATCTGAAAACCTTAAGGCCAGCCAAGAACTCCAAAAAGTTTGGCATGACCAAAAGGCTGTCTTGACTGTTTACCAGCCCGGACAGAGGGTGTGGGTGTTGGAGCCAGTGGCCCCAGCAGCACTCAAGGACAAATGGTCCGGGCCCTACACCATCCTGGAGAAAAAGGGAGAGGTCACCTACCTGGTCGACCTGGGAACTCCCCGGAGCCCCCACAGGGTGCTTCATGTCAACAGGCTAAAAGCATATGTCGACAGGAAGGACATGAGTTTGCTCATGGCCCTAGATGAGGGACAGGAAGAGGAGAGTGACCCTCTCCCCGACCTGCTCACTCAGAATCCTGACGATGGTTCGGTAGATGGTGTTGTCTTTTGTGGCAGCCTCTCCGAGCATCAACAGAGCGACTGTAAACAGGTTCTTCAGTCGTTCAGACATATGTTTTCTCTAACGCCCAGTCAGACCGATTGGTGCACCCATGAGGTTGACACTGGTGACAGCTTGCCCGTCAAGAGTAAAATCTACCGGCAGCCTGATCACGTTAGAGACTGCATCAAAAGTGAAGTGCAGAAAATGTTGGAGTTGGGAGTCATTGAACCCTCGGATAGCCCTTGGGCTAGTCCCGTAGTTCTAGTGCCGAAACCTCACACCCAGGGTGGTAAGAGAGAGATGAGGTTTTGCGTAGACTACAGGGGTCTCAATGCAGTCACTAAGACTGACGCCCACCCAATACCAAGGGCAGACGAGCTTATCGATAGATTGGCTTCGGCCAACTACTTAAGTACGTTTGACCTGACAGCTGGGTATTGGCAAATCAGGTTAGCTGAGGACGCCAAGCCTAAAACCGCATTTTCGACCCCTGGTGGGCATTATCAGTTCGTGGTAATGCCCTTTGGTCTGAAAAATGCACCTGCCACCTTCCAACGGTTGGTGAATCACGTCCTTACTGGGCTGGATGACTTCTGTGCGGCGTATCTTGACGATATCGCTGTCTTTAGCTCCACCTGGGAGGATCACCTGGTCCACCTGCGGAAGACGTTAGAGGCACTGCAAGCAGCAGGTCTCACTATCAAGGCCACCAAGTGCCAGATAGGGCAGACACAGGTTGTGTACCTGGGCCACCTTGTAGGTGGAGGTCAGGTTCAGCCACTGGAGAGCAAGATACAGTCAATCAGGGACTGGGCTCCTCCAACCACCCAGACTCAGGTTCGAGCTTTCTTGGGCCTGACTGGTTACTATAGGAAGTTTGTCAGGAACTATGGTTCCATTGTGACACCATTAAACGAACTGACAAGTAAGAAAATGCCAAAAAAGGTTCAGTGGACAGCGAGCTGTCAAAAAGCATTCGATGACCTAAAGCAGGCCATGTGCACGGCGCCTATCCTCAAGAGTCCGGACTACTCCAAACCATTCATTGTCCAAACAGATGCTTCTGAGTTGGGTGTGGGAGCTGTTCTTTCTCAACTGAATTTTGATGGTCAAGACCAGCCCATTGCTTTTATAAGCAGAAGGCTGACCCCTAGAGAGAAGAATTGGTCAGCTATTGAGAGGGAGGCCTTTGCTGTGGTTTGGGCCCTGAAGAAGCTGAGACCATACTTGTTTGGTACTCACTTCAAGATTCAGACCGACCATAAGCCCCTCTTGTGGCTAAATCAGATGAAGGGTGAAAACCCCAAACTGCTTAGGTGGTCCATTTCCCTACAGGGGATGGACTTTACAGTGGAACATAGACCTGGTACTGATCATGGCAATGCCGATGGGCTCTCCAGATATTTCCACTTAGAACAAGAAGACTCACCTGGTCAAGGTTAGCTTATTGTTCCGACGTTTGGGGGGGGGGGGGTCATGTAGGAGAGTAGGGTCTGCAATCCTATGATCACCCAGATTTTTTGCTTTTGTTTCACTGGTTTACGACTTTCTCTGGCTGTGGGCCTGCTAATCAGACCCACAGCCTGGCTGTTCTCTTTCTAAATTACGATATGTACCCTAGGTGCATTTACCAATTGGTACTGGGCCACCTTATCAGACCCTGTAACTCAGGGCATAGGTGTACCCAGGGCCGCCAGGGGCTGCAGCATGTATTATGCCACCCCTGGCTGGCCTCCTAAATTTGACACAACTGGCTGCATGACAGCTGGGGCGAAGTCGTGTAATCACCCTTTGCTTTAGGTATAGTAGTTCTATATCTAACCATACAATGGACACCCGAGTTCCTATCAGTCACTCCTATGGCAGGCCTTAACAATCCTGAAGGCAGAGTGCGTGGGCTCGTGTGAGCTAGGTTCAGGCCCGAGCCGAGCCCGGTTGCAGCTTGCGGAATCAAGACCCAATAGCTGTTCCATGATAACGCATACCATATCGGTAACTCCAGTGTCGCGTTATCAAGGCATGTCGAGTAAGGTGTCATACGAATCGGGGTGCTGCCCTCTCACCAAGTCTGGCGATGAGGTTAGCATCCCACCCTTCTAGAGGGACACGACATGTACGTAACTGTGAACCCCGGTTAAAGTTAACTGAAGCCTCAGCTCCACAAAATGGATGCTGCCACCACAGACACGAGTCTGACCTCCTGCTGCTGGGAGTCCTTCCAGCGAGGATCGCTTGGACAAAGGGTTTCCTGTCGGGGGCGGTGTTCGCACCGTCCCAGACAGGGTTTGTGTATTCTGGGTAGGTAGGGCTTTGGCGAGAAGGTGACTGCGGAGTGGCACCCCGGTGCTCACTACGCAGCTGCCGGTTAGAACCAGTTCCAGGGGCGACAGCCCTGGCCTGGGGAAAGTCCGGCAGGGGAGAGGGGTGTAACTACCCCCCTTCCTGGTCCCACCCTTAGGGCAGGACCTAGTCATGTACCCACCCCTTTCTTTAGAATAAAGGCCGGAGCGGGGACCCTTCCAAATTAGATCATCTTTGATTCAAGAACTACTTTCTACGAAAGGACATTCAAGACTCTTCTCAAGATTTCTCCCTTGTGACTAAGGAGTAGTCACCCTGCATCAGCGGGCACCAACTAAGAACTCTGCGGTTTGCTGTAAGTCCTTCCTCAAGGAATCCTACGGCCCAGCTCGACGAGAACCGGCTTCCCTGGCACCTCTGACCTCTACCCACGTCATCAGCTCAGCTGTGATCTGTGGGTGCGACGAGACCTCGAGGGACCGGCCATCATCAGAACCTGCACGCTCTTAAAAACCAGCACGACCATCGAGGTAACTCTCTGGTGAGTGCTCTGGGGTCCGAGAAGCCCCGACCCTGAGCCGCTCCAGCACCGAAGTGCAGTCTCCCCAGCATCTCCACGATCTGCGTGGGGCCCTTCTGCTCGCTGCTCAGCACGTTGTCTGGTCACTAGCCGCTGGCTTGTGTCCTTCTGTGACGACATCCGAGAATCATCACTGCTGGTCTGGTTGCTCCAGACTGGCCCTTGCTTCCATCTTTGCGAGAAGCACTCCGGACCCTCCTGGTCCACTCAAGACGCCCTCTTAGGCCCACCACGTGGCCCTGAGAACTGCCAAGGCTTGTTGCCCCATCCTGGGCCCAGCGACGCCGACAGCATCATCCTTCGTGGGACAGCTCGCACCTCCGCCGTGGTCGCCGATAACGCCTCCTGGTCCGTGAGACTGCAGAGCCTAGCGTCGCCCACTCACCTGGTCGAGGTGACGGCCAACCGGTGCCTTCCTGGTACCCTCTGACTACTGGCTAGTAGTACGAACTTGGTCCCCTCTGCTTTCAGGTTTCATCAATCTCCGATCCAGGCTTGGATCTCTACGAACTATTCAGCACTGGTCGCCGGCCAGCAACTCCTTTTCTTCCGGCTCCTGGCTCGTCAGCGAAGACCCCGACGCCTGTAAGACTTGTGCAGCCGCAGCCCTCGTGGCTAGGTAACTCGGCATTTCGGTGCCTGAATAGCCTCCTTACTCTAGGGTCCCGAGTCCCTCGCTTCCGACTTGCCTTATGGGGTCCGCCCGAGACCTTAATCTTTCCGTGTCCTCGGACACTTGTTTCTAAATTGTGCACTTGAAGTATTTGCTAAAGAGATTTGGTTTGTGCTTAGTACCCTGTCCTCATAAAGAGTACAGGGCTGTTGTGATTCTTAATAAATATACTGTTTATTTTCATAACACTTGTGTGGTGTCCTTTCACTGGGTGTTCAAGGGGTACATGTGTGGTAAACAGCTGGCTTAACACGCCCTCTCGAGTCTTTAGCCTTAGACTGCTCGTATCCACGCTACTAGGATAGCTGGTCTATAGGTTGACTTACAACCAAACACCATAAGGGTCGTTGGAACGATACATAGCGGTCGCTAGAATAGCGAACGTTGCATATCGGGCCAACTTCTCACAACAGGTACTCTGGGACGAAGAGTGCCGGCACTTCCCTGCAGGACACAGGTACTCTGGGACGAAGAGTGCCGGCACTTCTCTGCAGGACACAGGTACTCTGGGACGAAGAGTGCCGGCACTTCTCTGCAGGACACAGGTACTCTGGGACGAAGAGTGCCGGCACTTCTCTGCAGGACACAGGTACTCTGGGACGAAGAGTGCCGGCACTTCTCTGCAGGACACAGGTACTCTGGGACGAAGAGTGCCGGCACTTCTCTGCAGGACACAGGTACTCTGGGACGAAGAGTGCCGGCACTTCTCTGCAGGACACAGGTACTCTGGGACGAAGAGTGCCGGCACTTCTCTGCAGGACACAGGTACTCTGGGACGAAGAGTGCCGGCACTTCTCTGCAGGACACAGGTACTCTGGGACGAAGAGTGCCGGCACTTCTCTGCAGGACACAGGTACTCTGGGACGAAGAGTGCCGGCACTTCTCTGCAGGACACAGGTACTCTGGGACAAGGAGTGCCGGCACTTCTCTGCAGGACACAGGTACTCTGGGACAAGGAGTGCCGGCACTTCCCTGCAGGACACAGGTACTCTGGGACGAGGAGTGCCCACACTTCTCTGCAGGACACAGGTACTCTGGGACAAGGAGTGCCGGCACTTCTCTGCAGGACACAGGTACTCTGGGACGAAGAGTGCCGGCACTTCTCTGCAGGACACAGGTACTCTGGGACGAAGAGTGCCGGCACTTCTCTGCAGGACACAGGTACTCTGGGACAAGGAGTGCCGGCACTTCTCTGCAGGACACAGGTACTCTGGGACAAGGAGTGCCGGCACTTCTCTGCAGGACACAGGTACTCTGGGACAAGGAGTGCCGGCACTTCTCTGCAGGACACAGGTACTCTGGGACAAGGAGTGCCGGCACTTCCCTGCAGGACACAGGTACTCTGGGACGAAGAGTGCCCGCACTTCTCTGCAGGACACAGGTACTCTGGGACGAAGAGTGCCCGCACTTCTCTGCAGGACACAGGTACTCTGGGACGAAGAGTGCCCGCACTTCTCTGCAGGACACAGGTACTCTGGGACGAAGAGTGCCCGCACTTCTCTGCAGGACACAGGTACTCTGGGACGAAAGTGCCCGCACTTCTCTGCAGGACACAGGTACTCTGGGACGAAAGTGCCCGCACTTCTCTGCAGGACACAGGTACTCTGGGACGAAAGTGCCCGCACTTCTCTGCAGGACACAGGTGCTCTGGGACGAAAGTGCCCGCACTTCTCTGCAGGACAGAGGTGCTCTGGGACGAGGAGTGCCCGCACTTCTCTGCAGGACACAGGTACTCTGGGACGAAAGTGCCCGCACTTCTCTGCAGGACACAGGTACTCTGGGACGAAGAGTGCCCGCACTTCTCTGCAGGACACAGGTACTCTGGGACGAAAGTGCCCGCACTTCTCTGCAGGACACAGGTACTCTGGGACGAAAGTGCCCGCACTTCTCTGCAGGACACAGGTACTCTGGGACGAAAGTGCCCGCACTTCTCTGCAGGACAGAGGTGCTCTGGGACGAGGAGTGCCCGCACTTCTCTGCAGGACAGAGGTGCTCTGGGACGAGGAGTGCCCGCACTTCTCTGCAGGACACAGGTACTCTGGGACAAGGAGTGCCGGCACTTCTCTGCAGGACACAGGTACTCTGGGACAAGGAGTGCCGGCACTTCTCTGCAGGACACAGGTACTCTGGGACAAGGAGTGCCGGCACTTCTCTGCAGGACACAGGTACTCTGGCTCAAGGAGTGCCGGCACATCCATGCAGGACACAGGCACTCTGGGACAAGGAGTGCCCGCACTTCTCTGCAGGACGCAGGTACTCTGGGACAAGGAGTGCCCGCACTTCTCTGCAGGACACAGGTACTCTGGGACAAGGAGTGCCCGCACTTCTCTGCAGGACACAGGTACTCTGGGACAAGGAGTGCCCGCACTTCTCTGCAGGACACAGGTACTCTGGGACAAGGAGTGCCCGCACTTCTCTGCAGGACACAGGTACTCTGGGACAAGGAGTGCCGGCACTTCTCTGCAGGACACAGGTACTCTGGGACAAGGAGTGCCGGCACTTCTCTGCAGGACACAGGTACTCTGGGACAAGGAGTGCCGGCACTTCCCTGCAGGACACAGGTACTCTGGGACGAAGAGTGCCCGCACTTCTCTGCAGGACACAGGTACTCTGGGACGAAGAGTGCCCGCACTTCTCTGCAGGACACAGGTACTCTGGGACGAAGAGTGCCCGCACTTCTCTGCAGGACACAGGTACTCTGGGACGAAGAGTGCCCGCACTTCTCTGCAGGACACAGGTACTCTGGGACGAAAGTGCCCGCACTTCTCTGCAGGACACAGGTACTCTGGGACGAAAGTGCCCGCACTTCTCTGCAGGACACAGGTACTCTGGGACGAAAGTGCCCGCACTTCTCTGCAGGACACAGGTACTCTGGGACGAAAGTGCCCGCACTTCTCTGCAGGACACAGGTGCTCTGGGACGAAAGTGCCCGCACTTCTCTGCAGGACAGAGGTGCTCTGGGACGAGGAGTGCCCGCACTTCTCTGCAGGACACAGGTACTCTGGGACGAAAGTGCCCGCACTTCTCTGCAGGACACAGGTACTCTGGGACGAAAGTGCCCGCACTTCTCTGCAGGACACAGGTACTCTGGGACGAAAGTGCCCGCACTTCTCTGCAGGACAGAGGTGCTCTGGGACGAGGAGTGCCCGCACTTCTCTGCAGGACAGAGGTACTCTGGGACGAAGAGTGCCCGCACTTCTCTGCAGGACACAGGTACTCTGGGACGAAGAGTGCCCGCACTTCTCTGCAGGACACAGGTACTCTGGCTCAAGGAGTGCCTGCACTTCTCTGCAGGACACAGGTACTCTGGGACAAGGAGTGCCGGCACTTCTCTGCAGGACACAGGTACTCTGGGACGAGGAGTGCCCGCACTTCTCTGCAGGACACAGGTACTCTTGGACAAGGAGTGCTACCTCTCCTCTGCAGGACACAGGTACTCTGGGACAAGGAGTGCCCGCACTTCTCTGCAGGACACAGGTACTCTGGGACAAGGAGTGCCACCTCCGCTCTGCAGGACACAGGTACTCTGGCTCAAGGAGTGCCGGCACATCCATGCAGGACACAGGCACTCTGGGACAAGGAGTGCCCGCACTTCTCTGCAGGACGCAGGTACTCTGGGACAAGGAGTGCCCGCACTTCTCTGCAGGACACAGGTACTCTGGGACAAGGAGTGCCCGCACTTCTCTGCAGGACACAGGTACTCTGGGACAAGGAGTGCCCGCACTTCTCTGCAGGACACAGGTACTCTGGGACAAGGAGTGCCCGCACTTCTCTGCAGGACACAGGTACTCTGGGACAAGGAGTGCCCGCACTTCTCTGCAGGACACAGGTACACTGGGACAAGGAGTGCCCGCACTTCTCTGCAGGACACAGGTACTCTTGGACAAGGAGTGCTACCTCTCCTCTGCAGGACACAGGTACACTGGGACAAGGAGTGCCCGCACTTCTCTGCAGGACACAGGTACTCTGGCTCAAGGAGTTCTGCCTCTTCTCTGCAGGACAGAGGTACTCTGGGACGAAGAGTGCCCGCACTTCTCTGCAGGACACAGGTACTCTGGGACGAAGAGTGCCCGCACTTCTCTGCAGGACACAGGTACTCTGGCTCAAGGAGTGCCTGCACTTCTCTGCAGGACACAGGTACTCTGGGACAAGGAGTGCCGGCACTTCTCTGCAGGACACAGGTACTCTGGGACGAGGAGTGCCCGCACTTCTCTGCAGGACACAGGTACTCTTGGACAAGGAGTGCTACCTCTCCTCTGCAGTACACAGGTACTCTGGGACAAGGAGTGCCCGCACTTCTCTGCAGGACACAGGTACTCTGGGACAAGGAGTGCCACCTCCGCTCTGCAGGACACAGGTACTCTGGCTCAAGGAGTGCCGGCACATCCATGCAGGACACAGGCACTCTGGGACAAGGAGTGCCCGCACTTCTCTGCAGGACGCAGGTACTCTGGGACAAGGAGTGCCCGCACTTCTCTGCAGGACACAGGTACTCTGGGACAAGGAGTGCCCGCACTTCTCTGCAGGACACAGGTACTCTGGGACAAGGAGTGCCCGCACTTCTCTGCAGGACACAGGTACTCTGGGACAAGGAGTGCCCGCACTTCTCTGCAGGACACAGGTACTCTGGGACAAGGAGTGCCCGCACTTCTCTGCAGGACAGAGGTACTCTGGGACAAGGAGTGCCCGCACTTCTCTGCAGGACACAGGTACTCTGGCTCAAGGAGTTCTGCCTCTTCTCTGCAGGACAGAGGTACTCTGGGACGAAGAGTGCCCGCACTTCTCTGCAGGACAGAGGTACTCTGGGACGAAGAGTGCCCGCACTTCTCTGCAGGACAGAGGTACTCTGGGACGAAGAGTGCCCGCACTTCTCTGCAGGACACAGGTACTCTGGGACGAAGAGTGCCCGCACTTCTCTGCAGGACACAGGTACTCTGGGACAAGGAGTGCCCGCACTTCTCTGCAGGACACAGGTACTCTGGGACAAGGAGTGCCCGCACTTCTCTGCAGGACGCAGGTACTCTGGGACAAGGAGTGCCCGCACTTCTCTGCTGGACGCAGGTACTCTGGGACAAGGAGTGCCCGCACTTCTCTGCAGGACGCAGGTACTCTGGGACAAGGAGTGCCCGCACTTCTCTGCAGGACGCAGGTACTCTGGGACAAGGAGTGCCCGCACTTCTCTGCAGGACGCAGGTACTCTGGGACAAGGACTGCTCGCACTTCTCTTTAGGACACAGGTAGTCTGGGACAAGGAGTGCCCGCACTTCTCTGCAGGACACAGGTACTCTGGGACAAGGAGTGCCCGCACTTCTCTGCAGGACACAGGTACTCTGGGACGAAGAGTGCCCGCACTTTTCTGCAGGACACAGGTACTCTGGCTCAAGAAGTGCCTGCACTTCTCTGCAGGACGCAGGTACTCTGGGACAAGGAGTGCCGGCACTTCCATGCAGGACACAGGTACTCTGGGACAAGGAGTGCCCGCACTTCTCTGCAGGACACAGGTACTCTGGGACAAGGAGTGCCCGCACTGCATGACAAGGAGTGTCCGCACTTCTCTACAGGACGCAGGTACTCTGGGACAAGGAGTGCCCGCACTTCTCTGCAGGACACCGGTACTCTGGGACAAGGAGTGCCCGCACTTCTCTGCAGGACACAGGTACTCTGGGACAAGGAGTGCCCGCACTTCTCTGCAGGACACAGGTACTCTGGGACAAGGAGTGCCCGCACTTCTCTGCAGGACACAGGTACTCTGGGACGAAGAGTGCCCGCACTTCTCTGCAGGACACAGGTACTCTGGCGCAGGGAGTGCCTGCACTTCTCTGCAGGACGCAGGTACTCTGGGACAAGGAGTGCCGGCACTTCCATGCAGGACACAGGTACTCTGGGACAAGGAGTGCCCGCACTTCTCTACAGGACGCAGGTACTCTGGGACAAGGAGTGCCCGCACTTCTCTACAGGACACCGGTACTCTGGGACAAGGAGTGCCCGCACTTCTCTGCAGGACACATGTACTCTGGGACAAGGAGTGCCCGCACTTCTCTGCAGGACACAGGTACTCTGGGACAAGGAGTGCCCGCACTTCTCTGCAGGACACAGGTACTCTGGGACAAGGAGTGCCCGCACTTCTCTGCAGGACACAGGTACTCTGGGACAAGGAGTGCCCGCACTTCTCTGCAGGACACAGGTACTCTGGCTCAAGGAGTGCCTGCACTTCTCTGCAGGACGCAGGTACTCTGGGACAAGGAGTGCCGGCACTTCTCTGCAGGACGCAGGTACTCTGGGACAAGGAGTGCCGGCACTTCCATGCAGGACACAGGTACTCTGGGACAAGGAGTGCCTGTACTTCTCTGCAGGACACAGGTACTCTTGGACAAGGAGTGCCCGCACTTCTCTGCAGGACACAGGTACTCTGGGACAAGGAGTGCCCGCACTGCATGACAAGGAGTGTCCGCACTTCTCTACAGGACGCAGGTACTCTGGGACAAGGAGTGCCCGCACTTCTCTGCAGGACACGGGTACTCTGGCTCAAGGAGTGCCCGCACTTCTCTGCAGGACACAGGTACTCTGGGACAAGGAGTGCCCGCACTTCTCTGCAGGACACAGGTACTCTGGGACAAGGAGTGCCCGCACTTCTCTGCAGGACACAGGTACTCTGGGACAAGGAGTGCCACCTCCGCTCTGCAGGACACAGGTACTCTGGCTCAAGAAGTGCCGGCACATCCATGCAGGACACAGGCACTCTGGGACAAGGAGTGCCCGCACTTCTCTGCAGGACACAGGTACTCTGGGACAAGGAGTGCCCGCACTTCTCTGCAGGACACGGGTACTCTGGGACAAGGAGTGCCCGCACTTCTCTGCAGGACACGGGTACTCTGGGACAAGGAGTGCCCGCTCTTCTCTACAGAACACAGGCACTCTGGGACAAGGAGTGCCCGCTCTTCTCTACAGGACACAGGCACTCTGGGACAAGGAGTGCCCGCACTTCTCTGCAGGACACAGGTACTCTGGGACGAAAGTGCCCGCACTTCTCTGCAGGACAGAGGTGCTCTGGGACGAGGAGTGCCCGCACTTCTCTGCAGGACAGAGGTGCTCTGGGACGAGGAGTGCCCGCACTTCTCTGCAGGACACAGGTACTCTGGGACGAAAGTGCCCGCACTTCTCTGCAGGACACAGGTACTCTGGGACGAAAGTGCCCGCACTTCTCTGCAGGACACAGGTACTCTGGGACAAGGAATGCCCGCACTTCTCTGCAGGACACAGGTACTCTGGGACGAAAGTGCCCGCACTTCTCTGCAGGACACAGGTACTCTGGGACGAGGAGTGCCCGCACTTCTCTGCAGGACACAGGTACTCTGGGACGAGGAATGCCCGCACTTCTCTGCAGGACACAGGTACTCTGGGACGAGGAGTGCCCGCACTTCTCTGCAGGACACAGGTACTCTGGGACGAGGAGTGCCCGCACTTCTCTGCAGGACACAGGTACTCTGGGACAAGGAGTGCCCGCACTTCTCTGCAGGACAGAGGTACTCTGGGACAAGGAGTGCCCGCACTTCTCTGCAGGACAGAGGTACTCTGGGACAAGGAGTGCCCGCACTTCTCTGCAGGACAGAGGTACTCTGGGACAAGGAGTGCCCGCACTTCTCTGCAGGACAGAGGTACTCTGGGACAAGGAGTGCCCGCACTTCTCTGCAGGACAGAGGTACTCTGGGACAAGGAGTGCCCGCACTTCTCTGCAGGACAGAGGTACTCTGGGACAAGGAGTGCCCGCACTTCTCTGCAGGACAGAGGTACTCTGGGACAAGGAGTGCCCGCACTTCTCTGCAGGACAGAGGTACTCTGGGACAAGGAGTGCCCGCACTTCTCTGCAGGACAGAGGTGCTCTGGGACAAGGAGTGCCCGCACTTCTCTGCAGGACAGAGGTGCTCTGGGACAAGGAGTGCCCGCACTTCCATGCAGGACACAGGTACTCTGGGACAAGGAGTGCCCGCACTTCCATGCAGGACACAGGTACTCTGGGACAAGGAGTGCCTGTACTTCTCTGCAGGACACAGGTACTCTTGGACAAGGAGTGCTACCTCTCCTCTGCAGGACACAGGTACTCTGGGACGAGGAGTGCCCGCACTTCTCTGCAGGACACAGGTACTCTGGGACAAGGAGTGCCGGCACTTCTCTGCAGGACACAGGTACTCTGGGACGAGGAGTGCCCGCACTTCTCTGCAGGACACAGGTACACTGGGACAAGGAGTGCCCGCACTTCTCTGCAGGACACAGGTACTCTTGGACAAGGAGTGCTACCTCTCCTCTGCAGGACACAGGTACACTGGGACAAGGAGTGCCCGCACTTCTCTGCAGGACACAGGTACTCTGGCTCAAGGAGTTCTGCCTCTTCTCTGCAGGACAGAGGTACTCTGGGACGAAGAGTGCCCGCACTTCTCTGCAGGACACAGGTACTCTGGGACGAAGAGTGCCCGCACTTCTCTGCAGGACACAGGTACTCTGGCTCAAGGAGTGCCTGCACTTCTCTGCAGGACACAGGTACTCTGGGACAAGGAGTGCCGGCACTTCTCTGCAGGACACAGGTACTCTTGGACAAGGAGTGCTACCTCTCCTCTGCAGGACACAGGTACTCTGGGACAAGGAGTGCCCGCACTTCTCTGCAGGACACAGGTACTCTGGGACAAGGAGTGCCACCTCCGCTCTGCAGGACACAGGTACTCTGGCTCAAGGAGTGCCGGCACATCCATGCAGGACACAGGCACTCTGGGACAAGGAGTGCCCGCACTTCTCTGCAGGACGCAGGTACTCTGGGACAAGGAGTGCCCGCACTTCTCTGCAGGACACAGGTACTCTGGGACAAGGAGTGCCCGCACTTCTCTGCAGGACACAGGTACTCTGGGACAAGGAGTGCCCGCACTTCTCTGCAGGACACAGGTACTCTGGGACAAGGAGTGCCCGCACTTCTCTGCAGGACACAGGTACTCTTGGACAAGGAGTGCTACCTCTCCTCTGCAGGACACAGGTACACTGGGACAAGGAGTGCCCGCACTTCTCTGCAGGACACAGGTACTCTGGCTCAAGGAGTTCTGCCTCTTCTCTGCAGGACAGAGGTACTCTGGGACGAAGAGTGCCCGCACTTCTCTGCAGGACACAGGTACTCTGGGACGAAGAGTGCCCGCACTTCTCTGCAGGACACAGGTACTCTGGCTCAAGGAGTGCCTGCACTTCTCTGCAGGACACAGGTACTCTGGGACAAGGAGTGCCGGCACTTCTCTGCAGGACACAGGTACTCTGGGACGAGGAGTGCCCGCACTTCTCTGCAGGACACAGGTACTCTGGGACAAGGAGTGCCCGCACTTCTCTGCAGGACACAGGTACTCTGGGACAAGGAGTGCCGGCACTTCTCTGCAGGACACAGGTACTCTGGGACAAGGAGTGCCCGCACTTCTCTGCAGGACACAGGTACTCTGGGACAAGGAGTGCCACCTCCGCTCTGCAGGACACAGGTACTCTGGCTCAAGGAGTGCCGGCACATCCATGCAGGACACAGGCACTCTGGGACAAGGAGTGCCCGCACTTCTCTGCAGGACGCAGGTACTCTGGGACAAGGAGTGCCCGCACTTCTCTGCAGGACACAGGTACTCTGGGACAAGGAGTGCCCGCACTTCTCTGCAGGACACAGGTACTCTGGGACAAGGAGTGCCCGCACTTCTCTGCAGGACACAGGTACTCTGGGACAAGGAGTGCCCGCACTTCTCTGCAGGACACAGGTACTCTGGGACAAGGAGTGCCCGCACTTCTCTGCAGGACAGAGGTACTCTGGGACAAGGAGTGCCCGCACTTCTCTGCAGGACACAGGTACTCTGGCTCAAGGAGTTCTGCCTCTTCTCTGCAGGACAGAGGTACTCTGGGACGAAGAGTGCCCGCACTTCTCTGCAGGACAGAGGTACTCTGGGACGAAGAGTGCCCGCACTTCTCTGCAGGACACAGGTACTCTGGGACAAGGAGTGCCCGCACTTCTCTGCAGGACACAGGTACTCTGGGACAAGGAGTGCCCGCACTTCTCTGCAGGACACAGGTACTCTGGGACAAGGAGTGCCCGCACTTCTCTGCAGGACACAGGTACTCTGGGACAAGGAGTGCCCGCACTTCTCTGCAGGACGCAGGTACTCTGGGACAAGGAGTGCCCGCACTTCTCTGCAGGACACAGGTACTCTGGGACAAGGAGTGCCCGCACTTCTCTGCTGGACGCAGGTACTCTGGGACAAGGAGTGCCCGCACTTCTCTGCAGGACGCAGGTACTCTGGGACAAGGAGTGCCCGCACTTCTCTGCAGGACGCAGGTACTCTGGGACAAGGAGTGCCCGCACTTCTCTGCAGGACGCAGGTACTCTGGGACAAGGAGTGCCCGCACTTCTCTGCAGGACGCAGGTACTCTGGGACAAGGAGTGCCCGCACTTCTCTGCAGGACGCAGGTACTCTGGGACAAGGACTGCTCGCACTTCTCTTTAGGACACAGGTAGTCTGGGACAAGGAGTGCCCGCACTTCTCTGCAGGACAGAGGTACTCTGGGACAAGGAGTGCCCGCACTTCTCTGCAGGACACAGGTACTCTGGGACAAGGAGTGCCCGCACTTCTCTGCAGGACACAGGTACTCTGGGACGAAGAGTGCCCGCACTTTTCTGCAGGACACAGGTACTCTGGCTCAAGAAGTGCCTGCACTTCTCTGCAGGACGCAGGTACTCTGGGACAAGGAGTGCCGGCACTTCCATGCAGGACACAGGTACTCTGGGACAAGGAGTGCCCGCACTTCTCTGCAGGACACAGGTACTCTGGGACAAGGAGTGCCCGCACTGCATGACAAGGAGTGTCCGCACTTCTCTACAGGACGCAGGTACTCTGGGACAAGGAGTGCCCGCACTTCTCTGCAGGACACCGGTACTCTGGGACAAGGAGTGCCCGCACTTCTCTGCAGGACACAGGTACTCTGGGACAAGGAGTGCCCGCACTTCTCTGCAGGACACAGGTACTCTGGGACAAGGAGTGCCCGCACTTCTCTGCAGGACACAGGTACTCTGGGACAAGGAGTGCCCGCACTTCTCTGCAGGACACAGGTACTCTGGGACGAAGAGTGCCCGCACTTTTCTGCAGGACACAGGTACTCTGGCTCAAGAAGTGCCTGCACTTCTCTGCAGGACGCAGGTACTCTGGGACAAGGAGTGCCGGCACTTCCATGCAGGACACAGGTACTCTGGGACAAGGAGTGCCCGCACTTCTCTGCAGGACACAGGTACTCTGGGACAAGGAGTGCCCGCACTGCATGACAAGGAGTGTCCGCACTTCTCTACAGGACGCAGGTACTCTGGGACAAGGAGTGCCCGCACTTCTCTGCAGGACACCGGTACTCTGGGACAAGGAGTGCCCGCACTTCTCTGCAGGACACAGGTACTCTGGGACAAGGAGTGCCCGCACTTCTCTGCAGGACACAGGTACTCTGGGACAAGGAGTGCCCGCACTTCTCTGCAGGACACAGGTACTCTGGGACAAGGAGTGCCCGCACTTCTCTGCAGGACACAGGTACTCTGGGACGAAGAGTGCCCGCACTTCTCTGCAGGACACAGGTACTCTGGCGCAAGGAGTGCCTGCACTTCTCTGCAGGACGCAGGTACTCTGGGACAAGGAGTGCCGGCACTTCCATGCAGGACACAGGTACTCTGGGACAAGGAGTGCCCGCACTTCTCTACAGGACGCAGGTACTCTGGGACAAGGAGTGCCCGCACTTCTCTACAGGACACCGGTACTCTGGGACAAGGAGTGCCCGCACTTCTCTGCAGGACACAGGTACTCTGGGACAAGGAGTGCCCGCACTTCTCTGCAGGACACAGGTACTCTGGGACAAGGAGTGCCCGCACTTCTCTGCAGGACACAGGTACTCTGGGACAAGGAGTGCCCGCACTTCTCTGCAGGACACAGGTACTCTGGCTCAAGGAGTGCCTGCACTTCTCTGCAGGACGCAGGTACTCTGGGACAAGGAGTGCCGGCACTTCTCTGCAGGACGCAGGTACTCTGGGACAAGGAGTGCCGGCACTTCCATGCAGGACACAGGTACTCTGGGACAAGGAGTGCCTGTACTTCTCTGCAGGACACAGGTACTCTTGGACAAGGAGTGCCCGCACTTCTCTGCAGGACACAGGTACTCTGGGACAAGGAGTGCCCGCACTGCATGACAAGGAGTGTCCGCACTTCTCTACAGGACGCAGGTACTCTGGGACAAGGAGTGCCCGCACTTCTCTGCAGGACACGGGTACTCTGGCTCAAGGAGTGCCCGCACTTCTCTGCAGGACACAGGTACTCTGGGACAAGGAGTGCCCTCACTTCTCTGCAGGACACAGGTACTCTGGGACAAGGAGTGCCCGCACTTCTCTGCAGGACACAGGTACTCTGGGACAAGGAGTGCCACCTCCGCTCTGCAGGACACAGGTACTCTGGCTCAAGAAGTGCCGGCACATCCATGCAGGACACAGGCACTCTGGGACAAGGAGTGCCCGCACTTCTCTGCAGGACACAGGTACTCTGGGACAAGGAGTGCCCGCACTTCTCTGCAGGACACGGGTACTCTGGGACAAGGAGTGCCCGCACTTCTCTGCAGGACACGGGTACTCTGGGACAAGGAGTGCCCGCTCTTCTCTACAGGACACAGGCACTCTGGGACAAGGAGTGCCCGCTCTTCTCTACAGGACACAGGCACGCTGGGACAAGGAGTGCCCGCACTTCTCTGCAGGACACAGGTACTCTGGGACAAGGGATGCCGTCTCTAATAGATTTCCATTTCAAACACTGGTCAGGACTGAGATGCGCTGGCTGAGCTGTGACTGAGGACGTCCTGCAGGCCTGGACTGATGCACTCCCACGTCACCACATGCCTGTCACTCCCCTCCCCCCACTCATTCTTGCTCTAACCTGCAGGTTCGCTCAGGTGGGCCTCTGCACAAATACCTCTCCCCACCTGCGGCTCGAATTACACAAGCACAGGCAAAGGAAGGCACAGAGATTTCGAGATGGTGAAAGCGGTGAACGGTCCTCGTTTACTTTGCATTCTGGGACCTGTAGTCCTGTCTGTACCAGACAGGAAACAGGAAAGGTGTGACCCAGAGACCACAGAAGCCATCATTAGATTCCAAAGCCATGAGGTTTCAGCCAGGTGCCCTCACCACACTACAATGCGTGACCCTGGACAGATTACGTCACGTCCTTTAATCCACTATAGGTGCCAAAAAGTGAAAGTTCTTTGAAGCAGACATAACGGATGAGTAATTGTTTGGACCAATGATGGAATCTTTGTTAATTTGATTACACCTACTAATGAATTTGTCATGTATGAAAATTTGCTGTACCCTGCACTTTGCACTTTCTGCTCAGGTTTTATGATTGTGTGTTTCAATGTTTTTAATTGTGTATAACGTTAATGCACTTTTATGGTTTGAATCAAAACCGAATAAAGTCTTTTTGACTTGACTTGACATAACGTATTAAACAAGCACTGGCAAAGTCCAATGAATATCCAATGTGTATATGCCAAATATGCTATTTATTGTTATTCTTCTTTGTTCAAAGGAGACAAAATCCCGCCAACTCGTTTCGCAAGAAGAAGAGATACTTATTAAGGTATCGAACAGTGATGAAGATTTTTCAGATCAGTGCAAACCGTGACAAATCCACGTGATCTACAATGAGCCGTGATTGATTACACTTTGGATGGAACATTGGGACCTGGATACATAATCTCCGAATGCACCTTCATGTTATCACTTTAAGCCCTGATGAAGCTCTAGAAGCAGTTGGAACGAAACGCGTTGGCTGGATTTTCTCCAATTTGAACATAGAAGAACAATTAATGGTATATTGGTAATACACACATTGGATATGGATTGGACTTCGATGTTTGCTGGTGTCTTTGATCTGCTGGACAGTGGCACCGGACACCAGCCGTGGCCGGACACTGTGCACAGGACTTAGTACATCGTACATATGTTGATTGAGGTGCGGTCTGTATAGTCAGCCGTGTTTCCATTGATTATTTCATGTAAAATTGATTGCTCGATTGTCGATTATGGTCAAAATATAAATAAGATTCTGACGCATACATCACGGCGGGCACAAACTGTGGTGCAGTTATTTATAAAAGTATGCGCGAAAGGGCGCATTTGAGGGGAAGGAGAGACCCAGTCGCAAGAAGCACCTGTATAGTTGTTTAAGAAATCCAAAACTGCTTGGGGATTTGTGGGGGAAACAATGAAGGAGCGAATGAGGGAGAAGGCAACACAGGAGGGGTTAGGGGCCCTTCGTGAGGAGGACAAATGTAAAGTGAAGAGACGATAGGGGGCAGGGGGTACTGCAGAGAGGAAGCAGTCACGGGGCAGAGAGCCGTCCCAAGGACGAAAGAAAAGAACCAACCATATGCAAAGCAATAGGTCTCGCCTATGCAAGAGCTCCTGGCCTTGCAAGGTCTTCTAGCCATGTTGTAACCCAGTGAGGTTGCCCTTCAGCAGAACTAAAAGTTTGTTGTGACTCAGAGTGTAGTGTGGCGTAGAGTAGGGTAGAGTGGAAAGGATATGCTTAGAGTAGCAAAGCACGGAGGGACTTAGGCAGGCCCGGACTGGCCGTTGCGGGCACCGGGCAATCCCCCGGTGGGCCGCATGGTTGGGGGCCGGTTTTGGCCCCCTGGGGGCCGTTTTTGTTACAGGGCCGTTATGCTGCAAAAACGGCCCTGTAACAAAAACGGCCGAAAACCGGCCCTGGCACAGAGCGCGGCCACACCTCCCCCTCCTCCCGGAGGAGGGGAGGGGGCCGGCCGAGCACTTTGCCAGGGCCGGTTCTGGTTCCCAGTCCGGCCCTGGACTTAGGACAGTGTTGGGCGGCGTGGCACAGAGGAGAGTGGCAGTAGCGTAGAGAGGGGTGGAATAGCATAGAGTAGAGTACAGTAGAGTACAGTAGAGTGGCAGACAGGAGAGTGGCATAGAGGCGGAGAGGTGTGGTGCAGCTGCCAGGGCAGCAGACTTTGGAGCACAGGGCTCACGGTTCGATCCCCAGCTCCGGCATGTGACTCTGGGCAATAGCTCGCTTAATTTCCCACGACGGCCCCCAACGCCTTGAGACCCGTAAGGGTGAGTAGTTGGCCCTTTACAAATATGGATTTACATTTACATAGACAAGAGTGGCATTCATTGTGTGAAGAGAAGGGGAGTGGGTTAGAGTATAGTGGATTAGACTGGAGTGGTGTGGAATAGAGTGGGGTGAATGGCATACAGTAGAGTGGAGCAGAGTGGTTTAGCGTAGAGTGGCACAGAGTGGGGTGAATGGCATACAGCAGAGTGGTTTAGCGTAGAGTGGCATAGAGTGATGTAGAACAGAATGGTGTGGAATAAAGGGCCATCGAGTACAGTAGCATAGAGTGACATGGAATAGAGTGATGTACAGCAGCATAGAGAGGAGTGCTGTAGAATAGCAGAGTGGAGTGGCATAGAATGGGTAAAGTAGATTTTTTTATTTTTTATTATTTAGAAAGTTTTATATAGCGCGAACTTGATCCCAAAGGATATCAGAGCGCTTTACAATTTGAGGCAGAGGTAACAACATGGGGAATCTAATGGGCATTGAGAGGTTTACTCCCTTCCATGCAGTCACTGCCGCAGGACGCCAGCGACATTCTCCTCCTCAGCACCCGTTACTCTCCCTTCCAAGTGCTTGCTTACTTTGGGTTCAAGAGGTATGTAACATACTGGCCTACTCACATGGTGCCACCAAGTGACACAGGATATCAGCAACCCATCACATGGTCTTGCGGTAAGCAACAGATATCACACGGTGGCAGGAAATCTGTAAATAGTGGTTTTCCAGCTAGTTTATGGTGTACTTTTACATTTGCACCACCACATAAAAAGCCATCATCCTACACTGGTGGATCTGCAAGGGAGTACAACACTTTGCATTTGCGATACCGCTTAGTCAATAGGTGATTCCACAAAGAAATTGACAATTAAAATTAGTCAAAAATTATTTTTGCTAATTTTTTTTTTCTAATCTGAACTACTTGAGTAAAGTCCCCCAATCCATTGTATTTGAGATTTAAAGAGGACTCTAGTCAGTTAGGCCTTAAAAGAGTCTTTTAGAGTGGTCTAAATTCTGTCCACGGTTCTGGCATAAAGTAGATCGGTACAGAGTAGAATGGAGTAGAGTGGCACAGAGTGGGGTGAAATGGCATAGAGGAGAGTGGCACGTAGAGTGGCCTAGAGTGGTATGTAACAGCAGGGTGTGGAATAACGGGCCATCGAGTTCAGTAGCATAGAGTGGCAGAGACTACAGTGGCATGGAGTAGAGTGACGTGGAGCAGCATACAGTGGGGTGGAGTGGCATAGAGTGGCTTACAGTGGAGCGGCATAGAGTGGGCAAAGTACAATGGCATGGCGTGGTGTACAGTAGAGTAGCTCCAAAGTGTGGTCCTTCATGGTGGACTGCAGCACCCAGAGTGTTGTCCACCCCTCACATCTATCGATTCCCAATCAATCGTTTATAAAGAGCATCGAATCACCCGGGAGGGTCTCGGGGCGCTGGGGATGGTGGGTGCTGCGTGGTGGATTCCCACAGCCCTGGAGAGCATCTCTCCCCAAGGGGGTGACGTCAGAGCGCTGCGGCGTGGCGGACAGACAATGTCCATGGCACTTATTTCAGGAATCCACACAGTATACATTACATATAAGGAATCTAAAGGAGCTCATTTGCATAGTCCATGGTCATCCTGAAAACCCTACGTTGGCCACCGCTGGGGTGGAGGACAGCAGGACGGAGCAGGATGGCGCCTGGGCTGAGGAGGTGCCAGGCTTCGAGGAGCTTCTTACCCATGCTAGAACATGTGCGCTTGTGACTGCTTGCACTCCCAGGGCCCAGGGCGTGGGGTGGTTAGTGATTGATGGCAACCCAGGTGCTCGCCTCTTCGTGGGCAGGCAGAGTAGCTTAAAAGGCCTGACTTCACCCACGGGTGGGGGTGGCCAAGCCTGTAAAGCCGGTCTAGCCAGGCCGGATATTTGCACAGCCCAGGGCCAGTTTTACTGCCTGCTGTGACACACTCACAGTGGTTCGGTGCAGGGCCGCCTCAACAGCATTATAGGCCCCTGGGCAAAGCAGTGCGCTGGGCCCTGCCTACAAAACCAAGCACACAAATAAAAATATTTAACAGAAAATTTGCGTTAAATTCTGGTCTGCATGGGGCCCCAATGCTCGTTGAGCCCCTGGGCAACTTCCCACCGTGTCCATGCGTTAAGACGGCGCTTGTTCGCCGAGTGTCCGAGGTTGTGCACAGGGCTTTGCAGAAGCCCAGACTTTGGTCAGCACCCAGGCCTGATGCACTGATGCTTCTACTGGTGGCAAAATGTATTTGTTTCAGGCTGGTGGACTTCCGGTAGCCGGGCAGTGCCTCTGGCGCAGGGCGGCGGGCCATGTAATCAGCATTTGGGTTGAAGAGGGACAGCCCCTGGATAAGGGACACTGGTTGGCCAAATGGGCCTCAAAGGCGGTCTTTAATGAGGCAGTGGACTTCAAACGTTTTAATGCCCCCCCCCAAACTAGGAAAAATAAACCACAAAAATCAGCCCCCCTCCTCAAAAATGTTCACAATTATTCTATTAAACGGCAATGTTGAAATATGTCTAGACTTATTTTTTGGAGTTAAGTTCTGTTACCATTTAAAAAATGCAATCAAATACATGACAGCCAAACATACTATTCTGCTCAGGCAGGCCTTACTAACGTGTAAAAGTATCCACAGTAAATCGGTGCTTAATTTGAGCCAGTGCACTTAATTGTCAACACCTGCGCTTGTGATAGTCTGCCACGAGGTGGCGCTCTCTAGCTAATTTAGAGATGACCACAACAACACAATTATTCATTTAATCTACATTAAAAATGACCTTTGAAGTGCTGTCAAAGTCATTTCTATAACTTTGGGGGCCTAGAATAGTCCGAATTGTCCCACTGATAGGAGTGTGATGGTTGGTACTTGTGTTGTTGCCGTCATTTGCAGCGTGGCACGGGCAATATGTGGTGCAAGCTGCAGTGACCTCCGAAGAGAGCCCTGGCACTCATTTCTTTTCAAATTCAGCACTGCCACAGTGCGATTATTAGAAGTGGGTGCGGGTTCTGAAGAATATTTGGAGTCCTTTCTGTTTTGACACCTTCTCCCAACCAGGATATAAAATCATAAAAGAGGTTAGCGATGGCCCATTCCTTTTTCTCCTGAAAACAAAGCACTGTTATCAGCATAATGCTACTGTTGCCCAGAACCTGGCACCCCTGGGATCACTTGAGGGTGCCCGTTGGGTATTGCAGCGCCCACTCGAGGAGCATGCCCAATGATCAGGGCCGGACTGGAAACCACAACCGGCCCTGGCAAAGTGCTCAGCGGGGCCCCCCTCCCCACTCGGGGGGCAGAGGGGGGGCTGGGTTGGAGGTGCCACCGAGCTCTTTGCGGGGGGCGGATTTCGGCCGATTTTGGTACAGGGCCGATTTTCGGCCCTGTAACAAAAACGGCCCCCAGGGGCACGAAACCAGCCCCGACCCGTATGGCGCACTGGGGGATTGCCCGGTGCCCGCTATGGCCAGTCTGGCCCTGCCAATGATGAAGCATTCACCCAGCTGGCTGGGTGTGTGAGGGCCCTTAATCCGAAAGGAGCAATTCCCCATCCTCATTCCTGGTAGACAGTCACATACACACTTCCTCTTAGTCACTCCTGGTCTCTTTGGGAACTGCATACTCCGTTATTTGATATCACTTAAGACCCCCCTAGGGGGCCCGCCTCTCAGTTTGAAGACCCCTGTCCTGAGGGGTGACGTGGGTCCAGGCTAAAGGAGTGGTCATGCAGGCCAAGGGCATAATGCAGGACCATGCGGTGCAGGGGGGCCCCAGCCCTACAGGGAGCCCCCTTCAGTCCACACTCAATAAATATCTGTGGCACATGGAAGACTCAGGGGCCCCTCATTACATTCTGCAGGAACCCCATCATTTTACACCACTGGTGCAGCCAGCATAGGTTTGCAGAAGTCTTCAATCTGTGGGGTGCGACCCCCCCAGGGGGGCCCTGGAGTCCTGAGAAAGGGGCGAGCATTCCCCAGCTTCACTTGTGACACAATCAAAAACATTTGCTTTCCTTTTGGAAGACTAATTTAGATCTTTATCAGCTGAAGTTTTATCAACGGAGTCTCTAGTGCTGGAAAGCCTGCATGCCAGAGTACCTGCTTGCATGAATGAAATGCAAATGTGCCCATCAGTTAATCTGTGAGTGTACAGGGTGCTTGGGAGCTGTTCTGGCTTTAATTGTTCAAATCACTCCAAGCTTTGTGATGACCAAGATTTGTTTTTTTGAGTGGTAGCGCAAAGAGTTAACAACTGGGCTGTGGAGTGCTTGCTTTTAATTTTAACTGCATTCACACAGCCTTTAGTACTCCTAAAGAGATGCTGAAGGGACAGTTATGTAAAACAGAATTGCATTACTTATGCTCTGGCATTACTAAAATCTTTATTTTGGAAGCACTATTTTATTGTAAAACTATTTGCACGTTTTGCAGCACTATCTTACACTGTGTGTAATGCAAGTAGAAAATCATGACTTACATATTCACAGTGCTTCCCGTCATAGGCTGTGACCTCATAGCAGTAAAAATAAACGTCACTATTCTGTAGTGCACCAATTAAGATTTAATTCTGTGGCTCTCTGGTTACACATAGACCTTTGCAGAGCGTTAACTAATATAGGTTTCATAATGTGCTACAGTGCATTTCCCAGTAGGTGCCAACTTTTTACATTTATTTGTCATTATGCTGCCCATTATTGATGATGTAAGACCTAAAAAACTTACAGTATGTCATGGGGCTTATTAATGAGAAGCTTGCATCACCAGAGGAAGCATTTCAACCATCCGTATGAGGCGGTGCAAAGTCTCCCTGCGTGGCTTCGGATGGCCTCAGAGATATGGAGGAAGACAAAGCACCGCAAGTCATTGCGTTGCCCAACTCTGCGTCAAGGAGGGGTTCCATGGGCTTTGCGTGGGACACTTGCACAACATCCATGGATTTTAATACTGCCCATATTTACAAAACCAAGTAGATCTGGGGGGGCTCCAAAAACAAAACGCCTCCCCAGCGGAGGCGCGATGGGGAGAAATCCTTGCATTTCTGCTCATTCTTTTCTCTTTCCAGGTGTGCTGCATTCTACAGCTCAAATAGAGAGAGGAAAACATCCCTTTTGGGATTGTATTCGTGAAGGAAGGTGCCCCTTCCTGCCTATGTTGGTGCCAACGCAAGGGAAAAGCACAGGGTTCATGGTTCGATCCCCGGCTCCAGCAGCAGCTCAGCCCAGCACTGTGTGACTCTGGGCAGTAGCTCACTTAATTTCCCCGACGGCCCCCAGCGCCTTGAGACCCGTAAGGGTGAGTAGTTCGCTCTTTACAAATACAGATTTATTTCAATAAATACAGTGCATTCCAGCCCTTTCACACTGGCATAGGGCAGCACGGCAAGAAGACTTGCAGCGTAGCCCTACTGTAAATTGTCATAAATGAGGCCCTTTGCATTTATCTACACCTTTGACTACACCCCCACGCTCACTGACCTTTGGTTTGCTAAACACTTATTTTTATTTCCCCACTGAAAAAATTATTTGATGTTGGAATTTGGGGATGGTTGTCAATGACAAGTACCAGGTTCTAGAACATTTTTATCAAAAAAGGGGTCCTTACGCCTAAAATAATTTGACAAGGGGGTCTCGGCATCAAAAAGTTTAAATACCTCTTTAGAGGGACTCGACTTCTGGCTCAGGCCAGTGAACCATGTGGCTTGGGAATGGGGTCTGATTGGAGGGGGGGGCTGTCTTGCACTGGTGGTGAACATGCTCAAAGCTCATGTCAAACAACAGTAGAGTGTCAAAAGACAAGCACAAAAACAGAGAAAAAAAAAGAAACAACCTCAATGGTTCACACTGGAAATCATTAGGGATTTCTTAGGAAGCCCTCTCTCTCCACCCTGGGTGGTGACATGCTTCATCATCGGGCCCACCAGGAGACGCCGAATGCCCCCCTGGTGTGCTACAACGCCAGGATGCTGCGGAGCTGGTTTTTCGTGACAATAGTGTGAAAAAAGATTTGGGATTTAAAAATGTCAAGGAACTGTACCACACAAAAGTTTATTCAATGGTCAGCTCGACACATATGTGAAGGGAAATCTACCAAATAATGGTTTGGATATTCCCACTTAAAGTGGTGTCAAAGCTTGCCCAGAACTTTTTGATAGTAAGATGATGCCCCCCGGAGAGGTAGAGACCATGGCTGCTTTTTTTTTTTTTTTTTTTTTTTACAAATTAAGCAAACAGCAGATCAACAGATGTTTTAGGAACAAACCTAAGAACCAAAGCACACTTAACACTCACCATATCCCCCCTACTCCCCCCCCCTCCCCCCCCCCCAGGGCACAGCCCCGCGCCCGCATCACCCAAAACACAAGTAACAGTCTCACCACCAACTCCCGCTATAGAAGCAGCGAACGCACAGGTAACTCGCATTGAACGACTACAACACCCAGAATGCATCGGGTGGTCACGCGAATGCCCAGGGCTAGAAAGTGTCTGTGATGACGTGAAGTGGCCACGTAGGTCAGGTAAGGCCTGTTGACCTTACCCCCAAAAAAACCTCCCCCCATTGTGTAAACCTGCAACCACAGCCCTCAGTTTATTAAAAAAGAAAAAAAAACACCACAAGGCGCCAAGAAGACGAAGGGTTTCGAACACTGCGCTATATAAACCCACATACCAATGTCTGGCAGCCCCTAAACACCCATTTGCCAAACGGAGGGTGACTTCAGAGAGCGCATACACCAGTGTGCCAGGCCAGGCAACAAACGAAACATGTATAATGACTGCAAGAAGCCTAGCGCCCAGAGGCCCCTTTATTTATAGTAGGCGCCCCGGCTCCCACACCCGTGGGCACTCACCTTGGTGGGCGTCGAGTGCCCGCTGCCCGAGGGGGACCGGTGGAGGGTGATGAGGGCCATGATCGTGCCCGGAGACGGGGTGCCCTTCGCCCTCTCTCGGACTGGCACCTCCCGGCCGCGGCTCCTCACCGGCAGCGCCTCGCCGGGCACGCGCAGGCTTCAATGGGCATGCGTATCCGGCCACTATGCCACACCGGGCCTTGGACGGCTTCCAAGGTGCCCGGGCAGCTCACGTGGGTGGCGGTGCCAGCTCGGTCCTGTCCCGGGGCCAGGAGTGTCTTGTGCCCTTCAGACGTGTCACAAGATCCGGGATCCCGGGTCCGGGCACTTTCCGGGGTTCGCGTCTCTCTTCAAAGTTTGGGGGGACTTCCAGCCGGAACTTAGGTTCGTTCACCCCGAGGCCCCGACGCCAAAACTTTCTTCTCACGGAGTTTAACCAGGAAGGGCGGGCCGTGGGCAGAGGAGCTCCGGTTCAGAAAACACCCCCGCCCCGCCCCGGGGGGGAGGGGCCCCCGGTGAGGGGAGGGGCCCCAAGGGGGAACTTGAGGATGGGGCAGCGGACCAGGGTGTGCAGCGACTGGAGGGCCTTAAAACAGCGCCCCCTAGGGGGGAGGGGTCGGACGTGTGAGGGGTAAGAGGGTGCAAGGAGGGGTGCACGCCTACAAGAGGAGAGGGGGCCCCCGTTGAGGGGAGGGGCCCCAAGGGGGAACTTGAGGATGGGGCAGCGGACCGGGGTGTGCAGCGACTGGAGGGCCTTAAAACAGCGCCCCCTAGGGGGGAGGGGTCTGACGTGTGAGGGGTAAGAGGGTGCAAGGAGGGGTGCACGCCTACAGGAGGAGAGGGGCCCCCGGTGAGGAGAGGGGAAGGGCCCCAAGGGGAAACTTGAGGATGGGGCAGCGGACCGGGGTTTGCAGCGACTGGAGGGCCTTAAAACAGCGCCCCCTAGGGGGGTCTGATGTGTGAGGGGTAAGAGGGTGCAAGGAGGGGTGCACGTCTACAGGAGGAGAGGGGCGGCGTGGGGGCAAACAGAAACAACAGCCCCCCGGGTAGGAACTGGGGGACAGAAAGTGAAGGATACCGGGGGGGGGGGGGGGGGGCAGTGTACGTCTGTGAGACGGCGCCCCCTCCCGGGAGAGCGTCTGAGAGACCTCAGGAATGGTGAAGACACTTTAATGGGGGCAGGAGTGCAGAGGGACAGAGGTGGAGAGACCCCCCAGAGAGCTGGGGAGGGGGGTGCTAACGGAGGCAGGGGAGGTGCAGGGTACAGAGGGGCTGAAGGGCCATCAGAATACACCATGCACCCTCTGGGGGGTAGGGGGGGGGCGCAGGAAGACGAGACACCCCCCTTCAACCGTTCAAAAGAGATTCAGTGGGAAGGACTGAGAGACGCCTCATAGAGACGGCCGGAGATGCAGGGCCATGAGACTGCAGGAAGCCGGGCCGCCGCCCCCAGGGGAGGGCCGGAGTGAGTCCCAGGGGGAGGGCAGACGGGCAGCGGAGGCGGAGGGGGCAGAGGAGACAGATGCAGGGAGCCGAGCAGACATGGGCAGAGGAGGCTGCGGCGGACAGAGGAGAGCTGGGAGGGCAGAAGAGGAGGGGCAGAGACAGTCTACCTGTGGCAGAGGAGGCAGATGGAGCCGAAGAGACAGGCTGCGGGGAACTGATGAGGCACCTTAAGGGAGCCGAGGAGACAGCCGGAGGCGAAGAGACAGACCTCAGGGGTAGAAGAGACAGGCTACGTATGGCAGAGGAGGCAGATAGAGCCGAAGAGACAGGCTGCGGGGAACCGAAGAGACACCTGAAGGGAGAGCTGACAGCTTGCAGAAGCACACGAAACAGCTGGAGGCGAAGAGACAGCCTGAGGGGGAGAAGAGACAACCGGAGGCGATGACACAGGCGGCAGGGATAGAGGAGACAGCTGAAGACGATGAGACAGGCTTCAGGGAAAGAGACTGCTGGAGTTGAAGACAATGACTGCAGAGAACAGAGGCGACGACAGGGCGGCAGCGACCCGGCGTAGACCCATGGTAGCAGAAGAGACAGCAAGCAGAAATCCGAGGCGGCAGGAGGAGGCGAAGAGACAGGCTCCAGGGAGACAGCCGGAGCAGACGGGGGAAGAGGAGACGGCCTGCAGGAAGCCGAAGAGACCGCTGCAGAGAGACAGCTGGGAACGCTGGGGTCTGGGAGTGATCCAGGTCCGCCCGTGGGGGAGACGAGGGAGGGGCGGGTTCACTTGTGCACTTGGACGTTATGTCAATAAAGCATTCTTGCCTTGAACTGCGAGATGGGGCGAGGGCGGGAGACTGCTGCAGAGTCTGGGGCTGCACAAGCAGTGAGAGAGAGGAGGCTGCAAGAGAGACAGCAGGGAGAGAGACTGCAGGGAGAGAGACTGCAGGGAAAGAGACTGCAGGGAGAGAGACTGCAGGGAGAGAGAGACTGCAGGGAGAGAGAGACTGCAGGAAGAGAGACTGCAGGGAGAGAGACGGCAGGAAGAGAGACTGCAGGGAGAGAGACTGCAGGAAGAGAGACTGCAGGGAGAGAGAATGCAGGGAGAGAGACTGCAGGAAGAGAGACAGCAGGGAGAGAGACTGCAGGGAGAGAGACTGCAGTGAGAGAGAGGAGGGTGCAAGAGAGACTGCAGGGAGAGAGACTGAAGGGAGAGAGACTGCAGGAAGAGAGACTGCAGGAAGAGAGACTGCAGGAAGAGAGACTGCAGGGAGAGAGACTGGAGGAAGAGAGACACTGCAGGGAGAGAGACTGTAGGGAGAGAGACTGCAGGAAGAAAGACTGCAGGGAGAGAGACGGCAGGAAGAGAGACTGCAGGAAGAGAGACTGCATGGAGAGAGACTGCAGGAAGAGGAGACAGGGACCCTGAGATGGAGAGAGTCTGCAAGAAGCTGAGGCAGTGCAGGGACCCTGAGATGGAGAGAGTCTGCAGGAACCTGAGGCAGTGCAGGGATCCTGAGATGGAGAGAGTCTGCAGGAAGAGGAGGCAGTGCATGGACCCTGAGTTGGAGAGAGTCTGCAGGAAGAGGAGGCAGTGCAGGGACCCTGAGATGGAGAGAGTCTGCAGGAAGAGGAGGCAGTGCAGGGACCCTGAGATGGGGAGAGTCTGCAGGAAGAGGAGGCAGTGCAGGGACCCTGAGATGGAGAGAGTCTGCAGGAAGAGGAGGCAGTGCAGGGATCCTGAGATGGAGAGAGTCTGCAGGAAGAGGAGGCAGTGCAGGGACCCTGAGATGGAGAGAGTCTACAGGAAGAGGAGACAGTGCAGGGACCCTGAGATGGAGAGAGTCTGCAGGAAGAGGAGGCAGTGCAGGGATCCTGAGATGGAGAGAGTCTGCAGGATGAGGAGGCAGTGCAGGGATCCTGAGATGGAGAGAGTCTGCAGGAAGAGGAGGCAGTGCAGGGACCCTGAGATGGAGAGAGTCGGCAGGAAGAGGAGGCAGTGCAGGGATCCTGAGATGGAGAGAGTCTGCAGGAAGAGGAGGCAGTGCAGGGACCCTGAGATGGAGAGAGTCTGCAGGAAGAGGAGGCAGTGCAGGGACCCTGAGATGGAGAGAGTCTGCAGGAAGAGGAGGCAGTGCAGGGACCCTGAGATGGAGAGAGTCTGCAGGAAGAGGAGGCAGTGCAGGGATCCTGAGATGGAGAGAGTCTGCAGGAAGAGGAGGCAGTGCAGGGACCCTGAGATGGAGAGAGTCTGCAGGAAGAGGAGGCAGTGCAGGGACCCTGAGATGGAGAGAGTCTGCAGGAAGAGGAGGCAGTGCAGGGACCCTGAGATGGAGGGAGTCTGCAGGAAGCTGAGGCAGTGCACGGATCCTGAGATGGAGAGAGTCTGCAGGAAGAGGAGGCAGTGCAGGGACCCTGAGATGGAGAGAGTCTGCAGGAACCTGAGGCAGTGCAGGGATCCTGAGATGGAGAGAGTCTGAAGGAAGAGGAGGCAGTGCAGGGATCCTGAGATGGAGAGAGTCTGCAGGAAGCTGAGGCAGTGCAGGGATCCTGAGATGGGGAGAGTCTGCAGGAAGAGGAGGCAGTGCAGGGACCCTGAGATGGAGAGAGTCTACAGGAAGAGGAGGCAGTGCAGGGACCCTGAGATGGAGAGAGTCTGCAGGAAGAGGAGGCAGCGCTGGGACCCTGAGATGGAGAGAGTCTGCAGGAAGAGGAGTCAGTGCAGCAACCCTGAGATGGAGAGAGTCTGCAGGACGAGGAGGCAGTGCAGGGACCCTGAGATGGAGAGAGTCTGCAGGAAGAGGAGGCAGTGCAGGGACCCTGAGATGGAGAGAGTCTCCAGGAAGAGGAGGCAGTGCAGGGATCCTGAGATGGAGAGAGTCTGCAGGAAGAGGAGGCAGTGCAGGGATCCTGAGATGGAGAGAGTCTGCAGGAAGCGGAGGCAGCGCTGGGACCCTGAGATGGAGAGAGTCTGCAGGAAGAGGAGGCAGTGCACGGATCCTGAGATGGAGAGCGTCTGCAGGAAGCGGAGGCAGTGCAGGGACCCTGAGATGGAGAGAGTCTGCAGGAAGAGGAGGCAGCGCTGGGACCCTGAGATGGAGAGAGTCTGCAGGAAGAGGAGTCAGTGCAGCAACCCTGAGATGGAGAGAGTCTGCAGGACGAGGAGGCAGTGCAGGGACCCTGAGATGGAGAGAGTCTGCAGGAAGAGGAGGCAGTGCAGGGACCCTGAGATGGAGAGAGTCTGCAGGAAGAGGAGGCAGTGCAGGGATCCTGAGATGGAGAGAGTCTGCAGGAAGAGGAGGCAGTGCAGGGTTCCTGAGATGGAGAGAGTCTGCAGGAAGCGGAGGCAGCGCTGGGACCCTGAGATGGAGAGAGTCTGCAGGAAGAGGAGGCAGTGCACGGATCCTGAGATGGAGAGCGTCTGCAGGAAGCGGAGGCAGCGCTGGGACCCTGAGATGGAGAGAGTCTGCAGGAAGAGGAGGCAGTGCAGGGACCCTGAGATGGAGAGAGTCTGCAGGAAGAGGAGGCAGTGCAGGGACCCTGAGATGGAGAGAGTCTGCAGGAAGCTAAGGCAGTGCAGGGATCCTGAGATGGAGAGAGTCTGCAGGAACCTGAGGCAGTGCAGGGACCCTGAGATGGAGAGAGTCTGCAGGAAGAGGAGGCAGTGCAGGGATCCTGAGATGGAGAGAGTCTGCAGGAAGAGGAGGCAGTGCAAGGACCCTGAGATGGAGAGAGTCTGCAAGAAGAGGAGGCAGTCCCAGGATCCTGAGATGGAGAGAGTCTGCAGGAAGAGGAGGCAGTGCAGGGACCCTGAGATGGAGAGAGTCTGCAGGAAGCTGAGGCAGTGCTGGTATCCTGAGATGGAGAGAGTCTGCAGGAAGAGGAGGCAGTGCAGGGACCCTGAGATGGAGAGAGAGTCTGCAGGAAGAGGAGGCATTGCAGGGATCCTGAGATGGAGAGAGTCTGCAAGAAGAGGAGGCAGTGCAGGGACCCTGAGATGGAGAGAGTCTGCAGGAAGCTGAGGCAGTGCTGGGGATCCTGAGATGGAGAGAGTCTGCAGGAAGAGGAGGCAGTGCAGGGATCCTGAGATGGAGAGAGTCTGCAGGAAGAGGAGGCAGTGCAGGGACCCTGAGATGGAGAGAGTCTGCAGGAAGAGGAGGCAGTGCACGGATCCTGAGATGGAGAGAGTCTGCAGGAAGAGGAGGCAGTGCAGGGATCCTGAGATGGAGAGAGTCTGCAGGAAGAGGAGGCAGTGCTGGAACCCTGAGATGGAGAGAGTCTGCAGGAAGAGGAGGCAGTGCAGGGACCCTGAGATGGAGAGAGTCTGCAGGAAGAGGAGGCAGCGCAGGGACCCTGAGATGGAGAGAGTCTGCAGGAAGCTGAGGCAGTGCACGGATCCTGAGATGGAGAGAGTCTGCAGGAAGAGGAGGCAGTGCAGGGACCCTGAGATGGAGAGAGTCTGCAGGAAGCTAAGGCAGTGCAGGGATCCTGAGATGGAGAGAGTCTGCAGGAAGAGGAGGCAGAGCAGGGATCCTGAGATGGTAGAGTCTGCAGGAAGAGGAGGCAGTGCAGGGATCCTGAGATGGAGAGAGTCTGCAGGAAGAGGAGGCAGTGCAAGGACCCTGAGATGGGGAGAGTCGGCAGGAAGAGGAGGCAGTGCAGGGATCCTGAGATGGAGAGAGTCTGCAGGAAGAGGAGGCAGTGCAGGGACCCTGAGATGGAGAGAGTCTACAGGAAGAGGAGGCAGTGCAGGGACCCTGAGATGGAGAGAGTCTACAGGAAGAGGAGGCAGTGCAGGGATCCTTAGATGGAGAGAGTCTGCAGGAAGAGGAGGCAGTGCAGGGACCCTGAGATGGTAGAGTCTGCAGGAAGAGGAGGCCGTGCAGTGACCCTGAGATGGAGAGAGTCTGCATGAAGAGGAGGCAGTGCAGGGATCCTGAGATGGAGAGAGTCTGCAGGAAGAGGAGGCAGTGCAGAGATCATGAGATGGAGAGAGTCTGCAGGAAGAGGAGGCAGTGCAGGGACCCTGAGATGGAGAGAGTCTGCAGGAAGAGGAGGCAGTGCAGGGACCCTGAGATGGAGAGAGTCTGCAGGAAGAGGAGGCAGTGCAGGGATCCTGAGATGGAGAGAGTCTGCAGGAAGAGGAGGCAGAGCAGGGACCCTGAGATGGAGAGAGTCTACAGGAAGAGGAGGCAGTGCAGGGACCCTGAGATGGAGAGAGTCTGCAGGAAGAGGAGGCAGTGCAGGGACCCTGAGATGGAGAGAGTCTGCAGGAAGAGGTGGCAGTGCAGGGATCCTGAGATGGAGAGAGTCTGCAGGAAGAGGAGGCAGTGCAGGGACCCTGAGATGGAGAGAGTCTGCAGGAAGAGGAGGCAGTGCAGGGACCCTGAGATGGAGAGAGTCTGCAGGAAGAGGAGGCAGTGCAGGGACCCTGAGATGGAGAGAGTCTACAGGAAGAGGAGGCAGTGCAGGGACCCTGAGATGGAGAGAGTCTGCAGGAAGAGGAGGCAGTGCACGGATCCTGATAGGGAGAGAGTCTGCAGGAAGAGGAGGCAGTGCAGGGACCCTGAGATGAAGAGAGTCTGCAGGAAGCTGAGGCAGTGCAGGGATCCTGAGATGGAGAGAGTCTGCAGGAAGAGGAGGCAGTGCAGGGATCCTGGGATGGAGAGAGTCTGCAGGAAGAGGAGGCAGTGCAGGGATCCTGAGATGGAGAGAGTCTGCAGGAAGAGGAGGCAGTGCAGGGATCCTGAGATGGAGAGAGTCTGCAGGAAGAGGAGGCAGTGCAGGGATCCTGAGATGGAGAGAGTCTGCAGGAAGAGGAGGCAGTGCAGGGATCCTGAGATGGTAGAGTCTGCAGGAAGAGGAGGCAGTGCAGGGATCCTGAGATGGAGAGAGTCTGCAGGAAAAGGAGGCAGTGCAGGGATCCTGAGATGGAGAAAGTCTGCAGGAAGAGGAGGCAGTGCAGGGACCCTGAGATGGAGAGAGTCTGCAGGAAGAGGAGGCAGTGCAGGGATCCTGAGATGGTAGAGTCTGCAGGAAGAGGAGGCAGTGCAGGGATCCTGAGATGGAGAGAGTCTGCAGGAAGAGGAGGCAGTGCAGGGACCCTGAGATGGAGAGAGTCTGCAGAAAGAGGAGGTAGTGCAGGGACCCTGAGATGGAGAGAGTCTGCAGGAAGAGGAGGCAGTGCAGGGACCCTGAGATGGAGTGAGTCTGCAGGAAGAGGAGGCAGTGCAGGGATCCTGAGATGGAGAGAGTCTGCAGGAAGAGGAGTCAGTGCAGGGACCCTGAGATGGAGAGAGTCTACAGGAAGAGGAGGTAGTGCACGGATCCTGAGATGGAGAGAGTCTGCAGGAAGAGGAGGCAGCGCTGGGACCCTGAGATGGAGAGAGTCTGCAGGAAGAGGAGGCAGTGCACGGATCCTGAGATGGAGAGAGTCTGCAGGAAGAGGAGGCAGTGCAGGGATCCTGAGATGGAGAGAGTCTGCAGGAAGAGGAGTCAGTGCAGGGACCCTAAGATGGAGAGAGTCTGCAGGAAGAGGAGGCAGTGCAGGGACCCTGAGATGGAGAGAGTCTGCAGGAAGAGGAGGTAGTGCACGGATCCTGAGATGGAGAGAGTCTGCAGGAAGAGGAGGCAGCGCTGGGACCCTGAGATGGAGAGAGTCTGCAGGAAGAGGAGGCAGTGCACGGATCCTGAGATGTAGAGAGTCTGCAGGAAGCTGAAGCAGTGCAGGGATCCTGAGATGGAGAGAGTCTGCAGGAAGAGGAGGCAGCGCAGGGACCCTGAGATGGAGAGATTCTGCAGGAAGAGGAGGCAGTGCCAGGACCCTGAGATGGAGAGAGTCTGCAGGAAGAGGAGGCAGTGCAGGGACCCTGAGATGGAGAGAGTCTGCAGGAAGAGGAGGCAGTGCAGGGACCCTGAGATGGAGAGAGTCTGCAGGAAGAGGAGGCAGTGCAGGGACCCTGAGATGGAGAGAGTCTGCAGGAAGAGGAGGCAGTGCAGGGATCCTGAGATGGAGAGAGTCTGCAGGAAGCTGAGGCAGTGCTGGGATCCTGAGATGGAGAGAGTCTGCAGGAAGAGGAGGCAGTGCAGGGACCCTGAGATGGAGAGAGTCGGCAGGAAGAGGAGGCAGTGCAGGGACCCTGAGATGGAGAGAGTCTGCAGGAAGAGAAGGCAGTGCAGGGATCCTGAGATGGAGAGAGTCTGCAGGAAGAGGAGGCAGTGCAGGGATCCAGAGATGGAGAGAGTCTGCAGGAAGAGGAGGCAGTGCAGGGACCCTGAGATGGAGAGAGTCTGCAGGAAGAGGAGGCAGTGCACGGATCCTGAGATGGAGAGAGTCTGCAGGAAGAGGAGGCAGTGCAGGGACCCTGAGATGGAGAGAATCTGCAGGAAGAGGAGGCAGTGCAGGGATCCTGAGATGGAGAGAGTCTGCAGGAAGAGGAGGCAGTGCAGGGACCCTGAGATGGAGAGAGTCTGCAGGAAGCTGAGGCAGTGCAGGGACCCTGAGATGGAGAGAGTCTGCAGGAAGCTGAAGCAGTGCAGGGATCCTGAGATGGAGAGAGTCTGCAGGAAGAGGAGGCAGTGCACAGACCCTGAGATGGAAAGTCTGCAGGAAGAGTAGGCAGTGCACAGACCCTGAGATGGAGAAAGTCTGCAGGAAGAGGAGGCAGTGCAGGGACCCTGAGATGGAGAGAGTCTGCAGGAAGAGGAGGCAGTGCAGGGACCCTGAGATGGAGAGAGCCTGCAGGAAGAGGAGGCAGTGCACGGATCCTGAGATGGAGAGAGTCTGCAGGAAGCTGAGGCAGTGCACGGATCCTGAGATGGAGAGAGTCTGCAGGAAGAGGAGGCAGTGCAGGGATCCTGAGATGGAGAGAGCCTGCAGGAAGAGGAGGCAGTGCACGGATCCTGAGATGGAGAGAGTCTGCAGGAAGCTGAGGCAGTGCACGGATCCTGAGATGGAGAGAGTCTGCAGGAAGAGGAGGCAGTGCAGGGATCCTGAGATGGAGAGAGTCTGCAGGAAGAGGAGGCAGTGCAGGGATCCTGAGATGGAGAGAGTCTGCAGGAAGAGGAGGCAGTGGAGAGAGTCTGCAGGAAGAGGAGGCAGTGCAGGGATCCTGAGATGGAGCGAGTCTGCAGGAAGAGGAGGCAGTGCAGGGACCCTGAGATGGAGAGAGTCTGCAGGAAGAGGAGGTAGTGCAGGGATCCTGAGATGGAGAGAGTCTGCAGGAAGAGGAGGCAGTGCAGGGACCCTGAGATGGAGAGAGTCGGCAGGAAGAGGAGGCAGTGCACGGATCCTGATAGGGAGAGAGTCTGAAGGAAGAGGAGGCAGTGCAGGGACCCTGAGATGGAGAGAGTCTGCAGGAAGAGGAGGCATTGCAGGGATCCTGAGATGGAGAGAGTCTGCAGGAAGAGGAGGCAGTGCAGGAACCCTGAGATGGAGAGAGTCTGCAGGAAGAGGAGGCAGTGCAGGGACCCTGAGATGGAGAGAGTCTGCAGGAAGAGGAGACAGTGCAGGGACCCTGAGATGGAGAGAGTCTGCAGGAAGAGGAGGCAGTGCAGGGATCATGAGATGGAGAGAGTCTGCAGGAAGAGGAGGCAGTGCAAGGATCATGAGATGGAGAGAGTCTGCAGGAAGAGGAGGCAGTGCAGGGACCCTGAGATGGAGAGAGTCTGCAGGAAGAGGAGGCAGTGCAGGAACCCTGAGATGGAGAGAGTCTGCAGGAAGAGGAGGCAGTGCAGGAACCCTGAGATGGAGAGAGTCTGCAGGAAGAGGAGGCAGTGCAGGGATCCTGAGATGGAGAGAGTCTGCAGGAAGAGGAGGCAGTGCAGGGAACCTGAGATGGAGAGAGTCTGCAGGAAGAGGAGGCAGTGCAGGGATCCTGATATGGAGAGAGTCTGCAGGAACCTGAGGCAGTGCAGGGATCCTGATATGGAGAGAGTCTGCAGGAACCTGAGGCAGTACAGGGATCCTGAGATGGAGAGAGTCTGCAGGAAGAGGAGGCAGTGCAGGGACCCTGAGATGGAGAGAGTCTGCAGGAGGCTGAGGCAGTGCAGGGATCCTGAGATGGAGAGAGTCTGCAGGAAACTGAGGCAGTGCAGGGATCCTGAGATGGAGAGAGTCTGCAAGAAGCTGAGGCAGTGCCGGGATCCTGAGATGGTAGAGTCTGCAGGAAGAGGAGGCAGTGCAGGGACCCTGAGATGGAGAGAGTCTGCAGGAAGAGGAGGCAGTGCAGGGACCCTGAGATGGAGAGAGTCTGCAGGAAGAGGAGGCAGTGCAGAGACCCTGAGATGGAGAGAGTCTGCAGGAAGAGGAGGCAGTGCAGGGACCCTGAGATGGAGAGAGTCTGCAGGAAGAGGAGGCAGTGCAGGGACCCTGAGATGGAGAGAGTCTGCAGGAAGCGGAGGCAGTGCAGGGACCCTGAGATGGAGAGAGTCTGCAGGAACCTGAGGCAGTGCAGGGAACTTGAGATGGAGAGAGTCTGCAGGAAGAGGAGGCAGTGCAGGGATCCTGAGATGGAGAGAGTCTGCAGGAACCTGAGGCAGTGCAGGGATCCTGAGATGGAGAGAGTCGGCAGGAAGAGGAGGCAGTGCAGGGACCCTGAGATGGAGAGAGTCTGCAGGAAGAGGAGGCAGTGCAGGGATCCTGAGATGGAGAGAGTCTGCAGGAAGAGGAGGCAGTGCAGGGACCCTGAGATGGAGAAAGTCTGCAGGAAGAGGAGGCAGTGCAGGGATCCTGAGATGGAGAGAGTCTGCAGGAAGAGGAGTCAGTGCAGGGATCCTGAGATGGAGAGAGTCTGCAGGAACCTGAGGCAGTGCAGGGAACCTGAGATGGAGAGAGTCTGCAGGAAGCGGAGGCAGTGCAGGGACCCTGAGATGGAGAGAGTCTGCAGGAACCTGAGGCAGTGCAGGGAACCTGAGATGGAGAGAGTCTGCAGGAAGAGGAGGCAGTGCAGGGATCCTGAGATGGAGAGAGTCTGCAGGAACCTGAGGCAGTGCAGGGAACCTGAGATGGAGAGAGTCTGCAAGAAGCTGAGGCAGTGCCGGGATCCTGAGATGGTAGAGTCTGCAGGAAGAGGAGGCAGTGCAGGGATCCTGAGATGGAGAGAGTCTGCAGGAAGAGGAGGCTGTGCAGGGACCCTGAGATGGAGAGAGTCTGCAAGAAGAGGAGGCAGTGCAGGGACCCTGAGATGGAGAGAGTCTGCAGGAAGAGGAGGCAGTGCAGGGACCCTGAGATGGAGAGAGTCTGCAGGAAGAGGAGGCAGTGCAGGGACCCTGAGATGGAGAGAGTCTGCAGGAAGAGGAGGCAGTGCAGGGACCCTGAGATGGAGAGAGTCTGCAGGAAGAGGAGGCAGTGCAGGGACCCTGAGATGGAGAGAGTCTGCAGGAAGCGGAGGCAGGGCAGGGACCCTGAGATGGAGAGAGTCTGCAGGAACCTGAGGCAGTGCAGGGAACCTGAGATGGAGAGAGTCTGCAGGAAGAGGATTCAGTGCAGGGATCCTGAGATGGAGAGAGTCTGCAGGAACCTGAGGCAGTGCAGGGATCCTGAGATGGAGAGAGTCGGCAGGAAGAGGAGGCAGTGCAGGGACCCTGAGATGGAGAGAGTCTGCAGGAAGAGGAGGCAGTGCAGGGATCCTGAGATGGAGAGAGTCTGCAGGAAGAGGAGGCAGTGCAGGGACCCTGAGATGGAGAAAGTCTGCAGGAAGAGGAGGCAGTGCAGGGATCCTGAGATGGAGAGAGTCTGCAGGAAGAGGAGTCAGTGCAGGGATCCTGAGATGGAGAGAGTCTGCAGGAACCTGAGGCAGTGCAGGGAACCTGAGATGGAGAGAGTCTGCAGGAAGCGGAGGCAGTGCAGGGACCCTGAGATGGAGAGAGTCTGCAGGAACCTGAGGCAGTGCAGGGAACCTGAGATGGAGAGAGTCTGCAGGAAGAGGAGGCAGTGCAGGGATCCTGAGATGGAGAGAGTCTGCAGGAACCTGAGGCAGTGCAGGGAACCTGAGATGGAGAGAGTCTGCAGGAAGGGGAGGCAGTGCAGGGACCCTGAGATGGAGAGAGTCTGCAGGAAGAGGAGGCAGCGCTGGGACCCTGAGATGGAGAGAGACTGCAGGAAGAAGAGGCAGTGCACGGATCCTGAGATGGAGAGAGTCTGCTGAAGAGGAGGCAGTGCACGGATCCTGAGATGGAGAGAGTCTGCAGGAAGAAGAGGCAGTGCACGGATCCTGAGATGAAGAGAGTCTGCAGGAAGAGGAGGCAATGCAGGGACCCTGAGATGGAGAGAGTCTACAGGAAGAGGAGGCAGTGCACGGATCCTGAGATGGAGAGAGTCTGCAGGAAGAAGAGGCAGTGCACGGATCCTGAGATGAAGAGAGTCTGCAGGAAGAGGAGGCAATGCAGGGACCCTGAGATGGAGAGAGTCTGAAGGAAGCCGAGGCAGAGCTGGGACCCTGAGATGGAGAGAGTCTGCAAGAAGAGGAGGCAGTCCCGGGATCCTGAGATGGAGAGAGTCTGCAGGAAGAGGAGGCAGTGCATAGATCCTGAGATGGAGAGAGTCTGCAGGAAGAGGAGGCAGTGCAGGGACCCTGAGATGGAGAGAGTCTGCAGGAAGAGGAGGCAGTGCAGGGACCCTGAGATGGAGAGAGTCTGCAAGAAGAGGAGGCAGTCCCGGGATCCTGAGATGGAGAGAGTCTGCAGGAAGAGGAGGCAGTGCATAGATCCTGAGATGGAGAGAGTCTGCAGGAAGAGGAGGCAGTGCAGGGATCCTGAGATGGAGAGAGTCTACAGGAAGAGGAGGCAGTGCAGGGACCCTGAGATGGAAAGAGTCTACAGGAAGAGGAGGCAGTGCAGGGACCCTGAGATGGAGAAACTCTGCAGGAAGAGGAGGCAGTGCAGGGACCCTGAGATGGAGACAGTCTGAAGAAAGCCGAGGCAGAGCTGGGACCCTGAGATGGAGAGACTCTGCAGGAAGAGGAGGCAGTGCAGGGATCCTGAGATGGAGAGAGTCTGCAGGAAGAGGAGGCATTGCAGGGATCCTGAGATGGAGGGAGTCTGCAGGAAGAGGAGGCAGTGCATAGATCCTGAGATGGAGAGAGTCTGCAGGAAGAGGAGGCAGTGCAGGGATCCTGAGATGGAGAGAGTCTGCAGGAAGAGGAGGCAGTGCAGGGATCCTGAGATGGAGAGAGTCTGCAGGAAGAGGAGGCAGTGCAGGGATCCTGAGATGGAAAGAGTCTACAGGAAGAGGAGGCAGTGCAGGGACCCTGAGATGGAAAGAGTCTACAGGAAGAGGAGGCAGTGCAGGGACCCTGAGATGGAGAGAGTCTGCAGGAAGAGGAGGCAGTGCAGGGATCCTGTGATGGAGAGAGTCTGCAGGAAGAGGAGGCAGTGCAGGGATCCTGAGATGGAGAGAGTCTGCAGGAAGAGGAGGCAGTGCAGGGATCCTGAGATGGAGAGAGTCTGCAGGAAGAGGAGGCAGCTCAGGGATCCTGAGATGGAAAGAGTCTACAGGAAGAGGAGGCAGTGCAGGGACCCTGAGATGGAAAGAGTCTACAGGAAGAGGAGGCAGTGCAGGGACCCTGAGATGGAGAGAGTCTGCAGGAAGAGGAGGCCGTGCAGGGATCCTGAGATGGTAGAGTCTGCAGGAAGAGGAGGCAGTGCAGGGATCCTGAGATGGAGAGAGTCTGCAGGAAGAGGAGGCAGTGCAGGGACCCTGAGATGGAGAGAGTCTGCAAGAAGAGGAGGCAGTGCAGGGATCCTGAGATGGAGAGAGTCTGCAGGAAGAGGAGGCAGTGCAGGGACCCTGATATGGAAAGAGTCTACAGGAAGAGGAGGCAGTGCAGGGACCCTGAGATGGAGAGAGTCTGCAGGAAGCTAAGGCAGTGCAGGGATCCTGAGATGGAGAGACTCTGCAGGAACCTGAGGCAGTGCAGCGACCCTGAGATGGAGAGAGTCTACAGGAAGAGGAGGCAGTGCAGGGATCCTGAGATGGAGAGAGTCTGCAGGAAGAGGAGGCAGTGCAGGGACCCTGAGATGGAGAGAGTCTGCAGGAAGAGGAGGCAGTGCAGCGACCCTGAGATGGAGAGAGTCTACACGAAGAGGAGGCAGTGCAGGGATCCTGAGATGGAGAGAGTCTGCAGGAAGAGGAGGCAGTGCAGGGACCCTGAGATGGAAAGAGTCTACAGGAAGAGGAGGCAGTGTAGGGACCCTGAGATGGAAAGACTCTGCAGGAAGAGGAGGCAGTGCAGGGACCCTGAGATGGAGAGAGTCTGCAGGAAGAGGAGGCAGTGCAGCGACCCTGAGATGGAGAGAGTCTACAGGAAGAGGAGGCAGTGCAGGGACCCTGAGATGGAGAGAGTCTGCAGGAAGAGGAGTCAGTGCAGCAACCCTGAGATGGAGAGAGTCTGCAGGAAGAGGAGGCAGTGCAGGGATCCTGAGATGGAGAGAGTCGGCAGGAAGAGGAGGCAGTGCAGGGACCCTGAGATAGAGAGAGTCTGCAGGAAGAGGAGGCAGCGCTGGGACCCTGAGATGGAGAGAGTCTGCAGGAAGCTGCGGCAGTGCACGGATCCTGAGATGAAGAGAGTCTGCAGGAACCTGAGGCAGTGCACGGATCCTGAGATGGAAAGAGTCTGCAGGAAGCTGAGGCAGTGCAGGGATCCTGAGATGGAGAGAGTCGGCAGGAAGAGGAGGCCGTGCAGCGACCCTGAGACGGAAAGAGTCTGCAGGAAGCTGAGGCAGTGCAGGGATCCTGAGATGGAGAGAGTCGGCAGGAAGAGGAGGCAGTGCAGGGACCCTGAGATGGAGAGAGTCTGCAGGAAGCTGAGGCAGTGCAGCAACAGTGAGATGGAGAGAGTCTACAGGAAGAGGAGGCAGTGCAGGGACCCTGAGATGGAGAGAGTCTGCAGGAAGAGGAGGCAGTGCAGGGATCCTGAGATGGAGAGAGTCTGCAGGAAGAGGAGGCAGCGCTGGGACCCTGAGATGGAGAGAGTCTGCAGGAAGCTGAGGCAGTGCAGCAACAGTGAGATGGAGAGAGTCTACAGGAAGAGGAGGCAGTGCAGGGACCCTGAGATGGAGAGAGTCTACAGGAAGAGGAGGCAGTGCAGGGATCCTGAGATGGAGAGAGTCTGCAGGAAGAGGAGGCAGTGCAGGGACCCTGAGATAGAGAGAGTCTGCAGGAAGCTGAGGCAGTGCAGGGATCCTGAGATGGAGAGAGTCTGCGGGAAGAGGAGGCAGTGCAGGGACCCTGAGATGGAGAGAGTCTGCAGGACGAGGAGGCAGTGCAGGGACCCTGAGATGGAGAGAGTCTGCAGGAAGAGGAGGCAGTGCAGGGATCCTGAGATGGTAGAGTCTGCAGGAAGAGGAGGCAGTGCAGGGACCCTGAGATGGAGAGAGTCTGCAGGAAGAGGAGGCAGCGCTGGGACCCTGAGATGGAGAGAGTCTGCAGGAAGAGGAGGCAGTGCAGGGACCCTGAGATGGAGAGAGTCTGCAGGAAGAAGAGGCAGTGCAGGGATCCTGAGATGGAGAGAGTCGGCAGGAAGAGGAGGCAGTGCAGGGACCCTGAGATGGAGAGAGTCTGAAGGAAGAGGAGGCAGTGCAGGGATCCTGAGATGGAGAGAGTCTCCAGGAAGAGGAGGCAGTGCAGGGACCCTGAGATGGAGAGAGTCTGCAGGAAGAGGAGGCAGTGCAGGGATCCTGAGATGGTAGAGTCTGCAGGAAGAGGAGGCAGTGCACAGATCCTGAGATGGAGAGAGTCTGCAGGAACCTGAGGCAGTGCAGCAACAGTGAGATGGAGAGAGTCTACAGGAAGAGGAGGCAGTGCAGGGACCCTGAGATGGAGAGAGTCTGCAGGAAGAGGAGGCAGTCCCGGGATCCTGAGATGGAGAGAGTCTGCAGGAAGCTGAGGCAGTGCTGGGGATCCTGAGATGGAGAGAGTCTGCAGGAAGCTGAGGCAGTGCACGGATCCTGAGATGGAGAGAGTCTGCAGGAAGAGGAGGCAGTGCAGGGATCCTGAGATGGAGAGAGTCTGTAGGAAGAGGAGGCAGTGCAGGGACCCTGAGATGGAGAGAGTCTGCCGAAAAGGAGGCAGTGCAGGGATCCTGAGATGGAGAGAGTCTGTAGGAAGAGGAGGCAGTGCAGGGACCCTGAGATGGAGAGAGTCTGCCAGAAGAGGAGGCAATGCAGGGACCCTGAGATGGAGAGAGTCTACAGGAAGAGGAGGCAGTGCACGGATCCTGAGATGGAGAGAGTCTGCAGGAAGAAGAGGCAGTGCACGGATCCTGAGATGAAGAGAGTCTGCAGGAAGAGGAGGCAATGCAGGGACCCTGAGATGGAGAGAGTCTGAAGGAAGCCGAGGCAGAGCTGGGACCCTGAGATGGAGAGAGTCTGCAAGAAGAGGAGGCAGTCCCGGGATCCTGAGATGGAGAGAGTCTGCAGGAAGAGGAGGCAGTGCATAGATCCTGAGATGGACAGAGTCTGCAGGAAGAGGAGGCAGTGCAGGGACCCTGAGATGGAGAGAGTCTGCAGGAAGAGGAGGCAGTGCAGGGACCCTGAGATGGAGAGAGTCTGCAAGAAGAGGAGGCAGTCCCGGGATCCTGAGATGGAGAGAGTCTGCAGGAAGAGGAGGCAGTGCATAGATCCTGAGATGGAGAGAGTCTGCAGGAAGAGGAGGCAGTGCAGGGATCCTGAGATGGAGAGAGTCTACAGGAAGAGGAGGCAGTGCAGGGACCCTGAGATGGAAAGAGTCTACAGGAAGAGGAGGCAGTGCAGGGACCCTGAGATGGAGAGACTCTGCAGGAAGAGGAGGCAGTGCAGGGACCCTGAGATGGAGACAGTCTGAAGGAAGCCGAGGCAGAGCTGGGACCCTGAGATGGAGAGACTCTGCAGGAAGAGGAGGCAGTGCAGGGACCCTGAGATGAAGAGAGTCTGCAGGAGGAGGAGGCAGTGCAGGGATCCTGAGATGAAGAGAGTCTGCAGGAGGAGGAGGCAGTGCATAGATCCTGAGATGGAGAGAGTCTGCAGGAAGAGGAGGCAGTGCAGGGATCCTGAGATGGAGAGAGTCTGCAGGAAGAGGAGGCAGTGCAGGGATCCTGAGATGGAGAGAGTCTGCAGGAAGAGGAGGCAGTGCAGGGATCCTGAGATGGAAAGAGTCTACAGGAAGAGGAGGCAGTGCAGGGACCCTGAGATGGAAAGAGTCTACAGGAAGAGGAGGCAGTGCAGGGACCCTGAGATGGAGAGAGTCTGCAGGAAGAGAAGGCAGTGCAGGGATCCTGAGATGGAGAGAGTCTGCAGGAAGAGGAGGCAGTGCAGGGATCCTGAGATGGAGAGAGTCTGCAGGAAGAGGAGGCAGTGCAGGGATCCTGAGATGGAGAGAGTCTGCAGGAAGAGGAGGCAGCTCAGGGATCCTGAGATGGAAAGAGTCTACAGGAAGAGGAGGCAGTGCAGGGACCCTGAGATGGAAAGAGTCTACAGGAAGAGGAGGCAGTGCAGGGACCCTGAGATGGAGAGAGTCTGCAGGAAGTCGAGGCAGTGCAGGGATCCTGAGATGGAGAGAGTCTGCAGGAAGAGGAGGCAGTGCAGGGACCCTGAGATGGAAAGAGTCTACAGGAAGAGGAGGCAGTGCAGGGACCCTGAGATGGAGAGAGTCTGCAGGAAGCTAAGGCAGTGCAGGGATCCTGAGATGGAGAGACTCTGCAGGAACCTGAGGCAGTGCAGCGACCCTGAGATGGAGAGAGTCTACAGGAAGAGGAGGCAGTGCAGGGATCCTGAGATGGAGAGAGTCTGCAGGAAGAGGAGGCAGTGCAGGGACCCTGAGATGGAGAGAGTCTGCAGGAAGAGGAGGCAGTGCAGCGACCCTGAGATGGAGAGAGTCTACAGGAAGAGGAGGCAGTGCAGGGATCCTGAGATGGAGAGAGTCTGCAGGAAGAGGAGGCAGTGCAGGGACCCTGAGATGGAAAGAGTCTACAGGAAGAGGAGGCAGTGCAGGGACCCTGAGATGGAGAGACTCTGCAGGAAGAGGAGGCAGTGCAGGGACCCTGAGATGGAGAGAGTCTGCAGGAAGAGGAGGCAGTGCAGCGACTCTGAGATGGAGAGAGTCTACAGGAAGAGGAGGCAGTGCAGGGACCCTGAGATGGAGAGAGTCTGCAGGAAGAGGAGTCAGTGCAGCAACCCTGAGATGGAGAGAGTCTGCAGGAAGAGGAGGCAGTACAGGGATCCTGAGATGGAGAGAGTCGGCAGGAAGAGGAGGCAGTGCAGGGACCCTGAGATGGAGAGAGTCTGCAGGAAGAGGAGGCAGCGCTGGGACCCTGAGATGGAGAGAGTCTGCAGGAAGCTGAGGCAGTGCACGGATCCTGAGATGGAGAGAGTCTGCAGGAACCTGAGGCAGTGCACGGATCCTGAGATGGAAAGAGTCTGCAGGAAGCTGAGGCAGTGCAGGGATCCTGAGATGGAGAGAGTCGGCAGGAAGAGGAGGCCGTGCAGCGACCCTGAGACGGAAAGAGTCTGCAGGAAGCTGAGGCAGTGCAGGGATCCTGAGATGGAGAGAGTCGGCAGGAAGAGGAGGCAGTGCAGGGACCCTGAGATGGAGAGAGTCTGCAGGAAGCTGAGGCAGTGCAGCAACAGTGAGATGGAGAGAGTCTACAGGAAGAGGAGGCAGTGCAGGGACCCTGAGATGGAGAGAGTCTGCAGGAAGAGGAGGCAGTGCAGGGATCCTGAGATGGAGAGAGTCTGCAGGAAGAGGAGGCAGCGCTGGGACCCTGAGATGGAGAGAGTCTGCAGGAAGCTGAGGCAGTGCAGCAACAGTGAGATGGAGAGAGTCTTCAGGAAGAGGAGGCAGTGCAGGGACCCTGAGATGGAGAGAGTCTGCAGGAAGAGGAGGCAGTGCAGGGATCCTGAGATGGAGAGAGTCTGCAGGAAGAGGAGGCAGTGCAGGGACCCTGAGATAGAGAGAGTCTGCAGGAAGCTGAGGCAGTGCAGGGATCCTGAGATGGAGAGAGTCTGCGGGAAGAGGAGGCAGTGCAGGGACCCTGAGATGGAGAGAGTCTGCAGGACGAGGAGGCAGTGCAGGGACCCTGAGATGGAGAGAGTCTGCAGGAAGAGGAGGCAGTGCAGGGATCCTGAGATGGTAGAGTCTGCAGGAAGAGGAGGCAGTGCAGGGACCCTGAGATGGAGAGAGTCTGCAGGAAGAGGAGGCAGTGCAGGGATCCTGAGATGGAGAGAGTCTCCAGGAAGAGGAGGCAGTGCAGGGACCCTGAGATGGAGAGAGTCTGCAGGAAGAGGAGGCAGTGCAGGGATCCTGAGATGGTAGAGTCTGCAGGAAGAGGAGGCAGTGCACAGATCCTGAGATGGAGAGAGTCTGCAGAAAGAGGAGGCAGTGCAGGGATCCTGATATGGAGAGAGTCTGCAGGAACCTGAGGCAGTGCAGGGATCCTGAGATGGAGAGAGTCTGCAGGAAGAGGAGGCAGTGCAGGGACCCTGAGATGGAGAGAGTCTGCAGGAGGCTGAGGCAGTGCAGGGATCCTGAGATGGAGAGAGTCTGCAGGAAACTGAGGCAGTGCAGGGATCCTGAGGTGGAGAGAGTCTGCAAGAAGCTGAGGCAGTGCCGGGATCCTGAGATGGTAGAGTCTGCAGGAAGAGGAGGCAGTGCAGGGATCCTGAGATGGAGAGAGTCTGCAGGAAGAGGAGGCAGTGCAGGCATCCTGAGATGAAGAAAGTCTGCAGGAAGAGGAGGCAGTGCAGGGATCCTGAGATGGAGAGAGTCTGCAGGAAGAGGAGGCCGTGCAGGGATCCTGAGATGGTAGAGTCTGCAGGAAGAGGAGGCAGTGCAGGGATCCTGAGATGGAGAGAGTCTGCAGGAAGAGGAGGCAGTGCAGGGACCCTGAGATGGAGAGAGTCTGCAAGAAGAGGAGGCAGTGCAGGGACCCTGAGATGGAGAGAGTCTGCAGGAAGAGGAGGCAGTGCAGGGACCCTGAGATGGAGAGAGTCTGCAGGAAGAGGAGGCAGTGCAGGGACCCTGAGATGGAGAGAGTCTGCAGGAAGAGGAGGCAGTGCAGGGACCCTGAGATGGAGAGAGTCTGCAGGAAGAGGAGGCAGTGCAGGGACCCTGAGATGGAGAGAGTCTGCAGGAAGAGGAGGCAGTGCAGAGACCCTGAGATGGAGAGCGTCTGCAGGAAGAGGAGGCAGTGCAGGGACCCTGAGATGGAGAGAGTCTGCAAGAAGAGGAGGCAGTGCAGGGACCCTGAGATGGAGAGAGTCTGCAGGAAGAGGAGGCAGTGCAGGGACCCTGAGATGGAGAGGGTCTGCAGGAAGAGGAGGCAGTGCAGGGACCCTGAGATGGAGAGAGTCTGCAGGAAGAGGAGGCAGTGCAGGGATCCTGAGATGGAGATAGTCTGCAGGAAGAGGAGGCAGTGCAGGGATCCTGATATGGAGAGAGTCTGCAGGAACCTGAGGCAGTGCAGGGATCCTGAGATGGAGAGAGTCTGCAGGAAGAGGAGGCAGTGCAGGGACCCTGAGATGGAGAGAGTCTGCAGGAAGCTGAGGCACTGCAGGGATCCTGAGATGGAGAGAGTCTGCAGGAAGCTGATGCAGTGCAGGGACCCTGAGATGGAGAGAGTCTGCAGAAAGAGGAGGCAGTGCAGGGATCCTGAGATGGAGAGAGTCTGCAGGAAGAAGAGGCAGTGCAGGGATCCTGAGATGGAGAGAGTCTGCAGGAAGAGGAGGCAGTGCAGGGATCCTGAGATGGAGAGAGTCTGCAGGAAGCGGAGGCAGTGCAGGGACCCTGAGATGGAGAGAGTCTGCAGGAACCTGAGGCAGTGCAGGGAACCTGAGATGGAGAGAGTCTGCAGGAAGAGGAGGCAGTGCAGGGATCCTGAGATGGAGAGAGTCTGCAGGAACCTGAGGCAGTGCAGGGATCCTGAGATGGAGAGAGTCGGCAGGAAGAGGAGGCAGTGCAGGGACCCTGAGATGGAGAGAGTCTGCAGGAAGAGGAGGCAGTGCAGGGATCCTGAGATGGAGAGAGTCTGCAGGAAGAGGAGGCAGTGCAGGGACCCTGAGATGGAGAGAGTCTGCAGGAACCTGAGGCAGTGCACGGATCCTGAGATGGAAAGAGTCTGCAGGAAGCTGAGGCAGTGCAGGGATCCTGAGATGGAGAGAGTCGGCAGGAAGAGGAGGCCGTGCAGCGACCCTGAGACGGAAAGAGTCTGCAGGAAGCTGAGGCAGTGCAGGGATCCTGAGATGGAGAGAGTCGGCAGGAAGAGGAGGCAGTGCAGGGACCCTGAGATGGAGAGAGTCTGCAGGAAGCTGAGGCAGTGCAGCAACAGTGAGATGGAGAGAGTCTACAGGAAGAGGAGGCAGTGCAGGGACCCTGAGATGGAGAGAGTCTGCAGGAAGAGGAGGCAGTGCAGGGATCCTGAGATGGAGAGAGTCTGCAGGAAGAGGAGGCAGCGCTGGGACCCTGAGATGGAGAGAGTCTGCAGGAAGCTGAGGCAGTGCAGCAACAGTGAGATGGAGAGAGTCTTCAGGAAGAGGAGGCAGTGCAGGGACCCTGAGATGGAGAGAGTCTGCAGGAAGAGGAGGCAGTGCAGGGATCCTGAGATGGAGAGAGTCTGCAGGAAGAGGAGGCAGTGCAGGGACCCTGAGATAGAGAGAGTCTGCAGGAAGCTAAGGCAGTGCAGGGATCCTGAGATGGAGAGAGTCTGCGGAAAGAGGAGGCAGTGCAGGGACCCTGAGATGGAGAGAGTCTGCAGGACGAGGAGGAAGTGCAGGGACCCTGAGATGGAGAGAGTCTGCAGGAAGAGGAGGCAGTGCAGGGATCCTGAGATGGTAGAGTCTGCAGGAAGAGGAGGCAGTGCAGGGACCCTGAGATGGAGAGAGTCTGCAGGAAGAGGAGGCAGTGCAGGGATCCTGAGATGGAGAGAGTCTCCAGGAAGAGGAGGCAGTGCAGGGACCCTGAGATGGAGAGAGTCTGCAGGAAGAGGAGGCAGTGCAGGGATCCTGAGATGGTAGAGTCTGCAGGAAGAGGAGGCAGTGCACAGATCCTGAGATGGAGAGAGTCTGCAGAAAGAGGAGGCAGTGCAGGGATCCTGATATGGAGAGAGTCTGCAGGAACCTGAGGCAGTGCAGGGATCCTGAGATGGAGAGAGTCTGCAGGAAGAGGAGGCAGTGCAGGGACCCTGAGATGGAGAGAGTCTGCAGGAGGCTGAGGCAGTGCAGGGATCCTGAGATGGAGAGGGTCTGCAGGAAACTGAGGCAGTGCAGGGATCCTGAGGTGGAGAGAGTCTGCAAGAAGCTGAGGCAGTGCCGGGATCCTGAGATGGTAGAGTCTGCAGGAAGAGGAGGCAGTGCAGGGATCCTGAGATGGAGAGAGTCTGCAGGAAGAGGAGGCAGTGCAGGCATCCTGAGATGAAGAAAGTCTGCAGGAAGAGGAGGCAGTGCAGGGATCCTGAGATGGAGAGAGTCTGCAGGAAGAGGAGGCCGTGCAGGGATCCTGAGATGGTAGAGTCTGCAGGAAGAGGAGGCAGTGCAGGGATCCTGAGATGGAGAGAGTCTGCAGGAAGAGGAGGCAGTGCAGGGACCCTGAGATGGAGAGAGTCTGCAAGAAGAGGAGGCAGTGCAGGGACCCTGAGATGGAGAGAGTCTGCAGGAAGAGGAGGCAGTGCAGGGACCCTGAGATGGAGAGAGTCTGCAGGAAGAGGAGGCAGTGCAGGGACCCTGAGATGGAGAGAGTCTGCAGGAAGAGGAGGCAGTGCAGGGACCCTGAGATGGAGAGAGTCTGCAGGAAGAGGAGGCAGTGCAGGGACCCTGAGATGGAGAGAGTCTGCAGGAAGAGGAGGCAGTGCAGAGACCCTGAGATGGAGAGCGTCTGCAGGAAGAGGAGGCAGTGCAGGGACCCTGAGATGGAGAGAGTCTGCAAGAAGAGGAGGCAGTGCAGGGACCCTGAGATGGAGAGAGTCTGCAGGAAGAGGAGGCAGTGCAGGGACCCTGAGATGGAGAGGGTCTGCAGGAAGAGGAGGCAGTGCAGGGACCCTGAGATGGAGAGAGTCTGCAGGAAGAGGAGGCAGTGCAGGGATCCTGAGATGGAGATAGTCTGCAGGAAGAGGAGGCAGTGCAGGGATCCTGATATGGAGAGAGTCTGCAGGAACCTGAGGCAGTGCAGGGATCCTGAGATGGAGAGAGTCTGCAGGAAGAGGAGGCAGTGCAGGGACCCTGAGATGGAGAGAGTCTGCAGGAAGCTGAGGCACTGCAGGGATCCTGAGATGGAGAGAGTCTGCAGGAAGCTGATGCAGTGCAGGGACCCTGAGATGGAGAGAGTCTGCAGAAAGAGGAGGCAGTGCAGGGATCCTGAGATGGAGAGAGTCTGCAGGAAGAAGAGGCAGTGCAGGGATCCTGAGATGGAGAGAGTCTGCAGGAAGAGGAGGCAGTGCAGGGATCCTGAGATGGAGAGAGTCTGCAGGAAGCGGAGGCAGTGCAGGGACCCTGAGATGGAGAGAGTCTGCAGGAACCTGAGGCAGTGCAGGGAACCTGAGATGGAGAGAGTCTGCAGGAAGAGGAGGCAGTGCAGGGATCCTGAGATGGAGAGAGTCTGCAGGAACCTGAGGCAGTGCAGGGATCCTGAGATGGAGAGAGTCGGCAGGAAGAGGAGGCAGTGCAGGGACCCTGAGATGGAGAGAGTCTGCAGGAAGAGGAGGCAGTGCAGGGATCCTGAGATGGAGAGAGTCTGCAGGAAGAGGAGGCAGTGCAGGGACCCTGAGATGGAGAAAGTCTGCAGGAAGAGGAGGCAGTGCAGGGATCCTGAGATGGAGAGAGTCTGCAGGAAGAGGAGTCAGTGCAGGGATCCTGAGATGGAGAGAGTCTGCAGGAACCTGAGGCAGTGCAGGGAACCTGAGATGGAGAGAGTCTGCAGGAAGCGGAGGCAGTGCAGGGACCCTGAGATGGAGAGAGTCTGCAGGAACCTGAGGCAGTGCAGGGAACCTGAGATGGAGAGAGTCTGCAGGAAGAGGAGGCAGTGCAGGGATCCTGAGATGGAGAGAGTCTGCAGGAACCTGAGGCAGTGCAGGGAACCTGAGATGGAGAGAGTCTGCAGGAAGGGGAGGCAGTGCAGGGACCCTGAGATGGAGAGAGTCTGCAGGAAGAGGAGGCAGCGCTGGGACCCTGAGATGGAGAGAGACTGCAGGAAGAAGAGGCAGTGCAGGGATCCTGAGATGGAAAGAGTCTACAGGAAGAGGAGGCAGTGCAGGGACCCTGAGATGGAAAGTCTACAGGAAGAGGAGGCAGTGCAGGGACCCTGAGATGGAGAGAGTCTGCAAGAAGAGGAGGCAGTCCCGGGATCCTGAGATGGAGAGAGTCTGCAGGAAGAGGAGGCAGTGCATAGATCCTTAGATGGAGAGAGTCTGCAGGAAGAGGAGGCAGTGCAGGGATCCTGAGATGGAGAGAGTCTACAGGAAGAGGAGGCAGTGCAGGGACCCTGAGATGGAGAGAGTCTGCAGGAAGAGGAGGCAGTGCACGGATCCTGAGATGGAGAGAGTCTGCAGGAAGAAGAGGCAGTGCAGGGATCCTGAGATGGAAAGAGTCTACAGGAAGAGGAGGCAGTGCAGGGACCCTGAGATGGAAAGAGTCTACAGGAAGAGGAGGTAGTGCACGGATCCTGAGATGGAGAGAGTCTGCTGAAGAGGAGGCAGTGCACGGATCCTGAGATGGAGAGAGTCTGCAGGAAGAAGAGGCAGTGCACGGATCCTGAGATGAAGAGAGTCTGCAGGAAGAGGAGGCAATGCAGGGACCCTGAGATGGAGAGAGTCTACAGGAAGAGGAGGCAGTGCACGGATCCTGAGATGGAGAGAGTCTGCAGGAAGAGGAGGCAATGCAGGGACCCTGAGATGGAGAGAGTCTGAAGGAAGCCGAGGCAGAGCTGGGACCCTGAGATGGACAGAGTCTGCAAGAAGAGGAGGCAGTCCCGGGATCCTGAGATGGAGAGAGTCTGCAGGAAGAGGAGGCAGTGCATAGATCCTGAGATGGAGAGAGTCTGCAGGAAGAGGAGGCAGTGCAGGGACCCTGAGATGGAGAGAGTCTGCAGGAAGAGGAGGCAGTGCAGGGACCCTGAGATGGAGAGAGTCTGCAAGAAGAGGAGGCAGTCCCGGGATCCTGAGATGGAGAGAGTCTGCAGGAAGAGGAGGCAGTGCATAGATCCTTAGATGGAGAGAGTCTGCAGGAAGAGGAGGCAGTGCAGGGATCCTGAGATGGAGAGAGTCTACAGGAAGAGGAGGCAGTGCAGGGACCCTGAGATGGAAAGAGTCTACAGGAAGAGGAGGCAGTGCAGGGACCCTGAGATGGAGAGACTCTGCAGGAAGAGGAGGCAGTGCAGGGACCCTGAGATGGAGACAGTCTGAAGAAAGCCGAGGCAGAGCTGGGACCCTGAGATGGAGAGACTCTGCAGGAAGAGGAGGCAGTGCAGGGATCCTGAGATGGAGAGAGTCTGCAGGAAGAGGAGGCAGTGCAGGGATCCTGAGATGGAGAGAGTCTGCAGGAAGAGGAGGCAGTGCATAGATCCTGAGATGGAGAGAGTCTGCAGGAAGAGGAGGCAGTGCAGGGATCCTGAGATGGAGAGAGTCTGCAGGAAGAGGAGGCAGTGCAGGGATCCTGAGATGGAGAGAGTCTGCAGGAAGAGTAGGCAGTGCAGGGATCCTGAGATGGAGAGAGTCTGCAGGAAGAGGAGGCAGTGCAGGGATCCTGAGATGGAAAGAGTCTACAGGAAGAGGAGGCAGTGCAGGGACCCTGAGATGGAAAGAGTCTACAGGAAGAGGAGGCAGTGCAGGGACCCTGAGATGGAGAGAGTCTGCAGGAAGAGGAGGCAGTGCAGGGATCCTGTGATGGAGAGAGTCTGCAGGAAGAGGAGGCAGTGCAGGGATCCTGAGATGGAGAGAGTCTGCAGGAAGAGGAGGCAGTGCAGGGATCCTGAGATGGAGAGAGTCTGCAGGAAGAGGAGGCAGCTCAGGGATCCTGAGATGGAAAGAGTCTACAGGAAGAGGAGGCAGTGCAGGGAACCTGAGATGGAAAGAGTCTACAGGAAGAGGAGGCAGTGCAGGGACCCTGAGATGGAGAGAGTCTGCAGGAAGTCGAGGCAGTGCAGGGATCCTGAGATGGAGAGAGTCTGCAGGAAGAGGAGGCAGTGCAGGGACCCTGAGATGGAAAGAGTCTACAGGAAGAGGAGGCAGTGCAGGGACCCTGAGATGGAGAGAGTCTGCAGGAAGCTAAGGCAGTGCAGGGATCCTGAGATGGAGAGACTCTGCAGGAACCTGAGGCAGTGCAGCGACCCTGAGATGGAGAGAGTCTACAGGAAGAGGAGGCAGTGCAGGGATCCTGAGATGGAGAGAGTCTGCAGGAAGAGGAGGCAGTGCAGGGACCCTGAGATGGAGAGAGTCTGCAGGAAGAGGAGGCAGTGCAGCGACCCTGAGATGGAGAGAGTCTACAGGAAGAGGAGGCAGTGCAGGGATCCTGAGATGGAGAGAGTCTGCAGGAAGAGGAGGCAGTGCAGGGACCCTGAGATGGAAAGACTCTGCAGGAAGAGGAGGCAGTGCAGGGACCCTGAGATGGAGAGAGTCTGCAGGAAGAGGAGGCAGTGCAGCGACCCTGAGATGGAGAGAGTCTACAGGAAGAGGAGGCAGTGCAGGGACCCTGAGATGAAGAGAGTCTGCAGGAAGAGGAGTCAGTGCAGCAACCCTGAGATGGAGAGAGTCTGCGGGAAGAGGAGGCAGTGCAGGGATCCTGAGATGGAGAGAGTCGGCAGGAAGAGGAGGCAGTGCAGGGACCCTGAGATAGAGAGAGTCTGCAGGAAGAGGAGGCAGCGCTGGGACCCTGAGATGGAGAGAGTCTGCAGGAAGCTGAGGCAGTGCACGGATCCTGAGATAGAGAGAGTCTGCAGGAACCTGAGGCAGTGCAGCAACAGTGAGATGGAGAGAGTCTACAGAAAGAGGAGGCAGTGCAGGGACCCTGAGATGGAGAGAGTCTGCAGGAAGAGGAGGCAGTCCCGGGATCCTGAGATGGAGAGAGTCTGCAGGAAGCTGAGGCAGTGCTGGGGATCCTGAGATGGAGAGAGTCTGCAGGAAGCTGAGGCAGTGCACGGATCCTGAGATGGAGAGAGTCTGCAGGAAGAGGAGGCAGTGCAGGGATCCTGAGATGGAGAGAGTCTGTAGGAAGAGGAGGCAGTGCAGGGACCCTGAGATGGAGAGAGTCTGCCGAAGAGGAGGCAGTGCAGGGATCCTGAGATGGAGAGAGTCTGTAGGAAGAGGAGGCAGTGCAGGGACCCTGAGATGGAGAGAGTCTGCCGGAAGAGGAGGCAATGCAGGGACCCTGAGATGGAGAGAGTCTACAGGAAGAGGAGGCAGTGCACGGATCCTGAGATGGGGAGAGTCTGCAGGAAGAAGAGGCAGTGCACGGATCCTGAGATGAAGAGAGTCTGCAGGAAGAGGAGGCAATGCAGGGACCCTGAGATGGAGAGAGTCTGAAGGAAGCCGAGGCAGAGCTGGGACCCTGAGATGGAGAGAGTCTGCAAGAAGAGGAGGCAGTCCCGGGATCCTGAGATGGAGAGAGTCTGCAGGAAGAGGAGGCAGTGCATAGATCCTGAGATGGACAGAGTCTGCAGGAAGAGGAGGCAGTGCAGGGACCCTGAGATGGAGAGAGTCTGCAGGAAGAGGAGGCAGTGCAGGGACCCTGAGATGGAGAGAGTCTGCAAGAAGAGGAGGCAGTCCCGGGATCCTGAGATGGAGAGAGTCTGCAGGAAGAGGAGGCAGTGCATAGATCCTGAGATGGAGAGAGTCTGCAGGAAGAGGAGGCAGTGCAGGGATCCTGAGATGGAGAGAGTCTACAGGAAGAGGAGGCAGTGCAGGGACCCTGAGATGGAAAGAGTCTACAGGAAGAGGAGGCAGTGCAGGGACCCTGAGATGGAGAGACTCTGCAGGAAGAGGAGGCAGTGCAGGGACCCTGAGATGGAGACAGTCTGAAGGAAGCCGAGGCAGAGCTGGGACCCTGAGATGGAGAGACTCTGCAGGAAGAGGAGGCAGTGCAGGGATCCTGAGATGGAGAGAGTCTGCAGGAAGAGGAGGCAGTGCAGGGATCCTGAGATGAAGAGAGTCTGCAGGAGGAGGAGGCAGTGCATAGATCCTGAGATGGAGAGAGTCTGCAGGAAGAGGAGGCAGTGCAGGGATCCTGAGATGGAGAGAGTCTGCAGGAAGAGGAGGCAGTGCAGGAATCCTGAGATGGAGAGAGTCTGCAGGAAGAGGAGGCAGTGCAGGGATCCTGAGATGGAAAGAGTCTACAGGAAGAGGAGGCAGTGCAGGGACCCTGAGATGGAAAGAGTCTACAGGAAGAGGAGGCAGTGCAGGGACCCTGAGATGGAGAGAGTCTGCAGGAAGAGAAGGCAGTGCAGGGATCCTGAGATGGAGAGAGTCTGCAGGAAGAGGAGGCAGTGCAGGGATCCTGAGATGGAGAGAGTCTGCAGGAAGAGGAGGCAGTGCAGGGATCCTGAGATGGAGAGAGTCTGCAGGAAGAGGAGGCAGCTCAGGGATCCTGAGATGGAAAGAGTCTACAGGAAGAGGAGGCAGTGCAGGGACCCTGAGATGGAAAGAGTCTACAGGAAGAGGAGGCAGTGCAGGGACCCTGAGATGGAGAGAGTCTGCAGGAAGTCGAGGCAGTGCAGGGATCCTGAGATGGAGAGAGTCTGCAGGAAGAGGAGGCAGTGCAGGGACCCTGAGATGGAGAGAGTCTGCAGGAAGTCGAGGCAGTGCAGGGATCCTGAGATGGAGAGAGTCTGCAGGAAGAGGAGGCAGTGCTGGGACCCTGAGATGGAGAGAGTCTGCAGGAAGTCGAGGCAGTGCAGGGATCCTGAGATGGAGAGAGTCTGCAGGAAGAGAAGGCAGTGCCGGGACCCTGAGATGGAGAGAGTCTGCAGGAAGTCGAGGCAGTGCAGGGATCCTGAGATGGAGAGAGTCTGCAGGAAGAGGAGGCAGTGCAGGGACCCTGAGATGGAAAGAGTCTACAGGAAGAGGAGGCAGTGCAGGGACCCTGAGATGGAGAGAGTCTGCAGGAAGTCGAGGCAGTGCAGGGATCCTGAGATGGAGAGAGTCTGCAGGAAGAGGAGGCAGTGCAGGGACCCTGAGATGGAAAGAGTCTACAGGAAGAGGAGGCAGTGCAGGGACCCTGAGATGGAGAGAGTCTGCAGGAAGAGGAGGCAGTGCAGGGATCCTGAGATGGAGAGACTCTGCAGGAACCTGAGGCAGTGCAGCGACCCTGAGATGGAGAGAGTCTACAGGAAGAGGAGGCAGTGCAGGGATCCTGAGATGGAGAGAGTCTGCAGGAAGAGGAGGCAGTGCAGGGACCCTGAGATGGAGAGAGTCTGCAGGAAGAGGAGGCAGTGCAGCGACCCTGAGATGGAGAGAGTCTACAGGAAGAGGAGGCAGTGCAGGGATCCTGAGATGGAGAGAGTCTGCAGGAAGAGAGAGGAGGCAGTGCAGGGACCCTGAGATGGAAAGAGTCTACAGGAAGAGGAGGCAGTGCAGGGACCCTGAGATGGAGAGACTCTGCAGGAAGAGGAGGCAGTGCAGGGACCCTGAGATGGAGAGAGTCTGCAGGAAGAGGAGGCAGTGCAGCGACCCTGAGATGGAGAGAGTCTACAGGAAGAGGAGGCAGTGCAGGGACCCTGAGATGGAGAGAGTCTGCAGGAAGAGGAGTCAGTGCAGCAACCCTGAGATGGAGAGAGTCTGCAGGAAGAGGAGGCAGTACAGGGATCCTGAGATGGAGAGAGTCGGCAGGAAGAGGAGGCAGTGCAGGGACCCTGAGATGGAGAGAGTCTGCAGGAAGAGGAGGCAGCGCTGGGACCCTGAGATGGAGAGAGTCTGCAGGAAGCTGAGGCAGTGCACGGATCCTGAGATGGAGAGAGTCTGCAGGAACCTGAGGCAGTGCACGGATCCTGAGATGGAAAGAGTCTGCAGGAAGCTGAGGCAGTGCAGGGATCCTGAGATGGAGAGAGTCGGCAGGAAGAGGAGGCCGTGCAGCGACCCTGAGACGGAAAGAGTCTGCAGGAAGCTGAGGCAGTGCAGGGATCCTGAGATGGAGAGAGTCGGCAGGAAGAGGAGGCAGTGCAGGGACCCTGAGATGGAGAGAGTCTGCAGGAAGCTGAGGCAGTGCAGCAACAGTGAGATGGAGAGAGTCTACAGGAAGAGGAGGCAGTGCAGGGACCCTGAGATGGAGAGAGTCTGCAGGAAGAGGAGGCAGTGCAGGGATCCTGAGATGGAGAGAGTCTGCAGGAAGAGGAGGCAGCGCTGGGACCCTGAGATGGAGAGAGTCTGCAGGAAGCTGAGGCAGTGCAGCAACAGTGAGATGGAGAGAGTCTTCAGGAAGAGGAGGCAGTGCAGGGACCCTGAGATGGAGAGAGTCTGCAGGAAGAGGAGGCAGTGCAGGGATCCTGAGATGGAGAGAGTCTGCAGGAAGAGGAGGCAGTGCAGGGACCCTGAGATAGAGAGAGTCTGCAGGAAGCTGAGGCAGTGCAGGGATCCTGAGATGGAGAGAGTCTGCGGGAAGAGGAGGCAGTGCAGGGACCCTGAGATGGAGAGAGTCTGCAGGACGAGGAGGCAGTGCAGGGACCCTGAGATGGAGAGAGTCTGCAGGAAGAGGAGGCAGTGCAGGGATCCTGAGATGGTAGAGTCTGCAGGAAGAGGAGGCAGTGCAGGGACCCTGAGATGGAGAGAGTCTGCAGGAAGAGGAGGCAGTGCAGGGATCCTGAGATGGAGAGAGTCTCCAGGAAGAGGAGGCAGTGCAGGGACCCTGAGATGGAGAGAGTCTGCAGGAAGAGGAGGCAGTGCAGGGATCCTGAGATGGTAGAGTCTGCAGGAAGAGGAGGCAGTGCACAGATCCTGAGATGGAGAGAGTCTGCAGAAAGAGGAGGCAGTGCAGGGATCCTGATATGGAGAGAGTCTGCAGGAACCTGAGGCAGTGCAGGGATCCTGAGATGGAGAGAGTCTGCAGGAAGAGGAGGCAGTGCAGGGACCCTGAGATGGAGAGAGTCTGCAGGAGGCTGAGGCAGTGCAGGGATCCTGAGATGGAGAGAGTCTGCAGGAAACTGAGGCAGTGCAGGGATCCTGAGATGGAGAGAGTCTGCAAGAAGCTGAGGCAGTGCCGGGATCCTGAGATGGTAGAGTCTGCAGGAAGAGGAGGCAGTGCAGGGATCCTGAGATGGAGAGAGTCTGCAGGAAGAGGAGGCAGTGCAGGCATCCTGAGATGAAGAAAGTCTGCAGGAAGAGGAGGCAGTGCAGGGATCCTGAGATGGAGAGAGTCTGCAGGAAGAGGAGGCCGTGCAGGGATCCTGAGATGGTAGAGTCTGCAGGAAGAGGAGGCAGTGCAGGGATCCTGAGATGGAGAGAGTCTGCAGGAAGAGGAGGCAGTGCAGGGACCCTGAGATGGAGAGAGTCTGCAAGAAGAGGAGGCAGTGCAGGGACCCTGAGATGGAGAGAGTCTGCAGGAAGAGGAGGCAGTGCAGGGACCCTGAGATGGAGAGAGTCTGCAGGAAGAGGAGGCAGTGCAGGGACCCTGAGATGGAGAGAGTCTGCAGGAAGAGGAGGCAGTGCAGGGACCCTGAGATAGAGAGAGTCTGCAGGAAGAGGAGGCAGTGCAGGGACCCTGAGATGGAGAGAGTCTGCAGGAAGAGGAGGCAGTGCAGAGACCCTGAGATGGAGAGCGTCTGCAGGAAGAGGAGGCAGTGCAGGGACCCTGAGATGGAGAGAGTCTGCAAGAAGAGGAGGCAGTGCAGGGACCCTGAGATGGAGAGAGTCTGCAGGAAGAGGAGGCAGTGCAGGGACCCTGAGATGGAGAGGGTCTGCAGGAAGAGGAGGCAGTGCAGGGACCCTGAGATGGAGAGAGTCTGCAGGAAGAGGAGGCAGTGCAGGGATCCTGAGATGGAGATAGTCTGCAGGAAGAGGAGGCAGTGCAGGGATCCTGATATGGAGAGAGTCTGCAGGAACCTGAGGCAGTGCAGGGATCCTGAGATGGAGAGAGTCTGCAGGAAGAGGAGGCAGTGCAGGGACCCTGAGATGGAGAGAGTCTGCAGGAAGCTGAGGCACTGCAGGGATCCTGAGATGGAGAGAGTCTGCAGGAAGCTGATGCAGTGCAGGGACCCTGAGATGGAGAGAGTCTGCAGAAAGAGGAGGCAGTGCAGGGATCCTGAGATGGAGAGAGTCTGCAGGAAGAAGAGGCAGTGCAGGGATCCTGAGATGGAGAGAGTCTGCAGGAAGAGGAGGCAGTGCAGGGATCCTGAGATGGAGAGAGTCTGCAGGAAGCGGAGGCAGTGCAGGGACCCTGAGATGGAGAGAGTCTGCAGGAACCTGAGGCAGTGCAGGGAACCTGAGATGGAGAGAGTCTGCAGGAAGAGGAGGCAGTGCAGGGATCCTGAGATGGAGAGAGTCTGCAGGAACCTGAGGCAGTGCAGGGATCCTGAGATGGAGAGAGTCGGCAGGAAGAGGAGGCAGTGCAGGGACCCTGAGATGGAGAGAGTCTGCAGGAAGAGGAGGCAGTGCAGGGATCCTGAGATGGAGAGAGTCTGCAGGAAGAGGAGGCAGTGCAGGGACCCTGAGATGGAGAAAGTCTGCAGGAAGAGGAGGCAGTGCAGGGATCCTGAGATGGAGAGAGTCTGCAGGAAGAGGAGTCAGTGCAGGGATCCTGAGATGGAGAGAGTCTGCAGGAACCTGAGGCAGTGCAGGGAACCTGAGATGGAGAGAGTCTGCAGGAAGCGGAGGCAGTGCAGGGACCCTGAGATGGAGAGAGTCTGCAGGAACCTGAGGCAGTGCAGGGAACCTGAGATGGAGAGAGTCTGCAGGAAGAGGAGGCAGTGCAGGGATCCTGAGATGGAGAGAGTCTGCAGGAACCTGAGGCAGTGCGGGGAACCTGAGATGGAGAGAGTCTGCAGGAAGGGGAGGCAGTGCAGGGACCCTGAGATGGAGAGAGTCTGCAGGAAGAGGAGGCAGCGCTGGGACCCTGAGATGGAGAGAGACTGCAGGAAGAAGAGGCAGTGCACGGATCCTGAGATGGAGAGAGTCTGCTGAAGAGGAGGCAGTGCACGGATCCTGAGATGGAGAGAGTCTGCAGGAAGAAGAGGCAGTGCACGGATCCTGAGATGAAGAGAGTCTGCAGGAAGAGGAGGCAATGCAGGGACCCTGAGATGGAGAGAGTCTACAGGAAGAGGAGGCAGTGCACGGATCCTGAGATGGAGAGAGTCTGCAGGAAGAAGAGGCAGTGCACGGATCCTGAGATGAAGAGAGTCTGCAGGAAGAGGAGGCAATGCAGGGACCCTGAGATGGAGAGAGTCTGAAGGAAGCCGAGGCAGAGCTGGGACCCTGAGATGGAGAGAGTCTGCAAGAAGAGGAGGCAGTGCAGGGACCCTGAGATGGAGAGAGTCTGCAGGAAGAGGAGGCAGTGCAGGGACCCTGAGATGGAGAGAGTCTGCAAGAAGAGGAGGCAGTCCCGGGATCCTGAGATGGAGAGAGTCTGCAGGAAGAGGAGGCAGTGCATAGATCCTTAGATGGAGAGAGTCTGCAGGAAGAGGAGGCAGTGCAGGGATCCTGAGATGGAGAGAGTCTACAGGAAGAGGAGGCAGTGCAGGGACCCTGAGATGGAAAGAGTCTACAGGAAGAGGAGGCAGTGCAGGGACCCTGAGATGGAGAGACTCTGCAGGAAGAGGAGGCAGTGCAGGGACCCTGAGATGGAGACAGTCTGAAGAAAGCCGAGGCAGAGCTGGGACCCTGAGATGGAGAGACTCTGCAGGAAGAGGAGGCAGTGCAGGGATCCTGAGATGGAGAGAGTCTGCAGGAAGAGGAGGCAGTGCAGGGATCCTGAGATGGAGAGAGTCTGCAGGAAGAGGAGGCAGTGCATAGATCCTGAGATGGAGAGAGTCTGCAGGAAGAGGAGGCAGTGCAGGGATCCTGAGATGGAGAGAGTCTGCAGGAAGAGGAGGCAGTGCAGGTATCCTGAGATGGAGAGAGTCTGCAGGAAGAGGAGGCAGTGCAGGGATCCTGAGATGGAAAGAGTCTACAGGAAGAGGAGGCAGTGCAGGGACCCTGAGATGGAAAGAGTCTACAGGAAGAGGAGGCAGTGCAGGGACCCTGAGATGGAGAGAGTCTGCAGGAAGAGGAGGCAGTGCAGGGATCCTGTGATGGAGAGAGTCTGCAGGAAGAGGAGGCAGTGCAGGGATCCTGAGATGGAGAGAGTGTGCAGGAAGAGGAGGCAGTGCAGGGATCCTGAGATGGAGAGAGTCTGCAGGAAGAGGAGGCAGCTCAGGGATCCTGAGATGGAAAGAGTCTACAGGAAGAGGAGGCAGTGCAGGGACCCTGAGATGGAAAGAGTCTACAGGAAGAGGAGGCAGTGCAGGGACCCTGAGATGGAGAGAGTCTGCAGGAAGTCGAGGCAGTGCAGGGATCCTGAGATGGAGAGAGTCTGCAGGAAGAGGAGGCAGTGCAGGGACCCTGAGATGGAAAGAGTCTACAGGAAGAGGAGGCAGTGCAGGGACCCTGAGATGGAGAGAGTCTGCAGGAAGCTAAGGCAGTGCAGGGATCCTGAGATGGAGAGACTCTGCAGGAACCTGAGGCAGTGCAGCGACCCTGAGATGGAGAGAGTCTACAGGAAGAGGAGGCAGTGCAGGGATCCTGAGATGGAGAGAGTCTGCAGGAAGAGGAGGCAGTGCAGGGACCCTGAGATGGAGAGAGTCTGCAGGAAGAGGAGGCAGTGCAGCGACCCTGAGATGGAGAGAGTCTACAGGAAGAGGAGGCAGTGCAGGGATCCTGAGATGGAGAGAGTCTGCAGGAAGAGGAGGCAGTGCAGGGACCCTGAGATGGAAAGAGTCTACAGGAAGAGGAGGCAGTGCAGGGACCCTGAGATGGAAAGACTCTGCAGGAAGAGGAGGCAGTGCAGGGACCCTGAGATGGAGAGAGTCTGCAGGAAGAGGAGGCAGTGCAGCGACCCTGAGATGGAGAGAGTCTACAGGAAGAGGAGGCAGTGCAGGGACCCTGAGATGGAGAGAGTCTGCAGGAAGAGGAGTCAGTGCAGCAACCCTGAGATGGAGAGAGTCTGCAGGAAGAGGAGGCAGTGCAGGGATCCTGAGATGGAGAGAGTCGGCAGGAAGAGGAGGCAGTGCAGGGACCCTGAGATAGAGAGAGTCTGCAGGAAGAGGAGGCAGCGCTGGGACCCTGAGATGGAGAGAGTCTGCAGGAAGCTGAGGCAGTGCACGGATCCTGAGATAGAGAGAGTCTGCAGGAACCTGAGGCAGTGCACGGATCCTGAGATGGAAAGAGTCTGCAGGAAGCTGAGGCAGTGCAGGGATCCTGAGATGGAGAGAGTCGGCAGGAAGAGGAGGCCGTGCAGCGACCCTGAGACGGAAAGAGTCTGCAGGAAGCTGAGGCAGTGCAGGGATCCTGAGATGGAGAGAGTCGGCAGGAAGAGGAGGCAGTGCAGGGACCCTGAGATGGAGAGAGTCTGCAGGAAGCTGAGGCAGTGCAGCAACAGTGAGATGGAGAGAGTCTACAGGAAGAGGAGGCAGTGCAGGGACCCTGAGATGGAGAGAGTCTGCAGGAAGAGGAGGCAGTGCAGGGATCCTGAGATGGAGAGAGTCTGCAGGAAGAGGAGGCAGCGCTGGGACCCTGAGATGGAGAGAGTCTGCAGGAAGCTGAGGCAGTGCAGGGAACCTGAGATGGAGAGAGTCTGCAGGAAGAGGAGGCAGTGCAGGGACCCTGAGATAGAGAGAGTCTGCAGGAAGCTGAGGCAGTGCAGGGATCCTGAGATGGAGAGAGTCTGCGGGAAGAGGAGGCAGTGCAGGGACCCTGAGATGGAGAGAGTCTGCAGGACGAGGAGGCAGTGCAGGGACCCTGAGATGGAGAGAGTCTGCAGGAAGAGGAGGCAGTGCAGGGATCCTGAGATGGTAGAGTCTGCAGGAAGAGGAGGCAGTGCAGGGACCCTGAGATTGAGAGAGTCTGCTGGAAGAGGAGGCAGCGCTGGGACCCTGAGATGGAGAGAGTCTGCAGGAAGAGGAGGCAGTGCAGGGACCCTGAGATGGAGAGAGTCTGCAGGAAGAAGAGGCAGTGCAGGGATCCTGAGATGGAGAGAGTCGGCAGGAAGAGGAGGCAGTGCAGGGACCCTGAGATGGAGAGAGTCTGCAGGAAGAGGAGGCAGTGCAGGGATCCTGAGATGGTAGAGTCTGCAGGAAGAGGAGGCAGTGCACAGATCCTGAGATGGAGAGAGTCTGCAGGAACCTGAGGCAGTGCACCAACAGTGAGATGGAGAGAGTCTACAGGAAGAGGAGGCAGTCCCGGGATCCTGAGATGGAGAGAGTCTGCAGGAAGAGGAGGCAGTGCAGGGATCATGAGATGGAGAGAGTCTGTAGGAAGAGGAGGCAGTGCAGGGACCCTGAGATGGAGAGAGTCTGCCGAAGAGGAGGCAGTGCAGGGATCCTGAGATGGAGAGAGTCTGTAGGAAGAGGAGGCAGTGCAGGGACCCTGAGATGGAGAGAGTCTGCCGGAAGAGGAGGCAATGCAGGGACCCTGAGATGGAGAGAGTCTACAGGAAGAGGAGGCAGTGCACGGATCCTGAGATGGAGAGAGTCTGCAGGAAGAAGAGGCAGTGCACGGATCCTGAGATGAAGAGAGTCTGCAGGAAGAGGAGGCAATGCAGGGACCCTGAGATGGAGAGAGTCTGAAGGAAGCCGAGGCAGAGCTGGGACCCTGAGATGGAGAGAGTCTGCAAGAAGAGGAGGCAGTCCCGGGATCCTGAGATGGAGAGAGTCTGCAGGAAGAGGAGGCAGTGCATAGATCCTGAGATGGAGAGAGTCTGCAGGAAGAGGAGGCAGTGCAGGGACCCTGAGATGGAGAGAGTCTGCAGGAAGAGGAGGCAGTGCAGGGACCCTGAGATGGAGAGAGTCTGCAAGAAGAGGAGGCAGTCCCGGGATCCTGAGATGGAGAGAGTCTGCAGGAAGAGGAGGCAGTGCATAGATCCTGAGATGGAGAGAGTCTGCAGGAAGAGGAGGCAGTGCAGGGATCCTGAGATGGAGAGAGTCTACAGGAAGAGGAGGCAGTGCAGGGACCCTGAGATGGAAAGAGTCTACAGGAAGAGGAGGCAGTGCAGGGACCCTGAGATGGAGAGACTCTGCAGGAAGAGGAGGCAGTGCAGGGACCCTGAGATGGAGACAGTCTGAAGGAAGCCGAGGCAGAGCTGGGACCCTGAGATGGAGAGACTCTGCAGGAAGAGGAGGCAGTGCAGGGATCCTGAGATGGAGAGAGTCTGCAGGAAGAGGAGGCAGTGCAGGGATCCTGAGATGAAGAGAGTCTGCAGGAAGAGGAGGCAGTGCATAGATCCTGAGATGGAGAGAGTCTGCAGGAAGAGGAGGCAGTGCAGGGATCCTGAGATGGAGAGAGTCTGCAGGAAGAGGAGGCAGTGCAGGGATCCTGAGATGGAGAGAGTCTGCAGGAAGAGGAGGCAGTGCAGGGATCCTGAGATGGAAAGAGTCTACAGGAAGAGGAGGCAGTGCAGGGACCCTGAGATGGAAAGAGTCTACAGGAAGAGGAGGCAGTGCAGGGACCCTGAGATGGAGAGAGTCTGCAGGAAGAGAAGGCAGTGCAGGGATCCTGAGATGGAGAGAGTCTGCAGGAAGAGGAGGCAGTGCAGGGATCCTGAGATGGAGAGAGTCTGCAGGAAGAGGAGGCAGTGCAGGGATCCTGAGATGGAGAGAGTCTGCAGGAAGAGGAGGCAGCTCAGGGATCCTGAGATGGAAAGAGTCTACAGGAAGAGGAGGCAGTGCAGGGACCCTGAGATGGAAAGAGTCTACAGGAAGAGGAGGCAGTGCAGGGACCCTGAGATGGAGAGAGTCTGCAGGAAGTCGAGGCAGTGCAGGGATCCTGAGATGGAGAGAGTCTGCAGGAAGAGGAGGCAGTGCAGGGACCATGAGATGGAAAGAGTCTACAGGAAGAGGAGGCAGTGCAGGGACCCTGAGATGGAGAGAGTCTGCAGGAAGCTAAGGCAGTGCAGGGATCCTGAGATGGAGAGACTCTGCAGGAACCTGAGGCAGTGCAGCGACCCTGAGATGGAGAGAGTCTACAGGAAGAGGAGGCAGTGCAGGGACCCTGAGATGGAGAGAGTCTGCAGGAAGAGGAGGCAGTGCAGCGACCCTGAGATGGAGAGAGTCTACAGGAAGAGGAGGCAGTGCAGGGATCCTGAGATGGAGAGAGTCTGCAGGAAGAGGAGGCAGTGCAGGGACCCTGAGATGGAAAGAGTCTACAGGAAGAGGAGGCAGTGCAGGGACCCTGAGATGGAGAGACTCTGCAGGAAGAGGAGGCAGTGCAGGGACCCTGAGATGGAGAGAGTCTGCAGGAAGAGGAGGCAGTGCAGCGACCCTGAGATGGAGAGAGTCTACAGGAAGAGGAGGCAGTGCAGGGACCCTGAGATGGAGAGAGTCTGCAGGAAGAGGAGTCAGTGCAGCAACCCTGAGATGGAGAGAGTCTGCAGGAAGAGGAGTCAGTGCAGGGATCCTGAGATTGAGAGAGTCTGCTGGAAGAGGAGGCAGCGCTGGGACCCTGAGATGGAGAGAGTCTGCAGGAAGAGGAGGCAGTGCAGGGACCCTGAGATGGAGAGAGTCTGCAGGAAGAAGAGGCAGTGCAGGGATCCTGAGATGGAGAGAGTCGGCAGGAAGAGGAGGCAGTGCAGGGACCCTGAGATGGAGAGAGTCTGCAGGAAGAGGAGGCAGTGCAGGGATCCTGAGATGGTAGAGTCTGCAGGAAGAGGAGGCAGTGCACAGATCCTGAGATGGAGAGAGTCTGCAGGAACCTGAGGCAGTGCACCAACAGTGAGATGGAGAGAGTCTACAGGAAGAGGAGGCAGTCCCGGGATCCTGAGATGGAGAGAGTCTGCAGGAAGAGGAGGCAGTGCAGGGATCCTGAGATGGAGAGAGTCTGTAGGAAGAGGAGGCAGTGCAGGGACCCTGAGATGGAGAGAGTCTGCCGAAGAGGAGGCAGTGCAGGGATCCTGAGATGGAGAGAGTCTGTAGGAAGAGGAGGCAGTGCAGGGACCCTGAGATGGAGAGAGTCTGCCGGAAGAGGAGGCAATGCAGGGACCCTGAGATGGAGAGAGTCTACAGGAAGAGGAGGCAGTGCACGGATCCTGAGATGGAGAGAGTCTGCAGGAAGAAGAGGCAGTGCACGGATCCTGAGATGAAGAGAGTCTGCAGGAAGAGGAGGCAATGCAGGGACCCTGAGATGGAGAGAGTCTGAAGGAAGCCGAGGCAGAGCTGGGACCCTGAGATGGAGAGAGTCTGCAAGAAGAGGAGGCAGTCCCGGGATCCTGAGATGAGAGAGTCTGCAGGAAGAGGAGGCAGTGCATAGATCCTGAGATGGAGAGAGTCTGCAGGAAGAGGAGGCAGTGCAGGGACCCTGAGATGGAGAGAGTCTGCAGGAAGAGGAGGCAGTGCAGGGACCCTGAGATGGAGAGAGTCTGCAAGAAGAGGAGGCAGTCCCGGGATCCTGAGATGGAGAGAGTCTGCAGGAAGAGGAGGCAGTGCATAGATCCTGAGATGGAGAGAGTCTGCAGGAAGAGGAGGCAGTGCAGGGATCCTGAGATGGAGAGAGTCTACAGGAAGAGGAGGCAGTGCAGGGACCCTGAGATGGAAAGAGTCTACAGGAAGAGGAGGCAGTGCAGGGACCCTGAGATGGAGAGACTCTGCAGGAAGAGGAGGCAGTGCAGGGACCCTGAGATGGAGACAGTCTGAAGGAAGCCGAGGCAGAGCTGGGACCCTGAGATGGAGAGACTCTGCAGGAAGAGGAGGCAGTGCAGGGATCCTGAGATGGAGAGAGTCTGCAGGAAGAGGAGGCAGTGCAGGGATCCTGAGATGAAGAGAGTCTGCAGGAAGAGGAGGCAGTGCATAGATCCTGAGATGGAGAGAGTCTGCAGGAAGAGGAGGCAGTGCAGGGATCCTGAGATGGAGAGAGTCTGCAGGAAGAGGAGGCAGTGCAGGGATCCTGAGATGGAGAGAGTCTGCAGGAAGAGGAGGCAGTGCAGGGATCCTGAGATGGAAAGAGTCTACAGGAAGAGGAGGCAGTGCAGGGACCCTGAGATGGAAAGAGTCTACAGGAAGAGGAGGCAGTGCAGGGACCCTGAGATGGAGAGAGTCTGCAGGAAGAGAAGGCAGTGCAGGGATCCTGAGATGGAGAGAGTCTGCAGGAAGAGGAGGCAGTGCAGGGATCCTGAGATGGAGAGAGTCTGCAGGAAGAGGAGGCAGTGCAGGGATCCTGAGATGGAGAGAGTCTGCAGGAAGAGGAGGCAGCTCAGGGATCCTGAGATGGAAAGAGTCTACAGGAAGAGGAGGCAGTGCAGGGACCCTGAGATGGAAAGAGTCTACAGGAAGAGGAGGCAGTGCAGGGACCCTGAGATGGAGAGAGTCTGCAGGAAGTCGAGGCAGTGCAGGGATCCTGAGATGGAGAGAGTCTGCAGGAAGCTAAGGCAGTGCAGGGATCCTGAGATGGAGAGACTCTGCAGGAACCTGAGGCAGTGCAGCGACCCTGAGATGGAGAGAGTCTACAGGAAGAGGAGGCAGTGCAGGGACCCTGAGATGGAGAGAGTCTGCAGGAAGAGGAGGCAGTGCAGCGACCCTGAGATGGAGAGAGTCTACAGGAAGAGGAGGCAGTGCAGGGATCCTGAGATGGAGAGAGTCTGCAGGAAGAGGAGGCAGTGCAGGGACCCTGAGATGGAAAGAGTCTACAGGAAGAGGAGGCAGTGCAGGGACCCTGAGATGGAGAGACTCTGCAGGAAGAGGAGGCAGTGCAGGGACCCTGAGATGGAGAGAGTCTGCAGGAAGAGGAGGCAGTGCAGCGACCCTGAGATGGAGAGAGTCTACAGGAAGAGGAGGCAGTGCAGGGACCCTGAGATGGAGAGAGTCTGCAGGAAGAGGAGTCAGTGCAGCAACCCTGAGATGGAGAGAGTCTGCAGGAAGAGGAGTCAGTGCAGGGATCCTGAGATGGAGAGAGTCTGCAGGAAGAGGAGGCAGTGCAGGGACCCTGAGATGGAGAGAGTCTGCAGGAAGAGGAGGCAGTGCAGGGACCCTGAGATGGAGAGAGTCTGCCGAAGAGGAGGCAGTGCAGGGATCCTGAGATAGAGAGACTCTGCAGGAAGAGGAGTCAGTGCAGCAACCCTGAGATGGAGAGAGTCTGCAGGAAGAGGAGGCAGTACAGGGATCCTGAGATGGAGAGAGTCTGCAGGAAGAGGAGGCAGTGCAGGGACCCTGAGATGGAGAGAGTCTGCAGGAAGAGGAGGCAGCGCTGGGACCCTGAGATGGAGAGAGTCTGCAGGAAGCTGAGGCAGTGCACGGATCCTGAGATGGAGAGAGTCTGCAGGAACCTGAGGCAGTGCACGGATCCTGAGATGGAAAGAGTCTGCAGGAAGCTGAGGCAGTGCAGGGATCCTGAGATGGAGAGAGTCGGCAGGAAGAGGAGGCCGTGCAGCGACCCTGAGACGGAAAGAGTCTGCAGGAAGCTGAGGCAGTGCAGGGATCCTGAGATGGAGAGAGTCGGCAGGAAGAGGAGGCAGTGCAGGGACCCTGAGATGGAGAGAGTCTGCAGGAAGCTGAGGCAGTGCAGCAACAGTGAGATGGAGAGAGTCTACAGGAAGAGGAGGCAGTGCAGGGACCCTGAGATGGAGAGAGTCTGCAGGAAGAGGAGGCAGTGCAGGGATCCTGAGATGGAGAGAGTCTGCAGGAAGAGGAGGCAGCGCTGGGACCCTGAGATGGAGAGAGTCTGCAGGAAGCTGAGGCAGTGCAGCAACAGTGAGATGGAGAGAGTCTTCAGGAAGAGGAGGCAGTGCAGGGACCCTGAGATGGAGAGAGTCTGCAGGAAGAGGAGGCAGTGCAGGGATCCTGAGATGGAGAGAGTCTGCAGGAAGAGGAGGCAGTGCAGGGACCCTGAGATAGAGAGAGTCTGCAGGAAGCTGAGGCAGTGCAGGGATCCTGAGATGGAGAGAGTCTGCGGGAAGAGGAGGCAGTGCAGGGACCCTGAGATGGAGAGAGTCTGCAGGACGAGGAGGCAGTGCAGGGACCCTGAGATGGAGAGAGTCTGCAGGAAGAGGAGGCAGTGCAGGGATCCTGAGATGGTAGAGTCTGCAGGAAGAGGAGGCAGTGCAGGGACCCTGAGATGGAGAGAGTCTGCAGGAAGAGGAGGCAGTGCAGGGATCCTGAGATGGAGAGAGTCTCCAGGAAGAGGAGGCAGTGCAGGGACCCTGAGATGGAGAGAGTCTGCAGGAAGAGGAGGCAGTGCAGGGATCCTGAGATGGTAGAGTCTGCAGGAAGAGGAGGCAGTGCACAGATCCTGAGATGGAGAGAGTCTGCAGGAACCTGAGGCAGTGCAGCAACAGTGAGATGGAGAGAGTCTACAGGAAGAGGAGGCAGTGCAGGGATCCTGAGATGGAGAAAGTCTGTAGGAAGAGGAGGCAGTGCAGGGACCCTGAGATGGAGAGAGTCTGCCGAAGAGGAGGCAGTGCAGGGATCCTGAGATGGAGAGAGTCTGTAGGAAGAGGAGGCAGTGCAGGGACCCTGAGATGGAGAGAGTCTGCCGAAGAGGAGGCAGTGCAGGGATCCTGAGATGGAGAGAGTCTGCAGGAAGCTGAGGCAGTGCAGGGACCCTGAGATGGAGAGAGTCTGCAGGAAGAGGAGGCAGTGCAGGGATCCTGAGATGGAGAGAGTCTGCAGGAAGCTGAGGCAGTGCAGGGATCCTGAGATGGAGTGCGTCTGCAGGAAGAGGAGGCAGCGATCCTGAGATGGAGAGAGTCTGCAGGAAGAGGAGGCAGTGCAGGGATCCTGAGATGGAGAGAGTCTGTAGGAAGAGGAGGCAGTGCAGGGATCCTGAGATGGAGAGAGTCTGCAGGAAGAGGAGGCAGTGCAGGGATCCTGAGATGGAGAGAGTCTGCAGGAAGCTGAGGCAGTGCAGGGACCCTGAGATGGAGAGAGTCTGCAGGAAGAGGAGGCAGTGCAGGGATCCTGAGATGGAGAGAGTCTGCAGGAAGCTGAGGCAGTGCTGGGATCCTGAGATGGAGAGAGTCTGCAGGAAGAGGAGGCAGTGCAGGGACCCTGAGATGGAGAGAGTCTGCAGGAAGAGGAGGCAGTGCAGGGATCCTGAGATGGAGAGAGTCTGTAGGAAGCTGAGGCAGTGCAGGGACCCTGAGATGGAGAGAGTCTGCAGGAAGAGGAGGCAGTGCAGGGATCCTGAGATGGTAGAGTCTGCAGGAAGAGGAGGCAGTGCAGGGATCCTGAGATAGAGAGAGTCTGCAGGAAGCTGAGGCAGTGCAGGGATCCTGAGATGGAGAGAGTCTGCAGGAAGAGGAGGCAGCGATCCCGAGATGGAGAGAGTCTGCAGGAAGAGGAGGCAGTGCAGGGATCCTGAGATAGAGAGAGTCTGCAGGAAGCTGAGGCAGTGCAGGGATCCTGAGATGGAGAGAGTCTGCGGGAAGAGGAGGCAGTGCAGGGACCCTGAGATGGAGAGAGTCTTCAGGATGAGGAGGCAGTGCAGGGACCCTGAGATGGAGAGAGTCTGCAGGAAGAGGAGGCAGTGCAGGGATCCTGAGATGGTAGAGTCTGCAGGAAGAGGAGGCAGTGCAGGGACCCTGAGATGTAGAGAGTCTGCAGGAAGAGGAGGCAGTGCAGGGATCCTGAGATGGAGAGAGTCTTCAGGAAGAGGAGGCAGTGCAGGGACCCTGAGATAGAGAGAGTCTACAGGAAGAGGAGGCAGTGCAGGGACCCTGAGATGGAGAAAGTCTGCAGGAAGCTGAGGCAGTGCAGCGATCCTGAGATGGAGAGAGTCTGCAGGAAGCTGAGGCAGTGCAGCGATCCTGAGATGGAGAGAGTCTGCAGGAACCTGAGGCAGTGCACGGATCCTGAGATGGAGAGAGTCTGCAGGAAGAGGAGGCAGTGCAGGGATCCTGAGATGGAGAGAGTCTGCAGGAAGAGGAGGCAGTGCAGGGATCCTAAGATGGAGAGAGTCTGCAGGAAGAGGAGGCAGTGCAGGGATCCTAAGATGGAGAGAGTCTGCAGGAAGAGGAGGCAGTGCAGGGACCCTGAGATGGAGAGAGTCTGCAGGAAGAGGAGGCAGTGCAGGGATCCTGAGATGGAGAGAGTCTGCAGGAAGAGGAGGCAGTGCAGGGATCCTGATATGGAGAGAGTCTGCAGGAAGAGGAGGCAGTGCAGGGATCCTAAGATGGAGAGAGTCTGCAGGAAGAGGAGGCAGTGCAGGGACCCTGAGATGGAGAGAGTCTGCAGGAAGAGGAGTCAGTGCAGCGACCCTGAGATGGAGAGAGTCTGCAGGAAGAGGAGGCAGTGCAGAGACCCTGAGATGGAGAGCGTCTGCAGGAAGCTGAGGTAGTGCAGGGATCCTGAGATGGAGAGAGTCTGCAGGAAGAGGAGGCAGTGCAGGAACCCTGAGATGGAGAGAGTCTGCAGGAAGAGGAGGCAGTGCAGGGATCCTGAGATGGAGAGAGTCTGCAGGAAGAGGAGGCAGTGCAGGGACCCTGAGATAGAGAGAGTCTGCAGTAAGCTGAGGCAGTGCAGGGATCCTGAGATGGAGAGAGTCTGCGGGAAGAGGAGGCAGTGCAGGGACCCTGAGATGGAGAGAGTCTGCAGGACGAGGAGGCAGTGCAGGGACCCTGAGATGGAGAGAGTCTGCAGGAAGAGGAGGCAGTGCAGGGATCCTGAGATGGAGAGAGTCTGCAGGATGAGGAGGCAGTGCAGGGACCCTGAGATGGAGAGAGTCTGCAGGAAGAGGAGGCAGTGCAGGGACCCTGAGATGGAGAGAGTCTGCAGGAAGAGGAGGCAGTGCACGGATCCTGAGATGGAGAGAGTCTGCAGGAAGAGGAGGCAGTGCAGGGATCCTGAGATGGAGAGAGTCTGCAGGAACCTGAGGCAGTGCAGGGATCCTGAGATGGAGAGAGTCGGCAGGAAGAGGAGGCAGTGCAGGGATCCTGAGATGGAGAGAGTCTACAGGAAGAGGAGGCAGTGCAGGGATCCTGAGATGGAGAGAGTCTGCAGGAAGAGGAGGCAGTGCACGGATCCTGAGATGGAGAGAGTCTGCAGGAAGAGGAGGCAGTGCAGCAACAGTGAGATTGAGAGAGTCTGCAGGAAGAGGAGGCAGTGCAGGGACCCTGAGATGGAGAGAGTCTGCAGGAAGAGGAGGCAGTGCACGGATCCTGAGATGGAGAGAGTCTGCAGGAAGAGGAGGCAGTGCAGGGACCCTGAGATGGAGAGAGTCTGCAGGAAGAGGAGGCAGTGCAGGGATCCTGAGATGGAGAGAGTCTGCAGGAAGAGGAGGCAGCGATCCTGAGATGGAGAGAGTCTGCAGGAAGAGGAGGCAGTGCAGTGACCCTGAGATGGAGAGAGTCTGCAGGAAGAGGAGGCAGTGCAGGGATCCTTAGATGGAGATCGTCTGCAGGAACCTGAGGCAGTGCAGGGACCCTGAGATTGAGAGAGTCTGCAGGAAGAGGAGGCAGTGCAGGGATCCTGAGATGGAGAGAGTCTGCAGGAAGAGGAGGCAGTGCAGGGATCCTGAGATGGAGAGAGTCTGCAGGAAGAGGAGGCAGTGCAGGGATCCTGAGATGGAGAGAATCTGCAGGAAGAGGAGGCAGTGCAGGGATCCTGAGATGGAGAGAGTCTGCAGGAAGAGGAGGCAGTGCAGGGATCCTGAGATGGAGAGAGTCTGCAGGAAGAGGAGGCAGTGCAGGGACCCTGAGACGGAGAGAGTCTGCAGGAAGAGGAGGCAGTGCAGGGATCCTAAGATGGAGAGAGTCTGCAGGAACCTGAGGCAGTGCAGGGACCCTGAGATGGAGAGAGTCTGCAGGAAGAGAAGGCAATGCAGGGATCCTGAGATGGAGAGAGTCTGCAGGAAGAGGAGGCAGTGCAGGGATCCTGAGATGGAGAGAGTCTGCAGGAAGAGAAGGCAGTGCAGGGATCCTGAGATGGAGAGAGTCTGCAGGAAGAGGAGGCAGCGCAGGGACCCTGAGATGGAGAGAGTCTGCAGGAAGAGGAGGCAGTGCAGGGATCCTGAGATGGAGAGAGTCTGCTGGAAGAGGAAGCAGTGCAGGGACCCTGAGATGGAGAGAGTCTGCAAGAAGAAGAGGTAGTGCAGGGACCCTGAGATGGAGAGAGTCTGCAGGAAGAGGAGGCAGCGCAGGGACCCTGAGATGGAGAGAGTCTGCAGGAAGAGGAGGCAGTGCAGGGATCCTGAGATAGAGAGAGTCTGCAGGAAGAGGAGGCAGCGCAGGGACCCTGAGATGGAGAGAGTCTGCAGGAAGAGGAGGCAGCGCTGGGACCCTGAGATGGAAAGAGTCTGCAGGAAGAGGAGGCAGTGAAGGGACCCTGAGATGGAGAGAGTCTGCAGGAAGAGGAGGCAGCGCAGGGACCCTGAGATGGAGAGAGTCTGCAGGAAGAGGAGGCAGCGCTGGGACCCTGAGATGGAGAGAGTCTGCAGGAAGCTGAGGCAGTGCAGCGATCCTGAAATGGAGAGAGTCTGCAGGAAGCTGAGGCAGTGCAGGGACCCTGAGATGGAGAGAGTCTGCAGGAAGAGGAGGCAGTGCAGGGATCCTGAGATGGAGAGAGTCTGCAGGAAGAGGAGGCAGTGCAGGGATCCTGAGATGGAGAGAGTCTGCAGGAAGAGGAGGCAGTGCAGGGATCCTGAGATGGAGAGAGTCTGCAGGAAGAGGAGGCAGTGCAGGGATCCTGAGATGGAGAGAGTCTGCAGGAAGAGGAGGCAGTGCAGGGACCCTGAGATGGGGAGAGTCTGCAGGAAGAGGAGGCAGTGCAGGGACCCTGAGATGGAGAGAGTCTGCAGGAAGAGGAGGCAGTGCAGGGATCCTGAGATGGTAGAGTCTGCAGGAAGAGGAGGCAGTGCAGGGACCCTGAGATGGAGAGAGTCTGCAGGAAGCTGAGGCAGTGCACGGATCCTGAGATGGAGCGAGTCTGCAGGAAGAGGAGGCAGTGCAGGGACCCTGAGATGGAGAGAGTCTGCTGAAGAGGAGGCAATGCAGGGACCCTGAGATGGAGAGAGTCTGCAGGAAGAGGAGGCAGTGCAGGGACCCTGAGATGGAGAGAGTCTGAAGGAAGAGGAGGCAGTGCACGGATCCTGAGATGGAGAGCGACTGCAGGAAGAGGAGGCAGTGCAGGGATCCTGAGATGGAGAGAGTCTGCAGGAAGCTGAGGCAGTGCAGGGATCCTGAGATGGAGAGAGTCTGCAGGAACCTGAGGCAGTGCACGGATCCTGAGATGGAGAGAGTCTGCAGGAAGAGGAGTCAGTGCAGCGACCCTGAGATGGAGAGAGTCTGCAGGAAGAGAAGGCAGTGCAGGGATCCTGAGATGGAGAGAGTCTGCAGGAAGAGGAGGCAGTGCAGGGACCCTGAGATGGAGAGAGTCTGCAGGAAGAGGAGGCAGTGCACGGATCCTGAGATGGAGAGAGTCTGCAGGAAGAGGAGGCAGTGCAGGGACCCTGAGATGGAGAGGGTCTGCAGAAAGAGGAGGCAGTGCAGGGACCCTGAGATGGAGAGAGTCTGCAGGAAGAGGAGGCAGTGCAGGGATCCTGAGATGGAGAGAGTCTGCAGGAAGAGGAGGCAGTGCAGGGATCCTGAGATGTAGAGAGTCTGCAGGAAGCTGAAGCAGTGCAGGGATCCTGAGATGGAGAGAGTCTGCAGGAAGAGGAGGCAGTGCAGGGACCCTGAGATGGAGAGAGTCTGCAGGAAGAGGAGGCAGTGCAGGGATCCTGAGATGGAGAGAGTCTGCAGGAAGAGGAGGCAGTGCAGGGACCCTGAGATGGGGAGAGTCTGCAGGAAGAGGAGGCAGTGCAGGGATCCTGAGATGGAGAGAGTCTGCAGGAAGAGGAGGCAGGGACCCTGAGATGGAGAAAGTCTGCAGGAAGAGGAGGCAGTGCAGGGACCCTGAGATGGAGAGAGTCTGCAGGAAGAGGAGGCAGTGCACGGATCCTGAGATGGAGAGAGTCTGCAGGAAGAGGAGGCAGTGCAGGGATCCTGAGATGGAGAGAGTCTGCAGGAACCTGAGGCAGTGCAGGTATCCTGAGATGGAGAGAGTCGGCAGGAAGAGGAGGCAGTGCAGGGACCCTGAGATGGAGAGAGTCTGCAGGAAGAGGAGGCAGCGCAGGGACCCTGAGATGGAGAGAGTCTGCAGGAAGAGGAGGCAGTGCAGGGATCCTGAGATGGAGAGAGTCTGCAGGAAGAGGAGGCAGTGCAGGGATCCTGGGATGGTAGAGTCTGCAGGAAGAGGAGGCAGTGCAGGGACCCTGAGATGCGGAGAGTCTGCAGGAAGAGGAGGCAGTGCAGGGACCCTGAGATGGAGAGAGTCTGCAGGAAGAGGAGGCAGTGCAGGGATCCTGAGATGGAGAGAGTCTGCAGGAAGCTGAGGCAGTGCAGGGACCCTGAGATGGAGAGAGTCAGCAGGAAGAGGAGGCAGTGCAGGGATCCTAAGATGGAGAGAGTCTGCAGGAAGAGGAGGCAGTGCAGGGATCCTGAGATGGAGAGAGTCTGCAGGAAGAAGAGGCAGTGCAGGGATCCTGAGATGGAGAGAGTCTGCAGGAAGAGGATGCAGTGCAGGGATCCTAAGATGGAGAGAGTCTGCAGGAAGAGGAGGCAGTGCAGGGACCCTGAGATGGAGAGAGTCTGCAGGAAGCTGAGGCAGTGCTGGGATCCTGAGATGGAGAGAGTCTGCAGGAAGAGGAGGCAGTGCAGGGATCCTGAGATGGAGAGAGTCTGCAGGAAGCTAAGGCAGTGCAGGGACCCTGACATGGAGAGAGTCTGCAGGAAGAGGAGGCAGTGCAGGGATCCTGAGATGGAGAGAGTCTGCAGGAAGAGGAGGCAGTGCAGGGATCCTGAGATGGAGAGAGTCTGCAGGAAGAGGAGGCAGTGCAGGGATCCTGAGATGGAGAGAGTCTACAGGAAGAAGAGGCAGTGCAGGGACCCTGAGATGGTAGAGTCTGCAGGAATAGGAGGTAGTGAAGGGACCCTGAGATGGAGAGAGTCTGCAGGAAGAGGAGGCAGTGTAGGGACCCTGAGATTGAGAGAGTCTGCAGGAAGAGGAGGCAGTGCAGGGATCCTGAGATGGTAGAGTCTGCAGGAAGCTGAGGCAGTGCAGGGATCCTGAGATGGGGAGAGTCTGCAGGAAGAGGAGGCAGTGCAGGGATCCTGAGATGGAGAGAGTTTGCAGGAAGAGGAGGCAGTGCAGCAACAGTGAGATGGAAAGAGTCTACAGGAAGAGGAGGCAGAGCAGGGACCCTGAGATGGAGAGAGTCTACAGGAAGAGGAGGCAGTGCAGGGACCCTGAGATGGAGAGAGTCTACAGGAAGAGGAGGCAGTGCAGGGACCCTGAGATGGAGAGACTCTGCAGGAAGAGGAGGCAGTGCAGGGGTCCTGAGATGGTAGAGTCTGCAGGAAGCTGAGGCAGTGCAGGGATCATGAGATGGGGAGAGTCTGCAGGAAGAGGAGGCAGTGCAGGGATCCTGAGATGGAGAGAGTCTGCAGGAAGAGGAGGCAGTGCAGGGACCCTGAGATGTAGAGAGTCTGCAGGAAGAGGAGTCAGTGCAGCAACCCTGAGATGGAGAGAGTCTGCAGGAAGAGGAGGCAGTGCAGGGACCCTGAGATGGAGAGAGTCTACAGGAAGAGGAGGCAGTGCAGGGACCCTGAGATGGAGAGAGTCTGCAGGAAGAGTAGGCAGCGCAGGGACCCTGAGATGGAGAGAGTCTGCAGGAAGCTGAGGCAGTGCAGCAACAGTGAGATGGAAAGAGTATACAGGAAGAGGAGGCAGAGCAGGGACCCTGAGATGGAGAGAGTCTACAGGAAGAGGAGGCAGTGCAGGGACCCTGAGATGGAAAGAGTCTGCAGGAAGAGGAGGCAGCGCTGGGACCCTGAGATGGAGAGAGTCTGCAGGAAGCTGAGGCAGTGCAGCAACAGTGAGATGGAGAGGGTCTGCAGGAAGAGGAGGCAGTGCAGGGATCCTGAGATGGGGAGAGTCTGCAGGAAGAGGAGGCAGTGCAGGGACCCTGAGATGGAGAGAGTCTGCAGGAAGAGGAGGCAGGGATCCTGAGATGGAGAGCATCTGCAGGAAGAGGAGGCAGTGCACAGACCCTGAGATGGAGAGAGTCTGCAGGAAGCTGAGGCAGTGCAGGGATCCTGAGATGGAGAGAGTCTGCAGGAAGAGGAGGCAGTGCAGGGACCCTGAGATAGAGAGAGTCTGCAGGAAGAGGAGGCAGTGCAGGGATCCTTAGATGGAGAGAGTCTGCAGGAAGAGGAGGCAGTGCAGGGATCCTGAGATGGGGAGAGTCTGCAGGAACAGGAGGCAGTGCAGGGACCCTGAGATGGAGAGAGTCTGCAGGAAGAGGAGGCAGGGATCCTGAGATGGAGAGCATCTGCAGGAAGAGGAGGCAGTGCACAGACCCTGAGATGGAGAGAGTCTGCAGGAAGCTGAGGCAGTGCAGGGATCCTGAGATTGAGAGAGTCTGCAGGAAGAGGAGGCAGTGCAGGGACCCTTAGATGGAGAGAGTCTGCAGGGACCTGAGGCAGTGCAGGAATCCTGAGATGGAGAGAGTCTGCAGGAAGCTGAGGCAGTGCAGGGATCCTGAGATGGGGAGAGTCTGCAGGAAGAGGAGGCAGTGCAGGGACCCTGAGATGGAGAGAGTCTACAGGAAGAGGAGGCAGTGCAGGGACCCTGAGATGGAGAGAGTCTGCAGGAAGAGGAGGCAGCGCTGGGACCCTGAGATGGAGAGAGTCTGCAGGAAGAGGAGGCCGTGCAGGGATCCTGAGATGGAGAGAGTCTACTGGAAGAGGAGGCAGTGCAGGGATCCTGAGATGGAGAGAGTCTGCAGGAAGAGGAGGCAGTGCTGGGACCCTGAGATGGAGAGAGTCTGCAGGAAAAGGAGGCAGTGCAGGGATCCTGAGATGGAGAGAGTCTGCAGGAAGAGGAGGCAGTGCAGGGACCCTGAGATGGTAGAGTCTGCAGGAAGAAGAGGCAGGGATCCTGAGATGGAGAGCATCTGCAGGAAGAGGAGGCAGTGCACAGACCCTGAGATGGAGAGAGTCTGCAGGAAGCTGAGGCAGTGCAGGGATCCTGAGATGGGGAGAGTGCAGGAAGAGGAGGCAGTGCAGGGATCCTGAGATGGAGAGAGTCTGCAGTAGGAGGAGGCAGTGCAGGGACCCTGAGGTGGTGAGAGTCTGCAGGAAGAGGAGGCAGTGCTGGGACCCTGAGATGGAGAGAGTCTGCAGGAAGAGGAGGCAGCGCTGGGACCCTGAGATTGAGAGAGTCTGCTGAAGAGGAGGCAATGCAGGGATCCTGAGATGGAGAGAGTCTGCAGGAAGCGGAGGCAGCGCTGGGACCCTGAGATGGAGAGAGTCTGCAGGAAGAGGAGGCAGTGCAGGGACCCTGAGATGGAGAGAGTCTGCAGGAAGAGGAGGCAGTGCAGGGACCCTGAGATGGAGAGAGTCGGCAGGAAGAGGAGGCAGTGCACGGATCCTGAGATGGAGAGAGTCTGCAGGAAGAGGAGGCAGTGCAGGGATCCTGAGATGGAGAGAGTCGGCAGGAAGAGGAGGCAGTGCAGGGATCCTGAGATGGAGAGAGTCTGCAGGAAGCTGAGGTAGTGCAGGGATCCTGAGATGTAGAGAGTCTGCAGGAAGCTGAAGCAGTGCAGGGATCCTGAGATGGAGAGAGTCTGCAGGAAGAGGAGGCAGTGCAGGGACCCTGAGATGGAGAGAGTCTGCAGGAAGAGGAGGCAGTGCAGGGATCCTGAGATGGAGAGAGTCTGCAGTAGGAGGAGGCAGTGCAGGGACCCTGAGGTGGTGAGAGTCTGCAGGAAGAGGAGGCAGTGCTGGGACCCTGAGATGGAGAGAGTCTGCAGGAAGAGGAGGCAGCGCTGGGACCCTGAGATTGAGAGAGTCTGCTGAAGAGGAGGCAATGCAGGGATCCTGAGATGGAGAGAGTCTGCAGGAAGCGGAGGCAGCGCTGGGACCCTGAGATGGAGAGAGTCTGCAGGAAGAGGAGGCAGTGCAGGGACCCTGAGATGGAGAGAGTCTGCAGGAAGAGGAGGCAGTGCAGGGACCCTGAGATGGAGAGAGTCGGCAGGAAGAGGAGGCAGTGCACGGATCCTGAGATGGAGAGAGTCTGCAGGAAGAGGAGGCAGTGCAGGGATCCTGAGATGGAGAGAGTCGGCAGGAAGAGGAGGCAGTGCAGGGATCCTGAGATGGAGAGAGTCTGCAGGAAGCTGAGGTAGTGCAGGGATCCTGAGATGTAGAGAGTCTGCAGGAAGCTGAAGCAGTGCAGGGATCCTGAGATGGAGAGAGTCTGCAGGAAGAGGAGGCAGTGCAGGGACCCTGAGATGGAGAGAGTCTGCAGGAAGAGGAGGCAGTGCAAGGATCCTGAGATGGAGAGAGTCTGCAGGAAGCTGAGGCAGTGCAGCTATCCTGAAATGGAGAGAGTCTGCAGGAAGCTGAGGCAGTGCAGGGACCCTGAGATGGAGAGAGTCTGCAGGAAGAGGAGGCAGTGCAGGGATCCTGAGATGGAGAGAGTCTGCAGGAAGAGGAGGCAGTGCAGGGATCCTGAGATGGAGAGAGTCTGCAGGAAGAGGAGGCAGTGCAGGGATCCTGAGATGGAGAGAGTCTGCAGGAAGAGGAGGCAGTGCAGGGATCCTGAGATGGAGAGAGTCTGCAGGAAGAGGAGGCAGTGCAGGGACCCTGAGATGGGGAGAGTCTGCAGGAAGAGGAGGCAGTGCAGGGACCCTGAGATGGAGAGAGTCTGCAGGAAGAGGAGGCAGTGCAGGGATCCTGAGATGGTAGAGTCTGCAGGAAGAGGAGGCAGTGCAGGGACCCTGAGATGGAGAGAGTCTGCAGGAAGCTGAGGCAGTGCACGGATCCTGAGATGGAGCGAGTCTGCAGGAAGAGGAGGCAGTGCAGGGACCCTGAGATGGAGAGAGTCTGCTGAAGAGGAAGCAATGCAGGGACCCTGAGATGGAGAGAGTCTGCAGGAAGAGGAGGCAGTGCAGGGACCCTGAGATGGAGAGAGTCTGAAGGAAGAGGAGGCAGTGCACGGATCCTGAGATGGAGAGCGACTGCAGGAAGAGGAGGCAGTGCAGGGATCCTGAGATGGAGAGAGTCTGCAGGAAGCTGAGGCAGTGCAGGGATCCTGAGATGGAGAGAGTCTGCAGGAACCTGAGGCAGTGCACGGATCCTGAGATGGAGAGAGTCTGCAGGAAGAGGAGTCAGTGCAGCGACCCTGAGATGGAGAGAGTCTGCAGGAAGAGAAGGCAGTACAGGGATCCTGAGATGGAGAGAGTCTGCAGGAAGAGGAGGCAGTGCAGGGACCCTGAGATGGAGAGAGTCTGCAGGAAGAGGAGGCAGTGCACGGATCCTGAGATGGAGAGAGTCTGCAGGAAGAGGAGGCAGTGCAGGGACCCTGAGATGGAGAGGGTCTGCAGAAAGAGGAGGCAGTGCAGGGACCCTGAGATGGAGAGAGTCTGCAGGAAGAGGAGGCAGTGCAGGGATCCTGAGATGGAGAGAGTCTGCAGGAAGAGGAGGCAGTGCAGGGATCCTGAGATGTAGAGAGTCTGCAGGAAGCTGAAGCAGTGCAGGGATCCTGAGATGGAGAGAGTCTGCAGGAAGAGGAGGCAGTGCAGGGACCCTGAGATGGAGAGAGTCTGCAGGAAGAGGAGGCAGTGCAGGGATCCTGAGATGGAGAGAGTCTGCAAGAAGAGGAGGCAGTGCAGGGACCCTGAGATGGGGAGAGTCTGCAGGAAGAGGAGGCAGTGCAGGGATCCTGAGATGGAGAGAGTCTGCAGGAAGAGGAGGCAGGGACCCTGAGATGGAGAGAGTCTGCAGGAAGAGGAGGCAGTGCAGGGACCCTGAGATGGAGAGAGTCTGCAGGAAGAGGAGGCAGTGCACGGATCCTGAGATGGAGAGAGTCTGCAGGAAGAGGAGGCAGTGCAGGGATCCTGAGATGGAGAGAGTCTGCAGGAACCTGAGGCAGTGCAGGTATCCTGAGATGGAGAGAGTCGGCAGGAAGAGGAGGCAGTGCAGGGACCCTGAGATGGAGAGAGTCTGCAGGAAGAGGAGGCAGCGCAGGGACCCTGAGATGGAGAGAGTCTGCAGGAAGAGGAGGCAGTGCAGGGACCCTGAGATGGAGAGAGTCTGCAGGAAGAGGAGGCAGTGCAGGGATCCTGGGATGGTAGAGTCTGCAGGAAGAGGAGGCAGTGCAGGGACCCTGAGATGCGGAGAGTCTGCAGGAAGAGGAGGCCGTGCAGGGACCCTGAGATGGAGAGAGTCTGCAGGTAGAGGAGGCAGTGCAGGGATCCTGAGATGGAGAGAGTCTGCAGGAAGCTGAGGCAGTGCATGGACCCTGAGATGGAGAGAGTCAGCAGGAAAAGGAGGCAGTGCAGGGATCCTAAGATGGAGAGAGTCTGCAGGAAGAGGAGGCAGTGCAGGGATCCTGAGATGGAGAGAGTCTGCAGGAAGAAGAGGCAGTGCAGGGATCCTGAGATGGAGAGAGTCTGCAGGAAGAGGATGCAGTGCAGGGATCCTGAGATGGAGAGAGTCTGCAGGAAGAGGAGGCAGTGCAGGGACCCTGAGATGGAGAAAGTCTGCAGGAAGCTGAGGCAGTGCTGGGATCCTGAGATGGAGAGAGTCTGCAGGAAGAGGAGGCAGTGCAGGGACCCTGAGATGGAGAGAGTCTGCAGGAAGAGGAGGCAGTGCAGGGATCCTGAGATGGAGAGAGTCTGCAGGAAGCTAAGGCAGTGCAGGGACCCTGAGATGGAGAGAGTCTGCAGGAAGAGGAGGCAGTGCAGGGATCCTGAGATGGAGAGAGTCTGCAGGAATAGGAGGCAGTGCAGGGATCCTGAGATGGAGAGAGTCTGCAGGAAGAGGAGGCAGTGCAGGGATCCGGAGATGGAGAGAGTCTACAGGAAGAAGAGGCAGTGCAGGGACCCTGAGATGGTAGAGTCTGCAGGAAGAGGAGGTAGTGAAGGGACCCTGAGATGGAGAGAGTCTGCAGGAAGAGGAGGCAGTGTAGGGACCCTGAGATTGAGAGAGTCTGCAGGAAGAGGAGGCAGTGCAGGGATCCTGAGATGGTAGAGTCTGCAGGAAGCTGAGGCAGTGCAGGGATCCTGAGATGGGGAGAGTCTGCAGGAAGAGGAGGCAGTGCAGGGATCCTGAGATGGAGAGAGTTTGCAGGAAGAGGAGGCAGTGCAGCAACAGTGAGATGGAAAGAGTCTACAGGAAGAGGAGGCAGAGCAGGGACCCTGAGATGGAGAGAGTCTACAGGAAGAGGAGGCAGTGCAGGGACCCTGAGATGGAGAGAGTCTACAGGAAGAGGAGGCAGTGCAGGGACCCTGAGATGGAGAGACTCTGCAGGAAGAGGAGGCAGTGCAGGGATCCTGAGATGGTAGAGTCTGCAGGAAGCTGAGGCAGTGCAGGGATCCTGAGATGGGGAGAGTCTGCAGGAAGAGGAGGCAGTGCAGGGATCCTGAGATGGAGAGAGTCTGCAGGAAGAGGAGGCAGTGCAGGGACCCTGAGATGTAGAGAGTCTGCAGGAAGAGGAGTCAGTGCAGCAACCCTGAGATGGAGAGAGTCTGCAGGAAGAGGAGGCAGTGCAGGGACCCTGAGATGGAGAGAGTCTACAGGAAGAGGAGGCAGTGCAGGGACCCTGAGATGGAGAGAGTCTGCAGGAAGAGGAGGCAGCGCAGGGACCCTGAGATGGAGAGAGTCTGCAGGAAGCTGAGGCAGTGCAGCAACAGTGAGATGGAAAGAGTCTACAGGAAGAGGAGGCAGAGCAGGGACCCTGAGATGGAGAGAGTCTACAGGAAGAGGAGGCAGTGCAGGGACCCTGAGATGGAGAGAGTCTGCAGGAAGAGGAGGCAGCGCTGGGACCCTGAGATGGAGAGAGTCTGCAGGAAGCTGAGGCAGTGCAGCAACAGTGTGATGGAGAGGGTCTGCAGGAAGAGGAGGCAGTGCAGGGATCCTGAGATGGGGAGAGTCTGCAGGAAGAGGAGGCAGTGCAGGGACCCTGAGATGGAGAGAGTCTGCAGGAAGAGGAGGCAGGGATCCTGAGATGGAGAGCATCTGCAGGAAGAGGAGGCAGTGCACAGACCCTGAGATGGAGATAGTCTGCAGGAAGCTGAGGCAGTGCAGGGATCCTGAGATGGAGAGAGTCTGCAGGAAGAGGAGGCAGTGCAGGGACCCTGAGATAGAGAGAGTCTGCAGGAAGAGGAGGCAGTGCAGGGATCCTTAGATGGAGAGAGTCTGCAGGAAGAGGAGGCAGTGCAGGGATCCTGAGATGGGGAGAGTCTGCAGGAAGAGGAGGCAGTGCAGGGACCCTGAGATGGAGAGAGTCTGCAGGAAGAGGAGGCAGGTATCCTGAGATGGAGAGCATCTGCAGGAAGAGGAGGCAGTGCACAGACCCTGAGATGGAGAGAGTCTGCAGGAAGCTGAGGCAGTGCAGGGATCCTGAGATTGAGAGAGTCTGCAGGAAGAGGAGGCAGTGCAGGGACCCTGAGATGGAGAGAGTCTGCAGGAACCTGAGGCGGTGCAGGGATCCTGAGATGGAGAGAGTCTGCAGGAAGCTGAGGCAGTACAGGGATCCTGAGATGGGGAGAGTCTGCAGGAAGAGGAGGCAGTGCAGGGACCCTGAGATGGAGAGAGTCTACAGGAAGAGGAGGCAGTGCAGGGACCCTGAGATGGAGAGAGTCTGCAGGAAGAGGAGGCAGTGCTGGGACCCTGAGATGGAGAGAGTCTGCAGGAAGAGGAGGCCGTGCAGGGATCCTGAGATGGAGAGAGTCTACTGGAAGAGGAGGCAGTGCAGGGATCCTGAGATGGAGAGAGTCTGCAGGAAGAGGAGGCAGTGCTGGGACCCTGAGATGGAGAGAGTCTGCAGGAAGAGGAGGCAGTGCAGGGATCCTGAGATGGAGAGAGTCTGCAGGAAGAGGAGGCAGTGCAGGGACCCTGAGATGGTAGAGTCTGCAGGAAGAAGAGGCAGGGATCCTGAGATGGAGAGCATCTGCAGGAAGAGGAGGCAGTGCACAGACCCTGAGATGGAGAGAGTCTGCAGGAAGCTGAGGCAGTGCAGGGATCCTGAGATGGGGAGAGTGCAGGAAGAGGAGGCAGTGCAGGGATCCTGAGATGGAGAGAGTCTGCAGTAGGAGGAGGCAGTGCAGGGACCCTGAGGTGGTGAGAGTCTGCAGGAAGAGGAGGCAGTGCTGGGACCCTGAGATGGAGAGAGTCTGCAGGAAGAGGAGGCAGCGCTGGGACCCTGAGATTGAGAGAGTCTGCTGAAGAGGAGGCAATGCAGGGATCCTGAGATGGAGAGAGTCTGCAGGAAGCGGAGGCAGCGCTGGGACCCTGAGATGGAGAGAGTCTGCAGGAAGAGGAGGCAGTGCAGGGACCCTGAGATGGAGAGAGTCTGCAGGAAGAGGAGGCAGTGCAGGGACCCTGAGATGGAGAGAGTCGGCAGGAAGAGGAGGCAGTGCACGGATCCTGAGATGGAGAGAGTCTGCAGGAAGAGGAGGCAGTGCAGGGATCCTGAGATGGAGAGAGTCGGCAGGAAGAGGAGGCAGTGCAGGGATCCTGAGATGGAGAGAGTCTGCAGGAAGCTGAGGTAGTGCAGGGATCCTGAGATGTAGAGAGTCTGCAGGAAGCTGAAGCAGTGCAGGGATCCTGAGATGGAGAGAGTCTGCAGGAAGAGGAGGCAGTGCAGGGACCCTGAGATGGAGAGAGTCTGCAGGAAGAGGAGGCAGTGCAAGGATCCTGAGATGGAGAGAGTCTACAGGAAGAGGAGGCAGTGCAGGGACCCTGAGATGGAGAGAGTCTGCAGGAAGAGGAGGCAGTGCAGGGACCCTGAGATGGAGAGAGTCTACAGGAAGAGGAGGCAGTGCATGGATCCTGAGATGGAGAGAGTCTGCAGGAAGAGGGGGCAGTGCAGGGACCCTGAGATGGAGAGAGTCTGCAGGAAGAGGAGGCAGTGCAGGGATCCTGAGATGGAGAGAGTCTGCAGGAAGCCGAGGCAGTGCAGGGACCCTGAGATGGAGAGAGTCTACAGGAAGAGGAGGCAGTGCAGGGATCCTGAGATGGAGAGAGTCTGCAGGAAGAGGAGGCAGTGCAGGGACCCTGAGATGGAGAGAGTCTACAGGAAGAGGAGGCAGTGCAGGGACCCTGAGATGGAGAGAGTCTGCAGGAAGAGGAGGCAGTGCAGGGACCCTGAGATGGAGAGAGTCTACAGGAAGAGGAGGCAGTGCAGGGATCCTGAGATGGAGAGAGTCTGCAGGAAGAGGAGGCAGTGCAGGGATCCTGAGATGGAGAGAGTCTGCAGGAAGAGGAGGCAGTGCAGCAACAGTGAGATGGAGAGAGTCACAGGAAGAGGAGGCAGTGCAGGGATCCTGAGATGGAGAGAGTCTGCAGGAAGAGGAGGCAGTGCAGGGACCCTGAGATGGAGAGAGTCTATAGGAAGAGGAGGCAGTGCAGGGACCCTGAGATGGAGAGAGTCTGCAGGAAGAGGAGGCAGTGCAGGGACCCTGAGATGGAGAGAGTCTACAGGAAGAGGAGGCAGTGCAGGGACCCTGAGATGGAGAGAGTCTGCAGGAAGAGGAGGCAGTGCAAGGATCCTGAGATGGAGAGAGTCTACAGGAAGAGGAGGCAGTGCAGGGACCCTGAGATGGAGAGAGTCTGCAGGAAGAGGAGGCAGTGCAGGGACCCTGAGATGGAGAGAGTCTACAGGAAGAGGAGGCAGTGCAGGGATCCTGAGATGGAGAGAGTCTGCAGGAAGAGGGGGCAGTGCAGGGACCCTGAGATGGAGAGAGTCTGCAGGAAGAGGAGGCAGTGCAGGGATCCTGAGATGGAGAGAGTCTGCAGGAAGCCGAGGCAGTGCGGTGACCCTGAGATGGAGAGAGTCTACAGGAAGAGGAGGCAGTGCAGGGATCCTGAGATGGAGAGAGTCTGCAGGAAGAGGAGGCAGTGCAGGGACCCTGAGATGGAGAGAGTCTACAGGAAGAGGAGGCAGTGCAGGGACCCTGAGATGGAGAGAGTCTGCAGGAAGAGGAGGCAGTGCAGGGATCCTGAGATGGAGAGAGTCTACAGGAAGAGGAGGCAGTGCAGGGACCCTGAGATGGAGAGAGTCTGCAGGAAGAGGAGGCAGTGCAGGGACCCTGAGATGGAGAGAGTCTACAGGAAGAGGAGGCAGTGCAGGGACCCTGAGATGGAGAGAGTCTGCAGGAAGAGGAGGCAGTGCACGGATCCTGAGATGGAGAGAGTCCGCAGGAAGAGGAGGCAGTGCACGGATCCTGAGATGGAGAGAGTCTGCAGGAAGAGGAGGCGGTGCAGGGACCCTAAGATGGAGAGAGTCTGCAGGAAGAGGAGGCAGTGCAGGGATCCTTAGATGGAGAGAGTCTGCAGGAAGAGGAGGCAGTGCAAGGACCCTGAGATGGGGAGAGTCCGCAGGAAGAGGAGGCAGCGCTGGGACCCTGAGATGGAGAGAGTCTGCAGGAAGCTGAGGCAGTGCAGCAACAGTGAGATGGAGAGAGTCACAGGAAGAGGAGGCAGTGAAGGGACCCTGAGATGGAGAGAGTCTGCAGGAAGAGGAGGCAGTGCAGGGACCCTGAGATGGAGAGAGTCTACAGGAAGAGGAGGCAGTGCAGGGACCCTGAGGTGGAGAGAGTCTGCAGGAAGAGGAGGCAGCGCAGGGACCCTGAGATGGAGAGAGTCTGCAGGAAGAGGAGGCAGTGCAGGGACCCTGAGATGGAGAGAGTCTGCAGGAAGCTGAGGCAGTGCAGCGATCCTGAGATGGAGAGAGTCTGCAGGAAGCTGAGGCAGTGCAGGGACCCTGAGATGGAGAGAGTCTGCAGGAAGAGGAGGCAGTGCAGGGATCCTGAGATGGAGAGAGTCTGCAGGAACCTGAGGCAGTGCACGGATCCTGAGATGGAGAGAGTCTGCAGGAAGAGGAGTCAGTGCAGCGACCCTGAGATGGAGAGAGTCTGCAGGAAGAGAAGGCAGTGCCGGGACCCTGAGATGGAGAGAGTCTGCAGGAAGAGGAGGCAGTGCACGGATCCTGAGATGGAGAGAGTCTGCAGGAAGAGGAGGCAGTGCACGGATCCTGAGATGGAGAGAGTCTGCAGGAAGAGGAGGCAGTGCAGGGACCCTGAGATGGAGAGAGTCTGCAGGAAGAGGAGGCAGTGCAGGGACCCTGAGATGGAGAGGGTCTGCAGGAAGAGGAGGCAGTGCAGGGACCCTGAGATGGAGAGAGTCTGCAGGAAGAGGAGGCAGTGCAGGGACCCTGAGATGGAGAGAGTCTGCAGGAAGCTGAGGCAGTGCAGGGATCCTGAGATGGAGAGAGTCTGCAAGAAGAGGAGGCAGTGCAGGGATCCTGAGATGGAGAGAGTCTGCAGGAAGAGGAGGCAGTGCAGGGACCCTGAGATGGAGAGAGTCTGCAGGAAGAGGAGGCAGTGCAGGGATCCTGAGATGGAGAGAGTCTGCAGGAAGAGGAGGCAGTGCAGGGACCCTGAGATGGAGAGAGTCGGCAGGAAGAGGAGGCAGTGCAGGGACCCTGAGATGGAGAGAGTCGGCAGGAAGAGGAGGCAGTGCAGCGATCCTGAGATGGAGAGAGTCTGCAGGAAGAGGAGGCAGCGCAGGGACCCTGAGATGTAGAGAGTCTGCAGGAAGCCGAGGCACTGCAGGGATCCTGAGATGGAGAGAGTCTGCAGGAAGCTGATGCAGTGCAGGGACCCTGAGATGGAGAGAGTCTGCAGGAAGCTAAGGCAGTGCAGGGATCCTGAGATGGAGAGAGTCTGCAGGAAGCTGAGGCAGTGCAGGGATCTTGAGATGGTAGAGTCTGCAGGAAGAGGAGGCAGTGCAGGGATCCTGAGATGGAGAGAGTCTGCAGGAAGAGGAGGCAGTGCAGGGATCCTGAGATGGTAGAGTCTGCAGGAAGAGGAGGCTGTGCAGTGACCCTGAGATGGAGAGAGTCTGCAGGAAGAGGAGGCAGCACTGGGACCCTGAGATGGAGAGAGTCTGCAGGAAGAGGAGGCAGTGCAGGGATCCTGAGATGGAGAGAGTCTGCAGGAAGAGGAGGCAGTGCAGGGATCCTGAGATGGAGAGAGTCTGCAGGAAGAGGAGGCAGTGCAGGGACCCTGAGATGGAGAGAGTCTGCAGGGTCCTGAGGCAGTGCAGGGACCCTGAGATGGAGAGCGTCTGCAGGAAGCCGAGGCAGCGCTGGGATCCTGAGTATGAGGGAGTCTGCAAGAACCTGAGGGAGCGTAACTGCAACAAATGATGAACGGAATGCTGTGTAGTGTAGTTCCTATATTCCCAATAGGCTCTGCCCATTGGAATAATAATTTTGATGTAGGACTTAGGTCGACTAGGTCTCTATCGAATATATTAGACTTAATTGTGAGTGCCAGCTAGCTCAGAGGTTATTGTTATTGTTATTGTTATTGTTATTGTTATTGTTATTGTTATTGTTAACTACAGCTTATATAGCGCTGAATCATCAACAGGTCTCTAGGCGCTATTCAACAGAAGGAAACAATAGTGGTGGCTCAGTGGACTAATGCGTCTACTGCAGGGGCCTGTGTTCGACCTCATGGTCACAGGTTCAAATCCCGGCGGGTCCACTCAGCCTTTCATCCATTTGGGGTCGATAAAATGAGTACCATTGAGTTGGGTAACAACAAACATCTGTTATTTCAGCGCCAAGATGCCCGTAGTGGTGAGCGTGCGCTTTACAAATACTCATGTTATGTTATGTGTTGTGAAACAGCAGGAAGATACCTAGATCCAGAGGTCACTAAAAACGTTCTCGAATAAACAAGAAGGGATTAGTTTCTGACAACCGCACAAACATGAAAACTTTGTTTCCCAAGATAAAACGTATCTTCAGAGTTGTGTAAACAATAGATCGATATTTCACTCAGGCAATCGTGCATGCATCGTTTCACCAGAGGTGCAGAGAAATAGAGACACGGGCGTTTTCAATAAAAAGTATTTATTGAACAGTCGTCTTCTTTCTCATGCAGAAGAAATGAACTGCTACAATCGTAATACTGGCTGTAAAGTATAATGCGTACAGCGAGAAGAGTATTATAAAATAATACTGTAAAAGCATGGTATGGTTAAGAAGTCATAAAATACATACATGAATAAATAAAGACTAAAAGTACTCAACTGGTGCTTCTAAAATACGCCTACCCCGATGTACCTAACCAAAGTCTAGTACGAGGGAAGAAGTAAGTATGGTGCAGCATCGGTTTAGTATTCAATTTCAATTTATAGTCTTTATTCGGTACTTAAATGATGCCCTCTGGGTGACAGGTACACGCTCTACAAGTATACAAAATAAATAAATAAATAAATAAAAAGACACCATAAAAGCACATATGCAATATACACACAATATTACATACAAATTTTAGTTTAAAAGGAGATATAAGTAAAATTTAGCTAAAAACATATTTCATTAGACTAGTGGGAAAGGAGTAAATTTTAAGGGATTGAGTGATATTAAGGTCAATTTTCTCTGGTGTCCCTTAACCGCAGTGCTACCCGGATAAAATTTACAGTGCAAAATAGTGTATAGGCGTCTTCAGCTTCCTGTAAAAACTTTAGAGCCAGTTTTGCATGTCTGAGTTTTGATTCTTTCAGAATCCCCACTAAAAACGTACGTCTTGGGGCAGAATAAAAGGGACATAATAAAACAAAGTGAAGGGTATCCTGCGGAGACCTAGTGTCGCAGCCGCAGGTACCCTTCGCCTCCACTGTAAGGGTGAACCCTGAAGGAACCGCAAATATGTGATGAATCATATTGAGTCTGAAGCGGGTCATGTAATAACGATCCTGCGCATTATGCATGACCCTCAGATATGGTTCCATTCCTTGCTTTGCTGTAAGTTGACAATAGGATGAGACAGTGGGCTTGTGTCTTTCACTCTCTGCCCTAATCGTCCGTAACCGTTCTAAGAAAAGTTTTTTTACCATCGTTTTACTCTCAACAGTTATGGATTCTGGGGATGTGAAGAAGTTTGTACAGTCAATCTCATCTAACGAGTCCTTAATATACTTCAACCAGGGAATATGGTGTCCTTTATCCCGTTTGAGGCAGTCTATTATGATTTGTCTCGTTAGGTCCGCCTCGGGGTTAGTCCATATTTTGACCCAGGCCAGAAGGGGTTTAACTTTAATCCGGTCTTCGATAAAGGGCTCTCCCACTTCTTTGTGAATAATGTAGGCCGGGACACTCTGTGGTAGTTTCAGGATTCTTCTCAGGAATTTGTTTTCTTCCACCTGTATTTGTTGTAGTTTATTGTCTATATAACCCCATACTTCCGCACCATAGGTGACCTTTGCACAGCAAATCGATCTGTACAAATTTAATATTTGTTCTGGAGACCACCTTCCCAGTCTTTGACCATACCCCATAATGGCTCCTGATGACGCCGCCAATTTAGTTGCATGTTTCTCCACCAGGGGTTTAAAGTTCAAGTGGTTATCAAAGAGTACACCCAGGTATGAGAAGGTCTTGACCTGACCAATCTTGTGTGATCCAATGTTATAAGTGAAGTTCCCCTTTTTCTTTGCTCCTGTTGTCATGATATAAGATTTTTCAAGGTTTGTCGATAAATCAAGTTTGGCCATGAAATCGACAAAACCATCAATCAACTTTTGTAGACCTAAGGGAGTTCTGGCCAATAGTACCGCGTCATCGGCATAAAGTAATACCGGCACTGCGCGTTGGCCAATTTGTGGCGAGTCTAGCTTTAGAAGCTCTTTTTCCAGGAGATTAATATATATAGAGAAAAGGAAGGGTGCTAAGATGCAGCACTGCCTCACTCCACTGGTGCAGCAAAAGGGGTCCGTCTTACTTCCCTATTGATTATACCTCACACTTGCAGATGTATTCCAGTGCAGGGTTTGTAGGGTGTCCACAAGGGGTTGATCCACTCCTAAATTTATCAGTAATGACCAAAGTTTTCCTCTGTTTACGCGGTCAAAGGCCGCAGAGAGGTCCAAGAATCCCATAAATACATTCCCATTGCCAGCGATGGTATATTTTGCTGCCAGAAGGTACAGGTTCAGACATTGATCAGTGGTGGATCTACCTTCCCTGAAGCCGTATTGGACGTCTGAAAAAACCTGATGCTCCTCAGCCCAATCCTGCAGACGATGTAAGATCACTCGGCCCAGTACTTTCGCTGTGTCACATCTATAAGAGAGATGGGGCGATAGCATTGGGGGTCGTCGGGGTTCCCCTTTTTGTAAATCGGAACTATGGTTTAGTATTCTTTTGCCAAGAATCTATCCAAGATTTCTCTTAGGGTCTAATCAGCTCCGTACCTTGGTTTAGAATGAAGGAGGTCTGGTATCTCTCGGTCTCAGGACTCGATTTTCCAACACCCCGCAAGGGGCGCTTGGAAACACTGGAGCTGGATTTCTCGGCAAGAGAAAAGACAGCTTCTCTCTCAGTGCGTCTGCTGGAGGGTCGGCTTCCTTCGGCACTTGCTGCAGTGAGATGCGTCGGGCAAGTAGATAGTCGAACTGCTCCAAACCACTGTGTGTTTGCTAGGGCAAGTGTGGGCATATTTATACCTTGAAGGTGCCGAGTTTGATGTAAAGTTGGACATAATAACGTCATCAAAGAGTCTCAGTTCTTTGAAAACTCTACGAGTTCTTGGATAAATCAATATTCAAGCAAGGGTAAATCCCTGACTGCTGAAGGCGAGTTTTCCAAGAAATCGTTGTGGATTTTCGGAACTAGTGGAAGTAGCCATGCCGTATTTGGACTGCATGAGCTATGTCTAAATATGGTTATGATTTCTATGCCTATATAAGGGCAAGGTGATTTATACCTACATAAGGGCATGAATCGGAAAAATTACACTAGGGTCCTAAATTGCTATACAACACCCACTCCACTTTATTATGTTCGACATTACTAAATTCTAAGCATTTAAAACATATCTAAAGCATGTGTTTACAATCCCATCCAAAATACACCAAATTCATTTTTAAAATGGTTTTACACATAAAATGAGCATTTGTACAGTACGCTCTTGAAAGGAATGATTTCATTCTAAGCATATAGTATGATTCTGGTAATGCTAACTGAATGAATCAGGAAATTACATTTATGAAATGGCTCTTAATTACAGAATAAAAGGTCGAGACCATTCCATAGCAGAATATATAATACTGTTTTGATTTGTGGACAAGGTCAAATACTGTTTCTAGGAAGTATTCAAATAATTATTGTTCTCTAAGAATAGTTCTACTTTAAGCAGATTACTTTGTGCCCAAAAAAAATTTACAATTTGGAAAAAGTCAAATCAAATCATAGAAAAATAGAGTTCCAAAGTTAGAAGTTTTGTTTTGAAAAGGGAAGGTCGAATTAAAAGTTGACAGAACGCTGTGTGCTAATTTGAAAAGTTATTCTCGTTGTCAGGAGAAAACATAAAATCTTCTAAGCTGGCAAAGAAATTGTCTACCACAGTAGGTGAAAGTTGGACCACTTCATTAAGTAGATCAATTGTACACAGATGACAAGCATCGCCGTCAGCGTCAGTCGCATTAGCAATGTTCACAGTAGATGGTACCTGTGTGCCTGTTAGTCCACGTATCTCACCCTCAGCGGGAATTGCCGGTGAGACCTCAATGAATGCCGTCATCAGGATTGGTACCGGTTGGGGGCAACACAATGCATGAGCCGTTACCGAACCAAGCAAAGCATCAACATCCGTTGGCAGTGCTGATGGAAGTGTTAGACAGATATCTAACATGCATTCCTCTCCACAAAGCAGGCATCGTAGAACAGGTAAGATGCAATCTTGCCATATTGGTCTGAACGAAAGGAACTGTGAGATGTTGGCCTGATATGTGATGTCCACTATTCTAGTGGGCACCCTGTATCAGTCCAAACAACCCTATGGTGATGGTTGTAAAGTCAACCTTATAGACCAGCTATCCTAGTGGTAGCATGGACAAAGCAGTCTTAGGCTAAACTCAAGAGGGCATGTGAAGCCAGCTGTATTACCATATGTAACCCCTTTAATACCAAATGAAAGGACACCACACAGGTTATATATAAAATATATATGTATTTATTTATAACACAACCCCTCTGAACTCTTTATGAGGTCAGAGGCACAAGCACATAACAAGATACTTAATTATCATGCAATAAGTTGCACAATATACAGCAGCACCCTAGGGGCACGTCAAACCATATACTAAAATAGTGGAATAAGTGTCAGGGCCCGCCTCGCAGGATACGACTGATGAATAAAGGGGTCCACCTCCCGATGTTACCAACACCCTGATTATGAACACGGGGGTTCGAACCATCAGGCGAGGAATAAATATGCAAAGAGGACCGGGGAAGGGAAGGGGTCAGCAGGGACAAGGGATCTGAAAAGACAAAGCATAGGATATTATAATCACTGAACTATATTCAATACTACTCTCAGTAATCTCACTAGAACTATATAATACCTTATGAGGCTGTACTCATTCCTCCAACCTCAATAAGATAGATTAAGTCCAGCTTCCTGCAATGAATCACACCAATTAAAGTAACAATCATAAGTCAATACACTCCCCCCCCCTTCTGTCAATCAACCCCTGACATGTACACACCATATTAGGAGGAATCGGACTTTAGTAACGTCCCTTCTATGAACTGTAAGTTCCTTCACTCTGACCCCTTTAAAAGTTCGCTTCCCCAGTAATCTTGCAACCTTAAAAGAGTTATAGACAAGTATTTCTGTAAGCACTTGTTAGAACTGGCTATTTCTGGTAGGCTAAGGCTGACGCCAAAGCCAGGCAGAAACCACCATTCTAGTCAGGGCAAGGAAGTCACACGCCAAGATAACCCCTGCTCAACCCCTTGGTAGCTTGGCACAAGCAGTAAGGCTAAACTCGGAGGCAATGTGTAAAGCATTTGCGTCAGCGCACAACAGCAACATACTAGGCACACCACAAAAGAGACTCCACACAAGGTTATTATAAAAATAACTTTTGTATTGTAAAAACACATCAGATAAAAATCACACATGTACATTGTGCCAACTGGCACGGGCAACATTCATAAGGGATTATTTACAAGACAGGGCCACATGGACCACTGTCAGAATCAGATATAGTACTTTTAGAATAAGAAATACTAAACATAAAATGGTAATCAAAAAGATCACAACCAGTATCCACTGGTAACAGGAACCAGGACCTTACTAGGACCACCTGTACTAAAAAGGACAACCACCTAAGAATAAAATACATTTAGGGGTATACCAGAACACATTACCCTTGATGCATGAACCACATTCAGAGGAGTAATAAAGAGAAACACATGATGCCTAAAACATTCAGAGGTGTTAAGAATAAAGCACATGATGCAATAAAATACATTCAGGGGTGCAGCGCAAGAAGACACATGATGCCTAAAACATTCAGAGGTGCAGCGCATGAAAAGAAAGACACATGATGCCTAAAAACATTCAGAGGTGCCAAAACAACACAATAGCGCAAAACCACACAGTAGGCAATTACTATTAAAAACATAGGAATCACATTGCGCATAACTTACATAAGCCAGCACCTGTGGCAGTCCCTAGGCCAACTGGCCTTGTTGAGCGAAGACGCCCTGTGTCCAATGTCAGGGCGCGTTGCCATGCAACGCCAGTCTCAAAGTACAAAAGCCTAAACGTGGCAGCTGCCCACAAAGTGCTGGGCAGCTGGGGAACCAGAACTGCGGCAGGGCTCTCACCAGCCCTCAGGAGCAAACTGCGTCCACGCTGGAGCCAAACATGCCCAACGTTGTAGCCACACAGGCTCCTAAACTAGCTATGGCCGTTGGAGCCCTCAGGCTCTGTAAACCATGTCCCCTCGAGCCTTCTCATGGCTCTGGACACAAGCTTCTCGCAGGCAGGAGGGGGCGGGCACCGGCAATGTGCCCCGACGCCCCGCTTAACTAACATGGCCCCCAAGAGCCCCTCATGGCTCTAAATAACGATGGGCCCCTTAGAGCCTCCATGGCTCTAAACACAAATGTTGCTGGCAGGAGGGGGCGGGCACCGGCAATGTGCCCCGATGCCCCCTCTAACAACAAATGGCCCCCGGAGCCTTCTCATGGCTCTGGGCAACGTTGGGGTGACCCGCTGCCAACCGGGGCCGCCCTGACTCTGTGCCTCGAAGCGGCACCAACATACAGCAATGCGGGCCCTCAAGAGCCCCTCGCGGGCTCTGTAATCACGGTGGACCCACTGCCATTCGGGGCCGCCCTTACTCGGTGCCTCGACCGGCACCGCACGGAGCTTCTCCCCCCGCAGCCCTTCACTCACCGGCTCTGCTGCGGGGAGGCTCCATCGTCGCGCCGCTCAGCTTCCTCACTCGGGGCTCCCTCTGCACACGGGAGCCCCAGCAGCGGCCGCCATCTTCTCTCCTTCCTGGGCGGGCACCGACAATGTGTCCCGCGCCCCCTCCGCTCTCTCCTCACGGCGGTCTCCCAGCTGCAGCAGGGCTCCCTCGCATAACGGGAGCCCTGCGATCCGGCCGCCATGCTTCCTCCTCTCGTCACCCGGGCAGCCTCTCTCCTTTCCTCGGACTGCGGGGCGGGGCTTCCGGCCGGCCGCGCTGGGATTGGCCGGCCGGCCATCCACTTCCGGGTCGCTGCGGGCAGCGCAGCAGCCCTTCTCCTTAGGCAGGCAGGCGCAGGCACAGTTTCCCGAGGAGTGGGCTCCCTCGTGGAAAGTAAACAATATCGCGGCAAGGTCCCTGGCAGGGTAGGCACCTGCCAGAGGACAATAAATCCAAAATAAGCGAGGTGGGCACTCGCAGGATAGATAATCCAAATACGGGCAACATCGCAGGGTAGGCACCTGCCAAGTCTCATGCATCGGGCGTGAGACGCCAAAACGCCCGTAATATCGCAAAGAGCGCTCTCAAGGCGCTAGAGGCATAGACAAGCCCACAGGAATGACACCTGCATCAAGAAGGGTCCCAGGGACACAGCAAGTCCATCAATAAAGTCCCCCCTGGAACAAAGGGGGGAGAGTCCAGTCAGCCCCCAGCAAGGACAGCACACAGCAGGTCCCAGCAATAAGTCCTTCAGGAGTCCAGTAAGCAGGGAGACAGTCAGGAAGAGTCCCCCATCAGTCCATCAGGTGTCCAGGAGCTGGGCAGGGCCCAGGGATTCCCCTGAGCCCCAGCAGCAGCATGCCCCTGGTAGATTCAAGTTAGAAACAAGAACATTTTGGAAGGGGACACAGCCCCTTCTTATACAGTGAAAAGTCTTTAAAGTCTTAGTGTGAGAACCAGCTGGACTGGTTTAGAGGGAAGTCCCTTCAGTATCAGGGACAGAGGTGACAGTCGCCCAGCGGGAGGTGGAGGCAGCTTTGTAGTCAGGCAGGCACAGCCCTTCACTATCAGGTGCCATCTCCTCCCACTTCCCTGGCAGCAGATGCTGCCTTTCATCCATGGGCTGACTCAGACAACCTCCTGGGCTCTCCAGCCCCTGTCATCCTCAAACCAGACAGTCAATCCACAAGCAGGCCCAGGCACTCTGGGCCAGGCTCACCAGCCAATCACACGGTAGACACAAATTACACAAATATGCCAACTTCTAAAAGTGGCGCTTCTAGACTAGACGCAATCATGCCGCATATATCATTTTGCAGCATTCACTCTCACGAGTTCCTACATATCAAACTCGACCCTGCACTCCCCACACATCAGGAACTACCATGGGCATACATATTCCCCATTCATTCCTATGGAAGGGCAGGTCACTCACCATACATACACAGAGAGCTCCAGCACTTTACACTGTACCACAGTGAAAAAGTGCGCAGAGGCCTAAAATCACCAACACCAGGTTCCAGAAACAGGCTAGGAAAAAGCAAAAAGTCTAGGGGTGAACCTGCCTAAAGGGCCGGGTCCAACAGCACTCCAATAGGTGATTCCGTTCTACTTATGGGACAAAAGGAATTGAAATCCACAACATAGGAAGGCAACAGGAGTTGTGTCCACCTTATTTCCTTTATCGTGCAAATAACACAAACGGTAACGTGTGGTTGCGACCACCACCACGCTCCGCTTCTTTCTATGTAGTAATCAGTAAATAACCGCTACACCGGCAGCGGGTAGTTGCGACCACCACTCTGCTCCGGTAAGAATGTCTTTAATAGGCACACAGTACTGTGTAGAGCCCTACAACGCTCCACTGCTATGAGCCTTCAGATAATGCCTTCAATACTCGAGCTTCACGGCAGCTAGTAGCATTGGCCACCTAGCTCCGCGGAAAACACACATATTAACTCTGTCCCCGAAATGGCATGCATCAGCCGATGCATTTCCTCCCGTTCGGAATCCAGAAAACAAACAAATAAGAGCGCGCACGAGCAACGGCTCCCTGAGGCTGTCTCTCAGAACACGGTACCTGAACGACCGGTTGTTTTCACTTCCGCATAGTTCAAACCGCGAACAGCAGCAGCAACGCCGACCGCAGCCAGGACTTCTCTGATCACAGTAACGAAACCAACAAAGGACTCGGAATTACGCGCAACTTCCCCCCTGCCTCCACCATCCTTAAACTTCCTGCAGCAAAGGCTCATGGAAGTCGTAGTTCTTTAACGTTTAGGCAGGCGCGGCAAGGCATAGTCCTGACAGAATGCCCTCCCCCCTAGCGCCTCCCAGGCCCAGGCTTAGCAGGGTACCTCTGATGAAAGGACCGAACGGCAGCAGGAGCGTGCACATTACAGGATGGCTCCCATGAATCGTCTTCAGCAGTGTATCCCTTCCAAGCTACCAGATACCACATCGCACCTCTACTTCGCTTTGAGTCCTTAATGCAGCGAACCACATACTCCAAGCCACCATCACACAACACAGGCGGAGGTTTCCTCCGTTGAGCAGACAATGCAGGCTTCAACAAACTACAGTGAAAGACAGGATGGATACGAAGAGAAGCCGGTAACTTCAGTTTATATGCCACAGGATTGATCTGTTTCAAAATAATGTACGGATCGATGTATCTGGGGTGGAATATCGAACGTAGCTTAAACCGAATGTTCTTTGTGGACAGCCATACTCTGTCTCCCATCTGGTAATCCGGTCCATCACCTCGGTGTATGTCAGCTCACTTCTTGTAGACCGCCTTTGCTCGGACCAATTGTTTAGATACCTTTCTCTGTACGGAATGCAGATGGCGGACTTGACTCAGTACAGAAGGCTGACTGCCCACTTCATTAGGGATGGTGATGGGCAATACACGAGCTTCAAATCCATATTTGTCAAAAAAGGGGGACACCCCTAAAGAGCTGTGCCAAGAATTATTATAAGCCAACTCAGCAAGCCATAACATCGATACCCAGGAGTCATGAGCCTCCGTAGGTACTTTTTTAGGGTTTGATTGAGTCGTTCCGTTTGACCATCTGTTTGGGGATGGAAACTGGTTGACAACGTGGCATTGATATGTAGCGCCAGACACCAGGATTTCCAGAAACTGGAGATGAATTGAGGGCCCCTATCAGAGATTATGACTTCCGGTATTCCATGGTAACGAAAAACATTAGATAAGAGCAACTGAGCCGTCTGACCAGCTGTGGGAAGGTTCCTGCACGGTATAAAATGTCCCATTTTTGTGAGACTATCCACCACTACGAGCACTGCCGTATGTCCATGATCTGAAGGTAATCCAGTGATGAAGTCCATGCTGATGCTTTGCCATGGCTTCTTAGGTGTGGGCATGGGCATTAGTTGCCCCTTGCTCTGACATTGTAAGGTTTTAGCTCGAGCACACACCTCACACTTCCCCACCCACAAAGTCACATCTCTGGACAGGGAGTCCCACCAAAATTGTCTCTGCACAAGGAGCACCGTTTTCCTTACACCTTGATGACCAGATATAGGTGAAGAGTGACACCACTCAAAGGCCTTTTTCCTGCTTTCCACGGTAGGTAGAAACAGCTTGTTGTGTACAAAAGGCAGTCCATTGTTAAGGGATCGTCCTGTACCACTGTTACCCCATTTTCTCCAAGCGGCGTCAGTCTTTATACCTTTGATCGATTCAAGGAACGTATTCACATCCAGCACACATATCACCTTGTTTGGTTCAAATATGGCTTCCATCTGAGAATCTGGCTTCCCCACTTCCGTGTCTCCCAAGCGAGACAAGGTATCCGCCTTTCTGTTCTCAATGCCTGGACGGAAGGTGATAGTAAAGTTGTATTCGGCAAAAAACAGCATCCACCTCATTTACCTCTGAGACAGATGCCTGGCTGTTCTCATGTACTGTAAGTTACGGTGGTCAGAATACACTGTCACAGGATAAGAGGCCCCCCATAGGTGCTGTCTCCACTCTTCAAAAGCCTTTTTTATAGCTAGTAGTTCTTTTTCCGCTATATTGTAGTTCTTTTCAGCCTGACTCAGTTTTTTCGATAGGTACGCCACCGGATGCAGTTGACCTGTTTGTGGATCCCTTTGGGACAAGATAGCCCCCACTGCCTGATCCGAGGCATCAGCTTCCACTATAAAAGGCAGGTTAGGTTGAGGATGCGCCAATATGGGAGCGGAGACAAACGCCCTTTTTAGACAACTGAAAGCAGCATCGGCTTCAAGCGACCAACAAAAACCCACCCCTTTTCTAAGAAGGCGAGAAAGAGGAGCTGCAATACTTGAGAAACCATCAATGAATCTTCTATAATAGTTTGCAAAACCCAAAAAACATTGGACCTCTTTCACTGTCTTTGGTATGGGCCAGGATTGAACGGCTTGCACTTTTCTTTCGGCCATCTGTAAGCCTTCAGGACAAAGCATGACTCCTAAGAACTCCACATTCTCTACTCCAAACTCACATTTACTGAGCTTGCAAAACAGGCTATTCTCTCTCAGCCGCTGCAAGACCTGTATGACATGCTCCTGATGGATATCGACATTGTCGGAATAGATCAAAATGTCGTCAATGTAGACCACAACACTAGAATCCACAAAGTCTCTCAACACATCATTCAGAAAGTATTGGAACGCTGCCGGGGCGTTACATAGCCCAAAGGGCATGACTGTATATTCGAATAATCTGTAACGAGTCTTAAAAGCAGTCTTCCATTCATCCCCCTCTCTCATCCTCACTAGGTGGTATGCTCCTCTGAGGTCCAGCTTAGTGTACACCCTGGCATTCCTGACCTGGTCTAACAGAACGGGAATGAGGGGGAGAGGATATCTGTTACGGATAGTATTCTTGTTTAACATTCTGTAGTCCACACATGCCCTTAATTCTCCACTGGCTTTGGAAATGAAAAATAAGGGAGAGGCAGCGGGTGACTCTGAAGGCCGGATAAAACCTATAGACTGGTAGTGGTCCAGATATTCCTTTAAATGTTTTGTTTCAGGTACCGACAAAGCATATACCCGACATGTGGGCAAAAGTGCTCCATCTACCAGATCGATACAACAATCATAGGTTCGATGTGGGGGCAACTCATTAGCCAGTTGTTCACTAAACACATCCTCAAATGTTAGATACTCGGACGGTAATACCATCTCCTTTTCTGCCGCAGTGGGTTCTCGAAAAGGAGCAGATAACCCTGCAGCCTGGGTGACTTGATGCCGGGTCATATGTGTCTGACATTCTGTTGACTGGAACTGTAGCTTTTTTTCTTTCCAATCAATATCGGGGTTGTGAAAAGAAAGCCAGGGCATGCCCAAAATGACCTCGTATTGAGGAGCCTCAATTATGTTCAGAATTAACCTGTCTCGATGTTCCCCATCTGGTACCTCAACAGATAGCAAAACTTCCTCAGTCTGTTCAGTGATCAACCCGGACTTTAAAGGTTTCCCATCTACCGCCCACACTTCCTCGGGGTGTTGTATAGGTATACGTTTCAACGACAACAAGGACACCAGACCACTATCTATGAAATTGCCGGTGGCTCCTGAGTCAATCATCACCAACACCTGATCTACCTCCTGTTGGCTCTCCAAACACATCGACAACACTATGTGCGATACAGAATCCTGTATAACCTCACAAACTAATGAGGGAAGTTTCAATGGTACATAATCACCCTGGTCTCTCGATACCTCACTACCAAGGTCGGTATTAGATACGGCCAATCTTTTCTTGACCCAAACCCCAGTGTTCTTGGGCTTGGAAGGACATTCCCTTACATAATTACCCTTTTTCCGGCAGTACATACACAAACCTTGTGTTATGCGGGTTTCTTTCTCTTCTCTTGTTAACGGAGCCCTCACAGCTCCTATCTCCATGGGTTCATGGTATTCAGTAACCCCCGGTGGCCCTTTCCTACCCGTGTAATCTGATCTAGGAAAGCCCCTGTCCCACTTCTTCCTATCCCCACCTCGCTCAGACATCCTGCCATCCAACCTTAAAGAAAGGCTAACCATTCCGGCACAAGTAGTGGGCTGTGGGTCTATTTGGGCGATTATATCCTTAAGACCATCTCTCAGACCCTGAAAAAACATTTGCTTCTCCTCTGGCCAAGACGATTCTGCCACTACTCTATTAAAGGTCATTAAATATGTAACTAACTCATTTCGCCCCTGTCTCAACTCAAGCAATTCCTTATCTGCACTAAAGGTTGTTGCACGTCTGTCAAATGCTCTCTCGAACTCGGCTCTAAAAGCCCCCCAGTCCGATAGAATGGCATCATCATTCCTCACTAAAGGAACAGCCCAATTTGCGGCATCGCCTATCATGTATGAGATGGCGAACGCCACCCTCGAATTGTGATTAGGAAAGGACGCAGGTTTGCACGAAAAATGCAACATAATTTGAGTAAGAAAAACCTGCGTCTTAGAGGGATCCCCAGAATATCTTTCGGGACTAGCCAAAGGTATAGGAGGAGGCACAGTGACCTGTATCCTGGGATTTTGTGTGGCGGCATCAAATGGATTACCAGCCAACCTATCTACTCTATCTCTCAAGGCAGTGGTCTCTGCTCTAGAGGCTATCAATTCTTGCTGGACTAACACAAGAGCTTGTAGCACGTCCTCAAGGGTAGCTATGTTTATTCAACAATCGTATCGGGCGAAGCTTATATCTTGGGCGCGTAATTCTGTCAGGGCAAGTGACCGGACAGACGCGTTGAGCAGGAAAATGCAGAAGGGCCCCACGCGGCACTCGTGGAGTGTGGAGGGCTGATCTTCGGTACAGATGATGCTCGGGGCTGGGGCTTCTCAGTCCCCAATGCACAACTTTGAGGGTGCCTCAGAAGTTGCACGGAAAGCAATTTGCTGACTTTCCAAGATGGCCGGTGCCACGTCTCACGTCGCCTCCACCGGTCTCAGGTTTGCTGGGACTGTTGATCAGGCTGAAGGAAGTCTGGAAGTCCGGGTCTTGTAAGGCTCTGTGCTCGGGCTCCGGCGGAAGCATCAACAAAGCAAACCGTTGATCGCTTGGTGGTGCCTGCTTGTGCAGGGTGGTCACTCCTTGACCACAAGGGAGATTCTTTAGTCTTCTATCTTCAAGTAGAACGTCAAAGGTCCAGAGTTTAGTTTCAAGTTTCAGTCAGGATAAATCTAAAGTCTCTAGACTCAGCTCCTACCTATGTAATACTCTAAGGGGCTGGATTACCTGCTAGGTCCCTCCTATGGGTACGACCAGGGAAGGGGGTGGTTACACCCCTTTCCCTATGTCCAGTTTCGCGCAAGAGCTGGGGCTGGAGTGCCCCAGCAACTGGTTTGAACCGGGCTATGCATGAGACACTTTGTGTGCCCCAAGCGGTACAAAAGGGGGTGGTGATGGACGGAGCATCTGAATCAATCAAACACTCACACCCAGTCAAAAGATCTGGGTTTAATTCATCACCGTTCTTTAGCCCACTCTGCCACCCCAGTTCAGACATGGCAAATCAGTCTGACCCTGTGCCTCATGGGAACAGTCCAGCCCGAACTGCCAAGCCATGTCTTCCCTAGACCGGAAACAAGCTTCCGAGGACCGGTTTCTGGCATTCCAGCCGTCTTCAGCCCAGCTTGCTTGAATCCAGTGGCAAAGGGAGCAAGGGACTCACATCTGAGCATACCCTGCCACACTTATGGCGGCCAAAAGCGGTACGAAAGGGAGTTTTGATGGACGGAGCATCTGAATCAATCAAACACTCACACCCAGTCAAAAGATCTGGGTTTAATCCATCACCGTTCTTTAGCCCACTCTGCCACCCCAGTTCAGACATGGCTATATGCAAATCAGTCTGACCCTGTGCCTCATGGGAACAGTCCAGCCCGAACTGCCAAGCCATGTCTTCCCTGGACCGGAAACAAGTTTCCGAGGACCGTTTTCTGGCATTCCAGCCGTCTTCAGCCCGGCTTGCTTGAATCCAGTGGCAAAGTGAGCAAGGGACTCAAGTCTGAGCATACCCTGCCACACTTATGGCGGCCAAAAGCGGTACAAAAGGGGGTGGTGATGGACGGAGCATCTGAATCAATCAAACACTCACACCCAGTCAAAAGATCTGGGTTTAATCCATCACCGTTCTTTAGCCCACTCTGCCACCCCAGTTCAGACATGGCTATATGCAAATCAGTCTGACCCTGTGCCTCATGGGAACAGTCCAGCCCGAACTGCCAAGCCATGTCTTCCCTGGACCAGAAACAAGTTTCCGAGGACCGTTTTCTGGCATTCCAGCCGTCTTCAGCCCGGCTTGCTTGAATCCAGTGGCAAAGTGAGCAAGGGACTCAAGTCTGAGCATACCCTGCCACACTTATGGCGGCCAAAAGCGGTACAAAAGGGGGTGGTGATGGACAGAGCATCTGAATCAATCAAACACTCACAACCAGTCAAAAGATCTGGGTTTAATCCATCACCGTTCTTTAGCCCACTCTGCCACTCCAGATCAGACATGGCTATATGCAAATCAGTCTGGCCCTGTGCCTCATGGGAACAGTCCAGCCCGAACTGCCAAGCCATGTCTTCCCTGGACCGGAAACAAGCTTCCGAGGACCTGTTTCTGGCATTCCAGCCGTCTTCAGCCCGGCTTGCTTGAATCCAGTGGCAAAGTGAGCAAGGGACTCACGTCTGAGCATACCCTGCCACACTTATGGCGGCCAAAAGCGGTACAAAAGGGGGTGGTGATGGACGGAGCATCTGAATCAAGCAAACACTCACACCCAGTCAAAAGATCTGGGTTTAATCCATCACCATTCTTTAGCCCACTCTGCCACCCCAGTTCAGACATGGCTATATGCAAATCAGTCTGCCCTGTGCCTCATGGGAACAGTCCAGCCCGAACTGCCAAGCCATGTCTTCCCTGGACCGGAAACAAGCTTTCGAGGACCAGTTTCTGGCATTCAAGCCGTCTTCAGCCCGGCTTGCTTGAATCCAGTGGCTAAGTGAGCAAGGGACTCATGCCTGAGCATACCCTGCCACACTTATGGCGGCCAAAAGCGGTACAAAAGGGGGTGGTGATGGACGGAGCATCTGAATCAATCAAACACTCACACCCAGTCAAAAGATCTAGGTTTAATCCATCGCCGTTCTTTAGCCCACTCTGCCACCCCAGTTCAGACATGGCTATATGCAAATCAGTCTGACCCTGTGCCTCATGGGAACATTCCAGCCCGAACTGCCAAGCCATGTCTTCCCTGGACCGGAAACAAGCTTCCGAGGACCGGTTTCTGGCATTCCAGCCATCTTCAGCCCGGTTTGCTTGAATCCAGTGGCAAAGTGAGCAAGGGACTCACGTCTGAGCATACCCAGCCACACTTATGGCGGCCAAAAGCAAGCCGGGCTGAAGACGGCTGGAATGCCAGAAACTGCTCCTTCTAACTGTGAGGAGCTTATCTCTACCTTTTTCTGAAAAGGAGAGCCATAAGTTTGCTGCCCACTGACTTTGGGGTACCTGCTGTACTTTGCAAGCCCTCTCTAAAGCAGTTATCGTGGATGTCATCCCCCTCTTTGTAGGGGGCCCAATCTTACTTAGGTTTCTACTATCATAGGACCTGTCGTTACCCTTAGGGATATTGCTGCCACCAGTGGGTTCTGACCCACCCAACTTCTGCTCTCTAGCAAAAGCAAGTTTCTCTTTAGCTAGGGCAAGTTCCTATCTCTCTATTCTGAGATTGACTTCCCTCATCCTAGCCTGGTGTTCTCTTCTCTGAGGAGAAGTCATTCCCCTCTGAGAACCCCTTGAAGCATTGGAGTGGAGAGATTCCCTAGAGCGAGATCTTTCCCTCCTATACCTCTGGTTAAGTCTACTTATGGAGCTGTATGGGGCTATCCCATGTTCAGCCCCATGTAGGCTTAGGTTAGCCGGCTAAGTCTCCTAACTTGGACCTGGCTGTCTACCTCTTCCCCAGAATCTTCCCCAACCTCATCCTCATCATCTTCTATGTCTGGAGGGTCAGTGGCATCATCTGCTGAGGGTAGGACCTCATCTGCATTCCCTGTAGGGCCTGAACCAGAGGCCTTAAGAACTTCAGATTCTTCTAGGAGTTCTATCAGTTGCTGAAGGGTAGGGTTAGAACCCTGTTTCAACTTCCTTGTGGTACACAAGTGTCTCAGCTCTCTGAAGTTGAGTATATCAAATCTAGAGGGTGCCCTTGAAGGGTCACCTCCCACAGGTAGAGACACACTAGGTTCCCCTATGGCAGACATGATCTAGTGAGGTGTGGTGTGTGCACCTACCTACACGGAGTGTTTCCTACTAAACCTCTCTAGGAGTTGTAGTCAGGGTGTGCTAGGCCCTTTGGTCTACAACAACTAAGTTCAGTAGAACCTAAGTATTATAAGTCTTGTTATATGTACCTATAGGTACCTAATGTGCTCTTTCAAATGATATCTCAAAGATTACAATTGGTAAAACAACAGCAAGCTCTTATCCCGCCGCTGCCACCAATGTGAGAAGTTGGCCTGATGTGATGTCCACTATTCTATTGGGCACCCTGTATCAGTCCAAACAACCCTTATGGTGATGGTTGTAAAGTCAACCTTAGACCAGCTATCCTAGTGGTAGCATGGACAAAGCAGTCTTAGGCTAAACTCAAGAGGGCATGTGAAGCCAGCTGTTTTACCATATGTAACCCCTTTAATACCAAATAAAAGGACACCACACAGGTTATATATAAAATATATATGTATTTATTTCTAACACAACCCCTCTGAACTCTTTATGAGGTCAGAGGCACATAACAAGATACTTAATTATCATACAATAAGTTGCACAATATACAGTAGCACCCTAGGGGCATGTCAAACCATATACTAAAATAGTGTTATAAGAACCACGTCACGAACAAAGGATAGGCCTAGGGCCTAGGGAATCGCTGGGGCTACACTATACTACCAAAGGATAGGAAGTAGGAGGCCCACGGGAGGCGTGTGCAGTGTCTTTACACACACGCAAGTTACCATAGAGTTAGAATGGGAACGAAAGAATTGGAAACTAGGGGCCTGATTCACAGAATGAACTTACGACTCAATCCTAAACTTACTACTATTTTCGTATTCACAGAATGCACTTACTACTTTTGGCATTCACGGAATGAATTTACTACTTTTGGTATTCACAGAAGTTGGGATTTTGTCTTAAGTCTGTGTTAAGTCTGTCTTAAGTTTGTCTTAGGACAAACTTAAGACAAAATCCTAACTTCTGAGAATACCAAAAGTAGTAAGTTCATTCTGTGAATGCCAAAAGTAGTAAATGCATTCTGTGAATACCAAAATAGTAGTAAGTTTAGGATTGAGTCTTAAGTTCATTCTGTGAATCGGGCCCAAGTTCTTTTATGTCACTTCCGGATGGACTGGGAGAAAGCTACTTGAAACTGGGACACTAGGATAGTAAATACCCACAGGAGCACTGGAGTACTCGTGTTACCTCACCCACAGGAAGCGGGTGCATAGGTGTCAAAGTGTGTTGGGTTTCGTCGCTGAATCCTATGGAGCCTTGGAGAAAGATGCTGCAGGCGACCAGGAACGAAGTGTCCGGTTCGATCCAAGGGCGGATCGAGGATGAAGAGTACCTGAAAGCAGAGGGAACAGAGTCTGGGTCACTAGCCAGTGACCAGGAAGGAACCAGGAAGGAACCAGGCGATGTGGCGAAGCAATCAGGTGATGTCGTGAAGCTTGTCTCTGCAGCCACGTAGACAAGGAGGTGTCGACGATGACCAGGAGCTGGGCACTGACTCTCCCATGAAGGATCTCGCTGTCGGCGGTGTCGGCTTCCGAATTGGAGTCAAAAAGCCTTGGCTAAGGCAACCCACAGGAATCGAAGATGGCTTCTTAATCAGACCAGCAAGGTCTGATGGGCTTCTCCTTTTCAGGGAAGCAAGGGCCAGCCTGGAGCAACCAGACCAGCAGTGGAAATTCAAAGGTTCGTCGTCAAGATGGCCACTAACCAACGGGCAAGTGACCGGACAGACGCGTCGAGCAGGAAAATGCAGAAGGGCCCCACGCGGCACTCGTGGAATGTGGAGGGCTGATCTTCAGTGCGGATGATGCTCGGGCTTCTCAGTCCCCAATGCACAACTTCGAGGGTGCCTCAGAAGTTGCACGGAAAGCAATTCGCTGACTTTCCAAGATGGCCGGTCCCATGTCTCACGTCGCCTCCACGGGTCTCAGCTTTGCTGGGACTGTGGATCGGGCTGAAGGAAGTCTGGAAGTCCGGGTCTTGTCAGGCTCTGTGCTCGGGCTCCGACGGGAGCGTCTGCAAAGCAAACCGTTGATCGCTTGGTGGTGCCTGCTTGTGCAGGGTGGTCACTCCTTGACCACAAGGGAGATTCTTTTATCTTCTATCTTCAAGTAGAACATCGAAGGTCCAGAGTTTCGTTTCAAGTTTCAGTCAGGATAAATCTAAAGTCTCTAGACTTAGCTCCTACCTATATACTAATCTAAAGGGCTGGATTACCTGCTAGGTTCCTTCTATGGCTGGGACTAGGGAAGGGGGTGGTTACACCCCTTTCCCTTTGTCCATTTTTGTGCCAGAGCTGGGGCTGGAGGGCCCCAGCAACTGGTTTGAACCGGGCTATGCATGGGACACCTTGTGTGTCCCAGGCAGTGTCATGCCCCGAGGTCCCTCTCACGAAGAAGCCTGATTGCCTTGTCACTATAAAAGACGTTCTAAGACAACAGAATGCCGCTTTGCGTTCTAGCGTTTAGCTCCCCCTTCTGTATGTTCTGTCCCCGTGGGATTTGCCTGACTTCCGGTTTTGTTTCCTGTTCTGTTTCTCCGTGTCCTCTGTACTGGAGTTCTGTTCTGTTGTACACGGCGGCCTTCCTTGGCGGTTCTTCTACCGCGCTGACCCTCATAATTGTGTTTTCTTTATTGTTTCTTTTCACATAACTCGTATGAGGCAACTCGTGTTTGTGTGTTATTTATTTTCTCCTTTCATAATCCCCGATTCCTGGTGCTCCGCCCGACGGCCAGACTTTACCCCGTCGTCCGGCCGGGTACTGCTCATCCCAGACATCCCTGTTCCTGGTGCTCCGCCAGACGGCCGGGTTTTACCCCGTTGTTCGGCCGGGTACTGCTCATCCCTGTCACCCCTGCTCCTGGTGCTCCGACCGACGGCCGGGTCTTTCCCCGTCGTCCGGCCGGGTACTGCCTGCTACATATTTTGGTTCACTGGCCGGAGCTGTCTCCCGTTGGGTGAACCACCCAACCAGCCTTCCCTTTGGCATTTTGGAATACTTTTGTTTGGGGCACTTGCGTGGACCAGTGTGTTTCGCTGCTCAGCCACTAGAATCACGGTAACAGCGCATCACGCTGCCTCTATTATTATCTTGTATGTGGTTAATGTCGTATTTGACTAGTGTGATATTCTTTGACAGATTACACCTTGTACAATTTATCAGAATAAAGGCTCGCATAAGTGCAATTCACCTTGGAATAGAGTTTGGGCGCTCTTCAAGTATCCTTGATAAAGATATTGTGGTGAGATTTACATATCACTTTCTCATTATACTAGAACAGAGTGGGGTAGAGTGCTTATACTCTTGGTCCTTTTCTAGCACAGAGAGAGCGGACGCCAATTCTACCTACCAGTGGTATCTCAAGGTCCAGACTAGTAGCAGTGGTAGGTGCAGTCTATATATGTATATAGACATTGTTTATGTACACTCTTTTTGTACTACAGTATAGGCTGTAACATCTTCCTTCCCTTACAGCCTGCCTCCACAACAAGAGTCCACATTGAAGTTCCACAGCCAAGACCTATTCTTTCCCCGCCTTTCCTTGTTTTGTTTCCCTGTTTTCCCCTGGCGTGCCATCTATTACTCTAGAGTCTGATAGAGTCGGAAGGCCGTAAGGGAAGGCTGAGGACTACTCTCCGGATTCCTGACGCTCCTGCGGAACCTGCTTGGGAATCATTACAGGCAGTGTCTCATTTCATTCAGCCCTCCCTGCCCCAATACACTATGGCCTGTCTGGAGTGGTGCTAGCACCTCCCAAAACAGGAAACCTATTGTACAAACCTCCTTCACTGGAAGGACTCCCAGCAGTAGGAGGTCAGACTTGTGTCTGTGGCAGCAGCATCCATTTTGTGATGCTCAGGCTCTGCTTAACTTTAAAGTTGATTTAGTGGGAACAACATGTCTTCTCCCTCTAGAAGGGCGGAATGCTACCCCCGTCGCCAGAACTGGCGAGGGGGTAGTATTCCAAAGCGTATGACACCTTACACGACATGTTTTGATAAAGCCAAACCAAAGTTAGCATTCAACCACGAGGATTATAATGCACTTAAGAGTATATGGTATGGCTCTATCATTGAACAGCTATAAGGACATGGTTCCGAAAGCTGCAGACAGGCTCAGCTCATGCTAGAGCCTCATCTCACATAATACCAAGCACTCCGCCTCCAGGATTGTTAAGGCCTGCCATAGGAGTGACTTATAGGTATATATGTGTCTATATGTAAAGGTAGGTATAGGGATACTACACCTAAGCAAGGGGTGATTACACAACCTTGCCCCAGCTGTGTGATCAGACAGTTGTGTCAATGTGAGTGGCCAGCCAGGGGTGGCATAATACATGCTGCAGCCCCTGGTAGGCCTTGGATGCACCTATGCCCTGGGTACCTATAGTACACTGTACAGGGGCTCATAAGGTGACCCAATGTCCAATTGGAGATGTACCTAAAGTACATGGAGTCCATTTTACAGAGAGAGCAGATAGCCTGGGGCCCTGATTAGCAGGATCCCAGGCCAACTAAGTCAAAAACCAGCTAAACACTAGGCAAAGAATCTGGGGTAACCATAGTCAGATATCCACCTTCCTACAGGAACCAAGTGGTTTTCAGATCTCTCAAACGAGCCAAGCCAAGAATCTGTGTTATTCTTTAACGATACTGCATAGCCAGGAGAGCGTTCTCCATGGTAATCTGGGTATCGCTGGTGACTGGACCTGCCATATCGGAGCAGACGAAATAAAAATAGTATCCCTGCTACGAGTCCCAAGACGAGAGGCAGGCCGCCGAACACAGAGTGCACGAAGTTTGGAAAAATGCCTAGGACTGCTTCAAACGGTGCTAACAGTCCTGAAAAAATCATCTTAAATATATGTTCAATACCACTGGTATCAGACATGTTTAAGATACGACCTAACATTTCTGCGAAATGTATGGGGCAGTTCGTTGATAATAACGCATGTATCTCTGCAGAGGACCTTGCAACTTGCAGATCATACGTCTCTTTGGACGAGGTCAGTGGCACAGTTTTTTGTAAAAGAATGGCTTTCATTCTGCTTAAAGTATCAATTCGTATAGAAGAGATGTTCAGTGAAGGCCATAGCGGCGACTCCCCGTCTGTCTTAGTTTTATGAAACAATACTTGCATATAACAATATGACCCTGGCTGACACACTAACGAAATAGGCTATTCCTGGCATAATTCCACAACAGCTGTGATCATTCAACATTATGTAGCTTCCATTGGAAAGCTGCCTAAAAACTGGATCTATCACTGCTGCCGGGGAACCCTGCAGGTGGCAAGAAAGGTTAGTTGAAGAACCCTCGCAGGCTCCGTGTAAATTAATACCTTGACACAAAAGTGTACCACTTAGTGAGTTTTTGCAATTTTTACCACTAAGAAATACCTCCTTTCCCCACTCCAACATTTGTGTGTGTATGGTAAATCCCAGGTTGACTTAATGTAATCTTTACCCAACCTTTCATACAGGCCTGCTGGTATGTGTTTCAAGCTAATCTGAAACTGGAAAATTCTCACTGGTATCGTGATGGTGCCATGTATTATCCATTCCACGACTAGTTTCTCAGAAACAGTTAATAGTAATCTTTCCAGTTTTTCTATGCTCAGCACCGTATAGTCTGCTCCCCTCTGTGCCAAAGAGATTTGTTCATCTGTAAGGTATAATCCAGTAAACAATGACGTGGTGTTGATTAGACGCCAAGGCACATAGCCTGAACAAAGATTTTATAACGTCCAGCCTAGCAGCATTATAGAACGCAATTGAGACTGTCCATGTTGTAACATGAGCAAGATCTGTTCCATTATGTCTATGGCAGAGGATACAATACTGTCCAAAGAATAAATTCTGGATGACAGAGTCGTTAACCCATTGTCAACTACAGAGAGAGCTTTCTCTAAATTAATACGATCAATTTCTCATATTCGTTCTGCAGTTTCCATTTTCGTGACTTTCCATGCTTCATTATAAGCAGCGTATATACCGGCGTATATGAAACGTTTATGACGTGGTTTACGAGGTCCTAGTAAGAAGTCTTTCAAATCAACACCATCTTTAAGTAAAGTTAAGTGTTGTTTTATATCTGGAAGTGTGGATTTCTGTAGCCACTCAAGGCATAGTTTTCCTACACTATAAGTTGTTATTATCCCTGGATGTTGTCTCTGGATATATCTTGGATCTGGCCTAGTTACTGTAAACCCTTGTGTTTTGTTCAGGAATCTATCTTGACAGTTATTTGTGTTTGTGGGCCAGATTAACCATTTTTTCCAATAAGGATTAGTTCTGTTCTGTTGTAAAATATAGTTTACATCTACCTCCTCATCTGTAGTTTTATTAGTATCAGGTGTGGACTTAGGTATGGACCTTTTGTTTAAATCTTTTATCGTAGCTAGGCCAAGACAAGATGTCTGTTGAACAGCGCCATTTAAAAACATGGGGGCATATTATCAAGGGTGGCGATAGGGAATTTTCGCCGCTTTAGCTGTTTTTTTCGGCCGCTAAGCGGTGATAATTATATCGCCCTATTAGCAAGCTGTCGCTAACAGCAGTTAGCAACAGCTTTTAGGTGATAGCGAGCGGTTTGGGGCCTGCTTTGCATGTTAGCGATATTTATCGCTAATGACATGCAAAGTGGGCATACTCAAACTGTTAGCGACTGAAAACAGTCGCTAACGTCGCTATCGCCTATTAGCAAGGCAGGCATAACGATGAAAATATTCGCGCTAAGTGCGAATATCTCCAAATACTAACACCTGCCCAGACCAGGGAGGTGGATAACATGGCTAAGAGCATTTCGGCTCCTAATGCGTGAACATCGCTGTATTCTCAGTGATATTCACGCATTTCGCAGCTATCGCCGGAAAATTTATCGCTTTGGAGATAAACGTTGCTAATAGCACGCTATCTCAGCGATAAATTCCGGCGATGCTCACCGATAAAAAAATCGTTGCTAAGCCTATTTAGCGATAAATATCGCTACTTGTTGGTAATATGCCCCATGATTTGTTCTGGTAATCCCTGCACCTGCCAGTCTTTTGTGCCCCATTTTGTCTCAATGTTGTTGTTCCAAAAGTCGAAACCTAATGTGGACAATCGAGCATAAAAGGCTGCAGAATAAATTTGCTTAGTATTAGTCAACTTACTTTTCATTCCCGTCTTATTTACATTTTTAAAATAAAATCTTTCTGGATTTGTGACATTAAAGCCTGAGAAGTATGGAAATTTTTCATAAAATGTTTTTGAGCTACCCTTTGGTGGTGTTATCCAATGTTCCCATTGATTGTAAGTAAATATATATCTAGGGTTTGCAGATTTGTGCAAATATTGATGACCATAATGATTAAAACAATACATTTGTTCATAAACTGACGAACCTTCTAAGTATTCATGTTTTGTAATTTTTGCTGACATTTCTAAGTCTGCCATCATGTTATTAACAGTCTCAAAGTCCCAATAATCAGAAAATGTGCTGGGTGAAACAAAGTCACTCAAGGAAACCTTAAATTGGTGTGGAATCTTCAACAGCTCGACCGGACCATAAATGTCATAATCAGTTGTGTCCCATGCTATACCACCAGGTATAGGAACGGGTGTGATGTTAACTGATGGCAGGCCTCTTTGTTCATGATTAGATGATTTGTGTGGCTTCAGGAGCAAGTTGATGTTCTTACTTGCTTATGTCCATTTTACTATATTTTCCATCTATCAGCTTTCCCAAACTAAAAACAAGAATGAGCCAAAGTTGGAAAAAAACTACACCTAACACAATCCAAAATTCACCCCATGGTGAAACCAGATCTGTTTTTTCAAGTTGATGAAAGAGTTCTGTTATCTTTTCTTTGAAAGTTTTATTTGCTGGCGTCGTTTCGGGCTCACTGGGATCCTCAGAAAACGTATCAAAGTTGATGAAATAGCCAGAGGCAATTCTGTCAATTGTTGGAATTGCATCCGGATTACTTGAAATCGTTGGAGCTGCTTGATCCCTTGTCATATTAGTATAGTCAGAGGCTATATCATTATAGACAGGAGTGTCTTGACGAACTGTTATTTGGGTCTCAAGAGGTACAAGTTCCATGGTTTTATTAAATAGTCCTTCTTTTCTCACTGCAGATTCTTCAAAGGTGATGAGTCTCTCAGTTTGAACCTCTTGGATAGTAGCAAGATGAGGTCTTCTGCTACATCTTTGGAGTCCACTGGGCCTACTACTTATTATTGACCACATGATGTAGTTTGACCAGGTCCATGGACACAACCCTTTTCTCCTTTCTTCCAGCAGGGAGCGGCAGTAACACTGATCTTGTTCCGTGGATTGCTAAGACAGGTACTGGTTTTCAGTAAGAAGGTCCAAATTCCTTCTTATCCGCTACTTTTTCCAAGACTAGATCCCCAACCATTGGAATCCAGACAAGTCTTGCTGGGAGAGGTTTTTTTTTTCAGTGGTCGTTGGCTTCTGTGTTGTGTTGCTCAGACTTCTTCGTGTTTCATTTAAGTCCTGCAAAACAGCCAAACGGTCTTTGATATCAAAGGGTTTTTGTTCTACCACTGAAGTGTGACGATCAAGATCCTGGATAAGCATTCTAGTACCAAAAAGGATTTCATATGGAGTGATTCCACCCAGAGAATTTCTTGGCAGATTGTTAAGACTACGTTGGACACTTATTAGATGTTTGACCCACCCGTCACCCGAGCCTAATAACCTAGCTGTTATAGATTGCTTTATGTCTCGTTTTTTTCTTTCCACTACCACATTTCCCTCAGGATGGAATGGACTTGAGAACCGCAATGCAGCGCCAAAACTGGCCATGGCCTCTTTGTAAGCTCGAGAGCTAAACGCAGGACCCTGGTCAGAATGTAGCGTGCCAATTGCGTGTGTGCCGATAAAGACTCGCAAATCTTTTAAAACAGTTCGTGCGTCAGCCGAGCCCTGAGGCCACATCCAAATGAATCTGTCCTAATAGTGTGGGACCGCATTTGTCCATGGTGACGTCTGCGTGTAGAAAGTCTAATGCTGTCTAACAAAGGTGTCTGAACTGGGCTAGCTACACTGTAGTCAGGTAATGTATGTGGTCTTGTAAAGCGCACTGCTGCCCTGAGGCGTCGTGGCGCTGTAGACCGCTGGGGAACCCGTCCTGGCTATCCCTGTGAGATGGACCCTACTGGGTATCTCCAAGGTGAAACCAGGCATCCTCGGCGAATGTGGGGGGCCATTGTAGAGATGAGACAAGCTAATGCCCAGAGTTGCCGAGTATGATCCCTGGTTAGAGTAGGCACTGAGGTGAGAATTATTGAGTCCGCTGACCCTGGTCCACGACTCTGCCGCGTCGGGAATTGAACCCTGGTCCCGGGCTGTTCTCTACTTCCGGGTCTGCCGCCTCTAACCAGTGAGCCACACCACTCCACTGTATCTGGTGGCATTCAAAGCTATGATCTCTGTAGCCGACATTGCAATTGATTCCAAATTCGTAAATGTGGGCATTCGTCCCTGGCCACCAGTACGTCTCTTTTAATTCTAGTAGAGATTTAGAGATCCCTCGATGTATCAGACCCTCTCCCATATGTGCTTCGTGAACCAAAGCACCTCTTCGATTCCTGTTTGGAATTACCTTATTCCCCACTCCAGCAAAAAGAACGGAGTTGGCATCAATTATGTATGTATATTCGAGTGGATAGTTTAGAGGTATATGTTGTAATGGTTAATTCCCCTCTTCTTTCTTCACATCAATGATCTCTCTGTTCAGCCTGCATGGTAGGAGAATGATGTATGATGTCATGGAATGTTGGTGTGTGGACTGGTGGAGAGCGTCAGTTGGAGGATGAGAGGCTGAGCAGAGGGAGACTGCTCCTGGTGGGGCTGTACACCTATACTTCTATCTTATTTACCATCTTACCTTCATCTTCTACAACTATAACTGAAACTAAAAAAAGGAACTACTTGGAACTACCACCTGGTCTACACTTTGGATTATTTATTCACAACATTAACGCAGCTCTGCTGCCTTTGCTTGTGGCATTGATAGCTAACATTGTTTCACCGTCTATTTGTGTTTTTGAAAGATGTGATTGCAGCTACGGAAGCCATTTGCACAGCTGCCTTCGCGGCTTCATCAGCCAATGAATTACCTGCAACGTGAACGCCATCACGCTGATGACTCAGTGTATGGATCACGTGAGACTTTTGTAGTTCTTTCTGTAATAGAACTACTTGTTCCCAAAGCAATTTGTGCTTGATTGTGCCACCTTTTGCATCTTTGAAACCGTTTTGAACCAAGTTCTGCAAGTATTTGTTGTAAGATTGAACGCAGTAATATGAATCGCACACTATGAATGTGGGGAATTCACGATCAGTATTTTCAAGCGCTTGTAGTTCAGCTCGCTGAGCTGTACAGTCTCCGAGACATTGAGTTTTTGTGACCATAGGTCGGAATTTACCATCGCGCCAGCGACCTTTCAAATCTCGCAACCAGCACTATAGGCTTGTTTGCCCCCAATAGAGGTCTGTGCTGATCCGTCTGTATAAATTATACACCCGTAATGTTCTAGAGGCAGAATCTCAGTGAGCAGAGGACATTCTTGTTCGTATTGTAGAAATTCTTGAGTTTTCAAGTAGGGGTCAAAACGTATTCAACGTCTGTTGCAGCAAGAAAATTAACCCATTGTATCCATCTCAGATGTAAAGCCTTTGCATTTGGAATGCTTGCTTTTGTCACTGCCTCTAAGGCAGGTACAGGAGTAACGACCATTATGCGTTTTCCCTGTGCGAGGGCTTTCTCTTTTGCTACTGCAGTTTGAACCGCTGTCAGAATCTTTTCTGTTGAAGTGAACTTAATTTCAGCTTGTGTGTACAAGTGTGATTTGTAAGCTATTGGTACCTTTTCACCTTCATTAAAGGTTAGGTATGTGAATCCGCATCTCCCGGGATTGATTCGGATTACAAGGTTGGTTACGTTTTCGCGTGTTTGTAAATGTGTTTTTGCTAACATGTCTGTTTGCACTGAACGCAAAATTTCGGTGTGTTTTTGAGTCCAATTAGTTTGTTTTGAAATCAGGTTTGATTAGTTCGTAGAGAGGTTTAACGCTTTCTGCGTAAACTTAGAATGTAAGTTCTTACGAAATTCAGGAAACCTAAAATTGACTACGTTTTTCAGCGTCTTTGGAGGTTTGAGCATTGCACATTTCTCTAGAAAGTTTGCTGCCAGGCTTTGCCTTCACTTGAAAGTTTGTATCCTAAGAATAGGACATTGAGGTGGGCAATTCTTGATTTCTTAAAATTGAATTTGTACCCTTCAGATGCGAAGCCAAGTATTATGGTGTTCACTCTGTTCAAGTGCCTGTCCAAGTCATCATCTGTGAGATAGATGTCATCGACATAAGATAATGCCTCATCATTATACGTTTGTAGTAACTCTGTTACTCTGGCTGAAAACAACCCCAGACTATTCTTGAATCCCTGGGGGAGACGACAGAAGTGACTCTGTACCCCCATAATTGAGAAAGCGGTCAAGTACCTGCTTTCCGGTGCAATGTTTTGACAGAAGAAACCGTTAGAAATATCTAATGTGGTTTTATATTTTTTATGCACAATGTTATTCATCAGTGCTGCACTGTGTGCGTTTTGTACTGCAAAGGTTTTGCAACAAGAGTTTAAATGTCTGTAGTCTAAAACTAGACGATATGTATTGTCTGGTTTGGTGACAGGTAACAAAGGATTGTGCATTGACGTGGTGCATGCTTCAATCACCCCTTGGTATTCAAGTTGATCTAAGATCTCCCTGACCTGTTTTTTAGCATCTTGCTAAACTGGATACAGCCTCTGAGCAGTTGGTTGATTTTTTAACTGGGTTTTATGGTGAGGAGAATCCTCATCCCATCCTACGTGATTTTTATATAATGCTGGAGCTTGGGCTACTGCCCATTTTCTGGCATATGTGTATTTTTTATGAATTGGAATATGATTTGAGAAGGCTGGCATATTGATGTCTTCGCCATGTGGGCACTCCCTGACAAATTGTGGTGGCCAGTCTTTTTCAGCTAGAAGTATGTCATAACCCTTAGAGAGCTTCTCCCAAAAGAGTGCTCTTATTTTCCTAGGTATATCCCCCTCCATCCGGAGTGTTACTTCATATAACTTATGGGGTACACTAACCCTGGTATCGGCAGTTTCAACTTCAAGTCCACTACCTCCAGATGATCCTTCAGGATCTTGTGGGCTATGGTAACTTCTGCTGCGCTGTCCCGCATTGTCTGAGCCCACTCCCCGTTCTTGAGTTGTGTCCTCAAGATAATCAGCATGTCTGATTTTTAGACCTGCTACCTTCTTTTTCATGAATTGGGTGTTCTTATTTTTCTGAACGTGTTGATAGTCTTTAGACTTCACGCATTCTTCTTTATATTCTGATCGTCCTCTTCTTTCCGATCTCTGAGAGGAAGTCTGAAAGGTACGAGAGGAACGTGTATCAGTGTCTTGATATCTATCAGGTTTTCTCAAATTATCCCATTCCTGAGGTTATACCTCTTTTCGGAGGGCTCCTTTTGAGGAGATCTACCTCTGGACTGAGAACGCTTCTTTATTGGAAGTGTCTGTTTATTGTTTTCCCACTTCTTTTTAGTAGTAGTGAGAGTGTTTTTAATAAAAACTTTTTCAGGATTTTCTCCTAGTTCAGGTTTTACTGTTTTCCCTCCCAAATTATCTCTACCTAGTTCTTCATAGGATTTTTCAATAATTCTGGCAAGTTCATATGGTTGCTCAGTTACATCAATTTCTGTTAGTTTTTGGTGGATTGCCACTGATGCTGCTTTATCTTTAATATTAGCTAATATGATAGCTGAGACCTGTTTGAAATCATTCAGTAACTTCATACCGAGATTTAAAGCAGGCTCTGCCCCGTATTCATTTTGAATCTGTTACAGGGCGTCTGGTATTACCGCCATAGACGGTACACCATGTGTTTTAGTGTAGATTGCAGCAAATACTGTACCCCAAGTGTCACAGTCCTCCAGGTGTGGTGCGATCCCCATTGGTAAACAGATTGTTAGAATCCTGTGTTTCTCATGAGGAGTACTATCGGGAAATACTGCCTCTATCCGAGCATTTTTTTTAGCTAACCAGAATGGAATTTGTTCCCTTTTTGCAGGCAATTTACCAATGACTGATTGTATAGTCTGTGGTGTAATTTTGTTTGTGTTCCCCTGGTGAGGTGTGCTGTGGAATGTCAGGATGTGGTGTATAGCTGGCTAGTACCGGCCATGTTGCTCCTGGTCTACCTGGTCTACCTAGTGGACCGAGCCTGGTAATGTGATTTTGATGTTGTAGGGCGCCTTTAAACCAGAGCTGATGCTCTTGGTAAGTTAGTGGAATTTCAACATCCTCAAAAGGAGCATATTCCTCTGGAGGTTCCTCTATCTTGTAGAAGTGGAACACATGTGTTGTTGGATTAGCTTGTGGGACGAGAATCCATGAATAGAATACCTCTGTCTGCCGATATTCTTGTGCCTCTATGACAAATATAACCCTTTCACCTCTTGGTGATAGGCCATTTTCTATAAGCTTTAAAGCTATTGTTTTCCTTCAATTTTCCGGGATGATTATTGCATCATCGTCGTCTTCATTAAACCATGTGGTGTCAAAACCTGGTTGGACTGCTGCTGCAGCTCCACCGGCTTCGTTTTTAGTCATTTTGTTGACTGAAAGTTTGCAGAGCAAGTTTCAAGGAAACAAAGATAAGGTGCACAATATTTTGGAACACTGTATCCTTCAACGTTGAACTAACCAAAAACTAATACATAGGAGTTTCATCCTACTCAGTTTTGGCGGATATTATCCTTTCACCCACTCCAGACGTCTATTGGAGTAATTTACAGGAAAAAGGGGTCTCTGTGAAAAGCACGACTGAGTTACTCTAGTATCTAGCGCTAAATTAGTGTCTTACCAAACGTTGGGCGCCATGTAGTGTAGTTCCTATATTCCCAATAGGCTCTGCACATTGGAATAACATACTCTATAGTTTAGACGTAGGACTGAAGTCGACTAGGTCTCTATCGTATATATTAGACTTAATTGTGAGTGCCAGCTAGCTCAGAGGTCACTGGAAACTTTCTCGAATAAACAAGAAGGGATTAGTTTCTGACATGCTTCGTTTCACCAGAGGTGCAGAGAAATAGAGAGACAGGCGTTTTCAATAAAAAGTATTTATTGAACAGTCTTCTTTCTCATGCAGAAGAAATGAACTGCTACAATCATAATACTGGCTGTAAAGTATAATGCGTACAGCAAAAAGAGTATTATAAAATAATACTGTAAAAGCATGGTATGGTTTCTAAGCCATAAAATACATACATGAATAAATAAAGACTAAAAGTACTCAACTGGTGCTTCGAAAATACGCCTACCCCGATGTACCTAACCTAAGTCTAGTACGAGGGAAGAAGTAAGTATGGTGTAGCATAGGTTTAGTATTCTTTTGCCAAGAATCTATCCAAGATTTCTCTTAGGGTCCAATTAGCTGCGTACCTTGTATTAGAATTAAGGAGGTCTGGCATCTCTCTGTCTCATGACTCGATTTCCCAACACCCTGCAAGGGGAGCTTGGAAACACTGGAGCTGGATTTCTCGGCAAGAGAAAAGACAGCGTCTCTCTCAGTGTGTCTGCTGGAGGGTCGGCTTCCTTCGGCCCTTGCCGCAGCGAGATGTGTCGGGCAAGTAGATAGTCAAACTGCTCCAAACCACTGTGTGTTTGCTAGGGCAAGTGTGGGCATATTTATACCTTGAAGGTGCCGGGTTTGACGTAAAGTTGGACATAATAACATCATCAAAGAGTCTCACTTCTTTGAAAACTCCATGAGTTCTTGGATAAATCAATATTCAAGCAAGGGGAAGTCCCTGACTGCTGAAGGCGAGTTTTCCAAGAAATCGTTGTGGATTTTCGGAACTAGTGGAAGTAGCCATGCCGTATTTGGACTGCATGAGCTATGTCTAAATATGGTTATGATTTCTATGCCTATATAAGGGCAAGGTGATTTATACCTATATAAGGGCATGGATCTGGAAAATTACACTAGGGTCCTAAAATGCTATACAACAGCTGAATGATTCAAACATTGTCCTTCTGTCAAGAGTTTTGGGTTAAATCCATAGTTCTTTTGCCTGCTACGCCACCCCAGTTTGGACCCGGCCATATGCAAATCAGTCTTGACCCTGTGCCTCATGGGAACAGTCCAGACCGAACTGCCAAGCCAGGTCCTCCCTGGACCGGAAACAAGCATCCTGGGACCGGTTTTAGGGGTAACACCCTTCATCAACCAGGTTAGCTTGAATCCATAGGCACAGTGAGCAAGGCAACCATGTCTGGTCATACCAGCCCCACTTAGGGCGAAAAGTGTAACTGCAACAAATTATGGATGGAATCCTGAATGATTCAAACATTCTCCCCTAGTCAAGAGATCTGGGTTAAATCCATCATTCTTTTACCCACTACGCCACCCCAGTTTCGACCCGGCCATATGCAAATCAGTCTTGACCCTGGAGGTGGTATTGGTGGTGTTGGTATTGGTATTGGATTGGTGGTGGTATTGGTGGTGGTATTGGGGGTGGTTGTATTGGTGGAGCTATTGGTAGTGGCGGTGGTGGTACTGGTATCGCTGGTGGTATTGTTAGTGGTATTGGTGGCGGTGGTAGTATTGGTGGTAGTATTGGTGGTGGTATTGGTGGTTGTAGTATTAGTGGTGGTGGTATTGGTGTTGGTGGTGCTGTTGGTGGTGGTATTAGTGGTGGTGGTATTGGTGGAGCTGGTGGTATTGATGGTGGTTGTATTGGTGGTGGTATTGGTGGTGGTGGTGCTGTTAATAAAACAGGCTTTTGAAAACAACCCATTAGGCGGCTTAGTGCAGATGACATGTAACACAGATGTGCTGTTGTCAGCTTCAGCCCATCAGCACACAATTATGTGCTCCCTGGAATTCACATGACTTGATTCACTAATCATTTCTAAATCGGGGGGGGCGCTAGAGGGCGCCGAGCAAGATGGCCGCACGTATGTGAGGCTCTGCCGGGACCGTCTATAATCTGCATTAAAATCCTGCATTTCCCGTTGCCTGCCGCCCCCGACTCGACGGCAAGGCACATCTAAGGACCCGGGGGCACGACTGGTGAATTTTCGCCCGCCTGGACGGCTGTACGGAGGAGATATTGGGCTTACCGTCGGCTGGCGGTTTGCCGCCCGGATCTGAGCGGGCTGGTGGCGCTGCTTGCGCGCCGGCTGGAGCCCTCCGATCGGCCACTGGCTTCCTGTCTCTGTATCGCCTCCGGAGCTGCTTGGGGTCTGTGTACGATATCGACGGCTAAGTGACGGCCCTCTGGTGCTGGGTCCTAGAGAAGTGGAGCCCTGTCCGGCGAGCGGTGGTGAGCGGGGGGCCGACCGACGCGAGGCCGGGGCTGCGGAAGCGGAGCTAGGCCTCGCGGGGTTTCCCCTGCAAGCTGCCCTCGGCTGGGAGGTGACCGAGAGGCGAGAGAGAGGCGAGCTACAGCGACTGTTGGCTGGGTGAACACACGGCACTTTTACATCTTGCAGACTTCACTCACGGCAGGCCCATTGAGTGTGGGCCCCTGCTTATTTGCCGGCGGCTGCCGGCGTGCAGCTTGGGGGAGCCGGTGCCACGTGGGCGGTGGAACCTTCGGCCGGGGAGTTGCCAGGGCCACATAGCCGCACCATGGGCAGGCAAGATCGCACCCAACCCAAAATCAACTTCAAAACGAGGAGAACGACGACCTCTCTATCACAATCGCCAACGGACGCAGGGACATCGGGGGCCGTTGGCGGGGCCCCGACCCTGGAAAACACTTTGGTCGCCATGCAGAAGACATTGCAATCCATAGAATGCACCATGGAGGCGGTCAATCACAGACTCGACCATCTGGCCTCGCAGTACGATCGCCAAAATGAGAGGATGGGTGAGGTGGAGCAGAGGGTGTCGGCGACGGAGGATGGACTGGCCACTATGTCCGCCAAGGTATTTAATATGGAGAAGGTACTGGCGGTCATCCAAGCTAAGAACGAGTACTTAGAAGGGAGGTCCAGGCGCAATAACATCCGCGTCACGGGCCTTCCGGAGACCACAAACGTGGGCCGCATGGAAGATTTTATGGAGAGAATGCTGGTGGACATTTTTGGCGCTGAGAAGTTCTCGAAAGTGTTCATAGTGGAGCGCGCACACAGATCGCTAGCTAAACGGCCGGCAACGGGCGCTCCCCCGCGCCCAATTATTGCCCGACTCCTCAACTACAGAGACCGGGACCTTGTGCTACGGCTCGCCAGGGAGAAGGGCACCATTGACTATCAAGGCAACCGCCTGGAGTTCTTCCCCGATTTTACGATGGCGGTTCAAACCGCGCGCAAGGAATTTGCTCAGGTGAAACAACTGCTACGGGACGAGAACATTCCATACGCCATGTTGTACCCGGCACGCCTGCGGATAGGGCCACCCATGGATAACAAAATTTTTGCTACTCCCAAGACGGCCATGGAATACGCGAAGAAGCAAAAGAAACGCAAGAGAGACGCTAATGTGCAACGGAATCCAGAGGAGGACTCCATGGAGGATGTTGAGTAGCTGTTTGTGATCCGAGGAGTGTTGCTGTGCTGATCGGAGACATTGTGGAACGTAGCCTCCTGAGATATTGGAGGATATTACTTTTATCCCTGCTTTAGTTGGTAAGGGGGGCCGCCTGAGACACGCACTGCTGCTAAGTTGGTGGACTTGGCCCTCCTAGGTAACTGTTTGAACCCTTTGTTTCTTCCTTCGTCATATTTGTACTGCTCTATGTGGGGGCATTGCGTGAGAACTTGCAGATCTCTTGCTGAGAGGGACAGCTGCTCGTCTGGAACCACAGGGTGGTAATATTTGTTAAGAATGATAAGTGCTTTGCTGTTGGGGGGGGGGGGAGGGACGGGGAAGGCGCCCATCACTTATACGGTCCGCTCTCTCGTCAGATTTCTGGCGGGAGAAGTGCGCCGCTACGTCCCCGCGTATGGGAGATCCCCACACAGTTTTGAACTCAAAGTTGGGCTTGTTGGGGGACGGGGGAGGGGGTCGGCTTTGGCAGGTTGGGGATGCTGAAGTGGGTGGTGGGGGAACGGGGGGAGAGTTTTTGTCCTGGGCTCGGTCATGGTATTGCATTCAATGTGCTGGGTGGTATGTGTGGCATAGGCCTTGGCGGGGGGAGGGTAAGGCCTGGTATATTTCTAAGTGGTATGCTGTTTTGATCGCTCCGGTGGGTTTGTACGAGGGGATTGTGCTACATTCGGAGGGTGGACTGCTATCCATCAGTTTAGGTTACTGGGGCGGTTAAATGACGGGGGGGAGTAATCTCGTTTGTATTACGTGGAATGTCAGAGGCTTGAATCGCCCGCAAAAATCTCGACAAGTATTGGCCTTTCTTAACAGACATGGCGCACACGTTGCCTTTCTGCAAGAAACGCACTTGTGGGGTGCAGCGGCGGACACTGTGGGTAAGAAGTGGGCGGGAGTTCGACTTGCAACCAGTTACTCTTCATATGCACGCGGGGTGATGATTTTGGTTAAAAAGTCTGTGCCTTTTATTGTTCAACATGCAGACGTGGATGTGGGAGGAAGGTATATTATTGTGCAAGGTACTTTATATGGCTCACCTCTTACGCTTATAAATGTGTATGGGCCTAATATTGATGACCCAGACTTCTATGTCACTCTCTGGAATAAGGTGCATAATTTACCTCAATCGTCTGTGCTCTGCGGGGGTGACTTCAATGTGGTCCTGGATGGGGAGTTGGATAGGAAGCGGGACAGGCCATGGGTGCGAAAGAGGGCAACTGTTGAGATTGTGGGGGGTATGCGAGAATTGGGACTGGTTGATGTATGGCGACTGCAGCACCCCGGGAGGAAAGAGGGTACTTGCTATACTTCTGCGCACGATACTTGGTCACGTCTGGACTACTGGCTGGTGACTCGGGATGTGAGTGGCTGGGTGTTGGATGTTGCGCATCTACCGCGTACACTGTCTGATCATGCCCCGGTCCGCCTGCTATTGCAGATACCATCGAGCGCGCCCGCTCCATTCACTTGGCGCCTGTCGCCGGGCACCCTGACTGATCCAGTGCTCTGTGAAAGGCTCAGGGCGATTATCGAGGAGTTTTTTGATACAAATGTCGGCTCGGTTGATGCTGCATGCACGGTATGGGAGGCCTTCAAGGTGACTGTTCGTGGGGCGTGTATAGGACTACGATCTGGAGTGCTAAAGTCTTTACGTGACTCCATGTCCCGGTTGGAGAGGGAGCTGAATGGGTTGGAAAGGCGCCTGGAGGAATGTTCTGAGGACGCACTCCTGGCTGATATACGATCAAAAGTGACTGAATATAATGACCTGGCTGATCAAGAGGTTAAATTCTTATCTAAGCATACCAGAGCGCGCTACTATGGCGAGGGGGGAAGACCAGGCAAGGGGCTTGCGGACCGCATACGCCAGCCGTGGGCCAAGCACTGCTCTGTTCAGGAGCTGGTGGAGGACGGGGAGGTTGTCACGGACACTCCTGGCATATTGCAATGCTTTACCAGGTATTATGAAGGCATGTACGGATATACCGAGACTGCTTCGGAGGCTGAAATCGCTGACTACTTTGCTGACATAGCTCTAGTGTGGCTCTCGCGGGGGCAGCAGGAATTCTTGATGCATCACATCACCGAGGCGGAACTGCGGGAGGCGATAGCAGCTCTACCTAACGGGAAGGCTGCCGGCACTGACGGTCTACCGGCTGAATTCTATAAAGAATATGTTGATATCCTACTCCCGCAGTTGGCTATGGTGCTGGAGGAATCTGTGGAACGGGGCCGCTTCCCGTCCACGATGAGGGAAGCTCTGTTGGTGGCATTGCCAAAGCCTGGAAAGCCTCCGGATCGCTGTGAGTCCTATCGCCCCCTTTCGCTCATGAATACTGACGTTAAAATTATAGCTAAGGTGCTGGCCACTCGGCTGCGGCTGTTGCTTCCGGTGATGGTCCTACCGGACCAATCGGGGTTTATACCGCTCCGTTCGACCACACACAATCTAAGGGCCCTATTCGCTGTGTTACACCTCCTTAAACCGGACCTGGCTGCGGTGGCGGTGTTATTAGATGCTGCGAAAGCGTTTGATTCAGTGGCGTGGCGGTACATGATTGCTATCTTGCACCGCATGGGTGTTCCCTTTTTTTTCACCTCGCTGGTGACTCTCCTGTACACTGACCCTATGGCGCGGGTTCGAGTTAATGGCCATGTCTCGGCTGCGTTCCCGGTGAGGAGGGGCACCCGGCAGGGTTGCCCTCTCTCCCCGCTATTATTTGCACTTGTTATGGAGCCGCTAGCCTGCGTCTTGAGACAGAGGTACGCTGCTGCAGCCCTGAAATTCCCTCTCCGCTCGTTGGCTGTCTCTATGTATGCTGACGATATGGTGCTTTATGTGCGGGAGCCTGCCCTACATCTAGAACCCATCCTGCGGGAATTTATTCGGTTCGGGCGATATTCCGGATTGACCATCAATTGGGATAAATCTATCCTATTGCCTCTCACGGATATCACTGTGCCATTCCCACTGGAGTTTCCTCTGGAGTGGGCTGAAGAATCGGTACGGTATCTTGGGATCCAAATCCACCGGAACAGTCAGGAAGTTATCAGGGCCAACTACGGGGTGGCTGTCTCTAAGCTAGAGGACCAAGTGGCCCGATGGGTCAAGCTCCCTCTTACCCTAGCGGATCGCGTGGCTTTAATCAAAATGGTTGTGCTACCGAAGTTTTTGTATCTTTTTGTCAACGTTCCCCTTCGGCTGACTTCACACTTTTTTGCACAACTGCGCTCGTTGCTGATCTCCCTGGTCTGGGCGGGAAAGAAGCCTAGGGTGACATGGGAGGTGTTAACTAAGCCTTACGCTCTTGGCGGTTATGCTGTCCCGGATATGAAACTGTACTACCTCTGTGCACAGGCACATTTTGCTGCATATTGGATTTCTGCCCCCCGTACACACCTCATGTAGCGCTCGAAGCCAGTGCCGTTCTACCTTATCCTTTGCGAGCCATGATGGGCAATACCCACTCGATCTTTGAGAAAGGGGAGGTGGACACAGTTCGCTCTACGGCTGAGGCGTGGCACGAACTGGGAAGGAGAGCCGATAGACTGCCGCTCTATGCCCCCGACATGCCGCTGCTGTATCATTCTGGTATCTCTGTGTCGAGCGAAATTGGTGGCCTACAAGTGCTCCAGGGAGCCGGACTTCACACTATGGGGACGCTATTCCCGGGGGCCCAGTTCCTGCCGCTACGAGCACTGGCAGACCAGGCCACCAACGAGGCCATGGCTACCTTCCTTTATGTTCGGCTCCGCGCGGCCGTGCGCTCCTTATACCCTACGTTCCCGGATGAACCCCCATCATTGAGTTCATTACAACTGCTCTACACCACGACGGACAGGGTAAAGTTGCTCTCCAGACTATACAAGGCTGCCCAGGAAGATGAAGGGGGGGGGGCTTTGCTGGCCAAGGCAAGATGGGACCGGGACTTACCTGAACCCCTGTCAGACGAGGAGTGGTCTGAATCCTGCTCCATGACCGGCAGCTATGTGGCCAACGGCAATTTTCGCCTGCTTCATTATAAATTTCTCCATCAGTGGTATTATACCCCCAAACAATTGGCTCGGTATGGCCTTAGAGATGCTGCGATATGTGTTCGGTGCGGAGCGAATGATGCAGACTTTGTGCACTTAGCGTGGGGTTGTCCCAAGGTGTATGATTTTTGGCTGGCTGTGACGGGAGCCCTTGCTAAGATGGCGGCCACGGAGGTGCCGATGGATGTACGCCTGTGTTTGTTGGGGATTGCCTCAGGAGTGCCCAGTAAGGAACGGAAACTAATTGTGCTGGCTTTACAACTCGCTAAGCGGAGAGTGGCTATGGGTTGGGGGGGCAGGAGAGCGCCTGATGCACAGTTATGGTTGAAAGATATGGCTTATTGCAGGGACCAGTTGACATGCTATGCAGAAACACTTCCGGAGAAGTCCCGACCCCGGGACATCTGGGCCTCGTACACTGCCTATATGCTTGGATTGGAAGACACTGACAGCTCTGAAGATGGGGATGAGGGGCGCTTGCTTGAAGACGGAATGCCTGAGGATTAGCTTGTATGTTTGATTATTCGATGAAAGTTGCACCGGGATGTGTGGATCTGATTTCACTGTGCTCCTGGGGGGCGGTTTGGGATTCCAGTCTCCCCTGGCCTGCGCACCGCCTGATGGTGTGAGATTCCTTGTACCTATGAGTTGCTATCACCTATCTGCTGCTGAGCAGTCACATGCGTACCTTTTGCACTGATTTCTACTTTTGCACTACTACTAAGCACTTTACTTGATCTGAGACCGGGATAGTTTGTTTGGGGGTGGGGGGTTTGTTACTTTTCTTGAAAATAATGCAAAATAAGACCTACAGGGCTTAAGTGGGGAACGCTTGTAGAGGCTCATATTTCTTTGGACTATGGACATTCGTTGCTCTCTACAGACTCGACTTGTCCCTGCCTGTTATCCTTGCTGTGTGCTTACAGATCCGCAATGTTGTTATGATGGCAGCCGGCCCTATACGGGTTGTAGGCAAAATGCTGTGTATGTAAGCACGTTTACCAATAAAGGTCTTACAAAAAAAAAAAAAAAAAAAAAAAAAATCATTTCTAAATCAATTTATTCTTGGTGGGGGGGTTTCAAACAGACACATGATAATGCTGGGTGAAAGTAATTGAAAGCGGCTCCCGTGTTACGGGGGCAGCCGTGCTGCTTAAAAAAAACACAAGCGGTTTCAGCTGAAGCAGCGCATGTCCGGCGTGCAGTCAGAGAAACTCAACAAAAGTTATTAGTGCTTACAGACTAAATAACAGGTCCTATGTAACAACTGAAGTAAAGGTGCCAGTAGCCATGGGAAGTTACAAATGAAGACAGAGCCGTAATAAGAAGGGACTAACAAGCCTATTAACATATCTGAAGGCAGTATTTACAAAAGATAATGACACAAGCCAATAAAAAATATGGGCAGAGAGTGAGCGTGGTTTCTCTTCCTTACCACAGCAGTCTGTCAGAGCGAGCAGCGCATGTGCTCTGCCGCTAGGCTCGACCTAAAAAAGTGCTGGTGCAACAATACCCTCCAGGTCTATTTCCAGCAAATCTTCCTGTTCTAAACACTTCAGCTTTATCAACAACACATGAAAAATATGAAATAAAAATGTGCGTTCCTTTCAACTTTTAAAGTGTGCAAATCACTGGTCTTTAATACTCGCACTGTGTGCTTATCACTGTTATGCTGTTAGCTTCGCCCTAGTAATGTTGGAGAAGTCACAGCTTGAAAAAGGTTAAGGTGTGTGAATCACAGAATTATCAGCATTACACAGTATATACCTTTAATATTCACACACCGTCATTTTTGCAGTTGTTTCAGTCACCATACATTACATTTATAGTGTGCGAATCACTGATAGTTGATTTGCTCAAATGACTTTAAGGATGCTGTATCAAATGCTGAATCGTTCCCTCAATATAGCTTCCACCCACAGGCATACAAGGCTCTCTGTCAGTACCTTTCTAGGCTTTCAGGTTTGAGGAATCGCGCATGAGCCTATGCACTCTAGCTATTCTTTTCCAAGACACGCACAGTCGTTCTGTGTGCTCATACGCCCACACCAGGGTGTTGCACGTGCTTGTTTACTGTCAGCGTACGCGTGCTCAAGCGTTTGTGTGCTAATGCATGTGCAGAATACTGCCCATGCAGAACACTGTTAAAGCCCTGCTTGCGCATAATTCTTCCCCACCTCTCACTGGGCCCGATTCAAAGAACTAACTTAAGACAAAATCCTAAGCTTACTACTTTTGGTATTCACAGAAGTTAGGATTTTGTCTTAAGTTTGTCTTAAAACAGACTTAAGACACAATCCTAACTTAAGTCTGTCGTAAGTCTGTCTTAAGTCTGTCTTAAGACAAACTTAAGACAAAATCCTAAACTTACTACTTTTGGTATTCACAGAAGTTAGGATTGTGCCTTAAGCCTGTCTTAAGTCTGTTTTAAGACAAACTTAAGACAAAATCCTAACTTCTGTGAATACCAAAAGTAGTAAGCTTAGGATTTTCTCTTAAGTTAGTTCTTTGAATCGGGCCCACAATCTTTAATTGCAGGACCGGATCGGCAGCCAAAATTCTTTTCGTTTTTTTACAGTAAGACACTCCTGGGCCATCCACCTCACCACTCCAGAGTACTCCTGTGCCCTCGGTCTCAGACCATCGGATAGAGAAGCCTCTCCGACTTCCAGCTCCAGGCTTCTCTCCCATGATCCGCTCATTGCCAGTACAGTATCTCAATAATAAAGAGAATCCACATGTTGATGGATTTAGCTAAGGGTGTTTATTAGAAGATAAAAGATAAGCTCCTTCTTAGGAGATAAAGCCTGGGCAGCTGCCGCTCCCTGGAATCTTGGCCTGGCCTCCACCTCACATTTCACAAGGGGATTCCACGCCAAGACTCCACGAGGACACCACATAACGCCATAGTTTGGTTAATTTGTTAGTGTCAACATTAACGTTTTGAACTAAAAAAAGAAACTCAGAAATTCAACAGTTCTAGTTAGCGGAGCTAACAATAACTTGCGCTCCGCCACGCACTGCTTATAACCCCATCTATGACATCACTCATGACATATTCTTTGACAATGATGGCATCTCAAAGAACATCATTGATGACATTACTGATGACATCACTTATGTCATGATCCAATGAGTATGCTGGTTTGTTTTACAGTTTACATAGTGGCGGGTAACTACCATATTACTTTTCTATCTAATTTTGTACAGCTTGTATCCAGGTTAATCAGTATAAGTGTTTACAAAACATGTATGCTCCTAATACACCATGGCTGTATAGATGTATTGAACATGTTGTAAATGTTTACATGCAAGAGTAACTATGTGTGCAAGTGACAGTTCACTTTTATTCATTATGCCCCACACGACATTTTGGTTCAGCAGAAAAAGTTTCCAACAGGAGAAAGATTCTAACTCAGAGCTTTCCAAACTCTGTGTCGGGACACAGTACTGTGTCGCCTGCCATGTGTGGGTGTGTTGCACAATGATGCATAGCTGCCAAGGTTTCAGATTGCTATCATGATTCCCTCTACAATCAGCGCGCACTACAAAGGATTCCACTGCATTCAATAAATACTTCAGTGGAGCCTCTGAAGTAGTTTGGCTGATGGTGATGCTACTGCGCTTCCAAATGCCATTTCTAAAGACGTGTTTTTCGTCATTAGCAATGCTAATGGGGGACGTTTAAATACCTACAGGGCTGTCATTAAACAGCAGGAGATAATTCCCAGAGCTTTCTCTGCAGCCCGAGTCCCGTTTGCCAAGTCCACAGACTTCTGGCTTCTCCACCTTTTGTTTTCTCCTTCTCTGTCAGGTTGTGGCGTCACACGTGCTTGTCTGAGGCCTTACCAGTCGGTATGCTGGTTGGTCTCATTTCAGCAGCCTCTGCTATTTTTGCTGGCCATTCACCTTTGTAGTACTTGTTAAACGTTTCTGTACTAGACTTTTGGTTCTCGTTTATAAAATGCAAATAAAATATTTGGGAACAAAAAAGAGTAAGAGGTGCAGCTAGAAGTATGTGCTGATCTTGGAGACTGGTGCTTTTTACCTGAAATATTAGCTTTAGAAAAAGAAGACTAAAAGGGTAACCTGATTTAGTGCTTACTAGACTGTACCTCACTTGTAACATCTGTACTTTAAACCCCCCCCCCCAACCCCCCCCAACTCCCTTAGGTGGCTCACGCTCGTTCGCTACGCTTGCTCCACTGCTTTAGCGAGTCGCAAAATGATGCATGTCTAGAAAGTGTGTCACCGACATGAAAAGTTTGGAAAGCTGTGTTTTAACTATTAGATACTAAAGGCCCGATTCACAGAATGAACTTAAGACTCAATCCTAAACTTACTACTATTTTGGTATTCACAGAATGCACTTACTACTTTTGGCATTTACAGAATGAACTTACTACTTTTGGTATTCACAGTAGTTAGGATTTTGTCTTAAGTTTGTCTTAAGACAGACTTAAGATAAAATCCTAACTTCTGTGAATATCAAAAGTAGTAAGTTCATTCTGTGAATGCCAAAATAGTAGTAGTTTTCGGATTGAGTCTTAAGTTCATTCTGTGAATCGGGCCCTAAGTTTTGTAAGCAATCTTGAGTTATTAGACAGAATTGCGTCAGCATGATAATTTATACTTTACATGTAAGTGTGTGTGTGCACCAGGTACTAACCTATTTACGTGTGCTGGTTTTGCTTCAGAAAAAGGGTTATCTGTAAAGTTTTCACCACAGTAATAAGGGTGTAGGTATGATTTTTAGCCCCTTTAGGTCTTGGTTATTTTTAGCAATTAGGGTCTTTTTGGACAACTGTTCCATAGAATGCACACTGTTCTTAATAGATTCTTTTGAGTACTCTGTGGTGTATTTTTCATGAGAGTTTCACCATTTGCAAACAGTATGGTATACAATTAACTCTCTCCATAGATTAAACACTGTTTACAGTGCTCAGTTCTCTGCTGATATCAACTTAATTTCTTAATGTAGCTTTATTATGTTTCAGCGTTTGATACAGATAAAAACTGTCCCTAGTTGGGCATTTGTTTTGGAAGTGGCATTCACTATTTTGGCTTACTCAAAATAGTTGTATATGGATTAAACACCATACTCAATGAGGGTTTCCCATATATCTGGGGTTGATTTTTAATGTGAACCATGTTACATGTAAAGCTATAGCAATTTATATAACAATATGCGAGAGAATAAAGCTTGGATGTTGTAATCAGTGTTGTCATCAATTTTGTCATTTGAGATGTCATTATTGATGTAATAAAACATGTCATGAGTGATGTTATGTGAGGTCATCAGCAGGGCATGATGGGGGTGCAAGTTATAGTTAGCACTGCTAACCGTAACTGGTGAATTTCCGTGGTTTCTTTCATGTTGTCACTGACAAATTCACCTAACTATAATGTTATTTTAAGCTTTATTTTTTTCAGTGAATATATATATATATCTATATATATATATAGATATATAGATATATATATATATCTATATATATATATAGATATATATATATATCTATATATATAGATAAAGATATAGATAGATATATGCAAAGAAACTCCTGACCGCCAAATGCAGGGTGGACGAATGCAGGTGCGGACCTCTTCAAAATTCCTTCAAATCACGGACCACCACACAGGATAAGGGTGCAAGAATTGTGGCTCATTTATTTAAGCATAGCAAGATGAGTGTCTTCCTTTGACGCGTTTCACTCCACGAAGGAGCTTGGTCCTATATACATACACACACACACACACACACACACACACATATATATATATATAAGTCAAAACGTACTTCGCTATTCTGCCTTCTTGGTGGTGGCGGGCGAGCTGTTTGCCACATCTTGTATGAATTAAATACACGCTGAAAACAACAAATTGGGGCTCGGTGTATTCTCTTCACCTTTGAGAGAACTTTTTCTGTATATATATATATATATATATATATATATATATATATATATATATATATATATATATATAAACAAAACATACATATTACACAGTGGAAGCCATCACAGTGTAGTTATAGTTAGGTCAGGATTTCCATAGGATGAGCTTTTTTTGTTTTGCTAACAAGTTTGGCGCCATTTGAATGTCCAGGCAGCAGATCCTTCTCCTACCTCACCGCCAAGACCTGGAACACCCTCCCTACCCACATACGGCAGACCCAAGACCGACTCGCCTTCAGAAGACTCCTCAAGACCTGGCTCTTCGAGCAGTAGCAGCACCCCCACCCCTCCCCTCAGCGCCTTGGGACTCTCAAGGTTAAGTAGCGCGCTTTACAAGTACTCTTATTGATTGATAAATCTATTCAAAGAAATGTCATTAAATAGTCTCTGGTCTTTGTGATAAGATGCAGGTGCTAAGAATACAGGAGGAAGCAAAAAGGACACATAACAATTTCCAGATCAGCCGACTGGTAGATGATAATAACCCTTGTTTCCACAAATGAGATAAGTATTATGTGAAGATAGGAAACTAATATTGTTCGTTCCAGTGATATTCAATACTGTAGTACAGTCCCTTTTTCCCACAGGAATACTGCCAATGCTGCTCACACAAAGATCTGCTCGGGCTCTGGTTACAACAATAACATGAGGTCCATTCCCTTTGGCTGTTCGAGTGTTAGGAAAATCATATCTAGTGGAGGAATTTCTCCTGCGATACTCCTCCATTTCCCATACAGTTCCTTTGGCCTGCGGGAGGCCTTCATCATCGGGGTAACAGACCTTGTTTAACTGGGCATTGAGTCTTCCAACATAAGCTAGAGTAATATTATTGATTGCAGAGGCCCACAAAAGTGTGAACCAGGCTCCACAAGAGCCATTATGTGAGAATGGCAGGGGAATGGGAGCCGTTCCACTTTTTTTCTGATGGGCTGGCATCATTCCACATACCGAGCTGTTGGTAGTGTTCGTAGCATTATGAGTATGATGTAGCCTTTGTATGAAATTGTTATTGAGGTAGGCCATTCGGTGCTGTCGCTTGTGGTAGGGAAGAATGAAATAATAATGTTCCGTGGGGACGGGAGTAGTAGTGGGCAATGAGTTTCGAGCTGGAATTACTTTCTCCAGTGTCCAAAAAACTGCTTCCAATATTATCAACAATATGATCAGTCACAATACACAGAGTCTTGTCATTACTGCGCAGCTTGGATCCCAATCTCTGCATTTCTCCTTCTCTGTATCAATACAACCACAGGTCAGAGAGAGACCCAGTCACCACTGAACACGAATCACAACCCACTCTGAACCTTGTTCAGCCGATTCTGTGATCCTACCGTGTCACAGCCAGACCGTTCCACTAATTGAAACTGGTCCTCCGGTATCTCTATCTGCTCTTTACCTTCCTTGGTTGTAAATTGTACCTTGTTGCTGAAGGCGTAGTTTGTCTTCATTCAGGGGAGCAACACTTTTCTGAGTTTGTAAGAGGTCTTTCAGATCCTTTCTGCCTTCTAGTGGAGAACAGTCGCTGGGTTTTGTTTGCAGTGGACTGCATTTATCCAATGACGTCTGTTGGTGACACGGACAGCAGTTTGGGTTGCCAGCAAATCTTGCTCGACGTTCTTCCATCGAGGTTCCAAGTTCTTAGAGCATTGGAAGTTCTTGATTAAAGCGAAGTCTCCGGGTTGGAGACCATGAGCCTTACCCTCTGATTTGTCTGGTACAGCTTCACGCACCTGCCGGTAAATCAAAGACAAATTTTCCGTAAAATTTCTCAAATAATAACTCAAAATAGGATACTGTATTTCCTTTATCACATTTGGCCTTGTGGGTCCACATACATTCATAGGCCTGCTGAAGACTATTTCATAGGGAGAAAGTCCAATTTTACTATGTGGGATGGAACAAACAGATAACAATGATAGGGGCAAAGCATCTGGCCAATTAAGGCCCGTTGTTGCCTGTATCTTTGCTAGTTTCAACTTCAATGTGGCATTGTATCTTTCTACTAGACCCGCTGCCTGATGGTAATTACCCCTAACCCTCCAATAGATACTCTATCATCTGGCCAGTAAAGTGGGAGCCATTGTCACTCCATAGGACTACAAACCCCAAAACGGGGGAAGAACTCCTTTAACAGAATTTTAGCTGTTGTCAAAGCTGTGTTGTCTTTTGTTGGATAAGCTTCCATTCACTTACTAAAAGAACCAACCACTACTAATACATACTTTAATTATTGCAGAGCTCTAACTGAATATAATCCATTTGAAGTGCTTCGAAGGGGGCCCGGGGTGGAGAAAATCCACCAGTAGGAGTTGATACTCCCTTCCCAGGATTGTGCTGTAGACATATCATGCAATATTTAACCAAATGTTCAGCTGTTTTCCGAATGTGCTGATTATCCCAAACCTGTTCTAATTGGGAGGTAGTATTTTTGGGACTAACGTGAGCAGGTCCATGAGCCTTGGTTACAAAGGGCAGTAAATAAGCAAAAGGTAACTTCCATTTCAGCATATCTTTTGACCTCCAACATCCCTCATCATCTAACTCTCCTTCCTTTTTCCATTCTGCCTTTTCTTGTTCTGTAGCTAACTGCTGTGTTTCTTTGATCTCTGTATACATATTTTCCCATCTCTCAGCTTGGGATCGTAATACATACATCCTATGCATGTGTATACAAGCAGTGTTTTCTGGCAATTTCGTCTGCAAAGGCATTCCCTGTCCCACTTTACCTGTGATTCTCTTGTGGGCACTACATTTGATAATAGTTACACTCTTTGGCAATGTCAAGGCAGTAAGAAGACTATTTACCAATTCACCATGCTGTATTTTAGAACCATGGGAGGTTAGGAATCCTTGTTCCTTGTTCCTTCCAAAGTTTGCTAAAATTGTGTGCCACACCAAATACTTACTGACTGTGTAAATGTTTACTGATAACCCTTCACTAAGTTCACAAGCCCTTAAAAGCTCAATAAGTTGAGCTGCTTGCGCAGATTTTTGCAGAATACAGGCTGTTTCTACCACAGTTTGTAATGTGGTTATGACATAGGATGCAGAGGTGGTGCAGTCAGGTAATTTCAAGCAGGAACCATCCACCCATAGTTCCCCCTCAGGATCTAACAAAGGTGTATCTTTAAGATCTATTCTTCCCTTAGTTTGTTCTTCTGCCAGAAAAATACAGTCATGCAAATCATGAGTGTGTTCAGCTGTCAAAGGTAACAATGTAGCTGGGTTCAATGTCAAACATCTCTTGAGTGTGATATGAGGGGCCAAAAGCTTAAGTTCGTATCTTGTAAGTCTAGCGCTAGTCAGGTGTTGTGTCTTGTATCTTGGTCTGATTAAGGAGTGCATCTACGGAATGTGGTAGCATATCCATAAGCTTGTTACTCAATACTTTCCCCTCAGATTGTCGTAAAGAAATGGCTGTGGCAGCAACCGCTCTAAGACAGCCTGGAAGTCCTCTGGCTACTGGGTCCAATGCAGCCCCAAAATAAGCACATGAACGATGTTTACTACCGTATGGTTGTGTTAAAACTGACAATGCACATCCTTCTCTCTTGTGTAAATATAATATAAAAGGCTTAGCATGGTCTGAAGTACCTAACACTGGAGTAGAACAAAGGGATGCACAAAGCTGTTGATATGCTTCTTGACATTCAGATGTCCATGGTAGAGGAAAGGGAGTGTCTTTAGTAACAAGGAACAAAAAAGGTTTGATGATATGGGAGAAGTTGGGGATCCACTGTCTAAAACAGGAAGTAATGCCAATAAGTGCCCTGACTTCTTTTTGAGTACTTGGGATGGGAATTTTTAGAATGGTTTGAATTCTGTCTTTAGTCAGAGTGCGACCTTCCTTAGACAAGAGGTGGCCCAAATAAGAGACCTCAAATTGACAATATTGCAGCTTATTCTTAGAAACTTTATGTCCCTTAGTAGCAAGATGATGCAATAGGGAAAGAGTGTCCTCTTTACAATGCTCTACTGTATCTGCTGCGAGTAAAATGTCATCAACATATTGCATAAGTATAACTCCTGGTGGCAAAAGAAGTTCATCCAACTGTCGTTTAAGTGCCTGACTGTACATACTAGGACTTTCTGTATAACCTCGAGGAGCTGTACAAAATCTAAATGAGCGGCCCCTTAATGGGAAGCCAAACAAGTATCTACTATCCTTATGTATAGGAATAGAGAAAAAGCATTCTTGAGATCGATAACAGAAAATACAGTGGCTGTAGGTGGGATTAATGTCAACAAGGTCGTTATATCAGATACGACAGGATATTGAGGCATCACTATTTTGTTTACTTCTCTTAAATCAATCACGAATCCGTAAATCTTGTCCCCCGTTCCATCGCCCCGTTTTAGGAAGGGGAGAATGGGGCTATTGCATACATTAGAGGAAACTTCCTTAACAACTCCTTTACATATCATATCGTCAATGATAGATATTGGCGTATCCGCACCTTCTTTCGATATTTTATATTGCGGGACCCTTGGTAAGGCGGCACCCTCCCGAACCTGTATGTATACTGGGGAAATGTCCATTCTTCCCACATCTGTGTCAGCAGCAGCCCAAACACATGAAGGAACAGAATAAAGATCCAAACATAAAGAGAAATTATATTGTTTAGGCAATGTCTTTTTCCCAAGAATGACACGCACTCCAGATGGGCAACAAAGTATAGTAGAATGGAAATATTTCAGAAGATCAAGTCCCATCAAATTATCAGGAGCGTGTGGGGGGAATTAAAAAGGGGACTGAAGCAATAAAATTCTCAACCTGCAAAGGCAATTTTTAGGACACAGGGCTAGGAGTTGGTGTTTCATCAAACCCTATCGATGTGATCACTTGGCCAGACAAGGGGGTCCCAGGGACCAGTTTCTGAGATATAGCACTGCGTATCGTCCCTGTATCCACTAACATTTCTGATCTTGCCCAAGTATGGTGGCTGTTATATAGGGTCCTGACTGGTCTACAGGTATCTCAACTGGTCCTCCTTGTCCTACGCTGTCCTAGGCAAAATGCGTTCCCATAGTTTCTCCTGATTCCCAATCCTCCGTAGAATATTGATTATTCCATTGATCAAAATAATTTTCTGACTTATTTTTCTCTAGAGCTTGAGCTTGTTGTAACTGCTGTCGGGGAACTGGAGTCCCCCGGCTACCATACAGCTGTCACCTTCCTCTTCCACTAGCAGCTAAAACAGGACATCCGGAATGCCAATGTCCTTTCTCCTTACAATAAGCACATTAATCTGGCCCTAGTGGAGTTTGTTTATGCGGTGGCCCTACTGAAGGTGTTTTCCTAAAATTCTAACCATAGGTTTGACCACGACCTCAACCTTGGGGTCCATAGGCCTGGACCATCATTACCTTAGTTTTCAATTCTTTGAATTTTCTTTCTTTCTGTTCTTGCTCAGTGGTCACTTGACTCTGATAATACTGAGCCATATCTAATATAGCTTTCGGGGTTACCGAAGCTCATGTACTATCAGAATTTTTAAGCGAACAGATATCTCAGGAAGTAAATTTCCTACAAATCTATCTACAAACAAATGCGCACCAGTAGGTGTAGAAGTGTCTTGCCCACTAAAATCTTGTAACACTTTCTCAAAGCTAGTAAAGAAATCAGGGACGGCTTCTCCCTGTTTTTGTTTACAATCAGTGAGAAGTGCACAATCTATTTTTCTTGCTGGTACCATCGTTTTTATATAAGTAAGTATGTTACCAGGCAGATCCAGTATGAGCTGACTAGGTTTCTGACCAAGTTTTCTATCCCTGTCGGCTGCTATGATGGCAGCCCAGTCCCCACCTAAATCAGCAGCATGATCCTGTTTCCGAGTAAGCCACCACATATCCGGTGGCAGGATCATACCAAAAAACATATCAATTTCAGCTATGTTATGTTATGTTATGTTAAGTCTGCTTATATAGCGCATGGCTACCCCAGCAATGGGGCGTCCCAGCGCTGCGGACATACCTAGAAGCAGTGCAACACAACAGAGAAGGTGGAGTTAGATGGAAGAGAACAGCCAAGTTTTAATCTGTTTACGGAACAGCAGGTGGTTAGAAGTGGCCCGAGCCCCAAGGGGGATCGAATTCCACAACTTCGGCGCCAGATGCCTAAAAGAGCGACCACCAGCTCGGCACCTACGGATCTTAGTCGTGCGTGCCAGTGACAGGTCGGCTGAACGAAGGGCACGCGAGGGGACATAGAAGGAACAGAGTCCCAGCAAGGTTTGATGGGCAGTATTATACAGGATTTTATGAATTATACAAAGACTTTTGAACTGGATACGTTGTTTAACGGGAATCCAATGTAACCGATGGAGGATAGGGGAGGTGTGGCATTTTTTTGGCAGAGCGAATAAAATGCGCGCCGCGGCATTCTGAGCTCTCTGAAGTCTGTTTATCACCGTCAAGTTAGAACCTAGCATCAGGACATTGCAGTAGTCTAGATGGGATAAGACTAAGGCCTGAATTATAGTCTGGCGGATGCAAGGCTCAAAGAATCCGAGGATAGGTTTGAGAGAGCGCAGGCGACCATAGCAGGTGCCTGCCACTCTCTTGGCATGAATTTCCATGGAGAGTGAGTTGTCCAACATCACACCCAGGTTTTTAACAGCCTCTTTGGGGACGGGAGAGGGTCCCAGAGTGGGAGGCCACCAATGTGCATCCCATTTCTCGGTATCCCTACCTACAAGGAGTATCTCCGTCTTGGAAGAATTTAGCTGGAGATAGTTCTGTGACAGCCAATTCGATATAGCCAGGATATCTTCCTGGAACTTAATTTGGTCAGCCCCACTGTTCTTAGAAAAGGAGAAGATGAGTTGTGTATCGTCCGCGTATGATGTTAGTTTGATGTTACGGTCCCTGGCCAGCATGGCCAGGGGGCGGACGTACACATTGAACAATGTGGGGCTGAGCGCAGAGCCCTGCGGGACTCCACAGTCCAGGGGGTGTATGCTGGATGAGTACGGCGGGGCGTGCACCTGGAAGGAGCGGTCAGATAAGAACGACGTGAACCATCCCAAGGCACTCTCCCTGACTCCGATATCCCACAGTCTCGCAAGCAGGATCCTGTGGGAGACCGTGTCGAAGGCCGCGCTCAAGTCCAGCAGAACCAGGGCAGATGTCTCACCCTGGTCCAGCCCCTCCCTCAGATGTTCCGTAACGGCTAGCAGAGCAGATTCCGTGCTATGTTTAGCACGGAAGCCGTTCTGAGATTCGTCCAGTATTCCATTCGACTCCAAATAGGTAGTTAGAATGGAATTTACATGGGCCTCCATCAACTTGGCAAGATAGGGGAGCAAGGAGATGGGTCTAAAGCTGTCTGATCTGGTGGGATCTAATGATGGCTTTTTTAAAAGGGGGACAACTTTAGCATGTTTCCAGGATGGGGGAATGGTCGCAGACTCAAGTGAGTTGTTAATTAACATCCGCCCTTCCCGTAGGATGGAATCCTGGAATAATCTGAATAATTCTGGCTTAACAGGGTCTTCCGGGGAACCTGATTTGACTCTTTTGATCAGAGAATCCATCTCAGTTTGCTCAATAGATGGTAAATAGTGTAGTGAGAATGGCGAGTCGATAGACCCCATAAGGTTGGAATTAGCACTGGGTCTATCTGAGGTTAGAGAGTTATAAATCCCTTTGACTTTGTCTACAAAGAAACAGGCCAGCTCTTCACATTGGGCATCGGACGCAATTAAATTACCTGGACCTTCTGGTATCTTGGTCAGATCTTTTACTAAGGAAAAAATGGTTTTGGAGCGATTGGTGCTGGAGTTGATCAGATCTGTGTAGTATTTGGCTTTAGATAGTTTTATAAGTTTATGGTAGGCTTTAGTAGCTACTCTAAAGTTGATTTTAGCCAAATGATCGTACGACCTCCTCCAGAGGCGTTCCAACTGCTTACATTGTTTTTTCTGTAATGTAAGGGCCTCAGAGTACCACGGATGAGTTTGGCCCCGCTTGGGCCTAGAGCATTTCATAGGAATGAAATGGTCAAGAGATTCTTTTATCCACTCCCTATAGGCTGTATCGGCCTCGTCCAGGTTGCTCGGCCAAGTGGGGCAGGAGGAATGGAGTCTAGCTTCGAACGCTGCATTATCAAGCTTGCTCCAGGGGCGTCTCTGCAACGAAGGTGGTGGCTTTTCCCTGCATCTAGCTGAAATCTGGATAGTAGTGAAAACCGGAAAGTGATCTGTCCAGGTAAGAGGACCGGGAATGGAGACAGACGCTTCCTGGATGTTCGTAAACACCGGATCTAATAAATGGCCTGCCTGATGCGAAGGCCCTTCGACCAACTGGATAAGCTGGCAGGCTTCCATATCACCCAGAAACTTCAGTATGGTGGGCGAGTCCCGACATTCAAGATGGAGGTTGAGGTCCCCCAGTACACTGAAATTAGCTGGCTGTAAGGCCAGTGCAGTGATAGTTGCCACCAGCGATTCTTGAAAGGCAGTGGCTAAGCCGGGGGGGGCGATAAATTAGGAGCCCCGTAAGGGTGAAGGTGTCAGAAACCCGTGCCTTAAATACCGCACTTTCACAGTTTGTTATGGTTGTGGGGTTGAGGGTACAGGAGTAGATATCTTTAAATATCACTGCTATACCACCACCTCTACCTTTTGGTCTATTCTGGAGGCATATGAGGTACCCCGGGGGAAGCGCCAAGGTGGAAATGGCCATGGTGTCATCGGTTAACCATGTTTCCGTCAGGAATAGGAAGTCAGGGGAGTGGTCTACGAGGAACTCATGGATGTCCTCATGGTGTTTCACTAATGACCTGCAATTGAGACTCACTAAGCTTAACTTTGTAGGGGACTTAGCTGCTAAGGTTGCAGGCGCTAATAGTTGGCTAGTCCCTGAGGCCTTGAAGCCACACTGGTCGCATTGAGCGCAGAGAGAGCCAGGGGACCACAAATGAGGTGTACATCCTGCCTGTCTTCCGATAGTAATCAGCTCCTCCCGGGCATAGGAGGCCATTGGCTGGCTAGACGGCCAGGGATCAGGGCGACTGGCGACGGACTAGCGCGGACGGGCGCAGACGGGCTCGCCTTTGGCGAGCCTTCGGCGACCCGCCGGCTGCCCGCCGCGCGCGTCCGCTGCGCGTGTGTTCGAGATGCAGCCTAAATAGTCACCGGTCCCGCCTATGGCGGAAGAATGACGCCCTTGGGGGCCGGTCTCGAGGTCAGGAACGCCCTCCACTGAAGCGGCACAAGCCGTGGTGGAACGAGGCGATGACCCGATGGAAGGCGAGTAGACTTTACACAGAAGTCGGTAAGTGTAGCAACTTAATAACGTGGTTTTAAAAGCAGTGCACAATAACATGAAAGTAAGGATAAAACAAACACAAACGCTGCTGCGGCGCCTCGTATCTCAGGCGCGTCCGCTGAGCGTGTGTTCGAGATGCAGCCTAAATAGTCACCGGTCCCGCCTATGGCGGAAGAATGACGCCCTTGGGGGCCGGTCTCGAGGTCAGGAACGCCCTCCACTCAAGCGGCACAAGCCGTGGTGGAACGAGGCGATGACCCGATGGAAGGCGAGTAGACTTTACACAGAAGTCAGTAAGTGTAGCAACTTAATAACGTGGTTTTAAGAGCAGTGCACAATAACATGAAAGTAAGGATAAAACAAACACAAACGCTGCTGCGGCGCCTCGTATCTCAGGCGCGTCCGCTGCGCGTGTGTTCGAGATGCAGCCTAAATAGTCACCGGTCCCGCCTATGGCAGAAGAATGACGCCCTTGGGGGCCGGTCTCGAGGTCAGGAACGCCCTCCACTCAAGCGGCACAAGCCGTGGTGGAACGAGGCGATGACCCGATGGAAGGCGAGTAGACTTTACACAGAAGTCGGTAAGTGTAGCAACTTAATAACGTGGTTTTAAGAGCAGTGCACAATAACATGAAAGTAAGGATAAAACAAACACAAACGCTGCTGCGGCGCCTCGTATCTCAGGCGCGTCCGCTGCGCGTGTGTTCGAGATGCAGCCTAAATAGTCACCGGTCCCGCCTATGGCGGAAGAATGACGCCCTTGGGGGCCGGTCTCGAGGTCAGGAACGCCCTCCACTCAAGCGGCACAAGCCGTGGTGGAACGAGGCGATGACCCGATGGAAGGCGAGTAGACTTTACACAGAAGTCGGTAAGTGTAGCAACTTAATAACGTGGTTTTAAAAGCAGTGCACAATAACATGAAAGTAAGGATAAAACAAACACAAACGCTGCTGCGGCGCCTCGTATCTCAGGCGCGTCCGCTGCGCGTGTGTTCGAGATGCAGCCTAAATAGTCACCGGTCCCGCCTATGGCGGAAGAATGACGCCCTTGGGGGCCGGTCTCGAGGTCAGGAACGCCCTCCACTCAAGCGGCACAAGCCGTGGTGGAACGAGGCGATGACCCGATGGAAGGCGAGTAGACTTTACACAGAAGTCGGTAAGTGTAGCAACTTAATAACGTGGTTTTAAGAGCAGTGCACAATAACATGAAAGTAAGGATAAAACAAACACAAACGCTGCTGCGGCGCCTCGTATCTCAGGCGCGTCCGCTGCGCGTGTGTTCGAGATGCAGCCTAAATAGTCACCGGTCCCGCCTATGGCGGAAGAATGACGCCCTTGGGGGCCGGTCTCGAGGTCAGGAACGCCCTCCACTCAAGCGGCACAAGCCGTGGTGGAACGAGGCGATGACCCGATGGGTCATCGCTAAGGTCATGACACAAGAATCAATGGCTGCCTGTACATCATCATAAAATCCTCTAGGATTTTTCCATATGTCTGGGAAGGGGGCTTTTAAAGTAGGTACATCCGTCCTTTTCCAGGGCGTATATATCTAATTATACAAAAAATGGGCTCTAGCATTGGGATCATTAGGGTCATCATTATCTGCATTCCCTCTTCCAGGAATTAACTGTGGCGTGACTTCCCTCATAGGTCTTATTCGAGGAGAGAAAGAGAGTTCATTATGATATCCAATTATTGCTGCTATAGCATTATTAACTCTACTTATAGGGATGGCTCCTATCTGACACTGTCGATGAATAGCTCTAACTTCATCTGGACCGTTCTGCCCTGTAGTCATCTCCCACTGAACTATAAGTTGATGATAAGGTTTATTTATCAGACAAAGAAGTTCGCCCTCTGAAAAATCCTGTATCTGATCTATCATTTCTTCTACTTCCATTTCTAAATCACTTAACCACTTCAGTACTATCAACCTTATTGCAGTGGCCTGGGATGGGGTGCATTGGCCTGAGATTGGGGGGAAAGGTATGTACCAGTATTGGTTGGAAAGTAGGGAGCTGAACAACCGCAGGTAAAGGTGGTGGTGCCGGAGGTACAGGGGGAACAACATTTGGTGGTCCAAGGGGAAGAGGTGTCACAGGTACATATGGGGGTGGGGGTCGTTTAATCAATAATCTGCCAAGGTCTGAATTCATGTCTTCTTAGTGGATTTGTGCTAATACTGTCAGTCTGACTACATATCCTTAGATATTAGTAATCTATACTCTCGATCTAAACATTCCTTCTTCTCCTGAACTTCCTTATCCTTCAATTCCTTATACTTTTGATACTCTGTCTTCCTTTCTTGCTTCCTTTGTACCTTCTCCACCTGGAGCTGCTGCTTCTTTACTTCCTTCTTCCACATACACAAACTGTCAAACATAGCTGGCCTAACTTTCTTTAAAAACAATCGTTTCTCTAACTACTAGAGTTTGTGAGGGTCCATTGTCCCCTCTAATGGCCATTGTAACTGAGGATCCCCTTTTGTATATTTGTTCCACAATGCATTATACATGATGGGACAAATACCATATTTGATGTACATCTCAAAATTTGGCGTACCTTCTGGTGGTGCCAGCTGACTTGTTAATGCTCTGCTTATCGCAGCAGCAGCAACAAAACTTCCAAAGTGTGCTAAATACAGCCATGTCATATAAGATATAAAAAAACTTATAAACAGAGAGAAATTAAAAAATATTCTCACATTACCTGTAAGAAAAAATGTCAATCAATACCAAACAGCAAATTCCAAAGAAGGTTCAAAACAAATTCCAAACAGATTCCCCAAAAAATTCCAAACAAATTCCAGACAAATTCCAAATAACCAAAAGAACCGGTTCAATACAAATCTACCTTATTCGTAGTCTTCAACTCCCACCTGTAGATCCTCCTCCCAAAAAAATGACCATCCGAGAGCCCCAGTCAAAGCTAGCAGCCGCCAGGAAGATCAGAGTTAGAGAGCTGAAAAATCACCTTGGACACGAGAACTAGTCTCTTCAGGGGGTGCGTTCCTCAGCGAAGTTCACTTACAGACACAATCTCCTCCCCCCGGTCCGACTGCAAGCCTTTGATGGTACCCCACGTTGGGTGCCAATTTGTTGAAAGTGATTAATAATAACCCACTGGTACAGGGTCACCCTTTAGTCCACAGGTTCTTAACAAGTAAGGAGGAATCGACACTGGAGTGAAATACAAACCAAGAATCATTTATTTAGCATTCATGAATGGGGGCCCATCCCACAAGCACCATAGAGATACTCTAGGAGAAGCACACTGAACGATGGGTTACATGGGTTTTTATAGCAAAAGATCACAAACAAGGGACGCCCAGAGGTAAATAGAGCTTTGGGAAAAACACACAAACGAGGTAGCGGCTAGAATCAACAGCCGCGGTGTCTTGTGCAATTGCCACATCCTAAGGCTGAACAGCAAGATGTGCTATCCGAGTAAACTTTACTTGAGGATTAACCCTTGTCTGAAAAACCTCGAGCAGACGCCAGCTGACTCTGCATGTATACACAGCCTACAATGCCCCAGTCTAGATTCTTTACTCATGTTTATACAGATGCAGTGTCAAGGATAGGGCCGGGCTGGAAGCAGGGCAGGGGTGAAAAATGGATGTGGCATAGCTTAATCAAACAACGAGAGAATCAGGTTTTTTATTTTAACAGGGGTTCTACAGTGAAACCCCCCCCCCCCAAGGTCACATTTATATATAAAAAAATAATGCTTCCGGTTGAAATGATCTTGCGGGGACAGCGTGGCCTTCCAAACTCCTACAGGAGTCTTCACCCTATACAGAGGAATTCAACCAGGTCAGTCCCTCAACAAACCCCACTACCACAGCCTTCACCCTGTACATATGTCTTCACCTAGAGGCCAGTCCTTCACCAAACCCTACTAGGGACCAGTCCGTCTCTCACTGAACCCTACTAAGCAAAGCCTTCACCCTCTCCAGCAGTCTTTGCACACAAGCCAGTCCCTCACCATAACATACTAAGCACAGCATTCGCTCTCTACCGAGGTCTTCACGCAGAGGGCAGTCCCTCAAAACACTTTACTATGCACAGCCTTTCCCCTCTACAGAGGCATTCTCCCAGAGGGCATGCCCATATCCTGGTACTCCAGTTTAATATCTTGTTCCTGCTGCACCACTTGAGGTGGTGCTTGTTGCTCTGCTGCAGTAGGAACCCTAGCCCCAGATGTGGACATCTGCTCAGAGTCTCTCAAGAGTTCAGCCCTAGCCAATGTCCTAGGAGGTATTGCCCTCATGTGGCACCACATCTCAGTAGTACTGGGAGAGTACTTCTTTTCAGTACCTATAGAATATATTATTTCATATAGGTTGCAAGTCGAACATACCTTTTCCTGACTAGGTGGAAGAAATGTAACACAAGTGACTCATTCACCTTGTATGCAGGCTGTAGTTCTTCCTGTATTCCCTCTCTCCTCAGCTCTTTCTTCTCCAGAAGCCATTTTCCACAACAAGGAAATAAGTTTGTGAGCACAGCAATTGAAGAAGCTCCTACTGAAATGTCGTAGAACTCAGTCATGGAATAAATAGGATGGGAATTTCCTAGAAATAGAAGTTGACAGTCATTTCAGCCAATCGGAATTTGATGATAACTCTTGCAGTACATTCGTGGGATACCCACCAGAATGGAAAAGTTGAAAAGGACAAGTTACTTACCTCCAGTAGCACCTTATCTGATAGAGACATGATCTAGCCGCATTTTCCTTACCTGTGAACCTCCCGGCGTCAGGCTGGATCCAGAATATTTTTCTTAGCAGTACCCCTGGTGGCGTCGATCGACTCCAAATGACATTTTATGGCGTTGAGTTGTCACAACGTCCACATAGTCTATATAGGCGCCACCTTGGCGCTCTATCGTCAATACTTGTCATGACTTTCCACGCCAGAAGCGCAGAGCCATGAAGCTGACTCACAGTGCTGTGTTTAACAACTAGGACCCTGAAGAAAATCAGCCCTAACATAACCACTGATCTGCAGTGGGGGGATGATGGGTGAGTCGGTAAGGAATCTGCGGTTAGATCATGTCTATACCAGATAAGGTATTACCGAAGGTAAGTAATTTGCCCATCTGATAGAGACATCTAGCCGCAGAGTCCTTACCTGTGAACAGATACCCAAGCAATACCATCCCCGGAGGAGGGGCTGTGGAAAAGTCTAAAGCAGGAAGTCCTGTAGGACCAAACGGCCACATAGGCCCTCCCTACAGACTTGATTGTCCAGGCAATAATGTTGGCAAATGTGTGCAGGGATGCCCACGTAGCCTCCTGGTAGATGTCACAAACCGAGACACCATGCTGAAGAGCCGTTGTGGATGCCTTAGCCCTGGTGGAATGAGCTCTGAGGCCTTCAGGTGACTGTTTCTTTGCCAGAGCGTAACCGATCTTAACGAAGAGGATAACCCATCACGAGATGGTCCTCTTCTGTACAGCATGTCCCTTCTTTGCTCCAACGTACCCCCACAAAAAAGTTGATCATCCACCTGGAACTCTTTAGTGCGGTCAAGGTAGAATGATAACGCTCTTTTTGGGTCCAAACAGAGGAGATGTTCTTCCACCTTAGAAGGGTGCAGCAGAGCATAGAAGGTGGGCAAGGTGACAGATTGCTCTAGGTAGAAAGGTGCCACAACTTTAGGCAAAAAATAAGCCCATACAGCGTCTGGCTTCCAACATGCGTGAGCGGCCGCCCGCCTCTTCACAGCGCCCTTCGTCCGGTCACCATTTTACGCCAGGTCTCGAGGCAACGCTGGCGGAAAATGCGCGTAACCCCTGGCAGGCAGCCCGATATCCCCACTTCTCCACTATGTTCCCGGGCACTAAGGGGCACTTCTCCAGCACAGGTCTCGCTCCCAGTGGCCAGTTTCCCTCTCTCCGGGCTTCTCAATGGAGTTTTACTGTCTAGCCGCCATTTTGCTGTGTAGACCAGGGCCACTCAGGAGCTGCTCACCTCGTGGGCCAGTTAAGCCCCTCTCCAGTATCACCTCGGTCCTGCAGTCCTCCGTGGGCCCGTCACCTCCCTGCTGGTCACCTGAGCACTTTCCCCCGCTCCGCCAGCACAACCACTCCACAGCTGCGTCACCGCGGCCAGCATCAGTGCATCAGCACCATCTTGAGGTCAGGCCCGCTTTGGGACAGTCCCATTGGTGTCTCTCAGGCCGCAGATAATTCCGTTATTGATGCTCTCAGAGTCGGTCCCCACTGCTCGTAGGGCTCACAGCTCCAATTTGCAGCCCCTTACGACCCCTCAGGGGATCAGGATGCCTTGGGTTGGGGAGTCGGCGAACGGAGCTCCTCTGCTTGCGTCCATCTCAATTGGCTGCTAGCCACGCCCCCCTCCTGGACGCCCATGATGGGAGGATTGGACTCAGAAGGTTTGGAGGCTGAGAACGGAGAGGGGTTTGGAGGCTGACCTGTCTGCTGGCCGCCAGACCCACGGGGTTGGGGCGAACCATGCCCACGGATGTGCTGAGGTTGTGGAACTTGCACAGTCCTTTTGCTAGGGTAAGGCTGGCACAGTTGGAAACCCCTTCCATAGCCATGAAAGGAGTGAAAGGTGGACCCAGGATGGGATGATACCGAGAACCCCAAGGATGCGGCCGTAGCCCGCGACTCCTTGAAGCGCTCTAGTGCTGTGTCCTCCCAGTCTCTGAAGAGCCATCAAAGGGCATGTCCATCAGGTTTACTCAGACATACCCTGAGAAGCCAGAAGTCCTCAGCCAGGCCAGGGAATTGCTCTGCCCAGCGAGTCTGTCGTGTCAAGGCCACAGCGTATAGTAAACTTTGCTGCATCCCTCCCGTCTACAACAGCTTGAGAAAGTACAGCCCAGGCCTCCTCTGGGACTTGTGGTAGCATTTGCACAAGCATCTCCCACAGGGAATGGGAGTAATGGGCCAATAGACATTCAGTGTTTACTGACCGCAATGCTAGGCTGGTGGAAGAAAATAAAATTCTTTCCGAAGCTATTCAGCCTCTTGGATTCCCTACCAGGGGTGAGGAAGGGAACAGGCCAGGGGAAGTAGATGCTTGGACCAACAAGCTCTCGGAGGTTGGGTGAGATGTGAGGATGCTGGGTCGCCTGGTGCGGGGCTATGGCGGCGGGCAGTTGTTCTATTCACATGAGCCCCTGCACTTGGTTTGGCACAGGTCCCCAGAAGAACATCAGTCAAGCCCTCATTAAATGGCAGCAAGGGTTCTGTGGTGGAGACATCAGGCTGCAGGACCTCTGTCAAGACATTGGTCTTGAGTGCCATAGTAGGAAGCTGCAGGTCCAAGACCTCCGCAGCCCTATGCACCACCATTGTGAAGAAAGCCCATCTTCCATAGCTAGGTTAGGAGGGGAAACCATGACAGGCTCTGAAGAGGTATCCAAACCACTGGCATCACCAGTTCCTCATACCAGTCCATTTCTTCTGTGTAAGGCAGGACTTCTAAGCAGGCCTGAGTCCCCTCCCAATCTTCCTCCAATCCTAGCCCTTCCGAATAAAGCGGAGGATACGACAGAGCCCACAGCCTCTGTGGGCACTGGTCTCAGCATCTGTGGACGCCCAACTGGCTCTGTGTCATTGGGGATAAGCATGGGGCTGATGCTGCCCGTGGGCGCCGGCGATGTTGAGGGTCTTGGCATTGGGGATGGTCAAATGGGAGCTGTAGGAGAGTAGGGTCTGCAATCCTATGATCACCCCAGATTTTTGCTTTTTGCTTCACTGGTTTACGACTTCCCTGGCTGTGGGCCTGCTAATCAGACCCACAGCCTAGCTTTTCTCTCTCTAAATTGACGTGTACCTTAGGTGCATTTACCAATTGGTACTGGGCCACCTTATCAGTCCCTGTATCCAGGGCATAGGTGTACCCAGGGCCTACCAGGGGCTGCAGCATGTATTATGCCACCCCTGGCTGGCCATCTAAATCTGACACAACTGGCTGCACGACAGCTGGGGCAAGGTGGTGTAATCACCCTTTGCTTTAGATATAGTATACCTATATCTAACCCTAAAATGGACACATGTATTCCTATCAGTCACTCCTATGGCAGGCCTTAACAATCCTGAAGGCAGAGTGCTTGGAATCGTGTGAGATGGTGATCTGGCATGAGCTGAGCCCGTTCGCAGCTTGCGGAACCAAGTCCTAATAGCTGTTCCATGATAACGCGTACCATATACTCTTAAGTGCATTATAACCCTCGCGGTTATTTGCCAACTTTGGTATCGCTTTATCAAAACATGTCGAGTAAGGTGTCATACGAATTGGAATACTAACCCCTCGCCAATTCTGGCAACGGGGTTAGCATTCCACCCTTCTATAGGGACACGACATGTATGTAACTGTGAACCCCGGTTAAAGTTAACTCGAGCCTCAGCATCACAAAATGGATGCTGCCATCACAGACCCAAGTATGACCTCCTGCTGCTGGGAGTCCTTCCAGCGAAGAGAGCTTGGACAGAGGGTTTCCTGTCAGGGGTGGTGCTAGCACCATCCCAGACAGGGTTTTGTGTATCCCAGGTAGGCAGGGCTCAGAGGAAGGTGACTGCAAGTGGCACCCCGGTGCTCACTGTGCATATGCCGGCTTGAACCAGTTCCAGGGGCACACCAGCCCCTGAGCTGGGGAAAGTCCGGACAGGGAGAGGGGAGAGGGGTGTAACCACCCCCCTTCCTGGTCCCACCCATGGGCAGGACCTAGTCGCGTGCCAGCCCCTTTCTTTAGAATAAAGGCAGGAGCGGGGACCCTTCCAAATTAGATCATCTTTGAATCCTGAAACTACTTTCCACAAAAGGAACTCTCGACTTCTTCTCAAGATTTCTCCCTTGTGACTAAGGAGTAGTCACCCTGCATCAGCAGGCACCAACTAAGTATCTTGCGGTTTGCTGCACGTCCTTCCTCCGGAACCAGACCGACCAGCACGACGAGACCCAGACTCCCTGCCATCTCTGACCTCTACCTGCCTCTACAGCACAGCTGAGAACCGTGGGTGCGACGAGACCAGAGGAACCGGCCATCATCAGAACCTGCCCGACACTGACCCAGCACGACCGCCGAGGGACCCTCGAGTGGGTGCACTGGGGTAAGAGAAGCCCCAACCCCAAGCAGCACGAGCACCGAAGTCCAGCCCCCCAGCATCCATCAGATCTGCCTGGGGCCCTTTTACTTCTGTGTTGCTTGCCACGTTGTCCGGTCACTTGCCCGTTGGCTAGTGACCCTCCAGACGACGTCCTACATTTGTTTCACCGCTGGTCTAGCTCCTCTAGACTGGCCCTGGTCTCCTCTTGAAGGGGAACTTCCACAGACCCTCCTGGTCCACTCTAGACGCCATTTTGTGTCGCCACGTGGGCTTGCCTTAGCCAAGGCTTGTTGCCTCCTTCAACGGATCCAGCATTGCCAGCAGCAGACATCCGATGTGAGACAGCTCGCAGACCTCCAGCCTGGTCGACATCAGCGCCCTGGTCCGGCAAGCAGCAGAATCCAGTGTCACTTCTTCACCTGGCCGAGTGACCTCGTCCGGTGCCATCCTGGTGCCCACCTAATCACTGGCTAGTGATTCAGAACTTGGTCCCCTCTGCTTAGAGGTATCCTTCTTCACTGATCCACCCTTGGATCAGCCCGGAACATCTTCACTGGTCGCCTGCCAGCAACTACTTTCTTCAGGCTCCTGAGTATCAACGAGGATTCCCGACGTCACTTGAACCCTGTGCAGCCGCAGCCCCTGGGCTAGGTAAACCGAGTACCACGGTGCTCTAGCACAGGTCCACTCTCTAAGTGTCCAGATCCTTTTTCGTTTCAGCTCTACCTAGTCGGGTTCGCCCGATAACACTAACTTTGCATTTTACTAGCATCCATAGACTTTGTTCCGCATCCCGCGTGAGAGTGCACACTCTGCACCCGATCTCCCTAGGCCTCCTGCTCCTAACCTGAAGGTTCTGTAGTGTAGTCCTAGCGATCCTTAAGCCTCTGGATCGAGTTACTTACCTGCTAGTATTTCGCATTCCACTTTTGTAGTATATGGTTTTTCGTGCCCCTCGGGCCTTTGTGTAAATTGTGCAACTTAAAGTATTTTCTTAGGAGTTTTGTTGTGTGCTTAGCTCCCTGACTCATAAAGAGATCAGGGTAGACTTGTTATAAATAAATATCCTTTTATTTTCATAACAACTTGTGTGGTGTCCTTTCACTTGGTGTTCAAGGGGTATATGTGATGGTATAACAGCTGGCTTAACACGCCCTCTAGAGTTTAGCCTAAAGAATGCTTTTGTCCACGCTACTAGGATAGCTGGTCTATAAGGTTGACTTACAACCAATCATCAATAAGGGTCGTTTGGAATGATACATAGTGATCACTAGAATAGTGAGCACTGCATATCAGGCCAACTTCTCACATTGGTGAGCAGCGGTTGGGATTTGAGCTTGCTGTTATTTGACCACACGTATCCTAAGAATATCATTTGAAAGATCACATAAGTACCAAGGTACATATAACTTAGCTTAGAATACTCTGAGTTCTACTGAACCAGCTGTTGTAGTTTAACAGGGCTTAGCACACCCTGACTACAACTCTTAGCAAGAGATCAGTAAGCAAACAAATAGTGTAGGTAAGTGCACCACTTACACCTCGCTAGAAAAGCATGTCAGACAAAGGAGGGAACTCAGAGGCCCCCCTTGTGTCAGTTGACCCTCCACAGGTCATATCAAGATATGCAGCTCTTAGCTTCCAGGAGATGAGACAAGTGTGTACCTCCAGGAAGCTAAAACAGTGTTCGAACCCTACCATCCCATTCCTGATTGGTCTCTTAGAGACTTATGATGCCAGGAGGGCTTCTAACACAGGCCCTCCTAATCCAGCTGGGACCATGCCCCCCTTAGAGGGAACCCTTGGGTACCCTGACCTCAACCTCAATGGAGCAGTGAGTGAAGGAGAGGAAGAGGATCAGGAGTTGTCAGGGGATGAGGCAGACAAGGGTCAGGTAGAAGTCAGTAGACTCACCAGGACCAACTTAAGCAGGCATGAAAATGGACTTGGGGGACCCCCAGGGCCACTCTCAGGCAGACTTAACATTGGGAGTAGACGAGTTAGGTCTCTATCCAGAGGCTCTAACAGATCCATTCGAACCAATGGCTCTCAGACCTCTTCTCACAGAGGGATGACATCCCCTCAGAGGAGAGAGCATGAGTCAAAGATGAGGGAAGTCAATCTGAGGATTGAAAGGGAAGAACTTGCCCTGGCCAAAGAGAGACTTGCCTTTGCTAGAGAGCAGAAATTGAGTGGGGCAGACCCCACTGGTGGCAGCATTTTACCTAGAAAAAAGGACAGGAGTTTAGACACTAGACACCTGAGTAAGATAGTGCCCCCCTTTAAACAAGGGGATGACATCCACAAATGGATGACTGCTTTGGAGAGGGCCTGCACTGTCCAGTGCGTCCCCCAGAGTCAGTGGGCAGTTATCTTGTGGCTCTCCTTTGAAGGCAAAGGTAGAGGTAAGCTCCTCACTACTAGAGCTGAGGATGCTAACAATTACCAAGTCCTGAAAAATACACTGATTGATGGGTTTGGCTTAACAACTGAGCAGTACAGGTTGCTGTTCAGAGACACCCAGAAAATTCAGTCTCAGGATTGGTCTGACTTTGTGGATTGTGCCACTAAGGCTTTGGAAGGCTGGTTGCTGGGCAGTAAGGTTACTGATTATACAGGGTTGTACAATCTGATCATGAGAGAACATATTTTAAATAACTGTTAGAACCAGTTGTTGCATCAGCACCTGGTTGACTCAGATCTGACCTCTCCCCAAGAATTGGGAAAGAAGGCAGACAGATGGGTCAGAACAAGGGTTAAGCAGAACCAGACTCAGAACCAGGGTGGTCAGAAGAAAGCAGACCAAAAGGGTAGTAATAAGAATGAACAAAATGACCAGAAGTCTTCGACAGGTCCCCAACAAACCAAAGAGGGTGGGGGTCAGGCTTCACAGCAGAAAAAGAAGACTCAAGAAGGCCAGTCAAAAAGGTGGTGCCAATACTGTAAAAGTAAAACTCACTGGTTTAGTGAGTGCACCAAGAAAGGAGGGCAAACTCCTACCACTACAGCCCCTAAGGCACCTGCACCCCCTAGTACAGTCAGTAGTGGTAGTGCACCTCCCAAGGGATTAGTTGGGTTAACCTTGGGATCTGAGGGGTATGACAACCTAGTTGGCACACTCACTCAGGCTGTCCTTGTCTGTACAGGGGATATGGATATATCCCCTGATGCAAGTCCCAATACTTTGGGCAAATACAGGAAGACACCTTTTATTAATGGAAAAATGGCTCAGGCCTACAGGGACACTTGTGCCAGTGTCACAATGGTGACACCCAGCTTTGTGGACCCTGGACAGATCATACTAGGTACAGACTACCTAGTGACCAATGCCAGCAATGTCACTACCCACCATAGTATGGCAATTGTTGATTTCTCCTGGGGAGGGGTAAGTGGCCAAAAGAAAGTTGTGGTTAGTTCAGACCTCCCAGTTGAATGTTTGTTGGGCAATGATTTGGAAACATCACTATGGTCAGAAGTGGAGCAGAGGACGCACATGGAAATGTTAGGCTTGCCAGCACATGTCCTTGCTGTGACTAGGTCACAGGCCAGAAGATGCCCCACTGAACAGGTGCTGGATCCTGGAACAATGGACCAGACACCTTCCAAGAGAAAGAGCAGTAGGGTTAAGGCATTGTCTTCCCCCTTGCCCCAGGTTGTGGATCAAGTCTCAGAGGAGGCTGACCTCAAAGAACTGAGGGAAACTGAGTCTAAAGAATTTGAACCTGATCAGGTTGAGTTTCTGGGTTCAGGGGGACCCTCCAGGGAAGACCTGGGGAAGGCACAGTTAGACTGCCCTTCTCTTGAACCCCTCAGACAGCAGGCTGCTGCTGAGGCTGCAGGGAACGCCACAGGTGCCCACAGGGTATACTGGGATGATGGACTCCTGTACTCTGAAGCAAGAGACCCCAAACCTGGTGCAACCAGGAGGCTGGTCATCCCCTTGTCACAGAGAGGTTTCCTTCTTACCTTGGCCCATGAGATTCCCCTTGCAGGACACTTAGGCCAGAATAAGACTTGGGACAGGCTTGTCTCACACTTTCACTGGCCTCACATGAATGAAGATACCAGGGAGTTTTGTCGCTCCTGTGTCACTTGCCAAGCCAGTGGTAAGTCAGGTGGCACAACAAAGGCCTCCCTCATACCACTACCTGTGGTGGGGGTACCCTTTGAAAGAGTGGGGATTGACATTGTTGGTCCAATGGAACCCCAGACAGCATCAGGGCACAAGTTTATACTGGTGGTGGTGGACCATGCCACCAGGTATCCTGAACCTATTCCCCTTAGGACCACTACAGCACCTGTTGTGGCAAGAGCCCTAGTTGGAGTGTTCTCCAGAGTGGGCTTCCCTAAGGAGGTTGTCTCTGACAGAGGTGCAAACTTCATGTCAGGATATCTGACTGCAATGTGGAAGGAATGTGGTGTCAACTACAAGTTCACCACACCCTATCATCCACAGTGCAATGGGCTTGTTGAAAGGTTCAACAGGACCCTAAAAGGGATGATTCATGGACTACCTGAAAAGCTCAGGCGTAGATGGGATGTCCTGATACCCTGCCTTTTGTTTGCTTATAGAGAAGTCCCACAGAAGGGGGTTGGCTACAGCCCTTTTGAACTTTTGTATGGACATCCTGTAAGAGGACCCCTTTGTTTGGTGAAGGAAGGATGGGAGAGACCTCTCAAAAAGCCTGCAACCAACATTGTGGACTATGTACTTGGTCTCCGCTCCAGGATGGCTGAGTATATGGAAAAGGCTTCTAAAAACCTTGAGGCAAGCCAAGAACTCCAAAAAGCTTGGCATGACCAAAAGGCTGTCCTGACTGTGTACAAGCCTGGACAGAAGGTGTGGGTGTTGGAGCCAGTGGTCCCAGCAGCACTCAAAGACAAATGGTCTGGGCCCCACACAATCATTGAGCAAAAGGGAGAGGTCACCTACCTTGTGGACCTTGGAACTCCCAGGAGCCCCCTCAGGGTGCTCCATGTGAATAGGCTCAAAGCATATGTCGACAGGAAGGACATGAGCTTGCTCATGGCCACAGATGAGGGACAGGAGGAGGAGAGTGACCCTCTCCCAGACCTGCTCACTCAGAACCCTGATGATGGGTCAGTAGATGGTGTTGTCTTTTGTGGCAGCCTCTCTGAGCATCAGCAAAAGGATTGCAAACAAGTTCTTCAATCCTTTACACATATGTTCTCTCTGACACCCAGTCAGACCAATTGGTGTACCCATGAGGTTGACACTGGGGACAGTCTGCCAGTTAAGAGTAAAATCTACAGACAGCCTGATCATGTCAGAGACTGCATCAAGACAGAGGTGCAGAAAATGTTGGAGCTTGGAGTCATTGAGCCCTCAGATAGCCCTTGGGCTAGTCCAGTAGTTCTAGTGCCAAAGCCTCACACCCAGGGTGGTAAGAAAGAGATGAGGTTTTGCGTAGACTACAGAGGCCTCAATGCAGTCACTAAGACTGATGCCCACCCAATACCAAGGGCAGATGAACTTATAGATAGATTGGCTTCTGCCAACTACTTAAGCACATTTGACCTGACAGCTGGGTATTGGCACATCAGGTTAGCTGAGGAAGCCAACCCCAAGACAGCATTTTCTACCCCTGGTGGGCATTATCAGTTTGTGGTAATGCCCTTTGGTTTGAAAAATGCACCTGCCACCTTCCAAAGGCTGGTGAATCAAGTTCTCACTGGGCTGGATGACTTCTGTGCAGCATATCTTGATGATATAGCTGTCTTTAGTTCCACCTGGGAGGATCACCTGGTCCACCTGAGGAAAGTGTTAGGGGCACTGCAGAAAGCAAGTCTCACTATCAAGGCCGCAAAGTGCCAGATAGGGCAGACACAGGTTATATACTTGGGCCACCTTGTAAATGGAGGCCAAGTTCAGCCACTGGAGAGCAATATACAGTCCATCAAGGACTGGGCTCCTCCAACCACCCAGACTCAAGTTCGAGCTTTCTTGGGCCTGACTGGTTATTACAGGAAATTTGTCAGAAATTATGGATCAATTGTGACTCCACTTAATGACCTGACAAGTAAAAAGATGCCAAAGAAAGTTCAGTGGACAGCAGGCTGTCAAAAAGCATTCGATGACCTAAAGCAGGCCATGTGCACAGCACCTATCCTAAAGAGTCCAGACTACTCCAAACCATTCATTGTCCAAACAGATGCTTCTGAGTTGGGTGTGGAAGCTGTTCTATCTCAGCTGAATTTTGATGGTCATGACCAGCCCATTGCTTTTATTAGCAGAAGGCTGACCCCCAGAGAGAAAAATTGGTCAGCTATTGAGAGGGAGGCCTTTGCTGTGGTTTGGGCCCTGAAGAAATTGAGGCCATACTTGTTTGGCACTCATTTCAAGATTCAGACCGACCATAAGCCCCTCTTGTGGCTAAATCAGATGAAGGGTGAAAACCCCAAACTACTTAGGTGGTCCATTTCCCTACAGGGGATGGATTGTACAGTGGAGCATAGACCTGGCACTGATCATGGCAATGCAGATGGGCTCTCCAGGTATTTCCACTTAGAGCAAGAAGACTCACCTGGTCAAGGTTAGTTTATTGTCCCAAAGTTTGGGGGGGGGGGTCATGTAGGAGAGTAGGGTCTGCAATCCTATGATCACCCCAGATTTTTGCTTTTTGCTTCACTGGTTTACGACTTCCCTGGCTGTGGGCCTGCTAATCAGACACACAGCCTAGCTGTTCTCGCTCTAAATTGACGTGTACCTTAGGTGCATTTACCAATTGGTACTGGGCCACCTTATCAGTCCCTGTATGCAGGGCATAGGTGTACCCAGGGCCTACCAGGGGCTGCAGCATGTATTATGCCACCCCTGGCTGGCCATCTAAATCTGATACAACTGGCTGCACGACAGCTGGGGCAAAGTGGTGTAATCACCCTTTGCTGTAGATATAGTATACCTATATCTAACCCTAAAATGGACACACAGATTCCTATCAGTCACTCCTATGGCAGGCCTTGACAATCCTGAAGGCAGAGTGCTTGGAATCGTGTGAGATGGTGCTCTGGCATGAGCTGAGCCCGTTTGCAGCTTGCTGAACCAAGTCCTAATAGCTGTTCCATGATAACGCGTACCATATACTCTTAAGTGCATTATAACCCTCGCGGTTATTTGCCAACTTTGGTATCGCTTTATCAAAACATGTCGAGTAAGGTGTCATACGAATTGGAATACTAACCCCTCGCCAATTCTGGCAACGGGGTTAGCATTCCACCCTTCTAGAGGGACACGACATGTATGTAACTGTGAACCCCGGTTAAAGTTAACTCGAGCCTCAGCACCACAAAATGGATGCTGCCACCACAGACACAAGTCTGACCTCCTGCTGCTGGGAGTCCTTCCAACGAGGAGAGCTTGGACAAAGGGTTTCCTGTCAGGGGCGGTGCTAGCACCATCCCAGACAGGGTTTTGTGTATCCCAGGGAGGCAGGGCTCAGAGGAAGGTGACTGCAAGTGGCACCCCGGTGCTCACTGTGCATATGCCGGCTTGAACCAGTTCCAGGGGCACACCAGCCCCTGAGCTGGGGAAAGTCCGGACAGGGGAGAGGGGTGTAACCACCCCCCTTCCTGGTCCCACCCATGGGCAGGACCTAGTCGCGTGCCAGCCCCTTTCTTTAGAATAAAGGCAGGAGCGGGGACCCTTCCAAATTAGATCATCTTTGAATCCTGAAACTACTTTCCACGAAAGGAACTCTCGACTTCTTCTCAAGATTTCTCACTTGTGACTAAGGAGTAGTCACCCTGCATCAGCAGGCACCAACTAAGTATCTTGCGGTTTGCTGCACGTCCTTCCTCCGGAACCAGACCGACCAGCACTACGAGACCCGGACTCCCTGCCATCTCTGACCTCTACCTGCCTCTACAGCACAGCTGAGAACCGTGGGTGCGACGACACCAGAGGAACCGGCCATCATCAGAACCTGCACGACACTGACCCAGCACGACCGCCGAGGGACCCTCGAGAGGGTGCACTGGGGTAAGAGAAGCCCCAACCCCAAGCAGCACGAGCACCGAAGTCCAGCCCCCCAGCATCCATCAGATCTGCGTGGGGCCCTTTTGCTTCCGTGTTGCTTGCCACGTTGTCCGGTCACTTGCCCGTTGGCTAGTGACCCTCCAGACGACGTCCTACGTTTGTTTCGCCGCTGGTCTAGCTCCTCTAGACTGGCCCTTGTCTCCTCTTGAAGGGGAACTTCCTCGGACCCTCCTGGTCCACTCTAGACGCCATTTTGTGTCGCCACGTGGGCTTGCCTTAGCCAAGGCTTGTTGCCTCCTTCAACGGATCCAGCATCGCCAGCAGCAGACATCCGACGTGAGACAGCTCGCAGACCTCCAGCCTGGTCGACATCAGCGCCCTGGTCCGCGCAGCAGCAGAATCCAGTGTCACTTCTTCACCTGGCCGAGTGACCTCGTCCGGTGCCATCCTGGTGCCCACCTAATCACTGGCTAGTGATTCAGAACTTGGTCCCCTCTGCTTACAGGTATCCTTCTTCACTGATCCACCCTTGGATCAGCCCGGAACATCTTCACTGGTCGCCTGCCAGCAACTACTTTCTTCAGGCTCCTGAGTATCAACGAGGATGCCCGACGTCACTTGAACCCTGTGCAGCCGCAGCCCCTGGGCTAGGTAAACCGAGTACCACGATGCTCTAGCACAGGTCCACTCTCTAAGTGTCCAGATCCTTTTTCGTTTCAGCTCTACCTAGTCGGGTTCGCCCGATAACACTAACTTTGCATTTTACTAGCATCCACAGACTTTGTCCCGCATCCCGCGTGAGAGTGCACACTCTGCACCCGATCTCCCTAGGCCTCCTGCTCCTAACCTGAAGGTTCTGTAGTGTAGTCCTAGCGATCCTTAAGCCTCTGGATCGAGTTACTTACCTGCTAGTATTTCGCATTCCACTTTTGTAGTATATGGTTTTTCGTGCCCCTCGGGCCTTTGTGTAAATTGTGCAACTTAAAGTATTTTCTTAAGAGTTTTGTTGTGTGCTTAGCTCCCTGACTCATAAAGAGATCAGGGTAGACTTGTTATAAATAAATATCCTTTTATTTTCATAACAACTTGTGTGGTGTCCTTTCACTTGGTGTTCAAGGGGTATATGTGATGGTATAACAGCTGGCTTAACACGCCCTCTAGAGTTTAGCCTAAAGACTGCTCTTGTCCATGCTACTAGGATAGCTGGTCTATAAGGTTGACTTACAACCAATCATCAATAAGGGTCGTTTGGAATGATACATAGTGATCACTAGAATAGTGAGCACTGCATATCAGGCCAACTTCTCACAGGAGCGACCGGTCTGGATCTGGGAACAGATCCATGAGGAGCCTTAGGTGCTAGAGCCGCCGGCGGAAAAAACCCAGAGGAGGTCCTTCCTCTGAGCCAACTTGGCCCAAAGGCATACAGGCAGGATCAGGCCACACAAACATGGCGTCATACAACTCTTAACTGGGGGGGTCGTTCTCGACCTTGGATAGGGAGGGAAACCTGGAGTGGACCTAGGCACCCACTCCATGGAGCGGAGCCTCAAACGCTGAGTATCCTCCGGTGACAGATGGAGCGAAGTCGCAGCATGCTTCGACTTCTTGTGTTTCTTATAGTGCTTCTTACCTGACCCCTTCGAAGATTTGGATCCCCTGGAACAGAGCTTGGAAATTTCTCTCGACCAAGGACAAGATCTCCAAGGCGCCGGACACCAGGTCACAAGCAGTTTTAGGGACCACTCCCTTAAAGCTTTCAGCACCATGGCCCGGCCGTCGGAGCACAACTTCGGGTCATGGTCATGCTCCAGGCACCAGGGCCATTACTAGGACTTTTGGAACCCTGGGAAGAAAGGGAATGTGTGAGGCCCCCCTAATTTCCTTGTAACGTGAAATCACAGAAAATAACATAATAGAAAGTGCCATCAATTGACTATTGTTGAGCGACTTTGCAAGAAGCAGCTTTCTGGGGGGCGTATATCAGTAAAACAAAAACATAAATATCAACACTAATAAAATAAGCACACATTTTAAATTTCAATTAACTGGCAAAAAACATATTATTCACTCTTGATGGAAATGTGTGGCCTAGGTCTCTCCAAAACTTATAAGTTCAATCAAATGTTAATTTGTTTCCAGATTAGAGACATATATGTGTATGCAGTATTTATATAGCCCAAACCAAGCCGCAAGGCTGCATCATGATTTATTCTTCTTTTTTTTCTTTTTATGTTGAGTATTCGCTGTTACCTAAATAGGAGCTGACTTCAGGCTGTCCGGATGAATATTGGAAGAACAGTCTTGATCCTTGGGGCCTAACTGGGAAAGGCTTTTTTCTGAGTTTTTTCCACGTTTTAGCACATTTTCGTCTTCCATCTGAAGGTGTCCTTGCTGCAGGTGTGTGGAGAGTCACTGGAGATCTCAAGCTTGTCATCCAAGAAGGTAGGGGCGTCAGTCGCAGAGTGCAACCTTAGCCTAAAGCAGCGGAGCACTGTACAGGGTCAATGACAAGAATAAAGTCAAGGAGCGATGGGAAAGGTAGCTGGTTTGTGGACTGTTAACGCATTGCGATAGCTTTGCAAATAATGCGGCTGAGCTTGAAGATGGTCCAGGCCAGCAAGGGGGACCTGTGGAGTTCCGGCATGGTGTTATGGTGGGGTCATATTTCCTCATGCCATAGTGAGGTGTGCTGCAGTATGTAGAATGCCCTTAAGGGGAGCAGCATGGATTACAATTTTAAGATGGTTTCCCAGATGCCCAGTGCGAGACAGGGAATGCGCAAAAACATATGAAAGCAAATACAACAGTTGAAATAGCTTGACATCTTTAAAACTATTTTGCATGTAGCCAGGTTCTGAGCTGGGATGGTGCAGTGAGCTAAAAAACGGTGATGGATCAAGCCCTGATCTTTGGACTGGGTAAGAGTGGTCTGCTCAATTCAGACACTCTGTTCATCACCACCCCCTTTTCTGAATCGTTTTTGGCCACTATAGGTGTGGCAGGGTATACTCAGACATGAGTCCCTTTCTCACTGCACCATCAGGATTCAAGCAAGCCGGGCCGAAGACGGCTGAAATGCCAGAAACCGGTCCCCCGGTAGCTTGTTTCCTTTCTGGTGAAGAATTGGCTTGGTAGTTTAGTCTGCCCTGTTCCCATGATGCACTGGGCCAGGGACAGACTGATTTGCATGTAGCCAGGTTCTGAGCTGGGATGGTGCAGTGAGCTAAAAAACGGTGATGGATCAAGCCCTGATCTTTGGACTGGGTAAGAGTGGTCTGCTCAATTCAGACACTCTGTTCATCACCACCCCCTTTTCTGAATCGTTTTTGGCCACTATAGGTGTGGCAGGGTATACTCAGACGTGAGTCCCTTTCTCACTGCACCATCAGGATTCAAGCAAGCCGGGCCGACGACGGCTGAAACGCCAGAAACCGGTCCCCGGAAGCTTGTCTCCTTTCCAGTGAAGAATTGGCTTGGTAGTCTGGTCTGCCCTGTTCCCATGATGCACTGGGCCAGGGACCGACTAATTTGCATGTAGCCAGGTTCTGAGCTGGGATGGTGCAGTGAGCTAAATAACGGTGATGGATCAAGCCCTGATCTTTGGACTGGGTAAGAGTGGTCTGCTTCATTCAGACACTCTGTTCATCACCACCCCCTTTTCTGAATCATCTTTAAAAGGCATCGGCCTAGTCACTGGCAAGTACCAGAAATTACTGGAACAAAATCATATGTAGGCTAAAAGGGTTGGATGTCATGTGCCGCGGCTACAACACCCCTACCAAAGTCCTCTGAAGCCTTTAAATGTTCAGATACTAATAATTAGTGTGCACTTATATGGTTCCAGAGTGCATTTCATTTTACAAATTAGCATGATGCAGATTCAGTTAACAGATTTTTTAAACATCTTTTTATTAAACAGTTGCTCAGCATACATGAACAGGTTCATACATGTAAAATCACGACAGACCATGCAAGAATAGAAATACACCATGTTTATAGTGTCCATTAAAGTCAACTAGATAACAAAGGCTTCCGGCTGTACAATAGGTACATCTCAGCATAGTTAATATACTATTTAAGCCTCTTTTATTTAACCGATTTGAGATACATCTCCTCTCATTTGATTCCTTTTATTAGTGAACAATACCTGGAAAGCACACGTTTAAATGCAATTAAAAAAAGCTGCGAGCCAGGCCCACTAATCGGTCTGTTTCCTTGGGCCTCACAGTGCTGGACTATGGCTGCAAGGCCCATGGGAGAGCGGCCAGGTCTCTATGGTTGCGCCTGATCATTATTTTAACAGCATGGATAGTATTTTCATGTCTAAAACAGAGCAAAAAGTGGAGAAGTGTGGCTTAATGATTAGAGCGGCAGACCCTGATGCAGAGGTCTAGCCCGGGACCAGGGTTCAATTCCCCGCCTCGGCGGTTCTTGGGCTCAAAATTCCACGGACCTGATAATTCTCGCTTCGGTGCCTATTCCAATCATGGAGTCCCACTCTGCAACTCTGGGCAATAGATTGCTTAATCTCCACAACGGCCCCCACAACGCTAAGGATGCCTGGCCTCCACCTTGGGGGTGCCCAGGAGTGGACGCCTCACAGGGAAAGCCAGGATGGGTTCCACAGAGGTATTCGTACAAGCGCCTTGAGACCCTTGCGGGTGAGTAGTGCGCTATACAAGTATCAATTTTTTTTTACAAAAAAGCTTGAACTTCTAGGGATATAACAATATAGAACAAAATATCCGTGCTCCATCAGCTCAGCAGAATCTCTCAAATTGCACAAAATATAAAGACCAATGTTGTAAGCAGAGGTCTTCAGATTGGTGGACCTCCATTTATCACAGTGGGACATCAGCCCCTGCAGGGACTGACATGAATTCAAGCATTCCATCCTTTGCTTTTCTGTATACTTTAGTGAGTCGCCCTAAGTGGGGCGGGTATGCCCAGACGTGGGTCCCATGCACACTGTGTCACTGGAACCAAGCAGCAGTGGCTGATGATCTCTAACTAGGGCAACCCCTGTCCTGGGTTTCTTGTGCTCTGGGTCAGGGTGGACCTGGCCTGGCAGTTCAGTCTGGACTGTTCCCATTGGAGCGGGGTCAAGGCTGATTGCACGTGGCTGGGTCCAAACTGAGGTGGCATGTTGGCAAAATAACAATGGAGTGGGATGCAGCCTGAGTAATTACCAGTTACAGTGATTAATTCAAGCATCCATCCATCACTTTTTGTATATCTTTTTGTGGACATTAAAATACAGCCGTAATTTTGGTGCACTGGACCCATAACCCCAGGAGGTCACGGCCACCCTGTGCTTGCTGCACTATTGATAGCTGTGCCCTTCAGAGGGACCTCTTGCCCTGGGCCTTGAAGGCATGAACCAGTGCTGCGAGGCCCAGAACAGCAGGCTTCCTCCCTTGAGCCTCTCAGCACTGGACCATGGCTGCTAGGTCCAGGGGAGGAGGGACCTTTCCTGCCAATGGCAGCTCTGGACCATGGCTGCTAGGTCCAGGGGAGGAGGGACCTTTCCTGCCAATGGCAGCACTGGACCATGGCTGCTAGGTCCAGGGGAGGAGGGACCTTTCCTGCCATTGGCAGCTCTGGATCATGGCTGTGCGGTGCATGAGAGATGAAACCAGTGGCATAGTAATGTGGCCATGGGCCCTGATGCAAGAATATGTTGCTGGACAGTAAAATGCAGCCATAATAGGAGTGCTTGAGCCTTGGTGCCACTGCACCTGCTACACTACTGATAGCTACACCCTTGTGAGAGGCCCCCAGTGAGCCTCACAGTCATACTCCTGCTCTGTTAAGCTCATGGACTGGTCCCTCCTCTCATGAGTGTCCAACTATGGCCAGCTGCAATGCCCGGAGGAGGGAGGGCCTCTCCCGAGCCTCACAGCTCTGGAACATGTCTGCAAGGCCCATGGAAGAGAGACAAGTAGCACAGCAATGGTGCCATGGCCAAGCAATGCTACACCATGGCTACGAGGCATTGGGTAGGGGCCTCCACTCACCTAGGCCTCGCAACCGTGGTCTAGTGCTGTGGGGGCCAGTAGAGGGGACCCAGGATAGGACAGCTCTCTACCATTCGCCTTACAACAATAGTGTAACACTGCAAGCCCAGGGGAAAGGTGTTTGCTCCCATGGACCACCTCTCCATGATCCACAGCTGTGAGGCCCATGAGAGTGTTGGCCTCACAGCTCTGATGTAGTGCTACAAGGCCCATGGAATTAGGTCCCACCTTCCTGGGCTTTACATCCATGGTCTGGTGCTGTGAGACTCCGGGTAGGGGAGTCCCCTTCACTTGGCCTCACAGCCATGGTCCCCAGCCATAGCTGCAAGAGCTAAGTAGGGTGTCTAATTTTCCATTATCACTTCCATTGACAAATTATGCCACTGGAGAAACAATGCACATTTAGAGACACATTTTGTGTGCAGAAAACTTGGAAGACCCCGATTTGGCGATGGCGGTCCCCTCTAGGTACACACTATATAGACAAGACCGAGCAGGCAAATGAGAGGGTGGGCTGGCCATCCTGTTTGGAAATACGTGGAAAGGGATTTTTGCCTCCCAAATAAATGGGCCTACCCTTGAATCCCTACTATTCAAAATTCTGATAGATAACAACCATACCTTTATTGGTATGTTATGCTATCGACCCCCGGGTTCCAGGGCTGATTTTTTGAAGGACATAGGCAGCTCCCTGGATGCAATATCGGACTTCACGCTCTTGGGTGACTTCAATTTTCACCTTGAGGATCCAATAAATAGTGACGCTGTACAATTTATTGATATTGCAAACAGCATGGGCCTCACTCAGCAAGTGACCGGCAGTACGCATTCTGTGGGCCATCTGCTTGATGTAGTATTTACCAGCAACAATTATCTATAATGCCTTCCATCACTTCCGCTTGTCCGGTCGGACCATAAAGCTGTTATCGTTTTGTTTCTTGTACAAAATCCTCAAACAAAGAAATTGATAAACAGGCAGTTGAAAAGGGTCCGGCCATGGAATAAGTTGGCATTGGACTCTTTTGAAAATGCCTTAGCCCAAAATCCACCGCAATTTTTAGAGGACCCAATTGCATTGGTCGCTGCATTTGAGGAATGGCTGAGAAAGTCAATAGATCAGGCACTACTAGCCAAATGCATTTTTAGCCATAGGTCTAGACCCACTGAACCTTGGTATTTGGAACAGCTTAGGCTACAAAAACAAAAATGTCGCCATCTGGAAAGAAAGTGGAGATCCTCATAGGAGTTGGAGGATAAAGTTATCTATAAACTAGCCTTGCTCAAGTACAAAAAACTTGTTTATAAGTGAAAACGTGTTATTTTACCACGGACATACTAACCGCAAAAAATTCCTCTAAGGAACTTTTTTCGACAGTAAAAAAGTTAGCCAAGTGCTTTGAGGCAATAGATTCACCTAAAAACCAGGCATTTTGTAACACAGTGGCTACTTTTTTCCAAGATACAGTTAAGGCCGTTTATAATAGATTTGCCAGATCCATGGATCTTCATTAGAGGCTGCAGCAGCATCTGGGGCTGTTAGCATCATCCCCGGAGCCCCCGTTGAATCTGGGGACCGTCCTGAACTATGTGCTTTCCTGACTCTGACCACAGAAGAGACGGTAAACCTTCTGTGGTCCACTAAATCGGGTTCCGCATTGGACCCATGCCCCCGAAAATGTTTCCATATTTTACCAGAGATATTTGCCTTCCATTTAACTCCTATCTTTAATCAAATGTTCTCCTCTGGTATATTCCCCGCTAGCTGGAAGCTGGCATCTGTGCTCCCTCTTCTGAAAAAGCCAAATTTAGATGGGGCAGATCCCAACAACTACCGCCCGATCGCTGGACTTCTGCTGCCGGCATAGATGGTGGAGAAAGCCACGAATGGCATTCTATCAGAATATATCAAGAGGCATGGTTTTTTGGATGACACCCAGTTCGGATTCCGAAAACATCATAGTACCGAACTGGCTCTGATTACATCATCTGAATTGATTAGGCAGACAGTTGACGCAGGTGGCAATGCAGCACTTGCGCTGTTGACCTTTTCGCCGCATTTGATACAGTGTACCACCAGAAACTGTTGGAAGTTCTGAGGGGGATCGGTATCAAATGGAAAGCATTCACTCTATTTGAATCATTCTTGTCCGGCAGGGAGCAATTCGTGGCCCTAGATGAGTTAAAGTCACCTAACTTTACATTACCATGCGGGGTGCCACAGGGGTCGGTTTTTGATCCCAACTCTTTTTAATGTCTATGTTGCACCGCAGGCGTGGCGGATCAGTTCCCTGGGTTTCTCGGCTATTTCCTATGTCGATGACACTCAGATCATTGTCTCAGTGACAGATTAGAACACTGACACTATGGCACAGTTTCATACCTGCCTTCGTCAGGTGGGTGACTGGATGGCTACCAGTTGTTTAAAACTGAATTCTAGTAAAACGGAGGTCTTACAGTTTGGTGCCCACACCTATTTCTTTTCCCCTGATCTTTGGCACTTGGAGTTGGGTCCGTTACCAACGCCAGTAATCAAGGTGAAGAATCTGGGAGTCACAGTTGACTCTCGGCTCTCGTTTGAAAGCAATGTCAATCAGGTTACTTCCCTTTCCTTTTACACACTAAAGCTTCTGAGAAAGATTCTCCCATTCATTCCAGCTGAGCTACGTAAAATAGCACTTGTTCTATCTAGAAAGGACTATTGTAATGGGCTTTTTATCAATATTCGAAAAAAGTGCCTGTCCAAACTACAGGTGGTGCAGAATGCTGCGGCACGGCTCTTGTTGAACATCCCAAGACATAAATCTGTATCAAGGGCGCTCAGAGATCTGCACTGGCTGCCAGTAAAGAGACAAATTGAGTTTAAGGCTTGTGTATGGCTTTTAAGGCCACGCATGACACAGGGCCTGGTTTTTCCTAAAACGGAATTCACAGCCTTATATTCCAGTCCGTCATCTTCGTTCATCCCTTGCCCATGATCTGATTGTTCCATGGGTCAAAAAAAATTCCTGGGGTGGAAGAAGTTTTCTGGTAGGCACGACCAAATTATGGAGCTCTCTTCCAATGAGGTTGAAACAAGAAACCCATCTGTTGGCCTTTAGGAAGGCTTTGAAGACATGGTTGTTCAGTCTCTAAGGTGCTTTCGAACCGCCCAGTTTAATCCTGTCTGATGAGCAAGCGCCTTGACACCCTTGGGTTCATGTTTTGCACTCTATAAATCTCCTTTTCATTTAATTTCATTTCAAGATACTTGCTGGGGAGCAGGGCAACTAGGAGTTACATAGCAGATGTTTAGGGTTTCATTCTAAAAAACCCTCTAAAATAGGCCATGTCAAACGATAACTCCGCTGGATATTGATCAAGCGTGATTTCTCTTCACTGTATGTTTGAGTTCTAATCCTTTTACCACCTCCTGAATTACGCATTTTTTACGCTTGTAACATTTATCACAGTTTGGTTTCTATCGAGGAGCCATACAAGCTACCCACTCTCCTTTTTAACTCAACGCTCAGCCCGAAAGAAGCATAAATCTTTTGGTACCCTCTTCTATTTTTATATGAAGTTATTCTTATTTTATCTCTTTTTATAACAATTGCATTTAACTGAAGTTTTCTTTTTAATTGCCAATATTTGCAATGGTTTTAATTAACTGTGCAATAAAGATTAACTTACTTACCTCTTGGAGTAAGCCTTCACTGCTCGCAATTGCAAATTTTTTTAAGCAACAAGTTTGGAAAATGAACTTTGGTATTCAAACTGAATGAAATAATCTTAAACTTTGAAACACCAGTTGTAAATATCATATCAACCACACATAATGCCCAGTAGGAACCCACTGCCACAGGACCTGGCCAACTGGTCCATTTTAACCACGGAACTAGGATATGTGACATCAAATCTCAGTTTTATGATGCAAATAATCCCCATGTTCTAAAGCCGTGGCGATTTCCTGGGAGGGGCAGCCGCTTCACCTTGCCATCAGAATCACTGACACTTCAGTCGTGGTCTAGTGAATTAGTCAGAGATGTGGAAAGAGGAGAAGTATTTTTTTAACCCTGGTCTCCCATTTGGCCTAACGGTGTGCTCTTGGGTAATCAATTTTCTGATTTTTTTGCCACGCCCACTGGAATAATGCTATTGTGCGGCCACTGGATTTTTCACATAATCAAAGATTTCCTTCATATTCCATCATCTGCAGGTTTTAACAAAAATATGTTTTGTTTCTAGCTCAAGTGTTCCTAATAACACACATTTTGCTTTGAATGGAGTCCCCTGTTACAACTTAAGAAAGATTTGATTTTTGTCTGATGTGCACCAATACAAATGGAGATTGGGTTGATGTTCTAACCCCCTGGTGCTTTGCTTTTGGGACTACCACTTTGTTGTGCACTCCATTGTAAATTAAGAGGAGGCACTTACTTTAATTGGTGTATATATATTCTTATATATTTCTTGTATTTAGGGTACAGATAAGTGTTTGTTGATATTGTAAATGTTTTGTATATTTGTATATGAAGTATATGCGATGTTTTGTATATAGATTGTTGGTTGTCGTGCCTCCCTGGATGTCCGCTCATATGTGTGCATATGAATTAACCTATATATTTTCCCAATGTTTAATTTGTTATTCACAAGATAATTAATTGTCTCTTGTTTGAAAATTAAAAGTGGATTGATCCCTTCGGTACCCCTTGTTGCTACTTTCTCATCCTTGGATGTCTCCTGCTCAGGTACGGGAGGGTTAAGTGGGCAGAACCCCTAATCATTTTTGCTAGTCCTAATAACACAATGACACATGTGGCCCACAGCCGAACATCCTTTGCAACGCTAGACTGGTTACCTTTCTGTTGCTTATTGCTACCTTTGGATGGAAACTAGTACTAATTAAGTGCAACCAATGCCAGGAGTTGCTAACAAGTGCAAAAAAGGACAATATAGTGAAGTAATACTATCATAAAAAGTGCAGAATCACGTCGCATAGTCTGCCTTTTCTTGGTGCAGAGTTTACTCAGAAACACGTTTGGACCCTCCCCTGCCACATAATGTCAGTGGCTCTTCCTATTACTCTGCTGCTCCCTTTTCTGGCAAGATTGGAGTATTTTGATTCAATGTAAAAGCTGCCATTCACTGAGATGATTTTTTTTAATTTACAGAATATTCCCTGAGAGAAGCTAGGTTCCCACTCATATGTAATAGGCACCTAAATGCAGTACAGTGGGAAATATATACCTTTGCATCAAGCAGCAGTGTACTGTCGTCCTAGGTGTAATAGTTTAACAAACAGTTTGATCCTGGGCAAATGATACTCTTTCAGTGCCTCGTTCACTGATCTGACTACCCAGCAGCAGGTTGAAACAGGCTTAATGTGAGAAATGGACACCAAGGGACACTGCAGGGCCCCTCCTGTGCAGAAATGTCCCCTCAAGGACACTGATAAGAATCTCTTACACCTGCATGGTGCAGGACCCATCCTGTGCAGCAATATCCCCTCCCGTGCTGTGACAAGTATCTCTTTCAGAGCCCATCAAGGGCTGAAAGAGTGAGAGTTACCTGTCTTTTGAAATGGCCCCTTTCCCTATTCCTGGCGGGGCTACATGTGCCTGCGAGGCCCAGGAGAGAAGAGCCCCTCCTCAGTCCTGGAGCATAGGTGTGCGGCCCAGGTTAGGAGAGACACTGGTGCGAGGCCCCCTATTGGTGGGCTGAGCGTGGAGCCCTGGGCAGCTGCACATGCTGCCCACACCTAGCACCGGCCCTGTCAGGCACCAAAGGCACACGAGCTGGGGGTCTCTAAATGACATGGCACGGAGACAGGAGTTACACAATTTGAACCCAGAGTTCTTTTTGGACATCCTACACCCTTAAAAAAAAAAATCTGAAAAAATGTTTGTCAAAATTGACAGGAGTTAGCTCAACAGATCTGCACTGACTGGTACGGAAAGAAAAGAACAGCGGTCAGTGCGCCGAGGTGGTGCCTATATAGATGACGAGGATGTCACCACAACGAACTCTACGCCATACAAAGTCACGTGGAGTCGATCAACGCCATCTACCATCACGTCGGGGTACTAAAAAGAAAAATCTTCTGGATTCAGCCTGACGCCTGGAAGTTCACAGGTAAGGAATCTGCAGCTAGATGTCTCTATCAGATAGAAGAAATTATTTCAAAAAACACAGAAGGAATCATATTAAAATCTCCCATTTAAGAAAACGTCTAGTCACTTTTAAGTAAAAAAAAAAAAAACCTTTATAGGAAACACAACTTATTTCAAATGTTTTTGCTCCCATGAGCCACCTGTGGGTCAGAACAGGAAGTACACCCTACTCAGAGATCCTGCAGGGGGCTTTCATTGTCGGTGCTAATAGGCCATTTCATCACGGATGCCATTAAACATGCCATGAGTCATGTAATATGTAAAGCCCTAAGCCTTGTATGGCAGGGGTGTAAAGATAGTTTGCTCTGATAATTAGAACTGGTGAAGTTTTTGTTCAGAATGGTATGTTTTAACTGACATTTTCACCAAACTAAAACATCACTTTAACCTTTGTTTTTAGTAAATTCCAAAGTTTTTTATTTAAATGTTTTACAATAGGTAAGACATTATTACCAGACCCAATAAAAATGATGCATATGGTAGGTATGACTCTCTTGGGTCCCTCCATAAAGGCCTTGACCACGGATATCCTGAACAAGGACATGTGTTGTCTGCTCTGCATGGAACCAGCAACTGCTGGTAAATGGATGTGAATGGAGGTGTAGAGCTTGCTGATTGGCCACGGTGTCCACACAATAATGTTATGTAAAAGTGTGCGTGGTTGATCTGGTGACTGCTTTGCAAATATTGGCTAAGGGTCTGCTGCGGTAGTAGACCCTTTCTTGCGAGCAGTTTACGACCTAAGAAGGGCATGGAGAACCCTATTTTTCTTTAGTTAGCTATATGCCAGCCTTGGAGATAAACTGCCCGTGTGAGATTGAGCAAAGGAGACAAAGACCTGGGTTGATGATTTGGTCCCACCGATGTTGTACATGAGAGATCTCTTACCATCTAATGTGTTCAATGCTTAATCTAACACAGCATGCAGCTGGGTAAAGGCCAGGAGATCTATGTTTTGTTTAAGGTGGAAGGGTGACACCTTCTTAGGGAGGAAATTAGGGCTAGTTGTAAGACCTGGATGAAAGTTTCCTGTATTGGCAGTGCTTGCAGCTTGCTGCTGTGCCTAAGGGAGGTGATGCCACAAGAAGGGCAGTGTTACAGGAACGTCTGGTGAGGACTATATTGAGGTTCCATCCCAGAACAGGAAATACTCTGGTAGGTATGACTCTCTTGAGTACCTCCATAAAGGCATTGGCCACTGGTAATCTGAACAAGGATATATGTTGTCTGTTCTGCATATAAAGCGGCAACTGCTGTTATATGTATGCCAACGGAGGTGTAGGCAAGAATCTCCTGCAATGTGGGTTTAACCTTTACCTTTAACCTTTAGTTTTTTCATTATATATATATATATATATATATATATATATATATATATCCGAAAAAACTCCAAATACCACTTCCTGGTCAACCAACGTCGAACCGGCGAGGCAACATAGGAGACGGACCACAGAATGCGCTGCACAGGATCTTTTATTTTGCAGAGAAGCCGGTAAGCCAGAGGGCACTACGCGTTTCGGGCTGGAAAAGCCCTTGTTCACATGCAAATGAACCAGTTTCAACTTTTTAATTTTATACTGCTGTGCACACCCAATTGGCCCGCCCTGCCACATGGTATACAACTGCATAGACATAAAAAACATTTTACTCCCACATCTTGAGGAGAAAGGTACTGCCCAGTCTACAGTTTTCCCTTGTTTTCAAACAAACCACATTTCAATATTGTATATTATATATTATTTGTATACAAATTAATATAAAAATAAAAATGGGATGTCATGTTTTAAAATCAAGATAGTAGGCAGATTTGATAAATACGGTATCACAAATTTCATAACAGGATAAATCCTTATATACATAACCGTAAAAATGTCTATATACAGTATTGTAGTGACTGGGGAATTGTAGGATTGCTGAAGGTGCCAATATTTACATTTTAGCCTGGTTCCAAGTCTGCGAATAGTGGAGAGTGATAAAGTGCATAGGGAGGAGAGGTAGGTGAGAATAAAGTGCTGAATCCACATGTTATTAAGTACCTTTTGTCATCATTGCATAAATGCATAAAGTCAGAGATAGGAACATGAACCTATATAAATCTCATACAAAAGTTTAAAACAATGGATACTTAATAAAACCACCATGTATAGAATTCATAGTTGCTAAAAATACCCGGTGTAAAATACAGTGATAAAAAGTGTACAAAAATATTTTTTCATTTTTTTGATAAAACACGTGTATCTAAATTATTATATAACAATATTTACAATGTTAGAAGAAGGTAAGGAGTTACATTTATCAATGGTAGGTTGACCAACAAGGAACTTGACTGGTCAACTATACAGCTAGTGAATACGGCACCATAATACATTACTAGGACTCAGAAGATTTGACCCACTAGATAACAGGGAACCTGACTATCTAGTGGAAAAGGAACCTAGGTACTGTTTACTAAAGAGCATCTCATAGAAAGTGACGGAGATCCTCAGTAATGTTAAGCCCGTTAGGCCATTTACTGTCAAATTCGAGGATCATTTGTGATTCCAATTGCCTGAGTTTAAGCTCACGGTTGCCCCCCCGTCTTAGCTTTGGAATCGAGGCTATCACGTAGTAAGATAGACAATTAATATCTTTACTGTGAGTGCTCAAAAAATGACGTGCTACTGGGTATGTTGGATCCGAGTGCAAAATTGCTCGTAAATGCTGTAAAATTCTGACATGTACAGGTTGTATGGTGCTGCCTACATAATTGAGGCCACACGTACATGTCAGGACGTATACTGCATATTCTGTTTTGCAAGTATGCTGGCCTTTAATTGGGGTCTCTGTATCACTGAAGGGAGTCGTGTAATGAGTCTTATTTATTCCGAATTTACATGCTCTACAAGTAGAGCATTTCCGGAATCCCTCCTTGATTAGCCAGTTCTGTTTGCACTTGAGTTCAGGGCTACTTTGGTCAAGCACAGCGCCCATACTGAGAGCACGTCGAAAAGTAACCATGGGTTTGTTAGGAAGCATATTACCTAATACGTTGTCCGTTAATACAATAGGCCAATTATGGTTAATGATTTGTCTTATTTTATTTTGTTGGCTACTGTAATTGGTGATGAACCTGGGACATTCCTGTTTGGTGGTATCAATTGTCTCACCAGGTAAGTTAGTTGTTTCAGAAGATGTGCTTAACAGACTTGCCCGGGTTCTGTCTTTTGATTTAGCTAATGCTTGATTAAACATTTTTTCAGTATAACCTCGGGCTTTCATGCGAATGCGTAAGTCGTTAACACTACTCTCAAAATCATTTGTACTACTGCAAATTCTTTTCAGCCTAAGTATTTCCCCATAGGGAATACTTTGGATCGTGTGCCTAGGGTGTAAACTAGAGGCATGAAGAGTAGTGTTGCCTGCAGTAGCTTTGCGATGGAGAGTAGTTTGCACTCTATCATGTTCATCAATGTATACAGTCACATCCAAAAATTCTGCTTATTTGTTACTTATTTTGGAAGTAAACTTGAGGTTATATGGGTTATCATTGATGGCATTTATAAACGCACATGCTTCTGTTTCATCACCTTGCCACACTAAGAAGATATCATCAATGTAGCGAAGGTAACGGACAATTTTTTTACGTACCCACACCTGATGCGTGACATTGAGGACCCGCTCCTCCCACCAGCCAACGTGCAAGCACGCATAGCTGGGGGAGAAGCAGGCCCCCATAGCCACGCCTCTCAGTTGCTTCCAAATCTCTTTGCCAAATAAAAAATAGTTGTTATACAAACACCATTCTATTAAGCCCAAAATCACTTTGTTGTGTTCATAGAAATCAATTGGCCGTTGGCCTAGAAAGTGAGAAACTGCATTTATACCATCTGTATGTGCAATGCTGGTATATAATTGTTCAACATCCAAAGTTATTAGGAGCATATCATTCTGCCATTCTAAATCCTCTATTTTGGCAAGAAAGTCTCCAGTGTCGCGTACAAAACTAGGTAGTCCGCTTACCCACTTTTGCAGAAAGAAATCCACGTATTGACCAACTCTTTCACCACAGCTGTTAATTGCCGAGATTATTGGCCTCCCGGGTATCGGTGATTGTCCTTTATGCACTTTCGGGATCAAGTACATAGTAGGTAGAGTTGGATGTTCATTGAGCATAAATAAATACTCTTCCTCTGAGATAAGGCCCTCTCTTCGATGTTTTTGTAGCAATTTGTTCAAATTCTCATTAGCCTTAATGTATTCTTTGTTTGTAGATTTCTTGTAACAAACTGGATCCGATAGGTGAGGACTATATTGAGGTTCCATCCCAGAACAGGAAATACTCTGGTAGGTATGACTCTCTTGAGTACCTCCATAAAGGCATTGGCCACTGGTAATCTGAACAAGGATATATGTTGTCTGTTCTGCATATAAAGCGGCAACTGCTGTTATATGTATGCCAACGGAGGTGTAGGCAAGAATCTCCTGCAATGTGGGTTTAACCTTTACCTTTAACCTTTAGTTTTTTCATTATATATATATATATATATATATATATATATATATATATATATATATATATTAAACCACTGTTATACCTAGGGATTTCCTAGCCAGCACGTGGGTAGTATGGCACAGAGGGGAAGACTAATTCCAAAGGCTAAATGTGTAAGCTTGCGTAAAACCTCTCAGGAACTCAGCGCCCATCCATTCCAAAAATGACACTACACCTTGTTAGGAAAATAAGGTTCGTACTTTATAAAAATAGACTGTTCTCTTTGGTTTGATAGCTTTCTCATTACATTAGTACATCACCTTTCAAATGAATGCAGTTCTTATCACTTCTTACGTTTCATTACATTACACGTTGCAATTTCAGTTTACATGACCCTCCTTCTTCTTTTTAGAGAAATCAATACAATTCAGTTGCTTACAGAAAGATTAATAAACGATTCCCAAGAAGGAACCAGAGTATACTTCACCCCCGCTGCTTCAGGTTCAGATCACTTTTAACATTCACTGTACACAATACTTCACAAGGGTTGGCACGGCTGTTACACTAGGAAAGAATAGGCAAATTAACATCACATTTCACTTCGGCCCCAGTAACATCACCCCCGCTGACATATAGGCAGCTTAGTAGGTTCTGCTTACACTGTTACCTCAGATTGGAGGACGGTATCTACACTCTTCCCTATGATAGAGATTGTGCCTATCTCCCCACAACTCCTTGTTTTCTAACCCACAGCCCCCTACGAGTTCCACTCGATCCTCTCACTCTCCTCGTGTTTATAAGGCTTGGTCCTTTACTGGCTTACTCGTATTGTGAAAGTCAAGTTCAGGGAAATACTCTGGCCGGCTTCTAGTTCATACGGGAATCGCCCGTCACCCCTTTCAAGCGCTGCTCCTCCAAGAACCGATTCCACCCTTCTCCCCAGCAATGCCCCAGCTTACTTTCGACACTGCCGGAGTTCGTCGGCTTGGGCGAAACAGTCTCGGGAACCACCTCACCTCAGAGGTCAGGGGGTCGGCATGCGATACTTCTCCACAGCGACCAGGTCAAGGGCGGGACGTCCACCGGCGGTGTTGACAGAGCGCGTCACCACTCCTCCCGATCTCCTCACCAGTGCGAGCGCTGTACCTTCCTCTGCGTAGGACCGCCCTCACCGATGTCGCTCGGCTCTCCTTCAGAAGCTCTTCCTCGACCCCGCCTTCGCTGTCGTTGGTCCGTCTTCCACCACTACAGTATCGCGGAAGTTCCGGCCCTCAGATACACCAATGCCGCTTCAGGTGATTCCGAGTGGGACGGATGATCTCTTCCTCGATCGCTGCCACAGGCTACTCTTCCTTTTACACGGTAAGTGTGCCTCGCCTGTTGTGAAGACAGACACAGCGGTTGTAACTTCAGCTCCTCTCCCTTCTTCACGTTAATGCCGTTTCAAAAGGGGTAATTCAGTTGAATGTTGACAGGAGCGACCCAGGGGTGTATGAACCCCCGCTAAGATCAAAGTGCACCAAGGGGATTTCCGGTGCCTTTGAGGTGAAAGTCTAGGTGCGAAGATGATACTCAGACTCAGTGGGGTTCGGTCGGATCCAAGGGGGGTCACATCCAAGCAGGACACAGTCGGCCACAGGACAATTGGGCCCCTACTGGTGCAAAGCTCTCCTCTGTAATTCGCCTCTCTCCACACTGGTCACTGCTACCTCTCTGGTCACAGGCTTACACAAAATGGCCACCTGAGTACTGGCCTTTTATAGGCTGACCCTAGTCCGTTGGAACTTGCCAGTTGGTTCCAGAACCTTCCTCAGGCAACTCAATGGGTCAGCTTGGTTGGGATGACCGTTATGTCAGTTGGTGGACTCCATTTTAGGTTTCGGGGATCTCACTAAATTTTCCTGTAGATGACTAGGCCTCAAGGGTAAGGCACAACGTCCTACTCAAGGAACACCTAGCCCCACAGTCAATGCTGACAACCAAAAATCTGGGTGGACATAAAAAAAAGAATAATAACACTCGGAGGCCAAAGGGGGCAAAATAAATCATAGTTGTGAGAGGAGCCCCAGAAGCAGACAGGTCTCACAACCACATAAAGAAGAAAAATTTGACAGGGATGAGAAGGATTATAGCCAAGGCAGAATATTGACTTTTGCCAAAAAAGATGAGAATACAAAGAAAGAGTTAAGGCAAAGATTGCCGCAACATCAGGTGGCAGTCCCTGAAACATCGGAGTCTGAGATTACAGGAGATGAGTCCTCAAATGAAGATGGAGGTGGAGTGTCATCAATGGAGCCTCCTTTTCACGAGGAGTTTAAACTCATCAGAAAACAGCAGCTACAAGGAGGCAGAGGCAAGCCTCCGGAGCAGTCCACAAAAGGAAAACGAGGCAGGGGTGGGGGCCAGAAAAATCGAAGGCTCGCCACTAGTAGCCTGGAGCAAAAAGTTTTTCAACAAGCGGAAATGAAACAGTAATCTGTATTGAAACTTGGTCTCTCCTTTTGTCCACATAAAAACATCAAATTTACACAAAGAATTGACTTGTTTAAATTCACGTGCATGTTAAAACTGCATAAGTACTTTAAGCTGAAACATCTTCACAAAAAGGGAAAATCCTGGGACAAAGTGGATCAGCAACTGATGGTTTGACTAGCAAGGATATTGCAGCATTGAAAGTATTAGAGGGCTTAAGAACGGGGAATACTGAAATGGAAGACAGTGATCTTGATCTTACGCAATTGGTGGCTCAATTCGAGATGCCATAGATACTTTCTCTGAAGCTGTAATAAAAGATCTCAATCCCTTTCACAATGATAGCAAATATACCATGAGTAATGGAAACCTTACTAAGCAACAACAACTGGCACTGAATGGATTATCTCAAGATACCTCCTTGGTTTGCAAGCCTTCTGAGAAAGGTGGTAATATCGTCTTGCTCACCAAAGACCACTATGAGAAGGAAGCCTATCGCCAGTTTGATGATATCATGTACTACGAAAGAACCAATGAACATGAGTATAATCTAAGCATAACTGATTTCCATTTATTGATCACCTCTTGGTATAAAAAGAATATGTTGGACTCGGATGAGTACCTATTGCTGCGATGTTTGAATCCTATCACTCCAACATTCTATTACCTGCCTAAGGTTCATAAGGACATCAAGAACCCGCCAGGAAGGCCGATCATCGCCTCACAACGAAGTTTAGCTGAAATTTATCTATGTATATCGATTTCTTTATTTCACAACATGTGGTGACCTTGAAATCGTATTTGAAAGACACAAAATACTTTCTGACACACATATATGAAATTGAATGGAAAGAGGCCTATTGTCTCATGGTACTTGATATCACCAGCCTCTATACATGTATCGCACATGATGACGGCCTTACAGCTATACAATTCTTCTTGGAATCCCGTGAATTGAAGTATTTTGAACATAGCCGTATGATATGTGAATTTGTTGCTTTTTGCCTGACCCATAACATTTTTTTGTTTCAGAGACAGCTGTTCAGACAGGTATCTGGGACCGCGATGGGCACCTGCTTCGCCCCCAGCTATGCGAACTCGTTCGTAGGCTGGTGGGAGGAGCAGGTGGCCTGGGCGGAACCTAATCACATGTGGAACAAAAGGGTGAAGGCATGGTATTGTTACATTGACGATTTGGTCATTGTATTTGATGGCTGTCCGGATTTGGCTAAATCCTATATTGATATTTTAAACTGTAGTGAGGTCAACCTAAAATGTTCAGGAAGAGTGAGCATTGAAGAGGTCAACTATCTAGACTGGACAGTGTTTATAACTGATGGACAGATTCACACAAAACTCTATCGAAAGATAACTGCTGGGAATTCTACCTTATTTGCTACCAGTAGTCATCCCAAAAAACTCATTAACAGTATGGAGAGTTACTGAGATTAAAAAGGAACAACACATGTGAGTTAGAGTTCCAAAAAGCAGCAAGGTTGAGTATGCAACGCTTTAGAGTGAGAGGCTATAGTGAGGCTGTTCTATCATCTGCTAACTAGGGTTACTGACATCCGCAGAGAAGATCTATTAGTGGACAAAGGGAGCAAAAGATCAGGGAATGGTTCCTTTTGAATGATAGTTCTAGCTTTTGCGCAAGGTAGGTGGGGATTTTGAAGTGGAGGGCTTTGTGGACTATGGACAACTTGATATAATGGAAACATTACCATATAGAACAATGAATTGAATTTTAAATTGATCTCAGAAAGACCTCTCTTTTCTTCTCCCAGATTATGGGAACAATATATTTTTTCGGTCAGCTGTTGGGTCCCGTTGTGTATTTTCCTAGGGACCTATATGACTTTCAATGTTACCTCTGGCTATCCATCTATCTCTCTGGACCTGTTCATCCTCTCGGGATTTCAAACCTTCCTGCTTTCCCCCTTCTTCTCTTTGCAATCTGGGGAGGTGTTCAGGGTCTTGAGAGCCAGTGGTCTGACATTGCAAATGATCAAAGACAGATGCCCTATGCATGGTTTTGTCCTGTTAAGAATGACCATTTCTTCCTACCTAAAAGTACACTTGAATGTGATGTTTGTTCTGTGGTTTTTACCAGATCTAATCATGTAGTGTAGGTTAGACGAAAAGCAACCACACAGTGTAGATATAAAAATAGTTCTATTTATTACACAACACTCAATAACAAATTGATAGATCTCTTACCGGGAGATATAAACACAAATACACAAGAATACTTCAATTGCAATAGGTAAGCACAATATACAGTAGTCTCCAGGGGGAGGGGTGTGGGAGACCAAACCATTTATTTAGAAGGTGGAATGCAAACTACTACCAAAGTTGGGACTTAGAGCAGGAGACTCAGAGGAGCTGGTGACACAAGGAACCACCCAAGGTAAGTTCCCAGGAACCCCATGGAGGCTGTGTGCAGAGGGGAAACATCTGTGTTTAAAATGGAAGTCAACAGGGGAGTTGCAGCTGCAGTTTGGAAGAAAAAAATACCCTCCCAGTGAACATTGAAGAAACCCCATGGAAGACAAAAGGTTCAGGAGTCACCCCACCCATGGTTACTCCAGGAACCAGGATACCTATAACAGGGAAGCGGGTGCATAGATGCAAATTGGCGTCGGCAACCGCCATAGACCACAATGGAGGACTTCAGGAAAGAACCCACAGGAGTAAACTGTACAAGAGCCCGGTGGAATCCAAGGCTGGATTCTAGAAGAGGAGAACCTGTAAGCAGAGGGGACAGTGTCTATGCCAATCAGAGGTGACCAGGAGGCATGGAAGAGCAGTGCCCACCAATGATGGATGATTTAGAAGGGTTGACTGTGTCCTTGTCGCTGCAACTGTCAGGACCAGGCGACGCTGAGGAACACCAGGAGCCATGCACGAGCTGTCCCACATTGGATGTCGAGAAAGGGGGGCCGGGGGAATCCGTGCCAGCCAGAGTACCAACAAGCCTTGGCAGCTGCAACAGGCATGGAAAGCAAAGAAGGAGCAACGTTGGGACAAGCAAGGTCTAAGGGACTCACCACAAGCAGTAGAGTCAGAGCAGGCCCCAATCAATCAATCAATTAATCAATTTATAAAGCGTGCTACATACCCGTGAGGGTCTCAAGGTGCTGGGGGGGTGAAAGGGGGCCGCTACTGATCGAAGAGCTAGGTATTGAGGAGTTTTCTGAAGGCCAGCAGGTCCTGAGTCTGTCGTAGGCTGGTGGGGAGAGCGTTCCAGGTCTTGGCGGCGAGGTAGGAGAAGGATCTGCCGCCGTCGGTGGTTTTCCGGATACGAGGAACTGTGGCTAGGGCGAGGTAGGCTGAGCGGAGGCTTCGGGTGGGGGTGTGGAAGCTGAGTCGGTTGTTGATGTATGTAGGTCCGGTGTTGTGTAGGGCTTTGTGTGCGTGGATGAGTAGTTTGAAGGTGATCCTCTTGTTGACGGGGAGCCAGTGCAGGCCTCTCAGGTGGGGTGTGATGTGGCTGTGTCGGGGGACGTTGAGGATCAGTCGTGCCCAAGCAAGCAGGGGAGCCCACTGAAGCAGGAGAAGACCCTCAAGAGGTTCCACAGGCCGAAAGCACAGGCGTTGCAAGAGGACCTCGAACAGCTCACCAAGAAGGAAGGCCGACGGTGCAGAGAATGCAGTGAAGACACTGTACTTGGCAGAAAGAGATGTTGGAGGCTGGAGCTTCTTGTAGCCCGAAGATCTTTGGAGTGTAGAGCCAATAAGCCTTGACAATAACAAGTCGACGCGGTGCACAGGGGTTTTGTTCCAGCAGTTCTGACGAGGGATACTGGCCTCACAATTGCAGAGAGGACACAACAGAAGACTGGTCAGCTGTGTTGCGGTGCCTGCAGATGGAGGAGAGTGACTCCACTCCAAGGGAGATTACTTTGGGTGTTCTTGATGACAACAGGTCTGTTGACGATCCTGGAAGAAGCACAGACAACAAAGACAACTTGCAGAACAGCGAGACCAGGAGCAGCAGGAGTCAACCTTGATGCAGTCTCTGTTCCAGGCGAAGTACAAATGCCCAGACGGTCGAAGGGTGACCTGGTTTCAGGGTAGATTCTTGTCAAATGATGAATCTGAAGAGACACACATAGGTAAGCCCTCAAGTACCCTAGGGAAAGGGATGGAACGACTCAGGGGTCCCTCCTAGAGGAGGAGCTGGACAGAGTGTAGGAGGAGCTGGGCAGAGTGTAGGATACTCCCATGTCCTTTGTCCAGTTTTGTGTCAGAGACAGAGCCAAGGGCTCCCAGAACTGGTTCCAAATGGAGTATGCAAGGAGGGCACCAAGTGTGCCCTTCAAAGCAGTCTGGTGGCGCTGAAATGCGCCCCATGCCCACTCCAATACACTAAGTCATATTTGGGGGGTGGTCACACCTCCCTGTAACAGGAAACCTATTGTTCGGCCTTCCCCTGCTCGAGCTTAGCTCAGCAGCATGAGGGCAGAATCACGTCTGTTGTCGGCAACAGCACTTGCTTGCTGTCAGATCCTGAAAGGCTGTATCCGCGAGTACAGGGGATACCTTAAGGGAGCCCCCAGCACATGGGATCATACTTCCAACACTGGAATTGGTGTTGGGGTATAACTGCAACATGTTTGATGCCAAACATGACCGGGTTCGGTGCAGCCTCTATATTGCTAGACATCTCAGAATGACTGATGTTCACTATATGTATTAAAATGGCTGACCGCACTTAAAGCCTGAAGAAGCGACTCTGAGGTTATAGTGGTGTCCTGCTCATGCAGGGGCACCCTCACACTTATATCCAAGCACCCTGCCATCAGGACTGAAAGGCCTACCAGAGGGGTGACTGATAGGTTTTAGGTGTAGTGACCTCAGATAAGAATATGTATATCTGTTGTGAGGCGGGCTAGCTCTCACTCACACAGGCTGCAATGGCAGGTCTGTAGTCACAGTTTGAGTGGTCTGTCATGGGAAGCACAATACATGCTGCAGGCCATGGGAGACCCCTGGTGTACCTATGCCCCGAGTATCTAAGTACCATATACTAGAGACTTACAAGGGTACACCAGTAGCCAATTATGGTGGTACAGAAGTGCTTACCATGGTAAATTTATGGAGGAAGCCCATTGACTGTGGTCCTAATTAGCAGGATCCCAGTCAGACTAGCCAAAACCATACAGACACCAGTAAAAATGTGGGGGTAACAATGAAAGCAGATCCTACTTTCCTACAGCTGGGACCTTTTGAGTTATCTCGCCCATTTCAACTGCCTTGTCATTGAGGCGAACTGCCTGGAAAATAAAGGGGGTGGGTGGGGGCGGATTATTATTCTACCCTTCCTGAAGGATGAGCTTAAGGACATATTAGTGCAAGTGGTATATAGGGCCAATAATTCCAATTACATAATATATCTTGTTTTACAGCTAGACCATTGCTAGGCAGAATGAAGGAATGAAAAGAAGAGCAGCCAGTCCCGATTTCCTCTTCGACCAGATCATATTAAGCCTCTTCAGGAATCTGCTGATGAGCCAAGGCACATAGGTTCCATCCGGTAATTGTTAACCAACCAAGAAAAGGAGCATAGACGACAAGGTAACCTGTGTATGTATTGTGGAGGGGAAGGACATTTTGTAAAGTATTGTGGGAAAAAGTCCAAGAAATCTTGGAGGCCACCTTCCCACCATGGGGGAAAGCTACTGCTGCAACCACACATCAAGTTACAATGGACATATCCTTGTTTTTCCCTGGTATACTCTGTCTAACAATATCCGTAAAGACAGATTCTGGGGTGACTGGCAGTAGATCAACAAGCACAAGATCCTGGTGTCCTGTAAACTACCACCAGAACAAGATATGGCAGTTGATGGCTCCTTGTTGTCATCGGGTCCCTTTACTCATCAGGCCCAAAAACACACTATGTTGAGCCATGGGGTCATATAGAGGAACTCACTTAGAGACCTCCGACACCCCCCAGTATGGCATCATCCTTGACCTTACGCCAGCACAATCCATTGATCATTTGGGTACAGCGTTCCCCCCAATTCACCTCCACATATTGTAGCAAACACTGTCTTACCACTGCACGCACAGCATGTTCTATTCAACTGGAAGGCCTGCCCAATGAATATCATAATTAGGAGGAAATGTTTAGCAAACAAATGGCTGAAACTCTACCTTCTCATTGCCTTTTCAATTGCGAAATCTACCTCAAGCCAGGTTACCATGCAGTCGCGTCTATGCCCTCACCGAACCAAAGACGAACACCTATGACTATACCTGGACAAATACTTGCCAAATGGATTCATTCACCACTCTAAGTCACCGTTTCCATCTTCATTATTCTTCGTTCCCAAGAAGTATGGGGAACGCGGCCCCTGAAGCGACTTTAAGACCTTGAATAATATGACCAGAAAAAATCAGTACCCATTAAACTATAGCCCAGTGTTATTGGGCGAGGTAAAGAAGGCCACCTTTTTCTTCTAAGCATGACCTTTGGGAAGCTTATCACCTGGTGCAGATAAGCGAGGGGGATGAGTGGAAAAATTGCCATCTGCACATAATTTAGTCTATTTGAGTATCTGTTCATGCCATTCAACCATTCCTCACACCCACACTGTCACCACCAGAAGTTCAAGGAGCAAGCACAAGGGGAGGGTCTAGAACACACATACTAAACTAAATCAAATTAATGAAAAAAATGATCAACTATAACAACAGTGTGGCGAAGGGGCTTAGACCTGTATATGGCAGCTGAGAGGGTCACATACAAAGCTAGGGGTTGTCCTAAAAAATTTGGTAGAGTCTGGAGTAAGTGGAGAAAATATTGTGGACTTGATGGGGGACTGTAAGAGGGGAGGGAGGAGGAGGAGGGGACACCCAGATCTGAAAGAGCGCCGAAGACTTATGGACGAAAGTAGACGGATTGGAATACAGTCAAGGCTAAAGCATAGCTGTGGGAAGTACAGTGAACTATTGTTTTTAATAGAGTGGTCTGGTTGGTGGGGGGCTGGAGGTCGGGAAATGTTGATCAGTGATGACATGTCTGTTTTGTTACAAAATGAGAAAATGCAAATAAAAATGTTTATAAAAGAAAAAAAAACTATAACAGTGTCTCGCAGAGTGGTAGTTGGGCAATCATACAATTCCCACAGGTTACTGCGCCCCTTAACACCAAGAACGACCAGATATCCGTTGCCTCACAGGCTATGAACCCTGGCCGGTAGACAGCTGTTACCTCACGGGCTATAGTATAGGGCAGGGCCAACATTCAGACTACTTACAGTAGTTCCCTTACAATGCCAGGTTGAGTGCCTGTAGTGCCAGAACTCCAACAGTAATTTCCATGGGATGGACACAATGTAACAACACACAAACAACAATAAGTCTTTCCTCCCTTGGAGCTAAAGGCGGGAAGTCCTTCTGAAAGGTCTTGCTGCTTGGTGCTGTGCACCCAACATCATTCCCTCTGATACCAAAGTTTTTTCTTCAAGCGGAATGCAAGGCGCTAGGCGGCAGTGGTGTCTTCTGGGTAGAGGCAGAGATTACAAACCTGTTGTTGGTCAGAGCAAAGGTATTTGGCATACTGGAATTAGTTCCATTACCAGTCGGGCATTCTTGGGCAACAGTAACTAGAAACAATGTTGGGCCCCTGAGTGTTTTTTGATGATGACTATGATCTTGGAGGCATGAAGGCTTTCTGGCAAAAATAGAGACGGAAATAGAGCTCAAAGGAACCGGATGCAATAACTGAAGAGGAAACGCCAACAGGACCAAAGAAGCACAGCAAACTCTGAGCCCACTCTGTGCATATCCGAAACTGATGACGGGGGGGAAAAAAACAGTCTAACAGGGAGTCAGTTTACATGCGCAAGAGGAGGACCTACAGCAAATTCCATGTCTAGAAAGACTTCTTTGAAGAAAAACGTACAAACTTCCAAGGCCAAAACTAGGTAGCTGGAGTACGCTCTTAAGATAAATATATACAGGTATATCACCTTGTAAGCAACTGCTCGTGACATGTAGTGCTATAGGTTCACATGGTCTGCATGCCATATAGTGTTGGGCTCGGACGCTTGCAACTTGTTTTTCTTCGAAGAAGTCTTTCGAGTCATTAGGTATAGTGATTCCTCCTTAATTTGAAAATGAGCATAGGCATCAGCTCCATTGTTAATTGTTTTCCACACATTGGATGGTGGTAAAGATGGAGCTTCAATAGGAAAGTGTGATGGCATGCAAGAAAGGATGTCCCAGGAATTTAATTAGGAGAAATTTACATCTACAACAACCAAACGTTTCGGGTGAGGTGGGTGGGTGCATGTGAATTAACAGCACTACCGGCCACGAACAGAAGCCTACAAATTAAGTAACATTCACTTCGTAGCATATGTGGCTGTAGATACAGATGCTCTGCATAGACTGTGAAGCAGGCCCTCCCATAAGCGGAGGCTAGCTGGAGGATGTTGCAGAGGACTGAAACAGAGTTCTTAGAACAGCTTGGCCTACTCTTGCTTGTTGGCGTTCTGAGAAGTCCACACAATAGTGCTTGGTGACTATGTGTGGAGTGGACCATGTAGCTGTCTTACATGTCAGCTATGGGTTTGTTTCCTGGTAAAGCCATAGGGGCTCCTTTTTAGCTTGTGGAATGAGGCTGGGGGGGCAGGCAGATTCCCTTTATCTTTAATGTTGCAGGTTCGGATACATTTAATTATCATTTTCGCTATGCCCACCTTTGAAAGAGTGTACCCTTTGCATGGCTTGGTGAAAGCAACAAAAAGTTGCCTAGTCCTGCAAAAGGGTTTGGTACTTTCAAAGTAATACAAGAAGGCACACTTGACATCAAGGGTGTGAAGGATCCTCTCTGCCACAGAACCTCGCTGTAGAAAGAAATCCGGGAGTCAATAGTTTGATTAAGGTTGTATGGGGATACCACTTTGGGAAGGAATTTTGGGCTGGTTCAAAAAATAATTCTGTTATGAACCAGTTAGAAAGACTCTTCAAGGGTGAGAGCCTGCAATTCGCTAACAAGGCCTTAAAGATGTAATGGGGACAAGGAAAGAAATATTCCAGGAAATAAATTGTAATGGGCACGAGTGTAAAGGTTCAGAATGAGGGCCCATGAGTCTGGTAAATATATCACTAATATTCCAGACAGGGGAGGTGGTACCCTAGGTGCAGTAACCCACCCGAGTCCTTCCATTAAGGTCTTGATGACCGGAGTCATGAATAAAAAAAGAAAGTGTTTCTGGTTCTGCACGTAATCTGTGATAACATCGAAGTGAAGCCGTAATGAAGTGTAATCGAGACCGGATTTCTGCAGGCAATATCCTTAAATGCAGACTTAACAGGTCTATGTGCTTTGGGATACAGTAATGGACATACCCCTTCCATGTGGCAGCTTAGCAGGCTTGTGTGGTGGGTCTGCATGCTTCTTTGAGGACAAGCAGATTTGAGGGAGGTTAAGATAGCTAAATTCTAGAACCTCCAGAACTAGATCACTAGATTGAGTTGCCTGTGGTTGGGGTATCCAATTGTGCTGTTCTGTATGCAAAGGTTCGGCCTATTAGGGAGCTTCTCTTGAAAGAACTACCATCACCTCACGAAGGTTCAAGAACTGTGGTTTTCTGGTCCATGTGGGATCCACTAGTATAAGAGTGAGGGACATTTGCCAAAGCTTCTGGACTAAGTATACAAGGAGGAGGGAAAGCATAGGCAAATATCCCTGATCAATCCATCAACAGAGCACAATCCAAGGACTGTGGGTATGGGAACGTGGAGGAAAAGTTTTGGCATTCTGGGAGTGATGAAGAAATTTATCGCTAGAAATCACCGGTGGAAGAACGGGAGTAGGACCAGCGTGTGGAGTTCCCGCTCATGGGCTCGATGCAGCTACCTGAGGAGGCCTGCAAAATCATTGTTCACTGCTGGAAGGTACTCCATCAGCAAGTGTATCTGGTGGTGAGGCACCAAATGTTTGTGCAAATACCAACAGTTCTGGAGAGTGTGTTCAGTCTTGCTTTTGGAGAGAATACATGGCAGTCATGTTGTCAGTTTATGCTGAACCAGGTTAAAAAAAAAGGCTTTGAGAGATAGCTGGATGTCCAGGAGCTCGAGGTAATTGATGTGGATGCCTCTTTGTTGGGGTAACCACATGCCCTGAATGGTCAGATGCTGAAGATGTGTGTCCACCACCCAGAGAGTGAGGTGTCTGATGGTCACCTGCAGAACCAGATATATGAAGGGCCAACTCTACAACAGGCTGTTACTGTTCTACCACTGCAAAGAAAGATGGGTGCTGGCCCATATCAACACTAGATCCTCTCAGTGACTCTCCTCTTGCAACCACTGTGTTGACAGGCGTTGTTGGAGCGGATGTATGTGAAGCCTGGCATGGTAAACTATGGCTAGAGGCCATCATGCCAAGAAGGTGCATGTATAACTGTTCTGATCATCCATTAACGAATTGGCTGAAAAAGAAGCTGCATGCACTGGAATGCTTGTACTCTTGCCTAGCTGGGATACGCCTTGCTGGTGATTGTATTGTGTAAAGCTCCCAGAAACGATGGAATCCGAAGAGGCTGAAGGTAGGACTTTACAGTATTTATGGTGAAGCTCAGATTGTGGAGGAGGTACATGGTGGTCTGGCTGTGAGCGAGGCACTGTTGTCCGCTTGCACTCTTGATCAAACACTCATCTAAGTAATGGAATATATGAATGCCACTCATTCTTAGATGTGCAGCTACCCCAGTAAGGCATTTTCTGAATAACCTTGGGACATTAGTGACCAAGAATGGTAACACTTTGAACTGAGAATGCGTACCACTTTCCACGAAGAGAAGCTAGTGGAGATAGGTAGGGTGGATAGGAACGTGAAAGTAGGAGTCCTTCAGATCGAGAGCAGTGATGAAGTTAACTTGCTGCAACAGTGGGATGACACCCTGCAGAGTGACCATCTGGAAATGTTCTGAGAGGATGTACTTGTTGAGGGGCTTGAGATAGACTATTGGCTTTTAAAGACAACCCCTAGGAGCGCTAGGTGGCGCACTAGCGGAATGGCCACGGCGACGTGAGGCTCCCGCTGTCCGGAGAATTATCTGTTAATTATCCTATGTCTACGGTCACCTAACCATCCCAGATTCACTGCTCCTGCTTTGCCAGACATGGGGGTGGCAGTGGAGCGCTCAGATATTTGCTCCCGCTGCAGACGTGAGTTATCTGGCGGGCGGAGAGGCAACGGGAGAGCCTGTGCAGCACTGCGGAGCTCTGAGGTGGACGATGTTGCTGCGCGAGTGCCGTGGTTCCCACGTGGAGAGTGGGCCGTGCAGGTGCGGGCGGCTAGCTCCATAAGCCCAGCGCACTGTGAGTCGGTGGGGCACGAAGGAGCGCCCCTGAGATCGGGCAAATTGGATCGAGGAACCGCGGGCTGTTTGCCTTGAGGATACTCAGTGACAGAACGGGACAGGGCGACTGCTCCGGTAAGAACCGCAAAATGGCGGTGGCAATGTTGAAAGCCTAAACTGGAGGACTTAACTGTTGCCACACACGGGGAATGTGCTGTGTATGACGCTCGAGGGACAAATACCATATGCATAGTGAGCAGTGCACCAATGCTGGTCAGTAATCATCTTATACTCAGCAGAGTTATTGAAGTGATTCGAGTTGTGGAAGGCATGCCTTCCTGGTGTGCAGATGCAGCGTGGTGATGGACTACCTGTTACCTCGTCTACTCCTGATTGAATTGTGATCACACTGCTGCATGACAGGGCCCTGAAGAGCAAAACGCACATTCAGCAAAGCTGCGGAGGTTCTAGCAATATCGTGCTAGCTTTTATTGAACCATACCTGGGAGCATCTACTGACGGAGCTAGGACGGGGTGTGTACGGCCTAAATCTGTGGTATCATATACTAAGTTGGCTGTACCATTGCTGAGATTGTGGATTGAGGCCGCCGCATTGGGCTGGTTGCATGGCCTAGCTAATAAAGTTAAGATCGTGTACAGCTAACTAGGCTGCATTCTTACGACTAGCTTTGATACAGAGATTGGGTGCTGTATTTGCTAAGCCCAGGTGCTCCAATATGGGCAGGATGGATTCAAGACAACCACGTCTCACTTTTGAGGCCAAAAAGACTGCAAAACAGAAAACTTTGGAGACGGGGACTGAAGTGCCAGAGACGGCGGCGGAGCGGAATCCTAGCGCTGACAGAGATATGCGCACCATACTGACGGAAATGAGACAGGGGTTTTTGTCAATAGCATATAAGGTGGACTCTCTCACCACCCTTATGGACAGTATAGTGCGGAAGCTGGACACTCAAGATACCCGGCTCAAAGAAGGGGAGCAAAGAATATCGGATTCGGAGGATGTCATGGAGCAGTTGAAGACAGCTGTGACTCAATTGGACAAGCTCATGAGGATCATAGATTCCAAAAATGAGGACATTGAAGCCCGAAGCAGACGCAATAATGTACGAATCCTAGGTGTGCCAGAGAGCACCAACACTGGGCGGCTGGAGAATTACGTGGAAAAAATGTTGGCGGCAGTCACTGGTGAGGGTGTGCTCTCTTCCCAGTTCATAGCCGAGAGGGCGCATAGCACACTTGGCCCAAGGCCGCCTCCAGGAGCCACCCCTAGACCCATTATAGCGCGTCTTCTAAACTACCGAGATCGAGATGCGGTCTTGAAGGTTGCAAGAGAGAAGAAACAACTCAATTATGATGGTGTTATGTTTACTGTCTTTCCTGACTTCAATTTGCGGGTGCAGGAGGAGAGAAGAAATTTCAACAGCGTGAAGCAGAAGTTGAGACAGGAGCAGGTGGACTATGCCTTGTATCCTGCGCGGCTTCGTGTTACCTACCAGGGAAAGCAAACTATACACATGATGCCACAATTGGTGGAGAAGTTTCTAAAGACACTCAGACGCCGAAAAACAGTGCCTATGGAGCGGGATGATGTAGAAGAGGAGCCACTTTCTGAGGTGGAATGATCTGTAACGTGGCTGCTGGGCCGTCGCACATCGAAGAGACTGCACCTGGATGGTTGCTGAGAGACATTGATTGCGCTGTGGCAAACGCCAACTGTAATGTATATTTTCTTCTGTTGCATTGGTTTATGATTCCTGATATTTGTAAGCTGCTCACCACCTAAGGTATGGGAGGGCGTAGCACGTTGTATGTCTCTCACCGGACGCCCTCGCTGCCTACTGTGGACCGGCGAGTATAGGCAGTTCCCTGTTTAGGGGTGAGGTTCAAGTGTGCCACCTAGTAGGAAAACCTCAATGGGAGAACCCTTGTTTTTTTTTTTTTTTTTTTAAACCTTTATTGAACATTTGCAATCAAATACAGACAAGGGCCTACAACCCCCAGGGCTGACCGCTAAGCATAGGATCTCAATTCACGAAACGCATCGGTTGCAAAGGTAATACAATCCAAACACAGGATAGGAGGTTTTCATGTTTAAATAATAAGTCGAAAGAGCCAGGTATCGCACAGTGCCTCGGATCACAAAGGGGGCGAGCAAAAAAACAACGTATCCAAAAGAAACTCTTCATCAACTAAGTCAACAGAGTTAAGACGTAAGTCATCAGGATAAACTAGCACATTTTTGTTCATCTACTCCCCCAGTATTGTCCGCCCCAGCGCACCAAAACCTCAGAAAGTCAAGGTACAGTTATAGAGTCAAGGATGTAAGAAACCCGAACCCACTACACTAACCCGGAAAAGGAAAGGAAGAGAAGAAAGAAAAGAGGCCATAGAACAAAAATAAAAACGAACACCCATCCCCACACCCCCCCACCCTGCACCCCTGCTGATGACTAATGCCACCCCCCTCGCAGCGTGCCTGTCGCCCAGTAATCAGAACCCGAAATATAGAAGAAGAGAAAGAAGAAAAGGCAAAGAACCCCACTCGGTGAGGGAAATCGGAGGAGGGCATATTTTACGGATTCCCGGTCTCCTTTCCCCGTCACACCGCCCCGGACTCCGTTAGATCAAGAAAACAAACCCGTTATACCTAGTGCACAATCAGAGACCCAGATAACAATCTCAACCCTGGCCACTTCTATCAAATTCACAAAAGTCGCTAATTAAAAAAAGCCCTTTCCGCAAATTATTGCAAGAGTCTACAGAACAGGAGTACACAGATGAGAAAAGTGCGGCAGATCTCAATGTGGATGGTTGGTGCCAGTGATGCCCCTCCCTGTCCCCGAAGCCAAGCTTTAACCCATCCGCCATCTTGAAAGACCGACAGGGTAGGGGAATCGACAAGGTCCAAAACAGCAAAGGATAAAAAGTAGAAAGTTCCAGGATAGAGATGTCATGTAAATGTTCCAGGGGATACACAATCGAGAGTTCCAACGGCTCCATTGGGTAATCGGGCACAGTACCGTCGGGTAGATCCAGTACAGTAGAAGCAGACCCTGTTTCCAGCGCCGGGTCAAAACAAGTCTCCGAGACATATGTTGAAATGCGGGCTGGTTGCCGGGGCACGGGTGTCGAGTCAGGATCCGCTCTCAGGTCTGTGCGTCCATCCGTCGCAGACAACAAACTGCAAGTCTGGACTGCAATGGTTCCCTTAAGTGCCATGAGTGCCTCCAGAACCGTTCTCAGTGTCGGGCCAGTTCGAGCCTGCCTCGCTAGCTGCCTTTCTTCCTCCAACATGGTGGTCCCCACGGAGTGACGCCTTCTCCGGGGCAAAATTAGACGGAGCAGGAGTAAGCCATGAGGGATTGATGGTTAGCAAGCAATAGTACACAGCGAGGTACCGACCCGGGGGGGGTCGACAATGTGAATGCCGAACCCCCGGTCAGGGACCCCCGCGACACATCCCCGTGCGTCACTCGTCGCCTCACCTACTGTAGGGCTGTAGGCAGTTGGTGGTAACAGGCTAATCAAAAGTCCGAGCGTTCCGGAGAGCGGACCCGATCACCTTCGCCAGTCCGTTGTTATTCAACTCGGACCCGGCAGAGCCCGCACTCGAGACCCCGGCGTCTCTGCTGGGTTAGGCCTCAGACGACCATCGATGTAACTCCGCTCCACAACGGCGGAGAAACTCCGGGATTGCAACACTAGAGAGCAGGTCAGATCACACACACGGATCCGGTGCGGGTAACCAGGATAGGCGACAGGATAATAGGTCGGAAGACGGAGGTCAGCGGAGCCGGGAGACTATGCGGCCATCTTGGTTGGTGTCGTAGCTCCTCCGGGAGAACCCTTGTTGACTTATGGTTTTGATGAGGGGGAGGGGGATAGGGAGGGGAGACGTATGGTTCATTACTGGCATAATTGGGATGCTTCAGTGGGAGGGCGGTGGTGGGAATGGGGAGGTTTGTTACATGCAGGATGATGTTATACACAGTATGGCTCAGCTGAATACTATGTCGAGGGGAGGTTTGATCATCTTTATTACTTTGCAGAAGTATTGTACAATATATATTGGACAGCATTGAAGGGAAGGAGAATGATTCGGCCTTAATGATTAGGACTTGGAATATTAGAGGGCTAAATGATGCGAGGAAATGCAGGAAGATATTGGCATACTTAGACAGACATCAGGTGCATATTGCACTATTACAAGAAACGCATATTCATCCACAATCGCATAACACTTTTGCTAGTAGATGGGCGAGTGTCCGATTGTTTTAATCTTTTTCTTCATACTCCAGGGGCACTGCCATCTTGATAAAAAAAGAATGTACCCTTTATGCTCGCTGGAGAGATTCTGGATCCAGCGGAGAGATATGTCATTATATGGGGTAGATTGGGTACTGAATCTGTGACCATTGCAAATTGCTACGCCCCTAACATGGCACACCGGAGTTCTTTACAACACTCTGTGGTAAAATACTGAACATTGGATCTATGCACATTTTTGGGGGGGACTTTAACGTCGCTCTGATGCCTACTCAAGATAGGGCTGATGGGGTAGCACATTACCATAGTAGAACTAGGAGAACTAGGGAGGTGCTGCAGGGTATTGTAGTGGAGGGGAGGTTGCTGGATAGTTGGAGGTTCGTTCATCCTCTACGTAAAGAAGGATCACACTACACGTCATACACTGGCACCTGGGCGTGTCTAGATTATGGTTTGATATCCAGAGGACTGAGCACAGGGTCTCACTGCTGCTACACACTTGGCCCGGACATATTCGGACCATTGTCCTGTTCTGATTAAGTTGCATATCCCTGGATATGATAGACCCAAACCAGTGTGGCGTCTTCAGCCTCAGGCCTTGCTGGATACCGTATTTCAGATGGAACTTGGGGAAGAGATCGCAGCTTTTTTTCCACGCAATAAGGGGTCAGTTGATAGTGTCGAAGTAATTTAGGAAGCCTTTAAAGTTACGGTGCAAGGGTACTGTATATCAAAGAGCTTCGGAGTTCTAAGGGATATACAACAGACACTGCGTACTTTGGAACGAGAACTGAAGGGATTAGAGGGGCTCATGCTACTTGGCTACAAACACACAAGGACTTCAGGGCCAAATTGTCAGAATATGAGCAGGAAGCTGCTAGGGAAGCCAAGTTTAGGGGTCGACATTGGGTGGCGCGTAGGCACGGTGAGGGGGAGAGGCTGGGGAAGGCATTGTCTGCAATTACAAGAAGTCCATGTTTTCAAAACAGTATTTTGGAAATAGGCAGACCAAAGGGAGGGACATGTCAAGACACTAATAGTATTCTGGATGTTTTCACCACCCACTACACGCAGCTGTACACCACGCAAACTACAGGAGAGGTAGATATTAAGGGATTTATGGGAGATATTGCCCTATGCTGGTTGAGTGATGTTCACAGGGAATTCCTTAGTGCTCCCTTGGAGATCGACGAGAGTAGAGAGGCGATAATGTCACTAAAGAATGGCAAGGCACCGGGACTTGACGGGTTGCCTGCTGAGTTTTACAAATGCTACATCGATATTATGGCTCCGGTGCTGCAGGAGGTGTTTACAGAATCACTAGAGGTAGGGATACTTCCTCAGACGATGCGTGAGGTAGTGATCACGTCCCTTTTGAAGCCTGGTAAAGCTCCCGAGAATTCTGATTCATATCGCCCATTATCATTGATTAATTGTGATACGAAAATACTAGCTAAATTATTTGCAACTCGGTTGTCCCCATTAATGACAATAATTATACTCCCGGATCAGTCGGGATTTGTCCCTGGCAGAGCCACTAACCATAATTTGCGTACACTGTTTTCTTTGATACAGACTGTGGCGTCTGATTTTCCGGTTGCAGCGGTGTTCCTCGATGCCTCCAAGGCATTTGATTCAGTTGAATGGAAGTATTTATTTGCAGTCCTGCAGCGAATGGGGTTCCCTAAGATGTTTATATCCTGGGTGCAATTGCTTTATACCCAACCCACTGCTAAAATACTCATAAATGGCCATCTGTCCTCATCACTTTCCATAATGCGGGGTACAAGACAAGGCTGTCCCCTCTCTCCTCTCCCCTCTCCTTTTCGCCATAGCAATCGAGCCTCTGGCATGCCGTTTGCGACAACTTCATAGACATAGTACTTTCAATTGCTTCCAACGCCAGATTTCGATTTCCCTATATGCCGACGATTTTACGCTTTATGTTACCGACCCACAACACAATCTAAATCCGTTGTTAAGGGAATTCTTGGTATTCAGGAAGCTATCAGGGGTGCACATAAATTGGGGGAAGTCGCAATTCTTCCTACTAACACCTGTAGTAGCAGACTTTCAGTTGGATTGCCCTCTCAAATGGTGTTACTCTGATCTCCGCTATCTAGGGATTAAAGTCTCAAGGGATAGGGAGGAATCGCTCAGACTCAATTATGGTACTGCAATCTCTAAGTTGAATGCCAACATTACGCGCTGAATATCACTGCTGCCCTTGTCGATGGCGGGTAGAGCCTCACTCATTAAAATGATAATACTGCCAAGTTTTTTATATTTCTTTCAAAACATCCCTTATTATCCGGGTGCCTTTTTCTTTAAAACTTTACGCTCGGAATTGATACGTTTGTTGTGGGGCGGCTAACAGCCACGACTCAAATGGTCGGTCATGGCGCAGCCTTACGATAAAGGCGGGTTTGATATACCTGACTTTGAAACTTATTACATTAGTGCGCAGGCTCACTATGCATACCATTGGATGGTGCCCACGCCCTACATGCCTCAAATAGCTACGGAGGATTGGTTGGTACGTCCCCTGCCCTTAAATGGCCTAATACATAGTTCTATTGAAATACTGGAGACACCACCCACAACGGTAACTGGCACGATTGATGCTTGGAGACGAGTGGCGAAGATATTACAGGTGACACTATTGTATTCGCCGCAAATGCCTCTCACCTACCACTCAAAATTGGTGCTATTACAGGAAGGGGGTTTCCAAGCATTGTGCCAACGCCTCCATGTTGCTACATGGGGTGACTTGTTTCTGAAGGGAATATTTCGATCCAAGGCCCTATTTTTTAAAGACATATGTCCCACACCGCTGGAAGTCTTATTATGTGAGGCTGAGGCAGGGTATGCTGGATATTTTACCGGATTTTCCAAGGGAGCCTGAGTGTTTAGCTCCGCTGCATCTCATGCTCAGCTCTGAGGATGGAACACATTTGGTATCTAGAATATATGGCAGTATCAGGATGCAGAGGCAAGAGGTCGAAGGGTCGGCTCGTGGGCGTTGGAAAGAGGACATGGGTAAAGAGATTTCTGATGCCCAATGGAAATATTGCTGTGGGGTTACGGAGACTATTTCTGCGAGCAGTAGATTCAAAATTATTCATTATATATTCTTGCAGAGTCTACTACACACCCACCAAGAAATATAGATTTCACTTGTCTGATACCGACAGATGCGAAAGATGTAGGAGAGCCGGAGCTGGTTTTACGCTCCTAGCATGGGAATGCCCAGATGTATGGGAGTATTGGACACAAGTGCATAAGGCGCATGAGTCCATGTTGGAATTCGCGTCGTTCGAAAGAGATCCCTTACTCATGTTGTTAGGATACACTGCACAAATACCAACGAAATGTAGGAAATTCCTGGACATCACCCTACTGCTTGCTAAGCGGAGATTACCCTGTCGCTGGGGTAGAGGAAGAGCTCCTAAGTTTAAGGATTGGCTAAATGATGTTATATATTGTCAAGAGCAAAGTGTTATTCATGCTGAAGCGCAGCCGCTAGCAAATAGGCCCAGACACATATGGGGACCGCTACAGACCTATCATTTTCTTGCAGCGGATCAGGACTCGGATGTGTCGCCTCAGACTACTGCTTAGGACTGAGAAGATGGGGGGGGGGTGTATTCCCAGCTTCTGCGGTGTAAATGTGATGATGCTGCTGATTTTTTAATGAATCGCGTACAGGGATGTATTACAAAATGAGTTGATACTAGGAATTGTGGACACTCCAGAATGTCTGTTTCACCATTTAAACTGACGTGAATTGTCTTTACTCAGCTAGTATTATGTGTGCCATGCCTACAGTGAATGTTAGTTAATGACCTCGCACTCTATGGATATGACTACTGGGGATCGAATCCTTTTCTTCAATGTACGACATATGGTCTATAATTGTCAAACCTCAGATAATGTATGATGCATGAAAAAGACCATACCGATGTATAACTATGTTTGTATTACAAAAAGCTATAAATAAAGTTAAAAAAAAAAACCTGCCCTTTCTGGGGATGAGAAGGAACAGGAAGTACACCCCCTTGTCAAACCAGATGGTATTACCTTAAATAACCAGCTCTTGCCTATGCCATCTATACTAGTCAGGACGTGCTGGAGGAGTTCCTCCATCTCAGGAGAGTAGGCTAAGAGATGCAGCAAAGTGCCAGTGTGTGGCTGGTTGTGCTGCCAACCTCTTGCTCGCTACATCAACCTTTTTACTCTTCTCGTCAAAGAGTGGAGAATCCCCTATACCCTGGCGCGTTTATGTGCTGTGTGGACCATGCAGGGGTCCAGTAAAATGTGGGCACTGATGTAGGGCTGTTAGAATTGAATATGGTATTGCCCCATCATTCATGCTTTATACTGTGTTATGTTAGCATTCATGTAGGTGTTTTTGTATTGACCACTACTGTATATGCGTGCGACCAGTCCCTTCTAACTTTGTGCGAGTTAAAGTTTGCATCTGTGATGCCATTTCGCTGCCATATTGCACTGTGACCAAAACAAAGCCTCTGTTACCCTCTCTGCTTGCCTCAGCAGAAAAGCTGCTGTTCAGTTATTTCCCCTTATCGCCTTAAAGGCTGAAAACCATATGTACTAATGAATAGCTTATTCTGCTTTCACATGCCTCTCCCCGATCGCAGCTATGCTCCCACACTGGAGAGAGTTGAGCCTGACCAAGACGATCGTGGGAGTCGGATAATGTGTACCCATTCTGCAGGTGGTAGCTCATCCTTTTGTGTCTCCTTTGTTTAGCTTCTGTCCAAGCAGTATTTTTCTACCAAGGGCGGGACTTGAGAGGTGTTGGAAAGCTTATTATGTGTTGCCAAGTGTTCTGGAGTCAGTCCCCTCGATAGCATCTAAGGAGGTTAGTCTGATTGGACTCTGCTGTAGCGCATTTACAATACAATTCCTTGGTTTGTATTCTCCACTGCGTCACCGACTCTTTATTTCTTGGAATGCTAAGAGGAGGTCGTGTGTAACCCAGGTGGCCCATTACGGGTCACTCCCTTCCATTGGCGGCCAAACAGGGGCTCCGCAGGCTAACCCATCTCACCCGCAATCAGGTGTGGTGGACAGGGCCATGTCGGGTTGGATCGGGGATCGCCACACAATAGAGCTTAGTTCTCTCAGCAACTCCACCTGTATGGTCGGCGGTGCCTAGTCCAGAGGTCCTGAAAAGGCAAAACACTTGGATCTGACAGTTTGGTCCGAAGAGTAGGTGGTGGAGAATAACCTTGCTTGACCGGTGTGCACCAGGTGAGTTTGTCTTGCCTCTTGGTAAATATGGCGTCATCTTGAATATGGTCTGAGGACCCTCCTGGCAGGTCGCTCCCCACGCCGCACAGCACCACCTGTTGTGCCTGTGTTCCCTGTCACTGCTGCTGCCCTTGCAGCTGGCTCGAGGCTGTGGTTGGCCGTAGGTTCACTCTTGCTTGTTCTGTACTGCCTATCGTGTTTTTGCTTGTACTGGATTGCCCCTGTGTTAGGGTCTAATCATTTTGCTTTGTTTCCCCTCCTGTTTTACTATTAAACTTGCCCCATTTTTTTCCTAGTATTCAGTGCCCTGTGCCCTCACCACTCCTTGCCCCAGTTCTCCTGCCGCTGCCCCCCCTGCCCTGTACTGTTTTGCCTCAGTTTTCGCTTGTTTAAATTAACTCTTTTTTCCTCCTAATCATTGTACTCTGTGCCCTTTTTCCTTCTGTTCCCTCGCCGTTCCCCGATTTCCCTCTGCTGCGGCCCGCCCCCCGCTCGTCTATGTGTCCGCCCCCTCCTCCCAGCTGCTCCTCCCTCCCACCTCCCCTTTCTATGGAAGCCGCTGCGCGGCCACGCCAAAGGCGCACCTAAAGCAAGCCCGTCTGCGCCCGTCCGCACCTGGACCCCTGGCCCCCGCAAACGCCACAATGCCAGTCTCCTCTGCTACTCCAGCACCCTCCACGCACTCAAAGCCGGACGATCACGCACCTGCTACCTGGCCGCCCCGAAGAGCACCCAAGGGCCCTTCTCCTGCCGGAACTGCAGCTTCACCAGCATCTGGCCCACCGACTCATCCACAAGGAAAGAACCCAACTACCTCAGATGCTTTCTCCTCAACACCCGCTCCGCCTGCAAACACGCCGTTGAGCTCTGGGACCTACTTGACTCAACCTCCCCAGATGTCGCCTTCCTGACGGAGACCTGGCTGAATCCCTCCTCGGCACCCAACATCGCCATTGTCATCCCGGATGGGTACAAGATCACCCGCAGGGACTGCACCAATGGAGTAGGAGGAGGAATCGCCATCGTCCATAAGAACACTCAGTCACGACCAATGCTGACAACACCCTCAGCACCGCCGAACACCTGCACTTCCAGATCCACACTGACCTCAACACCACCCTCAGAGACCCCCCCCCCCCGGACCCCGACCTCAGTTCAGCGACTCCATCGCCTCCAGGGACTACATCCTCCTCGGGGCACATGAACTTTCACCTAGAGAACAACAACACCAACTCCACCACCCTGATCGACAACCTCGGACTCAGACAACTCATCACAACACCCACCCAAACTGCAGTCCACACGCATGACCCCATCTTCTCCACAAGCCCCCAAGTCTACTTCTACCACTCCACGAACTCCACTGGACCGACCATCGCTGCATCCACTTCACCTTCCAGAAACCCACCATGCACCATCGTACCAAACAGATTCCTCTCCGCTGCTGTAGCAAAGTCACCAAAGACCAGCTAACCGCCACCCTTGCCCGAAGCACCCCCGCCGAACCCACTGACCCTGACACCGCCGCCCGCAACCTCAGACAGTGGATCGACAACCGCGCCAAACACCCTCGCCCCGTTCAAGAAACCCTCCAACAGCCACACCAGCAAGAAAGCCAGCTGGTTCACTGAAGACCTCCAGGCCTCCAAGCAAACCTGCCGAAAGCTAGAGAAGAACTGGCACCGTGAGCAAACACCGGACAGCTATGCAGCCCACAAAAACGCCACCCGCAGACACCATCACCTAATTAGATCCACTGATGACATCAGGGCCCTGCTAGACAACCGAGAAACCGAGGCCCTCATCCTCCTGGACCTGTCAGCCATCTTGGACACAGTCGGTCACTGCACACTACGCACACGATGCCGGAATCCAAGAGAAGACCCTGGACTAGACCACCTCCTTCCTCTCCAGCAGAACACAGAGTGTCCGCCTCCCCCTTTCCGCTCCTAAGCCACCAAGATCATCTGCAGCATACCCCAGGGCTCATCCCTCAGCCCAACGCTGTTTAACATTTACATGGCACCACTCGCCCAACTGCACAACCTCAACATTATCTCCTACGCTGATGACAACCAGCTGATCCTCTCCCTCACCAAGGACCCTCACACCGCCAAAACCAACCTCCACGCCGAGTGGATGAAGAAGAGCCGACTGAAGCTGAACTCGGACAAGATGGAGGTCCTCATCCTCAGCTCCACCCCTCAGCCTGGGACGACTCCTGGTGGCCGGACACCCATGGACCACACACGCAACCTAGGGGTCATCCTCAACTCCACCCTCTCCATGACAAAACAGATTAACGCCGTCTCCTCCTCCTGCTTCAACACCCTCCACATGCTCCACAAAATCAACAAGTGGATCCCCCCCGAAACGAGAAGAACAGTCACCCAGGCCCTTGTCAGCAGCAGGTTGGACTACGGAAACGCCCTCTACGCAGGAGCCTCGACCGAACTCCTGAAACGACTTCAACGCATCCAGAATGTCTCTACGCACCTGATCCTCGACATCCCTCGGTGCAGCCACATCACACCCCACCTGAGAGACCTGCACTGGCTCCCGGTCCACAAGAGGATAATCTTCAAGCTCCTCACCCACGCACACAAGGCACTCCACAACATCAGACCAGCGTAGCTCAACAGACGACTCAGCTTCTACACCCCCACCCGCTAGCTTCGCTCTACCGCCCTCGCCACAGTCCCCCGCATCTGAAGAGTGACGTCGGCCGATCATTCTCCCACCTCGTCGCCAAGACCTGGAACACCCTCCCCATCCACCTACGGCAGACCCAAGACTTGCTTACCTACAGAAGTCTCCTCAAGACCTGGCCTTTCGAGCAGTAGCAGCATTCCCCCCCCCCCCCCCCCTCCCAGCGCCTTGAGACCGTCAGAGGTAAGAAGTGCGCTCTACAAATGCTATAACTGATTGATTGATTCCTAGCTTGCTTGAACTTGGTGGGTCTGTGGACTCTTGAGATACAGTGTGTTTGCGAACGCTCTGCCAGGCCACCTGCTGAATTTGGTTTACTCTTGAAAAGGCCTGGGGCTAGAACCTATCTTCTTGTCTTGGTACAGTCTCCAGACTGTCTTGGTTTTGGTGCAGTCTGTGGGCTGCATCTTGGGTTTTCTTTGTTTTGTGTGTTATTTGTTTTGTATGAACAGTGAACGTGTCTTATATAAAGATGCCTTGTCTGAGAAAACCATGGTGTTGTTCTGCCGAAGCTCGGCTGGAGGAGAGACAACATGCACCTCTGGAAGGCACACGGAATTTTGATATGTATACCAAGCACGGCATTGGGACAATGCAGAGTTGAAAAAGACCGTTGATGGGCACTTTTGAACACAAATAATAGTAATAATATATATGGTTGTTTTCACATAGGAATAGGAGGCACTCTGTGTTTGATTACCTTTCAACATGGCGGAACGAGGCTAATAGAGGTGATCAAGGATGGAAAGGAATTTAAACAAGCATTGGCATAGCCAATAGGTCTCACCTTTGGGACCGTATACGTTTTTAGTTATCCAGCACAATATCCTTGGTGCAACAACATCAAGTGTTGCATGGCTAAACACTTATATGGTTCCAAAGGCGAGACCTACTGGCTATGCCAATGCTTGTTTTGAGTGAGTGGCTCGTGCAGGTATACCACTGTGCGGTAGAGATGTGGTGAGAGTGGATGTGGTGGTGGAGGTGGACATGGAGGAGGTGGACATGGAGGTGGTGGACATGGAGGTGGTGGAGCACATGGTGGTGGTGGAGCACATGGTGGTGGTGGAGCACATGGTGGTGGTGGTGGACGTGTTGGTGGTAGTGGACGTGTTGGTGGTAGTGGACGTGGTGGTGGTGGATGTGGTAGTGGACGTGGTGGTGGACAACGTGGTGGTGGACGATGTGGTGGTGGAGGATGTGGACCTGGTGGTGGACATGGTGGACCTGGTGGTGGACGATGTGGTGGTGGATGTGGGGGTGGTGGACGTGGGGGTGGTGGACGTGGGGGTGGTGGATGTGGGGGTGGTGGATGAGGGGGTGGTGGACGTGGGGGTGGTGGTAGACGTGGGGGTGGTGGTGGGCATGGTGGTGGTGGACGTGGTGATGGATCTGGTGAATGTGGTGATGGACGTGGTGAATGTGGTGCTTGGATTGGTGGATGTGGTGGTGGACATGGGGTGGTGGTGGACGTGGTGGGGGACGTTGTGGTGGTGGTGGAGGATATGGTGGTGGACGTGGTGGTGATGGTGGTGGTGGACGTGGTGGAGGGCGTGGTGGTGGTGGACATAGTGGTGGAGGGTGTGGTGGTGGTGGACATGGTGGTGGACACAGTGGTGGTGGACGTGGCGGTAGATGTGGTGGTGGTGGATATTGTGGTGGACATGGTGGTGGTGGTGGACGTTGTGGTGGTGGTTGTGGTGGTGGATGTGGGTGTGGTGGTGGTTGACATGGTGGTGGATATGGTGGTGGTGGTGGACATATTTGCGGTGGACGTGGAGGTGGTAGACGTGGTGGAGGGCGTGGGGTGGTGGGCGTGGTGGTGGGCGTGGTGGACATGGTGGTGGTGGTTGATGTGGAGGTGGTGGATGTGGTGGTTGACATGGTGGTGGTGGACGACGTGGTGGACTTCGACGTGGTGGTGTTTGACATGGTGGTGATGAACGTGGTGGTGATGAACCTGGTGGTGGACGTGGTAGTGGTGGACACGGTAGTGGTGGTGGTGGATGTGATGGCGGTGGACGTGATAGAGGTGGACGTGGTGGTGGTGGACGTAGTGGTGGACATGGTGGTGTTTGACATGGTGGTGGACGTGGTGTTCAAATAGCTGGCAAATTTGCAGTTAGGATCCATACAGCATACTGATACAGGACATTTGCTTCAGCAAAACTTCCACCGGGAATTGATTAAAAAGTGCTGTCAGTAATAAAGTTAAATAGGGGAGATGAGTCATCGGCAAGATGACAAAACAAGGAATGCCCGCGATGGAGAGGGGGAGCAGGAGCCGAGCCCGGGAGTGGTGCGTGGGTTCGCAGTCTGCTCATTTTCAAGCACTGCACTCGTGCTTTGGGCGTGCCCATGCTCGCTCACACAAGGTGGATTCCGCCACAAGCACAAGTGTGGGCTTGAAAATGAGTAGAGCGACGGCTAAAGGCCCTCCTATGTAGCGCATGTGCGCTGCGTAGGTGAGACCTAAAAAGGGGGAAGAATGTAAACTAAAGTTATAGTGCATGATGTAAAAAAAGTTGGGAGGGGTGCGTCCACCCGGATTTCATCTATAGCTTCAGGCATTGTTCAATGACAAAAGCTGCTTTGAGTCGCAGATGTAAATTGCATTTTAAAAGTGGCATGCAGAAATTAGGTGCGTGACAAGAGAGAAAACAAAATGAAAATTCATGAATGAGGCATGCTCAGATGCGATCAGTCTAATGTAATATGATAATTAATTAATTCATGATTGATTGATTTGAGTGTGCTTAATTTAGGTTTGACCTCACTATAGATATACATTTAATTTAGGAAATGTATTATGAGCTTTCAAGGTAGTATGTATTTTTGCTGAATAAGAACACATTTTAAAGTGTAGGAGAAAAGGCTGAAATACACAGCTCGTGATTTAGTCTGCTTTTGAAGGTTCACTATTCAGCCTTGAGATAAGAATGGAATTTCTTTCGCTGTCTCAGCTCTGTATCTTCATGGAAAGGACTCATGCAGAAATACAAGTGGGGGGGGTGGATTGGGCAGCTTCTGTGAGAAGACACAGAGAAGCAGGCAGAGATAATTGCAGAACGAGGGCGATTTAGATGCTAAAAGTCTTCATTTTATGTTTTCACTAACAGACTTTGTAACATTTTAATTTGTCCTATGCATTTATTTCTCTTCATGGTGTAGTGTAGTTTCTATTTTCCCTATAGGCCCTGCGCATTGGAATAACATAAACAGTAGTATAGACGTAGAAGTGTGGTCTTCCAGGTCTCCACTGACTATGCTAAACTTAATTGGGTTTGTACCAACTAGCTCAGAGGTCACTGGAAACTTTCTTGACTGAATAGGAAGTGATCAGCTTCCCTGGTACAGACAAGAAGGGATTCAGTTTTCCAACAACCGCATAAACATGACAACTTTGCTCCTTAGAATAAGAGTCAATCTCTAGAGTCGTGTGAAAAAATAGACAAGTATTTTACTCAGTCAGTTGTGCAGATTACTTTCACTAAGATGCAGAGAATAGAGAGACGGGCGTTTTCAATAAAAGGTATTATTTATTGAACAGTCTTTCTTCTCATGCAAGAGAAATGAATTGCCACAATTGCAAGACTTGTTATTATAAAAAGTGCGTACAGTAAAATGAGGATTGCGAAATAATACTGTAAAAGCATTGATATGGTTTATTAGCCATACAATGGTTAAAATGAATAAAATATATACATTCATATATACATTTTAGCTAACGTACTCAACTGGTGCTTCTAACTACGCCTACCCCAGTGTACCTGACCTAAGCCTAATACTTGGGAGGGAGTAAGTAAGTAGCAGTTTTAGTTAAGTTGGTTTTGCCAAGGTTTGCTTCAAGAATTCTCTCTAAAGGTTTAGTCAACACCATACCTCTGAAATAGAATGTTGGAGGTCTTGTATCTCCTTCCAGGACTCGATATCCCAGTCACTCGCAAGAGTAGGCTGGAAACGCCTGAGCTGGATTTTCTCGGCAGGAGAAAAGACAGCGTCTCTCTCAGCGCGTCAAGGAGGAGGAGGGGCAGCGTCCGTGGGCTGCTTGCATCTGCTGGGCTCTGCAAGGGACAGCTGTTCTGCTCCTGTATTCACCACACCATCGCTATCATCGATGTCGCCGCATTTGCTTAAGGCAACGTTGGTAATATTTATACCTGAAAGGTGCCTTGTTTGACGTAAGTTTTTGGACATAAGACGTCAATAAAGATGTCACTAGGAAGTGATCGTCCTTTCAGTGCTCATTAGAGTTCTATTACTAATCAAAACATAGCAAGTGGGGCTTTCCCAGGTTGCTGAGTTTTATCTTGTTGAAGAACTCGGAGTGTAATCTAGGAATCTAAGATAAGGGCTTCTGCTGTGTCATCTACTGTAATGAGCTGCAGAGGTGAGTTTCAGAAATGTGGCTGAAATATGGCTCTGATCGTGTATGCCATTCTAGGGGTATGAATGGATTATAGCCGTATAGGGGCATAAGGTCACAGTATTGATCGGGGTCCTAGATTAGAACACGACACCCACTCCACGAATTTAAGTCCATCAAATTACTAAAAACTAAAGCAATAAGATGCATGTGTAACATTACCCACCCCAAAATACATATTTGCATTTGAAATGGCGTATTTTGAAATACATGAAAATATAGGTACTGTACGTCTTTAAGCATAGAAATCATTCAAAAATGATAGCATATGTAATCAGTGAACAATTTTGCGAAAAAATTACACATGAAATATCTCTTTATACAGAAAAGAAGGGCGAGATTATTTCATCACATATAAATGCATTTGCTGTAACATGTGCTAGAGGCTGATGTAAACTTATTATGTCTCTAGATCTACCTAAAAATAGAAGTTCTGTTCTTTATGAATAGGTCTACTTTAAGCAAAGAATTTCGTGCCAGAAAAAAGGTAAATATTTTGGAAAATAGTTCAATTCCCCCAAAAAATTTCTTGGTGAACCGGGGAATAGAGTTCCAACGCTTTTCAGTAGTTTTTGTTGATCAAAACTGAAGGCCGAATTCAGAATTCATGGGAATGCTGTGTGTCGGAAAGCTTTGCAAAATTATTGTTTCTGTTCAGGGGAGAACATCATATCAGACAGGCTCTCAAAGAATTGGTCTACAAAATCAGTTGACAGTTCGACCAAGTTCGATAATGCTGTAACTTGGCAGGTGTGAGAATGATTGCTATCATCAAAGTCTGGATCAGCAAGTGTTCACAGAGGGTCGTACCTGGATGATGTTGCTTTTATTTCTCGCTCCACTGTCACCACCTAGTCGTAGCACAGGAGTCTCAACGAATGCTGTCATCAGGATTGGTAGCCGCTGGGGACAACACAATGTGTGAGCCGTTACAGGACTTAGCAAAGTATCGATATCCATTGGTACTGCTGATGGAAGTGCAAGACAGGTGTCTAACACGCATTCTTCTCCGCATAGCATACATCGAAGCACAGGTAAGATGCAGGTCTGCCATATAGGTCTGAATGAAAGAAACCAGGTCATGTTCAGATCTCTCAGCCTGGCCAATCCAAGGACTCTAGTTATGCGGTCCCGGTAGCGTATTGCTAGGATCGTTTCTTCCATCCCTGCCGGAGTCATGTCTGTATTTTGGCTTGCCATATTGGAGCAGGAGGGTCAAAAATAAAATGCCTTCTACAAGTCCCAAAATCAGGGGTATGCCGCCAAAAACTGAATGGACAAAATTAGGAATGATTCCTAGAATTGCTTTGAATGGTGTTAACAGTCCCGAAAAAATGGTCTTAAATACGCCTGGGATGCCTATGGCACTTGACATATTTAGAATTTGGCTAAGCATTTCTGTGAAATGCACGGGGCAATTTGTTGATAAAAGGTTATGAATCTCTGATGTTGTCTTGCAACTTGGAGATCATACGTCTCTTTTGATGACGTGATGGGCACTGTTGTCTGCAAAAGCACAGACTTCATTCTGCTTAAAGTATCAATTCGTATAGAAGAGCCATTCAAACGAGGCCAAATGGGAGTCTCGGAGTCTCGGAGTCTCCAGGGCCGTTTGGAAACAATGCTTGCATACAGCATTTGACCATGGAAGTTACGCTTACGAGATATGCTTTCCCTGGCAAAAGGCCACAACAGCTGTGATCCGTTATTTGAATGTAACTCCCGTTCGAGAGCTGCTTAAAGAAAGGCTCTATCTGCGTTGCAGGTGTGACGTGTTGGTGGCATGAAAGGTTGTTTGAATTTCCTTCACAGGCCCCGTGTAAATTAATACCTTGGCACAAAAGTATACCGCTTAGTGAATGTTTGCAGTTTTTACCACTAAGAAATACTTTTTTTTGCTGTCACTATAGAATGTGTGTGTGTATGGTAATTTCCATGCTGACTTAATGTACCCTTTACCCAATCGTTCATACTGGCCAGTCGGTATGTATTCAAGGCAGTTTTTAAATCGGAAAGTTGTTATCGGAATTGTGATAATCTCGTGTATTATCCATTCAATGACAGGACTTTCTGACATTGTCAATGGTAATCTCTCAAGTTTTTCGATGGTCAGGATTGTATAGTCTGCTCCTTTCTGTGCCAAGCTGATTTGTTTATCAGTAAGGTTAAAGATGGAAAACAATGACGTTGTGTTGATTAAACGCCATGGCACATAGCCTGAACGAAGATTTTGCAGGGTCCAGCCTAACTGTACAATAGAACGCAATTGTGACTGGCCATGCTGTAACATTATCAAGTCTTTATCTATTATATCTATGGCAGATGATACAATACTGTCCAGTGAATATATTCTGGAGGACAGAGTCATTAACCCATTGTCCACAACAGAAAGTGATTTCTCCAAATTAATACGATCAATTTCTCGTATTTTTTTCAGCTGTTTCAATTTGTGTTACTTTCCAAGCCTCGTTGTAAGCCGCATATATACTGGTCGCTATGAAACGTTTTTGACGCTGTTTGCGTGGTCCCAGAATGAAATTGCACAAATCAGCACCATCTTTAAGTAAAGATAAGTGTTGCTTAATTTCTGCCAGTGTGGATGATTCTAGCCATTCAAGGCACAGCTTCCCTACACTGTATGTTGTTACTATCCCTGGATGTTGTCTCTGGGAGTATCTAGGGTCTGGTCTGGTCAGTTTTAACCCCTGTGTTTTGTTCAGGAATCTATCTTGACAGTTGTTCGTGTCAGTAGGCCAGATTAACCACTTTTTACAATCAGGATGTGTTCTGTTTAGATGTAAAATTTTAGATACGTCTATTTCAATATCTGTAGTTGCATTATCAGGTATTGGCTTTGGAATAGACGGCTTGTTAAGGTCTTTAATCTTAGCTAGGCCAAGACAGGTTGTTTGGTGAATTGTGTCATTTAAGAACATTATTTGTTCTGGGATCATGCAGGCTCAAAATAATGCTTCTAGGCCTTGTACCTGCCAATCTTTTGTACCCCAGATTGTTTTTGTTTCAATGTTATTTCTCCAAAAATCAAAACCAAATGTCATCATTTTTTCATAAAATGCTTCTGAATATATCAATTTAGTATTTGTCAGCATTGTTTTCAACCCTGTTTTATCCAACAGTATATAATAAAACGTTTCTGCATCACTGGTGTTAAACCCTCAGAAGTACTGGAATTTCTCATAGAATGTTTTAGAACTGCTTTTAGGTGGAGTAGCACAATGTTCCCATTGGTTATATTTAAAAACATTTCTAGGTTGTGCAGATTTATGTAAGTAATGATCTCCGTAATGTGAGAAGCAGTACATTTGTTCATAACTAGACGAACCTTGTAAATAATCATGTTCTGTAAATCTTGCTGACAACACTAAATCAGACATCATATTATTAATACTTTCAAAATCCCAATCATCAGAAAATGTACTTGGTTTTACAAAGTCACTTAAGGAAACCTTGAACTGGTGAGGATATTTCAGGATGTCAACCGGACCATATACTTCATAGTCAGTTTTGTCCCATACTACCCCCCCCCCCCCCCCGGGTATTGGAAGGGCTGTGACATTTACAGTTGATAGTTCTCTTTTCTTCACGTGGGATGATCTGTGTGGTTTGAGGACTAAGTTGATGTTCTAACTTGCTGTGTCCATTGAACTGTATTTTCCCTCAATGAATTTTCCCAAAGTACCATGATGAGCCAAAGCAGGAGGAAAAATACACCTAGTCCAAACCAGAACTCTAACCATGGAGATATAAGGTAAATTTCCTTGAGTTGATGAAAGAGTTCTGTTGCTTTTTCTTTAAAAGTCTTTGTTTCTGGCATCACTTCAGGGTCGTTTTGATCTTCAGAAAAGTTGTCGAAATTGATGAAGTAGCCAGAGGCAGTTCTGTCAATTGTTGGAATTGTTTTCTCAATTTGTCTTTCGTTAGCACATTCTGATGCCACATCATTGTAGACTGGTGTTTCTTGACGAACTGATTCAATCTGTGTTCCAAGTGGCACGAGTTCCATGGCATTATTGCATAGTCCCTCTCCGTGCACTGCAGGTTTATCAAATGTGATTAATCTTTCAGTTTGAACCTCTTGGATTGTTGCAAGTTTGGGTATTCTGTTGTTTCTCGGGAGTCCACTGGGCCTACTGTTGATTATAGGCCACATGATTGTGGTTTTACCAAGTCGATTGATACAACTCGGTTCTCCTTTTTACCAGCAAGGGGCGGTAGTACTACTGATCTTGTTCCGTTGATTGCCAAGACAGGTACTGCTTTTCTGTAAGAAGGCCCAAATTCCTTCTTCACCGCTATTTTTTCTCTGACTAGATCCCCAATCTGTGGAATCCAGACAGGCCTTGCTGGGGCTGGTGGTGCCTCGTCAGTGGTAGTTGGCTGTTGCTTTAACTTTATGTTGCTTATGGATTTTCTTGTTTCATTCAAGTCCTGTAAAACAGCCAAACGATCTTTGATGTCAAAGTCTTTATTCTTATCTTTTACCACTGATACCTGACTATCTAAGTCCTGAATGTGCATTCTAGTTCCGAACAATAGTTCGTATGAGCTGAAACCTTTTACAGAATTTCTTGGCAAATTGTTTAGACTAAGCTGGACACTTAATAAATGTTTGACCCACCCATCACCCGAACCTAATACCTTTGCTGTTATAGATTGCTTTATGTCCCGGTTTTTTCTTTCCACTACACTGTTCCCTTCGGGGTGTGATGGACAAGAGTATCGCAACCCAATGCCCATAATGGCCATGGCCTCCTTATAAGCTCGAGAGCTGAAAGCAGGACCTTGGTCAGAATGGAACATGGCAATTGTGTATGTGCCGATAAAGACTCGCAGATCTTTTATAACCGTTCTGGCGTCAGCCGAGCGCTGGGGTCACATTTTTTAAGTGAATGTAGTCTTAAATGATATACAATGGGGCGCATTTCTCTTGTTTGATTATGCGTATAGATCGCCTTATGCTTTCTATTAGGGTTCCTGACACTACGCTGGCCGGTTCTCCACTGCGATCTCTGTTGCAGTCTTCACAATGTTTTGCAAAATAATGAATATCTACGCTCATTCCCGGCCACCAGTACTCTGACTGTAATTCTTTCAGAGAGTCCCTGATTGTTTTGTGTCTCAGACCCAACCCCATATGTGCTTCCTGTGTGAGGAAACCTCTCCGGTTCGTGTTTGGAATTACCCTATCCCCCACTCCAGGGATTCGAGCAAAAGGAACGGAGTTTGCATCAATTACGTATGCATAATTGAGTGGATAGTTCACGGGTAGTGCTGCACAGTCGCCTTTTAAGGACGTTTTTATTGCCAGCATTGTTTCCCCGTCTATGTATTTTTCTGAACGCTTTTTTGTGGCTACGGAAGCCGGTTTAGTTGCTTCCGCTATGGCTGTATTAGCCAATGAATTCCCAGCAATGTAAACGCCATCACGTTGATGACTCAGAGTGTGTATCACGTGAGTCTTTTGTAGTTCTTTTTGTAAAAGAACTACCTGTTTCCAAAGCATTTTATGCTTGATTGTGGCACCTGTGTCATCTTTGTAATCATTTTGAACCCAGCTCTGTAACTTGTTATTGTAAGAGTTGACGCAAAAATGCGAATCGCACACGATTAGTGTCGGGAATTCACGTTCTGCATTTTCAAGCGCCATCTTTAAACATCTGATTTCAGCTCTCTGAGCCGAACAGTTTCTAACTGATTCAGTTTTTGTTATTTTCGGTCTGAATTTACCGCACAGCCAGCGACCTTTAACAATCGCGCAGGCTGCATCGTAGGATTTGTTCTTTACGTTGTAGTGCTGTACAAATCTGTCTGTGTAGATTATACAGGAGTATTGTTGGAGAGGCAGAATTTCGATTGGCAGAGGATATTCTTGTTCATATTTTAAATCATTCAGTTTTTCGAATTGCGGAGCAAAATAGTATTTCACGTCGTCCGCAGCAAGAGAATTTACATACTGTATCCATTTCGGATCCAGTGACACTGTAGGAAGGTTTACTGGGCTGAATAGCGCCTCGAAGGCGGATTTCGCTGTGAGGACATTGATCCTTTTGCTGTGTGCTTGTTCTCGTTCATTAGCTATTGCAGTTAGTACTGCTTTCACAGTATTTTCTGTGAGACTGAATGTATTTTCTGCTTGTGTGTACAAGTGAGATTTGTAAGCTATTGGTACCTTTTCTCCCTCATTAGAGGTCAGGTACGTGAATCCGCATCTTCCTGGGATGACTCGGATTACAAGGTTGCGTGTGTTATCGCGTGTTTCTAATTTAGTTTTAGCTAACATGTCTGTTTGCAATGATCTCAAAATTTCTGTGTGTTTTTGAGTCCAGTTGATTGGTTTAAAATCAGGTTTAATTAGTTCGTAGAGAGGTTTAACTCTCTCCGCATAATTTAGAATGTAAGTTCTTCCGAAATTCAGGAAGCCTAGAATCGATTGTAAGTTCTTCAGCGTTTTCGGTGCTTGGAGTACAGCGCACTTCTCTAAGAAGTTGTCTGCTAGGCTTTTTCCTTCACTTGATAATTTGTATCCTAAAAATAATACTGTCAGAAGGGCAATTCTTGACTTTTTAAATTTGAATTTGTAACCCTCTGCTGCGAAACCAAGTATTATGGTGTTCACTCTTTTCAAGTGAGTCTCCAAGTCGTCGTCTGTTATATAGATGTCATCGACATAAGATAATGCCTCATCATCATATATTTGTAGTAACTCTGTGACTCTGGCTGAGAATAGTCCTGGGCTGTTCTTGAATCCCTGTGGGAGCCCACAGAAATTTTTCTGCGACCCCATTACTGAGAAAGCGGTCAAGTATCTGCTTTCTGGTGCAATATTTTGACAAAAGAAACCATTAGATATATCTAATGTCGTTTTATATTTTTTCCAAACTATGTTATTCATTAGTGCAGCACTATGCGAATTCTGTACTGCAAATGTTTTGCAACATGAGTTAAGGTGTCTGTAGTCCAAAACTAGACGATATGAATTGTCTGGTTTGGAGACAGGAAACAAAGGATTGTTCATTTGAGAGGTGCATGTTTCAATCACCCCCTGGTATTCAAGTTGATCTAAAATCTCCCTGACTTGCTTTTTAGCTTCTTGCTTAATGGGATACTGCCTTTGTGCAGTCGGTTGACTTTTTAACTGGATTTTGTGAGGAGGAGAGTTCTCATCCCATCCTACATGATTTTTATATAATGCTGGTGCCTGGGCCACTGCCCATTTCCTTGCATATATATATATTTAGTGTGAATCGGAATGTGATTCGAGAAGGCAGGCATAATCATTTCTTCGCCACGAGGGCACTCCCTGACAAACTCCGGGGGCCAATCTTTTTCAGCTAACAGTATATCATAGCCTTTTGAGAGTTTATCCCAAAATAGACCCCTTATTTTCCTAGTCTTATCACCCTCTATACGCATTGTTATTTCGTATATCTTATGAGGTTCGCTAACTCTGGTGTCGGCAGTTTCTACTTGAATGCATTCATTCGGGTCCACTGTCTCCAGATGACTCATCAGGATCTTGCGAGCTATGGTGATTTCTGCTGCACACTCTAGCATTGTCTGTGCCCACTCCCCGTTTTTCAACTGTTTCCTCAGTATTCTCGGCATGTTCGATTACTCTAATACTGGCTACCTTCTTTCTTGGAAATTGAGATTTTTTACTCTGAGCAGGTTCCTTGTCTTTGGACTTGGTGTGCTCTCCTGGGTCTGACCGTCCTCTTCTTTCCGATTTCTGCGAAAAAGATCGAGAGGGACGTGTATCAATACTTTGATATCTATCAGGCTTTTTCAAGTTATCCCTATTTCTAAGGTTATATCTTTTCTCAGAGGGCTCCCTCTGGGGAGACTGGTGTTCTCGAGTCGGAGTTCTTTCCCTCAGTCGAGGAGACCTTCCTCTGGACTGGAAAACTTTTTCCTTGGGAGTGGATTGTTTATTTTCATCCCAGCTCTTTTTAGGAGTGTTTGAATTATTTTTAATAAATAATTTTTCAGGATTTTCGAGCAGTTGGGGCTTTACTGGTTTTCCACCCAAGCTGTCTCTACCTAGTTCTTCATAACATTTTTCTATAATTCTGGCAAGCTCAATTGGTTGGTCTGTTATATCTGTTTCCTTCAACTTCTGGCGGATCGTTTTATCCTCCATTGCCAATTGAACTAACTCTCTATATGCCTTTGTTAATTCTCTTATTTTAACTAAGAGTTCTTCACTTGACATTTTATCAATGTCTGGATGTGGTGTGTAGCTGGCTAGAACCGGCCACGTTGCACCTGGTCTATCTAGTGGACCGAGCCTGGTAATATGATCATTATGTTTTAGGGCGCCTTTAAACCAGAGCAGGTGCTCTTGGTATTTTGGATCCCCTATTTTGTAATAGTGGAACTCGTTTGTTGCAGCGTTTGCCGCTGGAAATTTTATCCATGAATAGAATACCTCTGTCTGCTGATATTCGTGTGCCTCTATCACGAAGACGACTGTGCCACCTTGTGTGGTCAGTCCATTTTCTATAAGTTTTGACATTATAGTTTTTCTTATGTTGACCGGGATGATTATTGCACCCGGTTCAGTAGTCCCTGTACCATCGGGACCCTGCTGAGTCGCATTTACTGCGGCATCAACGGTTCCGTTTTCAGTGTCTGACATTTTATTGTCAGAAATGTTTTGCAGAGCAGGTCTCCAAGGAGAAAAAGATTAGGTGCACAATATTTTGGAACACTGTATCCTTCAACGTTGAATAAACCAGAGCTTTACATAGGAATCGCTTCCTACTAAGTTCGGGCGGATTTTAACCTTTCACCCACTCCAGACGTCTAATGGAGTATTTACGGGAGAAAGGGTCTGTGTGAAAAATGCACGACTGAGTTACTCTAACGTCTTGCGTTACTTTTATCGCCTTACCAAACGTTGGGCGCCATGTAGTGTAGTTCCTATTTTCCCTATAGGCCCTGCGCATTGGAATAACAAACAGTAGTATAGACGTAGAAGTGCGGTCTTCCAGGTCTCCACTGACTATGCTAAACTTAATTGGGTTTGTACCAACTAGCTCAGAGGTCACTGGAAACTTTCTTGACTGAATAGGAAGTGATCAGCTTCCCTGGTACAGACAAGAAGGGATTCAGTTTTCCAACAACCACATAAACATGACAACTTTGCTCCTTAGAATAAGAGTCAATCTCTAGAGTCGTGTGAAACAATAGACAGTTATTTTACTCAGTCAGTTGTGCAGATTACTTTCACCAAGATGCAGAGAATAGAGAGACGGGCGTTTTCAATAAAAGGTATTATTTATTGAACAGTCTTTCTTCTCATGCAAAAGAAATGAATTGCCACAATTGCAAGACTTGTTAGTATAAAAAGTGCGTACAGTAAAATGAGGATTGCGAAATAATACTGTAAAAGCATTGATATGGTTTCTTAGCCATACAATGGTTAAAATTAATAAAATATATACATTCATATATACATTTTCGCTAACGTACTCAACTGGTGCTTCTAATTACGCCTACCCCAGTGTACCTGACCTAAGCCTAATACTTGGGAGGGAGTAAGTAAGTAGCAGTTTTAGTTAAGTTGGTTTTGCCAAGGTTTGCTTCAAGAATTCTCTCTAAGGGTTTAGTCAACACCATACCTCTGAAATAGAATGTTGGAGGTCTTGTATCTCCTTCCAGGACTCAATATCCCAGTCACTCGCAAGAGTAGGCTGGAAACGCCGGAGCTGGATTTTCTCGGCAGGAGAAAAGACAGCGTCTCTCTCAGCGCGTCAAGGAGGAGGAGGGGCAGCGTCCGTGGGCTGCTTGCATCTGCTGGGCTCTGCAAGGGACAGCTGTTCTGCTCCTGTATTCACCACACCATCGCTATCATCGATGTCGCCGCATTTGCTTAAGGCAACGTTGGTAATATTTATACCTGAAAGGTGCCTTGTTTGACGTAAGTTTTTGGACATAAGACGTCAATAAAGATGTCACTAGGAAATGATCGTCCTTTCAGTGCTCATTAGAGTTCTATTACTAATCACAACATAGCAAGTGGGGCTTTCCCAGGTTGCTGAGTTTTATCTTGTTGAAGAACTCGGAGTGTAATCTAGGAATCTAAAATAGTGGCTTCTGCGGTGTCATCTACTGTAATGAGCTGCAGAGGCGAGTTTCAGAAATGTGGCTGAAATATGGCTCTGATCGTGTATGCCATTATAGGGGTATGAATGGATTATAGCCGTATAGGGGCATAAGGTCACAGTATTGATCGGGGTCCTAGATTAGAACACGACAATGGGAGATTTTTCAATTATTACTTGTTAATATAACTAAATGCGGAACAAACTCTTGCATCATATTTCCTGAACGCTTTTAACAGTCCCGGCTGCCTCACTTTCCATAGACATAGGGTTTCCTTCCTTTATGAAGTGCTTTGCATGCAATATATAATATGTTTTGTATTCATTCTGTTTTGTCCTTTATTCAATTCTATAACAGGATTGACATTTGACTAATGAATAGAAGAGTCAGGGAACATAAAAATTTGATTAGAGAATAAAAAAAAATAAAAAAAGAGAAAATATATACACATGCCTTACTATGGTCTTAAATATTCAGCTGTTCTTTTTATTTCTGCTGCTACTGATTCAGATGTTGCTCAGGATGTTTTGGGCTACGGCACAGCTTGCCTTTTCTTTGTCTCCACCACCTGTGACCATTATAACTGTTAGTACTTTTGACACAGGTTTTTCATCCCCCGCTATTAGTGAGTACTGGGACACAGGTATGTAGATTTGAGGATAGAGACTGATGAAATTGGAGGAACGTGTGAGTTCGTGCCTGTGATCTGAAGTGGGAAAGAGGGTAATAGCTAATAAAGGTGCTCAGTGGGTTTGTGTGAAATGTGATAAAAGTTATGAGCCTTTTGGGCACCAGCTTGTCTTTAGGAATATGATGGCTATATTGCTTGGTTTCTAGGAGCAATGTTTCCAAAAATGCTGCGCTGCAGATTTTGTGTGAACTCAACAGGGATACTCATTTTGCTGGGCTGCATTGTCATGCCTTTGGGTTCGCTTATTCCACCGAGAAAAGGGATTGTGGTAAGTTAACGGCTTGTCGCCAGAGGACAGATGAGAGTATGTCTGATGTTTTGTACTTGACTTGAAGGTGTTCTTAGATTATAGTAGGCAGGAGTTGCCTCCTGAAAGGGGATTTGATGGTTTGTTCATAGATTCCTTCATAATGTGTTTTCTGAAATAGCGGTCTGGTTGTAGACATTTGAGAGTACTTGGTCTACATTGCCTCTTTCTGTCACATATTTAACATAGCACAATATTATGACTGTTTCAATGGGTTTTTCCCGATGTATTAGCACACGTTTTGCACCCTCTTGCTTTGACTATTGGTCCTGATTACTGTGGATTCTCCATTAGTGTTAATGTCTAATTGTGGTGAGAATGTGATGGGTTTGGTATCCTACTATTATTTGGACGCCCCCTGAGTTTTGCAAATGCGCAATACACTTTGTGGGCGACAGGCGAAGCAGAGGTGGGATTGCTACAGATCGTCGGTTTGGACCTTTGCGATAGGCAATTCTACTTTGCCTCGTGTCCGTTCCCATCAGATACGATAAGCGGGGCGGCGAGCCTTGTGTGCATGATGCAGGATTTGGTTGAGAAAGGTGTTGGTAGGGAGATGACTGTTAAAATTCCAATAGCCCCATTATTTCGATTGTGTCTACAATTTTGTGACCGATTATTGTGAAGTTAATGAAAATGTCGTTTTCCAAATTCCTGCGGTTCTAGGAATTGCTCTCCTTCTGCTAATGGTTCTTTCTGCTGCTAAATATTTTTCTATCACTGATCTAAAATACATTCTTTGCCGGTACTATTTATTTCAATAATAGGTCTTTGTCCGGATTCACATTAACTGGTAGGAGTCATAGGCTCTGCTGCGCTTCTATGCAGAAAGACAGAGTATCTAATGTTTCAGACACAGGACAAAGGTGTAGAGACAGAACAGTTAAACAGTTATTGCATCTAGCTTCGAATGACCATGAAGAATGCTTTTCAAGAGGTAAGTATTGTTGACCGAAGGTCACCTACTTCGGTCACCTACTGTTGAAGGGGGGTAGGAGCTTAGCTCCTTGGTGAACTAACACATTAAAGAAGTGCATGAGGTGCCTGAGCCTTTATCCTGAATGCCTGAAGCAGTCTTTTGGGCAACTAACAAACTGCACTTTCTGCAGCCCCTGTGCTTGGTAAACAAATTGTTACGTGCGGTTTAGTGTTGTAAATACACAAGATGCTTGTTGCGCGCTTTGTCTTTGACGCTCCCGCAAGAGCCCTCCCGAGCTCTCTAGGGGCGGTAATGACGGTGGCAATCGATTTGACTCGTTTTAGCCACATGATTTCACATATATGGTACTCCATGCTGTGACCACACCTTTGAACAAAGAAAGACACAGCATTTTACCAGTGCACGTCTAACTGGCTACAAATCCAAAAAAAAAATGTATCATGATTAAAAGGTGTGTCACATTGAACTCAGCCATGTTACTTCCCCTCCCTTCTGCAAAATGATGGAATTGAAAAGGAGATGAAAGGACGGGTAGACTAGAATGATGTTCCCTTAGCGGACCCTCAACGGGAACTATATGGCTCTTGTTCAAATTCCCAGGTCGCACCACCAGTATAGCTTATATTACAAGCAACACTACATACAATCGCAGAGACATCACAAGCCCAGTATCAGTTAGTTCGAGTAACTGAACTAGCCGTTTTTTGTGTAAGTGTAGTGCCCAACGAAAAGTACCTGATGAAGTGGGAAGGGATGATTGCAGATCAGACAGCTAAGGACAATGATCAAACTGAAATGAAGAGAATGTTTGTAGTAGACCCGGCTGGGTGGGTACCGGAAGTCACGATGTTGAAGTTGAAAGTGCGGCCAATTGAAAGGATGAGAGATGGTGAATTGATAGGCTAGGGAAGAAAAAAAATAATGTTGCAAGATGCATTTGTATTTCCTGCAAGTTGTGATGACCCATTGCCCAGCCCATGTACTGTATGGTGCGTATAATGCACAATTCTGAAAAGGGTAACTGTATGCCTCCCCCTGATAATTTTGCACCACACATTTTTCCTCTTTGAGGTTATTCAGATGAATAATATAGGAATAGACCGATGCAATGATTCGAAGGATGTCGTGAATGTTCTTTAAGAGCTTAGATAATGGATTAAGGCTTACACCACTACTCATTGTGGGTAAACAAAAATATATTTGCCAGTTAACTGAAAGTTTGTATTTTATTCGATCATAGGTCCGGGACACATCTGAGGGGCCCAGACGCGATGCCCAGCCTGGCTGCTTGTTATAAGCAATTTCAAGAAAATAAGACTAAGAAGAATATGCAGAGTAATGAAGTACTGAATAAGGCAGTACCACCGTAAAACAAAATAGGAACTATCCAGGAGCCCCAGCATGTTGGTACACCTGTGCTTGAGCCCCAGCCTGTGGGCTCACCTCTGTTTGAGCCTCTGCCCCTTGGTCCCCTTGAGTCTGACCACCTTTTCCCTGAAACCTCTGTGCCTGGAGTGATAAGGTACAATCTACTCCCCCGATAGAGGAACAGTGGACCAAAAGGAAAGTCAGATTAGTAGGGATGGACCTCATTGTCATAGAATAGGGCAAACGTACCCTGCCCGTGGTACCACCGATAGCTTGGGGAAAGGGAGATTGGTGCATTGTTTGGACAGTCAACGATCTGGGCAAATGGACTGTGATTCTAAAGATAGAAATACCTTGTCCTGCAACGTGGGATTTAGATCAGAGCTAGAAGAGCAGCTTCACCGCCAGTTTTCAACAGCGCCTATGCCATATGAACAATGAGAGCCTGCCAATGACTGCTCTCTGAAGTACACTGCAAAGATGAGTTTTGCCCATCCTTTTGTTCCCTGGTCACCAATTCCATTGTATTGCATTTCTCTCCCAATCACCATGTATCCTATTGGTCGCTCTATTATTCAAGGAGAACAGCCATTAGCAGCACCGCGTTTAGAGCGGCTGGTCCAAAAAGAGAAAACCCTCACTGCCTGAACATGTTGTAGGCCCTGCATAAGGCCACACATAGATTGTCCTATATTGAAAATGTTTTCTATCAGCTGAAATATACGAAGGAACAGGTACATGGATATTATCTGGGTAGGTTTGGATTTTGTTTGTGACATGGGGTTCGAAGATACTTTTTGGTTAAGTCGCAATTGCCGATACTATTTTTCCATGCTGCTTCTGCATACACGGTCTCCCAGTTAGTTTGCTTGCAGTGTGAGTACTCTGACCCCTCAGCAAGGATATCCATATGATACAAAATATAAGATTATGCTTCAGAAAGATATTGAAGAGATGGGCTTGCATCTGACATACACCAAGAAAATGACACGTGTTCACTCACAGAGCTTTTCTTCTCCCCCTCCTCCTTTAGAATTGTAAAGACCATTACTGAATAATAATAAAAATGTAGCTATGAATGCTAAAAGGGGGGTCTGTTAGAATTGAATATGTTATTTCCCCATCACGCACGCTTTATACTGTGTTATATTAGCATTCGTGTAGCTATTTTTGTATTGACAACTACTGTATATGCATGTAGTCAGTCCCTTCTAACTTTGTGCGAGTTAAAGTTTGCATCTGTAACACCATTTTTGCCTTTTAGCCACTATATTGCCCTGTGATCAAAACCAAGCCGGTTATCCTCTCTGCTTGCCTCCGCAGAAAAGCTGCTGTTCAGTTATTTCCCCTTATCGCATTCAAGGCTGAAACCCAGATGTACTAATGAATAGCTTATTCCGTTTTCGCATGCCTATCCCTCATTGTAGCTATGCTCGCACACTTGAGAGAGTTGAGTCTGAACAAGACTACCTTGGAGTCTGATAACGTGTACCCATTCTGCAGGTGGGAGCTTATCGTTCTGTACCTCCTTTGATCCGCCTCTGTCCAAGCTGTATTTTTCCACCAGGGGCGGGACTTGGGAGGTGTCGGAAAGCGTATGTGTTACCAAGTGTTCTGGAGTCAGTCACCTTGGTAGCATCTAAGGAGGAGGCTAATCTGGCAAGGCTCTGCTGCCGAGCATTTACAATAAAATAACTTGGTTTGTATTCTCCACTGCGTCATCGACTCCTCATTTATACGTTTCGGGTCACTTGCTTCAGGGCGGGTCATTAGGTGAGGGCTTGCATTTTTTGTTGACCCGCGTGAGTGATGTCCGGGGCCTTGACTGGCTCTTTAAAGGTCTCGAGCATCCCTTTCAGCATAGGGAGAAACTGGAGAGTGCGCAGTGTTTCGAGAAGTGTTATAACCAGAAGTCACAGTCTTCCTGGATGACGGGCAAATCTACTTTATGAAAAGTAGCTGCACTTTGTATAACCTCATGATACAAGCTGCTGTCATGAGGTGGGAATGGTTTGTCGGGTAGAAGTAAGGGTTTGTATCACGCCCCCTGCATGATACAAACCCTTACTTCTACATCAATATCTTAGTCATCCTACTAGTTGTTCCTGGTTTCAGAATCATAGGGGTCATCATAGGGTTCCTATGGATAATGTGAGCTACCATAACCATAAGAAGAGTGCTGTGACCCCTCCTGTGAAGCTCAAGCAGGTGTTGCGTATGTTGGTGGCAGTGAGGAGGAGGAGGAGGTGCAGGGAGGGGACAGGTGCCCCTGTCAATGGGATATTTGTGCCTTGGAGGAAATGTGAGTTACAGGGCAAGTTGCTCCTCAAAAGATAGCTTCCGCTTTCTTGGCTGTGGCTTAGGTGGTAGCTTGGTGGTGATTTTGCAAGTCTGTGAATGTATGAAGTCACTTCTGGTGAGCTTCTAACTCCTCCTACATTCGGTGGAGAATAGGCAGCTCCGAGTCGCCTGAGCCAGCCATCCATGTTTTCTGTGCTGCAGGCAGCTTTTATGTTGACGCAGAGTTCAGCCCAGGTGGCGACACCAGTTTTGATTTCACCTTCAGCTCCAAGGAAGGCAACAGCTTATATGGGGTTTTTGCACACGGCAGAGGGAGTGGTGTTGGCTCCGAAACCTTCTGTCAGTGCTGACCATGGCCAAAGGCAGTGGTGGACCAGCGTGATGTTGTTGAGTCTCATGGATCAACACTCAACACCCTCTGGGGAAGTCCTCTGCCTGTTCAGGGGGTTGCTAGGCTGCCCTGGGCTGTTACTGGGTAGGGATCATAATCACTGTAGAAGTCTTCTGGGGATCTTGATGTTGCTCTCTCTCTAATTCAGAGGGCAAGCATACCTCCAAACTGGAGTACACCAGTTGGGATTCAGAAGAGCTAGCATCTTTCTCCAACTCAACATAATGTTACCTGAAGATTTTGGAGTTGTCATCTCCATATCGTCTCTACATTCTTTGATGGATCAACCTCGGCTCATATTGGTATCGATGAGTCAGTCACAGGCCTGGCACATGGTTTTGTAGTGTTCTGGGGAGAGACAAAGATTGCAGACTTGATGGTAGTCAGTCAAGGGGAACTCATAGTGTCACTGGAAGCAATATTGGAAGGGTGTCTGGTGCGTCACTGACCTGGCATTCTCATTGATAGGGGCATCAAAGATGCGGGCGATGCACCAGCAGAAGGCATCCTAGTGAGCGAAGGTATCAAAGTTCCTTCATTGACAATGAAGCAGAATCACTGATCCGTGAAGACTATTCCATAAGAACAGGAGTCTAATTGTTGCGAAGGCCCCGTGTTAAGCAACATTATGGGCTGAACACAGAGCCTGATCAGTAAACATCCAAACCAGAGGGAAGAAAAACACATTCTAACAATGGAGCCAATGACCATGCACATTACACATTATGTATGGTAGGAAATGTGAACTGTGGAAATATCGGTTGGGTGTAGAGCGCAAGGCCTCTCCACCGTACAGGCCAGAGTTTGGGTCACAAATTGAGTCGGATAGGCCCTACTAGATTCCATGTTAAAAAGTCAACGCTATTTAGAACTGCTACCAAGGAATGAGATAGAATGACATTCGCGAGTCTTTGTCTCATATAAAAATTCATAGAGCATAACTCCGAAACACTTGCAAGAAAGAAGTGATATTTGCAACCTCACACGTAATCAATGCTAAAGAGCATCGCTAGCAAGATACAAAGAAGTGACTTGATTTTAGGGGTAGTTACCTGCCTCTGGAACAACTTGCCTGTGTATATATGCCTATCTCAATGATGATTAAATTCAGACCCAAGTTAAATACCCACCTAGTTTATTTCCTAAACCACACGTTCTCACAATAATATCCTTCCACTTCATCTCTTTTTTGTTTAAATATTTTGACAACTTCTCACCCAACCTCTGTATGTCCTTTTATTATTTTTACTATTATTTAAGGGGATGTCATGGAATTTCCAGCCTATACACTTCACTTAATGTTGGCCCAGCAAAGTGGCTGGACTAGCAATAATGTCACTAAACAAGATGTCATGTCTTCAGAGTTTTGAATAGATTCCAGTGGGGGTTGAGAAGGGGTTCCACTGTTTTTCAGAGTTCTGTAAATCAATTATACAGTCACTACTTCAAAAGAATACACACACACACTATTTTCCAGTATTTACATACCATGCTAGTTTCATGGTGGTGTATGTACGATAAGGAAAATGCTACTTACCAATATGCTTCTGTTCTTGGCATGTAGAGCTGTAGATTCGTACACTGTAGCATGGATCGCCATCTGGTGTGGAGCTCGGATGTTTGCACTTTGTTATTGTAGAAGTTTTGTAGTCACAATATAGGTGACTCCTCCTTAGCTTAGTAGTGCGCATGGGCATCGACTCCATCTCCAGATTGTTTTCGCCATAAAGGGTGAGGATAGAGTTAGTTAGAAATAGAAAGATGCCCATGAGTAATGTATATAAGTAAGATATTACTGCAAAAGGCACAGGTATCCGGGTTGGTGTATACAAATCTATATGTGCACCACATATAGAAGTTGTGCAAACTAGGTCACAAGCTTGACACAAGAGAAACCAAAAATCAATTCCAATACAGTTTTTATGATAAAAACTGTTTTGGAATTGATTCTTGGTTTCTCTTGTGTCAAGCTTGTGACCTAGTTTGCACAATTTCTATATGTGGTGCACCTGTGCTTATAAATTTAACTGTATTTATGTTCTGTATAGAACTATCATTGTGATGGTGGGTGGATTTCGGTGTGCACACTTTTCCCTTCCTCAGATTTAAAGGGAAAATATTATTTTGGTTATTGTGGTCAGGTGCATTGGTAAAGAAGGTTCCACCATCCTTTTGACTTCTTTTATACAAATCTACATCTCTACATGCCAAGAACAGATGCATACTGGTAAGTAGCATTTTCCGTTCGAGGCATATGGGCTGTAGATTGTATACTATAGCATAGACTATACAGCAGTTTTGCCTTCGCGGTGGCTACCTGTATCGGTTGCAGCAGTTTGAAACAGTGTTCTTAGTACAGCTTGGCCCACACTAGCTTGTGGTTTTGCTTGTACATCCACACAGTAATGTTTAGTGAATGTGTGGTGTAGACCATGTTGCTGCCTTACAAATGTCCTCCATGGGGATATTCCCCAAGAATGCCGTAGATGCCCCTATTTTGCATGTGGAATGCACCCTAGGGGGAATTGATAATATACGTTTTGCTTTTTAATAGCAAATTTGAATGGTTTTAACAATTCACCTGGCAATTCGCGATTTTGATATAGGATTGCCCTTATGTGGTGGTGAGAAAGCTACGAAAAGTTGTTTCGTTTTCCTGAAACTTTTTGTTCTCTCAATGTAGTAAAGAATAGGTCTCTTAACACCTTGGCTGCTAAGGCAATTCCCATCCTGTGCTGGAAATTGCTATTCTTCTTTATTCATGACGAGCTCAGCTCGTCATAAGCACAGCTCCAGTGTGCCTCATGACGAGCTGAGCTTGTCATGAGCAGGGAAGGGGTTAATGTCAATTGTATGAAGAGCCCGTTCTGCTACTGAGTCTGGTTGATGAAAAGAGACTGGGAGCTCAACTGATTGGTTAAGGTGAAAAGGAGAGACTACTTTAGGTAGGAATTTAGGGTTTGTCCTAAGAACCACTTGTTGTGATGTATTTGCAAAAATGGTTCTTGTATGGTTAATGCCTGGAGTTCACTAACTCTCCTGAGAGATGTGATGGCCACAAGGAAGGCTACTTTCCATGTGAGAAATCGTAACTCACATTTGTGTAAAGGTTCAAATGGGGGACCCATGAGCGTGGTAAGGACAATGTTTACATTCCAGATTGAAGAGGGTGGAATTCTGGAAGGAATTATCCTTTAAGACCTTCCATGAATGCTTTAATGGCAGGAACCCTAAACAATGACAAGGGTTGCCTGTATAGCAGGTAAGCTGCTATGGCAGCAAGATGTAATCTTACAGATGTGTATCTTTGTAGATGCAGGAGATAACAAATAATGTTTTGAATGGAAGCATCTAATGGATTGATTAGGTTGTTATTGCAGTAAATCACCAATCTTTTCCATTTAGCTGCATATCAAGCTCTAGTAGTAGGACGTCTAGCCTCATTGATAACATTCTTGCAGTCAGGTGGGAGGTTGAGATATCCACACTCTAAGACTTCAGGAGCCAGATCACTAGGTTCAGTTGGGCTGGATCTGGATGCCTTATGTCTCCATGGTTCTGTGTGAGAAGCTTTGGAGACCGGTGTGACTTTTGGTGTGGAACTACTGAGAGTTCTAGTAGTGTTGTGAACCAGTGTTAGCGGGCCCTTGTTGGGGCAACCAGGATCATTGTGAGAGACTGTTTCAGCTTGCATACCAGTAGCGGAATGAGTGGGAGAGGCTGAAAAACATTCGCAAATCTGCCTGACCAGTTCATCCATATTGCATTGCCCTTGGACAGTGGGTGTGGATACCTGGAGGCGAAGCTTAGGCATTTTGTGTTTAAGTGTGTGGCAAAAATCTATGTCTGGATGGCCCCACATTTGAAAAACTGGATGAAGAACTTTGGGATGAAGTTCACACTCGTGAATCTGTTGTAGCTGCTGCCTGAGCAGATCCGCTATCTGATTGTGTGTCCCAGGTAGAAGCTCTGCTAAGAGGTATATTTTTTGAGGAATGGCCAATCTCCATATGCTTTGTGCTAGTTGTGAAAGCTGTAGGGTGTGTGTCCCCCATTTTTGTATGTAGTACATTGCTGTCATGTTGTCCGTCCGGACGAGGACAGCTTTGAATAGGAGTTGTACCTGAAATGACTTGAGCAAGAAATATGGCCAGTAACTCCAGATGATTGATGTGAAGGAGTTTGTTGAGGGGTCCATATACCCTGAATGGTATGGGTTCAGAGATGAGCTCCCCAGCCGGTGAGCGATTTGTCAGCTGTAAGCACTATTTGTGGAACGATGTCCAGGAACGGCCGCATCTGGAAAGATTTTGTGTGTTCCACCACTGCAGAGAGCGATGTATGTGGCTGTCCACCAACCCCAGATCTGTAAGCTGACCCTCTGCCTGGTTCCACTGATGTGCCAAACATTCCTGTAACTTACGCATTTGGAGTCTTGCGTAAGGGACAATTGAGATGCAAGAGTCCATCATCCCTATGAGCTGCATAAAAACTCGAGCTGGTAGTGATTTTTGTGGTTGACATTTTGTTGAAAGCTAGCATAGTGGCTATTGTGGCAGGATTGGGCAATGCTAGTGCCTTGGAAGTATCTATTGTTGAACCTAGATACTGTTGGGTGTGGGACGGTTGAAGATGTGACTTGGTAAGGTTTATTGTAAACCCTAAGGTGTGCAGCAGAACCATTGTCTTGTGTGTTTGTTGTAGACAATCTATGTGTGAGTTGGCTTTTATGAGGCAGTCGTCCAGGTAAGGAAACACATGAATGTGTTGTCTTCATAAGTGGGCTGCTACCACTGCAAGGCATTTTGTAAAGACTCTGGGTGCTGTTGTGACTACGAACGCAATGACTTTGAACTGGTAGTGTTAACCATCCACTACAAACCGTAGGTATTTCCTGTGAGCAGGGTGAATAGGAATGTGAAAGTAGGCGTCCTTGAGATCTACAGTGGCAAGGAAATCGTCTTGTTGGAGCAGTGGAAGAACTTGTTGCAGAGTTACCATGTGCTTTTAGAAAAGGTCTCAAAACCTGGTTGTTTACCCAGTAGGCCGCCTTGCTGTTGTGTGTCCTTTCTGTCTGTGGTCTTTTCTTCTTTTAACTGTGTTATGTTATTACGCTGTAGCCCTCCTTACTCAAAGCGCCGGGACACTCTTTTTGAGTAGCCGCGCGCTATACAAAAGTAAATATAACATAACATAACAAGTGGTCGGATTGTATGTACAGGTTTAAGGGTCTGAGGTCTAGTATTGGCCTGAGATTACCGTCCTTCTTTGGAATGAGAAAGTTAAGGGAATGTACCTTGATGGTGTGGAGGCACTGGTTCGATTGCATTTTTTTGCAAGAGATAGAACCTCATGCTTTAGAAGTGTAAGATGCTCTGTGGCCATTGGTCGTTGTCTGGGTGGTATGTAAGGAGGGGTAGAAGTGAGTTCCAGGCAGTAACTATACTGGATAATTTGTCTCACCCACTTGTCTGTGTTGCTGTTGTCCCAGACAGATAGGAACTGTGATAGTCTTCCTCCGACCGGAGTGGAGTGGTCTGGAGGAAGTGGAGGAAAGTCATAGTTTGGTAGTGGGGGAGGTTCAGTTGTAGTTACCTTGAGCTCTCCCTTATTTATTTTCTTTGTAACCATCCCTAAATTATCCCCTGTTGGGAGATGTTTGTGTAGGAGTTTTATAGGAGGAAGTTGTGTAATGTTTTTGGATCCACCCCTATAGAAGGAGCAACAAAAGGAGCCTGTGTAGTCTGAAACTGTAATGCTCCCATAGATTTGGCAGGGTCAGTGTCTTTCTTCATCTTTTCTAGAGCTGTGTCTACAGCTGGCCCAAAGGGTTGTTCTTGATCAAATGATTGATTTAAAATAGTTGTTTGCACTTCCTATTTCAAACTGGAAATGCGCAAAAATGCATGTCTAAGGAGTAAGACACTTGTTAACAGATGTAGCTGCAGTGTCTGCTGCATCAAGGGCACATTTGATAGTGGCATTTCTAACTAACTTGCCCTCCTGGACCAAATCATTGGCTTTGTATTGGTCAGGTAAGTGTTACATGAGGTTTTCTAGCTCATCGTAGTGAGCCCTACCATATCTGGCGAGTAGAACATGTGCATTGGCAATCCTCCAATGATTAGCTGCTTGGGAAGGAATATGTTTGCCTGATGCATCCAGCAGTTTAGATTCTTTATCTGGGGGTGGTGCATCACCAGAAGTTTGGGAATTAGCCCATTTTCTTGCATTGAAGACTACCAAGGAGTGTAATGGGAGTTGCGCCTTGATGTACATGGGACCTTTAGGGGCAGGTCTATATTATTTCTCAATTTGTGGATTGAGAATCCTGGCCCGACAGGGTCTTTAAATATGTTGGGTGTGTGTTTAGTTATCCCTTTAAGCATGGGCAATGTGTGGATGATTTTATGGGACTGAGCAAAAGTGTCCATTAAAAAATCTTCCTCCATGGGGTCTGAAAGTAGTGACACTCCATGGTATTGAGCAGCCCTATTAATAAGTTGGCTAAAACCTATATTGTCGTCTGGGGGTGATGGCTTAGATGGGTATGCTATAAACAACAATGGGCCTCACCTAAATTTCACCCAATCCTAACAGGAACGACAATACAAGGGTTTTCAATATCCTTCTCAATTACCTTGAGTGTGATTACTTTCACTATTCTGATTGTCACGGTGTATCGATCACTATTTTAAAACCCATCTATGCTAGGTTCCACCTCCCACTAATAGATATATAAAAAGAGTGTGAAGAAAGAGAGTACCTCACAGTAGTAACAACAAGGGGGCTGCTGACTGGTAAACGCCAGCTTTCCCGCTTATCATAGGTCACTCTCTCGCTCTGTGGGGAAAAAAGAAAGGAAAAGTGTGTGTTCGCCTTTTGGAAGAACTGTAACGTAAATGTGGTGAAAAGTGATAGTAAAACTTCGATATAAGTAAACCATTAGTGCCTACTATTTTTATAAGTGCCCATTGAACCCCTGTGAGAATCAGTGAACATAATTCTCACCTTTAAAAACTGGTGAAGCTTGCTGGACTGACAATCTTATAAAGATGCTGCAAGCTTCCCCAATTAAAAATGGTTTCCGCCAAACCATAAGCAATTCTAGATTGCCAACATGTTTTGTGCTAAACCATCTCGCAACTTCTTCAGGGCTAAAAGGGGTTCCAATTCTCAGCTTCCCTCAAAATTCATCTAAAACCACTGATGGTACCAATAAAAAACACACAAAATTGAAGCCAGTTGTAATATCCATCTGCCTTCCACGAAGACACAATGAATTCCAATGTTGTTTAAGCACTTAGTTTGCTACATATAATGTACATAATCTTTACCTAACGGTTGCGAAGCCTCAGCGTACCTGCAACCGTCTTCACAATGGACAACGCGTCCTATGATCACGTGTCTTTGGGGTGACTGCCCAATGTCTAGCCCCCCTGCAGAAATGTAAAGAAGGCATAACATGTTATTTCCTTATTCTCTCATGTAACATCAAACTTCCCATCAGTACGTGGTACGCAAATATTTCAAACCACTGTCCTGCTCACACACTCCACACATCACTGCAGTCTACGTGAGGTGCAGAGCCCAAAGCCCAGAATCTATATACACCAACTCCACGTATGACAACACCTCCACATACAAGTTAAGGCCATGGCAATCATCCACACACTCCTTCAACGTACAGTGCACGTACCTGTTCACCTCTAAGCTAAAAGCCCCCTTACCCCGTCCCACCAGCGTGTTAGAAGCTCCGACCATGAGCTAACACGGCCCGCGGTTTAAGGGTATTCTCAGCCCCGCCCAATCTAGTGTGGCTGGCAACCACAAACATCCGGGGCCGTATCTTGCCGCTCGTATGGGGCAGCCATCTTAGAGCGGGAGACAAACTCAAACGTCCACCAAATAAAGTTTTAACTGAAAAGACCCGGCTGCACAGTGTAATGTGATTCCAAACACCCATAGATCAGCCACTACATACACATCCGGGGCCGAGTAAACACAGACTCCATCTTAGAACTGAAAATAAGCCTCAACAATGCCAGAATAAAGTTTTAAACTGACTCCTAAGAAGAACCAAATTGTCTTTGCTCTTCACTAATGTTTATAAAAATGTCTCTTTACTCCATTAAAGCCATCTTGTGTCTACACAACACTAATGACTTGTCCCATGATGTACTCAAATATCATTCTCACATCCCTTCAGATTTATTGCAATGGACACTGCATGCAAACTTCAATTTCCAATACAGTCTACAACTTAAAAACGGCGACATCTTGAACTGTTATTAATATTGGTGGCATGTAAGAGGATAGGTGTTTTTATAATGCTGGATGCAGTTCCCTAACCGCAAAGGCATTCTATTTTACTAACCTACTAACAACGGTATATCATCCAGAGTCCACATAACCATTAGAAAAGCAGCTGGAAGAATGGGATAAAAACGGGGGAAAAAGCCTATCGGTAAAGATCCAACCCTGAAAACGGACCAACATCTCCACATATATCTGTCACATTAGTGTGTTTCCTACATGACTGGCTATGACCCCATTATGGTGTGAAGGAGGGAATGCCACGACAGACTATACCTAATATTCATAGCATGTGGGGGAACAAGTATTTTAAAGTGGTAGTCTCTCCACACACACCTCAATATCGCTGATATACTACCTCCATAACTTGCTGTTACATTACAGTCTGAAGGGGGGGACCAGGCCCTTAAAATGTCAAGATATGAATGTCCAAACACACATAACTAAGCACACCCTCCTCAGCGTCTACTGATCCTGTTCCATTCAATGGAATCATTCAGTCCCTCCCGGTCTACTCGTTCAGAAAAAAATCCATTCAGCTTCTTTCCTTGCCAATATGGTTTCAACATTGTGTGCTTCACCCAGCACCTTCTCAAGAACGGTCCATCTCAGGTCCCTGGGATCATGTCCTTTCTCATTGAAGCGTTGCACCAACCGCGTAGTCCACTTTTTGGCCTTGATAGTAATCAAGTGCTCTTGTATGAGCACTTTCACCTTTCGTGAGGTTAAACCAATATAATGTAAACCGCAACTACAGGTCAGTCTGTAAATAACATTAGACGTATTACAATTATTGAACCTGTTCAGGAACCAAGTTTTACCATTATGCAGGGTTACACTCTTGGTCAGGGTTACACTCTTGGTCACTTGTGTTATAAAAGATGAAAAATTAGTTGGCCCTCTTCAATGAATACATTTAAATGAACCGTAGTTTATATTAATTTATGCCTGACATCTGCCTGTAAATGATATGAGCCACTCATAATGGAAGGTAGCTCCATGCTGCACAAATGGTTAAAATTAAGTTGTCTGAAATTCAGCTGAAACCAGAAAGAATGGCAAGTGAACGTGTACGTGCCCATTCTGCTGTAACTCCAACTTGTTTAATGATTCACTAGCTTTCACCTCGGTATAGAGCCAGTTCAGCGAGCCAATTCCTAGAAAGGGTTCGCTGACCTAGGACGTGCCAAGTTTGCTCTACCCTTGCCCGGTTAAGTGAAAGGGTAAAGTGTTTGCTCAGCACAGATAGCAAGTGCGTCATTTGTATGGGGAAAGCAGAAAACACGGGCCTCTGCTGATAAGAGCAAACAGTGCACATTGACATTTCAAAGATAACCGACCAAAGGCTGTGGGTCAGGAGGTAGTGGTGTAAAGATTAACCAGCATCTGCATGGTCAGATCCGTCAGGAATAATGTAAAGTGTGAACGTAGACATATTTCTGAAATGCACCATGATGTTGTAATGTACACGTGGCTGAGATGGTCACACCACAATGTATTAGTTAATGAATAATGTGTCAGGGGTCTGTGAAAACATATATAAAGACTGATTTCCTCACTGAAAAACCAGATCACTTTGCAGTCCTGCAAATTGTCTCAGCTGCAGCTTATTGGCAATAAAGCCATTTTCTTTTGAAACCTTGTATGTGCCCTTCTTATCCCTATTCACAAAATTTTGTGCTTTTACAGATGGTGCCAGTGACTCGCTGGGAACTGATGGTCTCTGCAGGGGGTAAAGAACTGCGGTCTCAGGACTCTTCAGGGGCCTTCCAGTCTCGGTGTATGCTGCGCAGCTGCTGATTGGACATAGTTTCCTGCAAGGCCCAGACAAGAAGGCTCCCGTTGATAAGCCTTTGACAATAGACACCACCAGCTTCCTTCGAGCCATCAGGTGATTTTGCCACAGCAAAGAAGGACGCATACAACGGCATTACTGGTCTGATGATCAGGTAGGCAGTGCTTAACTGCACTGAACTCAATTTTATCAATTGAATATTGTTTTTCTAAATACATCAGAGGGTACACACTGAGATTCATTAGGGGTCTCTAGGGGAGGTCTGAGGGCGCCTTTAAGATGTGTGCCTGAGGAGGACTGTCCAACCTGTGAAAGATCATAAGGATCCCAAGGACAGGAGAGGGACCGTGGGAGGTTGCCTCAAGACAGAGCATGCTTCTGAAAGACGTCTAAAAAATATGCATATTGTTGAAGTAAGGTGTACAACAGTGTATTTCTAGAAAAGAAATATAAAGTGACAAAGGAAGAAAAATAATTAAATTAGTAACTAAATAAAATTAAAAGTGCTTAGCAAATTATTTCTGAGCACAGCTAAAGGCCGCAGGGCAGCCTTAGATGTCACCCAACCGACACCTCCTCGTGGCACACCAGCATGGTACGTGTCACGGAAAAAAGGGTACCATACAGCTGTTCATCTAGATCAATGGACTCATTATACCAGGAAAAATTCTGATTTACAATGGCCAGAATATGGCACGTTTGATAGAGCTAAAATGCTTTATTTAGAAGATTGTTTAAGGGAACGTGAAAAGAAAGGGAAGAAAGTACGTTTATTACAATGGGATGCATTTCATGCATGGCGAACATATGCCGCCAATAGATGGTCAGGGGAACCTACAACAAGGTGGGCAAAGGCCATAGAACATGATAGAGAGAAGGCACAAGAACGACGTGTAACTAATTGTAGGGACAAAGAAATGGAAATAGACAAATGCTTCACAGTTCATAAAGCAATACCAGATGTGTACCCCACTCTACCTAATGCTCCCTTAGAACAGGAAGATACAGAGGATCCTGTAATAGAAGAATTATTAACAACTCCTCCTCCATATAGCCCACAAACGTCACAAAAAGCATCACCGGAACAAAAATACACAACTACTATACAACAGAAAGAAGTATCTGGTACCTCTATAGGAAAAAGGGGTCTGCGATCACAATTAGCACTTTCACAGAAAGAACAGAGTGAGGTACAGGCATGGGTAGATGAAGTTATGAAGAAAGGGTCCTCATTGTGGTTGAATGAAAGGTGCGCATTCCCAGCGCATTACACACCAGCATTTCAACATTTTGCTTTGATAGATTTGGACACCAAGGCGTTTCACAGATTTAAGAGTTGGGAGAGGTTTTGGCCCTCTTCTGCTGGATACCCACGTGTTGAAAATTTGCCTAATAAAATATATAACAAATTACTAACTGTACTAGAAGACACAGCAGCAATAGAAAAAGAGAGATTAGAAGCACTCCAGATATTAACTGAATGGGTGGACGCACAGATAATGATAGAAAGAAAGTGTGAAGGGTTTAAGAAAAGTAAAGAGGAGAGGGAACTACAACAGCCATCTAAGTCTTGTGTTCTTTCACCTGATCACATCATGCCTTTGAGAGAAGTACCAGGAAGTCAGTCAGGACACACTACTATTAAGGTGCACACACCATGGTCTAACGTTGAGTTACATAGATTTGCACTTCAGTTTCCAGATATTAGACAAGACAGAGAAGAATGGTATAGACAGACAGAAATAATACTAAGAGTTGGCACTCTCACCCTGGATGACATAGAACAAATGTTTTCTATTATAATGCCACCAGACATTTGGGGAAAAATAAGGAGAGAGGATGATGAAGGCTTAAAAATACAATGGGAAAATATTACTAAAGCAAAAAGGGAACAAGGAGAGGATATATCGGATGATATTAGAGACTTACCAGCAAAAATATTGGCTAAAGTAAATACACTGGTACCCAGAAAACAAATAGACTGGTCAAAATTAAATGCATGCATTCAAGATACTGAAGAAACAGTATCTGGGTTTTTCGCTAGAATACAGAAAGTCTTCACAGCTTCAAGTGGTTTAGATACTGAAAAAGAAGCAACACAAAGCGCACTTGTCTCCTGTTTTGTAAATAATTTAAAACCTTCAATTAAAAGAGGGATTCTAGAGTACAACCCTACTTGGTCATGCAAACCTCTGACAGATATTTTACAATTAGCACAGTATTACGAAATGCTAGGGAAAAAGGATTTGGAAAGTAAAAATAACAAAATAAAGGAGTTAAAAACAAAGGTTTTGATTCAGCAAGTAAACCAGTATAGCGGCAGAGGACAAAGAAGCAGGGGGAGAGGAAGAGGCCGTGGAGGCCCACAAAGGTCATTTTCGGGTCCCCCTACACAGCATACCACCACAAATGAACAAACACACACACAGGGATGCTTTAATTGTGGGGAACATGATCACTGGAGAGCTCAATGCCCACACCCTGTCAAAGAGTCACAAAGAGGGGGTGGGATGGGGAGATCAAGAGGCCGGGGAAGGAGCATGGGAAGAGCTGGATATCAACAGCAAGGACGTGACTCACAACCTGGCCCAACAGGGTATCCCCCCAACACAAATTTCTTTTATAATGAACAAATACAAAAAATGCAGGTGCATCACCCTTATGATGGAATATATCAGGAAGGGCCCCAAGGGGAATGGGACTATTATGCACCATAGGGAGGCCCGAGAGAGTTAATACAGAGGATGGTAATCCCTGTAGATCCCACTGGACCATATGTGAGGGGTAAGATGGAAGGTACACCTGTGGAATTACTAATAGATATAGGGGCCACCAATTCCTCTTTAACAAAGAAAAAGTTTCCAGATGTTCCTCTCTCGGAAAAAATAAATAAGTCAGTGGGATTCACCAACATACTTGTAACAAGCCCAATTTCAGCACCCTTGAAATACAGTATAGGCCCAATTCAGGACACGCATTCATTCCTTATATCAGACAAATGTGCATTTAATTTGTTGGGATTGGACTTGCTAAAAAAAATGAATGACACAATTAAGTGCACTGCAGACGGAGTTTTCTTGGAAGTAGATGGGCCAATGACAGAGGAAATGGGCAACTGTTTCCTATCAATAGGAATACAAAACATTACAGCACAAATAATGGATCAGATAAATTCAAGGATATGGGCAAAACACAAAAATGACACAGGGAAAATGAACATCACACCTGTAACAATTACAGTCAAACAGAATGTGAAATTACCATGAATACCACAGTACAAAATAGCTCCAGAGGGTCTAAAGGGATTGCAGGATATAGTAGCTGACTTACTAAAAGAAGGGATTGTTAAAGAAATATCAGACAGTCCTTGTAACAGCCCTATTCTTCCGGTCTTAAAAAAAAGCGATGGAAATACTAATGAAAAAAGTTACAGATTCATAGTTGATCTCAGAGAAATTAATAAAATTGTGGTGCCACAGTTCCCGGTTGTCCCAAATGTAGTATCAATATTGTCAACATTGTCACCAGAAATGGCATATTTTTCTGTAGTGGATTTAAAAAATGCCTTCTTCTCAATTTCAGTAGATGAGGGTAGCATGTACCTCTTTTCATTCTCTGTAAGTGGGAGAACCTTCTGTTTCTGTAGAATCCCTCAAGGGTTCACAGAGAGCCCGAGCATTTACAACCAGGCCTTGATAAGAGAACTAGACACATTCAATTTATCACCTAATTCTGTGCTAATACAATATATAGATGACCTGCTGCTTGGTAGCATCTCTGAGACACAATGTACAACTGACACAATTAATTTGTTAAATTTCTTAGCTGAACGTGGTCACAAAGTTTCACCAGAAAAGATACAATTTGTTCAACAGGAAGTATCCTACTTAGGACACATCCTGTCAAAAGGGCAGAGAAGATTGGATGATAAGCGCATTAAATTGATTCTACAGACACCAGTGCCACGCACCCAAAAACAGGTGTGAGCCTTTTTAGGTATGGCCAGTTATTGTCGACATTGGATTGCTAACGTTTCCTTGATTTCAAAACCTTTATTGGCCCTGACCCACAAGGACACGCCCGAACCCCTTCAGTGGTTGCCAGAACATGAACAAAGCTTCCGTGCCGTTCGGCAAGCTCTCTGCTCTGCTCCTGCTTTAGGCCTACCAGACTATTCTAAGTCTTTCCAACTCTATGTTCATGAGTCTGACGGGAGTGCTCTTGGGGTTCTATGCCAGCAGTTTGGCGACCACAAAAGACCATGCGCATATTTCTCTGCCACCTTGGATACTGTAGCCAAGGCTTTACCTTCCTGTATACGTTCTGTTGCAGCAACTGCCTTATCACTACAACGTGCAGAAAGCATAATAATGGGACATGAAGTTGATGTCTATGTTCCACATGCCGTAGAGCTGATACTGAATAAGACACGTACGCAGCACCTCACAAATGCCAGGCTCAAGCAGTATGAGATCTGTTTATTTGCAGCACATGTAACACTTCACAAGTGTAATGTGCTTAACCCTGCCACTCTGTTACCTATTCCCACTGATGATCTAGTGGACTCAGACCATGATTATATTTTGTTAACTGAGGAGCAAACAAAAGGGAGAATAGATATGACTGATACACCCTATGCAGATGCTGAAGGAGAATTGTGGGTGGATGGTTCCTGCCTTAGAACAGAGGATGGAAATACATCAGCAGCCTATGCAGTTGTAACAAATAAAACTGTAGTTGAGTCCTGTAAGATACCTGAGTTGTCTGCACAAGCAGCAGAACTTGTGGCACTCACACGAGCTTGTGAATTATCTGAAGGATGGTGTGTTAACATATATACAGACAGCCAATATGCCTTTAATGTGGCACATTCCTTTGGAAGACTCTGGAAGGAAAGAGGTTTTATTACCTCACAAGGCACAAAGATACAGCACGGAGTGCTGATCACCAAATTACTTAACTCCCTGGCACTTCCAAAGAAATTGGCCATAGTTAAATGCAGTGCTCACAAGAAGGTTACAGACAAGGTAGGCCAGGGAAATGAATTTGCTGATGCAACAGCAAAACAGACAGCACAAAGTTATTCAGCATTAGTACTAACAGCCCAAGAATTACCTGATGAAGCGAAGTCACTAGATTAACAACTGAAGGTATAAGACTAATGCAACAAGGAGCAACAGCAGAAGAACAGATGGGTTGGTCAAAGGACGGGTCATTTGATCAAGGATGTTGGATGAATGATACCAAGGAGAAATATATGTTATCAGACAGGATGGTCTACTCCATGTGTTTGGCCATGCATGGCCCGGCACACATATGCAGGGATGCCATAATAAACTGTATGGACAAATTCTGGGTGAACAAGAACATAAGAAAAATAGCACAGGAGATATGTCAAACATGTATGGTATGTGCACAGTACAATGTGGGTAAGACTGCTCCAGTACCCAAAGGCCACTTTAAAAAAATAACAATGCCATTTGAAGCCCTGCAAATAGACTATGTGGAGATGCCCCCTACAAATAAGTATAGGTATATCCTGGTGGTGGTGTGCATGTATTCAAAATGGATAGAGGCATACCCGGTAAAACACAATGATGCCATCTCAACAGCCAAGTGCCTGATAAAGGAGTTGACACCACGTTTTGGGGTCCCAAACACAATATTTTCAGACAATGGCAGTCACTTCTGTAATGAAATAATAAGATTGGCATGCAAAGCCTTGGGAATACAGCAGAAGCTACACTGCGCCTAACATCCGGAGGCCGCTGGTGCAGTAGAAAGAAAAAATGGCGTGCTCAAGGGCAAGATAGCAAAAATATGTGCTGACACAAAATTGACCTGGATGGATGCCTTACCTATTGCCCTAATGAGCATGAGGAGCACACCAGATGCCAAGACCAAACTCAGTGCACACGAAATGGTCACTGGGTTGCCAATGGTAGCTTGGGGAGTTCCAGACAAAAATGCTCTGCCTATTATGACGAATGAATTGTTGAATGATTACTGCATGTCACTTACACGCACTCTTGCTTCTATCAACCAGCACATGAAGGGGGCCCTTCCAGAGCCACTGCAGGTCGAGGGGCACAAGTTCAAGCCCGGTGACTGGGTACTCATCAAAGCATTCCAGAGGTCCAACTGTCTCCAAGCTCGCTGGAAGGGTCCGCAGCAAGTCCTGCTCGCCACAAAGACAGCAGTGAAGTGCACCAACAACAAATCTTGGATACATGCCAGCCATATAAAGAGGGCACCTCCTGAGACGGCATCCAGCCAAGACCCAGGTCAGCAGCACATGCCAACACCAGAACTGATCAAAGAGGAAAAAAGGTACAATTTGAGGTCTACAAAGAAGGAGATGAAATGTCAGTAATTCTGGTAACTGATCTTCTGCAGGAAATAGATGAAGTACTACTATTAGATATTATCCTAACAGATATTTTGACAACACTTTTTTACTTTGAGAATAGCAGTGAAGAAGACAACGAAGACGCACTCATTTACCTTGAGGAAGTATTTGATCAGCTAGAATACCAACTAATGCGAGATTTAAATAGTATAGCATTACAAGAAGCCTTGAGTAGAGTACTTTCTGACTAAGAAAATTCAACTAGGGTATATTGCACACTACCACCAGGAGTAATAGCTCAGTTGCAAAACAAGAAAAGTTTAGCACACTTCATCAGGGAGTTCTTAGTAAAAAGTGGGCCAGTACAACGTTGAGTAGATGAACTGATCCAGGAGGTATTTGCGAGTCCTCCTGTAACTGCATAGTGCCCGTGCCACTGCAGCAATTAGTAGATGAACTGATCCAGGAGGTATTTGCGAGTCCTCCTGTAACTGCATAGTGCCCGTGCCACTGCAGCAATTAGTAGATGAACTGATCCGGGAGGTATTTGTGAGTCCTCCTGTCACTGCGAGCACCCGTGCTGCTGCAGCAACCAGCAAATAACTTTTCACAGGTTGGCAGGACAACCTGCTTTAAAAAGCTACCTTTAGGGTGAGGTACAGTGGACAATATTGTAAAAATTAAGTAAGGTTGCACTAAAGGTTGAAATACGTGACCAAAGGGTCGTGCATTACAAGAATTACATGCATATCTTTGAGAGGCGAGAAGTACCAAGAAATTCTCATAGACCATCTGAAATATTAACGAATAGCTGTTCGCAATATATTCTATACTACAGCCTCACCTTATATGTGTTCATGCTTTTTGTGTGTTTAGCTTATATTATAGTAAAGATTCATAGTGATAATTCACAACATAGTGTCATCAATAGCACTACATCCAATTAAAGAAAGTATAAGATTAGATAGGTATGGATAGGGAAAATACAGCTCTAAAAATGAAGAAAAAATGGTATAAGTCTAAAATGTGCATACCTGGGGTGATATTCTGTCTGTTATTGCTAGCATTAATTACTGTATATCTATTGGATGTGTTCTATCCCATGGAACAGTTGATCCCAACACCAACAACACCTGCTACAATACCTGCATACACTTTGTCACCTGAAGAAATAGCCCACAGAGAAGATATGCACCACAATTCCTTTGTAACTTTGTTGCATCATACAAATAAGATATTACCAAGGGGAATTTGCTGGATATGTTTGCAATTCCCAGCTTCGGTGGACCAAAGTTTGCCCCTGGTTCAAGTCCCACTGCCTTTTGCAGCATCCTGTTATGCCATTTACATAACAATAGTAAAAATAGAACTAATAGCCGTTTTGCAGAATTAAAGAAAAGTACTACTGGTGCAGGGACAACTATGGCCCAACCTGCAGGAACATTATATAACAAATATATGGCAGATATTCTGACACTGGGGAACTGCACGGAGGTAATAGAACAGAATGCAACATTCCCCCTGTCTGACATCTTTACTCCGCTCTTTCCAACTCAGAATACAAGCACTGGGATAGCAGGCCCATCAAAAGAGGCAAATAAGAATATACCATTTTTGAAGTTAAAATTAAAAAAACACAACGCAATAGGGAGTATTTGTATTAAGAGTAATGGGGCCTATCAGGTGGGCAATAGTACAAATTGTAACATGGCATTTGAAATGACGGCCGGAAATATTAGCATTCCACTTTACGTAGGTGACTCAATTTATTTCATTTGTGGAGAGAAGGCTTATACATGGCTTCCAACAAGTTGGAGTGGTTGTTGTCACCTAGGTTTTGTATTACCTGCTATAGCAATAAAAGACACAAAGGAAGAACGAAGGGACATGCACCACGGCGAGGCAGGAGAAGTGTGGATCAAAGAGATGCAGCATCACAGATAGCGGGTGACATATTTAAAGGAGTGATACCATGGATTGGTCCATCTATCAACTCAGGGGATATACGTACATTGTCCAGACTACTAGAAGCAACAATAAATGAAACGACAAGTATACTTGAAAATATTACAGTAGAGCTTCAAGCTGTGAGATTAGTTTTGTTACAAAATAGAATGATTCTTGACATGATGCTAGCAGAAAGGGGAGGAGTCTGTGCAATTATAGGGGCGTCCTGTTGCACCTATGTCCCTGACTCCTCTGTTACTGTCAGGGAGGCAATAAAAAGATTGCATCATATAGGTGTAGAAACACATCAGGATTCTGGTACATGGGATATAGGAGGTTCACTTTGGAGTTGGTTGAGCGCATGGGGTTGGAAGATAGGAATGGTGTTCATAACAATTTTCCTACTAATAATAGGCTATTGTCTATTAATTAATTGCTTGCCAATGTGCTGTCAACTATTGGGACAGCTGACAAAATGCCAAGTGAGGAAATTAGAGGAAAAAGAAAGAATGCTGATGCAAACAGTCACTACTGAGTTGATGAACATAGACATTTCTGACAATGATAAGAATGGACAATATAATTATTAAATTGTGATATGCTTCGTGATGAAATTATTTTAAACTAAGGTTCAAAGGGTCGTTTTGTAAAAGATGAAAAATGAGTTGGCCCTCTTCAATGAATACATTTAAATGAACCGTAGTTTATATTAATTTATGCCTGACATCTGCCTGTAAATGATATGAGCCACTCATAATGGAAGGTAGCTCCATGCTGCACAAATGGTTAAAATTAAGTTGTCTGAAATTCAGCTGAAACCAGAAAGAATGGCAAGTGAACGTGTACGTGCCCATTCTGCTGTAACTCCAACTTGTTTAATAATTCACTAGCTTTCACCTGTGTATAGAGCCAGTTCAGCGAGCCAATTCCTAGAAAGGGTTCGCTGACCTAGGATGTGCCAAGTTTGCTCTGCCCTTGCCCGGTTAAGTGAAAGGGTAAAGTGTTTGCTCAGCACAGATAGCAAGTGCGTCATTTGTATGGGGAAAGCAGAAAACACGGGCCTCTGCTGATAAGAGCAAACAGTGCACATTGACATTTCAAAGATAACCGACCAAAGGCTGTGGATTAGGAGGTAGTGGTGTAAAGATTAACCAGCATCTGCATGGTCAGATCCGTCAGGAATAATGTAAAGTGTGAACGTAGACATATTTCTGAAATGCACCATGATGTTGTAATGTACACGTGGCTGAGATGGTCACACCACAATGTAGTAGTTAATGAATAATGTGTCAGGGGTCTGTGAAAACATATATAAAGACTGATTTCCTCACTGAAAAACCAGATCACTTTGCAGTCCTGCAAATTGTCTCAGCTGCAGCTTATTGGCAATAAAGCCATTTTCTTTTGAAACCTTGTATGTGCCCTTCTTATCCCTATTCACAAAATGTTGTGCTTTTACAGTGTAAGATTACAAACCGAGCATCCCCCACACGGGTAATGACCTGTTGGAAGAGAAGTGGACTGTGTTGTCATGGGAATAAGAGTATGGACCAACTTGTCCTTGAGATTGGGCTCTCTTTTAAACGCAAAACGGGGCAATGGCATTTTACTCGTGGCGGTGTCAAGAATAGACCAGTGTTTTTTCACTATCTGTCTCATTTTTGTTGAGGGGATCAAAAGTGGTGACCACAGGGAGGCAATCTTTTCTCTCCTTGATATTCCTCTCCAACAAAGTTTCACGCAGAGTGTTCAAAGTCCGCTTACGGGCTTGCTTGATGACTCGATGGGATATTCCCTTTCCTTCGCTTTGGTCACCAATTCTTCCGATTGTTCCATAAATTTACCAGTTGTTGAACAGTTGCGGCGATAACGCAAAAACTGGCCCACAGGGAGATTATCCCTTAGGGCTCTAAGGTGAAACGAGCGATAGTGGAGGAGGGAATTACTGTCCGTTGTTTTATGATGGACATTAGTGGCCAGCCTTTGGTCCACAGTAGTGATGTTAACATCTAAATACACAGCAGATGGATTGCTGATAGTCCACGTGAACCGGAGGAACTCATCAGCCTGGTTCAACCAGGTCAAAAATGTCTTGAGATGGTCCTCTGTACCTGTCCAGATACACAGGACTTCGTCATTATACATCCTCCACAGAGAGATATTCTCTTTAAAGGGGTTGGAGGTGTGGTGGATCCCACTCTCCTCAAACTGGCCCACATAAATGCAGACCAGACTCAGGCCGAATGTGGCCCCCATTGAAGTCCCCGAGACATGTGAACACAGTTTGTTGTACTCAAAAAAACTCTTGTAAGTGCTAGTTTAATACATTGCAGGAAAAATGACTGGGGGGTGTCATAAAACCATTCAAGTGCCCCCACAGCCCGCGCTGCTACCACCAGCGTGGCATCCTGGGGGATGCTGGTATATAATGATTCAATATCAGTAGTGACCAGCAGTTGGTTCCTTGGATCAAACTCAACGTCCTTAAGAATGTTCAATATGTCAGTTGTGTCCTGCACATATGAGCGTTGCGTAATGACTGCCTTCCTCAAGAAAAAGTCCGCAAATTGGGACAAGGGTTCCAAAACAGATTGAATACCCGAAACAATCGGGGGCCCTGGTGGCGGATGCTGTGGCTTATGAATTTTAGGCAAGATGTAAAATGTCGGAACTTGCGGTTTCAGATTGATAATGAAATCCGCCTCTTTAGAGGTTATCCATTTCTTCCCTACTGCGTCCGCCAACGGGCTTTTAATCATGTCAAGGAGTTCAGGTGTGGGATCCCGGATCAATAGGTGGTAATTTGTGGATGATATACAGCCGTTAGTAGGCTAGTGAAATAGAATGTCTTTGCAGTTAGGGAACTGCATCCAGCATTATAAAAATACCTATCCTCTTATATGCCACCAATATTAATAACAGTTCAAGATGTCGCCACTTTTAATGGTAGACTGTATTGGAAATTGAAGTTTGCATACAGTGTCCATTGCAATAAATCTGAAGGGGATGTAAGAGTGATATTTGAGTACATCATGGGACAAGTCATTAGTGTTGTGTAGACACAAGATGGTTTTAATTGAGTAAAGAGACATTTTTATGAACACTAGTAAACAGCAAAGACAATTTGTTTCTTTTTAGAAGTCCGTTTAAAACTTTATTCTGGCGTTGTTGACGCTAAGTTTCAGTTCTAAGATGGCATTCGTGTTTACTTGGCCCTGGATGTGTAGGTAGTGGCTGATCTATGGGCGTTTGGAATCACATTACACTGTGCAGCCGGATCCTTTCATTTAAAACTTTATTTGGTTGGCGTTTGAATTTGTCTCCCGCTCTAATATGGCCGCCGCATACGAGCGGCAAGATACGGCCCCGGATGTTTACGTGGCTGCCAGCCACACGAGATTGGGCGGGGCTGAGAATACCCTTAACCCTTTCGCTGCGGCGGCTATTCCGCTGCAGCACTAAGGGGGTGGGGCGGCCGCACGGCGGTTCCGTGCTTGTGACGGAACCGCTCCGTCACGAACCCGCCCGCCCATTAATTCTTCAGCGCAGGCACGGAATTCGCTCCGCACTGGCGCGGCGAGCGGGCCGTGACGGAACCGTTCCGTCACAAGCACAGCTCACCAGAGGCTTGTGACGGAACGGTTCCGTCACAAGCATACAAGGGGTTAAACCACACGGCAGTGTTCGCTCATGGTCGGAGCTTTTAACACACCGGTGGGACGCGGCAGGGGTAGGGAGGCATTTAGCTTAGAGGTGGACAGGTACGTGCACTGTACGTTGAGGGAGTGTGTGGATAATTGCCATGGCCTAACTGGTATGTGGAGGTGTTGTCATAACTGGAGTTGGTGTATATAGATTCTAGGCATTGGGCTCTGCACCTCATATAGACTGCAGTGATGTGTGGAGTGTGTGAGCAGGACAGTGGTTTGAAATATTTGAGTACCACGTACTGATGATGGGAAGTTTGATGTTACATGAGAGAATAAGGAAATAATGTTATGCCTTCTTTACATTTCTGCATGGGGCTAGACATTGGGCAGTCACCACGAGGACACGTGATCATAGGACGAGTTGTCCATTGTGAAGACGGTTGCAGGTACGCTGAGGCTTCGCAACCGTTCGGTAAAGATTATATACATTATATGCAGCAAACTGTGTGCTTAATAGGCAAAGGTTGCAGACCTGGTGATGATCACTGTGTGGAAATTTAGCTCCACACTGTGGGCATTTTTTAAGTGGAGTATTTTCCACTAGCCGTGGGCCCAAATGGCGTCGACAACCAGAGTCGAGAAATAAAAGTTAGCGCGTCGATGGCACGCGAATGAGACAATACCATTGAACATGATAGATTGCGCGTCGAAAACATTTTAAAAACAGGGTGCCGAGCCAGAGGGCAAGTCCCATCCGAACCCGATGGCGGAAAAAAACAATCTGGAGATGGAGTCCATGCCCATGCGCTCTACTAACCAAAGGAGGAGTCACCTATCTCGTGACTACAAAACATTTACAATAACAAAGTGCAAACATCCAAGCCCAACATCAGATGGTGATCTATGCTTTCATTTTAAGGAGGAATATTGCAATATAAGTGCAAGTCCTCTACAGCTCATATGCCTCGAACACATTTTTCATTTTAAGGAGGAATATTGCATTATAAGTGCAAGTCCTCTCCCCAATGGCAGTAGGTACAATTGAATTATGGAATTCTCCTCTATGCAGTTTTTTTGTGCTTTACACTGTTCTATATCAGTCACAGTGGCGGCTCCCATTACTCACTCTGCTAGGTAATATGCGCTCATCGCCTCGTACTCATCCATTCCTAGGACTATATTTGGTTTATAGCGCAACAAAAAATAATCAAGATGCTATTTAACAAATACATGCATATACACAGCTGGAGATCACTCATTTAATGCATTGTAAAAATCGTAACATCTCTAGTACAAGATAGCCCATTATGGGACTTTTAAATGTCCAAATTGCACTAGATTTAGATCCCTGCATTCTTGAATACACAAGATCTTGTTCAGTCTTTGTTTTGCACTGCTTAAATTTTTGGAGGGTGCTGCAACTGTGTGGACAGTCATAGTTGCCATGTGTAACCCCTTCAGAGAGGTCTTCTAGCTAGCATCAAGTTGCATTCTAAGGCTTGCAGTTGTAACATTGTAGAAATGGGCTCAACAGCCCAGGAATGCAAAGTGCTGTAGGTTAACGTGCCCCACATTACGAGGCCAGGTGGTAGCAAGGGTTATTGATATTAGGCGGTTTATCAGTATCCCATGCAGATGCTCCGCACACCCTTTACAACATACCGGCCAGGCCTTCATATACTGAATCATGACAGGATGGGATATTTGGCTTGTGTTGGGCCTTGCATGCGGGCAGAAGAGCATTTATTCTTGTAAACCAGCCATTTTGACTACCACTAACAGAATAAAAACATCATGAACAGATCAAATATGGTTTCCTTTTTTTTCCAATTTTGCCTACAATGCAAAGGTAATTTGATTAAAAGAGAAAGCTTGATAGTATACCCTACATTTCTGCAGCAAGGGGAAAAAAGAGAAAGGAGTAGTTTCTTACCTGTAACTCCAGTTCTGTAGTAGAGGTATCTCTGTGATAGTCCTAATCACTGAATAGTACCGCCCATGTACGGGGACCCCGGATCAATCAAAATAATCCCTTAAATCGTCTTCTTCTGCAGTCCTGCATAGACACTTTAGAGAAAATGAAAGAAATAATGCAGCCTGCAATTAACAAGGCTACACTGGCCAGCACTTCATCCTGAAGTGAAAAGGATAGCCAAATAATATCATTAAATTTACACATTTTACAGAGTTTCACCACACATAGAGAAACTCCCCTTCCCAAAATCCTTTATCATGATAGAGAGGAAGGGTTGGACAGACAAGCCTCATAGGCTGCCATTATGTGTCTGGAAAAGGGATACCGTGCCTTTAAGGAACCCTCCAGAGACCCTTGGTATCCCATGATGCACAGCCAAAGGCAAGTTACTTTCAGATCTTTTTGAAGGTCCCTTAAAGCCAGGCCTGTAGCATCCAGGAAAAACTTTTTCTCCCACCGGGGAGGAGGATGGGTCGCTTATGACTATCACAGAGATACACCTACTACAGAACTGGAGTTACAGGTAAAAAACTATTCCTTCTGTAGTAGGGGATCTCTGTGTATAGTCATAATCTGTGAATAGAATGGCAAGCCCATCCCAACAACCAATCCAGCGGTGGAAGAAAACTAGAAGATAAATCCTTACTGAGCAAATAAATTCTTCCGCGAAGGCTGCCCAACTTGCGCATCTGTTCTGGCATCAGAATCCAGGCAGTAATGTTTAGCAAATGTGTGGACAGACTTCCACGTAGCCACCCTACAGATTTCTGCAATGGGAACGTTACGTAGCAAAGCAGCTGTAGCAGCTTTGCCTCTAGTCGAATGAGCCTTAGGCTTACCCCCTAGAGTTTTGCCTTCTGGTAACATAGTTGTATACAGGACACAATCCACCTAGATATGGACTGTTTGGAGGTGGCAAGGCCAGTCTTGGCTGAACCGTAATTCACAAACAACTGATCTGACCTATGAATGTGTTGGGTCTTATCTAAGTAGAATTTCAACACCGCCTAACATCAAGTGAATGAAGGGACCTCTCCGCCTGAGAGGATGTTGAAAAAACGTAGGTAACATGATCGTCTGGTTGACTTGGAAATCAGATATCACTTTAGAGAGAAACTTGGAGTGAGTCCTCATGACAACCTTGGAAGCATGAAATACAGTATACGGCTCCTGACAGCACAGAGCCCGAATCTCACTCACCCTGCGAGCCGATGTTATAGCCACAAGGAAAGCCGCCTTCCAGGACAAATGCTGTAGAGAAGCCTTATAAATAGGCTCAAAAGGCTCCTTCTTCAACCTGGACAGCACCACATTCAGCTCCCACGAAAGACGCCTAACGGTGGGGGGGAAATACCTTCTTCAAACCCTCCAGAAAATCTTTAATTACAGGTATCTGGAAAAAGGAGGTTTGTGAAGGGCATTTCCTATACTCAGTTAATGTTGGTAAACCTTAACTCCTTCGACGCTCATGACGAGCTCAGCTCGTCATGGTGTACACCTCCATACACTCATGACGAGCTGAGCTCGTCATGAACAATGGGAATCAACATAACTCAGCACAGGAGGAAAATAACACTAGCATCGATGGTGTTAATGGAATGGAAATTAAGGCCAGATTTAGCTAAATGCAGTAGGTATGGAAGGATGACATCTTCCTTGCAGGAGGTAGGGTCGGCATTCTTGGACGTGCACCAATTGCAGAACCTTTTCCACTTGTAGGCATAGGAGGTCCTGGTGGATGGTCTCTTAGCCTCCTTCAGTATGTCCATGCAGTTGTCAGGCAAGTTCAAGTGTCCATACTGTACTATCTCAGGAGCCATGCACCCAACTCAACGATCAGAGGTTGGGGTGCACCATCTGCCCCTGTACTTCTTTAGAAGGTCCGGCCGACATGGAAGCCGCAGATGGGGTTGGAGAGACCAGTGGAGCAGGTCTGTGAACCACCACTGTCGAGGCCACTCTGGAGCAATGAGGATCATTCGTGCTCTGGATTGAGACAGCTTGATGAGCACTGCTGGAATCCGGGAATGGGTGGAAAAGCGTACAGAAAGCTATTCGACCAGCTGATCCATAGTGCATTCCCCAGAGTCCCTGGTTGGTAAACCCTGGAAGCGAAGTCTCGGATTTGCGGTTTTCGGCGGTGGCGAACGGATCTATTTCCGGAGTGCCCCATCTTTCGAAGATGTTTCCTAGCACCTCGTTCTTTAAGACCCACTTGTGGTTTTCCTGAACGAGCCTGCTGAGTGCATCCGCCTGATCATTCTGCACACCTGGTAGATGGGTAGCCGTTATAGTCAGTCCTCTGGGAAGCAGCCAGTGCCAGATCCCTTGAGCTTCCTGAGAGTGTGCGTGATCTCGAGCCCCCCTGCTTGTTGAGGTAATACATTGTGGTCGTATTGTCCATCTGTACAAGCAGGGAGCTGGTCCGGAAGGACGGATGAAAGGCTTTCAGCTCCAAATGAACAGCTCTGACTTCCAGAAAATGTATATAACACGTGGACTCCGCCTGGGACCATGTTCCTTGGATCTGTAGATGGTCCGAATGCACTCCCCAGCCCTGGAGAGAAGCATCCATCACAATGGTCTGTATTGGAATGTCCTTGTGGAATGGAACCCCCTTGAGGAGATTCTCTGCTGAACACCACCACTTCAGGGACTGCTGAGAGTGCGGAGACAGTCTGATACTGTCCTCCCAACTCCCTCGTTTCTGGTCCCATTGATCTTCCAGACATTCCTGCAGTTGTCTCATGTGAAGGCGTGCATGTGGTGTGAGGAAGATGCAAGCAGCCATCAACACCAGGAGAGACGACACTGTCCTCACCGTCATAGATGGAACGGACATAAGAGTCTGAGCCTTCCGAAGGATCGATAAGCGGCGCTCCTTCGAAGGACACACACTTGCTCTGACAGTATAGATGGAGGCTCCCAAGTACTGCAGACACGGAACAGGAGTCAGAACGGACTTGGACATGTTGAAGTGCAGACCCAGTTGGTTCAACAGAACAGCCGTCGTGTTGAAATGCAATTGCGCTTCCTGGAAGATGGAGGCTCTGATCAACCAGTCGTCTAGATACGGGTAGACAAACACCTTGTTCTTTCTCAGGTGCGCTGCCACCACTGCCATGCATTTCGAAAACATCCTGGGTGCAGACTTCAGACCAAACGGAAGTACAGTGTACTGATAGTAGTTGGTGCCGACTAGGAAGCGCAGGAACTTGCAAGGTTTCTGTGCAATGGGTACACAGGAGTATGCATCCTGCAGATCTCTTGCGCAAAGCCAGTCTCCTCGATGCAGCCGAGGATAAATCTGGTGCAAGGACAGCATGCAAAATCTATTTGTTTGTTTGTCGCAAATCCAGAATGGGCCTGAACTCGTTTTTGTCCTTTTTGCGCACAAGAAAGAACCTCTAGTATAGACCCTTTCCCCTTTGAGACAGAGGGACGCCTTCTATCGCCCTTTTTCGTAACAGGGTATCAGCCTCCGCTTGAAGTTCGCGCAGCAGGTACTGTGAGCGAACCGGTGGGATAGCTTAGAAAACGTAACTGTATCCATTGCAAACAATATTCGGCACCCACTTGTCCAGAGTCATTTTTCTCCACTCTGCCTGGTAATTCTGAATGCTTCCGCCCCCCCACCGGAGTGGGTAACAGAAAAAGGGGGGGGGAAGTAATCCCTTAGGGCTTAGACCCAGCCGGGCCCTTATTCCCCAAAGCGGACTGGTGGTTGCCTCTGCCCCTCTGACGCTTCTTGAAGGGCTGCCTCTGATATTGTTGTTGCTGCTGCTGTTGCCCAGCTTGGCGACCCTGTCTGCGCGGGAATCGCTGGGAGGAGTAGCACCTTTGGTAGGGACAAAAAGACTCCTGCTGTTCCTTTAGCTTCTCCAAGCCCACAGCCTTCAGCGGTTCCACTTCCGCCTTCATGCGGGACATTTCCTTGTTCGCATGGATCGAGAGGGTAGAACCCGAAAAGGGCAAGTTGGCAATCCGCTGTTGCACCTCCGGTTTTAAGGAGGTAAGTCGCAACCAGGAATGGCTTCTCAAATTCACCCCGTGGCAGTACCCATTAGCAGCCAGGAGAGAAGTGTCTGCAGCCGCGCTGATTATTTGATTGGAGACCATCATTTCTTGAAAATCTTCTCTGTCCCTCGTGAGTTCAATGAATCGTTGGAGAGACTCCCATAACGAACTGTCATAACGACCCAAAAGCGCAGTTGAACTTGCTGCTTTCATGGAAGAAGATGCTGTACTGCAGACCTTCCTTCCCACCGAATCCATTTTACGGCTCTCCTTCTCCGGAGAGACCGTAGAAGAAGGAGCAGTAGAATGTTGCTTCTTGGCCACTGTCACAATGACTGAATCTGGGGCAGTATCCGTTCTCAGAAATGCTGGATCCGAATCTGGGTGCCTGTACTTCTTCTGAAGTCGGGATGGAGCAGACTTCACCGAGGCCGACGTCAGGAGCAGCTCCATGGCCGGTTGCTCCAACCGTGACACCAAATGCAGTAACGGACGAGAGAGGTGCTTACGCTGTAGCATTTCGCCAGTGATATCCCCAGTTTCGCTGCTCCCCTCAACAGCATCCTGAAACGTAACAATGTCATCCACTGACGAAACTATCGTAGGCGGAGAGTCCGACAAATTGTCAATGGAAGAGTCTGTGTACCTTGTATTCCTGGACCGCAACCTTTCTCTACGACGACGATGTTGTGATCTGGTCGAAGATCTGCGCCCACTGTGAGAGCGATGTCTTCCCCGTGATCGGGACCTTGGCCTCCTGGGCCCCGCCAGATACACCAGTACAGGTGGTTGCGGAAGAGGTGGCGGCTGAGCCGAAAGCAAAGGCCTCGGAGGCGGTGGAGGTTGTTGAAGAAGAGGAAGAGGAGGAAGAGGCGTAGGTGTCCTAGGCCATGTGGGTGAGTAGGTTCTGGAGTATTCAGAGTCCAGAGACCGAATTACTCTCCTCTTCTTACGAGCTGGCCTCGGGGAGGGTGCTCTGGAGGTCGATTTCCCTGATGAAGAGAGCCAGCGCTGCCGCGACCGGGGACTCTCTGATGTGGAAACGCTAACCACAGAGGATGAACTTCCACCATACACTGTTCTGGGCATCGACTTTCCCTTAGACGACCTTCGCAGCGATGTTGACCTTCTCCTCCGCGTCGACGGCGAACGGCGGTGTCGCCTCGACGGCGAGCGCCGATGTCTTTGGGACTCAGCACGACGACGATGGTGTGTCGACGTCGGCTCTGAAGTCCTCGACGTCACTCTCTTCCGAGGTCTCGACGTCCTTCCCCCTCGACGCCGAACGTCTACGTCACTTCGACCCAGAGCCCTGGGTCGACGGGGAGCATATCCTCATCATACCTCTCGATGCAGACGTCATAGCCATCGACGTCGACAGGGACCAGTGCAGTTTCTGGGCCTTCTCTTGACTGGGAGCCCCCTAGAATCCGATGCACAGGCAGAGGACGAAGAAAGAGTCCCTCAAGGCCCAGAGGTCCTACCTGCTTCCTCATGTCTTCTATGCTCCAGGCCTTGAAGACGGATCTTCTCCCCGTCACGCAGGGTCATCCTGGAGAAAGAATAGCAAGTATCACAAGAGTCAGGCACATGTGTAGATGGAAGACAGAGTATGCATACTCTGTTGGGGTCTGACTTGGCCTTCTTCCTACCACGCTCAGGGCACTTGTCAAATAAAGCTGGCATTTTGACAAGAAGAGGTGGTTAGGCTGTTCAAAAAAGACAGCAAATGAAAGAGAAAGACCCCAGACGTCGAGTGAAACACTAAATATCATATATACCAATAAAGGTAGAGCTCAATGCTCCAGGGTCATGCTAGCAGGAGCCGGAAAAAAGAACTGAAAGTAATTTGCCTTTGGCTGTGCATCATGGGATACTGAGGGTCTCTGGAGGGTTCCTTAAAGGCACGGTATCCCATTTCCAGACACATAATGGCAGCCTATGAGGCTTGTCTGTCCAACCCTTCCTCTCCATCATGATAACGGATTTTGTGAAGGGGAGTTTCTCTATGTGTGGTGAAACTCTGTAAAATGTGTCAATTTAATGATATTATTTGGCTATCTTTTTCACTTCAGGATGAAGTGCTGGCCAATGTAGCCTTCTTAATGTCAGGCTGCATTATTTGTCTTTCATTTTCTCTTAAGTGTCTATGCAGGACTGCAGAAGAAGAATACTTAAGAGACTATTGTGATTGCTCCGGGGTCCCCGCACAGGGGCGGTACTATTCACAGATTATGACTATACACAGAGATCCCCTACTACAGAATCAAAGTATAACAAAACACACTTGAGAAGTAGTATTACTACTCCGGTCTGGTTTAGCAGTGTTCAAGAAAGTAAGCAATCAGAAGTCTTGTGGTATGTCCCTTTGTTCTTAATTTTAAACTTTATTACATGATCATCCAAAAGTCCAAAATCTGGCAAACATAAAACAAAAATAAAATTGCCACGTCATAAAGGTGCCAAAAACATTATTATGCGAGTTATATCCCTTTATACTCTTCATTTATGCATTTTTAAAAAACAAAAGATAAATAAATTAATTTAAAAAACAGGGAAAACCCACAGAAACAGTCTCACAGTGGTCCACGCTGACGGCAGTTTAACTGCTGGACAGGTAGGACGTGCGCTTGTGGACGGGGAGGCTTCCTCTCATTCCCGACAAGAGTTGTTCCTTTCTCCTCCTGTACATAGGAAACTCTCTTCCCTTGTACAGAACAGGCTCTTTCTCATTCTGGACAGTGGAAACTCTTCCGATGTACAGAAGAGGCACTTTCTTATCCTGGATTGGGGAAACTCTCCCACAACCTGGATGGGGCAGGCTCCTTCTGATCTTGGACGAGGGGTCTCTTTCTCACGTTGGAAGGGGTCCCTTTCTCATCCTGGACATCTGGGGGGGCAAGGAAGGGTATCTTTCTCATTCTGGACATTGGGAGGAGGTAGGAGTCTCTTTCTCACCCTGGTCATCAGGGACTGTAGTGAGGGTTCTTTCTCCTCCTGGGTACAAGGGGTCTCTCTCTCTCATTCTGTGCATGGATGGCTCCTTCTCATCCTGGACACGGGGAAGATGCTGTTCATCTGACCAAGTCAGGTTCTTGATCATCACAAATGAGGCTTGTTCTTGCTCATCGTGGAGCAGAGGACTCTTCCTGGTGCTTAAAGCCAAACTATGAGCAATGGTAGAGCTAGTGGCAGACAAGGATGAGGAACTAGACAAGGTTGCGGGAAATAAATATAATATATGGGACAAAGGTGGTGGGAAAAAGAGCAATAGATCATCTTGAGGTTTTGCAGTGACTGCAGACTCAAGCTCATTTGCTCTTTAGCAAGGAGTTCTTTGCTGGATGCCAATGTGTCAACAAAAAGATAATTTGGTGCAGCTTTAGTGACGCCACCAAACATGGAGATTTTACAGAGAGTGGTTGGAAAGTCAGTGTGGTGTTAAAAGGTAAGAGATTAAATCAGTCCAGATGGGGATGTGGGGAGTTTCTCTAGAGCATTCTCTATGATCCCCTAACCAGGAAAATTGGCAAATAAAAACGGCATTTTGCCGCCAGCAAAAGAGACACCCTTCTACTCCTGATGAATGGACATGCCATAGAGGGCTGAGCTCTGCATCTGTCACAGACATGGAACTAGAGAATGGAGCAAAGGAGACTACAGGCAACATTCCACACATGATACACCTCAAAACATCGGGATCAGCATCTCTATCTAGGTCACTGATTGTCCTTAAATGTTGAGCCTTTTTATTTCCTCCTGTTCAGGCCAGGCTATTGAAAAAGAAACCTTAGCGATGGGGATGGATGGTTGCATTGGTTCGTGTGGATAGGATTTGAATGTTATCTGCGCTCATGATCCAAGAATAACTTTCACCTCTCTTCGGTTGTAATCATATCTGGGCTTTTTTTGCCAGTTCCCCTTTAACTCAGAAGAAGGGGATCCTTTACACTTAATGTCCACTGACAGCCCTTTGCACTGAGAGGGTGCTTTTCGCCTTGTTGCTGGGATAATCAGCTGGATGGCAATTAGAACTGTGGTCTTCATGATGTTGACCCAGTGACCCACTTCACATTAAATGGTTCGGAACCAGGGAGAGGAACAGAAGCAAATCGGTCTAAATCTGCAAGCTTAGAACCCAAAAACGAAAAATTGTCATCCCACTCAACCGGGTCTCAGTGCCACTGAGCTCCCCTGCGCCCCTTTCTGACAGATTCCTCACAAACCCTAACACTACTATATCCCCATCCCCACTATACCCTCTTCACTAATGAGTGGCCCATCAATGAATCCCAGTCACTCCATCTTGCCCATCAAGTTATCCCCCACCAATCACTTCTTGGCTTCTCCTTGCCATCCAGACCCCACTGCCCCCTTACACCTCCACCCTATCCTGAGACTCCGAATCTCTCCAATCAGCCCTCGTACTCCCCAAACACTCCCATCTGCCCACAACCCCATTTCTCTGTACGTGCTCCTCCTATGCACCTCACTCTTTCCTGCCATTTAGCCTCACTTTGACCCCTGTCCCTCCATACTCAAGGCTCAGCTGAGTCTTCCCACTCCATCGGTGTGCCTGTTACTCTCGCCCCTCGCATAAACCCCACCCGTTCCATTGGTGTATACCCCCAACCTAGTCTGTCCTTCATCGAAACCTCTCCCCCTCACTTTGACCCCACCAAGCTGTCTGAGGGTTTCTAACATAAAGCTTATGAAGGCCCAAAGAGGCTCCTCCTCCTGAGGAGTGTGGTGGCATGCAGCCCAATCGGGTCACTTTTCGGTCAGTGAGAGCTGCAGGATACGCTCCAGCTCCTCCTCTTCCTCCTGTCGGCGTCGTTCACGCTCTTCCTGCTCCCGCGTGGACAGCTCCATGGCCAGCCGCAGCTGCTCGTCAAAGTTGCTGTAGGAAGGTGGGAGACCGACTGAGTTGGCAGAGCCATTACTGCTTGGAGCAGGGCTCAATTCTGCTGGGGCGGCGTCTGCAGGCGAGATGAGCAGGCTCTCCTGGAGAGCACTGTGGAGAAAGCGGGAAAGACACAAGCAAGTGAGACTGAGTAAGTGAAGCATAAAAATCAATAATGGACCTCCTTAGCTCAGAGCAGCTGTCCATAGTATCTCATAATGCCAATGCACAAACTATTGTTACCAGAAAGTGGCCTGCTATCTACAGCTGCTGAGCCTTCCAACATACACAGGCCCTTAACTGAATCTTAAGAAATATCCAAACGCCAAGGGAGGAGTAAGTAGTCTACTACCTAACACAAAAGACATCTGAGGAAGACCCATACCATCGAGGAATGACCATTGGAATATGATTCAGATTCGAATGCCTGAAAAATATGGATGGATTTCCACCAGGAAACGGCTGCTGTTCCTGTGAGGTAAAAGGGCAGTGCAAATTAAAATATTGAGAGGCACGGATAGAGCATGCAGGTGAAAGCGGGCAAGCCACAGCAATCACAGAGATAAGAGGGAGGCCAAGGTTCAAAGAATGCTCTGATACAATTTTAGCTGATTGAATATTTAAATAAACACACAAACTGAACTCGCTGTGGAACCCATCCACGGTTTCCCTTAACACAGAGTTGATTTTATCCTCATTCGAAGCGAGGTCAGCTCAAGGCGTGTCCCCACAGTGGAAGCAGTCAGCCCTTCTGAGGCTCAGCTGGCGTGCTCCAGTTTGGAGGCAAGCTCGCCTTCCGAATCAGAGGAGGACCACCATCAAGATCCAGAGAAGACTTCAACTGTGAGTGTGGTCACCACCCAGTCACAGCCCATGGCAGGCCAGCGACCCGTGAACTTGAGGTGAGCGCAAGGGGTGTCATCACAGTGGAAGCCTCGAATGAGGATAAACCTGCTTGCATTCCAAGGGAAGAGGAGATGTCACCCTGCATTCTGGTCTAACCTACACCATTTAGGCAGGGGAAAGATGGTTTGCATATGACTTGATCCCCAGCACAAACAAGCTTAAAACAACAAAATGGAATGCTACCCAGAGGACCTCCTAGTGAATAAGAAGAATTGGCTGAGATATTGTTATTAATCATTTTTAGCTGTATCACTACAGATAAACATCTATTCTAACACGGGGTAGAACACATCAACTACTTAGATGTAACAATAGTTTTGAAGCTTGAAACTGGAGTGTTGCACACTGTACATTTTTCTCAATAAAGCACTAGAGTCAGTATTGTGTGTTCTTTCACAGACCTAATTCACCACATTCGGTTCCTGAACAAACAATACTAAGTGGGCTACAAGCCAGGTCCACTGATCCAACCTCTCTTCGGAGTACTCAGAGAGGTTCAAATTACCCCGGTGTCCGCGTGTATGCGGATGTACGTACACAATGTTGAGGAATGTGACCTGGTGAATTAAGTAAGTGAAAGAACACACGAGACAGGAATATTTTTGTTTTGGGCTAATGAAAGAAACTGCTTTCAGCTACGGATGCGGAGAACTCTGATCAAGTCTGAAGATGAAACTTGTTGGCTAACTGGCAAAACTGCAACTTGAAGGTTAAGTGGTGAAATTGGAACATCTGAAAGAATTAAGTAAATAACTGAGAAATGGGACGCCACTGATCTTTATATTATTGATTTTGGACAATAATGTGGATTGTGAGCTCGAGGGTATTGTTGTAATCACCCGCAATGATGCAAGGCCTATTTACAACCAGTTTGGGCTTCAAATCCCCAGCTAAACATGTAATATGCGACACAGTAAAGGTGTTTCATAACTACACGCAAGAGGAACAAGGGGTGGAGCCAAATTTACAAGTTTAAAGTTACTGCAGCCAAAAAAGGAGCACCAGCAAGTCCAGGACCACAAATGCTCAACCACTGATGCTACAACACCCTCCCATAGAAAATAATATTGGCACAGTTTAAAAGCAACCTCATAGGAAATAATGTTAAAATAACTAAACTGACTTTTAAAATATAATCTCAATGCATTGGATCAGCTAAATAGCTCACTTGAGGGTTGATGAGCAATTAAGTGGATACATTGGGAGCAGTGCTGCAATGTTTCATGTATACAACAAAACAACTGCCAATACTGCCAATTTACTTCTGCTTTTAGTTTTGAAAAACGCATTGATCTCAAACAATATGTATTCTAGGCTTCTCTTTCTGTCTGGCGTACACATTTTAATTAATTTTTTTCCATATCAAAATGTACACATTTAATACAATTCTAACACATATTTGACATTTGCACCTCATAATATCATCAAATCAGCTAAAACATTGTTTACTTTGTCCACTCAACCTTCCCACACACCCTAGATTTTAAATTCAAAAAGAAGACATTTTGCTTGTGTTATTGTGAGAAAGTGCCATCTTTCTTGCATTGGTATCCCCCACTTTTTTCTGAACTGCTGATGTGCTTTGACTGAGTGTAGGGTTCCTGCCAACCAGGTACCCAGGGCCTGTGTTCCTTCCATAAAACTGTGTTGAAACCAAAACCAAATTGGCATCTCTGACCACCTATCAGCCCCTAGTAAATGGGACCCTAGGTACCCAGGGCATGGTGACCAGAAGACCCCTGAGGACTGCAGCACTGATTGTGCCACCCTCATGGAACCTGTACCCTGGCACCCACACACTGCCTTGGCAGGCTGAGTGCCTAAGTACAGAACCAAAACAAGAGTCGACAGGGCACACAGCCATGTGTGCCCTGCCCACAGAACCCACTGCCCTGGCATACTTCAGTCACCCTTCTAGCTGGGTGCCCTTTGCCAGAGGTGAGGGCACAGGTGCATGAGCACAGTGCCCCTACAGTACCAGGGTAATTCCTGGGCCCTGTAAGTGCAGAGATGCCAGTTAAGAGTATTTGGTGCTGGGAGGTCATCATTACGAACTCCACAGCACCATACTGGCTACACTGAAGACTGACAAGTTTGGTACGAAACTTCTCAGCACATTAATCCCGCACTGATGCCAGTGTGGGATTTAATGTCACATGCACGAGAAGGCATCTTAGAGATGCCCCCCTCAACCTGAACCTACAATCCACGTCTGGGCTGAGTGGCTGCAGAGGCTGTCACCCAGCAGACATGTTGCTGGACCCCTGGGTAGGAGAGCCCCCGCTCTCCTGGGCCGGCAACAAAGCACATCCTGGGCAAGGTGCTACGTCTCCTCCCCCAGAATGGACAGGGGGAAGCTTCAAAGGCATACCGCCTCTGAGAGCTTCTCCAGACCATTTGCTGTACCCAGCAACCAGCCCCCCACCAGCTCTACCCCCACTCTGGCGGGAAGACTGGCGGAAAAACTACGTCAGGAAGGGGGGTGTGCCAACCTGTGCGAAATCCACCCCTCAGGTGAAGGAGGTGAGGTGAAGCACGACCCCGGGCTCCTGCCATCTTGAAGATGGGGAGCCCTGCCCAATCCCAGCTAGGTTCCTGCCCCCCCCCCCCCGTCCCCCAGGAGAGGAGCAGGCTAGGGGGCCCATTGGCCCCTGCCCTACCTGTAACGTACCTACATTTAGTATTTAGGGGCTCCCTGAACCTCCCTTCCTCAGATTCCGACAACAAGAAGAAGAAAGAATACCAGGACGACGACGACCCGCCGCGCAGCTACTAACAGGACAACCCCAACTGACTTGGCTCCAGCCCTTCAGGCCTGTTGCTCCTAGAACCTGCTCCTGCCTAAATCCGGCGACTACCGTGAGCAGCCACCTAGGGACACCCAGAGGACCTGCCTGCCTGAACCCCCTAAACGATTGGCACTCCCACCAGCAGAGGCTCTGCTGCAACAACCCACCTGGTGCCGATCAGGAAGCTCCGGACCAGCCCACTCTGCACCAGCAGAGCCCGGGCCTGGCCAACCCGAACCAAGACCACAAGGACGTCCCCCTGGCGACTGGGACCCGAAGTCCAGTGCCCAAAGACCCTCCTCGACGAACCAGGCGACTCCTGCAGACTCAGAACCAGGGCCCCCCTACCGCGACCAGCCGAGGGTAAGCTTTTCCGACCCCTAAAGACACAGCTGCACCCGGCGTCCTACAGACCCCTGTGCCTACCTTTGGGGAACCTACCCGTGCTCCAACATTCCAACTTACCTCTCGAAGTGCTGGTCGCCCCTGGAGTGTCTCCGTCCCAAGCCTGCAGCCTTTGTTCCCCTTTGACCTTTCCCATTGGATAACATTGAGCGCCCGACGGCTCAAAAGCACCCTGCACCCAGCTGCCAGAGTGCCGCTGGCTGTGACCTCTTTGCCCTAGCCTACTCCCCACTTTGTCCTGAACAAGTGACCAGGAGCTCAGCTCCCACAGCCGTGTGGCCTGCTAGCCAGCAGTCACCAACCGGAGGCCCTCTTTCCCTCATTGGATTATTTTGGGCCTAACTACCTCTGCATCCGGCCACCCTGTGCCGCTGGGACTGAACTAACTGTACTCACCTGACCCTGGGAGACCCCTGAGTCTATGCCCAGAACTATAACCTCATAAACCAAGTACTCACCTGGAAACCGGTAATTCCCTTACCTGCCATCGGATAACTTAATGTTTAAATTGTTTTGCAGCAAGGAGAAAACACATAATAAGCATGTCAGTATCAAGCCACACCCCGCACTCCCACCCCTTATCCCCCCCACTTCCCTCATGGTCCAGTACCCCAGTGCCAGATTTCAATCAAATGTGTACATGTTTGTGCCTCCTTAGAGTCCTCCATCTAGTCCATGATAGTGTCTCCATTTACCCCATACTCTGCACCCTCTTGCTTTGTATGTGACCCTTTCGGCCGCCATGTAGAGGTCCATACCCCTCCTCCATTCCCCTAGCTGTGGTATATCTGGCGCCCCCCATTTCCTAGCTATGTCCCTCTTGGCCACTACCAGGTCTAATACTAGGAATATGCCATTGGATAACATTGGCCCATTTTTGACTCGAAAATTTTTTAAGTGTGAAGATTTGAAAACTGAAAATATTCACATAAAATCAGCCGAAGTCCGAATTCCGAAATACTCACCTGGGATCAGGAGAGAAGCCAGTACTGTACCTTGTAGCCCAGTACTGAATCGTTAAAGTAATCCTTACCGTGTTTCCTGATAACCTGTATTTTCTCCATAGGAACCCATTATCTGATTTTCTCTGAAATTTCTTTTAAGTGTCTACTTTTGAAAACTGCTAATATTCTTTAAAAATCATATGAAATACTGAAACGCAATTACCTGTTTTGAGTTAAGCCCCTAGTGCTGGCCGTAAGAGACCAGGGCTGGGTTACAAAAGTAACGCGAACGTACTTTACCTGCAACCTGAATTTTCTCCCATTGAATAACATTGTCAGATTTACCTTGAAAAAGTTTTTAAGTGTGAACTTTTAAAACAGCTTTATATTCCTGAAAATTCACTACAATAACTAAAATGGTTTTGTGTTTAGACCCCAGGAATGGACACTAGGCCTAGTCCTGGAACTTCCAAAGTAATCCATAAAGTAATCACCTGTAATCATATGTGGAAACCTCATTGAGCTTAATGCTAAAGTATGTTCTAAGATTGTGTCGCTTACTTCCAATATTGTAACCTGTGTGTTCGAACTTTATTGCTCCTTAGCAAAGTAATTACATGAGAGTACTCATAACCTGAAAAGTATATTTTTATAACTGTTTGTTCTAAAAATAAAACAACTATATCTGAGGATATAATACCAATTGGCCTGGAGTTCAGTTCTTGAGTGTGTGAAACCTTTTGCTGACTGAGTGTGTACAACAAATGCTTTACACGGTCCTCTGGCACTCCCTTACTGCTCGACCAAGCTACCACTTTGGAGAGTAAGGTCAGTTCTGACTTTAACCTCTGTTATACCTCTGGGGTTGGTGGACTCTATATACACTGTACTGCATTCTAGTCCAGTACATATAGAGCCACTTTCTCACAGTTATTTACAAAAAACAACCATGGGAAACAAAAATCACAATATATCAAACAATTCTTTGCACTTAATCATTGAGGATTCCTAAGGCTGAAAGAAGAACTGGTCTACGCGTTTCGAACTCTCTAGAAATTAAGGAGTTCTCGTCAGGGCCACGTAGCTCAACACTGTTCAAATCAACAGACTCTGTTGGAAAGAAGGATGTACTCTCGAGGTGCCCGTCTATTTGGGAATGTGAAATGGTTGCTGCCGAGCTTGTGCAGAAGCTCTCTTGAAGCTTACACCTTCCGTTTTTTAGTATAAGCCGATTTCTTTATCATGAAGGTCCCCAGGGTACCTTAGTTTACTCCCTTAGGAATCCTCAATGATGTTTAAGTGCAAATAATTGTTTGACATATTGTGATTTTGTTTCCCATGGCTGTTTTTTGTAAATAACAAGCAACATTTCTTCTTTTTGAATGTAGAATCTAGTGTGTGAGGGAAGGTTTAGGGGAGAATATAAGAATGCATGTAGAGAGCATGAGAGAATGACAAAGTAAAGAATGTTTTAGCGGATTTGATATTATGAGGTACAAATGTCAACTATGTGTTCGAATTGTCTTAAATGTGTAAATTTTGATATGGAAAAACTTGAATTAAAAGAATAAGATTTACTCCAGACAGAAAGAGAAGTCTAGAATACATATTGTTTGAGATCAATGTGTTTTTCAAAACTAAAAGCAGAAGTAAATTGGCAGTTGTTTTGTTGTATAGTTTATTGAGGCTTGGCCTTACTGCTAAGAGCCCCAACCCAGTGGTGGTTTCAGCAATGTTTGATGAGCCATCTTTGCAAAATTACGTCCAGTCCGAAAAGCACCAGTCTTGGGACTACCGTATGGTGTTCAATGAACGGAGGTGTTTTTTTGCTAATAAAGTCACTAACCTGTGAGTGCACTTCGCCTGGGAGCACCTTTTTGATTAAAATAATACAGCCGGCTGGGTTGTAAAGTTTCACCACCACACAAAGGAGAAGCAGGTCCGTAGCATGTTTCCTTGAACAGCAACAGACAACCAGGATGGCATGGTATTTAAAACTGACTTTGTTGTGATTGACACTGGCAGCAAGAAGGTTTTCTGGGCACAGGCTTTCAGGGCAACCCACAGGGTAATACTGGGTCTCCCTATCCCATAATGCATCGTCAGCTAAATAGCTCACTTGAGGGTTAATGAACAATCAAGGGGATAATCTGGGAGCAGTGCTGCAATGTTGTATGTGCCACCTTTGAAAAAGGACATCAAGGCCGAAACACAGGCATGCGGATGCCGTATGGTGTTCACTGAATGGTGCTCCCACGGGAAATGTACTCACAGGTGATGATTTTATCAGCAAAAATCCAACTCCATTCAGTGAAAACCAAGCGGTAGTCCCATGCCTGATGGATTTCTGACTTAATGGATAAATACATATATATACATACACACACACACACACACACACACACACACACAGTTAACTGTTAACCCCTCCGCTGCAGGGGTTATTCCCCCCCTGTGCTGGGGGGGAGGGGGCACGCACAGCGCCCGCATGCTCATGACGAGCTCAGCTCGTCATGAGGCACGGCGCTCCTGTGCTTATGACGAGCTGAGCTCGTCACAGGTGCATTGGCTCCCATGGAACGTTCAGCACAGCAGGGGAATTCTCCCTGCACCTGAGCGTTCCACGGGCCATAACGAGATGAGCTCATGGGAGGGGTTAAAACTATAAATATAAAATAAATATTTTATGATCAAATACTTTTTAACACTTAATTTGTGAAATAATTCCAATTAATTCTACACAACATTTGTAATTTTTAATACCTAATAGATACATATTTTATTTTAGGAGGCATTAAAAAAAAAAGGTCTATAAAATAACAATGGTAATTTAATGTATATAAAAATTAAATATTTAATGTAGAATTCAGTTAAGGGGCTTTAGCATTTTTTTCTATATATGAAATTAAATATACAAGTCATTTACATTACTATTCAACATAAAACTATATTTTAATAACCCCCCGCTCCCCCAAATTTAATTATTTTTTTTAATATATTTTCCTACACTTTAAGATATGGCACCTCTGTCCTAATGACTACAGCACTGTTGACTTAATGTGTGAAACCAGTCATGGAAATCATGTGGCGCGTTAGGAACGGTGTAAGGCAGCTCACGTAGCACGGATTTTGAGAGAGTCTAAGTGAACTGCGTACATTTGATGAAAAAGATTGAGAAGTTCCTTTTTTCAAAATCTTCAGTAGTTTCCAAAATCTGTTCAGTACACAGACACGACAAACAAATTACTTACTTTCGGTAATGTTCTATCTGGTGGAGACTCCAACCACAAAGTCCTCACTTTTCTAATATTCCATCATCAGGGATGGTCTGCAGAAGACCCCCAGCACAAACTCCTGTCTGCCACTAGGCGGAGCTATAACCACCTCGCACTGCCTTGGAAGTGGAGCGGAGCCTCAAAGGTGCCGACACTGTGTGCTGACATCAGTTTCTACATTTACTTCCTTGCCCGCAGACTCGCATATGTCTTAACACATTTCTGAGGAGTGTGCAAATATCTGGCTTGGGACATTCTAACAATGTTCACTCCACAGAAGGGGAGGAGGGAGGGCTGTGAGCAAGCTGGTGCATCCACCAGAAGGAAACGAATATGCTACTTACTAGTATGCATCTGTTCTTGGCATGTAGGGCTGCTGACATTCATATCTGTGCATAGATCGCACTAGGCGGCGATCTATGCACAGATATGAATTCAGCAGCCCACATGCCTCGAACCGAATATGCTACTTACCAGTATGCATCTGTTCTTGGCATGTAGGGCTGCTGACATTCATATCTGTGCATAGAGAGCCGCCTAGTGCGATCTATGCACAGATATGAATTCAGCAGCCCACATGCCTTGAACTGGTACTTACCCTATAAGGATCTCTTTGTAGTGTGGAGTGCTTCAAATTCACATGCTCTGCATTCACCTGCCATCTTGTTTTGGGCTCGGATGTTTATAAATTTCAAAGAAGATTCGAGTTGCGACTCCGCTCTTAGTTCACAGTGAGCATGAGCGGTCTTAGATTATTTTTTGCATGGTGAGTTGGAGAATGTATGGAGTGTCAAGCGAGCATAGTTTGGTATATGCTACATTTTTCCAGTGTAAACTGGGTAGTAAAAGAAGACAAACTTTCGGGGAGAGGGTGGGTGCATGTGAATCTATAGCACTACTTGCTGACAACAGATGCGTATACGTTTGTACATTTCCAATCATTGAATCGGTGACTGTAGATACAAATGCTCTGCATCGACAAAACCAGGGCCCTCCATAAGCAGTAGCTAGCGAGTAAATGATACAGACGTCTGGAACAAAGACCATACAAATGTCAGGCCAATCAGCCCGTTGGTGGGCTGAGGTGTCCTCGCAGCAGTGCTTGGTGAAAGTGTGGTGCTGACCAGGTGGCCGCTTTGCAGAGGTCAGCAGGATGTTCACTAAGAAAGCCATGGTGGCCCCTTAAGGGTGGAATGCGTTTTAGGTGGAACAGTTAGTATTCTTATGCTTGTGGCAGCAAGTGTGGATACACTCGACTATTCATCTAGTTATGCTTACCTTTGAGTTAAGGGTCCATTATGTGGTTCCGCAAAGACTACAATGGGCTGATCACATTTGTGAAAGGGCCTGGTCCGACCAAGCAATATGTTTAACATTGATCATGTGTAAAACTCTTTCTGCTACTGAATCTGGCTGTGGAAAGAGGCCTGGGAGCTCTACAGTCGGACTGAGGTGAAAGGGGGATACCACTTTTGAGAGAAGCTTAGGATTGGTCTCGACAACAACCTGCTCTTTGTGAACCTGAATAAACAGTTCTTGTAAAGTGAAAGCTTGCAGCTCATTAATGCATCTGAAGGAAGTTATGGCCACTAACATTGCGACCTTATATGAACAAAGGGTGGCCCGTGACAACTTTATTCAGGTACCACACAGGGTGGGAGGTATTCATATTCACGGAGGTGCGACCCTCTTAAGCCTTGACTACAAGCATCCTAAATAGGGATGAATGTTTGTGGTTTTCTAGGTCACCTGCTTCAGCTGCCAGGTGTAGGCATATTGATGTGCAGGCAAGGCCCGACTTCTGCAGCTGTAAAAGATAAAATGCAACGTTTTGGATGTTAACTCTTAGGGTGTCCAGGTGTTTGGCACTGCTGTAGTGGGGTTTTCAGAGTAGCATGCCTCGATTGTGGGCCTACAGAATGATCCTGCATTCCTGGGAGAGGCAAACTCCAAGACCTCAGATGTCTGGTTGCCAAGTTCAGCCGTCTTAGGTCTGGGTGTCAGGTATGGCCTTGCATCTGCATGAGGTCGAGCCTGATCAACAGCTTCTCGTAGGGGCTGTTGGACATCTGCAGGAGAATGGAGTACCAGGCCTGCCCAGCCCAAGAGGGAGCCACCAGAACGAGCATCCGAAATGTTTGTCGTATCCTTTGCACCACTCACAGGGGTGAGACAGGAGGAAAGGAGTAGACCAAGATTCCTGACCATTCATCCATAGGTCATTGCCATGGACTGTGAGCGTTTTGGCAGGAGTAGTAAAGGGCTGTGCTAACAAGTTCATTTACAGGGTACCTTATTCCGGGAAGTACCTGTGTAGGATTTGTGGGTGCGGTTCTCACTTGTAGACTTGTTGAGAAGTGATTGTCCATGCCCAGAAGATGTTCTCCAGAAGTTCTAGGTCGTGGCGGATTGCCCAATACCAAACACCCTGCATGGGTTCCCTGACTGGTACACACCAGCCTGCCACCATGAGAGATGATTCTGGACCCCTGGGGTGGGAACCTTCGCTCCCTGATCCCCGAAAAAATATACTTTCTTGCCTTTTGGTGTAGTTTTGCAGCTTGAAGAATGTTCTGAATTCACATGCTGTGAATAATTCCGCCATCTAGTGGTTAGGTCCAAAATTGTTGTATTTCTTCTTTTTTGGTGTTGTTGGTGGGCGTCGACATACCACCATCTGGTGTCCTCCTGTGACGTCGAAGTGCTTCCTCCGGAAGCTCCCACCTTTGGTCCCCATCTTCAGATTCTTTTTTTCCGCCATTGGGTCTGGATCCCCTGCCACCACAAGATAAGTTTCTGGACCCCTGGGGTGAGAGCCTTCACCCCATGAGCCCAGATACAAAGCCTTTCCTGGGCGGAGGTGGTCACACCTCCCCCAGGCCAGGAAGAGCCATCTGTGGCAGGAGAGCTTCAAAGGCCTTTACACCTTTGTAATGCAACCCCCAGCCTCTCCTGCTATCAGGAGCCGGCCCCCTTTCAGTCTCCCCTCCTTTTCAGCGTGAAGACAGGTGAGAAAAATTAGTACAGCCCAGAAGGTGTGCCCACCTCCGCCAACCCCCCCCCCCCCCCTCAGGTGGGGGGAGGAGAGGTGAAGCCCACTCCTCAGTGCCCGCCATCTTGCAGATGGCAGGCACTCTATAATCAGGGCTAGGGATTGTGCCCACTCCCCCACGTGGGGTGAGCACGCATAGGGTGTAGTCACCCTAAGGTCAATAGCCCATTGGCTACAAACCTCGAGACCCCTAAAAACACCCCCTAAATACAGTATTTAGGGAGCAAGAAAGCAGATTCCTGCAACCTAAGAAGGACGAAAGAAGAAGCCCAGCAGAGAAGACTGCAGGAAAGAACTGCCTTTGCCCCAGCCCTCCCGGCCAATCTGCAGGTTCCAGAGATCCTGTGCCAAAAGTCGCCTTGTGCCTTCAACAGAGGCCAGATCTCCTGTGAACAGCAGCTCTGTTCAAAAGAAACTCAAAAGATAGATCTGAGCCTGCTGAGGACAAAGAAACACGATGCCTGAAACTACCACTGCACCAGTCGCCTACGGCCAGAGTTAGAGTGGCCCACCGGTCCCAGCGAGGTCCTCTGCAGGATGACCCCCTTCACCCCAAACCGCAAGTGGCACGGTAAGTTGAAATCCGACCTCAAAAGACACCCCTGCCTCCAGTCGCCCTGCGCCCTGGAGAAGTGAACCTGAGGTGCACCTATGTCCCTGAGCCCTTCAACTTACCTGCCTAACTGTTGGTTTCTCCCAGAAGTCTTCCTGGTCCGAACCTGCAGTCAAAATCCAAAACCGGCAACTCCCATTGAAAACACGGCACCCGACGCCAGCACAACACCCTGCACCCAGCTACCTCTGCGCAGCTGCAGGTGCACTTGGTTTTCTAAACTGGATCCCCCTTTGCCATGAGTTGAACAGCAGGAGCTTTGCTCCCACAACCCAGTGGCCTGCTCGTGCGCAGCCACCAACCAGAGGGCCCCTATGCTCCCACTGGAAAACATTGAGGCTCAGCACTCTGCACCCGGCTGCCCTAGTGCCGCTGAGAGTGTTGAGAGTGCATCCTTGACCCTGGGGGAACCCTCACTCTAACTTCAGTATACCAACTCCTACAACAAAGTACTTACCTGTTAATCAATAACTTAATTTCTCTCCACAAGAATATATTGATTGTTTTTCCTTGAAAAATATTAAAGTGTGGAGTTGGTTATTTATGGAACTTTGAAAAACCAAAAAGAACTAAAAATTGCTTACTTACCTTCTCTTTAGGAATATGTCCCAGTGTGATATCTATGTGTATCAGACAGAGTAGAAAAAGTTATCCAGAAAGTAATCTATAAAGTAATCAAAAGTAATCTAACTGTATTTCAACTGAATTGAAAAGATTTACAAACCTGTAACAAAGACATTTTCATTCAGCTTGCTTGTATTGTTCAGCCTGCCCTGAAAATTATTAAATATACTTACCTGTGCCAGACTTGCTTGGTTCTAGGAAATAAATATAACTAAATATTTTTATACAAATCAAATTGGTCTGAGTTCAATCTTTAAGTGTGTGACATCATTTGCTGATTTTATTGTGTAGAAAAAATGCTTAACACTACCCTCTGATAAACTCGCCCACTACCACAAATAGAGAGTGAGGTGCTATCTACTTTTACCTCTGCCTACCTTTGGGGCTCCACTGGACTCTGTGCACACTATACCCCACTTTGGTATAGTATATACAGAGCCAGCTTCCTACAAATGATCAATACATGACACACACAACTCAAAAAGGAGATCTACTCCAATTTATAAAAATAGCAAGGATATTTGTATGTTTAGGCATCATAGAGAAATCGTTCAGGTAAGTAAGGTTAAAAAAGTGGAAATTTAGTGCATTTTTTGAGTTGTGCAACGTTATCCTATGGAAGGAAGAACATGTTTTGCAAACAGGTACAGTACATCGACTTACAGGACCAATCAAGAGTTAAAGTGATAGATGGGCAAGATCTAAGGCAGCACCACCAGTGTCACAAAGGCGGCCAGGTGCAGGGTGCATAACTGTGTTGGGAGTCCAATGGTTTTCTACGGAGATCTGCTTCTGCGAAAAGAGGCTGCAGGCTCTGGCTAGAAGGCCAGTTGGGCTGAACCAACAGGGGGCTGAGGCCTTGCGATACTAAAGGACGTCCCCTTCTCCACAGCCGGGGGCGAAGAATGAAGAAGTGACTTTAGTCGTCGGGTTTTCTTAACAGGAGCAGTCGCAGTAGAGGGGACCTGAGTGCAGATGCTGCAGGCAACACCGGAAGGTTCACGAGGAGTGAAACCACAATGGATTTGAGCTCAGAAGGGGCTGTGGGACCTTGTTGACAACGTTGGTCCACTTCTACTCAGGCTTGAAGTGATGGGTGCAGTGGTGTCTTCAGGTGGCTGGTTTTGGCTGTTCCGGTGGCCTTAGAGTCTTTGCTTCGGAGTTTCTGCAGTATGTTTTGCTGGGATAACTTTTTTTTTTAATGCTGTATGGTTTTGAAGGCCTTTGGATTCTCATCATGAAAAAGTTATCTTCCTTATGACGATTAAGATCTAGTTCCTCCGACTCATATTGAAATGAGAACACTTCAATATTCTTGGACACACTACTACACTTTAGGCAGCTGTAGGTATTACTTTTTATGTATCAATCTGCTGGTCCCATGACAGAGCACCAGGCAACATGTACCTTCTTTGGTTTTGTCTTTCCTCCTGGTCTCCTTATCCGTTACTTATTAGTTCCCAACATTCAGAGATTCAGGAGATTCAGTTTAAAATGTTCTGTACTAAATGGATTGAAAATATGGGATAGGAAACTGAATCGCATGCAATCGGTTTCTAGTAAACTAAACATATGGAATTATTAAGAAAAACAGAAGCTTGATTTCTAATGAGACTGCTACTATCTATGGTATGTTGACCATTACATGAGCTTATGAGAATTATTTCTCTCAAGAACAACCTATTGTCCCTTACCTTCTAATTATTGTCGGAGTGCGCTTGGGTTTGCGATACAAGACTTATAGCTGTTGATCATGGAACAAGTTTGCACATCAAATGATTGGTACTGCAAGATGCAGAGGATCTCTTATTAAAACAGACTATAATCCACCACATAAAGAGGTGGTCTAGCTTGAACACATTTGCAACAATACCACAAGTACCCAGTATTTGAGAACGGGTCAAAGATATACACAATCTAATTTTGGCGGTAAACCTTGTACTTGTTTTCAGTCTAGCTTTTCCCTCATTTAAGGTTGATAACATGAAAAGGTAAAAATGTCTTGAAAAATATAAATTATCTCAATTTATCAATTCTTGAAAGACCTTCATTAAAAAAAGATGAGAAACCGCACAAAACTATTATATTACTTATTTCTGCTTTTCTTTTTTTCTCTCTTATGTGTTGTGTGTTTTACAGCCTTGAAAGGTGCTCAAGCATTGCGAAACACGTGCTGGCTGTACCATTTTATAACTTTAATCCAATATAATGTTTGACATGTATTGATATTTGTACTAACAGAAGGCCTGTTTTAATATAGTACTGTGATTGAGTACACTATATGCTTGGTAATACAACTGCCTATATATCAAAGCATTTTACATATATAGACCCTTAGACCCAATAATAAACTTCAGATTTCAAGGAGAATCTTCAATTCACAACCAGTGAGTGTTACATTTAGATATATGTCCAGTGATAGAGGGGTAACTGTCCCTAGGGGAATCACCTTGTCCTGGACAAGATGCTCCAAGATTACCTCCAATTATTTAGACATCATTACTTATTAGCCAAGGTCCTTTAGCTAGGAAATCATTTGCAAGTGACTAATGTGGGTACGTTTACTCAGGAAAGAAACACATGCTGAAGAACAATCCACTTCTCCGTGTAAACATCTGAATGGTTTACATCCGCCTTGAGAAAGTATTGAATCAGTTTGCAGATGTTCGGGCACTGGCTGCACTTTATGGAATCCTTGAAGCCACAATGGTGCTCAATCTGTGGCCTAACTTACTCTTTCTGTGAGATGTTTCTGTACAGAACTTACAACGAATGAACACATTCTCTAAGGAGGCCTTTCACGACGATGACCAATTCCAACCTGCTGAAACACCGACAATACTCACCGCTCCAGTTGAAGTTCATCCTCGTATGGAGGTGGCGGGTTGGATTCGGGTCTTGTATTTGTAAGTGCCTCCCAGATTGTGACCTGAAAAAATGGAAGAGATTGTTACTCCGCAAGCTTTTGCTTTTTACTCCTCAGTTCCCTCCTGGGAATATGTTGGCTTTAAAGACTGTTGTACTTCTTCACACTAGTCTTCCAACCCCTTCAATAAGAATCACTAGTGTTCATTATATCATTAAGCATAACTAACCACTGGCTCCCTTTCCGCCAATACTACCTCTGCTCTAGAACCAACCCTCAAACACTGTTTTAATCAGAAATTGGTAGTGCCAGTCCTAGTGCACCAACCTTCAAGCACGGACCCTGCTTCAGTGTTGTTTCTGATGGTATTTTACCAGGCCATGCAACTATATAAGTGACTGTAGGAAGAATAGGATACCCTGCACTTCTTTGAACAACCTCAAAGTATAAATGAAAGAGAACTCCGCTACATTCTCTGCTAGAGGGGTCTGGGATATAGGAATTTTCAAAACAGGAGAGCCAGTGACCCACACTCTGTTCTGGTGACAATTTCTCAGTTAAATCCCTTCTCTGCTAAATCTCCTCCTTTCCAAACCCAGTACATATCTTTTGCATTTTATTATATATTTATTTGTAAAAGTGTGCTGCTATTCTCTTTGCGCAGAATAGTTTATCCATAGTTTTGAAGGCAGATGGGGCAGGCCGCAACAGAAATGTGAATGCATGAAAGTCTTATATGGGCTCCTTAGGGGACCAAACTGCCACTTTTTAGGGCTCGGCCTACGTCACCACTTCGTCAGAAGTGGGGCGGAGCTCCGAGCCGTCTTGTTACGGGGCTCAGAATAGTGAAGTACAAATTCCTCACTGCGCGAGATTTTTCCGTAGTTTATTTTGGCATCTGCATGCTAATTGGTCCTCGCAGTGCTGTGTTTCTAGTAGCCTTCACGCAATAGGCCATATGGATTTCAGTTTGTGCACTTCCTGCATATTCTGTGCGGTTACGCGCAGGGGAGTGTAATAAATAGTCAATTACGAGCTGTCAGGGTGCCGCTGTAATTGAACCCAGATGTTCGGGGGCGTTCACCAGTTTGCAGTGAGTTTGGTGGGCGCGTGTTCGTCTGCATCCTTTCATGTGTAAGTGTTGGCCTTTGAAGAGCTGGCTTGGTCGTGCGCCGACAAAGAGACACACAGTCTTCATTACCCCACAAAGTATGTAAGTGCGTTTGTATTGGAGACAGTAATGTCCAGGTACGAAACTGAATTCTTTTCACTGGCTTACGAATAGTCCCACATTTTGCCGCATTCTCCTGATCTCATCAAAGGGGCTCATGTCTTGTTCAGCAACAAAACCAAACCTCCGAGAGCAGGAATGTGTTTCTGCCTGGAGGGTCCCAGCAGCCGAGTTGCAACAGTTGGGCTTGTGTGTCTAACCTTGGGCCTCATGACAAGTAGGTTGATTTTAGGTACAGGGATACACAGGCACTGCTCACACACACAGGCACTTCTCACACACACAGGCACTTCTCACACACACAGGCACTGTTCACACACACAGACACTGCTCACACACACAGACACTGCTCACACACACAGACACTGCTCACACACACAGACACTGCTCACACACACAGACACTGCTCACACACAGACACTGCTCACACACACAGACACTGCTCACACACACAGACACTGCTCACACACACAGACACTGCTCACACACACAGACACTGCTCACACACACAGACACTGCTCACACACACAGACACTGCTCACACACACAGACACTGCTCACACACACAGACACTTCTCACACACACACAGACACTGCTCACACACACACAGACACTGCTCACACACACTGCTCACACACACAGACACTGCTCACACACACAGACACTGCTCACACACACAGACACTGCTCACACACACAGACACTGCTCACACACACAGACACTGCTCACACACACAGACACTGCTCACACACAGACACTGCTCACACACACAGACACTGCTCACACACAGACACTGCTCACACACAGACACTGCTCACACACACACTGCTCACACACACACAGGCACTGCTCACACACACAGGCACTGTTCACACACACAGGCACTGTTCACACACACAGGCACTGTTCACACACACAGGCACTGTTCACACACACAGGCACTGTTCACACACACAGGCACTGTTCACACACACAGGCACTGTTCACACACACAGGCACTGTTCACACACACACAGGCACTGTTCACACACACAGGCACTGTTCACACACACAGGCACTGCTCATGCACACAGGCACTGCTCACACACACAGACACTGCTCACACACACAGACACTGCTCACACACACAGACACTGCTCACACACACAGACACTGCTCACACACAGACACTGCTCACACACACACAGACACTGCTCACACACACAGACACTGCTCACACACACAGACACTGCTCACACACACAGACACTGCTCACACACACAAACACTGCTCACACACACAAACACTGCTCACACACACAGACACTGCTCACACACACAGACACTGCTCACACACACAGACACTGCTCACACACACAGACACTGCTCACACACACAGACACTGCTCACACACACAGACACTGCTCACACACAGACACTGCTCACACACAGACACTGCTCACACACAGACACTGCTCACACACACACTGCTCACACACACACTGCTCACACACACACTGCTCACACACACACACACTGCTCACACACACAGACACTGCTCACACACACGGGCACTGTTCACACACACAGGCACTGTTCACACACACAGGCACTGTTCACACACACAGGCACTGTTCACACACACAGGCACTGTTCACACACACAGGCACTGTTCACACACACAGGCACTGTTCACACACACAGGCACTACATACACACACAGGGTGCTCACACGCATAGGCACTGTTCACACACACAGGCACTACATACTCACACAGGCTGCTCACACACACCGGCACTGCGCGCACACATAGGCACTGGTCACAGTGACTGCAGTATGTGAGTGTGCAGGGTAAACAGTGTGTAGTGAGTGCGAGAGTGCCGGTGAGTGCGAGAGTGACGGTGAGTGCGAGAGTGACAGTGAGTGCGAGAGTGACAGTGAGTGCGAGAGTGACAGTGAGTGCGAGAGTGACAGTGAGTGCGAGAGTGACAGTGAGTGCGAGAGTGACAGTGAGTGCGAGAGTGACAGTGAGTGCGAGAGTGACAGTGAGTGCGAGAGTGACAGTGAGTGCGAGAGTGACAGTGAGTGCGAGAGTGACAGTGAGTGCGAGAGTGACAGTGAGTGCGAGAGTGACAGTGAGTGCGAGAGTGACAGTGAGTGCGAGAGTGACAGTGAGTGCGAGAGTGACAGTGAGTGCGAGAGTGACAGTGAGTGCGAGAGTGACAGTGAGTGCGAGAGTGACAGTGAGTGCGAGAGTGACAGTGAGTGCGAGAGTGACAGTGAGTGCGAGAGTGACAGTGAGTGCGAGAGTGACAGTGAGTGCGAGAGTGACAGTGAGTGCGAGAGTGACAGTGAGTGCGAGAGTGACAGTGAGTGCGAGAGTGACAGCGAGTGCGACAGTGAGTGCGAGTGCGACAGTGAGTGCGAGAGCGACAGTGAGTGCGAGAGCGACAGTGAGTGCGAGAGCGACAGTGAGTGCGAGAGCGACAGTGAGTGCGAGAGTGACAGTGAGTGCGAGAGTGACAGTGAGTGCGAGAGTGACAGTGAGTGCGAGAGTGACAGTGAGTGCGAGAGTGACAGTGAGTGCGAGAGTGACAGTGAGTGCGAGAGTGACAGTGAGTGCGAGAGTGACAGTGAGTGCGAGATGACAGTGAGTGCGAGGGTGACAGTGAGTGCGAGGGTGACAGTGAGTGCGAGGGTGACAGTGAGTGCGAGGGTGACAGTGAGTGCGAGGGTGACAGTGAGTGCGAGGGTGACAGCGAGTGCGAGAGTGACAGCGAGTGCGAGAGTGACAGCGAGTGCGAGAGTGACAGCGAGTGCGAGAGTGACAGCGAGTGCGAGAGTGACAGCGAGTGCGAGAGTGACAGCGAGTGCGAGAGTGACAGCGAGTGCTGCAGTTGAGCGCAGAGCGCAGTTGAGCGCAGAGCGTAGTTGAGCGCAGAGCGCAGTTGAGCGCAGAGCGCTGTTGAGCGCAGAGCGCTGTTGAGCGCAGAGCGCTGTTGAGCGCAGAGCGCTGTTGAGCGCAGTGCTGTTGAGTGCAGAGTGCTGTGTGCTTTTGAGTGCAGTTGAGTGCAGAGTGACAGTGAGTGCAGAGTTCTGAGTGCAGAGTGAGTTCACAGTGAGTTCAGGTGCAAAATGAGTGCCGTTGCAGAGTGAGTGCAGGGTGAGTGTTGCTTGTACAGTGAGTGGCTGCAAAGTGCAGAGACAGTGAGTGCACAAAGAGTGAGTGCAGAATTATTGTCCAGTGAGAGTGAGTGAAGCTTGTGATTGACTTCAGCTTGTGAGTGAGTGGAAAGTTAGAGAAGCTGCAGAGTGCAGACACAGTAAGTGCAGAAAGAGTAAGTGCAGATTTAGTGTAGAGTATGAGTGACATAATAATAAGAGTGAGTGCAGAGTGAGTGAGTGTAGAGTTATTTCAGAATAATTGCAGAAAGAGAGTGAGTGCAGAATAAGAGAGAGGGCAGAGTAAGTCCAGAGTGCAGAGTGAGTGTACAATCAGTGCAGAGTGTAAGCGAGTGAGTCCAGAGTGTGACTGAGTGCAGAGTGCGTGCAAAGTAAGTGGAGAGTGCAGCTGTGCTCCTATTGCGGAGCGCTCTGATGCCTTCCTGTGAAGTCCATGCAATGTAAAACCATACTTATATTGGACAAACTGATAATTCAGGGTCTAAGAAGTCTGCGCAATGTAAAACACCTAGAAACTCACTGGGTATCCTAGCTCCCACACGTTCATCATGCATTGTTCTGCTGGCACAGAGGGGCGCTGAGCTGGGGCAGGCTCATTCAGTTTGTAATACATAGTTCTTGCTACACAGAGGGGCTTCTGTAGGACAGGGTCAGTCTGCTTGTAGGGGAGAATTTTTGCGATACAAAACTGCGCTTAACTGTGGCAGTGTTACTGTTCGCCAACACACACCACATGCTTCCACTCCAAAACACATGCCTAAAACACATTGCCATTTACAATGCCATTATCTCTAACTCAAACAAACCCGAGCCCTAATGCATTCCTAATGCTGGTTTCCTTTTACTGCCACTTCTTCCCTCCAGTCTCTGTGCAACTGCTTCTAACTACACCATTTCACACCTGCCATCCTGTGCAATGCTGTGATGCAGTGCGGGCTGCTGCTGGTTTTTATGCGCTCCGAAACATGCATTGCAGGATAAGAAGCTCATTCTAGTGCGAGCCCACTCAGCAACTATGGGTTTATGTCGGAGTGCTTCAGTGTTCCAGTCAGCGCTGAGACAGAATGCTTTGGTCTCCATCAAATGTTTATTCTATGACTAAGATGCTCTATGGTCCACTGTACTAAATAACAAATTACATTTCATACCAATTAACCAAATCCAGTGCAGTACAGGTAGGTCAGCATTCTTGATCATGTCTAGAGAGTAATCTAATTTTATAGTTGTATGACAGAATCGCGCATGGCTAAACCACACGTGCCTTAACAACGCGGTGTGAACAATGAATACGTCTTAACCACAATTTGTCTTAGGGAAAGCGCTGGACTTTGAACAGTAACATTTTCGATTCCAACTCCAGTCAGTGCAACAGTAGGGAACGCATTGGATTTTAAAGTTCAATGCCGATTTACCGTAGCATGTCATCATAAGAACATGCGTGGTAAAGGAATGCATGATTAAAACACATTTGTTGATTCAATCACATTGCAAAGGCAACAAATGGTTCGGCCATCGTTATTGCTGTTTCCCTAATTTTATATTTGATGGTAAGGCAAGAAGCTTAGCAAATAACTCTATTTACTCACGAGTAGACTTTGAGGTCTTTTCCAACAAGTCATCTTGTTATAGCAAATTCATACAGATATTGCAAATGATTTGCAGAAACACTCTGGAAAGCTTTTTGGAGGTGCATCTAGAAACCCTTCATTGTCCTCAGTTGTTAATTCACGGAAATGAACCTCTTGCTTTCTTCCAACCAACCTCTAATGCTCTCATAAACCTCACCTGATATTCTCTAGAAATCGGATTCTGTAAGTAACCACCCAGAGGCAGTAAAACCCTAGTTGCGACTCTTCCTCTATTGCACTGCATGTTTTGTCCACTATAGAACCCAGGAAGACTCTTTTTTTACCATCTGCCTCATTTTCTGAGCTGTAGCATTCCCCTATACTCCTTGGTCTTTTCCTACCAATCATCCAACCCTGGGATGAATTTTGGTAGGTGGTGGTAAACGAAGTCCTTTGTTTGCTATTCGTCCAAATGCCACAATTAAGACTGAAAGGGATTTCATTGTTGGGTGCTGGGACTACAAGTCCTGTTATTAGTGTTCTCAAATCAATTTTCTGTTCTTGGATTCGGTAACTTTACTGTTTGAAGACACTTAAGGTTTCTATGTACACAGAGTAGGAGAGCTTCACTCTACCTGATATTTGTCTGGCTCTAATACCTTTATACTCCCAATTATACTCTAGACTGATCACTTCTGGATAATTGCATCAATAATCTAGGATTTCTTGAAGCGTGCAAATAAAATATTAATAGTATTAAATATTAATTATATATATATATATATATATATATATATATATATATATATATATATATATATATATATATATTTTTTTTTATTAATATGTCCTCATGTAACGCAACTAGTGCTATGTAAAGCGCTCTGATACCAGATACCGGGTCAAGTTTGCGCTATTTAAAACTCTGTAAAATAAATAAATAATATTTTCACTGGTACTGGGACTGGAAAACAGTTCAGGAAATTTGCTAAGAAAACAAGTTACTTACCTGTAACTTTGTTTCCCCAGTATTGGTAACTTTCATAGATTCCCATGCTTTGTATCATTCCCCGTCGTCGGAATGGGAGCCTTGGTAGTATCACAACCATAGAAACAAAAGAGAAAAATAGGCCTAGGCCTCATCACTCTCTTTGTGTAAAAGAGACCAAAATCCTGCCAGGACCAATCAGAGCAGCCTCACCCCATAGAACCTTCCTGAGAGAGCTCAGAGCCTCAGATTTTCGTAGCCGTTGTGCAAACCGCCACTAACTCTGTAAAAAGACTGAGCTTTCCCAGGGGAGGAGGGTGGGCGCATGGGAATCTATGAAAGTTACCAATACTTGTGAACCAAAGTTACAGGTAAGTAACTTGTTTTCTTGCCCCAGTATTGGAACTTTCATAGATTCCCATGCTTTGTATCAGAGTAGCTAGCAGTAAATTACCAAGACACATTTTGTAGATACATGGTATCACATAACCACATAGCAATACTTATAGCATAGCAAAAAACAAGAAACAAAATGTGCTCACCAGGAAGGAAGGACTGTAGGGAAAGCTCACCTCTCAATGAAAAAGATTCCGCAGAACTGCTTGACCAACAGCCGCGTCGTCTCGTCCTGCAGATTCCAGGCAGTAGTGTTTCGTGAAGGTATGAGTACTGCTCCACGTTGCTGCCCTGCATATGTCCTTAATGGCGACTCCAGAGAAAAGAGCCACAGACTATGCCACAGACCTTGTGGAATGTGCACGGACCTTTCTGTCCAGTGGCTTGCCCGCCTCCTGATGGCAGAATTGAATCGCACTTGAGATCCAGCGGGAAATGCCACTCTTTGCCAAAGGAAACCCTTTCCGTGGTGCGCTGTAGGACACAAACAATTGGGATGATTTTCGAAAGGGTTGTGTGCGTTCTAAGTAGAATTTCAAGCATCTTTGAACGTCCAAAGAATGTAATGAGCGTTGCGCAGGCGTAGAAGGGCGCGGAAAGAAAGACTTTAAAATCAAAGGTTCATTCAAGTGGAACTCAGACGACACCTTCGGAATAAATTTCGGATTGGTGCGAAGAATAAGCACATCCTTTTTGAATTGAAGGAATGGATGCACTATGGATAGGGCTTGAAGCTCACTAACTCTTCTCGCTGATGTTAGAGCAAGAGGAGGGAAAGTTTCCAAGACAGGAATTTCAAGTCCGCCTTGTGCACCGGCTCAAACGGAGCTTTCATGAGTTGAGACAGGACAAGATTGAGCTGCCAAACTGGCGGAGGAGGACGAACAGGAGGATACATCCGAAAGAAGCCTTTCAAGAATTGTTTAATAATCCTAGAGGACGAGGAGGAGCCAAGCTCGCAACCGTGATGGGCGCATTGTAGCTCGGCTCCGTCAACCTCCTGCCTGAAACGCATATCCTGTACCTCATCCTACCCCGAGGAGACACATTTGGCGGAATATGGGAAGGTGAAACACTGCTCGCACTTAATGTCTGGCCTGGGGGCTCCGGGGTGCCACGGATCTGGAGTTGTGCTCTTGTTTGCTCCGGAGCCTCCGCGGCGTGCGGGCCGGGTACTCGCCTGTGACGCTCGGCCGGAGCGGGGCATCGACGCCGGCCCCAGGTGGAGGAGAGGGGGGGTCGGCTGAAGTGGCCATTGTGCGGTTGTGCCTGTGGCGACTGACCGGGCCCGGTCTGGTGGCCCGGGGGCTCTGTAGCGGGGCGCGGCCCGCCTCGGACGGGGGTAGACCGTACAGGAGGCTTGTCCGCCTTTTGTTGTCCTGTCCGGCCATCTTGAAGCCCTTCGCCCGGAATCAGCGAGGGGCGCCCGTGAGACGGTGGCGCCGGCGACCCCTTGTTTTTTGGCGGCCCATCTTTCTGCACCAAGATTGCCATTACCGGGGCTCGACAGAACTCCGGTGGGCCTTATTCGACGGCCCGGTCCGAGGGTTGAGGAGCGGAGCGACCCTGCTGCACTGACAAAATGGCGGCTGGCGCCCTGGGTCCCGGACCTCCTTGGGGCGGCGAGTCTGGTCTGTCGAAATGCACAATGGCTGAAGCTTGTGGGAGTGAGCCCACGATTGGCGATGTCCTCGCCGCCCTATGTTCTTGACGTGCTGCCATGGCCTTTGACGCAGCTGTGCAAGATAGCGGTTCTGCCGCCATGCCTGTTGGGCCGTCCCCCATGAATGCGGCCCGACTGAAGGAGTGTGCTGCTTTGCCTCCCTCGGCTGTTGCAGAGAGGGATGCCGCCGCTCATCTGGGAGACCATATGTCTGCAACCCCGAACCTCCAGGAAGTTTTGATTGTGGCGGACATGGGTGAGGGCCCCATGTCGGGGCCCGTCCAGGTCAGTCTGGCTGGGGAGCTCAGCTGCTGTTTGACTCGAACTGCTTTGGTGGGGTCCCACGGCTGCCCCGCGGGGGATACCTCGCCCCCTTGGGCAGCGGGACCGCACCCAGACTGTTTGCTGCTCCTGATGTTGCTCTTTGACAATTTGGGCTGCTGCCGCCATTGTTTGCATTGCTGCTCGGGACTGGGATGCCCTGTTCTGCACCCTTGGCCTGCCTTGTTTCGATCCTGTGTACACTCTATGCCGAACTGCTTGCTGTATTCTACTTTATTGTGTACTAAAGTTATGACCAGGAGAGGACAGGGGTGAGACAGAATTGCCTCAACGGACTGCTAATTATGGTATGGAGATGAGGACTTCTCGCAGCTGTAACAATATGACCGATTCCTCTTCATGTTCCTGATATTTGAGGTTGTGTCGATCTCGTTTCGATGTGGGTTTCATCAGTGTTAAGGCGGGGGGTAGGTGCTGAATGTTCGATTGCAGATCTCCTATGCCACTGGTTTTCTTTCCCCCTTCCTTTCTCTTTTTGTCGGTTGTGCTCTTTTCTCACTTTCTGATTCTGCTATATTTCGGGTTCCACTTAGGGGGACAGGCACGCTGCTGGGGGGGTAGGCCGTAGCCTTCTGCAGGGGTGCAGGGTGGTGTGGGAGGGATGGGGTCTTTATATTGTCCGTTCTTTCTTAGTTCTATGGCTCTTTTGTATCCCTTTATCGGGACGCTGTGTCTGCGCGCGTCCTTCATGGAGTGTTAGCCGGCAGTGTGGAGTATGACTTCCTAACGTCCATGATAATGATAGCACATATATCATGACTTACTCGCCTCGACCCCGATCGTGGGTCTCTAGTTCTGTGTACTTTATTCGCCATGGGACGCGTATAGCGGCGCTGCGTTCTTTCTTTCCTGTTTAATATTCCTTTTTCTGCCCTTCCCCCCTCTTTTTCCCTTTATTTGGGTTAGTATAGTGGATGGCTATCTTAGCGTTGCTGTTCTGATTCCTTTGAATTGTACCAGCACACATTCAGGTGGTGACGGGTGGATGGTGGGCAGCGGTGGGAACTGATTTGAAACGGGGCGACTATATTGATTTTTGCCAATTGCTGCTATTACTTCCGCTTCTCACTGCTCCTTTGTACTGATGCTTTACCAACTGCCCGCCATAGGACTTCAGATGTCAAAAGTTGATACTGCTCCTGCTATACTTCCTATTATATTATAAAATTAACCTTCTTTAATCCTGCTCCTAGCGGTTATATTCGGCCTCTTAATGTTGATTGCTTGTTTATACACTGCTGAGAAACTGCTGGGGAATTCTAATGCTGACTTCGTGCGCTTATAATGTGTCGTGGCCGGCCTGATTGGTTGTAGGCCCGTATTTGTATGCTTCTACTTGCACAATAAAGGTTTAAAAAAAAAAAAAATAATAATAATAATAATCCTAGAGAACCATAAGGACGGGCCTGAAGAACTGCTCCTAAACCTCGATATGGCTGCAAGATGTACCTTCACAGACGAATGTGCCAACCCAGACTTAGCCAATGATAGTATATATGGCAAAAGTTGATGAGGCAGAGATTTGTAAGGATGGAGACCTTGTCTTTGACACCACAGGCAGAACCTCTTCCATTTCGCCTTGTAAGTTTTATTAGTGCTTGGTGCCCGAGCCTGGGATAACACTTCTCTACACTCCTTGGGGAGATTCAGATGACGGAACTCTGTGTTCAGGAGCCACGCTGTCAAGTGCAGCGATATCGGATCCGGATGAACACCTGCCCCGGATTCCTCGATAATAGGGATGGAATTGGTCTCAAGCGAATTAGATGATCCTGTGAGTAGAAGGAGCTCTGTGCACCAGAATTGCCGGGGCCACGCCGGTGCAATGAGAATCATCTTGCAAGCTTCCGCCTGGGGGATGGTTGGGGGTGGTGAAATCCTGAATGTCAGACCTTCCGCGATATTGTCTTTTACTAGCCACCACTCGCATGCTGTTCTCATTTGTGGCGTCACCAACACCTTGTCGTTGAATGATCCCTCTGCCTGGCACCATTGCTTGTCTAGCTCTTCTTGCAGAGGACGCATTCGCAACCTGCAATGCGGTATTAATGGTATGCAGGATGACATCGACCCGAGCAGGGACTTGTATTGTCGGACTGATAGGCATTTCTTGTTGAGCACCTGGCGAGCCGAGACGATCAACTTTTGTTGACGTTCCTCCGAAGGACGAGCTGTGCATTGCGCCGTGTCCAAAATGGCCCCAAGGAACCTTGTGGATCTTGAGGGCTGCAGAACTGACTTGTGTTTGTTTAGCTGAAGGCCCAGGTGATTGAACAACAAGATGCAAGTTGAAACGGCTTGAGAAGTTTCCTTGAAAGATCGAGTCTTGACGAGCCAGTCGTCCAAGTAAGGGAAAACTTCCAGGGATTGTTTTCGTAGAAATGCTGCTACTGGTGCTAACACTTTGGTGAAGACCCGTGGTGCAGACCGACGGCCAAACAGAAGCACCTTGAATTGGAAATGGCTCTTGCCCACTGTAAAGCGTAGATATTGTCTGTGAGCTGGGTGTATCGGTATGTGGAAATACGCATCTTCTAAATCCAGAGACGCCAAAAAATCGCCTGGGTTCAAAAGAGGAAGAATATCTTGGAGAGTGACCATCCTGAAAGAGAGTTTGAGGAGATAAGTGTTGAGCTCTCGTAGGTCTAGTATGGGACGCCAAGTCTCTGCTGTCTTCCGAACCAGGAAGAACCTGGAATAAAAACCTCTGCCCATCTGAGAGAGAGGCACCGGTTCTATTGCCCCCTTGATGAACAATTGGTGGGCTTCGAGGTGGAGCAGACTCAGATGTTTTCTGCGGTTGGCGCCCGGAGCTCTTGTTGGAGGAAGATCTTGGAATTCCAACGTATGGCCACTCTGAACAATATTCAGGACCCACTGGTCCGATGTTATACACTTCCAGCTGTTCAGACAAAAGGATATCCTGCCCCCCACTGATGTTACTGGGAGGGAAGGAACAGTAGGTAGAGCCAGGAGGCCGCTATTGCATCTTGGCATTGTCACGTCCTTGGCGGTTCCGACGTCCTTGCGGAGGCTGGCGAGAGAAAGACGCAGATTGTCCCTGCCGTTGATTTGAATATTGAGTCTTGTAAGACTGCGAAGGCTGTGAGGAATATCTTTGCTGGGTGTTTCCTCTATAAGAAGAGAAGCCTCTCCCTCGTGCACCTCTAAATGGGACCTTACGATAGTTCAGTGATCCAATGACTTCGCCGTGTCCGTAGCTTTCTTTATACTTTGCAGGGCATCATCAACATGTTTACCAAAAAGCATCTCCCCATCAAATGGGAGGTCCAGGATTTTATTTTGGACCTCCTGACGAAAACAGGTGGCTCTCAGCCAGCCCTGACGACGTAGTACTGCTGACCCTGCTAAGGCACGAAAAGCTGTAGAAGCAATATCCATAGCACAGTCTATTACTTCGGAGGAAGATTTTTCTCCCTCCATAAGGACTCTCCTGGCCTCTTCCTTCGCGGAGTCTGGCAGTTGTTCCACAAATGGCTCCATGTCACACCACATCTGGCGATCGTATCTGCCTAGAATGGCGAGAGCATTTGCTGCTCGGACAAGCAAGCTGGCCATGGAAGAAAACCTTTTTCCCACGTTATCCAGGCGCCTACCGTCCTTGTCCGGAGGAGTAGTCAAAGGCGTTGATGGGTTTTTGGATTTGCTTTGAGCAGCCTGGGAGATCACCGAATCAGGCTTCGACTGACCAAGAAGACAAGCTGGACTGTCCTCTGGAGCCTTATATTTCTTTTCCAGCCTAGGAAGAACCGGGATAACAGTAGCTAGATTTTGCATGATTTTTATCTCTTCATCCCACACATGCTCAATTATGGGAATGGATTTGAATGATTTTTTGTATTGTCTTTGAAGTCATACAGGAAACATTCAGACTCTTCCCTTGTATTTGGTAGTCCAAACCTCTTTGACGCTCTCTCCATGAGGTTATGGAATCCCCCTATATCGACTGGAATGGAAACAGAAGTATCTCAACCAGTGGCGTCTGGATCTTGTAGTCCACTGTCACCGGGATCCAAGTCTCGGTCCTGCAATGGATCAGTCAAAGGATCCACCTGTACTTCATCATCAGAAGAGGAGTCCTGCTGAACAGTACTGGCGGGCTCGGGATCCGATGTCCGGGAAAGGACCGTTGGTATGACCACTGGCGTGAGAGGTACCACTTGCGAAGGAGGCTGCACGACCACTGGTTGCGCTTGCGGCAACACCTGAGGCGGAGGTTGCACAGGCTGCAATAAAGGTTCCGAAGGAAACCTGGTTCTATAGTCCTGCAGCATCATCTGTAGATCAGAGATTAGAGAGGCCGGCATGGCCACCATGTCCTGTCCTAAACCAGGTGGACGTCGCTCTTGAGGAACATAGCAATGCACCTCTTGATCATATGCATGCTCATAATATTCCTCCATGTTAATTTGACATGTAAATCTGAGGGACTGTAGGAATCCCCATATTGGCCTCCATCATCCTCTTCCTCATCCGACTCGTCATCCAGAATCAGTGTAGGTGGAAGCGTTGAAACCAGTCTTGGAGACGTCATTTCAGGTGTAATCTTCAGCTTTTGAATAGGAAATTGCAGTTTTTGACCCGTGGACGACCTAGTCGACGGAGCAGTCGTCGACGGTGCGGCAGTAGTCGACGCTATAGTCGAGGGAATCGTCGACGGTACAGTGGACCTAGTCGACGGAGCCTTGGACGTCGTCGACGGTATTATCGTCAACGGTTTCGTCGACGGACTCGGCGTCATCACCATAAGCGTCGTCGAAGTCGTTGTCGTCGACGACGAGGCCGTCGACAGCACCTTACCGGAGATAGTCATCATCGTCGACGAGGAAGAAGTCATCGTCGACGAACCTGGTACCTTAAACGAAGATGAAGTCGTCGACGTCGAAACCGCCACCGACTACGATCCCATCGACGGGGCCAAGGAAACAGCGGGAATTTTCATAGAAGCACTCGTCGTCGACATACCTGATGTTTTTGTCGTCGACGGACGCTGTTTTTTCACAGGAACGGTCCCTGGATTGACTGTAGAGTATTTTTCACCAGTCTTTTCCTTTTTGGACAGAGGAGAAGTGATAGAAACCTCCTTTTTGTCCTTAGTGGCTGTAACTAATCCAGCAGCCTGTCCCTGCCTCTCCTTTGCACTTCTGTGAGGAGATTTAATGGGACTAGCCCTCTCAGACCTGTCAGAGATCTTATGAGGGGCCTTGATAGGGGGCTCGGCTGAAGAAGAAGAAGGAGACCTACCTCTCTTCTTGGATCTGTGAGAGGAAGCCATAGATGTTGAATCCTCTTCATCTGATGAGAGCACCTCCTTCCGAGTCTTCATTTTCTGAAGCCAGGTCAATAGCCGGCCCTCTGTCCCGAAGCATTTTTGTAGAGAAGGTTCTACAAATCTTGCAGTCAGTCAGTGGCCTTGTGGTCCGGGTATAAGCAATATATACAGTTTTCATGCTTATCTTCCACAAAAAGTCGTTTTTTCCCCACAAGAGGCACAGGACCTTCTTCTCCTTGTCAGACATGTCTTGATTGTAGTAGAAAAGTTGAAGAAATAACTAGTAAGAATGAGAAAACTGAGCAGAGCTCAGCGGAGACCCCCTAGCACAACGTGCAGTAGAAAAATCTGAGGCTCTGAGCTCTCTCTTCGGAAGCTTCTATGGGGTGAAGCTGCTCTGATTGGTCCTGGCAGGATTTTGGTCTCTTTTACACAAAGGGAGTGATAGGATACAAAATGAGATGAGGCCTAGGCCTATTTTTCTCTTTTGTTTCTATGGTTGTGATACTACCGAGGCTCCCATTCCGACGACGGGGAATGATACAAAGCATGGGAATCTATGAAAGTTCCAATACTGGGGCAATACCCAATTATTGACAGCATCTGCAGTATAGTGTCCTTAATAACCCTCTTGAGGACCATTTCAACAGGCCTATGATTCTTTAAAACAAAAGCATCATCTTTGCTAGGCAAACTTGACTGTTGTCCCCAATTTCTATATGATTCAGTGTCTTGGTGACTCTTATGGTCCCTTGACATAACTCTAGGACTAATATCTCTCCACGATTCATTTTATTGGTGGGACTAGACAACATTTCTGTTGCTTCCTAACCATGTGTTCCGTTTACCTGGTCAGTCTCTGTGCCCGCCTCAAGAAGACTCTGTTGGATGGCAAACTGCAATAGGTCATCATCTTCATCTCTCATTGGTTCACTTCTACCAGCGCCCAATGTGGCGTATCCCTCTGGCACCTCGAAGACTGAGGGATCCACCTGACATGGGAAGGGGGACACGGAAGCTCCTATAAGTTTGAGAGAGGTGGAAAAAAGTTACACATACCTGCATAGGAACAGCCTCTCAGGCTACTTGTTACCAAAGACAAATGTGTTTACTAAAAATATATGGCAGAACCTCTTAGTGCCTTCTTTAAAACTAGAACTCAAAGACCTCTCACTATTACTCAATGCATTTGGTTTAGCTTTACAGAGGATAGAGCGGGTCATCCCAAGGGTGTACTTTGTTACTTGATAAGGTTTCCATTTAAATAGCTTGTAAAATTGCAACCAGACCAGTAGATGGAAGATGCCGGAGGTTAGGAAAACAGGGGCAGGTATGTTGGTGGAGACCTGATGCTAGTTTCCTGGATAGATGGACTACTTGTTCCCAACCAGTATTGCTGTTGGTCCCTTTATCATCTGGTATGTAATCAGAGTAGACCTTTGAGATAGCACTTCATGGAATGCTGGTCCAGCCTGCCACTGTTCTCCGGTGTCTGCTAGAATCTCTTCCAGGGGAACTTTTACTGGAGCTCCTACTGGAGTACTGCTTACCAGGGATACTAGCAGCGCATTCCTGCATCGGAGGCAGGATATGTGGTTTTAATAACTGAGCTGCCAGCTTTGGATTGCTGAGACCAGAGTTCTAATGCCGGCTCTGGATCTTGAATAACTTTGTAGGATTCTGGAAAAATCTGTTAACCTGTGTGTGCCTAAACCTGTAGTGCACATAGGTAGAGCCTACTGCTTTGAACCTTCCAGGTGATTGCAATAGCCTATTTACTTAGAAGCCACAAGGAGTGCCTACAGTGCTAGGGAAGGGTGCTGCTTCCTCCTTTCCTTACAGAAGAGGTTTTTCTTTATACTATACAAGGCGGGCCCAAGCCTGTGCTCCTAGGATACAATGTATGAAAAGCCTCCTACTTTACTGGTTGATAGCTTCCCACCATTCCCTTTAGCAGAAGGCCTAGCTAAAACTTCTGTTGGATGCTGCTTACCTGGGTTACCTGTGGATCCCCCTTCTTCAGTGCCACTGCTGCTGCCCAGGCTGTCGGCACTAGGGGACTGGCTCGGTGCCCTCTCATTGGCTTGCACACTGCTGATAGGCTCATCACAGCCGCACAAATTACTGAAGGTGATACGGGCATTCAACACGTGAAATAGAGGGATTTCTGCGAAAAGACAAACAAGGAGTAAGGGGTCAGCACAAGCCAACAGAAGCAAGAACAAAACCAAGATAAAACATTTAGAAGAAATGTATTTTTACAGCACGGCCAACCAAGCTTCCCATTATACTCACAAGAGGTTAAGCAACGTACGTCCAGTACACTGGAAGGAAAGTGGGCTCACTACTGCTCTCAAATGGTGGAACCATCTCTGTCCTGCTCACCACGATTAGAGAACCGAACAATCTTGAACAGTCTGTCCTCACCACAATCAGATCAATCTCTGTCCAGCTGAACAAGTGAACCATCTCTGTCCTCATTACGATTAGAGCAAACTCTGTCCAGTTGAACAATTTTGAACAGTCTCTGTCCTGCTCACTTTGATTACAGCAAATTCTGTCCTGCTGAACAATCTTGGAGCAGTCCCCGTTCTACTAAGCAGGGTGGAGTGACATCTGCCTTACTGATCAAGAAGAAAACTCTCTCTATGCTGCTCACTAAGTATATCTTCTTATTAAGGATGGAGTAGTGTATGTTCTTACTTGCTATGAGTGGCTAGTTGTCTATCCTGATCGCTTACAGTATAATGGTCTCTGCATTGAAGAATCTGTCCTGCTCACCAGGTACAGAGTGGTGTCAGTCCTTCTCAGCTGAAGTGGAGAAAGTCTGTTACGCTAACCAGGGAGGAGCAGTATGTTATGCTTATTAGTAGGGAGGCGGTGTCTGACCTGCTGACCAGAGGAATCTGCCCATGCATATCACTACCCAACACCTTTTTCATTCCTCTTCATGTCAACGTTTTCTTCAATTATCCACCCTAAGTCTTCTCCTCATTTAAACCCCTCTCTGCAATTCCATTTTCTCTTTTCTTATACAATGCTCTTCTCTGATTCTCTGCTCTAGCCCTCAACTCCTGAGCACACTTTTCATTTCACCATTTATTAAGTGCAATCTTCCACTCTTAGCAATCTTGGTACTAAATTAAGTTGGTTAAATGGTTTTACAAGCTTTCCTTTTATTCACTGCACCACTTTCATCTAAAGGCAGTCAGCTAGAGCAAAGTTTTCAGCGGATTCCTAAATTGATCAAGTAATCATCTCGCATACTATTCCACAGTTAAGCCTCAGCCACTGAAAAGGGTTCTGCATCCCAATGACACTCTACATCATTCGATAATTTAGCCTTTTCTTACCTCAGACTGTGAATGAAATGAAATGAAAGCAAATTTATAACGCGCGTACTCAGCCCAATGGGCATCATGGCGCCTAACCAAAATGTTTGCATGACCAGAGAGCTAATTACTAATGGGCTTTCTGAAACACCATGTTTTGAGGGCCTTTTTGAAGAGGGGCAGTGAGGATAAGGACTTAAGCTCCAAGGGGAGTGCATTCCAAAGACGAGGGGCAACTGTAGAGAAAGCTCTTCCTCCCCATCTAGTCTTCTTAGTCCGAGGGATCACCAAGAGATTCAGTTGTGATGAACGTAAACATCTGCTGGGGACATAGCCAGAGAGAAGTGATCCCAACCCATCAGATGTTCCAGCTCTCAGAGCCCTATGCACTAGACAAATGATTTTAAAGGAAATACGGTGCTCTATCGGAAGTCAGTGGAGGCTCTTTCTGGCTTGTGTCGCAGAGGAAGAGCAGGGAATGTCTAGTACAAATCTTGCTGCCGCATTCTGTACTGTTTGGAGGCGTTGGATCAGTCCCTTATTGATCTCTGCATACAGTGCGTTGCAGTAGTCCAATCTTGAACCGACCAACGCAACCACTGTCTGTTTCCTAGCTTGCGGGGAAAGATAATGCACTATTTGTCGGAGAATTTTGATAACTCCCCAACAGGTGGCCACCGTTCTATTGACCTGAAGGGTCATTGCCAGCGAGGTATCAAAAATGACCCCAAGGTTTCTAGCTGAATGAGAGGGGACCGGGCAGGTTCCCAAGGATGGAGGCCACCATTCATTTCACCACACATCCTGGTCCCTTCCAAAGATCAGCACCTCGGTCTTATCGCCATTCAGCCTCAAGGAGTTGAGTATCATCCAGTCAGAGACTGATTGCATACAACTCCTGAAGCTGAACGCGGAGGCGCTAACCAATTGGCCAGCGACACCATGATCTGAGTGTCGTCTGCGTACGACACCACCTCCATTCCCTGCGCTTTTACTAATCTCGCTAGAGTGGCCACATAAATGTTGAATAGGGTCGGGCTTAAAGCCGACCCCTGTGGTACCCCACATTTCAGAGATTTAGCAGGGGAGAGGTATTCTCCCAGTTTGACCCTCTGTTCTCTAAGGTCTAGAAAAGAGGACAGAAGGCTCAAAGCTGGCCCCTCCACTCTTATCTCCCTCAAACGAGATGTTAAGATCGAGGGAGATAGGGTGTCGAATGCTGCGGTCAGATCGAGTAAGACCAGCAGCGTTGTCTGTCCCTGGTCCACTTTCATTCTGATGTTGTTTGTCACCATAGTGAGCGCAGACTCCGTGCTATGGAGTTTCCTGAACCCATGCTGGGTCTGATCTAAAAACCCAGAGGAGTCCAGGAAGGCAGACAAGTGCGAGTTCAGGTGGGCCTCAAGCATTTTGGCGGGGCAGAAAGTAAGGAGATGGGTCTGAAATTTTTCAAGATTGCGGGGTCAAGGGAGGGCTTTTTAAGTAGCGGCTTGACAATCGCTTTCTTGCAGACTGAAGGAAAAACCCCCTGCAACAGGGCACTATTCATTACCTCCAATAGAGGAGGGAGTTATGTGTCCCTACACTCCATCACTTTGAGAGGACAGGGGTACAAAGGAGAGGAATATTTGGTCCTATTCAACAGTGAGTTAATGTTATCAAGAGTGATCGGTGGGAAGTTAGAGAGGGTCTTGGCAGGATCTTTAAACCAGGCTTCTAAATTTGTGAGAGCCTGGATAGTGTGGTTCCCAAGTGATTTTTTCTGCATTTCCAGATTAACGGAGATCTCATCGATTTTAGCATAGAAAAAGGTTGAGATCTTGTCACAGAGCTCCTGCGATCCTATCACTGGATCGGGAACTTGTAGTGAGCAGAGGGAATCCACTACCTTAAACAGCTCCTTCGCTGAGGTGAGGGAAGTTGTAAGGTCAGAGAAGAATTCTTGCTTTGTCTTGATGACCGTGGCCTTATATTCACCTAACAGTCGTTTATGAGTCTCTCTGTCCATAGTGTCCCATGTTTTCCTCCATTTTCTCTCCTGCCTCCTGCAACCCTGTCTCATCAATCTAAGTGGCTCAGTAAACCAGGGGGCGGAGGGCCTGCGCCTCGCTGAATATCGGCGAATAGCTGGAGCTAGAACATCTATTGCTCCAACGATGGAATTGGCAAGTTTTTGTGCTGCCTTCTCTGGATCTGACGGCAGAGAGACAGAACTAATGAGAGGGGCCAGGGAATCATTAGTGATGTTTTTATAGTTCCTTTTACCCTCTCCCTGAGCCTATCCCTTCTTGGATGGATCAGAGTGAGAAAGGGTCAGTTCTATAGGTACTGCCAGGTGGTCTGTCCAGACCAGAGGTTCAGGAGTACCCGTCTTAACCCTGTGGCTTAGATTACAGAATACATTTTGGTTTTGGTCAATGCTTGCATTGTGGTCCCTACAGTGCTCTTTCAACCAGACCAATTGCTTTAAATGCTATTTATTAACTAGCTAGTAGCCAATGATGTTATGTTATGTTATGGGGTTTTGTAGAGCGCACAGCTGCCCCAGCAAAGGGGCGTCCCGGCACTGATCCTAAACAAAACACAACAGAGAACAGAAAGACAACCAGAAATTAAGGAAATAAAAAAGTTTTAATGGCTTTCCTGAATTGGTACAGTTCATTTATTTCTCGAATGTGGCCTGGTAGAGTATTCCATAGCTTAGCTGCTAGGTACCGAAAAGAAGTCCACCAGCTCTACTGCGCTTGAACCGGGGGATTACAACCAGATTCTGACTGGCTGAGCGAAGGGCTCGCGTGGGCACATACATCTTCAGTAGAGGTTTTAGCATTCTGGGGATAGACTGTCTTAAGATTTTGAAAGAGATGCAGAAGGCCTTAAATTGTATTCGCTGGGCTACTGGAAGCCAATGTAGTTTGCGAATAGTGTTGGAAGTAGAGCTAAAGCGGGGCTGGCCAACTAAAGCTCTTGCAGCCGCGTTCTGAACGCGTTGCAGAGGGGCCGTTTCTGTTTTGTTGGTCCCAAGAAGCAGAGAGGAGGCATAGTCCAATCTGGACAGCACCATAGATTGGACAATCACTTGTCTGGTATCAGACTCGAAAAATTTCAAAGTAGTTTTTAAACTCCGTAAAATTCCGAAGCAAGTAGCGGCCACTTTTTTAGTTTGGGTAATAAAACTTAGAGCAGGGTCTAACCAAACTCCCAGGTTTTTGACTTCTGGCTTAGGTGTAGGAGCTTTTCCTAGATTGGAAGGCCACCAGTGATCTCCCCAAAATTCTGGGTTTTTACCCACCAATAGCACCTCCGTCTTTGCGGCATTAAGCTGTAGACAGTTGGCAGTAAGCCATTCTGCTACAGCAGCCAGGCCTGAATTGAAATTGAGAGGGTCCATGTCCCTTCCCTCCGATAAAGCAACCACTAGCTGCGCGTCGTCAGCGTACAACACGATGTTAAGGTCCCACGCTTTGGCGACAGCAGCCGGCGGCTGGACGTACAAATTGAACAGGGTGGGACTCAAGGCTGAGCCCTGAGGGACCTCCTGTCCAATAGAGTAAGCCTTGGAGAGGAAGGGAAGAGTGGAAACCCGAAAAGACCTGTTGGTCAGAAATGACCTAAACCAGGCAAGAGCCACATCAGTGATCCCTGCCTCTTCGAGCCGGCGAAGCAGAATCTGGTGTGACACAGTGTCAAACGCGGCACTCAGGCCTAATAAAATAAGTGCCGCTGTTTGGCCCAGGTCTAGGGAGGCCCGAAGGTGCTCAGTCATAGCCAGGAGCGCCGTCTCCGTGCTATGACCAGCACGGAAGCCATGCTGAGTGTCATCCAGAGTGTTATTGATGTTTAAAACATTAGTAAGAATGGTGTTAACATGGGCCTCAGCGATCTTAGTGGCCCAGGGGAGCAACAATATGGGTCTATAGTTTTCGGGCTTCTGGGGGTCTAAGGTAGGCTTCTCTAGTATGGGGGAGATCCGCGCTTGTTTCCATTTAGCTGGCACCACTCCGGTGGAAAGGGAGGCATTAATTATACTGTGCAATGGGACAAGACAACACAGGGAAGAGTCTCGGAATTGGGCAGGCTTAAGAGGGTCAATCGGGGAGCCCGATTTAATGAGCTTAGTGAATCTTTCAGTGGATATTTCGGGGATAATAGATAACCTAGAAACAGAGCTAAGTCTAGCATCGAAGCCTCTGCTGGATTTCAGCAGTAAAGGCCAGGTAGATGCCCCGGATCTTTTCCAAGAAGAAGGAGGCTATTTCTTCACATTGAGCCGCTGATGTAATAACATTAACAGCGGATCTCTTTGTGTTGAGTTCCTTTAGGATTCTAAAGATCACTTTAGCAGGATTGGGGCTGGTCTTTATCTCAGTGGCATAATAAGCTGCCCGCGTCCTACAAATGGCTTTGTGATAAAGTTTAAGTTGTTTTAGGTAGTCCGCTTTTTTTTCTGTGGAATATTCTTTCCTCCAGTTGCGTTCATAACGTTTACAGGTCTTTTTAAGGCCTGCCAAAGTCACGTCATACCAGGGATTAGCATCCTGAGTTCGTCTTGTGCACCAGGTTTCTGGAATGAGCCTGTCCAGTGCCTGGGTAAACCAAGTACAAAACGAGTCATAACCCGAGTCGACATCAGAAAAGGAGTTCAAAGGATCACTTTCCAGAAGGGCATGGAAATCCGTAAGACGGAGTTTACGCCAGGGTCTTTTATGTATGACTGTTTAAGTTTTACAGTTATTGGGGGTATATGTGCAGAAGGACAGTGCAACCATTAAATGATCCGACCAGGCAATATGTATAGGAGTAGGGGAGCTCGAAGAATCAATGTTGGTAAAGATAGGGTTCAGCGTATGGCCTCCAGTGTGCGTGGGACCTATAACTAATTGGACGAGCTGGAAGGCAGCAAGATCCACAATCAATGTACAGATCATCGGTTCATGCTCCAGCTCGAAATGAAGATTGAGGTCACCCAATATGCTAAAATTAGCTGATCTCATAGCACATGCTTCCACAATCTCCAAAAGAGACGTGTCAAAACCACACATTGGGCCAGGAGGTCTATATATAAGTAGCCCCGAAAAAGTAAAGTGGGCTTTAATAGAAATGTTAAAATATCCACATTCAGCCCCTTTTAGATTAGTTTTCTCAAACGAACAAGGATAGATAGTTTTAGTAATTACAGCAATACCTCCCCCTCTTGACGCCCTATCAATCAGGGTAATCGAGAAACCAGGCAGGAGTGCTAAATTAGAGATAGTCGTTAGATCATCATTCATCCACGTTTCAGTAATGAGAAATATATCGGGGGATTCGTCCACTAAAAGATCGAATATTTCAGCATGGTGCTTAGGTAAAGATCCAACATTAAGCTGAAATACTTTGTTGACACTGTGACATGGGAAGACTAAAGGCTCCTGTGGTACTAGGGACCGGGAGACTGAAAAGGTTACAAGAGCAGGTGACTGGGCCGCTCAAAGGCTCAAAGGGGGGGAAGACAGTCCTTAATTATGGTGGGGCGTAGGCTCAGTAGCTCAGTTCTAGAGTAGGCTTGCTTATCTGGCCTAATTTCACCAGCATCTCTGGGGACAGGCGCAGGACTAGCGCGGACGGGCGCAGACGGGCTTGCCTTTGGCGCGCCTGCGGCGCGCAGCCGGCACGCCCGCTGCGCCCACCCGCTGCGCGGACGAGGTCCTATGCACATTTATAGGTCGTGAGGAGGGTGGGAAGGATGACAGCTAGTCCGCAACCCTCCAGTTTCCCCCAAGATGGTGGCCCGCCCATCCACAGTCCGGCGTCAGCAAGCAATCTGCTGAGCGAGGACAGGGGATCAGGACCACAGAGGAGCCAGGGCAGATCAGCCCCTAGAACAAGTAGCAAGCGCAAAGCACTTCAACAATTTTAAAATCAGGTAATTTTTAAAATACACAAGTTGCGAGCACACAGTCTCCCGGCTTCCGCCTCAGGAGCGCTTCACAAAGGATCTGCGCGTGAGCGCTATGAGCTGGGTTTTAACTACCTGGGAGGGCGGGAAGGATGACAGCTAGTCCGCAACCCTCCAGTTTCCCCCAAGATGGCGGCCCGCCCCTCCACAGTCCGGCATCAGCAAGCAATCTGCTGCGCGAGGACAGGGAATCGGGACCACAGAGGAGCCAGGGCAGATCAGCCCTTAGAACAAGTAGCAAGCGAAAAGCACTTCAACAATTTTAAAATCAGGTAATTTTTAAAATACACAAGTTGCGAGCACACAGTCTCCCGGCTTCCGCCTCAGGAGCGCTTCACAAAGGATATTTAGCCAACACTGAGGAATACAGAATCATATTTCCTAATGTTAAAAATCTATGTGACCTTCACATTCTGAATCATTTGCAGTCCTTTAATCAGTCTGGCTGGAAGTTCACATTAAAGCTCACTGCAGGGCTGGGTGGTTCCTCTGGCCCCTACACGGGTTCTTTTGTGCATCACTGATGGATTTGATGGTAGCAGGGCCGAAAAGCGGTTTCTGAACACGGCCTTGGTGGTAGCAGAGAGAGATATCGCTGCCCATTGGCTGACTGCTACCGCACCAACATTGGCGCGTTGGCGCAGGGAGATTGACAGGTGTGCCACTTTATGTGGCTAGGGGTTGTCCCGAGAAATTTCGCCGAATTTGGGGAAAGTGGGTGGGAGTGGTAGAGAGTTAAGATGGGCTGATTTGATCTACAGATTGCCTCTGGATATGTTGACCGTACGTCACTTTTCGTATTGTTGAATGTGCTTACCCTGGACTACTCTAATGCGATGTAATTCTGAATGGTGCTGTTTGTTTGGTTATATTGAAAACTCAATAAAATTGCTTATTAAAAAAAAGCTCACTGCAGCAGTCCAGACTTGCTGACCCCAGCACTCAACGGAGCCACCCTCGCTCCTCCCTAGCGCCTGGAGACCCTCAAGGGTGAGTAGGAAATGCGTTACTTACCTGTAACAGCAGTTATCTAGTGTTGGTGTCTTTCATAGATTCACATGCCTGAATCATTCCCCGTCGCCGAGACGGGAGCCTCCGGTACATAAAAAAGTAATGTCCTAAGGACATACATAGAGAATATAGGCCGAAGGGCCTCCCCTTTGGGGCCTTTCCACGTCCTTATGTAAAAAAGGACCGAACTCTCATCGTTAGCCAATCAGCTCCGACCTCCCTCTAGAACCTTCCCGGGAGGAGCCTCAGTCCCTCAGATTTTCGTACGCACCCAGCTAGGGTGTCGCACTGTAGACATAGAGGTACGTGAGTCCTTACCGGGGAGGCGGGAGGGGTGCATGTGAATCTATGAAAGACACCAACACTGGATAACTGCTGTTACAGGTAAGTAACGCATTTCTTATCCAGTATTTGGGTGTCTTTCATAGATTCACATGCCTGAATCAGAGTAGTTAGCAGTTACACATGCATAGTGGTAAAGCACATTCCTACAATCAGCAGGCCTGTATAAATCACAGACAATGTGAGAGAAACATGGTACTATACAGTCATGCATACAGCAGAGATAAACAAAGACCATGAAGAATGTGCATACCTGGATGGCGGGACGAGGTAAGGCTCACCTTATTGGAAGAGATGGCGCAGCACCGCTTGTCCCACTGCAGCGTCCTTCTGCAGTTCGATGTCCAGGCAGTAGTGTCTGGAGAAGGTGTGAGGGGACTTCCAGGTCGCCGCTCTGCAGATGTCCAGGATCGTCACTCCAGCGAAGAGCGCCACTGACGTTGACATCGCTCTGGTAGAGTGGGCAGCCACTCGGTCCGTCAAAGGCTGTCCGGCCTGATCATGGCAGAAAGCAATCGCTGAAGAAATCCAGCGGGAGATGCTCTGTTTCGTCAAGGGCAACCCCATGCGTGGGTTGCTGTAGGCTACAAAGAGTTGAGAAGACTTTCTGACGTCTTTGGTCCTGTCCAAGTAGAATTTGAGACACCTTTTAAGGTCCAAGGAATGCAGCGCTCTTTCCGCTGCTGTGGAAGGGTTCGCAAAGAACGACTTGAGGACAATCGGTTCGTTCAGGTGAAAGTCAGACGGCACCTTAGGGATGAATTTAGGGTTGGGCCTGAGCACCACCCGGTCGTGCCTGAATTGGAGATACGGTTCCTGAATAGACAGCGCCTGAAGTTCGCTGACTCGTCTGGCTGACGTCAGGGCTAGCAGGAGTGCCGTTTTCCAGGAAAGGTGTTTGAGTGAGGCCCGGTGTATGGGCTCGAATGGGTGTTTCATGAGTTGGTTGAGCACCAAGTTCAACTGCCAGGTTGGAGGGACTTTCCGAGGCCTCGGAAAGGATCTGTAGAGCCCTTTCAGAAATTGCTTTATCAGTCGACTGGACCATAGGGAGGGTCCAGATGGGGTCCTGGTGAATCTTGAAATCGCAGCCAGATGAACCTTAATGGAGGCGTGAGCCAGCCCCGATTGAGCCAGGTGGAGGAGGTACGGTAGCAGCTGCACCGGGGTGACCCGGAGGGGGTGTAAGTCGTGTTCCGAACACCACAGGCAGAACCTTTTCCACTTCAGCGAGTAGGTTTTGTTCGTGCTGCCCGCCCTCGCCTTGGCTAGTACTGCCCTGCAGTCCTGCGGGATCTCTAGGTCTCCGAACTCTCGGTGCTCAGGAGCCAGGCCGATAAGTTGAGCGAACGGAGGTTCGGGTGGTGTACCTGGCCTCCGGACATCGTTAAGAGGTTCGGGTGTTGTTGCAGGTGAATCGGGGGCCTGATGGACAGGCGAAGCAGGTCCGAGAACCATTGTGTCTCGGCCAGTACGGAGCAATCAGTATCAGGGTGCACGGTTCCGTCTTCATCTTCCGGAGGAGCCTCGGTATCAGCGGGAACGGAGGAAAAGCGTACGCAAACACGCTGAACCAGCCGATGGAAAAAGCATTTCCCAGTGACCCCCGTTGGGGATGCCAGCTTTGGCATTTGGCGTTCCCTGCCGTCGCGAAGAGATCGATCCTCGGAGTCCCCCATTGCGAGAAGACGTGGGCTACCGTGTCGCCGTCCAGCTCCCATTCGTGGGAGAGAGAGGTCTCTCTGCTGAGGGCGTCCGCGATAGTGTTGTCCTTCCCGGGAACGTACTCCGCTTTGAGGGAGAGTCCGTGCGCCACCAACCAGTTCCAGATTTTCTGCGATTCTCGTGAGAGAGAGAGAGATCGCGTTCCCCCCTGTTTGTTCAGGTAGTGCATCGTCGTGGTGTTGTCTGTTTTGACGAGCACCGGGGAAGTGCCGATACGTGGTAGGAAGGCCTGCAGAGCCAGGTACACCGCTCTCAGTTCCAGCAGGTTGATGTGTAGTTGTTTCTCCTGGGCGTCCCATTTTCCGCTGACGCGAAGGTCCAACAGGACTGCTCCCCAGCCTTCCAGCGAGGCGTCTGTCGTGATGACCAGTGGTGCCGGTGGCAGGAGGAACTGCAATCCGGCCGTCAGGTGAGTTCTGTTTCTCCACCACCGAAGGGCCTTTGTGATGGCCGGTGTGATCGTGATAATGTCCTCGAAGGAGCCGGAACTCTGTTTCCATTGCCTCGCCAGCGCCTCCTGCAGGGGCCGCATGCGGAGCCTGCAGTGTGGTATGAGGAGAATGCATGAAGACATCATCCCTAGCAAGGAGGTGAATGTCCGTACCTTGATGCGAGGCTTCTTGGCCACCGCCGCGGCCAGGGACAGTATTTTGTTGGTCCTGTCCTCTGAGGGGAAAGCCTTCGCGCGCTTCGTGTCTAGGGTAGCCCCTAGGAAGGTGATCCTCGTTGAAGGGGTAGTGCAGGATTTCTTGAGGTTGATCGTCAGACCCAGCTGTTGAAAAAGAGCGCTGCAGGCGTTGGATGAAGCCGTCGTGCCTTCCGGGGAAGGCGCCTTCACTAGCCAGTCGTCCAGGTAGGGGAAGACCTGGTGACCCCTTTGCCGCAGGAAGGCCGCCACTGGCGCTAAGCACTTCGTGAAGATACGTGGTGCGGATTTGAGGCCGAAAGGCAAAACCTTGAACTGGTAATGTCTGCCTGCTATTTCGAACCGTAGGTACTTCCTGTGCCTTACAAGGATGGGGATATGGTAGTAGGCATCCTGTAAGTCCAGGGAGACCATCGAGTCTCCTCTTTCCAGTGCTCCCAGGATCTCCTGGATTGTGACCATCCGGAAGGGTTGACTCCGCAGGAAGGCGTTGAGCGCCCGAAGGTCTAAGATCGGCCTCCACTTGTCCCCTTTCTGTTGGACTAGGAAGAAGTGGGAATAAAAACCCTTCCCCTTCTGGGACTTTGGGACTCTTTCGATGGCTCCTTTGACCAACATGGCGGATACTTCCTGGAGAAGGAGGTGCAGGTGTTTGTGAGCACGCTTCAGCGGCGGAGTGTTGGGAGGGGTGTTGACCAGTTCGAGGGAATGTCCAAATTGAATTATTTGCAGCACCCACCGATCCGTAGTGATTTTTTGCCAATTTTTGAGGAAGTGGGACAGTTTTCCTCCAATTCGAAAGGATTGAGACGGTGGAGGGACTGGCTGGAGTAAATGGTCACTGGCGGCCGCCAGCGCCCTTCTTGGCGGATTTGCCTCTGAAGGACGACCTCCCATAGGACGACTGACGGGACTGTTGTTTGTGCTGGGGCTGGTTCCTGTTGTTGTAGGAATAGGACGATCGATTTTGGTAGGAACCCCTGTAGGAGTACTGACCTCTGGAGCGGCCCCCCCGAAAGGATTGGTTCCGGGACTGTAGGGAGCCCAGAGCTCTCGCCGTATCGGTGTCCTTCTTGATGGCCTGGAGCGCTTCGTCTATCTTCTCTCCAAAGAGGAATTGACCGTCGAACGGCATGTCCAGCACCTTAGATTGGACCTCCTGCCGAAAGGACGTTGCTTTGAGCCAGCCTTGGCGGCGGAGCACGGCAGCCCCGGCCAACTGGCGGAATCCCGTCATGGCTGCGTCGATGGCGCAGTCGATAAGTTCTGCCGTGGAGTTTTGTCCTTCCGCTAGAAGAGCTTTCACCTCGTCCTGGACCGCGGCTGGCAGACTTTGTAGATAAGGAGCTATGTCTTCCCATAGCTGGCGGTTGTAGCGGCCAAGGAGGGCGATGGAATTCGCTACCTTGATGGTCATGGCGGACGTGGTAGAGAACCGCTTGCCTATGGTGTCCAGCTTCCTTCCTTCCTTGTCAGGGGGCGCGGACAGCGGCGAGGAAGGGTTGCGGGATTGTTTTTGGGCCGCCTGCGTCACAACCGAGTCCGGTTTGGGGTGGCCGGTCAGGCAGGCAGGTGCGGTGTTCGGGGCCTTATATTTCTTGTCTAGGCGCGGAACCACCGCAGGCACCGAAGCAGGCGTGAGCATCAGCTTCTTGCCCTGTTCCCACAGAAAGTCTATAAGTGGAATAGAATTGGCCAATTTCTGGCTGTGTTCCTTGAAATCATGGAGGAAGCATTCCGTTTCCGCGGATTCCACTGCCATGTGAAACCTCTTTGCAGCTCTGTCCACCAGTTTGTGAAAACCTCCCACGTCCGCCGCCTCAGAGTGGCGCGGTCGCGGGGATGCCGGGGCAGACGAATGGTGTGATGACGCAGCATCGGCATCGTCGTCTCTGTGGTCCGAGGCGGCGTCTTGCACCTCGCCTTCCTCTAAGTCCGTCTCCTCCTCCTCGCTTTCCGACGAGTCCTCCGCCTGAGTTTGCGGTCGAGTGCGAGGTTGGGGTTGGTTCCGAGGACGGGCCTGGGGAGCGGAAGGTTGCGAGGACGATGGTTGCGCCTGGGTGACTGGCACGTGGGTGCCGCTGTCGGCGTCCGGGAACCGTTGTTTATAGTCCTGCACCAGGGATTTCAAATCGTTGACCAGGGACAGCGGTAAACAGATCATCGGGGTGTTCACCGTGTCGACGTTCCGGGAGCGCCCCTGATATATAAGTTCGTCCCGGATCTCGTGGACGTCCTGGTGTTCCTCGTGAACCTCCTGTTCCTCGTCTGACTCCTCACTCTGGAGTGTCTCCTGTTCTTGCTCGGGTGCCAACTCCACCGTAGGGTGAACCGAGGGCGTTGGAATCGAGTGAATAGAGGCTTCGACCAATCTCGATTCTTTCCAAGATGGCGCCGGGGTCTCTTCCGACGACGCGCGTGAAGATGGCGCGCCCGCCGTGTGTGTTGGTGACTTGGGCACCTCCGTTAGGGTCGATGGCGTCAAATTTTGCGGGGATAAGAGTTTCGCCGGCTTACTGGTGGTAGGGCCTTGGACTTGAGATATCGTCGTCGAAGGCGTGCCTTTTGAACTTGACCTTGACCGTTTAGGTGACGATCCTTCGGTATGAGATGTTTTTGGCGAAGGTGTACTTGTAGATTTAGACCTCTTAGGTGACGAGGACTTGGTATTCGTTCTGGATTTTGTATTTGTACTGGATGAAGGTTTCAGAGGAATGGTCGAGGAGACCGGTGCGCCTGAGGACGCAGTGGTGGTCGTCGTGGCCTTCGCGGAGGGTGATGAGGCCGTAGTGGTCGACACAGTGGTCGTGACCGAGGTGGTCCGCTTAGTAGATGGAGCGGGCTTCTTGAACCTCTGACCATCCTTAACAGACACGGAGGAGGTGGTGGAACGTGCCTCCGAAGGTTTCCTGTGCGCCTTCTTAGGAGGAGTGTCTGTCTCTCCAGGGGACTGCACCCTGGGTCTCTTCTTGGAGACTTTAGAGGTCGCGGAGACACTACCCTCGGAAGATTCCAGAGTGTCTCGGACCTTAAGCCTGTCGAGCCATTCGCGGAGGCGAGTTTCCCTTTCCTTAACAGTCTTCTTTGGGAAGGCTCTACACACCCTACACTTGTCAGTGACGTGGTCAGGGTACAGGCAATATAAGCACAGGTCGTGCTTGTCCTCCGCTTGAATCCGTTGCTTGCCGCAGGAGGAACAGGCCCTTAGGAGGGCTTTCTTCTGCGAGTCCGCCATGGACGAAGCTTTCTTATCAGATTCCGACATGTAGTCGAAGATAGGATATATAACTTTTCCGTACAAAGTGTACTTCAGCGAAGTTTGAGACTTCGAAGTCAGGAAAACCTGAAGAGCTCAGGTTGGAGACTCCCTAGCACAACGTGCGGTAGAAAATCTGAGGGACTGAGGCTCCTCCCGGGAAGGTTCTAGAGGGAGGTCGGAGCTGATTGGCTAACGATGAGAGTTCGGTCCTTTTTTACATAAGGACGTGGAAAGGCCCCAAAGGGGAGGCCCTTCGGCCTATATTCTCTATGTATGTCCTTAGGACATTACTTTTTTATGTACCGGAGGCTCCCGTCTCGGCGACGGGGAATGATTCAGGCATGTGAATCTATGAAAGACACCCAAATACTGGATAATCACGATTTACAAACCCCTGATAGATTGAAACATCCACATTCATAGTTTGAATTCTTTGCTGAATGCTAAAGATGTGAATTATATGTTTCAATAAACTTAACTGGAAAAAACATCTTTACCACTGAAACCACTTCCGGTTCCTTTGTTAAAGTTCCATTGTTAAACCGGAGTTGAGCATTACACTCAGATGTTTTACATTTTGGGACACACTGGGTTCCTGCCCCATTCTAAAAGGCGAGAATGTTTGGTTGCAGAATCCATTTGTCTAAATGGGCACAGAGTTTTAGTCTTTTCTCCATTTAATTGAAGGTGGCTCTGTGTCATGTATTCCTGCATGTTTAATATACAATCAATAAGTTTGCCATTTATTTACCCAGCATCCTTTAGCCAGTTCACATCTCTGACTGGCTCTCCTCACCTCCACTGAGCCAAACTCCCCTTTTCTCCATCTTCCTTTTTAAACACTTTGTCATGCTGCCTCAACTCTTGTCCTATTACTTCTTAATTCACAATTTCACATCTCTCAGCCATTATGTACAATTTCCTGTTTCTCAGTCACCTCTTTGCCCCCTCTCGAATGCCATCCTTTCACACCTTTCACCCACTCCTTTCTATTGCCCAATCACCCCTCGTGCTCTCTATTACCAATCTTGACAGGAAATCCTGGTGGCAGCCGCAGCATGATGAAGTCCCGGAGCTTTGCAAAGTGGGCATTGCTGATCGCCATGAGATCAATGATGGGGGTAACCTGCTCGACCAGGGAGAGGGGGTGATCCTCGCAGAGCCAGAGCGTCGCCTTGAACCTGCCAATGAGAGTCAAAAATCAAGGCGCAGTATGGAAAAGTTGCATCTCTCTTGTCAAGCAGCAGAGGGTAGCCATAACATAACTACACAATCCAAAAGAAACAGAGTCAGGGAGCAGTGGGGTCTGGTCAGGGCTAGGACAAACACTACCTTTGTCCACAGAGAGCAAAAAATAGCAATAAAAAACAGCATCACTTGAGGGGTGAAGTATGGTGCAGTACAGACAAACAGTATCCTCGTCCGGTGGACAGCACAGCGCATCAGGAACAAAACACTATCACCTGAGAGGCGAAGAATATTTCAATATGGAGACAGGAGACAGCAGAGTATCAACAACAAAATACACATCTGAAAAAGGAGCCAGGGATCGTCATTGGCTAGAAGTGTTTCAGCCCTGCAAGAGCAGATGGCAGTCAGCACAAAACACGATGATCTTAGAAGCAGGATCTGGGAATGTGAAGGAAGCTGGCTCTTAATGTGATATATCAAAATGAGAATATATTGTGTAAAGAGTCCATGGGTTCCCTTATGAGTGGACAAGGGCTTGCTATGGCTAGAGGGTAGTGTGGTGGAGAAGCCTTAGACTTATCATAGTGGAGAGCAAGACATCTGAAAATATACACAATAGTCAATAAGTAAGACACAAGACTCAAGAAGGAGATCAACACCAATTTATAAAAATAACCAGTATCTTTATATATACTTTGGCACCAGAATCAGTTTCTTCAGGTAAGTACGTTTTTTGAGTTCAACGAGTCGACAGTGCTAGTTTTGGAGGCTGAAATGTTATCCTATGGGAGGAAAAGTCAATGCAGCATTCAGTTATATTACAGCAACTTATGGGACCAATTTCCAGAAGTTAAAGTGAGTGGTGGGCAAGGTCCAAAGCAGCACAACCAGAACACCACCAGCAGCACTAGGGCGGACGGGTGCAGATGTGGAAAATAGCTTTGGGTGCCCAATGTTACTTTATGGGGATTGGTCTTCACATAAAGAGGCTGCAGGCTCAGACTGGGAGGCCAGTTAGGCTGAACCAACAGGGGGGCTCGGGCCTCACAATGCCTGTGGGCGTAGGGACACAGTTGGCCCTCTTCTCTGAGGCCCAGGGGTAACAGGAGCAAATGTGTCCTTCGGCGTCAGGTTTTTCTTACCAGGAGCCGGCGCAGTCAAGGGCGTCTGCGTGCAGAGGCTGCAGGCTACGTCGGGGAGGCTATGAGGTGTCACCACATTGGACCTGGTCTCTAGAGGGCTGTGGACCAGCTTACCCTGTTGGTCCACTTCAACTCTGGCTTGGAGCAACAGGTGCATTGGTGTCTTCAGATGTCGGGTTCTGCGGTCACTGAGTCCTTCCAGGGTTCTCTGGGTGTCTGCAGAATGCAGGGAAGCAGGTATGCTGTTTCTCGGGGGCTCTTGGATCCTGGGTGAAGTGCCTTAGGTCTACCGGGCTTTGGGGACTTAGCAGCTGCAGGAAAGTCAACTTTTGAACCACTGGCGAAGGCAGCAGGCAGCCCGGCAGGATTGGAGTCAAGTGGCAGCCCGGCAGGATTGGATTCAAGTCAGTTGCTGGATATTCTTTTCTTGCAGGATGAGACTCTTCAGATCCTTCTTCATTGGTTCAGGGCCGACCCTACTGAACAGGTTTTGGGTGTCTTTAGAAGACTTTGTTTTTGTCATTTGCTTGATCACCAATTTTCCTTCGGTGAACGGCTTAGCAAACCCTTTCTTTTGGTCACCTCACCAGTGGTAGTTTGTCACCCTTGTTTTGACCCAGTAGTCGGCCTTCTTTCTACAACTCATGAGGAGAAAGTGGACCTAGGTCTACCAGGTACTGACGTAACTTCTCAGGAACACAATAACAGATGCTCTTTCATAATTAAATTGTAAAGCCCATCATAGTCATGCACATTGTTACCTTTCAACCAGCCAAATAGTGTCTTCACTGAGAAGTCAACAAAATCTACCCAGGTCTGACTCTGGGTTTTTAGAGTCTCCCTGATCCTGTATTCTTCAGTGGTGAATCCAAAGCCCTCAATCAGGGTGTCCTTCATGAGGTCATAGGACTCAGCATCTGCCTCCTTCAGTGTCAGGAGCCTATCCGATCCTTTCCTGAGAACAGATCCCATGGAAGAAAGCCCCAATACTTCTTGTTGAACTACCTTGTTTTACAAGCCCTCTCAAAGGCTGAAAAGCATTTGGTGAGATCATCACCCTCCGAGTACTTTGGGAGCATCCCTACGGGGATTTTAGGGTTAAAAGCGTGAAAACCTATGTATGATTTTGCTGCCGCCAGAGATAAATCCTAGGCTCATCTCAGCTCTTTCCTTTTCTATAGCCGGGAGTTTAGCCTCTAATGCTATCCTCTTCACTAGTTTCTGTAGATCTGCACCTTTCTGTGTATATCTCTTCTGGGACACTACTAGGAGGGTTCTCTTAGTGGAGTTGCTTTCGAAAGGGGTAGTGGTGGAGTCTGTGTCAACATCATCCTCGTCTAGGTTCTCATTTTCTTCCCCAATGGGGGCTCCTTTACTTGCCAGAGTTTTGTCATTTTCGGCTAGCAACTGCTGCAGATGGGCTTTTGTGGGTCAAGGCCCCATGGATGGCAGGTTTCTCTGCTTTGCAGAACTTTTTTTTTTTAATATCGTGAACTAGACCAGAAACACCGGGGTATCAGAGCGCTTTACATAGCACCAGTTTCGTTACAGATGGACACATTCATTTTTGTTAGGCATGGGGAGATTATAAGTGACTTGCCCAGAATCCCAGGATGTTGAGCGTCGTTGCCCAGACTCAACCGGGTTCCTTGGCTTCGAGGGTGACCGATCTAGCCGTAAGGCTACATCGTCTCCTCAAGTTGGAGTAACCCAAGGTGCTGATAGGGTACCAGGTTGAGCTCCTGGGAAGGTCCTGCCTCATGCATGGTTTTAGAGTGAATATTTTAGAGTTCAAAAAGTCGTCACAGTGCAATTTCTGGAGGCTAGAGTGTTATCCTATGGGAGGAAAAGGCATTGCAGCATTTGGTTACATTACAACGTCTTACAGGACCAATCTCCAGAAGTGAAGATGAGTGGTGGGCAAGGTCCAAGGCAGCACCAGCAGAACACCACCAGCGGCACTATGGCGGCCATGTGCAGAGGTGTAAAACAGCATTGGGTGCCCAATGTTACTCTTTGGGGATCGGTCTTCACGTAAAGAGGCTGCAGGCATGGACTGGGAGGCCAGTCGGGCTGGGAGGCCAGTCGGGCTGAACTAAACAGGGGGAGTGGAAATCAGCCCTCACGATGCTCAGGGTTGATGGGCCACTGTTGGTCCTCTTCTCCACAGCCCAGTGCCGACGGGTGATGAGATGTCCTTAGGCATCGGGTTTTTCTTAAAAGAGCAGGCACGGTAGAGGGGGCCAGCTTGAGATTGCGGCAGGCGACATCAGGAGGTCCACAAGAGGTGTCACCACACTGGACTCAGTCTCTAGAGGGCTGGGGGACAACGTGGACATCGTTGGCCCACTTTACCTCTGGCTTGGAGCGACGGGTGCAGTGGAGTCTTCAGGCGTCTGGATTCTGCAGTCACGAAGTCCTTCTGGGGTTCTTTGGATGCCTGCAGAATGCAGGGAAGCAGAGCCGTTGCTTCTTGGGAGGTCTTGGTTCCTGGGTGAAGTGCTGGCAGGTTTCCCAGGCTTTGGGAGCTCAGCAGCTGCAGGACCGTCGATGTTTGGTGTAATTGGCGAAGGTAGCAGGCAGGCCGGCATGGTTGGTGCAAAGTCAGTTGCTGGTTCTTCTCTTCTAGCAGGATGCAACTTTTTACGTCCTTCGTCTTTCAGGTCAGCAGGATCTGCTATTCTAGAGCCAGGGCCTCCCCATAATAATGAATTTAGGTGTGTTAGGGGACTGTAGGGTAGTAGCCAAAGGGCTACTGATCCTCACCTATATGACCACTTCCTGTGGGAAGTAGGCATAACCCTATCCCAGAATTCCTAAGTATACCATTTTCATGACTACTTCTGAAAAGTTATGTCCAAATCAGTTTAACCTCACTCCCTGGGTCCGGGGGTACACATTTAATAGGGACTTGCAGAGGGTGCTAAAGGTTTTGCAAATTGGGGGGAAAATTGTACAATTTTGGGAACGAGCTAAGACACTGGGGACCTGGTTAGCAGGAAACCAATGCACTTCCAGTCAAAAACATTTACCAGGCAAAAAGTGGGGTTGACCTTGGAAAAAAAAGGGCACTTTCCTACACCAGCCTGACTGAGAATGGCCCAGGCATGTGAATATATCAAAGAAACAGTGCTGGAGAACTGGGCTTCCCTTCACAACATGTCAACATGCAGAGGGAATTAGAGGTCACGCCATCATCCAGCTCTCTGCTAAACAGTGAAACTAGCTGCGCTTTACTCTTCACAATGAAACCAATCGAATTGCCTTTTGAAAATCTTAAAAAACCTGGTGTCAGCATTTACTGGACTCTCAGTCCCACCTACTATTCAGTGCCAGGATTGTTTAACTGGCATTTAAGCTCTTAGCACAGCATATGAATTAAATATAAATATGGGATAGTTTCATATCGCAGATTCTGGCCTCTTGACAGGACTCCTGTCCCATTAAAATAGGGTAGATTCAAAACACAGGCCTGGAGCTCCTTTCATATCTGAGGGTGGAGCAGGTCCATAAGCAAACACTGGGGTTTCTTTCACATCTGAAAATAAGCGAGATTAATACAACACCTTGCTGTGTCTCTTCTCAATGTTAAAATTCTGGCTATTTCTAGCCTCACCTTGGGCATGTTCAGCAGGGAATGGTGAAAGCCTAGCATAGACATTAGCACATGGTCCCTTTCTGAAAGAGTAAAATCCATGGAACAGCACTGGGGCTGCTCAGCTTTGAGGGTGAAGTTCATTGCAGATGTTTTCACCTCATACATCCATGACAGGGAAGCCACATAATTGAGTCCTGCAACTCCTAATCTCCACGGATAGGAGAGGTGAATGGCACAGAAAAGATCATTGCACTTCCCACCGCTGAGACTGGTATAGATTCAAGCAAGCAAGGAAAGCTTTATTCGACTGCTATATTAACAATCATAAAAGCACATAAAAATACAGTCATAGCACAGAATTACAATCAGAATAAAAATATTAAAAATCCAGTTAAAGGTTTACACACCATTAATAAAACACCCATCTAGAAAGCGACGTATGCCTTAACATTTATAGTCCGTCCATTCTGATAGACTTCATTTAATAAAGTACTTTCTTTAAGAACATAGCCACACACCAGGCAGAATATTCCTCTGCTAAAAACTGTAATTTGAGCAGCAATGGTGGGCGGCATTGCTGCAACCCATAACTATTTAAAAGTGGGAAAATCCACGCTTTCCTTAAGACCGTATAAAAGTTGCAAAAAGAAATAAAAGACTAAATGGGTAGTAGATTGGGCAGATTGATTGTCACACGGACATGATTGTAGTTTACGTGCCCAATTGTTCACACTTGGAAAAGTCACAAGTCTGTGGATAATATCAAATCTGAACCTGGTAAGTAATTGCCTATCGTAGCCACCTGGCAGGTTGCATATGTGAAGTAGTGACAGTTAGCTGATGTTGGCTTACACTTGGCTTTAAGATCTTTCCTGCATTTCTTATTGTGGCCAACAGGTGAAGACCTTCCTTCCTTAGGTTCTTCCTGGTTATTGACTGCATGGACCCGGGTCTGTAAAATATTCTAGGTGTCCTAGGTCGCTCACAAAATTATGCACAAAACTCATCTTTAAGGCCCCCTCCAGTTTAAGGCAGTATTGTAAAATCTCCCTATTTAGCGTAGTCTGGTCTTTTAACCAGATTCTATGCCACAGGAGAATAGGTTCCAATTGTATACGGTCTGAGATATAGGAGAGGCCCACCTCGTCGTGGCAGGCATATGAAGATGTACTGGCTGGGACTGATAAAATGTATCTCAAGAAAGTCTTTTACAGTTTGCAATGCATGGGTGTTGGTAAAGCCCCAAACACCAGCCCCATACTTTGCGGTGGTTATGCATTTAGCTTTATATATTTGAATAAGCTCACCAGGCGGTTTTTATGCCTAACTTCTTCGAAAGAAGCCAGTGCTTCTATTGTCTTTATAAATGCCCGTTTTTTCGCAGTTACAGCTATGGGCCCATGCATCTCCTTGGTCGAATAGGATCCCAAGGTAAGTAAAACTCAGTCTGCACCAACTTCTGCCTCTGCACAAACATGCCTTTTAACCTCTTGCTCCGACGACCACAGGACTTAGTAAATGTCTTGGAGATATTAATAGCAAGACCAAGGTCCTTCATAAAATTACTAAAACTATTAAAAACCCTCTGGAGATCAATTTGAGTTCCTGACATTAAAACTGCGTCATCCGCGTAAAGGAGAGCAGGTATGGGTAGTCCATTCACTGAAGGAAAGTCTTGATTATTATTAAGCAATGCCATGTCCAGACCGTTAATATACAAATTGAAAAGAAAGGGGGTCATCACACAACCCTGCCTGATTCTCCCCCCCCCTTTTCTGATGAGAAAAGCCACTGTGGGCTCCCTGCCCAATCCAAAGCACACGCTGGCTGTTACATCACTATACAGGCCCCTTAAAAAGAGAATAATGTAAGGGTCCACCCCCGCAGCCTCGAGAACCTCCCACAGCCTATCATGCATTACAGAATCAAAGGCCACGGTGAGGTCCACGAATATAGATTCAAAGTAAAGACTTTCATACTTCCTACAACTGTAGATAATTGGAGCATAGCCCTGGGACCATACCATACCGCATGTGAAACAAGAATTACAGCACAGCACCACAAGGTCACTAATCTCCCAGCATGAGACTCATAAGACTGACTCTGGTTCCTCACCTCTGAACCTTGGTGGACAATTCAATAGGTCGGCCGATGTTCCGGGTCTCCAGGTCAAAGTTTTCATCAAAGTATTCTTCCGGGGTGATGGCAGTGGGGTTGGTGGGAGTGGCAGGCTGAGGAAGAGAGGCCTGCGGGGGCAGGAGTAAGGGGGGAAACCGTAAGATAGGGGAAAGGGCAAGGCTGGAAAGGAAAAGAAAACAGAAAGGGAATCGTGGAGGGAGAAGATGAGAAAAGAAGAATGAAATATTGTGGAGAGAGATGGAGAAGGGGAGGAGAACAAAAAGGAAGAGTGACAAAACATGGGAGAGCGAGGGAAAGATAGGTACTGGGACAGATAAATGGAGCACGAGTGGACTATGAGGAGGCACAGGACGTTAGACAGGCACAGAGAAGGACAAAGAGGGCATCGTATGTAGAGCAAGGGGTACAGCGACCGTAGGAGAGACACAGACAGTAGGGGGGTAGGGGCAGACTTTTACAGGGAGGCACTGAAGGAAAGGGAAGGGCGGGGGACAGAGGACTGGTTGTGTAAGAAACAGAAGGAAAGAGTGATAGCTGATGCACAAAGACAAAGATCAAAAACAAATACATTCTGGTAGAGTAGCAGGTTTGGATGTGGGCAGATGGACGGCCAGATGTAGGCTGTACTCACCCCATTCTGTACAGAGTGCTGCTGAGCTATTCCTAGGAAGGACTGGAAAGGTGTCTTGGATCCTGTAAATTGGAAAAGACACTATTAGGGAAAAAGGACAGCAGACACAAAAATGGAGTATATCAGAAAAAATAGAAGCAAGAGGATGTATATGGAGAGGCAAGAGTAGAGGAAGGAGAAGGAAAATAGATGAGGGTGCAGGAGAAACCGAGGTAATGCAATAGCTGGAAAAAGTTGAGAGGATGGAGCAAAAAAAAGGTGAACAGACAGCAAAAAGGTGACAAGGTACCAAAACCCTGAGGCTAGATAGAAAAAACATAAGTCAGCAGAAGAAACAAATGTAGGAAGCAAGAGAAACACATAGGAGGAAACAAGGAACAGTAAAGAATTGGGTGCAGAAGACATAGGAGCAGGATAAAGAAAAGGAAATCACATGGCCAATGGGGAAAAAAAGAAAGGACAGGATAAACAGGTACTAGGTGATATCACGATAAACAGGCTTGAGAGTAGAAAGCAAAGAGCAGGGATATGAGAAGGTATGAGAAATTGAAGAAAAAGGGAATGTTAAAAGAGCAGAGAAAGACGTACCAAGGTAGAACTGCAAAGAGGAGACAAAAGAGAAACAATAAGAAAAACAATGTGTGCCAGGGAGCTAGAATAAGAAGTGAAAAAGAGGGATGAGGGAGAGCAAAGATAGCGTATGAGCTAGAGGTGTAGGACAGAAATGGAACATGAGATGTACAGAGAGAAGGTAGTGAGAAAGAGGTGAAAAGAAGTTGAAAGGAAGGATACAGAGTGACAGGAACAGCGTCTCGCACTTGACATTGCCTTTGAGTCTTTTATTGCACACACTGCAGCTGAGAAAATGCATCACTCAGTCCAATCTAAACAGTCACAGCACCCTGGCCCAAAGTCCATTACTGAGCAGTTATGATGGCAGGCATAAGCAGATTGCGCACAATTTTACTCTTCAGCACCCAATTCCATTCCATTCATATGATTCTAATAAATAAAGCAGAATTCCGCCCTTCTCAAATGCAGCATGTTGTGCACTTGGATCTAGCTCGATGACTCAAGTGTATTTGTGTGATCAACCTAGCCAATAGACACTGTGCGGCTCTAAGCAGAAATAGAGGAAGTACTGGGCAAAATGATGCTCTGTCACGCACAGCAAGGTTGATCCATCTTGCTGCATGCTTAAGGAAAAGTGTGCACCATGTTTCAGGTGCATGCCGAGATGTATTAACTGCCCGCTGTGGAACACATCACATTAAATGCTCTCACCCGCTACCACTTACAATGCAGCCCCCACCCCTTTAATACCTTTATTTAGAAATGTCCACTAGCCACGGGCTAGCTTTAGTGAGAGCTGCAGAGCATGAAGAACATTTCTGTGATGGTCCTCAAGAGCACACAAACTCAAAAGGAAAATGCTACTTATCCAGTATGCATCTGTTCTTGGCATATAGGGCTGTAGAGTCATATGCTGTACATAGATCGCCATCTAGTGTTGGGTCCGGATGTTTGCACTTTGCTTTTCTTCGAAAAAGTATTTTCCAGTTACGAGGTAGGTGACTCCTCCTTTCGGTGATAGTACGCATGGGCATTACCCCCATTGTTAGATTGTTTACCCACAGAGTGCGATAATGGAGTTACGTAGAATAGAGAAGTTCATGTGTATATATCTAAGTAAGGTATTACTGCAACAGGTATAGGTACCTGGGGAGGCATGTGAGCTGTAGATCACATGCTATGCATAGACTATACTATTGAAGACAAAGATCCTTAGCTTTTCAAAATCAAACAAAATAATAAAATATAGGCCATAATATAGGAGACTATATTATTCACTGTCCAGCCATATTGGGGAAATCACACAGATGGGACATCGCTCCCCTGGCTCTCGTATTGCAGATTGATGCACAGTGAAGGAACCCCGCTCAAAGTGAAGACCAATCGGTATTCCAAAGCGGTCCCCCAATATCTACTGTAATGTGTGGACCCGGTCATTAATTAGACAATCTATAAATACACAAAAACCTGGAGGTCTGAAATGAAAACAGTGTGTTCAAAAGACCATACAGAATATTAAGTCAACAGAGTACTATTTGGAATAGCAAAATGGTCTTTTTTATAAAGTTTAATAATCCAACGCATGTAACCACCAGCAAAGGTAGGTGAGACCAAAGATCCAGAGATGGATTACCATCAAAATCTTGTTGGTGATCTATTTTCTCATCTGGTCATCCACAGTCACTGTATTTGATTTCTTTATTATTTTGAGTGTGGTTTGCACTAGCAGTAGCAAAAGTTGTTTAAGAACAGACGCCCTGAAGAAAGCCAAGGGAGTATTTCCTCCGCTGCTCTCGCTGAAGCATAGAAAGGGAAATTTCTTCCACTGCTCTCGCTGAAGCATAGAAAGATCATCGTGCAGGCTTTGATAGGTTCGCGTCTGGATTACGCAAACGTTCTCTATCTTGGCCTGCCGAAATATCTTTTGGTCCGACTGCAGATTGTGCAGAACTCTGCGGCTAGAGCCATTTTTGGCCTCCAGCGCAGAGCTGGAGCCACAGAGCTCCTAAAGAAATTGCACTGGCTTCCAGTCGCTAAAAGGATTGCTTTCAAGGCGCTCACTTTCGCCTACAAGTCCCTTCATCGGATAGGCCCCAAATACCTTCAGAAACGCTTGGCTTTTTATGTGCCTCGCAGGACGCTACGATCTGCGGCTCTATTCAAAACCTTGATTCCCTCTATCCGCCTGACTAGAATCGGAGGACGTTCCTTTCGATTTCTAGCGACTCAAGGCTGGAATGACCTGCCTGTTCCGCTCAGGAAAACTGAGGATTTGCTTTCCTTTAGAAAAGGACTTAAAACCTGGCTTTTCACCCAGTAATTGGTCTCTGTTTTCTTTCTTTTCGTGTTTGTTGTGCTATGTTTCTCCTTATTCCTTAGGCTCTTTGCGAAAGCGCCGGGACACTCCTTGGAGTAGCCGTGCGCTATAAAAGAGCATTTTTAACATAACATAACATTTCCCCTATTTGGCAGAAACATGTCGGCCCCTAAGCAGTCATTTCTTTATACTGCGTTTTTGCGCCTTTCTGGTTTTTAAATTGAAAGAGGCTTACAGCCATTAAAGTTTCCTTACTGTGAGTTCTCTATTCCTTTTTAACTTCACTTTTCTCTACACTTTCACCCTTTGCACTGCATTTTGTCCCATTTGGTGATCCCACGCATGGTCAGCAAGCGATTGTGGGCTTGACCCTAGTCCTGCCAGGCGGTTCTGGAAGTAGTCTCACTGATCTAGAGACACTCCAGCCCAGCCCTGTGGATGACCAGATGAGAAAATAAGATCACCAACAAGATTTTGATGGTAATCCATCTCTGGATCTTGGGTCTCACCTACCGTTGCTGGTGGTTACATGCGTTGGATTATTAAACTTTATAAAAAGACCATTTCACTATTCCAAATAGTACTCTGTTGACTTAATATTCTGTATGGTCTCTTGAACACACCGTTTTCATTTTAGACCCCCAGGTTTTTGTGTATTTATAGATTGAGTATCAGGGGATGATAACCTGGGCAGGTCTTTAAACTTCCCTTAGACCTTCCAACCCCCGTTTTTGTTTTCACATTAATTAGACAACACAAGTCATCTTCACAGGCGGTTGTTAAATTGTTTTAATAAATCTGGCAGGCAAATGCTGTTAATATGCCAGTACCGATGATGGTCCCATAAAATTGAGCATAAGGGATCGAAACGTCGACTACTTACAGTGCTTTCACGACTTAACTATTATGTTGAATCGTCTGGCACTCATTTGGCATAACTTTAATTTGACACTGATTGAAAAGTGGCCAACATATGTTCATTTTTTGCCTGTAAAACTCTACCTAATTGTTGTTTGTTTTCCCCAATATGGTACAGGATTGTGCCTTATTACCAGTTGTCTATTCTCTTTACACTGTTGAAAATAAATATCCTGTCCGGCTGGGCAGTGATTAATATAGTCTCCTATTATGGCCTATATTTTATTCTTTTGTTTGATTTTGAAAAGCTAAGGACCTTTGTCTTCAATAGCATTGTTCACCCACGGTCCTCAGCAAACTGTTTGAGTTCCCTTGTTGTATAAAAAAATGCATAGACTATACAGCAGTAATCTCCAAAAGCCGTGGCAAACCTGTAGTTGTTGCAATGGTTAGAAAAATTGTTCGTAAAACTGCTTGGCTCACACTAGCTTGCAGTCTTGCTAACACATCTACACAATTATGTTTTGTGAATGTGTGAGGTGTAGACCATGCTGCAGCTTTGCAGATGAGAAAAAGGACAAGGGAACCCAACTAACTAAGGAACCTGGGTAGGTAAATTGTCAGAAACAGTGCTTCCTGTGGAATAATAGAATCAATATAGATAATAATTTTCACAATCCCAATGGAAGGGGTAAAATGTCAGAGGGTGAAGAAACCACATACACCTATGGTGAAACCACATACACCTATGGTTTAAGTTTGATACAATCATATTTTCTATTTTACAAACAAAATTGTATTATACAATGAAAAGAAAAATGTGTGTGGTGTCCCCAGTGAGACACAGGAACCTACAATATTGGAGACATAATTGTGACAGTATTTTAAAAGGTTTCCAAGGTATTGAAAAAAGTTGACCATTTAGCAACTCAATACATAATATACAGCAGCTATATACAATAATACGCGCTGTGAATGGTTCACTTTCTTTTGTTGTTGGTGGAGCTTTGCAGATGTCAGCTATGGGGATGTTTCCCAAGAAAGCCTTAGAAGCCCCTAGTTTGCGAGTGGAATGTGCTCTAGGGGGAATTGTTAAGGTTCTTTTTGCTTTTGCATTGCATGTCTGAATACATATGACTATCCACCGTGCAATACCAGATTTTGAAATTGGATTGCCTATTTGAGGTGGAGCAAAAGCAACGGAGAGTTGTTTAGTCTTACGGAAAGGTTTTGTCCTTTCTATGTAATAGAGTAATGCTCTTTTAACGTCTAAGGTGTGTAGAGCATGTTAGTCAAGTCAAGTCAAGTCATAAAATTTGTATAGCGCACTACATACCCAGAGGGTTTCAAGGCGCTTAGGAGGGGAGGGGGATTATTTGTCAAATATCCACGTTTTAAGCTGCTTTCTGAACGCTAGGTGATTCTGGGTGAGGCGAAGGTAGGCGGGGAGTGAGTTCCATGTTTTGGCAGCCAGGTATGAAAAGGATCTGCCTCCCATGGTGGTCTTGTTGATGCGAGGTACAGTGGCGAAGGCTTGACTGGAGGAGCGAAGTTGGCGGGAGGGGGTGTAGAAGGACAGTCGAGAGTTGAGGCAATCTGGTCCGATGTCGTAGAGTGATTTGTGTGCGTGGGTAAGCAGTCGGAAAGTGATCCTCTTATTGACGGGTAGCCAGTGGAGGTCTTTAAGGTGACTCGAAATGTGTTCGTTGCGTGGGATGTCCAGTATGAGCCTGGCTGAGGCGTTTTGGATTCGTTGTAGTTTCTTCTGGAGTTTAGCGGTGGTGCCTGCGTATAGGGTGTTTCCGTAGTCCAGTCGGCTCGTGACTAGAGCGTGAGTGACTGTTTTTCTTGTTTCAGAGGGGATCCAGCGAAATGTTTTTCTGAGCATGCGAAGAATGTTAAAGCAGGAGGAGGATACGGCGTTGACTTGTCTGTTCATGGAGAGTGAGGAGTCTAGGATGACGCCAAGGTTCCGTGCGTGGTCTGTCGGGATGGGTGCTTTTCCGAGGGCTTCCGGCCACCAGGAGTCGTCCCATGCAGAGGGGGATGTACCTAAGATGAGGACTTCTGTTTTGTCTGAATTCAGTTTCAGACGGCTTTGTTTCATCCATTCGGCGACTTCTTTCATTCCTTCGTGTAGGTTAGTTTTGGCGGTGCTGGGGTCATTGGTGAGAGAGAGGATCAGTTGAGTGTCGTCCGCGTAGGAGATGATGTTCAGGTTGTGTTGGCGGGCGATGGTCGCGAGGGGGCTCATGTATACGTTGAAGAGGGTGGGACTGAGTGAGGATCCTTGAGGTACGCCACAAATGATTTCAGAGGCCTCGGACTTGAATGGTGGGAGGCGGACTCTCTGGGTTCTTCCGGTGAGGAACGAGGTGATCCATTCCAGTGCTTTTCCTTGGATTCCGATGTTTCTGAGGCGTTGTAAAAGGGTGCTGTGGCAGACAGTGTCGAAGGCTGCAGAGAGGTCGAGGAGGATGAGGGCGACTGTGTCTCCATTGTCCAGTAGAGTTCGAATGTCGTCTGTTGCTGCGATGAGGGCGGTCTCAGTGCTGTGTTTGGCTCGGAAGCCGGACTGTGAGGGGTCGAGGGATTTGTTGGCTTCGAGGAAGGCGGCGAGCTGGTTGTTGACGGCTTTTTCGATGACTTTGGTCGGGAATGGAAGAAGCGAGATGGGGCGGTAGTTTTTGAGTTCGGTGGGGTCTGCTGTTGGTTTTTTCAGAAGGGCGGTGAGTTCAGCGTGTTTCCAGTCTTCTGGGAAGGTAGCGGAGTTGAAGGAGCAGTTGATGACGTCTCGGAGGTGCGGAGCTATGACGGAGTCTGCTTTGTTGAAGATGTGGTGAGGGCATGGGTCTGTGGGGGATCCGGAGTGGATGGAATTCATCAGGCGGATGGTGTCCTCAGTGGAGATTAGGTTCCAGGCGTTAAGGGTGTTTACGGGGGGAAGATGGTCAGCAGATGGTAGGGTGGGTTGGCTTCCGGGTTGGTTGTCAAAGCTGTTGTGGATGTCAGCAATCTTGTTGTGGAAAAAAGAGGCTAGGGAGTCGCAGAGGGTTTGAGATGGGGTGATGTCGTTGGAGTTGGCCGCGGGGTTGGAAAATTCCTTGACGATGTTGAATAGTTCCTTGCTGTTGTGGGCGTTGTTGTCAAGTCGATCCTTGAATGCTGTTTTCTTGGCTTTTCGGATCAGTTGGTGGTGAGTGCGGGTGGCGCTTTTGAAGGCGTCCTTGGTGCTGGTGGATGGGTCTTTTTTCCAGGCCTTTTCAAGGGAGCGGCACAGTTTCTTGGACTTCTTGAGATCATCGTTGAACCATGAGGCCTTCTTGTTGCCAAGTTTGTGTTGACGTTTTTTCAGTGGTGCTAAGGTGTCGGCGGTGTTGGATAACCAAAGGGTGAGGTTGGAGGCGGCTTCGTTGGCGTTAGAAGAGAGGGCTGGGGAGGTTTGAAGGAGTGAAGTGGAGATCTGCTCTGTGGTGATTTTGTTCCAGTTTCTTTGTAGAGTTGGTTGGGGGTGGTTGATGGGTTTCGGCTTGTTATAGGTGAAGTGAACGCAGCTGTGGTCAGTCCAGAGGAGATCCGTAGTGTGGCTGAAGGAGACATGGTTGCTGGAGGTGAAGATGGGGTCGAGAGTGTGACCTGCGATGTGGGTGGGGGAAGTGACCAGTTGTTTAAGTCCGAGGTTGGTGAGGTTGTCCAAGAGGGTGGCGGTGTTGCGGTCGTTGATCTTTTCAAGGTGGAAGTTGAGGTCTCCCAGAAGGATGTAGTCTTTGGAGGGTAGCGCGTGTGGGGTGATGAAGTCCGTGATGTCTTCACTGAATTTTGCGCGGGGTCCTGGTGGTCTGTAGAGGAGGGTGCCTCTGAGTGTGGTCTTGGGGTCGATGTGGATCTGGAAGTGAAGGTGTTCGGAGTTGGCGAGGTTGGCATCAGAGCTGGTTGAGATGCGGATTGTTTTCTTATGGACGATAGCGATTCCACCTCCTGTATGGTCGGTGCGGTCCTTGCGTGTGATCTTATAGTCATCAGGGATAGCGATGGCGATGTCAGGGGCGGAGGAAGCGTTCATCCAAGTTTCCGTTAGGAAGGCGACGTCAGGAGAGATGGTGTCTAGTAGGTTCCAAAGGTCAATGGCGTGCCTGTGGACCGAGCGGGTGTTGAGAAGGATGCATTCTAGGTGGTTGGGGTCGGGAATCTGTGGTGTTGTCGTAGCGGAGATGTTGTCGGTGCCGCTGAATTTGCAGGAGAAGCAGGAGAACGGTCCATGGGTGCGTCCAGGAGCGGCTTGGACGCAGTTGGGGGCGCGACCAGGGTTAAGGGCTAGGAGAGTGGCGGCATCGTAGGTAATGCGGGGGGGCTGGGCAGCGCGAGGGGCAGGGGGTCTGGCGCTGGGCGCGGTCCAGGCGCGGACGGGCGTAGACGGGCTTACCTTTGGCGCACCTTCGGCGCGGGTTGGGCGCGGTCGCTGCGCGTGGACGCTGCGCGCGGGAATAGCTGTCATATATGGAAGGTGGAGGGGGAGGGGCGAGGGCTGCTCAGCTGGGAGGCGGGGCGGGCTCTAGGGATCACAACAACAACAAAATGGAGGCGGGGGGGGAGCACAGCGTCGCGCTAGTCAGAGCGCTTAAATAAAGTGAAAAGCGGCACTAAGAATTAATTAAATAGCGAGAGAGAGGCGGGCACACAGCAGGCAAATGAAATAATGCACAAAAACAATGGCAGAGGCAGCACAACGATACCGAGTGCGGTGAAAGCGGCACGCTTAATTAATTAAATAATTATATAGCAGCTCGGCAGGCAGGCACACAGCAGGCAAATGAAATAATGCACAAAAACAATGGCAGAGGCAGCACAACGATACCGAGTGTCACGAGGGGACACTGGGGAGCGACCACTCAGCCTGAGGGACAGGAGCGAGTCACGGCGCTCTAAGGTTCTGCGGCGCTGATGAGGTCTGTGGGAGGGCTGCTCAGCTGGGAGGCGGGGCGGGCTCTAGGGATCACAACAACAACAAAATGGAGGCGGGGGGGGAGCACAGCGTCGCGCTAGTCAGAGCGCTTAAATAAAGTGAAAAGCGGCACTAAGAATTAATTAAATAGCGAGAGAGAGGCGGGCACACAGCAGGCAAATGAAATAATGCACAAAAACAATGGCAGAGGCAGCACAACGATACCGAGTGCGGTGAAAGCGGCACGCTTAATTAATTAAATAATTATATAGCAGCTCGGCAGGCAGGCACACAGCAGGCAAATGAAATAATGCACAAAAACAATGGCAGAGGCAGCACAACGATACCGGTAACACAAACAGATTGGTTGACATGGAAGGCAGAAATTACTTTGGGTAGAAATTTAGGATTAGGCCGAACAACCACTTTCTTTTGGTGTTCTTGTAAAAATGGTTCTTCTATGGTTAGTGAATCAATATTGGTAAACAGTAAATACAATAAGGGCTCACTGCAAATCCAGGGGAAGTAAAAGCAAACAGTATATCAATGGTGCTCCAGGAAGAAAAGAGGTTGGTTACCACAACCCCAATATTATCCACACTCGTGGAAAACACAATAGATACAAGGAGATTCTTCCGAGCACTCTGACTCAATAAAATATTAATACCAGTCCTTCTCGAAATGTTCAGGTTCAGTCGGCACAGTAGGTACGTGTTTATCTTACAATATTGTTTTATTAATGTTGATATTTGATATTTATTGATTTGTATAGCGCTGAATCACCCATGAGGGTATCTCAGCGCTTTGGACGGAGGAACATCAGAACTAGAGGGAGGAATTAGTAGAGGTGTGTTTTTAGCATTTTTCTAAATTGAGATAAATTCTGTCCTGAGAGTAACAGAGAAGGCAGACTATTCCAGAATCGGGGGGCAAGATAAGAAAAGGATTTGCCACCAGTACGAGCTTTTTTGATTATGGGGACGGTTAGCAAATGCTCGTTACTGGACCTGAGATTACGTGTTGGTGTATAGGAGGAGAGTTTGTTAGTGAGATACTTGGGGCCCTTGCCATTACGAGCCTTGTAAATAATACAGCCTATTTTGACTTTACCCTTTTCTTTATGGGGAGCCAGTGGAGTTGATTGAGGAGTGGTCCGGAGGGTGTTCTGGATGGGCCAGATTAATAGGGGTGAAATGCAGATGACGTGCTCTTTTATTTTTATATTTCTTGCAGTGACTTATTATTTCATTTGGTGTAGGAAGTATAATTATTATGATTCGAGTTGAACACGCAATGTGAAGGAACATTGAATGTATGACCAGATAACATAAAAGGTTGGTAGCAGCCCTTGTTACTTGAGAAATATAGAATCTGAAATATTCACTGAATGGCACATACTTTGGGTGACATCTTGTGGCGAACTTGGTTCTATCCCTCCGTTCTTGCTACATGGGTTCTTGGCTTGTGGCTGTTTAACTTCTTTTGATTAAGTAACAGTATTTGCAGAAATGTGCAGATGCATTATGTATTGTTATTTTGGGTTGCAGCCCTGAAGAAGTCGAATGCTAAATTTCAGCAAGACTAAACACTTGTTGGCTGCTTATATTTTGAATTGGAGCTGTGCTCATTGGATTTCAAATTGGAACATTAATAAAACAATATTGGAAGATACACACATACCTACTGTGCTGACTGAACCTGAATATTTTCGAGAAGGACTGTTATTAATATTTTATTACTGAGTCAGAGTGCTCGGAAGAATCTCCTTGTTTTTATGGTTAGTGCCTGAAGCTCACCCACTCTCCTCAGTGATGCAATAGCAATGAGGAAAGCAACTTTCCAAGGGAGAAATTACAGTTCACATTTATGCAATGGCTCAACAGGTGGACCCATTAATCTGGTGAGAACAATATTAAGATTCCATACTTGGGGGAATAACTCGAGTTCTTCCATAAATGCCTTAATAACAGGTACTCTGAAAAGAGACAGATGTTGTCTATTTTGAAGGTATACAGCTATTGCAATGAGATGTAAGCGTATGGGTGCGTACGCTACATTTGAACGTTGCAAATGCAGTAAATAGCAAATGATGTTTTGAATTTATGCAAGTGGGTTGATCTGGTTGTTATTACAATAAATAACAAACAACTTCCATTTTGCTGCATAGCAAGCACTTTTATTAGGACGTCTAGCCTTTTAACCAGTTTGATGCGTCAGCAGTCCCCCGGCGTCCGTCGTCACGGTGGGCATGTGCGAAGACAGCCGGGGGCCATCCGAACCACGCCCACTCTTTATTTTGCCCGCACTGCGGCAGAATTTGCACCGGGGTAAAAGGGTTAATAATGTTCATGCAGTCTGGCGGAAGATTGAGGTAGCCAAACTCTGACTTAAGGTGCCAGATCGTAAGTTTGAGATGACTGGGATCTGGGTGTCTTATCTAGCCATGGCTCTGTGTGAGGAGATAGGATGTGAGATCTAGTTTTTGATGAGGAACAACTGAGAACTCCAATAGGGTGGTGAACAAAGGTTGACGGGCCCTTGTGGGAACTACCAGGATTAGTGAGGGACGTTCGCCTGAGCTTCTCAACCACTTGTGGAATGCGTGGGAGAGGCAGAAAAGCGTAGGCAAATATCCCTGACCAGTTCATCCATACTGCATTGTCCTTGGACAATTGGTGTGGATTCGTGGCGGCGAAGCTTGGGTATTTTGCGTTTTGGTGTGTGGCGAACAAATCTATGTCTGGGAAGCCCTTCATCTGAAAGAACGGTAGGAGAACTTATGGGTGGAGTTCCCATTTGTGAATCTGTTGTCTTTGCTGCTGAGCAGGTCCGCAATCTGATTGTCTACTCCTGGAAGTGTACTGCGAGGAGATATATTTTGTGACGTATGACCCACCTCCAGATGGTCTGTGCAAGTTGTGACAGCTGGAGAGTGTGTGCCCCCCCCTGTTTCTGTATATAATACATGGCGGTCATGTTGTCGGGGTGTATCAGGACAGTTTTGCCTACAAGGTGAACTTAAAAGGCTTTGAGCGCTAGAAATACTGCTAGAAGCTCTAGATGATTTATGTGAAGCTGCTTTTGCTGCAGACTGCACATGCCCTGAATTTTGTGGGTTTGTAAATGAGCTCCACAACCAGTGAGCAATGAGTCTGCTGTTAGCAATGTCTGTGGAAATGGGTCGATGAAGGGCCTCCCTTTGGAAAGGTTTTGTGGATTCCACCACTGCAGAGAGCGATGGGTGCGGCCGTTCACCAACACTAGATCTGATAACTGACCCTGAGACCGATTCCACTGACGTGCTAAGCATTCCTGAAGGGGGTGCATTTGAAGCCTTGCATAGGGGACTATTAAGATGCAAGACGCCATCATCCCCAGTAACTGAATGAATACCCGAGCTGGCAATGAGTGTTGAGGCTCGAACTGGGAAACTAGAGTTTGAATGTTGCGGATTCTGCCCGGATTGGGACAGGCCAGAGCCTTTTATGTATCGAGAGTGGCTCCCAAGAAAGTTTGCGTATTAGAGGGTTGGAGATGGGACTTGGACAGATTTACTGTGAATCCAAGATCATGGAGCAGCTGCACTGTTTTTTAAGTGTGATGTCGACAGTTTGCTTGTGAGCTGGCTTTAATGAGCCAATCGTTCAAGTATGGGAAGTCGTGAATGTGTTGTCTTCGCAGATGAGCTGCAACGTCTGCCAGGCATTTGGTGGAAACTGTGGGAGCAGTGGTCACTCCGAATGAGAGCACTTTAATTGGTAATGTTGTCCCGCTACTACAAACCTGAGGTATTTGCGATGATCGAGTGTATTGGAATATGGAAATAGGCATCCTTTAACCCCTTGTCGGCGGCGCGAATTCTGCCGCGGCACGAATTCCGCTGCGACGTTGGGAGGCGGGCGTGGCGCTTCAGCGCTCATGAGGGAACAATGCCGCCATGAGTCACGAGAGGAGTGTGCTCATGACGGCGTGGTTCCGTCACGGCCCCGCCCGCTCATTAATTCGCCTGCACAGGCGGGGAATTAATGCCGCGTGGGCGGAGCGGCAGCCGCATGACGGAACCACGCCGTCTTGAGCACACGCCGCCCGTGGCTCATGACGGCGTGGTTCCGTCAAGGGGTTAAATCGAACGTGGACAGAACGTCACCTTGCTGAAGGAGCGGGAGCACTTGTTGAAGAGTCACCATGTGCAAGTGATCTGATTGGATGTATAGAATTAGATTTTGGAGGTCTATTATAGGTCAGAGAGCCGTCCATTTTGGAAATTAGGAAGCATAGGGAGTATACGCTTGCCCCATGGTATTGCAATGGAACTGGCTGCATAGCTCCTTTTTCCAATAGAGAGAGAACTTCTTCTTTGAGAAGGTTCAAATGTTCTTGTGACATTGTGTGTGATCTTGGAGGAATGTTTGGGAGAGTGTCGGTAAGTTCCAGGCAATAACCATATTGGATAATTTGTAGAACCCATCCGTCTGATGTGACTGTATTCAAGATGGGTAGAAATTGGGAGAGACGTCCCCCGACAGGAATGGAATGATCGGGGGGTAGAGGAAGGAAGTCACAGTTTGTTGTTTGCAGTGGAAGTGCGTGTTGAGTTGCCTCTACCTCTTCCCTTGCGGTTATTCCCTCTAAAGTAACCTCTTGACGAGAGCGATTGATTATTGCCATTGTAAGATGAGGAGGGATTTTCTGATGACGTGTTCTAGGAGCCGCCTCTGTAAAAGGAGCGACAAAAGGAGCCACGATTGGAAGGGAGTAGCAACCTCTGTATCCTCCTTCTGAAGAAGTTTCTACTGTGGGACCTTCAGGCAACCTGAAGAAACTCAAGGACTTCAAGACCACAAAAACCACTATGCTGAAGGAGAGTACTACACCCGTCACTCCGAACCCGAGATGAGGTGGGCCAATGGTGCCAGCGTGATTCCCCAGCCCTCCAGAGACAGAGTTCACTGTGGTTTCACCTCTTGTGGACTCCCCGACATCACCTGCAACCTCTGCACACAGGCCCCATCTACTGTGACTGCTCCCATTAAGGAAAACCAGACGCCTGAAGACATCTGCACCCATCGCCCCTGGGCCGTGGAGAACAGGACCAAAGGTTCGAGCATCGTGAGGCCTGAGCCCCCTTGTTGGTTCAGCCAGACTTCCCCCGCCTACTAGTCAAAGCCTGCAGCCTCTTTACGCAAAGACTGATCCTCAAGAGTAACACTGGGCACCAGACGCTGTTTTGCACCTCTGTACACAGCCGCCCTAGTGCAGCTAGTGGGGTTTTGCTGGTGCTGCCTTGGAACTTGCCACCCACCCACAATAACTCCTGAAGACTGGTCCTGTAAGTCGCTGTACTGTATCTGAATGTTGCACTAGTTCCTCCAAAATATGTTCTAAAAAGACTCCAGGTCATGCAAAAAACTGCAGCAAGGCTTATCCTCAAACTCCCAAATTATGAACCAGTAAGGGAGTCTCTGAACTTGCTCTACTGGCTACCTGTTGAACCAAGGATTACATTTAAATCAGTTTGCATTGCACATAGGCTATGAAAAACAAAGGTCCAGCTAAACCTAGAGGTCTGGTCTCTCCCCGGTGCCCCAGCAAGGCACCTAAGATAGTCTCAAGAACACCTTCTTAGAACCACCAGAATTAAAAGAGCGAGATGGGGCAGAAGATCATTTGCACACCTGGTCCCAAAGTTATGGAATGGTCTGCCACTTAAGAATAAGACTACTGGAAAACAAACTCACCTTTAGAAAAAAAACTTAAGATTGGTTTATTCCCTCTGTAACCTTTTACCAGGTATAGTCACCCAGTCCAGCACGCACCAGCGAAGGGAAGCCCTCGGGTAGATATGCGCTCTACAAGTCCTAAACATAAACCGCACTACCCCCTAGAAGAGCACCTTGGAATTGCTAGAATAAGCCCCTGTCTCCTAGTAAGGGAAGACCTGGACTCTTTGCAAGCTATTCCTTTTTTTATTTTAAATATTTTTATTTATCGATTTTGCAATAAAGGACATAACAATACAGAACGGAAAAAACAAAAGCAACATCAGTCACAATCATACAATACGCATAGGGCCTGATACAGTGTGGGGGATCCATAACATATAGCAACACAATGACACATAACCGAACATGCATAATACATGTGACATGTTACATAGCAATCAAAAACCACAGAAGAAGTCAAATCAAACATTCAAAGGGGGGTCCTTAAGCAAGTCAGGGTGATCTCGCAAATAATTGGTGAGGGGAGCCCAAATATCAGAATCGGCAGGTAATTCTTCTGCGTATAATGCAAAATTGTCCCTACAGTATACAGCATCCATTATCCAGTCTCTGAACGCAGGTGATTTTCTGCTGTTCCAGTGTATAGACACTCGTCTCTTTGCAAGCAATAACATTATAGCCACCAATTTTTTTGCCATAGATCATAAGGGTATGTTGAGGCCCAGTTAGCACAGTCTCGGGGTACACTCCAGAGCACAAGATACCATCCTCCCCAGATGTTCCACCACTGTTTCCCAATATTGCTTCACCTTCACACAGCACCAAGCAAGATGAGCAAATTCCGCATTATCAATTCCGCATCTCTTACACCTGTCCCTGTCTCTCAACCCGTATTTATATAATTTAGCTGGAGTATGGTAGCTTTGGTGTATGTACTTATAATGGATAAGCCTAAGGTTACCGTTAGGTGTTAGTAGCATAATCAGTGTACAGCAAGCCGTCCAGTCCTCTTCCGTAAGGGGGGCCTCGAGAAGAGTGGACCATTTATCACGTGCCTTCACCGTTTCAGATCTAATATCTAACTAGGCCTGCTTGTATAACCGAGATATGAGATGCGCAGGAGAGGCGGAGGACACCAGCATCTGCAGCGAATGCAAGGGGGGTACATCAGGAAAGGAAGGGTATATAAGCCGAGTAGCGGCCTTCAGTCTATGATATAGGAACCGAAAAAGTAGAGATTGATTGCAAATGTATGACAGATCATCTAAGGTGATAAACCTGCCATTCGGGTAAAGGTCGCCTAGTTGTGAGATGCCGACCTGTTCCAGCAGGGACATATTGTTCAGCTCCAGCGTTCCTGACAATGCAGGATGATGTGATAATGGAAGTGCAGGGGCATATATCGGCGTCTTATGTGCCAGCTGACTAATACGCTGCCACGCCTGAGAGGTGGTTCTGACTGTATTTATCTCGCGTGCGGTGAGATGGGAGCGAGTTTGTCTAAGTACACTGGTTAGCGGGATCGGGTTGGCATCCCCATCCTCCACCGTGAGATGTGGGAGATATCTTACTGGGTGGAACCAATCGTGAGCCAAGTGCGCCAGAGCGCATAGATAGTAAAGATAGCATTGGGTACCGAAAAGCCACCTGCACTGTATGAAGTGAGAGTGTATGAAGACTTATCCGAGCTTGCTTACCCGCCCATATAAGTTTTACAAAGTTAGTGCGTATTCTAGCAAAAACCGATGAGGGGGGGCGGGATTGGTATATTTATAAATAGATAGAGCAGCTTGGGCATGAGCACCATTTTTATCAGAGAGATACGATCTGCCAGTGAGAGGGGGAGTGTGATCCATCTCTGTATTTGTGTCTCCATACGATAGACAGCCACTCCATAATTCTGTCTAATCACCAACTCTGCGTCTCTATGTTATGTTATGTTAGGTTATGTTATTTATTATTTGTTAAGCGCGCATACGCCCTGGGGCTTCTTGGCGCTGGTGAGAGAATCAAACATAACAGTGCATAAAAGAAATACAATTATTTTTTACAGTAGGCCTGGGAAAAAAGAAGAGTTTTAGATTTGCACCAATTTATGTGCAAACCAGAGTAGCGTCTAAACTTCACATATTCTCGCAAAAATGGGGAGAGATTATTTTCAGGGTCTCGAAGGTAGAGGACCATATCATCAGCATATAGTTATATTCTGATAGGACGGAGATGGAACCGGAGGGCAGTGTGGGCATAATGCTGACGTATCCTACAGGCAAGGGGCTCCAGCACTATAGAGAATAGGAGAGGGGATAGCGGACAACCCTGCCTCGTACCACGCTGAATTGGGATACAGTCAGATATAAATCCGTTTGGTGTACAAGAGAGAAATCCACATACGCACCCACAAAGGGAATCCTATCTGCCCCAATATCATCAGCATGTAAGGCCATTCCAAAGAGTCAAAGACTTTAGCAGGGTTGAGAAGCACCGCTACTGCCTCAAGGTCTGGATGAAGCTGGTGTAGGAGGGCAAAGATTGTGCGCAGACTATGACTGGTCGACCTGGAAGGAATGAAGCCCGATTGGTCGGGGAGGACTATTGAAGACATAAGAGGTTGGAGTCTGGTAGCGATAATCTTTGCGAGTATTTTGACATCTGTGTTGATTAACGAAAGGGGTCTATACGAGTCTGCCTTTGTTGGACTTTATCAGGTTTTAGCAGGGTTACCACAAGTGCCCCACGTAACGTTTGTGGAAGAATCTCATTTTCATAGGCCTTGCCATACATTTTAAGGAGACGGGGGATCAGCAATTCAGAATAGGCTTTATAAAATTCCCCAGTAAACCCATCTGGACCTGGTGATTTCCCATTCGGCAATGCATTAATGGCTAGAAGGGTCTCCTCCTCCGTTATTGGCTGAGCCAGATACTCTCGGTGAGCGTCCGAACGCCATACTAGCTCTAAGTCTTTAATATAGTCCAGAATCTCAGCCTCCAATGCCGTATGTGGTGTTGTGTAAAAATCTGTGTAGGTTTTTCTAAAAGTCTCCAGTATACCTGGAGTGTCACAGTGCAGTATTCCCTCGTCATCTTCCAACTGCGTAACTGTGTGTTACCTAGGCTCCACTCGTATTTTCTGCGCTAATAAACGCCCTGGCCTGCCTCCTTCACCTAGTCTACGTGCTTTATGCCGCCGAGAGGTATACCTAATCTCATCTTCGGCCAGATCATTGTACCTATTCATCTCTGCGCGCAGATCAGCTAAGCTAAGCTATTCCTTTTTTTTGGTGTGTCATAAAGAGCCAGCATCCTGTACTGACCCAATCTTGGATGTCAACTAATTGAAGCTGAACCCCAAAGACAGACATCCTCCTGTTTGCTAACGGCATCAATAACCCCAGATTAAAGCCTGGATCTCCAACGTAAAGCCACTTTTGACAGACCATATACATTCTCTGGGATTCACCCTAGATACAAATCTCTCAATCAAGGAAAGCATCCCTGAAAAGACCAGGGCAGCTTGGCTCGAACTACCCCTTTTTAATAAAGTGAAGCCATTTATTCTTCAAGGTAACTTTAGAATAAACGCACAAGACATCTCCCATCTGGACGGAGGCAACTTCCTGTTCAGCGTTCTAGCCAGACACACCCCTACCACCACGGAAAGGTATACTAAACGCAGAGTCACGACTCCTGAAGCACTCGGGGTCCTTGATTAGCCTGGCTGCTTCTCCAATCATCTTCCCAAGCAGGGAGATCTTCAGGAGTGTTAAGGTTGTGTAAACAATTTGAAGCTTGATTCTTTTGACTTTCAATCAGCCAGTTCCTTGAAACATGTTCTTGAACTCAATTTGCATCTCAGCATTTGCAAGGTTTGAGTGTGAAGGTGAACTCGAGCTGAATTGTTTCCACAGCCAGGTGGGTGACTCAAACTACAATGCATGAACCTCTGAAATTTCATGAGACCTCATGCGAGTCTACATGTGTTGCATTGCAACCTTCATGGTTCTTCTAGTGCAGGGGTCTCCAAACCGGTCCTGGAGGGCCGGATTTGTGCCAGATTTTTGGGATATCCCCATTGAGATACATGTAGTTATTTAAAAAAATCTGGCATGGATCCGGCCCTCCAGGACCGGTTTGGAGACCCCTGTTCTAGTGTCACAAGAATTATCTTGCTGTAGAAGCTGGCCTGAATTATTTTTCACATGTTTTGTCAACAAATTTGTACATGTAGAAAAGAAAGGAAGGCATTGATGGTTTCCCTGGTCTTGTTGGTTTGAGAAGCAACCTCTTATAATGCGGGTTCACAGAGGATCCAAAAGGTGCATTGTGCACCACTAGTCCTGCGTTATAATTAGCGGTCAAGCCAATGGCTAATAAATGGAAATGGTTATGAACCTGATCCATAGTGCTGTGAGTAAGCAATGGTAGCCCGACTGCATTTTAAGTTTCTTTGATGGCAGTGAAGTAATTTTCACAGTTTGTCTGCTCCTTTAGCTGTTGATACAATGTTGAATTGGGGGCAGTGGGGTTAACATTGCTGGAAGCATACTGGATGATGGCCACAGTGCAGGACTGAGTGTGCATTCAGGCCAACCGAAGAAGCCTCAAAGCAGGAGATGCACGGGTGACGGTGGAAGGAGGCAGGCCTACAATGCAGCTTCGAGGAACCATCAGAGTTACCAGGCTAGGATGACGGGCCAGGAGCATGTCCGCAACTAAACACTGTTTGGCCAGGATGAACCAGTGAATGCTGACACCAGGGAGTGCAAGATGGGTGTGCTGCACATGCATAGAGGAAGCATAGCCTCAGGTCACCAATTTATTGTGCTCCAGGGTTTGAAGAAAAGAAGAGGCAAGCTGCATGGATCACATGACACAATAGGAGCTGTTAAGGTTTCCTCAGCATACATTTCTTGCGACGGCAGGTTTTGCAAGAGAGGATTTATTAGTGAATGGCAGTGATGAAAGCAACACTAAAATGACATGCCACAAAACTGTAAGATCCCCAGCCAAATAAAGAAAAAACATTCAATTACTTTGGACATCTCAGGAATCGTTGCCTTTGAACAGTAATTATGCCTCTCATTCCTGCTCAATGGTCTGAGGATCTGCACGAAGATGTCCGAACCACATGGAGAGTTATATAGTCTTCCTAACTCAATTACGCCTACCTTTGTTTTTAGACTTGTCCTGATCTGAAAGGTGCTCCATCCGGGTCTTAGTGACAAGTTCCACATTACTGGCACTGTAAACCTAAAAGGCAACAGAGAGAAAAACAAAAAAAACTGGATGAGGCAGCTCTAAATACCCATCTGAAGAAGATGAGGTTGAATAGCACACTGGGTTTATCTGCCTAGCCCTTTTGGGGTCGGTCTCACAATTTAGAAAAAATTGTACCTGCGACAGCCATCTTTGTTTCTTTTTGAAAGAAAGGAGCAAAGAACATGGGAAAATAATCCTCTTCAAAATGCAGTGGAAAAGAATATAATGTCCACAATCATTTGTAGCCATATGGCAACATGCCCTCTATCTATGGTGCGCAGAGACTCAAGACAGAAAATTGGAGGTCAGTTAGCCGAACCTTAATACCTGGACTCAAATGTGTGTGGGAAAGTGTCGCCAGCTTCCTAGAAAGTGGCGGTGTCTGCAGAAGATAAAAAGACGTTCAAGAAGAGAATTTGCAAATTCCAGGAAAGCGGAATACACAAAATAGTGATGGTACTGTGGCTTTCGGACCATTTGAGGGCTCTATATCCTGGCAGCACAAGGACAGCGCGAGCATCTAATCACAAAAATGGTTTTAAAAGATGATTCTATATCTTTACATGTTAATAGGTGGTTTCAGACGTTTCAAATTCCATTAAAGGCATTACAAACAGTTTATTTTCGTTCCTGGAAGCTTTCTTATGTCTAATTAGTATCCAAAGGGTCTGTGTATCTCAATCCATTGGTATTTGTACTACGTGACTTATCACCCCGGGACGTATTCAGGTGCTGAGGTATTGGGAGCTTTAGTCGAACAGACAGGTCTTGAGTTCCAGTAGTCAGTGAGTGAAGGGGAGGTCCGGCCTCCCCTTTGGACTGCCCCTTAACGGGACTGTATATGCTATACATGGTTAGAGAAGAGGAATTATGGAAGAAAACAAGAACGCCAACTGTCCAATTGGCACAAAGTAAAAAAGTTTATGATCTTATTGGGTGTCTCGAATAGAGGGCCTGTCACCCAGCAATGTGGGACAGACTGCTGTTTTTGCTCTTCTGTAAAACACAGGTGAGATCAACTATTAGGGAAATACTATTAATCCACGGTATTACAAGTGGATTGTAGGCAGCTGGCTCTCTATGTGATGTATCAATAAGTTGTTATACCGTGTAAAGAGTCCAGGGGTTCCCTTATGAGTGGACAGGGGATTGCTATGCAATGCCAAAGTGCTTTATTAGAAGGTAGTGTGGTCGAACAGCCTTAGGATTAACTCAAGAAGGAGATCGACACCAACTTCTAAAAACAGCAGGTATCTTCATATAGGTTTAGACATCAGAGAAAAATAATTCAGGTAAGTATGTTTTTAAATATAAATTCTTTTCACTTTAAAAAGGAGGACCCTTAATGAAATTTCTGAGTTCTGCAATGTTATACTAAGGTTCGGATGAACAAGTTCTGCAAACAGGTACAGTACATTGACTTGCAGGACAAATCTCCAGGAGTCAAGGTGAGTGGTGGGCAAGGTCCAAGGCAGCACCAGCAGTAAACCCCCAGCGTCACGAGGACGGGCGGACGGGCGTATGGTGCAAATCCACATCGGGAGCCCAATGCGTTTCAATGGGGATTAGTCACTGTGAAAAGAGGCTGCAGGATCTAGTTACAAAGCCAGTCGGGATGAACCAGCAAGTGGGCTCAGGCCTGGAATTGATGGGGGTGGGACAGGACATCTTTGGTCCTCTTTTCCAAGGCCCAGGGGCGATGTATGCAGGGGTGTCCTTAGGTGTCGGGTCTTTCCTTACCGGAACTGACACAGTTAAGCGGGCCTGCGTGCAGAGGCTGCAGGCCACGTTGGGAGTTCAGGAGGGGTGAAACCATGATGGACTCTAGCTCTGGAGAGCTGGGGACCTTGTTGGCACCAGTGGCTCACTTCAACTCGGCGCAGAGGCATCGGGCTTCGGGTGTCGGGTTTTGGCAGTTCCAGAGGCCTCACAGTCTTCTCTTTTGGAGAATCTTCAGAACAGGTCCGCTGTTCACAGGAGTCTTTTTCAAAGGCATGCAGTCCTCCCACGTTTCTGGAGTCACAACTGCAGGATTAGTAGACTTTGGCACCGTTTTCGCCAAGTGATACAGACTGGCCTGCAGGATTGGCACTGGGTCAGTTGTTTCTCCTCTCTTCACAGCTTTTGCTGCTCTTGGGTGTATTCTCTCTTCTTAGGTCATCAGGATCTGCTTCATTGGTTCCAGGGACCCCCCTAAATTCTTAATTTAGGGGCGTTAGGAGAGTGTAGAGTAGTAGCCAATGGGTTTGTGACCCTTACGGTCACTATGTCCCTTATATGTACACTTCCTGTGGGCGGGCATAACCCTGTTCAAGAATTCTTAAGTATGTCACCACAAAGATGGCTATTTCTGAAAAATCACGTCCACCTCCCAGTAGCCCACCTTAGGAGTGGTACTATCCTGGAGGTGGCGCGCTTAACTGACTAGCAAATGTTCCCACCTGCCCAGGTGCCACGGGGACTTTGGCCTAGGGGGGTGGCTTCCTCTCCTTTGAGGGTAGCTAGATTTGCAATCCAAAAGCATCAGCTTCTTTGAAGCTCGTCTGCCCAAGGAGGCGAATCAGCAGGTCATCTTAAGGGGAAGGTGTGTTATACCCTCTTCCTGTTCAAGGACTAGTTCTGGGTCTCCTGAGAGCAAAGACTCTCACCCTAGGAGGTCATAATAGCGTCTAGAGTAGCAGGCTGGCAGAAATCGGCCTGCAAGAACACTAGAGGCGGTTAGGTTTTCAAGGGGCACCTCTAAGGTGCCCTCTGGGTGCAAGTATTAGTAAATGCAACCCTGACAGCGTGGGTTTACCAATACAAGATGTTTAATACCAAACATCCCTATTTTCAGTGAAGTCCTCTTGTCGCTGGAGAACTCTCTTTCACCAGAGTCCAGCACATGTTTTTAAATGGCTTACCTGTCCATTTGCACTGGCAGTAATAGGACTGAGCAGCACAGGGGCATGTCTGCTCATGCAGGTGTGCCCTCACATGTAATATTCAGCACCCTTGCTTAGGGCTGTTAGGCCTGCTGTAGGGATGACTTACAAATATGACATGCAGTGGTAGAGGACGTGGCACACAGGGATGTGCGACGTGTTTTTACATTTGTCTGCACCAATACACGCAGTCTACAATGGCAGTCCTGAATGTGCTTGGCGAGGGGACCCTTAGGGTGGCACAAATCGTGCTGCAGGCCTTATGGGCTCTCTCTAGTACCCCAGGCCCTAGGTACTAGGGGTATCATATACTAGGGATTTACAGAGGGTGCTAAGGTTTTTGCCAACGTAGAAAAATAATTATGCTATAGCCCAACTGTATAAACATATTTGCACCATAACATGACCAAAAACAACAACGCAATATATCATAAATGTTTTGCTTGTAAAACATTGTGTGTGCGTTTAGATATTGTTTTTCTTTGAACAAAGAACCGGATCCATGAATAATTTTGGGGAAAATGAAGTGAACAGATTTTGTAGTTTTACGCTGCATTCACCATCAGAAAAAGAACAACCTTGGTTTTTACCAACCAACAGGGTTATTTCTCACTTTTTAAAAATGTGGAAACTGTAACAGCAGTATTATTTCTAATGTAAATATCAAAATATCAAAGAAATTTAGTTTACTCCTTTCCATTTCTTTTTTTTTTTAAACTTTATTTTTTGGTTACACATGTATAAACCCCCACCCCTCAAAATGGCATCGTTACAATACATGTAGACAGTTCGATAACCTCATTGCGGCACTTGAGGACAAAGGTATCACCGGAACAGGTAAGACACATGAGGAGTAACAGAATGGCAAAGAGTGAAAAAGTAGCATGAGGAAGCAGCCGAGCACCACCCAATCCCTTGTAATAAATAAGCCCTAGCAGTGCCCCCCTCCCTCCCAGTCAGACCCCGACCTCACTGGCGAGAACAATTCGTCACTTGCCCCATCAGAGTCACTCTGGGATGACCGCCCCCTTCTGCCAGCCCTGAGGCACACATAGTTCGCCAAGCGAGTAAATCATCCTGCAGCTTCTCGTCCCTCTGCGTGAGCTGCATATGAGTTTCCTCAGCCAGGGACATTCCCTCACATCCTTAAGCCAGGTGGGCACCTCTGGGGCCCTCTGTCCCATCCAGGTAATCGCCACCCTACGCCTAGCAAGTACCAACATTAATTGCAATAGTTTGTAGGAAAGGTTCCTTCTTTTGGGCTTGGGAACCAGCACCAGCAAACAATCAAGGGGATTCATGACTATCAGAAGGCTTGTGATGATGACTATGCGCTCTACTACCCCCATCCAGAATCTCTTGACCAATGGGCAGTCCCTGGCTAAATGTAGGAAGCGCGCTCCCCCCACTCCACATCTGGGGCAGCTGTCTCCCCTTTCCAATTATTTTTCAATGAAATACGCTCCTTTCTCTGCTGGGAACGGTACAAAGCAGTACTCCTCTTTCTGTAACTGTAAATAGTCTGGCCCCAATAGGTTCATATTCAGTCGAGGTCTCATTTTAGCTGTGTTGGTGCCCTTGCTTCTCTTAATCTGGGTGCCCAGGCCTATTAACACATCGCGCCTTCTTATTGCATTGTTCTTGCTATTCTTCTTCCTTCCTCTTTATTGCTGTGCTTCTTTTTAATTGCCCTCAAGTTGTGGAAATATTTACTTAGATTATTTTCTACAACTACACATTGTCTTTTCTTTCATATCTGGAAGTCAAGTCAAGTCAATAAATTTATATAGCGCGCAACATACCCAGAGGGTCTCAAGGCGCTTGAAGAGGGGTGGGGAATTACTTCTCGAATATCCAGGTTTTAAGTTGCTTTCTGAATGCTAGGTGGTTTTGAGTGAGGCGAAGGTGCATGGGAAGCGAGTTCCAGGTTTTGGCCGCTAGGAAGGAGAATGATCTTCCTCCCATGGTGGTTTTGTTGACGCGGGGAACAGCAGCGAGGGCTTGGTTGGAAGAGCGCAGCTGGCGGGGTGGCGGGTGTAGAAGGAAAGACGTGTATTGAGGCATTCGGGTCCAAGTTCGTAAAGAGCTTTGTGTGCGTGGGTGAGGAGGCGGAAAGTTATCCTCTTATTGACGAGGAGCCAGTGGAGGTTTTTCAGGTGACCAGAAATGTGTTCTTTACGCGGGATGTCTAGTATGAGTCTGGCTGATGCGTTCTGGATGCGTTGGAGTTTTTTCTGAAGTTTTGCGGTGGTACCGGCGTAAAGGGTGTTTCCGTAGTCCAGGCGGCTTGTAACCAGTGCGTGTGTGACCGTTTTTCTAGTTTCGGTGGGGATCCAGCGAAATGTTTTTTTGAGCATGCGAAGAATGTTGAAGCAAGATGAAGAGACGGCGTTGACTTGTCTGGTCATCGAGAGTGAGGAATCCAGGATGATGCCTAGATTCCGTGCGTGGAAATGCCTCTTTTATTCCCCCTTTCCCCCCCAAAGTTTTTCGACTGATGCTGCTGGTTTCGACTCAGAGCATTGAGGCCTGCTAATCAGACTCAGCGACAGTGCCCCAACTGTAAAGTGTGGGTCAAATTGGCTATACTCAATTGGAAATGGCTATCTGACCTGCAAGTCCCTAGTAAATTGTACCCTGAAATTGTATTTTTATTTTAGAGTTTTATATAACGCAAACTCTACCAGAGCTCTTTAAACAAGCACCAGTTGAGCTACAGAGGACATATAAAAACATTGTTAGGCACGGGGAGATTAAGTGATTTGCCCAGAATCGCACGATGTTGAGCTCCCTTGCCAAGACTCGAACCCAGTTCCTAAGCTTCGAGGTCGACCGCCGTAGCCGTTAGCTCAACTCCTCTTTCATTGCATGGAAGTTAGAGGGTTACCAGAGGGCTCACAGTAAAACAAGCAAAACATACATTTCAACTGAGTGAACACTTTGGTGGCCTAATCAGCAAGTAGAGGGTTACAACTCGTTACATTAAGCCCAACTTGCATCCCAAGTGGAAATAACTATAATTTGATGCAGTGTGCAGCTTTAACAAAGCTGCCACTTTGTTGCCTTTAAAACTCCTGTTCCTTCCCAGCCATAAATGGAGCCTGCTCTACGAGACAGCTTTCTGCTCTCCTGGAGAGAGAACAATGAGGGATTGCAGGCCAGGGATGTGTCCCCTCCCTCCTGCAGAAAGACACTTGGGTGTTAGCTCCAAAAGGCAGGCTTCAAAGGTGAAGCCGCCTTTGATGAGCGCTGGACTGGGAACACAAAGCAGCCTGGCAATTTTGTTAGCCCAGCCCTAGGAGGGGGGGGTGGGGGGGGGTGAAGCTTTTGTTAGTAGGGGCCAATATTGCAGCACCGCAAACAGTAACAAAATCGGCCTCCATCGCTGAAGAACTAGCCCCCTCCCAACCAATCTGGCCCTGTGTGTAGCACCAGGGGGAGGTCTGCCCCATTGTTGAGGTACACAGGCTGGCATAGGAGGCCAAAAGGAGAAACCAGTTGCCAAATATGTTTACCCAGAGGCGTGTAGCCCTGAGGTAGCCACCACCCAGGGTGGGCTTGTGAGGTCTGCATACGAGGAGAGGGGTCTCACCATCTTGGGAGTGGGCAAAATAGTGCATCCTGGGATAGCCAGATGCCACACTGCCGAGGAAGTGGTCAACCGGTGGGAGGCAACCTGGTAGCCCATTGACCACTACCTGCACCTGGTGGCTAGTGAAGAGAGGGGCTCAGAGAGAAGCTGTCTCCAGAGTCTAGTCAAGCCAAGAGAACTCCAAGAGTCAGCTGACTAGCCTCCTGTTCACAGCACAGGGACAGCGGAGGCATGTTGGTAGCCCAAAGTGTTTAAGCCACTACCACCACCACGGTACAGCACAGTGTATCAAGACCCGACGCATGGAGTTGCAGCAGAGTTCTCAGAGCCCGGGAGTGCTGTCCAAGAGATGCTGGGTACCCAAGAAGGAAAGTTATCGCCCAAGAAGGAATGGCATGTGACCTTGACAACGGGCAACTGTTAGTCCAATAGCGACTAGACTTTGGCCCGACGGGAGAGGACTTTGTGGAACACTGACCCACACAATCAGGACCCCCTCGCCATCTGTGCAGGAAGACACCTGTCAGTGTCCCATTCACAGCAGGAAGCATGAAAACTCCCATCAACAGTGTCACGTACACAGCTTCCTTAGAGCATCGTAATCACTTGCATACGGACCACTCCTCAGTAATCCATTGTAACGCGGATATCATGGTTCTGGGGGTCTTGCTGGTCTCCTGGACTATCTCCCTATCAGATTGGGTTGCCCCAAATACTTCTAACTGAACGCATTGACAAGTGTCCAATGCATTGACTTTGCCAAGGCCGGTTTATGGTCGAGTAAAACTGCTTTGATTTATTATTACTTGAAAAATGTATATCTAAAGAACCCTCTGCTGGATCTTTTTGATTCTAGTGTCTAAAATCTTATAAAAAATACAGTATATTTGAGCATCGTGTCAATTTCTTCTTCAATTGTTTTGGTGATGTTTAAATGCTGAACACTTGCTCCTCTGTGTAAGCCCTACTGCCCAGTGCCACAGCTACCCAGGGTTTAGCTGAGGGGTTAACAGATGAAACCTACTGAACCTAGAGGGGTTGGTAAGTGTCTTTACTCAGGGAGGTCACCCAACCACACCATATAATACAACCCATTCCCTCACAACAGCATTGTCGTTTCTCCAAATGGTCACTCTTTCTACACATTTCTTTAATTTTCCTACCCATTCTGCATATCATAAAATGGTCCGCTCGCCTTCTCTGCATACTATAATCTCTTTTTATAATCACAGCCTCATTTCAAGACTTACCTTTTCCAGCATCTCTCGACGTTTGCTGGTCCTCTTGTCTGCTAAGCACCTTTTCAAATATCACCTGCACTCCACATACTTGTCATTATGTGGCTGTGTAAGGAAATGCCTTTTTTGGTATGGCCCCCCACAATTTTCCACCGATACATCTGGTTTTTCCAACTGAGAGTGCAGAGAGGTCTGCTAACCAGACCTCCGTGCTAGTGTCCTTACTGTAAAAGATGTATATTTAATTGGCCTATATCCAATTGGCATAAACAAACTTACTTCTAATTCCCTAGTATACAATACCAGGGGTATCCCAGTTCTGTAAGTTACAGAATCCCTCAGGGACTGCAGCACTTGTTGTGCCACCCTGAGTGGGACACATTAAAAACAGGACTCCTAACCTGCCACTGCAGGCTGGCCCAGTAGTTTAAAACTGCTAACTAGACTTTGCCATTTTAAGCAAATGGCAAAGCCCCCAAATGCCTTCTTAGTATTTGCAAATCATGACCTACAGCAGGCCTATTGAATCAGAGCGCAGGGTGCAAAATACCAAAAAGTAGAACGTGATTCACTTATTCTAACAGTAAAAATGTGTTTTTACTGTGAGAGAGATGGTAGCAAGTACATGGGTACAGGCTGAAGACTCAGCGAGGCTAAGCTCTGAATGGTACTACCAAAGATGGTATTTCAAGGTTTTAAACAACTCCTTACATTAAGCCTGACTCCATGCCCAAGCCGAAAATAATATACTTTGTTGAAACATGCAACTTTTAGAAAGTTGCCACTCTGTGGACTAGTTTTGCGGTGACCATTTGCCGAGGCTGGCCACAAGACAGCCTTCTGCCCACCTCGGAAGACGTGAACACAGCTACCAGAACAGGTAACAATAGAGGCTTTCCATTGAGGGTGTTACCTACTCCTGGAAAGAAGCCACATGGGGTGTTGGATCAAAAGGCGAGCTTCAAGGGGGAGCCACCTTTGAAGGACAAACAGTGAACACACTTGAGAAGGCTGTTCTTTTGTTCAGGTAGACAGGATGGCATCGGGAAGGGGGAAAACACTGGTCAAACTTTTTCGACTGGCGTGTACTCTTGAGGTGGCCACACCTCTAGGGTGGGCTACTGAGCTCCACACACCAAGAGAAGGGTTCAGTCATCTTGGGATTGGGCAGAATAGAGCAATCGGATAGCCAGATGCCATTTTCAATCTGGCCCCGGAATCAGCGGATATCCTGGAATGAATTGGTGCATCACTAGGTGAAGAACGGCATCTGGTACATAAAAGATTAAAATGGACTACTAACCTAAGCACCAACCTCATGGAGTATGTAGCCAGAAGGGAAGTGGCATTCCAGACTCCGCAAAGATCATCATTGATCTCTGGGAAACACTGACAAAGGACCTACAGCGCTACCTGGGAAATGCCAACAGATCACACAGGAACCTAAACCCTATTCAATTGGCGCCATGATATACAGCACCAAAATGCTTGAAACAACTTAAACGTGAGCTCAGAAAGGATATTAAAGCAAAAAGGAATGGATCCCCGCTGTCACCGTCGACTTTAATCTCGGCCCTCCGAACCACATATGAAAATAAAGTGTGGGAGCTGAAGAGATCCCACATGGAAAGGAACTGGCTCAAAGTTTTCACTACAGCAAGCTATGGAGCTTTATTAACAGCCTTGGCTCTTGCACCCACCTAAAGAGAATAACATTGCGGGCAATGTGTAGGAACAGTACGTTTAGGCGCAGTATACAGGCGCACGAGCAAGGAGGGTCCTTCCAGTGTAGAATGGGCGCAGGCCACAGCCACAGTTAACAAGTCACAAAAGGTGCAGGGAGAACCCATAGCCCCATTCAGTTCGATGTATGTACACCAGGACCATCTAGGCTACCAGAACCTAGGGCCAAATGGCATTCCAGCTCAAGTCTTTAAATCAGCTCCAGTCTTTTTTGCATCCACGCTCACGCCACTATTAAATCCCTCATATCTCACAGCAACGGTTCCACAATCTTGGAAAGACTATGCTGTGTCCAATATTTAACTGGAAGCCTGGGGTAGCCAGTCCCCCCTTTAAAGGCCATAAAAGCCCTTTATGAGGGGATACGGGTTCAGGTTAAACTAACCCCAACATCAGTAACCTCAAGAATCTACTCCAACACCGGGCTAAAGCAGGGATGTGTTCTGGCCCCTCTACTATTTAATCTGTACATGGCAGAATGGGGGCTTGCTCTGATAGACGCTTGCTTAGTACCTCCAAGATTCGGCCAGACGACCCTGGGCACTCTCCAATATGCAGATGACACCAGGGTGGGGTCCAAAGAACATTAAAAAGTCAGGCAGCCTACACCCAGGAAAATAATCTGCAAATCAACGAAAACAAATCAAAGATAATCATCTTTGGGAAATACTCCCATAAAAAGCAAGCAACATGGTCCTTTGGCGAGCATCGAATTGGAACTATAGCTATAATTATTTGGGGGTTTGGTTAACAGAGAGGGCCACAGCGTCCAAACATATAAGGGAGCTAAAGCCGCAAATCAACAAAATAATTCTGGCTCTTGGACGACTAAGTTATCGTCTAGCTAGTCCATCGATGGAGCCCATGTTGACGGTACTCCGGGCCAAACTAATGCCCCGCAATTACTTACGGCCACTTATCCTTTCCAGGGGCCTTAACGAATGCTATCAATGCAGCTCAGGTAAAAGCATACCAAACAGTGCTGCAGGTGCCTAGACATGCTCGAAACACCAGGCTAAACAGACCAGACTAGGTTCTTCACTGGGACCTAATAAAATATTACATCAGAGGATTGAAAGCGTCAGAAAAGAATCTTAAACACTCTTTAAAGTGGATCTTTAGGACAGAGAGTTCCCCGTGGCACGTGAAGCTGCACCAAGCCATACATCGCTTAAAAACAGAGGCAGGGAGTATGCCCCTCCATGAAATCCCCTATTCCGTTTGGGCTAAAGCCGTGAAGCGTCAACTTCAGACTCTCCTTCGAACTTGATCAATCCTCACTCCATTATAATTATCTCACATTGCCGCCAAACAACTCATACACCCCTGGGTAAGCTCAACCTTATGTGTGTGATCCTCTCTCAGCCCAGGCTAGAATGAAATTCCTGTTTTCCCATCTCACCGCCCTTAGGATTCTGGACTTCAACACAAAATGGATGCAAAAAGACAATTGCGTCTCGTCGGTTATGCAATTACCACAGGGAAACCTAGCTACTCCTATGCTGTTGCCCAAAACTAGCCACGGACCGTCATCGTCTGATGTGCCCAGCACTAAAGGACAAGGGCCTGAGAACATGGCGCTTTTCGGAAACATCTACTTGCCTTCTTGCTAGAGTCAGCAAGTTCACTCACCAAATAAGAATAGCACCTGACCACCAGCTACCGGTTGCAGACCCCGGGACTTCCTTCTCACAGTAATTAAATCAACTGGCACTCCAGCCCTGGTGGAATACATCTAACTTAGGGCCCACAGTGTGCTCAAAACAGACTATAAGAGAGAGCGGGTCCTTGTAGGGTGCTCAATTAGAACTGGCAACCATGACTGATGAATTCTATGTAAACAGGGATTTTTACAGAACAAAGTAATCATTGGTGTGTTCAGGAGTGTCTTCATGATTTTTAACTTATTGTAACGTAGTCTCTTTCAGGAGCATACTGCTAAAAAGTTGCACCTACTACTCCTTGGGCTAGTGAGGTATAGGACTGGGGCTGCTATGTCCTACTCCTGGAGAAGTCGTCCCCAGAGCTCAACCAGAAGCAGAGTCCAAGAGCAAGTTGAAGGACTTCTTGTTCACAGCACAGGGTCACAAAAGCTGAAGAAGCCTGCCTGGGACAGTTGATGGCCAAGATGAACGGATCGTCACTCCACTTCTCAGTGCAGCTTAAGAGAACGTGACCCGTTTAAAAACAATTTTTTACATCTTTTTATTATTTTTATCAACAAACGTGTAAGGTTGAGCACGGACTTACAAAGCATAATGGTCTTGTATAGATGACCAGTTACGATCCCTTCGAGCCCGATACCCAGGAGTAATAATTAAGAGTATACATCTCAAGTAACCAATATATTCATCAGTAGAACTTCCCAGGCCTTCACAGATTGGAAAGTAACAAGCGTTCTTGCCAGAATACTCCATGCAACAACCCGTCCACATCCCACCCTGAGAACCCTCTTCTAACCCTCCCTCCTGCCGGCGCGAACTAAGAAAGTGATCAGAGCCATAATTTGTACCAAGGGATCATTTGTTGACACCATCAGGGCATCCACGTAGTTCAGAGTGACAGATTACGGAATCGGGGAGCCATAACGTTGTTCCTATCCCAATCAGCTAGGTGAGTGGCCCACTAGTCCCCCTCCACAGTCATATCACTCATCTGAGTCAGTATCCTCATCCTCCCTTTTCAAGTCCACTACCAATGCCTCCCATGCCCGAGCTGCCTCTAAAGCCCTATCGTTGTGAGACCTATGAGCCTGCTGCAAACGCACTGTGCCCTCACTGCTGGCCCACTTAAGCATCTCCGCCCTCCATCTGAGATAGCCAGGCCCTACCTTATCTTTCCAGTGGGGCGTGATTTCACGTTTGGCGAACAGCAGCCCCAAATCTAAGAACTTGTTTGTCACCTTTGTTTTGCTTGTGTGTGGAAACAATGCAAGAGACAGGCCCTCTTTTCCAGGTCTATCTGCTTCTCCGTCACCTTGCAGAGTAAAGTGAGGACCTCCTCTCAGTAGGTACCTAGATGTGGGCAATCCCAAAGCATGTGCACTAAATCTGCATTTCTCAATCTACATCTGGGGCATTTTGCAGAGTCCGTGTGAAAATACAGATTGATCTTTTCTGGTGTGAGGTATGCTCTGTGTAAAATAAAAAATTGAATTAACAGGAAAATAGCGTTCCTAGTACCTTTCCATGCCCTCCTTAACACATGTGACCAGGCTGAGTCCGGGATCTCCCTGCCTATATCCGCCCCCCACTGCACCTGCAGCCTCTGCAATGGTGTCGACCCTTCCCCGAGCATGCGTCTATATACACAAGTTACGGCCTTAAAGGTACCTGCCACCATCACTACGTACTAACACGCTGCATTTACCGGAGGCTCCGACAGGCCCGCCCCCCCATTGTTTCTGAATGGCGGTAACTAGGGCTGCATGAATTAGAAAATGCCCCCTTGGGAGTCCAAAAGTCTACTGCAATGCACCGTAAGGCAGCAGTGCGCCGTCAGCGAATACGTCCCCAACCATCTGCAATCCAAACATCTCCCAATTAGCTAGGGCTGACCAATCCCACCATGTGGCAGAGCTGTGCACATACCTAACGGTATCTCTGGAGCGTAAGGTCTCTGCACCCCTATCCTGTTGTGATAGCGTTTCCAACAGTGCCTTAACGCGCATTCTTCAACCGACAGTCCATCAACTCTCAACCTTTGCTGTAGTACCACACATGACAAGAGATGCCGCAGCACATCAGGTTCAAATTCCCGCTCCGGACCACAAAATTCCTGCGCCACTGCCTGGGTGAAGCTCTGAAACTGCGCCGCTAGATAATACAGTTCGAAGTCAGGGACCGCGAGGCCCCCCTCCGCTCTAGGCCCTATTAGCGTGTCCAATGCTACTCGGCGCCTCCCCGCCCCCCAGATAAAGCCACCCACCGCTGAGCGGAGTAGACAAAACAATGCAACAGGTATTTGTATAGGCAGGGTGCGGAAAAAAATACAGCAATCGTGGGAGTGCCACCATCTTCAATAGTGCCACCTGACCTGCACCGAAAGTGGTAAAGTACTCCAGAAGTGCATGCTGCCCTTGAGCCCCCTGAGTGCCCATCCAAGGTAACCCTCAAGTAGGTCGTCCTGAGTATGGTAGATATGAGTCCCCAGGTAGGGGAGGCACCTGAGTTCCCACGTCACATAAGGCAGGTGCAAAGGCGGGCCGTGAGCCCTAGTTACTGGAAACACGCAAGTCTTTGCCCAATTGACTCGCAGGCCCGAAACCTCTCCGAAGCGACCGAGCAGGTCCCGCGCTCCTACTAATTCCTCATTCGTGTCGTTCAAGAAGAGCACCAGGTTGTCCGCATACAATGAAATATAATGCCTCCGCCCACAAAGCTGTATGCCCGGTATGCACTCCCCATCCTAGCACGCGCCGCTAACGGCTCTATAGCCAGAGCAAATAACAACGGAGAGAGTGGGCAGCCCTGCCTGGTGCCTCGTCCCACTGGGCACGAAGCGGAAATGACCCTACCTACCTTTATCCTAGCGCTCGCAGCGGAGTACAATATTTCTGTCCAGCGGATATACCCTTCTCCAAGACCAAACGCCCTCATAGCTGAAAACAAAGAAGGCCAATTTAGCTGTCAAACGCTTTCGCAATGTCCACAGAGAGGACCACTGCCTGGTCAGTGTCGCCACGCTCACCCCCCAGCACTCGTATAAGCCTGTGAATACTGCCAGCAGTGTTACGGGTAGGGATAAACCCAGATGGATCGGGGTGAACCAACTGCGTCATAAAAGGAAGGAGCCGAGTAGCCAGCACCCGACTTAGGATCTTATAATCCGTAGTGAGCATTGACAAAGGACGATACGCCGCTGGATCCGTGGAATCCGTCCCAGGGTTGAGAAGGGGATCGATAATGGCCTCCCTAGTGGACGCCGGCAACACCCCCAGCAACTTGGCCTCGCCATACATCGAAAGCAGTCTAGGAGCCAGCTCATCAATGTAAGTCGAGTAAAATTCCACAGGCAGCCCGTCTCCTCCTGGAGTCTTATTCCGCGCCAGCTGTTTAATTGCACATCGGATCTCGGCGAGCGAGATATCCCATCCCAGAGAGTCCGCCTGCTCCTCCTCTATCATAGGCAGCTCCAGACCCGCCAGAAATGCCTGAACATCAGTCTCCGCGGCGTGCAGGCGACTCGTATATAGGTCCGCATAGAAAGAGCGAAACCGGTCATTAATTTGATGCTGCGTATAAACTAGGTTCCCCAATGGGGGCGCCGACGCCAAGATAGGGATGTTTCTAGGTATGGGATTAGCCAGCCACGCCAACAACGTGCCAACCTTATCTCTCTCAGCGTGCGCACATGTTCAGCCTCCCTGAGGGCGCTCTCCGCAACCTCAACGTCCTGCAATAACTGCTTTAGCACCCCGACCCATTTGGCGATGCAGAACCCCTGGGTCACCACCTTAAAGCAGTTGTCTCAGCCGTGCCCTCGTTCTCTGCAAAGAATTGTGTAATACCCGTGCCCAGCTCCTTCCGGAAGGCAGAATCCTCTAGTAATTCCGGGCGCAGTCTCCAGGTCTGGATAGCCGGGCGCAACTCAATCCAGCAAAACCCCACCAACAGGGGGTTGTGGTCAGAGATCGTGCGGGATAAATATTCGCTGCTTGCTGCCATAGTAGCCAGACCAGGACTACACAAGATCGCATCAAGTCGTACATGCAGATCATGGAGTGCAGAGGAAAAAAGAATAATCACGTTCAGCCAAGTGCTGTGCTCTCCAAATGTCCACTAGCCCCCAATGATCTTGCCACTGGGCTCTAAATTTAGCTAATCTGTGGATCGGAGCACCAGGCAACGATGGGTGCGATCTATCCATGTCCACGTCTGTAATGGAGTTGAAGTCTTCCCCCAGCAACACCGGCTTCGGGAAATAGCCCGCCAGAGCGTCAGACAAGCACTCAAATAACGGTATCTGCTCCACATTGGGGGCATAAACACTACAAAGGGTTACCTCCCGTCCATTCAAGCAGCCTTCAACCGCCACATAACATCCTTCCGGGTCAACTAACTGCGCGGTCATCTGAAACGGGACCTCCGCTCTAACTCAAATCAAGACCCCCCTCGCGCAAAAGCAGAATAAGTAGTGTAGTAAAGTTGCCCTCGCCATCTTCGCTGCAGTGCTGCCCCCTCTGCCTTGGTCAAATGTGTTTCTTGCAGGAACGCCATCTGCGCACCCCTTCTAACTAAGTAGGAGTGGACCTTATACCTCCGCTGCATTGAGTGAAATCCCCGCACATTCCAAGTCACACATTTCACGTCAGGCAATGGACCCATTCTATAGGTGTGAGATCCCTCCAGAACTCCTCCTCTGCAGCCGCGCCGGCAGGCTCTTCCCTGTAACAAAAACAATCCCTTCCCCCAACAGGCCCGCCCCACCCAGCAAGTTGCCCTCCTCCCCAGAACAGGCACCAACATAGTGAATCCCATCCAAACCAACCCAACAATTACCATCCGGTGGGGATGGATAGAGCCTAGCAAATACTCTGTAGTAAATCAAAACATCGCCCTATTTCCAACTTAGAATCCCCATGAAACAAAAACCCCCCTCCATGAACCCCCACTTATTAGCTCGTATAGCGAATCATTATGGAGTCCCATCGTGTCACGCATCCAACTGTTCTTGGGAGGTACTACCAAGCCCTGTATCGTTCCTAACTAGAGCCAACGCCCCCACATCACGTTAGAATTATCAAGTCTACTCATCTAACAGAGCATCCGCAGTCCCAGGAGTAACCAGTGGCAGATGTACACTGTCCGATGCAGACGAGTCCGCCTTCGATTGCCCCTTATCAGTGTCCAAGTCTGATCCTTTCGGGGAGGACAGCGGCAAGTCCCCGGAGATCTCAGTCACCGCCTGCAGTGCTCCCCCACGCTCCAATTCAGTCTGCGAAGTTGATGGTCTTTGCAGGTCCCTCTTACGGCGCCTCAATCGCCGGGATCGACGGGGCAAGGATTCTCTAGCCACTTCTCGTGCTTCCGCTACCTGTCCATCTTTGCCTGCCTTATAAGATTCCAGTCATGTCCATGCCTCCTCCAGTGTTTCATAAAAAGGAGTATTCCCCTCCAGAGCGATGCGCAGCTTGGCCGGAAATAGCAAGGAGTATTGAATCCCCTCCGCGCAGAGTTCCTTCTTGGTGGCCTGGAAAGACATACGGCGCTGCTGCGTTTCAAACGAGTAATCTGGGAACAGAGTAACTCTGCTGTTGTCTACCTGGAATGGGCCATCCACCCGGGCTTTCTGTAGCAGCAAGTCCCTGTCCCTAAAGTGCAACAGGCGCGCCACCACAGGCCTAGGAGGGCACCCCTGCTGCGGCGGTCTAGCTGGAACTCAGTGCGCACGCTCCAGGGTGTAGAAGGAAGATAAGCCCTCCGGGACCACCACTGTTCGCAGCCAGGTGTCCAAGTAATTCACCATGTCGGATCCCTCAATCTTTTCCGGCAAGCCCACCACTCGAATGTTATTCCGTCTATTCCTCCCTTCCGCATCCTCCGCCTGCTTTTCTAGCACTGCGATCCATTCCAGAACACTCGCCATGCCTTTGGTTAGTGCGGCTTGAGCAGGTTCGATCTCCTGAATCTTGATCTCCGCCTGTTTCACCCTGTCTGCCAGCTTCGAGTCATCTGCCCGTAGTAGGCCCAGTCCAGTCGCCACCTGTGCAATGTCATGTTGTAGGGCAGTGCCAGATTCCAAAATGGCGGTCAGGATTTTATCCAGCTATAGTTTCAGTCCTTGGTCTTGCGGTGGCCGGGATGAGTCTTGTTCGTCTTGGGCTGGGCCTTCTGCATCGGAGGGTTGCAGGTCCTCATTTTTCCTCCCTCTGGGCTTGCCCATATCAGAGGCCTCCAGTGCCCTCCGCAGCAGATCGAAACGTAGGACATGCTAATGCGTAGCAGGCCCTCAAAATGGCCCCCCGGCCCGTCGATCGTAGGCCCCGCCGTTCCAGCACCTCAGGCTTCTGGTCGTCTCCAACCCAGCGGTCACACGGGCACTCTCTCCAGTTATCGTGTGCACCTAGTTGGTCCTCGAGGAGATCCGCCCCACACTCCAGGCCAGCACCATCGCTCACCACTCCGCCAGTTCAGTGGGCGCTTACGAGGGCGACGCCGCCATCTTAATTCTTCTATCCACGACCGGCAAGGGCCGAAAATTGCTCCGTATCTCCGGATTTTGCCGTCCAAAATCACTGGCTCCCTCCAGGGCAGCTACCAGTCACATCTATGTCCCCCCTGGCTACTCAGGGGGGTCTAGGGGTCGATTTACAGGATAATTGCGGAGTTCACGAGCGGAGCTCGGCGCTCACGCTGCCATCTGCCTCGGCATCCAAGCCACGCCCCAAGAGAACGTGACCTGATGCTCAAAAGTTGAAGGGTCTGCTGGACCCAGAGACTTGTTGGAGTGTGGATTGGTAACCCAGAAGGAGAGATCACCAAAAGAAGGGAGCAGCTGGTTTTGCTGTGCCATGTGAAGTGTGGCATCTGAACCTTTGCTGGACCAAAGAGGACTTTGAGGGACGTTCACCCCTGTGGCCAAAGTCACCCCACCAGCACAATGGACCGAGGAGTGGCCTCAGGAAGAGCCCTGTCAACCACACATCCGGCAAGGGACCACTGACGCTAGAATGGATGGAAGACTGCTTCTTTTGTTTTGGTAACTGTTTCTTTGGACCTCGCTGGCCCCACTGGTTGGCTCCCTGCTGGAGTTGGTTGCCCAAAGTAACTCCAAGTAAAGGCATTTCACTTTGACCAAATTTTCTTGAAAAAGTTTTAAGTGCCAAATTTGTTGAATTTGCCAGTGTTTGTTCATGGTTAAGAGAATAGTCTGGATTTGTTGTTCCTTTTAAAATCTATATCGCTGGAATCTTCCAGTGGACCTTTTACATTTTAGTGTCCATAAATTCATAAAAATATAGGCTATTTCTATAAACTGGTGCCAGATTTCACGAGTTTTTCTTCTTCAATAGTTTTGGTAATGTGTATATGTTCCTTTGCTAAAGCTTAACTGCTCAGACCCACAGCTACCCTGGGTGGAGCTAAGGTTTGACAATCGAAGCATGACTCTTCCTAGGAGGGTTGGTCGTGTATTACACAGTGAGGTCTCACAACCACACCATATTATACACCTAGTTTCCTCACACCCTGCATTTAAAATATATGCTCATACTATAAAAGAAAAAGATCCCTTAATGGTCTGAAAGAATAAATAAATCCTCTGTTCTCATTGGGGCACGGGTGAACATCTATTCTGGGGGAACAGACAGTAAGTGAGCAGTAAGCTCGGACACTATTGGGCACCGGAAACACTTGCACCATGTAAAGTAAGCTATACAACTGACAAGTTTTGTAGGCATGCATTTTACAGCACCAGACGTAGCACCACAGACACCACAAAAGGAGGTTTGTGTTCACACCAGGCATGATGCGGATATGTATGGCTGCATCCATATGGTTCACCGTCTTCCCCTAGTGACTAGCTGTCTGCACCGATACTTGGCCTCTCTACCACAAGTGCTACTCACTCTGCCGAGGGGGGCATACTGGGTGTTAACATTTGGGTACCCAGACAAATCATGTCAGATGAAGATGTAGCGTCTATGTGGGACAGCGCGGCAACAACGATCCTGCCCCCATGTATCACCTTTGAGATGTAGCCCGAGGAGGGAAACTAGCTGGCAGCACTACATCCCAAGTACTTGATTGTGAGGATGGTCCCTGATCATGTCACAATGAGCACTCTCTCATAGAATCTCCTAAAGGTACGGTATCAGGGTCACGCAACATAATCCCACAGACCTGGCAGTTCATTGAGCAGGTCAATAACATTTGACAGATCCAGCCATCTGTAGTTGTCACTCAGCCGGACTCACACAACCCTTGAGCACATTCATGAAGATCAAGTTAGTGCACGTTGGACACTAGGGAGTTATTAATAAAATCCAACCTGCAGGAACTTATGTTGGTCCCAGGACAGATAGACTGTGCTGCTCAATGTGCCCTGGGGCAAGCAAAGTATCTGGTGCCTGTGCGATCACAGCATCTGATTAAGACACCCAGAGAAAATCTCAGCCCTGACTCATGGAGCACACCTGATGGACCCGAGTGGACTCCGAGACACAGTCTCAGTCAGTAGAGGTAGTACTACCCAAGCTGGCGACTCTGCTTGCCACCCATGGCATTCCCCAAGAAATCAAAATGGACATGGACTTCCTAAAGGGTCGTGTCTCCATTGTGAACAGCAGGTCAATGAAAGGCGGACCGGATGTTTGGCGCCAGGGGTCGGTCTTTCACTCGAGGTGGCGTGACCCAGGCGGACGCCCATTGTCGTAATCGCGGATACGCGAACTACGTTTCCCGGCATGCTCCGGGGTTAAGACTACAATCCCCATGATCCTTCACGACCCGCCGCATTCTCGCGAGAATCCCATTTAAGAGAATGGCGGTCGGAGGATCAGCGTCGGGAATTCCGGTCTTGGTATTCGTTTTTGGCCTTGCCCTAGATCGAGTACGGTAAGGGTGCTTGCACCACTGCAGCCTTGCAGCGTTTCGCTGTGAGTTGTTTGGAGATACTCTGTAGACTTGCAGCGCTGTGCTGTGAGTTACTCGGATATCTGACTTTGCTTAGGAGGTTGGTGGTAACGTGGGCTCGTGTTACCAGACCTTTGCTTACTGTTGGGAACAATTTTGTATTTGACTCGGTTGGCAATTCGGCCAACGGTGGTGGTGTTACATCTAGTGCTATCAGACTTTGGATAGCCCTTCTAGCTAACTGGTTACATTGCCTTGTTTTTGGATTACTATTTGACTTACCAGCTAAGAAGCATTAGCTGTGATTGGGGACTCTCTGAGCCCAGTGGAGTTTTGTGGATATCGTTGAACTGTGCGGAAAGGCTATTTCTCCTATATTTGTTTTAGGCATTAACTGTGTATTGAATCTTCTATTAACAGGGGTTCAGGAGGTGTGGCTACACTCTTCCCCTGTGATGTTTATTGGATTCAGTCATTGGGTATGTTACAATATCATGTGTATGTTGTGTGGCAGATGAACCCTCTTTCTGGTTGCCAGGTATTACATATCTGTTTTGTCCCTTTATTTAGTTATGCCATCGTGACCCCTACGTAGCCTCTACACATCCACAAGATCCTATTATTTTCTTTTACAGGTATAGGTTGTTGTAGTCATTTGCTATATGTATATATCTAGTGTGCTTGTTACAATACAGGACTTTGTCTTATGCTTGTGTTTTGTTCCTGTCTTTCAGATCTCCCTCACTGCTGTTCCCTTCCTTTCCTTCCCTGGTCTTTTCTATTATCCCCTCGGCTAATCAGACATTGGCTAGATTTAGAGGTGGGCTTACCATTCGACAAACCGATCCTGAGGACTATTAACACAACACCCATCTTTAATATGGCACATATGTTAAGGCAATTGTGCAAGGATAAGTTGTGAATCTGCGACGGCATATCACAGATGGTGCAGCACAAGCGTCTGCAGCTCGATCTCGGATAATATACTGCCCAGGGGCGCAAACAGCATGCACCCTCGCTCTCCCGGGGACACTAGGTATAATACACTCCCAGATGCACTCTAATAAACGATAAACGCAAACTGAATAGAAGAGCACAAAATTATTAAAGCAACTGAAAACGTTATGAAACTAATAACTCTGAAGCTCAGCAGTGATAGAAAAAAATCATAATGGTATTGAAGAGCAGAGTTTTTGCAAGGTGATTCTAGGTCATGGCAATTACAGCTTTGTACAAATATTCCCTCATAAAGGATTACTTTATATTCTAATATCCTAACAAGGGAGAGCATTTAGAGAAGGAGAAGAGAGGGTTCGAAAGAGATGGGACAAGGGGGGGGGGGGGGGGGGGGGGGGGGGAAGGAGTAGTGAAGCAAAATGGAACAAGGGAAGAGAGTGTCAGAGACAGCAGAGGAGAGTGAGCGAAAGCAAGAGAAATAAGGGCATGCACAGAAGAGTCTGAAGAGGAGATGGAAAAACACAAAAGCAGGAATAAAGTGATAATGAGTAAATGGAAGGGGGAGCAAAGTAGAGGTAGAGAAAGATGCTAGCCTGGTTTCTTCCTCCCTGCACTACAGTGAGGCAGTAAATCACACCATTGTACTGTAACAACCCATAAGAAGTGACCCCTTCTTACCTTCGCTTCATACCCGCTGATGGATTCCATCTTCTCTGACCGCCAGCCCCAGATCCCTGACCTGTTCCTGAGGAGGCAGGAGAGGGGATATACTGACCAGAGGGCTCCTGAGAAATGATCACAGTCGGACAAACACAAGCACACATGCAGGCATCCTCTGTCAAAGCATCTCCAGCTTGGAGCCACCTCTTTGTGTCTCCATCTCGCTCACAAACAGACTCATTGAATGCTACACACACACCAGCTTTGGGGGCACCCAACACACACATGCAAGGAGGGAGCGATGAAGGCACACACTCCCCTCTACCAGTCTCTCAGAGAAGAAAGTACAGGCAATGGGAGCAATATTCATCCACAACATTCACATAACTTTCCCCTGGCGCCGCTAGCAAGCATGCTCACCGCTCAAAGGAGACATGCTTGGTGTCCAGATGAGTGGAAACGATGGGTGCAGTGAGGCGATTCGCCACGTGCTCCTCGGAGGGCTTCATGGCGGGCAGCATGAGGTCTGGGTCATGCAGAGCGAGGGACAAGGTCTCTGTGTACACCACTTGCTTGTCATGGTCCACTTCCATCACTACAGCGCCGTCCTCTGCGGGGAACAAAAGCAGACGCCTGAGTGCAAGGCCTTCAATAGGTCTGCGCGAGGGACAGAAACAAGGGCACAGCTTTGAATGAATGATTTTGTATAGCGCACAGCTACTCAAAGAGTGTCCCAGCAGTACGGTAAAAGCTGGGCGGGGAGCAGGACTTCTAGATGAAACAGGCGGGTTTTCAGGGCTTTTCAGAAGTTTACTTCATCTGTGACGGTATTTGGTTGAAGCGGGGGCTGGTTCCATATCTTGGCAACAAGTAACACGAAGAAAGCACCACCCCTACCCAAACCCCACCTTGTTGCTCTCTTGTAAAACAGGGAACAGCAATCATTCGAGAATGTCTACAGCGCAGGGCCCTGGCTGGACAGTATTCAATGATCCTCTAAGTATGGTATTTGGGACCTGTATTGTAGAAAGCTCGAGGCGCGATTGTTAAGGCCTTGAACGTCACTCTCCCGGACTAGCAACCAGTGCAGTTGTTCCCAGAGGTGACACCGAGGAACATGGCCGGACAAGGAGGAGTGTTTAAACACATTGAATAGCAGGCAGATTACGGTGTTCTGCACCATTTGCAGATGGTGCAACAGATGGTCTGGAAATCCTACCTGGACAAAACCAGTGCTCCAACCACCGTTATCAGAGCATCACATGGAAGGAAGCACAGGAATCTCTTTACCATTCTTAAAATCCAGAATCAGTATTTCCCCACTGCTGCTATCTGAGTTTTGAAGGAGTGCTGTGTATGAAACAGTACTCCCAGGTTCCGTACTCTCTCTGTTGGGGGCGGGAGGGGATGGAACACCGCTGCTTGACCAAGTGCATGTCCAGCCCGGAAGAGGGTCAGGGCCGAACAGCTGGACTTCTCTTATCCAGGTTTCACTGTAAGAGATAAGTTCTAGACCAATCCATCGCCGTTACCACACAAGATGTAGACGCTTATTTGGCAGTGACTGGGTCGCACTCACAAGACAGCAGCAGCTGGGTATCGCCTGCATACAAGAAGATTGTGCTGCTGAATTACACTACTAAAACTGTAGAGGGCGCCATATAGATATTAAAAACATTGGAGCTCAATGAAGAGTCCTGTGCTACCCAAGATTTTCATTATTTGAATGATTTTTAGGCCATCATAGTCACTTGTTAACACAATATCCACATCTGGAGCTTCATTGTAGTGAAGAGCCCCAGCAGTTCAAGGGGTGACATGGCAGGCTCTTAAAATACAACCCAGCTTATCGAGGAATAGCCCTACTGCAGAACAAGGATGGTGGGGGAGGGGTAGAAAACAAATACAAAAAAAGAACATTCAGTATAATGTGTATAGTGGGGGCGAGGGTACAAGCAGGAGCAAAATATGGGACACTGAAGTGAGTACACAATGTATTCACAATTTGAAGTTCTGACCTGGTCAAAGGGAAACACAAATAAGCATGTGACATGCACTTCCAGGTCAGCTTTCCTATCAACCAATGTAATCCTGAGCCCAGCTTAAATACTCACTGCCCCCTTCTTTCCACACCCACGTAAAAGGTGCTCCACAAAAATGGCTCTTAATAGTATAGTTTTACAAAAGTTGCAGGTATGTAGAGCTATTACAGTGCCACTGACTGGGCGGAGTCTGGGACTCATGTGATGCACCACCATACCCACACCTCACAGTTGATCAATCAGGTGGTACAAATACCCACAGTGGTACTGGCAGCAAGATTAGAACTTCCAATATAGCCTTCACACTTTAGGAGCTAGCCACAAGGTGGAAAGTCCAGACTGCACACTAGCCACCTATTGGGGCGTCTCCTACACCGCAGCCCGCGTTATCAATTGCTCCCACCCTGGCCAACCCGACCATTTACAAAGCATCACACTCTGCACCTTGTTGATCCAATGACAAAGTCCCCATCTCTGGTGGCTCTCAGCACACCCGCAGCCAGGACCTCCACAGCCTGGAGACAAGGAATGGTCAAAGAAAAAACACTAGGCCCCAGTCCTTCTCTGTTTACACCCAGGGTCTGGAACAACAGGAAGATACACCCCTTCAAAGAGGGCTTCATCACAACACAGTAAATAGTTCCCCTCCCCTATAAGCAAGCACCACAATTAGATGTACTTTCTAATTATATCTACACTGCGGGTCATGTTCACTGCTCTGCAGCCTTTTGAGTAAGTTTGTGTTATATAAAAAAATACAACTAAACTTTAAGCTGAAAATGACCGCAATGACAATTCGGTCAGCCTAATTTCTGTTCTGCGCCACTGTGCGACTATTTAAGTATTCAGTTCCATTTTTCATCTCGAATCACAAGGTCCAATGAATCCCCTCCACCCCCACTGCCCCAATATTAACCTTCGCCCTTGAAGATGTAGCTCCGCCTGCCCCGCTGCCAGGTCATGTGCTCGAAGCCCAGGAGGGTGGTGTCCACTCGGAGGTTGGCCCCCCGCTTCCATACTCGGTAGACATCACTCGGGCAGACCTTGGAGACAAGGGGGACTGAAGAATAGGACAGGGAGAAGACGACATGGAGGAAAAGTCGGATAAGTAGAGAAAGAAGAGAAGACATTCATGAGAGGGCGAGAGAAAGAAAAGAGACAATACATTGCAGGGATGAGAAGTTGAAAAGATGAAAGAGCGAGTAAGGAGGCATGCACATGGGGCAGATGGAAGAGACAGAAGAAAAAAGATGAAGACAGCAAAAAGAAATAAGTTAACAATTGGTTAAAAATCAATTATCCAATTTTCTTTTGTAAGGACACATGCTTTTTGCAGGTGTACCCCCCACCTTTTGTCCCCATTTTGACTACTAGTTACTGGTGTAATGACTATAAAAATCCCTTAGCCCTGCTAAACAGGTCTCACTGCATGTACTCTGACCCTTAAAATGGCACATGTTTAATTGGCCTGTCCCCAATTGGCAGAGCCTAACTTACTTGTATGTCTCTAGCACATTTATTTTTTTATGTGTTTTATATCAGAGCACTTCACGGAGTAAGGACAACGGCAGTAGCATGAGGTTCATAAAGAATAAAAAAAATACATAGCAACAGTATAAAAAAAATGAACCATACACAGTGGGATGTCTAAATAAAATATAGTGTGAGTTATGTAAACAAAATACCAGCATTTACCCTGGTTACATAGGCTTAAGTAAAAATACTCGGTAACCGTATATTAAAGAGGTATAGGATAGACAGTGGAATAAGTGGATGCTAAAGTTCTGAGGTAGTTGTGGTTCAGTGCTACGAGGGTGGGGGGAGTAGAGGCACTGTTAACCTCATGATAGAAATGTTAAATTGAGATACTTATTTATTTGGTGTCTTGCTGATGTCTTTTTCAATTGTCGTGGTGCTGTTTAAATGCGTAACACTTGTTTGTTTGTGTAAGCCTTGCTGCTGAGAGTCACAGCTGCCCAGGGTTCAGCTGAGTGTTTAACAAACGAAACTCAAGGGTCCTAAAGGGGTTGGTAAGTGTATTACATGACGAGGACGCACAACCACACCATATAATACACACCATTTCCTTACACCCGCTGCTGCCTTGCAACTGATATTTCAGTGAGTGACGCTGGTGCCCCATGCAGCACTCCCAAAGTGGGTGAAACTTTCGCAAAGTCTCACTGCAGAAGCATTGGACCATGGCACAGGCAGTGTGAAAGATGTGGGCAAAACACCTCACATTCACACCAGATTTATACAATTCCTTATAACTACTCAAAGAGACGTTTCATAACATTTCTGAGGTAATTGTAGCTATTTTCGGGGCTGAAATATAGGGGTGCAGATGGGTGTGCGAGTGACCGCATTAGTGTTACATGTGCGAGCAGCCATGAGGATGCTAGTAATGGCTGGGTAATTAAGCTAATTTGATATCCACGAAATCGGAGTTTACCATTTTTCGTCAATCTATTTCCTTTTGCACAAATTGAATGTGTCTTTTTAGTTGGCACAAAACATTTCTGCGCCATTCCTGTGTCAGTGTCCCTCGGACCTGCGTGAACGCAGTGCGCAAGTACCACCATACAGAACGAACCACTGGTTTGTCCATGAATTCCTCTAGAGATGACTGACCCTCAATATGACGCACTCCGCAGCGGAAGGCAGCCCCTGGAACTGGGTCAATATATTGTGTTGGCCGAACTGACTCAAACAGCTGGACTAGGTCATATCTGGAGTACCTTCTTTCTGACCCATTTAACTGACACTTCCATTCTTTCTGCACTCAGTCACTTTTGATGTATCTTTTATTTTCTTGTATTATTTTAGTTAGTGGGTTTATTGTGCTTTATGGTAGGCTCTAACCTAAAAATCATTATGTATTCTTTGTGGGTAATCGGTCTGCACCAGACCTCTGGATGAATTCAGCAAGAGACGTCCTCATTCCACTGGTGACTGGAGTTGAACAAAAGCCGCCCAGCCCTCAGTGGTCCTGGAGCCTTCGGGGCACTGTCTAGTGACAGACATCAGACCCCAGGAGGAGGCTCAGTACCCAGGATAGTAGAGAAGGTTAGAGGAGGCCACTATCAAACGAAGCGCCACACATTGTTCTGAAAAGTTCTTGACACCCCCACAGATCCCACTAGGACCGTCCCGTGGAACAAGAAGCTGCATGACACCCAGGAATATAGTGCAGCGAGGCACGCATGTTCAGACCTACCCCAGCTGGTGAACTCCCATTTCATTTCCACATAGAAATCCGGGGCCTGGAAAAAAATCAAAAAAATATTGAATTATGTCTCAAAATGGTGAGACGCATTTGTCTGAAAACATTTTGCAAACTGCTTGTATAAAACCAAACGTAAGCATTAAAAACAAAAGCTGCAGGAATCCCCCACTCGGGGAACCCCGGGGCTTCTGCAGGCAGATCTCGGGTCTGTACCTTGCGCAGGGTGCTGAGGAGGTCTGGGATCCCGGCCAGCCGCTCCGTGGCCCGCTGATAGTCCCGGTACTGTAACACCAGCTGCACCATCTCGGGGTCCCCTGTACTGACCGCCTCCTGCAGAGCTGGAAGAAAGACAGGGGGTCAGCTGAGAGAGAAGAGACATCAAGTGAAGGAGGAAGGGAAGACAAAGAGGAGGGAGACATGAAGAAGGCAGGAATACACGAGGAAGGGTACGAATGGGGCATGGAGCTCTGTTTCCTTGCTTGCATTACAACAGAGGGCACTTTTGCCGCATAAAGTAAGGGGGAAAATGTAGGAGCTGATTTCTTTTCGTATAGGGCAAGATTTGATGGTCCGGCATTGTGTGGATGGGGTGAAAGAAGGAGACAGCCTGCATCACAGGGCCACACCTATCATTAGTGTAGCAGCTGCATTACGGCCCAACAGTGGCAGGGGCTCTTGGCACCCAATTATTGGGAGTAGAGTTTTTGGTCGATTCTATTTGCTCTTTAAAAGTGTTGCACTTAGAGTGGATTATGAGCTGCAAGAAAACGCTTCTGTAATAATCTCATAACCCCCTCCCCCCTGCAGACGTGCCCCTCCCACACCCCAGTTTTTGCCATAAAACCTTGGAGAGGCCAGGCTTCAAAACATTTTACTTAAAAGGAGGGTTGGGCGTGCTCAGTGCAAAAAAGTTTGAAGCGCATATTTGATTCCCAAAGTGATTGGGGCCGTTTAAAAATGTGACGCTGTAGAGCGTCACCAGTGGGTGTTCCCTGTGGAACCCCGAGTATTGCAGGCTAAGGTCAGCCCTTAGACTAAGTTAATACAACCCAATAAAATCCCAAGAAACCAGCATGACTATGCACTAGTGCATGTGCGTTAGAAACTGCCTGATAATAAGCAAGAACGTGAGTATTAGGCAAGCCAAGGCATTATTTGAATAGAAATGGTGATGGTAACTGGTATTTGCCATTACCATTGACATTACTCAAAAAGTTTGGAGGTGGAGCCCGACATCCAGCATCAGCAACCACCACTGGCCTATACACTGCCCACACCTAAACCCTCAAAAGCACTACGTATAACTGTACACTACCAACCACTGCACTGTAACAAACCAGCACAACTCATCCCTGAACCCTAAAATATCCTTGCCATCCACAAAACTTTAACATTCAATTTAAATTACAAAAATATATATTTTATTATCTTATACTGTTAAATATAATGTTTAAGTTACATTTAATCTATATTTATTTTGAACTAATATTACTTATTAAAACCCTAATACATAAATTACTAAATAACTTAAATAAAATATTGATGAAAATATAATGTAACTTAAATGAAAATGTAGTTATGTACTAATTGGTTTACTTAAAGTAATTAATCACAAATTAACACAAGCATTTACAATGCAATGGTCTCGGCATTATTAAAGGTAGAGCTATTGGCATTGCTCATTACTTTTTTTTTAAATCTTAAATAAATGGCATTGTCATTAACATTGCCAATAGCCTAATCGTTAAATAAATGTAATTGTCATTTACAATGCCAATAGGTTAATCGCTCGCAAATGCATGACCTATTGCATTTACACCCACACAGAGCCACACACACAAAGCCACCCACCCACACAGAGCTGCAGACACACAGAGCCGCACACACACAGAGCCGCACACACACAGAGCCGCACACACACACAGAGCCACATATACACACAGAGCCACATATACACCCAGAGCCACATACACACACAGGAGAGCAAGCACAGCCAGGGGGCAGGGAAGCAAGCACAGCCAGGGGGCAGGGAAGCAAGCACAGCCAGGGGGCAGGGAAGCAAGCACAGCCAGGGGGCAGGGAAGCAAGCACAGCCAGGGGGCAGGGAAGCAAGCACAGCGAGGGGGCAGGGGAGCAAGCACAGCCAGGGGGCAGGGGAGCAAGCACAGAGAGGGGGCAGGGGAGCAGGCACAGCCAGGGGAGCAAGCACAGCCAGGGGGCAGGGAAGCAAGCACGGGCCGGGGAAGCAAGCACAGCCAGGGGGCAGGGAAGCAAGCACAGCCAGGGGGCAGGGAAGCAAGCACAGCCAGGGGGCAGGGGAGCAAGCACAGCCAGGGGGAAGGGGAACCAGGGGGCAGAGGAGCAAGCACAGCCAGGGGGCAGGGGAGCAAGCACAGCCAGGGGGCAGGGAAGCAAGCACAGCCAGGGGGCAGGGAAGCAAGCACAGCCAGGGGGCAGGGAAGCAAGCACAGCCAGGGGGCAGGGAAGCAAGCACAGAGAGGGGGCAGGGGAGCAGGCACAGCCAGGGGAGCAAGCACAGCCAGGGGGCAGGGAAGCAAGCACGGGCCGGGGAAGCAAGCACAGCCAGGGGGCAGGGGAGCAAGCACAGCCAGGGGGCAGGGGAGCAAGCACAGCCAGGGGGCAGGGGAGCAAGCACGGGCAGGGGAGCAAGCACAGCCAGGGGGCAGGGGAGCAAGCACAGCCAGGGGGCAGGGGAGCAAGCACAGCCAATGGGGGCAGGGGAGCAAGCACAGCCAATGGGGGCAGGGGAGCAAGCACAGCCAATGGGGGCAGGGGAGCAAGCACAGCCAATGGGGGCAGGGGAGCAAGCACAGCCAATGGGGGCAGGGGAGCAAGCACATCCAGGGGGCAGGGGAGCAAGCACATCCAGGGGGCAGGGGAGCAAGCACATCCAGGGGGCAGGGGAGCAAGCACATCCAGGGGGCAGGGGAGCAAGCACAGCCAGGGGGCAGGGGAGCAAGCACAGCCAGGGGGCAGGGGAGCAAGCACAGCGAGGGGGCAGGGAAGCAAGCACAGCGAGGGGGCAGGGAAGCAAGCACAGCGAGGGGACAGGGAAGCACGCACAGTGAGGGGGCAGGAAATAGGAGGATGGAGGGGGAGATAAGGGAAAATGTATGTGAATATTTCTGTGAATTACCTAAAACTTCTAACTCAAAGTTCTTCTATTCTCTACTCTCTCTGCACCCCAACACTACTGCACCCCGCTTTACTCATTTTACAGGATTTGGGGAGACTCCTAGATTACACCGCACATATTCAACGCCGCCGAGCCCAGGCCCGGCAAGAAGGTGAGCTCCGCCTAACTGTAAAAACACTTCAGGCTGGCAGGAAAGACCTAATCAGAACCCCATGTGGAGGCGAGGCCTGGCCACATCCGCAGTCATTTCATTCTGACAACGGCACATGTGGTACAAACAGAACATTCATTTTTATGTTAATCTTGAAAGTAGTGAAGGATTGCATTGCCCTGGATTCGCACGCACGCACACCCACAGGCACACACACTCACGCACAAATGCTTTTACATACACAGGCAAATACACACACACAGAGGCAAACACACATACACAGATGCGCACACACGCCCAGGCACGTGCACGCACACACACACAGATGCGTGCACACACAGACACGCACACACACACACACAGATACGCACACACACACACACACAGATGCACACACTGATACGCACATGCGCCCAGGCACGCACCAACACAGATGAGCAAACATACACACACATACACAGATGCGCACACACAGCCACGCGCACACACACAGACATGCACTCACATACAAAGGCAACCACACACAGGCATGTACACATACACAGATGCACACACATGCCCAGGCACGCTCACACAGACACACACACACACACACACGTTTCAGGCTGGGAGAAAGAGCCCCATAGACCCAGCACATTCATGAACGCCCCGCCACACTGGGCTCCATTAATATCCCAACAGACCAACATGGCCCGTAACATGCCTCTGGACTGCTTGAGAAGTTTTAGCGGTCTGGCCCCCTGACGCCCTTTTGGTGGCGCTACACACCATTGCCTAACAGATCGCTAGTTCAGTCGGACAGAAAAGCCTTCACGCAGAAAAAACGGCTTACCTCAAGACCTTCCCCACGGCTTGTAGGACCATTTTGCAACTTAACCCGGTCTTGGAGCTGGGAGAGAGTCCGGGACGGTCCCCGCTGAAGCGGCTGTGATCGCCTACCATGATAGGGAGAAGGAGCAGGAAGGGGGCTCGTGGGAGGGGAGGGCTAGGGACAGGGGGAGGCAAACCCGAGGGGTATCAGAAGGATTCGTGGTGGCGCGGAGGCTGAACATATCACGGATCCCAGCACCCAGTCCCCTTCCCAGAACTTGTCAAACTACCTTCGTGCTGGAGCAGCTAGCCGCAGGAGCCCTGGCCCTGCCCCCCGCCCACAGCCAATGGTCGGAGGAGGAAGAGGAGGGAACGGGAAGAAGATGGCAAAGGCAAACAACGGGCCTTATAGGGATTCTGGCAGCCGCCAAGTCTGTGCAAACACGGGGGCTCAATTGCCTGTTTCACGGGGGGGGGGGGCGCAGCACAGAGGTGGTTCCGTGGTCGGGGCCAATACACGCGGCAGCAAGAAAAACGCAAAATGGCGGCCGCAACTCCGAAAATTTTGGATTCGGGGGCGTGTTTTTGGCGTTCTGAGTGACGGATGAGGTCACAGTCGAAAGAACATAAAAAAACACGACCCGAATCCTAAAGAGACGGGGTTTGAACTGAGTGATGCCCCTCTCATCCAATTGCTGGCCTCCGTTTAGGTAGCCAGCCAATGGAAGAGAGAGGCGGGTTCAAGCCCCGTACTCCAAATCATTAAATCTCGCACCGGAGACTGCGCAGCCTTTGGTCCTCGACCTAAAAAAACCTTAATTTTAAAATAAATTCAAAATGTATCTTTCCTCATATGTGCAAATATATATATATACCCACACAATCATACACACACTTATACATAGACACATTTATAATGACTGAACAATAAACAATAAAAAAAAATACGTAGCTGAAAATCTAATTCTGTGATGCAAAGTAATGAAACAACTACCTGCAATGTAAAGTCTCAAGAAGTAAAATCTGCCAAGGAAGCGTATCAGATCCCTTTCCAATTTTGGATTTAACCCAAGAAGAGCTCAGCCAAGTTGAAATCATTGGCCTGATTCAAGAGACTGCTGAATCTCCAGCTTTACTACCATTATCGAGAACTGTTGCGGAGCAAGAAACAACTCCACGAGTAAACCCTGCTGCAACTACATCTACATCTGACCTTGTGTACCTTTTGTTGTTAGGTTTCGTTTGGTCAGAAGGAATTGTACATACTATGCTTGTCATATAACTGTTGTGATATTAAGTATTGTTCAACATTTTCTCGAGTGATTTTTTTCTGATTTGTTCCTGACTCTGCTTGTTTGACCTTCTTTTACCACCTTGTTGGTCTTATTTCACATGCACAGTGTTCAGTATGGTATGGAAGGAATGTGAATGTAAATGTGGAATGACTGATGTGTGAAAGATTCTTGTTCACAACACGGACTGTAGGTCCTACTTCGTAATTTATTTCCTCCATCTCTTGTTTGTCTCTTTTTCATATATATATACTAAATACAAAAAGTATTTTGCCAATGTCTGTTTGTTTATACAAAAAAATAAGGTATATCAAGATATCAAAATAAATATATTTGATTTGTTTCAACAGCCGGCTAGCAATTGATTCATTGTTAGTCTGGTCACCAATTGAGTTGTTGTTTGTCTGTGAAATCAGTCACAGTATTTGCACCTCTTTTGTTTACTCTAGTATTGGACTCTGCTTTACTGTGGATGAGTCAAAGCCCTTGTTTGTTGTTCTATGCAACTACATCTGCAGCACTAAAAGAATCTACATTCGATAAAGACGCTGTACTTTTGCAAGAAACTACATTGTGAAGAGATTAACTCTTGATTGATGCTTCATAACTCCTAGATCTCCTGGTACAACTCAGAAGCTTCAATGGTTATTCTGTAGGAAGGTGCTCCATAAAAAAAAAAAAAAAAATACAAAAATCAAACAGTTTAATTTTACCAGAAATGTTTTGTCAAGTCTGCAGCGGTGCCACCTACCTGACCAGCCACTGCTGTTCTCATGGCTGACTTTAGCGTTGAACCGCAGCAGTGTCCGGGCTGATTCCAAGTTCCCCAGTGACACAGCCAGATGCAAGGGAGTGCGTCCTCTGGGATCGACCAGCTCTATATCGTGCTATGGGGTAATAAGGAGAGTAGTGTTAAAGGGATCCCGGATCCTGGTCTCACACAGACATTGATCCACCATCTCAGAATAATTATGTATCCAGACTCTCTCTGTCCCACCCACACAGGCCTCCTCTGCTTCGCCTCTAAAATCATTTCATATAGCTAAAGAGGAGATGTGTTGTGGACTCACCCTCCCTGCCGTCACCTACCCAGCCGGACCTTTGGTGAATTTTCCCCTCGACTCTACGTCCTATCTTCCTCCTACCCCTTTACCCTATCCCCTTACCCTTCCTTGCTCCATTCACATGGTCCCCTATATTCGTTAAATGCTTTTCTTAATACGTATGTAACTTTTAACTGTTGTAAATTGCAACATTATTGTCCCTCATGTAAAGCGCTCTGATTCCATCTGGTCTAGCCAGCGCTATATAATAACTCATTTAGTACTCTTTCTCTCTTTGTCTTCCTCCCTACCTTGTAGCTCCTATCCACTCTCCCCTAAATCTCTCACCTTGCCTGCTAGTCTGCCTAGCCCCATGTCCTTTGTGCCCTTTGACTAAGCACTCCTCCCCTTGTTGGGGAAAGATCCAATATTTATACTCTGGAGTCTCAGCGTACCCGCTGAGAGAGTCCACTGCACCAAGGGAGCCACTCACAGCTGAGGTATGGTATGGCACCCCTTGCCAAAGCACTCCCTCTCCCCTTTTTGGGGAAGGATCCAATTTGTAGGCCTTGGAGTCTCAGAGACCCCTCTGAGAGAGTCCACTGCGTAAAGGGAGCCTTCCGCAACAGAGATAGGGAAGTGATACCACTTCCCCTGGGATCACAGCTTACTGGACTTTGGACGTTGCTTTGACTCGTCTACCGGTTTGTGTCCCAGTCACCCTTCCCCTCCTCTTTCCTTGCGGTGTCCTTCACCCTCCCCTCCTCTTTCCCGCCTTCATTACCTGTTTACTTCCCCAGCTCCTTCCCCCTCCCCTAAATCTTTCCCCTTGCCTGCTTTTCACCTTACCTATTTGTGCTTATTGTTTATCCTGACCTTACAAGTAACTACGTTGCCATGCTCTAATAACTGTGTAACCTTTGTAACGATGTAACCTGTAACTACGATCTGATGCTCATGTAAAGCGCTCTGATACCTCCGGGTCTAGCCAGCGCTATATAAAACATTTAAAATAAATAAAATGTCAACTAAAAAGAGGAGCAGAAAACATATGTAATGGAGCACCTCTCTGACACATTTTATATGTATACAAATACTACCAGGGCCCTCTGGGCTGACACATTTTATTAGCATACAAATACTGCCAGGGGCCCTCAGTGCACATGGGTTGGAGACGGGTGGCCTGTGGAATGACTGGCCCACAGCTAAGATCAGTTTTTCCACAGGATAAGCAGCCTCTAATCCCACAAACTCCACTTTGGACACAAGTAAGAACACAAATGAGATAGGTTTAGGAGAAGGTGGTCTGCACTTAGTAAGCGGCACTCAAGACCTTAGTCAGTTCTCTAGATGCTGCAATGAGCTGTACAACGACAGCCTAGAGGGTCCTATGGTCTGAATGTGATGCCAGTACATCTGAATCTTTGTAAATCAGAATTGCTTCGGATGCAGATGAACAGTCATACACGATGCACCATAATGCAGCTAGCTGGTTGACCTGCTTGAGCTCGTTGATGTCACAATAATCACTTCGTTCACAGAGATGGTCACCATTTTTTAAACCGTGTTAGGGTTTATGTTTCTCTGTAGTAAGATGGCATGTGATGCTATAAGAGCACGTAAATACTGCCCATTGTGGTCTCCATACAGACCCAAGTCATCCTTTGACCTGCATAGGTTGATAGTCATCCACATCCTATCGTCCCTGATCATGCTGAACGCCCGTCTTTTATATCAAAATATTGAAGTGAGTCAAAACACAGACCTCATGATAGCTTGGTCAATTGATTTTTTTTAAAAACATTTTATTGGGTAAATAGCACAAGGGTCAACATAGGACACATTATACATTCAGTCATCCCACATGTCTTCATTAAAAACCCCAACTCACCCCCCAAATAACCCTCCCCCCCATTGCTGTTGGTGTGGGCATAGTTCAAGCATATAGTACAATGGTCAGAAGAAACCTAATGGATCAATACTCATTTTCAGCTGCATCCCATGGAACTCAATGCAATTCTCACCCTCCCTAGTCTTCAACTTCCACTCAAGAGTTGCTTAGCGCTTGCAGTAACGCCTCCCATGCCTGTGCCATCTCTAAGCTCCTCATTTGCTGTACGGGTGGCCTGCCCAAGTCTGACAGTACTCTCACTGCGGGCCCATTTATATAATTCAGCCGTCCATCTCCGACTGGATGGACCTTCTCTCGACTTCCAGTGCCATGTTATTTCCCTCTGGGCTAGGATTAAGCCTAAATCAATGAATTTGCTGGTCATTTTTGTTTTAGCCGTGTGAGGAAAGCAGAGCAACAGGCACGTCGCCATGTCATACTCCACCTGCCTGTCAGTAACTTCATTAAGGAGCGTCCCCACCTCAGACCAGTACTGCCCCAGCTTCGGACAATCCCATATCATATGGTCTAGTTCCACATCAGGCATCAAGCACCTAGGGCACGCCGCATCTTGTGCGTGGAAATATTTCCGGATCTTCCCTGGGGTGAGGTTTGCTCTATGTACTATGAAAAAGTGTACCTGCTGGAACCTAGCATTCCTACTCTCTTTCCATGTCCTCCTCAAAATATGGCCCCTGGTTGTGTCCGGTATGGGCCGCCCCACACCCGCCTCCCACTTTAGTTTCAGTACTGTCAGTGGTTCTAAGCCCTCGTTTAGCATTCGAGAGGGTAGGCAAGTGACCGCTTTGAATGTTCCTGCTGCCATTACTACATACTGGCAAGCCATGGTGGTCAGTGGTTCCGTCTGCCCAGTCTTCCAGTGTTTCGGTATCGCCGTTGTTATAGCCGCATGTAATAGGAAACTCCCATCAGGAAGGCCAAATTGGTCTTGCAACACCCTGAATGGTAATAACTCGCCATCAGTATAGGTCTCCTATCACCTGAAGTTCCAACTCTTCCCAGTTCATGAGCATGGACCAGTCCCCTCCGTGTGGCAATGCTGTTAACATCCCCAGAGGAATTTCTGGTGCGTATGGGTGTGCTACCCCTGCTCTCCTTTGGCTTCTATTCCAGCACAATCGCAGGGTCCTCTTCTCTAATGTTAAATCCTGTACGTCAAGCTTTTGCTGCATGATTATATACGAGAGGACATGCCTCTATATCCCCGCCCCTCTGGCCAGGTCAGGGCCCCTAAACTCTACTGCCATTCCTCACTCCGTTTTAGGCATCATCAGCATTGTTAGTGCTACCAGTCGCCTTCCGTGCCCCCACAAAACTTCTGTGGTTAGTGTTCTTAGTTCCCGAAATACCCGCTGAGGGATCCATATCGGTAGTGTGCGGAAATAGTAGAGCAGTCGGGGCAAAGCCACCATTTTGAGCAGTGCCACTCTCCCCACTACTGAAAGGGGAAGAGTCGCCAAGAATGCCATACAGCCCCTCAGGGCTCTTATACAGCGTCCTATGTTCCCCTCCAACATGTCGTCAACTCCATGGTAGATACGGACTCCCAGATAGGTGAAACATGGCCGTTCCCAAATAATGTCTCCAGCGAGCTGCGGTTGGGGCGTATCTGCTCGTATCAGGAAAAGGCAAGTTTTACTCCAATTGACCCTAAGGCCTGATAATTTTCCAAATCTCAATAACACTTCCATCGCCCCCTGCAATGCTACTCCCGTGTTCTCCAAGAACAACAGGTCGTCCGCATATAGTGATATGTATTGTGGAGTCCCACAGCACTCAAGACCTCTATATTCTATCCCTGTCCTAGCCTGGGCCGCCAGAGGTTCAATCGCCAAAACGAACAACAGATGGGAAAGTGAACACCCCTGCCTCGTCCCTCTCTGTACAGGATAATCGGGAGCTATCACCGACCCCAGTCGCACCCTGGCAGTCGCTGAGGAGTATAATACTTTCGTCCAGCGCCCAAATTGAGCGCCTAAGCCGAACTTCTCCAACACCTTATAGCTTGGTCAGTTGATAAGCTAACTTCTCTTAGGAGGGCATAAGACTGACATTTACATGTTACTATCAAACTAGATCACCATAAATACTAATCTTTAATTTCCAATATCTGCAGAAATATCGCCCACAGATTCCAGACCTGCCGGACATTATTGGTGTAAAGTGAAATTACTTAGGCTATTCCAGGTACCTCCAATACAGAATGTCCAAACCTCTACCAGAGCATGGATGTTATTTACTCCACCTTTAAGTCAAACAGAACCGTGGACAGCGGACTCTGTGGTGTTGGAACCTGCAGTTTAGACTGCAGCTGGGGTTTGCACATCAATTTTATTCATTGCAATATTTGTATAATGCCAGAGCTTTCCTGGGACATATGTAAGCTGTAATCAATTGAACACTTTTCCAAGTGCGACTGTGTAATCCATTGCTTTTGCATTTGTTTTACCCAGGACTAAATGCAGCTCGTATGGTTCAGGATGTTGCTTTTATTGGGAATGAAGCCAGATAGAGCGTACATAAATGATCATCAATTTATCCACACAAACCTACTCCAGGAGCCTTACTGGAAATGATGTTCAGTAACTAGGGACAGAGATCTATAAGCCTTGCATCCTTCATCTAGCTGGGCAAGCATCAACAGTGGAGCCCTGAGGGCTTCTTTTACCAATGATGGAAAGATGCATTTTCTCAGAATTCCATATACAAGGAAGGGCTCTGGATAGCTGACAACCTGGAATGTGAGACCACTGATGTCGATCTGCCTCAGTCCAGGATTTCAACATCCTATCCAGCCCTGCCACTTACACCATAGCAACACTGAACAATGTCCTCGGCAAACTAAAAGAAAAAGGGTTAACACTACTGGGTTGTTTTAATTTATGAAAACAAAGCCCCAAAGTGGGGCGTGTTTTGGGGAAAATAAACTAAAAGCTGAAAGGTCTTCTGCCATGCAATGACCTAAGACAAGGTTTAGGTTTCACCAGAGGGACTTCTGAACGGGAGGAGGGGGCTGCCTCTGCAAAAAATCAGCAAAAGAGAATAAGGTGGCGCCGTAGGCGGGCAGTCTTCCAAGCCGTTAGGGCACTGTACCGCCAAACATTTTTAAGATCCCCCAAGTCACCTTCACTCTAGTCATGCTAATCTGCATCACAGCTTCCAGGGGCCAGGTGTCAGATAGTGTCCTGTTCAGATACCCCACATACGTGCCCCTTTGGTACATTTATAAATAACTTATCAAGGTCTGTGAAGAATTATGGAAATGTAACAACCTGAACCTCTCACTGCTGTTAACTTCCAAAGACCTTGTTACATTCAGTGATGCCTTTGAGGTCACAGCCAACGGCGTGATACATATGTAGATTTAGCAAACAGTATAAAAAAATAGATTTAAAATCCAACATCTATGTTTTGTTGAAAAAGGAGGAGCAATCTATTACAGTGTCATTGGTATGGCGCCCACCATGGTGCACTGCTGCTTATACACCTACTATGCATCCCTGTGGGATGTTTGCATCTAAAAGCCAGCATTAGGTCCAGCCGAATCAGCACCCCTCTGAGAAGGATATACATGATTAAGAAAACTCAGTTGTGATGAACATCCCCTGCTTGGCTTTGGATAAGCTGTGCTGCCACGCCCTTCTGTAGCCTTCTCGGCAACTCGACATTCATGCGAGCAAACTAGAGCTGCTCCCATTCATTACCATTTTGAGACGTCAGAGCTAGCCTCTGTGTCATGGGGGCCTCAAACTATTTACCCCTGTTTCAGCAAGAATGGCTAATATCTTCCCAAACCAAGTGATTATAGTCAAGGGCACAGGCCTTGTTGGTCCACCTACTAGAAAGGGCCTATTGCGAGCTTACCATGAACTTTCAAAAACCCACCTGATTGCCTACCAGTGGATGGCTCCTTCATTGCCTTACCACACTGCCTCCCTCCCCAGTTTTTTTTATTGATATCTGGAGGATCAAGCAGAACATGAATGCAGGTCCTCCACAAAAGTGCTTTTGCACACTTACAATTTTTTTTACATTTATCGATCTAAGTGGTGTCAGCCATTTTAGATCGGTCAATTAAAAAAGAAAAAAGAAACAGAGTGTCTGGTGACGCATGCAAGTGCCTACAGAATGATAACTGCTTCATTGCGACCTTTCTTTTTGGCTAATACTAAAACAGCGTTGGCAAAAACCATTGCTTATACCAATACTGGATGCTGTTCAGCATCGCTAAAAAGCATTGGTAAAGCCAGTAAGTACCAAAGGCAAGATACATCATCTTTACCAATGCTTGTTTATACATGTCTGTGTAAACACGGCATGCAGGCACTTTCTTGGGAAAAAGCCTGTTCAGTCACCATAAATGATGTCCATGGCCATCGTCCTGTCAAGGACATGCAAGACGGATTCCTGAAACATGTATGTAGAGAGAATGGGTCAGTGAGTGCGGAGGTCCATTTGAGTTTGCGTGTGTGTGTGTGCTGTACATGACAGTGGGGTCCTGGTGGTGCTGGGCTGGTAAAGTCCAACCTGGCCATCCTCCAGGTTCACCATAATGCTTCTTTCTTCAGCAGGCCTCACAGGCACAAACCTGTAGACATATTCTTACTGTTTGTAAAATACACTGCCCATTCTTCCCACCAGCCTCCCTTAGCCTGCTTTTCACCAGGCAGTACAGAGTTCTATTAACTGAACAGCCCTCTCAGCTGTACACCACTGTCTGACGTTCAACATGATCCACCTGCTGATATGCATGTATGAGCGATCTACCTGAAAGATTAATGCACAGTGGCAGAGCCAGGTGGGGCCCAAGATGGCCTTTCTGCCTGGGCTGTGCGGCATCTACTTAGCACTTATTCTTTCCAGATTTTTAAATCACCCAAGGGCACCTCTTATAAAGGTGTGCTGTGGCCATGGAGGGACTTACAGCAGGAGAAACAGTACTTTCAGCTCTACTAACACCCTGATGTATCAGCAGGCCATAAAACTAACAATTTTATAGTAAACGTTCGAGGGGAAACTGGTAGGACCTTCGAATAAGGTGAAGGATTTGGAAAGGGTGTAGATCTGATCAGAACAGAGCTGAGAGTCCAGAGACTGGAGTGTTGTTCCAAAGATAGATGCTGACATCAGAGAACTGACATCCTTTAAAGTCGTGGTGACGGATGCGATCATCAAATAAGATGTAAATGTAGGATACTTGTAAAGCACACAGATGCCCATCACCGGGGGGTCCCGGCGCTGTATAACGCTGTGGAACCCTTCCTGGCTCTCCCTGTGAGAGCCCCTCCTGGGCACCCCCAGGGTGAAGCCAGGCATCCCAGTGTTGTAGGGGCCGTTGTGGAGATTAAGCAAGCTATTGCCCAGAGTTGCAGCGTGGGACCCCATGATTAGAGTAGGCGCCGAGGCGAGAATTATCGAGTCTGCTGACAAATGAGCCCAAGACCATGCCGCGTCGGGTATTGAACCCAGGTCCCGGGCCAGACCTCTGCATCAGGGTATGCCGCTCTAACCATTGAGCCACACTCCTCGAGTGAGAATTGAACAGTTGCACAGTATGGGGCTAGGAGCCCTTCTTAGTGTTTTGGGAGCTCCAGTCCCATTTATACTGAAGCTCTATTTGGGGAGATATGCAAGATGCCCTCTGAGCTAACAGACTCTGGCGAGGACCCCATGCGGCGGAAGGGCAGCAGGCCTCTCGCCTCCCCTCCAAACTACATGAAATAGCTGAGCCAGGAGAGACAGTAATGGTTGTTACACCGCACCCTGCAGGGGAACTGAAGGCAAAACAAAGTAGTACGACCTGCTTTTTAGGTCTCGCCTACGCAGCGTGCATGCGCTGGTTAGGAGGAAACCTTTAGGAATCGATTCACTTTTTGGGCCAAAAACGTGCACGCTTTGCATTGCTTTCAGTGCACGTTTGGCGATTCCCTTGCTAGAGCGAGCTTTGAAACCATCTGTTTGTATTTAACTTGCAAACAGATGGTGCCTCTGCTCGCTCCCGCAAGGGAAACGCCTAGTGTGCTCTCGGCTACACTCCCCCTACCCCTCCCCCTGCATTTATCACATCCCACAGAGTTTAGCCTGCAGGAGCGAGCATTGCCTCCTTGTTTTAATTAACACAGAGTGCGTGGCTTTTACGTGGAGAAGGTGCATTTTACGCAGAGTTAAGTAAACAAACGTAACTAGATGGCTATACTTTGGGATAATACTATTGAGTGGGAAGAGACATTGCTTCTGTTTAAAGGAAAGCAAATGGATAGTGCAATCTAAACTCGAAATCCATAATGGAATTTAATAGTTTAAATTCTTAGACCCCGAGACAGACTCGAATAGTGTTTATTGTTTACACCTCACACAACCTCAGTCGGATATCGATTTATTTTAATGTTTGCACTATCTCAATAAGAGGTTAGGCCGTGACCTTCAGCCTAGGGCCCTGCAGCTCATGGAACCGAAAGCTCATGGAACCGAAAGCTCATGGAACCGATTCTTGTCATTCCCAGCGCAGCCTTTCATCCTTGCGAGCTCGCAAAGTGTGTACCTACCGTTCTATGGGATTTCATGAGCGCCTTATCTGTGCACGCCATGAGACAAGGCAGTTGGTGCTGGGTGCTATGAACTTGTTTATAAAATCGATCTCTTGTTTCCAAAGACAATGTGTTTGTGTAGGTGTGTGGCGGTATGGGGGTCACGAGGATCACTATGGGCTATTCACTTCTTTTTTAAAATAACTTTACTAAAGTAAAGTTTGTTTATTTTTGTGCAGGCAACCGAGGGGTTTATTTTCTTCCAATTAAGTGTTAGTGTGCGAGATAGTGTTCAGATATTTTCCTCCAGGTACAGCCTGTGCACAATAAACTATGACCAAGCCACTTCACTTTTAGCTTTTTTTTCCGTTACAAGGCGGAGATTTTATTCAGAAATGATTTGGTTAATTCTATATTTCGAAGCTTCAGGCCCAAAGCACAAACTGTACACAAGCCACTGGCACACCACATCCTGCCACTATAGCAAGATTCGCTGTCTTTCCCATTCCAGGGTGTCTTCCACTCAGCTCCAGACTCCTCAAATAGGCTGAGGGAGACCCTAGGCTTGGTTTGTTGCAAATCTGCGCATTGGGAAGACTAATCGGGGTCAAGAGGATCAGTCACAAACACATGAACCACCTTTACGATGTCCGAGCCTGTGTGCTGGGCTCAAGGGCCAGTGCTTTAATAGAGAGGATGTAACCTTGCAGCTAGAGCGGTGGACCTCGAAGCTGGGGAACCGGGTTCGAGTCTCGGAAACGACACTCAACATTATGTGATTGTGGGCAAATCACTTAATCTCCCTGTGCCTAACAAAATGAATGTGTCGTTCTGTAACAAAACTGATGCTCATGTAAAGCGCTCTGATACCCAATGTCCTGGGTCTAGTTCACGCTATATAAAACTCTAAAAACAAAAAAGCTAACAAACAATCTCACTCTGGCCACCCAGCTCTTAATCAGACTTATGCTTGTCCCTTCTCTACTGGATCAGAGAGTACAGCTGAAGTGTGGTCCCAGAAGAAAGGCATAGAATTTGGTAACCATGTGGTCTCATCTCCTCTTCTTTGGCCAGATTAGAAAGCTGGGCTGAACTGAAGAGTACAGATGGTCAGGCTGGGTCAGTAAGGGTAGCCGGGACTTGGCCCTAGACTGCAACTGAACATGGCATTGAGCAGCTCCAGTAACTTGGCTGCCGGATCCTCCTCCTCACATCACAACGCTCTACTGAGAAAGGTCCTCAGGACCGGATTACTTCTTTGACCCCGCCAGTGGTTTTCAGGTGCAAGTCCTATATTTGGGGGATTATTATTCTAAAATAGAGTTATAGGAGACTGATGGAGCAATACAAGATCTCGGAAAGTTTCAGCAAAGTTTTACAGCAGTCAGGAGATTAAATGTGGTAGGGAGCTATATACTTTAATTTAGATCTTTTATTAACTTTACTATAACATTTATTATTAAGAAAATATATTATTATTATGTTTATGTTTCTTATATAGCGCCTGAATCGACCCCGAAGGGGTATCTCCGCGCTTGCCTTGGGAACCCGTCCTGGCTTTTCCCTGTGAGATAGCCCCTACAGGGCATCCCCAAGGTGAAAGCCAGGCATCCCGCCGCAGGGGGCCGTTGTGGAGATTAAGCAAGCTTAATGCCCAGAGTTGCAGAGTGTGAACCCATGATTAGGTCAGGCACCGAAGCGAGAATTATCGAGTCCATGGACATTTGAGCTCAAGACCCTGCCGCGTCGGGAATTGAACCCTGGTTCTGGGTCTGACCTCTGCTTCAGGGTCTGCCTGCTCTAACCAGTGAGCCACACTTCTCCACACTATACATAAAAGGAAGCTAATTTACTACAGTAGGTGTTAGCCACATGTAAATGTTTGACAGTAGCCAAGAAGATGAATAAATATTTTGTTAACTTTAATGCCAGGCAGCTGCCCAATCACCACTCTATAGAAAGCGGCATGACCTGCACTCAACAAACAACTGCATATATGTGGTCACAGTCATACAGTACAATGGTGCAAATAAACCAATCCCTAGTGTAGCCACAAGCTCAGAGCAGCACGTTAAGTTAGGCCTGCTGACACCGCACTCAACTGCAAACAGGATCACAGTTGAGCACAGAGTCCAAAGGCACAATAACTGCGATATATGGTACAAGTCGCAGTGACATCCTCCAGGTATCCTGCCTATCGCCGTTAATTTTCAATATTCAAATCCGTCCAATGTAGAAGTTTACCAGATCCTTTGAGCTGAAGGCAGTTTCCTATGCCTATGACACTCGAATGAATGAGAATTCCAGTCGTGCGGCATTGATTTCCGACCATTGAAGTTTTAGACCGTTCTGGCAACCTTAATTACCATACAAAATACAATACTGCAAGACTCCAACCGGATGGTGGATGTCTCCAACTCTTCAAATATTCTAGACAATCTTACTCAACACAAGACTCCAACCGGATGGTGGACGTCTATGATACCTCTTTAGGATTCAGTCAAGGATACCTCTTTAGGATCTAGTCTAGGATACCTCTTTAGGATCCCTACTATGTCCTTTTAATTAATAGGACGAACGGATTCCCATCTCCTGCAGGACATCCGCACCGGATCTCCGTTAGTCATTACGCATCTCTAGAATCCAATTATCGGATTCCTAGTTCGTGTGGCTGTTCGCATCGTTTCTCACAGTCCTGAGGAAGACACGCCTTTAAGCTTGACCAACTGAGCAATTCCCGGGTCGAAACCTTAACGATATGATCATTCATGTCCATACAGTCTCCTTGACCCGACTTAAAAAAAAAAAAAAATCACTATTGGGTCTTGTGAATTCATTTTACAAAATTGGATATAGGACAGAAACATTTACAAAAAATCATACATTTATGTCACATAGGTCATGTATATAGCCTATCACTGACTTCACTTGTCACTTTATGTCACCTAAATTCACAATAGTCTCCTTCTTTGTTTTGCCGCAATTTAATTGTGCCTGTGACAGCCATATTGGATTCTTTTGCAAACCAGAAAAGAGTAAAAATACCCTCCTCACAACTTATGTCTTTTTTGGTATGCTCTTATCGTAAATATACGGTCTTAAAATGTCATTTATTGAAAAGTTAATTTAGGATATATGACTGCTTTTGTATTTGATTACATATAACACAGCAATTGTATTACCCAACAGAATCAATTGTTGATTATAGAGGACACTCAGAACCTCATCAGATTTGATCAGTTGGCCCCCATCTCAGCTATGAGAGTGAAGGATGGACTTACATCCAGTGGATGAACTCTAAAATATGAAATTAACTCAACATAGGCAAAAGTGACAGCCATCTCTTGGGAGAAGACTACGCCTGATGGTGCAACACACTGTCGCAAATATGCCTGTGGACACATCCAAATGCAGTTCACAAAGCAAAGGTTTTGTGAATCACCCTCAATTCAGATTCTTAGTTTAGTTTAGTTTATGCATTTATAGCGCGCGTAATTCACCGTCAGACGGTCTCAGAGCGCGAACAGATGTACCCAGACAAGAATGCAGTGTCAAGCAGAGCTCATGGGAGGTGATTTAGAATACCAATGTTTTGAGGCTTTTCCTGAAGGATCGGTAGTTATTATCAGCTCTGAGTGACATTGGGAGGGAGTTCCATAGATCAGGAGCGAGTTTAGAAAAACTGCGATCTCCATTCCTCACTGTGCGAACTTTAGGGACACATAGAAGGTTTTTGTCAGCCGATCTGAGGGTTCTGGTCGGAAGATAGCTAGTTAGTTTTTTCTTCAAGTAGGCAGGTCCCTGGGCATGAACTGACTTGCGTACCAAGCAGCAGATCTTAAATTTTACCCTTTTCCTCACTGGCAACCAGTGGAGCTTAGTGAGGGTAGGGGCAGAAGGGGTGCGAGGAGGCAAGTTAAGAGTCAGTCTGGCTGCTGTGTTTTGCAGCACCTGCAACTTTGTCAGTGCTCCTTCGTTGATGTTCGCAAGCAGTGCATTCCCATAGTCAAGGCGACTAATTATGAGGCCTTGGATGAGGGGTTTGCGACAGTCTATGGGAAGCCACCTAAAAATCTTCCTGAGGCTTTTCATGATTCCAAAGCTCGTCTGGACTACCTGGTTGACGTGTGGTGACATAGATAGTGTATCATCTAATAGGATGCCGAGGTTCTTCACAGTTTCCTTGGGCATTGGACACTGCCCTAGCTCGTTTGGCCACCAATCGGCTGACCAAGTCTTCTTTGCCGGGCCAAAGAGCATGATCTCAGTTTTAGCCGTATTCAACATGAGATAGTTCTTAGCCATCCAGGTGTTTATGGCTATTCATGCAGTTGCTAAATCTGGTTAGGACATCTAGCAAATTATGTCCCCACTTAATCAAGATTTGGGTATCTTCGGCATAAGATACCGTATCGAACCCAAAGCTTCTAATAATATTTGCTAGAGGGGAGAGGTAAACATTGAAAAGGGTGGGGCTGAGTATTGAGCCCTGGGGGACTCCCTTATCATTCTCCACCATGTCAGATAGGAAAAGGCCTATTTTGACTCTAGATCGTCTGTCCTTGAGATAGCTCTTGATCCAGCTAAGGGCATGGCCCCCGACACCAATCTCTTCCAGCCTCTCTAAGAGTATGCTGTGGGAGATGGTGTCGAAGGCTGCCGACAAATCGAGCAGGATGAGAATCGCAGATTGCTTGGAATCAAGAGCTAGTCTGATGTTGTCCACTATCTCTACAAGAGCCGTCTCCGTGCTATGGGACGCTCTGAAGCCTGATTGAGATGTATCCAGGATGCCGTTATCCTCTAGAAATTTGGTCATTTGAGCGTTAATGGAAGCTTCCATGATCTTACTAAAAAGTGGAAGCAGGGCGATGGGGCGATAATTTATCGATTGGTTGGGGTCAGCATTGGTTTTTTTCAGGATGGGTTGGATCAAAGCTTCCTTCCAAACGGAGGGGACAGTAGCTTGGCTAAGTGATACATTAAAGATGTTGGTTACGATTGGCACCAGTGCGGGGCCAAGTTTGGTCAGGATCTTCCAATAATGCAAAGCTCTTTGCGTGGTGCTAAACAGGTATATAAGCACACAGTAATTTAAACCCCCCAGTGATATAATAAGCATCTTTTGCGGTGACGTTAGTAATGTTAAACTTATGGTTTAAGCAGTAATGAGGATGACTACGGATTTGTGTAAAGTTGATGCATACAGAGTCTAACTAGCACTGGCCCCGAGATCGCTTGCATTGATAATGTTTTTTTTAAAAAAAGGGCTGTAGTAACATTGGTACTATTTTATAATAATATATTATTCATTATTATTCGTTTTTCAGCTACCCCTGACGAAGGGCTGGACTATAGCCCGAAATGCATTGGGTTCTATATAAAATAAAAAGATTGCTGCTCTGAACATTTTTTGTGCATTTAAGATCTTATTTACAAAAGAGGTCCGGATGGGCACATTGAAATACGAGAAGTTACTTACATGCAGTGCGAGAATCATGTGGATTGGTTAAAAGTGACAACAACGTAAAAACAAGAAAAGACAAACAATGTATAAAATGTGAAATGGTGAAACGAGTTTAAATGAAGCTGGATTTGATATCCCCCCGAGCAGTGCACCTGGGAGTGGAGTATGTGCATGCATGCTCCCCATATGTTTATACTTTTCAGTGTATTCGGGCTTGCACAATCCCAGGGACGCACGCATTTGTGTAAATATTTTGGTTGGAAGAAACATGGATTAAAATAGATCAATATTGGAGTGCGGACCACCACCAATGTTCAGGATCTGAACGGAAGCAACGTCGTTGGGAGAGCCTGATTTAGCTTTATTCAGCCTGATATTTACCTCTTCCTCTGTGATTGGATTGAACTTAATGAGCTTGTAGTCGCAAGGAGAGTTCAGAGGATTGAAGGGTTCATTCTGGATTGCCCGCACCCTGTCAATGGGTTCATTGGGAAAGGTCCTATGGATGGCATCGATTTTATCCTTAAAATATGAGGCAAGTGTGTCTGCCCATTTCTGAGATTCAGGGGTAGAAAGTTGGCATTGCAGGGGAGAAGTAAATCCTTTCACTATAGCGTATAGTTCCTTGTGTGAATTACCTGCCTTCCTTATCTTTTCACTGAGATATGTTTTTTTGGCCAGGGCAATGTTGTTCAAATATCTTTTATGAAGGGATTTATAGAGGGTTTTATTTTCGTTAGTCTTGGTCTTCCTCCATCTGCGTTCTGCTACCCTGGCTTCTTGTTTATTTTGCTTTAACTCTTCTGCAAACCAGGGGAGCTTTATTCGAGGGGCATTTTATTTGTCGTTTAGGCGCTATGATGTCCAGAGCGTTGACTATAGCTCCATCCAAGTCGGAAACAATTTTATCAATGGGGGATTCAGAACCCAAATCAGGTGGAGTAAATATTTCCGCAAACTCGGTGACATTGATGTTTTTCCACGGACGGCAGGATTTTAGGTTCTTGTTGTGAGATGATACCCTTTCATAACTTTGTATTTCGAAATTAATAAGACTGTGGTCAGACCAAAGAATAGGCACTAGATCTATCAGTCTGGATTGTTGGGCGTTGGCACACACTACATCCAGCGTATGTCCAGCTTTATGTGTCGGGCCTGTCTCTAACATCCTTAGATCCAAAGAGTGGAAACTATTTATTAGCTCCACTGAATGAGGATCTTGGGTCAGCTCCAAGTGATAGTTAAAATCTCCCAATAATAGGAAGTTAGAGCTGGTCAAAACATGAGGGGCTATAAGCCCGACCAGCTTGGTAACAAAATTGGCTTTGGCGTCTGGTGGTCGATATACTAGAGCACCTTTCCAAGAGGTATTATTACCAATTTTGAGCAAGAAGATCAGAAACTCGCCTTCCGCTATCTGGTGTGAGTCAATGATACTAACTTTTAGCCCAGCTTTGTGAATAATCGCAAGCCCTCCACCCCTTTTTATTGTCCTGTCAAGATGGCATATTTTATAATCCTCGGGTAAGGCCAAGGCAATATCCGGTAGAGATGACTCCTCTTCTATTTCTGCACAAACTGACTGCGTTACTGCATTATGTTTCTAGATGATCCACATGCTTAAGCAGGTCCTACATGTCATTGTGTGGCAACAGCTCTGGTATATCTCGGTTAGACTACTACAATAGTATTCCAGGAGATCTACTGCCCAAATTGAAGTTCACCCAGAATGTGGCTGGTTTTCAAGTTATGCAAATGTGACCATAGCTCGAATACACTCGGCTTTTACACTGGCTCCCTGTTAAAAATGGTCCAGTTTAAGGCAGTATGTATTGTACACAGGAATATCTATAAGGTAGAACCTCTTGATCCCATATATCTCCAACCCTCTCTGTGTTCAACTCACCACCTCCAGGTCACCGTTCCTTGTTTGAACAAAGGGCAGCCCTGGGGGCTTACTGGAAAAGCCTGGTCTTCAGCTTCTGGCAAACGTCAAGTAGAGAGAAGGCTCTGATGTGTTGTGAAAGGTTGTCTGGCTCTGCCCATTTATGAATCAATCAATCATGACATTTGTATAGCGCGCTACTCACCCGGAAGGGTCTCAAGGTGCTGGGGGAGAGGGGTCCGCTACTGCTCGAAAAGCCAGGTCCTGAGTAGCATCCTGAAGGTGAGATGGTCCTGGGTTAGCCGAAGGTGGATGGGGAGGGAGTTCCATGTCTTGGCTGCCAGGTATGAGAAGGATCTTCCTCCGGCGGTGGCTCTGCGGATGCGTGGAACGACGGTGAGTGCGAGGCTGGTCGACCGTAGCTGTCGGGTGGGCGTGTAGAAGGTCAGGCGGTTGTTGAGGTACTTGGGGCCTTGGTCGTGGAGAGCCTTGTGTGCGTGGGCGAGGAGTCTGAACGTGATCCTCTTGCTGACGGGGAGCCAGTGCAGGTCTCTCAGGTGGCCGGAAATGTGGCTGTGTCAGGGGATGTTCAGAATGAGTCGTGCGGATGCGTTCTGGATGCGTTGGAGTCTTTTCTGGAGTTTGGCTGTGGTTCCTCCGTCGAGGGGGTTTCCATAGTCCAGTCGGCTGGTGACGAGTGCCTGGGTGACCGTCTTCCTGGTTTCGGTGGGGATCCATTGGAAGATCTTTCGGAGCATGCGTAGGGTGTTGAAGCACGATGAGACGGCGTTGACTTGTCTGGTCACCGAGAGGGAGGGGTCCAGGATGAAGCCCAGGTTACGTGCGTAGTCCGTTGGCTTGGGTGCGGTGCCCAGGGCCGGAGGCCACCAGGAGTCGTCCGAGGCGGAGGGCGATGACCCCAGGATGAGGACTTCCGTCTTGTCTGAGTTCAGTTTCAGGCGGCTGTTCTTCATCCACTCGACGAAGTCTCTCATCCCTTCGTGTAGGTTGGTTCTGGCGGTGGCTGGGTCGTTGGTGTGAGAGAGGATCAGCTGGGTGTCGTCGGCGTAGGAGATGATGTTGAGGTTGTGTTGGCGTGCGAGGGGGCTCATGTAGACGTTGAAGAGGGTGGGGCTGAGTGATGATCCCTGTGGTACGCCGCAGATGACTTCTGTGGCCTCGGATCTGAACTGGGGGAGGCGGACTCTCTGGATTCTTCCGGCGAGGAATGAGATGATCCACTCCAGTGCCTTCTCTTGGATTCCGATGTTGCTGAGGCACTGCACTAGGGTGCGGTGGCAGACAGTGTCGAACGCTGCGGAGAGGTCCAGGAGGATGAGGGCCGCTGTTTCCCCGGTGTCCAGCAGGGATCTGATGTCGTTAGTGGCTGCGATGAGGGCAGTCTCGTGCTGTGGTGGACTCGGAAGCCGGACTGCGAGTGGTTGAGGGATCCATTAGTCTCGAGGAAGGCGGCCAGCTGTCTGTTGACGGTCTTCTCGATGACTTTGGCCGGAAAAGGGGAGGAGCGAGATGGGGCTGAAGTTCTTGAGGTCGGTGGGGTCCACTGTAGGTTTTTTCAGGAGGGCGCTGAGCTCGGCGTGCTTCCAGCTTTCCGGGAAGGTGGCGGTGTTGAAGGAGGCGTTGATGACGTCCTGGAGTTGGGGTGCGATGATGGAGTCGGCCTTGTTGAAGACGTGGTGGGGGCAGGGGTCGGTTGGGGATCCGGAGTGGATGGTGTTCATCGTGCGAGTGGTGTGTTTGGTGCTGACCGGAGTCCAGGCACAGAGGGTGGTGGTGGGGGGCATTGGTTCGGTGGTTGGGTGCATGGTTGGTGTGCCGAAGCTGTTGTGTATTTCGGCGATCTTGTGGTGGAAGAACGAGGCGGGTGAGTCGCAGAGGTCTTGCGAGGGAGCGATGTTGTTTCCGGCGCTGGGGTTGGAGAGCTCTTTGACGATGCTGAAGAGTTCCTTGCTGTTGTGGGCGTTGGTGTCCAGTCGTTCTTTGAATGCTGTCTTCTTGGTGGTGCGGATCAGCTGGTGGTGTTTGCGGGTGGCGTGCTTCAGGGCAGTCATGTTGTCTGCGGTCTGGTCGTTGCGCCATGCTTTCTCGAGGGTGCGGCAGTTCTTCTTGGAGTCCTTAAGTTCGTCGGTGAACCAAGAGGCTTTCTTGCTTCTGTGTCCGCTGGGAGGGGTCTTCAGTGGTGCGAGGTCGCCTGCGCAGTTGGTGATCCACTGTGTGAGGGTGTTGGCTGCTTTGTTGGGGTCAGCTGTGCTGGCGGGAGCGTTCTGGCTGAGGGAGGTGGTGAGCTGGTCGGCGGTGATCTTGTTCCAGTTCCTGCGAGGAATCTGTTGCGGGTGGTGGTGGGTCCTGGTTCTTCTGAAGCTGAAGTGGACGCAGCTGTGGTCAGTCTAATGAAGTCCGGTGGAATGGCTAAAGGAGATGTACTTTCTGGAGGAGAAGACTGGGTCAAGCGTGTGGCCGGCGTAGTGGGTGGGGGTGTTCACCAGTTGTTTGAGTCCGAGGGTGGCGAGGTTGTCCAGCAGGGTGGTGGTGTTGTTGTCCTTGTTGTTCTCCAGGTGGAAGTTGAGGTCCCCTAGGAGGATGTAGTCGACGGAGGGGAGGGCGTGCGGGCTGACGAAGTCTGTGATGTCTTCGCTGAATTGTGTGCGTGGTCCCAGGGGTCTGTAGATGAGGGTGCCTCTGAGGGTGGTCTTGGGGTCAGTGTGTATCTGGAAATGGAGGTGTTCGGCGGCGGTGAAGGTGTTGTCGGAGCTGGTTGTGATGCGGATGGTGTTCTTGTGTACGATGGCGATGCCTCCTCCCGTCTGGTTGACGCGGTCCCTTCGGGTGATCTTGTATCCGTCCGGGATGATGATGGCGATGTCGAGCGCTGAGGAGGCGTTCATCCAGGTTTCAGTGAGAAGGCGACGTCTGGTGATGTTGTGTCGAGCAGGTTCCAGAGCTCGACAGCATGTGTGTGGACGGAGCGGGTGTTGAGCAGGATGCACTTGAGGTGGTTGCTGCTGGTGCTCGGCTTGGCGGGTGCGGTTCAGGTCCGGAGGCAGGTGAACTTGCAGGCTTGGCAGGTGAAGGGTCCGTGGGTGCGTTTCGGGGTGGCTCGGTAGCAGGCGGGGTTCCGGCGGGCATTGAGTGCTTGGAGGGTTGCGGCATCATAAGTTTGTCGGGTGCACTGGCATCGACGAGGACCAGGGGTTCGGGTTCTGGCGCTGGGCGCGGACGGGCTTGCCTTTGGCACGCCTTCGGCGCGTCCGCTGCGCGGTCGCTCTGAGGGCATCATAAGTAAGGAGCCGGGAGGGAAGAGCAGCTGGGTGGCGGGAGCGGGGCGGCGAATGGGCTGGAGGGGGGGGCCGCACGGAGGCAGCGGCGGGAAAAGGAGACTGGAGGTGGGCGGCTCAGCGGTGGCTGGGTCGTCCGAGCGACAGAGAGCGGCAAAACAGCGGAAAACGAGCGAGGCAGGAAGCAGCAGTGCGTGGAGCGACCTCGCCTAGTTACAGGCTCAGCGGTCAGTGTCTTTTCCCAGTGTGTCCCATCCAGTCCAGCCTTCAGATCTGTCTAGATTGCTACGCACTGCCTCCAGTGCCAGGGTCTGCCTAGTTTCCATCTCTTTTCAGTTTTCCTGGCTCTGCCCAGTCCTATCCTCCATCTGTGAACTCAGTCTGTCAGTCGCTGCACAGTCTCCAGTTCTGCCTGGTTACAATCGCTCACCCCTCTGTCCACTCTGAATGGTTCTGCTCAGAGTGCTAGCCTCTGCTCAACCCACACTCTACACAGCCTCGAGCTCGGTCTCTGCAGGAAGAGGTGTGGTGCAGCGGCCAGGGTGGCTGACTCCGGAACACGGGGGCTCATGGTTGGATCGCTGGCGGCAGGTTAGCCCAGCACCTTGTGACTGAGCAATACCTCGCTTAATCTTCCCGCCGCCCCCCAGCGCCGGGACACCTCTCCGGAGGCAGCAATGCGCTTTACAAATGCTGGTATTTAATTTATTTAATTTCTGTTAGCCTCTGCCCTGTCCAAAGACCAGCTTAGTCTGCCAGCCTTAGTCTGGTCCAAGCCCTACAAATACACCCACATCTGCCCGGCCCAGTCTCTGCCTCCAGTCTGTCAGACCTGGTCCAGGATACAGCCCAGCATCTAGCATGCCAGCTTCTGCCAAGTTCCCAGCAAAGTTCAGTGTACCAGGCTCTGCCCAGATTGACAGATTCTAACCAGTCTTCATCCCCTGTCAAGACTGCCAACCTCTGCCTAATGTCCACCTCTGTCCTTACCCAGTCCCCGGTCTATCAGGATAGGCCCAGGCTCTGCTTCCACTTGGCCAGCCTCTGTCCAGACCCCAGCTGTATCTCTAACCAGTCTGTCAACCTCTGCCTAGTCCCAGCTCTGTCTGGGCCTCATTTAGTTCAGCAGCAGTGCCCAGTACGCCAGGTATGTAGAGTTTCCAGCTCTGCCCAGTCGGCAACCCTAGCCCCCTGCTCTGCCGCCCAGACCATAGCTCTGTCTGTACCAACTCTGTCATCTCCTGCCCAGACTTCACCTGCGCCTCCAGTTAGTCCCAGCTCAGGTTCTGCCTCCAGTATGCCAGACTTCAACCAGTCTCCACCTCTATCCAGAATCCAGCTCCCTCTGTATCAAGTCTAGCTGCCACTGCCCAGTCCCCTAGTTCGATACAGCCTCCATCTGGTCTCCAGATCTGTCTCTGCCCAGTCTACCAACCACCATCTCTGTCTGGACTTCACCTAGCTCTTTAGTAGCTTTGCCCAGTATACCAGGCCTACCCAGTTCCCAGCAGCTCTGTCTAGTTGTCCAGCCTCTGTTCAGCTTCCACCTATGCCTCCGGTCCGCCAGCCCCCACTGAGGCTCTGCCTCCAGTCTCCCAAACTTTACCTATGCTGTCGGCTCTTGCTGTCTCCAGTTCTGCGCAGTCTTCAGTCGCTACCCATCCTCCAGCTCTGGGTCTGTCCTGTCTGCCATCTTCTACTCACCACCCATTCCATCTTGACCTCACGTAGTTCTTCAACAGAACTGCCCAGTATGACAGGCTTGCCCAGTTTGCAGCTCCCCAGCACTTCCCAGTATGCCAGGTGCGCCCAGTGTCCAACTCCCCCGAGTCTGCAGCCTGGGGGAAGCTGGAAACAGGCAGACCTTGGATACTGAGCAGTGATGTTGAGATCCAGATGGAGCTCCTGTCCAGTCCCATCTGCTGTCTGTAGCCAGTCTGCCAAACTAAGCCCACTTCCACCTCTGTCGCCAGTCAGCAAACACAAGCTCAGTGTCTGCCTCCACCCTGCCAGACTCCATCTCTGCTCAATCTTAGCCTTGCTCAGTCTAGAGCCTCTACCCAATCGCCAGCTGTCTCTGCCCAGTCTGCCAGCCACCGCCCATTCGGCCAACCTCTGCCCACCACCAGTTTCATCGGGATCTCACCTAATTCTTCTGGAAGCAATGCCCAGTATAGCAAGTGTTTAGCTTTGCAAGGTCAGCCAGCCTGACTGGAACCCATGTTTTCCTTTACCCAGTACGCCAGACCCTGACCAGTCTGCCAGCCACAGATCCCTCTGTACACATGATTCCCATCCCTCACAGCCCACCGACGTCTTACCTAGCTCTTCAGGAGCAATGCCCAGAATGCCAGGACTACCCTGGCCCCACCTCTTCCAGTCTTCTAGCTCATGCCCTGTCTGCTAGTTCTCCTAGCCTCTGATCTAGCCCCCTCTGTGCCACGTCTGTCAGTTCCTCACCTAGATCTTCAACAGCACTGCCCAGTGTACAATGTCTGCCAGCCTCTGCCAAGTCCCCAGCTTTGTATCTGCCCATTTTCCAGCTGAACCCAGTATGCCAGCTCCTGCCAAGTCTACCTGGTCCTCAACTCTGCCCAGGCTCCCCCGGATCTTGCAGAGCACTGCCCAGTATGCCAGGGCTGCCGGTACACCAGTCCCTAACCAGTCTGAGAGTACCCTGGGTTTGGCCTGGACTCACAAGCCAGGCCTACCCACTGTGCCAGCTCCCTCTGTGCCCACTTTGCCAGCTCCCCCATCCTCGCCTGTTTATTCTGCCACCCTGCCCAGTGTGTCAGCACCCTGGTCTCTCTGTATCTACTGTGCAAGTCTCACCAGGTTCTTCAGCAACACTACCCAGTCTGCCCGTCCCCCAGCTTCGCCTGGGTCTCACTTGGTTCTTCAGCAGCACCACACATTATGTCCGGTCTGTTCGGTGTCCAGCTCTGTTCAAGGCTCCAACCTCTACTCATTCTGTCAAGCCTGCCATCTAGCTCTCTACCCACTCGGCCACACGCCCAGCCACATTCTAGTTCTTCAGGATCACTGCCCAGCGTACCAGCACCCTCTGTACCAACCCTGCCAGCCCCCACAGCCTCACCTAGTTCCTCAGCAGCAGTGCCCGCCTCCTTTGTACCAACCCCCCTCCCCCACAAGCCCACCTGGTTCCACAGCAGCACTCCCCTCCCCCACCGCCCCCCATCACCTCGTTTCTCAGTAGCACTCGCCTGGTTCCTCAGCAACAGTGTTCAGTATGCCAGGCCTGCTCAGTGTGCCCGCACTCAGGTCTCTCTATACCCACTGTACAACCCACACCGGGTTCATCAGCAGCATTGCTCAGTCTGTCAGTCCCCCAACTTCGCCTGGGTCTCACTTGGTTCTTTAGCAGCACTGCCCAGTATGCCAGGTCTGCTTAGCAGATCAACCTCTACCCAGTCAGTCAAGGCTGCGTAGTGTGAAATCTCCCTCTGTACCAACTCTGCCAGCCTCCACAGTCTCTTAGTAGGAGCCCCAGCCTCCTATGTGCCAACCCCCTAGCCCTTACCCGGTTCCATAGCAGCACTCCCCGATACCCCCACCCTTCGTTCCTCAGCAACAGTATCCAGTATGCCAGGCCTGCTCAGTGTGCCAGCCGCCAGCCCTTTCTGTGCCCTCCTCCTCTCACCTGGTTCTTCAGCAGCATTGCCCCTTCACCTGGTTCCTCAGCAGCACTGCCCCCAGCCCCCTCTGTGCCCCCACACCTGGATCCTCAGCAGCACTGACCGCCCCTCTCCTCTCACCTGGTTCCTCAGCAGCATAGCAGCCAGCCCCCCTATGTCCCCCCTGCCCCCCTATCTGGTTCTTCAGCAGCACAGTCCCTTCAGCAGCATTGCCTTCCAGTACCCTCTGTGGCCCCCCACCCCCCAGCCCAGCTCATCTCACCTGGTTCCTAAGCAGCATTGCCCTCCCCCCAAGCCCCCTCACCTGGTTCCTCATCAGCATTGCCCCACTAGCCCCCTCTGTGCCCCTCACCTGGTTCTTCAGCAGCTCTTCCTCCAGCTGCTGGTAGTGGTTGCCCCAGACCTGCAGGTGCAGGGGGTATCTTTCTGCCACCCACGTCATGGCGCCTGCATCTTCTGCTCTGCTGAGTGGGGAGCGTCCTGAAGGGGGGGGGGATCTCACCCAGGTGGGGGGTGGTCGTGGGAGGGGTCTTTGGAGAGGGGGGGGTTATTCGGGCCCACTGTGCACCTGCCGCAGCGGCCGGGCCTCTGCTCTGCGGCCCCGGAAGAGCCGCACCGGGGGCCGGAAGTGCCGCCCCCACGGACGAGAAGAGGGGGGGGGGGGTTAGAATGGACGAATCAGCAGAATGAAGCCGCAGAGGGGGCGGGAGCGGCGCGCGGGCGGATAACCCGGAAATGGCGCTGCGGCCCGCGGGCGGAAGTCTTTATTGACGGGGTGACCCGGAGGGGTGGGGTGTACCGGGGGCGGGAGGGGGTGCACCGGGTGTGTACCGGCGGAGGGGGGTGGGGAGGGGTATGTTGTCAGCTGCGCCCCGCGGGAGTGGGGGGCGCCACCAAGCACCTCCGGGTCACCATGGAAACGGCGGGGCCGCCCCTCCCGTGCCGCAGGGGCCGCCGCAGCTCCTCAACTGTCACCGGGCCTGGGCGCAGCCGGGCTTTGTGTGTCAGGGGAGGGGCGAGGAGGGGAGGGACCGAGGGAGGAGTGAGAGAGGCAGGAAGGAGGGACAGAGGGTGGAGGGACTGATGGAGTGTGAGAGACAGAGGGAGGGAGAGGGACTGATAGAGTGAGGGAGGCAAGGACTAAGGGAGTAATGGAGGAGAGACTGAGGAAAGAGAGAGAGGCAGGAAGGAGGGACAGAGGGAGGAGGAACTTTAGGAAGAGAGGAGGGACTATTGGAAGGAAAGAGGGATTGCAGAGAGGAAAGAGGGACTGATGGAGTGAGGGAGGAGAGAGTGAGGGAGGAAAGAGTGAGAGAGGCAGGAAGGAGGGACAGAGGGAGGCAGATAAAGATTGAGGAGAGACTAAGGGAAGCAGGAAGGAGGGACTGAGGGAGGAGGAACTTCAGGAAGAGAGGAGGGACTATTGGAAGGAAAGAGGGATTGCAGAGAGGAAAGAGGGACTGATGGAGTGAGGGAGGAGAGAGTGAGGGAGGAGAGACTGAGGAAAGAGTGAGAGAGGCAGGAAGGAGGGACAGAGGGAGGCAGATAAATATTGAGGAGAGACTAAGGGAAGCAGGAAGGAGGGACTGAGGGAGGAGGAACTTCAGGAAGAGAGGAGGGACTATTGGAAGGAAAGAGGGATTGCAGAGAGGAAAGAGGGGCTGATGGAGTGAGGGAGGAAAGAGTGAGAGAGGAAGGAGAGCCAGAGGGAGGCAGAAAGGAGGATCTGAGGGAGTGTAGAGAGACAGAGTGAGGGAGGAGATTTAATTTTTAATTTCTCCCCCCCCACATCAGGCATCGCTAGCTTCCAGTCCGTCATGCTGTTTATCCGCGATTGGATGAATGCGAACCACCTCAAACTCAACTCGGATAAAACAGAGCTGGTTCTAACTGGGGGCAGCGGCAACCCTTGGTCTCCCTCCTTTTGGCCCCTTTCCCTTGGTCTCCCTCTCACTCTGTCAAGACCCTCGGAATCACACTTAATCATCATCTCACACTTCATTCCCACATTAGTTCTGTTGTCTCCTCTTGTTTCTTTACCCTGCGTATCATTAGGAAAATATCCAGTTTTTTTTCTTTCCCTGCACTTAAACTGATCGTAATGACCATGGTCCTAACTAAGATCGACTTTGGCAACATCATCTACAAGGCGCCCCTGCCTTGCACTTCAACGTCTCCAGCTGGTGCAGAACCAGGCAGCCCGACTGGTATATGGCCTATCTAAATCCCATCACTCCTCTCCTCTCCTCCTTTCTCTTCATTGGCTTCCTATCAAACAACGGGCCCTCTTCAAACTTGGATGCCTTACTTTTCAAGCTCGGGCGGGCACGGTTTCTGCCTTTATCAACTCTGCCATTACCAACTACTGCCCCCCTAGAGATCTTCGTTCATCCACCAAATCTCTATTAGTCATCCCCCACTTCAAGAAACAATGATCGGGAGGCCAGAAATTTTCGGTCCTGGCACCCACCTTTTGGAACACTCTTCCGCCCTCAGTCAGACACTCCCCTTCCTATATGGAGTTTCGCAAGGCCCTCAAAACTTTTTAGTTCCAGCAAGCTTTCAGCCCCTAGTACTTGTGTCCTTTCAGCTCAGTGTTCCCCCCAGCGCCAAGAAACTGCATAGTGAACGAGCGCTCTATAAATCCTTAAAAATTCAAATTGAATGAGGTTGGAGGGACTGATGGAGTGACGGAGGAGAGACTGAACGAGGGAGGAGAGCCCAAGAGAGGCAGGAAAGGAGGGACTCGGGGAGGAGCAACTTCAGGGAGGGAGAAGGGCGTCATGGCAGGAGTGAGGGAGAAGAGAGACAGAGCGAGGGAGGAGATACTGCGGGAGGACGGACTAAGAGAGGAGGGACTGCAGGGAGGGAGAAAGGACTGATGAAGGAGGGACTGGGAACTTAAGGCTTTTCCTAACAGCTCTTTCCGCACTTTTGAATGCCTATCCCTTGAACTTCAATTGCACCACCGCTCACCCCTCAAATTCCATTTACTCCAATACTCGTTTTTTTTTTTATTGAAGAATAAGGATAAAAATAAAGACAATACAATAAATCTTTAAAGGTACAAATGAACAAATTCTTGGTATCATGACACTTACAATAATCAAAAAGCAAATCAAGGGAAGAAGATAAGAAAAGGGAGAGAGAGAAAGAGAGGGAGAGGAGAGAAAAGATAGAGGAGAAGAGAAAAAAGAGGTGAGAAGAGAGAGGACAGGTGTATCCATAGGGCAATAGTAGTTGGTTTACCCAGACTTGGCACGCTGTGGGCGACCAATACTCGTAAAGTGACAATCAGATCATCGTGGGTGACTTCAATCTCCACTGGGGCTAGTCTCAAGACTCCTCTGCGAATTTGCAGGCCACCTTCCTCTCTGCAAACTATCTTATCCAACACTGCACAGAAACAACACACTCTAAGGGCGCAATCCTGGACCTTGTCATTTCGAAAAGAGGCATGCTTACTATCGCTACCCCCTTTTCATGTAGACTGGTCATCCCATTCTCTCTTCACCTATCACAATCTATAACTCTCTGCCAACCTAAGAGGGCTACCTCCTGGTTCCGTGACCTCGGCACCCTCTGTGAATCGGCTTTGCTTTCACTTCTAAGGCTAGACCTGAACCTAGATGTTAACAAACTCACCTCCCAATGCCTCACAGTCCTTGCAGTCGAAATCAATAACATCGCTCCTCACCAAAGCAAAAAGAAAAGGCCCACTCCCTCAGCACCTTGGTTCAACAAATCCCTCTATGAAGAAAGGAAGTACCTAAGATTCCTGGAGAAACAATGGAGACAAGCGCCCTCCACCGATAATTTGGCCATGCTTCGTTCAGCAAGATCAGAGTACCACAAGCCTATCTTCCTGGGAAAAGCGGCGCACTTCAGAACCCTCCTCGACTCAGCCAAGAATAGACCCAAAGGGGAGGAGCCAAGACGGCGGCCAAAATGGCCGCATAGACGCCGCTCGCCCTCACCTCCCACACTATCTTGGCGTCGATCCTGCATCCCGACTGCGGCCAAGCATGGCTGAATGTCCGTGGAGCCCGGCAATGTTACTCCGGCACGAAATCCGCCCCTGATGGCCGAGATCCATCGCTCCGAACTTTCAGGCCCCTGCATTGAGTGAGCCGGGGCCTCGAGTGGCGCTGCAGCCGGCGCGCGGCTGAACAACAACGGCCCCGAGCGGCCATCTTTGCCCGGTGATCCAGACCGGGACTTTTGAATGGACGCAGCCCGAGACGGCTGCTCGGGGATTGGCGCTGGCACCCCGGAGCAACCCAACAAAGAACACCGTTGCCTGCCATTGACCGTCAGCTCAGCTACACCTACCAACACACGACTAGACTTCGCCCTACCCCATGGATTGACGGCGACCGATGGACCTCCCTGCAATGCTGCTCTGAGGAAACGCTCGGATGCGCCCAGTGAGTGTTTTGCAATGCGGTGGGTGTTTCTGGTCTCTAATGTGCCTGCTACGACTTGCTAGTGTGTTGTGGACGGCGATCGACTTCCTGGCTACCGGTGGGGCTTGTTCCTTTGCCTGTTTTGGGGTCCCCTACAAGAGAGGCGCGCTACGTTGACCCGAGCAGAGGCGATGGAACCCATGATGCGAGACGTCCTACTGGCCCTTATAGATTTGCACTCCGCATTGAGGTGTCGCTGGATGCCCGTTGATGACTTGCAGATGGCGGTGATGTGTCCAATGGCATACGGCCAAACTGTTGATCCGAAGCCCGACCTTTCCAGGTTTGCCGACGCTGAGGACCCCCTGAATTGCGTGCTATTAGATTGTGGACTTGGTGGGTCCTGCAGCCAAGCTTTTGTGTCTGCTGATTTTTTCACCCCCCAGCCGGCTATTACCGCTCCTGCCTTTCATTACCCTGTTTTCGCTACGGATAGCGAGTTATGGAGTTGCACTATAGCATTGACTTTTTTCCCTTTCCTCGCTGCTATATTGGCTCCAAAAGTGACTGTGGATTCATCGAACCTGCCTTCCCACAACGTGCGGCGCATTTCTACTTTGGCTCGGACCAGACAAGGCTGAACCTGGACTTTTTAAGTACCTGCTGGGTGCTCTTGGTGCCGGATTGTGACATGGCTTATGGCTGTGTCTTGGAGTGACTGGGATGGCTCTACAATGCTGTTTGCCCTCCATTACGGTGGGCTCACTTGTTTTTCAGGATGGGTGGGGGGGGCGTGTCTGGGGCCGGAGCTAGGCCCTCCTCCTGTTTTCCCTTTTTCGGGGCTCTTTGGGGCGATAGGCATGCCTATGGGGGGGTGGGCCGTGGCCTTCCGCTGCATGCAGGGTGGGGGTGGGGCGTGTTTTGTGTTTCTCTTTGTCTCTATGGCCCGCTTTTTCTTTCTTCTTTTCTTGTTCCTTCCTAATATATCTTCCTTTAATATCTCTTTATAGTTGGAGTCGGGGGTCTGGGTTCCTCGGGAGGATTATTGCTTGTGTCCTTTATGTTGCAAGATCCTGTTAATATTGCTTGCTTCGTTGGCGGGTTACTGTGACTCAGTGGATTGTTTTCGGACTTATATCCTCTTGTTGTTTTCCCAATGATGCACTCATTTGAAGGCTACTATCCTGTCACGAGAATAGCATGGTGAACAATGTCGTAATATTGCCTTTAGTCTGATCCTTCAACTTTATTTTAAACTGGACTCCTCCAACATCCTGTACCACTGCTGACAATTTTGCTCGTTAATCCTGATTTAATGTACCCGGTCTCGCCGGAGAACGCAGTGTCATTATCCTCTGTTGCGCGATGATTTGATGTCTGGATGTTATTGTTTAATGGCCTCTTGGCCTCTATTTGATTTGCACGCAATGTAATCCTGAGGTTTCCAAATAAAAATCTTTAAAAAAAAAAAAGAATAGACCCAAAAAACTATTCGATCTCATCAAGAATCCAACCTGCTCTCCCCCAACCTCCGAGTTGGAGGATTCTACAAAGAAAGCAGCGGATTCGCTATATTCTTTGACGAAAAAGTGAAATCCCTTGTGGATCAGGTCAGTCATCCTACCCCTCCAGAGGAGCGCAAATCCTTAGCCATTTGGCAGAACTTTGACCCCCGTCTCCAAAGATGCCCTTCTCAAATGCATCCTCGACACAAAGCCCTACAACCATTCTCTTGACCCCATCCCTAGTGCCATTGCCATTGACTTCTATTCCCATTCTCTGTCCTATTGGACCACTTTGGTTAACCTCTCCCTCGGTCAAGGCTCCCTTCCTGTTTCCTTCAAAACTGGGCAGGTCATCCCTCTGCTTAAAAAAACCCACTGCTGATGCGAATGACCTCAACAACTTCCGCCCCATTACTAACTTACCTTTTCTTACGAAAATCACAGAAAGATGTGTAGCGAAACAACTCTCCCGTCATATCAAGGAAAATGATCTTGACAATTTCCAGTCCGGCTTAGTTCAAAACTGCAGCACTGAAACAGCACTGCTGCAAGTGATTGATGACGCGCTGCGGATACTTGATTCTGGGGAGTCTTGTCTTCTTATTCTCTTTGACCTTTCTGCAGCCTTTGACACTGTCAATCACAACACTCTCATTAACACTCTTCAACAGAGAATGGGCATGGAGGGCACTGTGCTTAAATGGTTTGCTTCCTTCCACTCTGATAGATCCCAAATTATCAAAATAGCGAATAGTCTTTCATCTCCTTTGGCGGTAGGTCAAGGTGTTCCCAAGGCTCTATACTTGCACCCACATTGTTCAATCTCTATTTAGAACCACTGGGAAATCTCCGAATTAAATCCGGGATCCACTACTATCTCTATGCGGACGGCACTCAAATTTACCTCAAGGTTGCCGCCACTCACGATCTCTCCATTCTAAGCTCTACTCTCGACTCAATTCAACTCTGGATGTTTACTCATCAACTGATTCTGAATCCCTCTAAAACTGAATTCCTCCTCCTCTCCTCCTCACTTTCTCGTCCCCCGGTTCAATCATGGATGGATCAGATGGATCTACTTAACAATAACCCCATCTTTGCCGACAGCGCAAAATCCCTTGGTGTCATACTTGACATAAATTCCATTGCAAATTCTGCTCGATACCAACTGCGCCTTCTTTGGGGGATTCGTCGCTTCTTCCCGCAGCATGACCGTAAAACCCTGGTCCAATCGCTGGTTCTCTCCAGACTGGACTACTGCAACTCTCGTCTTACTGGCCTCCCTGTGAGAAGTTGGCCTGATAAGTGATATCCACTATTCTAGTGGGCACCCTGTATCAGTCCAAACAACCCTTATGGTGATGGTTGTAAAGTCAACCTTATTGACCAGCTATCCTAGTGGTAGCATGGACAGAGCAGTCTTAGGCTAAACTTCAAGAGGGCATGTGAAGCCAGCTGTTTTACCATATGTAATCCCTTTAATACCAAGTGAAAGGACACCACACAGGTTATATATAAAAATATATATGTATTTATTACGAACACAACCCTCTGAACTCTTTATGAGGTCAGAGGCATAAGCACATAACAAGATACTTAATTATCATACAATAAGTTGCACAAAATACAGTAGAGCCCTAGGGGCACGTAAAACCATATACTAAAATAGTGGTATAAAGACCATGTCACGAACAAAGGATAGGCCTAGGGCCTAGGGAATTGCTGGGGCTACGCTGTACTACCAAGAGTTAGGAAGCAGGAGACCCACCGGAGGCGTGTGCAGTGTCTTAACACACACACACACGAGTTACCATAGAGTTAGAATGGGAACGAAAGAATTGAAACCAAGTTCTTTTAGGGCACTTCCGGATGGACTAGGAGAAAGCTACTTGAAACTTAGACACTAGGATAGTCAACACTTTTCTGAATATTAAGGCTTTTTGGATGATATCCAGCCTTCCTTGGCCAAGAAACTTTTTATCCAGTTCAGACACGGCTCATTGCCACTGAGGGCTGTAACATACAAATGGCGGAACGCCCCCCCAACAACCAGTACTTGCCCGGGGTGTTCGAGCGGCAGAGAGACAGATATGCACGTTTTGCTCTTCTGCCCCACCTACGCTAGGGCAAGGGAGAAATGGATTTTGCAGCTATGCAGGCTAGGAGCTTTAGGGACTACAGCGAGGTCTTCAGGATTCTTAAATATGACACTACCCCCCCTGATAGTGTTCGCCACAGCTAGATTTCTTCAATCTATGTTGCATACAAGATGTGCAATACTAAAGCTGGAAGCTCATACTTCGCCCTAAGGGTTATTTTTAGGAGGTGTCATACCTTTTTATATATTTTTATATACTGATATTTTGGTGTTTTAACCAATGTTCTTAATATTTGCAGGAACTGTTTATACAAGATTTTTAACATATTTAAGCTTAGTTTTATCAGTTCTATTTTGTTATCTTGATGTGTATCTTGTGTATGTATGGCCTTTTTATGGTATGTTTACCGAAATAAAGTACTTTGACTGACTGACTGGTCTCTGCAGCCACGTGGACCAGGAGGTGTCGACGACGACCAGGAGCTGGATATGGACTGTCCCACAAAGGCTCTCGCTGTTGGCGGTGTCGGCTTCCGGATTAGAGTCAACAAGCCTTGGCAAAGGCAACCCACGCAGGAATCGGAGATGGCTTCTTGATCAGACCAGCAAGGTCTGATGGACTTCTCCTTTTCAGGGCAGCAAGGGCGAGCCTCGAGCAACCAGGCCAGTGGTGTAGATTTGAAGGTTCGTCGTCACACAGGCCACTGCAAGCGACAGGATAGACGCGTCGAGCAGGAAAATGCAGAAGGGCCCCATGCAGAACTCGTGGAGTGTGGGGGGCTGATCTTCGGTGAAGTTGTTGCTCGGGGCTGGGGCTTCTCAATCCCCAATGCACAACTTCGAGGGTGCCTCAGAAGCTGCACAAGTAGGAAAAAGCAGGCTTTTCATGATGGCCGGTCTCTCGTCGCCTCCCCGGGTCTCAGCTTTGCACGGACTGTGGATCGGGGTCTGAGAAGTCTGGAAGTCTGGCTCTTGTCGGACTCTGTGCTCGGGCTCCTGCGGGAGCATCGACAAAGTAAACTGCAGATTGCTGGATGGTGCCTGTAGGTACAGGGTGGTCACTCCTTGACCACAAGGGAGATTCTTTAGTCGTCTTCTGTGAAGTAGATCGTCGAAGGTCCAGAGTTTCGTTTCAAGTTTCAGTTCAGGATAAATCTAAAGTCTCTAGACTCAGCTCCTACCTTTATACTAATCAAAGGGGCTGGATTACCTGCTTGGTCCCTCCTATAGGTGGGACCAGGGAAGGGGGTGGTTCCACCCCTTTCCCTTTGTCCAGTTTCGCGCCAGAGCTGGGACTGGAGTGCCCCAGCACCGGTTTGAACTGGACTATGCATGGGACACCTCGTGTGCCCCAGGCAGTGTCTCATTTCATTCAGCCCTCCCATCCCCAATACACTATGGCCTGTCTGGGGTGGTGCTAGCATCTCCCAAGATAGGAAACCTATTGTCCAAGCTTCCCTCACTGGAAGGACTCCCAACAGCTATCCACTCTATTCCATCTGCTGCCAGTCGTTGACTACAGCGTCAGTCCCAGACAGTTGGAAGTTGGCAATAGTAACACCACTGCTAAAAAAGGCTACTCTGGACCATCTATGCTCGGCCAACTATAGACTTATCTCGCTCTTACCATTTGCGATAAAAATTCTCGAGAAGTGGGTCACGAGAGCCTTGTCCAACTTCCTGGAGACAAATTCATGTTTGATTGCAGCCCAATTTGGCTTCAGACCGGCCCATGGCACCGAGACCGCATTGATTACCGTGTTGGACGATCTACGAACGCGTGTCGACAGGGGTAAGTCAGCATTTTTAGTGCTGCTTGACATGTCGGCCGCGTTCGACACGGTGGACCATGAGGTTCTACTGGGCCGTCTTCGGAGCGTGGGAGTAAATGGTCTGGCTCTAAGTTGGTTAACATCTTATCTTTGCAACAGACAGCAAGCTGTGGCGTTACCACCATTTCGATCAGCCACACGACAGGTGAACCAAGGTGTCCCCCAAGGGTTGGCGGTTAGCCCGATCCTTTTTAACTTATACCTCCGACCCCTGGTAGATCTGATAAAGTCATTCGGCATATCAGTTATCAATCATGCCGATGACACTCAATTGATTTTTTCATTTGAGGGTATGGAGATAGTTTCGAGGGACACCTTTCACCGCTGTATGTCGGCTACAGCAGAATGGCTGCGAGCCAACTCACTCCAATTTAATGGGTCAAAAACGGAGGTACTCCATTGCTCCCTAGACCGCCTCCCCCGCGCGCTACCGGATTACTTTTGGCCAACTTCTATTCCGGGCTCGGTGGAAGCCGCAGAATCGGCTCGTAATTTAGGAGTTCTGTTTGAACCCAATTTACAGCTCGATGCCTCTGTAAATAGGACTGCAGCGACATGTATGGGCCTGCTTTGTGCCCTACGTAAGATCCTGCCAATACTCCCCAGGGGAGCCAGAGCAGAGGTAGTGCGTAGTTCTATTCTCAGTAGGTTAGACTACTGCAACGCACTACTTCTGGGAGCCCCTAAGATCTTGATCCTAAAGTTGCAGAGGATTCAAAACATGGCTGCTAAATTGACTCTATCTCGGCCACGTTCTGCTTCTTCATCTGCAGCATTAGCCGACCTTCACTGGCTACCGGTCCAGCAGAGCGTTGCCTTTAAAGCTTTATGCCTTGTATTCAGGGCTCTGCACCGACTAGGACCAATACCACTGCAAAATCTTTTTTCTTGGTATCAAGCTGCCAGACTTCTGAGATCCTCCTCTGCGTTCCTGTTGAGGATTCCCAGGATTAACAGAGTGAGGATGGGCGGCCGTGCTTTTAGTTTCACTGCCGCCACGTTATGGAATACTCTACCTCTGGCTTTGAGGAGTAGCCAAGATCTGTCTTCTTTCAAAAGGGAACTTAACCACATTATTGCTAGTGAATATTCCCGCTGTGCGCTGCAATTTTCAAAATCCCATTGTTTGTGACAAGGTCAACTCGTCATAAGCACAGGGCAGATAAAACCCATGACGAGTTGACCTTGTCACAAGCATCGAAGGGGTTTAGACCTACCTGTTCCCAAGAGCAATGTAGTACACCTCACCTGATGGTTAGATATGGTCTCAGCGCCAGGATACCCTTCTGGGTGACAGTCGCGCTTAATAAGCATTAAATACATACATACATACATACAGCAGGAGTTCAGACTTGTGTCTGTGGCAGCAGCATCCATTTTGTGATGCTGAGGCTCTGGTTCACTTTAACCGGGATTAGTAGGAACAACATGTCTTTTCCCTCTAGAAGGGGGGAATTCTACCCCCGTCGCCAGAACTGGCGAGGGAGTAGTATTCCAAAGCGAATGACACCTTACACGACATGTTTTGATAAAGCCAAACCAAAGTTAGCATTCAACCGCGAGGATTATAATGCACTTAAGAGTATATGGTATGGCTATATCATAGAACAGCTATAAGAACATGGTTCCGAAAGCTGCAGTCAGGCTTAGCTCATGCTATCAATCAATCAATCATCAATCATCGCATTTATATAGCGCACTACTTACCCGGAGGGTCTCAAGGCGCTGGGGGAGGGGGATCTGCTACTGCTCGAACAGCCAGGTCTTGAGTTGCTTCCTGAAGGCGAGGTGGTCCTGGGTCAGGCGGAGGTGGGTGGGGAGGGAGTTCCATGTTTTGGCAGCAAGGTAGGAGAAGGACCGTCCCCCTGTGGTGGCTCTACGGATGCGGGGGACGGCGGCGAGGGAGTGGCTGGTCGATCGGAGCTGGCGTTTGGAGCGTAGAAGTTGAGGCGACTGTTGAGGTATCCTGGGCCTTGGCTGTGTAGAGCTGTGTGTGCGTGGGTGAGGAGACGGAAGGTGATTCTCTTGTTGACCGGGAGCCAGTGCAGATCTCTCAGGTGTCCGGAGATGTGGCTGCGACGGGGGATGTCCAGGATGAGTCGTGCGGAGGCGTTCTGGATCCGCTGGAGTCTCTTCTGGAGTTTGGCGGTGGTTCCGCGTAGAGGGTGTTGCCGTAGTCCAGACGGCTGGTGACGAGGGCCTGGGTGACCGTCTTCCTGGTCTCGGTGGGGATCCACCAGAAGATCTTACGTAGCATGCGCAGGATGTTGAAGCACGACGAGGAGACGGCGTTGACTTGTCTGGTCATGGAGAGGGAGGAGTCCAGGATGAAGCCCAGGTTGCGTGCGAGGTCTGTTGGTTTGGGTGCGCTGCCTAGGGCGGGGGGCCACCAGGAGTCGTCCCAGGCGGAGGGTAAGGATCCCAGGATGAGGACTTCCGTCTTATCTGAGTTCAGTTTCAGGCGGCTGTTCTTCATCCATTCGGCTACCTCTTTCATCCCTTCGTGAAGGTTGGCTCTGGCGGTGGCGGGGTCGTTGGTAAGGGAGAGGATCAGCTGGGTGTCGTCGGCGTAGGAGATGATGTTAAGGTTGTGCTGGCGTGCGATGTCTGCGAGGGGGCTCATGTAGATGTTGAAGAGGGTTGGCCTGAGCGAGGAGCCTTGAGGGACGCCGCAGATGACTTCGGTGGCTTCAGATCTGAACGGAGGGAGGCGGACTCTCTGTGTCCTTCCGGCGAGGAAGGAGATGATCCACTCCAGTGCCTTCTCCTGGACTCCGACGTTGCTGAGGCGTTGTACTAGGGTACGATGGCAGACAGTGTCGAAGGCCGCGGAGAGGTCGAGTAGGATGAGGGCCGTTGTTTCTCCGTTGTCGAGCAGCGCTCGGATGTCATCGGTGACTGCGATCAGGGCGGTCTCGGTGCTGTGGTTGGCCCGGAAGCCAGACTGCGAGGGGTCGAGGGATCCGTTTGTCTCGAGGAAGGCGGCCAGCTGCTTGTTGACGGTCTTCTTGATGACTTTTGCAGGGAACGGGAGCAGCGAGATGGGGCGGTAGTTCTTGAGGTCGGTGGGGTCCGCCGATGGCTTCTTGAGTAGAGCGCTGAGTTCGGCGTGCTTCCAGCTCTCTGGGAAGGTAGCGGTGTCGAAGGAGGTGTTGATGTCATCGCAGGTGGGGTGCGATGATAGCGTTGGCCTTGTTGAAGACGTAGTGAGGGCAGGGGTCGGTCGGAGATCCGGAGTGGATGGAGTTCATCGTGCGGACGGTGTCTTCGGTGCTGATCGGAGTCCAGGCGCGGAGGGTGGTGGTGGTGGTGGTGGGGGGCGGTGGTCCGGTCGTGGTGTTCGTTGATTGAGTGCTGAAGCTGTTGTGTATGTCCGCGATCTTGTTGTGGAAGTAGGAGGCGAGGGAGTTGCAGAGGTCTTGCGAAGGGGTGATGCTAGAGCCTCATCTCACATAAAACCAAGCACTCTGCCTTCGTGATTGTTAAGGCCTGCCATAGGAGTGACTTATAGGTATATATGTGTCTATATATAATGGTAGGTATAGGAATACTATACCTAAGCAAGGGGTGATTACACAACCTTGCCCCAGCTGAGTGATCCGCCAGGTGTGTCAGTTTGGATGGCCAGCCAGGGGTGGCATAAGATATGCTGCAGCCCCTGGTAGGCCTTAGGTGCACCTATGCCCTGGGTGCCTATGGTACACTGTACAGAGACTCACAAGAGTGACCCATTTCCCAATTGGTGATGTACCTAAAGTACATGGTATGAATTTAGAGAGAGAACAGCTGGGCTGTGGGTCTGATTAGCAGGCCCACAGCCACAATAAAGTCGAAAACCAGTGAAGCAAAAAGTGGGGTGACCATAGGAAAGCAGACCCTACTCTCCTACATAACCCCCCCCAACCCCAAACGCAGGGACATTAGACTGACCTTGACCAGTTGTGTCTTCATATTCTAAGTGGAAGTTCCTGGAGAGACCATCTGCATTGCCATGGTCAGTCCCTGGTCTGTGCTCCACTGTAAAGTCCATCCCCTGTAGGGAAATGTACCACCTGAGCAGTTTGGGATTTTCACCCTTCATCTGATTTAGCCACAAGAGGGGCTTATGGTCTGTCTGAATTTTGAAGTGAGTGCCAAACAAGTATGGCCTCAGCTTCTTCAGGGCCCAAACCACAGCAAAGGCCTCCCTCTCAATGGCTGAACAACGTTTCTCTCTAGATGTCAGCCTTCTGCTAATAAAAGCAATGGGCTGGTGTTGACCATCTACATTCAGTTGTGAAAGCACAGCTCCCACCCCCAACTCAGAAGCATCTGTTTGGACAATGACCTCTTTGGAGTAATCAGGACTCTTCAGATAGGTGCAGAGCACATGGCCTTCTTCAGGTCTTCAAATGTCTTTTGACAGCTTACTGTCCACTGAATCTTTTTTGGCATCTTCTTTGAAGTCAAGTCATTAAGTGGTGTCACAATGGACCCATACTTCTTAAACTTTCTGTAGTAACCAGACAGGCCTAAGAAACCTCTGACCTGTGTCTGGGTGGTTGGAGGAGCCCAGTCCTTAATGGTCTGGATCTTACTCTCCAGTGGTTGAACCTGACCCCCACCTACAAGGTGGCCCAGGTACACAACCTTACTCTGCCCTATCTGGCACTTTGTGGCCTTGATAGTTAGGCCTGCCTTCTGCAGGGCCTCTAAAACCTTCTTCAGGTGGATCAGGTGATCCTCCCAGGTGGAGCAGAAGACGGCAATATCATCAAGATAACCTGCACAAAAGTCACCCAACCCAGTGAGGACTTGGTTCCCCAACCTTTGGAAAGTGGCAGGTGCGCCTGGATACCATATTGTGCACACCGGACGTGCATGCGAAAGTACTTAATAGTGAATATTTGGTGAGAACAATATCGCATTACAACTCACGGTTAGCTGGACTCGGGAGAGACCTGCGATTCCAATGTGGTGCTTACGACCGGTGGCAATGGAGGACGCTGTCTTCTGTAAGGATATCGAAAGGGGCATTGAGCAGTATTTTGCTGATAATGAGGGGACAGCGTCGTGTGTGGCATTAGAGTGGGTCGCTTTTAAGGTGGTAGTGAGGGGACTGCATTGCCAGGAGGGCAGGTGTGAGGAGGACGTTGCTGTGAGATGTGGAAGCGGCAGAGCATCGCTTGCGCAGAGAAGAGAGGGAGCGGCCTGAGAACCCGGAGGCGCAGGAGGAAGTGTCGGGTGCCAGGGAAGAGGTGGCGACCCAGATAGAGAGGCTACGTAGTTATGATTATAGGGCATACCTAGCACAGGCACATGCGGAACGTGACAAGGTGAGCACGCTGTTAGCTTAGCTAGCTAACCCGACACCCGGGGCACACCCATCCTGGCATTGCACTCCTCATCGGGTACTCCGGTTTACACTCAGAAGGGGATTAATGGTTTGTTTTCGGAGTACTATGATGACTTATATAGAAGCCGGTTGAGGGGCACTGATGATGCACTAGAAGAACTTTTGACTGATATAACACTGCCACAGTTGAGGAGGAGCAAGCGGATCTCTTAGGGCAGGACATTACACTGGAGGAAATGCGTGTGGCCATTAAACACATGGCGCGTAACAAAACACCGGGCACAGATGGCCTACCCATTGAGTTCTACTCTAATTATATTGATATACTAGCCCCAAGACTGTAGGTGGATTATAATGAGGGGCGAGTGGGGGGGAGGGGCTCCCAACCTCGATGAGAGAAGCGATTGTTATCCCGCTTCCGATGCCGGGTAGGGATCCACTGGATAGGTCGGCGTATCGCCCGCTATCCATGCTGACGGCTGACTAAAAGTTACTGAGCAGAATTTTGGTGAATCGGCTCCTCCCCCACATGGCCCATCTGGTGCATCGTGACCAGGCAGGTTATATCCTGACTCGGAATACGGCCTCCAATATAAGACCATTTAACACTGGTGAAGCATGCAGGAAAAAAGTAATTCGAAAAAAGGGGGGACTGTCAACTGTTACTGATTAAGTCCTATCAGCCCACCTGATGGCGGAGCCTCATCATCTAGGACTTCCAAAACCAGGTCTGTGTGCAATTACCCAGTTAGATATCAGCAATGCATCACAAGACCAAGGTATGGTCACCACAGTTGTAAGTCCTGATAGTGGGACTGATATGTGCAGTGCAAAAAATTCAAAAAACGTGAAGTGCATTAAAATGGCTATCAAAGCAAACAAAGACCTTTAATGGTGTTTGCCTGGATGTCAGATTAAAATAGTGGACTGACAGTGTGAAAGAATCACTGTGTAGCTTGCTTGGTGGAAATCAAGACAAAGATCTATACAGGGCCAACATGTTTCTGCCTTATCGTGAAGTATCACTGGCATTCGTCAGGGCCAAGCTATAATCTGCTACTGCAAAGGCACTATGATATGTGCTCAACTAAGTAAAAGAAAATGAACATAATAGTGATCAATTGGAAACCGTCCTACCACATCTTCTCAATATTGTGCTGTTGATGCGATAGGTCATTCCTGTGTGAGAATAAAGATAGAAAGAAAACATTGTAGACATTACATGTGTATCATCCTCACAGTTAAATCTGCAGCAAGAACAAAATAGAAGTTGCTGTAACTCTTGCATACCCAGTGGAAATATGGCATTTTCTCAAACTGGACCATCACACCTCTGTGATAGTCACATCTAAGATGTGTATTACATCACTAAAAGAGAAAAACATTAAAGAGTTTGACACTTACCCATCAATTTATGGGAAGTGGACCTCACCTCACCCGGCAACTGCTCGGACGAATAAGGCCCCGCTCTAAACATACAAAGACAAACTCAATGATAGATGCATGTCTTGAGGATACAACCTCAGTGTACTGTTTAATAAAACCCACCTATTTTCTTATCTGTCTATAACCAGTAACACACCGGAGTCTCTGATGGCTATATCGGACGACTAAGGTATCTAATCCCCTTCCATGATTTCTAACAGGGTGCTGTATGGTTGTCCCACTGCATCTCATGATGCCTATATAAACAGCTTCGTAATTTTGCTGTTTATAGATGGGGAAAGGAAGGGGGGGGGGGGGGGGGAAGTATGTATGGGATCTCCCCTGTACTGTAGCTGTTCCTCAGCTGGGAAAGCTAAACTGTTGATTTCTTAGTTGGTTAATCCTGGAAAACCCGGTATCAAAAACTGACCCAGATACCCAGTCCCCTTATGTGGAGTTACAAGGGGGTTTGTACCACAGCATTGTACCAGGGCATCTACTGCAGTCTAAAAAGGCTGTTAGTTGTTAGAACTCTTGGCTGGTGGAACAATGGCCCCTCAGTCTTGACTATCCCTCCACTAGAGTGGCAAAACTGTGAGCTACTACCTGCAACCCCTAGGTCTAAGCGACCTGGTCCCATCTCACCTGTCCGTCGGTACCTTGCGGCGAAATCACGAGCCGAAAGGGGGGCACCGACGGGCAGGACTCGCGTCTATTTATAGCGCAGCCGAGTGAATAAACAGACTCAGCTGTGCCATTCTGCTGCAGCGCTGCCATTGCGCTGTACATGCCAGTATTCCTTGGCGCATGCGCACAATCCGGTAGACAAAGGACGCGCATGCGTGGTGACGAGCACGCCGGCTGGGATATTCGGCGCATGCCCGTTGGCGGTGTACTGTCTCTCGTTACCAGCCGAGAGCGGGACACTGCCTGAATACCTATCGCGCGTGCGCAATGATGTACGCGCGCAGCACTGCCATCGCGTCCGTATAGAGACTGAAAAAGCAGTATTGTTGTTGCCAGAGCTGGCGCCGCGGCGCAGGTGTTGTCAGATCTGAGGCAACACTCTTTGTTATGTTGACAATAATGTGATTGCTCACATCCATGGGCGATTGCTAATCATAGGTGGCGTGGAGGACGCTATGCAACCTAAACCAGCAATGACTGGATGTAGATCAGGGAAAGGACATGCTCATATGCTTCCCTTAACCACTAGACACTATTGTCAGATATAAATCAAGGGTGGGAGATCTAGATGCAGATCACTGATGGGTATGATCAGGATGCCTGCTGTATTGGTAAGGCTGAAATGGGTGGGTCAGTGGACACACCAGTATTGAACCTGAAAAGTAATTAAGAAGGTGCCTGATATAGTGAGCGCCACAGAGATGTGGGAAACTCGATCTGAAGTGGTCAGCGCACCTTATTGTGATATCGAAGAGCACCCAATGGCAAGTGTGGTGCTCAGATAGATAACCATGGAATGCTGTCGTTGAGTCCGTTAATATCTGATTTCAACCTATAAATCCACCGTTGTTCTTTAACAAAGAGGAAGTGGGAGACATCAGTAATATGTGGTGGAATATGTGGCTGTTCCAGCACCACCCAGGACAAATCCTCAACTTTATGTTTTGCTTCAAGAAAGTGATTAGTGAGGCCTGTAGATTGCTTCCTGCAGCGGATTGTGCTTTTGTGTTCGCTAATGCGAGACTTAATCATCCGCGTTGTATGGCCCACATATTGCTTCTTGCAAGGGCAGGTGATCAGGTATATCAATTTATCGGAATTGCAGTTTGTATGCCTTGTCAGTCTCCAAGGTCTGCTCGTACCAATGTCAACTGTCAAGGTCTTACGTGTCTGTGGACAGGCAGCACAATTCCCACAAGGGTAATGACCTTGGACTGGATTGCTATTCCAGAGAGTGTTGGTGATCTGTTTTATCTCGGTGCGGGGTCTAGTGTGCACCAAGTTGTCACGAATGGATGGTCCTCTTTTAAATGCAAACAACGGGCGAGGTATTGTCCCTGCACCTGTATTGAGAATTTTCCAATGTTTCAATATGATTTTCTTCACTTGATTGGAAGATGTAGTGAAAGTTTGAACCATAGTCATCCGGTCTCCGATGGTCTCTGGCCTCTGGTGTTGTAGGAGTGCCTCTCGATTGTTGTTGAAGGCTCTCTTTCGCGCCCGGCGTATTAGCTGGTTAGGGTAATGCCGATCTTTCAGGTTGAGTGCCAGTTCCTTGGCATGATGTTCATATAGGGTGTTAGACGAACAGTTCCGTCTCACCCTCAGAAATTGGCCTACAGGTAAATTCTCGCGTAGTGATTGAGGATGGAAGCTCTGAAATGACAAGAGCGAGTTACGTGCCATAGGTTTCTTAAAAAGTTCGCTCTGTAGGCCACCCTCTGCCGGGAAGATCTGGAGATCAAGGTACGCCAATTTATCCTTGCTACTCTCCATGGTAAACTTAAGGAACTGGTTCCTAGAGTTTAACCATGTGTGGAAGGACGATACCTCGGTAACGGTCCCTCTCCAAATCACCAAGATGTCATTGATGTAACGTCTCCACAGTACCACCTGATGGATGAAGGGGTTACTGTGGTTCAATACATGGTCTTCTTCGAATTGGTGCATGTAAAGATTTGCCAAGCTAGGCGCAAAGACACTCCCCATTGAGGTCCCTGACACCTGGAGGTAGAGGTCGTTTTGGTACTGGAAAAAGTTTTCCATCATGGCGATCCTTGCACATTCCATGATGAAAGGAACGGGTGTTATGGTGTCCATTTGTCTGACCTCGAGGAGGCTCCTGATACAATCCAGTGTTTCTTGCTGCGGGATTGACGTATACAATGATTCAACGTCGAAGCTGACTAGTAGGTCTGTCTCAACGTTGAACTCAATGTCGGCCAGTAGTCTGAGCACATCACCAGTATCCTGGAGGTATGTCGGTGTTTCCTTCACAATGGGTTTTAGGAAGAAATCCACAAAGGTGGACAAAGGCTCAAGCAATGAGCCTATGCCCGAGATGATGGGCCTTCCCGGAGGTGGTCTCTGGGCCTTATGTATTTTAGGAAGGCAGTAAAAGTAAGGAATGACCGGGTTTGTAGTTATTAGATATCTTGACTCGTGAGGGGTAATCCAGCCTTCTGCTGTTCCTTCCTCCACCAGACTCTTGATGTCATTCGAGATTCTGGGAGTAGGGTCTTCATTGAGGAGACGGTAGGATTTGGTGTCATTTAGCTGTCGTTGACATTCTTGATGATAAATAGTGGTGTCTTGTAGCACTATGGCTCCGCCCTTGTCAGCCGGCTTAATAGTCAGAGAACTGTCGTTAGACAGAGTAGAAAGTGCTGATTTCTCCAGGTTGGACATGTTATGAAAGATCTTGCGTCGTTGTTCGGTATTGGTAACCGCGTGTGTCACTGCTTGTTCAAAGGCTAAGACACTTGCTGGTACTTGCTGATTCAGGGGAGTGAATGTCGATTTGGGTCTGAGGCCGGTATTCTGTTCAACTAGGTCAAGCGTATTAGACTCGTTCACAGTAGAGCTAGATGTTTTGAAGAAAAAATGCAGCCGTATTTTCCTAAAAAAACTTTCAAGCTCGCACCTCAATTTGAACATATCGCCAGTGTTGGTAGGAACAAAGCCCAGCCCTTTGTTCAAAACAGTGTTTTCAAGAGGTGTCAAAATCCTCGAGCTTAAATTCACTACTAGATCGCAGCTCCTGTTGTCGGGCCTGTCTTGTTGGGTTGAGGAGCCCAATTCACAGTTTGTTGGCCTCTCCTTTTGCCGCGGTTCCTGCCTCGGCCCTGCCATAAAAAAGACTGGTCATAGTAGAATGACGGGTTTGGGGGATACATGGGCATAGGCTTTGTTCCTACCAACACTGGCGATATGTTCAAATTGAGGTGCGAGCTTGAAAGTTTTTTTAGGAAAATACGGCTGCATTTTTTCTTCAAAACATCTAGCTCTACTGTGAACGAGTCTAATACGCTTGACCTAGTTGAACAGAATACCGGCCTCAGACCCAAATCGACATTCACTCCCCTGAATCAGCAAGTACCAGCAAGTGTCTTAGCCTTTGAACAAGCAGTGACACACGCGGTTACCAATACCGAACAACGACGCAAGATCTTTCATAACATGTCCAACCTGGAGAAATCAGCACTTTCTACTCTGTCTAACAACAGTTCTCTGACTATTAAGCCGGCTGACAAGGGCGGAGCCATAGTGCTACAAGACACCACTATTTATCATCAAGAATGTCAACGACAGCTAAATGACACCAAATCCTACCGTCTCCTCAATGAAGACCCTACTCCCAGAATCTCGAATGACATCAAGAGTCTGGTGGAGGAAGGAACAGCAGAAGGCTGGATTACCCCTCACGAGTCAAGATATCTAATAACTACAAACCCGGTCATTCCTTACTTTTACTGCCTTCCTAAAATACATAAGGCCCAGAGACCACCTCCGGGAAGGCCCATCATCTCGGGCATAGGCTCATTGCTTGAGCCTTTGTCCACCTTTGTGGATTTCTTCCTAAAACCCATTGTGAAGGAAACACCGACATACCTCCAGGATACTGGTGATGTGCTCAGACTACTGGCCGACATTGAGTTCAACGTTGAGACAGACCTACTAGTCAGCTTCGACGTTGAATCATTGTATACGTCAATCCCGCAGCAAGAAACACTGGATTGTATCAGGAGCCTCCTCGAGGTCAGACAAATGGACACCATAACACCCGTTCCTTTCATCATGGAATGTGCAAGGATCGCCATGATGGAAAACTTTTTCCAGTACCAAAACGACCTCTACCTCCAGGTGTCAGGGACCTCAATGGGGAGTGTCTTTGCGCCTAGCTTGGCAAATCTTTACATGCACCAATTCGAAGAAGACCATGTATTGAACCACAGTAACCCCTTCATCCATCAGGTGGTACTGTGGAGACGTTACATCGATGACATCTTGGTGATTTGGAGAGGGACCGTTACCGAGGTATCGTCCTTCCACACATGGTTAAACTCTAGGAACCAGTTCCTTAAGTTTACCATGGAGAGTAGCAAGGATAAATTGGCGTACCTTGATCTCCAGATCTTCCCGGCAGAGGGTGGCCTACAGAGCGAACTTTTTAAGAAACCTATGGCACGTAACTCGCTCTTGTCATTTCAGAGCTTCCATCCTCAATCACTACGCGAGAATTTACCTGTAGGCCAATTTCTGAGGGTGAGACGGAACTGTTCGTCTAACACCCTATATGAACATCATGCCAAGGAACTGGCACTCAACCTGAAAGATCGGCATTACCCTAACCAGCTAATACGCCGGGCGCGAAAGAGAGCCTTCAACAACAATCGAGAGGCACTCCTACAACACCAGAGGCCAGAGACCATCGGAGACCGGATGACTATGGTTCAAACTTTCACTACATCTTCCAATCAAGTGAAGAAAATCATATTGAAACATTGGAAAATTCTCAATACAGGTGCAGGGACAATACCTCGCCCGTTGTTTGCATTTAAAAGAGGACCATCCATTCGTGACAACTTGGTGCACACTAGACCCCGCACCGAGATAAAACAGATCACCAACACTCTCTGGAATAGCAATCCAGTCCAAGGTCATTACCCTTGTGGGAATTGTGCTGCCTGTCCACAGACACGTAAGACCTTGACAGTTGACATTGGTACGAGCAGACCTTGGAGACTGACAAGGCATACAAACTGCAATTCCGATAAATTGATATACCTGATCACCTGCCCTTGCAAGAAGCAATATGTGGGCCATACAACGCGGATGATTAAGTCTCGCATTAGCGAACACAAAAGCACAATCCGCTGCAGGAAGCAATCTACAGGCCTCACTAATCACTTTCTTGAAGCAAAACATAAAGTTGAGGATTTGTCCTGGGTGGTGCTGGAACAGCCACATATTCCACCACATATTACTGATGTCTCCCACTTCCTCTTTGTTAAAGAACAACGGTGGATTTATAGGTTGAAATCAGATATTAACGGACTCAACGACAGCATTCCATGGTTATCTATCTGAGCACCACACTTGCCATTGGGTGCTCTTCGATATCACAATAAGGTGCGCTGACCACTTCAGATCGAGTTTCCCACATCTCTGTGGCGCTCACTATATCAGGCACCTTCTTAATTACTTTTCAGGTTCAATACTGGTGTGTCCACTGACCCACCCATTTCAGCCTTACCAATACAGCAGGCATCCTGATCATACCCATCAGTGATCTGCATCTAGATCTCCCACCCTTGATTTATATCTGACAATAGTGTCTAGTGGTTAAGGGAAGCATATGAGCATGTCCTTTCCCTGATCTACATCCAGTCATTGCTGGTTTAGGTTGCATAGCGTCCTCCACGCCACCTATGATTAGCAATCGCCCATGGATGTGAGCAATCACATTATTGTCAACATAACAAAGAGTGTTGCCTCAGATCTGACAACACCTGCGCCGCGGCGCCAGCTCTGGCAACAACAATACTGCTTTTTCAGTCTCTATACGGACGCGATGGCAGTGCTGCGCGCGTACATCATTGCGCACGCGCGATAGGTATTCAGGCAGTGTCCCGCTCTCGGCTGGTAACGAGAGACAGTACACCGCCAACGGGCATGCGCCGAATATCCCAGCCGGCGTGCTCGTCACCACGCATGCGCGTCCTTTGTCTACCGGATTGTGCGCATGCGCCAAGGAATACTGGCATGTACAGCGCAATGGCAGCGCTGCAGCAGAATGGCACAGCTGAGTCTGTTTATTCACTCGGCTGCGCTATAAATAGACGCGAGTCCTGCCCGTCGGTGCCTCCCTTTCGGCTCGTGATTTCGCCGCAAGGTACCGACGGACAGGTGAGATGGGACCAGGTCGCTTAGACCTAGGGGTTGCAGGTAGTAGCTCACAGTTTTGCCACTCTAGTGGAGGGATAGTCAAGACTGAGGGGCCATTGTTCCACCAGCCAAGAGTTCTAACAACTAACAGCCTTTTTAGACTGCAGTAGATGCCCTGGTACAATGCTGTGGTACAAACCCCCTTGTAACTCCACATAAGGGGACTGGGTATCTGGGTCAGTTTTTGATACCGGGTTTTCCAGGATTAACCAACTAAGAAATCAACAGTTTAGCTTTCCCAGCTGAGGAACAGCTACAGTACAGGGGAGATCCCATACATACTTCCCCCCCCCCCCCTTCCTTTCCCCATCTATAAACAGCAAAATTACGAAGCTGTTTATATAGGCATCATGAGATGCAGTGGGACAACCATACAGCACCCTGTTAGAAATCATGGAAGGGGATTAGATACCTTAGTCGTCCGATATAGCCATCAGAGACTCCGGTGTGTTACTGGTTATAGACAGATAAGAAAATAGGTGGGTTTTATTAAACAGTACACTGAGGTTGTATCCTCAAGACATGCATCTATCATTGAGTTTGTCTTTGTATGTTTAGAGCGGGGCCTTATTCGTCCGAGCAGTTGCCGGGTGAGGTGAGGTCCACTTCCCATAAATTGATGGGTAAGTGTCAAACTCTTTAATGTTTTTCTCTTTTAGTGATGTAATACACATCTTAGATGTGACTATCACAGAGGTGTGATGGTCCAGTTTGAGAAAATGCCATATTTCCACTGGGTATGCAAGAGTTACAGCAACTTCTATTTTGTTCTTGCTGCAGATTTAACTGTGAGGATGATACACATGTAATGTCTACAATGTTTTCTTTCTATCTTTATTCTCACACAGGAATGACCTATCGCATCAACAGCACAATATTGAGAAGATGTGGTAGGACGGTTTCCAATTGATCACTATTATGTTCATTTTCTTTTACTTAGTTGAGCACATATCATAGTGCCTTTGCAGTAGCAGATTATAGCTTGGCCCTGACGAATGCCAGTGATACTTCACGATAAGGCAGAAACATGTTGGCCCTGTATAGATCTTTGTCTTGATTTCCACCAAGCAAGCTACACAGTGATTCTTTCACACTGTCAGTCCACTATTTTAATCTGACATCCAGGCAAACACCATTAAAGGTCTTTGTTTGCTTTGATAGCCATTTTAATGCACTTCACGTTTTTTGAATTTTTTGCACTGCACATATCAGTCCCACTATCAGGACTTACAACTGTGGTGACCATACCTTGGTCTTGTGATGCATTGCTGATATCTAACTGGGTAATTGCACACAGACCTGGTTTTGGAAGTCCTAGATGATGAGGCTCCGCCATCAGGTGGGCTGATAGGACTTAATCAGTAACAGTTGACAGTCCCCCCTTTTTTCGAATTACTTTTTTCCTGCATGCTTCACCAGTGTTAAATGGTATTTCTCAGCTCCACTTGACCTACAGGCTTTGTTGTCATTGAGGTAGTTACACAGGGGGTATTAGCCTGTTTGGTCATTAAACACCTCCCTCGGACCCTCTCTTACGAGTTGTTATGATACTCCAATATAAGACACCTGCTCCGCATACTGCATGCAGACTATAGGGATACTCTCAATGCCGCGGTACTATCGGTGGACATAGAAAAAGCTTTTGACAGCCTGGTATGGCCCTATCTGTATCGAGTTATGGCGCGTTTAGCCTTGGGGAGGAGTTCGTGGGAGGGACAGGGTTGCTGTATAGCACCGCAACAGCGAGGGTGCGAACTGGGATGGTGATATCCTCCCCATGAACCATAGGTCGAGGCACACAACAGGCATGTCCGCTGTCACCATTGTTGTTTGCGCTGGCCATTGCACCGTTAGCTGTGCAAACCAGAATGGGGCAATTAGAAAAGAACACCCTGCCAAGGATGATAATTAGTGGTCCTATACAGGATCCGATTCTGGTTAGAGGGGAGCAATATCAAATGAATATCAGAACCCAAGACAACAGATAGACAGCAGTCAATTCATCTTTTTATAGAAAATATATGTTTTTTTATTATTATTTGTTTTGATAGAAAATATATGTTTTTTTATTATTATTTGTTTTGATGCAATCAGTCATATTTACGAAACAATCAAAAAATGACAGGTTCTAGAATTAATAAAACCATCAATAAAGTTCATCATTTCATGTGGGGAAGAATTTTCTTCAGAGAATGGTAGGGATAACTCGAAGCAGCAGCCAGATTGGACATTGTATCCAACTCTACAGACTCCCAATTCCATGGAGCCTCCAGTCCTTCGAGAAAAACATCCGAAGAACCGTTCTGGACCTCGGTTATCCCTACCATTCCAAGTGGAAAGACTGTCCGAGAAGCAATCCGGACTTCACAGCAGATTAATACTGCCCGGACCTCGACCAGTTGCGATTAAGCACAGAGGTCTCTCATCCACTCCAGCCACAGGCGCTGTTGGCAAGACTAGATCCCACCCCATCCCCCCCGGTCTCATTTTACTAATTGAATTCAGGGCGGATTCTAAAGTAAATCAGGCAGGCAAATGCTTTTAAAACCTTAGTCCTGAGGATGATCCCCACTAACTAGAGCAAAAAGGGATTGAAACGTCGACTGTTGTAAACACTTTCACAGCCTAACCATTGCATTCTACCTTGCTGTGCTGAAGGACTGGGTTCTTTAAGACCCAGCGGTGCCAGGGCACAACACCTGAAACCTTCGTGGGTAACCTGCTCCGGCGTACGAATGACAGAGACACGGGACACTTCCTTCGGCGTCAAAGATTCAAGGTTTATTTGCTGCAGGGAACACAGATATCACGACAAGTACAACTCGTGCAACTTGGGGAGACTGCTTCAAATTGGTTCTGTGGATCGCTCCTTTTATACAGTTTTTACCCATAGGACAACATGGTACACAAAGGTTTACAACCCGGTTCCCACCATTATCCCCCAGAGGGGTCGCTTTGGTCACTTTGATACACATAAGGTCCGGAACATAAGTGCGGAAACATTTGGCGGTTCCCAACTGTAAAAACCCATCTTCCCAACATTAGTGCATTCCAATCGGCAGTAAAACAGATCGAAATAGGAACAAAGACAGGTGCAGAGGAAGACGGAGACAGTGGGGAGATCGGAAAGGGTGTAAAAGGGGAGGTATCGGGAAACACGAGATACAGGCATCAAAGGGACGTGCCTAATGAGATGCACGGCTGAGACAATAAACCGGCACGGCGAGATGAGCCTCGAGCGGGGCCATCTGCCTTACAGTATCATCCCCCTCGTCATAAAGACACTTACAAAGGACATGTGTCTTCCGCGAATATCTTGGGAGTCCCAGGGTCGCGAAGCGGACAGCGTCCGTTCGCTGGCTACTTGAGGGCAAGAGACAAAATGGATGCCGTATCTAAGATGGAACCCGTGGGTACAGATGAAAAACCCACATAACAAACGAACGGTTTAAGTTAGCACAGCGAAACTGCGCACACTTACTAAACTCGTCATTTGCGGTTCATAGATACCAGACTCGACCATATTCGTGCGAGTCGAAAACACCACTTACAATTGTCACGGAACCTCAGACGCTCCTTTTGCCCTCATGTAGGCAAGCACTAGTCGGAATCATATTCGATATTCATCAGACCATCAAGATGTTGCTGTAGCATAGCTCTGTCCAACCGAGTCCCCTTGGTAACAGGTGGCTGTCTCATACACGTTGTAGCACAGAGGCCACATAAGGCAGGACCGCACTGTACACAAAGGCAACACGTGAACAGGAACACCACAACGACTCCGATGATCATCAGAATCTTCCAACCCCAAGTCGACATCAGGCCCCAAAACCATCCAAGTAGCGTCCAATCCCCTACATCCACGTGTATGGATTCGGAGATCTTATGCAACCTCGAGATGGCTTGATAGACAGTCGGAGCGTTATCAGGAATGAAAATGCAGCAGCTCGAATGGATCACCTTACATACCCCACCTTGATCTGCTAAGATGACATCTAAAACCATACGGTTTTGTAACGTCATAAGCCTATCCGCCTGAAGTTCAGTGGTGATATTACCAAGGGCACTGGCAGTAATATTAGCTGTCGATTCTACCACTCGAGTCAACTGTCTCAGGTTCCTACTATTAACCATAGGACCCCAAAACGGGAGGAAACCCTTGAAAAAGTCTCCTGCCTCTTGACCGGCAGTATCCTCTTCGCTAATTACGCCTCGCACAACTCTAGTCTTATGATAATCGGCATCTACAGTGAACGTCGGAGGCAACAGATTTGCAATGAAGCATGAGCCCATGAAGTCAGCGGGCAACCATGCGTATGCACGATCATGACAGATAAAGTATGTACCCTTGGCAGCCAGAAACACAGGGGACGAGAACATCGGCAGAATGTAATTTTCAGTGCAAGCACTCGCTCCAAGTCGGGCTTGCGATCTTCGGCCACGACCCATGAGACAAAAATTACCAATGTGGGGTACGACCCATATCGGAGGCGAGCTTTTAAGCTGCTTTTCACTGGTGAACACACTATATTCGCCTCTACTTAGGACCCTATAGGCTTGTACCTCTTCTTCGGGAATAAGCGAGAGATCATAGATATCGCTATCTAAATCCTCTATTGCTATCGACAAAGGTTTTTGATACGAGGTAGGACCAGAGTAGGGGGAACGTGGTTCTCGAATGGGGTGGAAACCCAGTGCGCTTCGAAACATTGTCTGAAATGCTCGAGCAGACCCTTGGGAGCTATACGGTAACACCAGATATGGAATTCCCTTATCCGTAGTATGTGGCATCAACCCACACACCCAACAATTAGTAGTGTTAACCACTAACTGATGTTGATGAAGGAGCTGAATAAAGGAATTATTGCGGAATTCTACACGTCTAGCCTGTTCGTGTTCGGGTAAGATATGAAAGGAATGGGGAGAAACAGTGGAGGTAAGTTTAGGGTCAGGAGTAGGAGTAGGTGTAGCAGAAGGTAAGAAGTAAGACATCGTGTAATACACCCCACCCGCCAATAATGCAGAAGCAGTCAAAAACAATACGAATAGTTGGAATATAAAACATTTGGTACGACTAAGTTGCTGCAGCTTGAATCTATGAGCCTGAGCTCCTTCCAAATCCTTCAACTTCGAGAATGCCATTCCCTACGACCGTCCGCAACGTTTCTTGACGCACTTCGTTCTGTGTAGCAATAGTCAATCCCTAGGAGTTCCCAGGAACCGACGGCCTTTAACCTAGCGTCAAGACCTACTATCCAGAAGGAAGTACGCGCGCGGCCCTACGGCCTTTAATGCACAATATATATGCAAAACAATGTCTCTCAGCTTTGGAAGCAAAAAGTGTAAGGAACGAAGCTCAATGAATATGTACAAAATAATCACAATGGTACGAATGTTCAAAACTGATCACGGAAAACGGGATAATGCAGTTGTCAATACAGCAAAGCAGGATCTTTTATTAGTCTTTAGTGCTAGATCGCAAAAAGTATCGAGTTTTCCCAGGACGTGTCTGTTCGTCAAACAAAGGATCCGTTGAAGGGACAGCGTCCTGTTGATCAGCTGAATGTTTTGGTCTTGAGTCTTTTGCTGACAATTGTTCAACAGTGTCTCTCTGCTGCACTGAGGATTCTCCGACAGGTTGTGCGTCGCTGAAAGGTACAAACGCCGGCAATCCTTCGGTTTCAGTTGATGCAATGCCTTTCCTCACCCACGAGTCTGCTGGCAACGGGATGGGGACTTTCTTTGTGTGGGTGGCGTGCACCCAATTCTTCCGCCCCTCAAGACGAACTGCAGTTCTCGTGGCAAGGAGGACCTGGTAGGGTCCAGTAAACCTCGGGTCCAAGTTGTTCTTGCGCGAAAAGTTCCGCGTCACCACCCAATCTCCGGGCTGGAGCTGGTGGCCTGGACCCTCCGTCTGCGTCGGCAATGCTTCGTGAACCTGTTGGTGAATTAACCTCAGTTTAGCAGTCAAGTCATGAAGATAATCGATCAACATTGGGTACTCAAGATCACAGAAAATACCTGGCCTAGGAACCCCCCACACATTCGCAGGACGACCGAACACTATTTCATAGGGACTAAGCCCTACTCGGGAGTGTACAGTCGCCCTAGTTGACAGTAATGCCAAATTTAAAGCGTCAGGCCACGAAAGACCAGTCGTAGCCTGAATCTTCGCTAGCTTTAGTTTAAGGGTGCCGTTATACCCTTCAACCAAACCAGCTGACTGGGGATGATTGGCGCTGTGGAATTTCTGATTAATTCCAAGGCCCTTACACACACTCTTCATCACACTACCCACAAACTCACTTCCGTTATCTGACCACACGACTCTAGGCATTCCATACCGAGGAAAATATTCCTTCAGCAGGATTTTCGCAGTAGACAAAGCAGTATTGTCTTTGAGAGGATAAGCCTCGATCCATCGGGAGAATGCGCAAACCACAACTAAAACGTATTTCAGGTTATTGCATCGCTCCATATGGATGAAGTCCAATTGAATCACCTCAAAGGGACATGGAGGGGGAGCAAAACTGCCAGGAGGAGTTGGGGTTCCCTTGCCAGGATTGTACATCATGCACACCATACAATTCTTCACCAGACGTTCAGCACATTTCGTGATACCATCATTCTTCCATACAGGGGACAGCAATTTGCAAATACCTTTCGCGCTAATATGTGCTAACCCATGCGCCATTGTCACAACGGCCAGCACATACGCATCCGGTAACATCCATCTTTTCTGATCAGACAAATCAATCCAACAACCATTCGCATCCAACTTTCCCGTACTTTCTTTCCACTTCGTCTTTTCAGTGTCGGTGGCCTCATTCTGAATTGCTTTCACACTCTCGATAGTGTCCTCACACATACTCGATTCTGTAGGCCACCTAACCGAACTCGTCACATACATTCGAGTGCTAAGGTTCCGGGCAGTCTCCTTAGCAGTCTCGTCCGCAAACGCATTACCACGACCAACATCATCCGTCACCTTACGATGCGCACTACATTTAACAATCGCAACTTGTTTAGGCAACGTCAGTGCATCCAAGAGATCATTCACAAGCTAGCCATGCTGAATCTTCGTACCATGCGACGTCAAGAAACCTCTCTCTCTCCACAATCGTCCAAAACTATGTGCGACGCCAAATGCATATTGGCTGTCGGTAAACACATTCACACGTTTCCCTTTCGCTAACACACACGCTCTAGTAAGAGCAATCAGCTCTGCAGCTTGGGCAGAATTCTGATTTAATCTTGCAGTCTCAACAACAGTATTCAACGTTACAACAGCATAAGCAGTAGTCACATCGCCATTCGGCAACTTAAAACATGACCCATCCACATACAGCGTACCATCCGGATCTTCCAATGGGGTGTTTTTAAGGTCCACTCGACCTTTTGTTTCTTCTTCAGTCCTCAAGTAACAATCATGTTCTGCTACTTCATCTGACTCTGTGCTAATTGGTAACAAAGTTGCCGGGTTCAGAACATTACAACGTTTTATTTGAATGTGGCTTGCCAACAGCGTCAACTCGTACCCAGACAACCTTGCACTAGTCAAGTGCTGAGTTTTCGTCCGATTCAAAAGAGTATCGACTGCATGCGGAACCATCACCGTAAGCATATTATCCATGACCAATCCTGCTGATTGTCGGATGGAGACCGCGGCTGCCGCTGTTGCTCGTAAACAACACGGCAATGCTCTAGCTACCGGGTCCAAGGTCGAGGAAAAATATGCACATGGACGTTGCTTACCACCAAAAGGTTGCGTTAAGACACTCAAAGCACAACCTTCTCTCTCGTGAACATATAATGTAAACGGCTTGCTGTAGTCGGGAGTACCCAACACAGGAGCCGAACATAATGAATCACGCAGCTCAGAAAAACTTTTCTGACATTCTTCCGTCCATGGTAAAGGAGTCGAAACATCCTTGCACGTAAGAGCCACTAATGGTTTCGCTAGCAATGAAAAATTAGGAATCCATTGCCTGCAGTACGACGTGATACCTAAAAAGGCACGCACATCTCTTTGGGTTGTTGGCACAGCCATGCGCGCAATTGCTGCAATTCTCTCTGGGGTCAACCTCCTTCCCTCCTTTGACAATAAGTGACCTAGATAGGTTACTTCTTGACAACAATATTGGAGTTTAGAAGGGGACACCTTATGATTCAACTCACAGAGATGTTGCAGCAACGATACCGTAGCAATTTTGCAAATGTCCTGAGTATCAGCAGCTACCAATAAGTCGTCGACGTATTGGATTAAGGCCGCACCAGCCGGCAACCTAAACGCATCCAGTTGACCCTTCAAGGCTTGACTGTAAATTGATGGACTTTCACAGTAGCCCTGAGGAGCGCGTTTGAACCGGAAGCTGCGTCCACCAAGAGAGAAACCGAAAAGGTCTCTGCTCTCCTCGGCAATCGGGATGCTGAAAAACGCATTTTTCAAGTCAATCACCGAAAACCACGATGCAGAAGCTGGAATCAGAGTCAGTAGCGCCGTGATGTCAGGCACAACGGGGAATTGAGGAACCACAATTTTATTCACCTCCCGTAAATCGATAACAAAGCGATAAACAGGTGGTTTCGAAGGATCAGTACGTTTTAGAATGGGCAGTACAGGACTGTTGCACACGTTTCCCCGAGTCTCTTCAATAACATCTTTCTCGATCAAATCATAAATGATCGCTAACAGTGCTCGTTCACCATCAAGGGAGATACAATATTGGGGAATACGTGGCAATCGCACATTAGACTTCAACTGAACAACATATGGTGAGATATCAAGTAGGCCCACATCGTTGGGACCTGTCGCCCACAAAGACGCAGGAAGAGAACTCAATTCCGGTGGAAGCTTGTCGAGAGACAAGTACATGGGAGAGACAACCCTCTCTCCTAACGTAAGCTTTACACCCGCAGGAGAACAATACAAAGTCGCATACAAACGTTTGAGCAAATCCAGGCCCAAAAGATTTTCACCACAACCCGTGGTTAGAATCAACGGAGCTTCTAGCTCACGTGGCCCAATTTTAAGGGGCAAAGGGCACGAAACTGGATTGCTAACGGGGGCGCCAGAGAATCCAACGGAAACATTTGTTAAGCCAGACAAAGGTGCGCCAGGGAGTTTCGAATGCTTAATGGAACTTTTCGCTGCACCAGTGTCCAACAGAAAAGGCTCAACGACGCCCGATGTAGCAACTGCGACGTAAGGCCCTCTCTGATCAACCGGAACTGATACCACTCCCTCTCCTTGTCTTTGGCTGTCCTAGTAATTACTGTCGTCAGTTCCCTGATCGACGTAATAATCGTCTACATTGTACTGTGCAGATCGTCCTTGCGACGATCCACGTTGATCAAAACAATTATCGGAATTTGATGAGTTATCTGAGCGATCGTTCTGAGCTCCACGACCTCTACCACGTGGTGCCTGCTGCGAACCACCACGACCTCCTCTAGACGAGTTACCACTATTACGTTCATTTAGAACAGGACAATTGAATTTAATGTGACCCTCTTGTCTACAATAAGCACATTGATTGTATCCTAACGAGGATCTTTGGGAAGAGGAGTCATTACGAGTTTGGGATCGGTTCGATTGCGGCTGCGATCTATTTTGTTGCGAATTATTCTGATTCGAACGTGGAGGATACGCTTGCTGAAGCAGCACTTTAGTTTTTAGCTCTTTCGTCTTTTTATCAGCACGGTCACTCTCTTCTTTCTCTCTATTCTCATAATATTGTGCCGTAGCCAATATCTGAGCTGAAGTAGAAACGGCCCATGCACTTTCTGAATTCTTCAATTTATTGCTCAAATCGGGCAGCAAGTTCGAAACAAATTTATCCACGAACAACCTTTGACCACCCTCAGTGCTCATATCCTGACCACTATGATCGATGAATGCCTCCTCGAACCTCGTAAAGAAGTCGGAAACACTCTCGTCCTTCTTTTGCTTACAAGCTGACAATTTGTCCCAATTTACCCTCATAGCTGGCATAAGAGTTTTCATTAACGTTATTATTCTTTGAGGGAGAGCAGTAATCAACTGTTCAGGCTTAGCACCACCAACTTGCAACCCATCTGCCGCTATAATGGCCGCCCAATCACCACCTAATTCGTTTGCGTGATTTTCCTGACGAATCTTAGCCCATACCGGTTGCGGTACAACATTGCCAAACAGCATGTCAATATCGGCAAGATTCATTATCGTGGCATCTACAAGCTGCGATAACTCTTTGTAATACCCTGCAGGATTTTTGCGAGGGTCAGGCAAAGATTGCTTCACCTGTAACACTTCTGAGCGTTTCCACGGGAGATGTATCCATACTCTCTGGAAATGCGGCGGAACAATAGGAATAGCAGTAGCATCACCTGGCATCCACACTGGTGGAACTTCGCGCATAGGAAATTGACCAGACTCATCTGGTTGTCTTTCGACATCCTCAACAAACAAGGCTTGGGGTATAGGAGTGGGACGAAAAGATAGCAACCGTTCAACAGCACGTCGAACATTGGTATCCACTATCAGTCCAGTCGAGAACTGAAGCTGTAGGTCAGACAAAGCGGTCAGCACCTCGTCAGGTGCGTCGGCCGATATCTGATCGCGAAGGACCTTGCACATTTCCTCGAACACAAATCTCTGGGTTGGTATATTGAACTGACAAAACGTGTCGAGTACAATACGGGGTGGATTTCTAAGGGGGTGCGTCATCCAACCCATCGCCATATTATATAGCGAAGCACGTTCCCTATTACCTGGAAGCTGACTACGTCTCTGAGGACCATCTGAACCAGCGGACCCAAGAACAGGTCCAAGCGAATGAAAGAAGCTAGCCGCAAGAGGAGAATTACGACTACGAGTAGAGGGAGAAGTATAGGACACAAGACTAACAAGTGAAGGAGTAGAAACAGAAACAACAGCAGGGGTTAACAAAGCAGGAGCAGTAGCGTGAGCAGGAGTATGTGGAAGCGGAGGAGCAGTAGGAATAGCAACAGACGAAGGAGCAGGGACAGTCGGAAGAACGGGTGCAGGTTGAGGAACAGGCAAAGGAAGAATAGGTGCAGGAACAGGTACAGGGGGAATCACAGGGGCTGTGGTACCCTGTACATACGGAGGTGGCGATTTCATAAGATAGGACATTAAAGGATCCTCAACTGACTCATCCTTCTTTTCCGGCTCCGTAGGCAAAGCAGGATAGCATTTATCTATAGTCATACGCTGTAATCTGTCAAACACTTCCTTTTCCCTAACCTCCTTATCATGCTGGAACTGCTCTGCTTTCTTTACAATAGTACCAGCACTATCTCTCTGATTTCGCTTAGTCTGTCTGATTTCTTTCTGTCGGGCTTCTTTACGCCACAACCGAAAGGCATCAAACATGGCCGGCCTTGACTTCTTCGCGAACAATTTAACCTCTAGATTATCTAAGATCGGGGCCTCGAAGCTACCATGTGGTGGCCAGCGAAGGTCACCATCTTTCTTCGTATATTTGATCCAGTATCGGGCCTAGCCCATGTTTGCTGTACAGTTCATAAGTGGGAGTTCCAACCGGAGGTATCGGACACGAGTCCTCCAGTCGGGAATCCGTACCACAAGGTCTGAAACAACTAAACAAAGTACTGCGACCAGGCATCTTGCACACTAGCCGAGTTTCACAAACTTCAAGGGTTACGGGATTTACCAAGTCCCAGCAAAGAACAAAACCCTCGGTTTTTGGCGGCTGCAGTCGTCAAACAACACAACAAAGTACCAAGAACTACAAATGCAATGGAACCATGCAACCACTAAGTAACCACAACCAAGAACTCTGGGAGCGACCCACAAATACTTAACTCAAAGATCGATGGCGTCTCCAGGAAGGCCCGTCAATCGTCTCGCTATACCAAGATCTACGCCAGGCGCCAAAACAGGTCTACAGTCAGGGCAGCAGTCCGTCGCAGCCGTCAGGAGGCGGGAATCTTCGCGGGAAAAGTCTTCGGGCCACTTATTTCGACAACAGGATCGATGAAGCGGAGTGCACCTTCCCTCGGAGATTTCACACGAAGTTCCTCACGATCGTCGGGCTTGGACCGGTACCACTGATGCAGCCCCACGTGGGGCGCCAACTGAAGGACTGGGTTCTTTAAGACCCAGCGGTGCCAGGGCACAACACCTGAAACCTTCGTGGGTAACCTGCTCCGGCGTACGAATGACAGAGACACGGGACACTTCCTTCGGCGTCAAAGATTCAAGGTTTATTTGCTGCAGGGAACACAGATATCACGACAAGTACAACTCGTGCAACTTGGGGAGACTGCTTCAAATTGGTTCTGTGGATCGCTCCTTTTATACAGTTTTTACCCATAGGACAACATGGTACACAAAGGTTTACAACCCGGTTCCCACCATTATCCCCCAGAGGGGTCGCTTTGGTCACTTTGATACACATAAGGTCCGGAACATAAGTGCGGAAACATTTGGCGGTTCCCAACTGTAAAAACCCATCTTCCCAACATTAGTGCATTCCAATCGGCAGTAAAACAGATCGAAATAGGAACAAAGACAGGTGCAGAGGAAGACGGAGACAGTGGGGAGATCGGAAAGGGTGTAAAAGGGGAGGTATCGGGAAACACGAGATACAGGCATCAAAGGGACGTGCCTAATGAGATGCACGGCTGAGACAATAAACCGGCACGGCGAGATGAGCCTCGAGCGGGGCCATCTGCCTTACAGTATCATCCCCCTCATCATAAAGACACTTACAAAGGACATGTGTCTTCCGCGAATATCTTGGGAGTCCCAGGGTCGCGAAGCGGACAGCGTCCGTTCGCTGGCTACTTGAGGGCAAGAGACAAAATGGATGCCGTATCTAAGATGGAACCCGTGGGTACAGATGAAAAACCCACATAACAAACGAACGGTTTAAGTTAGCACAGCGAAACTGCGCACACTTACTAAACTCGTCATTTGCGGTTCATAGATACCAGACTCGACCATATTCGTGCGAGTCGAAAACACCACTTACAATTGTCACGGAACCTCAGTGTCTAGTGTTTTTGGCAATACTTGAGATTTTTATCACTGAGTTAGAAGTGGCCAAACATTGCTCAAATTTGCCTGTGTAACCCCTTTTCCTTATATGTTGTTTGTCTCAAAGTATGGTACAGGATTGTGCCTTCTAACCAAGTATCATCTTCTTATCATTTGAAATAAATACCCTGCCCGGCTGGGCAGAGGCAAATATAGTCTCCTATTATGGCCTATATTATTGTGTTCATGGTGATTCTGATTAGCTAAGGACCTTTGTTTTTTCAGAGAATACTTCCCCGTGATCTTAAGCCATTGTCTGGGTACCCTTGTTATAATTAAAAAGTCGGAGATTCCATAGGGCATGTGTACTGCCCACCCTCATGGGGGGATTGGTCGGCACTGGAGGAATGGGAGACGTTGGGGGTCCAGGTGATGGGTGACTTGTATGAGGACGGGTGTTGTTACCCTTCCAGACGTTGCAAGAGAGGCATGAACTGCCGCAAGGGGATTATTTGCTACATGCAGCCCTGGTATCGGCAATACAGCATCCCTGGAAAGAGGGGCTTTTGAAACCAAAGACCTCTATGACATGTCACTATGTCGTAATGGCGGCGGGGACGACGAAGGGGATCACCTGTGTGTATAGGCGACTGGTTGCAGAAGACCTGCAGCCACTGCAGGGCTTACGGCGAAAGTGAGAGGTGGATCTAGGGAAGGACATACCAGAAAAAACGTGGGCGCAATTGATTCAGAAGGCCTGGAAGAGTACTAGGAATGCCAGATTTCAATTAATACACTTCTTTATGTTACACAGGGCTTACTTAACCCCAGCCAGGATGAATCGGTACTTTCGGACAGATACCACCCGGTGCCCATGCGGCCAATTAGAGGGGGCAGAGCTGCATCACAAGTTGTGGAGTTGTGGACAGTTAGGAACATATTGGGAAGAGGTGGTCGAGCTGCTCTGTGGGATAACAGACTGCCACACAGACACTGACATGGGCACATGTATACTACGCTGGTTTCCGCTTACCCCCAGAATGAGAATGGACTTGGGCCTACTGCTAGCTGAGAGAGATCACGGCTCAATGGAAGTCAAGGCAGAGGCCTAGAATAGGGAAATGGAAATCGAAGTTACTCAAGTGGGCTAAGCGCGAGAGCGCGGTTAGATTGCAACAGGCGGTACGTGCTAATAATGAGAAGGCAATGTAGGCGGCGAGGGCGTGGGAGGCCCTAGTTCTAGCTTTACAGATGCCTGACACAGACTCGGAAGTGGGATCCGTCGGGGAGGCGGCAGTGGACCTCCCTTGCCTGACCCGAGAATAGGAGTGGTCCTAATAATTTAGCCCAGAGGTGAATATTGAGAGTCCTGCGAGAAGAACAAAGGCAGCTGACATTGTCCCCTAATTATACTGAAACGAGACACCAAGGACATGATACTAATATTGAAAAGGGTAAAGAGGGAACTGGATACACTGGAAGACGAGGGAGGGGGTGTTATTGTGATGGATCATTGTCATTTATTCGAATCTCATCATTATGCATAGATATTGAGTAGTCCTAATCTTGGGCCCGATTCACAGAACTAACTTAAGACAAAATCCTAAACTTACTACTTTTGGTATTCACAGAAGTTAGGATTTTGTCTTAAGACAGACTTAAGTTAGGATTCTGTCTTAAGTCTGTCTTAAGACAAAATCCTAACTTCTGTGAATACCAAAAATAGTAAGTTTAGGATTTTTTCTTAAGTTAGTTCTGTGAATCAGCCCCCTTGATCCCAATCACATATGAGAGCATATATAGAGGAGTTGGCAGAGAAGGTAATAATAATGTACCATAAATGAGAGGTATGTCACAATCCCGAGAGAGAGGGCGGGGATAACAGGATGGAGGGGATGTATGGAACAGATGTAACTAATTGATGTACGATTGCCATGCGCTGTTTTGGGAAAAAAAATAAAAATGGATTTAAAAAAAAAATCTGAGGGGGTATCCTGGCGCTGAGTGGGGGTGGGTGTGTGTGTGTGTGTGTGTGTGGGTGTGTCTGGCCCTGCCCACGGTAGGTTGGTTAATTCATTGAAAAGCCAGGAGTCAGCTTCTTGCATAATTCAAGAAGAGAGGAGAAAGGAGAAGGCTCTGATGTGGAGCTGGAGGCCGTCCCATCCTTTAGGAGCGAAGAAAGAGAACGCCCGTCCTCCTGACCTGGTTCTGTGTACCCGTGAGAACAATAAATGTTGCACCTCGAATCCCCTGAAAATGTAGAACAACAGAGCCTAGGCTCCTTTCAGACCTCAATTCCACACTGCACTCGCGGGTACACCGGGATTTGAATGGCCAGGGTTACTTTCCAACACTGTGTCTGTGTTTCCCAGGGCTCGAGTCGGGGTACCACGCGGATGGATGGCGTCCCCCCCACTTATTTTACCGGGAGCTCGATAACTGGAGCAAATGGAGCCGTACATTCACTCTTTGGCCTCTCTGGGGCGAGATCGGAGCTCATTAAGAACGCTGCCCCCGCACTGGCTTCTCTGATGCAATCGCATCTAAGGGCTGCGCGAGCGAGGGGAGGCAATGAGTCTGATGGTGCAAGCCACCTTTTGTGACGTCACTTCTTGTCGTGACGTCGGCGTCCCCCACTTTTTTTTAGGACTTCCCCCGAAAAGCCCATCCCGCCCGCATCACATACGACGCCACTACCCTCTCTGCCCTTAACATCGGCAGACTCCATAACTGCTACCAAGCTGCCCCAGGACACACCCATGGACCATTCACCTGCTATTCCTGCAAGTTTACCTGCGTCCGAACCCTCACCAAATCCACTGACACTAAACGGAACATCAACTCCAATCACCTAAAATGCATCCTTCTCAACACCCGTTCTGTCCACAGTCACGCCATCCAACTCTGGAATATACTTGACACCACAGCTCCGGACGTCGCCTTTCTCACCGAAACATGGATGAATGCCTCATCTACGCCCGACGTCTCAATAGCCATCCCTGAAGGCTACAAGATCATCCGCAAGGACCGCACCAACCAGATAGGAGGAGGCATTGCCATTGTTCACAAAAACACCATCCGCATCACGACCAGTTCCGATAACAACCTCGCAGCATCCGAACACCTTCACTTCCAGATCCACATCGACCCCAAGACCACACTCAGGGGAACCCTCATCTACAGGCCACCAGGACCCCGTACACAATTCTGCGAAGACATCACTGACTTCATCAGCCCACACGCCCTCCCCTCCGAGGAATATATCCTTCTAGGAGACCTCAACTTCCATCTGGAAAAGAACAACGATAACAACACTACCACCCTTTTGGACAACCTCGCAAACCTTTGTCAACACCCCAACCCACTGTGCAGGACACATGCTTGACCCAATCTTCTCATCTAGCAAATACATCTCCTTCGATCACACCACAGCTCTCCATTGGACAGACCACAGCTGCGTATACTTCAACTACCGAAAAACTATAACCCATAACAACCCACAACAAATTCCTCGCAGAAACTGGAACAAGATCACCACCGACCAGCTTCTCACATCACTCAACCAAAACCCTCCCACCAATCCGTCAGACCCTAACCAAGCAGCCACCAACCTTGCACAATGGATAACCCACAGCACTGACGAATTAGCACCCATGAGAAACAATCCAACCAAACAAGGCCACAAATAAGACCCCTGGTTCAATGAGGATCTTAAGATATCCAAGAAGACATGCCGAACCCTCGAGAAAGCCTGGAGAAAAAACCCATCCACCGAAAACCTAACCACTTTCAAGAACGCCACCCGTAAACACCACCAACTGATCCGTTCCGCCAAGAAATCAGCATTCAAAGATCGACTCGACAACAACGCCCACGGATTGGTGTCACTACAACGCGTTTTTTTACAACGCATTCCGTTACATCGGAATTTTTACAACGCAGGATCCATTACATCGGATGCCATTACAACGCATGGCATTACATAGCAGATGCTATTACAACGCATGGCATTACATCGTAAGTATAGGTAAGTATACCTTTTTAAAAAAAATGTAATTAAGTTAATTTAATTAATTTCATTTAATTAATTTAATTAAAATACATTTTAAAATAGTAATTAATTTAATTTAATAAATTAAAATCTATGTATTTAATTTAATTTTAATAAAAATTGTAATTAATTTTATTTAATTAATATAATGAAATTAATTTAATTTAAATATTTTTTAAATTGTAATTAAATTAAATAAATTAAAATAATTTATTTAATTTAATTAATTTAATTAAAAATGTAATTAATATAATATAATTAATTTAATTTAATAAATATATTTTAATTAATTTATAAATGGTAAATATAATTTAATTAGCCCTAAACACAAACCTACCCCTGAACCCTAAAATACCCCTGTACCCCAAAACCCAAACCCAGCCCTAAAACCTAAAAATACCCCTGTACCCCAAAACCCAAACCCTGCCCTGAAACCTAAAAACACCCCTGTACCCCAAAACCCAAACCCTGCCCTAAAACCTAAAAACACCCCTGTACCCCAAAACCCAAACCCTGCCACCTAAAAATACCCCTGTACCCCAAAACCCAAACCCAGCCCTAAAACCTAAAAACACCCCTGTACCCCAAAACCCAAACCCTGCCCTGAAACCTAAAAACACCCCTGTACCCCAAAACCCAAACCCAACCCTAAAACCTAAAAATACCCCTGTAACCCAAAACCCAAACCCAACCCTAAAACCTAAAAATACCCCTGTACCCCAAAACCCAAACCCAACCCTAAAACCTAAAAATACCCCTGTACCCCAAAACTCAAACCCTGCCCTAAAACCTAAAAGCACCCCTGTACCCCAAAACCCAAACCCTGCCCTAAAACCTAAAAATACCCCTGTACCCCAAACCCAAACCCTGCCCTAAAACCTAAAAATACCCCTGTACCCCAAAACCCAAACCCAGCCCTAAAACCTAAAAATACCCCTGTACCCCAAAACCCAAACCCAGCCCTAAAAGCTAAAAATACCCCTGTACCCCAAAACCCAAACCCTGCCCTAAAACCTAAAAATAACCAAACACCCCAAAACATATACCTCAGTACCCCAAAACATATACTCCTATACTCATACTTATTATAAAAATTACTTAAATTAATATATTTAATTTATAATATTAAAAACCATAAATAAATATATTTATTTATAATTAATAATAATTAAATTAATTATATAATATTAAATAAAATAAAAAAAATTATATACTTACCAATACTTACGATGTAATGGTATGCGATGTAATAGCATCTGCTATGTAATATCCTGCGTTGTAATAGCATCCGATGTAATGGAACCAGCGTTGTAAAAGCTGCGTTGTAACAGCATTACGATGTAAAAAATGCGATGTAACAGTAACATACCAACGCCCACAGCAGCAAGGAACTATTCAACATCGTAAAAGAATTTACCAACCCCTCAGCCGGCACCAACGACATCACTCCCTCCCAAGACCTCTGCCACTCCCTAGCATCTTTCTTTCACAACAAAATTGCCGACATTCACAACAGCTTCATAAACCAGCCAAGCGATCAGTCCACCCCATCCACCTCTGAACTGAAACCCTCCCCAAACAACCTTTGCACCTGGAACCCAGTCACCACTGAAGACACCATCCGCCTGATGAACTTCATCCACTCAGGATCGCCTACAGACCCTTGTCCCCACCATATTTTCAACAAAGCAGACTCCATCATCGCACCCCATCTTCGAGACGTCATCAACTGCTCCTTCAACTCCGCTACCTTCCCCGAGAGCTGGAAACACGCCTAACTCAGCGCTCTCCTGAAGAAACCCACGGCAGACCCCACTGAACTTAAGAACTACCACCCTATCTCGCTCCTCCCATTCCCTGCCAAAGTCATTGAGAAAGCTGTCAACAGTCAACTCACCGCCTTCCTTGAATCCAACAAATCCCTCGACCCATCACAATCCGGATTCCGAGCCAAACACAGCACCGAAACCGCCCTCATCGCACCAACAGACGACATCCGAACGCTGCTGGACAATGGAGAAACTGTCGCCCTCATCCTGCTCGACCTCTCCGCAGCCTTCGACACAGTCTGTCATAACACCCTCATACAACGCCTAAGTAACATCGGAATACAAGGAAAAGCATTGAAATGGATCATCTCGTTCCTCTCCGGGAGAACCCAGAGAGTACGTCTTCCTCCCTTTAGATCAGATGCCTCCGATGTCATCTGCGGCGTACCTCAAGGTTCTTCACTTAGCCCCACACTCTTCAACGTATACATGAGTCCCCTCGCATCCATCGCTCGCCAACACAACCTCAACATCATCTCCTACGCAGACGACACCCAGTTGATCCTCTCCCTCACCAAAGACCCGAACGCCGCCAAAACGAACCTACATGAAGGAATGAAAGAAGTAGCCGAGTGGATGCAAAGCAGCCGCCTAAAACTAAACTCGGACAAAACGGAAGTCCTCATACTTGGATCGTCCCCCTCCGCTTGGGATGACTCATGGTGGCCACCAGCACTGGGAAATGCCCCCAAACCTACGAACCACGCAAGGAACCTGGGCTTCATCCTGGACTCCTCCCTATCCATGTCCAGACAGGTCAGCGCTGTCTCTTCGTCTTGCTTCAACATCCTACGTATGCTCAAAAAAGTCTTCCGCTGGATCCCCACCGAAACTAGAAAGACGGTCACCCACGCACTAGTCACCAGCCGATTGGAAACGCACTGTATGCCGGAACCACAGCCAAACTTCAGAAAAGACTCCAACGCATCCAAAACGCCTCAGCCAGACTCATCCTAGATATCCCCCGCAAAGCTCACATTTCCAGTCACCTGAGAGACCTCCACTGGCTTCCTGTCAGCAAAAGAATAACATTCCGTCTCCTCACCCACGCACACAAAGCCCTCTACGACCTAGGGCCCGAATGCCTCAACACGCGCCTTTCCTTCTACACCCCCACCCGCGAACTTAGATCGTCCAATCAAGCCCTCGCCACAATACCACGCATCCACAGATCCACCATGGGGGGAAGATCCTTCTCCTTCTTAGCGGCCAAAACATGGAACTCTCTCCCCTCCCACCTTCGCCTCACTCAGAACCACCTCTCTTTCAGAAAACAACTCAAAACCTGGATTTTCGATAAATAACCTCCCCCTTCCCTCAAGCGCCTTGAGACCCTATGGGTGAGTAGCGCGCTATATAAATGCCAAACTTGAACTTGAACTTGAGATTATAACAGAGTGCATGGGGGGGGGAGAGAGAGAGAGACTGAGGGGCGGGCATGGACACTGTCAGGTAGAGCTACACAAAGGAGGGGGAGGGACAGATGAGGCAAGAAGGAGGGACTGCAGGGAGAGGAGGGAGACATGGAGCCAGGAAGGAGGGGCTGCAGGCAGAGGAGGGAGACATGGAGCGAGGAAGGAGGGACTGCAGGCAGAGGAGGGAGACATGGAGCCAGGAAGGAGGGACTGCAGGCAGAGGAGGGAGACATGGAGCCAGGAAGGAGGGACTTCAGGGAGAGGAGGGAGAGACGTGAAGCCAGGAAAGAGGGATTACAGGGACAGGAGGGAGACATGGAGCCAGGAAGGAGGGACTGCAGGGAGAGGAGTGAGGCATGGAGGCAGGAAGGAGGGACTTCAGGGAGAGGAGGGAGAGACGTGAAGCCAGGAAAGAGAGATTACAGGGAGAGGAGGGAGACATTGAGCCAGGAAGGAGGGACTGCAGGGAGAGGAGGGAGGCATGAAGGCAGGAAGGAGGGACTGCAGGGAGAGGAGGGAGAGACGTGAAGCCAGGAAAGGGGGATTACAGGGAGAGGAGGGAGACATGGAGGCAGGAATGAGGGACTGCAGGGAGAGGAGGGAGACATGGAGGCAGGAATGAGGGACTGCAGGGAGAGGAGGGAGGCATGGAGGCAGGAAGGAGGGAGAGGAGGGAGATATGGAGCCAGGAAAAAGGGACTGCAGGGAGAGGAGGGAGGCATGGAGGCAGGAAGGAAGGACTGCAGGGAGAGGAGGGAGACATGGAGGCAGGAATAAGGGACTGCAGGGAGAGGAGGGAGATATGGAGCCAGGAAGGAGGGACTACACGGAGTGGAGGGAGACTTGGAGCCAGGAAGGAGGGACTGCAGAGAGAGGAGGGGGGCATAGAGCCAGGAAGAAGGGACTGCAGGGAGAGGAGGGAGACATGGAGCCAGGAAGGAGGGACTGCAGGGAGAGGAGGAAGCCATGGAGCCAGGAAGGAGGGAGAGGAGGGAGACGTGGAGCCAGGAAGGAGGGAGAGGAGGGAGACGTGGAGACAGGAAGGAGGGAGAGGAGGGAGACGTGGAGCCAGGAAGGAGGGACTGCGGGCAGAGGAGGGAGACATGGAGCCAGGAAGGAGGGACTGCAGGGAGAGGAGGGAGAGATGTGAAGCCAGGAAAGAGGGATTACAGGGAGAGGAGGGAGACATGGAGCCAGGAAGGAGGGACTGCAGGGAGAGGAGGGAGGCATGGAGGCAGGAAGGAGGGACTGCAGGGAGAGGAGGGAGAGACGTGAAGCCAGGAAAGAGGGATTACAGGGAGAGGAGGGAGACATGGAGCCAGGAAGGAGGGACTGCAGGGAGAGGAGGGAGAGACGTGAAACCAGGAAAGAGGGATTACAGGGAGAGGAGGGAGACATGGAGCCAGGAAGGAGGGACTGCAGGGAGAGGAGGTAGACATGGAGCCAGGAAGGATGGACTGCAGGGAGAGGAGGGAGACATGGAGCCAGGAAGGAAGGAGAGGAGGGAGGCATGGAGCCAGGAAGAAGGGACTGCAGGCAGAGGAGGGAGACATGGAGCCAGGAAGGAGGGACTGCCGGGAGAGGAGGGAGACATGGAGCCAGGAAGGAGGGACTGCAGGGAGAGGAGGGAGATATGGAGCCGGGAAGGAGGGACTGACTACATAGAGATGAGAGAGACATGGAGCCAGGAAAGAGGGACTGCAGAGAGAGGAGGGAGATATGGAGCCGGGAAGGAGGGATTACAGGGAGAGTAGGGAGGCATGGAGCCAGGAAGGAGGAACTGCAAAGAAGAGAAGGGCTGCACAGTGGTAGGGGGAAGGCCTAAAAGTATGAAGGAGGGACTGCAGGGAGGGTGGTTATAGGGACTGATGGAGAAATGGAGCCAGGAAGGAGGAACTGCAGAGAGGGCAGTTATAGGGACTGAGGGAGACATGGAGTCAGGTAGGGGGAACTGCAGAGAGGGCGGTTATAGTGACAGAGGGAGACATGGAGCCAGGAAGGAGGGACTGCATGGAGATGAGTGATGCAAGGAGCCAGGAAGGAGGGAGAGGATAGAGACATGAAGCCAGGAAAGAGGGATTACAGCGAGAGGAGGGAGACATGGATCCCGGAAGGAGGGAGAGGATAGAAACATGGAGCCAGGAAAGAGGGATTACATGGAGAGGGGGGAGACATGGAGCCAGGAAGGAGGGACTGCAGGGAGAGGAGGGAGACAAGAAGACAGGAAGGAGGGAGAGGATGGAGATATGGAGCCCGGAAGGAGGGACTGCAGAGAGAGGAGGGAGGCATGGAGCCAGGAAGGAGGGACTACACGGAGAGGAGGGAGACATGAAGCCAGGAAGGAGGGACTGCAGAGAGAGGAGGGAGACATGGAGCCAGGAAGGAGGGTCTGCAGGGAGAGGAGGGAGGCATGGAGCCAGGAATGAGAGAGGCAGGGAGCCAGGAAGGATGGACTGCAGAGAGAGGAGTGAGACATGCAGCCAGGAAGGAGGGACTGCAGAGAGAGGAGGGGGGCATGGAGCCAGGAAGGAGGGATTACAGGGAGAGGAGGGAGGCAGGGAGCCAGGAAGGAGGGACCGCAGAGAGAGGAGGGGGACATGAAGCCAGGAAGGAGGGACTACACGGACAGGAGGGAGACATGGAGCCAGGAAGGAGGGACTGCAGAGAGAGGAGGGAGACATGGAGCCAGGAACGAGGGACTGCAGGGAGAGGAGGGAGACATGGAGCCAGGAAGGAGGGACTGCAGAGAGAGGTGGGAGATATGGAGCCAGGAAGGAGGGATTACAGGGAGAGGAGGGAGCCAGGAAGGAGGGACTGCAGATAGAGGAGAGAGACATGGAGCCAGGAAGGAGGGACTACACGGAGAGGAGGGAGACATGGCGGCAGGAAGGAGGGACTGCAGAGAGAGGAGGGAGACATGGAGCCAGGAAGGAACGACTGCAGGGAGAGGAGGGAGACAAGAAGCCAGGAAGGAGGGAGAGGATGGAGACATGGAGCCAGGAAGGAGGGACTGCAGAGAGAGGAGGGAGACATGGAGCCAGGAATGAGGGACTGCAGAAAGATGAGGGAGACATGGAGCCAGGAAGGAGGGAGAGGAGGGAGACGTGGAGCCAGGAAGGAGGGACTGCAGGGAGAGGAGGGAGACATGGAGCCAGGAAGGAGGGACTGCAGGGAGAGGAGGGAGAGACGTGAAGCCAGGAAAGAGGGATTACAGGGACAGGAGGGAGACATGGAGCCAGGAAGGAGGGACTGCAGAAAGATGAGGGAGACATGGAGCCAGGAAGGAGGGAGAGGAGGGAGACGTGGAGCCAGGAAGGAGGGACTGCAGGGAGAGGAGGGAGACAAGAAGGCAGGAAGGAGGGAGAGGATGGAGACATGGAGCCAGGAAGGAGGGACTGCAAAGAGAGGAGGGAGGCATGGAGCCAGGAAGGAGGAACTGCTGGGAGAGGAGAGAGGAGAGAGGCATGGAGGCATGGAGCCAGGAAGGAGGGACTGCAGGGAGAGGAAGGAGGCATGAAGGCATGGAGCCAGGAAGGGAGGAACTGCGAACTGCAAAGAAGAGAAGGGCTGCAAAGTGGTAGGGGGAAGGCCTATAAGTATGAAGGAGGGACTGCAGAGAGGGTGGTTATAGGGACTGAGGGAGAAATGGAGCCAGGAAGGAGGGACTGCAGAGAGGGCGGTTATAGGGACTGAGGGAGACACGGAGCCAGGAAGGAGGGACTGCAGGGAGAGAAGGGAGAGAAGGGAGACAAGAAGCCAGGAAGGAGGGAGAGGATGGGGATATGGAGCCCGGAAGGAGGGACTGCAGAGAGAGGAGGGAGACATGGAGCCAGGAAGGAGAAACTGCAAAGATGAGAAGGGCTGCAAGGTGGTAGGGGAAGGCCTATAAGTATGAAGGAGGGACTGCAGAGAGGGCGTTTATAGGGACAGAGGGAGAGAAGGAGTCTGGATGGTGGGACTGTAGACAGAGAAGAGGGTTTGAGAGAGGAGAGCAACTGAGGCATGGAATGAGGGCACACATGGAGGAAGAATTGTAAGGGAGGTGAGGGGGCATGGAGGGAGGATGAAGTGACTGCCGAGAACAGAGGGAAACATGGTGACAGGAAGGAGGGACTGCAGGGATGGGGAAGGACAATTGGAGCCAGAGCGGAGAGACTGTAGGTTGGAACTGTAAGAGAAGGTAAGGGAGACATGAAGACTGGAAGGGGGGATTGACTAAGGGACTGAAGTCAGGTGGGAGGGACTGCAAGGAAGTGACAGAGACATGCAGGAAGAAGGGGCTGAGGGAGGCCTGCCCAGACAGAGAAGAAGGAGTGACTACAGAAAGTTGGGGGAAAGACCTAGAAGGATGGAGGAGAGCCCGAGGCAGAGATTGCAGGGCGGGGGAGGAATGGAACCCCCAAGGCAGGAAGGAGGTACTTCAGGCAGGGGGTCAGGAAGCACTAGGCTTGTAGTCCTGAATCTGATAGGGTGGGAGCATGCAAGCTTTCACATTTCATCCTAAACTACTGTTATACGGATCATGTCTCCCAGCGCAGGGACTCCATTTTAATTTCTGTTTGAAGAGGTTTTATTGAACAAGTAGCAAGGGATGCATTGATATTTCATCAATTGCAAGTTTCTGGTATGTGCTTTATTTTGTAAATGTATAATGAATATGTCTGATAAGCAGGATCAATCAAAAACACATTAGCTTATAATCCAGTGACTATTTGGCTTCGAAATTGTTCCAGGAATGTCATAAATCTTGTGACGGTTTCCCTCCATAATTCTATTACTGTAGCCATTTTACTAACTTGCTTTTAGGCTTCTTTGAGTAAAAAGGCTCTTAAACACACACAGGACCAGTTCCGTTTTACCTATAGTCTCTATTTTAGTTAGCCTGTGCAGCTTGTTTACCTTTGGCCCCAGATCCATCCTAGGTAATGGAGGTCGCCATCTTTGACAATGGAGGCTGCCATTTCCCGCCAAATTATGCAGCATCATCAACATGTCTGCCTTTGATGCAGATGTCATCGGTGCCTGTCTTTCCAACAACTGTGAAATTGTCAAGTCATTCGGATACACACATCAACAAAACCCTCAGTGCTACATCAGTCTGGGACAGGCACCTTTTTCAAGGTAATAAAACAACCAAACTCAAATAATGTAGTCTATGTTGATGTATTTTTACTTTATTAGTACATTCACTGATGTATATGATTCTGTCAAATATTCCTGAGGTTACATTGCAAATTGCATTTTAGATAAGATACAATATATGAGGACTGCCACTCGACCACTTGGTTAGTAGAGAAACGTCATCCAGGCCACAGATGCAGATGGTAGATCCAGATGAGCGCAGCACCAGATTTCATCTCTATCAAAGAAGCCTCCAGCAAGACTCCCAGAGAATCCGCAAAGCATTCCATTCTACCATCACAAACTGGAGCCAGGTTTGCGTTCTTTGCTCGATGCAATTCCCTAGCTGTTAGCCTAGTAGTCAAGTCAAGTCAAGTCAAGAGATTTATATAGCACGCTACATACCCATAGGGTCTCAAGGCGCTGGAGGGAGGGTGGGGAGTTACTTGTCGAATATCCAAGTTTTAAGTTGCTTTCTGAATGCTAGGTGGTTCTGAGTAAGGCGAAGGTGAGTGGGAAGTGAGTTCCAGGTTTTAGCTGCCAGGTAGGAGAAGGATCTACCTCCCATGATGGTTTTGTTGATGCGAGGTACAGTGGCAAGGGCTTGGTTGGAGGATCGCAGCTGACGGGAGGGGGTGTAGAAGGACAATCGTGTGTTGAGACATTCGGGCCCAAGTTCGTAAAGTGCTTTGTGTGCGTGGGTTAGGAGGCGGAAAGTGATCCTCTTATTTATGGGGAGCCAGTGGAGGTTTTTCAGGTGACCAGAGATGTGTTCTTTACGCGGGATGTCTAGTATGAGCCTGGCTGAAGCGTTTTGGATACGTTGGAGTTTTTTCTGGAGTTTTGCGGTGGTACCGGCGTATAGTGTGTTTCCGTAGTCCAGGCGGCTCGTGACCAGTGCGTGGGTGACCGTTTTTCTAGTTTCGGTGGGGATCCAGCGAAATGTTTTTTTGAGCATGCGAAGAATGTTGAAGCAAGATGATGAAACGGCGTTGACTTGTCTGGTCATCGAGAGTGAGGAGTCCAGGATGACGCCCAGGTTCCGTGCGTGGTCCGTCGGGATGGGGGCTTTTCCAAGGGCTTCTGGCCACCAAGAGTCATCCCAGGCGGAGGGGGAGTTGCCTAAGATGAGGACTTCTGTTTTGTCTGAGTTCAGTTTCAGACGGCTGTGCTTCATCCACTCGGCTACTTCTTTCATTCCTTCGTGTAAGCTGGTTTTGGTGGTGTTAGGGTCTTTGGTGAGTGATAGGATCAGTTGAGTGTCATCCGCGTAGGAGATGATGTTGAGATTGTGTTGGCGAGCGATGGCCGCAAGGGGGCTCATGTATACGTTGAAGAGGGTGGGGCTGAGTGACGATCCTTGTGGCACGCCGCAGATGACTTCAGTGGCCTTTGACTTGAATGGTGGGAGGCGGACTCTCTGTGTTCTTCCGGTGAGGAACGAGGTGATCCATTCCAGTGCTTTTCCTTGGATTCCTACGTCTCTGAGGCGCTGTAGAAGGGTGCTGTGACAGACTGTGTCTAAGGCAGCGGAGAGGTCGAGGAGGATGAGAGCGACTGTGTCTCCATTGTCCAATAGAGTTCGGATGTCGTCTGTTGCTGCGATGAGGGCGGTTTCAGTGCTGTGTTTGGCTCGGAAGCCGGACTGTGAGGGGTCGAGGGATTTGTTGGTTTCGAGGAAGGTGGCGAGCTGGTTGTTGACAGCTTTCTCGATGACTTTGGCCGGGAATGGAAGAAGCGAGATGGGGCGGTAGTTTTTGAGTTCGGTGGGGTCAGCTGTGGGTTTTTTCAGAAGGGCGCTGAGTTCTGCGTGTTTCCAGCTTTCCGGGAAGGTGGCGGAGTTGAGGGAGCAGTTGATGACATCTCGGAGGTGTGGTGCTATGATGGAGTCTGCTTTGTTGAAGATGTGGTGAGGGCATGGGTCAGTTGGGGATCCTGAGTGGATGGAGTTCATCAGGCGGATGGTGTCCTCAGTGGAGATTGGGTTCCAGTCGTTAAGGATGTTCAAGGGGGGTGAAGGTCCTGCAGAAGATTGGGTGGGTTGGTCTCCGGGTTGGTTGTTGAAGCTGTTGTGGATGTCTGCGATTTTGTTGTGGAAGAAGGAAGCTAGGGAGTCGCAGAGGGCTTGGGAGGGGGTGATGTCGTTGGAGTTGGCAATGGGGTTGGTGAATTCTTTGACGATGTTGAATAATTCCTTGCTGTTGTGGGCGTTGTTATCTAGACGGTCTTTGAATGCGGCTTTCTTGGCAGACCGGATTAGTTGGTGGTGTATGCGGGTGGCGTTTTTGAAGGCGTCCCTGGTGCTGGTGTTAGGATCTTTTTTCCAGGCCTTTTCGAGGGAGCGACAGTGTTTCTTCGATTTCTTAAGATCATCGTTGAACCAGGATGCGTTTTTGCTGCCTAGCTTGATTTGGCGTTTTTTCAACGGTGCTAGGGTGTCGGCGCTGTTGGATAGCCATTGGGTGAGGTTGATGGCTGCTTGGTCGGGGTTTGAGGAGTGGGCGGGGGGGTTTAGTAGAAGCGATGAGGAGATCTGGTCGCTGGTGATTTTGTTCCAGTTTCTTCGCAGGGTGGGTTGAGGATGGTTGTGGATTGTGGTCTTATTGTAGGTAAAGTGAACGCAGCTGTGGTCCGTCCAGTGAAGAGTTGTGGTGTGACTGAATGAGATATGTTTGCTGGAGGTGAAGATAGGGTCGAGCGTGTGACCTGCGATGTGGGTGGGCGAAGAGACAAGTTGTTTGAGTCCGAGGTCGGCGAGATTGTCCAGAAGGGTGGTGGTGCTGCTGTCGTTACTCTTTTGCAGGTGAAAATTGAGGTCTCCCAATAAAATGTAGTCCTCGGAGGGGAGGGCGTGTGGGGTGATAAAGTCAGTGATGTCGTCACTGAATTGTGCACGGGGTCGTGGAGGCCGGTAGAGGAGGGTGCCTCTGAGTGTGGTCTTGGGGTCGGTGTGGATCTGGAAGTGAAGGTGTTCGGCGCTAGCGAGGTTGACGTCTGAGCTGGTTGAGATGCGGATGGAGTTCTTATGGACGATAGCGATGCCTCCTCCTGTATGCTTGATGCGGTCCTTTCGGATGATCTTGTATCCTTCCGGAATGGCAATGGTGATGTCAGGGGCTGATGTGGCGTTCATCCATGTTTCTGTTAGGAAGGCGACGTCTGGAGAGATGGTGTCTAGTAGATTCCAGAGGTCGATGGCGTGCTTGTGGACTGAGCGGGTGTTGAGCAGGATGCATTGTAGGTGGTTGGTGTCAGATATTTGTTTTGTGTTCGTGGATGAGAAGTCGTTCTTGGTGCCGTCGAACTTGCAGGAGTAGCAAGAGAAGGGTCCATGGATGTGTCCGGGAGCGGCTTGGACGCAGTTGGGGAGTCGGCCGGGGTTTAGGGCTAAGAGGGTTGAGGCGTCGTATGATATGCGGGTGGGGAGGGGGTTACAGGGGCCAGGGGGTCTGGCGCTGGGCGCGGTCCAGGCGCGGACGGGCTTAGACGAGCTTACCTTTGGCGCACCTTCGGCGCGGCCGCAGCGCGTGGACGCTGCACGTTGGGACATCTGACATAAATGGAGAGTGGAGGGGGGGCGGAGCGTGGGCGGGTCAGCTGGGAGGCGGTAGCGGGGAGGGTAGGCGGGCCAAAGGAAGGCAAAACAAACACGAGAAAATGGATCCTGGGAAAGTGAAACTGGGGCTGAGGAAGATGCAAATCACCACAAGCATACAAAGCAGCACGAAGTAATATGCTAAAGGCGGCGGTAGCTTCAACAAATCAACGTTTAAAGCAGCACACAATGCACAATGCTAAAGGCGGCAGCAGATTCAATTAAGCTAAAGTTGCGCTTCAAAGTAAATAGAAATCGTAATGCGAGGTTTGGCGCTATAATGCGCTATGTTCAAAGTCAGCCTACGATACCACAGAGATAATCCGCCAGCTCTTGGGGCCAGGGAGCGTGGTGGGAGCAACCGCTTTCACCGAGGTCCAGACATAGCTGACAAGAGATTCAAAAAGACAACAAACTTTGTTGTCAAATTATGTGCACCATCTCTGAAACTCGTATTTATTCATTTGCAAGAACTAGCATAATGCTTAGAGATAGCACAGTAAACGTTAAAGTGCTATAAATTGTGAGGTTACGATTTTTCCCAGTAATTATAAAGCTGAACTGCTTTTTATTATCTCCTGGGATGTTACCAATATTATGTGATCTAGATCGCAAAATTATAAAAACTATTTGGAAATAAATATGTTGAAATACATATTCTGGGGCAGATTTACAGTAACTGGCGTATCCCTGCATATCAGCAGGGATGCAGCAGTTATTGTGCGTCACAACTCCACCACGAAGGATGCGCCGCATTTACAATAAGGCGCACCATGGGGCAAAAACAAACAGATGCATGGCGCCTCTGTGCCGTAAAGGAGGTGCATTGCTGGAGTTGCGTTGCAAGCGCGACGCAGCTCCAGCAAAGCTAAGGGGTGCCTTATCTTGATAATGCTGCGTCAATCCTTACACCTGCTTCAAGCAGGCACAGGGCTTTGATGCAGCATGGGCTCAAAAGTGACTGAGTGCAATCTTGTAGATTTCACTCAGCCACTTATAGGAGGCGTTCCTGCGCCAGAACGCCCCCTCCCGCGCAGGAACGCCTACTTCTGGCGCAGGGCTTTACAACGTGACGCATCTCCCAGATGCGTCACGTTGTAAGTACCCCTCAGCATGGCGCTGGTTTTGCGCCGCCGCTGCATCACAAAAGTGACACAACGGCGGCGTAAAACAGGCGCTAGGGGCTTGTAAATCTGCCCCTCTGTTTCTAGTGCTCTTGAGTGTGTTAATCATTAATGAAGGATTGTTTGGATTACCACTGTTCCCTGTTAGTAACCCAAAGCAATGACACCACCTCATTTATATATTGGGTTAGGTTCTATGGGGTTACACTAACCTGTCTTTCACATTCAGTGCTGGTGCACTGGACTAAGTTCAGTTGTGTCAATGTGGGTGTGAAAACAAAGCTTGTAGAGCTGAGCCAGAGACTCAGTGTATGCAACACTACCAACCCAGCACACTGGCAGCAGACCTGATGAAAGGGGGAAGTGTAAGAGAGCAGAGGCACTGGAGATCACAAAGGACTCATCAGTTGTGTGTGATGACTTCTGGTCGTAGTGGTGATTATACTGCATCTAATTCTAGAAATTAACATAGGCAGTGGTATACTTTCAGGTTTTCTCGTGCAACATGTGCTATTTCCGAAAAAATGAAAACATTGATAACACTTTAATGTTGTCAGTATATTGTAGGTTGTTCTTGTATCACTTCTAATGGAAGCCAGACTTGCAACATTTGATACATAGAACATACATTTCTGCTCAGGTCTTCTATGAACGGAAATATACAATGTAAATCAGTATTGTGTTACCTTGTGGATTGCAGTAATTACCCTCCTTGAGTTATCAGTACCTTCAATGCAGTACACACATCATACACATAATAATCATGAGTGCTAGGATCCTATCTAGTAACTTCACATAGTGTGAATCCAATGTACTGAGAAACGGTAGCTAGGTAGTCCATTTAAATTATAGTTAGTTTTGTTTGTTCGTGGTTCATGCTTTATCAAATGAAACTGTCTCCAAATGTAAAGGATTCTTCTATCAACATAGTGATGGGTTTCAGAATGTGAGGTGTCTATGTATGCAACTCTCTTTATGTTGTCATGGCTCTTAGATAGCAAGATCCTGGCTGCAGAAACTCATCATCTCAACTACCTTCCAAGGACATGATGGACCCTGAGGAAACGTATACATAACTTCAAAGATGGCCGCTGACACTCCCAAAGGACATGCGAGTTTAGGAATCATGGGCAATGTAGTTCATGCTTGGGCCTGTCAGAGTGCATTCTCTCACGCTGTGAAGTCTTTCACCAAAGGAAGCCAATGTTCCGTGTCCAGCGCCAGTGTATCTTTGACTGGAACAAACACAAGTTCACTTGAAATAGGATGCACCGGCACCGAGAGAGTAGAGAGTCAGTAAAAACTTCTGTTGCTTTTATCTCTTCAGGAACATCATCAATGAACTGGTCACCAAATACAGCAACCCGTATCTAGAACCTTACGTACCTACCTATTTACTAATAAGTAGGTTTGTAAAAGTCAAAATCCAACCAACTTTTTAATATTCATTAAGTAAATTACAATTTGTGACTTACTCCAATTTTTGGAAATGACAGAGTTGATGGCCTCCCCCCCCCCTTTGCGAATGAGTTACCACCCCAAAATTGAGGTTGGAAACTATTATTATTATTATATATTATTATATTTCTTATATAGCGCCAGAATCGACCCCTGAAGGGGCATCTCCGCGCTTGCCTTGGGAACCCGTCCTGGCTTTTCCCTGTGAGATAGCCCCTACAGGGCATCCCCAAGGTGAAAGCCAGGCATCCCGCCGCGGGGGGGGGGGGGGGGCCCTGTGGAGATTAAGCAAGCTTAATGCCCAGAGTTGCAGAGTGTGAGCCCGTGAATCGAGTAGGCACCGAAGCGAGAATTATCGAGTCCGTGGACATTTGGGCTCAAGACCCCGCCGAGCCAGGAATTGAACCCTGGTCCCGGGTCTGACCTCAGCTTCCGGGTCTGCCTGCTCTACACCGTGAGCCACACTTCTCCACGAACTACAGTCTCAAACCACTGATACATATGACTAGGAAGGAGCACTTACAATACGGCTATTTAAATAGCGATTTGTTATCCATTTCTAACCCTAATTAGCAGTCTAACTTTACAGACTCCTAAGATGGGTTTACAGGGTGTTCAAGACTGTAAAACGGGTTAGTACATCCCTTTTATCTTAATTTCAGGTATGTGTAACTCTTGAGCAAACAACATTGATAGAATTCCTTGAGTCTTCGAAAACAAAAAGTTCTTATCCATCCAAGAAAGTTGTTTTCATTGGAATTGTCAAATGTGCAACAGAAGGCTCCTTGGTATTTGCTACCCAATTGGAAACTGACTCAATATTTTCTTTTGACAAGGCAGCTCCATTCACCATGGACGACTCCAGTACTCATTGGGACATTTATGTCTCAAAAGAGATTTTCTGTCAAACATGCCGAAAAGTTTTATAGCCAATAAGCCAAGTGGAATTTCTTTTTGGCAGCAGATCACTCCAGTTAGCAAAATTTGCAGGTGAATAAGACAAATCCAAGGCCACTTTAGTTTGATCACTGGGAAATGTCACTGGCTTACACAAAAATGTGACTGACATTGATTAAGAAATAATGCATATTTATTCAAGCCCCATGAAACTTCCAGATGGGTATGGTAGGGGTCTGCCGCTCATCCAATTGCGGTCGAGCAGTCATAACTACATATCGTTTCCAGTCTCCTCTGAAACCTTGATGGAATAAAACAGGTTCCTTGGGTGCTGCGCCCACTGAGACTTCAGATCTCACGGCAGAGTCTGCAAGTGCCATCTGGCATGATTGCCGAGCAGGATACAGGAGGCGAATAGCCTCACAACCATGCTTATTGAGACCCAGGCCTGAGACTGAAACATTGGGATCATTGCCTGAATGTCCTGGTGGACCAGATAGGTTATCATGTCCAGTATAGTACAGAAAAAGAGCCTCTGCAAAGGAGTCCGTTGTGACTTGGGCTAATTGTTCATGAACCCCAACAATGTTAGATGGTTTACCGTCATCTTGAGGTAGTCCACAACTGAATGTAGCAAGCCCCCTTTTAATAGCCAATCATCGAAGTAAGGGAAGATTGGCACCCCTGACCTCCGGAGATAAGCTGCAACCACTGCCATCACTTTTGTGAACATCCAAGGGCACTGGGGAGGTAAAAAAAGGGAGCACGCCAAACTGAAAATGCTCTTGGCCCACCTTGAAATGTAAGTAGCGCCTGTGAGCCTTCAGGATGGGAACGTGGAAATAGATGTCCTACAGGGCCAGTGCAAGTACCTCGAATTTTTCCTTTTGCAGGACGAAATTGAAAGATCAAAGATCAAAAAGAGTGCGAAGGCCTCCACCCTTATTCAGCACTAGGAAATAATGGGAGTAAAGCCCAGCAGCAAACCCATACATTGTCCTCCGAAAGCTGCTCTGATGTGGGTGGAAGATGCAGTGGGATGGAAAGGAATGGCAGTGCTTAGTCCTGTTGGGCTATTTGCAGGACCCATCGGTAGGATGTTATGGCTTGCCATCCGAGGAGAAAATGCCCAGTTCGACAGCCCACAGGGTGGTAGTGTGCTACTAAGGGCACACTGAAGCTACTGGGTGGCTGCTGCTGGATGGGTTGGGGGGTGGTTTGCTGTCCTCAGAGAGTGGACATAGTATGCTTGAGTTTCGACCCCAAAAGGATGAGGTTTTCTGCTGTTGGGGTGATGGGCCTTACGGCTGCCTATAGATGAAACCTCTAGTGATGCCTTGATAGTGATGCAATTGTTGGGGATACTGCCTTGAGGGTGTGGCGAGACCGAGGGGCCTCTACTTTCTTTCTTTCCTTGAAGTGCTCGATGGGTGAGTCGGCCATCTTGCCAAAAAGGGAGAGACCTTTAAAAAGGCATATCCGTGAGTGACGTCTGTATGTGGATCTTACCCGAGTACCGTGCTAGCGCTGATCACTCTGCCTAAAGAATTGGTCATGTCCAGGCCTGCCCATGTGAGATGCTTGGCCACATCCTCCCCATCTGGAATGGTCTGTGTTACGTTGGAGCAAAAATCTTCTGGCAGGATCTCAGAGACCATATCCCCAAAGTTTATGGGAGCACCAGGCCAGCAAACAGCTAGCACTCTGACTGATCTGAGGGTGAGGATAGGTGAAGAAAACATCCTCTTCCCAAAATCCTCACTTCTCTGTCTGGAGCGAGGTGATGGCAATTGTGGAAAAATAATTGGTTTAACCCTCCTAGTGGAGGCCTGTATCACCAGACTCTCAGAAGTAGGGTCTGCACTGTCAGGCTCTCCAGTGTGGAGCGCTTAGTAAGAAATTCTGGATCACCGTGAACAGGTCCATGTCTCCCAACTGGAGGTCGATTGTTTGGCGACCAGGAACATGTTTTGGACAATGTAGCATATAGTGACAACAAAAATAGCAGGTACACCTAATGGCACCTCCTTCTCCTTTCTTAACTGCTTCGCCGCCAATCTGGCGCATCCGCAGTTTGGATGGCTCCCGGCCGTCCTCCGCACACGCCCACCGTGACGTCGGATGGTCTGGGGTCATCCGATGCATGGAAAAGGTTAACTTATATCTCAATAAGTATATAAATAGTGCGCACTCTATCAGTATCCGCCTCTTCTAGATACTTGTGCAATGCAGACAACGTTCCTCAAACAGTGGTGCCCCCAACGGTAATAAATCCGGAGTCAAAAGAAGATTCTAGGTTATTTACCCAGGAGAGACCTTGATAAATTAAGTACAGCCAAGTAAATCCTCTACGCAAGATCAGGTATATTCATACTTAAGGATTATGCTTGCCTCGGTTTTCATACACAGAGTGTGAGAACAGGTTCGCATCATCACCGTGGAACCTATGAAGCACTATTAGTGCTTTTTATGTGCATGTAGAACAAGTTACTTACCTTCGGTAACGTTATAAATGTAAGAAACAGTAGTTAGTATTAGATTCCGTACCTTAGAATATCCCCTGGCGTCAGACTGGATCCAGAAACTTTTGCGTAGCAGTACCCTTGTGCGTCCGTAGGCGTCGTCTGCGGCTCCGTGTCCGTCGTCGGCGCCGTGATGATGTCGTCGGAGTACTTAGACGCCGCCTCCGCGCGCTGACGTCAGTTCTTAGACACAGCTTTTCCGCTCCAGAAACGCAGAGCCATGTTAAAAACCAAAACTGGTGCCATTGAAACTAGGGCCCTGAAAGGGGATGACCTTAACCCTAGATATCGGTTCGCAGAACGGGGAGGATGGGTGGGGCGGTATCTAATACTAACTACTGTTTCTTCAGATATTTCGTTACCGAAGGTAAGTAACTTGTTCATCTGAAAGAAACAGGTTAGTATTAGATTCCTTACCTTAGAATAGATACCCCAGCAATACCAGCGCCGGTGATGGGTCTGCGAACCAATAATCACACCCAAAAGTCCTGGAGGACGGAACGGCCAAAGAAGCCATCTGTGAGAGCGAGGGCTTGATATGCAGGCGTGGAGGCTGCAATATAGGTTTGGAAATAGGTTTATTGATATTAGAGGGATGGGGAAATGGATGGGGATTGAGAGGTTCTTCTTCTTCTGAGGTTTCCTGAGATGAGTCGGAGGAACCAAAGGTCTGCAAAGTTGTTCTCGTGCCCTCTAGGTCTTATTTATTTTTATTTATTTTAATTTCTTTTATAGCGCTGGAATCAATCCCGTAAGGGTATCTCCGCGCTGAGCCAGCTATAGAGTTCTCAGTCAGTGCATCTAGGGGAATTAAGTGGACAGGAATGCTTCTTGATAAAGAAGGGTTTTCAATGTTTTCCTGAAAGATAAGTAGTTAGTAATTGATCTAACATCAGGTGGCAAATTGTTCCATAAGGCAGGTCCAACCGATGAAAAGGCACGGTCTCCTTGTCTGGATTTCTTTGTGACCGGAGGTTTTAAGAGCGTTTGGTTGCTTGAGCGAAGAGACCTGCTCGGCTGATATAACACCAGAGATTGAGACAGGTATTTAGGACCTACACCATAAATGCACCTATGGACCGTGCAGCAGATCTTAAAATCAATGCGCTGTCGTATGGGAAGCCAATGTAATTCCTTCAGCAGGGGTTTGGAGGGGGTTCTAGCTGGTGCGCCCATGACCAGTCTTGCTGCCGTGTTCTGGACCACCTGCAAGCGACCTATTGCATCAGCATTTGCTAGTGTCAGCAGGCCGTTGCAGTAGTCCAGACGACTGGTCACTAAAGCCTGCACAAGTGTCTTTCTGTAGGTGGCAGGGAGATACGGGAAGACACGTCTAAGTAGACCAATAGTATAAAAGCACAATCCTGCAATGTAGTTGGTGTGCTCCTTCAGGGTTAACTTTTGATCCAACTTCACCCCGAGATTCTTTACATGATGTTTAGATGTGGGTGCAGGGCCAAGATCTACCGGCCACCAGTCAGGGGACCAGAGAATGCTTGCTTTACCAAAGAGCATGACCTCAGTTTTTGTGACATTGCATTGGAGGCAGTTCGTCGCCATCCAATGTGACACCGCCCTCATACCCTCAGCAAAATTCTCTTTGACTCTAGAGTCAAGGGAATTAAAAGGGTAGAGGAGCTGGGTGTCGTCAGCGTAGGAGATCGGTGTGAACCCATACTTCCGCACAATCTCAGCAAGGGGGGCCACGTATACATTAAACAATGTTGGGCTAAGACACGAGCCCTGTGGCACCCCCTTTGTGAGCCCCCTAGAGGTGGAGCGGAAGGGGCCCAGGCTGACAGATTGTGACCTCCCGGAAAGGAAACTCTCCAACCAAGATAGTGCAGGGCCTCCGATTCCTACTCCTTGCAAACGGCTGAGAAGGATGTTATGATCCACGGTATCGAAGGCTGCTGACAGGTCCAACAGCACTAGAATCATAGAGCCACCTCTATCCTGTGACATTTTGATCTGATCAGTCACGGAAAGAAGGGCTGATTCAGTGCTGTGGTTGGGCCTGAACCCAGATTGTGATTGGTCCAGGCCCCCTGTCGCTTCGATAAAACTGGAAAGAATGGTATTTACATGCTTCTCTGCCAGTTTGCTGATGTAAGGAAGGAGAGAAATCGGACGAAGGTTGGAGAGTTCAGACCAGGGCAAGATGGAATTTTTGCGTATGGGGTTCACCACCGCTTCCTTCCAGGCTGATGGAAGCAAGCCCTCAGTGTAAGAGAGATTAAGTAATTTCTGGATGGAAGGTCCTACTATGTCAATAAGAGGGGAAATGAGTTTGGCAGGTAGCAAATCAGTGGGGGAGCCAGTCTTTACTTGATGAATGAGTATGGTCAGGCCCTCAAAAGTTATTGCTGGGATTACCCGAAGGGTCGTTACAGGGGTCAGTATAGGGGACATTACAGGGACCTCGTTTCCCAAAGGATCTGAGACTGCAGTGATTTTTTTGTATATCCCTTCTATTTTGTCCTCAAAGAACTGAGATATATCATCACACAAGGCCTGGGTGAAAGTGTCTGGGCTCTCACACACCTCAGGATTAGTGAAAGTCTGGATGATTTTAAAAAGCTCTCTTGTGGAGTTACCTGCCTCTTCAATTTGGGCTGTAAGGCCTACTTTCCTGGCCTTTTTGATATTTTTATAGTAGGAGGTCATTGCTTCCAGATAACGGGTTTTATCTTCCTCCTTGCCTGTTCGTCTCCAAATTTTCTCTAGTTTTCTGCATCCCTGCTTTTCAGTTTTTAGGGCCTCGGTGTACCAAGCTTCCCTTTTGGCCATGGTAGGTTTCTTTACGTTTTTCTGAGGGGCAAGAGTGTCAATAGCCATCGTCAGGGTGGAATTAAACTTACAGAGAGCAGTATTGATGTTGTCAGAGTTGGAGAATGTTGGCTGTTCCCATGTTTGCATGAGTTTAGCAGAAGTTATTTTATGCCAGGGTCTGCGCTTAATATGCTGGGAATGCGAGCGAATCATAGGATTAGTAAGGTGGGTGAAGGAGAAATTAATCAGTTTGTGGTCAGACCAAAAAATGTATTTAGGGGAAGAACAGTGAACATTCGGATGCGAAGTGAAAATCAGGTCCAAAATATGGCCACCTGAGTGAGTGGGTTCACTGTTTCTAAGATGGAGACCTAAAAGAGCAAGGTCCGCGAGAAAAACTTTAGTGTCCGGGTGATCCTTAATATCAACATGAAAGTTAAAATCTCCTAAGAGAATAAAATCTCCGTTAGCTTTCAAATGAGGAGCTAACAGTTCAGTGAGGGCAAGAGAGAACCCCGCATTAGGCCCAGGCGGACGGTAAACTAATGCTCCTCGCCAGTATACCTTGGGGCTGAATGCCAGGTGGAAAATTAACACTTCCATGGTGGGTAGCATGACTTGGTCTAAGACTCTGATATTCAGAGTGTCCTTATATATGATGGCGATTCCACCTCCTATTTTCACAGGTCGATCAAGCCGGAGGATTCTGTATCCTATGGGTATCCCCAGAGTGATAGTAGGGGTAGTGTGGGGTTTCAACCAGGTTTCCGTTAGGAAGCAAATCTCTGGTTGAATACTATGAATGGTATCCCATAATTGTGTATGATGTTTCGGGAGGGATCTGAGGTTCAGCAAAAAACTTTTTATGCCTCCTTGGGGGCCTATGTTGTGAGTGGGCCGTCCAGCAATAATATGGGAGTCCATAGCCTGAAATCCGCAAGTAAGGCATGAAAAAGGGCCCTCTGGGCAGCGTAAGGTTTTAGTGGTACAGGTATATTTCGCCTGGTGTTGTAGTGCTTTCAGAGTGTGTGAGGCTTACCTGATTACGGGAGTTGGCCTAAAACAGTCCATAGTGGCAAGGACAGGGTGGGTGGCCCCTGGCCCCGTCCAGTCACGGACGGGCGCAGACGGGCCACTCTTTGGCTACTCTTCGGCGGTGTCTTCGGCTCCCCTGCGCGCGAACGCTGCGCGCTCAGAAGGGGCGAGGGCTAAATAGCCCCGTCAGCCTGTCCGCTAGAGCGCTAACCGCTCAGCAAACCCGGAAGTGGTGTTCTCCTCCCCGATACACAATCACGGGGAGGCGGGGAAGCGAGCGAGTGCTCAGGTAATGCTGTGTTATCAGCGTGTATGTGTGCAAGTGTGTGCACTATTTTAATCTAGTGTCACAGATGGGAAAAATTCGTAAAATCAATTCTGACAATTCTTTTAAAATCTCACAGTTTAAATCATGCGCAACACGCTGTTTTTAGAAGAAAGTAAAGTAAAGCGGACTGAGCGTCCAAGCCGGCCAGCGGGTCCGGGAAACACTCACACTGTCCCCCCTGCCGCAGCGCGGAAAATGAAGGCTCAGCCTAAATAGCCCCGTCAGCCTGTCCGCTAGAGCGCTAACCGCTCAGCAAACCCGGAAGTGGTGTTCTCCTCCCCGATACACAATCACGGGGAGGCGGGGAAGCGAGCGAGTGCTCAGGTAATGCTGTGTTATCAGCATGTATGTGTGCAAGTGTGTGCACTATTTTAATCTAGTGTCACAGATGGGAAAAATTCGTAAAATCAATTCTGACAATTCTTTTAAAATCTCACAGTTTAAATCATGCGCAACACGCTGTTTTTAGAAGAAAGTAAAGTAAAGCGGACTGAGCGTCCAAGCCGGCCAGCGGGTCCGGGAAACACTCACACTGTCCCCCCTGCCGCAGCGCGGAAAATGAAGGCTCAGCCTAAATAGCCCCGTCAGCCTGTCCGCTAGAGCGCTAACCGCTCAGCAAACCCGGAAGTGGTGTTCTCCTCCCCGATACACAATCACGGGGAGGCGGGGAAGCGAGCGAGTGCTCAGGTAATGCTGTGTTATCAGCGTGTATGTGTGCAAGTGTGTGCACTATTTTAATCTAGTGTCACAGATGGGAAAAATTCGTAAAATCAATTCTGACAATTCTTTTAAAATCTCACAGTTTAAATCATGCGCAACACGCTGTTTTTAGAAGAAAGTAAAGTAAAGCGGACTGAGCGTCCAAGCCGGCCAGCGGGTCCGGGAAACACTCACACTGTCCCCCCTGCCGCAGCGCGGAAAATGAAGGCTCAGCCTAAATAGCCCCGTCAGCCTGTCCGCTAGAGCGCTAACCGCTCAGCAAACCCGGAAGTGGTGTTCTCCTCCCCGATACACAATCACGGGGAGGCGGGGAAGCGAGCGAGTGCTCAGGTAATGCTGTGTTATCAGCGTGTATGTGTGCAAGTGTGTGCACTATTTTAATCTAGTGTCACAGATGGGAAAAATTCGTAAAATCAATTCTGACAATTCTTTTAAAATCTCACAGTTTAAATCATGCGCAACACGCTGTTTTTAGAAGAAAGTAAAGTAAAGCGGACTGAGCGTCCAAGCCGGCCAGCGGGTCCGGGAAACACTCACACTGTCCCCCCTGCCGCCTCTTGGAAAATAAACAAAGGGGAACCATCAGAATGGAGCTCTTTTATAACAAAATGGATTCCTTCACCACACCCGTGTTTGTCAGGATAATGCAAATGGCAAGTGGTCTTAGAAAACTATGGGGTTGTGAATTTTAAAGTGCTTAGAACAGGAGAGATCTGTGCATGACTTCAAACACCTTTCAGCAATGAACATAGATATCTAGAGTAGGGTAGATTTTGTGTACCATCACTAGCATACTTCGCAAAACAGTGTGGTACATATGAGTCTCCCAAGCTTCACTTGATGTCCAAAGTGCTCTACCCTCCCACTATGCTCACTCCCGCCCCCTCCCTTTGTGTGTCCCCGAGTCAGTTAACTCACCGACCCCGCCGTAACTCTCCTCTGAGTTACGGCCGCCTTCTAGCCTCCTCCGGACACCACCAGTCCTCCGACCAGCTTTCCTCTTCAGGGTCGTCAGGTCCGACGTTCTAGTCACCGGGTCCCGCGTCTTCTCTACCGGGTCCCGCGTCTTCTCTACCGGGTCCCGCGTCTTCTTCACCGGGTCCCGCGTCTTCTTCACCGGGTCCCGCGTCTTCTTCACCGGGTCCCGCGTCTTCTTCACCGGGTCCCGCGTCTTCTTCACCGGGTCCCGCGTCTTCTCTCGTCCTCGCCGTTTCCGCGTCTGCTCTCTCCCCTTTTACCTGTCCCTGCGTGCAGTTCATTAGTTCGTGTCTCTCACTTCCGGGGTATGGGGGTGTAAATTCTGAGTCCTTACCCGTCGGGAATGGTGGAGCCCGACCCGTACTGATTTGTCATTTCCGGCTTCTCCACAGAATTTCGAGTGGGAGCACGGAAACGAGACTGCCAGCGAGACCGAGGAAAACGGGCCCTTTAAGTGGGCGTCGACTTACGAGGAGGAAGCTCCGGCCCTTCGTGACGCCACTGAGACCACATTGGTCAAAACGGAGGAAGTCCTGTATGCCGGGTGTGGAAACACCGCGGAGAGGAAGGCGAGACCTGGAGAGACGGAGAACCGGAGTTCAGCAGAAGACGGTACCAGAAGAAACGAAGTGGGAGACTGCAAAGGAGCCGAAGGAGAAGCCGAACCACGAGGCGAGCCAGGAGGCCAACGGCCCTGCGGACCGCCGTGCCACACTCCCGAGGGAGGAGTGTGGCTGACACAGGTACGGCGGCGTTTGGCGGCTTGGGTGGGCAAGCGTAACGCTAGTGCTTAGAGCGCCACTGTACTTTCCGCTCCCGCTGCATTGACCCCTTTCAGTCCTACCTTCCCCCCCCAAATCCTACCCTCCTTTACCTTCTATCCCAACACCTCCTACACTGAGCACGGCAATTGTTAAAGAGATACACCGGGTGTATACCTCACACTCCCTGGGCCCCCTGGTGCAACCCTATTGGAGGACTGTGTCCTAACGGCCTTCCGTCTTGTTGGTCTTTTCTTTCATGTGGCGAGACCCTCGGTGCCTGGAGTGAGGAACCATATTCCTGGGAAGGAAACTGTAGAAGAGCAGCGCCACGGACCCCAGTACCTTCGCTCGGGAGAGACTAACGTTAAGGACACGAAAGACGTTTGTCACCAAACCCTTAAGATCTATTAAAATAAAACCCTCGTTAAATCCTACAGTTGGTGGACTTCCAGGTTACACGAGTGATCGGCATTCCCCTGTGAAGATACAGGAGAGTCATGTGGGCGTGGACTTCCTCAAGAGGTTTCCAGACACCATGGTCGACCCTGCATATTTCGGGTAAGTGTGGGGTCTTCCTCACACCATCCCTCCTGACTTGGCTGTCCAGGCAGTAGTGTCTTGAAAACGTGTGCAGCGATGCCCACGTAGCTGCCTGACAGATATCCTGTAAGGGGACTCCCCGGCCCAGGGCACTGGTAGCCGCCGGGGCCCGAGTGGAATGGGCCCTCAGCCCAACAGGAGGCTCCTTCTTCGCCAAGGAGTAACAAGCCTTGATACACAAGTCGACTCACCGAGAGATTGCCCGCTTGTGCACCGCCCGTCCCTTCTTAGCGCCCACGTAACCAACAAAGAGTTGGTCATCCACCCGGAACTGGTGTGTGCGTTCTAGATAGAACAAAATCGTACGTTTTGGGTCCAGACGGTGGAGCCGCTCTTCCTCTTTTGAGGGATGCGGTGGCGGAAAGAAGATGGGCAAGGTGATAGACTGCCCGATGTGGAAGGCCGTGACAACCTTGGGCAGGAAAGAGGGTCTAGTCCGCAACACAACCTTGTCCGGATGGACAGAAAGGAAAGGAGGTTTGGACGAAAGAGCCTGGAGCTCACTCACTCTCCTGGCGGAGGGGATGGCAACCAGGAAAGCAGTCTTCAGAGTAAGAAGGCGGAGAGGACAGTTGTGAAGTGGCTCAAAGAGAGCGCACATCAGATAGGTAAGGACAAGGTTCAAGTCCCACTGAGGCATTACAAACGGAACAGGAGGAAACATGTGTGTGATGCCCTTCAGAAAACGAGATACAATAGGGGACTTGAACAAAGAAGGTTGATCAGGCAGCCTTAGAAAGGCAGAAAGGTAGCCCTTGATAGTGCCCAGAGCAGAGCCCTGCTGGGCAAGAGAAAGAAGGAAGAGAAGAACCTCAGAAAGAGGGGCAGAGAGGCTCCACAGCCTTTGCTGTGCACCATGCCACAAATCTGTTCCACCTGCAGGCGTATATCAACTTTGTGGAGGGACGCCTGGCTGCCAGAATAATATTACAGACTTCAGGAGGCAAGTCAAATGGCCTCAACTGTCACCGCTCAATCTCCAAGCATGGAGGTGGATACTGGACAGGTTCAGCTGAAGGACCGTCCCCTGCTGCTGCGACAAAAGGTCCTCCTGAAGAGGCAGACATACCGGGGGATCCACTGACATACTGAGTAGCTCTGGATACCAGTACCTTCGTGCCCAGTCCGGAGCCACAAGGATGACCTGGGCCCGGTCGCGTTTGATCGTCTTCAGCACTCTTGGCAGAAGTGGTATAGGCAGAAAGGGGTACAACAGACCGCAACTCCACTCGCAACGAAAAGCGTCTCCGAGCGAGTGCCACCTTGGAAATTCCAACGCGCAGAACTGATGACATTGTGCGTTCTCTTCTGTGGCGAATAGATCTAACCAAGGCTCTCCCCACTGCAAAAAGAGACCTTGCCCCACGTCTGAGTTCAGACGCCATTCGTGATCCATCATATACCGGCGGCTGAGTTCGTCTGCCTGGCGTTCAGAGACCTTGCCAGGTGTTGAACCACCAGGGTCACGCCCTGATGTCCCTACCACTGCCAAAGGCGCAGAGCCTCTTGGCAGAGGGTCCACGACCCCACCCCGCCCTGTTTGTTGCAATACCACATGCCGGTGGTGTTGTCCGTGAACACCTGCACTACACTCCCCCGGACAGAGGGGAGAAATGCCTTCAGTGCTAGACGAATCGCCTGCAGCTCCAAAAGGTTGATATGGAGCCGGGACTCCGCCGGAGACCAGAGGCCTCTGATCTCCGCCTCTCCCATGTGGCCTTCCCAGCCCTGGAGGGACGCGTCCGTCACGACCACGTGCTCCGGTTGGGGAAGGGAGAGGGATCTGCCGCTGACCCAATCGCGGTCCGTGAACCACCATTGCAGCTGTCTCGCAGTGCCCTCCGAGATCAGGACATGGTCGGACAGGTCGCCCTGATGCTGGGCCCACTAAAACTTCAGGTCCCACTGCAGAGCCCGCATCCGCCACCGGGCGTGATGCACCAGAAGGATGCAGGAGGCCATCAGCCCTGGAAGCCGCAGCGTCAACCTGACCGAGACCCGGGATAAAGGCTGAAAGAGTGGAATCAGAGCCTGAATATCCCGAACCCGCTGTTCGGGAGGATAAACCCGAAACCGAGTTGAGAACTATTCCGATGAAGAGGAGCTTCTGAGAGGGGCACAGGTGTGACTTCGGCACATTGATGGAAAACCCCAGCTGGTGCAGGAGGTCTGCCGTTGTCTGGAGGTGGCTGACGACTGTTGGGGGCGAGCCCGCCTTCAACAACCAGTCGTCGAGGTAGGGGGAAGACTGAAACCCCTAACCTGAGCAGATGAGCTGCGTCCACCGCCATCACCTTCGTGAACACCCGTGGGGAGCTGGTAAGGCCGAAGGGGAGCACAGTAAACTGAAAGTTCTCGTGGCCTACTGTGAACCGCAGGTAGCGCCGGTGGGCCGGCAGGACGGGGATGTGGAAATAAGCGTCCTGCAAGTCCAACGCTACCATCCAGTCTCCTGGGTCCAGGGCAGCTAAGACCTGAGCCAGTGTCAGCATTTTGAACTTCTACTTCCGGAGGAAGCCATTGACGTTCCGTAGATCCAAGATAGGGCGTAGGACCCCTTTGCCCTTCTTGGGTACCAGAAAGTAGTGGGAGTAGCAAACACACCCTACTTCTGGCCCAGGAACACGCTCGATGGCCCCCTTGGCCAAGAGGGCCGTAACTTCCTCCTGCAGAAGTCGCAAATGATCCCCAGATACGCGGTAGTATTGCGGTGGCATGGCTGGAGGAGTCGCCTTGAAGGGGAGGGAGTAGCCCCTTCGGACGATTTACAGCACCCACCTGTCCGATGTGACAGTGCGCCAGTGGAGGAGGTGATGGCAAACCCTGCCTCCACTGGCGTCACATGGGCCTGAAAGCACGGACTAGGAGGGTTTTGAGGCGGATGCTGCGGGGGAAGGTGTGGACTGGCCTCTCCATTGTCCCCGACAGCCTCCTCGGCGGTTTCCACGGCCGCCACCGCGTTGGATGTTAGTCTGCGTGCGTGGCTGGCAGCACGTGTGGGGGCACCCCTTCCTTGGCCACGAAAGGAGCGAAAGGACCCCGTTTGCTGGCACGGGTCCGAGAGGCCCAAGGACTTGGCCATAGCCCTGAAGTCCTTAAAGCGCTCAAGCGCATGGTCTGCCTTGTCGCCAAACAGTCGACGGCCATCAAACGGCATGTCCATGAGGGTATTCTGGACATCAGCCGAAAAGTTGGCGGACCTAAACCAGGCGTGGCGACGAATCGCCACCGTCGTTGCCATCGCTCTGCCCAGTGAGTCGGTGGTATCCAGCCCACACCAGATGGAAAACCGTGCTGCATCTCGACCCTCCGCAAGGGCTTGGGCGAGTTTAGCCTTGACCTCCGCCGGGCATTGTGACAGCACGTCCGCGACCGTGTCCCACAGGGAGTGGGTGTAGCGGCCCAAGAGGCATGCGGTGTTGGAAGACCGCAGTCCCAGACTCAGGGAGGAGAACACCTTCTTGCAGTATTGCTCATACCTCTTGGATTCCCGATCAGGCGGAGCCGACGGGAATGCGGTCTGGGAGTTTGAGGCCTGGATGACTAGGCTCTTGGGGGTGGGATCGGTGGACAGGAAACAAAGGTCGCCCGGGGCCGGGCGGTGGGGTCTGGCCACGTTCCTATCTACAGGCGCACCTGTAGCGGGCTTGGACCAAGTGCCCAAAAGAACGTCAGTCAAGGCCTCATTAAACGGCAGCAGAGGCTCAGCCGAGCTTGACTGCGGTTTAAGGACCTCAGTGAGGAGGTTAGTCCTCACGGACGCGACGGGGAGCTCAAGGCCCAAGGCCTTGGCCGCCAGCGTCAACACCACACTGAAAGTTGCCCCCTCCTCCGTAGCCACGGTAGGCGGTGAGACAAAACCAGTGTCTGGCGAAGTGTCCAGACCACTGGCATCCCCAAGTCCACCTGTCCAGTCCTCCTGGGGCTGACACTCACGTGTCAGAGGGTCCTCAGACCCCTCCAAATACTCATCACCCATCTCCTAACTACTATTCCCAAAGGGAGAGCCCCGGGACGTACATGATATCTGCGGACCTCTTCCTGCATGGTAGAGAGGTTTGGGCACCGTATATTCAGCTACTAGCAAATGCCATTGCCAATTGCTCCCCAATTCCAGATATCAGGAAGGGAGCCGAAATAATCCCTATTTTTAACAAGCATTTGCAATGCAATAGGTCTCGCATTATTTAAGTTTGAGCTATTAGCATTGTAAATGGCAATTGTTTTTTGCTTTATGCTATATTTTTTTTTTACATAAAAAGCTTCATATAAAATATGTTTTATTAAAGTTATTTATGCAGTATCTAAATTTTGTTTGCATAAAACAGTATAATAATATCTTAGTAAAAAAGTCAAATATTTTAATGGAAATTTACCAAACGTTCATTTATGTGTTGGTTTTGAAAATAGCTAAATTAATAGCTTTGTCATTTACAATGCCAATAGTTATAACTTTCGCAAATGTGACACCTATAGCATTTGTAATGCAACATTTGTATTTACGTGACTTAGATGTATTGATATTACAAATAACAATGGCTTTTAATTTTTTTTAATACTTAATAAAAGTGATTGTAATTTATAATGGCAATAGCTCAAACTTTTGTAAATAACTTTTGTGAAGATTATGTTCAGTGTATTTTATTGTAACAAAATCCAAGAACAGAAGTGAAATATTAACATCTTTTTGTGACATTTGTAATAAAGCTTGAAACATTGAGAGAACATATTTGTGCTGTGGTGGTGCTGAGTGATGCTGTGGTGGTGCTGAATGGGGCTGTGGTGATGCTGAGTGATGCAGTGGTGGTGCTGAGTGGTGCTATGGTGGTGCTGTGGTGGTGCTGAGTGATGCTGAGTGATGCTGTGGTGGTGCTGAGTGGTGCTGTGGTGGTTCTGAGTGATGCTGTGGTGGTTCTGACTGATAATGTGGTGGTGCTGAGTGACTGTACTCACTGTCACTCTGCACTCACTGTCACTCTGCACGCACTGTCACTCTGCACGCACTGTCACTCTGCACGCACTCTGCACTCACTGTCACTCTGCACTCACTGTCACTCTGCACTCACTGTCACTCTGCACTCACTGTCACTCTGCACTCACTGTCACTCTGCACTCACTGTCACTCTGCACTCACTCTGCACTCACTGTCACTCTGCACTCACTCTGCACTCACTGTCACTCTGCACTCACTCTGCACTCACTGTCACTCTGCACTCACTGTCACTCTGCACTCACTGTCACTCTGCACTCACTGTCACTCTGCACGCACTCTGCACTCACTGTCACTCTGCACTCACTGTCACTCTGCACTCACTGTCACTCTGCACTCACTCTGCACTCACTGTCACTCTGCACTCACTCTGCACTCACTGTCACTCTGCACTCACTGTCACTCTGCACTCACTGTCACTCTGCACTCACTGTCACTCTGCACTCACTGTCACTCTGCACTCTGCACTCACTGTCACTCTGCACTCACTGTCACTCTGCACTCACTGTCACTCTGCACTCACTGTCACTCCGCACTCACTGTCACTCCGCACTCACTGTCACTCTGCACTCACTGTCACTCTGCACTCACTGTCACTCTGCACTCTGCACTCACTGTCACTCTGCACTCACTATCACTCTGCACTCACTGTCACTTCGCACTCACTGTCACTCCGCACTCACTGTCACTCTGCACTCACTGTCACTCTGCACTCACTGTCACTCTGCACTCACTGTCACTCCGCACTCACTGTCACTCCGCACTCACTGTCACTCCGCACTCACTGTCACTCTGCACTCACTGTCACTCTGCACTCACTCTGCACTCACTGTCACTCTGCACGCACTCTGCACTCACTGTCACTCCGCACTCACTGTCACTCTGCACTCACTGTCACTCTGCACTCACTGCATGCACTCTGCACTCACTGTCACTCTGCACTCACTCTGCACTCACTGTCACTCTGCACTCACTGTCACTCTGCACTCACTGTCACTCTGCACTCACTGTCACTCTGCACTCACTGTCACTCTGCACTCACTGTCACTCTGCATGCACTCTGCACTCACTGTCACTCTGCACTCACTGCATGCACTCTGCACTCACTGTCACTCTGCACTCACTCTGCACTCATCATTACTGTTCCTTTTGTGGCATAAAACGGGTACCTCTTCTGCGTGCACTGGTTTATGTCAGAGGAGCTAAGCTTGGTCAATGTCTGAACAAAATGGCAAAATGATATGTTCCTGCAACAGCACAAGGCCGTAGATTAGAAGCTACGAGGTAAGAGACAAAATGTACCCGCAATACCAAAGTACTAAACGTTTCACTGTATCTTGGAGGAATGTACTTACAAAAAAAAAAATCAATCACCCATAACAACGAACCCACCCGACCCGTCCTTATCAAAACAGATCAGACGAAGACTTGATGGAGAGGGCCAGGCACACAACCCGGCCATCGGTCGCCTGGGAAACCAGATCCATCCACGGCTCAGGAGTCCTCTGTGCGTGGACAGGGTGTACTCCAGGAATCAAGTCCGTGCAATTGTACCTAATAATTTTCTCATAAAAAACTCACTGCGCATTCCACCCTCAACGAACAACACGCTTGGCAAAACAACATGCACGGCAAAGGAAACCGGCCGCTCGCACACTCTCCTCTCCTGCCTCCTTGTATCATACCAAGTCACGGACATGCGCAGACGTCGTGATGCGCATTTGATTCAAGTATTTTACAGTTTTATAAAAAATACTCACTGCGCATTTACCAATCAACGCGCGCGGCAAAGGAAACCGCCGCGCACACGCTCCTTTGCCCTAAGGTAAGCAATTACGGCGGACTCCCGCTTTCGTTTTCCGCCGGCCTGCGAACAGGAAGTCAGGCAGGCCGGGCGGGACAACCGGAAGTAGGAGGGCGGGAGCCTACCCCGCCTCCCACGGAAGAGCCGCGATTGTTTGGCGCACCGGAGCAGGCAGGAGCCTACCCTGCGCCCCGGTGCCGAAGAAGGGAAGAAGAGTCTTGCTGCCGGTGGGAGCCGCTGCACTGAGGATGCCGGTGAGTGGGGCGTCGCCTTGTTGGGGGGGGGGCGGGGGGCATCTGTGTGCGCGCGCGCGGCGGCGGACTGTGTATGTGTGTGAGCGTGCATGTGTGTGTGTATGTGTATGTGTCCTGGAGTCTGTGTGTATGCGTGTGTATGCGTGTGTGTGACGGGGGGGGGGGGGTTGCCTGTCTGGGTGCCTGCGTGTCTGTGTAAGTGTAAATGCGTGTGCGTGTGTGTGGAGCCGAGAGGAGAGGGGCTGGTGTGTGTGGAGGGGTCTCTGTGTATGCGTGTAGGTGACGGGGGTGTGCCTGTGTATGCGTGTGTATGTGCGCATGCGTGAGTGCTGTGTATGCGTGTGGCTGTGATGTGCGCATGCGTGAATGTTGACGCGCGTGCACGCAGCTCAATCCACGCTCGTCACAGTTTTGTGTCCCTCATTCCCCCGTGTCAGCCGACTATAAGTCTCCGCCCTGGACGCATCCTTCGGATGCGAATTCCAGGGCGAGACCTAAAAAGGGAGACCGTGTAGACCCTGCAAACTATAGGCCAATTAGCCTGATAGCCTGCATTCAGAACGTGGTGGCCAGGCTTGTGCTTTTTAGGATTCAGAGTTGGATAGAAGATGCGGAGGTCAGGTCGCCACTGCAAGCCGGTTTTTGCCCATTTACGAGCACTGTGGACCAGGTCTTTAGATTCGCCACTATTTATTGGAAATGGGTAGTTTTTGGGGGAGGTACACTCTATGCAGCCTTTGTTGACTTGAAATCGGCTTTCGACTTAGTGCCACGCACCAGGCTGTGGAGAGTTCTCCAGGAGCAAGGCATGCCACTGGACCTCCTTGCCCTTTTAATAAAATTCCATGAAAACAACTACGCACAGGTCAGATGGGGGGAGTCAGGAAAGGTCACTGACAAATTCCCTACTGAGAGAGGAGTAAGACAAGGGTGTGTCTTGGCACCGACATTGTTCACACTCTACATCAACAGGGTTATTGAATACTGCAAAGACTCACCTACTGATGCTCCTAAGCTAAATGGAGTCCCAATACCTCTGCTGATATTTGTCGACGAAACCCTTTTAATTTCCAAAACACAACAAGGGCTCCAGAGAGCAATAGGGTGTTTTGAGGCCTTTTGTACAGATTATCGCTTAACCATTAATGTCTCAAAAACAAAATTTATGGTTATGCATAGACACAAGACCGTGAAAGGAAGGGTGGTAATGAATGGAGAGCTCCTTGAACAGACCCAATGTTTTAGCTATCTTGGAATTACTCTGGGGTCTAGACTGGAATGGAAACCACACTTGAATTATTTAACTACCAAACATGCACAGTTGGCAGGAGTGCTCCTAAGAGAACTACGATCCTCGCCCACACAACCAATAGCTCCGGCCCTAAAAATATATGACACTAAAATAAGGGCCTCTGTGCTATATGGGGCAGAATTATGGGAGGTATTCAACATCTCTGCCCTGACAAAAGCTCAGAATAAGTTCATGAGGGGCCTGGCAAGGCTTCCTCCATCCACACCGTTGATAGCCCTTTACTTAGACCTGGGCTGCCAGAGAATTCAGGATGTTGCATGATTCAGATCGATCGCATACTGGTGGAGGATCTGGGTCACCCCTGAACTTTCTCACTATGCTCAAGCTCTATTAGAAACCAGAGACTTGGACAAAGGGAATAGAATACCCTGGTTCAGAGAAGTCAGGTTGATTTATAAAGCTATGGGACTGGGGGATTCATGGGATAATCCATTACAAAATCCATTCCCATCACGCAAGACCTTAAAAGAGCTTTACTGGGCCATGGTAATTCAAAGAGACTTCCAAAAATGTATTGCCCCATCAATAACAAGGGATTTTTTGGAGCAAAAACATACACCGGTCTACGAACTATATTGGGATGCTATCACCATCCCTGAAGACAGGAAATTGCTCCATCAGTACAGGGTAGGAACTCTCCCAATTAATACATTTACCAGCAAATGAACAACTAACAACAATGATGTCCTGTGCCCCTTCTGCACTACACAATCGAAAAGCATAGCTCACGTCCTCTTTATATGCCCGGAGTACAAATTTCCACGCTCCAAATGGTTGAGGCCAATATGTATTCAGAAAGGCATCAAAAGAGGTACCGAAGCGCTAAGGATATTAAGAGCAGATGGTTCCGAAAGCCTGGTAATCGCCGTGGCCAAATTTTTTTAATGGATGTGGGTAATCCGCAGGAATAAACAAAAATTACTGAACACTCCATCAGTTTCATCCGGTTTTAAATTCTGATTGTAAATAATTGGAAATGTACTGAAACAGTGTGTTTTTAATTCAGGTTTTTATAATATTTATTCTTTTAATTAAATGTGTATGGAACAATCAGTGGACTGAATCAACCAAGTAGTGTAAATGAGAAAATCATTTAGATCTTGTAAAACCAACAGATGAAATAATCACCCTTTGCCGCACTATGGATTTGACGCTGTGATTTTAATTTTATTCTATGTTGTGTTTTGTAAATATGCTGTCTTTCATGACTTGTAGTCGAAATAAAGACTTATTTTGATTTGATTTTTGATTAATCAGGGATGTCAAATGATGGGGCCGGTTCATTTAAGTAAAACTCCCCAAGCGGCGTCGAGAGCGGCGCCCAGCGGCGCCGCTCCGACGCCGGAACCGGATTGAGGGAGGCATCGGGGACGGCGCCGGAGGTGACACCCGAGGGACCGGCGGCGGTAAGGCCGTCAGGTCTACCGACGACAACCCAGATCCGGAAGCGGATCCAGTGGAGCCCTGCGGCGGCGAGCCCAAAGGCGTCGGCGGCGTCGGGGCCGAAGCACCCGACCCGCTAGGGCCCCCAGACGGGTCCGCTTGGCCCGAAGGCACCGCGGAGCCCGCCGGAGGAGTGAGGGAACTCATGGCCATGAGGAAGCGCTCGATCTCCTCCAGCGTCGCTTGCTGCCCAGGGACCGGAGAGTATGGGGCAGGGCGCGACACCCCCGACTCCGACAGAGCCGCAGTGTCACCTGAACCCCCGGCTGCGTCGTGAGCGTCGGGGGGGGGGGGGGAGTCGGAAGATCGATGACGTCTGTTCGACTTCTTGTACTTGCCGGATGACTTCGAGCCTGAGGAGTGATGGCGACTCCCGGAGCTATGATGGCTCCGACCCCGCGACCGGTCCCTCGACGTCCGTCCGCGGCGCGGGGCCGACTGCCAGGGCTCGAGCTGCTTGCGGGACTGCTCCCAGCTTTCAATGTTAGGGCCCGGCAGTCGGAGCAGGCCTTGTCGTCGTGGTCGACGCTGAGACAGTGGAGGCACCTGCGGTGAGGGTCGGTGACCGACATCAGTCAGTCGCAGTCCTCACAGGGTTTAAAACCTGGCATCCCTACCGGCACCGTTCAGAGTCGAAGACTCGAAAAATGATCAAAAAGCATCGTAAAAAGTTTAGTGAAAAATGACTAAGGTACCACTTTTTCCGGATCTGCGCCGCTGACGTGGAAAAAAGAAGAACTGACGTCAGCGCGTGGAGGCGGCGTCTAAGTACTCCGTCAACGTCATCACGGCGCCCACAACGCAGACGACTGATGCGGAGCCGCAGACGACGCCTACCGACGCGCAAGGGTACTGCTACGCAAAAGTTTCCGGATCCAGTCTGACGCCTGGGGATATTCTAAGGTAAGGAATCTAATACTAACCTGTTTCTTTCAGATGTGTTATTGTATATGTTTGTTTGTATTGTAAGCTGGCTGTATCAGTGTAAACATCAATGATCAAAATTCAAAAGCAAATTGGAATATAAAATAAAGAAGAAACAGAGAAAATTAGACATTCTAAATGGACTTTTTAGACTCATGATTTGTGTTAATTTTGGTTGGACCACTATATTTGAGGTTTTCATGAAATGGTAGAATGATTCAGATGAAAAGGCCCTTCTAAGGAAGTCAGTATAATATGATGCTGAGAGTGAGAGTGTACCATGGCAAAACTGTCAATAAACAAATTATTAAATAAATAAAAAAAAGATCTGTGCCTGGGGTTGTTTCTAGCCCACTGACATTCTACAGGTCTAGAGGGGAAGAAATCCATCCCAATCTTCATCCGTGTCCTGAAGGGTTCCTGTGTACCTCCTGTAGTAGGTCAGAATCAGAGTCTAAAAGAGCATGGAGTCTCTGCTGGTAGTGGGGTCAAGGCGGAGATCTTGGGTTAGAGCCAAGCTGTTTAACAACCGCTTGCGCTTCAGTGATTTCGTAGCATGACCTCAATCTAGATCAGGCTGACTTTGGCTGATGCCTAGAGATTGGTGTTGGTACAAAAAAGAAGGTCACAGTGGAAAACTGATTTTAAATACACGTACATGGAACTTAATCCAAATGCATTAAACAATTCAAACATCACTGTTAAGACTGATGATTTAATTAACATCACAGAAATAGAATGAATCCGACCATACGAATATGCAAATAATCAACATTATTATAAAGTTGGTGCTCAGAATAAGAATATCCTTCAGGCAGAATCGTTCACATTTAGAAATTGTGAATTCATCAGAGATAAAGCTAAAAGACCAAGGTCAAGTTGTTTAATAAAACTCTGAAATACAGCGAGGACACAAGTTTAAACAATAAGATAATTTTTAAACAAATTGGGAGCGACCACTCTCGTCTTATTCCTCCTTTTCAGCACCGTGTGGGTCCACCTCCCCGAAGATGTCCCGCGTTTCAGCCAATAAGTGGTAAATTTTGTTGTAGGCCGAGCTCCAGTATCTCTGCTGCCTGAGGGTCTTCTTGCTGGTGAAAGCTGGGCAGGAGTCATAGCAGATGACATCATGTTCTGGAGAGCCAAAAATTAGAGATGCTGTGGGGTCAGCCATGGGGTACCTCGAGTGGCACGGAGTGCTTCACTAGAAGGGTGTCCTGTCCATCACCTTCAACGCCTGGAATCTGTGAGGAAGGTAGGGTCTGCAAAGGGAGGGGCCTGGCTTGAGTCCCGGTCGTAGACGACTATATTCAGCGCGGGTCGAGATGAAAAATTGTTGAAGTAGAGCTCTTCTCAGCAGTGGGAAGGGAATTAACAGGTCCTGGGACCATGACGTTCAGCGAGACAAGTAGCAACATTAATACATATCCAAACCTGGAGGAAAAAATTATCGAACAATGGAGTTGGTGCCCATGAAAGTTCACTACTAGAAGAGGAGGCACTGATGCCTTGAGTCTCAAAAGACGTCTTTGGTGAAAACAAGTTGCATCGATCCGAGCCCAACATTGGAAGGCATGAGTATGAGGAGCATGAGTATCTACAGTCACATATGCAACTAAAGGATTATGTTTCTTACCCTGCAAGCATCAATTTGCAGCGCGTAGTACTGAAGATTCACATGCTATGCATACTTCTGCAATCTAGTGTTGAGCCAAATTTGCACATGGTTTTTCTAGAGGAAGCTTTAGGATTGGCATTGTGCGTCGTTTCTCCTCCCCCTCAAGGTATTGTGCATGTTGAACGCTTTGTTCCTCAGAAAGATTTCTTTTTCCCATAGTAGTGAGGGTATAGACTGCTTAGTAAGCGTTTTCTGTCAGACATGCTGCTTTGCTGCTTTGTAGGTATCTTGTCATCATCAAATACCTGCCAGCGAGGCGAGAGGGTGCATGTGAATCTGCAGCACTTCACGCTGTGAATAGGTGCTCACAGGGGAATTAACATGATCCATTCGTAGTACGTGTTGGCTGCAGATACACATGCCATGCATAGACTGTAAAGCAGTACCCCGCCACGCGGTGGCGTTCGGCATGAGATAGTGCAGTCTTTTGAAATAATGTTTGAAGGACTGTTTGTCCAACTAGAGCTTGTTGTCTTGAATGACCATCCACGCAATTTTTTGTGAAAGTCTGAGAGAGATTGACTGAGAGAGGGATATTTCCTTAAAAAGCCATGGTTTCTCCTTTTTTTCTTGTTGAATAAGCCTTTGGCACATTTGGAACTGCATAACATATTTGGATGCGTTTAACAATCCATTTTGCTATACCTGCTTTGGATATAGCATTTCATTTTGTTGAATTTAAAAAAAGAGAAAAAGCTGATTTGTTTTTCTGAAGAATTTAGGACATTCAACATAGTACATACGTGCCCTTTTAACATCTAATGTATGTAATGAACATTCTGCAACAGTTTGTGGTTTTGGAAAGAACACTGGCAATTCAAAGGTTTGCTTCAAATGAAATGGTGAGATAACCTGTGTTACAATGTTGGGTTAATGTGTAAACGCACTTTGTTTGAGAAGACTTGGAAATAAGGTTCTTCAATTGAAAGGGCATGTATTTTGCTGACCATTCTTAAGGATTTTATTGCTACAAGGAAAGCCACTTTCCATGTCATAAATTGTATTTTACATTTAGAGCGGCTCAAATGGTGGCCCATAACTCGTGTTAAGACAATGTTTAGATTCTACGCCTGTATTGGAGGAGTACGTAGTGGAATGCCTCTTTAATCCTTCCATGAAGGCTTTGATTACGGGAAGGTGGAAAAATGACTGGTGCTTCCTGTTTTGTAAATATGCTGCAATAGCTGCTAAATGTAGTCATATCGAGGAGTATGCGGTCTGTGACTTTTTTTATAAATGTAACCGGTAGCATGTTAATTGTTGTTCTGTTGGGGAAGATGTTGTGTTGCACAGTAATGCACAAAACGCTTCCACTTTGCTGCATAGCAAAGCTCTTGTTGTAGGTCTTCTTGCTTCTTTTAGAATAGTCATACTTTCCTCAGGCAGATTGAGGTATACAAATTCTCTGACCTCAGGAACCAGATCGCAATATTGAGCTGTTGAGGGTTGGTATTTCTCACCCTGCCATAGCTGCGTGTTAGAAAATTTGGATAATTGGATAGCTTCTCATGAGGTTGTAGGGAGAGCTCCAGTAGTGCTGTGTACCATGGTTGATGAACCCATGTGAGTGCAATCATAATCAGAGCCATTGAAGTCTGTCTTAGTTTCCTGACCACTGAAGGTATTAGTGGTAGAGGCGGAAAAGCAAATATTCTTGACCAGTTCATCAATGGAGCATTGCACTTGGATTGCGTGTGTGGGTGTCAGGCGCGAAACTTTGGCATTTTCCTTTGGTGTGAACAGATCTATTGTGGGTACTCCTCACCTTTGGAAGTAAGTTTGTAGTAACGTACTGTGTATCACCCATTCGTGAACTTGCTGGTGTGTTCTGGTGAGGAAGTACACTATTATGCCCTCCTCTCCTGGTATGTATTGTGTTAGGACGTGGATGTTGTGTCTGTTGGCCCATTTCCATATTGTTTGTGCTAATTGGGGCAATTGTATGGAATGGTTTTCTCCCCTGTTTCTGTATGTAATAAATCACCATCATATTGCCTGCGCGTAGAAAGACACTCTTTCCTGCTATTCGGGAGAAAAGCTTCGAGAGCCATTGAAATGGCTATTAGTTCTGAGGAAATATAAATTTTATGGTCAAGAAATGTTCCCTAACGTGTACCCCACCGTCTCCATGTACCAGCTTAAAGTGCATGTAACTTCCCTCCTGTGCCAGCTATGAAGACGCAAATACATTTGCGTCCAACGTTAACATGTCCTCTTTCAGATCCACCCTGAATGGGTTGAATATTCTGTTCCTAAGTATATCATGCCAACGTCTTTTGTGGTGTACTTTACACGTTTTTCAGCTCTGGCGAAGTAGGCCCTGAATTCTGCCATCGAGCCTTTTTTCTGCCTTCTGACTCTGAACGCCTCAGCCTGGGCTGCCTCTGTACCCGTGACCTCTGCCTTACTCCCTGTGCGGCTAACGGCGCTTGGCTCAGCCTGCTGCCTGCCAAAACTGTATTCAACCTTCGAATTATCTGTTCCGCTCCTCAAACATACATTCCTGCCTACTAGTTCAAGTAAACATCCTTCCAGCTGCAGAGCAAAGGGCCCGGCCTCACTGTCTCCGTGCAAGTAATTCATAGCCTCTGTTACCATGGTAGGCCCATGCCCCCTCGCATCTCATGCAGACACTTAGACGCTTATACACGCACTCACAGTCAGTATAGAATAGCCTCTGCCCAAGAGACCTTTCCCTCTAGATAATATGGTTCCCAAACATCAGATATCAGATATGATATAGGTACGAGTTGATCTGACATGCCAGACTTCTGTCTCTTTCCGCTAGTGTAAATGTCAAGTCCCCTGCACCCTCCAGTTCCACGTCAATCACGGGTCATGCAGCTGCGCGCGCATCCAGGCCTCAGATTTCTGCTGACATTGCCAAATTCTGCTAAGTACCCACCTACTCGTGACACTTATATGTGACGTTTCTAGCACACACCTCTATGTCCACGCCTAGTTCACGCCTTTTGATTACGTATTGCTAACACGTGTATGCTGTTATCTTGTTTCTCTCAGCTGTTACGCCTACTGTATTGGTATTCATTATACGGTTTAAGTATAAAAGTTATGTCTTGTCAATAAAGTATGCTCTATCCCTTCCTGCACCCCAGTGGTGGCAGGAACACGATATCCGGTACCTGAACCATTCCTTTTTAAGGAATAAAACCCTTAAGAACTCTAACACCACGGACTCTGCGTCTTTCTTTCCGATTGAGTTATTTTTGTTAAGTACTTACCTGCATAGAAATTAGGACGGTAAATCAAATATTTACCACAGTTCTAACATGTTGATGTGTAATAACTGTTATGTTGTCCAGTGTCCCTAAACCACAATGTCCTTTATGTGAGCTCCCCATCCCATAAGTGATGCATCGGTTGCGATTGTTATTTTTGGGATTGAATCCTTGAAGGCTCTCCCTACCAACATGCTTGGAGTGTTCCACCATAATACAGCCGGATGAACTTTGGGTGAAACCAACACGAGATCGTCCATGTTCCCTCCCGCTTGTGACCATTGAGATGCTAAACACTCCTGAAGGGGTCTCATGTGTAGGCGAGGATGAGGGACTATTGCTATGCAAGGTGCCATAATTCCTAATACTTTCATGATTGTTTTCACTGGTAGGTGATGATGCAGCTGAAAAAGTTACAATTGGTTCTGGAGATTGAGAACCCTTTGAGGATTGGGGTAAGCGGTCCCCGAGATGGGTTTGAGAATTGACCCCAGATAATGTTCAATTTGGGATGGTTGGAGATGTGATTTTGTTACATTGATAGAGAAACCCAATTGAGGCAGTAGATTTATTGTCCTTTAGGTGCACGGTAGACATTTGTTTTTGTCTGGACTCTTGATTAGCCAATCGTCAAGATAGAGAATCACATGAATGTTTTCACTTCTTAGTTTTGCTACTGCTAGACATTTTGTGGATACCTTTGGGGTTGTTCATTAATCAAAAATAGAATGGACACTAGTTTCTACAAAACCATTGGTTTGTATTCGAAAACCCTCATAGACATCCTGGTATTGTCGTTTGCGGTGTATCTTTTTTCCGCCCCATCAGGAGTCATGGCGTATTCATCGGGTGATCGATTGGCGTGCTGGGTGCCTGCCTCACCTGAGGCTACCTCTGGTGATAGTAGAAGTGTCCAGAGATCAAAATTATGTACGTGAAGGAATAGACTAAAAATAGTGTCTAATCAAAAAAAGGTTGTTTATTCTGGGTAGTTTAGGCACTATGGTTAAAAGGAGTTGCGATACAAGGTGGTCAGGTTACTGGATCACCATATCTTTTAAGGTACGTGTCGACATGTTTCAGCTCGCTCGGCCCGGTCGGGTCTATGGAGCTTTTGTCAGGACAAGAAAACGTATATACAGACAAACAAAAAGAAATTATGACATGAGCTTCACACAACTTGTGTGGGATTCAGTATTTTGAGGAGTGGGAATTTCCCATGCTGTGGAGACAAAAACCGACACAGACTATTGTTAATGTCGGAACTCAGTACAGGTGAGTAGACAGTCAGGCTAGATTCTGTGAGGAGCGTTATTACTTTTACTCCAAATGCGCGCCAAAATTGTGGCGGTTACACCGTGAGTTGAAGGGAAAGGGAGAACAAATGAGGTCTGAGGAAGTACAATATCAGCGAAACCAAGGTCGTAATAGCCAAGGCAACAAATAGTTACAAGAAACATACAAGTGTATCACATGCACAATAGCTCAACGTGGCAACCGCACTGATCACAGGTCTGTTATCAATGGGGATTCTAAAGTCTAGGTGCCCCGCAAATGTCTTCTTAAATGGGAACCAGTGCATGGTCAGTGGTGGTAGTTATTAGATGAGTCATGTTTGGGTTGTATAAGGGAGACGTGAACAGTGACTTATATAACCCTATTAAAAAAGTTTGTAAATACCTGTTTTGCGCAAGGTGAGCACTTCAACAGGGGAACCAGAGTCGCATGTGGTAATTTACTGTCAAAGTAAAGATAGGCCCATTGATTAGTACATTGATTTGTCTTACCCGTTTGGCTGGAGAGCGGTGTGCTACCATTCTTACCCATGAGGTACAGCTAGGTGTCCCTTGTGCTGACTCTTCCCCTGGCTATGGGCGGGGATATAGAATTCAGTCTTTTATACTAGTATTGAACACAAAGAAGGGACAACTCTATGTGTTGGAAAGAGTACTAGTAAAATGGAGGATATTCAAGGCAATGTTGTTTTTTCAGTAGAACTGGTGCCAAGGAATATGATCGTTCATCCCCAGTGTGTCTGTTTTCAGGCGGTCTACCCATCTTTGCTCTTTTTCGAATAAAGTTTGTTCTGCATTCTGATTTTTAAATTGGAGCATTTCAATGACTGTCCATCTCAGCTCATCGCAGGTATGGCGTGCCTCAACAAAGTGAGTACAGAGTTTGGTGTTGTTTTTCTTGAGTCTGATGTTGCTCCTATGTTCTCCTATGCGGAGTTTTACTTTGCGACAAGTCATGCCTACGTATTGGCGTTGGCAGGGGCAGGTGATTAGATAAATTACATGCGTTGAATTGCAGTTAGTGTGGCTTCTTTGTGTCCACAGTATGGTGTCTGTTAATTGCAGTGTCTTGGTGGTGTTAGTGAACTTGCAGACTCCACATGTGCCACATGGGTAGTGGCCGGTGACTGGGGTCATGTTGGTATCCCTGATGGTAGACATAAGGGGTTTATTCCTTGGCCTAGTGTGTACAAGGACGTCTTTGATGTTCGTTGTCCTTCTGTTTGCAAATCTGGGTTTGGGCCAGTTGAATTTGCCTGAAGTTAGTATTTGCCAGTTTTTCCTTATAAGTTTCTGTACATCATAGGTGGCCGGGCAAAAGGTGGTGACGCAGGTGACAAGATCTTTTATTGGTTCTTTGTTGGTGTTCTGTAGGAGGCATTCTCGGAGTGCGTGTATAAGCGTCTAAGTGTCTGCATGAGATGCGAGGGGGCATGGGCCTACCATGGTAACAGAGGCTATGAATTACTTGCACGGAGACAGTGAGGCCGGGCCCTTTGCTCTGCAGCTGGAAGGATGTTTACTTGAACTAGTAGGCAGGAATGTATGTTTGAGGAGCGGAACAGATAATTCGAAGGTTGAATACAGTTTTGGCAGGCAGCAGGCTGAGCCAAGCGCCGTTAGCCGCACAGGGAGTAAGGCAGAGGTCACGGGTACAGAGGCAGCCCAGGCTGAGGCGTTCAGAGTCAGAAGGCAGAAAAAAGGCTCGATGGCAGAATTCAGGGCCTACTTCGCCAGAGCTGAAAAACGTGTAAAGTACACCACAAAAGACGTTGGCATGATATACTTAGGAACGGAATATTCAACCCATTCAGGGTGGATCTGAAAGAGGACATGTTAACGTTGGACGCAAATGTATTTGCGTCTTCATAGCTGGCACAGGAGGGAAGTTACATGCACTTTAAGCTGGTACATGGAGACGGTGGGGTACACGTTAGGGAACATTTCTTGATCATAAAATTTATATTTCCTCATTCCCTCCTTGTTCCCTACGGACCCTTCATGATATATCGATTCTCATGAACCGATCAGTCTGTTCTTGTAACATCATTTGCTCTTCTTTCTTCTTTTCGCGTTTTGAGTGAAAACTGGAATGTGGAATACATGAAGTGGCGCACAGACCACAAATCGCTGGCCCACACTGTAGGCACAGGCAGCAACTGAATACTATGACAAGGGCAATGCCTAGGAAGGATAGGATCTTCCATCCCCAAGCGGTCAATGTTGTCCAGAACCAACCGGACCAAGTCCAGGTGCCTGGATTCTGATGTATCAAACTTGCAATCTTATGAAGACGTGTAATAGCTTTATATACTGTAGGCGCATTTTCTGGAATGAAAACACAGCAACTTGACCCGATGACCTTACAAGCTCCGCCCCTATCTGCTAGGATGACGTCAATAACAAGATGATTCTGGAGAACAACAACCCGCATGGCAGATTGCTCCTCTGTTAAGTTGCCTAGAGCGGAGGTAGTTTCATTCACTACTGCTTCGAGTGTTCTAGTTAATCTTCGTATCAGTTTACTATTAAAGACAGTACCTAAGTAGGGGAAGAAACCTTTATTGAAGTCTGTGTATTGCTCCCATGCCGTTTCAGTATAGTCGACAATCTGGAGATCTCTTCGGAGTCTATTCTTTACTAGATTTGTATTTCTGTGATAATCAGGAGGGGCTAGAAAAACAGGTGGCAGAAGGAATGCAATGTAACAGGTACCATCCCAATCTGGAGGTAAGCGTATGTATGCGGTATGGCCACAAACAAAGTAGGAATGACGAGTAGCTCTAAAGGAAGATTTGCCTTGATCACTGAATTCAACCACAGTAGTACATTTACTATGGCCTAAGTGTACTGAACCCTTCTTTCTGACACATAAGTCACCTGTGACTGGTAATACTGACATAGCAGGGAGAACTGGTGCAGCTTCGGATTCGACAGTAAGAATCATAAGGTTAATTGTATAATTACCTAATCCATATACTTCATTTTCTAGATCAGTTCCTATTCTAGTGGGAAGTCCCTTTTTGTCAGGATAACAGGCGTTAAGCAGAACTAAGTTCAAGTTTCCCCAAACCCAGTTTCCTTCGAAAACAGCAATATCAGGATCTAAGGAATTGATTATTCTAAACCATGCTCCACATGAGCCATTGTGTGTGAACGGGTACGGAAAGAGGGGCAGAACTCCCTTGTATTTCTGATAGGGAGGGAGTCGGCCACATATCCAACAATTTGTAGCATTATTAGTCTGATGGGAGTGATGTAACATACTAATGAAGGTGTTGTTGCGCAGCGCAAGTCTGTAAGATAATTCATGAGGGGGTAATTCGCTAAAAGAATGTTCGGCAGTGACATTGTAAGCAGATTCTTCACGCTTGAAAATAGGGTAGTATATAGGCAGCAATATACTGGCAGCAATAATCAAAAGACTTAGAAAAAACATAACCAATAATGTCACTATACAGTGACTACGGAGTGATTTACAATATGCACGTTTCTTGAATCGTCTCTCTCTCTCTCTATCTCGGTCTAGGGGGTACATGTCAGAAACTATTTAACCGATTCACCTAGGGGAGGACTTAAACAATTAAACTGTCTGACTTGCTAGACCGTAATTTTGCTTTGTACTCCTCTTGGGGAGTTTTCTCTCTTTTGGGAACTTTAAAGTTACTTGTATCGAGGCAGTCCTTTGAGGGGGTGGACGAGTCAGTCTCTGGCAACAGTTCATTACATTTTTTAATATGACTCGTGTGGATCCACCCCTTTCTTCCTTCAACTTTTATCGCCGTCCTCGTGGTCAGAAGGACGATCTTCGGCTCCTTCCAGCGGGGCTCCAGCGGGCTTTTCCTGTCGAAGTTGCGAATCAACACAGTATACCCGGGACGGACATCGTGTGGCTTTACATCAGTGTTGTCGGGGAAGGCTGCGGCAACCTGTGAACGACATGATTGGAGTGCAGACATCAAGGAGGCAAGGTAATCTGTCAGCATGTTACAATCAACATCGGTTATTTTCTTAGGCATGGGCGTCGCCCACATATTCGGTGGTCTGCCAAAGACCACCTCATACGGTGATAGTCCTGATCTCGAATGGGGGACCATTCTCATATAGAACAGTGCAACTGGCAGGGCGACTATCCAGTCGACCCCTTTCTCTTTACAGATTTTAGCAAGGCGTGTTTTCAGTGTCTGGTTATGCCTCTCTACAAGGCCAGCGGCCTCGGGATGTCGGACGCAGTGGAATTTCCACTGATATCCTAGCAGAAGGGAAACCTGTTTCATGAGCTCGGATGAGAATGGCTGTCCGTTATCTGAGTACACGACACGAGGCAAGCCGTACCGTGGGAAGAATTCTCGAACCAGCTGCCTGGCAGTGGTCGGGGCAGTGTAATCTGGGACTGGATATGCTTCGGTCCAACGGGAAAGTGCACAAACAACTACGAGGACGTACTTGAATCCTCGACAACGGTCCATCTGGATATAATCCATCTGGAGGACTTCAAAAGGGTGATCGGGAGGATGGAATCCACCTTGTTCTACAGGGACACTTTTACCTGGATTGAACTGACAACAGATCATGCAAGTACGCACTTTCTGTTTGGCTGCTGCTCGTAAATGTTTGTTGTACCAGAGATTCTGTAAACTGTCTAACATAGGTGTGCTGGACTATGTGCTGTATTTATTATGACTTGAACCATAGAGTCGGGGAGAAACCATGTAGATTTTCCCTTCGTCATCCAACCTTGATCTGTCTGGATCCCTCCTAGTTCAGTCCATTTCTTGATTTCATCTGGAGTAGCATGTGTCTGAATATCGATTACATCTAGTGTGGGATCCCTAACTGTCATACAATGTGTCGGTACTATTGTCTTTGTCACATCAGTTGTCTGGGTGTGAGTCAATGCTGTATGTTTTGCTGTTTGATCTGCCAGGTCGTTACCCTGGGAAATGGAATCTGTAACTTTAGTATGTGCTTTACACTTCATGATGGATATGCCTGAAGGCAGATGTATTGCTTCTAATAGTGCTTGAATGAGGGGACCGTGTTGGATCTTGGCACCGTGAGAGGTCAGGAAACCTCGTTCTTGCCATAACACTCCGAAGTCGTGTACAACTCCGAAAGCATAACGTGAATCTGTGTATATGTTAACATTTCTGTTCTTGGCTAGTATACAAGCTCGGGTCAGAGCGATGAGCTCTGCTGCTTGAGCGGACAGTGTATCAATACGATATGTTTCTTTAACTTCAGTTTCAGTGGTCACTGCATATGCGGCCACTAATTCTCCTGTGTTTGTTCTCATACATGAACCATCCACATAAAGTGTCAGGTCTGGATTTGTCAGTGGAACATCTGTTAAGTCTCGTCGGGGCTTTGTTACTGCATTAATGATCTCTATACAATCATGCGGGGCTGAATTAGTCATAATCGAAGGTAACAATGTTGCGGGATTCAGAATGTTACAGCGTCTGATTTCTATGTGTGGCTGGAATAGTGTCAGTTCATAACCTGTCAGTCGTGCTATAGTCAAGTGTTGAGTCTGGGTTCGGTTTAGAAGAACCTCTACAGAATGTGGAACTTGTACTGTTAATTGATGTCCTAAGACAATTGAATCGCTCTGTCTGATTGCTAGGGCTGTCGCTGCAACTGACTTTAAGCACGCAGGGAGTGCCTGGGCTACTGAATCCAATGTACTTGAAAAATAAGCGCAAGGCTTATGTGAACCTGCTTGATCTTGAGTGAGGACAGACAACGCTGTACCATCACGTTCTGTAACAAAAAGTGTAAAGGGTTTGCTGTAACATGGTGTTGCTAAAACTGGTGCTTGACATAAAGCTTTCTTTAATTCCTCAAAGGCCTGTGTATGTTCCTGAGTCCAAGGAAGGGCAGTCGAAGTCGCTGCCTCCTGTGTTGTCAACTGAATGAGTGGTTTAGCTAGAAATGCATACTGGGGAATCCATTGTCTGCAGTACGAGGTGAGGCCTATAAAGGCCCGCACTTCCTTTTGTGTCTGGGGTTGTGGCATATTTACAATTAACTGGATGTGGTCAGGAGTGAGCTGTCTCCCCACTTTGGACAGCAAGTGACCCAAGTACACAACTTGCTGAACACAGAATTGTAGCTTCGAAGGAGACACCTTGTGTCCCTTGTCGGCCAGAAAATGTAAAACTGTCAGTGATGCTTGTTCACATTCGGGTTCACTTCGTGCGGTGATCAGCAGATCATCGACGTATTGAAGTAAGGCGGTGTTAACTGGCATTTGGATACAATCAAGTTGTCTTTTCAGTGCTTGACTATAGATGCTGGGGCTTTCTGTGAATCCTTGAGGTGCGCGTGAAAATTTGAAACTTCGTCCATTTAAACTGAATCCGAAGAGGTATTGGCTCTCTGGATCAATGGGCACACTGAAGAAGGCGTTCTTGAGGTCAATTACAGTAAAGAACGTTGCTTCTGAATCAATAGCAGTCAATAGGGAAGAGATGTCGGGAACCACAGGGTACTGTGGAACAATGCATTTATTTAGTTCTCTTAAATCAATCACCAACCGATATACTGGCGGTGCATTGGGATCAGTACGTTTAAGAATCGGAATGATAGGGGAATTACAGATATTGGAGTCGGTCTCTACGACCATTCCTTGGGCAATGAGCTCTTCAATGATTTCCAGTAAAGCCACTACAGCATCGGGTGGTAACTTGTATTGTCCGATTCTCGGTAAAACAACTCCTTGTTTGAGTGTAACACGGTATGCTGTGATGTGCATGCAATAATTCGATCAACAAGAGAGTAAGGGTCGGAATAAACACTCCCATGCCCCTCATCAAATCAATATTACCAACAACAAGAGAGTGTTAATGCAAACATACAACACAGTAGGCAAGTAATGAATTAAACAGGCTCTACTGAACTATAAGAGAAAGGATTATTAACAGTAGGAAAAAATAGTGTGCACGTGCTCAAAGTTTAGCTGAAAAGAACCCTCAGGCCCCAGTGGAACACTGGTAGCCAGTTGTCTTCATTGGGCTCTCTTTGTTAGCTAAGAGAAGTGACAGTGAGTTAAAAAGAGTGTGGGCTACTCCTCGACATTATTTTAATAGGAGGGTAGCTCTAACTCTATTAAAAACAGTGTTATGGAAAATGTAATAATTTTCCTGGACTAATGAAAGGTTGTGCAAATTGGAACCAATCAGTCCCTCAACAAGGTGAAAAAAGGAAAACTAAAAAGAGGTCAACATGTTTCTGCTTTTCGAGCACTACTCTGCTCAGCATTCGTCAGGACCAAAGGATTGATACCACTCACTGAGGGTTCTTTTCAGCTAAACTTTGAGCACGTGCACACTATTTTTTCCTACTGTTAATAATCCTTTCTCTTATAGTTCAGTAGAGCCTGTTTAATTCATTACTTGCCTACTGTGTTGTATGTTTGCATTAACACTCTCTTGTTGTTGGTAATAGTGATGTGCATGCAACCTACATCGGTCGGGCCTTGTGCCCACAGGTGCTTCGGTACATTTTTCAATCTGACATCAAACTCTCGTAATACATAGTGACCCTTAAAGTCACGCAGAAAAAGTCTAACTCCTTCCGGAGAACAACATATCACAGCTCCTAGAGCCTTCAATGTTTTGATACCTAACACGTTTTCTGGACATGATTTCGTGAGTAACAAGTCTGTAACACGTGATAATGGACCCACAGCCAGGGGGACTGGTTTCGATACCTCATTTACAATAGGCTGTCCTGAAAAACCAAGGGAAACATTCTGTGAGCCTGAGAGGGGTGCCCCTGGGACTTCATTATGGCTGATTGTTGTGCGGCTTGCCCCTGTGTCAATTAAAAACTTTCTGTCTTTTCCCAATACTTGACTGTGTACATAAGGACCCTCTTGATCTACAGGAATCTCAATAAGAGGCAAGCCAATCTCCCTCTCTAGGCTGTTTCATGTGTATCGCTGATAATCGGGATAATCAGATTGGGCATACTGGTTCATCTGTCGTGAAACTTGCTGTGTCGCGGCAATGGGCTGTGGCTGTGATACCGCTGCTGTCTGTGCTGTATGTGGTGGAGCATGCATAGGTTGTGAATTCTGTGAAGTCTGTTGCTGGACCTGGTCTTGTCTAGACGGATGCGGTCTTTCTTTAGTTTTACCTGTTGCTATATTGTGTTTCAGGACTGGACATTCATGTACGTAGTGACCTGGCTGCTTGCAATAATTGCATGTCCCTTTAACGGGAGCTGCGGCATTACCTGTCTGGGTCTGGATCGTACCCTTTCTCTGGCCGTCGGCTGGAACCGACTGGGCCACTAACATTTTCATTTTCGTGTCTTTCATACGTCTCTGTTCGTGATCCTGTTCTTCTCTAATTCTGTTCTGATGGTATTGTAACATTTGTAACATCTGGGATGGCGTGTTTGCTTGCCATGTACTTTCAACTTTATATACACGGTTTTTGACTGCTGTCAGGGAATTCTCGACTAACTTTGATACAAAAAGATGCGGGTACGACTCGCTACCTGGTTTTAGGCCACTATTAATAATGAAACATTTCTCGAATCTTGAATAGAAGTCACTGGTATCTTCATCGTGTTTCTGTTTACAGGCTGAGATTGCGTCCCAGTCTTCCTTTTTAGTTGACAATAATCTTGGCAAGACCTGTACTATTAAACCTGGTAATGCTTTTGCTTTCTCCCCAAGGCCTAGCCCTGGAGTACGAATTTTTTCCTCGTCTTCTATTTCTGTCCATATAATCTTTTTATCTCCCACCTCCCATTCCTTTTCCTTGAGTTTCTCGTAGATGCCGGTGGGCAGCAGTACCTTTAACAATTTCATAATATCTGTATATGTGTAATCTCCCATGAGTAACATGTCTTTAAGTTCTCGGTGAAAACCTGCAGGGTCTTTATCATGACAGGGTACCAGTTTCTTCATTTCTAATAATTCTAACTTGGTCAGAGGTGTGTATACATACACACGTTTCAGGGTATTATCGGTGCCCATAACTGGGTGTACTTCTCGTAACGGATTCTGCCTGTCAAAATGCTCAAAGTGACACATTTTTCTTTCGGGTGGCTGAGCTGGAACATATTGTGGACCTAAGAAAGCGTTATATTTACGTCGTTGTTCTAGAATTATTTGAATTAATCTGGTACTTAGGCCTCTCCATCTATTCATGAGTAGTGCTTCTAATGTATCGGGTAAGGGACCTGGATCAGAATGTTGTTGTCTGTATAACGTGATGAGATGCTGAATCATGTATATACCAGCTAATTTCTGCTCGTCTGGGGAAAGGTTCAGAAATGTCTGTGCTACTGTATCATCATTGTACGTGTTAGAATTGTCAGCCCATAGTACTGCTGACCGGGCTAGTTCTTGTTCATCCATAGAATTGAGTACATGGTACCCCATTTGTTCTTGAAGCATTTTATCGGTAACTTGAAACAGATGTTCAGGCGATTTTGGTTTTAATATGCCAGAGAGAAAAACTCTCTTGCTTTCTGGACGAATGCCTTTCCTAAGGTAATTTCCCTTACCTACATACGCTATCGTATCTGTAGTCGTTTCTTGTTCTTCAGGTCCTTCCTCCTCCTCGGAGGAGTCATTCTTGTCACTTTATTTTTCTTTTTCATGTATTTCTATTACTGCCTTTCTGATTTTCTTGTACATGCTTGATATACAATTCATTTTATCATGCTTTCCTTCGGCTATATTTTGACCCCACTTGTTTAGTGATTCTATTTCATCCTGATCTACCCCAGGCCTGTCTCGGTCTCTTATTAAGCAATTTATGAAAAAACGTAATATATATGCTTGAGTGTCAACTTTCTGATGTGCCAGGGCCTCCTTAATACTATCGGGATTTTCTCCAGTCTGGACAAAATGATATATTCTATCTAGGTGATCAGTCATCCCTGGGAATAACACTAGGTAATCTGTAGCTTGTCGCAAGCATAGTGATGCTATCAACATCCTATCTTCTTTACCGGGTACTGGATCGTATCTGCAAACTGGAAGGGGTTCTTTGAGTCTGTCGAGACGGGGTGATTGGGGGGTATGTTGCTTCAGCAGGTCTCTAAGGTGTAATCTGTGTGTTGTTGGCGGGGTCTGGAGACCCCCTGTCGCACCTCCTGAGCCAGAGGCTTGAGCATTATTTCTCTGTGGAGTCTGTATGTGTATCTGAACTTGTCTCTTGCTGGGATCGGGCACAATCGGATTTGGTATATTAATCTTAGGTGCGGGAAGTGGTGGAGGTGGAGGAACAAGTGGAGCAGGCTGTCGAACGGGGGAACCTTGTTGCGGTAATGGCGGGATATGGTCTGGAGGCGGGTTGCCACCTCCGTCCCCGTCACCGTCAGTATGCGGGACGCGGGCACGTGGATTGGTGTAAGCGGGTGCTACATCGTCTAGATAGGAAGCAAGGAATATGTCTTTGGTGGTCCTGTGATTTACTTTAGTCGGAACCAATGGTGACGGCAGATTTTTCGGTATTTCTGAAGTGGCTTCAGGCGAACCCTCGGCCACAAGATACATGCCATTTACAAGATTGTTTCGCGCGCGGTCTACTTGTTCTGCTTTTACTCTGATCCCTTCATTAACTAATTCGTTTTCTCGGGCTCTATCTGATTCTTCTCTATGTCTGTCTTCTCTACGGAGCGCTCTTTCAGCACGTTTATGTGATTCTTTACGCCAAAATTCTATGGCGTCTTTCTGAGATTGTCTGGCTTTCTTTTTCCATAGCGCTTCTTCTACCTTCACGATGCACTCGGCATCCCATGTTCCTGTAACGGGCCATCTGTGTCTCTCGTCTAGATGCTTAGTATAATCGGCCCATAAATCTAGATACAATATGGCATCTAAGCCATGCTTATGGTACATAAAGTTTCCAGGAGTGTCCCTAGGGGGGATAGGAATTTCTTCCTCTAGTATCCCTTTCCTAGTTCCTATCTGTCTTAGTTTATTGAAGAACGGCATCTTGTTACTTAGTACTGGATACTTGATACTTGTTACTGACTTCTGAATACAGCTAGTTACACAAAAACACAATAATGTACATCAAACAGTCACTCATACCACGACATTAATCACATGAAAACATTTGGAACATATATCACTACCCTTGATACTAGATGTACTGCTAAACAGCACAGATACACTGTTGAGAACAGTGCAAGAACTTGTATGCTTGATATACTGCTAAACAGTACAGATACACTGTCTAAAACAGTGCAGACCGCGTTTGTGTACCCAAACACGTCTTTACCGGATACATAATAATGCACCCGTCTAGATACGTCCCAGCAATGGTACTCACCGGGAAGCACGGAACAGAAGGCCTCGGAAAACTCGACTGGACTGGACCGGACTGGACTCGACACGTGGATACTTCGGAAACTGGTGGGCCTCTTGACACCTCGGACCTTGCTTCTTTCGGCTAGGCTCTGGTCGGGATCCTCCGCTGTCCTCACCGCCTCGTCTGGGTGCTGATCGCAGTCTCCGTCACCTCCGTGGGCCAGAGGGAGATACAGGAAATCCTGCGGGTACGCGTAGTGGTCCGTCTTGACTTATGGCAGGGGCAAAGGTTGCAACGCACCAACCGGCGCGTAAGGTGGGGGAGGGGTCCCTGTTCGGGCGCCAAAATGATGTGGTAAATATTTGATTTACCGTCCTAATTTCTATGCAGGTAAGTACTTAACAAAAATAACTCAATCGGAAAGAAAGACGCAGAGTCCGTGGTGTTAGAGTTCTTAGGGGTTTTATTCCTTAAAAAGGAATGGTTCAGGTACCGGATATCGTGTTCCTGCCACCACTGGGGTGCAGGAAGGGATAGAGCATACTTTATTGACAAGACATAACTTTTATACTTAAACCATATAATGAATACCAATACAGTAGGCGTAACAGCTGAGAGAAACAAGATAACAGCATACACGTGTTAGCAATACGTAATCAAAAGGAAAAACTGGCAAATACTAACTTCAGGCAAATTCAACTGGCCCAAACCCAGATTTGCGAACAGAAGGACAAAGAACATCAAAGACGTCCTTGTACACACTAGGCCAAGGAATAAACCCCTTATGTCTACCATCAGGGATACCAACATGACCCCAGTCACCGGCCACTACCCATGTGGCACATGTGGAGTCTGCAAGTTCACTAACACCACCAAGACACTGCAATTAACAGACACCATACTGTGGACACAAAGAAGCCACACTAACTGCAATTCAACGCATGTAATTTATCTAATCACCTGCCCCTGCCAACGCCAATACGTAGGCATGACTTGTCGCAAAGTAAAACTCCGCATAGGAGAACATAGGAGCAACATCAGACTCAAGAAAAACAACACCAAACTCTGTACTCACTTTGTTGAGGCACGCCATACCTGCGATGAGCTGAGATGGACAGTCATTGAAATGCTCCAATTTAAAAATCAGAATGCAGAACAAACTTTATTCGAAAAAGAGCAAAGATGGGTAGACCGCCTGAACAACCCAAACATGACTCATCTAATAACTACCACCACTGACCATGCACTGGTTCCCATTTAAGAAGACATTTGCGGGGCACCTAGACTTTAGAATCCCCATTGATAACAGACCTGTGATCAGTGCGGTTGCCACGTTGAGCTATTGTGCATGTGATACACTTGTATGTTTCTTGTAACTATTTGTTGCCTTGGCTATTACGACCTTGGTTTCGCTGATATTGTACTTCCTCAGACCTCATTTGTTCTCCCTTTCCCTTCAACTCACGGTGTAACCGCCACAATTTTGGCGCGCATTTGGAGTAAAAGTAATAACGCTCCTCACAGAATCTAGCCTGACTGTTTACTCACCTGTACTGAGTACCAACATTAACAGTAGTCTGTGTCGGTTTTTGTCTCCACAGCATGGGAAATTCCCACTCCTCAAAATACTGAATCCCACACAAGTTGTGTGAAGCTCATGTCATAATTTCTTTTTGTTTGTCTGTATATACGTTTTCTTGTCCTGAAGAAAGCTCCATAGACCCGACCGGGCCGAGCGAGCTGAAACATGTCGACACGTACCTTAAAAGATATGGTGATCCAGTAACCTGACCACCTTGTATCGCAACTCCTTTTAACCATAGTGCCTAAACTACCCAGAATAAACAACCTTTTTTTGATTAGACACTATTTTTAGTCTATTCCTTCACGTACATAATTTTGATCTCTGGACACTTCTACTATCACCAGAGGTAGCCTCAGGTGAGGCAGGCACCCAGCACGTCAATCGATCACCCGATGAATACGCCATGACTCCTGATGGGGCGGAAAAAAGATACACCGCAAACGACAATACCAGGATGTCTATGAGGGTTTTCGAATACAAACCAATGGTTTTGTAGAAACTAGTGTCCATTCTATTTTTGATTAATGAACATTTACTCAGGGGAAATGAATGGACTTCTAATCCTCTTCCCTCCATTTTTGATATATACCTTTGGGGTTGCTCTTACTCTAATTTGAATTGATAATGACACCCACTTACCACAAATCTCAGGTATTGTATTTCCTGTGTGCTGGATGAAATGCAATGTGGAAGTAAGCGTTCTTCAGATCTAAAGCATTCATGAAGTCGCCTTTATAGGTCGAGCCTGGCGCAGCGCACATGCGCTGCTCTATGGGAGGCTTCTTGTGAGCACTCAAAACTTCCCGAGATTTCTCACTGTGGGTGTGACTCTGCCCACAGATTTGATTGGCCTTTGCGTGTGGCTCTCAATAATGAAAGTACGCAAATGGCCAAAGGCGGGTGTATGTCCCACCTCATCGGTGTTTGGATCTCGGGAGCGAGCAGTGGCGCGCAGGGTGCAGCTGCATTCCTCCTCGGGTCGTGGATCAGGTTACTAAATAAACAGCACGTTTGCCTTCACTTATGCGGCCACGCTTGTTTTAGTAACCTTTAAGTTCGCAAGACGAGGTTCATTGGTCCAGATAGTCTGTTTTTATATGTTTTTAGGGTAGCGCATTACGCGAACGGGCACTTCAGTTTCTGTAAGGACAAGTGGGACAGGGCTTGTATTACCGCTTAACATAACAGAGAATGGACACTTCAAACCGAGGGAACTGCATTATTAATAACTTGTGCAGGCATAGTGCCCGGTAGGTAGGACTGCATCTGATTATTTTCTTCTTTAAGAAAACTCGAGACGGTCATCAGACGGGGAAGGGATAGTCAATCGCTTTTGGGCTTGCTTACGGTTTCAGGATTTTATTCAGGAGTGAGATACATACACGGCGCAGTTCTTTTTCCAGAGGTTATCAATGTGTGCTTGTAGTGAACAAGGATACACAGTTTTTGCACTCAGATTCAGCCAGCACGATTCAGTTGTGGTAAATATTTTACCTGATCTATTTTTCCGTATAATTATCATTACAATACAGCTCATGAAAATGAGAGGCAGAGTCCATGGTATCTGAGTTTTACGGGGTTTATTAGAAAAACCTCGAGGTTGGAGATCATGTTCCGTCACCACTAGGGTTCGGGAAGGGATAGTCAACGTTTTATTAACATTACACATTATATATAGTAAAATACATCATTGAATTCAATACAGTAGGATTAACAGGTGAAAAAGAGCGAGATAAGAGCACATGTGCGTAATAGGAGGCGTGAAAATAGGCGTACACGAAGGCGTGCACTGTACATGTCAGAGGAACGTCACAGGAATCGTCACATGTGGGTGGGTGCATAGAGAAAGTTGCAGAATCAGCAGAAAGGTGTGGATGCGCGCGCAGCTATCATGACATGACATAGATGTGGTAACTGGGGAGAACTTTAACACTAGTAGAGGAGACAGAAGTCTGGGATGTCAGAACGACCTGGACCTATAACATATCTGATATCTTATGTTTGGAGGATGTATTATCTGGAGTAAAAGGTCTCTCGGGCAGAGGCTATTCTATACTGAACGCTAGTGCGTGCATATGTGTCTACGTGTCTACGTGCAGGGCCATGAGCCTACTATGGCAACGGGAACTGTAAATTACTTGCATGGAGGCAAGGAGGCTTGCTCTTTGCTCTGCAGCCGGGGAGATGTTTACCTAAATCACTAGACAGGAATGTATTTTCGAGTAGGCTGAACAGATAACTTGAAGGCAAAATACGGTTTTGGCAGGCAGGCCAGGTTGAGCCAGGCACCGCTTCGCTTGGCAGGAAGTAAGGCAGAGGTCAGGGATATGTGTTCAGGCTGCAGTATTCAGAGGCAGAAGGCAGAAAGGGCTCGGAGACAGAAATCAGGGCCTAGCTCGGCAGAGCCAGGAAAAACGTAAAAGTGTACCATGTAAAGACGTTGGCATGGTATAGTTAGGAACTGAATTATCGATCCATTCATGGTGGATCTGAAAGAGGACATGTTAACGTTGGACGCAAATGTATTTGCGTCTTCATATTCGGTCATGGAGGGAAATTACATGTACTTGAAGCACGTACATGGAGACGTTGGGGTACACGTTAGGGGACATACTTGACCATAAAAATTTCAATTACCTCATTCCCTCCTTGTCCCCTACGGACCCTTCAGGATATATCTATTCTCATGAGTCCATCTATCTGTTCATATAACATCATTTGCTCATCTTTTTTCATTCGAGCACGAGAACGTGGACTTGGACGGGGAATACATGATGTGGCGCACAAGCCGCAAATCGCTGGCCCACATTGTAGACATAGGCAACAACTAAATACTATGAGGAGGGCTAGTCCAAGGAAGGATAGGACTTTCCATCCCCAGGCTGATATCACGCTCCAGAGCCAACCGGACCAGGTCCAGGTGCCTGGATTCTGGTGTATCTGACTAGCAATCTTGTGGAGCCGAGTTATGGCTCTGTATACTGACGGTGCATTATTTGGAATGAAAACACAACAACTGGATCCGATGACTCTACAAGCCCCGCCCCTATCTGCCAGGATGACGTCAAGGACGAGACGATTTTGAAGAACAACAAGTCTCATAGCAGACTGCTCTTCTGTTAAGTTGCCTAGGGCAAAAGTAGTTTCATTCACTACAGCTTCAAGGGTTCTGGTCAATCTACGTATCAGTTTACTGTTAGAGACAGTTCCTAAATAGGGAAAGAATCCTTTATTGAAATCTGTGTATTGTTCCCATGTAGTTTCAGTGTAATCAACAATTGGGAGATCTCTCTTGGGTCTAACATGAACGAGATGGGAATTTCTGTGGTAATCAGGTGGGGCTAGAAAAATAGGTGGCAATAGGAATGCAATATAGCAAGTACCATCCCAGTCTGGAGGTAAACGTATGTAAGCCGTATGACCACAAAAGAAATAGGAATGTCGGGAAGCTTTAAATGTAGACTTGCCTTTATCACTGAAGTCAATAACAGTATTACAATCGCTGTGTCCTAAATGTACTGAACCATTCTTTCTAACGCAGAGGTCACCTTTCATTGGCAAAACTAAAATTGAAGGTGAGTTCGAACTAGTTTCTGACTGGACATTCAAAATCATGAGGTCAAGTGTAAAATTGCCTAATCCATATACTTCGTTTTCTAGATCAGTACCTGTCATTTGGGGAAAACCCTCCTTGTCAGGGAAACATGCCTTATTCATAACTGTGTTCAGGTCTCCCCATATCCAATTACCTCGGGAAACATCGGACTTACTGTCTAACGAGGACATCAATGTAAAACATGCACCACATGAACCATTATGTGTAAACGGATAAGGAAAAAGAGGCAAGGCTCCTGTCATTTTCTGGTAGGGAGGGAGTCGGCCACATACCCAGCAATTAGTAGCATTGCTGGTCTGATGGGAATGGTGTAACATACGGATGAAGGAATTGTTACGCAGTGCAAGTCGGTAAGAAAGCTCGTGCGGGGGCAGATCACTGAAGGTGTGGTCTGCAGTGTCATTGAAAGAAGAATGTGTTTGTATAGGAAAATATCTATGTAACATATAGCTTAGGCATATAATCGTAAGACTCAGAAAGAACATGATAAGTAAAGTAACGATTCATCTGCTTCGCAGATTCTTGCAATATTTCTGTTTCTTGATCTCCTGTCTCTCTCTCTCATTATGGGGGTCTAGCTTGTACATGTCAGGAACCCGTCTAACCGCTTCACCCAGGGGGGACTTAAACAATTAAACTGTCTGACTTACTAGACCTCAATTTTAATTTGTACTCCTGGGACGGAGTTTTCTCTACCAGGGGGAGTTTAGTATCAGTCTCTGGAATGTGAAAATCCTGGGAATCAGTTTTTGGCGGAAGTCCATAGCACTTTTTTACGTGGCTCGAGTGGAGCCAATTTTTTCTTCCTTCTAGTTTTACGGCGGTCCTCGTTGTCATCAGAACGATCTTCGGCTCCTTCCAACGGGGCTCCAGAGGGCTTGACCGGTCAAAATTGCGTGTATACACATAGTCGCCAGGGACGATCTTGTGTGGCTTCACCTCGGTGTTGTCTGGAAAGGCTGCTGCGACCTGTGAACGACATGATTGTAGTGCAGACATCAAGGAAGCAAGGTAATCTGTCAGCATATTACTGTCAACATCAGTTAATTTACGAGGCAGAGGCGTCCCCCACATATTCGGTGGCCGGCCAAAAACCACCTCATACGGGGATAGCCCTGTTCTAGAATGGGCTACCATTCGCATATAGAAAAGGGCAACTGGAAGAGCTACTATCCAGTCTACACCTTTCTCTGCACAGACCTTAGCAAGACGTGTTTTCAGAGTCTGATTGTGTCTTTCGACTAATCCAGCTGCTTCGGGATGTCGGACACAGTGGAACTTCCACTGATAGCCTAACAAAAGGGAAACTTGCTTCATGAGCTCGGACGAGAATGGTTGCCCGTTATCTGAATACACGACACGAGGCAAACCATACCTCGGGAAAAATTCACGAACCAACTGCTTGGCAGTGGTCGGGGCAGTGTAATCTGGGACTGGATATGCTTCTGTCCATCGGGAAAGTGCACATACAACTACGAGGACGTACTTGAATCCTCGACAACGGTCCATCTGGATATAATCCATCTGGAGGACTTCAAAAGGGTGATCAGGAGGATGAAATCCACCTTGCTCGACTGGAATGCTTTTACCTGGGTTGAACTGACAACAGATCATGCAAGTACGCACTTTCTGTTTTGCTGCTGCTCGTAAATGCTTATTGAACCAAAGGTTCTGAATACTATCTAACATAGCTTTTTCTCCTAAATGTGCAGGACTATGTGCTGTGTTAATGATAACTTGAACCATAGAGTCGGGGAGAAACCAAGTGGATTTTCCCTTCGTCATCCATCCCTGTTCTGTCTGGATCCCTCCTAGTTCTGTCCATTTCTTGATTTCATCTGGGGTAGCATGTGTCTGTATGTCAATTACATCTAGTGCGGGATCCCTAACTGTCATGCAATGTGTTGGAACTACTGTCTTTGTCATATCAATCTGAGTATGAGTCTGTGCTGTATGTTTGGCTGTTCGATCTGCCAGGTCGTTACCCTGGGAAATGGTATCTGTGACTTTCGTATGTGCTTTACACTTCATGGTGGCTATGGCTGTAGGCAAATGTATTGCTTCTAACAGAGCTTGAATGAGGGGACCGTGCTGTATCTTGGCACCGTGGGAAGTTAAGAAACCTCTCTCTTGCCAGAGGACCCCGAAGTCGTGTACAACTCCGAATGCATAACGGGAATCTGTGTATATGTTAACTCTCTTGTTCTTGGCTCGAATACAGGCTTGGGTCAGAGCGATGAGCTCTGCTGCTTGGGCAGACAGGGTGTCAATACGATGTGTTTCTATGACTTCGGTTTCAGTGGTCACTGCATAAGCGGCCACCAACTCTCCTGTACTTGTTCTCATACATGAACCATCCACATAAAGTGTCAGGTCTGGGTCTGGTAATGCGATATCTGTCAAGTCTTGTCTGGGTTTCGTCATAGTGTTAATGACTTCCACACAGTCATGTGCCAAAGGGTCTGTTGTGCTTAACGGTAAAAGTGTAGCAGGATTCAGTGTGTTGCAACGTCTGATTTCTATGTGTGGCTGGAATAACGTCAATTCATAACCTGTCAGTCGTGCTATAGTCAAGTGCTGAGTCTGTGTACGGTTTAAAAGAACTTCCACGGAATGTGGAACTTGTACTGTCAATTGGTGTCCTAATACTATGGAATCACTTTGTCTGATTGCTAGAGCTGTTGCTGCAACTGATTTCAAGCATGCAGGCAGAGCCTGGGCTACTGGATCTAATGTACTGGAAAAATAAGCACATGGTTTGTGTGAACCTGCTTGGTCTTGAGTGAGTACTGACAACGCAGTACCTTCGCGCTCTGTGACAAAAAGTGTAAAAGGCTTGCTGTAACATGGTGTCGCTAGAACAGGTGCTTGACATAGGGCTTTCTTCAGGTCGTCAAAAGCTTGTGTATGTTCCTGAGTCCAAGGGAGGACAGTCGATGTCGCTGCCTCCTGGGTTGTCAACTGTATAAGGAGCTTGGCTAGATATGCATACTGAGGGATCCATTGTCTACAGTAAGAGGTGAGGCCTATGAAGGCCCGTACCTCCTTTTGTGTCTTGGGTTGTGGCATATGTACAATTAACTGGATGTGGTCAGGTGTAAGCTGTCTCCCCCTCTTGGACAGCAAGTGACCAAGGTACACAACTTGCTGAACACAGAATTGCAGCTTCGAAGGAGACACCTTGTGTCCCTTGTCGGCCAGGAAAAATAGGACTGTCAGAGATGCTTGTTCACTTCGAGCGGTGATCAATAGATCATCGACATACTGAAGTAGGGCAGTGTTAGCAGGCATGTGGATACTGTCAAGTTGTCTTTTTAATGCTTGGCTATAGATACTCGGGCTTTCCGTGAACCCTTGAGGTGCACGTGCAAATTTAAAGCTTCGGCCATTTAAACTGAATCCGAAAAGGTACTGGCTTTCCGGATCAATGGGAACACTAAAGACGGCATTCTTAAGATCGATTACAGTGAAGAACACCACTTCAGAATCAATAGCAGTCAATAGGGATGAAATATCTGGGACCACCGGGAACTGAGGTATAATACATTTGTTAAGCTCTCTAAGGTCAATAACTAGGCGATATACAGGAGGTTCATTTGGATCAGTACGTTTGAGAATCGGAATGATTGGAGAATTACAGATATTGGAGTCAGTTTCTACAACTACTCCGTGAGCAATGAGCTCGTCAATGATTTTCAATAAGGCTGTTACAGCCTCGGGTGGCAATTTGTATTGTCGAATTCTGGGCAGAACAACTCCTGGCTTGAGTGTGACACGATATGGTGTGATATGCATACAACCCACATCAGTCGGACCTTGTGCCCATAAATGCTGTGGTACATTCTGTAATCGGGGATCAAAACCTCTCAACACATAGTGACCCTTAAAGTCACGTAAAAGCAATCTCACTCCTTCCGGAGAACAACATATTACAGCTCCTAGAGCTTTCAGTGTTTTAATACCTAACAAGTTTTCGGGACATGACTTCGTAAGCAATAAATCAGTAGTACGGGACAATGGACCAACTGCTAAGGGAACTGGTTTCGATACTTCATTAACAATAGGTTTTCCTGAAAATCCAAGGGAAACATTCTGTGAGCCTGAGAGGGGTGCCCCTGGAACCTCGTCATGACTAATGGTAGTTTTACTTGCCCCTGTGTCAATCAAAAATTTTCTGTCTTTCCCTAATACCTGACTATGTACATAAGGACCGTCTTGATCTACAGGAATCTCGATGAGAGGCAAACCCACTTCCCTCTCTAAGCTGTTTCATGAATACTGTTGGTAATCTGGATACTCTGACTGTGCATATTGGTACATCTGCTGTGTAACGTGTTGTGTCGCGGCAATGGGCTGGGGCTGTGGTACCGCAACAGTCTGTTGCTGAACATGTTGTGGAGCAAGTTGCGGATTCTGTTGAATATTCTGTTGGACATGTTCTGGCCTAGGCGGACGTGGTCTTTCTTTCGTTTTGCCTGTAGCTATATTATGTTTCAGAACGGCACAATCCCTAATAAAATGACCTGGCTGTTTGCAATAATTGCAATTTCCTTTAACGGAACCTGTAGGATGACTAGTCTGTGTGTTCTGCATGTTACCCCTCTTCTGACCATCTGCTGGAACGGACTGGGCAACTAATACTTTCATTTTCGTGTCTTTCATGCGTCTTTGTTCATGATCGTGTTCCTCTCTGATTCTATTCTGGTGGTACTGTAACATTTGTAACATTTGGGAAGGCGTATTTGCTTGCCATGTACTTTCGACTTTCAATACTCTGTTCTTAACCTGGGGTAAGGAATTCTCAACTAATTTTGTCACGAAAAGACGTGGGAATGACTCGCTACTTGTTTTTAGGCCACTGTTAATAATAAAACATTTCTCGAATCTAGAATAAAAATCACTAGTGTCTTCGTCTGGTTTTTGTTTGCAGGCTGAAATTGCATCCCAATCTTCCTTTTTAACTGTCAATAATCTAGGCAAAACCTGTACTAACAATCCTGGTAATGCTTTCGTTTTATCCCCAAGACCTAAACCTGGGGTGCGTCCTTTATCTTCATCTTCTAATTCGGTCCAATTAATCTTTTTATCTCCCACCTCCCAATCTTTCTCTTTCAGTTTTTCGTAAATCCCTGCTGGCAACAATACTTTTAACATCTTAAGGATGTCTGAATATGTGTAACCGCCCATAAGTAACATGTCTTTTAATTCACGGTGGAATCCTGCAGGGTCTTTATCGTGACAAGGTACTATTTTCTTCATTTCCAATAATTCCATTTTAGTCAAAGGAGTGCATACAAATACACGTTCAAGCGTATCATCTGGCTTCCGGATTGGATGTACTTCTCGTAAAGGATTCTGTCTGTCTAGGTGATATGGCTGTCTAACTGGGGGGGGGGGACTGAAATGTGACGTGGAGTCAGGAACGTATTATATTTGTGGCGTTGTTCTAAAATGATGTCAATTAAATCGGTACCTAGACCTCTCCATCTTCTCAGGAGTAAGTCTTGCAGTAGATTATACAGGGGACCTGGATCAGACTGATGGTTTTCATACTGGATAATGAGATGTTGAATCATGTATATACCAGCCAATCGCTGTTCTTCTGGGGTAAGACTTAAAAACGTGTGCACTATTAGTTCATCTTTATATATACTGTCATCCTCGGCCCATTGGACCGCTGACCGGGCTAGTTCCTGATCACGTAAGGTAGTGAGTTCATGATAACCTATTCTTTCTTTCAGGATTTTGTCAGTAACTTGGAAAATATGTTCAAGAGAACATTGCTCAGGTATCGGGGAAAGGTATCGTTTCTTGCTTTCTAGACGAATGGGTCTGTCAAAAGGATTACCTAAAGGGTATTGTTTAGGAGGTTTCGTTCTACCTACATACGCTACTATATCTTGAGCTACTGTAGTATTCTCTGGTTCTTCCTCCTCTGAGGAATCTTTATCGTCTGACTCGGCTGTCCTTTCGATATTTTGTCGGGTGTGTATGGCTACTATTACTTTACGGATTTTTCTAGACATGGCATCTATACATTTCTCTCTGTCATGCTTACAATCTGCAATATTCTGACTCCATTTAATCAATACATTCATCTCTTCTTGATCAAAACCTGGTTGATCTCGTTCTCTTATCAAACAATTAATCAAGAACCGTAATATTAAAGCTTGTGTATCAACTTTCTGATATGCCATGGCTTCACGAACACATTCAGGGCCTTCTCCTGTTTGAATAAAATGATATATTCTGTCTAATTGTTCTGACATTCCTGGTAGTGTAACCAAAAAATCTGCAACACGTCTTAAACGTAACGAAGCTAACATCATGGGTCCTGTCTTGCCAGGTACTGAATCATATCTACAATCTGTAAGGTATTCTTTAAGTTTTTCGGCTGGGGTCGCTTTCGGGGTACGTAGCGTAGCTAATTCTCTCATTGTCAGGTGCTGTATTTGCGGCGGGGTGTGATAGGGACCTCCTGTGGCCCCTCCTGAAGCGGATGCCTGGGCATAACCGGGCTGTAGCGGGGTTGAACCTTGGGCTGCGTCTGTCGAAAAAGGATTAGTAGGGGGAACAGTAGGGGAAGTAATAACAGGTGTGGGAAAATGCTGACGTGGAGGGGTCGTGGCTTGTGGTAATCGATCAGCAGGAATAGGATGTGGCAGATTATTATTAGCAGGTTGTACGGGTACGTTGGTATATGCGGGAGCTACATCATCTAAATAGGAAGAAAGGTAAATATCTGCTGCGGTTTTATGGTGACGTACTTTAGTCGGGACCAATGGTGGTGGCAGGTTACTGGATACTTCCGGGTTGGCCTTAGGCAGGCCCTCGGCAAGAACTGGACACATGCCTGTAATGAGTGCATTTCTTTTACGGTCTAATTGTTCTGATCTGACCTGTTCTCCTTCTTCTAGTAACTCTTTTTCTTTGGCTTTTTCGGACTCTTCTCTACTTCTATCTGCTTTTCTGAGTGCTTTTTCTGTTCTTCTATGTGATTCTTTCCGCCACAATTCTATGGCATCTTTCTGAGACTGTCGGGCTTTCTTTTTCCATAATGCTTCTTCTACTCTCATGATGCACTCGGCATCCCATGTCCCTGAGACAGGCCATCTAAACTGTTCTTCTAAATGCTTGGTGTAGTCCACCCACAAGTCTAAATACAACACAGCGTCTAAGCCGTACTTGTGGTACATAAAATATCCTGGAGTGTCCCTAGGTGGGACAGGCACTGCTTCTTCGAGTATCCCTTTCCTAGTTCCTATCTGACGCAATTTCGAGAATAAAGGCATCTTTACTTTGACTTGAATACAATAAACACGGCAATGAAAAGCAAACTGTCATTCATACCACAACATGAAATACATTAAAACATTTAGAATAGATACTGTCTAGTACATAAAACACAATACCTAGAGTCACGTGAAAATAATGCTAGAAGGCTTGAATCTTGAATCACTGAATTACTGAATTACTAGATGCACTGCTAAACAGTACAGACCGGTCCCATAAAGAGACACGTCATACCGCGCTCACCTGAGTGAACACGTACGGACCAGGACTGTGTACCAAGACCTGTCTTTACCGGACACAAACTAATGCACCCGTCTAGATGCGTCCCTAGCAACGGTACTCACCGGGAGCAATACTTGAACTTGAAGGCCTCGGACTGGACTGGACGTCTACTGGTACTGCTACTACGCATGCGCCTCGTCACATCGGAACAGGTGGGCCTCTGGATACACCGGACACTGCTGCTCTCGGCTGGGCTCTGGTCGGGATCCTCCGCACTCCTCACCGCCTCGTCTGGATGTCGACCGCAGTCTCAGTCACCTCCGTAGGCCTGAGGGAGATACAGGAAAACCTGCAGATGCGCATAGGTGTCCGTCACAGCTGTGGCAGGGGACAAGGCCTGCGACGCATCACCGGCGCGTGGGGGAGGGGTTCCTATTCGGGCGCCAAATTATGTGGTAAATATTTTACCTGATCTATTTTTCCGTATAATTATCATTACAAGACAGCTCATGAAAATGAGAGGCAGAGTCCGTGGTATCTGAGTTTTACGGGGTTTATTAGAAAAACCTCGAGGTTGGAGATCATGTTCCGTCACCACTAGGGTTCGGGAAGGGATAGTCAACGTTTTATTAACATTACACATTATATATAGTAAAATACATCATTGAATTCAATACAGTAGGCGTAACAGGTGAAAAAGAGCGAGATAAGAGCACATGTGCGTAATAGGAGGCGTGAAAATAGGCGTACACGAAGGCGTGCACTGTACATGTCAGAGGAATGTCACAGGAATCGTCACATGTGGGTGGGTGCATAGAGAAAGTTGCAGAATCAGCAGAAAGATGTGGATGCGCGCGCAGCTATCATGACGTGACATAGATGTGGTAACTGGGGAGAACTTTAACACTAGTAGAGGAGACAGAAGTCTGGGATGTCAGAACGACCTGGACCTATAACATATCTGATATCTTTTGTTTGGAGGATGTATTATCTGGAGTAAAAGGTCTCTCGGGCAGAAGCTATTCTATACTGAACGCTAGTGCGTGCATATGTGTCTACGTGCAGGGCCATGAGCCTACTATGGCAACGGGAACTGTAAATTACTTGCATGGAGGCAAGGAGGCTTGCTCTTTGCTCTGCAGCCGGGGAGATGTTTACCTAAAGCACTAGACAGGAATGTATTTTCGAGGAGGCTGAACAGATAACTTGAAGGCAAAATACAGTTTTGGCAGGCAGGCCAGGTTGAGCCAGGCACCGCTTCGCTTGGCAGGAAGTAAGGCAGAGGTCAGGGATATGTGTTCAGGCTGCAGTATTCAGAGGCAGAAGGCAGAAAGGGCTCGGAGACAGAAATCAGGGCCTAGCTCGGCAGAGCCAGGAAAAACGTAAAAGTGTACCATGTAAAGACATTGGCATGGTATAGTTAGGAACTGAATTATCCATCCATTCATGGTGGATCTGAAAGAGGACATGTTAACGTTGGACGCAAATGTATTTGCGTCTTCATATTCGGTCATGGAGGGAAATTACATGTACTTGAAGCACGTACATGGAGACGTTGGGGTACACGTTAGGGGACATACTTGACCATAAAAATTTAAATTACCTCACAGTGCACAAGTAAGATTTCTGATGCATGCTGGATCTTGTAGTATGCTGTACCCCGTATCAAAAAGACATTTCATTTTTATAAAATTATTAGTACTGGTAGCAAGGGTTTTGTTTTTTTTCCTTCCTTTTTTACTCATTACAGTGTTTTTTGGGTACTCAAAGAAAGAGCGGCACTATAACGTTCGTGTCTCAGCACATAGTTCCAAGCACATACGGGTGGTGTGCTGAATATTTAAAGTGCGTGATGACTGATTTGCAGAGCGGTTTTACTACACTGTTTCGGGCATTTCTCTTTCATACCATTGATAGAACTAGATTACTTTAGAAATGAGTCACTTCCTTACAAAGTGGAATTGGCATATTATTGGGTTTACAGCTGCCCCTGAAGCAGGGTGGAATAACTCGAAATGCATTAGTAATTACACACAAGTCATGATTTTCCATTCTGTTAATACCTTTAGGAATGTATTCACTGCCAAAAATAATGTGATGCAACATTGTTGGAATATTATGCACTGACAAGGGTATAAAAAATGTGTTCATGTGTTTTACAAAACAAAGCTTCTTGAAACCAATCAAAAATAAAATGAGACCTATTTTTTTTAATTTGCCTAATGCATTGAATATATTGTAGTCCACTGGCTCATTTCGTAGTGCGCTTAATTTCTAGTTTATTTTAGGGGTGGTTGGCATGGGGAGAGCATGCGGAATCTTGGAAAGTGGGGAACATGGTTCATGTGGCTAGCTACAGATGTTGTGCTACATGTTTAGCTGCTGTGTTAATACACAGCTACTTTGAAAACATTAACATGTCAAATACCCGATTTAATCCTACCCCTACCAATCCTTCAAAAAACAATATTGTGCTTATAAGACCCCAAAGAAAAGACCTATTGGCTATGCCAATGCTTGTTGAAGTAGTGGTATTACATCTTGTAGTGTGACCATGTGAAAATATTCTAACCGTATATATAGCGATTTAGTGGGGGTAGATCCAGGATGGGTCTTAAGAGTTCCATCTTTCTTCGGTGTTAGAAAATAAATGGTGTGCACTCCTTTGTTTTGGTACTTGTGTGGGACTATTTCGATGGCCCCCTTTTGTAGTAATGACTTTCCTTCTTTTTTCAGCAGGTGTAGAGGTTGTGGATTTAGTACCTTCTTCTTTGGTGGAATATTTGGTGGTTGTTGGAGTACTTCTAGGCAATATCTTTGTTTAACAATTTCTAATACCCATTGGTCTAAATGAATGTTCGGCCACAACAGATGGAAGTGTTGCCTTCCGCCACAGGTGTTTTGTGTTCGGGTGAAGTGTGTGCAAGTCATTTTGTTGGGTGTGCCTCTTCCTCTATTATTTTTGTAGCCTCTACGATACTAACCATGCCCCTCCTGATGGTATGGTTGCTGTTGACGCCAGTAGGAAGTATTTTCTGTGGGAGAGGTTTTTGAAGCTCCTTTACCTTGAAACGTCTGTTTTTGTGTTATGGTCTGGAAAGCACCCATTGACTTGGCAGTGTCGGTGTCTTTATTTTTTTCCAGCTGAGCATCTACTGCGGGACCAAAAAGATGTTCTCCATCTAAAGGCACATTTAAAATGTCATTGGATTTGAACCCCCCCAGAAATGCATAGCCACACATCTTCAGCGCTTAATAATAGATGTACTTATGCCCATAGCCACAGTGTCTGCAATTGTAAGATAGTTTTTATAGAGCGCATACTATCGCTCCAAGGAGCATCTTGGCGCTACATCAAAGGCACATTTGACGGTAGCATTTGAAATGATTTTACCCTCATTACCCAGATCTTCTCCTTTTTTCCATGTTCCTCTGGAAGATGTTGCATGAGCTCCTGTATTTCACTCCAGGTTGCCCTGTTGCATGGGAGCAGGCCCACAGAATTTGCAGTCCTCCAATGATTTGCGTGCCCTCTGGCAATGTTTTTTGCAACTGCGTCTATCCTTTTGCTTTCCTTATCTTGAGGAAGTGTCTCTCCAGTGCCTTGTGCAGTTGCTCTCTTCCTAGAAGTGGTGAGTACAAGGCAATCTGCTGCGGGATTACCTTGAATGTACACTGGGTCATTTGGTGAGGGTTTATATTTTTTCTCTATGCGTGGCGTTAGGACCCTTGATTTGAAACATTGGAAAGTGCGTGCTGTGCGTGAAAGTGTTTCGATGAGAGAGCCACTTTCCTCTTCTGTGGAATGCATTGGGAGCATATGCTATTCAGCTGCTCTTTGCAGGACGCTATGATAGGATGAAGTGTCATCAGGGGAGAAAGCTTTGTAGGCATTGGTGGTTCCATAGGTGAATCTGGTAGAACCACAACATAGTCTTCCCATGGGGCAGGTGTATTTCAGTATGCGGGGTGCCCTTGGAAGCAGTGTCCTGCATTTCTCCCTTTTCTCCTTGTGGAGAGGGTGAAGCAGGTACACTAAAAATTAAAGGGCTTATGGCCGTAGTTTCTTGTGGTACAATCTTTTGTGGAGGCTGAGGAAGTTGTTGTTCTTCTGCCTTTACTTTGGCAGCCTCTTTTCTTTGTTCTTGCATAACATATTGCCGTCCCTCAAATACTACCCCTTGATCTTAAGTGGGTAAGTACTTTGTGTCTTCTGTTTCTTGTGTGCAGAAGAAGTGTGTTTAGAAACAGTTTGAGGCTTTAAAATGTGGAATCATGGAGTTTCTTCTTTTAAGAAGAGTGTCCGTGGTGTTTCTCAGAACTTGGTTCTAAAGTTTTCGACTTCCTTCTGTTCGATTTCAAAGTTTTTTTGGCTGTAGGTTTCTTGGAACTCTTCGGTGCTAATATTTTTGTCGGTTCTGAGTGATGCCAGTGTCGAAGGCTTGGTCTGCACCGATGCACTCTTCAGTGTCATGAGCGTTTTTGAACCTTACCCTTGTTGTTGCCTGGCCACCCAATCATGATCAAGAATATTCTCGTCCTGTCTCGGCTCCGTCACGGTGTCACGCAACCCAAAGATTGTGGGGCCCCATGGCGGGGTACTGGTGGTGGTGAGTGCGTTATCTTCTTTGCATGGGGGGTAGTAGTAGTAGTACAAACAGTACGTGCTGTAGTCTTGGTCCCCAGGCCGGAGTCTGTGATCGGCGCCAGTGAATTGAGCAGTACCAGAGCTTGTTCTTCCCCAGAAGATATCTTGCACACAGTATTGTGGGCTGGCAATGACCGTACATCCTGCCGGAGCGCTGGCCCAGGGCCGGTTCTAGGATTTGCGAGGCCCTGGGCTAAAAGGGAATGTGCGAGGCCCCTCTAATGTAAATAAGTGGCCCCTTGCAAGGAGACCATTCACAGACACTGTGGGAGGCCCATTGTCCAGCATTTTGTCGCCCCCACAGTTTTAACTTTGAGCCCACAAGCATTTCTCACACCTTCAGTCCGATAGATGTGAGAATTGCTTGTGGGCTAAAAGTTAAATCTATGGGGGCGCCAAAATGATGGACAATGGGCCTCCCACAGTGTCTGTGAATGGGCCTCCTTTCAATTGAAAGGAGTGTCTCCCTCCCTTATATATCCAGATACCATCCCTGAGAGGCCAAGGGGGGAAAGTAGAGGGGGGGCCTCCATTTCAAAGAAAGGCAACACCTTTCTTTGAAATGGATCACCATGCTGGTGCGAGGCCCTGGGCAGCTGCCCACGCTGCCCATGCCTAGCGCCGGCCCTGCGCTGGCCTTACTGTCCACGTCGCTGTTGTGGCTAAACTATGCCTCAACTGCATGTTCCATAGTGTGTGCGAGGCGTCGATCTCGTCGTGTTCAAAGTCTTTTTATTTTTGAACAATCCACAAGCGGCGCAATGTTCCATGTGCTCCGGAGAGAGGTGCACGTTCCAAATGTGGTTTGTCGAAGTGTGTGTACTTGGCTCTGAGCCGAGGGCACTGTCTGAAAAGTTCTTTCTTTGTCTCCATCGATCATTCTCGACGATTGATTATGTCGGATTACCGGAAGTCCTTTACCGGTGTAGAAGTCGATTCTGATAGCAATTGTTTTCCCCTAGGCCGTGTAGCGTCGAATTCTGAACAGCTTGGACGTAGTCCATCTGAGCCCGATGGTGGAAAAAACTTTGCGGCACAAAGTGTTCGACGTGAGAAATACCTTGAAGGGGGTGGGGGACGACACAATGCAGATCATAAAGCTTCCTCGAGAAAACAACTTCCAAAAAAGTCCTGGCCCAACATTAGAAGGCAGAAGTATGCATAGCATGTGTATCTGCAGCAAACACATGCTTTGAATATACACTTATTTGAATTTTGAAGAGAATATCATATATTTACATTTGTTGCCCATGTCCAATGTCTTAAAACATGAAAGGGGCATATTATCAAGAAACATCGTTAAAATTATCGCCGCTGTAGCGGCAGAAAACTGCTGCTGAAGCGGCGACAATGGGCTTGATAATATGCCCTTGAGAATTCCCATAGAAGCTCAGGTTCTGGTGTGAACATGGGCTTCAATGGGAATTCACAAGGGCATATTATCAAGCCCATTGTCGCAGCTTTGGCGGAAATTTCCTGCCCTTCTTGATAATATGCCCCTTAGTGTTCTTAAAGATAAATGATGCAGGACACATTCTGTGCCTCTTTTGCTTCACTTCAGTTATGTGTAAATAAATGCTTGCCTGTTTGTTTAACATCTTTCTGAATATTCAAGCCCAGTACAGTGAACAGCAGTCCAGCATTGCTCACAGGGTCCACATGTAAAGGTCAGGAGAACCCAAGTGGCACCTGGGTCGCACAATGCAAATTCCTGATTTACCGCTACACAAGTGGCAAGCATAGGTTTGCTCAGGTTTTTAACCGTGATAGCTGGATGCTGGGTTGACAAAGAGGTGTGTATGTCTGTGTGTATGTCTGTCAGATGCTGTCAAGCATATTTACCTCACTCCCTTTCTTCCATATCAAGGCATAAAACTGAACTCCACGTCAAAGTCAATTTAAACACAACAGTTTACCCTTGCCACCCTGTGCCCTCAACAAAATTGTATCCACTGCAATCAATGAGACAACGAGACGAAGCAGAGTCTGAGACAGGTTGGTAAAAAGTCTTGATTTCTTTTACTATCATACCCACAGTTGAGAAGAATCATTGACCGATATTTACATGCTTAAGACAACATCTTTTAAAATTATATATATGTATATATATATATATTTATATATAGATACTTTTTTCCTTTTCTCCTTCAAAATAAAACAACAAATATTCATAACTCAGCAGATTTGGCAAATAAACACAAATAAAAAAATAAAAAAACAGACACAGGTAAAGTCCCCAATGTTGGTGCAAACTTATGGCGGTAAAAGGGGGGGCACACGCACTTACTCAGACAAAATGACATTCACCTCTTCTGAACACACCCAATGTGCTTTACCCTTACTTCACATCTGAATAAGTTACCCAGCACAATCCTCACTCTGTTGAAAGACTGGTGGGGCTTATGTGCTGGTGCAGATCAGGATGTGACAGTTTTGAGTGTGCATGAAATACAGTCTACCCCGGCCCCAACCTGCGTTTCCTATAAAGTTGTCCAACTGATGGGGTAGTAGTTCAACTTGTTGGCCGTAGTCACATTATGCACCCTCCTTAAACAGCTCCACCATGAGATAGAAGTGTGCCTTAGCCCGAATACTCCTCTTCTGGATCTGTGTGACTCACTGTTATCAAATAACTGAATGTTGCCCTTTATATTCCTCATGTGAGGTTCCTCCTTCTGGAATTGTGTCCTCTAACCACAGAAGAGACTCTAAAAACAAATTAAAACAAACAGCAGAACGCGTGCACTTCCCAATCCCAGTGGTGTCTCCACTGTTAAAGACTTTATTAACCGTTGCGTTCATTACTTTCTTCGGGTGTTTGTTTTGTCCAGAATTGCAGTCTGCCTCTGGGATGAATAGTATTGAACAGGTGCACGGAGGGGAAGTGGGAAAGGATAGGTCTTGGAGTGATTGGCAACAAATTGAAAAGGGTCTCTTACAGAAGAGAAAGTTCCAGGAGACCCAGATCATTGGCCGGCTGAGGGTGGATTTACACAAGGGACCTCTACCTTAGCAGGTTTCCGACGTGCACTCTGTTCCAAACTATAATCTGTTTAATCTGGTGAGAGTTACCACTTTCTCAAATGTATCCATTTAAGGTCTATGGGAAGTAATATGTATTCAGAGACAGCTTCCTTTTTGCTTTTGATCACAATAATAATAATCATGTTTCCTCTCCTTATGGCATCATTAATTTCGACAGTGCCTCTGAAGGCTGAGTTCGCAACTTGTGCTCCTTAGAGAAGGCCACATTTGCACTGAATAGAGACAAGGTGTTACAGATGGGCAGAGCAGAGACACACAAAATCAGACCCAAATCTGAAGAGATGAGACTTAGGCAAATGAAACACAGTCACACACTAAGTAGGGGTTGGAGTGATTGAGGCAACAAGACTGATAATGCATCAAGGGAAATCAGCCAGGGGAGTAGGAATGGCTTGGCTGAATTCATAGCTCGGCAGACCCCTATTCAGGACTATATTGCAGGAACGTGCAGCAGCTGCCAGGGCACATGGTTATATTGAAGCAGGTAAAGCACAGCATTGGAAGTCAATTGACAAAGACTACAGGCAAGGTTACCAGATGGTGGAGGAGGCATGTCTCATGGAACAAATACCTGCATCCTAATACACTGGCACTGATGGGACTTTTTCAATACTGATTACCGTAATACAAATACCAGCTAAGGCAGTTGCGTTTCAGCATTCCATATTTTCAGAGAAGGTAGAACAACCTTAAACGACCTCTTAATCACATGACTTGCTATTGTCAAAAAGTCCAGGAATGATACCTGAGAAAGAACACATTCGCTACAGCACCCCAATCTAAATCACGATGCATAGCCACTCCGCATCCCTAAAATTTTCTTTACAGTAGTGTGCCTCACCAAGGAGGGAGAGTTCCAATTTTGGCAATAATTCAAACAAGAAGTCCAAAATGTATTTTATCAATATTTGGCCACAACAATTCAAAACACAATGCAGCAGTTTAAAAAAAAAAAAAAAAAAAAGTCAGCTCACAAAATATCATGAAGTTTAAAAATAAATACCCTCCCTCCCCAGGCATTGTTGTAAGCATAGGGCTGGAATGTGGAAAGAGCTTCAATGAAGTTAATATGGGGTTGGCCAGGCATCCACCTCCAAATAGTTGTGCGCGATTCTCAGCGGCATAAACTCCAAATCTGTTCTTTGGATCCAATTTTTTTTTCTAAGCAAAAAAATGTGATTTTCTCTCCTAAATTATTCAATAGTCCAATGTCAAAACCAAACATGTTCCTTCTGCAAAACTTCCCTCAAGCGTTTCTAAATGTTGGCATGTATACCTACTAGCAGATTCTTGAAAAAAGCTCTGCATTAGGACCATAGGAAATGAGAATTGAAGCTACTTTACCACCTCCCTAAGGTGGAAGGTGAAGTGCATTTGGATTTCTGAGGACAATGAGCGGAAGAAGTTTTATAACTTAGTTATTGGATGGAACCAAATACACTGACTCCAGGCAAAGGTAATTGGTTTATGTCTAAAATTCATCTATCAGGGACAGAAACTGGACCACGATATGGAGCTCAACGGTAACATTGCAGAATTGGACTATAGTATAGGGGAACGCTGGGCTGAGAATTTGTTAATAAAAAGATGCAGACTGAGGATTGACAACAAGATGGCCGGTGGTGGTCAACGGGACAAGTATCCTGGGCGGAGTTGGATCAATGCAGTTTGAGGTTCTGCTGAGGCAAGAGGTCTTCTCTTTACGTAAAGCTGGGAGCTTGGGTGTCTTTAGTTGGTGACAAATAGCAGAGTGCATCAATCTAGGCTTGGTCCCACAGAAATTGGCACACTGAAGGGCAGTATACCAGAGAGGCCTAAACTGCTACACAAAAACTATTATCTGGCAAAAGCATAAAACTTAATTTGGCAATCCCTGCTCTAGCAGCAGAATATGTGAGAAAGTGGGCTAATCTGACACAATCACTTAGATCTAGAGGTGGAGACTACTGCCTGCAGCATGACTCCCATACTCTATAGTGGGAAGGTCAGCCTCTGCCATATAGCAAGTGGCGTCTAAGTTTAGGAACTCAAGATTCCTGCTGTCGATGGTCATGTTTCAGACAAAGAAGAACCAGCTAATGAACTCCCTCTTCTCCAGAAGGAAGTGACGTATATAATGGAAGTGGCTGAGTGAGGAATGTAGGCCCACAGATATGAGAGGTAATGCAGAACTGTACAGGGACAGTTGAGGGAAGGAAATTCATAATTAACAATAAAGACGGACATGCTAGGGATACCTTTTTATAGACGGAAAGGATCAGGAGAACAGCATATCAACAGATGAGGAAAGGCAAGTGGAAGAATTGACTTATTTATTTACATGTAATTACAGGAGAGGCCCATTGAAACGTTTGTGGGTGGGTGAGAAACAGAACAATGAGAGTTTATTTAAATATAGGAAAAGGAGACAATGAAGATTGCTTATAGACAGAAGTGTTCTCAGTCAGGGGAGCAAAGAAAATACTGAGGAAGAACATCCTAAAGACAGAGGATGGAAATAAGTGGCATGGAGAACAGATTACGACTGACAGGACAACCGACTATTTACCTTTAATGCCACAGAGAGTTGTCCATTTACACATGAGCGAAGTGGAGACAGACCACAAGGATATGTGAGAAAGCAACTGCATTTAGAAACCAGAAGTAAGATATTGACAAATATGTACAGACAGGTCAAGCCAGGCCTGGCGAAGCATCTATCGGCATAGAATGTAAAGACGAGACAGAAAACAGTTTATATATCTATAAGGAATGGAGACACTGAGGATCACTTACAGACAGATGAGAACAGAAACTGGAAGCCAGATGTGGACAGATGCAGGGAGGAGAGAAACTAGCAACTACTCATGTAAGATTAAACCATGCAGAAGTGTCTGAACAGATATGCGGAAGCATGGATAAGTGAATACGGACTTTTGAGGAAAGGAGAGGCACTGGAACCGCTTCTCTGGATAAAGAAGAGAGATGCGTAAATCAGACCCCATGGACAGCTAATCAGGAAACCGTGAAAGTAAGGAGATCTAGAGAACAACATGTGGACTTAGAAGGAAGAAGAAAGACATAGGGAACTGTCTCTGTGCAGAGGACATGCAGAAGACACATGGAGAGGCTGTCTATGAACAAGGGTAGGTCAGAAAAGACCTGTAAAAGGATCTATGGACAGAAAGCAGATGGGAGTTGCAGGAAGCCATCGATGCACAAAGTACCAACAGAAAAACAGAAAGATCATTATCGGAGTGTACGGGGGATACGTGAAGAACCGTTCATGCATGAAGTATGGACAGGAGACACCAGTCAATTTTCAGGAGAGAACGGAAAGAAACAGAGAACACTCTATGGAATGATGGTGAAGTGAACAGAGTAAACCATCCATGCACAAAGTACAGATAGGAGAGACCGGGTGAAAGCAGGAGACCGCAGTATACGCACTAAAAGAAGACTGGAGACACATCGAGTACAGTCTATATGAGGAGAGTAGACAGGAGAAACAGGAATTACTATCCAGAGGCGGCGTGGAGAACCTAATATGGCTAACGGGTGCAGATCAGAATAAAACTAGCCTACGGACAAGTAAAGAACAGAAACACCCAGGAAGTGTGTGCAAAGAAGGGAGAAAAATACAAGCATAGGGAACAGTCACAGAACAAATCAGGTCAAGCTTGAGATGCCCTGGAAAACTGCATGGCCCTCCGTATTGGAAGAGCAAGGGTTGCAGCAGGTCAGGACTGAGGTGTATCGGCGAAAGGTTTAGGGGCCTCAGTTGCAGAACAGAAACAGCAATAGGCGATCAATATTGAGGTGCACTGGCGCTGCTCTGAGTGGGTACTAGTCCAGGTATTGCAGGAAGTACTGTGGTGTAGGACTGATGTGTAAACCTCCTAAACAAAACAAGCAGAGTTTCACTTGGTGGGCGAACATATTACAAATGCTTGTCACGCCATAAATGGAAATGATGCAAATAGCCTTTTCCCCTCAGCTTTACCCTTCTGCCAGGACATCACAATTCACTCGATCTACCACTTTTCACATGTGGCAGAACTTCACCCTATTCCTCTACAGTCATACCTAGAAAGAATCTGGTCTCTCTCTGCTCCCACAATCCTGGGCTCTCTGCCCCTTCTAGTGGCCTTCGACTGCATCTTTACCCCAGGGTAGACCTCTCGCCTCATCCCTGCAAGTCTCGCCCTACAGCTAGATGAGTCCCTGGGTTTAAAGGAAGGACAAACACCCACCGACCAGGCTGGGGGTTAAGAGAGCTGCAAAGAGCGATGCAGGATTCCCACCTTCCACAGGCTAGGGAATGTTTCACTCAGAACCCTACAGTCTGGGGCATAGGAGCAGCAGAATAGGGGCTCCTTACCCCAGAGGGTTACAGGCTGTGGGATTGGGGCCTACGGATAGGGGATTCTTCACACAGAGGTACATGAGAGAAATAGGAGAAACAGAACAGCGGCTCTTTGTACAAAAGGGTAACAGGCTCTGGCATAACAGCCTACAGGCAACAGTGTTCTTCACAATGAGGTGGTACAGGCTGGGGAATAGGAGAGGCAGAACAAGGCTCTTTATGCAAACTGGTCTCAGACTGTGGGATGGAAGCAAGGAAGCAGGAGGAGGGGAAGGAAGGATAAGGGGGCTGCGGGGGATGTCCACAGGGAAGTGCTACAGACCAGGACTTAAAAAACGACGTACAGAAGGACTCTATCCAGAAGGACTACAGGCTGTGGGTTAAGTGCTACAGCCAGGTCACAGAATATGTAGTGGGAGCTAAAGGCAGGTGCTATTTGGGCATGGCAGTTAAAGACTGAGGTAGCATAGCTACGTACAGCGGGGTCCAAGCAAAGAGTGGTCTTGCAGGCTAGGGATGAACAGTAGTAAAGGCTCTGTATGACAGGTGGTGGGAAATAAGACTTCAGGTAAGAGAGCGTAATATAACATAAGAGGCAAGAGCAGTGAGATAAGAGGGTATAAACACAGGGGGGCTCTGTATACGGAGGGGTTAGAGCAGAGGTCGTCAAACTTTTTTAGGTTGAGCCCCCCCAGCTGAATTTTTTTAGATGTCTGGGACGGCCACCACCTGACAGAAATTTCTGGAAGCTGAAACACTACATAATCGACTGCCATCCGTATATCCTATGTATAAAGGGAGCGCTCCCCACATTGGAGTCAGGTCAGGAATGGACGAGTTGGAAGCAGTGTTTTGTAAGATCGCCCTTTGCCCCAGAACCCCCCTTGGCCCAGTCGCCTATGCGCTGCAACGTTAATCATGTTGTCATCTGCGTTCATTGCCTTTATGCTTCTGATTGCATTACAATATATTTTGTATGCTGCAAACAGTGCAGACATTATTCAGTCAGGCAACAAGTGGTGCTTTACAGAGGTGATAAAGTAAGAAATAAATATAAGGCATGAGTTGCGTACATTGCTGTACATCCTTTCGTTCGACACAGGCATGGAAAGGCTGCTGACATTTCTCATCATCAAACGCTCTCTTCTGCCTTTCTGCAAGACTGGAGAAACCCCACTTTGTGCAAGAACACTATGAAGCATTTATTTGGGAGCAAAATGTGACAGCTGCAAATTGTGCAAGCTAGCCACGCTTGCAATTCACATAACTGCACATTTGCTAGTGGCACAAAACGAGCATGGCACAATCAGTGCATGTAAATGTAAAAAAAAACAATATTGAATATTTAGGTTCAGGGCCACATGCTCAAAGGATATTAACCTCGTCACTGACGAGAACGGCCTTCTTCATAGTTCTTACTGTCTTTAATTTGCCATCTGAGGCTCCCAGCACCATTTCCACTTGAATTCCATTCCCTTACTACAAATAAAATGTTAGTTGCTGCATTGATTACACTCTCATGTGAGGGAACCTCATGAGCCAACCCAACTGCCCTTCATTTGTCCCCTAAGCCATTTTTTTCAACCTATTATAAAGAAAGATCTGTCTTAAAAGTGTACTCTTAGAGCACAATGTATTAAACAAACATAAAAATAGCTACATTAAATGTGCACTTTTAGAATTTTTTAAGAAAACCCTGAGTGCAAGGCAAGCCCATACTTAATGTCATTTAAAGAGAAACGTTGCTTCCTTTGTGTGAAAAACCAACCATCCCGGCACATTTAATTCCCAGAGCTGAAATGTTTTGCTTTTGGTTTCACAGCAGCTGAAGGATTTCAGCTCTTGGAATTAGCTTTCTTTTGAAATTACAAACGAATGGGCAGGTCATGCCCCATCGATTAGGAAACAGTGAAAGATTAGATCTTACAGTGGAATTCGCCCCCCCACCTGAGAGGGTGTTGTGCCCCCCCTGGGGGGGGGGGGTGCACCCCACAGATTGAAGAACTCTGGGTTAGAGGTATGCGACTACAAACAGAGGAGGGCTCTGTATGCAGAGAGGTTAGAGGTTTCGAGGTATGAGACTACAAACAGAAGCGGGTTCCGTAGAACAGATGGGTTAGAGGCTTCCAGGTATGAGACTATAAAAAGAGGATGGCTCTGTATGCGAGGGGCTAGAGGTTTTGAGGTATGAGATGATAAACAGAGGAGGGTTCTGTATACAGAGGGGTTAGAAGTCTTGAGGTATGAGATTATAAACAGGGAAGCATCTTATGCACTAAGGGATTGGAGACTGAGTATGAGACTGCAAACAGGCAAAGACTCGGGCCATTGATACGTTAAGAGGCTGCGGGGTGTAGGACCAATAAAGGGAGAAGGCCTCTGTACACGGGGGAGTTTGAAGTTGTGGAGTGTGACATCACACACAGGAAAGGTCCCAGTACATCAAGGGTTAGATGCTGTGTGGTGTGATACTACAGACGGGGAAGGGTTTTGAACACCAAGGGCCCTATTACAGATAGGGCGCACTTTTCCTGTTTGCATCACAGTGCATCATAAAGCAAGTGCGTCCTAATTGGAAAATGCACTGCCTTCAGGGGAGCCGTAAACCTGCGCTACCCCCAGAGCAGCACATTCAAGAGAAATATGGAGCACCTGTTTAAAAGCTGCTCTGTGTTTTTCTGTGCAGGAGCGGCTCACCTGCACTTTCAAGAGGGAAGAGAGATTCCCTTGCCGATGGGTGCAGTTAGTGACTGCAAACGCCTGCAATGGAATGTCTGGGGGGTCCATGGGGCCCCATTTCATCCCTTTAAAAGGCTGCCTTTAGAAGGCGCACCGAGAGTGCACCACCTTTTTTGATGCACTTTAACCGAGCCTCCTAAAGGTATGTTTTCCCCTGCGCCCACATCAGTAATACGGTGTGGGTAGAGATTCCCTCATTTGCCCCTATACAAATAAGGAAACGCCCTTGCTCGATATCGCTAGCGCTGCATGTGCACCAGCAACATCTTTATCACAGGAGGGGACGCACAAGCATCTGCGGCCCCTTCTGTGATTCCAAAGTGCACTGGGGGGGCACAAAGCGGTCGCAAATGCCTGTTGTGCCCCCGGGGCACTTTGGTAATACGGGCCGAGGTGGTTAGAGGATGGCTATGAAACCACAAACATGCTAGAGCGCTGTACACCAGGGTTAGAGGCTGTGGGTGCACCACAAACATAGGAAGGTTTTGTACAGAAGGGGTTATGGTCAGTCTGCCTCTTTTTCTTTGACACAAACATGGCAAGCTTTGCTCATCAAGGGGTTAAAGGCTGTGGAGTGACACCACAAACAGGGGGTGCTTTGGGCACTAATGGGTTAAAAACTCATTGGTTCTCCTATTTGATGCAGCAATATTTTCTTTTTTCTTGCTGCAACACCTTGAAATCGGTGGCACAAAACCCTGGGGATTCTGCCGGATACAGACACATTTCACAACTCCGCACAGTCTTCTGGTTATTCGTGAGGCAATTCATGATTGCAAAGTAAATTCAATACTTCTAAAGTGGAACATTTTGTGATGGTTATGGGGCCACCATGATAATATTGTGGGGGCGGATCCTGTGGCAAATGACGTCTGGCACAGTCCCTGCCTCCCCCATCCATCAATCCCTCCAATGAGTACAACCAGTTATTATCCTGACCAGCAAGACACTGCAAAAGTCTCTGCAACTGGGCAGAGAAGATACAGGCAGAGAGAGAGAGAGAGAGAGAGAGACCAGTTGCAAAACACAGTTGAACTCCTACAGACTTTCCCAAAATGTTAGCATGACTACCAAACTTTGCTTGGATTTCTGTAATCTGCAGCTTAACATTCCCCGGCCCCCTACACACCTGCCCGTGAGCCTGGAAACCTCAGCACTGCGAGAGCTCATACAGTTCAGTGAACACTCAAAAAACACCTTCAGTAGGTTCCAAGATGCCGGGCATAAGTCAGTGCCTGAAATGACACCAGGGAAACGTGTGGCAGGTAGGGGCATAGCCAAGGTGTCTCTTCTTATTCCTAGTGACTCACCCCATTCTTCAGCACCCCACAGTATCTCATCAAACAACAATCAGACAAAGTGTTTTCAGGAGGGGCTCAGAAGATAAAACATATGGCGAAGGTGGAAGAAAACAAAGGTATCCTCTTTCCTTCCTCCTTTTTTGGCAATAAAACAATAAAACCCCCCAGCAGGAAACAATTAGAAAAATAATTCCAAAAAATAAATTAATAATTTCCTGAAACAAATAACATTCTCTCACTCCATATCAGGTTTTTTTTTAAAGCCGGCTTGGCTAGCTCCTCCCTTTCCACTCCCACGACCTATCACAACCGTTCGCCTGACCAGCACCCTCACAGTCCAGCGGCATTGGTAGGAGAGGGCATGTGTGTGCACATATGTGCACGCGTGCTCGAGTGTGCAAAGGATAAAAGGGCAGGCGCCCTTTGCCCACTGTGGACGGGGCCATCCAGAGGTCAGAGGCCATTGGCGCTGCGGCTGACCATAGGTGGCTTGCTGGTCTCTACTGGCGAGCGGGGCTTCGTGATCATCTTGGGCACACGCTGCAGCAGCTGCTGGGCCTCCTGGTATGCGTCACGCAGCTCCTTCTTCCATTGTGTGAACTCCGGGTCGCTCTAAAGGAAGAGAACGAAAAACCAAGTCAGAAGAGTAGAAAGATTGAACCGAAGAAGAGTAACGCACAGCATGTGAATTCAGAACACGCTCAAGCTGCCAAAGTTACTTGCCTGTAACAAGAGTTTTGAAGCTTCATTCAACTTATTTCGCCACCCAATTTTTGGTGTTAGGGGTGTGGAAAATGTGTGCAATTTCCTATCGCGAGATTATGCAAAATTTTAACAAAAATATAAGAAATTATGTGAAATTCAAATCCTTCATGTAGTCCTATATTTTAGCATAAAAACTCCTTAGGGGTCTTTTTTTAATCAGGAAAGTCTTTTGCGTTACAATGAGTGCGTTTTGTCGTTCCAGTGCATTTGCAGTACATTTTTACCATAAATGCCAGCTAATTACATCTTAATGGCAAAGTTTTGAAATTACAAAAATTACACCAATTACATGAATTATGCTGGTGTAATTTAAATTTTTACACTGGAGGCAATAGCTCCACTCTAGTTATATTTAGGTTGTAGTAGCAATATGAAAGGCATATTTTATTTTCATAATAACTTTGGTGCCATTTGACAAATCTGGACATAACATTAAAAAAATAAATCATCCATTGTGGGTCTTCCATAGAACGTTTCATGATGATCCATGAAGTGGGGATGAAGAAAAGTGGGGTATCCCAAATGTGTGACTCAACTTTAATTTTCATATTAAAGATTGCTCACCAATACAGAAGAAAACCAGCAGAATAGATTCACACCAAACCTGGCATCTGTAATGTCATCAACTAAGTCTTTTGAGCTATCAGTGATTGTATAATGGTGTAATTTAATATATTTTGTTCTGTTAATCAAGGAGAGAGAGAGGAACTAGAGTAGCTAGTTCGTTTCCCCTGGGATATAGTGGTTAATCAAAGAGAACTAGCTATGTCTGTATGCTATGTGTCTGCATGGGAAACCATTTGGTTTAGTATGAAGGCCCTCACCCACCAACCTAGTTGGTGGCATGCTTCATCATCGGGCCCCACCCGAGGCACCGAGTGCGCCTCTGGTGTGCTGCGACGCCAGATCACGGCGGAGCGTTTTTTTTTTGGAAGGTGAGTGTACTGTGCGGGTGTGTTGCGTGAGATTTTAAAATTCTGTCCATGGGGTCCCCAACGTTACTTTTTTGGTGGGCCCCAGGCAGAGGTTAAAAACAAAGGCTTGGGACGTGTAGGGGTTGACTTCTGGTCTCCCACATCCAGTGTGATCGACTAGTTTCAGCCAGGCCCTTTTATTAAACTGGCTTTCTTCAGGACCTATGTGTGGGGGTGTTACAGGGATCTATGTGATTATCAGTGCCCTGTATGTGAAGCACGCGCTAAGGTGCTGATATATGTAAGAGGTATTTCCTTTCAGTTTGTACTCCTGTCTACAGAGGACAAAACTCCCTGGACTTCCGCCGGAGGGTCGGGTCTTATTAGCACTTTGGCTGTGTCTCCAGGCCCAATGGAACACCTGTGATCCGGTCGCAAGGTCCGAAGCATGCCACCAACTACGTTGGTGGGTGAGGGCCTTCATACTAAACCAAATGGTTTCCCATGCAGACACATAGCTAGTAATTTAATATATGTCATAAGTGACATAATATGTGAGGTTATAAGCTGTGCATGGCAAGATTAATTTCTAGTTTTTTTTAACAAACTAAAACTTCATTACCGTACGCAACTATGCCAACCTTCCACCGCCCTCAGCCAGGCCCAGTCCCGAACTCCCCAAGGGTTGCCTACCCCCAACCGCACATGGCCTCTGGCTGAGTACAGCGGTTGGGGTGGGGGCTGGCTGCGCCCATCGCCTGTGGAAAGCCAGCCCCCACCGCATGGTGGAGGCAGCCAATCAGATCTTCTCTCTCCATCTGTCGGCTCCACAGTGTTAAATATCTAAATTTATTTTATCCTTCATTTCTCAAAAAACGACAGAACCGGAATTACACCAAATCACAAAAAGCACGCTTTCTGGTCAGGTCTTGCTTTCTGCCAAATATGATGTAATTACGTTCAACAGTTTTGGCTGTAGCTGTGTCTTTCCAATGCTGAAATGAATAGGGAAAAAGTGTTTTGGGACCCCATTTTTTCTCAGACCCTGCTTCATGGATGACTTTCCGGGAAGGAGTTGAGGTGTATGAGACTTTGTTTTGAAAGTTTTGTGAAGATTTATTGAACGACATCAAAGTCATATACACCCATATATGAGATAGGATACTTACCCTTTAACCATCTGTGAGTAGTGCTATAGATTCACATGCTCTGCAAACTCCGGCCATCAAATGACGGGCATGCACATTTTCAACTTATCTTCTAGGAAATTTGAGCGACAAGACCAGTTGTGATTCTACCCTTGATCCACAATGCACCTGACCACGGCACCATCTCAAATTCTTTTCTGGTCAGCGGGTGAGTAGTGTAAGTGGACAGAAGAGAAACATCTGTCACCATCTCTGGCTTCCAGGGAGGAGGTTGGGTGCATGTGAATCTACAGCACTACATTCTAGAAAGCGGTGGTTACAGATAAGTAACATTTTTATTTGTAACAGATGCAGCTGTAGATGCACGTGCTCTGCATAAACTCGAAGGCAGTTTCTCCCCAAAGAGGTGGCTAGTGAGCAGATGTTTGGTACAGCTTTCTTCAGCCAGCTTGATCAACTAAAGCCTGTTGACAGGCCAGAATAGCCACACAGTAGTGCTTGGTGAAAGTGTGCAGAGCTAAACGAGTGGAAGCCGTGCAGAAGTGAGTTAAAGGGTTGTCACACAGTACAAAGGGGCATGTTTTTTGATTGTAGAGAGGGTCTAAGAGAGCTACTTGGACCTAGCATACTAAATTTGGTTGCACTTGATAATCCATGTTGCAAAGCTCAATGTATATAGAGTAGCCCCTGTAGGGTTTGATGAAGGATACAAACATTTCTACCAGAAGAATACAAGAGTGCCCTCTTAACATGTAGGGTGTTAAGGGTCCTTCTAGCTACGGACTCAGGAAGACAGGCAGCTCAAGGGTGGGGAAAGGTAAGACAACCTTTCATAAAAAAACTTGGGGTTGAACTTGGAGTTCACCAATACATCTGAAAGAGGTGATTGCTGATAGAAAAGCCGCCTGTCATGGTAGACACATTAGGTCACAGGTGCAAGACCACACTCAGAGGCACCCTCCTCTACCGACCTCCAGGATCCCGTGCACAATTCAGCGACGACATCACTGACTTTATCACCCCACACGCCCTCCCCTCCGAGGAATACATTCTACTGGGTGACCTCAACTTTCACCTGGAAAAGAGCAATGACAGCAACGCCACCACCCTTCTGGACAATCTCGCCAACCTCGGACTCCAACAACTTGTCACTACCCCCACCCACATCGCAGGTCACACACTCGACCCTATCTTCAACTCCAGCAAACATATCTCCTTCAGTCACACCACAACTCTACATTGGACGGACCATAGCTGTGTTCACTTTATCTACAATAAGACCACAACCCACAACCATCCTCAACCTACTCTGCGAAGAAACTGGAACAAAATCACCATCGACCAGATCTCCTCATCGCTTCTTCAAAACCCCCCTGTCCACTCCTCAAACCCCGACCAAGCAGCCATTAACCTCACCCAATGGCTATCCAACAGCGCCGACACCCTAGCATCATTGAAAAAACGTCAAATCAAACTAGGCAGCAAAAACGCCTCCTGGTTCAACGATGATCTTAAGAAATCGAAGAAACTCTGTCGCTCCCTCGAGAAGGCCTGGAAAAAAGACCCAAACACCAGCACCAGGGATGCCTTCAAAAACGCCACCCGCATACACCACCAACTAATCCGATCTGCCAAGAAAGCCGCATTCAAAGACCGACTAGACAACAACGCCCACAACAGCAAGGAATTATTCAACATCGTCAAAGAATTTACCAACCCCTCAGCCAACTCCAACGACATCACCCCCTCTCAAGCCCTCTGCGACTCCCTAGCTTCGTTCTTCCACAACAAAATCGTAGACATCCACAACAGCTTCGACAACCAACCCGGAGACCAACCCACCCAACATTCTGCAAGGACCTTCACCCCCCCTTGAACATCCTTAATAACTGGAACCCAATCTCCACTGAAGACACCATCCACCTGATGAACTCCATCCACTCAGGATCCCCCACAGACCCATGCCCTCACCACATCTTCAACAAAGCAGACTCCATCATAGCACCACACCTCCGAGACGTCATCAACTGCTCCCTAAACTCCGCCACCTTCCCGGAAAGCTGGAAACACGCCGAACTTAATGCCCTTCTGAAAAAACCCACAGCTGACCCCACCGAACTCAAAAACTACTGCCCCATCTCGCTCCTTCCATTCCCAGCGAAAGTCATCGAGAAAGCTGTCAACAACCAGCTCGCCGCCTTCCTCGAAACCAACAAATCCCTAGACCCCTCTCAGTCCGGCTTCCGAGCCAAACACAGCACGGAGACCGCCCTCATCGCAGCAACAGACGACATTCGAACTCTACTGGACAATAGAGACACAGTCGCCCTCATCCTCCTCGACCTCTCCGCAGCCTTCGACACAGTCTGCCATAGCACCCTTCTACAACGCCTCAGAAACATCGGAATCCAAGGAAAAGCACTGGAATGGATCACCTCGTTCCTCACCGGAAGAACCCAGAGAGTCTGCCTCCCACCATTCAAGTCAGAGGCCACTGAAGTCATCTGCGGCGTACCACAAGGATCCTCACTCAGCCCCACCCTCTTCAACGTATACATGAGCCGCCTCGCGGCCATCGCACGCCAACACAACCTCAACATCATCTCCTACGCTGACGACACTCAACTGATCCTCTCACTCACCAAAGACCCTAAGACCGTCAAAACCAACCTACATGAAGGAATGAAAGAAGTAGCCGAGTGGATGAAGCACAGCCGTCTGAAACTGAACTCAGACAAAACAGAAGTCCTTATCTTAGGTACCTCCCCCTCCGCCTGGGATGACTCCTGGTGGCCGGAGGCCCTTGGAAAAGCACCCATCCCGACGGACCACGCACGGAACCTGGGCGTCATCCTGGACTCCTCACTCTCTATGAACAGACAGGTCAGCGCCGTCTCATCATCCTGCTTCAACATTCTTCGCATGCTCAAAAAAACATTTCGCTGCATCCCCAACGTCACCCATGCACTGGTTACAAGCCGCCTGGACTACGGAAAGACCCTATACGCCGGTACCACCGCAAAACTCCAGAAAAAACTCCAACGCATCCAGAACGCATCAGCCAGACTCATACTAGACATCCCGCGTAAAGACCACATCTCCAGTCACCTGAAAAACCTCCACTGGCTTCCCGTCAATAAGAGGATTACTTTCCGCCTCCTAACCCACGCTCACAAAGCACTTTACGAACTTGGACCCGAATGCCTCAACACACGACTCTCCTTCTACACCCCCCCTGCCAACTACGATCCTCCAACCAAGCCCTTGCTACTGTACCTCGCATCAACAAAACCACCATGGGAGGTAGATCCTTCTCCTACCTGGCAGCTAAAACCTGGAACTCACTTCCCACTCACCTTCGTCTCACTCAGAACCACCTAGCATTCAGAAAGCAACTTAAAACTTGGATATTCGACAAGTAATTCCCCACCCTTCTTCAAGCGCCTTGAGACCCTCTGGGTATGTAGCGCGCTATATAAATTTTTTGACTTTGACTTTTTAGGGGTTTTAAAAGTGGAAAAGTCACGTGTAAAGTAGTTTTTTAACTATTGGCGTAACTCCGCAATGGCGGATGTATACCTAAGAACATTTAAAACCGAACTGTTTCTTAAGCATAAAGATGTAATTTGTATATTAAGAGGGAAACAACAAAAAGTCAAAATGCCATTTGTACTAAATATGTCACATTGCAATTCCATTTTGGTGATCAATAAAGTAGGTTTTAAAAAAAACTATTGGTGTACCCAATGCTGTGGTGCATGAGCTACAAAGAACTGTTTAGTTTTCATGATATCTTTTGAATCTTGTATATTATGGCCCTTCTCAAATATGTAACACTGCTGCATTTCTTGACTTTTTGGAGAAATAAAAAATAAGAATGGTGGTTGTACTGTTTGATTACCTTAAAAGGGTGAAACTACCTTGGGTATAAATTTGGACTATGTTCACATAATGGCTGTGTTTGAATAAGCAAATAGGTCTTAAGCTGGATGTGCTTGTATTTCTCAGACTTTTCTTAAAGAGCCTACGTCAATTACGAAGTTTGTTAGATATTTCAGAGGATCTTTGTGTGTCAGGTCGAAAGGTGATTTCATTGGTTCTGCTAATACTAAATTCACGCTCGACTGTCAGTGGCAAACAGAGTATGGCAGAGGTTGCCTTTTTACACCTTACCTAAAGCATTTATTTACTGGAGTGGAGTACACCTGCTGTTTATGAATGCCTTTAGTGTAATCTGTAATGGCCTCACTCCAGCAAGTGCCTACGGTATCCCATTAAAATAATTGAAAGGTTTACTGCAATTTCCATCTCCAAAACTCTTGTGCTAGCTTTGCAGAGGGGCCCCAAAGAGTCCCCGCATGTTCAGAGAAACTATTGCAGTTGTGCTGTATGTGAAAATGTCTTCATGTGCTGAAAATTTGACTTTGAGGAATTTTAGTGTGAGGAAAATCACCTTAGATCCATTACCTTAGTTAAGACAGCTTGTTCTTTTAATGGATACTTCTAACCCTAGATACCTTACCTGGTGAGTAGATCTGAAAGCAGTACCTCCCAAGGTGGTGGGTCTGAGCAATGGCTCAGATCAAAAAGTGCTGCAGGACCCAATAGGCAAAATGCACTTCCAATCAAACCTGGCTATCGAGACATTAGTGGGTTGTAATTGTAAATCCATTAGCCGCGGTGTATAATCTAAGGTTGGTTTATTCTTACAGGGTAAGTTTCAGGTAAGTAAGTAGATGAAGAGAAATAGAAGATAGCCCCACCAGGTGCAGCCTCCCTGCTGCTCAGCCGGCATACTCCAACTGACCCTCAGATCACCACCAGGCACCCTTGCACACTACGACGTCATCAAACATTCAGCGTTCCAATCCTCACCAAGTACTCCAGCACTCACCCTGGCTGAGCAGGAGGGAGAACGTGGCTAAGGAAAAGGAATGGCAACACACACGTTATAATACATCCCCCTTCCTCAGGGAAACTAAAAGCAGAAATAATGCAAGTAAACAGAAACATCCTTAAAGTAAAAAAAGATAGAAGGCACATTGCTACTGTATACATGCTTTAAAATCCTGGAAGAGAATTAAGATAATATACCTGAAGCAAACAATAACTCCTAAAGCAATAAACACTTCATGAATCAATTAAATACATTAAGATTAACCCCATCCCCCTCCCCCTCGGGAAAATAAATATACAAGCATTCGGAGACCAAAGAGGACAAGGCATGAAATACAACACAGTCTGTGGCTCTGAGCCAATACAATTCTCAGGCAAACAAACTTCACAACTCTGTACTAAGGAAAAAAACACCCTAGAACTCTAGCAGGGCACTCACCACCCTATGACCCTGTATGAAGGTAAACACCATCCTAAAGACTGTACTGGGGCACTCACCACCCCACAACTATGTAATAGGGTACACCCTACCCTTCAAGACTGTACAGGGGCACTGACCACCCTACACCTCTGTAATAGGGTACACCGTACCCTACAAGACTGTACAGGGGCACTCACCACCCCACAACTCTGTAATAGGGTACACACTACCCGACAAGACTGTACAGGGCCACTCAACACCCCACAACTCTGTGATAGGGTACACACCACCCTATCAGACTGTACAGGGGCACTCACCACCCCACAACTCTGTAATAGGGTACACACCACCCTACAAGACTGTACAGGGCCACTCACCACCCCACAACTCTGTAATAGGGTGCACACCACCCTATCAGACTGTACAGGGGCACTCACCACCCCACAACTCTGTAATAGGGTACACACTACCCTACAAGACTGTACAGGGGCACTCACCACCCCACAACTATGTAATAGGGTACACCCTACCCTACAAGACTGTACAGGGGCACTGACCACCCTACAACTCTGTAATAGGGTACACCCTACCCTACAAGACTGTACAGGGGCACTCACCACCCCACAACTCTGTAATAGGGTACACACTACCCTACAAGACTGTACAGGGCCACTCACCACCCCACAACTCTGTAATAGGGTACACACCACCCTATCAGACTGTACAGGGGCACTCACCACCCCACAACTCTGTAATAGGGTACACACCACCCTATAAGACTGTACAGGGCCACTCACCAACCAACAACTCTGTAATAGGGTACACACCACCCTATCAGACTGTACAGGGGCACTCACCACCCCACAACTCTGTAATAGGGTACACCCTACTCTAAAAGACTGTACAGGGGCACTGACCACCCTACAACTCTGTAATAGGGTACACCCTACCCTACAAGACTGTACAGGGGCACTCACCACCCCACAACTCTGTAATAGGGTACACACTACCCTACAAGACTGTACTGGGGCACTCACCACCCCAAACTATGTAATAGGGTACACCCTACACCACACGACTGTACAGGGGCACTGACCACCCTACGACCCTGTATAAAGGTACACACCATCCTAAAGACTATACTGGGGCACTCACATCCCCACAACTCTGAAATAGGGTAAACACCATCCTAAAGACTGTACTGGGGCACTCACCACCCCACAACTCTGTAATAGGGTACACACCACCCTACAAGACTGTACAGGGCCACTCACCACCCCACAACTCTGTAATAGGGTACACACCACCCTATCAGACTGTACAGGGGCACTCACCACCCCACGACTCTGTAATAGGGTACACCCTACCCTACAAGACTGTACAGGGGCACTCACCACCCCACAACTCTGTAATAGGGTACACCCTACCCTACAAGACTGTACAGGGGCACTCACCACCCCACAACTCAGTAATAGGGTGCACACCACCCTGCAAGACTGTACTGGGGCACTCACCACACCACAACACTAATAGGGTGCACACCACCCTACAAGACTGTACTGGGGCACTCACCACACCACAACACTAATAGGGTGTACACCACCCTGCAAGACTGTACTGGGGCACTCAGCCCCCCACAACACTGTAATAGGGTGCATTCTACGACATTATCAAACATTCAGAATTCCAATCCTCACCAAGCACTCCAGCACTCATCCTGGCTGAGCAGTAGGGAAGACGTAGCTAAGGAAAAGGAATGGCAACACTTAAATTGTGACATAGTGCTTCATAAACGAGTGCACAGACATCCAGAATGGGCACTCTGCGTGTCAATCAGTGGTGGAATGAGCCCTCAGACCTTGAGGAGCAGATCTTAATATAAAGGACTATCCAGGTTGATAAAGTCCTTTTCTGAACATCCTTACTTTGCTTTGTCTCCCTGAGAACCCAACAAAGACCCAATCGTCCCCCTGACAGTCTTTGGTGTGATCATAAAAACTCAGCACTCGTTTGGGGTCCAAACAAAGGAGTCTATTGTCTTTTTCGAGGGTTGAGGTGGACCAAAGAATGTTGAAGAGTACCAGGCTGTCCGACATGACAAGGAGTCAAAATCTTTGGCAAAAATGCCGCTGTACTCCTCAGCACCAGTTTGTCTGGCAAAAACGTGGTGCAAGGCAGCTGGACTGACAAAGCATGGAACTCACTCATGAGATAAGCAAAGGTTTCATGATAAGAAACAAATGTGTATCGGCTCCAAGGTGGTGCATATAAGAAAAGCGAGAACCAAATTAAGATCCCACTGTGACACCACAAAAGGTTTCGGGGTAACATACAGGTTAAGCCTTTGAAAAATCTCATTGCAGCAGGTGATTTAAACAAAGACAGCTGGCCCAGTAAAGAGAAAAAGTCCGAAAGGGCAGACAAATCAGTTAACAGTGCCCAATACAAGTCCTTGTGGTAAAAAGACAAAACAAACAAAACACCCGACAGTTTGGCCTGCAATGCGTCCATATTACAGTTGCCACATCAGGCCTCAAACCTGTCCCAGGCCCGGCATAAACAGACTTTGTAGAAGGACTCCACTGGCTCCCGACTCATAAACGCAGCCAATACAAACTCCTCACACACGTACAGACACTGGGCCAGCATATCTGAACAGCTGCCTACACTTTGACCAGAATCCTAGATTTTTACACTCAGTCTCACTCTTGCACACCCCTCGCGTTCACAAAAACAGAGAAGGAGGCCACTTGTCCTACATCGCAGAACCTGAAGTCCAGGCTCTTTAAATAATGATGCGCTATCCACAACACCGACACTCCTGCTCACATGCCTTGATACACTCAACGGTGATTAGCGCGCTCAACAAATCGACACAACGTTTAACATAAACAGGACGCCTCCCAGCAAGAATGGAATTTATTACTGGAGGTATACTGAATACAGTCAACTGCCACTGCTCAATCTCTGCACATGGAGGTGCAGATTGTGCAGGCCTGGATCCAAGACCCTGCCCTGCTGCTGAGACAGAAGATTCTCCCTAAGCGAGAGCCTGATCGGAGGACAGATGCTCATAGCAAGAAGTTCCAGGTAACACACTCTCCTGGCCCAATCCGGAGCCACTAGATGACTTGGGCCTGGTGGTTCCTAATCTTCTTTCAGAAATCAAGGCAAAGCAGGACGTTATATAGCAGTCCCGTGCTCCACTCCAGGAGGAATGAGTCTCTCGCTCTGCCTATCTGATTGTGTGCGTGCGGAAACGCTGCTGTTACCTGCTCTGTCAGCCCTCTGTGGATACTCGGCTGTCTCGACACCCACGCCTCGCGGCACCCGCTCCGCGGGCGCCGCTCGTGGACTTCTGACTGTAACCCACGCCGGATTTCCTTCAGCAGGGGGTCTTGCCACTGTCCAGCTCCTGTCGGGACTGCGAGGACCAGCAGGCGCAGCGCGGATCAACTCGCCGCAGCTGGTCCTCTTCCCGCCCCTCCCGCTGGAATCTGTTAATTGCGGGCTGGGTTCCTCAACGTGGTGTGATCGCTCTGCCTATCTGATTGTGTGCGTGCGGAAACGCTGCTGTTACCTGCTCTGTCAGCCCTCTGTGGATACTCGGCTGTCTCGACACCCACGCCTCGCGGCACCCGCTCCGCGGGCGCCGCTCGTGGACTTCTGACTGTAACCCACGCCGGATTTCCTTCAGCAGGGGGTCTTGCCACTGTCCAGCTCCTGTCGGGACTGCGAGGACCAGCAGGCGCAGCGCGGATCAACTCGCCGCAGCTGGTCCTCTTCCCGCCCCTCCCGCTGGAATCTGTTAATTGCGGGCTGGGTTCCTCAACGTGGTGTGATCGCTCTGCCTATCTGATTGTGTGCGTGCGGAAACGCTGCTGTTACCTGCTCTGTCAGCCCTCTGTGGATACTCGGCTGTCTCGACACCCACGCCTCGCGGCACCCGCTCCGCGGGCGCCGCTCGTGGACTTCTGACTGTAACCCACGCCGGATTTCCTTCAGCAGGGGGTCTTGCCACTGTCCAGCTCCTGTCGGGACTGCGAGGACCAGCAGGCGCAGCGCGGATCAACTCGCCGCAGCTGGTCCTCTTCCCGCCCCTCCCGCTGGAATCTGTTAATTGCGGGCTGGGTTCCTCAACGTGGTGTGATCGCTCTGCCTATCTGATTGTGTGCGTGCGGAAACGCTGCTGTTACCTGCTCTGTCAGCCCTCTGTGGATACTCGGCTGTCTCGACACCCACGCCTCGCGGCACCCGCTCCGCGGGCGCCGCTCGTGGACTTCTGACTGTAACCCACGCCGGATTTCCTTCAGCAGGGGGTCTTGCCACTGTCCAGCTCCTGTCGGGACTGCGAGGACCAGCAGGCGCAGCGCGGATCAACTCGCCGCAGCTGGTCCTCTTCCCGCCCCTCCCGGTATTTAATACCCACGACTGACGCGCTAGCGGGACGCGCGCGGAGCAAAGCCCGGGCAAAGGGCGGGCCCTCTGTGGCCCTCAGTGACCGAGGTAGGCCGGGCTGGGCCTGGACCCTTGCATTTTTTCTCATGCACAGCTATTATTTATTTGCATCTGTGCTAATTTGAGCAGAAGGATATTTCGCTGTAAACATTGTGATAGATATACTGCACCCTGGTCCTACTCGTCCTCCCAGGGACCAACTTCATTCCAGACTCATATCCTTTTTATAGTGTTTCTGTTTTTTCTTCTTTTGTGAAAAATGTCTAAGACTTTACGTTCTGGAAGGGTAGTGGGAGAAAAATCCACCCGGAAATTACCTTCCATCCGCACAAGAAATAAATCAATAAACAATCCTCCTCTGAAAGGTCAATGTCAGTTATCCGAACTGTGGGATTTTACCGCTAGCAACAAACCTAAATGTGCTACCCTACTAAATTCTGATTCCAAAGTTCTTGAGCTACCGGAAGTACACTTACCAACCACCGTTGAGCCTCGTCCTCCCCAGGCCCAGCAGGGGGCCTCCCAACTCATGATAGGAGGGTCTCCCCCGCGGGACCCTTCAGTCGGGAAGCCGACGATAGTAAGTGAGCCGGGACATATACCTTCGATCCCCCAGGCTTCTACGAATGACAGGCCGGGAGATGATCTGACCGCTTTATCTATTGACTTGGAACTATGGGGTCGCTACATAAGCCCTGCCAAAGTGGAATCCCTGGAGCAATTTAAAGTTCAGGGGGGAGCCACCCCATCAGGACTAATGTTGTATAGTAGCACTCCGTCACTAAACAGACATGAAATCTCTGACCTGTTAAATTCATCAAAGAGTCCCGATCTCAACCTTCTGGATAATATTTCCATGGTGGAAGCACGAGAAAAGCCGATCTCTGAATCTATGATCGCGCTAGAACAACTTCTTGCTTCAATATTGATGCTTCTAGGAAAATTTGTAGGTAGCTCGGACTGTATTCTTGAATCAGTTACCCAAATCTTAAAGTTAATGCTGCAGAAAGTGCCGCATTTGGGTAAGGCCTCCTCCCCTCAACATCTTGAACAACCTGTACCGGAGGGGGAAATCAAAGCCGCTAGAAGCGAACTAGTTAAGGACAATGAACCGCCCTCTCTGGTCCCCGATAAGGAGTTGCCCCATACTGCAGCCTCAAACTGCATCAAGAACATAGTCCTTGAGATAGAGGAGGTGGATAAAGTCTTGCCGGACCCCAAAACGGCTCAGGAGTTATTTCCTATCTTTGTCCCGGATGCTGGGAAAGAACTCTTGGCCGACAAACCCCAACTTAACAAAGAAAAGGAAAAACATGGAAAACAAAAAAGTACTAAAGCAAGCAAGAGGAAACCAATTCGAAAATATAGAAAGAAGAAGCAACGGAGGATCATCTTCCAAAAATACACAGAGATAAGGGAGAATGAAATAAGGAATGGGGAGCCTTTATCTACTTCCTTAAAAGCGGATTTGGATGAGAACTTAATCACTTCTACCTCAGTGGAGGAGGAAAATGATCAAGGCAGCTTGTCCTCTCTGGAAGTCTTTCCACAAACCGGAAGCCCCCTCCCATGCTCGCCGGTTCGGAATGCAGTAGGAGGGCCACTTTCTCTTCCATCTGAGACTTTAAATCCGTTGGCCGCTCCCTTTGTGGTAACAATTGACTCCGAAAATGCTTGTCCTCTTGCTCGGCCTGTAAATGTACCTAAGGCTACTGCGGATGTACGTGTGCTAGAATTTGTTCCACTATTTGATACTGACCTCCTATTGAATAGAGCTTGGCTTCTTAAGCGCTTTAGTGAGGTAGAATGTCTCTATCATATTCAGTCTAGAGACATAGAATTGGTATCTCTGTTGGGGGGTAGCCGGGTACTGAGTATTCAGGTGAAATTTTATTCCCCGATTATAACCAATCTGATCCTTGAACAGGCTGAAAATTTCCAACGTTTAGGAATTGATATCCTCCCTATCTCTACCCCTGGCAAGCCAAACTCTGTCGGTAAGCAGGGGCTGAGAGGCGGAGATCAAAATTGGATAACCTCTCCTCTGAGGGACCTGAAAATTTGGGTTTCCAGGGGAAAACGTTCTGTTTCACACGTGAAGCCACTTCCACTAGTTGAGAATTCCACACTCAACGATGACAATAACCGGTGGAATTGGCTCCATAGTGCGTTATCAACAAAAAATAAGGATAACCCCAAATTGTTTCCCCGCCTTTAACCCAAGCTTAAATATAATTTCCTGGAACGCGGCCGGATTTCATAGTAGCCCGGAGAAACCGGCCTTCTTATCCACCCTGGAGGCCGATATATGGTGTATCCAGGAAACATGGTGCATAGATAGGTTAATGCCTTTAAAAGATTTCTATGTATTGGAAGTACCGGCTGCACCCTCTAAAAAAGGGCATGCCAGGGGGGGGCTTGCCTGTTTACTGTCTACTAAGTTCCAATGGGGATTCTCCCATTATATTGATCCAACCGGACTCTTTCACACAATCACTTTGGAAAATATGTACCATGACAATACAAAATTTTCCATAGTCATTTTTAATGTGTATATTCCGCCTGAGGAGGGTTTTAATGATAAATTGAAGCGGGTCCTCCAATATATGGAAAACACAAAAAATTCTCCTCCTTTCCCTGTAATTTTGTTAATTGGTGATTTGAACTGTAAAGTATCAAATGCTAGTCTAAGACTCTTCAGGGATAAAGCTAAGGAGGAAACATATTGCATCCCCCAGACGCTTTTCCCGGAAAACCTAAGAACAAATAAAAGGGGGAAGATTTTGTTAAAAGAACTTGCAATCGGGGATGGTATTATATTAAATGGAAGATTTCCATCTGACGTCCCCGCAAATTATACCCACTATTCCCCCTTTGGATCATCTATTTTGGACTATGCCATCGCCAGTTATAGCCTGTTCCCCTTGATTCGTGACTTAAGGATTATACCCACGACTCTGAGTGACCATAGTATTTTAGCACTATCAATTTCATTAAATTCTCCGAATACGGCATCCTGGGCTCTAAATGGTAAAGAGGCTACCTTCAACCCAAAGGCTGGAAGATGCTTCTGGAATAATGCTGCCATTAATGGGGTCCAGGAGCTATTGTTTGATACACTCAGGGAAATAGAACTGTGGCACGGAAGTGAAATAGCTTGTTTTGAGGCATTCATGTCAAAAATTCTGTTGAATGCAAAAAAATCCGCCCGGTTAAGGAAAAAAGGAGAGGTAGTGCCTCTCCCCCTCCGTAATCTGAACAGGGAGTTAAACAAACTAACCCGTGCACAGTATGTGGATAGGGTACCGGAACGTGGGAAAGTCATCTCTAGGCTAAGAAGAAAGAGAAGCAGACTTAAGAAAAAAATCAATAGGGATAGGGAGGATGAGATATGGATTAAATTAAGGGAATCCGCTGTACATGGCAACATTAAAGATTTCTGGGCAATTATCGGGAAGGGATGTGGTACACGTCACGCCCCTCTCCCGATAGCTATAGCAGAAGATCTATGGTTTTCCCATATTAGTGAACTATATGCTGGAAATGGGACCTTAGTTGCTGATAACTTTTCGTATTCTGCCCCTGACGACTCGGTTTTCTCTCCTTCTGAGAAGGAAATCGAGTTGGCTATAAAAAATATGCGACCCTCTGGGGCCATGGGACCGGACGAGCTTCCGATGACGGTCCTAAAACAAGATCCATTGACCTGGAGTAAAATTCTGTATCCCCTGTTTAAGGCGTGCCATTCTTCTAAATGTGTCCCTGCATCATGGAGAGGAAGCATTCTGGTTCCAATTTTCAAAAAGGGGGCAAGGGATAGTCCCAATAATTATCGCATGATTGCGCTCCTCGACTCCATCGGAAAGGTCTTTGCGAAATGCCTCCTGAGTTCTCTTTCCGATTGGGTCGAGGAGCGCAATATCCTGCCCTTGGAACAGACCGGTTTCCGAAGGGAACATGGTACACTGGACAACCTGACCGCCTTGCAGGTTATTACAGATAAATATGTCCAGGTGAGAGGAGGAGTGGTATACGCCGCATTCATTGATTTCTCCACAGCGTTCGACAAAGTAGATCGGGGAACGCTGTGGAGAAAATTGGCGACACTGGGCCTCCCTTCACATCTGTTGGAATTGGTGCGGGCTCTGCACACTGAGACCTGGTGCAGGGTCTTAATGGGGGGTGAAAGGGGACTTTCGGCCAAAATTCCAGCGCAGAATGGCCTTAAACAGGGTTGTTTGTTGGCGCCCCTGTTATTCTCCTTATATACAACTGACCTCCCCGCTGCTGTGTCCCTCAGCGAGGGGATCGCTCCATCGATAGGAGGGGTGCCAATGGCCTGCCTGATGTATGCCGATGATGTGTTATTGCTCGATTTAACACCTGTGGGACTGGCAAATCGGCTTCAGGCTTTGCAGGGTTTCGCCAGGGAGCATTATATGAAGATCAATACCAATAAAAGTAAAGTAATGTGTATTGCTGGTCGAAAGAAATGTCGTTCCACAGACTTTCGTTGGGCCATCGGAGGGCACAGATTGGAGGTTGTTAATTGTTATACCTTTTTAGGGAAAATATTCTCGGCCAATATGAGCGAGAGTCTTCATATAGAGCATTGCTCTTGCAAAGCTCTCGCCCATGGCAACGGGTTAAAGTCCCTTTACTTGGCAACGGGGAGAAGACATTTTTCTAGTCTCTTGGAAGTATTTAGAGCTAAAATCCCCGCAACCATTTTGTATGGCATAGAAATAATTGAGTTAAAATATTGGGACTTTTGCAACAAGACTGAGGGAAAACTCCTTAGATCCCTCTCGACTCTCAATAATGCCTGTTCGCTGGCCGCCTGTAGGCTGGACTTTGGACTCAGGAGTGCCTGGGTGCAGGGTCTATGTGCCTTAATAAGGTGGGTAGCCAGTCTGGCTAGAGCGAGAGAGGGAACCTTGCGAGCTTTGCTCAAAAAAGAACTTTTGGGCAATTTTAAGGAGTTCTCCAAACTAGTTGCTAATTTCAGAAGGGCGGTGAAAATTTTGGGGCTGGAGGAAAGTGCACTGTTCTCCTACACTCCCACGCAGTTAAAACAGGTCCTTAAGGAGGCTTCATGGGAGTACTGTTTCTTAACAGATAAAAAAACTGTTGGTGACAAAAGGAACGTGGAGTCGTTAATCTCCTCCTATAGGTTGAAACAGCCCCAACCATACGCCCTGTGGAATTTACCACATGGAATACGCAGGTTCTGGTTTTTATTACGGTATGACTTAATCCCTCTTAATGTGCTGCTGTCCAAATGGTATGGCACCTCGCCGTTGTGCAATTTATGTAAATTGAATAACCAGGACTGTATGCATGTACTTTTGATCTGTCCTATGTTACGTAGCTTGCGCAACCGATGGCTTAAAGTAATCTGTCTACGTCTCAGCATTGTCACTTTTCAAGACTTTCTTCACGCACTTTATTGCCCACCTAATGAAATGTTTTGTGCCTATGTTTTTAACTTTTTTAAAGGATTTTTAGCTATTTATTAATCTTCTGGAATGTGGTCCTGGCCTGGGCTTGTGGGTCTGATGGTTTGCAGTGCACCTATCTCGATTTGTATAGTATGGTTTTACAATTCTTGTATTCTACTGTGTTGTGTTTTATGTACATGTTTATGTGGCCCTCTTTCGAGAGCCAAAACATAATAAATAAATTTGAATTTGAGGAATGAGTCTCAGAGAGAGCTTTCAGCACTCAAAGATGTCGACACTGCGCATTCTAGCAGTAGTGACAAAACTGAGCCAGGGTTCACCTAATTGCTGGAAGATGCCACCTCTGGATGTAACTGCCATTCATGATACTCTGGACGCCATCCACTGAGTTAGTCTACGCTGGCGTTTAAAGATCTCACCAGGTGGTGCAAGTGCAGGGAAATGCCCTGACTCTCCAACCAGTTCCAGAGCCACAGGGCCTCTTGGCATACGACCCAGGATCCCACCCGCCATGAATGTTGCAAAACCACATGGCAGTAATGTTGTTCGTGAGAATCTGTACCTGCCTTCCTTTGACCAACAGTAGAAAGACTTCCAATACTAAATGGCTGATATCTCCAACAAGTTAGTGTCGAGTTAGGTTTACACTGGAGATAAGAGCCCTCTGATCTCAATCACTCCCAGGAGACCTCCCCAACCCAGCAGTGATGAGTGCCCCCAGCGCCCGTTCTTGGTCGGAGAGGAAGACGGATCTGCCGCTGGTTCAGTTGCGGTCGAGCAGCAACCACGGCGGATCTGTTACACTCTCCACCAAAACCAGGATGAAATTTGACAGGTTCCCTTGGTGCAGAGCCCGCAAATGACATCAGGCACGTCAATGAGCAGGATTCAGGAAGCCAATAAGCGTCAGAGCCACTGTCACGGATACACAGACCGAGGCTGAAACATAAGGATCATAGCCCGAATATCTTTACTCGTTGGTTCAGAGGAAGGCCTGATAATGCACCATATCCAGAATGGCACTGATGAATGGGGGCCTCCGGGAAGGAGTCAGGTGTGACTTTGACACATTGATAGAGAACCCAAATGATGTCACAGTCAGACTGGAGGTGGTCACTGACTGACTCTGGCGAGCCTGCCTTCAACAGACAGTTGACAGTCATCACAGTGAAGGAAGGCTAGTATTCCTGGTCTCCGAAGACATGCTGCAAACCACTGCCATCACTTTTGTGAACACCACTGGCGAGGCAAACTGAAAATTCTTGGGTCTCACCGTAAACAGCAAGAAGTGCCTGTGGGCCTGCAGGATGGGAACACGGAAAAAGGAGACCTGCTGGGCCAATGCTACCACCCAGTGTCCTGAATCCAGGGCAGAGAGAACCTGGGTCAGCGTGAGCATCATGAATATGTCCTTGCTCATGTAAAAAGGACTTGGCTCAACATCCTGTGGTTCTGGGCAAATCACGTAATCTCCAGCGGCTAACAAAAAATGAATGTGTCCTTTTGAAATGTGACTTTAACTCATGTAAAGCGCTCCAATACCTTGAGCTTCAGTTGGGCCAATATAAAACAGCAAATAAAACAATACATGGAGAGGCCGCAAGAGAGGCAAAACTGTTGGGGATGATGCCTTACAGATGCACAGGCCCAAGGAGCGCGCTGCGACTCTGTTGTCTTTGAAGTGCTCTAATGCAGAATCAGCTTTTTCACCAAACTGGTGAGACCCATCAACAGGCATATCCACAAGTGACGTCACCAGAGAAGCTGGTGGATCTCATTCAAGCACGGGTCCAGGGCACCACACTAGTACTGGATGCTCTGCCGAAGTAATCAGTAGCGTATAGTCCTGATCTGATGATATATTGCAGTGTCCTGGCCAACTTGAACAGACTGCACCAAGTTAGCACAGAATTCCTCAAAGACTGCTGGCAAGTTTCCTGTGACCATGCCTCATAATACATGAGAATGACTACCAAGCAAACAGCGACAGCTGGCTGACCCAAAGGCTAAGCTGGCTGAGGAAAACATTAGTGTCCTGAATGCCCCAATTCTTTTTGACTCTGACTGAGGGGTGGGGCGAATGAAATAAGCTGGAGTTAACTCTGCTGGTAGATGCCCGAAGCACCGCGCTCTCTAGTATAGGCGGCTATGTCCGGAAGCAGGACGAGTGCATCAGGCTACCTGCCATATCACAGGTGGGCAAGACCAAAGCTTAGCCCAGGTACCATTAGTGTGTAAGTGAGGGCTTTGTTGAATGATACCAAGGGCTCGGGTGAAGAATTGGTTTTTCTTCAATAGTACATAACCATATGTCTAAGACTTCAGTTGCACATCTGATGACCAAAGCAAAAGAGGATGTCTCTTGCATTGATGAGTCAGTGAAAGAACCCAACCCAGTGTCAAGGGAAGTGTCCAACTGAGTGGCCAAGAAGATATTGTTGTCATCATACTGTCTGGGTAATTCACCCCCTTCAGCCCCACTGTCACCGAAAGCTGGTTGATTTTGTTCAGAGTCTGATCCAAAAAGTTGTTGGACTGCCAGTGGGCGGCTCATAGGTAAAGGAACGGTTTTGTCAGAGCCAGAATGAACTGGTACCAGATGTGTCAGAACTGTTCAAGGTCATAACCTTGATTGAGAAATGTGGTTCAGAGCCGGACATGACAATAGAAACTGCGTCCTCCTCCAGCGTTAGGGCCCGAGTTGACATGGCAGGAAGCGGCGTGGATCTTGGTGGCAGATTTGAAGGCTCCTCCAGAGACCCAGCTCAACCCGAACCCAAAATGGGCTCAGGAGACAAAGATGGCACAGCAGATGGAGCCCCCAGTTGTAATACAGCTGGAGGCCTCAGTGGATCCATGGAACCAAAGGCATGCCACAGGGAGCCGAGAGCGTGCCAAAGATTTGCAATATGGCTTCTTTGAAAGGATCAATCTATTGCAACGTCGCAGACTGCCCAGAAATTTCAGGCTGCATCAGCAACGGAATCGGCTTCATGGCACAGGACCGGAAGAGAGACCGGGGAGCACATTGACGTCCTTCCAACTTCTCAGAAGAGAGTGGACGGACTAGTGTTATAATTATGTTTTTTTTTCTTTTTAGATACTCCCCTTTTCAGAGTTACATATGTGTATTGACAGGCTTTTTGGCCCTAGTTGGCAGTGATATAGACTTTAATCTTGCTCACATCTAGGATACGTATTCCTAGCTTGTGTTGGCCCTTTTAAGCTCTTTCTTCCAGACCTAGAAGAGGATAGCTGCTTAATATGATGATAGATCCCTTATTCTTGACTCTAATCTGTCTATTGCCTATTGGCTTTGACATACCTATCTATAGTAGAGGGTGGATCCTGTGGTCCTGACTTTATATTTAACATTGGTATGGTTTGTGTAGGTACTCTGACAGAGCTAAGGGTTATTTCATCCTTTCTTAGGTCTACTAGGCCCAGAGCTAGAGAGATTCCATTTTGCTTTCTGTCCTGTAGAGTTGAGAGGCTTGCAGAGGAAAGGTAAAGTTTATAGTTAAAGCTGTTGTTCACTTGGAGAGAACCGGTCTGGGCCAGCCCTTATCGGTAGGCTGTATTATTCTCTGTGTCGAAGACACCACAAAAGGCTGGCCAGCTGGGTGTGTGTCCTTGATGCGGAGTGGTGCAGAGATCTGGTGGGCGGCAGGCTGATGGCTGGAACTTTCCACGAGGAAACAGCATTCTATATTAGTGAAGTGCAGAGGCGGAGTCAGTGAGTCGAGTTGAGTTGGAGGAGCGGTGAGTTGTTGAGTTGGAGGAGCGGAGAGGAGTTGTTGAGTTAGAGTTGCAGAGAGAGAGAGAGCTGAGCTGAAGTTGCAGTGAGCTGGAACTGAAGGAAGCAGTTACTTATCAGGAGGAGTTGTGAATAGCTGGAGTCTGAAGTAATGCCTTTTAGAAGAGACTGAAGTTATATCGTGGATTAATCTGTGGGAGCAGCTGGAGTTAATTGGACATTGGCACAGAGACATTTAAACAGAGTGAACAAGCTAGTGGAGCAAACGGTTATCAGAGCGGCAGAAACCATTAGACTGAAGCTGGAAGGTGGAGACAGTTGGTGGGGGAGAGGAGTCCAGTGCACAGTGATCAGCGCAGATGTGTATCCAAGAGTGCAAGAGAGAGAGAGTCTGAGATGAGCCAAGGCACAGACGAGAGAGGAACCCAGATGACAGCTAGAACAAGACTTCACACTAATCAGGTGATATCGGTCCTGTCATATTAGTTTACTTTACACTTACATCTTAATCTTGTCTTTATTCCCTAGGCTATTGTATTGCTAATCCTTTTCCTTGCAGCGGTGTGTTCTATCTATAGTCTTTGTCAGTTACATGTGGATGTGTCCATTATAATACAGATCTGTGTATGTGTCTATATTGTATAATAAAAGATACCCCCGTTCTTAGTGAACTAGTGTGGTGTATATCTTTTGTCCCCATACAGTGGAGGTAACCTTATCTCCTAGTCAGGTATTACTGTTTGAACAGAGGTTGCCCCTGATCAGGTAAGTAATAGTGAATAATTAGGGAGATAGGAGACCTGCAACTAAGGGATAAAGTTTATACGCCATCCCATAATATTATTGTAGTAGTGAGCCCTTAGTGAATAGAGAGAGAGACTTCCCAACATAGAGAGACAGAGAGCTGAAGGTATTCATAGGAAAGTGGTCGTCATTGGTAAGTGGCGTTAATGAGAACACTGGGGAGGAGACCAGTGTGGAGGTTCGCCAGATTGTGAACCGTGTGTAAATGAGAGCACCGGGGGGATACGGTGTGTAGGTTCGCCAGATTGTGAACCGTGTTTAAATGAGAGCACTGGGACTGCAGACCCATGTGTGTAGACACGCCGGATTGTGTGTCGAGTGAGCACTGATAGTGATCAGTGTGTAATGGTAGATAATCAGAACTGCCCCAGGGTAGATTAGTCTGGACCCATGTGGTCGCGAGACTATAAGGTATAAGTGTGGTGTAGGGCATGGATATCCTTAGTAATCAGTGAGTATTCTTAGTATCCCTATAGATTTAGTGGTGTTTCTGATAATATGAGCTTGTATATTGCGAGTTCCCCATCCTCAGGTAGGTACCCAGGTGCCTGGATAGATGGTCCTGAGGAGGGAGGTGGTTAAGTTCCGACTGGGTTAGAGGGGCTCTCAGGAGCTGATCCCATCTGGTCCAAAAATCCGGTCGGTACAATATGTCGATTATTTAACAAGTGACAAATATAGAGAGCATGTTTTTTAATCTCATTCTTTGTAGCATGAAAATTTACTTTGCTTGAATATATTCACAGTATTTAATCTAAATTCAATTCTTTGTAATAAATAATTGCTTTTGATTTATGAACGAGGTTCCATGAAAGTTGATAATCTCCGATTATTATTGTCATTATTTAAAGGGCATGCCTTTGGAAAAACTAAATAAGTAAAGGGTTACAGGGAATTTTTGTTCTAAGTGTTAATTCTATAAACAAGAATGACCACGGCATGATATATCTTCTAAGAACAGAGTTTTAAGGGTGAAATGGGAACTTCATACCGAAGACTGAAACAGGCCATGCTGAATCGGTTCACCTACGTCTGCTGAAGGGTAACAGGAGGCGCATTTAGCCTTCACTTGCTGGGCTTATTAGCTGCTTGCCAAGCGGGACAAGAAGAGGACGATGACGAAGACAAGGCGATGCTATTACATTGAACATTAGCCTCATTGTTCAAAACGGCATGCACATGTGAAACTCAAAATCAGACTATTTCGATGGGGCAAACGTTAGTTTCATTAGCCAAAGAGATGAAGGTGGGATTGCAATTAATGAGATTAAGAAAGCGTTATGCATTACCAATTTGTTGCAATATTCGCTGTTCAAAATGCTCGAAACCATTGCAGCTACTATTCTGTTCATTTTTTATTATAGTTATTATTCATATTGTGTGCACTAGGCTAGAATTTTGATTTTAAAAGAAATCTTTTAAATATATGTTTTTATTTCCTATTGCTCTTGAGTATGCCTTCCTATTATGAAAGAGGGTTTGGGTTCCTCTAACCATCCCTGTGATATCTCAAAGAATTGAGAGTAAAGCATTTCACTCAGATACTGCTCAGAGGGTTGTGGGGTGCTCACAGTTCAACTAGTTTTCTGTCTCGGGTTGGCACACTGACAAATGCCTTAGTGTCAGATGTTCTAGAAAGCCTATCGTGGGCTGCGGTCTAGACGATCCAGAAAAATGATCACTCGGACCTTCCTGTGATTCAACTTCAGCTTTAAAAAAGACTGCAACAATGGCCTGTTGCGGGAATGGCCCGAGCATCCTCTACTTCGAGCAGGAATGGGACTTATGTGACTTCCTCAGGTTCTCGGCAATGTACAGCTTGGCTTCACATTCCAATTTCGCCTTCAGGTTCATAAGGGCACACTCCGTGCCTGGCCTGAACACAAACACTGGAGACACCTTATGGGGATCTTTCACAAACAAGTATTTGCAACAGTGCCTTGAAGGTTTAAACCCTGTAGTTTTAGGAGGGAATATATTCCCTTGCACACTAGAAAAGAAACATTTTGGGGAAAAAAGACTCATGACAAGATGAGAAATAAGTTAGTAGTTAGCTCCAGATCCGTGTATGAAGGTGCAGAAAGAAAGGAACTGATGCCAGATGACAGGGGTGGCGCTCATCAGGCGGCTCCGAATGTAGGTCACTACTGGAACAGAACGAGGTCAACGCGGAGATGCTCATCGCCACCAGCCGGGGTGCAGAAACTAGGTTATAAAACCCTTCTGGATGCATTCTGGGGCCTGGGTATATTCACAAGGTGAGGAATGTTCAGTTGCTGTTCTTGACATGATGAGAGCTGGCTCCCCTCTAGGAACCAATTCAGTGTCTGTCAAGATAGCTCTTTACCTACTGCAGGGGTGGGACAGCTCCACTGGTCTTCTAAAAGGATGAACATTATGTTTAAATCCTTGTGCGTTATGCATTGATCTGACTACATCGCTAACCCCAACTTCCATTCATCCAGGTTACGCATCCACCAGCCAAAGGGCAACCTATGCTTCTCTGTAAATCATCTCTTCCTGAACCCAAAGGACAGTCTACCCTGAAAAGGCAGGGAGCAACTTAAGGAACGCCCTTACAAAAACAGTCTGACAAGCCGCGGCTTAGAGACAAGCTAAAAATGTAGTTTTTAAAATATTAACCCATGCTTTAGCTATGGCATCAAGAGCCCCGCTCGGTGTGAATTGCACTGTAGCAAATATATTAAACGGACAGAAAGATCTCTAAGGGTGAATTATTTATTTACCAAGGAATTTTTAATATAGTGCAGACACCAAGGGTTCACAGAGTATTTTACATAATGCAGATTCTGCATTACAAGACCACCACAGATAGCGAATATATTGTATAAGCTACATAAATAAAAATGTAGGTACACAAGTATGTGTAAGATACAATAGCGCAGTCCAGGATGTGTATCACACCGAGTAATATTATAGAAAATACAGGACAAACAACCAAAGATAAAAAAATTATATGTTAGTTTACAACAGGTGGGTAAAATGGATGGTATAAACCAATATACAAGTATTATAGAATGGAAGAGGATGGGAATCGCACAGGGCCAGTCCTGGACCTTTCGATTGGCAGATCGATTTACAATAAGGAAATATGTATATGATTTAGCCAAAGATACTTGAAGATAGTGCCCCAAAGATAGGCAGAATGAGGAATATTATTGCACTCCTATCAAGTCCAGCCTAAGTGATGAGTAGGGACTAATATATATAGTGTCCCATTGCCCTTTAATCTGAAATTTCTCTTAAAGCCTTTATTTTAATGTTATTTTTAATACATAAAAATAAGTGTAATTTTACTGTATGTGGAATATTTTATTCAAGAATACGTAACTATATTTTAAATCAAGGTTAAACAGACTGTAACAATTTTTTTTACGTTTCAAGCTTAGAATTCATGTATACTCTTATTTTACATTAATATTTAACATGTTTTTTATTTAATAAACACTTAAAATGTTCCTATACTTCACCATAAGAGAGCTGGTGGCGATCAACGCCCTTGTGGCGTAGATCAATGCCAAGTGTATGAAATTGTAAAATACGTTATTAAATTAGGCTCCACCTCCTGGTTTCTGGGAGTGAAAAATGTAAGTCTACACTTTTGAGTGAATTCACAAGTGGAAATGGTTGTTCACCAAAAGTCACAAGTTTACTGTAAAGCGTAAGAGTAAATTTAGGCGTGTAGATTTGCTCACATGTAAGTCCACCTTTCTGAATAGGCGCCAGAGTTCTTGGCTCTACTGAAGGGTTTTATTTTGACACCGATGGTGGTGGGGAGAAAAGGGAAGTAAGGGTTCAGTCTTTCAGAGGGTGAAGGTTCAGACTTACATCACATTGTAGGATGAACTGTTTGCCGCCCCGGATCTTCAGAAGGATGCATTTCTTCTCCTTTATCTGAGTCTCATCCACGCTCTGAATCTCCTCCATGGCAAGAAGGCTCTGCTGCAGAAACAAAGCAGAAGAGGGAAAGAGGGACAGGTCAGACCGAGCCACAGTGTTTCCACTCTGGAAGCTCAGTAGCTCCCCCACATCCACCAAAAAGCAGCATGTTCACTGAAAACACAGGGACAGCAGGAGAGAAAGGGCCAAGTTAGAGAGGCAAAGTATCCTGTCCATGAAACACAGCAGCCTCACTTAAAACACAGGAACAGCAGGAGAGCAGGGGACAGGGCGAGTAGCAGGACAACCCCTGCGAGACAGGAGCATCAAGCCAGAGACTGAGGAGAGCAGGAGCAAAGAGAGTACAGATTGAACTGGACATCTCGACTCCAGACCAAACACAGGTGCAGCAGAAGAAGGGTACACGCAAGCCTAAATCCATCGAACCCCCACCCCAGAGACACAAAGTAGCATGAGAGAAGGGGACAGGTCAGACAGAGGTACAGCATCCCCAAGCCAGAGACATCTTCCTCCCTCCATAGTCACTAGAGATGCAGCAGAGCTGGAGAGAAAGGAACAGGTCCACACCCCAGAGACAACTCCCATCCATATCAAAAGAGATACATCTTCCCACTAGTGACACAGGTAAGTACGGCAAAAGAGAAGGGAAACGTTCAGAGAAAGAAGGGAGCAGTTCAGAGAAAGGTACAGCCCCCCTCACATGAGAAAGAAACAGGTCACCTAGATGCACACAGGATCAGCAGGAGAGATGGGAACATACAGCCACACTGCTGAGATGTAGCAGTCTCACTTCAGAGACAGCAGCCTCCACTCCCACAACCCCCAAGACACATTATCCTCATCACAAGACACCTGCCCAGCAGGAGAGAAGATGAAAGTCACAGCATTTTCAACCATGAGACCAAACATCCTCGTACTCCGGAGACACAGAAGGAGAAAAAAGTACATGCAACCCAGATCCTCGAGATAGTCGGAGCAGGATACAAGGGAATAGGGGATACAAAGGCATACAACATCCACCTCCTGATACACATGCACACCAGAAGATACACAACACCCTCATCGCCTTGACACGTGAGCAACTGGAGAGAAGGGGGCAAGTCAGGCAGAGATACAACACGCCTATCCCTGAGACACAGAGGCCATAAAGAAGGGAACAGTTCAGAGAAAGGGACACCCACTCCCTCCCATCACATGAGAACAGATGGGAAAGAAACGGTGAGGGAGACATAGGCGCAGCAGTAAACGTAAGGATACTTTCCAAGGAGTCATCAGCATAAGTTTCTCAGACAAAGACAATAGACACAGAGCAATAGCCCTCTCAGTCAGACTCTCATCCCTCCATACATCCCAAGGACAGTTAAACAGCAGAAGAGATGCAGACAACAAACGCAAGGGAAGGGGAGACATCAGTACACAGTGCGATTTAGAAAAGGGGGTGGTGATGAACAGAGTGTCTGAGTTAAACAGACCACTCTTACCCAGTCCAAAGATCAGGGCTTGATCCATCACCATTATTTATCTCACTGCCCCATCCCTGCTCAGAACCTGGCTATATGCAAATCAGTCTGTCCCTGGCCCAGTGCATCATGGGAACAGGGCAGACTAAACTACCAAGCCAATTCTTCACCAGAAAGGAGACAAGCTACCGGTTTCTGGCATTTCAGCCTTCTTCGGCCCGGCTTGCTTGAATCCTGATGGAGCAGTGAGAAAGAGACTCATGTCTGAGTATACCCTGCCACACCTATAGTGGCCAAGGGGGTGGTGATGAACAGAGTGTCTGAGTTAAACAGACCACTCTTACCCAGTCCAAAGATCAGGGCTTGATCCATCACCGTTATTTATCTCACTGCCCCATCCCAGCTCAGAACCTGGCTATATGCAAATCAGTCTGTCCCTGGCCCAGTGCATCATGGGAACAGGGCAGACTAAACTACCAAGCCAATTCTTCACCAGAAAGGAGACGGTGTTGGATCTAGCCCTGATCTCTTGACTGGGTGAATTGGCTTTTGTAGTTTGGTTTGCCCTGTTCCCATCATGCACTGGGACAGGAACAGACTAATTTGCATACAGCCAGGTTCTGAAACTGGGATGGTGCAGTGAGCTAAAAAAACGGTGTTGGATCTAGCCCTGATCTCTTGACTGGGTGAGAGTATTCTGTTTAATTCAGAGACTCTGTCCCTCACCACCCCTTGTTGTAAATATCAGTACACAGTGCAGCATCTCCCGTCACTCTCCCTGGTCCCCAAGATAGAAGCTGCGAAGGTTGTCTGCCCCCAGCAAAACTTGGTAGAGCTGTATTGCCTTGCACTAAGACATTTTTCTGAACAGCCCTCAGTGTATTCCTCTATTATGCCAGTCCGGTGGAGCTGCTCACGTCTTCTTGGATTTGGTGGTCAGCAGTGCTACGCTTTGATGACTGGAGAACACACAAGTGTACCGCTGATCCAGGAGGCACTCGCTTTTTTTTACCAGCTGTCGTCAGGATAGACTGCCTTCTGATCATTCCCAATTTCCTGTATTGTTTTCTCCTCTGCAATGGGATCTAATGTTCATCTTGCCTAACATTAATCTACATCACATCTTGTGTACTCCAAACTAGTCGGAAAGTGTTGTTAGCTCAGATACCAGTGAAATATGGCCAGTAACAGGAAGACAGTCTCATCCAGGGTCAGAGGGCGCTCCAACATTTGAAAACCTCTGGTTTGCTCTGCCTTGGCCACCACGGCAGATCTGGAGAGAAGCCTCTGCTGGTTTGCTGATCTCCCTCCAGACTAGGAAACCCGTCAAGCTTGCAAAGCCGCCTCAATGCTTCCCGCAAGGACTGGATTGCACCTATCAACCTGATCCCAGGAAGATCTGAACCGTAGACTGCTGGTGATCGTTATTACGTACCTGCACCCTCCATGACCCACTGTGTGCCTCTAGGGTGGCCGTATTACATCTCGACCACTCGATTAAATTGGCTAGAAGAGGTCACATTGATCGTGGAACCATTTGAACCAACTTTCTAGCCCTTATGGTTTTCAAGATGCCTGTTGTAGAGAACTTGGCTTTTTTGCCGTTATCCCCCTCACATTCCCCAACCCCCTTTTTTAGGTCTTGCGCCTAGCGTTGCAGTGTGCAGCAATGCTTGCGCAGTGCAAGACATTTAGTAGGTAAAAATGGGGTTTCAGAAGCTGACCTAGGAATGGCACACGCATAAGCATGTGCTTTTCCTTTTGTGACAAGCTATTGGGCTTTGCATGCATGTTTTTAAAAAGAGAGCATGCAATAGGCCAAAGGCGGGCGCATTGCTCCGCCCACGGCCTATTGGTGTCTATTTCGCGCACCGGCCGTCATGTGGTTTCAATTATCGTGCCCAGAAACGGGCATGATAACTGAAACCACATGTCAGTCTCGATGTGTCGTGTGTGCGCACCACCAGCGGGCTTCTTGTTCTTTGTTATTTTGAGTGGGGCCGCCTCAGCCCGCTTGTTTTAATGCGCCTGGCGTTTTTATTATTTTTAGAGGGCATGTTCACTTTATTTCGGAGCGCGGTGTCCGCTTCAGGGACACCGCGCTCTTTCTTTGTAATGTTCAGATCTCGGCCGCACTTGTTTTAATGTCCCACCCCCCCCATGTTGTCCGTAGAGAGGGGGGGGGGGGGGAGTTATGCGCAGCTCCCCCCTCCTCTGGTATTAGGCATTCCCACCCCACCCTCATGGCATGGTGGAGGAGGGCAGCGGGCAGGGCAAGGCTCCTTATCCCCTGCTCTTTGCCTCGGGCATAGTGCCGTGCTCAAGATCTGATCTCGGAAGAGGCTCGAGGAGACGGACTTTGCAAGCCCAGGACTCTTGCTGGGGGTACTCATGCGGTGCGCCAGGAAGGGAAAGGCGGGCTGGGGCTAACTGGATGTGTTCAGGACAAGGGAAGGCAACCGCCGGCGGCTAAAGGATGCAGAGGGAGAGAGCTTCGTAAGGAGTACTGGGTCTCTCCTCTTATGCTAAAAGGTAGGGGCTGCTCTTCACTACTGGGGTATCTTTTTCTTGGGTCTCAAAGACGACCCCGCGTACTAAACTCACCAACTCTCTACAACGAGGTCTAGTTCCGCAGTGCTTTCGAGTTACGGAAGTCAGAGTAAAGTTCACCTTTGAATTCTACACAAAATGTGGCTCTGATCGGGGTTCCATAACACAATCAAACAAATATAACAGTAAAAATAACCCTTGGACCCCGCCCCCTAAATAAAACTACCTTTCCCTCTAGCGCTGCTTGCAATTTGCTCCTAAACGCCTCCCTATTTAGGCAGACAATGCTCCATGAAAAAGCATGAGAGCACTTTTTTCCCTCGTTCGCGCAGTGCCTGTGTCTTCCTGCACTCGTGTCTGTGTCTTCCCGCACCAGTGTCCGTGTCTTCCCGCACCAGTGTCCGCGTCTTCCCGCACCAGTGTCCGCGTCTTCCCGCACCAGTGTCCGCGTCTTCCCGCACCAGTGTCCGCGTCTTCCCGCACCAGTGTCCGCGTCTTCCCGCACCAGTGTCCGCGTCTTCCCGCACCAGTGTCCGCGTCTTCCCGCACCAGTGTCCGCGTCTTCCCGCACCAGTGTCCGCGTCTTCCCGCACCAGTGTCCGCGTCTTCCCGCACCAGTGTCCGCGTCTTCCCGCACCAGTGTCCGTGTCTTCCCGCACCAGTGTCCGTGTCTTCCCGCACCAGTGTCCGTGTCTTCCCGCACCAGTGTCCCTGTCTCCCTGCCCCACAGTCCATGGCTTCCTGACCCAGCGTCCATGTCCCATTTTCATGGAGCTTAATACATTTCACATCCAACTGGTATGCAAGCGCAACAACGCCTTCTGCCTGAGCGAAAATCTGCCAGAAGGACCGACAGATGAAAAGGGGGGAAATAAAGAGAAAATGCGAAATTATTTGCACTTTTATGAACCCCAGCGGCCTTTAATATTCATTATTTAAAACGGCAGCAATTACAAGTTAATGAGCGTTTTAGAGCCACCAGCCCACCTCATCGCTGCCAAATTAAGCGGGGATCATTTGCCAGAGAAGAGTGCCCCCCAAACTGTGAATCAAGCGTGTGGGGACATTGTCCAGTCCGGATAAAAGTCAGAAGTAAATTCTTCATGCCCCCTCCTTCCCCGCCTGCCCCCCTCGCTCACCTCCCCCTCCCCCCCCACGCCCGCCAGCTTGGCCAATGTTTGGTGCGGAGGCACCATCTATGCAGGAGATTTCAGACGGATTCTGTAAGGTTCTCACGTTGGCTGGTGTTCGGAGATGTCAGGTGGGCTGGGGCACAGTCAGAAACACTTTATAAAGTTTATTGTAAAGCTACTGCACTTGTGATAAATGTTCGTCATTATTATGTCCGGTTGTGATCAAGATGTTGGAGTTTTGTAGTTTCTTAGCTTTTCACCTCAGTATTGTGACTGTGTGTTCTTTCCTGTATGTGTGTCCGAGTGTATCTATGTCAGTATATATGCATATATGTGTGTGTGTGTAACTCTGAATGCCTGTATGTGCTTGTCTGTGAGTGCCTATGTGTGTGGTGCGTGCGCATGTAAGCCTGTCACGGTGCCGCCCTGTTTGTGAGTTTCACTATACGAATGTCTGTTTGTGCATGTGAGTACTATGTTTCTGTTTGTCTGTTTTCTGTGCATACATTTGTGTGTGTTTGTATGTGCGCGCGTATGTGATTCTGTCACTGCGCTAAATCGCTTTCTGTAAATTTCTCTATGCGAATGTCTGTGTGTCCTGTGTTACTGTGTGTGTGTATGTTCTGTGCATGTCTCTTTCCTTTTATTTTAGGTTTTGCTTAGCTCTGGACAGCTGCCATACCCGCTTTACAACCCGTTGGAAGGACAGGAACGCAGGATTAATGGGATAGTCCTAGTTTGTCGTCCCCCCTCTCATGAAATGGCTATGAGAATGGTGGAGGTTTCAAGCTTTACTGCAGAGCCGAGGGCAGCAGCGCATGTGTTGAGCAGTAGAGATTAGACAATGCAGTTTGACAGTAGGGCGCACCTTGTTATTTCTGAGCCCTCCTCGTGTTTTTAGGGCACGTGTTGTCTCCGTTTATGTCACACACGTATGTGTGTGCCCTCTTATTTCGGAGCCCTCGTCGTGGGTGCATCCTATACTGTGCTCACGCCACTTGCGAGTTCGCTGGTGACACCCTCCCCTCCTCGTGTAGGCGATGGGAGTTGAGCGGAATTCTTGTAGTAGGAGAGGGCAACAGGGGTGGGCATTACACCTATGTGGGACGGGATCAGGGGACCAGTCTTGTTGTGGCCGGTTGCTGGTGGCCTGGGCGCAGCTTGTTGTGTCTGTCTCAGGGTGTCTCTCGTCACTCCCTTGGGGAATTTGTGGCAGCTGTCTTTTTCTAGGCGCCTGCCTGTCTCTTTTTGTAAATGTCTCTTTCTCAGAGTGTCTCTCGTCCCTCCCTTAGTGTACGTTGTGGAAGCTCTGCCTTTTTTTTGGTCCTAGTCTGTCTCTTTTTGTGTCTATCTCTGTGTCTGTCTCAGAGTGTCTCTTGACGCTTATCTTCTATTTTCCCTCGTCTCTACTCCTTACTATCTTCTTTACCCGTTGTTCTTTTCCCTAGCCGCCTTTCTCTCATTCTCTTATAACCCTCTCCCCTCACGGTTTTTGCCTTACAACATTAAGCTCACTCCTGGTTCTCTTCTTCCTATCAGTAGCTTTCTACAAGCATTTGCAATGCTATAGTTCTCGCATTTCTTAAAGTTACAGCTGTTGGTGTTAAAAATGACAATGTTTTTTTACTTTTGCTTTTTTATACCAATAGCAATTGCGCTATGCAAATATATTTATGACGCTGCAAATAAAAAAAAAGTAAAAAACATTGTAATTTTCAAAGTCAAAAGCTCTAACTTTAACAAATGCAAGACCAATTGCATTGCAAATGCTTCTTTTAAAAGCCACTAGATGCTGATTATTTACTCTTGACAGTGCATCGAGGCCCGCTAACCAGCCAGTGCGCCTTCCCTAAAACAAGGTAAAGACTAATTTTGCTATAATTGCCAATGGACTTTAGAACCCTCTGCAAGTCCCTAGAAAATGGTACCCTAGGTACCTAGGGCAAGGGGACTAAAAAGGGTCCCTAAGATCTGCAGCATATCTTATATGTGGGACCCTAAGGGACCCACATACAAATTCAACACACACTGCCAGTGCAGGCTGCGTGACATGGCGCAAACCATGAGTGAAAACATGACATGACACCCTCCTGTGTGCCATGCCAAAGTCACTGCATCTAATATATGTAAGTCACTCCTACCGCGGGCGTTGAGCCCTAAGGCAGGGTGCATTATATTTTATGTGCGGACATATCAGCATGAGCAGATGTGCCCCTGTAATGTCTAATTCTATTGCAAGTGAGCAGGGAAGCCACCTTAAGGAATGTATTCCAGTGATGGATTTATTAATACATGCACCCAGGCAGTAGCAGAAGACGTGGAAGGGTGGGGGGTGGCAGAGAAGGTTGAGGGTAGTTAGGGGTTTGTCCACAGGGGGCACACAAACATGTGAGGCGGCCTGCAGGCTATTGCTCAGGAGGGGGCTAGGTTCACTTCAAAGGCAGGCAGCAGAGGCATTTAACACTTCTGCTGCTGGTTGGCCAGTTACTAACCCTCTCTTTATTGGCTTAGTGGAAGTACAGAGCCAGTAAAGAGGGTGAACTGCAGTTTTTTTTTTGTTTTGTTGTTTACATATTTTGCAGGCAAATTGGAAAATGCCACCGGCACGAACGTCTGACATAAAATGTGATGATGGGAAAATTGTACTTCAACGTATGGATTTTTTTCGAAAGATGTGCAATCAAGCATTACATACGGTTGTGTATTCTCCAAACAGCAACACTTGAGGCCGGATTTTAGCCCCAGATAGCCATCAATGTCTGGGTTTCTTTTCCTAGCTAATTTTAAACATTATATTTACCTACCTTCTGCTAAAAGTAATCTTGTTTTTCATGCATAAGGCACTGACTGGGCATTGATGTGATTATCATTTATTGTGTAGCACTGAATAACAGTTTCCAAGCTCCTCCACCGACTGTCTGGTCTGGCTACCCTGAGAAAGTGAAGTGCCCAAAAGGAGTGACTTGGTTAGTCAATGGGAGTACACTAGTATTGTGCCCATGGTAGAGCAGTGTAAACGTCAGTACCCACACAGGATATTGCCCACTAACCGCAAACTGCCCCAGGAACCCCAGAAACATCTTAGAAGATGGCAGAGAGAGGCACAGGCCCACACCCCTCCCCATAACCATGGCACAGGTGCTGCAAGAGGTCACAGAACACAACAGACTCAGAGGAACAGCTGTTCACCCAAAACAGCCAAATAAGCAAACAGCTCTACATTCCAAAGGTGCACCACAGTGAACAGGTTTCACTAGCGCCATGGAGACCCTGCATGTGTGCACATTTATTCACAAGAGGAGTAAAGAGTACATGCCAGAAAAAGGATGTGGGGTGGAGGTGGAGAAAGAACAAGGTCTTACCGGAGATTCTCCTTCCCCTCTCCATTCGAGCCGGTTGGGGAAGAGGTAGAAATATCGCCGCTGCCACTGGAGCAGGAAGGGGTTCCCCATCTTGGACATGTAGCCATGCATGATGCAGTCCTTTCCTAGGGCGTACTCTGGGGTGCACAGAGAAGAAGAGAGATTGAAGGACAGCAGAGACGGTGGAAGAGGTAAATGATACAAAGAGCAGTCAGCAGGAATAAGAGAGTGGATTAAACATGAAGAAATCCGAGAGGATGAAAAGGCACCACAATGAACAAGCAAGACAAAAGAGCATTGAAAAAGAGAGGAAGCGAAGAGGGAGAACAAAGATTTGTGAGGAAACAAGTAGGGAATAAAAGGGAGAGAAAAGAAAAAAGTGTAGGTCATGGGGCAAAGGAAAAGGTGATGAGGAGAAAGAAGGCAAGGAAAGATGAAAGATAATTGCAGGTAACAGGGAAGAGAGCAAGAGGAACAGAAGAGAGAGGAGGAGAGGTGGTCATGAAAAGATAATTTAACAATTCAAGAAACAAGAAAAAAGAAAGAAAACAAAGAGGTAATGATGGAATATTGAAAAGTGGAGGGACTGGAAGGAAAAGAGGCTCCGTACGCAAAAGAGCAAGATCGCCGGCTGTGCTGGTTGTAGTGTAAAGGCCTTGAATTTAAGAGGTGATGTTTGTGTGCAGTATGTTGGAGATTAGAAGTCTAGCTGGGGTAGAGAATCCTTACTGTCTGGCATCTATGCAGGGGCACAGGCCCCAGAGCACTAGTGTAAGACAGAGACCCAGGAGGGCAGAATCAATCTGTCAGTATTTATAAAGCGCTGCTCTCCACCCCTGAGGGTATCCAGGTGCACAGGTTTCGGTGGTCTCAGTCTAAAGGCCAGGTCTTGAGTCCCCTTTTGAAGGCCCCCACACTAAATGTTTCAATACCATCAACTACATTCGTTTAATCTCAGGTGGATATACTGAAAAGCAGACATGGATCAGCCTTGTGGGGGAATTTGATGGGAATGCATGCTCTGTGGCCAGAGTAGGATAGCTTGTTGCTGTGTGGGGTGTTGACTGACATGCAGGCCGGGAAGACGCAAGTTGAGCATGCGGTGAGAGACACCCTGAAGGCAGACTAGCACTGCGACTGTTCATCTGCTCCTCTTACCTTCCTCGTGTCCCAGCTGTTTGTTCTTCGCCCTCTTGCGAATCTCCAGCCGGTCGGTCTCCATGTTCACCGCGTCAAACACGGTTTCTGCCACTTCCTGCTGCCACCGCTCAGAAATGGTGAGAGGAAAGTTCCTGTAGAGTTCCTGGTCGCTATCTAATAACTAGAAGCAAGAAAAGAGGCAGATCTTAAGGCAATGTAGCCAGGAGGCAAGGAGAAACGAGACCTTGCCACAGAGCAGTCGCCACATGCAGGGAAATATGTAATTACTAAACTTTTATCCATTTTATCAATTCCTTTATGGCAGCATTGTTGCTAAAAGGCTTACTTCAGGCAGATTGCATGTTATAATGGCACAGAAAGTGAATGAAAGTTAGGTGTTGTGAATTGGGAATAGACAACAGGACAAGGGCATATCAGATAGTTTAATCGAATATATACAGAATAGTATATATGGAGATCAGCTGTAGGCCGTATTAAAGGAGAGCAAGCAGTGGTCATTCCTGACCTTGCCCGAGAACAAGGCTGCTGCCGATTCCCATCTGAGGCTCTCCCATTGCTGCATCTACCCATTACTGCCTTGGCCCATTTGTCAAGGCAGAGCTCACTGATGCTAAACTAAGCACTGGAGATGCCGACGCGGGATGCCCACTGTCTTCAGGCATCCAATGCATTACAGGTGCTCTGTATGGATAGTCTGGGGTGGATTATGGCCGATAGAGAGGAGACCTACACTAGCAATACGTTTTTGTAAGATCAGGAACAAAGGGTCATTTTCATATAGTTATTGTCTTTTTGCAATGGCACAGCAAGGAAAACAAGCATTGGCATAGCCAATAGGTGTCGCTTTTGGGACCTTATAAGTATTTATGCAGCACAATAACTAAATACTTATACGGTCCCAAAAGCGACACCTAGTGGCTATGCCAATGCTCGTTACATAATAGCGCTTTGCTAACTTGAGTCAGGCACCAATATAAGACAAACAAAACAAAATAAAAAAAGCATTGGCAAAGCCTTTGAGTCCAGCATCGAAAAGCTTGCCATTTTTAAACGTGCTTATTCTGCAAGCATATGCATTATATATTAACAGTGTAAACGTAGTATAGTAATCAGGTTGCCAACTAAAAGTGCTACGCATGTTCGCACAAAAAAAAGTAAAAACTGCACGTACAAAATCAATCATAGCAAAAACAAATGAAAGCAGAAATGAGGCAACAACCCCTCAGATGTGGAAGAGGTTTCCACATGCGGAAGAGCAAAATGAAGCCACTCTCAGTGAAGCTGGAGTGAGCTATACAATGACCCCATGCTGTGGTGAGGAGAAGTAAAATGAGAACAGCCCATTGGATGTAGAGGGCTGGCGTAATATAGGGTAAAGCAAAATGAAGGAGTGAAATGGGTTAACAGTTGACTGTTGGGAGATAAGCGGGTATACCAAAAAAGGTGCAAAATAATTTGGAGAAAAACGGCTAAAATAAAGTTACTTCTTTTGTAGTAAAGACAGAGTATTAGGGTGCGGAAGCAAACCGTGACAACAGGAACGGATGATGAGGTGGAAAAACGCAAAGCAAGGATCTAGATAAAAAGGTGAACAAGCAAACAAAGTGAAAATGAATGGAGATGCCCGTTTGTGATTCTTGCACATGTCGGATAAATAAATGTCTGCTTGGTTACCGATGCATATGATGTAAGATTCTGAGCACGTGCTCGAGCCCCATGGTGAATACGTGATCAAAAACTTTTGTGCGTCTTGATTCTGGGGTGAAATCCCCCGACAAAGTTGCTGCGAATGAATCTTTGCCGTGATCACAAGAATGCATCCTATTACTTAAGTCAACAGGGGCAACAAGTTAAACACAGGCGCGCGCTCCTCGCGGTGGCAAATTCCCTCATACTGTAAGGGTGTGAACTTGTTCCGTTATCTAACAAGATCTCATCGGGTATACTCTTTCTGTCGAAAACAGACTCATCATCATCAACAGACTCCAAAAATCTAATTATTTTAGCACCACTAGCTACTTTCCCAAATGTTTATTCTGGCCACAGCTATAAAAATCCATCACAAAAATGCCATACTCAAGAAAGCCTCTATCTACTACAGCAGAACCTAAGATATCTATGGGCAGCGGACTTCAGGCCTTATCTGGCTCAGGTGCAGCTTCAGTAGTACAAGGACTTGTGACTTTGGATTTATCATAACTGCACAAGACAAAGAATCTTGCACAAAATACTATGTGTTTCTGTGCAGTGCTGGCTGCCAAAAACGTTACCTTATTCATCTCTTCATTGCACATATCGCGGTATGGCACTCATGCGACATATCCTAGTAACTACTAACAAATCAGAGCGAAAAGGGTATCTTTCAATGGCTCTACGTAGTACACCATATTGGGTGGGTGTTAAGATTTTTTGAATACTGGCTTTTTATCCTGTAGCTTCTTTTTTCCTTTGGTAATTCTGGTCTTCTTCTCCCTCCAGTTACTGCCTTCCAGGTTAAGGGCCTACACGCCTCGGGGCTTTAGTCCGTGCTTTATAAATACAAAAAAATCCAAATCAGAAGGTTGTCCCAAATAGAGATGGCGTCTGCGTGTGACGTCAGTGGCACGCACATATGCCGTGAACTCTGCTGTACTACAGGCACATTGAATCGGGTTTTCTGCCAAATGGCCACAAGATGGAGCTCGCGCTACGTCGATGTCACGGACAGTCAAATGATACAAGAGCAGAGCACGGACGCTGCAGAGACAGCAGAGCGCTTTTAACTACCCAGAGCATGAAGATACCATAAAGCCTATATGTGAGTTTCACTGCAGGAAGACTCCTTTGAAGACAACTGAATTGATTCGCTTGAAGGGCACCCACAGGATGGTATTCCATCAAGAAAACGGCAGCAACCACACAGCTGGATACAGGGGCAACTAGACTTGAACTTCGGGGTTGGGAGGGCAGTAGGTCAATCCATGATGGGGGTGGGGGGGCTACCACTACACGCAATGACGGCGGAGGCATCCTCTGATCCAGTGTGAGAACACACATTAGCAAAGCCAACAGGTGAGTCTTTAATGTGCTAACAACGCACGCAAACAGAATTCATGCATGCCTGTATTTTTCTAGCCAGATCTATTGGCTTTACCAGTGCTTTCCCCTGAGACATTTAGCACCGCTGGAGCTTCAAGCGTGTCCACCAGACCTGTGCGCATCAGAAGTCTGCGCAGCGCTTTGTTTCTGAAATTATAAGTGCCAGGGCCCTGACCAGGAGGCCTTTGCAGTTTGCACCATCCATTGCCCGTCATCGCTGCCAATGAGGGTACCAAAACAACTACCAAGCATCCTCTGGCCTGCAAGTGCGACAGTTCTGATTATTCCAGGCCCCCAAAGTTAAAGGAATGACTGCGGAGGCAGCTATTAGTAATTTTTTATGTATATTGTATTCATAAACAACCTTTGTTCTGCTCATCTCTAAATTAGATAAGCGGCACCACCATGTGGCAGAGTGTCCTAAGTGAGGTGATGACAATTAATTGCCGGTGCCGAGCACCGGCAACCACAGTCTCAAATTAAGCACCGAGTCTGCAAGATGGTACTAAGTGACTCCTGTGTCTGGTCTTTTTGATACACAGAAAAGAAAGCACTGAAGCCTTATTACAGGGTGCCTTTACTTAGTAAATGCAACACGGGCCGCACAATAAACAGTTCCAAGGAACAAGATGTTTTGGCAAGATCTCCCAATGAGCACATGTATGTGCTCCCACAGACACAGAGCGGTAGACTCATATGAATCACATTAATGATCTGGAGCATGTACTGAGATTATTCAATATATGGGGGGCTTAAAACAAGGCTGTCACAAAATGAGGATGGGTCACCAAGAGCTCAAAAGATGGGGGCATTCGGATATATGATGTTACAACGCGGACTTTTACTCCGCATACCGTTACAACGCGGATACTGTAACAACGCATGTATTTACAACGCTTTTTTTACAACGCAGGTACCTTTACAACGCAGACCATTACAACGTAAGTATTGGTAAGTATATATTAAAATTAATATAATAATCGTAAATTAAATTTAAAAAATATAATTTAAGGTAATTTTATATCATTTAATTTCCGTTAATTATTTTAAATTAAAATTAATAATACATTATTTTTACACTGTACCCCTGTACCCCAGAAACTCAAAACTGACCCTCAACCCTCAAAATAAATGTAAGTAAATTAATTTAAATTAATTTAAATTAATTATTGTAATTTAAAAAAATATATATTTTATTTTTACCCTGTACCCCTGTACCCCAAAAACTCAAAACTGACCCTCAACCCCAAAAATAATGTAATGTAATTTAAAATAATTTATTTACTAATAAATAATTTAATCTAAAAATAATTTTAATTTACCCTGTACCCCAAAAACTTAAAACTGACCCTGAACCCTAAAAATACCCCTTTACCCAAAAACTGAAAACTGACCCTGAACCCTAAAAATACCCCTTTACCCAAAAACTGAAAACTGACCCTGAACCCTAAAAATACCCCTTTACCCAAAAACTGAAAACTGACCCTGAACCCTAAAAATACCCCTTTACCCAAAAACTGAAAACTGACCCTGAACCCTAAAAATACCCCTTTACCCAAAAACTGAAAACTGACCCTGAACCCTAAAAATACCCCTTTAGCCAAAAACTGAAAACTGACCCTGAACCCTAAAAATACCCCTTTACCCAAAAACTGAAAACTGACCCTGAACCCTAAAAATACCCCTTTACCCAAAAACTGAAAACTGACCCTGAACCCTAAAAATACCCCTTTACCCAAAAACTGAAAACTGACCCTGAACCCTAAAAATACCCCTTTACCCAAAAACTGAAAACTAACCCTGAACCCTAAAAATACCCCTTTACCCAAAAACTGAAAACTGACCCTGAACCCTAAAAATACCCCTTTACCCAAAAACTGAAAACTAACCCTGAACCCTAAAAATACCCCTTTACCCAAAAACTGAAAACTGTCCCTAAAAATACCCCTTTACCCCAAACATATAACATTTAAAATATAACTATATACTTACCAATACTTACGTTGTAATGGTATGCGTTGTAAAGGTACCTGCGTTGTAAAAAAATGCGTTGTAAAAACATAAGTTGTAACAGTATCTGCGTTGTAATGGATGCGTTGTAACAGTAGTGCGTTGTAAAAAATGCGTTGTAACAGGTGCACAACGGGGCATTCACCAACTGGAATACCTGTTCACAATGTAAAAACAAGTGTGTGTTGATTTTTATTTTATTTATTTAAAAGTTTTATATAGCGCGGACAAGATCTTTGCAGATATCAGAGCGCTTTACATAGAGGGGTACATGAGGGGGCATAGTCATACAAATAAATCAATAGATCAAACAGTACAAATAGGTTACATAGAGGGGTACATGAGGGAGCATAGTCAGACAGATAAATCAATAAATCAAACAGTACAAATAGGTGACTGCAACGCCAATCATGTGGGTAATGAGACAACTCATACAAGTAGGCAAAGGGGTCAAGCATGTAGTACAGATCGGTGCAGAGTATTAAATTGTAAATTGTTGCGTCTTGTAAAGCGCACTGCTACCCGGAGGCCTCGTAGCGCTATAGACCGCTGGGGAACCCGTCCTGGCTTTCCCTGTGAGATAGTCCCTCCTGGGGGTCTCCAAGGTGAAACCAGGCATCCCCGGCGTTTGTGTGGGGCCGTTGTGGAGATGAGGCAAGCTAATGCCCAGAGTTGCCGAGTGTGCTCCCTGGTCGGAGTAGGCACCGATGCGAGAATTATCAGTCCGCTGATCCTGGTCCAAGACCCGGCCACGTCGGGAATCGAACCCTGGTCCCGGGCCGTTCTCTGCACTCGGGTCTGCCGCCTCTAACCAGTGAGCCACACCTCTCCACAACAGAGTATTAACAGAGTTCTAGATACTGGTTCAAGTGTATTTAGCCATGAGGATAGCTTTTACTTCTTTTTTTAAAGAGTGTAGTGGAAGAGATAAGCCTGGTTTCTGGAGGGAGTGAGTTCCAGATCCTAGGTGCCATTCCCGAGAAGGAGCGCTTATATGTTTTTTCCTTCCGGAATCTTCGCGGTTTCAGCAGAAGATTGTTTGTGCCTCTAGTGTTTCTCGTTCCGCCCGAGATTGTCAGTTTCTGAGCGAGGTAGCCGGGTGAGTTTAGGTGAACCGCCTTGTGTGTCATGCAGGCGATTTTCAGGTGTATTCTGGCTTCAAAAGGCAGCCAATTCAGGGTTTTCAAGTCAGGGGTAATATGGGAGTGCTTTTTTGACCCAGTGATGAGTCTCGCTGCAGCGTTTAGGGAAGCTCTTAGTGGTGCGGTTGTGGTTAGGGGGAGTCCGCAGAGGGCGGTGCTACCGTATTCAATTCGAGGGATGACTATTGCTTGTACTGCGGTTTGGAAGTCTTTGGCTGGGAGGAAGGGTTTTAGTTTCCTCAGAGTATTGATCTGGAAGTTCGCTCCCTTAGTTGCCTTGCTGATATGTTGCTGCATGTTGAGATTGGTGTCGAGTGTTATGCTTAAAGATTTTGCTGAGTCCACGATGGTGGGTTGGACATTGAGTGCGGTTAGGTGTTTAAGCCAAATTTGAGTGGTGGAGATCTTCGCTGGAGGTGAGATCAGAAGGAACTCTGTTTTCAGGGCATTGAGTTTGAGGTGATTATCGGCAAGCCAGGATTGGGTGCATCTGATTGTTGAGTTCAGGAGCAGGATGTCATTGGAGGATTGTAATTTGAGATAAAGTTGGGTGTCATCGGCGTACATGTGAAAGTGTACATTGGATGCTTGTAGCAAGGTGGTGAGTGGTTCCATGACTAGGTTGAACAGAGTTGGGGATAGAGAGGAGCCTTGGGGACGCCTAGCGTTACAGGTATTGGCGAGGACATCTGGTTGTTGCTCTTGAATTTCTGCGACCTGTTGTGAAGAAAGGAAGTGAACCACTTGAGAACAGTTCCAGATAAACCCATTCTTGTATTTAGTAGTTCTAGCAAATTCTCATGTTTAACGGTGTCGAATGCTGAAGAGAGATCAAGAAGGATGAGGAGGCAAGTGTCGTTTTGGTCTAGTATTTGAAGTGCGTCGTCAATTATGTGCGTCATGGCAGTTTCTGTATTGTGTCCTGCTCGGAAGCCTGACTGGTGAGGGTTGAGGAGATCAAATTGTTCAATGTGTTTAGTCAATTGTAGTTGTGCGCATTTTTCCAGCAGTTTGGCGAGAGTGGGACTATTGGTAATGGGACGGTAGTTGTTGAGATCAGAGGTGTCGGCTGTGGGTTTCTTTAATAGAGGTGTGACTTGACCAACTTTGAGGGAGTCAGGTATGCTTCCTTGTTGGAGAGAGCTGTTGATAATTTTAGTCCAGAGAGGGAGAAGCAATGGGGTAAAGACTTTTACTGCGGAAGCAGGAAGGGGGTCCGTGAGGTGATTGGATGGTTTCAGGGTGCTGAGCAGTATGCCAATTTCTTCTTCCGAGTATGTGCCAAAGGTTGACCATGTAGCATTGTTTTTTGGTTCAGCGGGTGCTAGGCACTGGGGTTTGGAGTAGAGGCTTACGTCAATAAGGAGATCGCTTTTTATGTTGTCGGTTTTTTGGATAAAGAAAGCAGCGAAGTCTTCACAGGAGGGTGCTTTACGCACAGTGTTGAGTGGTTGGGGTTGATCCTTGGATTGTGATCGGATTAGCTCAAACAGTTTTCTCGGGCGATTTTTTGCTTGGTCGAGCTGGCGGCTGAAGAAGTCTGATTTTTAACGTTTTATTTTCCTGAAGTAGGCGTTTCTCTTTTTCTTCAGGTCTTTTAGGTGCATTGCAGAGGGAGCTGATCTCCAGGTACGCTCTGCCATTCGCATGTCTCGTCTATCCTCATTGAGACTCCCGTCGTACCATGGGTTGGAGATTTTAGATGAGACTCTTTTTAGCTGCATAGGTGCAGCCTCATTAATTATGTGTAAAATGTGTAAATGTATGAAACTTATATAGCGCAGGACTTACCCTGGGGCATCTCCGCGCTTGCTTAGGGAACCCGTCCTGGTATTCCCCTGTGAGATAGCCCTGGAAGGGTATCCACAAGGTGAAAGCCAGGCATCCCGCCGCGAAGGGCCAATGTGGAGATTAAGCAAGCTATTGCCCAGAGTCGCAGAGTGTGAACCCGTGAGTCGAGAAGGCACCGGAGCGAGAATTATCGAGTCCGTGGGATTATTGAGCCCAAGACCCGCCGAGGCGGGGAATTGAACCCTGGTCCAGGGCCGAAACTCAAGCTCCAGGTCTGCCGCCTCTAACCCCTGAGCCACACTTATTGAGGTCATAGCGTTGAGATAGTGGTCAGTCAGGGTTTGAACGTCCGTATCGCCTGTCGGTGGAAGTAGGAGTTTGCACCTGTTAGGGGGTAAAGAGCCTGGGTTGAGTTTTTTCATGTCTCTTTTCCAGACTTTCGGCTTGGAGAGTTGAGCCGGGTTAACTTTAACTTTTTCATTGATGAAGAATGTGATAATACGATGATCTGACCAGTCACAGGGTTGGATGGACTCGAGTAGGATAGAGTCCTCTTTGGAGATGATCAGGTCAAGGATAGAGCCTTTCTCATGGGTCGGGCTGTTGCATATTTGGGTGAGGTTAAGGGCGTCGAGGAAATTTTTAAGACTATTTACCACCGCGTCATTGCGATCGTTCCAGTGGAGGTTAAAGTCACCAAGGTATATTTGGGTGAGCTGCCTTCCGGAATTGGTTGAGATCATATCCATGATTTGTTGGGAAAAGGTGAAGTTGTCCCTGGGAGGGTGGTAAATGCTGTGAAGAGAACATATCGGTTTGCCCTCACTAATAATGTCGAGGCAGATGTATTCCCAGGATGTTGGCAATGGTAGGGAGGTGGAGTTGACTTTCAGAACAGAGATGTTGTTCCTGTAAATGCATGCGATTCCACCACCAATTTTGCCTGATCTGTCGAGCCTGATAATGTGGTAGTTGGGAGGGACTAGAATGTCCATTATAGGTGTCGAAGATTCAGTTAGCAAGGTCCAGCGATAAGAGGAGATCAGCAATGGCGGCGGAATGTTTCGAGGCCGATCTGCAGTTGAGGAGGGTGCATTTGAGACGGGGTGTGTTGAGGTTGGTAGGTGGTTCTAGAGCGAGGGGGACTTTTCTAAGGTTATTGGGGATGGAGGATCTGCTGTTTAGTGTGGGGGGTCTAAGGGGATTTGAGTGTATCGTGGGAATGGTGAGGTGTGGGGTGGTTGTGTCATTTTGGAGTGCTGGGTCATAGGAGCGGAGAAGGGTGAGTGTGTCGAGGTCAGAAGTAGGGTTGTGGGTACGACGAGGGCGGTTGTTGCGATTGCGAGCTGGGATTGAGGTCCGGTTGGGGGAGAGTTGAGTGAGAGAGTTAATCGGAAGGGCGGAGGACAAGTTGGGCTGGGAGGTGTAGTTGTGTGAGGGGTTGCAGGGGCGACGAGGGGGCCGAGGGCAGTTGTTGCGACTATGAACAGGGATTGACGCTCGGTGTAGGGCGTGTTGAGTGAGGGAGTCAGCCGGAGGGGTAGTGGCCAATTTGGGTGGGGGGGTGCATGGGGTGTGTGGAGAGTAGTTCTTTGATGACGTGTATGTCTTCTTTGATCTGGAAGAGAGTGGCCATGATGTTGTCCATCGTGGGGTAGGTGGTGGGGGTGGGTGTGGCAGTCAAAGGTGAATGACTGACCAAGTAAAATCTTTCAATTACACACACACACTTACACTAGCATCTCTCATATTTAAAGTTTATGCACAGTGAGATGAAGTGATTTGTCAATAACTGCACAATTTGCAGTCAGATGCCAAGCTGGATTCAAACTGAGGTCCCCAGACGTCCAGGTGCTGGTCTCCAGAATGTTTAGTTATCGTTTAGTACCTGCAGCAGCCACCGACTGCCAGCATCGGTATCACCCACTGACAAGACGACACCCACATGTCTAGTTAAGAAGGGAATCTGTGAAATCTGCAGTATACTGTGCTTTAGCATCATTGTTGTACAACGTGTTCACAATCACTCACTCTGCCATCTCTCATTTCACAGTCCTCGCTTATTTACTGTCTCAGTCACATTCTCCAATCATTTCTTTCTCCTCTTTTCTCTCCATATTTGGCTTTCTTCTTTTTCACTATTTTCCAGCTCCACAGTTTCTTCCAGCAGTCCCTTCTCTCTCACCGTCATCCTCCTTCCCACCTCCTCCTCTCTTCCCATGATAGACAGGCCACATGGAAGACTAACCTGTGAGAGTTCTGTGGTACTTCCACCAAACATGAGCTGGTGCCAAGTATATCAGTCCCCACAGAGATCAGCTTTTACTTGGATGGAATGAATACTGAAATAGGTCAACTCGGCTTTTGAACCGGCTCTCTCTATATACACACACCAGAGAATCCGCTCTAATTCAGTGCTAGAAATAAAGTGTCTGTAAATGAGCTCAACAATATATTGATATGCCCGCGGCTCCCTCTGTGCTTGGACTCTGCTCTATGTGTGCAGGGGTTCAGCGCTATGGGGCAGATTCACAGAACTAACTTAAGACAAAATCCTAAACTTACTACTTTTGGTATTCACAGAAGTTAGGATTTTGTCTTAAGTGTGTCTTAAGACAGACTTAAGCCAGACTTTAGGATTTTGTCTTAAGTCTGTCTTAAGACAAACTTAAGACAAAATCCTAACTTCTGTGAATATCAAAAGTAGTAAGTTTAGGATTTTGTCTTAAGTTAGTTCTGTGAATCGGGCCCAAAGTATGCAGGTATTCAGAGGTGTCTGTGTTGAAGCTCAGCTCTACAACACGATGGGACCTGTTTGCGTCAGTTTTTCACTCTTTCTGAATGTGCTGCAACTAATTTGATCGCCGCAGGAACTCATTTATGTCTACTGATGTTAATACCGGTCTCAAGACAAATCAACTTTAGTTTTAGGTTCTTTGTGTTTCTCATTCCCAAGCAGTTCTAAACCCTGCATTGGTATGTTCAGCAGCAACACACTAAACACGTGATGCTTTGCCCCGCTGCTGAACCTCTCCTCTATATTGACCTCGTCTTCTAATCCACTCTACTGCACACTTTCTTCCTCACCATCCACAGTTTGTTGTGAATAACATCTTGACAGACAATGCTTTTAGGTCAGTTTGAGATTCATTTTGGCCTACATTTGTAGTGAGGAAATTTAGAAAGAGCAGGGAAGTAGACGCAGAGGGATGGAGACAACAGTAAATAAAGAAGACAAAAGTGAAATGTAAGGAATGGGAAGCGACAAATGGAGAAAATATAAAAAGGGAGGATGACTGAGCAGGAGTAGAGCCAGATGCATTGGGAGAGAGTGACAACGAGTACAGGGTAAGAGGGTAGGAAAGAGGGCAGGTTGAACAGTGCTAAGGCCCAGGTGACGGCCTATGGATGATGCAATAGTAGTCGAAATACACGGCAGCGCATGGAAAGGAAAAAGCGGGCATGGGCAGAAAAGCAAAAGGCAACTAATAAATGTGTTGAATTTAAAGTTCTTTCTCAGCGCACCAAGCTTGAGCTTTCAAATCCACTTTTAATACAGACATAAAAAAAAGGCAAGGGACCTGGACTGCCTCACAGCAGCAAGTGTGTTAACCCACAGGACGACACTTGCAGGTTTGAAATTGCCACAGAGTTGTAGAAGGTGAAGCAGGCACCAGCTGACTACAAAAATGGATCATCAGCCAATATACACTTAAAGTGAGCCTTTAAAATGTATGCATGTCTCCGATCTGGAGCATGCACCCTCCTTCCTTCATCTCAAGGGTTTCCAAGCACCAGCTGTCACTTACAGAGATGGGAAAGATGAACAAGCATTAGACTCCATGACTGCCGAGCTGTCTGGGGCACATCAGGCTGCTGCAGAAAGCTTCGCAGGCGTAGTGCCAGGGCCTGCCCAGGCACAATGCCAAGCTGATCCACCTCTTCAGTCTATTATGAGGCAATGCTCAGGGTCAGCTGTGGTCACTGTCAGCACTGAGAAGCTCTGGGCAGGTGAACAGAATGTGGAGAACTAAAGACTTGTCTACTTGCCTCCCGCTTTGGGAGACCAGGTCAGAGCAGACCACAAGAACATAGAATTGTTACCTTAATGCCTTTGGTATCCTCTTCATCAAACGAGCCAATGTCGAAGGCGTCTGCGGCGTTCACCTCCCCTCGTGGGGGGATGAGCGGAGGTGGATACTGCATGAAATAAGTGGCATTTAAAACACGAGTGATAAGACAAAGGCGAAGAAATCCACTTTCCCATCATGTGCCATTTAATTGCCTCATGCACTGCCTTTGTTGATGTGGTTCACATCCATTTCCACCCCCACTGCTCTATTACTTCTTAAGCCCACTGCTTTAGTACTCAGTCCCCATGAAGACTCTTATTTACATTTGACTTTGACTCCCAAGTTCTGCTAACCTAGGGTGTACATGCCAGCCACATTTGGCTGCCTTGGAGTCACTTTAAACCATGGTTCACCGCCCTCCATGCCTCACTCCTGATACTACCCAGGTGCACCTCTAGAGCATCAGCAGCCAACCTCACCTTCTGTAAGAAGACCATCTGCCAGTCCAGGCCTTGGAAAAATAGCTCCTCTTTCACCTCCTGTGCTCTAAAAAGGCAAGGAGAGAAACGGTCAGGGATACCACAAACAGGAGAAAAAAGAAGAGAAAGATGCAGAGGACAAGGCGGAGAGTGAAGGAAGGTGGGCTAGCAAAAAGAACAGATAAATGAAAAAGAGAAAAGGTGACAGTCATATGGTTGAAGGCCTAAGAAGGAAAACAGCAAGTGATGTCATCCTATTTCTCACAGGGAACTTGAGGTGTTTGTTAGCCACTGCCCAGGGCAGAGGGCCTTTTTGTGATCTCCTGCACTGATCTTATATTTGAAGAGTGCCACCCAAGCCGGGGCACAGTGCAACCAGGCGAGGGGTTGCCTTATGGGCGTTTTATCCCAGATGGAGAGCGTTCGGGCAGTTTGAAGCATGGGGTGTGAGGGAGAAGGACCTGTGCTGCTTTGGACACAAAGTGCATGCAGTATTTGAACATGGCCAGGATCTCAGTAGGTTACAATACAGAGGAAAATAAACAGACTTAAGTTTAGCTGCCCTGCTCTATCACCATTTACACACTTGTATGAAAGAAGGTAACAGAGGACAGCGCTGTCACTTGGGAAAAACATGGAATGAGAGTGAACCATATGAAAGTTACTATATTTAGAAACAGTTCTCCAGTGTTGGTATCTTTCAGATTTCCAAATGGGAATTGGTACCAATGATCATGCTGGGGCTATGAAGACTGAAAATAAGAAACAGCTTGAAGCTCTTCTAGATTAAAAATCTGGTCAGAATTCCGCAATCTAGTGGCTGGCTCTGGAAGTGCTGGATTACAAACTCTTTCCCTGCTCTTGATGGGTGTCAACGAATATGAATGTTGTTAAAATCCAATGGAGATGGATTTGCCTTGTTAAGTCACCATTTACACATCAATCCTAGTTCTTTAAAAGTAGTTGCAAACAATTATGCATACAATTTAAACAATGATTCCAAATTTTTTATATATATATATATATATATATATATATTCACATTATATTAAAACAAATATCTGAACAATAATTCACATTAAATAAAACAAGTAAAGGATTTTAAAACATAAATAATTGTTTTTATGGAATGTTATATGTTTTAATATGAATTCAATGTAATACATTGGTTCGAATACAGGTTTTTGTTATACAAGTTATTTTCAGGGAAGGTTTTGGTTCAATGGTTACTATTTGATTGACGCTAATTCTATTAATTGAAGCACAGAGTCAGGGGGCCATTAAGCGGATGGCCAGCAACAAAACACCGGGATTGGACGGACTGCCCATAGAATTTTATAGCAAATATATGGACTTTCTGGCACCACGTCTCCAAGAGGTGTATAAGGAGGCTAAGACGGCGGGCCGTTTGCCCCAATCAATGCGAGAGGCGCTAGTGATCCCCTTGCTGAAGCCGGGGAGGGAGAGCCACAGTACGGCTTCATGTAGACCATTGTCCATGCTGACTACCGATTATAAAATCTTGAATAACATACTGGCGGCCAGACTGCTACAGCACATGACCGGCCTGATCCACAAGGACCAGTCCGGATTCATCCCTACGTGCAACACGACTACGAATATCAGACGGCTTATAAGACTATTGGATGACACCCATCCGGAGGCACCTAATCCAATGATCCTGTCAATAGACATCGAGAAAGCGTTCGACAGCTTGGAGTGGGAGTATTTATATAACATCATGGGACAACTTGGGCTAGGAGACGGCTATATCCAATGGACGAAAGTGCTCTATGCCTCGGCAGTGGCAAGAGTGCGGTGGGACCGCTCATCTCCCATCAATATCCGGTAGAGCGCAGAACGAGACAAGGGTGCTCTGTGTTCCCCCTCTAGTTCGCGCTAGCGATTGAAACACTTACGGCAGAAGCCCGGACAGGGAAATATTATAGGGGTTTAAACAACAGAGGGACACCACTTTATTTCTTTGTATGCGGATGTCCTGTTATTATTCCTTGAGGACGCAGAAGCGGCGATGGAGGAGGCGGAGAGATCACTAATGCACTTTGGTGAACTCTTGGGACTAAAAGTTAACTGGTCCAAGACCTGCTTATTCCCTGTGAGACGAGGGGAGGCATGTCCTGCCATTCGTCCCTTACTCAACTGGGAGCCCACCTGCCTGAAATACCTAGGGGTATACATATATCATACGGCAGCAGATATGCTGGAAGGAAATGTGGGCCGATGCAGTTGAAGGGTAGCATGGCCTTTTGGGCTACCCTGCCGCTCTCAGTAACGAGCAGAATCTCCCTATAGAAAATGATAGCCCCTACCGCGCCTTCTATATTACTTCTGCACACTACCTGTGTGGATACCCAGTTCCACCTTCCGACAATTGAAATCACAACTGACCTCGTTTATTTGGGGATCATCCGGTAGGAGCAGAGTTGCACTAACAACGCTTACCCGTCCGAAAGACGAAGGGGGCTTAGCGGTCCCAGACTTCGAGCTTTACTATCTAGCTGCCCAGCCGCAACTTTTCACGCAGGAAGTAGCGAGGGTCTTTCGAGGGCCGGAGAATGAGAGAGAAGGGGTACTCCGCGACATATCCTTGCCTAAATAACCCTACAGCAGCGGCTAGCCATTAGTGACTTAACGCTTGAGGAGAAGACGTTCCAACACTGCTGGAATCGCTCCTAACGCCGAGCGGGCGTGCGACATCCTTACGCACCTGAGATTCCTCTGGGGATGATAACGACGCTCTCTCACGGAGGGGATTGGTCGCAATTACAGGTCTGGGAAGACGCGGGCTGCAGGTTCTTGGGGATCTGTATGAGGATGGGGCGCTTTTGCCATTCCAGACACTCCAAGAGAGGTTTGACCTCCCAAGAGGAGGATACTTACTGCATGCTGCGGTCACTAGAGCTATGCAAGCACACTGGAAAGATACACCATGATGGCAGCGGGGACCTATAAGGCAGTCACATGCCTGTACTCTAGAATGCTCCGGGAGAACTTACCACCATTGACGGCGTTGAAGGCCAAATGGGAGGTGGACCTGAATAAGGAGATCCTCGAAGCGGCCTGGGCGCAGATTGTGCGACGGGCACGGAAGAGTACGAGGAACGCACGCTTTCAGCAGATACATTTCTTTATCCCCCACAGGGCCTACTTAACGCCTGGTAAAATCAAGAAATATTTTGGAGCGGACGAGGCAGCATGTCCCAGATGTACTACAGAGGAGGCAGAGCCGGACCATATGATGTGGTCCTGTCCTGCACTGGGGGACTACTGGCGGGCGGTGGGTGACACGCTGAATGCAGTGACAGAGACAATTGCAATTTGATATGGCTACGAGTGTGTTACATTGGTTCCCACATACTCCCAAAAATAGGATCACAAGCAAATTTATTGATATGGGCCTTCTCCTGGCCAAAAGAGAAATCACAAGACTTTGGAAGATGAGATCAGGTCCCACGTACAGAAGATGGCTCAAAGAGCTACTGAAATGGGCTGCTAGCGAAAGCACACTTCGATACCAAATGGCACGCTGGAGACTAGACAAGGCGCTGGACGCAGCAGCTGCGTGGGAAGCATTAGTGCAGGCCTTACGCGACTTCGCATCGCACGATGAAGAGGAAGGGCCTGATGCTGACATCGACACTCCCCAAGACACGCCAGGCACATCACATGATTAGACACTTATTTGTTCCTGATCACATTCACAGATGCAGACTAGGTGGTGAGATTCGGGGGGAGGGATGGGTAGTTGGGGATAGGTTAGGAGTTCAAGGGGGGAGGGAACAAAAGGGGGAGAAAAAATATAAATAAGGAAAAATGGATATGGAAAATTTCTATAAACTGATTACAGCTTGTTGTGGTGCTCTTGCTTCTGTCATTCTCCCACTTAACGCCGCCCGACCACTGGGATGTGGGCTTAATGGCTGTGTACGGAATTGAACAGAGTCCGGCGCCCTGTTGCAGCTAGAGGTAACAGTTCTGTATGGAAGAATTGTGAGACTTGTACTTCTGCAATAAAAAAAAATTTTCAAAAAAAAAAAGAAAAATTGAAGCACAGAGGGGAATTTTGTTTTGTTGTGTGAATTTTCAACACAACAGCTACTCTTCGAATCTGTACACCCTTAGAAGTCAGTTTGACATGTTTAGGTTTATCCATAGCGGTGTCGGCCATTGTTGACCCAGACTGATTTTTACATCTCAATGACCACTCAAATTAGGATTGGTTTGACATAGAGAGCGGATTTCTTTCGAATTGGAAGTTGATTTTTTGTGCTCGAATAGCTGATCAGTGAAACATTAAGGGCCTGGAGTCTTTCGAAGGAATACTGAGATTTTTTCAAGTAAGCAACTTAAGAACTTCAACACCCAAGTCAGTAAATGTTCCCCCAGGGATCTTCAGCTGTGGCTACCTCCATCTCAACCTGAAACAAAACCATTCCGGAAATAGACTTCTTATGTTTCTTGGACTTTTTCCAACCTTAATCTCTTGATATTTCCATTTTAGCCCAATGAACTAACCCCAGTTTGTCTCTAGTGTTTGGGGTTTTAGGTTTAAAATGGGAGCATACATGACAACTTTCTAAATTGTGATTGTTCGTTAGACAGAACATATGAACTGGATGCTTGTTACAGGATGAGGACATACTGGGTTTATGGTAAACCTCAAAGCAGGGTCGGATTGGGATCACAATTTGGCCCGGGCACTGATGAAAAAAGTGGCTCATATTTGCGGGGCGTGGCCCACATTCGCGGGGCGTGGCCCACATTCGCGGCCGTGCCCTTTAATGAAACACACAAGGAATGTAAGTGGGAGGATATTATTCTTGGGAAGGACACGGGGCCAAGGTGACAATGTCCTACAAGGTGAGCACCTGAAAAACAGCCAGGACCCTTTCTCTTACCAAATTATCCCCAGCCCTCCAGCGCAGGAGCATCTGAAAATAGCGATGCCCCTTTCTCCTAAAAAATGATTCCCCAGCCCTCCGACGCCAGAGCACCTGCAAAACAGTGAGGCCCCAAGCTATTTGTAAATTACTCAGCCCCCCCCCCCCCCTCCCCTCAGCCCTCCACTGCCTATGGGCAATAGCGTGGCAGGAGAGGTGCTAAAGCAAAAACCCAGCTTCTGGGCCATCCATGGGGGCGGGGGGGGGGGGTCAGGGAAAGAGGCTGAGGTGAAGATGGTGCGAGTTCCCCACATCACCTGGCCCCCATAGTGAGACCCATTCTTCCTCACCCACTATGCCCTGAATGAGAAGGGCTGTGGGCGAGGTGTTAATGCAAGCACTGTTTCTGGGCTGCTTGGGCCCCAGGGGGGGGCAGAGGTGAAAATGAGTCATAGGCCTGAACATAGGCCCCTGGGAGGCCGGTTCTGGCACACAATCACCCCTCCCCTCCCCAGCCCACCATCAGCATGATTACTTGGCAGGGCAGGGGGTCAAGGAGAGGGCACAGCTGGTAATCGCTGAACGACCCACCACACACCGAAGCGGCTTTCCTATCCCTGTCAGTGCTCTCTGTGGACTAGTAAAGGGAGAAAAAAACTGGCCCACGAAGGGCACTGAGACACCGGCCCTTCAGTTTATGCCCGAGAGCCCGCAGTGCCAATTCACCCCTGCCTCAAAGGTGATGATGGACGGAACGCTGAAACTTTTCAGACACTCACCCCAGTCACAGATCTGGGTTGAATCCATCATCGTTCTTTAGTTCACGTTGCCACCACAGTTCAGACCCAGCTATATGCAAATGAGTCTTGGCCCTGTGCCTCATGGGAAAAGTCCAGCCCGAACTGGGAGCCATTATGAATTTACCTATAGTCGACGTGCAAAGTCAAACATTTTTAAGATTTGATACAATTCCATACCCAGTAACTACATGGCAGGATCATGCACAGCATATGACTTTAGAAGACGTTAACACGGATAAACCTGGGCTTTTCAAAACTTAGGCCGTCAGTCATGTATGGCCAATGTGACACATGACTGACTTCTCAGCCCATCATAAAATTCACTACAGGATTACTGTGCAATGTCTCTTATTGGATTTTCTTATCCTGCATTAGAAAATTGCCACTATTTTTTGTAATCAGAGAAGTCGGAATCAATACATTCTGTGTACCTGGGCCATACTGCGGAGTAGCTGCAGACCAGAGCACTCATGACTGTAGGGCACGCGGCTCTGGAGGTTTGTCTCAAAGCGATTCGTATATGTATGCCCACTAGCGACTAATTATATCTCAGGACAAGCAGAGACAGCAACATATATCAGGAAATAACCAAAATGAAAGAAGGCCCAGAGAGCGGAACACAGACACTCACCCTCTTCCCAGACAGCCCAAGCGCCGGTTGACATCGCGCTGCAGCAGCCCCTCGAGCAGTGTGCGCAGCTCTGGAGAAAACACATCGGGAAGTTCCACCGCCTGCAATGTTTGGAGAAGATGAAGGAGAGGAGGGCAAGCATCAGAGATGAGTCGGTTATAACAGAGGAGAAAAAAAACACTTCTTTCATATCTGTAGCTGCAGTTCTCCAGCATCCACATCTTCCTTGTATTCCTAATCCCAAAACGCCTACTCCGTTATCAGGAGGGATACCAGGACATTTTACTTAAACACTTTAAAGACATCTGTGGCATCAGCTACACTTTACAACTAGGACGACAGGGCTAAAATGTACATCTCTTTCAGATCCTACTGTAATGAAACCACTTTAGCCAGGTTAGGGGCGCCCTTGGCACAGAAGGCTCCTCAGCAAAAAGATACCAAGGGATACAGAAAAGGTCCTATTTAGCAGACGCCCAGGCACCAGCAGCCTCCTTGGCACATACCCAGAGAGCAAGAGCATCCTGGGCCATGGCCCAGCGACAAAGTGCCTCCGTGACACACGCCCAGAGAACACTCAACACAGGCTGCCTTTCAGGCACTGCTGAGCTCGCCTGTCCGGTCAGGCTGTTGGGCACTGTCAGCTGTGCCCATTTGAAAAGACCAGTGTCTGCGTTTTTTTATCAAGTCACTACCCACAGGACAACTGCCCACACACTGGACCTTTTAAGCTGGTCCATTGGGAAGAGCCAGCCAGCCAGAGCAGTTCAATGCTGCTTCCAAGCAACACTTTTCTCCATAATGTAAAACAAGCTGTTGAGAGATGGCTCACCATGATGCTCGAAAGGAAGCACATGGCTTTGAGGCAGGCCTGCAGGTGCACTCTTCAGCTCCTCATTGCATCCTCCCAGGCCCAGAGAATGGACATGGGGTCAGTCAATGAGAAAGCACTCTCTAGTCACTGTTAAATGGGCAACTCTCCTGAAGGCTGCCTTTATCCCTCATTAGGATCATAGCATGTATTTACACCAGGCAATACTCAGTCACTGAAATGCAATAACTGCTTTCAAAGTAGAAACTTCAGCCCTCCTAGCATCTGACGTTTGTGGCCTCAAATGATGGCCAAAACCCCCCCAAAATGACAAAAAGGGAAACATTGGATACTCAAAGATTTTGGAAAGAAAATGAATAAATAACTATGAGTGTTCAGAGATCCTCACAAAAATAAAGGATTTTAAAAAACATTTCAGATTATTCCAAATGACCTTATAAATAGAGTTAGCATCTCACCAACCTCAGACTCTTACAGCAACCAAGTCCTGCTGGAGGAAAGAACTGCAGATTTTAAAACGTGTTTAAGTAAAGAAGACATATTTGATCTACTCCTGATGTGGGAAAGGTATTTTAGGGTTGTGAATCTAGGGAAGATCTCATGCTGGAAAAGTCTTCCAATGCTGGTTATCCAGGCGGATTCGACTGATATCTCGGATGGTGTAAGATGTTACTTCAAGGTGATTACAAGGTTAATAGAAGCGGTGAGTGAGTGACATCCCCACACTGGTTAATAAGCTGCAAGAGGTGTCTCTGGCAGTGTTAAAGTCATCTCACAGTGGTTAAAGTTCTCCCAATGTTCCATTTTGTTTAGAGAAGCAGTCTCAGACTTGCAATAAGTTAATACAGGAAGGAGAACATTTTGGAAAATGAAGTTCCAGCACTTATCAATAGAGGTCTTCGCCAGATACAGTATCAGCATCCTAAGTGTAAAAGAAACCCCAGAGAGTCAGTAAGAAGTCCGTGATGTGGTTGGTAAATCATCGCTTAGCATGCTTTGGCGCTGCATCTTTCAGAGCATTAGTGACACAGACTGCTTTATATTCATGGCTAGAATGGAAAATGTTACTTACCCTGTAAGTATCTGCTCATAGTGTGCAGTGCTGTAGATTCACATTCCTTGCATGCTCCTGCTACCTTGTGGTGGCACTGAACACTACGAGTTATTTTCCTTCGAATAAGCTCCAAGTCACAGGATGCTGTAAGACTCCTCCTTTAGGGTAAGGGCACGGACTCCACCTTAGATTTGTTTTTAACGCAGCGGGTGAGAGTAGACTAATTGCATGTGCCGTGTACATTGTGATTTCTTAACTAATGTCTACTTAGCAGAAAATATGCACTATTACTGCTGGCCTCTGGCGTGGAGGGTGGATTATATTTAAATCTACAACAGAAGCCCAAAGGCAACTTACTTTTTCTATTCATAGCAGGTCGGTTCTGTGAATGCAAAAACTTTTATTGAAACAAGAGTGCAGAAAAGGTGCGATTTAATACCTAAAATCGTTACACAGCTTAAGGTAAAACAAGATTAACCTCCCCTTAAAAGCAAGACCAAATGGACTATGTTCAAGTTCCACGATGCTGCAGGTGGAGTTCTTGGTGGTATTACTCTTTTTAGTCCTTCCATAAAGGCTTTAATCACTGGTACTCTAAATAGAGATAAGTGCGGTCTGTTTTGTAAGTATGCGGATACTGCTGCTAAATGCAATGTATTGGTTGTATAAACTAATCCAGATTGCTGTAAGTGTAAGAGATAACAGATGATGTTTTGTACTGAAGCATCCAAGGGATTGATTTGGTTATTGTTACAATATAACAAAACATTTTCACTTTGCTGCATAACATGCCCCAGTAGTAGGTCTCCTAGCCTCCTTTAGGATATTCATACTGTCTGGTGGTAATTGCAAATAACCAAACTCTAGGACTTCAGGAGCTAGATCGCCAGGTCGAGCTCCTTGGGATATGGATGTCTGATTCCTCCATGCTCTGAGTGAGGAGACTGGAGTTGAGATGCAACTTTTAGTGTGACACTACTGACAGCTCTAGCAGGGTGGTGAACCAAGGTTGGAGTGCCCCTGTGGGAGCTATGAAAATGAGTTTGAGGGATGATTGTCTGGGCTTCTGAACTACCAGCCGAATGAGTGGGAGAGACGGAAAAGTTTAGGCAAATATCCCTGACCGGTTCATCCATAGGGCATTGCCTTTGGAGAGAGGGTGTGGGAACCTGGAGGTGAAGCTTGGGCATTTTGCATTTTGAGCTGTGACGAACAGGTCCATGTGAGGAAATCCCCATTCCTGAAAGTCGGGAAGAATAATTTGAGGATGAAGTTCCCACTGGTGGAATTTTTTTGTTGTTGTGGAATTTTATATAGCGCGATCTCGACCCAAAGAAATCAGGTATCAGAATGCTTTACATGAGCACCAGTTGCATGCAGATGGACACATTCATTTTTGTTAGGCATGGGGAGATTAAGTGATTTGCCCTAAATCACAGGATGGTGAGCGTCCTTGCCGAGACTCGAACCCGGTTCCCCAGCTTTGAAGTCGACTGCTCTAGCCGTAAGGCTACATCCTCTCCACACTGTCTCGGTCTGCTGAGAAGATCTGCAATTTGATTGTCCTAGTTGTAAAGTGTAGCTGATGCCACAGATGTCTTTAAAATGTTTTTTTTTAAGTGTTTTTTATTCCTGGAAGATGTTCTACCAGGAGATACATTTTGTGTTATATGGACCATCTCCAAATAGCTTGTGCTAGGTGTGACAGTTGGAGAGAGTGTCTGTCCCTCCCCCCATCCCCTGCACCCCCCCCTCCGTTTTTGTTGTCTATGCGGACTAAGACAGTTTTGCCTATTAGGTGAGTTTGAAAGGCTTTGAGCGCTAGAAACACTGCTAATAGCTCTAGGGGATTTATATGGAGGCTCTTGTACTTTAGACTCCATAATCCTTGGATTGTGTGACTTTGTAAGTGAGCACCCCAACCAGTGAGCGATACGTCTGCTTTTAGCACCGTCTGTGGAACAGGGTCGAGAAACACCCACCCTTTGGATAACTTTTGTGGGTTCCACCACTGCAGAGAACGATGGGTGCGGCCATCTACCAACACTAGATCGGTCAACTGACCCTGCGACTGGTTCCACTGACTTGCTAAGCATTCTGGAAGGGACGCATGTGAAGTCTTGAGCGTGGAACAATTATAATGCAAGACGCCATCACCCCCAGCAGTTGCAAGAATACTTTTGCTGGCAATGATTGGTTGGGCTGAAATTGAGTGAGAAGGGACTGAATGCTGTGAATCCTGGCTGAATTGAAAGAGGATTGCGATTTGTGAGCGTCTATCGTGGCTACCAGATAAGTTGGTGTGTTCGCATGATTGCAGATGAGACGTCAAAGCATTCACTGTAAACCCTAGTTGGTGAAGTAAGTGAATAGTGGTTTGAGTGTGCTGGAGACACATTTGGTAAGTGCTGGCTTTGATGAGACAGTCCTCCAGGTATGGGAAGACATGGATGTATTGTCTTCTCAGATGTGCTGCGACTACTGCCAGACATTTGGTAAATACCCAGGGAGCAGTGGTGACTCCAAACAGTAGTACTTTGAATTGGTAATGATGACGCGCTACCATGAATCTGAGGAATTTGCGAGGAGCAGGATGAATTGGAAAGTTGGAAATATATGTCTTAAGTCTAAAGTAGACATAAAATCACACTGTTTTAGAAGTGGGAGCACTTGTTGAAGTGTCACCATGTGGTAATACTCTGAAAGTATGTAGAGGTTTAGTTCTCTGAGGTCTAGAATAGGTCTCAAGGAGCCGTCTTTTTTGGGGATGAGAAAGTACTGGGAGTACACGCCTGTCCTTTGAAGTTGTAACAGCACAGGTTCTATGGCTTCTTTGGGCAGGAGAGATTGGACCTCTTGCTTAAGTAGATGTAAATGTTCTAGTGACATTTTGTGCGAACGTGGTGGAATGTTTGGAGGATTGTTGGTAAGCTCCAGGCAATAACCATGTTGGATAATTCCCAACACCCATTTGTCTGTGGTGATAGATTGCCAAATGGGGAGGAATTGTAGAAGACATCTCCCAACAGGTGTTAAATGATCGGGGAAGTGTAGGCAAGTCACTGCTTGTAGGAGGAGGGGGAATTACGTGGTGTGGAACCCTTGCCTTGACGTTTGTTGTTTTTGCCTCTGTATCTTGCTCTAAAGAAGCCCATCGTAAAAGGAAGATTGACTGTTGCCTTTGTAGGAGGCGGCAGTCTTGTCCCTCCAAGGTAAAAGGAGCAACAAAAGGAGCCCCGATTAGAGGGAGACTGCAGAGCTCCCATAGACTTCGCCACTTCTGTCTCTTTTTTCATTTTTTCTAATAGCTTGTCTATTTCAGGCCCGAAGAGATATTTCTTGTCAAAAGGAGTATTTAAAATAGACTGTTGTACTTCGGGTTTGAAACCAGAAATCCTCAACCATGCAGGTCGCCTAATAACACACTAGTGTTGATCTCTCTAGCTGCGGTGTCTGCAGCATCTAAAGCGCATCCAATTGAGGAAATGGATATGAGCTTCCCTTCCTGGACTAAATTCTGGGCTTTTGCTTTGTGCTCATCTGGGAGGTGTTGTAGCAACAGCTCCGTTTTGTCCCAGTGTGCCCTATAATATCTGGCTAATAGGGCCTCGGTGTTGGCAATGCGCCAATGATTTGCTGCTTGGGCAACTACTCGTGTACCGGAGGCATCTAATAGTTTTGACTCTTTGTCTGGAAAGGGGGCATCCCCTGTAGTCCGTGAATTGGCCCGTTTACGGGCATTAGAGACCACCAAGGAGTCTAGTGGTAAATGTCCTTTAATACAGACTGGGTCTGAGGGAGCAGGCTCATATTTTTGATCAATTCTGGGGGTGAGAACGCGAGCACGCACTAGATCTTTAAAGATATCATCGGCATGTCTCATCAGAACTTTAAGCACAGGTAGAGTGTGGCTAGCTCTTTGTGTGCTACTTAGCGTTTCAAATAGGAAATCTTCCTCTAGAGATTCCATGTGTAACTGTACCCCATGATATTCTGCAGCTCTAGCAAGTGATTCTAGATAGCCTACATTGTCGTCAGGAGGGGAAGGCTTTACAGGGTAAAGAGCTGGGTCGTTATCTGAAGGTGAATCCGTGTTCTAATACTTCCAGGGGTCTATCGGTAACATATTGCCCCCCATCTCCATCATCATCATAAGGTGGTGGTGGAGACTTAGTTGGTGTAATCAGTAAATGATGCAAAGGTGGAGAAGTTGGTGGAGGGGAACGTGGTGGAGGAGGGGAGAGGTTAGTACCTCCATTCTTCCTCTTCAAAGGAATATAGTAAGGGGTGTCCTCTGAGGGGATTTAGTAGGAACACGTCCTGCATCTGGATTTATATAAAGTTCCTTCTATTTTGGGTTGATTTGGGTGTTGGGGTGTCGAAAATCAGATTCTGCAGCTTCGGAAGAACAGTTTTAGGTTTCGGCACAGATGATTTTGGTGCCGGAGTAGAATGACTTTTTGGCAGGGAAGGTTTTGGTGCCAAATGAGGCTTCATTTTCAGTGTCAATGATTTCGGCTCTGAAGAGGTTTTCGGCTTAGAACCTAAAGGTTTCGGTGCCAAACTTTGGCCGACTCGATCCCAAGTCGGAAGGCTTAGTGACGTGTTTCGGTGCAGAGCCGGAGGGCGTGGCGTCAGAAACATCTTATCTGTGTTGACTGTGGCCCTAAGGTGGGTTGGGACCAAAGCCTTTGTATCGGCTGAGTTGGAGTTTGGATTAAGGGGCGTTCAGTACTCACGGACGTTGACCTTGTCGCAAGACTTATTTCATCTCGGAGTCCGATTATGGAATGGAGACAAGTTTTTCTTGTTCTTCCGCAGCCCTTTGTGCGTCAAATTTGACCTCGAATCCTTCATCGAAGATGCCGTGCATGTAATCTAAATTTTCACTCTGCATCTCGCAACGTCGAGACCGGCGATCACGGAGTGTTTTCTTTGATCGTAACGATCTGCAAGCATCGCAGTCCTGTTCGTTGTGCTCTGGAGACAAGCACAAGTTGCACACTTCGTGCGAGTCAGTGCATGGATACTTGGCATGGCACAAGGGCAGAATTTGAATGGAGTCTGTTCCATCCACTGCAACATGGACCAACACGTTTAGGCCAGATGGCCTTACCGAATATCTTCAATAGAAATAGAGTTTTTCCTTGACAGATACAATACGCGGTGAAGTGGGATATGCGTTTGAAACAATACTGATGCGGGTAGAGTGGATTGCCCTCTGAGGGGAACCCGAAGAATGGCTTCGAACTAGAGCGCAGAAATACACGTTCGTACCGGGTGGCAGAAAAAAACAATCTAACAATGGAGTCGATGCCCGTACGCACTATCACCGAAAGGAGTGTGCAGGAAAAACAGTGGTTTTGTGTGTTTACTGTCAGGACATGTAAAATACACTCCTGCGTGGCACAGTAATTGAGGCCAAGCCCTAAAGCAGCCTTCTAACTTACACGCCCTAGGTAACTGGTTACCATATACCAGGGACTGACTGGTAAGTTAGCCATTTCCATTTGGGTGCAACCAATTGGACATACCCTTTAAGGTCAAGCACAGGCACTGAGGTCTGGTTTGCAGGTCTAAGTGCACTTGCAGTCAAAAAACCAGCAACATCAGTAGAAAAACTCGAGGACTATACAGACAGAGGCATTTCCTAACAATGTAGATTTGTTTGGTACTCGCTAAGTAACAGAACATTCCTGTGACCGGTTCAGAAGATAGTGGAATAGGACTAAGATACTGAATGAGTGTGATGAAAAAGTAGAGGTTTCTTGGCCCTATTCTGAAACATGGGAAATATCGTAGGAAATCCATAATTTACTGATTCAATATCAAAGCTTTAATTAAAGCTTTTTTGCACTATTTTCTGGTGTCGTTTAATTCCTACAAATCTATATAGGATCTGCGCGTTTAGATAACATAAACTAAGGGCTTGGTGTCAGACGGATTCCAGACACCCCCAAAGGATATGTTAGTCTGAAGACCAGCTAGCTCACAGTGCCATTATTGGCACCTCTTACCAAGGAGCTAACAGTTTCTGGCAACTATCGAACATGACCACTCTGTCCCATCAGGGAATGTGGAAACAGTGCAGTACTTTTCGGTCAGTCCCTCGTGCTCACTTTGTCTCAGTGCTATACATACAATAAACGGTGGGGACATATTCAATAAGTATTTAATGAACCAGCGTCATTCTAGTATAAAATATGTGTGCTGCAACAACCATTAGACAGAAACAGATGAATACGACTATGAGCACCAGCAGAGTAAAACACAGGTAAAATTCAACCATAGTGCTAAGATACTGGATTTATGCAGGCATTTGAATACATGACAGTAACAATGCGTACTCCTACTATGCAAACCCTAACTAGATGTACCTAAGTGTATCTAGCATGTGTGTGGGTATAAAGCCAAAAATCCCCCTAGGATAAACCCAACCCCATTACCTGGTGTGTGAGAACAAAGAACCCTGTCTAGGTCTCGAGATGGACACCACAAGAGGGATGTCAGACCACTGCGTGCCGGAGTGTCTACGCATGCAGGGACCTCAGCTTCTCACGTCAGCATGGAAGTCTTTCTCCTCTGGTTTGCCCAGCGAAGATGTAGTGCTTGTATACCCGAAAGGTACCCTCAGGGGTTCTACCTAGAAGTGTACTATGGGCATGTTGGGCAAGGATGACGATATACAGAGATATTATGCAGAAGATGGTAATCCTGCTGTGATTCTGAGAACCTCAGGCATAATACATGAGGCTAGTTTTCGGAGAAAACCTCACAACAGTCATGTAGCACATAGCTAGGTAAAAGGTCAGAGCCAGACCCGTTATGTAGAACAATGGTAGGACAGATGTAGGTAAAAGGTTGTGTAACTACCTATGCCTATATTGGAGTTCATAACACCGGGAAGAACCATAGGGGTGACTACAGCTCAGAACTTCGAGGAGCATAGGCTCAGTGGCAAGAGATCATTTTTAGAAAAATACATTAACCTATTTCTTTGGTGTCAACTTTGAGGCAAAGTTGGATTGTGAATAAATAACTGACTTAGTGCATCAGGCAATGTCATATGCATGAGATGCAGCAGTCATAGGCAAGTCAGAAATTAACTGCAGAACCCTGGACTGCATAAGAACGAGGCCCCAAGTGCACCTAAAAGGGACCGAGACTTTAAACTGACCATGCCTCTTTGGCTGAAAGACACTCACTGCAGAGCAGGATGAGAAGTCATGAAGTCTCCCGCTCTAAAAGGTTCCTCCAGCGGTGCAAGTGGAATAGGAGAAGTGCTTATAAAGGGAACCACAGAGTTCATTCGAGTAGACTCAGCAAGGTCACTCTCTGCTTCCTAAGTAGCAGAGTTCCTTCTTTCTCGTTAACAAGCTGGTTCTTCAAACCCCTACAAACAATGGCTCAGCCCACTTACCTCCCCGGTCAATAGCTCTGCGGCCTCCTTGTCCTCACCTTCCTAGCCAACAGCTTCACCTTTCTCTCATAGAAAGTAAACCCCTCCTATCACAGTCACTGCTTGGACCGCCCACTTGACCCCACCGCCCACTTGACCCCTCAATAACATAGAATCTGTTCTGCTCGCCCTGCCGCTACTTACCATGGTCAGTGTCATTCGATCAATCTCATGCTTGTCCTTCGTCTTGTGCTGGCGGAAGGGACTGTGCCTGGAGACAAGGAAAGTACAAACAGCCAAATCAAGATCAAAGTAAAATAGGCTGGAGAGGCTTGGCTGCCCCATACTCAGCTCCCCACATCCTCCAGAACCAGAGACCTTCCTGTGCCTTCAGTCATTCAAAGCCCCAGCGGACCAAGGCCGCAGCAACAACAAGTAGAGGTTTCTCTCGCGACCACAGCAACCGAAGCAGGTTTTCCACAGGTTTCTGCTCTACATTAGGAGATGTCCCCGTCCAACAGTAGTCTTTAAACTGTGGGATGGGCCACTACTGGAATGTGAAAAGGCAGAATGTTCTAAACTGAGGCTCCCTCAGCTACAAGTGTCTTGACCCAAAAAGAGTTTAAGCAAATGTACTTTGAGAAGGATACAGCTGAGCGACATGCAATACCTGAAAAACTAAATAGCAAGAGGACCTATTTTGGAAAAACTTTCTTTCGTCTTTAAAAAACTTTGCTCAACTTTCTTTGCCACCTCTGTTCTTCAGCAATACTAGACATTATTATCCGTCTCAGTAGGCCTGAAAGGGTTTCAATTCCCAAATATTAATCATAAGGAACAATATTACTGAGCGTCCTCCTCCATTTCTTGATGGAGACCTCCCCCGGTTTACCTTCCATGTGTTTCTGCTGCTCCCATAGATCTGAAAATTGCAAACCATCCTTTTGGGGTGGAGGGGTTTGGGAGGATTGAATGGTGGGACACTGTGAAAGATCCGCGGTCCCTACCTCGTTGGAAGCGCAGAGTAGGTGGGGAAGCCACACCCCCATCCCGGGAGGAACATCGTCCCATTGTCACCGGGCTCCCTCTCTTCGCCCACAGGATCCGCAAACCCCCGAAGACCCGGAATCAGAACAGGATACCGGAAACAGAACTCCCGCCGACGACCCGGAACCCAAGCAGACCGGAACCGGAAGTACAACCACGGCAGTCAGCCGGGACACTAGAAAAGACGGCAGGAGCGAGGAGACAGTGTTCAGCCCAGCGGACTCGTGGCAGGAGACAGCGAACGGCGCGGAACCCCCGACGGAGAGTGGAAGGAAGGAGGAGAGCGGAGAGGAGGCGGAGGCCGGAGAAGAGAACGAGGAAGAAGACCTGTGGACGGAGGATTGGTGGCGACCTCCGGAGGTGGCGGGAGAGCGGCCGTAACTCGGATGAGAGTTACGGCGGGGCACGTGAGTACACTCTATCCTTCTCCGTGTTTCCCTAGTGTAAATATTGTACCTAACTGTAAGATATTGTATATAGAGCCCCCACGAGCACTCCGCACCAGCCTTAGTACTTAGAAGTAACCTCACGAGCACTGTATTCATAAGTCCCCACACTTATCCCGAACACTCCCATCACAAACCCCTCCTGCTTGCCGAGTGATCCTATCCTTACCTGCCCTTCCCTCCTTCCCCACGTTCATTACCCGGCCATTCACTTACCGGTGACGGTGGTAGTACTCAGCAGTCCTTACTGGACAGGACTAACCCCTATACTCTCTCTTACTTATCTCCGAGGAGACCCATCGACCGGCAGTAACCTGACGACCACAGCCCAGCAGCGGACCACATCCAGGACATCCACATACCATCGAGATTCCCTCCCGGCTGGGAGCTTCTTGACAGAACTATTCTTCCCTACGAACTCTTTATTCCGGACTTTGTATTCACTTTCCATCAATAAATCTTTGACCATAGCACACTACATCCGGCCTCCCCGCTTGTTATTCCGGCCCGCCCACCCCACAGTCTCACAGGTGGTGTCAGAAGTGGGATCAGCCGGAAGCATGGAGGCCGCCGTCAAGCAGCTAGCTGAGAGCCAAGAGCAGCTTGGCAAGATGATGGAACGCTTCCTGAAAACTGCCGAAGATGATCGTGGACAACTCCATGACGTCCTTAAGGGACAGGGGACCGCTCAGGATCAAGCCCTTGAAAAACTAACTACAGTCATGGGGCAACCAAGACCCACAACCTCCTTACCCTCCGTTGTTCTCCAGAAATATGTCTCGGGTGAAGACCCCGATTATTTCTTTACCAACTTTGAGCGTCTGGCTCAAGCCGCAGCATGGCCTGAAGATCGCTGGGGCCACTATCTAGGTCCCCTCTTGACTGGTGAACTGCAGGCAGCATATCAGCAGGCCAATATCCAGGGTCAGACTCCCTACCAGGACATCAAAACATGTATTCTCGAGAGGCTGGGAATAGACGACGAAACCTACAGGGTACGTCTGAGACAGGCGAAAGAGGGACCCCAAGAAACGCCCCGGGCTCTCGCATTCCGAATACAGGACCTGGCAAACAGGTGGTTGAAACCCGCCACAGCCACCAAAGACCAGATTCTCGCAAAAATATATCTGGAACAGTATCTGGCCTCCCTACACCCGGCCACACAAAAATGGGTGAGACAACACGCCCGCCTGACTTTGGACAGTGCAGTGGAGATAGCCAGTGCTTTTAGCAGAGCCCAAGAGTCGCAACGGGTCCGAGAGGAACCACATCCACGAATTCCTCATGGAAGCCACTCTCGTCCCCAAAGACCCCCACTGACGGCCAGAAGACCAGATCCTACTCCCTTGATGCCCTACCCCGTCATGCCTCGTCCTACCCCACCTGGTCCTCAGTGCTATCACTGCGGAGGGTATGGCCACATAGCTCGGGTGTGTCCCCAAAAAGAGGAACCGATGGACATTGGAATGGCCCGAAATTACGTTTGCCTGACTAACGAAGTAACCCCTCCGCCGTTCCGATGTCCCGTGAGAATAGAGGGACACCGGATGATGGCCTTGGCCGACACGGGGTGTAGACATAGCGTTCTCCGACCCCAGGAACTACCCCACCCCATTGGGCCTCTGACCGGAACAGTAGCGATCAAGTGTGTCCACGGAGACACTCGGAGTTACCCGACCGCCCAAGTGCGGGTACAACAACAGGCAGATGGAGGCAGAATGTTAACCGTCGGGTTGGTCCCTAACCTTCCTGAACAAGTCATACTAGGAAGCGACTACAGTGGTCTTCCCCACCTCCTGAAAGACACTACGGACTCCCTAAAGAGGTGGTGGGCAGAGGCCCCGTTTCCCCAGGATTTCCCCGCAGCCGAATCACCCTCAAAACCAGAGAAGTCCAAGAAACAAAAGAAGAGGGAGAAAAGGACCTTTACTGGCGCTTATCCGGCTCAGGTCGAGGCCCATCCTTGGGAAACCGACCGCGAATTCAGAGCCACCCAGCAAGAAGACCCCGTATTGCAGGAAGCCTGGAATCGTGCCCTGGACAATGAGGATCCACTACACGTAGGTCCTTACTGTTTTCGAAAAAATGGCCTCCTCTATAGAAAAGGCGGACCACAGCTACCGGCCCAGTTGGTTATCCCAGGGTTGTTTCGGGACAAAGTCCTATATCTGGCCCACAGTCACTTGCTAGGTGGCCACTTCAGTGACGAAAAGACTGGCCACGCTATCTTGGAAAAGTTCTACTGGCCGGGCGTACACGGTCAAATAAAGCAGTACTGTAGGGAGTGCCCAGTCTGCCAAAAAAACAGTCGTTACCGGCCCCCTCGAGTCCCGCTCCAGCCCCTTCCCCTTATTGATGTGCCTTTTTCCCGAGTTGGGATGGACCTGATAGGACCCATGTTGCCCTCTAGAACGGGGTGTAGATATGCCCTAGTATTGGTAGATTATGCCACCCGGTTCCCAGAGGCCGTCCCGTTGAAACAACCCACTACCCAAAACATCGCCAAGGCTCTTATCTCCATCTTTAGCAGAGTAGGGTTTCCTAGGGAGATCTTAACAGATCAAGGTACGCCTTTTGTGTCCTCCCTCATGCGTCAAGTCTGTGCCCAGCTAGGTATTAAACAGATACGAACCTCGGCGTATCACCCACAGACCGATGGGTTGGTAGAGCGCTATAACGCCACCCTAAAGACCACGCTAAAAAAACTGTTAGGCCTTGAGAGTAAAAGGTGGGAGGAGATGCTTCCTCTAGCTCTTTTCGCGATCCGGTGTAAGGTGCAAAGTAGCACCGGGTATTCACCCTATGAATTATTGTATGGCCGAGCCCCCAGGACACTACTGGACATGGCCCGCGAGGCCTGGGAAGCTGAACCCGACCGAACCCGGCCCCTCCCGGAATATGTGGATAATCTTCGAACCCATTTAACCCAAATCCGAGAAATAGTGAGACAAAACATGGTAGCCGCGCAGGTATCTCAGACCCAACAGTACAACAAGGGAACCAAGGCCCGTACATTTAACGCTGGAGACCTGGTATTGTTGCTTCTACCCTCCTCCGACCATAAACTATTGGGACAGTGGCAGGGCCCCTTTCCTATCCTAAGACAGGTGACCCCTGTTACCTACGAGCTTGATATTGATGCCACCAGAGGGGTCACCCAAATATATCATGTTAACCTATTGAAGAAATGGGTGGGACCCCTCCCTGTAATGACAACCAATCCCTCTCTACCCTTTGAGAGCTGTATCGATCCTGACCTCCCGGAAAAGGACAAACAGAACCTGAGACAGGCCTTGTCCTCTGTACAAACAGTTTTTTCCTCCATGCCCGGGCACTCCACCATTGTGGAACACGCCATTCATACTGAAGCAGGGAAAACAGTGCGACAGAGACCCTATCGGATCCCTGAAGCGCGAAGGGCAGTCATAAAGGATGAAACGACCCAGATGTTAAGGATGGGTATAATCGAACCCTCCTGCAGCAGTTGGAATTCCCCAATCGTTCTCGTCCCTAAACCTGATGGTTCTACTCGTTTCTGTATAGACTTCCGGGAGGTGAATAAAATCTCTGCCTTTGATTCATACCCCCTACCTCGAGTGGACGAGATGGTGGAGCGTATCGGCAAAGCCAAGTACATCAGTACCCTAGACTTGTGCAAAGGGTACTGGCAGATCCCTTTAAAAACGGAGGACAGACCGAAAACGGCCTTCTCAACCCCTGAGGGTCTGTTCCAGTTCAGGGTAATGCCCTTCGGGCTCCACGGGGCCCCGGCTACCTTCCAAAGGGCCATGAACCTGGTCTTACGACCCCATACCAGCTATGCCGGGGCCTACCTCGATGACATAGTCATTCATAGTGACAGCTGGGAACAACACCTTCAACACTTGCAGGCGGTAGTACAATCCCTGGGTAAGCACAGTTTTACCATCAACCCTGCTAAAACCACCTTGGCGGCCCAAAGTGTGAAGTATCTGGGGTATCTATTGGGCGAGGGGGTCATTCGCCCTCAACACAATAAAATACAGGCTATTCACTCCATACCCTTCCCTCATACCAAGAAGGAACTCCGAGCATTCCTCGGGTTGCTGGGGTATTACCGGAGGTTTATCCCCAACTTCTCCCAAATGGCTGCCCCCTTGACCGATCTCTTGAGAAAAGCCTCCAGAACCGAAGAGAAGCTGCAGCAACCCTCTCCCCAATTGCTGAAAGCCTTCGATCTCCTTAAACAGTCCCTGTTGTCTGAACCCGTGTTAGTCAGTCCTGACTATTCCCGTCCCTTTATCCTGCAAACAGACGCCTCCGACCAGGGTTTGGGGGCTGTCCTGTCCCAACAAGATGAAAGAGGGGTCGAAAGACCAATACTGTACCTCAGCCGAAAACTCTTTCCGCGAGAACAAAATTACGCTGTGGTAGAAAAAGAGGCTCTCGCGATTAAGTGGGCAGTAGACAGTCTCCGATACTATCTGGAGGGTCGGGAGTTCCTCCTGTATACGGACCATGCCCCACTGGAGTGGATGTCCCGGAACCGCGGCCACAACGACAGGGTACTCCGGTGGTTCCTGTCCCTACAACCCTTTCGGTTCAAGACACTACACCGGAAGGGACTAGATCAAGGCAATGCAGATTACCTCTCACGTTATCCCACTACTGATACCCCTACTAGTAGGACAGCTAGGGAAAGGGGATGTGAAAGATCCGCGGTCCCTACCTCGTTGGAAGCGCAGAGTAGGTGGGGAAGCCACACCCCCATCCCGGGAGGAACATCGTCCCATTGTCACCGGGCTCCCTCTCTTCGCCCACAGGATCCGCAAACCCCCGAAGACCCGGAATCAGAACAGGATACCGGAAACAGAACTCCCGCCGACGACCCGGAACCCAAGCAGACCGGAACCGGAAGTACAACCACGGCAGTCAGCCGGGACACTAGAAAAGACGGCAGGAGCGAGGAGACAGTGTTCAGCCCAGCGGACTCGTGGCAGGAGACAGCGAACGGCGCGGAACCCCCGACGGAGAGTGGAAGGAAGGAGGAGAGCGGAGAGGAGGCGGAGGCCGGAGAAGAGAACGAGGAAGAAGACCTGTGGACGGAGGATTGGTGGCGACCTCCGGAGGTGGCGGGAGAGCGGCCGTAACTCGGATGAGAGTTACGGCGGGGCACGTGAGTACACTCTATCCTTCTCCGTGTTTCCCTAGTGTAAATATTGTACCTAACTGTAAGATATTGTATATAGAGCCCCCACGAGCACTCCGCACCAGCCTTAGTACTTAGAAGTAACCTCACGAGCACTGTATTCATAAGTCCCCACACTTATCCCGAACACTCCCATCACAAACCCCTCCTGCTTGCCGAGTGATCCTATCCTTACCTGCCCTTCCCTCCTTCCCCACGTTCATTACCCGGCCATTCACTTACCGGTGACGGTGGTAGTACTCAGCAGTCCTTACTGGACAGGACTAACCCCTATACTCTCTCTTACTTATCTCCGAGGAGACCCATCGACCGGCAGTAACCTGACGACCACAGCCCAGCAGCGGACCACATCCAGGACATCCACATACCATCGAGATTCCCTCCCGGCTGGGAGCTTCTTGACAGAACTATTCTTCCCTACGAACTCTTTATTCCGGACTTTGTATTCACTTTCCATCAATAAATCTTTGACCATAGCACACTACATCCGGCCTCCCCGCTTGTTATTCCGGCCCGCCCACCCCACAGTCTCACAGACACGTACTTCTTAAATGTTTTACATTAGGAGTTTTACAAATTCTGCCATTTGAGGCCCACCCAAATTCAAGAGGTAAGCAAGTACACAACATTTGTAGAATGCCACATGTAAGAGCGGGAAGGGATAGGGAGTTCAAAAAGGACCTTATTACGTGTTATGCCACAAACTGCCTAAAGGGACTACTGTCTTCCTTACATGAGGGTTCATTCGCCTCTCTGCCTGCAAGGGACCGCAGTCCTATTTCATAGCAGTAGTAGACTCATTCCCCTGTCTGCCATTAGAAGCAACTTTCCTGCTTTCAGTGCTATAAGCGTTCATTCACCTCTCTGCCGGAAGGGCATCCCTGCTGACAAAAATTGTTTTTAGAGACAGCCTCGCCCATAAATAAACTGCCTGCTTGTGGTGTAAATATAGTCCATAAATTGATGTTGCTGGGAAGAGCGAGTTCTTAGCCCTAATGGTTTGCTGGAAAAGGTCCTATAATCGCAGTACAACCACAGTGCTAGTCAGAAAGTCAACTTACATTTGTGAGTAATCTACACATTAAATTTGACTCTTTCGCTTTTGATTAATTTGACTACTTTTGCTTTATTCACCATTTACGAATATGTAAAGTTACTCAAAGGTGTAGGCTTAAATGTGGGAGTCAAATATACAAATGTAAGTTACTGCAGCCAAAAAGGAGCTGTTGTAAGTCCAGCGCCACACATGGCAAACCACTGATACTGCAGAAAATAATGAAGGCAGGGGCTTACCGTAGAATCCTATAGGAAATAGATAAATTACAATAATGTATTTATAAAATTTTAAAAATATATATAAATTCAAATTAATGGTGAAGAAATATATATTTTAAAATATTTAATGGTTAACGATATTAATAACTTTTAAATTTAAAAATAAATGTAACTTTTTAAAATGTAAATTAATTTAAATGTTATATGTCATTTTTAATACATAATTAAAATAAAAAATGTCTTTAAGTGTGCTTTTTGTTAATAAATATTTACAACTTATTCTGTAATTAATTGAATATATTTAAATTCATATTTAATTTGAAATGTTAATAATGATGTAGCTTTTTATATTGGTATACATTTAAAATTAATACAGTAAGTAATTTTACAAAAGTATTTAACTTAAACATATTTTTACACATTTTTTTCCAGGTTCAAGAAACGTTTTACATATTACTTCAGAAAGATCTCCGCCCAGTGGGTAGATGCACATCCCTCCCAAAGCCCCTCCGTAACTCTCTCATAACCTCTCTGTACTCCTCCCTAAGCCCCACCTATTTTGCAATAAGTACGCCACATTTTTCGACCACTACCCTGGTCCCTACCACATGTACTACTAGGAAGTAAATTTACACGTGTGAAGACCTCCCCATTGTAACGTTTGGAGAGGTGGATGTGATTTACACTCAAGGGTTTGTAAATAGCATTTTGTTGGCCTTTAGTAGTACTCTTGTAGAACTACTAAACACACTTATAAATGTAGATTGTGAACAGGCCATTAATCTTGCATATCATCTGTTCTCTGACCTTGCTCAGGTCCCACACCTCCCCACCCCGGAATCTTAATGCATAGTATAACAATCCATAGAAAAGTATCTGCTCTTCACACTCACCCTCTCAACAGCTTGAAAAGCATGCACCCCAGTGAAAACCAGTCGGCACTGCTGTCGTACGCCACGCCCTTCTGCAGGACCTCCGGAGCCATGTAACCGTGCGTGCCACTGCGGAGAGAGAAGAAAGACGTTAAGCTGTATGAAGGACTTGGTTGGAGCAGTGAATGGTGCGAGGCTGATGGCCGCAGAGGAACACTATGGAATGGTGCATAACTGACGGCTATGGGGAAATGTAAAACAGGTGCAAGAGCAATAGCTTCTGGGGGCTGTCTGGAATGGCCCTGGAGGTCTAGCCACGGAGGAGCTGGACCGAATAGTGGAAGCAGGCTGGTTGTTGGGGAGCAGTGGGGAACGGTGCAGGATCGCAGTCTATGGCAAGTTGTAAGAGAAGGTGGAAGTGCCAAGGACGTGGGGCGCTCCGTGTTGTGGTCCTGGACAGCAGGCTGCAGAGCTGTACGAGGGTGGAGGTGCCATGGATGTGGGGCACTCCAGGCTATGGTCCAGGACAGTTGACTGCAGAGCTGTACGAGAGGGTGCGGAAGGCTTGCTGTGGGAGTGTGTTCCAGTGCAGCCCACTAATATAAAGTTAGGAGGGTGACTGGTACATAGGCAAAATACCCTGATGTGGTAAATGAAGACGCAGTGAAATACTCACACACTGGCATGTGGCTTTTTCTTGGAGAAGTCGCAAGCCAAGCCCAGGTCCGATATCCGCACATGTCCGTGCTCGTCCAAGAGAATATTCGCTGGCTAGACAAGAGCAAAAGAAAGAGGAATCCACTTAGTCAAAGAAACAGTGACAAAAAGAAAGCAAAGAACATTGACTTGCCCCTGCTGAAGAAGATAAAACCCACTCAGTAGCCAGGGACAGGTTTTCACTTCATCAACAAGACAAATCGGACAAGCGAAAGGCTGCATTAACAGGCTCAGCTAACCCAGGAAACCCACAGCAATGCTGGTTAGGAACCTCCCGCACAGTTAGCTCTCTCCAAGGCACAAAATCTTGTCTGGGCGAGTGATAAGTCTCCACTCGAGCCAGAGATACTGTGTGTGTAATGTATGTAAATATATAAGTTGTGATCCTAGGAAGAAAGCATTTCAGCCCTTAACATAGGAGTCATCAACCTGCGATTCAGGATCATTTGTAAGAGCGAGAAGAATCCTTGGAGAAGATTCCTTGTGTTTAGAGACCCAATGTTCCCAGAAGAGGGGAGTCTTCAGAGTCTTTCTGAACTTTAGGGGGGGCAGATCAAGGAACTCTGCACCTCTTTATAACTACACCAAAAGATTCCCTCTCCTTTGTGGTATGACCAGGGGGAGAGACTGGTGAAGTGTCCGGACCACTGGCATCCTGTAGGTCTTCGTACCAATTACCCCCACCATATTGTGGAGCAAATTCATCCATTCTCCAATTACTGCTCTAGTCTGAACCTGAGCCAAAAATGTATTGTCTGTGCGTGGATGCACATCAAAGGCAATGAGTCAGAGTTGGCAGGATTGCCAAAAGGCTGTACCCTGATGGAATTTAAGCATCACCTCAGCCAAGGTCAAGACGGATTCAGCGCGGAGTCAGAGACGACTATAGGTTGTGGTCAATGGACCCGTCCAGAGAGTGGTGCTAAGACCGAAAGCGCTGTGGAGCTGAGGCGGGTTTGAGAGGCACAGACACCGCAGAGGTCAAACTCACCAGTGGGAGTTTGACTGGAAGCCCCTGCAGATCCGAAGGTGCACCAGAGGTAGCTGGAAGTGTGCTGAATATGTGCAGCATGTCCTCCCTCAAGGCCCTGACTTGCTATGGCAGTGCCAACAGGGCCAACAGTGAGAATCCATCAGCACCAGATTCTCTGGAGCAAGACCGAGAGGCTCGCTGACACCCTCTCACCTTCCCTGGAAATCAGGAATGTCAGGAAGGGGCAGATTCATGCGTGGACTTCTTGTGCTTCTATGCTTTTTCCGAGGGCTTCGGCAGTGATGAAGATCTGCCACCAGAGGCCTGCTTTCTGGGGATCTGCCACAGCATTTGTTTGCAACAGTCCTCACAAGGTTTAAGCCCTGTTGTTTTACAAGGGGATATTTCCCTTGCACAGTGTTACATTTTGAGGGAAAAATAATCAGAGGGGAAAGGAGTTGAGCTCTGGATCTATATCTGAAGGCACAGAAAGAAAGAAACTGAGGTAAGTGCACATAGGTGGCATTAATAAGCAGCTCCATCCATCCTTTCGTTAGGTCGTGAGCTCTCAACCACTTCAACAATGAGCTAGCCTCGCCCAACACAGCGCTCCTTCCCCTCGAGCTATGGCTATGCAGAGACAGGGGTGGGGGGGGTGGGGGGGGAGGATTGAGGCCTATTTTGACCTATCCAGAGGATTACTCAGTGACACCACAATCACCAGCCATGAGGCGCCTTCCATTAATACAAGCGCCAACCCCCACCTCACCTCCAGGCACTAAGTACCATCAAAAAAGAGAGTCAGATTGTGCATGTGATCACGAGTACAACAACGCATTCACCTTCAGGTCCCGGTACACCACGAAGCGGTTGTGCATGTGCTCCAGGCCCAGAATGATTTCAGCAGCATAAAATCGCATTTCAACGTCCGTGAAGACGCCGTGCTGGGACAGGTGGTAATGCAGGTCGCCTCCTGAAGGAAGAGAGAAAAGCATGCAATGGTTATTGGAGACAGGACAGTTGACCCAACCCCAACTTACGTAAGTGTAGAATTTAAACCTAGATATTTATGTGCACGAGTACCTGGTAAGCTGCCTAAGGCAGAAAGAAAGGCTGCTGTCGTGCCTTGGTAGGGACCCTTTTGGATGAGGGAGGGATAAGGACAATCGGAGGAAGTGGGCAGAGGAACATTAAACCTGGGTGTTAATGATAACCCGAAGCACCATTAATTGTCCCACTATTACCGGCTGCCCCACACACTATGCACCCCCTTCCTCAGCACCAGACATTGATTTACATTTCCTTCTGCATCCCAGTCCCCAATAACTTTTACTCTTTACCATTCATCAGATCCAAGATGAACGACAACTTGTCCGGCGTATGGAAGGCGTAGGTCATGCACACGATGAACGGGCAATCCTGAAAAGAGGAGATGGGCAGCCGTGAGTGCACAGAAAAGGCAAGGTCTTTCTCCTGCACTGGACAAAGTATACAGCGAAAGGTCCAGGAAGCAGCATTAACCTACATGCAGATGGAACAAGTATTTGGGGCCGAACAGCTTCACTTATATCAAGGTTTGGGCTACACACAATGTCCAGCAAACATATATGGATAACATAAGAGACAATGCAAGAATCAAGACCTCTGGAACACCTTTCCTTCACCAGTCAGAGGAACTTCCTCCACAAGTGAGAACACCGGTCACTCAAGCTGCTTGTGCAAAGAGCCCCAGTGTCGACGAGAAGGGACAGCAAGGCCTCCATGTTCCACTCGCAGGGCGAAGTGCTGTACGCCATCATCTCAACACTGGGACACTCTTCGGCAGAGGTCTCAAGAATCAGCAGTAAGACACGAGTACAACCGTATGCAAGAACTCTGCTGCTTGGCGCAGGTAAAAGAACTCGAAGGATTGTGAGGACTCTGCTGAGGGCACCGGATGTTCTTACTTGCAGATCCAAAGAGGCAGTCAGAGCACACCTGAAACTCTTAGCTTTCCTCAGTAGATCTAACAATGTAAAGCTCTTACTAACTCATTTCATATAAAATTAGATACCATCTAATCACATTGTGAAGCCACTCTTAGCTTCTGATTGTAGACTGCATGCAGGTTATAGCTGCTGGTTCCCCTGGTCACCAGCCTAAAGAATCAACCAGAATGTAACTATTTAATCTACACTCTCCTGGGGCCGAGGCTTCGGGCCAAACGTTAACAAGTTGTCCTCAGTTTGCCAAGTATGGAGAGTCAATAAAAGACCTCTTCTATTGCTGATACTCAATACCCTCGGTTTTATTCCATCATGAGGTGATGATATGGTGCCATAAAAGGTATTTGGTTTCTCTACCTACACATCACTGCATGATTAGCCATCCCCAAAGTGTAAGCAACAGTAAAGCTAGAGGGTAAAACGTCTTATATGAAAAACAAGTTTAAAAAAACGGCATGAAAGAAGCGGTTTTGGTTCCATACATTTGAAAATAAGACTGCAGTCTCTATTTCTGTAATGGTGGCTCCAGCAGACGCTCACAGCTGCATCTTACTCCTTTGCTCCCAGGCACAGCTCACCCTGTGCTGCTGCGTCACTCTTGCTCCTGTCTTCTCCTTGCTGTTTTCCCATTTTTTTTTGTGCCATCTCCTTGCTTTTCCCTCGCTTTCACTGCTTTCTCCCTGGTTTACCCCGTTTTTGGTGCAGCCTTCCCGCGCAACTTCAGACTACCAGCTCACACACACAAACATATACACACACACATCTATCTAAAAATATATATATACTTTTCTGTATTTTTAAAAGGACAATACCATAATGTACGCTTTACTCACCCCTGTGCTGACAAGAGACAGCATGATCCTCTCGTTCAAGGCAAGCGTCTCACCCTGTTTCATCTTAATCCGCTTTTTATCCAGACACTTCATCGCATACCTGAAACAGACACAAAGCAGGAGCCACATCATAGGCAAGCCGTGATTCAGGAGAGGTACAACTAGATATCTTACAGTGACACCTGCTGACCAAGTCTGGGACTGCACCTGAAGAAATGGCTCCTAGGAAGGAGAGCACAGTGCTTCTGTTACAGTGACCCCTGCAGGAGTGAGCTGGCAGTACAGCTGGAGTGACAGCCGCTGGAGTGACAGCCCCTGTAGAGACAAGAGTTGCAGACAATCTGTCCATCTCAAGTGAAAGCGTCAAGAGGGAGAATCAAATACTGCTCTAAGGAGGATCCCTGCTTTACATAGCTGGGAGTGGGTGAAACTCATCTTTCCTTTAGGGCTGCAACTGCTGCATCTGTTCAGAGCTGTTCTCATTTTTTACTGGACAGGTAAAAGCTCAAAACATCTGCAAATTGCCACAAGGCTTACAGGTCAACTGAGTTTGTGAAGTTTCTAGACTCAATTCAACCCGTGCCCAGTGTTTGCAATGCCAAAGCTAGGCAAACCTATATTTTGCACCACCCCGCAGCAAGCTAGCAGATCAGAAACGGTTACTCACCTGTGTTTAGACCGATACGATCAAACACGGAGAAAGGATATATCCCTCATCCAAAGTGTGTAATGTGTGCAAAGACTCGACCGAAAGAGCTGTTCATTATTCCCTATATTCACTACTTATTCAGCCTTTTAAATGTTGGTCAGTATCGGAGGGAGCATTGACTATAGAAATACCCTGTTATTTTGTAAATCTGCTGTTCTGCTATCAGTCGGTTCTGCAAATTGTTAAAACAGTCTTGGAGAATAAGAAACAAATTCATCATTATTCCAAAGGAAATACTGTGCAAAACAGAATAGTCCGATCAGTAATGGTAATTGGGCGAATATGGATCATGAGCTCAGATAGATCATTCAATGATCGACTGATCAACATGTAATGTTTACAAATTATAGCAATTTCGATGACAGCTTGCAAATCTTTCTTTGTTGCACATGAATATGTAATGAAGCCGATTGAAAATATTGTGAAGTATGTTTTTAGTTTATGGTCTAGATTTTATTTAATGCTAACGTTTTATGGGACCGTCCCCTTAATAAATGTTTATTATTCATTAAAAAGAAATATAGCCAGATGTCCTACTTGGCACACAAAAGAATATGAAATGAAGGCACAGTGTGGCAAAAGAGCAACTTGTAAAGCAGACTCAGAGGCCATATGAAGGCCACAGCCAGCTCTTTGAAAAGAAAATAAACAGCTCTGTCGCTCACTTCAGATGCAACTTTATTCCACGCTCCATAGAGACAAGAGAGGAAGAGGAGGCAAAAGGGAAACATTTGCCCCAATGTAGTCCCCATATCCCAAAGACGAATGATCAGTTTGTAGAAAGACAGGCTATCAGAAGAAGTGTCAGTGAAGATCAGTAAGTCCTTTGCTGATAGAAACTTCTTCAACCATGAGTCACATTTACAGAAAGACTCCACAGAAGAAAGCCAGAAGTACGAGTTACTTACCTTTGGTAACGATGTATCTGGTAGAGACGATTCTAGCCGCAGATTACTTAACGTAGAATTATCCCCAGGCATGAGACTGGATCCGGAAAACTTTTTGCCACAGCATCCCTGCGCGCTCGGGGGACGGCACCACGTGACTACGCGCTGACGTCGTCCACGGTCGTGACGTCACCGAAGATACATAAGTCCGGTGCGCCTATGTCCGTTTTCTTCGGAGAACTTTCCCGCGCCACAACGCAGAGCCATCACAACAAAAACTGAGAATACTGGAACAGTGTGCAAAAAAATCAGATAAGAGAAAGGGAAAAAACAAATGGTGTGGAACCGCACCATCCAGAACAGTTCCAGGCACTATGGCACTAAAATCAATTGAAGGAAAGAACAGAGCACAGCTACTGCAGGCAAGCCTGCAAACAAATACGACAGCCTCTCAGGGGGCAGAAAGCATGTGAAAGAGCACAGCAGGCGAAGAAGTCTGCAACCACAGCCCAGAACAGCGAAGGGCATCGAGGCCAGAACGAAAGAGGAACGACAATTCACCCCCAGACAACACCAGCAGGGAGAGACATCTCCTAAAAGAGCTAAGGGTCGAGACCCGGCCAAGGGACCTCAACCGTCAGGACTGCAAAGGGGCCAGAAGAGCAAGCAACGAAAGAAGAGCACGAGCAGACCCCACACTGGAGACCAGGGTACAGGGGCGCAGGAGCACCCATGAAATCATCAACCAAGCACAAGAAGGGAAGAAATGGAGCAAACAACAAGACTAGCATCCCCCTAGGGAGGGAGTAAGAAAAGGCACTCACAGAAAACAACCACCCGGAGGCAGGCGAGTGCAGAAGAAGGGTCCTCGCAGAATGGAGAGGCAGGGCGGGTTGTGAAGGAATCTACGGCTAGAATCATCTCTACCAGATACATCGTTACGGAAGGTAAGTAACTTGTACATCTGATAGAGACTACTAGCCGCAGATTCCTTAACGTAGAATAGATTCCCTAGCCATACCCAAGGGGGAGGAGTGTCTGCGAGAGGACCTCTCTACCCTGGACAAAGCAGGGCTCCAATAGGGGACGAGTCAGAGGGACAGGGAGAATAGCCCAGTCCCCCCAGGAAGAAGAGAACCTGGTCATCACTAAAGAACACAGGACCCATAGAGGGCGCGTGATGACGACAAGAAGAGGCGGCCCAACCCTCATCATGCAGGAGGAAGCAAGGACAAGGCGAAAGGAGGCCAGTGCACCCCAAACCCAGACAAGGAACCAGGGATCTCCACCAGAAGCCCCAGAGGTACAGGCAATGCAGAGGAGTACCGAGGGAGAAGAGCCACCCACAGACTCCAAGGAGAAGTGGCAGAAAGACAGACAAAGCCCTCCACTGGGAAACACACCCAGAGAAAAGGGCAGCAAAGCCTATCACAGCTTGAAGTAAACAGACAAACAGAAAGGCGCCTCAGCAATAAGGCAGGCGGGAGAAGAAGAACGTAATCTCACAAGAGTCCCGCAGAACAAGAAGCAGGAGCGCCAGGGCCCACGCCAAGGCCCCCGGCCACAGAACAGAAGAGCAGGCGGGTGCAGCCAGTCGCTGACAAGCGCGACAAACTAAAACGCCCAGACCACATCGGGCTCAGAACAAGGGCAAGGGCAGAAAAAATCCCGAACGACCCCTGAAAGGGGACCGCTCTGGACAGAATCGAACCACGAAGAAGTGCGATCAGCTAGAAGGCAAGAGGAGAAACAAGTAGGACGGACCAGGCTGTAGACACAGGAAATCATCCCCTCAGAAACACCAGACAGAGGACCAGACCAAACGGCAGACAAAGGGCAAAAACCCCGCAGCACAACACCATAGATGGCCAGGGTGCAGAGTGAGTAGGCCCAATGTTATCCTGTGGAGGATAGGGGGCCTTCGGCTGGTGGCTGCTAGCAGGCAGACCACGCAGCTGTGGGAGCTGAGCTCCGGGTCACTTACACAGGGGAAGTAGGATAGGTCAGTTGCTGCACTTCCAGCGGCACTCGGGCGGCTGGGTGCAGTGTGCTTTTGGGCCTTCGGGCTCCCAATGTATTTCAATGGGAAAGCTGCGAGATGAACAAAGGCTGCAAGCTCGGGTACGAAGATTCTTCAGGTGCATCCACCACTTCGAGAGGTAAGTTGGGAAGTTGAAGGATAGATAGACACACAGGAGTTGGGCTCAGGGGGCCGTGGGGCGCCGGGGTGTCTTTTGGTGTCGGGAAATCTTACCCTCTGATGGTCGCGGTGGGAGGGATCCCCTGTTGTGAGGCTGCAGCCGTCATCAGGAGCGTCAAGGAGGGTCCTTGGGTGCTGGGTTCTTGATAACAGTCGCCGGGGGGAAACCTCGTGGTCTTTGTCTACTCAGGCACGGGCAGGGCTCGGCGGGTGCGGAGTGTGCTGGATTCGAGGTTTCTGGCAGGCACCAAGGGTTGTTGCTGTTTGAGCAGAACCACTACTCATGGGAGTCCCAGTCTTTGGATGAACAAGGCAGTCAGGTCCTCCGGGGTTTTCGGGGTGTTACCGGTAGGGCAAGGACAGGAAGCAATGGGTCCCTGCCTAGGATGAGTACACCTCCTTTCCTGCCACTCTCCAGTGGGAGGGGGGCAGGAGCCTAGCTCTGATTGGTTAGGGCTCCCCATTCTCAAAATGACGAGAGCCCGGAGTTGTGCTTAACTTGCCTCCCCCACCTGAGGGGTGGAGTTGGCAGAGGTTGGCACACCCCCTTTCCTTCCCTTGTTTTTCCCGCCTGTCTTACCACCAGAGTGGGGGTCAGAACCAGTGGGGGCCAGTTGCTGAGTACAGCAAGTGGCCTGGAGAAGCTCACAAAGGTGACATGCCTTTGAGGCGCCCCCTGCCCACCCTGCAACAAGTCTGCTGTGTGGCAGCCTAAGAAGCCTCTCGGGCAGGACGCTGGTTGTAGGTTAGTTTCAGGGGGCATCTCGAAGTTGCCCTCTGTAGTGCACTTTACATTAAATCCCACACTGGCATCAGTGTGGGTTTAGTGTGCTGAGAAGTTTGATACCAAACTTCTCAATCCTAAGTGTAGCCATCATGGTGCTGTGGAGTTCGTGATGACGACCTCCCAGCACCATATACACCTAATGGCCTCACTGCACTTACAGTGCCCAGGAATGGACCTGGGTACTGTAGGGGTACAGGGCTCATGCCCTTGTACCCACACCACTGGCAGAGGGCACCCAGCTAGAGGGGTGACTGAGGTATGCCAGGGCAGTGTGTCGTAGGCATGGGACACAGGGATGTGTGCCATGTCGACTCTTTGCTTTGTTCTGCACAAGGACACTAAGCCTGCAAAGGCAGTTTGTGTGTGTGTCAGGGTACAGGGCCTCTAAGGGCGGCACAATAAGTGCTGCAGCCCTCAGGGGCCTTATCTGGTCACAGTGCCCTGGGTACCTAGGGTACTATTTACCAGGGGCTGACATGTGGCCAGAGATGACAATTGGGTTTTGGTTTCAACACAGTTTTAGGGAAGGAACACAAGCCCTGGGCACCCGATTGGCAGGAGCCCAGGGCACACTCAGTCAAAGCACATCAGCAATTCAGCAAGAAGTGGGGGCATACCATACAAGGAAGATGGCACTTTCTCACAGAAGGACCCCGTCAAAAGGCAGGTCAACAAGACGTTCTCTAATATTTTCTGGAAAAACAGCATCACGTAGCCAAGCATGGTGACGGAGAGCCACAGAAGTGGCCATAGCACGGCCGAGAGCATCGGCAACATCCAAGGCTGCACCAATGTTAGACGGACCGGGAGGGTCGGCCGAGGACAAGGGGAGAGGTCTCCGGGGAGAGCCGTCTCCAGCGATCGTACAGACAAGTAACTTCCCCCCCACAGACGGACACCACACCAGGATAAGGTTCAACGATACTTTATCAGCAATTCTTTAGGTACGGTAGAAGTATACAAGGAGGTCTGGACTCAGGGGTCCCCTCGATTCTGGTCTCTGGACTGGGAAAAGGGTAGCGGGACAGTCTTGTTACCAATAGAGGAAAATAGCTCTCAATCCTCGAGCTCGGCGTTCTAGATGATCGGGCCGCGGCGGAGCCAGCAGGTCCCGAGATGGATGATGGAAGCGACGGTCCGCGGCGGAGCCAGCAGGTCCCGGTGAAGATGGTGGTTACAAACGGTCCGCGGCCACGCCAGCAGGTCCCGACGACGATGAAGGTTACGAAGGTTACGGCAGCGCCAGCAGGCAGGACGAAGGTTCGCAAGGCAGGGCTACGGCAGCGCCAGTAGTCCGACAAGGATGAGTTCTTCACTGCGTCTCTCGACTCCAGGATACAACTGCCTTCCTGCTCTGGAGCTGCCCCAGTTATAGGGCTAGTGCCCTTTGATGTCCGGACCCTCGCACTTGGAGGTTGGGGGGTCCGGGATGAAGGGGTCCAGACACCCAGCAGGGGGGTGGAGCCAGCGCCCGGGGAGGTTGTGGCGAGCGGCACCTGGCGAGGGAGAACCATCGACACCTCTTTCTCCCATTGACCTGCCAAGTAGTCCGCTCACCTCCTGGGTGGATGATGGTGCCAGGATGTCTGAGGCCTAGCCAGGCCCAGGGTTGGGTCGATCGGGGGCCACGCGGCCTCGTGGCGGAGTGTCCAAGATGGCGCCCAGGCTGGACGCGCGGGCCAGTAATGGATCGGGCCCACGAGGTCAATATGTTCAGAAGCAAGGGTCCCGGAGGGGACGGAAAACGTGAAGGGGTGGTGTGTGACACTTGAGGGACCGGGCTGGGGCCTGGTCGGGCAGGGGGGGAGCGGCCCTTCACGTGGCCTGTCCAACACAGGGGCTGACATGTGGCCAGAGATGACAATTGGGTTTTGGTTTCAACACAGTTTTAGGGAAGGAACACAAGCCCTGGGCACCCGATTGGCAGGAGCCCAGGGCACACTCAGTCAAAGCACATCAGCAATTCAGCAAGAAGTGGGGGCATACCATACAAGGAAGATGGCACTTTCTCACAGAAGGACCCCGTCAAAAGGCAGGTCAACAAGACGTTCTCTAATATTTTCTGGAAAAACAGCATCACGTAGCCAAGCATGGTGACGGAGAGCCACAGAAGTGGCCATAGCACGGCCGAGAGCATCGGCAACATCCAAGGCTGCACGAAGAATAAACGTGGCCAACTCCCTACCATCCAACACATGGCCCCGCAGATCAGCACAGGCACCCTCATGGGAGACATGAGAAAGAAGAGACTCCACAGAGTCCCACAGGCCGGAAGTAGCCCTGGTCAACACACACAAAGTGTTAAGTGCCCGCAAGACAGCGCTTTAAGAAGTGAAGACATTACGCCCCCATGAATCCAACCACAGGGCCTCCAGAAACAGAGGAAACAACACCACAGGCAAACACGGCAAGGTATTCCGCAGAAGAGCGCCTTGAGTAGAGAGGTGGAAAGAAAGACAGATGGGGTCGTGCGGAGCAGGACTGTGGCGATGCAGCAGCGCCTGAGGCACCGGATCGCCTGTGGCAGGGCGCCACAGAAGAGAATTATGGAGTGACGCCTCAAAAGGAAGGAACAACTCGGGTCCGCCAAAGCGCTGGTGGAGAACTTCCAAGAGGTTGTCTGTAGGAAATGGAGTGACAGGTTCACCCATCCTTAGAATACCAGCAGCCGTGGAAATAGCCCGGACAAAGGCAACACTGGCCTCAGTAGGGCGCAGCGGAGGAGAAAGTAATTCCTCCTTGGGCGAGGGCTGCAGACTGAGCCGCCCATCCCAAAGTCCAGGGAGGAGCGGCCAGCCCCGGAATAGAGGAGGATCCACAGATGAATAGGGAACCCGAGGGGCCTCAGGTGAAGGAGGAGAGGCAGGTGGAAAAGCCAGCCGCGAGCCACAGAAAGAAGGGTTCAATGATTTAGGCTGTGGGGACGGCGAGGTGCCCTCCCTGGAAGATGCAGGTAAAAAAGCAACAATACGGTGTCCTGTTTCCGGGGAGGAACACACCAATAGACGACAGGTCTCTGGAGAAGAAGGGACCTCAGGAGACGACTCGAGAACCCGACGCAGCTCCGTGGAGTCCGCCATCGGTGCCGGATAGACACCGGCGCCAGAGTGGGCATCCGTGGCGCCGGGTCGACTTCTGCCACCATGTGCTCTCCAGGAGAATGGGGCGGGGTCGACGCCGGAACAGTGAGGGAGCAGTACCGGAAAAGGCACTGGCTCGGCCTCAGACTGGGCAGCCACCCGAGTCGAGCACCGAGAGGGACTGGGGAAAGCACCCATGTCCCAGCCTCCACCCGCAACTCCACCGGACCAACTATGAAAAGGATGGTGGTATTCATGAAAATTAGAACCCTGGAAACTTTATCTTCAAATTTATTGTAAATTTAATTTGAAAATGTATATTCAAATTAGAACCCTGGATACTTTATCCAGGATTCTAATTTTCATAAATACCCCCCCCCCTCCTTTTCTTAGTTGGCTGTAACAACACCTGCAGGAAATCTATTTTCCACAAACTTTATTATGTTGAGTGTTGTATTGCTTATCTCTATCAACAGCCTTGAAAAAGCCATCTACACAGCGAAACACGTGTCGGATGTCTGCATCTACGCTACAACTTCGAATTTCGGCATTTCCATACTGGTATTTGGACTGTATCATATCATCTTTTCCATTGTGTGTTTTTAATTAAATCTAACTGACAACAGGGTAAGTTTACCAACCAACTTGATGCTGTGCTCTGTACTATAGTTTTCGATTTCAAGTGTATAAGGAGAATTATTTTTCCTGTACAGGGTAACACTGGTTAGATGACACAGTGTCAACATTGAGCACGCATAAACCTCAAGAATCGAACGTACAGCAAACCCTTCGGAGGTGCTGACCTTCTCTTTATGAGCACTGCCATTTGGTTCTAGTGTAATGGAATTCATTGCACTGAGTCAGTAGGACACCAGTGGTACACAACAGGATCCAGAGAGCAAACTGCCCGGTAACCACTGACTGCCCCACGACCCAGGAAAAGGCCTCCTACAGATACTGTGAATGTAGGGAAGGTTGAAGGACCCCCTATGTCCAGTACTTCTGTGACATCAATGAGAAGGAAGAAATCCACCCTTGGAAAAACAAGAAAGAAGAAACCACACTTACCAAAGCCTAGAGTATGGCAGTAACCTCTAAATTGTCGGTCTAGGAGAATAAAATAGATTTGCTGCTTGAGGCACAGTGAGGACAGGGCGGCCATGCTGCACACGCTCCAGGACCGCAAGCAAAGCAAATACTGTGGGGTACCTGGTACTGCAAGTCAGCGGGGCCAGCGGGTGGAAGAATAAGGGGATAATAGAAAGAAAAGGAGAGCTTCCTTGTCCAATCACAGAACAAGGACAGGGAGTGACAACAAGAAGTGGTGTGCGGCCTTTCACAGACACGCTTCACTCTAGGTGCACCTGCCTACGTCATCATTCACATGAAGGCACTGGTGAACTCCCAATGCACTGGTACAACCCTGCCCAGCACATTGGCTCTGTCCATTCTACGACGCGCTGTACCATGTATGTCTTTCTTCTCTCTGAAATATAGTCTATGTGTTCAAGAATAGAGACTGAATAATACCCCTGGGTTTGGTGACTAACGTCACACAACTGAAGTACTGCAATAAATGCTATGATGTCCCCCAAAACTAATCAAACATTATCTATCAAACTTGGCCCCGCGTCACTTCATTATAACTTGTAAGTCCCCAAGCCACATTTAGTAAAGCAATCCTTTACTTGAACTTATAAATGCTTGTTTGTTTTGGACTAGTGGCAGACAGACAGATTAATGCTTCACTGACATATGATGTCTGGATGTTGACCCACAGCAGATTCGTAACACTGAAAATCTGGCCTTACTTTGTTTTCACTCGAGAGATAAACAAAATATACTTCTGATAAATTCTACGGAACAACAAGTGAGGAATTCTGTCCTGGCGGTCGCTTCCAGTGACCACCGGGGCTTTAGGTATAAGGGCTGGCAGACCTGGCTGGATGTCATTACTTCCACCATAATTTCTCTGGGATTACATTATCTTCCTGCCATCCCACTGACAAACCATTACCTCGACCTTCTACCTCCAAAGCCATAACTTCCATCCCCTAATCCTTAAACCTTAAAATGTCAATATCCTTTTCTTCTTCCCCATCATGTTTGCACTACCCTAAATTTATTTACATAAATTCAAAAGTGAATACTAAAATTAAATTACATTCACTGAAAAAGTAACCGTAACTCTAGGTCGAATATGAAATACTTACATATATTACTAACATGCCTTGACAAAGCCAATAGGTTTTTGGTGGCCTTAAGCCTTTTGGCTTTGCGAACGCTTGTTTTGTTTTGCCATGGTTTTTGCAAAACTCTTTTGATGTGGAAGCTGCCAAGTCAACATTTTTTGGTCTCAAGAAGCACACATTGCCACAGACGTCCCAGATCATTAGAGAAAGGTGAAATCAGCAAACAGCTTAACTGTGCTGGCCTACTATCAATGGAAGAAAAGGACTTGTTGAAAGACCCTAGAAGTAAATACATTGTGCATATAATTTAAGAAAATACAAATATTTAAAAATGTGTCTACTTAAATGAAACTAAAATGTTAAATATTTAGCTACTTAATAATGATGTTATTTCAACTAATCTGAGATACAGGAAAGACAACAGACCCAAAACCTAAACTGTCGTACTTAATTACTTACTTTTAAACACATTATGCACTAAAAAGTCAAGTTAATGACATGTCTCGCTAATGGCAGCTGACGTAATGGTACAGGTCAGCCTGTAATGGTAATTTTAAAAAATGGTGCAGAAGAGGTGGATGCCACACTTTGGGCTGAGAGTCAACAACTGGCTGCCACAATACAATAAGGCTTAAAATAAGATGAAGAATACTCTACATTTTCCCAGTGTCCGCTTTGCGGCAGCCGTAGACCTCTCCGAATCCTCCTCTGCCAATGATCCGGTGCACGCTGAAGTCATTCATGGTCAACTGATTGGCAAGGAAATGGAGGGAAAAAAAGAACGGTAAGCGTGAAAATATATCTATGTATGGACACTGCTAAAGAAAGCACAGAACTAACAAAGGAACTGCGTGCACGCCGTACAAGGGTGAAGAAGGGGCTGGTGGGGTGGGAGGCATGTACCGATACTAGAGAGTAGAAGATGGTGGGGGTCTCTGCACAGGGGCCAGTAGAGGGAGAGTGATGGACTAATAGTAAAGCAAGTAGAGGCGGGGTACACTGCTCTTGGGTCGGTGGGGTGGGAGAGCAGAGAGAGAAGGGGGATCCACTTAGAAACGTGCTTTCATCCAGAAATACCTACACATGGATGAGGCGTTTCTTGGAAATGCAGAACTTCAGATCCTTTTAAAGTGAAAGTTGGTTGGAGCTTTCACAATCCAGGTGGAGAGGAAGTGCAAGAGCACGGCTACCGTGCAGCAGGGGGAAAGTTGCCTACCCTACAAGTCACAATAAGGATGTGAAAGGCCTACTCTGTTCTTAAGTATCCCGAAGGAACCTCCCCCTCCCTTAAACACCTACCAGTGGTGGTGCAGCAAGGAAAGGAACCTGTGAGTGCAGGGCCCAGGAAAACAAGCACACCATGCAAGTGCAGGAGCCTTTCACGCACTGCAACACGCAAACTAGCTGGAGAGGGAAACTGGCGAATTCTGATTATGTACAAAGGTTGGCTTACAAAGTTATCCGATTACATCTAGAACATCGACTAGAGGCTTGTGGAAGTGGAAGGTGCCGAGTGAGGCCATATCGTGTAAGGGAAACCCAAGAAGGGCAACCCACGTCTGGGGAAAGGATGACGTGCCAAAGGAGCTACATATACAGGAGCCAGACAAGAGGACCATGAGGAAAGCCACGGCAGTACGTTATCACTCACATGAATGTTCAGCTCTGTGTTCTTCCACTGGCAAAACCGCGTGAACTTCTCACTGCAAAGAAAGCGGAGAGATTAACTGAGCGGACAGGGAGACAGAGAGATGGGAAGGGAATGAGGGAAGTAGTAGGAGGCAGTGAGGAAAGGGACAAGAAGATGGAAAGATGGAGAACTAAAGGAGAAGAGAGGGCTGCACTGAGTGGAAGAGAGAGACACAAAGAGATGGAGCGAGCAAAGATGGGATAATAAATGAGGGCGTAAAAAAAAGGATATGGACAACAAAATAGGTTGTGAGAGAAAGAGTATTGAAAACTGGTAGAGCTGCAGCAAGAATTACTTTAAGGAGATATTTTTTCGTCTCAATGAAGTACCGCAAGGGTAGTTCACAAGTACATCTTAGGGTTTAGCAGGACCAGCTGCTCGTCTACCTGTGCAGGGTGGAGACTACACTTTGGAGTTCATAGCAGGCGCACACTGAACCCAATTGTATTCTTATAATTCCCCAGTTGACAAAATGAAGACATGACTAACAGCTTTAGTGCCCAGAGGAATAGAACACATACCCCATCCGTAAACGGCCCACGTCGTATTCTACCTCAAAAGTGATTCTTCACTTAAATTCTCACCTTTCAATAAACTTCTGGAACACCTCCCCTTCCAGGCACTGGCAAATCTCTTCAATGTAAGGCTGAAACAAGAAAGAGAGGGGTCAGAGTAAACCATTGATAGTCTGTGTGAGGAGTCCAAACCTCAGTTTCAACTTCTAGGGAGGGAAAGCAAAAGCGGCTGTCTTTAAGACCCAGAAACCTCCTTCTTTAAGGCAGGGAGTCTGCCCCCCTAGATGCAGGGCAGAACACAGGCTCATACAGCGGTGGACAGCATATGGTTTGAAACTCTTAGTAATGGTTTGACATTCCACTGTCCCAATCCTACCACTCTGAAGTGCACTTGTCGATTTTTGGAAACAGAGACTCCCTTCAAGAATTACCGACTATCTGGTTATTGCCCATGACCCACAGTATCATACTTGGACATTTTATTACTAGGGCGGATAAGCCAACCAAACTTCAAACAAAAGAAGGGATTGAAGCAAAACTCAGTTTTACCCTACGAAGCAGGGCACCGCCACAAGAAAAGGGTCACTGTCTCGACCTAATATGCTAAAGTGCTTAGGTTAAAGCTGATTAGCATAGACCCTATGGCCTGGTCAGACCCCACTCTCTGGTCACCTTCTCACTTCCCGGGAAGAGAGACTGTCTCCATCTAAAAGTTGTGGAGTCAAACACCTTCGAAGAAAATACTTCTATCAAAACCTGCGACAGATGCCCTTTTAAACTTGATGAACAATTTTGCATCAGGCAGGATGACCCGAACAAGGGATCCGTATTGATCGATTAACTTGAGTGAGTGATCAGGGTCTGACTCATTGCCCCCGTCCCACGCCCCTTTTCCAAAGGAAGGCCCTCTTCTCCATCTTGGTTAACCCCAGGTCTGGGGGAGGGGGGGGATCAACCATCTACGTGGGAAACTGGAAACAAAGCAGCGGAAGTTTAGGGTAATAGAGGACGACGACAACTTAAAGGGATACTCCGAATATACAAAAAGAAGCTATTCTCAAGGGCAAAAACCAGTTCCTTAATAAAGTGCTAGCAATAAACCTGAAGAGCGTTTAGAGACACTGAAGCTCTCGTGCTACGACCGCGAACAGGGACCAGGGCTGGGGAACAATAAAATGGGAAAAGTTTTAGCCCCTTGTGTTACCAAAATATGAATAGTTCATCTTCATAAACATAACATAACGTGTATTTGTAAAGCACACGTCCACCCGGAGGCATCTTGGCGCTGAATAACAGATGTTTGTTACCCAACTCAATGGTACTCATTTTATCGACCTCAGATGGATAAAAGGCTGAGTGCACCCGCCGGAATTTGAATCTGTGACCATGAGGTGAAACACAGGACCCCGCAGTGGATGCATTAGTCCACTGAGCCACTAGACCCGGACATCAGGCGAGGGTTCTTCTGATGCCTTCATCAAAAAGGCGATCCAAGATCAAGACACTTTCCAGATCTTCTGCCCCGCAGCCGACCTGCCCAGTTCTGTCAAATATCACTGTGAATGTGTTACTTTGTAGCTTCATAGCTTTCTGGAATGAAAACAAAGGCTCGCCATGGGACTGAAACCGAACCGGCGGCATGACTTGTAATGTAAGGTAAGGTAAAGGGCATTTGTAGAGCGCACTGTTACTCCAGAAGTGCCCAGGCGCTCTGCACCTCAAATGTTAACTGGCTCAGAGACCTAACCATTAAATTGCTTTTAAAAAAAACACGTTTTAATTTTCTTCCGGAACTGGGACGTGGCTGAGATGTCCAGAGTCTCAAGGGGGAGTTTGTTCCATGCTGGTGGCCCAAGAATGAGAAGGACCGGCCACCAGTTCCGGACCGCCGGAGCCCAAGGGATTTTGGCCAGCAAAAAGGGTAGCTGAACAAAGGAGCATAGATGGACGATAGAAGCAGATCCTTGCTCAGCGGCATCACACCGGTGTGATGGAGGGTCCTTTGTACGCATAATACGGTCATAAAAGGATCCTCTCCCTAATAAGGAGCCAGTGCAACACCCTTAGATGTGGGGACGCGTGTTCAGTGGAAGGCCTAGAAGAGTACATGCTGCTGCATTTTGGACCAGCTGCAATGTATTGGTCAGATAGTCCTGAATGCCTAAGTACGGTGCATGCCAGTAGACAAACCTAGACATTATGAAAGCCTGAACTACCGCTTTCCAAGCTGAGAAAGTCAAAAACTTTGTTGGCACATGGAACAGACCAGAGGGATTCCCCACCACTGCATTAACTGGAGGTGGAAAAGAGCAGGGCACGGGTCGGGGGTACACATGGGTGGACGGCGTTTTTAGGAAATTGGCTATATATACTACACCAAAATCAGGTACAGTGTGTATAGAGTCCGGGTGACCCCAGAGGTAGCCAGAGGTTAAAGTTAGATAGAACTTTACTCTCTATTTGTGGTAGAGTGGTTGAGCAGTAAGGCTGTATCAGAGGACAGTGTTAAGCATTTGATGTACACACTCAGTCAGCAAAAGGTTTCACACACTCTAGAACTGAACTCTAGGCCAATTGTTTTTGTATAAAAAAAATATACTGTTTCATGTTAGAACCAAGCCAGCCTGGCACAGGTAAGCATTACATACTTTCCAGTAATAAGTTGCTGAATATAAAACAGTTTGAAAATGCACTAGAAATTGTACTTTGTTTGATTTACGGGGGATGCAGTAGGTTGCAACACTTAGCAAATCCAGTACATTGAAATGAATGGGCTTTTCCAGTAAACTACAGGTAAGTTACTTTTTACGTTACTTTTCTAACTCAGTGCTGGATACCTGGATTCAGCACTGGGACATTTCCAGCAAACGGGTAAGTAAATACGTTTTGGTTATTTGTGCGATTTTTAAAGAATATTTTTAGATTTCAAAACTCCACACTTGGAAACTTTTTGGAAGAAAATTGTCAATGTTATCCTATGGAGGAAAAACAGGTTATCGTTCCACAGGTCAGTTATAGACTGTGGGAGTTAAGGTTCTGGGGTTAGACTCAGGGGTCGCCCAGGGTCAGTGATGCACTCTTGTTACACCCTCAGCGGCACTAGGGCGGCTGGGTGCAGAGTGTTGAGGCCCAATGTGATCCAATGGGGGATAGGGGACCTCCGGTTGTTGGCTGCTGGCAAGAAGACCACTGGGTTGTGGGAGCAAAGCTCCAAGGGTTTAGGTCAGGGCAAATGGGGAAACAAAGTAGTACAAAAGGTTCACCCTCAGTGGCACTGGGGCAGCCGGGTGCAGGGTGCCCTGTTGTTTTCAATGGAGAGCCTCCGGTTTGCAAAAGCACTGCATGCAGGGAGACAAAGGACTTCTGGGTGCGACCACCACTTCGAGAGGTAAGTTGGGAAGTTAAGGGTTGGTGAGGCAATGTCAGTTTGGGCACACAAGGCCATGGGGCGTTGGGTGTAGGGGTGCCTTTTGAGGTCGGATCTTCTTACCAGCTCCAGGTCAGGGGGGCCTTCTGGATTTAGGCTGCAGGCGTCGGCTGGAGGCTTGAGGCAGATCAGGAGTCGCCGGATCTCGGGTCAGGTTCGCCGGGTTGACCTCCTCGTGGTGTTTTTCCACTCTAGCTCAGGCTGGGTTCGGCGGGTGCAGAGTAGGCTAGATTTGCGGTCTCTCGCTGCTGCCAGAGGTTGCAGTTGAACAAATCAGATGTTCACGGGGGAAGCAGTCTTTGGAAGTGAAGGCAGGCAGGCCCTCCGGGGTTTTCAAGGTTGCTTGCTGCATGACACATCCGGGATTTCGCAGGAGCAGGTTCGAGGGGAGACAGGTCGGTAGGGCTGGGGCTCAGTCAGTGGATGTCTTCCTCTTGTTAGCTGGCTGCACGGCTGTTCAGTCCTTCTTTTCTTTTTGTCGTTTCTGGATCTGAGGAAGCAAGTTTAGGGTGCCTTCTAAATACTAGATTTAGGGGCGTTACAGGTAGGTGAAGGGCAGGGACCAATGGGTCCCTTCCCTGGGGTGGCCACACCCCCTATCGTGCCACCCTCCAGTGGGAGGGGGGCAGGAGCCTGTCCCTGGTTGGCTGGGCCCCCCATCCTCAAGATGATGGGGACTCAGACTTGTGCTTCACCTCGCCTCCCCCACCTGAGGTGGAGTTGGCAGAGGTGAAAACACCTCTTTCCCTCACTTGTTTTTCCCGCCGGTTCTCCCGCCCAAAGTTGTGGGTAGAACCAGTGGGGACCAGTTGCTGAAAGCAGCAAATGGTCTGAAGAGGCTCACAAAGGTGGCATGCCTTTGAAGCTTCCCCTTCATGAACCCTGCCCATCCCGCGGGAGGATTGGCACCTCGTCCCAGAATGTGCATTGTTTCAGGCCCCCGAGAGCAGCAGGCTCTCGACCCAGGGGTCCAGAAACATGTCTGTTGGTGGCAGCCTAAGCAGCCACTCAGTCGGGTTACTAGACGTTGGTCGAGTTTCAGGGGGCATCTCAAAAATGCCCTCTGTTGTGCATTTTACAATAAATTCAACAGTGGCATCAGTGTGGGTTTAATGTGCTGAGAAGTTTGATACTAAACTTCCCTGTCTTCAATGTAGGCATTATGGTGCTGTGGAGTTCGTAATGACAAACTCCCAGCACCATATACTCTTAATGGCAGCACTGCACTTAGTGCCCAAGAATGGCCTTGGGCACTGTAGACGTACAGGGCTCATGCACCTGTACCCTCACCACAGATATAGTGCACCCTGCCAGAGGGGTGACTGACCTATGCCAGGGCAGTGGTTTGTGGGAATGGCACACAGGGATGTGTGCTATGTCGGCTCTTCACTTTGTTCTGCACCAAGACACGCAGCCTGCAAAGGCATTGTGTGAGTAGAAAGTTACAGGACCTCTAATGGTGGCACAATAAGTGCTGCTGCCCTTAGAGGCCTTCTCTTGTCACAGTGCCCTGGATACCTGTGGTACCATTTACCAGGGGCTGACATGTGGCCAGAGATGCCAATTGGGTTTAGGCTTCAATGCCATTTTAGGGAAGGAACATAGGCCCTGCGTACCTGATTAGCAGGAGCCCAGGGCACACTCCGTCAAAGATCATCAGCAATTCAGCAAAACTGGGGGAAAGAGGGCCCTTTCTCACAGGCGTCCACCCTATTTTTTCACAGGGTGGACACCGTCCCCTGCCAAGAAGTTGGGCCTCACTGAAAAAGATGCCGAATTCGTCCCGATGTAATTTCCATATTCCAGGACACTTTCAGCAGTACCTAAAGGTTGTCATCTGCTTTCGATCCGTAACAACGTGCAGGGGGGTCGGGACGGGGCTCTCTTATTTCTGACTCCTACTGGGCCCATAGCAAAGGTCTAATCAGAGGGGTCATCAGGCCTCCTTTTGTTGAAGTCTCCTGGCTGGCAGCAGTCGGGAGCCTCACACCTAGAAGCAAAGGCAGCAGAGGGGAAACAAAGGCTCACACCTTGTTAGCACTTCACACATACTTACGAGAGGCAGCTTTTCACTTTGTTCAGGCTCTGTTTGGGAGATATGCATGCACTGTAAGATGTCAAATGTGTTGATCTTTCCCAGTATTTGCACAAAACCAATAGCAGTTCTTTAACCTCATCGCTGCGGCGGTAATTTTCACGCTACGCGGCTTTTTTCAAAAAGCCGCGTTAAGATGACGAGCTCAGCTCGTCATCCGCACACGCCCCCCGTGGCTGATGACGAGCTGTCATCAGCATCGAAGGGGTTAAAAGACCATTTGCTTGTTAATGAGGCTTTGTTGTTTTTTCACCCCTTCTTAGAGCTCCTGCATCTCCAGTTTGCCTATTGCTGGAAGAATTAGTTCCCCCGACCCACCTCACCCTCCCCCAAAAATTCTTAGCCCTTTGAGCCCAATGAGCTTGGCGCACCTGCTCCTTGTATACGTGCAGTGATACAGGAGCTCTGCAGTTCACGACTTGAGGAGTTTGCTAGTCTGGACTAGATGTTTGTAATGCACTTCCATGGGATGGAACCTCATGAGACATTTTTCAGAAGCAGTTCCCTGTCCGGCCAGCAGGTGGCAGAAGACACAAGTATGTGAGTGACTGGCAGCAGTAACGCGTGGGCTACAGCACTGCTTGTGAGATGCTGCGATCACACCTGTGCACAGTTGTGGTGCTTTCACACCTCTGTACAGCTGTGGTTCTCGTTTCCTTTCACCCCACGGCACGGCTGTGGTGTGTGCTTTCTTTCACCCCACTGCAGAGTGCACAGCTGTGGTGCGTGCCTCCTTTCACCATAGTGCACAGATGTGGTGCGTGCTTTCTTTCACCCCCTGCACAGTGCACAGCTGTGGTGCGTGCTTCCTTTCAGCCCACTGCACAGCTGTGGTGCGTGCTTCCTTTCACCATAGTGTACAGCTGTGGTGCGTGCTTCCTTTCACCCCACTACACAGCTGTGGAGCGTGCTTCCTTTCACCATAGTGCACAGCTGTGGTTTGCGCTTCCTTTCACCCCCTGCACAGTGCACAGCTGTGGTGCGTGCTTCCTTTCACCATAGTGCACAGCTGTGGTGCGTGCTTTCTTTAAACATAATGCACAGCTGTGGTGCGTGCTTCCTTTCACCCCACTGCAGTTGTGGTGGGTGCTTCCTTTTACCCCACTGCACACAGCTGTGGTGCGTGCTTCCTTCACCCCACTGCACTGTGCACAGCTGTGGTGCGTGCTTCTTTTAGACCAGTGCACAGTTGCGGTGTGTGCTTTCTTTTACCCCCACTGCACAGTGCACAGCTGTGGTGTGCGCTTTCTTTCAACCCACTGCACTGTACACAGCTGTGGTGCGTGCTTCCTTCACCCCACTGCACTGTACACAGCTGGGGTGTGCGCTTTCTTTCAACCCACTGCACACAGCTGTGGTGCGTGCTTCCTTCACCCCACTGCACGTGCCCGGCTCCGAGCCGCCCCCTCCATCACTCCCACATGGTTCTCTCTCGCTTTCTGTTTAATAAACAGATTTCACACACAGATGCCCGGGCTCTGATGTTAGCATTTGTGACCTCACTGGGCCTTGCAGCCTTCCTTACAAGGCGCGGTCCCCTCCGCGCGGGACGAGGGACAGACTCACAGCCACAAGCTGGGTTATTTAGCATTAATAAAGCGCCCTGACGGAAGCAGCAAGGCGCTGAGCGACTGACATACAACTCACAACCCCAGCAGACCCTGACATGTACCCCTTGGCTGGAAGCCGAGTTTCCGGGACTCTGGGAAGCGGAAGGATGACGAGTCCAGGGGCCGCAGGAGGAAAGAAATCCCGGAGCTTGGCAGGCTGCAGTGAGGGCCCCTGGCCTGTTCCGAGGGCCACAGAGGAGGACTTTACCTCGGATAATCCAGGGGCCTGGGACCCACACTCTGGGGTCCAGGAAGCATATGAAGAGATCCCAGACCCCTGGAGGTGGGGTGCTCTCCCTCCAGACATCCCCTCAGAGAGGCGGCTGCAGCTGGGGCCCCTGCGCTGGAGGTGTGGGGGGGGGGGGGCTCTCTCCAGACACCCCCTCAGAGAGCCCCCTCAGAGAGGCGGCTGCAGCTGGGGCCCCTGCGCGTGGGGTAAAGAGGCCTCTTGGAAGCAGAGAGGCCGCTTCCATTGCAAGCGGAGGTTGAACGATGCCAGTGACATCACATGAACCAGGATCGGATCAAGGGGGGATTCTGCAGCCAACAGCACAATAACAAGCACTGTCACCGCCAAGACCTGGGCTCCAGTGTGCACTCACAACCAAAGGCCAAGCCAAGGCTCCGCCCACTTCTAAGAATAAAATCAGTAGCCATGGTCCTGGCTAGGCTAGTGCAGCCTGCGTGGAGGTCGTGGCGAGGGTAACTAGGCATGCGCGCGTGTGTGTGTGTGTGTGTGTGTATGTATGTATGTGTGTATATGTATGTGTGTATATGTATGTGTGTGTGTATGTGAGTGTATGTATGTGAGTATGTATGTGTGTATGTATGTGAGTGTGTGTATGTATGAGTGTATGTGAGTGTATGTATGTGAGTGTATGTATGTGAGTATGTATGTCAGTGTGTGTGTGTGTGTGTGTGTATGTATGCGTGTCGAGAGTCTTGTCTTCGTCTGTCAGATGCCTTCTGACAGTGATGAGTTTTTGGATATGGAGGAAGTATTACTCAACATTCATTTTGAGTTTTTTAGGCGCGGTTTCGATTTTCTTATTGATGTGCGACACTTTGTCACAGTTGAAGTGGGTTCACAAGGTCAACACTGTGATGAGCCGCGGGTAGCGGTCAAGTGGGTTTGCAGAAATCACAGCAAGTTTTATCCCAGAGTCATGTCTTTCTCAAGATGCCTTCTGGCGGTGATGAGTTTTGGATGGATCACAGACAAGCACCAGGCACTGGTGCTGGACAGGAAGTCAGAAGGCCCGCTGGACCCCACCTGCTGTCGTCCTTTGTGTTCCAGGCAGACCCAACATCAGTTGTGTGTCGCTTGCGCACATATGGGCTCCACCTCTCAATGTGTGCAGAAGGGCTGCAAGAGGCTGCACATACATGTTAAAAACCGGAGCACTCCTCATCTGAGCAGACACGCAGAAAGACCTCCCCAGAGAGAGGATGTGGAGCACACTCAGGAGCAGGGGTGTCCCAAGGAGGAGGCGGTGCTCCATAGCGTGGGCACGACTCTCAGGAGCACGCATCTCCCAAGGAGGAGGCGGTGCTCCCTAGTGTGGACGCGGCACTCAGGAACAGGGGTCTCCCAAGGAGGAGACAGTGATCCTTAGTGTGAACGCGGCTCTCAGGAACAGGGGTCTCCCAAGGAGGAGACGGTGATCCATAGTGTGGACGCGGCACTCAGGAACAGGGGTCTCCCAAGGAGGAGGCGGTGATCCATAGTGTGGACGCAGAACTCAGGAACAGGGATCTCCCAAGGAGGAGGCGGTGCTCCATAGCGTGGGCACGACTCTCAGGAGCACGCATCTCCCAAGGAGGAGGCGGTGCTCCCTAGTGTGGACGCGGCACTCAGGAACAGGGGTCTCCCAAGGAGGAGACAGTGATCCTTAGTGTGAACGCGGCTCTCAGGAACAGGGGTCTCCCAAGGAGGAGGCGGTGATCCATAGTGTGGACGCGGCACTCAGGAACAGGGGTCCCCCAAGGAGGAGACAGTGATCCATAGTGTGGACGCGGCTCTCAGGAGCAGGGGTCTCCCAAGGAGGAGGCGGTGATCCATAGTGTGGACGCGGCACTCAGGAACAGGGGTCTCCCAAGGAGCAGGCGGTGATCCATAGTGTGGACGCAGAACTCAGGAACAGGGATCTCCCAAGGAGGAGGCGGTGCTCCATAGCGTGGGCACGACTCTCAGGAGCACGCATCTCCCAAGGAGGAGGCGGTGCTCCCTAGTGTGGACGCGGCACTCAGGAACAGGGGTCTCCCAAGGAGGAGACAGTGATCCTTAGTGTGAACGCGGCTCTCAGGAACAGGGGTCTCCCAAGGAGGAGGCGGTGATCCATAGTGTGGACGCGGCACTCAGGAACAGGGGTCTCCCAAGGAGGAGGCGGTGATCCATAGTGTGGACGCGGCACTCAGGAACAGGGGTCCCCCAAGGAGGAGACAGTGATCCATAGTGTGGACGCGGCACTCAGGAACAGGGGTCTCCCAAGGAGGAGGCGGTGATCCATAGTGTGGACGCGGCACTCAGGAACAGGGGTCCCCCAAGGAGGAGACAGTGATCCATAGTGTGGACGCGGCTCTCAGGAGCAGGGGTCTCCCAAGGAGGAGGCGGTGATCCATAGTGTGGACGCGGCACTCAGGAACAGGGGTCTCCCAAGGAGGAGGCGGTGATCCATAGTGTGGACGCGGCACTCAGGAACAGGGGTCTCCCAAGGAGGAGGCGGTGATCCATAGTGTGGACGCGGCACTCAGGAACAGGGGTCCCCCAAGGAGGAGACAGTGATCCATAGTGTGGACGCGGCTCTCAGAAGCAGGGGTCTCCCAAGGAGGAGGCGGTGATCCATAGTGTGGACGCGGCACTCAGGAACAGGGGTCCCCCAAGGAGGAGACAGTGATCCTTAGTGTGAACGTGGCTCTCAGGAACAGGGGTTTCCCACAACGAGACAGTGATCCTTCGTGTGAACGCTGCTCTCAGGAGCAGGGGTCTCCCAAGGAGGAGACGGTGATCCATAGTGTGGACGCAGCACTCAGGAACAGGGGTCCCCCAAGGAGGAGACAGTGATCCTTAGTGTGAACGTGGCTCTCAGGAACAGGGGTTTCCCACAACGAGACAGTGATCCCTAGTGTGAACGCTGCTCTCAGGAGCAGGGGTCTCCCAAGGAGGAGGCGGTGATCCATAGTGTGGACGCGGGTCTCAGGAGCAGGGATCTCCCAAGGAGGAGAAGGTGCTCCATAGTGTCGAAGCAACTCTCAGGAGCAGGGGGTCTCCCAAGGAGGAGGCGGTGCTCCCTAGTGCAAAGAGGCACTCGGGAACAGGGGTCTCCCAAGGAGGAGGCGGTGATCCATAGTGTGGACGCGGCACTCCGGAACAGGGGTCCCCCAAGGGGGAGACAGTGATCCTTAGTGTGAACGCGGCTCTCAGGAACAGGGGTCTCCCAAGGAGGAGGCGGTGATCCATAGTGTGGACGCGGCACTCAGGAACAGGGGTCCCCCAAGGAGGAGACAGTGATCCATAGTGTGGACGCGGCTCTCAGGAGCAGGGGTCTCCCAAGGAGGAGGCGGTGATCCATAGTGTGGACGCGGCACTCAGGAACAGGGGTCTCCCAAGGAGCAGGCGGTGATCCATAGTGTGGACGCAGAACTCAGGAACAGGGATCTCCCAAGGAGGAGGCGGTGCTCCATAGCGTGGGCACGACTCTCAGGAGCACGCATCTCCCAAGGAGGAGGCGGTGCTCCCTAGTGTGGACGCGGCACTCAGGAACAGGGGTCTCCCAAGGAGGAGACAGTGATCCTTAGTGTGAACGCGGCTCTCAGGAACAGGGGTCTCCCAAGGAGGAGGCGGTGATCCATAGTGTGGACGCGGCACTCAGGAACAGGGGTCTCCCAAGGAGGAGGCGGTGATCCATAGTGTGGACGCGGCACTCAGGAACAGGGGTCCCCCAAGGAGGAGACAGTGATCCATAGTGTGGACGCGGCACTCAGGAACAGGGGTCTCCCAAGGAGGAGGCGGTGATCCATAGTGTGGACGCGGCACTCAGGAACAGGGGTCCCCCAAGGAGGAGACAGTGATCCATAGTGTGGACGCGGCTCTCAGGAGCAGGGGTCTCCCAAGGAGGAGGCGGTGATCCATAGTGTGGACGCGGCACTCAGGAACAGGGGTCTCCCAAGGAGGAGGCGGTGATCCATAGTGTGGACGCGGCACTCAGGAACAGGGGTCTCCCAAGGAGGAGGCGGTGATCCATAGTGTGGACGCGGCACTCAGGAACAGGGGTCCCCCAAGGAGGAGACAGTGATCCATAGTGTGGACGCGGCTCTCAGAAGCAGGGGTCTCCCAAGGAGGAGGCGGTGATCCATAGTGTGGACGCGGCACTCAGGAACAGGGGTCCCCCAAGGAGGAGACAGTGATCCTTAGTGTGAACGTGGCTCTCAGGAACAGGGGTTTCCCACAACGAGACAGTGATCCTTCGTGTGAACGCTGCTCTCAGGAGCAGGGGTCTCCCAAGGAGGAGACGGTGATCCATAGTGTGGACGCAGCACTCAGGAACAGGGGTCCCCCAAGGAGGAGACAGTGATCCTTAGTGTGAACGTGGCTCTCAGGAACAGGGGTTTCCCACAACGAGACAGTGATCCCTAGTGTGAACGCTGCTCTCAGGAGCAGGGGTCTCCCAAGGAGGAGGCGGTGATCCATAGTGTGGACGCGGGTCTCAGGAGCAGGGATCTCCCAAGGAGGAGAAGGTGCTCCATAGTGTCGAAGCAACTCTCAGGAGCAGGGGGTCTCCCAAGGAGGAGGCGGTGCTCCCTAGTGCAAAGAGGCACTCGGGAACAGGGGTCTCCCAAGGAGGAGGCGGTGATCCATAGTGTGGACGCGGCACTCCGGAACAGGGGTCCCCCAAGGGGGAGACAGTGATCCTTAGTGTGAACGTGGCTCTCAGGAACAGGGGTTTCCCACAACGAGAGTGATCCTTAGTGTGAACGCTGCTCTCAGGAGCAGGGGGTCTCCCAAGGAGGAGGCGGTGCTCCCTAGTGTCAAAGAGGCACCCGGGAACAGGGGTCTCCCAAGGAGGAGGCGGTGATCCATAGTGTGGACGCGGGTCTCAGGAGCAGGGATCTCCCAAGGAGGAGTAGGTGCTCCATAGTGTGGACGCGGGTCTCAGGAGCAGGGATCTCCCAAGGAGGAGGCGGTGATCCATAGTGTGGACGCGGGTCTCAGGAGCAGGGATCTCCCAAGGAGGAGTAGGTGCTCCATAGTGTGGATGCGGGTCTCAGGAGCAGGGATCTCCCAAGGAGGAGGCGGTGCTCCATAGTGTGGACGCGGGTCTCAGGAGCAGGGATCTCCCAAGGAGGAGAAGGTGCTCCATAGTGTGGACGCGGGTCTCAGGAGCAGGGATCTCCCAAGGAGGAGGCGGTGCTCCATAGTGTGGACGCGGGTCTCAGGAACAGGGGTCTCCCAAAGAGGAGGCGGTGATCCATAGTGTGGATGCGGGTCTCAGGAGCAGGGATCTCCCAAGGAGGAGGCGGTGCTCCATAGTGTGGACGTGGGTCTCAGGAACAGGGGTCTCCCAAAGAGGAGGCGGTGATCCATAGTGTGGATGCGGGTCTCAGGAGCAGGGATCTCCCAAGGAGGAGGCGGTGCTCCATAGTGTGGACGCGGGTCTCAGGAGCAGGGATCTCCCAAGGAGGAGAAGGTGCTCCATAGTGTGGACGCGGGTCTCAGGAGCAGGGATCTCCCAAGGAGGAGGCGGTGCTCCATAGTGTGGACGCGGGTCTCAGGAACAGGGGTCTCCCAAAGAGGAGGCGGTGATCCATAGTGTCAAAGAGACACTCGGGAACAGGGGTCTCCCAAGGAGGAGGCGGTGATCCATAGTGTGGATGCGGGTCTCAGGAGCAGGGATCTCCCAAGGAGGAGGCGGTGCTCCATAGTGTGGACGTGGGTCTCAGGAACAGGGGTCTCCCAAAGAGGAGGCGGTGATCCGTAGTGTTGAAGCACCTGTCAGGTCCAACAGATGGTGAAGGGCATCCAGGGCTGAAGCACCATCGGCTCCAAGCACAGAAGACCATGTTGCAGCTTGGCAAAAGTCTTGAATCAGTGTGTTGGCCAGAAACGCAATTGTTGCTCCTTTTTTCCTTGTTGAGTGAGCATGAGCTGCGCCTTGTAACAGTTGCCCACTTGTTTGTGGCATAGTTGTATGGGTTGTGCAATGGTATTTTTGGTAACTGGTCGTCTCAAAAAACTTCTTGCGAAGGAAACAAAGAGTTGCTTTGTCTTTCTGCACTCCTTTGTTCTTTCTATATAGTGCATCACCGCCCTCCTGGCGTCCATTGTTTTACCATGCTCTCTCTGTGCTTGTGGTCAGGTTTTGGAAAAAACTAGGTATTTGGGTTGTTTGGTTGATGTGGAACCGAGACACCACCTTTGGCATGAAGTGTGGGTCTGTTCTTATTACAATCCTATCATTGTGTATCTGCAGGTAGGGCTCTTGAAGTGTTAGCGCCTGCAACTCACTTATTCTTCGTAGTTATGTGATAGCCACTAAGAAGGCTGTCTTTAGTGTGAGGATGTGCACTGTAGCCTTGTGCATCGGCTTGAATGGAGCCTTCATCAATTGGGTCAGCACTACGTTGAGGTTCCATGCTGGTGATGGCATTCTGCTTGGAGGTGCGATTCTCTTTGCCCCTTCTAGGAATCTTTTTACTACTTGTGAGGTGAAGAAACTTTTCCCCGTTTCTCCTTTTGTGTAAGCCACAATCGCCGCTAAGTGTACCCTTAGGGATGTGTAGCTTAGTTTCCTTTGCAGTAGGGGAGTTAAATATTTCAGTACTGTTGACTCTCCTGCGATCTTTCTTTGCAATTTCTAATGCACCATTCTGAGAATCTCTTCCACTTTGCTACGTAGCATTTCCTTGTGGTAGGCCTTCTTGCCTCACTGAGCACGGTCATTGAGCTCGCCGGTAGCTTGAGGTGTGCGAACTCTAGTTCTTCAGGAGCCATGCCGCCAGGCTGAGGCTCTCTGGCACTGGGTGCAGCACCCTCCCGTTCTGCATTGCTAACAGGTCCCTTCGTCTTGGGAATCGGTGTGCTGGTGCTTGCGCCATCTCCACAATTTGTGAGAACCAGAACTGTCTGGCCCACTGAGGTGCTATTAGTATCAGTAACATGTTGCTGATCCTGCATTTGTTGAGTACCCTGTGTATCAGTGGTATCGGGGGAAAGCATATGCAAATGTCTTTGATCAATTTATCCATAGCGCATTCCCTTGTGACCGATGGTCTGGTTGTCTGGATGCGAAGTGCTGGCATTTTGCATTTTGGTGTGTTGCAAATAAGTCTATTTGTGGTGTACCCCACTTCCGGAATACTTTCTGTAATTCCTGTTGGTTGATCTCCCATTCGTGGGATGCTGACATCTGTCTGCTGAGTCTGTCTACTTCCACATTGTTCTTCCCTGGGAGATGTATTGCTAGTAGGTCTACCCTCAGTGGAATGGTCCATGTCCATATCTCCTGTGCTAGCCCTGATACCGCCACTGGCTGTGTTCCTCCTTGTTTGTTGATGTAGAACATGGTCATGTTGTCTGTTTGGCCCAACACCCTGTTTCAGTACAGCTCCTTCTGAAATGCTTTTAAGGCTAGGAACACTGTTTTTAGTTCCAGGTAATTGATGTGCTTGACTGCATCCTGTTGCGACCATAGCCCCCTCACCTTGAGCTTGTTCATTTGCGCGCCCCACCCCAGCTGGGAGGCGTCCGTCGTGGTGGTCTCTGTTGGAGTTGGTTGTGTGTATGGTTTCCCCTGTGATATGTTTTGTTTGTTCCACCACACTATTTCCTGATGCACTGCGTGTGTGACAACCCCTAGATCTTCCCAACTCCCTGCTGCCTGTGACCATTGCTGCTGTATCCATTCCTGCATTGGTCTCATGTGCAGTCGAATATTTTGGAGTAGGTGAATGCATGATACCATCATTCCCATCAGCTTGCTCACCGTCCTCACTGTCAGAACTTCAGTATCGCCAATGTTCTCTTCCTGTTGGGGAACACTTTGGCCTGTATGGTGTCGATCTCTGCCCCTAAGAATATCTTGATTTGCTCTCGTTCTGTTGACGATTTCTCCCAATGGCTCGAGAAACCCAGTTGTGTTAGCGTTAGTATGACCTGCTGGATGTGTAGTTTGCATTGGCTGTACGAACTTGCCTTTACAAGCCAGTCGTCGAGATAGGGGTATACGTGTATTCCTTGCCTTCGTAGGTGTGCTGCGACAGCTGCTAGACATTTTGTAAACACCCGTGGTGCGGATTTTTAGTCCGAATGCCAGTACTGTGACCTAGTAGTGGCTTTGGTTGATCACAAACCTTAGAAGGCACTTGTGTTTGTGGTTGACGGGGATGTGTAAGTACGCGTTCTTTAAATCTATAGTAGCCATGAAGTGCCCTTGTTGTATTTGTGGTATTACCTCTTGTAGGGAAGTCATCTTGAAACTTTGAGTTTTTATGAATTTGTTTAGGAACCTTAGATCCAGGATAGGTCTTAGGGTTTCGTCCATCTTTGACACCAGGAAGTTCGTTGAGTAAACCCTTGTTTTTTTTGGTTTTTCTGCACCACCTCTATTGCCTCCTTGCTGAGCAGTTCTTGCGCCTCTAGTTGAAAGAGCGAGAGCTCCTTCGCTGAGTGTGCCTTGCTTCTTGGTTTTCTGTTAGGAGGTTGTTTTTCTAACTCTATACAGTATCCGTATTATATGATGCTTTGTATCCATTTGTCCGATGTGACCTTCCTCTGTTCCTGGATGAAGTCTTTTATTCTTTTATTCATCCCCCTAAGTGTTCGAGGTATTGTGATTATGGCCGTGAAACCGAGACACATGTATTCTTTTTTTGTCCTGCCTACCAAAATCCAAGGAAGTACTGGCTCGAGCCGCTCTGCAATAATATTGGCTTCCGGCAGTGTGAGCACGCGCTCAGAGTACTGAAAACGGATACCGCGGGACCAATTGTATTTGCTGTCTCGCACTTTCTGGCTGCTATGTGGCGCATTCGAAGAGTTTTAATGGGCCAAGTTTAACCCTGGCCTGCGTGCCTAAAGATCCATTGTGCGTGGTATTCTTCCTTTTTTTTAATCCACGAATCTACAATCTCTGTCGCGTTCTTAAATGTTTTTATCCATTGTTTTAAACTTTATTAGAAATGTGACAATTAATTGCTATGAGAATGTTTGGTTGTGAATTATAAATCTGTGCTTTTAAGGTATTTTTTACAAGAAATAAAGATTTTATGATGATGGTTTGTTGTTAAACGCTCGGCTGCAGTTTTTCTTTGTCTTTCTGCCCACCCCGAGGTGTTGCTAGGGTGGGGGTCTGTTTCCTGGTGAAGTCACTTGGATGAGGGCTGTTGGCCTCCCCTTCGTGTTTGCCCTCCTCCGTTTCTGCGCCCTCAAAAGTACTGTCCCTGGGGATGGTACTGCCAGTGGTGCTGCTGCTGTCCCTGCTGCTGCTGACCCTGGTTGTTCCCTTGGTAGCCATGCTGGAACGTCAGGTGTGATGTGGTAGGCACGTTGCCTCCTCTACCACCTGGCCTTCTCGAGGGTGTGCCCCTTCTCATCCCTCTGACCTGCAGCACTCCCAAGGACCTTGCTGTCTCGTTGTCCTTCTTGAGCTGCGTCAACTTGTCGTCCACTGGTGTGCCGAACAAGTTGCTCTCCGTTAAAAGATGTATTTAGGATGCTGCTTTGCACCTCTGGCTTGAATCTCGAAATTCTGAGCCATGCGTGTCTTCTCTCGGTCACACCTATCATCATTAGACTGCTCGATGTTTCTGCAGCATCCAATTCTGATTTTAGGCATACTCTCCATGCTTTTGCCTTCTTCTACCAGGTGAGCTGCTCTTTGTTGGTACTGGTCTGGTAGATGCTTTAGGAGCTGGCCCACTCCATCTCAGTGTTGGTATGCGTGCCTGTTGATCAGGGTGTTGGAGTTTACGATGCGCCAATGGATTGCCGCATTTCTCTCCACCTTTCTCCCTGTGAGATCCATCCTCCTACTCTCCTTGTCTGGAAGTGGTCGGGCATTAGTGGGCACATCGGCCCTCTTCCTAGCCATTGTTGTAATTAGGGAGTCGGATTGTACTGACCCTTGGATGTATGCAGGTTCCTTTGAAGAATGTTTATACTTCTTCTCCGTTCTTGGAGTCACAGCATTGCATACTGCTGGTTCCTTAAAGGTCTCTCTTCTTGATCCAGCACACTAGAGAGCATGGGTAGGAATTGGCTCCTAGTTTGTTGAGGCAGTAGTCTCCTGGAGAAAACATGCCTTGAGCTTCTCTTCCATTTTGACTCCATACGTCTGTGCAGCCTTTTAGATGACCATCTTGTAGATCCCTATGTCGTTTGGCAGCGATGGCCTCGAAGGTTAAGTATCTACCCCTTCTTCTGTTGCTTCTGTGTCGAAATCTTGCCATTCAAGGTCTTGTGCCTCCGCGGACGTTGAGTCCCGGTAGGATTGCAGATCTTCGTTGCCTTCTCCCTCGAAATAATAGTCTTCGTCCCCCCAGTTCCTCGACTGGTTTGAGCTTTATCGGCGGTTTGGCGTCCTTGTAGGCTCTTTCGACTTCGAGCGCCGGTTTTGGCGGGATGGTGCATTGGCTCATCTTCTCGTCGAAGTCCCTTTTCCGCTGCTGGATGCTCGCTATTTCGGCCTTGAGCCTCCTCTTCTTCCTCTCCATCTCGGCGGCATGTTCAGCGTTGAGGGGTGGAGCGCCTCTCTTCGGGGCCGTCGACGTCGGCCCTTCCTTTCTCGGCGCCGAGGTGTCCTTTTCGAGGGCAACCTTAGACGATCTTGGTTTTTCTAGGGCTTTCGCCAATTGGGAGTCCTTTTCGAAGGATCCGCTCTGCTGACTGTCCTTGGTTACAGTTGCCTTCGTTGAGTGTTTGGGCAGCAATGCTCCCTTCGATGACTTAGCTTCACTTCTACGAGTATCGCTCAGGGCTTTAGTTTCACCCTTTCGAGTGCCGCTCAAGTGTTTAGGGGTCGACGGCTCCCTTACCTCCTTTGATGTCTTCTTATGGACCTCGACGACTGTGCAGTCCTCTGGTCCTTCAGCGATGTTGTCCTCTTCTCCACTGGAGAGGCCCAAGTCTCGGAGCGATGGAGGTGGTCCCTGCCCCTGCATGTCGTAGTTCTCGGGCTCTCCCTTACTCTGGGGGTCTTGGGTGTAAACGCTGAGCACGCCTTGCAGTGTTTGCTGCTGTGATCGAGCGGCAGGCAGAGGTTGCAGACTGGATGCTGATCCTTCTGGGCATATTTGTGATGGCAATTGGTGCAAAACATGAACAGTATTTTGTCCATCCCTGCGCTCAGGGAGCCCCCTGCGAGCGCATTCTCAGTAGAACATCGAGATCTTGGTCATAAAGCTTCTCCCTCATCGTCCTGGTTACCTAACCTGTAATCTGGTGTAGCTGAAACCTTGATTTTTGTCGCTTTTCTATGATTTTTCTTGATTCCTCCTCCAAAAACTCTGGAACTCTTCGGCAGTTATCCAGACCCAACGGCGGAAAAAAGAATCTGAAGATGGCGACCAAAGGTTGGAGCTTCCGGAGGAAGCACGCCGACGTCACGAAGGACACCAAATGGTAGTATGTCGACGCCCATCTGGGCCACGAAAACAAAAAAAAAGAGAAAAAAAGACTACAATTCCGGATCCAACCACTAGATGACGGAATAATGAACAGCATAGTGAATCCAGAAAGATTCACACTGCAAAACTACGCTATATAAACAAAAGCTACTGATTTAAAATAACAATAAAATCAATGCTGAGATCTGAGGTGGGGGTAAGCAGTGCTGGGTGTGGGGAGACGGCAATACAACATTAAATGAGGGCACAGTACTGCAATTCATGCATTAATTAAGCAAATGAAAAAATGAACAGTGGTCTTGGAGGAGTGTGAGGGCCTGCGAGCAGTATTGTGGGAGGGGTGAGGGGGAGGCACGGGGAGATTAAGGAACGGCAAGCAAATGAAGCCAACCAAAGTTTAATTGCACAAGTAAATAGAACACTAAACGAGCAAAGAGGCAGGCCGACCAAAAAAAGTGTATAAATAACCTGATGAGTAAGAACACATGTAACAGGGGCAGTCCTCGTGGCAGGATACAAAATTCCAAAAGGAGAGACTACTAAGTGTAGTCACCAATGAAAAGCCAGCATTTCTAAAAGGCAGCAAAAGGAACCAATGAAAAAAGATGGGCGTTTTGAAGCCCAAATCCTAGATACAGCCTGTCTCGAAGAGACAGCACATGCGCTGCCTAGGTGAGACCTAAAAATGGGATAGATCTCAGGTAGTTAATGAAAAACTAAAATGTTACAGATGTGACATTACGTCCCACTTAGCAAATAGTAGAGTTTAAACGGACTCCGCTCCATGATGGGAACTTAGTGTCGAGTCGCGATGAGAAGGCCTCGATGTCCGAAGAGTAGTAAAAACTCCGGTGATTCCGGCTCCGAGAGACGGAAGAACTCGAGACCGTACGCAAACAATACCGACGTAAAGAACCCAAAGCCTTTTGGCCGTAAAAAGTGATGTTTATTCGGTTCCGACGGAGAGACGTCGAGACCGCATCCGAACCCAATGGCGGAAAAAAACAATCTGGGGATGGAGCCGATGCCCATGCGCACTGTAGTCCAGGGGAGGAGCCACCCATCTCAGGATACTTCGAAGACTCTTCCAGGACAACAATGTGCGATCATCCGGACCCAACACTAGGTGGCGATCTAATGCAAAGATATGAATTTAGCAGCCCACATGCCTCGAACAAACTGTTCTGTACTAAAACAAAAATGTTGATGTGGGAACACTGGCCATTATGTGCGTGTTTGCAGGAGGAAAAAAGAGATGGGATTAAGTAAAATGTGTTGAGATGGAAGGTACTTGTATCGAGGGTACTAATACGCCTAGTGAAGAGGAAAGCAGGAGCATATTGAATGTTAGAGAAAAAAGTCATACTAAATATCTCAGATGAAAACAGTAGAAAAAAACCTATGTTTCAGGAAGTTGTGGGTTTAGGTATGTATATAGCATTGTGAGAGAAAAGTATGGAAGAAAACCTTTAAAAAGAAATTAGTATCTTTTCTGGAGAATTCGGATATTGCAACAGAAAGTTACACAGGTGAGAGTATTGTTATGATGACAATAATGTCCTTCTGGAGAAGTCACCTATATGTAGCACGAGGGACAGACTCCATATCACAAACGGTCATCGGTCTATCATGCGGTCTCTCTTCAGAAATCTTTTCCAAGCAGAGTTAGGGCAGACTATGTGCTATAATTCATTTTTTACCTTTTTGGAGCAGACCAGGACGTACTGTAAGGGAGCAACTCAATGTCCTAACTGAACACAGACTCTTCGTAGAGTGAAGTGTCTTTCATGCAGCGGGAGGGACAGACATCTGTGTTAAAAATCTTATTAAGGAGAATGAATAATAGCAGGCTCCAAGACCGCTTTGAAGAATCAGATACCTAGAAACAGCTCATTTCAGCCCTAGACTACACTGGCCGTGAAGAAAATAGACTACAATGTCAATCGTGAGCCCTGAAATGGTCATTTAAAATGCCCACTTAACTAGGATTCTTATCCAGGAAAACTGTAAAGCAATTTGAACATAGGCAGTTACCGGAGCCTAAATCTAGAACAGTGGTGACTGAACTGAGAAAGGAAAATATTGCATCAATGGCTCGTGACCGCCCTGAGCAAGAACCCACCCACCAGCGCAACGAACCCCAGCCAAGCGGCCACCAACCTCACGAAGTGGATCAGCGACTGCGCAGACGACCTCGCCCCTCTGAAGACCCCGCCTAGCAGACCCGGTAGCAAGAAAGCCCCATGGTTCACCGACGAACTCAAGAGCTCCAAGAAGAACTGCCGAGCCCTCGAGAGAACCTGGAGCAGAGACCCAACACCGGACAACATGACTGCCCTCAAGCTCGCCACCCGAAAACACCACCAACTCATCCACGCCACCAAGAAAACCGCATTCAAGGAACGACTGGACAACAAAGCACACAACAGCAAGGAACTCTTCAACATCGTCAAAGAGCTCTCCAACGCCGGAAACAACGACATCCCCCCTTCGCAAGACCTCTGCAACTCCCTCGCCTCCTACTTCCACAACAAGACCGCGGACATACACAACAGCTTCAGCACTCAAGCGACGCACGCCACGACCGAACCACCGCCCCCACCACCACCCTCCGCGCCTGGACCCCGATCAGCACCGAAGACACCGTCCGCACAATGAACTCCATCCACTCCGGATCTCCTACCGACCCCTGCCCTCACCACGTCTTCAACAAAGCCGATGCTGTCATCGCACCCCACCTGCGGGACATCATCAACACCTCCTTCGACACCGCTACCTTCCTGGAAAGCTGGAAGCACGCCGAACTCAGCGCTCTACTAAAGAAGCCATCAGCCGACCCCACCGACCTCAAGAACTACCGCCCCATCTCGCTGCTCCCGTTTCCTGCAAAAGTCATCGAGAAGACCGTCAACAAGCAGCTGGCCGTCTTCCTCGAGACGAACGGATCCCTCGACCTCTCGCAGTCTGGCTTCCGGGCCAACCACAGCACCGAGACCGCCCTGATCGTAGCCACCGATGACATCCAAGCTCTGCTTGACAACGGAGAAACAGCGGCCCTCATCCTCCTAGACCTCTCCGCGGCCTTCGACACTGTCTGCCACCGTACACTAGTGCAGCGACTCAGCAACGTCGGAATCCAGGAGAAGGCACTGAAGTGGATCATCTCCTTCCTCGCCTCCCCCGTTCAGATCTGAAGCCACCGAAATCATCTGCGGCGTTCCTCAAGGTTCCTCGCTCAGTCCAACCCTCTTCAACGTGTACATGAGCCCCCTCGCAGACATGGCACGCCAGCACAACTCAACATCATCTCCTACGCCGACGACACCCAGCTGATTCTCTCCCTCACCAACGACCCCGCCACCGCCAGAGCCAACCTCCACGAAGGGATGAAAGAGGTAGCCGAATGGATGAAGAACAGCCGCCTGAAACTGAACTCGGACAAGACGGAAGTCCTCATCCTGGGATCCTCACCTTCCGCCTGGGACGACTCCTGGTGGCCCCCCGCCCTAGGCAGCGCACCCAAACCAACAGACCACGCACGCAACCTGGGCTTCATCCTGGACTCCACCCTCTCCATGACCAGACAAGTCAACGCCGTCTCCTCGTCGTGCTTCAACATCCTGCGCATGCTACGAAAGATCTTCCGGTGGATCCCCACCGAGACCAGGAAAACGGTCACCCAGGCCCTCGTCACCAGCCGTCTGGACTACGGCAACTCCCTCTACGCCGGAACCACCGCCAAACTCCAGAAAAGACTTCAGCGGATCCAGAACGCCTCAGCACGACTCATCCTGGACATCCCCCGTCGCAGCCACATCTCCGGACACCTGAGAGACCTGCACTGGCTCCCGATCACGAAGAGAATCACCTTCCGACTCCTCACCCACGCACACAAAGCCCTACACAACCAAGGCCCAGGATACCTCAACAGCCGCCTCAACTTCTACGCTCCCAAGCGCCAGCTTCGATCGACCGGCCTCGCCCTCGCCACCGTCCCCTGCATCCGAAGAGCCACCACAGGGGGACGGTCCTTCTCCTACCTCGCTGCCAAGACATGGAACTCCCTCCCGACCCACCTCCGCCTGACCCAGGACCACCTCGCCTTCAAGAAGCAACTCAAGACCTGGCTGTTCGAGCAGTAGCGGACCCCCCTCCCCTAGCGCCTTGAGACCCTCTGGGGGAGTAGTGCGCTATATAAATGCTTTGATTGATTGATTGAATATATATTAAAAGAAAAAAAAGCATTGATTTACTTATACCCTGAGCTGTTAATAGCTCTTGGACTCCGACTGGCTGAGGTACGACCTAATGTGATACAAAGTGATGCAACACATTCCATCCTGTGCAAAGGGCTCCAGCCCCGGAAGGGGAGGGGACAAGTGGTTTGACGTTCTAGACTGGAGGATGGATACAGACCCTACGTTTGTTGGACCCACTGTCAACGACCTCAACCGTCAACCAGAAACCGCTTCTCTCCACACATCTGGTGGTGAGTCAGGAAAAAGCCTAGGATGGCTTCTGCGGAATTGGAGCCTGCCGACTGCCCCGCCCACTCCATCAATTCCTTTGTTCTATTCCCTTCTTTTTCCCCCCATGATTTCGCCACGTGCTCAAGCAGAGTACAGTTTCACCTCCTCCGTCTACATTTATAAACGAAGGCGCCTCGGCCCTACTTATATCTGGTCCAGGGATAGGACGCAAGACCTTCGATTAATGATGTTACACTGGGATAAACGAGTGGACACATCACAATCTACTCTAGGTAAACATCATGAAAACTAAGATCAGTCTGCCACTCCACGTGATCCCAGTCTGGGCGAAAAACTTATGCAATCCCTTCAACAGGAGTTCATTCCTCTATGTGGTTACTGGAAGCAGGGCTAGACAGAGCAGAGCGCTGCCCTCATGACCAGCTACATTCAACCCGTTGGTCAAGGAGTGGTGCATCAGACCTTCGATGCTGAACTCCCTCCCATCAGCCCCCCAAGAAACCATGTAATCAAAAAGCAGCTCATCGGCTATCATAGCTGCACCTCCTGTGTTCAGACTGGGCATGGCTTTGTTAAAAGGGAGAAGATGCCTCATGGCTCAAGGAACCCCGCACGAGCTGTTTGAGGCGGTGTGTGGCGGAGGGGGGGGGGGGGGGGGGCATCGAGCCCAGGCTGCATGAGGCATCCAAGTGTCCTCCTTACCTAGACAGATGTTAATGACGGAAGGGCTGTTCACTCTTGCACCGTCCCTCTGGAACTACTATTTTATTTGCTGTTTGAATAAACTACTAGGGCAACCAGAGGCTTCTTCACAAGACCAGTATGGGCAGGGCGAGAACAAAAAGGAGGCAGCCTCAGTCACCAAAAGCTGGGTCTTTAGTTATTTCTAGAATATTATCCAACTGCCCAACTCCACAGAAGAGAAAGGGCCCTGTTTGTGCACGCTAATATTCTGCATTCACAACTTCAGTCTACTGTGAGGCACAGCGCCAAGAAGCGCTGAGGTGCCAAATGCCCCTTCGTGGCATCATTCTTGTCTGCGGTCATACATACCTGGAAGAGGTTTGGCGGGGCCAGCTTCTTGCTCAGATGCGTCTTCACGTGCTCGCTGGCGTTCTTGGAGAAGGGCTGAGGAGAGAAGAGCGGAATCAATGACATCATCAGATGACGCAGACTCATGTCCCCAAGGGTGGTACCCAGACGTTGCTCTGCGTCATCCTCCCTTGAACGAGCTGCATCACCCATTCCCCTCACAGCGACACCTCTCCAAGGGATGACGCTTAGGGCTCAAAGGCCGTACAAAAACTAGGGATACCATGTCCATTACCTCTCTCGGAGGCAGTTACCGCATTGCAGAAGGCAGGCGTCTGGCTGCAGCAGGGGAACCTTTTGCTTGTGGATGAAATGCCCACCCCCTGTAGGGAAAAACCTCCTCGTGACCAATAGGTTCTTGTGACAGGGAGGCACACTCATGCTCATGGCTCAGGGAGGGAACCTCTCCCCCATACCTGGAGAACATCCCCCCTCCCCCTCAGCTGTGGAAGAGGGACCCCCGTGCACTCTCCATATGACACCACATGGAAGGGGTACCCCAGCTCACGACGTGCAAGGGAGATCAGTGCAAGGGGCCTCCACGCCCCACCCTCAGCAGCACCACGAACCGCGCCTATGCAGTGCACGCTGTATCACTGCAGACACTCAATCAGCAAAGAAGCACCAGGAACCCACAGAACAGGGCACGGAAGAGAACTGCCTCCATGCACCCGCAGCCCTGCCCCTCCTGACCCCCTCAGCACCCTTCATAGCCCAGGCCCAGACTCACTTGGGAGAAGGACAGAGGCTCCTGTCAGTGTCTGCCTCCCAGCAGCACCAGCCCTGCCCCCCCCCATTGCCCCTCTTGTAGCTCCCAACCCCCCTCATAGCCCAGTTTCAGACTCACAAGGGAGAATGACAGCAGCTCCCGTCAGTGTCTGCCTCCAAGCAGCGCCAGCCCTGCACCCCATCACCCCCCCCCCTCATAGCCCAGTTCCAGACTCACATGGGAGAAGGACAGCAGCTCCTTCATGATGTAGTTGTCGAAGATCTCCCGACTCTTGGCGAAGCGCTCCTCCTGCGAGTCCAGCTTCTCAAACTTCCGGATCTGGGGAAATAAAGGGGCTGTGAGAACTGAGACCTATGGGGGAGGGGCAGACAGTGGCACCAACGCCCCTCCCTCCTAAGACCCCCCCCCCCCCCAATCCCAACAAAGTCAAAGTCAGAGAGTCTTGGATAGCGCACAGATCACCGTTAGGTCTCAAGGCGCTTGCACACCAATCCACTACCTGAGTTCTATCTCATTTCATTTAGAGAACAGCCATGTTTTTAGTTCTCTGCAGAAACGCGATTGTCTGGGATGGACGAGAGGTGGGGCGGGAGCTGATTCCAGAGGTGGGGTGCAAGATAGGAACAAGAGCGACAACCATTACGCACAGTGCGAACCCGCAGAGGAATTAAAAGAGGTTTGGAGCTAGATCTCAGGGTTCTGGTGAGCTGGTATTTTATCAGTTTTTTCCAAGATAACCAGGGCCAGTGCCATAGAGGCTTTTATGTGTTGAGTAAATGATTTTATACTGCCCTCTCTTCCTAATTGGAAGCCACTGGAGGTGTTTCAAATTGGGACCGGACGGCGACCTAGAAGGCAGATCCAAGATTAGTCTGGCTGCAGTGTTCTGCAGATCTTCGTTTATAGAGGCCAATAAGGCATTTCTGTAGTCCATGCGACTTACAATAAGGCCCTGCACCAGTGGCTTCCGGATTTCAATTGGTAGCCACTTGAATTTTTTTCGTAATTTCCGTAGGATGGCGTAGCAGGTGCCCAATACTCGCTTCACATGGGCTTTCATGGAAAGATTATGGTCGATGGTAATTCCCAGATTGCAGACGGTTTGTTTTGGAGATGGACAGGAGCCGAGTGTCTGGGGCCACCAGCTGCTTGACCAGTGATCTTCGGCCCTGCCAAACAAAATGATCTCTGTTTTGCTGTTTTTTAACTGTAATTTATTTTGGCCCATCCAGCTGTCGATGTGGGTCATACAGTTTTTAAACCGGATCAGGGCCATATGTGATCAGGAGCTGGATATCATCTGCATAGGAGACAGCCTGTAACCCGTAGGACCTGATTATCTTGGCCAATGGGGTGACATACAGATTAAAGAGCATAGGGCTCAAGATAGATCCCTGGGGAACTCCAATACATACTGGTATGCTACACCCATCCAGTGAACCTAGATGCACGGTGGTAGAGCGGTCCTTTATATCATTTTTAAACCAGTCCCATCTCCCAGAGCAGCTGTAACAAAATGTCATGGGAGATGGTGTCAAAAGCGGCCGACAGATCTAAAAGAACCTTATAGCTGATTATTGTTTGTCCAAGGCCCGCCTGATGTTTTCTACCACTTCAACCACCGCCGTTTCGGTACTATGTGCCGCTCGAAACCCTGATTGAGAAGAATCAAGAAGCTTATGGCTTTCTAGATGACTTGTTAGTTGTTTGTTTACCAGGGCCTCAAGAGCTTTCCCGAAATAAGGCAGCAGTGAAATGGGGGGGGGGGGGGGGGGGGGTAATTGCCTGGTTCACTGTTGTCTAGAGTGGGCTTCTTTAAGATGGGTCTGACTTGCGCGATCTTCCAATTTCTCGGTACAGCATCTTGTTCCAGAGACATATTAAAGATCTCTGTTAGCCTTGGTGTCAGCTGTGAGGCTATTTTCCAATAGATCCGGAGGGAAGAGGATCAGCAGGAGAGCCAGATTTAATTTTGACAATAACTTCTGATTCCTGTTCACAAGTTACAGGTTTAAAATTAGTCAGCAGAGGTACCAGTGAATGGTTCTTCGTAGCTGGATGCATGGAAATGTTATTTCTTGGGGGAAGGATCTATAGATGGCTTTTACTTTATCGTAAAAAAAGAAAGATATTTTGTCGACCCAGTCCTGTGTGGGAGTAACAGAGGAATGGGTAGCATCAGGGGTAGTGAACTCTTTCAGGATTTTATATAGCTCCTTACTAGAATTGGAAGCGTTCTCAATCCTATCAGTTAAATACAGCTTTTTAGCCTGTTTGATATTATTTAGGTATGAGTGGTGGCTTTCTTTATATTTAGTTCGATCACTGGCAGATTGTGTTTTTTCTGCGGCCCTGTTGGACAGTTTCTCAACTTTTAGTGCTGCAGTGAACCAAGGGGATTGTTTGCTCTTGGTCTTAACTTTTGACATAGGGGCTACTATATTCAGAGTGGATGTTATGGCATGTTCAAAAGCCTTAGTTGCTTTGTCTATGTTATCTGTATCAGGAAGAGCAGCAAAATTAAAATGAGTAGAGAAAGAGGCAGGAGTAACCTTCCGCCAAGGTCTAATGATAGCACTATCCTTGTCACGACTCACCATAGAGTCAGCAATAAGAAGACTAAAATGTATTAGATAGTGATCAGTCCAGAGAAGCTGTAGCGGCTAACAGACTACGAGCTTAGTTGAGTTTGTGAACAAAAGGTCTAGAGTGTAACTGGCCTTGTGGGTCGGGCCTATTACCAATTGTTCTAGCCCTAATGTCTGCAATGATGTTTTCAATTGGTCAGTATCTGGGTCCAGCGATAGGTCGACATGAGAATTAAAATCTCCAATAGAAAAATAAAATTGTTTTCGTCCAGAACAAAGGGCGCAATAAGTTCTGTTAACTCATCTACGAAGTTGGCTTTGTGTCCTATAGACCAGGGCTCCTGTCCAACACACAGGGATCTGCAGCGGGGCAATCATCTTCTAGACATCTCATGAGCAGTAGATGACGAGCATCTGGCCAGAGGCGGGACCAGCAGCAGGAGAGGCTTCCTGCATGCAAGGAAGTGTGACCAGCAGCAGGTAAGGCATCCTCCGTGCAAGGAAGTGTGACCAGCAGCAGGAGAGGCTTCCTCCATGCAAGAAGAGTGACCAGCAGCAGGAAAGGCTTCCTCCATGCAAGAAGTGTGACCAGCAGCAGTTAAGACATCCTCCATGCAAGAAGTGTGACCAGCAGCAGGTAAGGTGTACTCTAAATAAAGAAAGTGAGAGCAGTCGGCAAGCTTCCTCTGCACACTTCATTAACAGCAGTGGACAAGCTTCCAACAAGAAGCGTGGCCAGCAGTGTGGAAGGCTTCCTCCATGCAAATGAGAGCAGTAGGCGAGCTGTAGATGCAACGGTTATGTGACGTTACAATGCATGCCATTACCCCGCATGCCGTTGCAACGCCAAACTTTGCCCCGACTTGCTGTAGGGGGAGCGCTGAAAGTTGGAATAGATTAATTTTCTATTCCAACTCCAGTGTGTGCAACAGTAGAGAAGGTGTTGGTGTTAAATCCAAAACCTTCTACCCACTGCTACACCCCTTTTTCATTGCAATGGCATGCAGAGTAAATCCATGCGTTGTAACGGTTGTGGTGTAAAGGCTGTTTCCCAAAGCAGCAGCAGGGTCCTCCCCCTCATACAGACAGAACAGATGCATCATGGGTGCCACCAAAGAAACAATCTGGCCAATTTGGGCCTAGAGTAGGCCACTAGGAGAGTTTGGGTATACACTGATATAGGGTCTGCACTCGCCTGACCGCCAGCCTTGGAAGTGACTGCTTTAAAGTGCTGCGAGATGAAGAGTGTTGCATAGACACTGGCCTGGTACCAGCTCTGAATCCCCCTTGCACACAAGGTGCTAGTCTGGACAGGTCAGCTTTACCAGGAGAGAAGTGGGCACTCCACGGAGGGCGAGTGCCCTCACTAGCACTCCCGGCTCATGGGACACGCTCACCTCTTCATAGAACTCCACTTGCGGCTTGGCCTCCTCCATGTCGTTCAAGCAGAACTCCTTAAATAACAAATAACCTGAAAGTAAGAAAGAAACAGCGGGTGAGGCAAGAACTGTGGGAACCCCTCCAACATTTCAGTCTTTCTGCCTACGAAGGACCTCAAAACTGGGATGCAATCACTCGTACCCTCCTGCGTTGATTATGGTCAGGCTTTACTTGACACCACTAACACCAGTCTGCCATAGGGCTCCTCTGTTAAATAGGACCACCTATTGTGGCCGCCCTAAAAAGATCAAAAAGGAATGTTCCCACAACAAAGGATGTTATCTCATAAATTTACCATACACCCAATGGATCAAGAGAAGGAACGCCATCGATGGGAAGCTCCTAGTTTCATCATCATCACAAGCGATCTCAGGTAAAGCACCAACAATTTGAAACAGTATACACCAAGATCAGAGAATACCTGGTGTCGTGCATTTTCAGCACACCCTGACTTACATCTATTGTTTAAAGTTCTAGTAGGAAGCCCTGCCCAACTACCTCAACTTGGACACCAACTTGTTTCCACCGTTACCATATTATTCAGCAAACCCGGCCTGCATTTAAATTATATATATATATATATATATATATATATATATATATATATATATATATATAGAGAGAGAGAGAGAGAGAGAGAGAGAGAGAGATATATAGACATATATATAGATATAGATATGTTGTATGAAGTGCATGTGTCACTCCACAAGGGAGTCCTGGCACTAAAAAACAAGTCAATAACCAGTTCATTTACGAGGCGTGTCATTCCTCCTGTCCTGCATACCTTTGGGCGGAACACACTTCCCACCCTTAAAGAGCAAATTACCTTCTGCCTCCAAATCCTCAGACACTTTCCAAAATGTTATATTTTCTGCTGGCACAATTTCTTTCCAGGCCGTTCTTCTACCACACATTTTCTCACGGATTGCAATAGCTCATCACCTTCCTTACACATCCTCCACTTCTCTTCCTCAATGACTTTGAACTTAGCCAAAACAAACTCAGATACACCGGCCACTGCATCAATTTCAACACTTTCAACAACACTCTTGCATTCCTCACGAGGTAGCCTAGACAAGCAATCAGCCACCACTTTGCTTTTACGAGGCACATACCCCAACTTACAACAGTAGTCCTTTAACCTCGACATAAATCTTACAAGATGTGCAGTAGCAGTCTAATATCAGTCAAATTCGCTTTATTCGAGATAAAAACTCATAAAAGCTAGACAAGTACAATTTATCCATGATTTAGACACAATTACATAATACTAAATTTAAAAACAAAATTATTTGGACACCATATAGAAAAATAAATACATAGACTATTCACTAGAGGAGGAGATAAGCAACACATTTCATAGAGTAAAATAGATAAAACCATTTGATTTGAGCTTGAAAAAAAGAATAATAAAATCGGCTAAGATAATCAATACATGGTCAAAGAAATTCACACATTAATCCACAACAGTCAATTGACCTCGAATAAAATTCTGCCGTAAGACCCATGCCCATCCCAAGTATTTGGCTACAGCTATTGCAATAAATGGCGTGGTGCAAGTACTTATCAGTCTCTCAGCAACAGAACTTTTGTTGGTACCCAGTAACTTACACATTGGTGTCAGCCAAACACGCCTCGGGGTTGCATACAATGGGCAGGCAAATAGAAAATGTGCAAGAGTCTCTACAGAATTCTCACATACCGGCCAAATATTAATAGAACTTGCAGCAGCCCATCTAGACGTTAAAGCCTTCAGGGGCAAAGAACTGGCTCAGAGCTGAAAAAATAGCTTCCTGTCTCCAACCTTAGTAATAATGTCCCAGTAAGATTCGAATTTGGGCAATACTTTTGCCCCTAGAAAGACCCCCGCCATGGTGTAAGAATCTACACCACTCCATGTCTGATACGCAATCTGCTCCCAGTACCTTTCCTTCAGGATTGTTTCCGAAGGAAATGCAACTTCCGTGGGGCTGTCCCAAAGCTTTTGCATGCCCAAAGCTACCAAGCTATTTCTTAAATGGGCAAGCCAACGAATCTTATGGAATGAATCAGATGAAATGACATCTAGGAAACCTACGGTGTATGCTGAAAGCTCGGGTGTCGTCCAAAGCCTACGCCAGTATAAAATAGGGCGTAACCTGGCACTCTCAACAGTAGCTTTCCTTCCCAGATCATATCTTATTGGTACTAGAGGTGTACTCTGCAGTCTAATATCCTCCTGGGGCAAAATCCCAACAAGCGGTTTATGATCAGTTCAAATCGGGAGTCGCAAATATACTTTTGCAAATGTTCAATTCCCTAGACATACGCTAAGCACTCTTTTTCTATTACTACTAATCTCCTCTCAGTATCACTGAGAGTGCGAGAGGCAAAAGCCATGTTCCATACATCTTTACCATATCTTTGAGATTATACTACCCCAGTTTTATACATACTGGCATCCACTGTGATGACACATTCCTTGTTCAAACAAAAAGGTTTTAAAGTGGGTGCATCCGCAATTTCAGTTTTGATTAATGAAAAACAGTTTGTTGAACATCAGTCCAAACCACTTCAAAATTTTTGTGTATAAGTGCTCTGAGGGGTTCCAGCTTCGTAGCAAAATTATTTATGAACATACTATATTATCCGCAGTCCTGCTGACATAAGACGTTTCTCTGTGTTCTCAGGAGCAGGAGCTTTAACAACGACATCTACCAATCATCTCTTGGGTATCACCACATGGCCAGACATAGTATGTGCTAAATACTCCACCAATTCACAAAAAACTTGAACTTGTTTTCTTTCTATGTCAATCTATTTTCTTTTAGAACGCCGCACACTTTGTGCTCTATCTGCTCCTTTCTATTCTTGAATAAATATAATCATTTTGGAAGCACTTCACAAAGCCTTCCATATCTTTAAATAAATGAAACATTGCTCTCCGGAACACAGACACTGCAGAGGCTAACCCAAAAGGCATTCTCTCGAATTTGAATAAAGCCTGCGGCATGAGGAAAGCCGTGAGGTGCCAGGAATCCTACTTTAACTCAATCTGGTGGTATGCAGACCTCAGATCTACGGTAGATAAAATGTTTGCTCCTTCTAACAAACACACTACTTCATTGACATTAGATAGCGTGTAACAATCCACCACAATATTGGCAATTAGCGATCTAAGGTCTACACATAATCTCAGAGTTGCCAGCCTTGCGTACCAAAACAATAGGTGATAACCATTCAGAATATTTCACCTCTTCATTGACACCCTTATTCATTTGCTTTACCTCTTCTCTTACATTGATGAGAACACTTCTAAGTTTGTGTGTGACAGGCTTAGCAATCCTTTTTACCTTGCTTCTGTGTAAATAGCTTTCCAATTTCCCCAGTTTCTCAGTGAAAACGTCTGGAAATTGTGAAAGCACTCATCTCTTTTCACAACTATTTTCTGAAATCATAACAATAAAGGAATATCTACACACAACACATATTCCCACAATATTACAAAGGGCATCGGGAGAGTAAGTTTGAAAGGAAGAACGGCATGGGGGAGGAAGACGGGCATGGAAAGGGAAAACGGGGCATGATAAAGAGGTAGAGAGGCATGGGGAGAGGAAGAGAAGCATGAGAACAGGATGAAAGACACGGGGAGAGGAAGAGAAGCATGCAGAGAAAGAGGGGCACGGAGGAAAGTAAGAGGGGCATGGTGAAAGGGAGAAGGGTATGTGGAGGAAGCGGGACATGATGAAAGAGGTAGAAAGGATTAGAAAAGAGGAAGAGAAGTATGGGGTCAGGAAGAGGGGCCTGGGGAGAGGAAGAGGTGCATGAGGACAGCGGAAGAGGGGCATGGAGGGCATGATGAGAGGTAGAGGGGACTGGGATAGAGGAAGAGAAGCATGGGGTCAGGAAGAGGAGCATGGGGAGAAGACGTGAAGCATGAGGAGAGCGTAAGATTGGTATGGGGAAAGGAAGAGGGGCATGGGGGAAAGGAAGAGGGGCATGGGGGAAAGGAAGAGGGGCATGGGGGAAAGGAAGAGGGGCATGAGGGAAAGGAAGAGGGGCATGAGGGAAAGGAAGAGGGGCATGAGGGAAAGGAAGAGGGGCATGGGGGAAAGGAAGCGGGGCATGGGGGGAAAGGAAGAGGGGCATGGGAGAAAGGAAGCGGGGCATGGGGGAAGGAAGAGGGGCATGCGGAAAGGAAGAGGGGCATGGAGAGGAAGAAGGGTATAGAGAGATAGAAGAGCGTGGGGAGAGGTAGAAGGTCATGGGGAGGAAAAGAGGCATGGGGAAGCGGAAAAATGGCATGGGGAGAGGAAAAGAGGCATGGGGAGAGGCATGGAGGAGAGAGGAGGCAAGGCATGGGAGAGAGGAATAGGTGTATGGAGAGAGGAAGAGTGATCAGATAAGCCTTGCTTAGCCCCTTCTCTCTTGCCCCCCCAGCATCAGCAGGACCCCCTTGAAAGGCACTGTACATACTTCATCACGTTTCATGAAAGGCTTGCAGAAGCTCGACTGCACCACCTCAAAACTGAAAGGATTACTTCAGCTTCCACAAGCATTCAGAACAACCTCATACACTGCCTTCAAGAAGGAATGAGAGCTCCTGGTAAGAGTATGCTTGATGCCGCAAGGAAGAACTTCTACGAAGTAACTCGCACAAGATTCAAGCCCAAGTGCAGCAGACAATGAGGCGGGAAAACCCTTCACAACACAGATGCTCATTATTTTAGGAAACCCCTAGATCAGATAGAGTTCACGTTACTGGGAATTATATGTACAGCAGTCTTCTATAGAGTTTGAAAAATATTTATGAATCTGTGTGAAGTACTTAAAGGTTGATAATGACCTGGACTGTGCTATATACAAGTCCAAATAAATAAACCTTATAGACTGTCTGAATCAAATACATGGACATACCTTGTCTGAAAAACAAACTCAGATGACACCATCCGACAGCAGATGTAGGACTAGAAGATGGAAAAAGAGCAGAAGGCAGGCCCTCTCCAGCTATGGACCCCGATCTGGACGCCACTGTGGTGGGAAGTCCAAGATCTGGACGCCACTGTGGTGACAGGGCCAAGATCTGGACGCCACTGTGGTGAGAGGTCCAAGATCTGGACGCCACTGTGGTGGCAGGTCCAAGATCTGGACGCCACTGTGGTGGGAGGTCCAAGTTCTGGACGCCACTGTGGTGGGAGGTCCAAGATCTGGACGCCACTGTGGTGGGAGGTCCAAGATCTGGACGCCACTGTGGTGGGAGGTCCAAGATCTGGACGCCACTGTGGTGGGAGGTCCAAGATCTGGACGCCACTGTGGTGAGAGGTCCAAGATCTGGGTGCCACTGTGGTGAGAGGCCCAAGATCTGGGCGCCACTGTGGTGAAAGGTCCAAGATCTGGGTGCCACTGTGGTGAGAGGTCCAAAATCTGGACGCCAATGTGTGGGGAAGTTCAAAAATCTGGACGCCACCGTGGTGGGAAGTCCAAGATCTGGCGCCACTGTGTGGGGGAAGTTCAAAATCTGGACGCCACTGTGTGGGGTAGTCCAAAATTGTGTGGTCACACCAGGGTAGAGTTGCCCTAGTACCAAAGACAACTGTTGAAAAGGACAACTGACCGGTGGGTCTCACGCTTGCGTCCGGCTGCAGTTATAGGAGTGTTTAGAATCCCACAACCTTCTTGCAGAATCTCTTGCTCTACAAGTGAGACAAGGGGGCCCTGCCCCGAGCCCCAGGACCAGTGCACACACAAACGTTGGCATTTTGTGATAACTTGCATCTGCCATGTTCGCTGGTCCGTAAATCATGCAAGTAAATACCTAATTATTAATATTTCGATCAAATGGGAGGGAGATGATCAGTAAGGAAGGAGTGACCGGAAGGAAGGAGCAGGATGAAGAGTGAAGGGGCAGCGATGGTGGAGGGGCAAGAGAGAGAAGGAGAAACAAAGGAGGGGGGTGGAGGAGGCGATGGGGACGGAAGGCACTGAAGGGGGGCGATGGCGCAGCAGAAAGGAGCGAGTGATATTAAAGGAGGGAGTGATAGATGAGGGAGTGATATTAGAGGAGGGAGTGATTTTAAAGGATGGAGTGATTTTAAAGGAGGGAGTGCTATTAGAGGAGGGAGTGCTATTAGAGGAGGGAGTGCTATTAGAGGAGGGGGTGCTATTAGAAGAGGGGGTGATATTAGAAGAGGGGGTGATATTAGAGGAGGGGGTGATATTAGAGGAGGGGGTGATATTAGAGGAGGGGGTGATATTAGAGGAGGGGGTGATATTAGAGGAGGGGGTGATATTAGAGGAGGGGGTGATATTAGAGGAGGGAGTGATATTAAAGGAGGGAGAGATGGGGGGAGGAGCTTTGCGCGCAACCGAGATGGCTGCGTGAGCACAGGGCTCCCGAGACCCTCGCCACCTCCCGCATCTATCCTGAATTTTATCCTGACTACGACGACGGGTTATTGAAAACGCAACCCAGATGATATAATAGCTGCTTTCAAAAATCGATTTGGACCCTGGGAACCGAAACTACGATACTTTGAACTTTTGTGGCCTGCTCCATGGAACTGCCCGGGGCTCGAGTCACTGTGGTGCCCAAATGGTAGTTGAACAACAACGGCCTGCGGGGTCCTGCTCAAGACCTTGGAGTTAACTTTCGGTTTTGTTTTTGGTTCTTCTGCCTCCTCCTATCTCAACGCCGCTCTGGCACACCGGGAGCCGGACCACGCAACTTCACCGTGTGCCAGCCGCCGAGTGTTCCTGGTCGTGTGATATCCTGCTGAGACTCACACTTAGAGATCCCCGTGGGTGAATCGTGAGGAGTCATTTTTACCAGGTCTCAAAGGCCCCTCCGGGGCACAACATCTAATATGGCGGGCAAACCCGATAGCGAGAAACGGAAGACCAAGACCATTCACCGAGGGGGTACTATTCAATCGAACATTATGCATCGCTATACCCATCCTAAAGGGTCCCCCGGTGGAGAGAGTAGGTCTCTGGAAGATGCGGGTGTCGGCTCAGCCGCAGTGGATGATTTGACCCTGCATGATGTCATGGGCGCCATTGCTAGTATGAAGATGTCCATTGGCCAACAATATGAGACTCTGGCTCTAAAGCTTGACACTGTGGCAATCGATGTCAACTTGATCAGAGCGGACTTATCAAAGACTAACGAAAAGGTCAAATTCTTAGATTTGAAGACCTCCAGCCTTACGACAGATGTGTCCGATTTACAGACTGAGGTTCGCAACCTACGATCCTCCAATGATCTCTTTGCTTGCCGGCTGGAGGATTTTGAAAGTCGGCTAGACGCAATAACGTACGTATCATTGGGGTCCCTGAAAAACCGGAAGAGTTAACCGCAGATCTCCTTGTGGAAGACCTCATCTTAAACCATCTCGCCCCCAAAGGCCTGAGCAACTTTTTCGCGGTGGAACGTGCACACAGAGTGCCGGGTGGGAAGCCGAAGCCGGGTGCCCCTCCAAGGCCTATAATCGCCAGAATTTTCAACTTCAGAGATAGAGACGCTATCCTGCAGGCATCACGGGTGGGTGGCCCCACGAAGTTTGAAAACAAAACGGTGAGCTTCTACCCTGATTTCACCCAGTTCGTTCAGAACAAAGCATGGGGTTCCAGGGGGTGAAGCGGCGACTGAGATACATGGGTATGAAATACGCGATGCTTTTTCCAACTTGGCTACGTGTTGAACACAAGGATCGGACGTTCTTCTTTGACCGCCCTGAGAGAGTGAGTGACGGGCTTGATACGTTGTCTACACAGCGTGATCGCTCGGAACATTCTGGAGGTGCTGAAGGTGGCCCGTTGGAACAAGAATGAGAAGTGGTTGCTGGTTTCCGAACAGTGTACAGAACTGGCAGATGTGGTTGTTGACTCTTGTATTTGCGATACTTATGGTGTTATACCCAGAGGTGGCGAGGGGGGTGGAAATTTTCCCTCCTCTGGGTTTCTTTTTGTAGACTAGTTTAATGTTACGGCGACAGACACACTGCAAGTTGGGGTAGCTTTTGAGTGTAACGCAGAGGTGCAGGGTGGAGGAGCTTGTTTCGGGTATTTGTTGGGGGTTGGGGGGGTTTGGGTGCGTTTCATTTTGTTTCAAGGCAAGGCATTATCTTGCATCTTGATCTGGGTGTTGTGTTCGCTGTGGGGTGGATTCTGTACTTACTTCCGGGATGGGGGGTAGGAGGTTGAAGTTATTGTGTTGGAATGTTAACAGGTTGGGTGATAGGATAAAACGTGGGGTAGTGTTGCAGCTATTGAGACGCCTCTCCCCTGACGTAGTTTTACTGTAAGAGACACATCTGATCGGAAACACATGCCATGCTATGAATCGGCGACGATATCGTCTAATTGCACACTCTGGATTTACTACTGGATCTAGAGGGGTGGTATCCTAGTTAGGAGTTCCCTCCCCCCTGGAGTTGGACAACATCATCCTTGACGATGGGGGACGTTATGCTGCGCTCATTGGTAGGTGGGAGGGGAAGACTATCTCACTGCTTTCTGTGTATGTTCCACCTGGTCTGCAGACTACGACCTTTGCTGATTTGGGGAGAGTAGTGTTGGGGCTCCCTGAGGGCATTCTGGTGATGGGTGGAGATTTCAATTCTGTTGTTTCCGGTAGGGAGGACCGCAGACCCCCCAGGGACCTCACGAGATCACAGTCTTTGTGAGTGGCTTTTTGGAGATGCTGGGACTGGTAGATTGTTGGAGGCTACTGCATCCGGGACAGGCGCAATACACCTTTCACTCAGGTGCTCACGGTAGTCTCTCTAGGCTTGACTATGTCTTGATGCCAGCAGCACAGGCCTCTTCGGTTAGGGAAGTCAGACACCTAGCCAGGGGTATTTCAGATCACTCCCCACTGTGGCTTTTGATGGACACGAAGATGGGTTCGGAGGGTCGAGTGGCTCCGATCAATCCTTGGTATCTCCGTAACCCCAAAACCCGGGCAGAGTTGGTTAAGTCTTTGGATCAATATTTTGCTGAAAATGTGGGGTCTGTGTCCTCTTCGGTTTCGCTGTGGGAGGCTTTCAAGACGGTTATCCGTGGACAGGCGCTATCGTTAATCGCTGGTGCCAAGAAAAGCAAAAATGAGGCGGTGGTCCGCCTTGAGACCGAAATAGCTGAGCTGGAAGGGGATTTGGAGTTGGGTATCACTCATGATAAGGTTCATGTCCTCAGTCTCAAACAACTTGATTATAGGGCCCTGGTAACGGACGCTGCTAGATCTAGGAGTAGAGAGCAGCAGGGACGGCAGTATGATGTGGGAGACAAGGCTGGGAAGCCGATTGCTTGGTTGGACAGGAAGGAGAGGGCGAGTCGTGTGGTTCCTGTGGTTGAGAGAGCTGATGGAGTGCGTGTGACTAACCCGGATTAGATTGTGGAGTGTTTCACTGAACATTTTCTAAATGTATATTCCCCAGTCTCCGATAGACCAGAGGAAGACTCACATCTGCTGTTAAGGGACATTGCGTTGCCTCGCCTATCGGACCCAGATAGGGATCTGATGGACGCAGCATTTTCTGACGATTAGGTGGCAACTGCTATTCGTTCCGTCCGCTCTGGAAAAGCTATGGGCCCTAATGGTCTCCCCATCGAGCTTTATAAGCTGCGTCCTGACAAAATGGCGCCGTATCTTCGTGATATGTTCTTGGAAACGCGAGACATCGGCTCCCTTCCCCGAGATCAGCGACTTGCGACCATCGTGGTGATTCACAAGGAGGGGAAACCGCAGGATCCCTGCACATCATATAGTCTATATCGCTCCTGAATGCGGATCCCAAGATCCTTGCAAAATTGTTGGCAAACTGATTGGTGATCGGTGATCTGATCCATCCGGATCAATCTGGTTTCATTCCACATCGTAATCCAGCATTGAACTTGCGGTGCCTGCATGGCGTCCTGGCGAGAGCAGCGTCGCTGCGTGAACCGGCCATCTTGGTTTCCTTGGATGCTACAATGGCCTTTGATACAGTGGAATGGCCATACCTCTGGGCTGCTCTTGCAAAGTTTGGTTTTGGTCCTGGTTTCATCAGCTGGGTAAAACTCCTATATGAGGAACCATTGGCTCAGATTGTGGTGAATGGTCGGGTTTCTAAGTCCTTTGTTCTGGGGAGGGGCACGCGACTGGGGTGCCCGTTGTCCCCATTTCTTTTCGACCTCGCCTTGGAACCCCTGGCTGCTTGGCTGCGGTGGGAACCATCGCTTAAGGGTATTCAGTGGACCCCTGATTTTGAGGATCGAATATCACTCTATGCAGATGACATCCTGCTGTATCTCACGTCACCTCGGAAGTCGTTGATAGTATTGTTTGATGTGCTAAACTCGTTCGGGAGGAACTCCGGCCTTGTGATTAATTGGACCAAGTCCTGTGTTTATGTACTCTCGGGGGATACTCCCTCTTTGCCACGCGGCTGCCCCATACAGGTGACACAGATGGGATTTAAGTATTTGGGGGTCTTTATTTCATTAGACCCCGTTGTTCGTTACAAACATAATCTGCTTCCTCCGCTCCAGCGGTTAAAATCTGACGTTGCCGCCTGGTGTGGTCGGCCATTGTCCCCCCTCGGGCGTGCAGCTCTTTTCAAAATTATGTCTTTGCCACGGTTTTTGTACGTGCTTCAGAACACGTTTGATGTCATTCCGGCGAGTTACTTCCGGGAGGTGGAGAGTCTGCAGAGGCGGTTGATATGGGGTATCGCCCTCGCCAAACTGACGCTTCCCTGGTATGACGGCTGTATCGCACTTCCGGATATCAAGCAATACTACTGGGCCTCCCAGCTGGGAGCGATTAATCATGGAATGTACGGCCCTGCGTTAAACCCCGCGTTTGAGATGAATAAGTGGCAGCTGCCGGGTGGAGATTATAATAGGGCGCTTTACTCCAAATCAGTTGGAGGGAAACTCTCGGGACCCACTAAGATAGCGGTGCGAGTGTGGCAGTGTGCGAATGCGGCAATGGGGTGGACGGACCGATTGACCCGGGCGACCTTGCTCTATGTGTCTGAAAGACTGGGCAGCTTGTGGAGCACGAAAGGCTTTGAGAAGTGGGACATGATCGGTATTTGTAAGGTTAGGGACCTCTGGGCCAAAGATAGGATTAAGACCTTTGAGGAGTTGAAGTAGAATATGAACTTAGTGACAAGGAGTTCTTCCACTATGTACAGATCCGCCACGCGTTGAGTTCGGTTTTTCCTGCAGGTGTTGCTATCCTGGAATCATCCCCACTCGAAGATCGGGTGCTTGACGGATACGTTCCAGACAGCACTATCTCTTTGATATATAAGAAATTGATTAACCATCGTACAGACCTGTTGGTGCACCTCAGAGAGGTTTGGACCAGTGACGGTTTAGAGCTGGATGATGAGGATTGGCAATCCGCGATATCCTTTCCCAAGGAGGTTGCGATTCCAGCCTGTCTCAGACTTGTGCAGCTTAAGATCCTGCATCGGATTTACGTGACTGGCCCTCGCCTGATTCGTATGGGCTATTCTGTGGATGGGTTGTGTAAGCGTGGATGCGGCTTAACTGGTACTTTCCTCCACATAATTTGGGAGTGCCCGGAGATGGTAGTGTTTTGGAATAGAGTGCATGCAGTGATGGAGGAGGTCATGGGTGTCCCACTGCTGCCCGAAGCCAGGCGTGGTTTGCTGAACGTTTGGGAACCGACTGATTATGATGTGGCGCAGACTCGGTGGGCGACCCTTGGGAATATGGTCGCCAAGAGAGATATAGCACAGTTGTGGGGGTCCCGGAGCGATTCAGAAAAGGGGGTGGTGATGGACAGAGTATCTGAATTACGCAGAACAACCCTACCCAGTCAAAAGATCAGGGCTTGATCCATCACCGTTTTTTAGCTCACTGCACCATCCCAGCTCAGAACCTGGCTATATGCAAATTAGTCTGTCCCTGGCCCAGTGCATCATGGGAACAGGGCAGACCAAACTACCAAGCCAATTCTTATACTGGGAAGGAAACAAGCTTCCGGGGACCGGTTTCTGGCATTTCAGCTGTCTTCGGCCCGGCTTGCTTGAATCCTGATGGTGCAGTGAGCAAGGGACTCATATCTGAGTATACCCTTCCACGCTTATGGTGGACAAAACGATTCAGAAAAGGGGGTGGTGATGGACAGAGTATCTGAATTAAGCAGAACACTCCTACCCAGTCCAAAGATCAGGGCTTGATCCATCACCGTTTTTTAGCTCACTGCACCATCCCAGCTCAGAACCTGGCTACTGGGTCCCAGAGGCCACTGTTTCGGCATGGAAGGAGAACATGGATTGGTGTATGTTTCGGGAGAAAATGGTGTATGTGGTGCGCGGCAGACTGAGGAAGTGGGGTAAAATTTGGGGCCAGAGGAACTCGTACCGGGGTGATGTTTGTACACCTCCCCTCACCGATATTCCGGATGCAACTCTTTCCCCCTGACCCGACAATCCTAGTGTTGTCTAGTCCTAATGTATTATGACTGTTTCCCCCCCCTGCTCCCCCCACCCTTTTCTGCACTGATGATTTGTATTAAAGTGTAATGCGGAGTGATATTAAAGGAGGGGGTGATATTAAAGGAGGGGGTGATATTAAAGGAGGGGGTGATATTAAAGGAGGGGGTGATATTAAGGGAGGAGGGAATGAGACCCGTGGATGGAAGCGAAAGACAAGGTGGGAGAGAGTGACTAAAAGAAACAGGAGAGGGAGCAAAGGTGAGGGCGATAGTGAGAGGGAAGGGGGGCCATGACCACGCAGTGTTTGAGAGGGTGGCGAGGGGTAGAGAAGAGAGCTAGTGAGGGGCAGCGGAGCTGGAGAGGTGTCTGTCGGTGGGGGGAGAGGGTGGGAGGAGGATGAATGCGTGAGTGGTGGGAGGAGGATGAATGCTTGAGTGGTGGGGGAGGATGAATGCGTGAGTGGTGGGGGAGGATGAATGCGTGAGTGGTAGGAGGAGGATGAATGCGTGAGTGGTAGGAGGAGGATGAATGCGTGAGTGGTGGGAGGAGGATGAATGCGTGAGTGGTGGGAGGAGGATGAATGCGTGAGTGATGGGAGGAGGATGAATGCGTGAGTGATGGGAGGAGGATGAGTGGGAGGAGGATAATTGTGCGTGAGTGGTGGGAGGAGGATGAATGCGTGAGTGGTGGTTGGGAGGATGAATGCGTGAGTGGTGGTTGGGAGGATGAATGCGTGAGTGGTGGGAAGATGAATGCGTGAGTGGTGGGAGGAGGAGGATGAATGCGTGAGTGGTGGGAGGAGGATGAATGCGTGAGTGGTGGGAGGAGGATGAATGCGTGAGTGGTGGGAGGAGGATGAATGTGTGAGTGGTGGGGGAGGATGAATGCGTGAGTGGTGGAAGGAAGATGAATGCGAGTGGTGGAAGGAGGATGAATGCGAGTGGTGGAAGGAGGATGAATGCGAGTGGTGGAAGGAGGATGAAAGCGAGTGGTGGGAGGAGGATGAATGCGTGAGTGGTGGAAGGAGGATGAATGCGAGTGGTGGAAGGAGGATGAAAGCGAGTGGTGGGAGGAGGATGAATGCGTGAGTGGTGGGAGGAGGATGAATGCGTGAGTGGTGGGAGGAGGATGAATGCGTAAGTGGTGGGAGGAGGATGAATGTGTGAGTGGGGGGAGGAGGATGAATGCTTGAGTGGTGGGGGAGGATGAATGCATGAGTGGTGAGAGGAGGATGAATGCATGAGTGGTGAGAGGAGGATGAATGCCTGAGTGGTGGGAGGAGGATGAATGCGTGAGTGGTAGAAGGAGGATAAATGCGTTAGTGGTGGGGGAGGATGAATGCGTTAGTGGTGGGGGAGGATGAATGCGTTAGTGGTGGGGGAGGATGAATGCGTGAGTGGTGGGGGAGGATGAATGCGTAAGTGGTGGGGGGGGATGAATGCGTGAGTGGTGGGGGAGGATGAATGCGTGAGTGGTGGGGGAGGATGAATGCGTGAGTGGTGGGGGAGGATGAATGCGTGAGTGGTGGGGGAGGATGAATGCGTGAGTGGTGGGGGAGGATGAATGCGTGAGTGGTGGGGGAGGATGAATGCGTGAGTGGTGGGGGAGGATGAATGCGTGAGTGGTGGGGGAGGATGAATGCGTGAGTGGTGGGGGAGGATGAATGCGTGAGTGGTGGGGGAGGATGAAGGCGTGAGTTGTGGGGGAGGATGAATGCGTAAGTGGTGGGGGAGGATGAATGCGTAAGTGGTGGGGGAGGATGAATGCGTAAGTGGTGGGGGGGGATGAATGCGTGAGTGGTGGGGGGGATGAATGCGTGAGTGGTGGGGGAGGATGAATGCGTGAGTGGTGGGGGAGGATGAATGCGTGAGTGGTGGGGGAGGATGAATGCGTGAGTGGTGGGGGAGGATGAAGGCGTGAGTGGTGGGGGAGGATGAAGGCGTGAGTGGTGGGGGAGGATGAAGGCGTGAGTGGTGGGGGAGGATGAATGCGTGAGTGGTGGGGGAGGATGAATGCATGAGTGGTGGGGGAGATGAATGCATGAGTGGTGGGGGAGATGAATGCATGAGTGGTGGGGAGGATGAATGCGTGAGTGGTGGGGAGGATGAATGCGTGAGTGGTGGGGGATGATGAATGCGTGAGTGGTGGGGGATGATGAATGCGTGAGTGGTGGGGGAGGATGAAAGTGTGAGTGGTGGGGGAGGATGAAAGTGTGAGTGGTGGGGGAGGATGAATGGCTGAGTGGTGGGGGAGGATGAATGGCTGAGTGGTGGGGAGGATGAATGCGTGAGTGGCGGGGAGGATGAATGCGTGAGTGGCGGGGAGGATGAATGCGTGAGTGGCGGGGAGGATGAATGCGTGAGTGGCGGGGAGGATGAATGCGTGAGTGGCGGGGAGGATGAATGCGTGAGTGGCGGGGAGGATAAATGCGTGAGTGGTGGGAGGATAAATGCGTGAGTGGTGGGAGGAGGATGAATGCATGAGTGGTGGGAGGAGGATGAATGCGTGAGTGGTGGGAGGAGAATGAATGCGTGAGTGGTGGGAGGAGAATGAATGCGTGAGTGGTGGGAGGAGAATGAATGCGTGAGTCGTGGGAGGAGGATGAATGCGTGAGTGCTGGGAGGAGGATGAATGCGTGAGAGGTGGGAGAAGGATGAATGCATGAGAGGTGGGCAAGGATAAATGTGTGAGTGGTAGAAGGAGGATAAATGCGTGAGTGGTAGAAGGAGGATAAATGCGTGAGTGGTGGGGGAGGATGAATGCGTGAGTGGTGGGGGGGGATGAAGGCGTGAGTGGTGGGGGAGGATGAAGGCGTGAGTGGTGGGGGAGGATGAAGGCGTGAGTGGTGGGGGAGGATGAAGGCGTGAGTGGTGGGGGAGGATGAAGGCGTGAGTGGTGGGGGAGGATGAAGGCGTGAGTGGTGGGGGAGGATGAATGCGTGAGTGGTGGGGGAGGATGAATGCGTGAGTGGTGGGGGAGGATGAAGGCGTGAGTGGTGGGGGAGGATGAAGGCGTGAGTGGTGGGGGAGGATGAATGCGTGAGTGGTGGGGGAGGATGAATGCGTGAGTGGTGGGGGAGGATGAATGCGTGAGTGGTGGGGGAGGATGAATGCGTGAGTGGTGGGGGAGGATGAATGCGTGAGTGGTGGGGGAGGATGAATGCGTGAGTGGTGGGGGAGGATGAATGCGTGAGTGGTGGGGGAGGATGAATGCGTGAGTGGTGGGAAGAGGATGAATGCGTGAGTGGTGGGAAGAGGATGAATGCGTGAGTGGTGGGAAGAGGATGAATGCGTGAGTGGTGGGAAGAGGGTGAATGCGTGAGTGGTGGGGGAGGGTGAATGCGTGAGTGGTGGGGAGGGTGAATGCGTGAGTGGTGGGGAGGATGAATGCGTGAGTGGTGGGGAGGATGAATGCGTGAGTGGTGGGGAGGATGAATGCGTGAGTGGTGGGGAGGATGAATGCGTGAGTGGTGGGGAGGATGAATGCGTGAGTGGTGGGGAGGATGAATGCGTGAGTGGTGGGGAAGGATGAATGCGTGAGTGATGGGGAAGGATGAATGCGTGAGTGGTGGGAGAAGGATGAATGCGTGAGTGGTGGGGAAGGATGAATGCGTGAGTGGTGGGGAGGATGAATGCGTGAGTGGTGGGGAGGATGAATGCGTGAGTGGTGGGGAGGATGAATGCGTGAGTGGTGGGGAGGATGAATGCGTGAGTGGTGGGGAGGATGAATGCGTGAGTGATGGGGAAGGATGAATGCGTGAGTGGTGGGAGGAGGATGAATGCGTGAGTGATGGGAGGAGGATGCATGCGCAAATGGTGAGCCGATAAATGCGTGAGTGCGTGGGGGGCCTTTCAGAACGGCACTCGGGTGAGGGGGTTCCCGATAAAGCACAGCACGCAGATAAGCTAGAAACAGGAAGTAGCGCCTCACTTCCTGCCTGAACCCACAGACCTTCACATGAAAGAGATAGTAAACACAGCCGCCCCTACACACATCCTGTGATCCTCGCCACACATGGCCGGCCTCCAGGTCTAAATAAAAACTCACCAGGACTGCTGCGTGCATGCACTGAGGTGCACTGACAGGGCTCCGTGATTCTAGCCCTGGCACAAGAGCTCACCAGGACTGCTGCGTGCATGCACTGAGGTGCACTGACAGGGCTCCGTGATTCTAGCCCTGGCACGAGCTCACCAGGACTGCTGCTGGCACGCACTGAGGTGCACCGACCCTGCAGTTCTAGCCTTGAAACAAAACTCACGAGGGCTGAGGCCGGCATGCACCGTGGTGCACCGACAGAGCCCTGTGGTTCTAGCCCCGGAAGAACAGTGAATACTACAGATCAGCTGGAGCGACATTGGTTGTGTATGGGCACCAGACCATGCAGAGCAGGCATGCAATGCACTGGCACTGCCCTCTTGCCACAGAACTTGTACATCGGCCCATGCGGAGGTCAGGATTGAGGTGCACTGACCGAGCTCTATCATTCTACTAAAGGAATAGAGCAGACCTTGCAGGTCCTCCTGAGCTGCGTGGCACTGCTCGGTGGTCCCCGACAGGGAACAGAAAAGTAACAAGCAGGTCAGGACCGAAGTACACTTGTGGAGCTGTCGGTGGGTGCAACTAGGCCAGGCATAGTGGCTATTATAATCAGTAGTGAGGTGTATTGGCAGAGAGATGTGCTCAGGGCATCTTAATATTAGACCTTTACTGTATCCAGTTGATGAGGGCGGAGGTGCATTGGCAGAGCTGTGCATCGGACCAGTATTAGACCACCAAGGTGCGCTGTAGTGCAGGATTCAGGTGCATTGGCAGAGCTGGCACGGTTCCAGAATGATATAAGTACGGCGTGCTGTAGTGCAGGATTGAGGTGTTTCGGCAGAGCTGGCACGGGTCCAGCCTTAGACCAGTAAGGTGTGCTGTGGTGCATGATTGAGGTGCACTGGCAGAGCTGTGGGCGAGTCCAGTATCAGACCAGTGAGGTACGCTGTAGTGCAGGATTCAGATGCTTTGGCAGATCTGTGCGTGGGTCCAGCATTAGACCAGTAAGGTGTGCTGTGGTGCAGGACTCAAGTGCACTAGCAGAGCTGTGCATGGGTTCAGTATTAGTCCAGTGAGGTGTGCTGTGGTGCATGATTGAGGTGCTTCGGCAGAGCTGTGGGCGAGTCCAGTATTAGTCCAGTAAGGTGTGCTGTGGTGCATGATTGAGGTGCATCGGCAGAGCTGTGGGCTAGTCCAGTATCAGACCAGTAAGGTGTGCTGTGGTGCATGATTGAGGTGCATCGGCAGAGCTGTGAGTGAGTCCAGTATTAGACCAGTAAGGTGCACTGTAGTGCAGGATTCAGATGCTTTGGCAGAGCTGTGCGTGGGTCCAGTATCAGACCAGTAAGGTGTGCTGTGGTGCAGGATTGAGGTGCATTGGCAGAGCTGTGGCCGGTCCAGTATTAGACCACTAAGGTGCGCTGTGGTGCAGGATTGAGGTGCATTGGCAGAGCTGTGGGTGGGTCCATTATTAGTCCAATAAGGTGTGATGTGGTGCAGGATTGAGGTGCATTGGCAGAGCTGTGGCCGGTCCAGTATTAGACCACTAAGGTGCGCTGTGGTGTAGGATTGAGGTGCATTGGCAGAGCTGTGGGTGGGTCCTGTATTAGTCCAGTAAGGTGTGCTGTGGTGCAGGACTGGGGTGCATTGGCAGAGCTGTGTGTGGGTCCAGTATTAGTCCAGTAAGGTGTGCTGTGGTGCAGGACTGGGGTGCATTGGCAGAGCTGTGGCCGGTCCAGTATTAGACCACTAAGGTGTGCTGTGGTGCAGGATTGAGGTGCATTGGCAGAGCTGTAGCCGGTCCAGTATTAGACCACTAAGGTGTGTAGTGGTGCAGGATTGAGGTGCATTGGCAGAGTTGGTGGTGGGTCCAGTATTAGTCCAGTAAGGTGTGCAGTGGTGCAGGATTGAGGTGCATCGGCAGAGCTTTGAGTGAGTCCAGTATTAGACCAGTAAGGTGTGCTACAGTGCAGGACTGAGGTGCACTGGCAGAGCTGTGAATAGGTCCAGTATTAGTCCAGTAAGGTGTGCTGTGGTGCAGGACTGAGGTGCACTGCCGGAGCTGTACCTGGGTCCAGTATTAATCCAGTATGGTGTGCTGTGGTGCAGGATTGAGGTGCACTGCCGGAGCTGTGCCTGGGTCCAGTATTAGTCCAGTAAGGTGTGCTGTGGTGTAGGACTGAGGGGCACTAGCAGAGCTGTGCCTGGGTCCAGTATTAGTCCAGTAAGGTGTGCTGTGGTGCAGGACTGAGGTGCACTGGCAGAGCTGTGCCTGGGTCCAGTAATAGTCCAGTAAGGTGTGCTGTGGTGCAGGACTGAGGTGCACTAGCAGAGCTGTGCCTAGGTCCAGTATTAGTCCAGTAAGGTGTGCTGTGGTGCAGGACTGAGGTGCACTGGCAGAGCTGTGCCTGGGTCCAGTATTAGTCCAGTAAGGTGGGCTGTGGTGCAGGACTGAGGTGCACTGCCAGAGCTGTGCCTGGGTCCAGTATTAGTCCAGTAAGGTGTGCTGTGGTGTAGGACTGAGGTGCACTGCCGGAGCTGTACCTGGGTCCAGTATTAGTCCAGTAAGTTGTGCTGTGGTGCAGGACTGAGGTGCACTGCCGGAGCTGTACCTGGGTCCAGTATTAATCCAGTATGGTGTGCTGTGGTGCAGGATTGAGGTGCACTGCCGGAGCTGTGCCTGGGTCCAGTATTAGTCCAGTAAGGTGTGCTGTGGTGTAGGACTGAGGTGCACTGCCAGAGCTGTGCCTGGGTCCAGTATTAGTACAGTAAGTTGTGCTGTGGTGCAGGACTGAGGTGCACTGCCGGAGCTGTACCTGGGTCCAGTATTAATCCAGTATGGTGTGCTGTGGTGCAGGATTGAGGTGCACTGCCGCAGCTGTGCCTGGGTCCAGTATTAGTCCAGTAAGGTGTGCTGTGGTGTAGGACTGAGGTGCACTAGCAGAGCTGTGCCTGGGTCCAGTATTAGTCCAGTAAGGTGTGCTGTGGTGCAGGACTGAGGTGCACTGGCAGAGCTGTGCCTGGGTCCAGTATTAGTCCAGTAAGGTGTGCTGTGGTGCAGGACTGAGGTGCACTGGCAGAGCTGTGCCTGGGTCCAGTATTAGTCCAGTAAGTTGTGCTGTGGTGCATGATTGAGGTGCACTGCCGGAGCTGTGCCTGGGTCCAGTATTAGTCCAGTAAGTTGTGCTGTGGTGCATGATTGAGGTGCACTGCCAGAGCTGTGCCTGGGTCCAGTATTAGTCCAGTAAGTTGTGCTGTGGTGCATGATTGAGGTGCACTGCCAGAGCTGTGCCTGGGTCCAGTATTAGTCCAGTAAGTTGTGCTGTGGTGCATGATTGAGGTGCATCTGCAGAGCTGTGGGTGGGTCCAGTATCAGACCAGTAAGTTGTGCTGTGGTCAGTATCCGACCGGTAAGGTTTGTTGTAGTTTAGACTGAGATGCATTGGCAGAGCAGTAGTTGAACCCTAACTGGGGCTACAGAGCGGTAATGCGGTGACCTGGGAGGGGCGTCTTTGGCATTTAAAGGCTGCACCGGAAGTGAAAAGAATGAACAGTTACAGTGTAAGAGGAAATCGCATTTCCTCTTTGCCGCCTTTGCCTCTGTGCTGCGTTTGTTCTGGGCGGACCTTTGAAAGCGAGTTTCACCCGAGACAGACTTCAAGAGGGTGGGGGAGGGGGTGGGGGGGACCCGCTCTTCTGGTACCGGGTCCGAGCGATCAGTGCACCTCACCTGCTATACTAGTACCGGAACTGAGCTGTGCGTGTTCATCTCACTGAGCCATCAGGGGCCGTATTATACAAGTGCCCCAGGGACTTTGCGCACCCCGGGCCATATAGCATTTATCGTGCATTTTCCTTGACTGCCCCCGGGGCAGGGGCAGGGGGCAGCGCATTTATGTGAAAAGCAGAGTGGCTGCTTTGAAGCCGCTTGGTGTTTTCACAGAGCAGGCAGTAGCCCGCCTACACTTTTAAAGGGCATTAGAGATCCCGTTGCAGGCGGGGGCAGTGAGTGACGGGACCCGCCTGCAAGGGGATGGCCGGGGGTCCATGGGACCTCCGTTCCCTGTTCGAGAGGACTGCAATCAGCGGGGCGCATTCAAAGTGCATCACCTTTTAGAGAGTGCACTTTCGGCACGCCCCCTGAGAGCTTCTTTGCCTCTGCGCCCTCGTCTGTAATACTGCACGGCCCCAGCGGCAAAGGGACCCCCTCATTTGCAGGAGGCCGCAACCCCTTGCAAACGAGGGAACGCCCTTTTGAGGAAGAGGTGGAGCTGTATGTGTGCCAGCGCTTTCAGTATCACAGAAGGGGCGGCACAAGCACCTGAGGCCCTTTCTGTAATAACAAAGGGCCCCAGAGTAGTGCCAAGTGGGAGCAACCACCCGTTGCACCCCCAGGGTACTTGTATAATACGCCCCTGCCCTCCTAGTAATGGACTTCGCTAGGTCAGGGTTCCGCCTTTGCGTCACCAGCCCTTCCAGGACTGGCACTGAGCTGAGTACCAGGCCACAGGGCTCTGCACTTCATGTCTGCACTTCGCCTGGCCCTAATCCTGAATTTTGGGGATAGATTTCAAACACATGTCCTGCAAGGGTTGCCCGCACGGGAGACTGGCTTGGTGAGAAAAGCCATTACTAGCAAAGTCCGTAGGCTTAAGATCTTTTGTAGTGCCTGCACACAAGGCACAGGTGCTAAGACACTATACACATGGATGTGCACTTACCTGCTCTAAAAAACAAGCATTGGCATACCCAATAGGTCTCGCTATTGTGACCGTATAAATGTTTAGCCAGAGCAATTGAATTTGCCCAGGTGTTTGGCGCCGCAGGGTAGTTTTGCGCCGTATGGGAAGAGAGGGAGCATCTGGCAGGCGGTCAAGAAACGGTGCATGACAGCTTTTAACATTGTGGTGATGAGAATGTTTCGGGCGCTGCATGGATTGTGCATGGGCAAAGCTTGAGTGGGCACCCTTCAGGGTACAGGTGCTGCCTGTTTGGTCAGTGCAATACAGACAACTTTAAGAGGAGGAGTGGGTAAATTAGTAATAGAGTTTGGTATGGCGCAAACTCAACTCGAAGGTATCAGAGCGCTATACATAGCTGGCATAGAAAAGTTACCCGAGTTACATATGGGGTAAGTACAGTACGTAGAGTAGGCACAAAGATATAGCAAGAGTATACATAAAAGTATACTATAAACAGTGATAGTAGTGCTAGTTCCATATGGAATAAACGCAGTTGCATGGAGTAGTCGCAGATACATGGGAACAGTGCATAAGAAGGACGGTGGAATCTATCTGCGATATAGTTCTGAGGTCGTTAAGGCAGGGTGTGTCGACTTGGGTAACAGTGTGTGCATAGGCTAAGGTCCAGGTGTTAGAAAAGCAGATGGGGGCAAGTATATCCAAATAAATGTACTATTAAAAAGAGTATATAAAACATAGTCATGGCATATGACAAATGTCTTGCACTTGTCAATTTTGAGGCAGATGAACGTATTTGCCCATTTTGGCACGTTTGGGCGGGAGCCAAGGTGGGATGCCCAAGGACAGAGGAGGGTAGCAGCTGTTCAGGGAGGGGTTGCTTGGTTTTGGAGACAAACACGTTTTGGCGGCGTCAGTGATGCGGCAGCACCACAGAGGCTTGCTGGCATGGGAGAGGGATGTGGGCGAGACTGCGGTGCAAAGTGGGGCAGTTACTTTATGCAGTGACATTGACAGGGGTTTGTGGTGGTTCACTGGCGGTTGCTTTACTTCCATGTCGTGGGAGGAAGACTGGGGAGGATGTGCGGTTTGCAGGTGACGGGACGGCCAGCGGCATGGACCTGGACGTGCTGGGGTGGCCTCGGGGAGGATGGAGAGCAGAGCAGGTCTCACTTTGGGCGATGGACCTTTTCAGGAGGGACACGCGTGGAAGGCGTGACATACATTTCCCCTCCTTCCCACCCCACCCACCTCGCTGCCCTAGGCACAATTGGGGTCTCTTTTTGGTAAAGGTTCAGCGGATCTCCACGGGGTGCTTCTGGTGTGCATGGGTTCAGTGTCTTTGGATGGGGTAGTGATGTTGGGCAGGGGTGGCAGGCGGCGACGCGAGGCACTGTGGAGTGTAGGGTATGTTTACCTGCTCGGACCAGACTACAGTGGAGTATATTTTGCATTCCCATTGCCTCCAGGGCTTTTGAGTGGAAGTCCTAGGCAGGGGTTGGTTGCGAGGTGAAAGGTGCCAGAGTGCTGTGGAGAATGGAGGGCGCGAGGGTCATCGGGTTCACTTTTGGCAGCTTTGGCCAAGGAAGTGCCAGGAGTCAAATTGGAGATTGAATGGGGGAAGGGGTGTCAGAAAGAAAAAAATGAAGCGTGGCGTGCCGCGCTGATTCCTATGCATTGGCAGTGAAGAAGGAGCCACCTGAGAGCATCAATGCTCCTGCAGGCAAGGCACGCAAAAACACATTCATGTGTGAAGCGCACAGCAACTTAAAACACAAGCATAAGTGTTTCGGCCAAAAAGGTTTAAAAAAAAGTGAACGCTGCACATAAGAGAAATGGCCTGAAGCAAAATGACCCATGTAACAGGGCCAGTCGCCATGGGCATGACAAACACACCAAAAAGAGGGACAAATGGCACCAATTCAACATACAAAAAAAAGGCATTTGAAAGGCACAAAGTAGGATCCAATGAAAGTCGGTGGGCATAGCCAAAGTGCACAGAGGGAATACAGCATGCCTCGCAGAGCAGCACATGCGCCCTGACTCTAGGCTTGACGTAAAAAAAAAGTAAAACTAATCAAAGATAATTATGTAAAGAGACCAATAAACAGCTCCTAGTGCGCACAGACCACCTAAGCCAGGATTTGGTTATTGTGTGTGCAACTTGTCATAGGATTGCTGATGCGGGCATGAGTTGGCGAGTGATCCAGATATATTGCTCTGTGATGAAAGTTACTTAAGGGACTGACCGGACAGAGGGGAGACATTGGGTTTTTGACTGAGGGGGATGAAAGACCCTTCTCAAGCAACAGCCACAATCCCTGTCAGGGTGAACCACAAAAAGTCACCACATTAATCACTGCCTGACTTGGTCCTAGCAGTCCTGCTGATCTTAGAGGCAATGTGTTGCAGATTTATGCAGCACTCAAACAGTAATAAAGTGAAAATGCAACACAAGAAAAATCCAAAACCAATTTAATAAAAAAGAAAAAAAATTGACACCAGAATGACAAAATTCCAATTGGTAGAACTGGGGTTAAGAATCTAGTCCAGCAAGATCGATACAAAGTCAAAAGCTGCTGCGATGTAGCAGAGTTAAGATACTTGCAGTGGATTTGGCCCGCTCTCCGCTCACCTTCAGGCTTAGAATCAATTATTTATTTAAAGGTCTGAGAAGGTAAAATTGTGCAGCAAGGCAGCCGGCAGTGTCCGAAGAAGACTCGTCATAGTCAGGAGCCGCAGGATGAGGTCCCAGTGAAGATTTCTACGTTTGTACTTGGTCATTTTTTTGGAAGTCCAATATCTCCGGTGGGACGAAGCTGCAGGCTGTAGAGGATAAGGGCTCCGTGAGGCTGGATAACCTTTCCTAGAGGACCCGCTGAACAGGATTTGCACCTGCGGGAAGAAGGTAGCAGGAGCTACCGCAAAGTTACGCTGACTGCAATAGACCTTGGGCGGATCAGTGAGACGGTAGATCCTGGTCTCCTGTCGGTCCTCTGGCCACTTTTTAGCTGAACTTTTTCCAATTCCCAAGTTTCTATTGTTGGCTGTTGGGCATCCTTTAGCACCACTTCCAAGTGTTCAGGACTGCTGAGGCACCACTTGGCGGGCTGGACTCACTTCAGGCAGGGTCCAGGAACAGATCTTTAAAGTGGTTAGAGCTTTTGCATCCCTGCAGCTCAGAACAGGAGGCCAAAAAATAACTCTTGGAGTTACGGTGGTAGTTCTAGGATCAAGCTGCAAGGCAGGCCTCAGAGCACGGCAAGCCTCATGCAGCAAAGCAGCCCTCACGCAGCAAGGCAGCCCTCACGCAGCAAGGCAGCTATTATGCACCAAAGGCAGGCCTCACGCAGCAACGCAGGCCTCATGCAGCAAAGCAGCCCTCACGCAGCAAAGCAGCCCTCACGCAGCAAGGCAGCTATTATGCACCAAAGGCAGGCCTCACGCAGCAACGCAGGCCTCATGCAGCAAAGCAGCCCTCACGCAGCAAAGCAGCCCTCACGCAGCAAGCCAGCTATTATGCACCAAAGGCAGGCCTCACGCAGCAACGCAGGCCTCATGCAGCAAAGCAGCCCTCACGCAGCAAAGCAGCCCTCACGCAGCAAGCCAGCTATTATGCACCAAAGGCAGGCCTCTCGCAGCAACGCAGGCCTCATGCAGCAAAGCAGCCCTCACGCAGCAAAGCAGCCCTCACGCAGCAAGGCAGCTATTATGCACCAAAGGCAGGCCTCACGCAGCAACGCAGGCCTCATGCAGCAAAGCAGCCCTCACGCAGCAAAGCAGCCCTCACGCAGCAAGGCAGCTATTATGCACCAAAGGCAGGCCTCACGCAGCAACGCAGGCCTCATGCAGCAAAGCAGCCCTCACGCAGCAAAGCAGCCCTCACGCAGCAAGCCAGCTATTATGCACCAAAGGCAGGCCTCACGCAGCAACGCAGGCCTCATGCAGCAAAGCAGCCCTCACGCAGCAAAGCAGCCCTCACGCAGCAAGCCAGCTATTATGCACCAAAGGCAGGCCTCTCGCAGCAACGCAGGCCTCATGCAGCAAAGCAGCCCCCACACAGCAAAGCAGCCCTCACGCAGCAAGGCAGCTATTATGCACCAAAGGCAGGCCTCACGCAGCAACGCAGGCCTCATGCAGCAAAGCAGCCCTCACGCAGCAAAGCAGCCCTCACGCAGCAAGGCAGCTATTATGCACCAAAGGCAGGCCTCACGCAGCAACGCAGGCCTCATGCAGCAAAGCAGCCCCCACACAGCAAAGCAGCCCTCATGCAGCAAAGCAGCCCCCACACAGCAAAGCAGCCCTCACGCAGCAAGGCAGCTATTATGCACCAAAGGCAGGCCTCACGCAGCAAAGCAGCCCTCATGCAGCAAAGCAGCCCTCACGCAGCAAAGCAGCCCTCACGCAGCAAGCAGCCCTCACGCAGCAAGGCAGCTATTATGCACCAAAGGCAGGCCTCACGCAGCAACGCAGGCCTCATGCAGCAAAGCAGCCCTCACGCAGCAAAGCAGCCCTCACGCAGCAAGGCAGCTATTATGCACCAAAGGCAGGCCTCACGCAGCAACGCAGGCCTCATGCAGCAAAGCAGCCCTCACGCAGCAAAGCAGCCCTCACGCAGCAAGGCAGCTATTATGCACCAAAGGCAGGCCTCACGCAGCAACGCAGGCCTCATGCAGCAAAGCAGCCCTCACGCAGCAAAGCAGCCCTCACGCAGCAAGGCAGCTATTATGCACCAAAGGCAGGCCTCACGCAGCAACGCAGGCCTCATGCAGCAAAGCAGCCCTCACGCAGCAAAGCAGCCCTCACGCAGCAAGCCAGCTATTATGCACCAAAGGCAGGCCTCACGCAGCAACGCAGGCCTCATGCAGCAAAGCAGCCCTCACGCAGCAAAGCAGCCCTCACGCAGCAAGCCAGCTATTATGCACCAAAGGCAGGCCTCTCGCAGCAACGCAGGCCTCATGCAGCAAAGCAGCCCTCACGCAGCAAAGCAGCCCTCACGCAGCAAGCCAGCTATTATGCACCAAAGGCAGGCCTCTCGCAGCAACGCAGGCCTCATGCAGCAAAGCAGCCCCCACACAGCAAAGCAGCCCTCACGCAGCAAGGCAGCTATTATGCACCAAAGGCAGGCCTCACGCAGCAACGCAGGCCTCATGCAGCAAAGCAGCCCTCACGCAGCAAAGCAGCCCTCACGCAGCAAGGCAGCTATTATGCACCAAAGGCAGGCCTCACGCAGCAAAGCAGCCCCCACACAGCAAAGCAGCCCTCACGCAGCAAGGCAGCTATTATGCACCAAAGGCAGGCCTCACGCAGCAAAGCAGCCCTCATGCAGCAAAGCAGCCCTCACGCAGCAAAGCAGCCCTCACGCAGCAAGCAGCCCTCACGCAGCAAGGCAGCTATTATGCACCAAAGGCAGGCCTCACGCAGCAACGCAGGCCTCATGCAGCAAAGCAGCCCTCACGCAGCAAAGCAGCCCTCACGCAGCAAGCCAGCTATTATGCACCAAAGGCAGGCCTCACGTAGCAACGCAGGCCTCATGCAGCAAAGCAGCCCTCACGCAGCAAAGCAGCCCTCACGCAGCAAGGCAGCTATTATACACCAAAGGCAGGCCTCACGCAGCAACGCAGGCCTCTGTGGGGAAAAGACAGGCTTTAAGCAGCACAGCAGTCCTCTGGTGGCAGCAGAGCAGTCCGTCTGAGGGTCCTCCGGAGGTACAACATCGAACTGAAGAGTTGGTCTTAGGGTCCAGTATTTATACCTGGTGTCAGCCTTTCACGTGGAAGAAACCTCTAGACTTCCCCTACCCCACATCTAGTTCTTGAAATCATCTTCCTCCCCTGCCCAGCTTCCAAAAGGTGTAGGGTGGCAATAGGCTGGTGTCAAGTTCTTTGCGAGTGTGCTGGAGGCAGCCCCTTTGAAATGTAAGTGGGGCAGGGAACAGCTCTGCCCCCCTCTCACCCATATATCCTATTCGGATGGCCCATCCTGCCAACATCTAGTCCCCCTTTGTCTCACTGCCTGCGAGGAAAACACAAAGGCCAACTGCCACTCTATTCACGGTCATGTGACATAGGAAATAGGCTGCTGGCATCAAATGTTTAGGACAAGAAAATGCCAACTTTCTAAAAGCGCCTTTTTCAGAACTGGGACTTAAAATGTTACTTTATCATCAAAGGGTATTTTAAATCACAATTGTTTTATGTTATAGGGAATTTATTGAGAGCACATTCACCAAAGGTCTCTTGGCGCTGAGTTGAAGCCACCCCAGAAGTTATATCCAGCAATAAGCCTGAGTGAAAAGCCAAGTTTTCAGGTTTGTTCTGAAGCAAATGTAATCCGTTGTGTGTCTTATCTCAATCGGCAAGGAGTTCCAGAATTGGGGGGCCCAGCAAAGAAAATTGTGAGCCACCCATTCTTTTACGCTTAAGTCATGGAATCGTCAGCAGGTTCATTTGTGCCGATCTGAGGTTTAGTTTAGGGAGGAACGGATGGATCTTCATAGAGATAAATTATTTTGAGATCAAACGTGACATTCCTACCTGTTCCCAATCCAAAGTTGGCACTAATTAAATGTAATCAGTTAACCCAATGTTATTCTACGAGAGAGGTAGGCCTCACAGTAGTGAAAAATACATTTAGTGGTTTTTCATTACCAGGGCATGTAAAACTTAGAAGTGCATGTTCAAAATTTTAAATACACTTCATCCTGCCCCATTTTATGTTTAGGGCCTACCATATGGGTGACATATGTATTAAATAGGGAAGTTTAGGCATGCAAAAGGTTGTTTTTCTGCCAGGGCGAATTGGCAGTTTAAACCTGCCCACAGGTTGCAATGGCAGGCCTGAGACATGTTTTCAAGAGCTACGGGAAGAGGTTGGCACAATAAGTGCTGCAGGCCCATTAGTAGCATTTAGTTTACAGGCCCTGGGTACATGTAGTACCTCATTAATAGGGATTGATAAGTAAGTTAAAAGTGCCAATCAGGTGTAGGCCAATTGTACCATGTTTTAACACCTTGGGTGCTACAGGCAATTCCCGCTGGGTGCCGTTACTCCAGATTTCCCATTGTTTGTGACAAGGTCAACTCGTCATAAGCACAGGGCAGGTAAAACCCATGACGAGTTGACCTTGTCATGAGCACTGAGGAGGTTAAGGAGGGAGCACAGGCACTTTAGCAGTGCTAAAGAGCACAGAATCCTAAAACCAACAAATACGAATTTCAGCAAAGCAGTAGGTGATAAGGCATAATGTTTGGGGGAAGACCACACCTACGGCTGTCAGATCGAACAGCCATTCGTTCCATTATGGAATCCGCGACGCCCAGCAGCTGATGTTTCAGGAGCAGGTCTTAAGGGTGTCACTGTAGTTTTTACACTGTCTAGTTTCAACTTCAAGGCACACACTAGCATTCTAGGAGGAGGTAGCGATGGTGACAGAAATGGCAAGATTGCCGCTCTAGAGGTTTGAATGAGATGAGGTTCTGTTGCCAGTGTTGAAAAAACTCCCTCAACAGTCTGTCCTACAGTGTGTGTGAGGTCAGCGACCAGCAGTGCAAGGTGAAGAGTTCTAACCTCCAATGGTGGTCCTTTGGTGGAAGGCCAACCATATGTTGAAGTCCCGAAGAACAATGCGATATGGCTGGCTCGGACCAAGGGCCGCAACAGTCACAGACATTTGTTGCAAAAGTGGTGCCATAAAGTGCATATGGCCGGGGTCTTCAAACTGGGGGGGCAGTCTCCCCTACGGGGGCATCAAGTGATCCCAGGGGACGGGGGCACCAGGCTCTAGCCAAAAGAAGCATTTTGCTGATAACAGTGCTTCCTTTTCGGTGGAAAGAAATGAGCGTCAGTAAGCTGCTCTGTCATGGGCCATCACCATCATCTTTTGTCATTTATATCCTGGCTGGAAGAAGGTGTCAGAAGGGAAGGAACCCCAAATATTCCTCAAAACCTCCACCCCCATTACTAATAATCACACTGTGGATACTTTTACCCATTAGTGAGGCCAGCCTGACCAGAATAGTATGTTTGGCCCTCATGTATTTGATTGCATTTTTAAAACGGTAACAGAACTTGCATGCAATGTTGAAATAAGTTTTGACATATTTAAAAACATTGCCAATTTAAAAGAATAATTGTGAAAAAGTTTGAGGGGGGGCTGGAGGCTATATTTTTTTCATGGGGGCGCGGCATTAAAAGTTTGAAGACCACTGGCATACAGGGTCACAGTCTGACGTACAACAGGGGGGCGTGGGGGTACACAAGTGCCCCAGCTCGTTTATGAGGCTTCAAGCCGGTCCGCCTTCATTGACAGCACAACTGTACACGCTGGAGGCGTAAAACATTCATAGAATGGTAGAAGCGAAACTACAAGTCCCAGAAAGTTCTGCAGGCTAAAGAGTGAACCTGCAGAAGACAACACACCTGATGTGGGCCACGTGGCAGCTGTGCCAGATAAAGAATGAAAAGGAAAGCGAAACACATGTCGCCCATTCGCGAGCATCTCAATGTGACGCGTCTGGTTTTGTTGCTTCAGGTGCTTTCTGCCTCTGCAGTCTCCCCCATTCTACGCACAAAAGGTGCCGCTTCCATGACTCCAGTTCTTTTTAATAACTGCTCACTCTCCACCTTTCCACAGCCACTGTTTACACTGCACGCCAGCGCAAAGGGTACCAGCAATCAATATTTGCCATGGGATGAGTGTGATAAGAGGCACCTGAACTTTGTTACCATCGGTCAATACACTGCGTGTCTTGAATTATTGGGCGAGTGTGGTTCTGCCCCCGGCACACCCCCAACGATGGCTTCCGCGGCAACGCTAGCGAGGAGAAACACACAGCTTCATTCCATGGTATAATCTGCTAAGCTTGTGATGCATTCTGTGCACACCTCCATTGTTCCCTGCTCTTCTCAGCCAGTGTGTGATGTCATGGAATGCTGGTTTTTGATTGGCTGGCTGTTGGAGAGAGTGGGCTGAGCAGAAGGATGCTGCTCCTGGTGGGGTACTTTACTATGTAACTTGTAACCTCTTCAATAAACCTAAAACCGGTTATTCTACATGGACTGGATTCCTGACTCCTATGTACCAAAAAGGAATCTCATTACAACACTACTACTGGAGCCCACCATTGCCAGCCTCTTAGCCACCACTGCAAAGCAAAACATGACATAGTGCATCCGGGTCCCATCTCTTTAAAATGATCTGACATATAAGTGTCAATGCTGCATTCATAAAGCTAAACTAAAATAAAAATAGTATGTTGGAAGGAATGTGGTGGAAAATGTAAGAACTTCACTATTTAGAAAAGGGCAGGGAATGTTTGCGGCAGGTTCTGGGCATATCACACGGACAGTAGAAACGGATGAAGATTCAGCCCAAGTTTAAATACCTTGTGGATGGAGAAGTTTGAGCAACTGTGGGCCCTTACTACAACTACTGTAAAAGCCAGTTTTGTCAGGGCACATAAAGGGGTTACAAGGCCTACCATCAAAAATCAAGAACCCTGCCACCAGAGGGTGAGACAATATGGCTCAGGAGGAACAAACAGGACTTGTTCTAAAACAAAGGGGCAGAAATGTAAACCTGTACTGGTTTCCTATTAAAGCCAGAATGGAATTTGGAGCCTTCCTGAAGTTTGTTTTTAGAAGAATAGTGAAACGCGTTGAACAAGGCGTGCCGCCATTCACCAAGACATGGATCTTGAAATCTGGAAACATAGGAACCAGTGACGGCTCCTCAGTGTTCACGCCACACCATGGACAATCCCTCAAGTAGAGGAGGTCCAGCTGCAAATCACCTGTGTTAGAGATCAGGAAATAGCTTTAAGAAGGCGCTGAAGGTTTATTTATTAACGCCAAATAGATCTTTTTTGATTCTGAGATTCAAAACCCGCTGCGGGAGCTAATGCCAAACATCTTTAATTCTGAGATTCAACACGCGCCGTGTGCACCGAACGCCAACTAGATACTCTTTTAATCTGGGACTCACCATGCATCTCATGATGAAACATGTTGAATGTGGGCCATCTTGAACGTTCTGGGGTGCAGGCGGTGATGGTTCCAGCAAAGGATAATAAGAGGTTGAAAGACAATTGAGTTGAAGTGCACAGGGGACCTTACAGGTGGGGAGCTTCTGCTCAGTTGCATGTGAAAGAGGATGGAGCACTTTAGGTGCGTGGGCAGGAAGGCCTCAAAACATTAGAACAAGGGGCTTGAAGCAGGACAGGCCGGTCTGGAATCCACAGGGTGGGGTGGGGGGGGGGGGGTGCAAGTGGACCTGGGAACTCCCACCTCCAAAAGAAGTGCAAGTGGCAAGACCAGGCTTTTATGAATGGGAATAAGAACCAATGGTACACCTCAAAAGCAGGCGCTGGCAGTAACCCAGCTCAACAAGGGCCACAATGTTAGTTGGGGTGACAGAAGAGTGGCGGGTGAGGGGAGATGCCAGGCAGGTGGTGGTGGGCAGTGGTGGCGGTGTAGGCGCCGAAGGAGAGTTGCACTTGGCAACGGACCTTTGCACAAGCATACAAGTCATCAAATATTTCCTTCAGATAACAAGGCACGATGAAGATCTCTAGAACATTAGGCCCAGGAGCCTCCATACCTATCTTCTGGTAGAAGATCTTCTCGAAGGTGAGCTCGCCTCGGTCTTCCAAGTACTTCTGCATCACACTGCGAATGCTGCAAAGAGAGAGAGCAACACATCAAACACATGTTCATGTACGCTACACCCAGACCGAGGTTGCCTATATTCAGGCCATTTTATGTTAAGTTAATAAATTTGTTAAGCGCACAAATATCAAAAGGTGTCTTGACGCTGGTGGTCTGGAGTAGGCGCTGGTGGTCTGGAGTAGGCAAGGGACTCTATTTATTAAACAACTAAGTTTTCAGGGACCTCCTAAAAGCAGACCGGGTCTAAAGGGTTCTAATGGTGGAGAAGATTGTTCTAGATTGTTTAGTGGCTGCTGCCAGGAAGCTCCTGCCACCCCAGCTAGTTTTGTAGAATCTGGGAGTTGATGGCAGTTTTTCTCCTTCTGAAGTCCATGAAGTCCGCGTGCACCAGTCCTGCAGAGCCTGCGCACTGAGGAAGTGCACGCCGGGACGCCACACAGACCGACCGCCAGGAGGTAACAGACCGCACCGCCAGGAGGCCACACAGACCGCACCTGCAGGAGGCCACACAGACCGCACCGCCAGGAGGCCACACAGACCGCACCGCCAGGAGGCCACACAGACCGCACGCAGCAACACAGACTGCACGGCCAGGAGGCAACACAGAGCACACACAGCCACACAGACAGCAAGCGGGAGGCAACACAGACCGCACGGCCAGGAGGCCACACAGACCGCACGGCCAGGAGGCCACACAGACCGCACGGCCAGGAGGCCACACAGACCGCACGGCCAGGAGGCCACACAGACCGCACGGCCGGGAGGCCACACAGACCGCACGGCCGGGAGGCCACACAGACCGCACGGCCGGGAGGCCACACAGACCGCACGAACAGGAGGCCACACAGACCGCACGGCCGGGAGGCCACACAGACCGCACGAACAGGAGGCCACACAGACCGCACGAACAGGAGGCCACACAGACCGCACGGCCAGGAGGCCACACAGACCGCACGGCCGGGAGGCCACACAGACCGCACGGCCAGGAGGCCACACAGACCGCACGGCCAGGAGGCCACACAGACCGCACGGCCAGGAGGCCACACAGACCGCACGGCCAGGAGGCCACACAGACCGCACGGCCAGGAGGCCACACAGACCGCACGGCCGGGAGGCCACACAGACCGCACGGCCGGGAGGCCACACAGACCGCACGGCCGGGAGGCCACACAGACCGCACGGCCGGGAGGCCACACAGACCGCACGGCCGGGAGGCCACACAGACCGCACGGCCGGGAGGCCACACAGACCGCACGGCCACACAGACCGCACGGCCGGGAGGCCACACAGACCGCACGAACAGGAGGCCACACAGACCGCACGAACAGGAGGCCACACAGACCGCACGAACAGGAGGCCACACAGACCGCACGGCCAGGAGGCCACACAGACCGCACGGCCAGGAGGCCACACAGACCGCACGGCCAGGAGGCCACACAGACCGCACGGCCAGGAGGCCACACAGACCGCACGGCCAGGAGGCCACACAGACCGCACGGCCAGGAGGCCACACAGACCGCACGGCCAGGAGGCTACACCTTACAACAGCTTTTCACTGCACGTACAGTTTCACTGATTGAACATCTTGGAGTGAATGCCAAACCCTAGCCTATCTACTATGACAAAGCAAAGAAGTGTCGTCCCACAGCCAAGAGCATCAGTGACCAGCGCACATCTTACGGTCTTTTAGTGGTGAAGAGAAAGATTGTAATTAGGGGAGGAACCAGCACAGGTAGGCCTACAAACAGATTTAAATAGAAAGTCCGAAGATGGCCTCAGTGGGCATCCCTGAGCTACTACGCTGAATGCAAATGATGCATCCACCAAAGGAGGGACATCACCTAGAAAAGGAGTCCAGGAACCAGGGATACACAAATGTTTGATTTAAATGTAAACTACTGACACACAACCAGCCAAAGACACCTCTCGGCTGCCTAAAAGGGGGCTCCTATGATCTTGAGGCACTTCTATATTTCCTTATCGTATCTCCAGAAGCCCTAGATGGCATAAGCCGACAAGTCGCCCATCACAGGCCATATGATTAGCGTCAACACCCACAACACACTATGCGACAGCTGGACCGCCCAAGACAATGCCATGGTAGAAAAAAGTCTAATGGAAGAAACCAGTGCAGGTTGGCAGGAACGGGAAGTGATGCAACCACAGTAGGACAAAGGAAGCTGTGCTTCTCTTAAGACAAGATCTGTAGCTGTGCCTGCTCTAAACACAAGATCCCATGACACTTGTTGCTGTGCACCCGCCTGCCATCGTAACAGAGGGCAACAACGCATGTGCGAACTGCAGGGCAGATGGCGATAGGACGGGCTACCTGCTTCTTGCCCTGCAGCCATGGAGATGGTTCTCAGCAGACTCTCTCTGGACTTGCTTCAGACAACATCATCGGCCTGGGGTCCCCTGCCATGGAATTCCAATTGGACTCACTTATTAAAGCAGCCAATGAAAGACTCCCTTCTTGGATGGGTGAAGGGGCCGTTTCACAAACCTGCTCTGGTACCTGAGATCAGACACCCAGACTTGTCGGTGCACTTTCTTTGTGGACCTATCCTCACACTTCTGCATTTTAAAGAACAAACTCGCACGACACCAATGCTCAACACTACTAGGTTACACTACTACAGCGCGCGTCTCGGAATCTGAGTCGGTGAGACCTGGTCTGCTGAGTACTTGGGAATCTTGACAAGAGGTGGGAAAGCGCCACATAATGAAATGCCGCAACAAAATAAATTCAATATGACAGCATCTTACACATGGAGTTGGATGTCAAAAGGTGCAAACGAAATGTTCAAAAACAGCAAATTCGAAATACAAATTATAGCCTGATGTCAGTTGAAGCAGTGTCACCAGCGCCTGGATACCCTCAGGGGTGATTAGCCGCACTAAACACATCAGGAAAATAATTTTCCAAGTCCACACTCTCCGCCAACAAGTCATGGACTTGGATCTCTGGAGCTGCATTGGGATCCAGAAAAACACAGATTTTTGGGTGAGCCCCCCCCCAAAATGCAACCGTGCGCACACAAAATATAAAATGTTAGTTGGAATCATTCTTTCTGCAAACTCAATTGAGGCCATGAAACACCTTTTATCTGAAGGACATGCCCATCACACCCTCCAGATCTTCTATTTATTTATTTATTTATTTGTGGTTTTGTATAGCGCTAGAATCACTCCATCAGGCGTATCTCTGCGCTTTTGACCGGTAACTCCACGAATTTATTGATATACTGTGAGATGTTTAAATTTGATTTTTGAATAAAATGGTTTTTAGTTGCTTACGAAATGTTAGATGTTCACTACATTGTCGTAAGGTCAGAGGCAGTTTGTTCCACATCTTTGGTCCTAGAGTGGATAGAGCTCTACCTCCATGTCTGGCCTTTTTAACATGGGGGACCACAAGTAGAAGGTTGGTACTTGATCTGAGGGACCGCGCTGGGACATAAGAAACAAATCTCCGTTCGAGATAAGTAGGTCCCTGTCCGTTCAGACACTTGTGGATTAAGCAACAAATTTTAAATTTGGCCCTTTGTCTGACTGGGAGCCAATGCAGTTGCTCAAGAAGGGGTTTGGAGGGAGTTCTCGGAGGGGCATTCAGAACAAGGCGAGCTGCCGTGTTCTGAATGACCTGCAGTTTGTCTAGCACTCCTTCATTGGCTGAGATTAACAGACCGTTGCAGTAGTCTATCCGACTCAGTACAAGTGCTTGCACCAAGGTTTTCCTCACTGAGTTAGGTAGAAGCGGGAAGACTTTGCGAAGCAGGCCGATGGTGTGGAAGCATATCCCTGCTATGTAACTGGTATGCTGTTTAAGAGACAGATCTTGGTCCAGTCGAATGCCCAAGTTCTTCACAATCTTCTTGGGTTCAGGGACAGCCCCCAGCTCAGCAGGCCACCAATCCGGAGTCCAGAGTATCTTAGCTTCTCCAAACAGCATGATCTCTGTCTTGCTGACATTGCATTGGAGGTAGTTGGAGGACATCCAATGTGCTACTGCTTTCATGCCAGCTGAGAAAGAGTTCTTAACTTCGGCGGAGAGAGATTTGAAGGGAAACAGGAGTTGAGTGTCATCTGCGTAGGATACGGGGACAAATCCGTATCTACGCAACACTCCTGCCAGGGGGGCCACGTAGATATTGAAGAGTGTAGGGCTCAGACATGAGCCCTGTGGCACCCCCTTAGAAATCTCAATTTCCGCCGAGCGATATGTGCCCATGGTGACTCTCTGGGTACGATCAGCCAAGAAACTCTTTAGCCATTCCAGGGCTTTGTTCTTAAGGCCAGCGCTCGACAACCGTTGAATTAAGATGGAATGAGATACGGTGTCGAACGCTGCCGATAGATCTAAAAGAACCAAGATGACTGATAGGCCCTTGTCCTGGTAGGCATGGAGATCATCAGTAACAGACAGCAAGGTGGATTCAGTACTGTATTTGGGGCGGAATCCAGATTGGGACTCATCCAAGGCATGAACTTGTTCAATATGTCTAGATAGATGTTGATTGACATATTTTTCTGTGACTTTCCCCAAGAAAGGAAGCAGAGAGATGGGTCTTAAGTTTGTCAAGTCAGACCATGGTAGGGCGGTGTTCTTCCTCAAAGGTCTGACAAGAGCTCGCTTCCATTCTTTGGGGACAGTGCCTGAGATGAGTGAAAGGTTCACTAGTTCTGTAATCAGTAGGCTAAGGTGTTCATCCAAAGTGGGTATTAGTCTGGCTGGTATAGCATCCTCTGGTCTGCCACTTTTGATTTGTTTTATAAGTCGCGATATTTCTTGAGATGAAACAGGGGGAAAGATATCCAGAGATTGTGAGTCTGGTGTGGAGTCAAGGGGGGTAGGTAAGGGGTTCACCGGAGTAATAGTTGAAGCCTGATTGGTATATAAAATCTTATCGTAGATTTTATCTATTTTGTTGGTGAAGAAACATGAAATCTCATCACACAACTGTTGGGACGAAGTATCAGGAGCTTCACATGCTGTTGGTTTAGCAAATGTCTGTACTATTTGAAAAAGAACTCGAGGGGAGTTTCCAGCTTCTTGTATTTGGGTAGCAATATGTGCTTTACGCGCGCAGCGAATTGCTTTATGATAGGAGGATAAAGCGCTCCAATATTTTTCTTTGTCTCCTAGAAGATGGGATGTTCTCCAAATTTTCTCTAATTTCCTGGCTCCTTGTTTGAGAGTTCTTAGTTTATCGGAGAACCAGACTTCTTGCTTCCTAATTGGCTTGGATTTAAAAAGTTTTAATGGAGCAATTCTGTCTATAGTTTTCCTGATTTCATCATCAACTTTCTTGAGAGCTGCTTCAGTATCATTTAAATGTATTCATTGCGCTCAACTCACATCTCTCATCAAAGTTCCGTTTATACTCATCCGCCAAGATGATGGTCAGCGGCGAGCAAGGGTCAAACACCTCCAGGATCACACTCTCCAAGACAACACTAACCACTGGTTTTCCACACACACAGTCACCACCGCAAGAAGGCAAACAAACACAAAGCAAACCGACCCAAGCCAACTCCAGCTCAACTCCCAGGAAGTGCCTGGTAACCAAAGCATAGCACTCCAGTAAAGGATGCAAGGAGAAAGGGCCATTCTACAGGGGAATTAAACAACAAGGGGTGGTGATGGACAGAGTTTCTGAATTAAGCAGAATACTCTCACCCAGTCAAGAGATCAGGGCTAGATCCAACACCGTTTTTTAGCTCACTGCACCATCCCAGCTCAGAACCTGGCTATATGCAAATTAGTCTGTTCCTGTCCCAGTGCATGATGGGAACAGGGCAAACCAAACTACAAAGCCAATTCTTTCACTGGGAAGGAAACAAGCTTCCGGGGACCGGTTTCTGGCATTACAGCCGTCTTCGGCCCGGCTTGCTTGAATCCTGATGGTGCAATGAGCAATGGACTCACATCTGAGTATACCCTTCCACGCTTATGGTGGACAAAATAATTAAACAACAATTGTTTTTGGCCACTATAGGTGTGGCAGGTTATACTCAGACATGAGTCCCTTTCTCACTCCACCATCAGGATTCAAGCAAGCCGGGCCGAAGACGGCTGAAATGCCAGAAACCGGTCCCCGGTAGCTTGCCTCCTTTCTGGTGAAGAATTGGCTTGGTAGTTTAGTCTGCCCTGTTCCCATGATGCACTGGGCCAGGGACAGACTGATTTGCATATAGCCAGGTTCTGAGCTGGGATGGTGCAGTGAGATAAATAACGGTGATGGATCAAGCCCTGATCTTTGGACTGGGTAAGAGTGGTCTGCTTAATTCAGACACTCTGTTCATCACCACCCCCTTTTCTGAATCATCCTACAGGGGAGACCCCAGGATGGAAGACCCCACACAACCTCACTTCTAGCCACACATACACAGCCCTCCTCTCCTGCAGATCTGCATGCGTTACTCAAGTCTCTGCCTCAAGGCCCTATTTTGGCACCCGATAGGAGTGCGAGGTTGACAAACAGAAGCTTGCACGATGTGAAACAATACTGCAGGAGCGGGTATGCCAAGGGTGTAAGGTCTACAGTTTGGGATGGAGTCGTGCAAAGGTTGGAGTGACCGCTTTAGCAGTCTGAAAGACTTCTAGTAAACAATAAAGTCACAATGAGCTTTGAAAGGTCTCTCCTTCAACTACAGGCTTTTGAGAGCATTTTTCTATGTCCAAGGAAGCGCTTCCTTTGCAACGCATTGGGTGCAAGGTTTTCACCAACTACAGAAGATGGCACGGTCTATTGTCTGAACTGAGATACCATCTTGGAAAGAAGGCACCTACCACTGAAAGCAGCACATTCTGAATAATTCAAACACATTAAATGTAGTGTATTAAAATGTAGCCCAAATAATTGTAATAAACTTCACACAATGTATAATGTATTAAAGTGCAACACAAAGGTTGCGTGATTTACAGTTTTGTGGAAGTGCGGCTACTGTCCGATCGACAGCGGGCTCAATCACTTTGAGGATGCCTCAATCGCTTACTCTGATCACTCAAACTCTTCGCCCTCCAGCTCCCTCTGTGCTGCTATAGTCTACACAGTTACCTAAGAAGGCCATACCCAAAATTAGTCTCTGGGACTTGGGTGCAAGACAATACGTGGGGGCAATGGTCCTAAAAAGCAACCATATATTGTAAACAAATGCAAAACAAATATTCAAAACAGAACATAAAACACAGGGTATTTTATTATACACAGTGTTTAAATTCACACTGAGCAATGTTCTCTTAATGAAAATATTTACATATTATATACGACAATGTCGCCAAGCGGGAGCATGGTGAGGGACAGGAAAAGGGAGGGTCGGATATTGGTGCTTCAGTGAGGGTAGGAAAGTGATTGAAGGATAGAAGTGCCAATCAGAAACAATGTGTTATTTAAGGTACATGTGGCTCATTCCTTGAGCCAATCAATCACAATTTCAATAGAAACAATATAAAGCCATGTTTACAACAGTCGCACATTATGAGATATCTGTTGATTTCTGGCTTGAGCCGTAAAATGTCGACGTTTCGACCCTATGGAACTGTAAGTTGTTGCATCCTTTACGTCAGGGTCTTCTTCAGGACAAAAGAGTGGGGTGGGGGAGGGTGTGATCATAAAGCCTCTGCCTGCAGGCTAGAGAGGTAGAGGGGCGCGCTGGATCCTAGGGCGAGAGAGTGACCAGAGCACTTCCTATATTGTAAGCTTGAACTTGTATGTCGGGTTGTGTTGATGAAAAGGAAGTGTCTAGGTACTCGATAACTGAATTAGATCCTTAAGTATCTGATTAATAGAAACGGGCCTCTCTGCTCCAAAGAATCTTTTACGTCTCTACTCTTGATGAAAGCCTCCGTTGGAGTAGAGCTCCACATACAAGTTAAAGCTTACAATATAGGAAGTGCTCTGGTCACATAGGGTCGAAACGTCGACATTTTACGGCACAAACCAACAATGTTGAAAACATGGCTTTATATTGTTTCCATTGAAATTTAGATTGATTGGCTCAAGGAATGAGCTACATGTACCTTAAATAACACATTGTTTCTGATTGGCACTTCTATCCTTCAATCACTTTCCTACCCTCATTGAAGCACTAATACCCGACCCTCTCTTTTCCCGCCCCTCACCGTGCTCCCGCTTAGGGACATTGTTGTATGTGGTTGAGGCAGGTCTCTCGGTGATGGACCCCGTGGAGTCGGTGTTTGATTCAGGCACATAAAGGTCTCGCCAAGTATGAGATCACTTGAAAAGATTCCAAACTTGAATGTTACCTTGGCCTGCGGTCTGTGCACCTGTAGATCTTCTGACAAGGTACTGAAAGGGTATCACACTTTAATGAGGTGCTTATTCACCGTGCATAGCCCAACAAGGTATTGGAGCAACTTCGACCCTCCATATATGCCGGCAGTACGTTATAAGAGTCAAAAAGTTTCCCAAGTGAAGATGCCCACCATATGACCCCTGGCCTAGGACAGTTCTGTGGTGTTGGTTACAGATCACAAGGCAGACTAATCGATCTATCATTTACCTAATGTGATACATCCTTTACACCCCTACCATACACAAATATTCAACATGTTAAATTGGAGAAAAACAAGCCCTTGTGCCTTACACTACACACGTGTCAACTCTGGCCGGCAGGACAGGAAGTGGCACTGCCAGCGAGTGCCCTACAACTCCCTGAAGCTTACACTAAGCACCCTAGGGACCCGGGGGACGAAGGATGCCACCAATGACGACAACACCCTAGCTCGAGGAGCCCGGCACTAGGTGCCCATGTCTAATCGAGTGAAGTATAAACCTCTGTGTCTGGTCCACTAACACTCAAAGCACTGTGGTTTACCTTCTCTAGTCCATGAAGTCCAGCATTATCCTGGGAGGAGCCTGCCGTTCATCCGCACGCCACCACTTAAAGTGCTGCAGCGTAACGCAGCTTGGAGATGCGTCATCTCTGTTGTTGCTTCTAAACTACGGAACTCATTAGCAGCACAAATAAATCCACATAGGGCACGTATGGGTTCAGAAACTCCATCACGACATGACACTTTGTACTACTTAATTGCATTATAGGTCCATGGCGCGGATAAGGCCCACAGGGTATCGGAGACACTTACAGAGAAACTGTTGGATCCACAGAATTCTTTGCATAAGCATCTCCTGTACAGATTCAACAAATTCTAACAAGATTCAAGGTTAAAAAAAATGTTTAGGCGGCACCAAAGGTGCTCCTTGAATTGTAGGAGATCGAGTCTCCGGGGTGGCTGCAGCGACGAGATGGAATATCTGCCTCTGGCAGAAATCCAATCCGCTCAATGTTCACTGATATTTAAAATGATGGCTCTTTCGGACTTATAATTCTAGTTTGATTCTTTTTTCAACCATAAGCAGGGTTATAGTAGATAATGTTTGTGTTCTCTTCTTAGATACCCCTGGTAGGTGAATGCCTGTGTTAAAAAAAAATACTACTAATAATAATAATAATAATAATAATAATAATAATAATAATAAAGCTCTAAGTTTGTCGTCAGAAGGTAATCATTGGTGTAACTGGTGAGTGAAATGCCTTATTCGGACTGCTTGCTACTCACACACCGACAGAGCAACAAGCTGCTGTCAACTGGACTGCTCCTCTACTAATGCCCTACAGGCCGCTTCTACCCTAAGGTCACTGCCTTCAAAGGACAGTGTCCATCAACGTCACAAGATTGGGAAGACGCCACATCAAGCAGAGGACAGTGGACTACACAAAACCCAAATAGGATAGCACATAAACTTAGGCACATCCATTGAGAGGGCACAAGTGATTCTCTAAGGATGACGGTCTGCTCCCATCACCGGGCGATGCTGTGGTGATGACCATAGCAAGGCATGTCTTGCACTCACTGCCTGAGCACCTTCTGCAAATCAAGTTCCTGGTAATAAATATACCTACATCCAAGATATGGTCAAGGATAAGGAGTCTGCTCAAGCGAGAAAAGTCCATTACGACAATTGCTTGAAACCAGCAGATGGAAGGTAGAGGTTAGCAGAAGCAGGTCTGCCCTGGACCAAGAGGTCTATGGGGTGTTGGATTTAAGTGCCAGTACCAAGGGTCTGCAGAAGGAGAGCGCCCTCCCATTTACCAGTCACAGCAGAGGCAGCAGCACTGTAGGGGCTAAGTTCTGGGGTTTAAAGTGGGACCAAGGAGAATCTAGGCCAACATGCAGCAGGATGGACTGTGTGGGCAGCCAAACAAGGAAACAAAGGGAGATTAGATTGCTGTTCCTCTCTGTGGCATTTGTCAGCTTATCTTTCTCTTCCTGTGGTATTATCAGATGGTGGCACTCGCGTGCTAATGTTTCATGCCTGTCATTTCTATTTTTTGGGTATTTCTTTCATCCAGAGATATCTTCCTCATCTATCCAGCATCCCTAGAAAGTCTCTTTAAGGAGCTCCTTCAATGGACCATCCACAAACCAGTCTTGGGAGCAGACTTGGGAAAAGCTGTAATAAACGACAAGACCCGCCTTTGGCCTCACACTTTTTGGAGTCTAGTTAAGATTCAATCAATAGGCTTCCTTTGCTGGGGTGCCAATCTTGACTTGAGGCAGGGGGCAGGCTACACGTCCAAATTACTGCAAGCCTTCTTGAACTGGAGTTAGTGACCTTGGGATGCATCAGAAGGTGTAAGCAGAGTGGACATCCCAATGACATGATAGGCCCTCACTAGAACAGCATCATGTAACCTGGCCGTAAGCTGCTTCAAACCAGATGCATTTATGGGCATCGAATGGCATCTGGAAAGATTTCCGTGACCACCCCCATACAATCAGATTGTAACTTCCTCTGATAGTCGAGCAGGGTGCAAAAGCCACAGAAGCATGTGTCCGCCAAGGCTTCCTCAAAAGTCAGTTGCACGCTTCCTGGTCTTTGCTCCTCCTGGAGGAGGGTGAGTGGGCGGATAAATCCGGTTAAGGCCCTCCCCAACTCAGAGGGGAGCTAGGAGGGAGTAAGCGCGGCTACAGATCTATATATTGACACCACTGATTTGCGATTCGTTCACCCCCGCGGCACAGTTTTAAAAAAGGACTTGGCAACAAAGAGCGTGTACAACCAGGAAGATCGAATAATTAAGACACAAAGTGAGAAATGAGCCTAAAACTGCAAAGGCGGGAGCGCATCAGAGAAGAAGCTGTTCCCAAATGGTCAAGTGAGGATGTTTTAGTACATTATCGACTGACTCGCTTAATATTTTATGAGAGTTTCTCTTTTTAGAGGTGTATGTAATGCATTTTTAAATGCTGCAACATTGTTGAGCATCTTGGGAATTGTTGCTTTTCGTTCAGAGTAGAGCAGAGCTGGCCAACAGAAGCTACAAATTAGCAGGAAGGCGATCAGTGATCCTATTGTGCATCAAGAGTAGTAGCAGAGGCTATCTGATGCAAGATCAAAAACCATGAACAGAAAAAGGTCTCTTGGATAGCAGTCTTTTTGCAAGTTTAATGTCAGTTTTAAAGATTGACGACATCATCTAAAAAAACAAGCATTGTAACGTCAAAGCATCTACAAAACCTCATCGGCTTGAAGCATCTCCAGAGAGCTAGGACGTGGGCGTCTTGGTCACAGAGAGGTAGATTACAGTTGCAATCGCAACTCTGTGAGATCTCCTATAGGATTTCCGAAGGCACCAGTCGATGTACTAAGACGGAGGGAGGTAGAAACCCACCTCCGTTTCAAGCCACAGAGAAAGCTAGAGTAACGGGCACATGAAATACCCAACAAGGACGCCAAGCTTGGCAGAAGACCTTCATAGGGACAAGAAGTAGAGAAGATGACTCTAATCCAACAAGGTGTGGCGGAAAGTACAACCTCATGGACGTCAGAGGAAGGCCATACAGCGGCATAAGATGCAATGCGATGGCACAAGGACTGAGTGATACAAACCAGTCTCCCATAGCCATATTATGCACCAAGCACTGCAGTGGAGCACATCAACAACTGATGTGACCCACTCAGGTCAACCATCTCTGAAGAATGGAAGGTGGACAGAAGGGGGCTGGGTGGGTGCAGGTGCCTCATCCCATGTTAACAGATTTCAAGCATCCAAAGTGCCCAGGGGGTGCACATGTGGCAATTGTCAAGCTACACAAAAATTCGAGAAGAGAACATCACTGTTTCCTGTACTGCAAGAGACCCAGAAACAATCAATTTCTATTGAATGCGAATTCCAAACTTTAAATACAGCACTCAGGAAAGCCTGTCCAGAAGAAATGAGAATCAGAGGGTACTGTCCCAAGACAATAATAGAATGAGCGATTGCCATTCCATTACAGCCCACAGGAACAGTGCACAGGACTTCAGTGGCATCACGGTAGGTGTGAGCGAGGGGTGTGAAGCAGGCAGTGCAGCTCCGCGTTGGAACTGAAATATGTGAATCAATGGAAAAAGCAAACCGGAGATTCCAAAGAAACCAGCAATAGGAAAACAATATAACGAATAGACCATTTAAAGGAAATAAAAATAAAGCAGGTATTTCCAATTAAACAATTTTAAAGAAAGACAATTAAAACAAAAACAACATTAAAACTGAAAAAGGAAAACTAACCAAAATTATTTTACTGTACTTACAAATTAGAAGGTACAGTGTATCTACAACCGAGTATACGGGGAAAAGCAGCATACTCCATATCAAATCCCAATGAAGGAAGAAAAAAAAATACTGAATTTGACTACATTAACTCAAATGCACGGTTTCTCACTAGCAGTTTTTTTCTTATTAAATGTCTTTATTGAATATTTCACTTTTATCCCCCTGCCCTCGTCCCACCCGCACACAGTATTTTTCCAAGAAAAAAGAAAAGGTCCATCAACCATATTTCCAAAAAAACCCTAAGATTTTTTAGTGAATTAAGCTCTTAACAACATCTCAGTACAATTCATAATTTAACAACCAATTTCAGGTGCCGAGGGTAAATTAATTGGGTATAAAAATCAACACACTCCCATCCGCCAGATTTATATCCGAGTAATCCATAAAGTGAATGTGCAGTTTATACATTCTGTTGTTCAGCCCAATTAGATAAGTGTTTCCAGATTCTTAGTCCTAATTTTCCTGACTCAATAGCCCTTTAAAGCCTTTATAGCTTTTTCCAGATTATATACCGAGCCAGCCATTGCTGAAAAGGAGGATTTGAGTCCAACCAGGCTGAAGCAATACATAACCTAAATATGGACATAGCAGTACCATCCCTCCTCAATACGGACGCTATTTTGTATCCCCAGCAAAATTAGCGGGGAGTCATAACTATGTTCAGAAACATTTTATTTCTTAAAAAGCTATTAATTTCATCTATTAAAGAGGATAGAGAATTACAAGTTGCAAATATATGTACAACAGCTACCCGATAAAGGGCATAGCGTGGGCAATGCGTTCCTATCCCTTCGCCCCATTTAGCAATTCGATGTGGGGTGTAGTATAGTGAAAAATAGGTCTGATAAAATTGAACCTGAAGATTAAAAACATCTGTGCTACTGAAAACGCTTGCTGAAAAGCAGAATCCGTAATATCTAATTTTGTTTGCCACTTCAGCACAGCACTTTTCCATATCATCTTTCATGAGATTGTTCAGAAAGTTATATATGCTACCTACACAGGGGTGGGTTGATTTGAATAATTCTATTTCTCTACAAGCTCATTTTTACCAAATCCCCTAGCCCACCCCACTTTAACTGCAAACAATTTCTAATTTAAAGGATTAAAAAAATTCTCTATGGGTGAGATTAAAATTTGATCCGAGATCACCATAAGAAATACCGTATGAAAAATAAAAACATCCTATTTTATTAATCGCAACCTTAAACCAATTAATCATATATGGATCATCGAAGCTCTCCGGCAGATTCTCATTACCCTGGAGGGGAGTGTAAAAGTTCAATCTGCCTAAACCCAAAAGTTAGCGCACGGGAGTCAAAACTTTAAAAGCGGCCAAGAGAGTCTTAGATGTACCGATTTATAATATCCAAAATCTTGCTGTCACCATAAGCATCCCCAGGCTTCGGGACCGGAGAGGGATCCCTCTGCACCTCGCTGATGGGGCATTCCCGTAGAAGCACTGTACAATGAGCTAGAAAAGTAGCCCTGTGATATAGTCTGAGGTTAGGAAGGGCCATCCCTCACGCTCTTTAGGGAGCTACAGGAATTTGACCGATCATCTTCGAATTAGCCCAGATAAATTATGAGAACATACTTTCAAATCTCTTCAGCCATTGGTTAGAGAAGACAAGGGGGGCAGCTCTCATAAGATACAAAAGCTTGGGGGGTAAAAGACAATCTTAATTAAATTGCATCTGCCCACCAGTGTCAGGTGCAGATTATCCAACCTACCAAGTGAGTTCTAAATTTTGTGAGCAAACGGCGACAAGTTTTCATTAACAAGCTCGTCCAACTCAGCCCTTATAAACCCCCAAGTAGACTACGCTCTCAACCACTCTACTGGCAACTAAGGATGCATACCCATTCATAATAATCGGTGTCTTTTCCTTATTCAAAGAATACCCTGATAGCGCCCCAAATGTCAAAGATACTTCTTCTACTGCCATTACAGCCCGTTCAGGGTTGGGAGTGACCACGGCTATGTCGTCAGCAAAAGAGAATACCTTTGTGCCAGGCCCTTGCAGTATCACAGGGAGTATATTCAAGTTTAAATCCAACCTTTTTAGAAATGGGGCAATATACACTGCGAATAGTAACCACTAACAGATTTTTTTAATGAAATTATCTTTCTACGAAAAGATGCACAATCCCCACTACTCAATATACATTGTTTTAGGGGGAAATCACCCAACCCCCCCCCCTTTATTAAGATATCTTAATGTATTCATGTATGCATACACAGATATATAGGAAGTAAAGCAATAAATGATCAGTATAAACCTTGCGACAACAAAAAAAGAGATAACTTCAAGATTAAACAGCAGTTAATAGCATTTGTAATATTAAACAAAGATATTTTACAAATTGGTTTCTTTATTCTTTGACATGGTGCAATGCCACTCATCTTGAAAATTTCCCTTAAACAATTTAGGTGAAATGGTTTCTCGGTAATGGTATTTCATAAAATCACTACAAACACTTGGAGCGGCTCCGATATTGACCAATGGGAGCCTCCTTGCGAATCCAAGTGGGAGCCTGGCTTAAACTGTCTTGCCTTAGTCTTCGAAGGTTGACTCAAAGCAGTGGGCCAATAGCCAAGACTGTACACCAGAAGAAGGCCCAACATTCCAAACAACTGGACGAAGGAACGAGAGAGTTATGAGCAGAGGCTATGCATTAGGGAAGGCAGCATAGAGTATCTGGGTATAGAGAAGATGTAGCCTTAGGGCTAGAGAGGGCGACCGCGAAGCTGGGGAACCGGGTTCGAGTCTCGGCAACTACACTCAACATCCTGTGATTCTGGGCAAATCACTTAATCTGCCTGTGCTGAACAAAAATTAATGTCTGTCCTCTTGTAACGTAACTGGTGCTATGTAAAGCGCTCTGATACCCGATGTCTTGCGCTGTATAAAACTTTTTAAAAAGAGAGGGGACGTTTAATAGCTACCTCCACCAAGTCTAGATTAAACCACAGTCTGGTGTGCTGTATGCATAGGCTGACCATGTCTAGCTTAAACCCCCATCTGTGTCTATTATTTGCACTTGGGCAAAGAGTCACGTGATTTATTGCACTTTACATTAAAAAAGAAACTGATCACATTTGATTTTCACTTGTGGTTGTTCACTGGGCTGGTCAGTCCGGTCAGTTTCGCTGATAAAGGTTGTTATTTACGAATACATGTTTTGATGGTATGAGGATTATGTATTAGTTTACGAGCGCATTAGAGGGACTGCTTGTTTTATTAGGGTTGAAGTCACTGGTTTAACTATCTTGTTTAATAATATTCTTGAGAAACACAGGGTACTTAACATTTCACATATAAAGGGCATATTGTTTATTGGGTTACAAACAATGGCTCAATTGTTCATTAATGCAAAATAATTGGCTTTAACCGATTTTTTATGTACCTCCTTTTTACACCAACAGTTATCCCTGAGGAATGGTGAATGCACAAATGCATCAGGATTACAACATTAAAGTGGTATGACGTATTGGTATTTCAACATGCTGCAGAGTATGGCCTGGATGGGCACCCTATATGCATTTGAAAATCGAAATTACAAAAGTCTGGATACACATATGGAAGTAATGTTCAAGGTGAATAAATGTTCATATGGATCAAAATTGATTTGACTGGTTTTCGTTTGATGATTGATTCACCATGGTTTCTACGGCTGTTGCATCCCCTTTCGGGTGCATGTTTAAGCACCAGTTTCTGAATTGCATTAATTACTGTGTGCTGTGGGACAAAGCACCTCTCTGGATAGCTCCCGAAACATTCTGCCATTGAGCATTGGAGTAAAAAAAGATTACGGAGTGCAATAGGTGTGCAGGCTACTACCTTTACCTTCATTATGCATAGGCTGAGCATGTCTAGCTTAATCCCCAGTCGGTTGTGGTGTATGCAAAGGCTGAGCATGTCTAGGTTAATACCCAGTCGGTTGTGGTGTATGCATGGGGTGAGAATGTCTAGCTTAATCCCCAGTCGGTTGTGGTGTATGCAAAGGCTGAGCATGTCTAGCTTAATCCCCAGTCGGTTGTGGTGTATGCAAAGGCTGAGCATGTCTAGCTTAATCCCCAGTCGGTTGTGGTGTATGCAAAGGCTGAGCATGTCTAGCTTAATCCCCAGTCGGTTGTGGTGTATGCAAAGGCTGAGCATGTCTAGCTTAATCCCCAGTCGGTTGTGGTGTATGCAAAGGCTGAGCATGTCTAGCTTAATCCCCAGTCGGTTGTGGTGTATGCATAGGCTGAGCATGTCTAGCTTAAACCCAGGTCTATTGTGGGATATGCATGTGGTCACCAGGTGTAGCTAAAATCCCACCCCTTTGTGGTGTATGGCCTTGTCCAGCGTAAACCCCACTCTGTTGTGGTGTATGCATAGGGTGACCATGTCTAGCTTAAACCCGAGTCTATTATGTTGTATGCATGGGGTCACCGGGTCTAGCTAAAACCCCACTCCTTTGTGGTGTATGCATAGTGTGGCCTTGTACAGCTTAAACCCCACTCTGTTGTAGTGTATGCATAGGGTGAACTCAACTGACAAGTCTATGGGTCGTGTTACCAGTGCTCTGATTATGCACTCATTTGTTCTTGGGCATGGATACATCTCAGGCAATTCCTCAGAGTATGCCTGCCATAAGTCTTACATCTGCACTGAGCTACAGGGACTATTCGCACTGCCCTCTGAGCACCTCTTCAGACGGCACTCGAGAACCTGATTACACTGTTCTCCCCCGCTTACCTATGGTAAGCAGACCTGCCCGCCCGCTTCAGAATCACTGCCACGCCCCCAGGAAAGAAACTCAGCGAATTCAATTTATTTATTTATTATTTATTTAGGTGTTTTATAGAGCCCGAACTTGACCAGTTAGGGTATCAGAGCGCTTTACATAGTCAAAGAGTCATACAAAAGACATGATATCACAAGAATATACTGTACATTAGGGAGGGGGTATTGCATACAAAGCAGTGAGGACATACACGGATATTCATTATACCGTCTCTGAGGTCCCCTAGTTTAAGTGTCAGCCCTAAGAAGAGTCCAGCTGCTTAGTGTGAACTCACACTCCAGTACCATGGGACAACACGACGAAAGTGAATTATAGGTTCACTTTGCCCTGTGCTGTTTTACTCTCAAAGTGCAAATATCAACAGCTCTTCCTAAAAGTACATGAATCCCTTTAGAAGTCAAATGGGTCAATATTTGAGAGATATTCACCAGAGCCTCAGAGGTAGAGGGTGGAGCGAGTTGGGTTCCCGGTGGCATTGGACACAACAGTACTTTAACCAGAAGTCTGGGCTTGCATGCTATTGTCAATTAGACACATTTTAGAATGTGCGTATATAGCACATAAAAGCTGTAAAATGCACTTCCATTCACTCCACTCTCTAGAATTCAAGCATTTCAAATACATCACATGAGGGAGAAAAATATCTTTTCATTATTAACCTCTTTCCACAAAATCTACATTATTCAAGGGTGGAGACAAAGGGCTCCCTGGGAACGATCCTATCGTAGCTCTAATTGACAAGGACTACAAATATTTCGCTGGGGTGTTACAAGAAGAGCTAAAGCTTTGTGTCGAGGCCAATACCATCCATCGACTAAATCAAAACAAATCAACATTGTGGCGCTCTCCCGATTATCTGACCAGGCAAAATCCAACAGCCAACCAGTCTACTTGAGTTTTATGGACTACAAGTCTGCATTCAACAGGGTCTCCAGGGGAGGGTCTGGCAGACACTGGTCATCCTTCACATCCAGGGTGACCTACTGAGGGCTCTGGAATTACAGCACAAAGACACATGTTAGAATAAGAATCGAAGACGGCTCTCGCTTGTCCAGGCCAATCAAACCACGCAAGGTCTCAAGCAGGGCTACGTCCTCGCACCAAAATTCTTCAACCTGTTCTTATCTGACCTGACACCCATATTAAACACAGTTCATTCCCACCCACCCAAACGGGGGGCTTTCAGCTCTCGAATCTGCTGTATGTGGATGAACTAGTCCTGATCAGTAGACCCAAGGGCGGCCTGCAGCATCTTTTCGACGCAACCTCAGCCTACTCAACTAGGAACAGCCTGACAATCAACAAAAAGACAACTAAAATCCTGCTAATTCAAGGGGCTATTTCACAGAAACCCACGTGGTTTCTGGACCAAGAAAAGTTAGGGTCAACTAAAGTACCTCAGAGTCTACTTCAACGAGAACGGGAAATGCAGAGATCAGTTAGAAGAAATCAAAAAGTAAGACAAAGGCACTGGCCTTCAGCCTTCGGTCCCTCTACACAAAACAGAGAGGTCCTACACTTACGCTGATACTCCAGGTGGCCCGAGCAAAGGTTCTTCCAACCTTAACTTACGGAAGCGATGCTCTCAAGGGGCGGGATAGCGCAATATTGGACAAAATGCTACTCCAGGCCTACAGATCAATTCTTCAGCTACCCTCCCACTCATCTCCAGCCCAGAGAAGGCTGAGTTTGGCACTGTTAAGCAGTCACTGGCACTTAAGGCAGACTTCACAGTGTGTTGTCAGAAACTCAGGTCAGCAAAAGAAAATTCATTCGGCCATTACCTTTGGTCTGAATTGGAAACAAAAACACAGTTCCCCGCCAAGGTGCTTCCTGTCGCAGGTCTTGAGCTCCCTTGGTCTAACGAACACTTGGAACCTACCTACTAACCATCAGGAGTTCAAAATGCTGGCGTAAGCAAGCACAGAAGTGCTCTCACTGCTGGAGGAAAAGGCCTGCCTCGACGCAAACACAGCTGGATGGCGGATCATACTTCTATGCTGTTGGAACCACAGAATTATTTAAGCAAACTCCATAATGGTTGGATTAAGGTACAATTAATGAAATACAAGATGGGGATACAACCAACTTCAAATTACTATCCTGCATGCAAAAGACGAGAGGCAGGGTCGGCTCTAGGGCGGTGCGATCGATGCGATTGCAACGGGCGTTGACTTGGGGTGGGGGCGTCATTTTTGAAAATGGGTATTATCATTTTAAAAGCACCTGGTGGGTCGTTCCTGGCCCCCAGCGACTTTCAGACATCAAGTAAAATGTTAAGAGAAGTCTGGTGGTTAATCGTCTTCCTGGAAAGTGACCGGAGGTTTGTATAGTGGAAGTTCTGACTCATCCTAAGGTAGAGCAGAGGGTTAAAATGATGCTGCTAAGAACGTGTACCATGCAGATCAGGAGGTGCATATAATGTAAATAGGTCAGTGGGTTACTACGACTGTAAGAGAGCTCCTTTTGTTACTTGTTGTTTATAAGTCAAGATCCTAATATAGAACATTGAGCTTTTAACGGTCATCAAAGAGCTGCATGCAAACTGCAAGGAATATGTCGGTGCTATATGTTTTTTTGCCCAGTCTTTCATCATCCTAATCTTGTGAAAATGGTCCATTTGGGTAGAAAACAATTCTTATAAAAGAGAACCCCTAACAATGATGTTATGTTTTAAATTCTGAATGTGTGCTTTTCCTGAATAAGAACTTAAACTGTATTGCCTACCAGTATCGATAACATGTCACACCTACACTACACCCTGTAGTACTGTCTGATGTAACATTTCCTATACATGTATTTATACACATATGATTGTCTCTGTGCAATGTGTTTGTGGTGTAAAGTGCTCTGACACCTTACACTAGTATGAGTGGCGCTATAAAACTAAATGAATCTGAGAGACAGTGGTTATGGAGACTTTAGAGAAAATAAGGGGATGATTGTTCTGAGTGGTTATGGCGCTTTACCAAGTATCGGCAAATCAGTATTTAAGTCACTATCTTAGTTGTTGGGTGCCTAGGTATGGGTCATCATCCTTGCCCACCAATGATCCGTAGATCCAAAATGTATACCAAGTCCTATCACACCAACTTTAAATATCCACAAGAACACAATGTCACAGTTAAATTCACAAAGTCAAATCAGATTGAAATTAGATATATGGTTCATTTAATCCTTAATGCTTTCTCCAATTCCAGCCAACACGTGTTTCGTCGAATGGGCAGGAACCCACGACTTCATCAGGGCTGGGAAAGATACAATACAAAAAGATATTGTAGTTTCGCGATACATCGTGTAATGGTCACATTTTATACATGTAATCAATTATTGATATTTAGTTTAGATGACATGCAAGTGAGAGTATTTTTACAACTTAACAATTTCCATATTGTCGAGATAGATAAGTGTGTTTCCCTCTTATTGCCGAATACAAATTCTTGATAGGAAAGGAGGGGGGATATATCTCCCAAAGAAAGGATGAAAATTGCCTCATTAAGAGGCAAAAGAGTGCCCCACAGTTCGTGAAGTCACAACATACACCAGTAGCACCAGATTTCCCGACATCATACCGGCGCTATGCCTCACCAATTTATATTTCAGCCATAACACCATATTAGAGTAATCCTTTTCAATACCCGTGCAGAATATCTCTCATCGTATATCTAGGTGGGTTGTTATCAATAGTGAAGTGCCCGAAATTATCAAGACTGATCATCACTACTCAGGCTTACCTGATATTCGATATTGGTAGGTTATATGCCTGTGAATTATCATAAGATATGTACATCTTGTGAGTTCCATGTAAAAGGTTATATCATCCATGTGAATACATAAATGAATAATATATACACCAGCCCAGAAACGTACCTTCTGGCTGGTTATAGTTCCGACCCAGCCTCACGTGGCTGGGTTAAAAGTTTCTTTGTGCACCCAGGTTTGTGCCTGTTAGTCAACGCTGTAGGGAAATATGTATATATTGTATATTATCCAGGTGGAATTAAGTCATAAGGATACAACTTATACATTGTTAAGTGGTCCAAGTTATCAGATTTTAAACGGGTCTATTCAATTCACTAATATTATTAGAGCCTCGAGCTTACCTTTATAATGGCAATTTAGAGTATATAGTCTCAGAAGCGACCCGGATAATTTACGTTAGGATCCAATTGTTTAGTAGGATAATTAGTTGTATTCGTCACGTTGGTAGATAAATATTAATCCTCACCCCAGCTGTCGATCATATGGGAGAGAGAAGGATAAACATATACGGCAAATCGTTAGTATTCCGTATTTGCGGTCTGAGGGTAAGGTATATTGTCTGTCTCGATTTATATCGTTCTATTATCTTACCTTCCTATTTTGAAGTCACGGGGGAAATGTTGCTCCATGTAGAGCCGATCTCTCCGTGTTGTGGAAGAGCCGCGTCTGTTAACCCGGAAGTATATATCAGTCGGGTTGGCCTTCCTGCTTGATACGGCTAGACAGTCTGCGTTTGAGACGTCGCGTAGTTTTAGTCCGCCATATGGGGTCAGTGTCTAATCTATAGTCAAGCCGTGATATTTAGAATATTTCTTAGTGAGTACCCGTAATGTATATTATTAAATGAAATAGGAGTTAGACGCAAAAATAATGCGTATATATATGGGATTGAAATTCGATACTTTCATATGGTATGGAATCATATTTTCAATAAGGTGTTCCCGTATAGACTCGGAAAACTTTTGTCACCTGGTGATGCCTGACATCAAAAATATGGGGCCGGATGAGTACATGTAGTTTATAGAAGAAAGACATTCTAGTAGGCCAAAATAAAGGTTCTGTCTAATCAATACATTGTATATCAATGAGTTATTCATACAAATTCGGCGAGTCATGCATCTTCATGTATAGTATTTGTACATAAATTTCATTTTTTTTAAACTAAAAGACATTTGTTATCATATTGTCCATCATAATGGGGCTAGAGGGCACATTTGTATTCATTACGATTCTGGTGTCATTTACATTTTACATCAGTTTATATACAGATGGTCTTATGTCTGTATCAGATAGATTAGTATATTCTATGCAATATGAGCTAGTGTGTTAGTCTCCCAGATAATAGTGTAATTCTTGGTCTGAGTTCATCCCATATTCCACCGCCCGCATTGTCAGTATCCATGATGCTTCTCTACGTTGTAGAGACAGTTCCCGGTTACCTCCTCTGGGGTCATTTTTGACCTGATCTATGGCACAGAAACCAATTACTTTGTTCTTGCCTTGTCTGGAACGTTCATTTACATGTGTGGCAGTATTGTATCTTACATCATGATGTCTAATCGCTCTTACATGTTCAAAGATCCTATCTTTGAGAGCTCTTTTGGTGCTACCAATATAGAAACTACCACATTTGCAGGTAATCATATATATAACAAAACAGCTATTGCAATTTAGTATTTGTTTGATCTTAAATTCTCTCCCCATATAATTGCAAAAGGTGTTTGTTTTGTTCATGGCCATGGGACATAGTTTACATATCCCACATTTATAAAAGCCAACGCTTTTCTGAGTTAGCCAATCTGGAACGGTCTTGGAAATTGATGGGTAGGTGGGACTCACTCAGGATTTAATGTTTCTCCCCCTCCTGTAGGTGATAAGGGGATGTTTTGTAATATGTTTGTTCAACGATTTGTCATTGTTTAGTATCCACCAGTGCTTCCTCATACTAGTTCTTAATATGATTGCTGCGTCATCATAGTTAGTGAGGAGTCTAATTTTGGTGTTATCATTGTCTGCTTTTTGTTTTTGTCGTGGTGTGGCTTCTCTAGGTGTACTGTCAATTCTATGTTCTGCCTTAATAATGGTGTCTGCATTATACCCTCTGGCTCTAAATCTCGTTCTCATGTTGATCTTACATTCTGAGAAGTCTCTGTCTTTACTACAATTCCTTCTTCCTTGTGTTAGTTCTCCAAAGGGAATGGATTGGATCTGATGTATGGGATGTGAGCTACCAGCATGCAGAATGGCATTACATGATGTTGGTTTTCTGTATAGTTTGCTCTGTATTTTGTTGTCCGCAATAAATAGTGTGAGATCTAGGAATTCTATTTGGGTTCTACTTATTGAGTATATGAGGTGTATTCCCTTTATGTTAGAGTTTAGGTATTCACAAAATTGTTTCAGACTGTTCATATCTCCAGGGCTGGAGATATGAACAGTCTGAAACAATCCAGGGATTTATTTATTTATTTATTTTGAAAGTTTTATATAGCGCGAACAAGATCTTTACAGATATCAGAGCGCTTTACAAGGACAGTCGGTAATAACATAATAGTAGGTAATAGTTGAGCTAGATAGGTACAAGGTGCATAGTTACAGAGGTAGTTCAAAATACAGGAGGTAGGTCATAGTTGAGGTAGTGTAGGTACAAGGTGCATAGTTAAACAGGTACGCCAGTAATATAAAAGTACCAAAAGAGGGAGCATATACTTGTTTAAGCGTGCATAAAACGCTTTTGGATATAGCATAAAGGTAGGCATAGTTGTGGTAGGCGAGTACAGGGTGCATAGTCACACAGGTGCATCAGGAATAAAAGAAGCTGCAGGTTCTTTCTCCATCACAAGCTTGTGGTCCATCGGATCTCAAGGTTTCTCCAGCTCCAGGACAGACCCCGCACAGGGACTTACACAGCAGGGTTTGCACCAGGTCTTTGAAGCGGGCCCACCAGCAGGATCTCACTCATACTGGCTTCACTTTTAGATCATTTACGTCATCAATCCGTTTCTAATAACTGGGCCCCAAAGAAGAGCATTTCCTCCGAGTGAAAAGAGTCGTTGGGTGACAGTGGCGAGCCATGACCCCAGCTCTCCTCAGGCGGCAGGCAACCCCGCCACAGTCGCTTGGTCGCCACCCTAGGCCATGCAGAGCGACAACCGGGCCCCTGCTTGGTGCTAGGAGGGTCGGGTCACTCCGCTCCCTCCGCCCCAGCTGTGACACAGCATCTCCACCTCTGGGGCCAACAGAAGGGGCCTCGCCTTCCACCTGCACAGCGGCAGCCCCTCGCTCATCTAGTAGGGGATGGAGGGATCCTTACATGCACACTGACAGCCGGGCCGGCCCTTGGTGCAGGAGGGTCGGGTCACTCAGCTCCCTCACAGCATCTCCCCCCCTGGGGCACCAGGAGCAGGGCACACGGGGAGGTCTCAGCCTTCCACAGCAGCATCCCCTCGCTCATCCGGTAAGGAGGGATCCTTGCATTCACATAAACTGTGAGGATATGTGCGTCTCGTGAACAGCAGCATTTTTTTTACAATTCAGCATTAAGCCTGGAATAAATACCGAATAATTGTTAATACAATTAGGAGTTTCTGCTGCAGTGTAATCCGTGTCTTCTGCTGCACAGACCCGTGGTTCGGATTTCCCCTCCCGGGCGGGGTCAAAGGGTGCAAGACCCAGGGGCGGGCTGTGGCCTAGCGACGGCCCCATCGTTTTCACTTCCTGGTTCCTGCTGCGCGCGAGGAACCAGGAAACGAGCGCGCGGTCAGTGGCCTGCGATGGAGCACTGCAAACTAAGGGGCCTGGAAAGACACAACATACACCCACGTGCTCTGCCTGCTGTGTGAGGGAGCCCCCGCCCCACTGCCAGGGGCACACACAAACACTCACATGCATGTGCGATGGCTGTGTGTGTGCATGTATGCGGGTGAGAGCGGTGTGTGCATGTAGGCATGTATGAGGGGGAGAGTTGTGTGTGTGCATGGAAGCCTATATACGGGTGAGAGCTGTATGTGCATGTAAGCATGTATGCGGGTGAGAGCTGTGTGTGCATGTAAGCGGGTGTGCTGTGTGTGCATGTAAGCATGTATGAGGGGGAGAGCTGTGTGTGCATGTAAGCATGTATGCGGATGAGGTGTGGGTGTGCATGTATGCATGTAGGCGGGTGAGCTGTGTGTGCATGTAAGCATGTATGCGGGGAGAGCGGTGTGTTCATGTAAGCATGTATGCAGATGAGGTGTGGGGGTGCATGTAAGCATGTATGCGGGTGAGCTGTGTGTGCATGTAAGCATGTATGAGGGGGAGAGCTGTGTGTGCATGTAAGCATGTATGCGGATGAGGTGTGGGTGTGCATGTAAGCATGTATGCGGGTGAGCTGTGTGCATGTAAGCATGTAGGCGGGTGAGCTGTGTGTGCATGTAAGCATGTATGCCGGGAGAGCGGTGTGTTCATGTAAGCATGTATGCAGATGAGGTGTGGGTGTGCAATTAAGCATGTATGCGGGTGAGAGCTGTGTGTGCATGTAAGCAGGTATGCAGATGAGGTGTGGGGGTGCATGTAAGCATGTATGCGGGTGAGCTGTGTGTGCATGTAAGCATGTATGCGGGTGAGAGCTGTGTGTGCATGTAAGCATATATGCGGGGAGAGCTGTGTGTGTGCATGTAAGCATGTATGCGGGGAGAGCTGTGTGTGTGTGCATGTATGCGGATGAGGTGTGGGTGTGCATGTAAGCATGTATGCGGGTGAGAGCTGTGTGTGCATGTAAGCATATATGCGGGGAGAGCTGGGTGTGTGCATGTAAGCATGTAATTATGAGTAAGTATCAAGGACCCACTGAGGAACTAAATGCTATAAGTCCTAGGTCAGGGATTAAACAGCAATTGAAACAAAACAACCTAGGCACTTAAAAGTAGCACTTGTCAAACCTAATATTGCACAGAAGGAGAGGTTACAAAAAGTATATACTCAATATTTATTGAATTCTTCATGAAAAAAACAAGTATCACATATTGTCAATCACAAGTTAAAATTCATCACAATTCATATTAAAAACATAAAAAGCAAATGACAATAAAAAGTGGCAAAAGGAATAAATCTCGACACGCGTTATATTGAGTATATACTTTTTGTAACCTCTCCTTCTGTGCAATATTAGGTTTGACAAGTGTTACTTTTAAGTGCCTAGGGTGTTTTGTTTCAATTGCATGTAAGCATGTATATAGGTGAGAGCTGTGTGTGCATGTAAGCATGTATATAGGTGAGAGCTGTGTGTGCATGTAAGCATGTTTATAGGTGAGAGCTGTGTGTGCATGTAAGCATGTATGCGGGGAGAGCTGTGTGTGTGCATGTAAGCGGGTGAGGTGTGTGTTGAACAGACCTTTGTCCCCAAATGGTGAGACTGGGGCAGGACTCCAGGAGGGGGGCAAACACGCGTGCAATACTCGAATGTAAAGCATGTCAAAGGTGAGGCCCTCTTTCAATATGGAAAGGGAAATATTTATTTTATTTATTTAAGCTTATATCGCGCGCAGCTACCCACAATGGGTTTCCCGGCGCCAGGGATAGACTATAGAAGAAGGAGGGTGTATCACCTGACTTGAGGCCACAGCCGACTATTGGTCACGCTTAGTAAAAAGCAGAGTCTTCAGAGCCTTACGGAAGCGGAGTAGATACAAGAAAGAGGAGGCCTTTGGGGTCCAGGAGGAGAGATTTGGGCCATCTGACTGCTCTGTCCTCCACCTCCCCCCTAAGGGACTGCAGGAATCATGCCACTGCATCCCCCCTCTGTCCAACAGGCCCCGCTCCGCAGTGCGGCGGGCAGTTTAACATGTCATGTATGTGGGACAGAACCGGGCCTTCGCACTGGCAGGGAGAAGGCTAAATATCCGAGGAGACAAAGGGAACTGCAATTGTGGGTCAGGGGTGAGCGGTTCTCAAGAACATGTATTAATGGACTCCCTGTCTCTTATGTTTAGACACTATTTATTAAAACCAGTTGTAAGAAGTGTGCAATTGAGTCAATGGCGGAAGCGATGCAACTGGTTTACAGCATGCAATCCTTTGCTGCAACTTGAGCTCTTGCAAGATTTTAATTGGCTTTACACTGGGTAGGGCGGTTTGAAATTAACGTATAAGATATAATAAATGTATGCATATAGTTAGACAAACCTTGGGGTATAAATATACTTATTTATTTAACTTTGTCACCAAAACAAAACTGAGCATCTAAAACACATTTACGATAAAAATACATGCAAGCACTGCTCCAGCTGGCCATCCCTCTGCCAATCACAAACTCTCCTTACTTGCAATCTGCCAGCATCTCACCGCCCAGGGCATCCAGTTACACCACTTCCAATTTTCTCACACTGATGAATCCAACAAATGCCAATGTACTTCATCGACCACAAAGGAACTGGAAAAAATGCATGGAACTGTTTCCTGAGAGCTGATCCCAAAAACTAACAACAGCTTATAACCAGTGGATTAACAGCTAACCTTGGGTACCGGAGCAGAGCCCTCCTCACCGAAGGGCACTTTAAAGGCCGGTCAGAGGTTATGAGCGATCGATGAATGGGGTTACAAAGCACAGGTATGGAGAATTTTGCAAAGGCAGAAAATCTTGTAAGTATCCCCCCAGATATTGCTAACTTCAGACCTAGGGGATGTCCAGCAGCATGTCCAGACTGGAGGACTCTTGGGACCTGACCCCATTCTCACAGCGGGTCCCTACATCTCCCGTTATCTAGGCCAGACCAGGTGGGCCAATGCCTGGTAGACATGTCATCCAACAAGGCCACTAAGTCTTAGTTCTAACTGAAGCCAGTGCCCAGGACACGGCTGCAGATAGATTCAGAAGTCATCCATTTCTACTTTTATTGACTTGTTTTCACCGCGGCGTGGCGGACACGCCGAAGACTCAGAATGCATCATGAACCTGAAACAACGGAACAAAACAGGTCAATTATTCGCTAAAAATTGCTCTTATCGACCCAAGTGGCTATTTTAAGCTCACACAACGAGCAACTGAGTCAATCTCAGCTCCACGTTGGAATATGTCTGAAATGGAAAATATTTTAAAATACCGGCTAAAAGGGCCGTTAGGTTCAGTACAAGTGTCTACTTCCTTCAGAATAGCAATAAGGACATAAAACGAGCGCCGTGGCGGGTTCTAATGAAATCACTATTTGGAGGGCAAAGGAAAGAACGCGTATTGAAAGCCCTTTTTGCCCTTTTTTGAGAAACAAACAACTGTGGTGATAGTTGAGTGGTTGAGTGCAGGGCGAAGGGGCAGGGGGAGAAGAGGCCGCGGCAAACTTATTCCAAATGCAAGCTTTGAAAATGGCTTCAAGCAGAAAACGTGAAAATATCATGAATTTTTAAAACAGTGGTTTAATTAACATTTTAAAATGTCTATTTTTTAACGCCAGCTATTTAGATATATTGCCCAAACGTTAGCCCAAAATCATTATTTTAAGCAGAATCCAGGTTTCTGAAATTGCTGGAACATGCAGTCCCCCCTTTCACTCACTGACACTGGCCATCTCAGGAGGCTTCAGTCGCAGTTCCTTATAAACCCCAATTACTTCTTCACACCTCAGTGTACTTTACTTGCGGTGCAGGTAGGTTGAGGACTTTGAAGAAGGCCTTGGATAGCAGGTAAAAGAGCCTTAATTATTAAAAGGTGTACCGCGGGCACATTAATATCAGAAAGGACGACTAAGGACAGGTCTTCCCTGGCTGATCACAACTCCTTCCACTGAATTCACAAAACACCAGCCATCAAACCATTCTTACATTTTTGTTTTAATAAGAACAGTGACTGAGTGCATTTTCAGTTGTTCTTTGCAGGCAGCAATGGTTGGCCCACCTCAGCAACTTAAAGTCCTTCCGATCAATAACCACAGAGGAACAAAGACACCAGTGTTATTTTCCTGAGACCTGGAGCTCTTCTGATGCTCTGGGGAGAAGCAACCAACAAAAAAGCTACCTCAGATAGTGCCTGCAGAAAGCATGCCAAGATCTAGACTTCCAACCTCAGAATGTCCCCCCAAAAAAGTGCAGACGTTCGACAGATGTAAAATGAAGGTAGATATAGGAGCCAACGACATATGGCTACATATCGAAGCCACAGATCCAGATTTGTTTATTGGCGTTACCTTTGGCGTCGAGTCCTATTCACTAGCAGACTCAAAGCTCTTATCAACCAACAGTATGCAAACGCCGAGAACACGTCAACCACAGAGCAAACTCTGCCTCTTATGAGTCTGGCTTGTAGGAAGATACATTTAACATAAGGACTACCATTATGGGGGGATACAAGATAAAATACTTGCAGGAAATGGCAGACTGTAGACAAAAACCTCAGAGAATCGATGCGATCAAAAAAGAACATTGATTACAGATCAATGCAGAGCAGAAGAGCTTCTTGTCAATCACAGAACATGCAACACGGTTGTCCGCTACAACTACTATCGCAGGGTCAGTAATAAAAGGCCAAGAACCAACTGGTCTGAGCCCACCAGATCTGAGTGTACGGCAAACCTGTAGCTCGATGACCAACAGGTCCCTTCCAATCCTTTCTAACGGAAAGAGAATTAGCAGTAGGATTCCAAGTCAGAATACCAATGTTCCGTAAATACGTTAGAGAGCGAGGAATGCGTTGCGGCTTCAGTGCAGCACCGCACAGGGTAAGAGGAAGTTCCACCCAGCGAATGCCCACCATGCAAAATCCAAGAGGCACGCGGGAGGCTGTGTTGAGTGCTCCACGTAAAGCAACAAAGTATCAGGTGTACCCCCAGCTACTTGAAACGGGTTAGAGGGAAGCAAAGCGGGAGGAAGATGGCAGATGTGAAGTGTTACTTTCAGCTGTTAAAATTGTGAACAAGTGTTAAAATGTAAATAGGAAAAAATAAAAAGGATTTCTTTTAGCTTTAATGTAAACAACTTGCTGTACAAAAAAAATAATTAGGTGATCAGTGAAACTTTTTCATAAAAAAAATAAAATAAAAGGGAAGCAACTGGTCAAAGTATCATGGCGACCTTTTACCGTGACCAACCAGCTCTCTCACCACCCACCAGAGGACAAGCAAAGAATCTGTGACAACTGCTGGAAGATACTCCAAGTTTAGAAGAACAAAGTCCAAGAACAAGAGGTAGTTTTGAACAAATGAAGAGCTGACGGAGAAAAGAACGGAATCCTTAAGGATAGCCCACCTGGTTTATGACTGCCCAGTCAAGGAGAAGTGTGTAAACGGTGTTACACAGATTTATTTACAAACTGGTCCTAACAGCGTTCAACGGTTTGAGGCAAGGAAGTTTGAAGGTAAACAAATTTTTGAGTCCGCTTTGAGGGATGCGCCACTGGAGGAAGGTAGAGTTTATCTTTGGGAGCCTTCGAGGCGGGCCACAACCTTAGCGACTTACGTAATAACCGTTTTTCTGAATTTAGTTCCCCGCTGCACTGTGAACAGGAAGGGCTGGTACAAACACATCCCGCGCGCAAAGGTGCCACAGCATCAACAGGCACTGAAACCTCTTCATACGGTGCCACCGAGGAGCCAACAGGAAGCGCCTGAGCCAACCCAACCGCCGAGGCCTGCCAACTCTTACAAAGAGGAGAGGAAGTGCCCTGGAAGGCGGCCTTCACCAACACATGCGCATGGGTTTCAACAACAACAACATCACAATGAGCACAGACTAAAACAAGGTCTTAGAAAAGGGGGGGGGGGAGAGGGGTACATCCCTTACGGGGCTCTTTACAGAAAGGCCCGCGTTGTAGCAACAGCTCATCAAGACCATACTGAGTCAAGTTGTAGCTGGTACATTGGAGATTATTCAGGCTGATTTGGGGTTTTCTGTAGGATGTTATGCGCTTTTAGTTAAAAAACGACATTTCTGTATTTTAAGCGAAGTACTCTGCGCTTTTAGTTAAAAAACGACATTTCTGTATTTTAAGCGAAGTACTCTGCGCTTTTAGTTAAAAAACGACATTTCTGTATTTTAAGCGAAGTACTCTGGGCCTATTTTAATCTCCACTCTTAGCAAAAACTCATTTTCTTTTTGCAACTGGATGAAAGAGAGAGTGGTTTGTAAAATTCAGTAAAGAGTTTGTCAGCTGCAATATGTGTTTTTCTACATCAGTTTAGTGGCATGCACATGCAAAGCTGGTATCTGTCCGGCACGTTAATTTATTTGAATGTGCATTCCCAGCCTACATTTGGACTCGGTTTCCAATGTTGGTTGGTTAATGACGTCCACTCGATACTGACCTCGGACCCGTGACCCCAACACCCCTTTATGCAAAGCATTTCACAACGAAAATAAACTAACATACGCCATTTTGTTGCGATACTGTGAACAAATAAACAAATTATACTAATCCTAATCGTGCTAGTAGCAGAAAAGCGCTTCAACACCTCATCAGGTGAAGTGAGCGCTATATATACACAATTACAATAAAGTCGTGTTGTTGTTGCCAGTCCTTTGCAGCTCACGTTGTCCAGACGCGCGCCAAATGCCACTTTGCTTGTTCTGCACAGACATGAGCTACGGATGACATCACATCTCATGAACCCTCTCGTGCTGATAAAAGGCTGAGTAACTCCGCATCTTTGGATCGCGACCACCACCTCGTGTTTTACCCCAGGACGTCCTAACACGCCAGTTTGACGCACAGTTCAAATGCTACAATTTGGTTAAAGATATGGCCAAAGAGGTTTGAAAAACGTTGCATTTTCAATTCTGTACAATGCAAAACAACATTAGTTCTATCGGAGGTGTCACCACAATCTACAATGAAATGAGTTGTTTTGAGCGATCCATGATCGAATACCACAGCACGCGTGTCACGGACGGGTGTAAAGTGCTCCCACTCATCACAAGAACACGCTGAAACCCGATCAAGAACCAGGGGCTGTGGTTTTTTAAGTGCCACATAATTCAGTATTTTAAGCCCGGGTCATCCTTTTAAGGACATTATGATGTACATTATGATTAATGGCGCAGCAGCACTAGTTTGAAACAGATTATACCGCATGCACGCTTCCGAAATCAACTTTCGCTTCCAAAGTTCGCAGCTTTCACCAAAATCCACAAATGTTCTGCGGTAAAAAGGTGAAAAGAGAAATAAAAACACTGAAAATCATCCTGGACTTTCCTCCCTCCAGTAACACGCGAAAGGTTAGAGATAGAGCGTCCGATTTACAATTCACCATATTTGGCGTGCGCCTAGAAGCACGTGACCTTGTGTGCCCTTCAGGAAACGTAAACAGCGATCCGGCATTTCTAGGAAAAGGACACGTTTTAATCTGGGTCCGGATTTACAACTCAAGGATGCAGAGAGCGCAGCTCGGCGAGCATAAGAAAAACACGTGTTTGTAGCCCGCGAGGACAGCGCCGCGAGGCCAGCACCGCCAGCCGAGGCGCACTGGTTTACTCGCCTGCACCGAGAGCATTCATTCTAAAGCGCGACCATTCAACTCTGGAGGTGGCCGAGGTTGTGATCTACAGCAAAAAACCCGCAAATAGGCTGCTACCCGGCAGAATTCTTTTAAGGTGTGTGCAAGACCAATTAATAATATACTGATTTCAAGTTTGTGTTTTGGGTTTCTCAATTGAATTCTCCCACGTATGCACTTTCCTGTACAGAACCCTTTTAAACGTACTCATTCAAATTCACGGTTTTCTCAATTTCGCTCAACTTTTTGTCTTGGCCCTTTCAAGAAATGCCCACGTTGAAAAGTTTATGGGAAGGTTCACGCAGACTCGAGTTTTGAGACGCCTGCAGTAATGCTTATTGAGAAGGTGCAACAGCGGAAATATGGGTATGTTTTGAAGTTTTCGTGAGTACAAGCAGGTCATCAGTGACGGAATGGGCCCCACCAATGAAAGATTGATATGGAGTAACCAGGGGGCGGGGCTAAATAAAGCGCCTGTCCGCCTGGCCCCTACTCTACTTCCATTGGTGAAACCACGGATGTCATTTTCCATGTGTTTCTCCTTCTAGCCCACAAGATACCTTCCCATCGCCTCCCACCACCACCAGCCCCCACTCACAGCGGCGGTTTGATTTGATTTGATTTGATTTTGGGTTTTGTAGAGCGCACAGCTACCCTTGGGCATCCCGGTGCTAGTGATCACAGTCCTGGAGGATGGGAAGTCACGGGGGGAGTGCTCAGGGGAAGAGAAGGGTCTTCAGTCTTTTCCTAAATCTGAGGTGGTTTTGTTCTTGCCTCAGAGAGAGTGGGAGGGCATTCCACAGTCTGGGGGCATTGTACGAAAACAGGCGACCACCTGTTCTGGCCTTCCTAATTTTGGGGACTTTTGCAAGGGAGAGGGAGTTAGATCTAAGTTGTCTGATTGATTGTTGATGGGACACAAGAGGCCTGAGGATGGGAGGGCCTTCATTGTGCAGTATTCTATGGGCAATGCACAGGGTCTTGAAGTTGACCCGTTCCTTAACTGGCAGCCAGTGCAGACTTCTAAGGGCTGGCTTGGCCGAGTTCCTCGCTGCGGTTCCTGTGAGTATTCTTGCCGCCGCATTTTGTGCACATTGAAGTCTGTGGACTACAGAGACTGGGGCCCCCAGATATAGGACATTCCCATAGTCCAATCTGGAGTTCACCAGCCCCTGCATCAAGAGCTTCCTGGATTGCAGGGGGAGTAGATGGAGGATCTTTCGTGCCATCTTCATAAGGCCGAAGCACGTTCCCGCAGTTTTCCTTGCTTGTGTTTTAAAACGGAGATCCTGGTCCAGCCATATCCCTAGGCTTTTTACTTCGGATTTTGGGGATGGTGGAGATCCCATGCATGGTGGCCAGGGAAGGGGTGTGGGGATTTTATTTGGGTTTCCCAGAAGGAGTATTTCTGATTTTTCCCCATTCAGTTTTAACCGGGACTCGCACATCCATTGGTGCACTTTTTCCAGACAGCTGAATAGATTGGAGAGGGCGTTGTCTGATTGGTTGAGGGAAACGACAAGCTGAGTGTCATCGGCGTACATTATTGATTTAATCCCAAAAGGTTTAACAACATCCTCGAGGGGTGCCATGTACACGTTTAAAAGTGTGGGGCTCAGGGAGGATCCCTGAGGCACCCCACACTTGAGTGCCTGAGCCTTGGAGATGGAGTGTCCATCTGTCACTTGAAAAGACCTGTCTTCAAGGAAGGATGAGATCCAAGCTAAAGGCGAGTCCGCCACTCCTATCAGTCCAAGACGGTGAACAAGGGTTGCGTGGTCCACCGTGTCGAAGGCGGCACTCAGGTCGAGGAGGATCACTGCCACTGATCCTCCTACGTCCAGTATGCCCCTAGCTTCTTCGACCACGGCTAACAGTGCGGTATCCGTCCCTTGTCCTGGTCTGAAACCTGTCTGGGTTTGGCGGAGGAGGTGATTGGTCTCTAGGAACTCAGAAAGGTGTTGATTTGCTACTCTCTCGGCGATTTTGCTAATCGCCGGTAGCAGTGAGATCGGTCTTAAGTTTGATGGGTCTGTCGGGTCAAGATGCGGTTTTTTTATGAGAGCCTTCACAGTGGCTTTTTTCCAGTTTGCTGGGACTGTGCCATTTTCGAATGAGGCGTTGATCAGGTTGGTGAGAGGAGGGGCTATAGTGGAAGCAACTTGCTTCAGTTTACTGATCGGGGCTGGATCTGATGGGGCACCGCTTTTAACTTTGTGCAGGACGTTGAGAAACGTTTCAGTGGTGATTTGGGGGAAGGAGAGCAACCTCGGGGTGTCTTGGGAGGCCGGGTGGTAAGGGCCTCTTAGTGCAATTGGCGCCGCCGGGAGGGAGTTCAGGATTTTTTCGATTTTTTTCGAAAAAAATTCGGCCATCTGGTTGCATTTTGCGCCATCCAGGTCAGGTGGTGGTGGGGGTTCCTGTATTTTGGAGAGGAGTTTCACTATCCGATAGGTCTCTTTTGCGGAGTTGGTTGCGGCTGCTATTTGATCCTCAAAGTAGGAGGCCTGTGCCGTTTTTAATGCATTTTTGTAGAGCCTAATGTGGGCTTTGTATCCACTTCTGTCTTCTGTGTTCCAGTGCTTTCTCCATTGGCGTTCAAGCCTTTTGCCTTTCCGTCTTAATTCACGTAGTTCCTCAGTGAACCACGGTAGTTTGGAGGATTTCCTATTGGGAGGGAGGGCTTTAAGTGGCAGGACTGTATCGAGAGAGTCGCTAATCCATTTATGTAATTGAATTTCGGCTTTGGAGGGGTCAGGGTCGACTGTGGGTAGAGTGGAGGACAGAGAGCGTTCCCATAGGATAGTGTCTAGTTTTTTCCATGGGCGTGACGGGGCCCGGGGGCGAGGAGTATCCGAGATCTTCCCCGGAAGTTGGAATTTGAAAGGAACCAAGAAGTGGTCAGACCAGGGGAGAGGGAGAGGAGTTTGAACAGAGAGTTTGGAGAGGTTAGAGAAGATGGGATCTAATAGGTGTCCTTTCATGTGGGTGGGATCATTGCTGAGTAATTGTAGATTTAGGGAATTTAGATCAGTTTTAAAGTATGTGGCAAGTTTATTGCCTTAATCATCGAAGTGGAGATTTAAGTCCCCGAGGATTGTGAAGTTTGGCGTCCCGCAAGCCAGGGAGGAGATGGCATCCATGAGTGAGTTTATGAAACACCCTACCTGTCCTGGTGGACGGTAGATTAACACCCCAGTTAGTGTGGTAGATGGTGGAAGGTGTAAAGAAAAAAGGACATTTTCGCTATCGAGAATGGGGCTATCTTTGAATTGACATGCGAGGTTGTCGCGATAGATAATCGCGATGCCCCCTCCCGTGCCCGTCGGTCTGTTGAGGGTTTATGAGGTACCCAGGAGGTAGTGCTTGGATAATGTCCGGGTCGGAACTCTCGGACAGCCAAGTTTCTGTTAAAAACAGAACGTCTAAGTCCGACTCTGTTAATAGCAGGTTGATTTCAGTGTGGTGTTTAGGGAGTGACCTGCAATTCAGCAGGGCCATCTCCAGGCAAGCAGGTTCAGAATGGGGTAAGGGCGAAGCCCTGTAGGCACAGTTTGGGCATCTAAGAGGCTCCTGTTCCGGGGTAATAGGTCCGTTACATCTAGTGTTGCCAACAGGTTGTACTGGGGCCAGCCAGGCTCTGGGGGTAATGGTCTGTATATGCATGGAAACGTCAGAGGTAGAGAGGGGGGCATCTCCTGGCCCACACTTGGATACCACCACTCTTTTTCAAGGTTCTGTCCCCCACTGACCAAGCCTGCTTTGGTCAACGCGTAGCGACTCATTGAGAAGATAGGAGTGTGGCCCTGATGGTCCAAGCGACTTATCTCCAGCTCCCAGGTTTTGCAGAACCAGAGACCGCTTTCCCTGTGGACTAGCTCGTCCCAGGTTGAATCCCACACCCTGCGGCATGAAGCCCACTGAAGACCCTGCCCTTTCCGGAACACCAGAAGACCACAGCTCTCCCTGTCCGGTCGTCTCCAGGCTGTTTGCCACAGTGCACATCTTTCCTTGCACCTGTAGACCCTGCAGTACGCCTGCGCCTACACACACTACAACAGAAGTTCATTCTAGAGTCGGGAGTGAGCGCCTAACCGTACTGATCTTTAGCATTGTGTCCACCATGAAGTCCTTCACTGGTCCTTAGCTAAAGGATCCCTTCATCTGGGTACCTAGATCTTCCATAATCAGTCGTGGTGGAAGTCTAACCGCAGAGTCGCCTTCTTCTATTCCAAACTCCGCTTACCTCAGATTCTTTGTTCTAATATTTTACAATTTCTTTCCCCTAAGGTAGGGCTGGGCGACCCCTGGGAGTAGACATGTTTAGCATTCGAGGTCCATTTGTTACTCTATCATTTTAGTCCTGAGTATGGTTTGTTGGCTTGTACATCAAGGAACCTGCACCCTTGGAACAGGAATAAGTCCGGATTCGGGAGGCAAAGGGACCTCCCCGGCCCGAATTCTCAATAGAAGGTGCCCGACATGCTCAGGCTCATACATGATTTGGGTGAGGAGGCAGTGTCCGCTCTGCTGAGGGACAGGATAGGACGACCACCACCAGGCTACTGCTCAGTGCCCGGACAGCCACGGTTGGCACAGCTATGGGGATGACACAGCCAGAACAGTCGAGAAGTCTAAACATATTCCACTCGTGGATTAGCCGACTTTTCACCCGTTTCAACTCTGTCTTTAGTCTTACAAAAGTCAAAAGGACGGCGGACTACCTTTATGGACTGGTCAAAAGGCAACTGCGTTGGCCATGCCCAATGGTTATAAAATACACTGAGGATCGCGAGTCCGGTAGGGGAGGCGGAATTGCCATCATTCTCAGGGATGACTTAGACTGCCAGAGGTTAGAAAGTGAAAGATCTGAAGCTGAAGCAATAGGCTTTTGTATCTTGTTGTCTCACCAGACCTCCCGGGCCTGCTGGCCCGTTTCTGTGATCTCTGAGAAATGCTTTGCACACTTTGTACTGAGATATGCACAATTGATATTTTTTGGGACTTTAATCTCCATGTGGATAAGGTGGACAATAATGGCGTATTAGACCCTAAAGAATTGATAATGTTGTTAGACACTCATCAAGCGGGACACGCGATTGATCAGTTATTTTCTAATACGCCTTTGCAGGTAGATGATCCTTTATTCCAAGTCTGGTCAGATCATTTTTTGATTCAATTCTCTTGGTCAGCCCGCATTAAATAGATTCTGTGTGTACCTGATCCGGTGTCTTTTAGGAGAGCATTGCATAAAATCCAGCCGGTGGAATTCATCCGCACCTTGTAGGACAGTCCCCCTTCTCGGGCTGGTCAGGTGGATGTCCTAATGTTAGGAAACTGGATTAGGGACTCAACGGAGAGATTAGCTCCGCCTCTTACTTGTAGACTGAAGAGAACTTACTAGTCTAGTCCCTAGTTCTTCAGCAGTCTTTTGGATGAGAAGAAAAAATGCAAAGTTTTAGAGCAACAATACAGGAAAGGTTATAATTTGGAAGATAAATAAAGCTATAAACTGGCACTTAAGAAATATCATGCCGAAATCAGCACAAAAAAACTTGGAGGTTTTTTAGGCCAAAATTGCAAGAGCAGGTAACAAAACCAGGGAAATGTTCTCGATAGTTAAAAAGTTTATAGCCCTAGCAGTTGCTCCCACCTGCCCTTGACTGCTTGGTGTGATCAGTTAGCATCCTATTTTCAGTCCACGTCGCTGATAATTCAGGCCAGCCTGTCCTCCATCTTTCAACCAAATGTTGAGACATGACACGATACAGAGAAGCAGAGGCCTGGTAATCAATGAGCCCTTATTCAATTTTGAGCCTCTTTTGCTGGAAGGTTCATTGACAACTTTAAGGAGTTTAAAATCTGGTTCTCCATCGGACCCTTGCCCGCCTGGCCTGTATGCGATAGGGGCGCATGTAGTTAACCCATTGGTAAATAGGGTGCTTTACTCATCTCTAGAACCAACTAGGGTACCTAGCTCCTGGAAGCAAGCCAAAATCCTGCCCTTGTTGAATAAACCTCCAGCTGATCCTGGAGTTCAGTCTAACTACAGACCAGTCTCCTGGTTCCCGGATTCTCGAAGGTGTTGGAGAAGCTTGTGATCATCAGCTCTCCACATATCTGGAGTCCAAAACCTTCTCCACAAGAGCCAGTCACTTTAGCACAGAGACCTCACTCTTGGGGGTCTGTGAATACATCAAAGGCATTCCAGATGTAGAGGGAAGGCCATGCTGATCATGCTAGGTCCATCAGCAGCCTTGGATACGGTCGTATACGGTTGATTTGGTAGTGGGTCAGGCCTTCGCTCTCCTTTCTGGAAGGAAGCAGTCTACAGGTACGAAACACTTCTTTCTTATCGGAGCCCAGTAGCTTGACAGTGGGAGTACCCCAGGGCTCTTGTTCGAGCCCTACATTATTTAATGTACATCTTACTCCTCTTGCTCAGTTAGCGGAGTCCCTGGGCGCCAAAGTTATATCTTACGCCGATGATACGCAGCTACTGTTTTCATTCAGTCAAAATAACTTTATTCGATTCTTGAGAATCATAAAAGTTTGCATGTATACATAAAATAGTTCTTAAGAGACCTATACAAAAAAGACTAAGAACTGTAGCAAAACACATGATTAAACTTTAAAGTTTAGGACTCAACACATATCACCCTCCCGCATCGTTTTAACCCCCCCTGCATGAAAGCCACTACTGTTTTAATGTGGCAAGGGAGAAGAGCTCCCAGGGAGTCTGATCAAAACCGGTCTGATGGCTGGTTTTTAATTGGATGGCTCTACACCTGCTTAAATGTAATGCGGAAAAGACAGATTTGTTTTTGCCACTAGCTCTTCAGATAGCGGCAGGCTTTCTGGCCCGATAATGTCCCACCTTTAAGCCTTCAGGAAGGCATTGCTAAGAATTTAGGAGTTAAACTCGATGATTGCCCGTCATTGAAGCCACAAATTAAATGAGCGGTGGGCACCTGCTTCGGTGTATTGCGCTAGCTGAAAAAGTTTCTACATTTTCTACAAAAAAAGAAGAATAAAAAGTCATCCCGACCCTGATCACGTCAAGGCTGGATTATGGCAATGCGCTCTATCTGGACTTGCCAGGGCACCTGTTGGAGAAACTGCAGGTGGTCCACAAAGCTGCAGCCCGCCCCCTCCTGAAATTGTCGGCAAGAGCGCACAGATCACCTTATCTGCTCGCTCTCTGCTGGCTTCCAATTAGGAAGAAAATTTGGTTCAAGGCTCTAATGTTAGTGCATGGAGGATTGCACTGATCAGGCGTAGAATACCTTGGAGCAAGGTTTAGAGTTCATGTTCCAGCTAAAAACCGGAGGACTGCCAACAAACTACTGGCACGGACACCCAGAACCCGGAGGCAGATCTCGGTCTCCTCTGAGGGCCACTGGAACAAGCTCCCTCTGGAACCGTGTGCTATTAGTCGTCCAGCAGCACTTAAAGCTGAAGACCTGGCTTTTGAATCCGTTTTAAATGACGGAACTGGCCTTTCTTTTGTCTGACCGGTGCAAATGCAAGGGGACACTCTGCGGAGTAGCCGAGCGCAATATAAGTCCCATTCATCATCATCATCATCATCATCATCATGGTGTCTATAGACCAATCAAGAGCTTTTGACACAGTCGCCCAGGAGGCCACTCCTCCGTGGTACATGGGCAGGGCAGATACCAGGCAGGGCTCTGCTGTTCTCGACATACATGCCGCTGGACCATTGAGACCAAACCTCCAGGCGTACACTCCGCGTGCGCTCTGGATACAAAAGGGTCAATGCCCCAGTTTCAACCTTTGAAGGGCTACCCAAAGATACCCATGGTTAAGATCATGTGTTTTTACTTGTAACATGCATCCGGTTCCCCACAACGTCAAAGGTCGATAAGTACTTTAGCGCTTGTCGTGAAAGGGGGACTCAGGACATTACAATCCACTGCGCATGTCAGGCACCCAGCTGCCACGTTTTTTTGGCCATCAACACCGGATGAGGCAGGACTGTGCCATCCCCCTTTATTCTCCAGTTTTGAGGCTCCATTTGTTTTTACAATTTGGGCACAACTCTTTTTCTTACATTTATTTTTTTAACATTAGTGACTGGAGTAGAATTTTAGTCGTCCATTGTACTTAGCTGACACTTATTAAAAAATTCTTGCACATGTTCCAATGAGAAAGACAGAGAAGGGCCCTCACTTTTTGAAATAAAATCATATTTTTATTGAAGTTTACTAAATGAACAAATTACAGACTCCAGCCGTATCCACATTATTAATGCTTTGCAATTCATACATCAAAAGTTGATGATAATGATACAAACAGCAGATTAAAAGTATAAGTAATATCGACCCATTATTGCGGCTAAATAGGGCCAATTGACGCGGTCAGTGAAATGTGGATGATCGTAAATGCAGTTAGTGCACACAGCAACCATGTTCAAGGGGAAGCAGCAGAAGGTGCGCCCCCTGGCGTCATCCTTGGGGACTGATGTTCTGGATCCGTCAGACAATCTACCAGAGGTCCCCATGCCCTTGCCGTATCCATTGAGCCTAGCGTCTCGCAGCAAAACCTCCCCCCTCATGTGTAGCCCACCTTTCAAGCTCCCTGCGTCCAGATATACTTCGGAGATCCCCACAAATCTTCCAGTGCCTAGTGATTTCCCTCTTCGCCAATAAGTAAGTCAAGTCTTGGAATCGACTTGTGACCTTAGTCTTAGAAGTGTGCGGTAACCAGTGCAGGTGAGCACTGAACCTCCCTCGATTCGACATCCGCAACCACTAGTTACCTCCTCCAGTAAGGAGTCAGAAAGGGCAGGTCCACAACATGTGCAGGAGTTCCGTTCCCACCTCCCCACATCTTGAAAGGATGCCACGATCAGATTAAAATATTTATGAATGCACCCTGGAGTCAAATATGCCCTATGTTGGACAAAACAATTGATTCGCTTAAATCGGTCATCTGTTGATACCATTGGTATTCTCTGTACAGTTGTCTCCCACTCTCCGTCCGGTATGGAAATCCCCAAGTCCAGAGGAGGACCCTCACGTTTCCCTCAAGCTTAAAAATTAATTGAGACACACATCCCAACATTGACGCATCAAAGAAAATGATACCCTCATTGAAGAGGTTGAATCACGTATTAACTACTGCAAGACCAGGAAGGCATGGCTACAGCAAAGAAAACGAATTTTCTGACTCCAACATGAAAAAGTGCATCATCCGCTATGACCGCACCAGCTACCCAAAGCCTTATCCCTACTCCTACAGCTGAATCCCAGGCAACTACTCTTATCAAAGACCTTAATGCTCACATAGAAAAAGAACCAATCGAAAATCTTTTCCCTCATAGTAATAGATTCGAGATGCTCAAAAATCATGTGAGGCCACAGGTAGTAAACTCGTCAACGTCCACGGACTCGATTTATACTTTACAATTCAATCACAAAGATACGCCCTTTAGAAAAATCATTCTTCGAATTACGAGCAAATTTACAGACGAGATTGAGCAGTTAAATCTGTAGAAACACCCACCTACCCAAAAACTCCACAACTTTTTAACAAGGGGTCCCCTGCATAGAAGGTGCCATAGCGCCCAAGATCACTTGTTGAACATTTTATTGTGACGGATGTCCCACCAGTGCCTGCAACCAGAAAACGTCGAAACGTGGTAGTGCCACCCTGTCAACCCCCGCTTCGTACTAACCAGCCTATTTGCAGGCCGACTAGGATTGAAGCAATTAATACATGTTCCAGAGCTCCTACACAGAATAGTCTTAGACCTGGGAAAATGGACATTGAATATGCTCGCTTTAATTTATTCAATTTCTTTCCCAGGTGCCCAGACTTCCTCTCACGAAGCTAATATGGAGGACTGAGCTATAATCAGAAATTCCCCGTGGACCCATGATATACACAGTCTTGGAAAGCCTGGTCATTATTCTGCTCTCCCTTGCAATTCCATCTTGACCACAAGGGATGGCCCCACTGGATGCATTGGGAATGTCCCCAAATGGAGGGGAAAAGGTTCAAGCAAATACAGATTACCCGATTAACAAGGTTATCCACTGGATTAGGAGCCAGAGGGCAAGCCGATCTCTTATCCATTCTGAAATTCTCTCTGCTCAACCTACAAAGAGAAGTTCCAACTTCTGATTACATCAGATTAGAATGGACTAATCAGAAGCTGGTCGAGGGTTTAGTGAGCCTGGATGCTAAATCTATTCCACCCTCAGGTTCAAATATTCAGTTCAAGTACAACATTCCTCACACTTCATCTGTTCCTCTTCAGTTATCAAGATTGTTTCTTGTCGGGTAATTTAGATGCACACCAAAAGATCTCCCCTTTCCCAAACACAATCTATCGTTTTCCTGACTGTCAATCGCATACTATTCGTTCTGTAGAGTCCTGCAGGTGCACCAAATATTGCTCCAGGCTTCCGCAGCCTTACTCTACCGGACCATCAAAAGATACTGATGGACTGCAACCCCATGGAACTCCCGATATCACAAAAGCGCTCTTTTCTACCAGCTAACAATTACACTATCGCCTTTCCCCAAACAGTCAATTCATTTAAACTCCACTTCCACTGATGGTTCTACCCGTGATCATAACATCTGCATTCTTTCGTAGAACACTTCCAGTATGTGCCTTAAGGCTGTTGACCCCCAAGGGAACACATTTATAGACACTTTCCATATTGTTCGAATCCAGGGCTACGTCTCCAGTTTATAGAGTGGGTCATGCTTCTTATCGAATCGATGCCACACCCTCGACTTAAGGTAGGGCTTCTGGTGGGCTGATTATGTGGGTTAAGATCTCTTTGCACTGCATTGCAGAAAAGCAGACATTCCATCCGAAGACATTCTGGGATAAATATTTGGTCACCAAAGGGCTTTCAGTTAATATCTTTAACATCTATAATCACTCAGTAGCCAAAAACAAAGAGTCTCCAACCTTATCCATTCTTGAAGAATATCTTTCCACTTCTAAGAATTCTCTCCTCATGACCCTAGCTGGTTATTTGAATACTACCTATGAACCACTTGCCTGCATGACCAGGGTAACTCAGTGGGAAGAAGAGACCTCAAACCAACTCTGCGGTTCTACAACTTGCATCATTAACCTGGACAAATGGTCTTCGAGGCTGCACTGGGAGGTCTAAACCCAATAAGGGCGCGGCCTTCACATGTGAACAGGATCATCAGAAAAGTTCAATTGATTATTGTAACTTGGATATTAGGCACTGGGAGGGGAGCTCAGATTTTAAGGTGATTTCCAGACGAGACAGTGACCACAGTGGCGTGGAACTCTCACTTTCGGCAAACATGTTTGAAGATCAGACTGCCAAGGGGAGGGATATTCAAACTCTTCTCATTCCAACTAACAGAAGAGCCATCAAATGGCCCAGTTTAGCCGGTAATCATGTTAGATTGACCAACATTTATGATGCATTCTTATCCATTTTGGCCTCTTTTGGAGTTTCATCCAACGAGCATCAGTTGATGCCAGACATGGACACGAAACTATTTTCTTCACTAAAATATCTCATTAATAGGCATATCAAGCAAAACACTAATAAAATACATCAAAATGCCCCGTGGTTCGACTCAAGAGTGTTGTCGGGCCAAATCCAGCCTCGTCACATCCATTAAATCTCGTAACTCAGAAGCGGTCCGCGAATTCAGGTCAATTTAGAAGAATGTTTTGAGTACAAAATAAAAGAAGCTGGGATGATGTAATCGACGGGATCTTTTAGTGGCTGCTCAGATCAGGATTATCATGGTGTTATGGCGAATGGTTATTGAGGCTTTATCTCCAAACTGATCACTTTGTGCCTTCGCTCACATGGATGAAGCACTTTTCAGAGCTAAACTCCAACAAAGAGTCACCCCTGCACATTTAGCGGTTATCAGCTCAATACTATGTCCAGGTCATTCATGAAGGTGAAGCTTTCTCATTGGCTGACACAAGAAAGGCCATAGAATCTCTCCATTCACGGAAGGCCCCAGGACCCGACGCGATCCCAAGGGGTCTTTACAAATCTGAAAATTATATTTGGGCCCCTTATTCACCACCTATCAAATGATATATTGAATGGAGCTGAACTACCTGCTTCCTGGGCTGGAGCTTCCATCATCCGAATGTATAAGGAAGGTGATTGGAAAGACTCAAGGAACTATAGACCTATTAGTCTTCTTGACAACCTTGTAAGTGGCTTTTGTAGACCTGAGAGCAGCTTTCGACCTGCTTCTCATAAACCTCTTATGGGAAGTTCGTAGCTCAACTGGAGTCTCTTCTCACATCTTAAATATTATTGTTGGGCATAGGAGGATTAACTCTTTCGCTGCGGCGGCTATTCTGCCGCAGCGCTAACGGTCGCGGGGGGGCGCGCGGGTGAGCTCCGCAGGTGACAGAATCGTTCTGTCATGGCTCGCGGGTGAGTTGTGCTCATGACGGAACGGTTCCATCACGGCCCCGCCCGCTCAATTAAACACGCTGCGCAGGCGCGGCGACCGGGCCGTGACGGGACCGTTCTGTCATGAGCACAGCTCACCCGTGAGCTGTGACGGAACGGTTCCGTCAATAGCCTGGAAGGGGTTAATGAAGCCTGAGTTAGATAGGGCAGATCAGGAGAAATGACCGATGCAATATCGATCGGCAGGGGAGTTTGACAAGGATGCGTTTTGGCCTTTACTTTATTTTCATTATACATCAACGGGGTTATAGAACATCTTTACAGTGGTAATATCGATGCCCTTAAATTAAAAGATCCCAGCACCTCTCTTTGCAAATGATATGCTACTTTTGTCAAGGACCCCGTCTGGCCTTCAATGCCTTTTGGACAAGTTAGAAAGTTGTAGTGATAGAGGGATGGAAATCAACATACAAAAGACCAAGTACATGGCTTACAGACGTACAAAAACAGATCAAGCAAACCTTACGTGGGAGCGGACCACCTTGGAGCAGACAAAACATTTGATTATCTAGGTTTAAGGATTATTAATTCGCTTACATGGTCCCAACAGATATTTAAAAACTCACGCATTATCCAACATAGAGCGGCTGCTACCTTAAAAATGCATAGATCCTTACAGTCTAAAGCAGTTTCCCCGGCTTTACAGGTGTACAGGGCTGAAGCACAATCAGCCGCATTGTACAGGGCTGAACTCTGGGGCTTTGTTAATGTAAGCACTATGGTGGCAAAAGAGATTAGCTTTCTCAAATCACCACTTAATCACCCTTCTAGCTCGACTAATCTTCCCATGATTGTGGATACCCTTCTCAAAGCCATAAACCATCTAGCCGCTCTTAAGCCTCTTTTGCACTGGGTGAGACTTTGATCCCACCACAAAGTAGCCTCTTAAGGGTCTGGATTACTCGAAGTTAGGAGCGTAGACATCAACACTAAAATCGAGTGATTCTCCCATGTAAAGGTGTGGTTCACTGAACTGGGATTACAGACTCTTTATACTAACCGGTCTTCTAGCACCCAAAACACGAAGGGTATTTTAATCAATACATAATGGGACTTCGTAGTGAGTAGTGCGCTATACAAATCTTTGAACTTGAACTTGAACCCAATGGAAAAATTCTACTAGCACTGGTCACTCACTATCTGATCTATTTCAACGCCATAATCCAGTCCCAAAATTCGAAGCGTTATGAGATGATATTTTTCCACCATTGGTGGAATAACTCTTTATTAAATTTAGACTGGGTATATTCCTTTTAAATGCTTTTACTGTTAAATGGATCTACTACAACTCAAGGTTCTCCATTATGTAAATATTGTTTGGACAAGCTTGAGAACATCGAACACTTTCTATTTCTTGCTCCAAACTATATTAAGCCTAGACGCAAATGGATACGTCTTTTATGTCTTAACCTTGGCCTAATAAACTAGCCAACAGTTCTTAGGGTCTTTAAATCTGATACCACTAGGAGATTTGCGTTTGCCTTTGGCTAATATTTGCTCTCGCCCTCAATTATTAGAAATAGATCTTCCTGATTTTCGAATTGCACAGATCTTTCTCAAGCACTTTAACTTTTAGTATTTACATTTTTCTATACGGGCCTCGTTTTAGTATTTATGGATATTTTTGTAGCAACTACGTTTTAGTACTATACTTGTATTGCAGTTTTATCTTGACAAGTATGATGTTATTCTTTTGAATTCTATATGCACCATATGCATTGCTCCTTTTTATGTACACAAAGGAATTAGAAGATACCTTCGTGCTCTTTGTGATCAACATTTTATTGCCAATTCATTCATTAAGCCTTCCATTTTTGTTTGTATTATGCTTATCTTAAATTTTGGCTATTTACTTTTATGGTGTATAGACTGAAATGAAGTAAAAATTATAATACTTTAGCGTTCTAAGAAAGAGCTAGAAAGGTAGCGGTTCGATAATTTAAGTTCAATTCAGAACAAGGTGCAGAGAAGGAAGGGTCTGGTACAGGTTGCACCTTGGAGAGCTGCTGAGATCTCTCCTCTGCTACATTTCCCTGCTAGTGGGATGTACCACGTTAGAAGATTGAGCATGTGGACTGCCCCAGACTTCACTGGGCAGACCGCGGCCCATCTAACAAACATATTTATCATCTGGCCTTGGACCTCAGAATCCACCCAATGGGGCAAAAAACGTTTTCCATGGCGTCCGGTAGATGCCATGTCCACATGTTTGCTCCATTCAAACACTCATTGGGGGACCCAGCAGAGTTCTGCTTGCAACAATACCCATGGTGAGGACTTTCCGGTCATTTTTCAACCTAGAAGGTGTTTCTTAGGCCTTCCTAGTGGAGGTTCATCCAATGAATCATGCTCCAATAATTCTTTAAACCCAATTAGAACACTGGAATGTTGGGAGCTCCATTGCAGACAATGGCGTGCCTCATGCTTCTATGGGCCGGTAAAGGCCCGCAGAGCAACATTCCAATGTTTCACATTGAAACATTTCACTTCTTCTCGAAGCTGGAGGGGATTTATATCCCCTCGAGTTTCGAGAACCCTTTGTTTAATTTGTTAGAACATTCTGCCCTCTAGTGGCAGAATGTTCTAATAGCCTTATAGCCCTTCGTAGCAGGGCTATACCGGCAATTAAAGTCCCGCTGTCTCGTTAAAGTCCCTCGCCTTCGGCTCGGGCCTTTAACGATTCAGCGGGCCTTTAATAGGCGGTAAAGGCCGCTACGGCGAGCTATAAGGCTATAGTAGACGTTAAAGAAGGCAGCATTCTAGAATGGCGGTTTGTGGTGATGGTTAGTGTTGGAGGACTGGGGACCTTCCTCTTCTGAGGTGAGGCATCACAGCTCCCACCTCTGGCTGCTGAGGACATCCAGTCAACATAACCATCCACTTCTTACCAGCCCAGAGCAGACCTCACAGCCCAGTACACAGGGCTAATACCTCCCAGACCACATAACAACCAACACTACCAGTGGGGCAGGCAACTTTCAGGACCAAGGTGTCCAACAAGGACCCTGCGTGCTCAGGCCGACAGCAGGGTCCACGTGCTCCAGCTATTGTCACCACGAGAACTGCCGACACAAACACTGTCAGCACTGAGCACCCCTCCCCCAGGAGAAAAACAGAAAACCCCAAAACCACAGTCCTGAGTGTCACGAGGAGCTCACACTTGCACAAGGGAAGCCAGCGCGTCGAGTCACATCCGGCATCTGAAGAGGAAGTGAAGTGTCCGTGGGCGAGGAGGAACCGCCAACACTGAGGGGTCCTCAACACATCTTTTGGTGCCTTTTCAGTCAATACTTATTCTTTTTTATTTAGATTATGAAGTGCTGGCTCAGAAATGCTAGTATGGAATTGGAGTAAAAACAGTTAAGCTATACCTTGACAACAAGAAAATGTAAGCTGGCCTTCCGAGAGGCACGGAAGGAGTGTGAGGCAGCAGCGAATGGGAAGTCGAGAGAAACTAAACAGAACAAGGTGGGAGAGTAAACATTGGCAAGAGCCTGCAGGTAGAGAGGTGCAAAACCAATCAATACATGTGAAATTAATTAAGATAAACTGAAAAGGAATATGGGAGTGAAGCAGGAGTCAGTGGTACAAGGAGGGTAGAAGGGAATGGACAAAAGAGTCAACAAGAAACCTTGATGCTAGATGGATGCTCAACAAGCGATAGACCTGGAGTTGACAACAAGTAAGGCAGAAATCAAGCCGCTAAAGGTGAGTTGTATCATCAGACCCGAGAGTCCCATCTCTGGTACATGCATCTCTAAGGGTTACACTACCAGTGTAGAAGATACAATAAACCACCATCTGTCAAAGGATAAACACACCCTCCGCAAACAGCGCACACGTCAACCCAAGACCTCATAAGTTCATAAACCAGCCAAAGCATACAAATCATAAGGTGATTACAGGGAGAGCCCGGATATCTTGGAAGATAAACATCCCACCTCACAAGCTGTACCACTGCCTTGCTACAAACTCTTTAGAGCACGATGGAGGACCTCTGTGCGGCCGCAGTGACTGCGCCCCAACGTCTTATTAAGAGTGATGGAGCATGAACCATGCTCAGGTCTCAATATACAACCCACACACAGACTGCCACAAAAACAAAGCAATCCCTGATCTGAGGTGGAAACCTCAAAACCAATCACCAACGTAATTTCCCCGCTCCCTAAAGCGCATACTGATGTCCAATTGTGTGCTAGTCAAATAACAATGCAACATAACCACAAAGTAATGGCAGAGAACCAGATCCTTCTTCAAGACTTCTCCAGTAGAGAAACCCACAACCGGCCAATAATACTAACCAAGGCAGTCACAGATATCCAGAACAATAAAGGTCACGTCCCATCAACAGGCCTCCCCCGCGAATCTGCAACACTCAAAACAGTATAAACCACAAACACTGTGCCACACGAATGCCTAGATGGTATACCCGGGAGAAACATAGTGTACGTTTGAGCTCTGTCCATTTCGTTGTTCAAATCCAAACGAATTGGGTTGTCTTCCCTAATAAGGCTGTAAAATACTTAAAGTAATTTTAATAGTTTCAGTGGGTGCTAAAAACTACTCTCCTTCCTATTGTAACAGTTTCCACAACTCAACCCAATCAGTTTGTGTGTCCCATCCAATATTTATCCATGACCCATCACACAGGCTCATGTTAGCATCAATTGAAATATCTACAAAGAAAACCACAAACATGATGAAAAATGTAATGATGAGATTTCCACTTGACAAAAATGTAGCCGGGCAGTCTAAGAATTTGGATCTGCATCCATTCTTTGATGTAGGACATCCTTGCAAGGCCATGACCGAAGCAAATGTATGCATGAGAAAACAAGGAAGCACATATGGAAGGAAGGTGGGGGGAGGGCATTCCCCAAACGTAATGCTCACCCAGATGTAGACATCGACCGAAACCCAAAGCTTACCAAGAGGGAGGCATGTTCAAGACGTAACTGCACATTAAACATGGAAACATACTCGAAGACCCAAAGTTCACCAAGACCGTGACAAGCCAAAGCCCAGTGATCACCAAGAAGGAGACACTCAAGACCCAATGATCACCAAGATAGAGACAGTCAATACTTAGATGGAGACATCCAAAACCCAACCAAGATTGAAATATTCAAGACCCAATGCTCGCAGAGATGGAAGCATTTAAGACACAATGATCACCAAGATTGAAACATTCAAGAGCCAGTGATCACCAAGAGTGAGACATTCAAGAGCCAGTGTTCATCAAGATTGAGACAATCAAGAGCCAATGATCACCAAGATTGAGGCATTCAAGAGCCAGTGATCACCAAGATTGAAACATTCAAGAGCCAATGATCACCAAGATTGAGGCATTCAAGAGCCAGTGATCACCAAGAGTGAGACATTCAAGAGCCAGTGTTCATCAAGATTGAGACACTCAAGACCCAATGATCACCAAGATAGAGACAGTCAATACCTAGATGGAGATGTCCAAAACCCAACCAAGATTGAAATATTCAAGACCCAATGCTCGCAGAGATGGAAGCATTTAAGACACAATGATCACCAAGATTGAGACATTCAAGAGCCAGTGTTCACCAAGATTGAGGCATTCAAGAGCCAGTGATCACAAAGATTGAGGCATTCAAGAGCCAGTGATCACCAAGATTGAGGCATTCAAGAGCCAGTGATCACCAAGATTGAAACATTCAAGAGCCAGTGATCACCAAGATTGAGACATTCAAGAGCCAGTGTTCACCAAGATTGAGGCATTCAAGAGCCAGTGTTCACCAAGATTGAGGCATTCAAGAGCCAGTGATCACCAAGATTGAGGCATTCAAGAGCCAGTGATCACCAAGATTGAGGCATTCAAGAGCCAGTGATCACCAAGATTGAAACATTCAAGACCCAATGCTCACCAAGGAGGCATTCAGGAGCAAATGTTCACCAAGATGGAGACATTCAATTCCAAGCTGCAGACATTCAAGCCACAATGATCACCAAGATGAATACAATCAATACCTAGATGGAGGGGGGGGGGCGTGGCTGGCGACTCACGAACATGGCCGCAGCCTAGAGGAGCTCCGGCGTCCAACCACACGGCTCCATGAATCCTGACAGATAGCCTGCAATAAATAAAGTGCTGATAAAGCTGCAGCATAGCCTCCGGTACCCGCAGATCTGCCCAGTGAGCCGCCAACGAGGAGCTGCGCGGACGGGCGGAGTTGCGGCCTAACCACCAGAAACGGAGCCAGGAACCACGGTAGGCACTGGGCCGCACGCACGGTCACATAGTGCAGGCCGACGTCGGGGTGAGGCTGGTCTTCAGATCCCCGGCCGGATTAACGCGGAAAAGAACACCGCTGCGGAGAACACCTCCCTACAGTAAGCGCCACATATATTGGGGGCAGATCGGATCATTGCGGGAGCGGGACGATAGAAGACAGTGCAAGGCCCCCACAGTCCCCGGTGCTCTAAGGAGTGCGAGCACCGGAGTGACCCCGTAATTACCATAGCATTGCTGAGGAGGACGTGGCTGTATAGGAGAGAGGGGCTCGGAGAGTGACACAAGGGTGAATGACCACAGGTGTTTCTGTGAGAAATAGACACCGTGCATAAGAGTTTATGTGGGCCAGGGGGGCAACTCGGAAGGAGGGCCCTGAACACTGAACAGGAGCTGCAGGCTGGTTGAATTGAGTGGCTGTTGCTTGCGCTTGGCAGCAGGGTGCAACTGGGTGGTGTGGAGGAGAGGCAAAAACAGTTGTAGAACACGGACCGTGGCTTCAGACACCGGGAAGACAAGTGACAAGAAGCAACTGCGAGGTTCTCGCCCTAGACTTCCTGGCCAGGACTTGCTCATCAGGGCCAATAGAGACGGCGCACCTCTTGGCGGTGACATGAACACCAGGGGTTCCTACCGGCGCAAAGCAACCGCATTGACAAATATGCCGTAACCAAAGACCAGCAGGCCTGGACTGCAGGCTGCAGATACTGCTGCAAATGGACAGAGACCAGACCCCCCCCCAAAAGAAGTCACGCTCCAAGACGTAATGGCCACCCTGATACAGATGCAGACCTCCATCGGCTCTATTTCTTGTGAGGTGACGCTGCTGAGGGCGGACTTCTCCAAGACGGGCTCCAGGGTGACGGAAGTGGAGACTACAACTAAAGCCCTATCGACCGATACCGCAACCCTGCAGCGGCAGGTGAGTCAGCTGGAACTGGCGAATAAACACTTGGCTGCAAGGCTTGATGACAAGGAGGGGCGCTCTCGGCGCAACAACGTTCGCTTAGTCCGGAAAGCGTCAAAGGGCCAGCATTGGACTTATTTGTGGTAGAATTGGTACAGACACAGCTGTGCCCTCGTGGTCTCTCCAAATTCTTCTCGGTTGAAAGAGCGCACAGGGTCCCGGGTGGGCGACCCAAGCCGGGAGCTCCCCTGCGGCCTATCCTAGCTAAATCAGATTCTTAACCTCTCTCAGCAGAAGGGGCTGGTCCCCGACAGGTGGAAGAGGGCGAGAATCCTCCCCTTATTAAAAAAGCTGTCATCTGATCCAGAGATAGCCTCAAATTACAGGCCAATATCTCGGCTTCCCTTTTTTTCCAAGGCCCTGGAAAAATTTGTGAATCTTGTTAACACCTAATTTGTTGAATCTAATCAAGTACTCCACCAGAGCCAGTCTGGATTCAGGGCAAATTTTGGCACCGAAACAGCACTCTTGGAAGTTTTGCAGGCCATAAAGGATGCTTTGTGTAAGGGAGGCATGGCCGTATTGATATTGCTGGACTTATCTGCGGCCTTTCATACCGCCCCCCACGACCGACTCCTGCTGAGACTCCAGGGGTGCGGTTTTGGAGGTACGGTACTCAGTTGGTTTGCCTCCTTTCTAAAGAATCGCCAGCAAACACTTTGGTCCCCGCCTTTCGCCGCCCCTATCCCCCTTTTGGAGGTGGGAGTTCCTCAGGGTTCAATTCTGAGCCCAGCACTTTTGATTATATATATGACCCCCTTAGCGACTCAGGCAGAGGCCCACGGAGCAAATATAGTATTGTATGCGGACGATACGCAGCTGCTCTTTACCTGCGACAAAGACTCGGATTTTAAAGGGAATGTGATCAATTCCTGTTTAATCAGAGGTGTTCCCCTGGCTCCAATCAAACCAACTTAAATGCAACTCGGAAAAATCAGGGATCATCTTTTTTGGCCTCTCCCCTAGCAACGTGTGGCTAAACTGTTGGCCTGTGGACATGTCACCCCCACAACCTCTGTAAAGACAGTCAAAAACTGGTTGAACTACGCAAATGTCCTGTACCTGAGCCTACCGGAATATCTATAGGCCCAGCTGCAGGTGGCTCAGAACGCAGCAGCCAGAGCAATACTCATGCACGCAGACGACACCCGGCTGATCCTCTCCCTCACCAACGACCCCGCCACCGCCAAAGCCAACCTCCAGGAAGGAATGAAAGGCGCCGCGGAATGGATGAAGATCAGCCGTCTGAAACTGAACTCAGACAAGACGGAAGTCCTCATCCTCGGACCATCTCCCTCCACCTGGGACGACTCTTGGTGGCCCCCTGCCCTGAGCACCGCCCCCAAGCCAACGGACCACGCACGCAACCTGGGCTTCATCCTGGACTCCTCCCTCACGATGACCAAGCAAGTCAACGCCGTCTCGTCATCCTGCTGCAACACCCTGCGCATGCTCCGAAAGATCTTTCGATGGATCCCCACCGAAACCAGGAAGACGGTCACCCAGGCCCTCGTCACCAGCTGTCTGGACTACGGGAACACCCTCTACGCTGGAACCACAGCCAAACTCCAGAAAAGACTCCAGCGCATTCAGAACGCCTCAGCACGAATCATCTTGGACATCCCTCGCCACAGCCACATCTCTGCCCACCTGAAAGACCTGCACTGGCTCCCCGTCAACAAGAGGATCACGTTCAGACTCCTCACCCACGCACACAAGGCTCTCCACGACACGGGCCTGAAGTACCTCAACAGCCGCCTCACATTCTACACACCCAACCGCCAGCTCTGATCCGCCTGCCTCGCCCTTGCCTCCGTCCCACGAATCCGCAAATCCACCGTTGGAGGAAGATCCTTCTCCTACATGGCAGCCAAGACATGGAACTCCCTCCCCACTCACCTACGGCTGACCTTGGACCACCTCTCCTTCACGAAACAACTCAAGATCTGGCTGTTCGAGCAGTAACTACCCCCCCCCCCCCCCCCCCTCCTCAGCGCCTTGAGACCCTACGGGTGAGTAGCGCGCTATACAAATTCTGTTGATTGATTGATTGATTGATTAAATGCATGGTCCTAAATCACGGATGTCTCCCCATCTGCAATCCCTACATTGGCTTCCAGTCCGCAAGAGGATCCGTTTTAAAGCAATGGTCCCGGCTTTTAAGGCTCTCCATGGCACAGGTGCCAGGTACATCAGGAAGAGAGTCCAATTCTACTGCCCGCACCGAATACGGAGGTCCTCAACGCTACAGTTGGCACGCACTCCCAAATATCATCAAGCGCGGATAGGGGGACGCTCCATCCAGGAAGCCGGAGGCTCAACTCTGGAACACCCTGCCACTGGAACGGAGACAGATGCAGGACCTCCTTGCTTTTAGGAAGTCATTGAAAACCTGGTTATTTCAGCAATAGTACTCGACTTGGTTCTGACAGCACACGGCCAGCTCCGTCACAGGGTTATCAGCGCCGGGACACTCCATCGAGTAGCTGTGCGCTTTATAAATACTTACTTAACATAATATAACATATCATAGGATTCACAGTAAAGGCGTCAGCCCTTTGGCCTTTGTCATAACGTTTCATAAAACAGATCGGACCTACGGCTTCCAAGGTAACTATTCCTAATAAGCCCATCCGGCCTCTGGCCTTCATCACTAGCTGGTCACCTTCACCGACTCAGGGCAAGTGTGTGCCTCATAAGCGTTCACCTAAGGCAGCTACTAGAATACGGTCAAAATTACAAATATGCACTAAATAACAGATGCCAAAACTTAAAGGTGAGCTGGTTTTAACAAACGTATCCCACAATGAATGGCAGGCCTATGGCCTTTGTTGTAACAATACACAGCCCAGGACTATGGCCTTTGTTGTAACAACACACAGCCCAGGACTATGGCCTTTGTTGTAACAATACACAACCCAGGCCTATGGCATTTGTTGTAACAATACACAACCCAGGCCTATGGCCTTTGTTGTAACAATACACAGCCCAGGCCGATGACCTTTGTTGTAACAATATGCAGCCCAGGCCTATGGCCTTTGTTGTAACAATATAAAGCCCAGGCCTATGACCTTTGTTGCAACAATATACAGCCCAGGCCTATGGCATTTGTTGTAACAACACACAGCCCAGGACTATGGCATTTGTTGTAACAATACACAGCCCAGGACTATGGCATTTGTTGTAACAATACACAGCCCAGGCCTATGGCCTTTGTTGTAACAACACACAGCCCAGGCCTATGGCCTTTGTTGTAACAACACACAGCCCAGGACTATGGCCTTTGTTGTAACAACACACAGCCCAGGACTATGGCCTTTGTTGTAACAACACACAGCCCAGGACTATGGCCTTTGTTGTAACAACACACAGCCCAGGACTATGGCCTTTGTTGTAACAACACACAGCCCAGGACTATGGGACTAAAAATCCTCGAGGCGATTCCCTCCGCGATTCCGGACGAGGAACAAGATCTCCGTTCCGACACCGAAAACCTCATTGTTGCCCCCAAATTTAAGAGAGCCCGATCGGGAGGAAGGCGTTTCTCAGTCCAGACTGCACGACTTTGGAACACCCTCCCCCGAGTCCTGCGTCTCGAACCTCAATACCTCCGGTTTAGGAAACTGCTTAAAACCCACCTTTTCCCACAGTGAATCATTCCTGGCCCTTATCTCGTTCCTTTGTTCCGCCCTCCCTGTCCTCTTTCTTGCCCCTCCTTTCCTTTTCCCCTCCCTTGGTCCACTGCACTCAGGAGATAGGATTTTTTTAGCGCTGGGATACCTCCGGGTGACTACGCGCTCTACAAAAATAAATAATAATAATAATAATAATAATAATAATAATGGCCTTTGTTGTAACAATACACAGCCCAGGCCTATGGCCTTTGTTGTAACAATACACAGCCCAGGACTATGGCATTTGTTGTAACAATACACAGCCCAGGCTATGGCCTTTGTTGTAACAACACACAGCCCAGGCCTATGGCCTTTGTTGTAACAACACACAGCCCAGGCCTATGGCCTTTGTTGTAACAACACACAGCCCAGGCCTATGGCCTTTGTTGTAACAACACACAGCCCAGGCCTATGGCCTTTGTTGTAACAACACACAGCCCAGGCCTATGGCCTTTGATGTAACAATACACAGCCCAGGCCTATGGCCTTTGTTGTAACAACACACAGCCCAGGCCTATGGCCTTTGTTGTAACAACACACAGCCCAGGCCTATGGCCTTTGTTGTAACAACACACAGCCCAGGCCTATGGCCTTTGTTGTAACAATACAAAGCCCAGGCCTATGGCCTTTGTTGTAACAACACACAGCCCAGGCCTATGGCCTTTGTTGTAACAATACACAGCCCAGGCCTATGGCCTTTGTTGTAAGAATGCACAGCCCAGGCTTATGGCCTTTGTTGTAACAATACACAGCCCAGGCCTATGGCCTTTGTTGTAACAACACACAGCCCAGGCCTATGGCCTTTGTTGTAACAATACACAGCCCAGGCCTATGGCCTTTGTTGTAACAACACACAGCCCAGGCCTATGGCCTTTGTTGTAACAATACAAAGCCCAGGCCTATGGCCTTTGTTGTAACAACACACAGCCCAGGCCTATGGCCTTTGTTGTAACAATACACAGCCCAGGCCTATGGCCTTTGTTGTAAGAATGCACAGCCCAGGCTTATGGCCTTTGTTGTAACAATACACAGCCCAGGCCTATGGCCTTTGTTGTAACAACACACAGCCCAGGCCTATGGCCTTTGTTGTAACAATACACAGCCCAGGCCTATGGCCTTTGTTGTAACAACACACAGCCCAGGCCTATGGCCTTTGTTGTAACAATACAAAGCCCAGGCCTATGGCCTTTGTTGTAACAACACACAGCCCAGGCCTATGGCCTTTGTTGTAACAATACACAGCCCAGGCCTATGGCCTTTGTTGTAAGAATGCACAGCCCAGGCTTATGGCATTTGTTGTAACAACACACAGCCCAACAGCCCAGGCCTATGGCCTTTGTTGTAACAACACACAGCCCAGGCCTATGGCCTTTGTTGTAACAATACAAAGCCCAGGCCTATGGCCTTTGTTGTAACAACACACAGCCCAGGCCTATGGCCTTTGTTGTAACAATACACAGCCCAGGCCTATGGCCTTTGTTGTAAGAATGCACAGCCCAGGCTTATGGCCTTTGTTGTAAGAATACACAGCCCAGGCCTATGGCCTTTGTTGTAACAATACACAGCCCAGGACTATGGCCTTTGTTGTAACAATACACAGCCCAGGACTATGGCATTTGTTGTAACAACACACAGCCCAGGCCTATGGCCTTTGTTGTAACACACAGCCCAGGCCTATGGCCTTTGTTGTAACACACAGCCCAGGCCTATGGCCTTTGTTGTAAGAATACACAGCCCAGGCCTATGGTCTTTATCGTTGGGTTTTCACCGTAACCAGTTCATCCTGCTGTGTTAAGCTTTTCCACGAGAACTCCCTTTTCAGTTGGTGACATAAGGTCTTTCAAAAGCTGCAGTGCCCAGCCAGACCTAAAAAGGTTAACACCCTGACGCTCATCCATCCTTCTCCCGTAAAGCCCTCACGGTTTGATTTTTTGCTGTGTCCGGTTCTTACAGACCCCATGTGTCTGAGTGAGAGCTGGTGGGCGCAGGGACAAGTTCAAGTACGAAATATCGATCTGACGTCATCGATAGCATTTGTGATACTGATATGGTCTTAAACCGCGGATTTCATATTTTCATACTTTAATGTAAAATCTGTGTTTTTAAAACTAAAAATCTATATCATTCAATACATGCACAAGGTCCAGGGAAGGCGCGAGAATAAACAGGATGACGTTTTAACCAGCAGGTTTGGATTATTTCTAGACCCCAACAAACGTCACAACCCCGAGCAGCTTGGAATGCAGCTCTTGGGCAAGAATACAAATAAAAGGTTGGACAGGTAAGAATTTCTTTCTATTTTTTAATAGTCCACCGGTCTGTTTGCTGCTCGGTGCTCGTGGAAGCGGCCTCGTAAGTATAAAAGGAGGAGTGGTTTATTTTGGCCTCTGAAACGGTGAGGTGTAGATTAAGATTGTAGGAGACCGCTGCAGCAGGTGCCGAACCCACCGAGCTATAGCAATGGTTCCAACGAAACCCGTTCCACCGTCACATTATATGACAGAAGCGAAGGTATGTGCACTTCTCTGAACTGACATATAATTAGCAGCCCCCGGGGGGAGTCGCTAGTCAAGCATTGTGCGGGACAGCTGGCTTTTGTTTTTTAATTGCAGCATCGGTGGTTGCCTGGCTGCAGCCAACACCCCCCCCCCTGGACACCGGTGGCGCTTGAACAAGGAAGATCTCCCCTCCCCTGCCCTGCAGATAACAGGCACAGGGCTCGTCCAAGATCACACAATGAACCAGGGGCTATAGCGGCTGTGCAGGCGGCAGACCTCACCCCGTGGGCTGCCACGGACAGACTGTTTGTAGGGTTCCCTTTGGGGCCGAGAACAGCCCTAACGTCACGATGCGAGCCATCTAACGGGGAACCCATAAAACGGAAATAGAAAACCGGTTTTAAAGCAGGTTCCCAAATATGTCACTCGATGAAACAATGGACACACTGCAACTCCACACCATTAGACGGATATAAAGGGACAGCGTGAACCCGAACAGGACACCACAGGGAGGGGGGGAGGGACAGACACTCCTTTTCCGAGCCTCAGTCACTCCACCACTCACACCAGTGCTTGAAATGGAACACAGAAGTGCAGGTACTCTGTGCCAGAGTACCTGCTGGTTTCGGAGAAGTGCCGGAACGCTCCAATTAAAAGTATTACATTTCTCTTGAGAAGTGCCGGTACTCTGCCTCTCAAAATAAAAAAAAGTGCCTGTACTCAGTACCGGACAGTCCCGGCCCATTTAAAGCATTGGCTCACACGCCCCCCTACCCTGGACAAAGAGGGCTGCCCCAAAGCCTCTCGCAGAAGAATGGCTCGTGACGACAGGCAGTTTAAGATAACACAAGATGATGGACGGAGTGGTGACACTTTCCAACCGCTCACCCCCAGTCAAGAGATCTGGGTGAATCCACCGTTCTTTTGCTCGCCACATCTCCCCAGTTTGGACCAAGCCTTATGCAAATCAATCTTGACCCTGCTCCCCATGGGCACAGTCCAGCCTGTGCTCACTGTGCCGCTGGATTCGAGCTAGCCTGGCTGATGAGGGGTGACATACCCCAAAACTGGTCCCAGGATGCTCGTTTTCCAGTCCAGGGAGGACCTGGCTTGGCATTACGGGCTGGACTGTTCCCATAAATCAAGACTGATTTGCATATGGCTGCGTCCAAACTGGGGTGGCCAAGTGAGCAAAAGAACGAGGATGGGTTTAACCCAGATCTCTTGACTGGGGTGAATGTTTGAAAGGTTTCAGCGCTCCGTCCATCATCTTGTGTTTGCTTTGTTCACCCTAAGTGGCTACAAGTATGCTCAGACGTGGGTCCCTGGCGCACTGCACCGCTGGAGTCAAGCTACCCTGGCTGATATGGGGAGATGCCCCGAAACCGGTCCTAGGATGCTTGATTCCGGTCCAGGGAAGACATGGCTTGGCAGTTCGGACTGGACTGTTCCCATGAGACACAGGGTCAAGACTGATTTGCAAATGGCTGGGACCAAACTGGGGTGGTGTGGTGAGCAAAATAACAATGGATTTAACCCGGATCTCTTGACTGGGGGTGAATGTATGATTCATTCAGCATTCCGTCCATCAATTTTGCTTCAAAGAGCAGCGAGGTTGTTCTGTAGTGTTATAATTACAGGCTTCGGTCACATTAAAAGGATCATCACTAATTTTATGACTAAGAGGTATACATACATTCATGGAGTTATGTCACCATACCAATCACAGGGCACTATTGATAATGGGTCAACATGATTCTGTTCGCCACAATTCGTATATTTCAAATATTAGAGTAGAAAATACAAGGCTGGAAGCGTTCAGAAGATGGGTCAGTGTGGTCTATGGTTAAACAAAGAGTGCAAGCCGCGCACCCATCCGGTTCTGTGCTGCACCCATTTTAGATCCGGCCCCATGGGCAACATGACCTCCTGGCACATGCCCACGGTGGGGGCTTCTATGCCTGGGCACCAGGAGAGCGTGCCAAGGCAGCCTTAGTGCTGGCCCTGCCGGCTGAGGCCACTAGGGACAGGGAAGGGTCGGTTCTGGAAGAGCAGCGAGTGTGAACATGTAAGCAGAGTGGAGTGCACGAGCCTCACACGCACGGCCCCTTGCACGGTGTTCAGATGCCACCGCAGATGACCAGCAAGAGGTGGTGGCCACCCACCTACCACAATATCAGGTGTCAGGAGTGGGAAGGGCATGGATCGGAAGCCAGTACTGCCACAGTCCACCTAAGACATGGCATGGTAGGGTCAATAGACTGCTTCACCATCCGGTGAGCGGGCCCTGAAGTCACCAGGGCAGGGAAGAGTTGTTAGGCAGCGGAGACTGACCATAAGGTGCCAGTGCAGGAAGTGGAATGGAGACCCACAGGAAGTGGAATGGAGACCCACAGGAAGTGGTGAGCACGTAGGAAGTGGAATGGGGACCGCGCTGGAAGTGGAATGGGGACCGCGCTGGAAGTGGAATGGGGACCGCGCAGGAAGTGGAATGGGGACCCACGGGAAGTGGAATGGGGACCCACGGGAAGTGGAATGGAGACCCACGGGAAGTGGAATGGAGACCCACGGGAAGTGGAATGGAGACCCACGGGAAGTGGAATGGAGACCCACAGGAAGTGGAATGGAGACCCACATGAAGTGGTGAGCACGTAGGAAGTGGAATGGGGACCGCGCAGGAAGTGAAATGGGGACCGCACAGGAAGTGAAATGGGGACCGCACAGGAAGACATGGCGGTGGAGAAGTAGGAGAGGGAAGAGTCGCCATCAGTGGGTGCAAGCTAACCAGAATCTTCATAAAGCAAGTCCAGGCCTACCGGCCTTGATGCAGGAGGGGAGCCAAGGGTACATACATTGTGCATACTACACTGCTCAAAACCACAGGTTTTAGGATTGGAATGTACAACTGCCCTGTGAGGAGGGAGTGGGTTACATGTTACCTGTAACCTTTCAAAAGACAGGCCATGTTAAAATTATGACCCTGTATCCTACGAAAAGATGAGGCAGGGCATAAACCCCTGGGTAGTATGCCCCCTCTCGCCAGACCAGGTCATCAGGCCGCCATCTTGTTTCCGGTCTTGGCTTCTGCTGCACTCTGGTAGCGTCAGACAAGTGCGCCGGATGGCAAGGACCCGTGCCGGAGAAGTTAATGGAAGAGAAGGCGCAGTCCTACAGCTTGAATCTAGGTGGAAACCAGTCATTGCAGAGCCAGGACTTGAAAACCAGGCCTCAGACGTCAAGAGTGAATACCCAGCGCCCGACTTGGAGAGCGCGCCCGGTCACATTAGGGCACAGCGGTGTCCCCAGATGGAATATTGGTCCAAAGGACCAATATTCCATCCAGCAAGGACATCGCCTTTAGCCACGCCACCGGACTCCACTGGACGGACCACAGCTGCGTCCACTTCAGCTTCAGTAGGACCACAATCCACCACCACCAACAGGTTGCAGGCAGAAGCTGGAACAAGATCACAGCCGACCAGCTCGCCACTTCCCTGAGCAGGAACCCACCCACCAGCGCAACGAACCCCAGCCGAGCGGCCACCAACCTCACTAAGTGGATCAGCGACTGCGCAGACGACCTCGCCCCTCTGAAGACCCCGCCCAGCAGACCCGGCAGCAAGAAAGCCCCATGGTTTACCGACGAACTCAAGATCTCCAAGAAGAACTGCAGAGCCCTCGAGAAAGCCTGGCGCAGAGACCCAACACCGGACAACATGACTGCCCTCAAGCTCGCCACCCGATAACACCACCAACTGATCCACGCCACCAAGAAAACTGCATTCAAGGTACGACTGGACAACAACGCACACAACAGCAAGGAGCTATTCAACATCGTTAAAGAGCTCTCCAACCCCAACGCCGGAAACAACAACATCACCCCTTCGCAAGACCTCTGCAACTCCCTCGCCTCCTACTTCCACAACAAGATCGCAGACATACACAACAGCTTCAGCACTCAACCGACGCACGCCATGACCAAACCACCGCCCCCCACCACCACCCTCCACGCCTGGACCCCGATCAGCACCGAAGACACCGTCCGCACGATGAACTCCATCCACTCCGGATCTCCGACCGACCCCTGCCCTCACCACGTCTTCAACAAGGCCGACGCTGTCATCGCACCCCACCTGCGGGACATCATCAACACCTCCTTCGACACCGCTACCTTCCCGGAGAGCTGGAAGCACGCCAAACTCAGCGCCCTACTAAAGAAGCCATCTGCCGACCCCACCGACCTCAAGAACTACCGCCCCATCTCGCTGCTCCCGTTCCCTGCAAAAGTCATCGAGAAGACCGTCAACAAACAGCTGGCCGCCTTCCTCGAGACGAACGGATCCCTCGACCTCTCGCAGTCTGGCTTCCGGGCCAACCACAGCACCGAGACCGCCCTGATCGCAGCAACCGATGACATCCGAGCCCTGCTCGACAACGGAGAAACAGCGGCCCTCATCCTCCTGGACCTCTCCGCGGCCTTCGACACTGTCTGCCACCGTACCCTAGTGCAGCGCCTCAGCAACGTCGGAATCCAGGAGAAGGCACTGGAGTGGATCATCTCCTTCCTCGCCGGAAGGACACAGAGAGTCCGCCTCCCCCCGTTCAGATCAGAAGCCACCGAAGTCATCTGCGGCGTTCCTCAAGGCTCCTCGCTCAGCCCAACCCTCTTCAACGTCTACATGAGCCCCCTCGCAGGCATCGCACGCCAGCACAACCTCAACATCATCTCCTACGCCGACGACACCCAGCTGATCCTCTCCCTCACCAACGACCCCGCCACCGCTAGAGCCAACCTACACAAAGGGATGAAAGAGGTTGCCGAATGGATGAAGAACAGCCGCCTGAAACTGAACTCGGACAAGACGGAAGTCCTCATCCTGGGATCTTCACCCTCCGCCTGGGACGACTCCTGGTGGCCCCCCGCCTTAGGCAGCGCACCCAAACCATCAGACCACACATGCAACCTGGGCTTCATCCTGGACTCCTCCCTCTCCATGACCAGACAAGTGAACGCCGTCTCCTCGTCGTGCTTCAACATCCTGCGCATGCTACGAGAGATCTTCCGGTGGATCCCCACCGAGACCAGGAAGACGGTCACCCAGGCCCTCGTCACCAGCCGTCTGGACTACGGCAACTCCCTCTACGCCGGAACCACCGCCAAACTCCAGAAGAGACTCCAGCGGATCCAGAACGCCTCAGCACGACTCATCCTGGACATCCCCCGCTGCAACCACATCTCCGGACACCTGAGAGACCTGCACTGGCTCCCGGTCAACAAGAGAATCACCTTCCGTCTCCTCACCCACGCACACAAAGCCCTACACAACCAAGGCCCAGGATACCTCAACAGCCGCCTCAACTTCTACGCTCCCAAACGCCAGCTCCGATCGATCACGCCCTCGCCGCTGTCCCCCACATCCGAAGAGCCACCACAGGGGGAAGGTCCTTCTCCTACCTGGCCGCCAAGACTGGAACTCCCTCCCGACCCACCTCCGCCTGACCCAAGACCACCTCGCCTTCAGGAAGCAGCTCAAGATCTGGCTGTTCGAGCAGTAGCGGACCCCCCTCCCCTAGCGCCTTGAGACCCTTCGGGTGAGTAGCGCGCTATATAAATGCTTTGATTGATTGATTGATTGAAAGAGGTGATGGTGGAGAGGACACCGCAGGGCCTCGCTTTTAAAGGGGCTCTCACCCCGGAGAGTAGGGCAGCCATGGTACAGTCCAGTGCCTTGTGAAGGGTCTCCTGGCGAGGGGGCTTGGGTGGGGCCTAAACCAACTCCATGGCCACTCGGGAGGTGGGGAGGGCGAGGGGCAGAGAGTGTAAATACCAGCCAATGGCTTGGGGAGGATGGAGCTGGGCCATACTCCAAGACCTGCACATGTGGGGGATGGGCAGGTCTCCAAGCGGGCACCTGCTGCCAAGCCTTGAACATGCCTTTAATTCCCGCACCCCCGGCCCAGCACCAAAAGTTTCACCTTTAGTTACAATTCCTGGAAAGCCGCAGCTTGGCCGACAGGAGCCTGCCAACCTCCCCGGGGCAAGCGGGTCCCGGCGGCATGGCTTGGGTGGGGTCCTGCCACCGGCTACCTGGCAGCCAGAGTTCGGCTCCACCTGGTGCCCCATGCCAGGCTCTGCGGCTGCACCCCTCCTCACCAGGGTGGGCGCTTTACCGCACTCTGGCAGGCAGCCCGATCCACCGACTTCAGGCCTGGCACAGCCCTGCTTCCGAGCAAAGTGCAGCAGAGAAGAGGGCTGCAGTGCAGGGAGCCGGGAACCAAACTGACAGAGTGGAGGTCACTCTGACGAGGGGTAGAAGACGTACTGAGGCAGGCCTTCAGTCACAGAGGGCAAGACGGACTCCCTTCAGAGGCCGGCCTTCAGTCACAGAGGGCAAGACGGACTCCCTTCAGAGGCAGGCCTTCAGTCACAGAGGGCAAGACGGACTCCCTTCAGAGGCAGGCCTTCAGTCACAGAGGGCAAGACGGACTCCCTTCAGAGGCTGGCCTTCAGTCACAGAGGGCAAGACGGACTCCCTTCAGAGGCTGGCCTTCAGTCACAGAGGGCAAGACGGACTCCCTTCAGAGGCCGGCCTTCAGTCACAGAGGGCAAGACGGCCTCCCTTCAGAGGCTGGCCTTCAGTCACAGAGGGCAAGAGCAAGACGGACTCCCTTCAGAGGCAGGCCTTCAGTCACAGAGGGCAAGACCGACTCCCTTCAGAGGCAGGCCTTCAGTCACAGAGGGCAAGACGGACTCCCCTCAGAGTCAGGCCTTCAGTCACAGAGGGCAAGACGGACTCCCCTCAGAGTAAGGCCTTCAGTCACAGAGGGTAAGTGCAAGACTGACTCCCCTCAGAGTCAGGCCTTCAGTCACAGAGGGCAAGACGGACTCCCTTCAGAGGCCGGCCTTCAGTCACAGAGGGCAAGACGGACTCCCTTCAGAGGCTGGCCTTCAGTCACAGAGGGCAAGACGGACTCCCTTCAGAGGCAGGCCTTCAGTCACAGAGGGCAAGACGGACTCCCTTCAGAGGCTGGCCTTCAGTCACAGAGGGCAAGACGGACTCCCTTCAGAGGCTGGCCTTCAGTCACAGAGGGCAAGACGGACTCCCTTCAGAGGCTGGCCTTCAGTCACAGAGGGCAAGACGGACTCCCTTCAGAGGCTGGCCTTCAGTCACAGAGGGCAAGACGGACTCCCTTCAGAGGCAGGCCTTCAGTCACAGAGTGCAAGACTGACTCCCTTCAGAGGCAGGCCTTCAGTCACAGAGGGCAAGACTGACTCCCTTCAGAGGCAGGCCTTCAGTCACAGAGGGCAAGACGGACTCCCTTCAGAGGCAGGCCTTCAGTCACAGAGGGCAAGACGGACTCCCTTCAGAGGCAGGCCTTCCGTCACAGAGGGCAAGACGGACTCCCTTCGGAGGCAGGCCTTCAGTCACAGAGGGCAAGACGGACTCCCTTCAGAGGCCGGCCTTCAGTCACAGAGGGCAAGACGGACTCCCTTCAGAGGCAGGCCTTCAGTCACAGAGGGCAAGACGGACTCCCTTCAGAGGCAGGCCTTCAGTCACAGAGGGCAAGACGGACTCCCTTCAGAGGCTGGCCTTCAGTCACAGAGGGCAAGACGGACTCCCTTCAGAGGCTGGCCTTCAGTCACTGAGGGCAAGACGGACTCCCTTCAGAGGCCGGCCTTCAGTCACAGAGGGCAAGACGGACTCCCTTCAGAGGCTGGCCTTCAGTCACAGAGGGCAAGAGCAAGACGGACTCCCCTCAGAGGCAGGCCTTCAGTCACAGAGGGCAAGACGGACTCCCTTCAGAGGCTGGCCTTCAGTCACAGAGGGCAAGAGCAAGACGGACTCCCCTCAGAGTCAGGCCTTCAGTCACAGAGGGCAAGAGCAAGACGGACTCCCTTCAGAGGCCGGCCTTCAGTCACAGAGGGCAAGACTGACTCCCTTCAGAGGCTGGCCTTCAGTCACAGAGGGCAAGACGGACTCCCTTCAGAGGCTGGCCTTCAGTCACAGAGGGCAAGAGCAAGACGGACTCCCTTCAGAGGCAGGCCTTCAGTCACAGAGGGCAAGACGGACTCCCTTCAGAGGCAGGCCTTCAGTCACAGAGGGCAAGACGGACTCCCTTCAGAGGCCGGCCTTCAGTCACAGAGGGCAAGACGGACTCCCTTCAGAGGCTGGCCTTCAGTCACAGAGGGCAAGAGCAAGACGGACTCCCCTCAGAGTCAGGCCTTCAGTCACAGAGGGCAAGAGCAAGACTGACTCCCTTCAGAGGCCGGCCTTCAGTCACAGAGGGCAAGACTGACTCCCTTCAGAGGCTGGCCTTCAGTCACAGAGGGCAAGACGGACTCCCTTCAGAGGCTGGCCTTCAGTCACAGAGGGCAAGAGCAAGACGGACTCCCTTCAGAGGCAGGCCTTCAGTCACAGAGGGCAAGACGGACTCCCTTCAGAGGCAGGCCTTCAGTCACAGAGGGCAAGACTGACTCCCTTCAGAGGCTGGCCTTCAGTCACAGAGGGCAAGACTGACTCCCTTCAGAGGCTGGCCTTCAGTCACAGAGGGCAAGACTGACTCCCTTCAGAGGCTGGCCTTCAGTCACAGAGGGCAAGACTGACTCCCTTCAGAGGCTGGCCTTCAGTCACAGAGGGCAAGACGGACTCCCTTCAGAGGCTGGCCTTCAGTCACAGAGGGCAAGACGGACTCCCTTCAGAGGCAGGCCTTCAGTCACAGAGGGCAAGACTGACTCCCTTCAGAGGCTGGCCTTCAGTCACAGAGGGCAAGACTGACTCCCTTCAGAGGCTGGCCTTCAGTCACAGAGGGCAAGACTGACTCCCTTCAGAGGCTGGCCTTCAGTCACAGAGGGCAAGACTGACTCCCTTCAGAGGCTGGCCTTCAGTCACAGAGGGCAAGACGGACTCCCTTCAGAGGCTGGCCTTCAGTCACAGAGGGCAAGACGGACTCCCTTCAGAGGCAGGCCTTCAGTCACAGAGTGCAAGACTGACTCCCCTCAGAGTCAGGCCTTCAGTCACAGAGGGCAAGACTGACTCCCTTCAGAGGCAGGCCTTCAGTCACAGAGGGCAAGACGGACTCCCTTCAGAGGCAGGCCTTCAGTCACAGAGGGCAAGACGGACTCCCTTCAGAGGCAGGCCTTCAGTCACAGAGGGCAAGACGGACTCCCTTCGGAGGCAGGCCTTCAGTCACAGAGGGCAAGACGGACTCCCTTTAGAGGCCGGCCTTCAGTCACAGAGGGCAAGATGGACTCCCTTCAGAGGCTGGCCTTCAGTCACAGAGGGCAAGACGGACTCCCTTCAGAGGCTGGCCTTCAGTCACAGAGGGCAAGACGGACTCCCTTCAGAGGCAGGCCTTCAGTCACAGAGGGCAAGACGGACTCCCTTCAGAGGCAGGCCTTCAGTCACAGAGGGCAAGACGGACTCCCTTCAGAGGCTGGCCTTCAGTCACAGAGGGCAAGACGGACTCCCTTCAGAGGCTGGCCTTCAGTCACTGAGGGCAAGACGGACTCCCTTCAGAGGCCGGCCTTCAGTCACAGAGGGCAAGACGGACTCCCTTCAGAGGCTGGCCTTCAGTCACAGAGGGCAAGAGCAAGACGGACTCCCCTCAGAGGCAGGCCTTCAGTCACAGAGGGCAAGACGGACTCCCTTCAGAGGCTGGCCTTCAGTCACAGAGGGCAAGAGCAAGACGGACTCCCCTCAGAGTCAGGCCTTCAGTCACAGAGGGCAAGAGCAAGACGGACTCCCTTCAGAGGCCGGCCTTCAGTCACAGAGGGCAAGACTGACTCCCTTCAGAGGCTGGCCTTCAGTCACAGAGGGCAAGACGGACTCCCTTCAGAGGCTGGCCTTCAGTCACAGAGGGCAAGAGCAAGACGGACTCCCTTCAGAGGCAGGCCTTCAGTCACAGAGGGCAAGACGGACTCCCTTCAGAGGCAGGCCTTCAGTCACAGAGGGCAAGACGGACTCCCTTCAGAGGCCGGCCTTCAGTCACAGAGGGCAAGACGGACTCCCTTCAGAGGCTGGCCTTCAGTCACAGAGGGCAAGAGCAAGACGGACTCCCCTCAGAGTCAGGCCTTCAGTCACAGAGGGCAAGAGCAAGACTGACTCCCTTCAGAGGCCGGCCTTCAGTCACAGAGGGCAAGACTGACTCCCTTCAGAGGCTGGCCTTCAGTCACAGAGGGCAAGACGGACTCCCTTCAGAGGCTGGCCTTCAGTCACAGAGGGCAAGAGCAAGACGGACTCCCTTCAGAGGCAGGCCTTCAGTCACAGAGGGCAAGACGGACTCCCTTCAGAGGCAGGCCTTCAGTCACAGAGGGCAAGACTGACTCCCTTCAGAGGCTGGCCTTCAGTCACAGAGGGCAAGACTGACTCCCTTCAGAGGCTGGCCTTCAGTCACAGAGGGCAAGACTGACTCCCTTCAGAGGCTGGCTTTCAGTCACAGAGGGCAAGACGGACTCCCTTCAGAGGCTGGCCTTCAGTCACAGAGGGCAAGACGGACTCCCTTCAGAGGCAGGCCTTCAGTCACAGAGGGCAAGACTGACTCCCTTCAGAGGCTGGCCTTCAGTCACAGAGGGCAAGACTGACTCCCTTCAGAGGCTGGCCTTCAGTCACAGAGGGCAAGACTGACTCCCTTCAGAGGCTGGCCTTCAGTCACAGAGGGCAAGACTGACTCCCTTCAGAGGCTGGCCTTCAGTCACAGAGGGCAAGACGGACTCCCTTCAGAGGCTGGCCTTCAGTCACAGAGGGCAAGACGGACTCCCTTCAGAGGCAGGCCTTCAGTCACAGAGTGCAAGACTGACTCCCCTCAGAGTCAGGCCTTCAGTCACAGAGGGCAAGACTGACTCCCTTCAGAGGCAGGCCTTCAGTCACAGAGGGCAAGACGGACTCCCTTCAGAGGCAGGCCTTCAGTCACAGAGGGCAAGACGGACTCCCTTCAGAGGCAGGCCTTCAGTCACAGAGGGCAAGACGGACTCCCTTCGGAGGCAGGCCTTCAGTCACAGAGGGCAAGACGGACTCCCTTTAGAGGCCGGCCTTCAGTCACAGAGGGCAAGACGGACTCCCTTCAGAGGCAGGCCTTCAGTCACAGAGGGCAAGACGGACTCCCTTCAGAGGCAGGCCTTCAGTCACAGAGGGCAAGACGGACTCCCTTCAGAGGCAGGCCTTCAGTCACAGAGGGCAAGACGGACTCCCTTCAGAGGCAGGCCTTCAGTCACAGAGGGCAAGACGGACTCCCTTCAGAGGCTGGCCTTCAGTCACAGAGGGCAAGACGGACTCCCTTCAGAGGCTGGCCTTCAGTCACAGAGGGCAAGACGGACTCCCTTCAGAGGCCGGCCTTCAGTCACAGAGGGCAAGACGGACTCCCTTCAGAGGCAGGCCTTCAGTCACAGAGGGCAAGACGGACTCCCTTCGGAGGCAGGCCTTCAGTCACAGAGGGCAAGACGGACTCCCTTCAGAGGCCGGCCTTCAGTCACAGAGGGCAAGACGGACTCCCTTCAGAGGCAGGCCTTCAGTCACAGAGGGCAAGACGGACTCCCTTCAGAGGCTGGCCTTCAGTCACAGAGGGCAAGACGGACTCCCTTCAGAGGCTGGCCTTCAGTCACAGAGGGCAAGAGCAAGACGGACTCCCTTCAGAGGCAGGCCTTCAGTCACAGAGGGCAAGACGGACTCCCTTCAGAGGCAGGCCTTCAGTCACAGAGGGCAAGACGGACTCCCTTCAGAGGCTGGCCTTCAGTCACAGAGGGCAAGAGCAAGACTGACTCCCCTCAGAGTCAGGCCTTCAGTCACAGAGGGCAAGACGAACTCCCTTCAGAGGCAGGCCTTCAGTCACAGAGGGCAAGACGGACTCCCTTCGGAGGCAGGCCTTCAGTCACAGAGGGCAAGACGGACTCCCTTCAGAGGCCGGCCTTCACTCTGTGAGGGTAAGAACAAGAACGAACCCTTCAGGAAAAGGAACTCACTCTTACGAGTGTTTGAGACAGTGTTGTTCTACCCTCTCTGACTCAAGTTTTGCTTTTGAAGATAGTCTTCTGAGGCAGGACTGAAGTCAGCGAGGGTTAGAACTAGACTGACTCCTTTCAGGGGCAGGACCTCCCTGTATGTGAGGGTAAGAGCAAGACTGACTCTCCTCAGAGGCAAGATTTCACTCTGGTAAGGTAAGAAAACGACCTGCTCCAGTCAGAGACTGGACTTTACTCTTCAAGGGTCAGAGCAAGACCTTCAGTCTCTGAGGGTTGGAACAAGACAACCTGCATTCAGACCCAGGACTTCAGTCAGAGAGGGTCAGACAAATACCAGCTCCAGTCAGAGCTAGGGTTCCAGTCTGTGGGGGTCAGAGCAAAGAGGAGGATCAGAACACAGTCTGAGAGGGTGAGATCGTGGCAGGACTTTAGTCTGTGAGAGCGGAAACAAGGCCAGCTCCAGCCACAACTGCTATTCTAGTCAGAGATTGGACTTTAGATTTTGAGGATGAGAACAAGCAGGACTCTTTTCACAGACAGGATTGAACTCTGTGAGGGTTAGAAAAAGTCCAGCTCCACTCAGACACTGGAACAAGACGAATATCCTACAAAGACAGGTTTCAGTCTATGAGGGTCAAAACAAGGCGGACATCGTTCACATATTGGCTTTCGGTCTAGGAGAACAAAACGTGCACCCACCACACACAGGACTTCAGTCTGTGAGGGACTGAAAACAACTGGACTCACTTAGGTACGCCAACCAGCTGAAGCAGCATGGCTGAACAGCAACAGCCGAGCTTGCACAACTGATTTTTTTGCCAAAACTGTGACAGCGGAGTTTGCCCAACTAATTGGCCCTCAACTGGAAAGGCAAACTGTCATTTTGATTAACTGTAATCTACAAATATGTCTTCTGAAATTAAATCATAAAAAGAAGAACATGAAAAGGAGAAGGTAGAAATGCTGGCACACCGGTTCTACCGGATTAGACTTCCAATGCATTCCAGCAACAGTCGCACGCCAGTGCCCTGAAGAAGGGTGGCTGCGAAACGTCATGCGAGGCCCAGGCGTGTGAGCCAACTCCGGAGTCAACTGAAACAAAGATGCCAGTTAGGTGCAGCGTGAAGACTGCCTGCAGACATGTTCTATACAACTGTTCCATGTTTTCAGTTCCTTATTGTATTTACATGTCCCTCATGAAGCCATTTATGTGGACTCACTGTGCTTCTAAACACGATCCATTATGTAAATTTACAGGGAAGGATATATCAAGCTCTGAAACAGAGCAGAAGTGTGTGTGAAAGCTAGCAGACCTTCGCCAGGCGTTAAGTCTTTCTATCCAAGAATTCTTAAATCTGACATTTTATTTATTTTGTTTTCTACAGCAGGGACTCCATCCCAACAGGTTTAGACGCAGCATGAAAATCTTGCTTTTATCTGTAGTCACAAAAAAAGCCAAGTTGTTAAAAATTGTTCTTCTGCTATGAAAAATTCACACACAAAGTCTACAATAAACACCAGAATCTATTCCACCCCCAGCAGTGGACCAATAGTTCAGGGGTCATCAAAATATGTGTCTAAACAATTTGCATGGTGATAATGACCCCCAAAGTTCACACACACATACAAGATAGCGCCTCTAACCGGCTGTGTATTTCCAAAACTCTGTAACCCCCAAAGTCTATAAAATTTACAACTTCTGTTGCATGCACATTTTCTCATGGCCAACTTTTTGAGCTCATTATTTTGACCAGATGATATTTGCACAACTGGATAAAAGGAAGAAAATTCACCTCCTTTTTTTCTAGTCCCTTTTTTCTCCACTAGTTCTGCAGTTTTGCCATCGCAAAGAAGCACAGATATCTACGACTCAACCGAATGCATGAAAGATTCAGCCAGCCCTGGGTTTAAGCCAACAAACCACGCATTGCATTCTGGGATTAGAAGATTCGCTTTTAAGATATATGCTAAAAATCTGCGCATCCTAGCAGTATTACTGGCGAGCTAGAACCGGCATCAGGGGCCAGGCGGAGTCCTTTGGAGGAAAGTTCGCAAGAGTCAATCCCCAATGCCCTTCTGTGAACATGCCATACCGTGCCTGGTCTTAAGCTATCCATTGTGTGGTTCAGCAAAGTCACCTAACAATTATTTTATCATAATAATTATTTTTAGTGGCAATGGCTGCTATTAACAACTTGGGTTTGGCCGCAACACTACCCTTGATAAGTCTGATGCAGGCACTCGCGTCTTCCCATCGTTGGACAACTGGTCATACATTTGATTTCCGCCCAGCTTGTTTTCCTGAAATGAACGTAGTTCAAATAATAAAGTGTGAAGACGTATTTTCCAGCCGAATACGTTTTTTGCAAGCGATTTCTCCTGACTAGATTGTTTTAGTTAGTCTTTTAAAAATAACTTATGGAGGAGTCCTTAAAAAGGGACAAAGACACTTGTAAAAAGCTGGAACGCAATTGAGGGCCTCAAAATCTCCTGGAGACAGGATCACTTCCAAAACTGTACTCAAGAAATATCGTAAAAACAGTCAAGTGACCAGAATATCCTTTATAGCGGACAGGAGTAACAAAGCAGGCAATTCCTCAAAAGAACTCTAGAAGATTCTGAAGGAATTTACAAATCCTACAAACTGCACACTGCCTATCCAGCCTCTCGGTCACTCTGCAACAATCGCACAGATCATTTTGAACAAAAAAGATCCCAAATCTATTAATCTTTCTCCAACAACTCAGAACCAGAAGGGTCAATGCCATCAATTCCTTTGGACATCTGCCACCCCACGATTTTAGAAAACTTTTAACCTCGTCACCCCAGAGCAAGATCTGGCCTTGGTTAACAGAATTAAATCCGGATCACCTGAGGACCCAGCACCCCCTTCTTTCGTCGATTACGGCTCTGTGTAATCTCTTTCTGAACTGGGAATCGCTACCAGTACAATGGAAAGCAGCCCGTATCAAGTCGATTCTAATAAAAACGACGGCTGGTCCCCGAGAGTTGGTCAACTACAGGCAGAGTTCCTTGCTCCCGTTTCTTGGAAAGGTGATGGAGACATTAGTCAATCAACAACTCCTCTCTATCCTTGAAACCCATTTCTTGCGAGTCCTCCTGAGGCGGAAGCCGGGAGCGGATCCTAAGCAATTTTACCCTGAATAATAGATAAAATTGTGTGTATTTTACTTGTGTACCTGCTTTTAAAAATACCTACTTCACCTGCTCAGTTCCGGTTCCCCGCGCAGCCGATTCATCACTGCGGCGGGAGGTCACCGACCTTTTGACATTACATCACGCCACTTTGGCGAGCGCCGAGGCCACGCCCCCTCTCGGAGGCCACGCCCACTTTTAGCGCGTTTAAATAGACGCTGCTTACTAGCGTCCTGCCCAGTCTTGCGAGTCCTCCTGAGGCGGAACCCGGGAGCGGATCCTAAGCAATTTTATCCTGAATAATAGATAAAATTGTGTGTATTTTACTTGTGTACCTGCTTTTAAAAATACCTACTTCACCTGCTCAGTTCCGGTTCCCAGCGCAGCCGATTCATCGCTGCGGCGGGAGGTCACCGACCTTTTGACATTACATCACGCCACTTTGGCGAGCGCCGAGGCCACGCCCCCTCTCGGAGGCCACGCCCATGTTCCCCTTCCCTCAACTCCCATAAGTCATGTGCCATCACCGGACGCGCAGCGGACGAGCGCAGTGGGCGCGCCGATGGCGCGCTCAAGGCAAGCCCGTCTGCGCCCGTCCGCGACCAAACGCGCCTAGGGCCTAGGCCCCTTCTCTTGTCCGGCCCATTACAATATTCATCGGCACAGCTACTCGCTCTTCAAGCCAGCTGGCCCATTGAAGCCTCCCTGACCATCCATATCAAGAATCTGGGCCTCACAGCCGTAACAACTCCGACCGTCCCTCTCACTTCGCCCCCCCCCGCCCTCTCCTCCCCGTCCTAATCCCCCAGCCGGACCCAGTCAGGTCCCACTTGCCATATTCTACCTCAACACGCGGTCTGCGGTTAAGCATTGTCACGAACTGTCTGTTTTGCTGGATATCCATAAACCAGACCTTCTATTCCTTACGGATTCCTGGTTCCGCGACAGCTCCCTCCCCAATCTCCTCGCCTCCCTTCCAGCCACCTACTATGCCCTTCGGGCTGACCGCCCAACGGGTAAATCCGGAGGGGGTGTCGCCCTGATCGCTAGAAAGGATCTACCATTCCAACCTATCAGTTTTCCCTCGAAAGGCACGGCCGACTTCTTAGTCGCTCGCTCTCTTTGTTACAATACTCCCCTCACCTGCCTACTTATGTACCGCCCTCCTCAACCGTCGCCTACCTTCCTGGACGGATTTCAAGAACTGGTGGCCTCCCTAGCAGTAAACAATTCATCCGTCCTGGTCCTGGGTGATTTTAATTTCTGGCCTTCCGACCCAGCTGAATGCTCCACTTCCAAGGAATTTTCTGAAACCTTACACTCTCTTAATTTCATCTCGCATGTCAACACCCCGACCCATATTCATGGGCACACGCTCGACCAAATCTGGTCTCTGAACTGGCCTATTGCTTCTCTGTCCATCTCTCCCTGCCCCTGGTCTGATCACTCACTGATCTCCTTCTCCTCTCAACTTGGACCGCCTATCAAGCCCTCGCACCCCAAAAACATCTGGGCCCGTTCCTGGGGGCGGGTAGACTTGGCTGCCTTAGCCTCCTCTCTCTCCTCCTCCTGCCCCGACCTGTCCGGCCTGCCCTCAGTGGATCAAGCTAATTCCATCAACTCGTGGCTACTCTTAGCTTGCGATTCCATCGCTCCCCTGAGGCGTATCTCCTCCAAACGGACTAATGATTCTAACCTGTGGTTCAATAAGGATCTGAAGGCACAAAAACTAGCGGTCCGCCACGCAGAATGAGCATGGAGAAGACAGTACTGCCCTCAGCTTAAATCACACTACACTTCCCTCTTGCAGCAATACAAGAATTCCATTTTGTCCTCCAAAAAAGAGTACTTCTCCTCCAAAATCCTTGTTGTGGAGAACAAATCCAGAGAAATTTTTGCCATTATTAACAAACTCGCATACTCTGATCGAACCACCCTCAAACACTCCCCCTCTCAACCTCTTTGTGACACTCTGAACTCCTACTTTTTGGATAAAATCACGACAATCAGGGCCAATATTCCTCCCCCTTCCCCCTCTTTCCGCGTCCCTCCTTGTCCCCCGACAGACGCCCGCCTCCACTCATTCCCTCCTTTAACAGAAGATTCTTTTCTTTCCCTCCTCCCTCTGGTCAAATCTGGCTCCCCTCAAGACCCTTGTCCTGCTTATATTCTTGCTCATGTCTTCACTAACTGTCCGCTAGCCCCCCTCACCTTTCTTAACAGTTCCCTGGCTCAAGGCGTGGTCACTCCCGCTCTCAAATCTGCCATAATTATGCCCATTCTAAAAAAACCTGGCTCAGATCGTTCCGTCCCTGCTAACTACCGCCCCATCTCCCTTCTCCCCTTCCTAGGGAAAGTCCTGGAGCGGCATGTCACCAAAGCACTATCTTCCTACGTGGAAGCAAACCGAATCCTGGCGCCCCGCCAGGCCGGCTTTCGACCGGCTCACTCCACCGAGTCGGTCGTGCTTTCAGTACTGGACAACCTCAGAGAGGGATTGGACACAAGCATCCCCCAGGCCCTGGTGCTACTCGATCTCTCTGCCGCATTCGACACGGTAGATCACTCCATCTTACTCTCCAGTGTCGGAGCGGCGGGGATCGGAGGCACCGCCCTGGTCTGGCTGTCCTCCTTTCTAAGCGGACGCACCCAGGCAGTTCGCCTGGGTGACTTCTGGGCCGAACCACGGAAGGTAGTGTGCGGGGTTCCCCAGGGCTCCTCCCTCTCCCCCCTACTGTTTAATTTGTATATAGCCCCCCTCATCTTTGCTCTTCAACAGATGGAGGTCGCCGTATACAATTATGCGGATGACCTCCAGCTCATTTTTTCCCTGTCTCACTCCCCTGACTCCAAATCTCAATCCACCATGCTTTTCATCCGGGACTGGATGAATCACAACCACCTGAAACTAAATCCAGATAAGACAGAGCTTGTTCTGACAGGTGGTTGCTCCAGTCCCTGGTCCCCCCTCTTCTGGCCCTCCTCACTTGGTCCCCCCCCACCCCCTAACTCCTCCGTCAAAACCCTGGGCATAAAAATCAATGATCAACTCACCATGCACTCCCAGGTGAGCTCGGTGGTTTCCTCATCTTTCCTATCCCTCCGCACTATCCGTAAAGTCTCCCGCTTCTTTTCCTTCACAGCCCTGAAACTCATTGTACTGGTCATGGTCATCTCCCGCTTGGATTATGCCAACGCTCTTTACCATGGCATGCCAGCCTACAGCGTACGTCGTCTCCAGCTGGTCCAGAACCAAGCGGCCCGCTTGGTATACAACCTCACGAAATCCCATCACGCCACTCCCCTCTTGAAATCCCTGCATTGGCTCCCTGTGCGCGAACGCTCCCTTTTCAAGGTGGGCTGTCTTGCCTTTCAGGCCCAGCTAGGCAGGTCCCCTGCTTTTATCTCCTCGGAGATCATACCTTATGTCCCCCCCAGGGAACTTCGCTCCTCTTCTCACCACCTACTCACAGTTCCTCGCTTTCGTCGTAAAAAATGGGGAGGGTCTAAATTCTCCACCCTCGCCCCTGTGTTCTGGAACTCCCTTCCGATGCAACTCAGAACATCCACTCAATACCAGCCCTTTCGAAAAGCCTTAAAAACCTTTCTTTTCTCTAAAGCATTCCACTCAAAATTTCTCCTCATTCCCCTCTCCCCGTTCCATGACCTCAGAGACTTTGCTTACTGTAGCGCCATGAAACCTTTGGGTGTACGTGCGCTGTACAAATATTTTAAAATTCAAATTCAAATTCAAATTCTTGATGGATCCTCCGCAGTCTGGTGTTCGTGCATCACACAACAACGAAACAGCACTTCTAGAGGTCCTGCACAGCGTCCCTACATGGGTAGGTCCCGCGTGCAGGAGCTCCGAACGGGAGGCCACTTCATTCCGTCATTGTTGCGGTTAGTGTGGACGCCAAGGCGGAAGCCCCGCTCCGGAACCAATAGGTCCATGAGAAAGACGGTTTCAACCAACCGGACAATGTTTTTTTCCCCCACCCCGGATTACCTTGGAATCCTCATTATAGGAACGGGTAGACCTTAGGATTCCTGTGACGGTTTCTAAAAAGATTAGGTACCCCTTGCACCCCGGTCCTGAAGAAACACCACTCATCCATCAGGAGAAACAAGGCGTGAAACATGTCGACATTTCATCCCACTGTGCCCACACATTACACATGCTAGCTGTAGCAGGTTGAATTGTCCTGCCAGCTCTGACTCTGGTAGTCTCGCTGTTTTTAGCCATAGCATCAGTGTCCAGCCAATAAAGGACTTTCCGGACACTTATAGCTATTTTTAAACACCACGCACACCACTCTACTCACTACACTTTGACCCCAGCACCACATCACATAGGGCCTCCTGGTTGAACAAACACAGAAGATCTCCGGCAAAGGGGCCCTCTGCGGGGCTCGTCGGGCATTGCAACGCCGGCCCAATGAGGAGCTGCCCTATGATGAAGCATGACACCCCTTGGGGTGTGTGAGGGCCCTTGCTCCCATTGGAGCTCTCCCCTTCCCCATTAGTGTTCCCTCTCTGGACCGGACTCCCGTGGTTCTTAGTAACCAATACACACCTCTCCCATCCCCCCATACCATCTAACCCTACACGGCCCACCCCCCATAGGAACTGCATACAATGTTTGGTACCTTCACTTGATCAGACACGCACTGGAAGGGGGGGGGGGGGGGGGGGGGGAGACTCCGCTATGCTGGTCCTGCTTGATCCATCCGCAGCATTCAACACCATCTCTCATGCAGTCCTGATCAAGAGACTGCAAGAGGTGGGTGTCGGGGGCAAAGCACTAGGATGGTTGAAAATTGTTTTGACTGAGCGAAAGCACTCAGTACATTTGGACTCTTAATTTTAGAACTATGACCTTGGATAAGGGGGTGTGTCAAGGATCATCTTTCAGTCCTACCCTTTTTAATATATATGAAATGAAATGAAAATTTATAAAGCGCAACTGTCACTCCTAACGGAGTCTCCTGGCTCTAATGTGCCCCCCCACCCCTCCCCGGCCAAAATAAGAAGATCTTGTGGCTTTGAGGTCATCTCGTATGCAGATGAGACCCAATTAGTCATAACTGTGGGATCCAACCCGGAATCTACGAAATACAGGTTCAGGGATCGTATGACCGAGATTGCTTCCTGGATGTCTGCCGATCGCCTTCAGCTGAACTCCAGCAAAACGGAGAGCCTGCTCTTTGGAAAATTCCTGCCGTCTGGTCCAGCGACTGGTGGCCTCTGGAACTGGAACTGACTCCAATGAAAACCTCTCCATGGAAGAACATGTGACCTCGATCTCAGGCACATGCTTTGGCCTGATGCGCATGCTTAGGAAAGCTTTCCAATGGCTACCTCTGCAGACTGGAAAGTCACTCACCCGGCCACTTATTGTTAGTCGCCTGGACTACGGAGACGCTCTGATGGTTGCAATGAATGAAGGACTTTTTGCCAAGCTCCAAGTTGTACGAAATATGGCAGCCTGTTTGGTGTGCACCCTTTACCCTGCTCTCTGAAACCTCACTCAGAGCCCTACACTGGCTTCCTATGACGAAGCGAGTGCTCTGTAAGCTCCGATGCTTGGTCTACAAATCCTTCTCCGGCAGGGACCCCGGATACTTGGGCAGGGCGGAGTACAGGGGGATACAGTTAGAGTCCTGCATGGACAGGCCATGGTCTAATGGTGGGGGCCACGGGACACCGTGGTATGGACACTATCAATGTACAAACAGGAGGATCAGGCCACGCCGGGTTACAATATTGATTGTTGTTTTGGTGACTTGTGTTGATTTGGTAGTTTTGCTGTTTTTTTATTGTGCTACAATGTGGTATTGTACTTTATACTTGTGCTGCACTCCACTTCTCACCTGAGTAGTAAAATCCTTAAAATCATTTTTTTTTTTCCAAAGTGATAGATCTTCAGCTTATTCCTAAACTGGAGCAGCGACGGGGCGGTCCTGCAGGATATGGGGTTGTTGTGCATATATACAGAAGCCATGCTGCCTTGTGTTGGTTTACTGCACCTTTTCATCTCTTGTCCACGGGTGTCCTGGCTGCACGTGTGCCGAGAGCCAATGGAGACGATGAACAGGTTAGCCGGACAGGTGGGGGTGTGTGGAGATGGGGGCAGAAGTCGTCCAAGGCTGAACATAGGGGGATTGGTCCTAATCATCCCCAACACAAATAGGAGTATTCCTGGAAACCTCACCGTCTGCTGAGCGACACCTCAGGGACGTGTACAATGCTCTGATCACAAAGGCTCCTGCTCCTGTGCACTGCACGAGGACAGCTACACCATCAGGTCATATCGCGAGGAGCTCAAGGTTGAGAACATCAGGCACAGTCTTTGTACGGGAGGAATATTGATTTCCAGAATAGAATATCAATCTGCGAGTTCGTAAGCAGCATTAGACATCCACAGCCAAGACAGCTGTGCAGACATGGGCAATGCTTGCACCCGCCTCTTCTGGCATGGCAGGTCTTGTGAGGTGAAGGGAGGACCCATACCCTGGCACCGCTATGACATTATCCCCCAAAACGCACCTACTCTCTAAGATCAGCACACTCCTTCAGCTTGGGCAGAAGGGGCAGGCGAGGGTGCTTGTAGAGGCTTCATAACATCACACAAGGTAAGCGCAGACTGCATGGTAGATACCAAACAAAGATTTGAACGTCACAGCGAAGAGGCAGAAGAAAAGAATAGGGTGCCTTGAGGCTACTGCACAAGGTTGCACCGCTGCCATCTCCAGAGCACACAAGGGCGCGCCGCTGCCATCTCCAGAGCGCACAAGGGCGTGACGCTGCCATCTCTCGAGCGCACAAGGGCGTGCCGCTGCCATCTCCAGAGTGCAAAAGGGTGCACCGCTGCCATCTCCAGAGCGCACAAGGGTGCACCGCTGCCATCTCCAGAGCGCACAAGGGCGTGACGCTGCCATCTCTCGAGCGCACAAGGGCGTGACACTGCCATCTCTCGAGCGCCCAAGGGCGTGACGCTGCCATCTCCAGAGTGCACAAGGGCCCGCCGCTGCCATCTCCAGAGTGCACAAGGGCGTGCCGCTGCCATCTCCAGAGTGCAAAAGGGTGCACCGCTGCCATCTCCAGAGCGCACAAGGGTGCACCGCTGCCATCTCCAGAGCGCACAAGGGCGTGACGCTGCCATCTCTCGAGCGCACAAGGGCGTGACGCTGCCATCTCTCGAGCGCCCAAGGGCGTGACGCTGCCATCTCCAGAGTGCACAAGAGCCCGCCGCTGCCATCTCCAGAGTGCACAAGGGCGTGCCTGCTGCCATCTCCAGAGTGCAAAAGGGTGCACCGCTGCCATCTCCAGAGCGCACAAGGGTGCACCGCTGCCATCTCCAGAGCGCACAAGGGCGTGGCGCTGCCATCTCCAGAGCGCACAAGGGCGTGACGCTGCCATCTCCAGAGCGCACAAGGGCGTGACGCTGCCATCTCCCGAGCGCACAAGGGCGTGCCGCTGCCATCTCCCGAGCGCACAAGGGGCTGCCGCTGCCATCTCCAGAGCACAAAAGGGCCTGCCGCTGCCATCTCCCGAGCGTACAAGGGCGTGCCGCTGCCATCTCCCGAGCGTACAAGGGCCTGCCGCTGCCATCTCCAGAGTACACAAGGGTGTGCTGCTGTCATCTCCAGAGTGCACAGGTGCGCGCCACTGCCATCTCCCGAGTGCACAAGGGCCCTCCGCTGCCATCTCCCGAGTGCACAAGGGCCCGCCGCTGCATATACAGAGTGCACAAGGGCGTGCCACTGCCATTTCCCTAGTTTACAAGGCAGCGCCGCTGCCATCTCCCGAGCGCACAAGGGCCTGCCGCTGCCATCTCCCGCCATCTCCCGAGCGCACAAGGGGCTGCCGCTGCCATCTCCCGAGCGCACAAGGGGCTGCCGCTGCCATCTCCCGAGCACACAAGGGCGTGCCGCTGCCATCTGCAGAGCGCACAAGGGCCTGCCGCTGCCATCTCCCGCCATCTCCCGAGCGCACATGGGGCTGCCGCTGCCATCTCCCGAGCGCACAAGGGCGTGCCGCTGCCATCTGCAGAGCGCACAAGGGCGTGCCGCTGCCATCTCCAGTGGTACAAAAGGGGGTGGTGATGGATGGAGCATCTGAATCAATCAAACACTCACACCCAGTCAAAAGATCTGGGTTTAATCCATCACCGTTCTTTAGCCCACTCTGCCACCCCAGTTCAGACATGGCCATATGCAAATCAATCTAACCCTGTGCCTCATGGGAACAATCCAGCCCGAACTGCCAAGCCATGCCTTCCCTGGACCGGAAACAAGCTTCCGAGGACCGGTTTCTGGCATTCCTGCCATCTTCAGCCCGGCTTGCTTGAATCCAGTGGCAAAGTGAGCAAGGGACTCACGTCTGAGCATACCCTGCCATACTAATGGTGGCCAAAAGCGGTACAAAAGGGGGTGGTAACCTTTTATAATAAACATAGAAACACAGCCATGATCATTGGTTTCCCACCATAAGTAACCCCGTCCTACTGTACTGAGTGTAAGCTTTGCCAAGAAAACTGCATTCAAGGAACGACTGGACAACAACGCACACAACAGCAAAGAACTCTTCAACATCGTCAAAGAGCTCTCCAACCCCAACGCCGGAAACAACGACATCACCCCTTCGCAAGACCTCTGCAACTCCCTCGCCTCCTACTTCCACAACAAGATCGCGGACATACACAACAGCTTCAGCACTCAACCGACGAACACCACGACCGAACAACCGCCCCCCACCACCACCCTCCGCGCCTGGACTCCGATCAGCACCGAAGACACCGCCCGCACGATGAACTCCATCCACTCCGGATCTCCGACCGACCCCTGCCCTCACCACGTCTTCAACAAGGCCGACGCTGTCATCGCACCCCACCTGCGGGACATCATCAACACCTCCTTCGACACCGCTACCTTCCCGGAGAGCTGGAAGCACGCCGAACTCAGTGCTCTACTCAAGAAGCCATCGGCTGACCCCACCGACCTCAAAAACTACCGCCCCATCTCGCTGCTCCCGTTTCCTGCTAAAGTCATCGAGAAGACAGTCAACAAGCAGCTGGCTGTCTTCTTCGAGACGAACGGATCCCTCGACCCCTCGCAGTCTGGCTTCCGAGCCAACCACAGCATCGAGACCGCCCTGATCGCAGTCACCGATGACATCCGAGCTCTGCTCGACAACGGAGAAACAGCGGCCCTCATCCTCCTCGACCTCTCTGCGGCCTTCGACACTGTCTGCCATCGTACCCTAGTACAACGCCTCAGCAACGTCGGAGTCCAGGAGAAGGCACTGGAGTGGATCATCTCCTTCCTCGCCGGAAGGACAGAGAGAGTCCGCCTCCCTCCGTTCAGATCTGAAGCCACCGAAGTCATCTGCGGCGTCCCTCAAGGCTCCTCGCTCAGTCCAACCCTCTTCAACATCTACATGAGCCCCCTCGTAGACATCGCACGCCAGCACCACCTCAACATCATCTCCTACGCCGACGACACCCAGCTGATCCTCTCCCTTACCAACGACCCCGCCACCGCCAGAGCCAACCTTCACGAAGGGATGAAAGAGGTAGCCGAATGGATGAAGAACAGCCGCCTGAAACTGAACTCAGATAAGACGGAAGTCCTCATCCTGAGATCCTCACCCGCCGCTTGGGACGACTCCTGGTGGCCCTCCGCCCTAGGCAGCGCACCCAAACCAAACAGACCACGCACGCAACCTGGGCTTCATCCTGGACTCCTCCCTCTCCATGACCAGACAAGTCAACGCCGTCTCCTTGTCGTGCTTCAACATCCTGCGCATGCTACGTAAGATCTTCCGGTGGATCCCCACCGAGACCAGGAAGACGGTCACCCAGGCCCTCGTCACCAGCCGTCTGGACTACGGCAACACCCTCTACGCCGGAACCACCGCCAAACTCCAGAAAAGACTCCAGCGGATCCGGAACGCCTCAGCACGACTCATCCTGGACATCCCCCGTCGCAGCCACATCTCCGGACACCTGAGAGATCTGCATTGGCTCCCGGTCAACAAGAGAATCACCTTCCGTCTCCTCACCCACGCACACAAAGCCCTACACAGCCAAGGCCCAGGATACCTCAACAGCTGCCTCAACTTCTACGCTCCCAAACGCCAGCTTCGATCGACCAGCCACGCCCTCGCCGCCGTCCCCCGCATCCGTAGAGCCACCACAGGGGGACGGTCCTTCTCCTACCTCGCCGCCAAGACATGGAACTCCCTCCCCACCCACCTCCGCCTGACCCAGGACCACCTCGCCTTCAGGAAGCAACTCAAGACCTGGTTGTTCGAGCAGTAGCAGATATCCCCCCCCTGCGCCTTGAGACCCTCTGGGTAAGTAGTGCGCGATATAAATGCAATGATTGATTGATTGATTGCCACAAGTTTCAAAAGTGCAGCACAAACACTTTTCTTTGTGGAAGCACACACCATCGGGCCAATCAAATGCTCTCTTCAGGGAAACCAGCGTGTGGGTGTGGCGTAATCCCCTCTCTCAGTAGTGCTCTGAAAGCGCTCTTTTGTTGATCACATAAGTTCCCGAGGCAGACCTAAAACATTTCTGTGGATTACTCCGACCCTGTGACCGCTTACGGCTCTCAAACACACAACAGCACTCCGAAGTCTAAAGCCAGTGATGGGAAGGGACGGGATCTCTGCTAATGCAAGAGTAAAAATAAACACTGTAAATTATCTACTTATCTAAGACACTTAGAGAGTACCGTGTGCTTGCCACTGAAGCTTTAAGCTCCATATTATCGTAAGGTTGATACTTTGTGCATTTAATGAGCCTTCTCGAGGCGGCCATACTGCTGCTGGCTCAGGCACCTGGATAAACAAGATAATCATAGCTGTGTGGAGGGGAAACACTTTCTGCAGAAGCACACAACCTCGAATCAGACAAAACACGTATCCTGTCCACCTACATGTGGGCAGAGCCAACCCCTCAGGAATACTCCTGAAAGCTCTTTTTTAGGTTGATTACAGAAGGTCAGTGACAGCTCGGCTCTCAAGCTAGACCTAAAAACCGTGGTGCGATTGGATCTCTCCTGGAGGTGCAAGCCGACGTCCACGGTAGGCCAGGACAAAGTGGCCAACTTATGGTTTGAAATTTCGTTTGAGCCACTTGGGCTGAAAAGGAATGGGTCTGAAAAGTGACAGACGAGGAAAGAGCGTTGCAGCTACACTTAAAGACCCCAATGTGGGAGAGAAATGTGACAACAATGTGGAAAGGGTATAAAACAGAAAGGTCAGAGCTCAAAGCATCCCCGACTAGGAGCAGTCTTTATCCAGTACCGGTCAGAGTCCAGAGCAGCCTTGGAGATGAGAAGTCTGTCTGCAGCACCAATCAGAGACAGGCCAGTGCTGGAGAACCACCAGTCAGAGCAGCCTTGGAGATGAGCCGTCTGTCTGCAGCACCAATCAGAGACAGGCCAGTCCTGGAGAAGCACCAGTCAGTGCTCAGAGCAGCCTTGGAGAAAAACAGTCTGTTCTTCTCCTGGGCTGCTCTGAGCTCTGACTGGTGCTTCTCCACGACTGGCCTGTCTCTGATTGGTGCTGCAGACAAACTGCTCTTCTCCTGGGCTACTCTGAGCTCTGACTGGTGCTTCTCCAGGACTGGCCTGTCTCTGATTGGTGCTGCAGACAGACGGCTCATCTCCAAGGCTGCTCTGAGCTCTGACTGGTGCTTCTCCAGGACTGGCCGGTCTCTGATTGGTGCTGCAGACAGACTGCTCTTCTCCTGGGCTGCTCTGAGCTCTGACTGGTGCTTCTCCAGGACTGGCCGGTCTCCGATTGGTGCTGCAGACGGACTGCTCTTCTTCTGGGCTGCTCTGAGCTCTGACTGGTGCTACAGACAATCTGTCTCCAGCACCAGTCAGATCTGTCCAGCAGTAGAGCAGTCTGTCTGCAGCACCAGAGACCGGCCAGTCCTGGAGCAGCACCAATCAGAGCCTCGAGCAGGCCATCTACAGACCCAGTCAGAACCCAGAGTTGCTGCGAAGAGCCAGACAACACCATTAGCGAACAGAACAGGCTTCTTCGGGCAGTGTCACCCTACAGTTCTTTTTTTTTTTTTTTAAGTTCAAGTTTATTGAAACCAAAACATAGCATAGAATACAGAATGTAATACACTCAATCAATGAAAGGTATATGAGATACAAAAATAAAATTGAGAAGGCATAATAAAACGGAATCAATAAACACCCTACAGTTCTAATCCACCAGGGTAGCCTTGAAGAGCCGGGTGTCCTGCTCCAAAGTAGCAGCCGCCCTTCTCCAGTAAGAAATAAAGATTACATTAAAGCTTATTGAAGGGTTTGTTTGGTTTTCTAACATTTACGGTCAGCTTCTGCAGGCAGCGTTTAATTTATGAACAAAAACAATTCTTAATCTCCAGCCACAGAATATATGTAATCCAAATTTAACGTGTCAAATGTGTTAACAGACAACTACAGTCTGTTTAAATCTATAAAAACACAAAAAGGATTGAATTTCTCATGAAGGGAACAGCTTTCTCACTGGTGACAGTCATTTTTGGAATAAAGGTTACATCAACTTTTTCGAAGGCATCAACAATTTTATCTATTTGACTGTATAGTTCCTGGTCTTTACTGGCTGTAACTGAACTGTTATTTAATAAAGTAGGAGGCCATGTAGTACCTGCTCCATTTAGTAAGCATATATTTTCCACTGTATGTTAATGAACCCTCAAGTTTGATATTTTATTATAATCTTATTTTGAACACCCCAGTGTTTCTGGCTGGATCGGTTGCTCGAATGAGAGTGCAGCGCTTCCAGCTTTTTGATTTCTTTTGCTAAGAAGTTTAATTTATAGCATATCGATTTATTTTTACTGGTCATCATTTGGTCATAAGACCCCGAAGGATTGCCTTAAAGGCATCGTACCAGACGAGAGGCCCCGACGGCTGTTCTGTAATCTGGCGTTTAACAATCTAGCTCTTCAACATACTACAGGAACACGTAGAAGCATCCGGCCACTGCCCGAACACAGACAGAACTATGGTTCTTACAAGCGATATCTAAGGTACCTCCGACTCACTAAAAGGTTTGGGATTCCAGTGGCAACACAACGTTTAATACGTAGCTGGGCCTTGGGTTCTCCAGAGATCTGGCTGGCGGAGTTAAACACAAAGAATCGAAATCCTTAGATAAAATAAAAGGCTTTTAGGACAACTGGTCGCCAAAAATATATCCGGGCGGGGTCAACTAGGAACCCTGAAGATGATGTTCACACCTACCGGCAACTTTTAATCAAGGATGATTCTCGGCAGACTTTCTCATAACTTCTTCTCCCCTTTGGATAAAATGTGTTCCACCCTTGTGCGGAAAACTAAGAGAGCAAGGGCATCAGAAAACATAGTACCTTCGGGCTAACAATCCGGCTAACTTCCTGAACAATGGGCATTAGATCTACCTTGTAACCAACCAGCATGGTCAGGTATAGGAAAGGTACTAACACATCCATTGTACAAAGTGACAACACGCACAGCCCCACACCCTACAAACACCTTGGCAGACACAACATCCTCCCTCCTTGTTTGGATAGAAGACTGCTTTTGGTCTGTGGTTATCCAAACTGGCTAGCACCTTGGCCCTAAAACCTAACTGAGGTAGGAAAAAACATCTCCTGGTAATCTTGGACACAGAAAGCAGTCTGGCTAAGGTCCTAGAAACCCTGAGCGGGCCATCGTTTCCGCAGACCACCACCACACATATGTTCATCCAGACTTTGAGTTTTACAACTTCTTGCATTTTAAAGCTTGCCCAAGCTGGGCAAATTAAAACATCCAGATCTTCCCAACCTTCTAAGCAAACTAAACAACTCTGGATACCATGCCTCAAGAATATATAAAATCACAACCATCACACAAAAAAAAAAAACACACACACACATCTCCTACCTGGTTAAATGGAGTGACATAATACTGGAGGTAAACCGAATGCCTTTGTCCACTAAGACTTGGCAGTGATATGAGCCAACATCTGCAAAAATAAAATATCTCCTTCACTCGCTCAATGTAAAGTCTTCTCTCTCTTAACTAAGCGTACGGGAAACTTCTCAATATGGCCAAACTGGGCCTACTCTAAACAGACAAATGCTGCCCTCCAAAGAAACGAAGGGTCGCCTAGAACACATTATCCTTAAATGCAAGTTGGACTTGTTCACTGCATCCTTGGGGAGTAGCTCTGCCCCCCCCCCCCTGATTCCAAGACTATCAACACTCAATGCTAGAGCCGCGTGGAAGGAAGTGTTCAATACGTTCGCACACTGAAACCACCTCGCTGTTCCGCCCAGCGTCGTTTCCCTTTTGTGCTGATCTTCTCGCTGGAACCTCGACCTCAGTGGTCAACCATACACAGGGCTGCAGTGTATCTTCTCAACCATCTTTTTCACTGTACAGTGTTGTAAAGGTTCGCGTTACAGGTTGCTGAACCGTACCCATACAGGTGTCTATGTTAACTTGTAACCCATCCAACCCAAGACAAGACACCATGGCCACCATAGTTGATGGGTTACACATCTGTTCATAATGTTATTACGCCATTGTTTCAACAAATGTTTGTATGTTGCCGCCTTACTAAGCCCCACAACAGCCGCTCGACTAAGACTCGGGTTAATGCATCCTTCTGCTGATGAACCTCAACGTTAGTCTGCAAGTTTAGAGTCTAGCTTTTGCTCCTGGATACGCTCTGAAAGAAATAGGAAGTAAAATGAAAACAGCATCTGGAGACAGAAGCGGTTATCGGTAGACACCACCAAGGAAGAACAGTTGCCCAACTAAGGCAGCCAACGGGTTTCGGTTACTTCCCCTACAAGCTACACAACTTCCTTAAGTCAAGCAGTCAAGACATTTCAGGTGCCCACCTTCCTGTGCCACTGCCACCAACTTTACACAACCCACAGTTCTCTGTGGCCTCATTACACATACTACTAACTTTGCTCAAGGGCTGCACTTGTTTAATAACCTGAAGCAGACTTTGCTGCACTCAAATTATGAAATAAGAATCTACCAGAGAGCTGCTCGACAAACAAACCAAATAATTCATGCAGATGGAAAAAACAAGCATATGCCCTTCCAAATGTATCAACCGAGAAGGATTTCGGCACAAATGTAGCTATGTGCTCACAAACTGGGGCAATTTAACCTGGCTTCAATCTTGTTCACTACACATCTCAGCGACAGAAATTCTGGAGACGCAAGAATTTCAACTAAGTGAGGGATTCACTGTGCACTTGTGTGCCGATCTAATAATTTCAAGGAGGATACTTTGGTGACTTCACTGAAGTTCCTCTGCCTGAAGACCCCTGGCTGACATTTCTAGGAGCCCTGGCCCCTCAGTGGCCAAAGCCCCTGCTCCCAATAAGAAGGATATAATGCACGGACTGGTCGCCACAAAGGGTGTGGAACAAAAATAAATGTGCGGAAATGTAACCCTCTGAAAAATGTTTTGAAGGTTCCCGGTTTACCTGGACTGAGCAGAGATTTTTTCAGAATTGTAATATAATTTTCATTGCACATCGAGAACATTTTGACTCCTCAAATTCAGCCAGCTAGAAAACGCTCACAGTACTTTTCCCTGCAACTTTGTCATAGAAATGCTCAACCAAAGGCAATGTAGTGTACGGTAATGGGATTTTATAGAGCGCGACAAATAACTCTAAACAAAGAGCGCCCTGCAGCTAAAAAGACTCCAAAAAGATCAGAGCATGAGCCATCCCTCAGAAAACAGAGGAGATAGTCTAAAGTTCAGCTCATCTCAAAGCTTGGCCTCGTTAGATCTCACTGACCGTCACCCCAAACAGATTTTTTCTTAATTCGGGGAGTCGCAAGTAGCCTACTCGATGAGGAGCGCCAAGTGTGACTTCAAACATAAGGTTTGAATTTGGATAGACAATAAATTGGACCACAGTTATTCACTGCTCTGTAGATTAGATACATGGAAAGAAAAAGAAATATTAATGGCGACCAGTGAAGAGTCCTGAGTGAGGTCAACACGGATGATCTGGCGGGGAGGCACAGCATTAATCGAGAAGCTGCGTATTGGATCACCTGTTGTCATTGAACCAGGTATTCCAGGAGGCAACCAAGATGGAGCTTCCAAAGTCCAGACACAAGGTTATATAGGAAGCCACAATGGTTTTGAGTGAGCGGGAGAAGGCGCTAGCCACCTGCCAACAGAAGTTAAAATTAAAATAAAAAATGCAAAGAGTTTAAAAAAAAAAAAAACATTTACACTAAAGAAATAGCAAGCTCAGTGCAACACATCTGCTTAACATCAGCAAATGCTCAAGAAAAAGCAAATTAATGCAAAAGTGATCACAGAAGGCAGGAATAGCAAACCTATTAGGATAAAATACTTTGAGGAAGCAATAATTCACTGCTCTCTGGTGAAGAAAAGAAGGAAAACACATTCAAAGGAGTAAGAAGAAATACTGGGCAATAAGAAAGTAAAGCAGAGGAGAGTGTTGGAGGATAAATTCTTCGCCTCAACAAAAAGTCTGCGATATCAAAAAGGACCAGATAACAGGACCTTAGACCCCTTCTCCGATGCTTGAATTGTATGAAAAATAAGAGCAGAGCCCAGCGCGGCCACACATCTTTCTTAATCTCCCTACACTTCTTGTCTCTTCATCTCATGAATACCAAGGCCACAAGGTCTCAATTCCATCTCATGCCTCTTTTTTCACCACCATAAACGCAGAGGCCGTCCGGTCTTTATTCCAACTCATGCCTCTTTCGTTGTCACCCTACACTTCTTGTGTCTTATCCCATGAATATCGAGGCCGCTCAGTCTCAATCCCACCTCACACCCCTTTCTTCATCACCCCGCACTTCTTGTGTCTTTATCCCATGAATACTGAGGCTGCCAGGTCTCGATTCCATCTCATGCCTCATTTTGAAACTACTTTACATTTACAGTCTCTTTATCACCTTCTTACATGTTCTTTTTCATTCCCACTTTCTCCCTTTATTGCTGTTTTCTGCTGTCTTTCCTCCTTCCGTCTCTCTGATCTACCTTTCTCCCTTCCTTTGGGTCAACCTGTGATGATGAAAACTAAGTCTACCTGCAACCACCAAACCACCAGAACAAATTAAGCACTGCCTTTCCTGGGTTCACAATTAAACAACAGGGGGTGGTGATGGACAGAGTTTCTGAACTAAGCAGAATACTCTCACCCAGTCAAGAGATCAGGGCTTAATCCAACACCGTTTTTTAGCTCACTGCACCATCCCAGCTCAGAACCTGGCTATATGCAAATTAGTCTGTCCCTGGCCCAGTGCATCATGGGAACAGGGCAAACCAAACTACCAAGCCAATTCTTTCACTGGGAAGGAAACAAGCTTCCGGGGACCGGTTTCTGGCATTTCATCCGTCTTCGGCCCGGCTTGCTTGAATCCTGATGGTGCAATGAGCTAGGGACTCACGTCTGAGTATACCCTTCCACGCTTATGGTGGACAAAATAATTAAACAGGGGGTGGTGATGGACAGAGTTTCTGAATTCACAGCACCCACACTTAAGGGTGTTTACACCAGGCTGTGCCTACTTCATGCTGTCCAACAAGGAAAAAGAACGTAAGCTTTGCTTACTTGTCTCTACATTGGCCGGATAACGGATACTTACACAAATCCCAGTTATATGTCCTATGTTCTGAAATCTGATGTCACCTCACCCCCAGTCAGCAATATTTACACAGGACTTGGAACTGTCTTCTCTTGTACTGTATTGCGGAATTCAAATCTGTCAACAACAAAATGCGCCACTGGGTCCTTGATGCCGCCATTTTCAATATGTGATCGTGGAGATCAGTCACTTGGCATCGTTTCGATGGTACCGCTTCACCTCCGGGACAAGAATTGGACATTTTGGAGAGGCCTGTAAGCCTTCTTGGGAAATAAGTCATGGTCAACACTAAGAAGGTGCAAGATATAACGATGACGTACATGGCGGGTAAGACCGCCTAGTGTGTTGCCGTCATCTGACCATAGGTCACAATGGTGATTTTTAGCCACCCCCAATTTTTGAGCCAACAACAGTAAACATGTTGGCATGGCAAAGCAAAACTTACAAAGCATATGATGAAGAGGAAAACCAAACATGCCTAGTGCTGCTAGCTGCAAAGTCAGGCCCAGAAGTTGCCATCACAACATGGAGTCAGCTGACAGCTATGTTGGCGGGTTATAAACAGGTTAATGCACCAGAAACGGAGGGTAGAGTGTACCAAATTGATCCTTCCATCCTATAAGGTTGGTAAAACAAGTACTATTGAACTGTGTGTTAATGTTGTCAACACCATCAGCAAAAAATACATCCAGAGCCATTATGAATCCAATAAGAAAAGTGACCAAGGTTTGTGTAGCACCAACGACAAAAACAAGTCTCTCCTCACGGCCAGGCGCCCGAAAGACCAGTGCATGTCTCTCCGATTGTTGGATGCAATCGTACATTTTTACCCTTAAGTACTGTATGAGTCTTGCTCAGCAAATAAGACTTCTGAATTTAAAACGTAAGGCGCCTACGAGAAAAGCTTCACCCATCAACAGCACTAAACCACCCTGCACACTCCCCAGGGCTCCCAGAGGCGATTCGGTACACAGAGCGTGCTAAACAACCAGCATTTAAGAAATCTACAATGTGAAGTAAATAATTTATTTACAACTAATACAAAAATCCCCAAAACGCTTATATTTATACATTATGGTATGAAATCTGGACCATAGCTTATTTTTTTTTCAGGTTACAATCCTTATTGTAAAAATGTATATCTGCCAACTAATCATTTCATTACACCATTCGAAAAATGCAGGACGGTCAGCCAGTTTCCAGTGGTGAGTCATATTTTATATAGAGTCATAAGAACAGCTATAAATATAAATGTATGTAAATGTAAATCCAGTCCTGGCTTTGGTCCAGAGTAACCCAGAAGCATAATCACTTTGCGATGGCCCTATATCTGCTCAATCAGATGTACTAATGCTAGTAAATATGCCTCGTTACCCTATGCTGTCATTATGGCATCTTTCTTGTTTGAAATATGATCATTGAATTGATGCAATAAAGCCGGCTATGATAGAGCCTTTATGTCGCATCGAATTGCATCTTGTGCAGCTTCGATCTCCTGATTCCAGAAACATTCAATGTGCATACTTCTGAGCAAAATATTAGCAAAATGGCAATTCTGCACATTTTGCCATTTTTTGAACAGGCGTCCAACGGCAATATGGCCATGCAGCATGGGCAACTAGCTTTCCTGGTATTTCTGCTACTGCAGAAATTTCTTTCAGCGGGAGGGACTTCAAAGCACTTATTAAATGCAAATCTAGAAATCCACACCAGATACCTCACTCTTCAAGTCCCCGATTTGTTATGTTATGTTAATTTCGATTTATATAGCGCCAAATCACCGACAGGTCTCTTAGTGCTTGCTTTGGGAACCCGTCCTGGCTTTCCCTGCGAGATAACCCCTACTGGGCATCCCCAAGGTGGAGACCAGGCATCTCATCGCGGTGGGCCGTAGTGGAGATTAAGCAAGCTATTGCCCAGAGTTGCAGAGTGTGAACCCATGATTCGAGTAGGCACCGAGGCGAGAATTATCGAGTCCGTGGACATTTTTGAGCTCAAGACCCTGCCGCGTCGGGAATTGAACCCTGGTCCCGGGTCTGACCTCTGCATCAGGGTCTGCCTCCTCTAACCAGTGAGCCACACTTCTCCAACCAGTGAGCCACACTTCTCCTTTGTAGTATTCCATGTGATCAACCGGCCGTCTGTAACAACCTCTTTAATGTAAACTACATTGTACTTTGCCCAAACCGACGCCCAAGATTTGGGTCAGAATGAAAAAAAACATGGCGGCATAGTCATATCATTTTATAGGAGAATGAATTATTGGAATACTTAAAATACGGTATAAATATCGGGTTTTGATGCTGTCAACTAAGAACGAATGTGGGACTAAGGATTGGAAATAAAAGTGATACTAGGGGTGAGATGTACAAAACACTGGTCCCAAATGGAGACCAGCATTTTAAGATCAGTGAGGTATTTTGCAAACTGAACTATGCAGGACTGAGTGGGTGCACAAAGTTCTAAATCCCAGTGGGTTGCAATCCAACCTACTCTACCAATATTAATGAGGTAGGTCGCTGAGTGCTACGCACTAAGACTGGCGGCCATCACAGCCATCAACAGACCACGTCAGCCAACCCTTAAATAAATGTATGCACACACAATATATATTTATTTGAATGCAGCCAGAAATCTTAATAGAAATAGGGCTGCATTTAATAAATATATATATATATATACACTACTAATATAAAGAGTGATCACAAACCTTTGGGCCAGGTAAACTACAAAAGTAATGCACCAATCACTACACCCAATACACCATTTGAAAGGGGAGATGTGGCAGAAGGACATAGGCTATAGATATGTACACCATATACATTAAAAAAGCAAAAACGCCAAAAGTGGTAAAGTAGTCCCTTGGGGGCGTGGCCGTGGGCGTCTCAAACAACAAATGTGGGCGTTTACAGGGCCGTGCCAAGTGCAAATAACAAACAAAGGCCAATCGACTTCACAACACACTTACATATGCACACATAGAGCGGAAATGCGCTTTCACTGAATTTAGAACGCAAATGCGCTTTCAATGAATTTCTAACAAACATTTGCAAATCCCAACACATACAGCGCGGTAACACCAATATACAAAAACAGCAGAGGTGCCCGCTATAAGAAATATACACACATTCGTTGCAGTTACCCAGACAACATTGACGCCTTCGCATTAAAAACCGGGCGGGCCTTCCATCGACAAGGAGTGTCAAATGACGCCACACAGGGGGCAGGATTAATCGCATACTACACCAATCACATCGCACTAAAGAAAACACACACACAACTTCGGCATACCAAAAAAAAAAGTCTTTAACCATTAGCCATTGGCCAACGACGTCACAGGGGGGTAAACACGAACAAAAAAAGTCGACATTTCTTAATGGAGAAACGCAATGGACTGCGCATTCATGAGACTTTCCTCACATCTTGCGGACAAGATAAAACGCTTACAATAAGACATACAAATAACAAAAATAACACAACTGCCCATAATCACTCGAGCACTGCCAGGACTTCACCACACAATTGACAAAACAAAAGGGAAACTTCTTTGAAGGGATACAAAAACGAACACACGGAAAGAGCCTTCGAAAGAAAAAAAAACATTAAACAGGTGACACGACACTTTCCTCACATCTTGCGGACAACATAAAACGCGGAAAACAATACATACGAATTAAGAAAATAACACAAGTGGGCCAAATCAGTTAAACAGGGCCAGGACTTGCACAGACAACTCTTCTGCGGGGCGGGCGGGGGCCCTGAAGCAGCCTTTTGCTCCCAGACAACGTCGGGTCGGGCTGCTAGTATATATATAAATATAAGAGTAGACAGGGGTCCACTGCTGACTGAGCGACAACCTTATTTTGAAATGATTTCAAAATAACAATTAGAGGTAGGTAAAGTGTATTGAGCGAGATAGAGAGCTGGTCTCATGTGGCATCTTGCTTGTAAGGTTACCCAATGATGTCACGGAATGTCGGTCTTATGAGGGCTCCCTGGAGGGCAGTTGAGGCAGACAGAACAGGGCTGAGGACCCAACGACTGCTCATGATGGAGTCATTTATAATACCGTTCAACTTACAATAACCCCTCCCTTAACCCACTGGCGTTGCCTGTATATTTCTACATGACAACTTGCATCGCAAGACGTAATTAAATAATGCATCCTTAAATTTGGAAAAGGCCTACATATTCTGTTCAATCAATTAATCAATACATTTGTAGAGCACACTACTTACCCGTGAGGGTCTCGCAAAGCACTAAGCTTTTAAGGCTCATCCTCGAGGTAAACTGGTCCGGTGTGGTGTAGTGCATTGTGTGCGTGGGTGAGGAGCTTGAAGGTGAGCCTCTTGTTGACGGGGATCCAGTGCAGGTCTTTCAGGTGGGGTGTGATGTGGCTGCGGCGAGGATGTTGAGGATCAGGCAAGCAGAGGCGTTTTGAATGCACTGGAGTCATTTCAGGAGTTTGGCCGAGACTCCTGCATAGAGGGCGCGTCCGTAGTCCAGCCTCCTACTGACGAGGGCCTGGGTGACCCTTCTTGTTTCGGTAGGAATTCAAATGTAGATCTTGCGGAGCATGTGGAGGGTGTTGAAGCAGGAGGACGAGTCGCGTTAACCTGATTTGTCATGGAGAGAGTAGAGTCGAGGCTGAACTCAAGGTTGCGTGTGTGGTCGCTGGGTGTTGGAGCTGTTCCCAGTGCCGTCAGCCACCAGGAATCGTCTCAGGCCGAGGGGGAAAAGCCGAAGATGAGGACTTCCGTCTTGTCAGAGTTCAGTTTCAGACGGCTGTTCTTCATCCACTCAGAGACGGTTTTCATTCCTTCACGGAGGTTGGTTTTGGCAGTGAGCGGGTCCTTGGTAAGGGAGAGGATCAGCTGGGAGTCGTCGGCGTAAGAGATGATGTTGAGGTCATGCAGTCGGGCGAGCGATGCCATGTAGATTTTGAACAATGTTGGGTTGAGCCCTGGGGTACGCCGCAGGTGATCTCGGTGGCTTCGGAGCAGAAAGGGGGGGGGGGGATGCGGACGCTCTGGGTTCTGCCGGAGAGGAAGGAGGTGGTCCAGTCCAGAGTCTGGTCTTGGATCCCTGATCGTGGAGGCGTATGTGTAGGGTGCGGTGGCAGACTGTGTCGAAGGCGGCTGACAGGTCCAGGAGGATGAGGGCCACGGTTTCTCTGTTGTCCAGCAGTGCCCTGATGTCATCGGTGACGGCGATGAGGACAGTTTCGGTGCTGTGGTTAATGCGGAACCCGGACTGGGACGGGTCAAGGATGCTGTTCTCCTCGAGGTAGCGGGTCAATTGTCTTTTGAAGGTCATCTCGATTACCTTCGCTGGAAAACGGGAGCAGAGAGATGGGCTGGAAATTCTTGAGTGGCTAGGGAGTCGCACAGGTCTTGCGAAGGTGGGATGTTGTTGGAGCTGGGGTTGGAGAGTTCCTTCACGATGTTGAAGAGCTCTTTGCTGTTGTGTGCGTTGTTGTCTAGGCGGTCTTTGAAGGAGGCCTTTTTGCAGATCTGATAAGGTGGTGGTGTCTGCGGGTGGCGTTCTTGTGGGCTGCGTAACTGTCCGGAGTCTGTTCAAGGTGCCATTTCTTTTCTACCTTTCGGCAGGTTTGCTTGGAGGCCTGGAGGTCTTCAGTGTTGATAAGTAGTGGTGCTCAAAGCAGAGTTGTGGGACTAGAGAAAACGTATTTACACCATCTACTTTTGATTGTAAATGCCAAGAAAGTGATTTGAACACGAATATGGCCAAAGAAAGAATTGACATTTCGATGGCTGCTACTCGCCAAAGATCTGGGATTGGAGGGTGCAGACCAGTAATGCGTGTGGTATACAACTGATGGAGTGGGGGATATAATCCAACTGAGAGTTCAAATTTCAGTTTGCAACCACCACATTTAATACTGCAATTCTTTTATTTTCAAAATATTTTTTAAACTTCAGGACTAGCCTGCAAGAAATTACAGATAGCACACAAAGCAGTTGCCACAGTTGTGATGCCAGGTGTTTATTTATTTTTTGATACATTAGCCAAGCGATTACTAGGTTAATATTAAGGGGAAGTATTTATAAAAACATTTAAAAATTAACAAGTTTTGGAGTGAGCGGTGCAATTTGCTCCCTACATAGCCCAATACCAAAAAGATTTTGTTTGTCCAAGTTGCTTGCATGTACTCTTCAAATGAAAAGTGTCATTAACATATGTACAATAGGGGCAGAGATATTGCATATCCAAAAGTACATAAAAATGATTTTCAGTGGACTTGCGGCCTCAACTAAAAGCATAGGTTGCTACTGCTGACTTATATAACCACAAAAACACGCATGTACATTCCTCCTACCCTCCACCTTTGTTGCCCTCTCCCCTCCCTCTTTGGTGTTTGAGCCAATGAGGGCTGTAGGAAAGTGGATTCTTTGTGATGGACAAGTGTCCACCTCAAAGAATAAGGCAACCGCCTGCTAGATGCCATAAAATGGATAACACTGTGCTCAGTTCCTAGTAAGGAGACACAAAGCAGTCAGGCTTAAATCAAAGGCAATCTGTAAACTATTTAAGGAGTGTGTACATATAAGAAAAGGTAACACAATAAAGTTCCACAACCAATGTTAAAACAAGGAGAAAACTTTTGTGGTTAAAGTAAGTCCAAAATGGCAAATATCCAATAAGGGGAACCAGAGATATGAATTTTTAAAGATTTAAGTGAAAATAGCACCAAAAAGCACAAAGTGTCAATGTTGGTCAAGGACCACAGTAGACTGGGACCTAGGCGCGATTTGAGCCCGACCGCGCTGAAACCCCAGTCGGACACACCCAGCGGGTTGGTGCAATGAAAGTCTGAAAGTGAAAAGTATCAAACTCCTAAAAGTTGTTTCCCCCTCGAACAAATGAGATTGTAGCTTGTACTCCGCCCCCCTCCCCCCCCCCCCCCAAAAAAAACGGAAGTGACCACCCAAAGGGCTCACTTTTAAACACAAATGTCTCATCCTAAGGAGGCGGGTCATCTAAAAGATTCCTAATTCGTCCAACAGTCCTCGACCCCAGGAGCCAAACAGAGGCCGCAAGAAGGCACTTTTTGGTATAAAACGGTATTTTTCTCAGCCTTGCAGACAGCTTGGAGAAATGGTCTGGTCAAAAACGCCATGTTTTTTTAATGAATGCGACTCAGTAAGACATGTTATTTACAAGTATAGTAACATTACACACATTAAAAGAGTGCACATATCAAACACCCTCTTATTAGGAGGTAAAGGTGAAGTGACTGGGTAAACACGCCCAGCGGCTCACGAGTCCCACACGCGGTGCCAGACCCCACGGCTCCTGGGAGAGTTCATTCCAAAGCAGGGATTTAACCCCTTGAGGGCTGGTTAACGCACTCTATACCGACTGGGTAAAGCACAGGTGCAGACCTGCTCAGTTAAGTAAAGTAGTTATTACCACCGTTGAAGGAGTGGAGCAGAATCATGGCCCCACCCCCCGCACCCCCACCGCCCCAAACATCCCCCCCCCCCATGCTCACCGCTTGTCAATCAAGACCCTCCCACCTTCCACGCAAAAAGCACTATGGCCCATATGTAGGAAGCCAAATTGCGATCGCAAACACTGAAATTCACAGAATTTCACCGTTTGCAATCGCAATTTGGGAAGTGTGCTATCTAGCAGACAAAAACCCACTCGCAAAATAAGGAATTGCAAAATTTGTGATTCGCTATTTTGCGAATGCATTTAAGAAATCCCAAATTGCGATTCCTTAAATGCAATTTAGGAAGCACTCCAGTTGTACGATTTTGGCTTAAGAAATCGCAAATTACCACCAACTTCAGGTTGGTGGTAATTTGCGATTTCTTTGACAAATGCACTTTTTTGCATTTTTCAAAGTGCCATGTGGCGCAAATACATGCCCTTAGCGCATGTATGTGCGCCACATGTGCACACATGCTTATTTCAGGGGTGCAACAGAGTGTCCTATTGACACCCTTGCAACCTTGAAATTGCATTCTCAATTTGCAATTCTCTAATTGGGAATCGCAAATTCAGAATGTCTTCTCATGGTTTAGGAGGATACCAGAACCACTCAACGACAACATTGAGGCACATTACACAGTTACTTGTTTTTGTATCATATCAATCATGCACGCCCCCCCCCCCCAAAAAAAAATTAAAACGCAAGTACATATAGAAGTCCTAAGAAAGATTAAACTTTAATCCACGTCCTTGGCGGAAACTGTATATGGGATATAGATATATATTCCACTCCAAACCTCCTATTACATTTGTAGAAGGAAAACTAAGCCATGGGCGGTTTCAAGTAAATTTATGAAACGTGTTTGACGAGTGGCTACGAAGAAATTTACTTGAAACCGCACATGACTTTGTTTTCTTTCTACAAATGTAATAGGAGGTTTGGAGTGGAATTTAATGCGACCCGCTTCCGTGGGGTCGAAAGCTGATGAAGCAACTCTCGTTCCGGTGGTGGTAATGAATGCACAAAGGGGACGTAAAAAAAAAGATATATATATATATATATATGTATATATATCTTTTTTTTTACTGTTACTATCAATAGTTATGAGTCGGTCATCTTTATGGCTCAACTTGTCACTAGTCACCACTAAAACTATTCAGGAAAGTGAAACTGGTAATACTACAAAAAACAAGACTGATCAAAGGGTCAAAACTGCAGCGGTGGTCCTAAAGGTTACACCCTTACCCAGGCACCTTATTCATTTTCCCATCTACAGCAGTGGTACACAACCTGTGGTCTGGGGACCCCTGGGGTGCCACGAAGTCTCCTGGGATGGGAAGGGGGGGGGGGTTTGGGGGGGGGGGTCTGCAACTACTTAGAAAATGAAACAATATTAACAGATGAATAAAGTATATAAATAAAGAAGCTAAATGTAGAGCTGAATATTTTTAAACGTACTGCTAATGTGAAAGAATCTGAAATAGGAGATTAAAAATTTTAATGAATATCCACAGATTGATTTGTGGGAGCAGTACAGGTGCATCAAACAGAATATAGTATTGAAAGTGATTGGCCTGAATTGAACTTAGAAAAGCTCCAAACTTACTATTAAAATTAGTTTTTTTATTTTTCTTGTCAATTAAATAATGTGTCGTCATTTGTGCATTTGTTTGAGGAGTGTTTTTTTCTATATTTTTTGTGCATTGTTCTGAGGCTCAAATCATCGACAATGCTTAGGCCAGGGTCCCTGGCTTTCAGTAACGACTCAGTGGTGTGCCCAGATTACCGTAATGACTCAGTGGGGGTCCCCGGCTTCCAGTAATGATTAACTGGGGTTCCCCAGAAGTCAAAAAGTTTAAAACCACTTATCTAGAAAATCCAAAAGGAGAATTGAAAACACAATCTCAAAACTTGGCACCAGTCATTACGATTTTTTGCATGCTATATTTGGGAAAGATACATTTGCACCTCCCAAAAGGAGAAGGATCATGTGTGTACAACTTTACATATTTATTCAGAAGGTTTAAAGTTTGCTACACATCTGTTAGCTTACTTCAGAGGGTTTAAAGGAGATCTGTAAACCCAAATGCTAAATTAAGTCCAAAATTCTAATCAAGATTGGCTGTAAATGGAAGAACATTTTTCTGAAGACCCAACAACTTGAGATTGTGAATTGCGATCAAATCGAAATCCCACCGCGGAGATCACAGCCGCAAAGCTGGCAGGAGTGCTCCGACACCACACAGTGGCATAGCATGGCTCACAAGTAGAAGAGATGGTGTTTTAGGAAAAGCTGCTTTTGGTTACAGAATTACAATCAAACCCGGATTGGCGGGGGGAGGAGCCAAGATGGCGACCGGAGCAGACGCTTGAGCGCCCGGCTCCGTCGGCCCTTGTCCCTGTAATAACATCCTGATTCCTATCCTCACCGTTTCTCGAGGTGAAACGTGTGCGATGATGCGCTGACCACGCCGCTGCTTCCCCGAAGTCCCAGCCTGCCCGGATGCCGGAGTTGTGTGTGATTTTGCTCTCCGCCCTGGACCCTTGCTCCATTGTTGCCCTTGCCGGCCCCTGGAGGCTCCGCAGTCACCGGACCCGCTAGAGCCAACCCGAGCCGCGCGGTCCTGACCCCACTTCACATCACGGACTGCCGCCAGCTGTGTCTGGGAGGTGACGGCCAGACAACTACTGCACCCTGCGCCTGAAGGACTGGGGCTGTAAGGTAAGCCCCGGAGAAACGGGTCTCCTGCCCCGATCTGTGGACCGCGCTGTGGGAGGCTGCCGACCCCCTTCTCCTATTGTCTGGCCGGCTGCAAAGAGAACCCGAGGGAAGGGTGGCGACTGTTGGCGTTCCCTGTGGCGGCGCAGACCTGAGGGGAACTGACTTTTTGCTGCGACCTCCCCCCCTGGCCACTGTACCGTCCTGCGGTAAACATGGCTTTATTTGCCTGCCCGCGACTGGGGGGTGATACCCCGGTCCTGCCCGCTGCCTGCTTCGCCCTCCCTCCATCAGGCACCAGCTCTACGGTGCCGTCCCGGATTGATGCCGATGTGGGGATGCAGCTTCCACTGACATGCGGCTCCGTTCTGGCCGTCCTACGGGACTTTCGTTTGCAAATGTGTGCTGGTTTGCAGGCGCTGAGTGAGCAGTTTGACTCCATGCTGTCGGCTGCGGGTCGTGAGCGCTCCGTTTGTCACCAACATGGCGTGGGTCTGCCTGTCCCTCTGTCCTCATGCGGGGACACAATGGCTGCATGTGATCGTGCTACACTGGTGCCTACAACTGGCTTTCCCGGCACCCAGGATCAATCGCTCTCCCGCTCAGCTGCTGATACTTTGTTTCCCCGTCCATTGCTGCCTGTTTCATTGTTGCCTGCCTCACCGCGTCTGCAGGAGTATCCGGCTGGACAGCACCTAACATCCTCGAGGACTCGTTTACTGTGGCCTTCGTCTTTTTTCCTGTGGAACTCCTGCGCTTTAAATGCCATGTTGGGACTTTGTGTGGTGGACAAAGGGACCTCTACAGATGGTCGGCGGCCATTTTATGATCCTACTTCACTATCTTCTTCTACGCGGCCATATTGTCTTTGTTTGCACGGGATGCGGGGCCTTCATGTAGGGGCTGGCTTAATCTCAAGCCCGCGATCGGGCCAGGGCTAGACTGATTTATATCGCCATGGTTTCACGGATGGGCTGGACTGGGAATGGAACTGTTATGTATATGTTGTGCGCACTCGTCGCGATCTGTCTTCCTCCATCTATAATGCTGTGACAAACCATTTTAACACGACTGCTTTTGGTGCAGTGGGTTTTCAGTGTGTGGAAGCTATAGGTGGCCGAGGGTTTCGGGCGCTCTGATGATACGTAGGCTCCTCCCCACTTTCTTCTTTTTGGGAGTTCAGATTAGAATAGTCCTATTCTTTTCTCACCCCCTTTATCATAGGTGTAACGTTTTCTTATCTTCCTTTTATTCTATTCTTACTCTCTTCTTGTCTATATTTCGGGTTTACAGGGCGATAGGCACTATGCTGGGGGGGGGGGGGCAGGCCGTAGCCTCCACATTGGTGTAGGGTGGGGGGGTAACTTACTATTCCTAATTAGTTCTACGGGCCTTTTTTTCCTTTTATGTTTCTGCGCTATACTTGCTTCGATTCTGGGTCCGGGTGTGGGGTTGACTGAGTGGGAGCGGCACTGGAGGGGTGCGTAATTGTTGCTGTGACTATCCTGTTGTAGAATTGCATTGCCTCACTGCCTGAGATTTTACTTCCATTGTTGTTTTAATGATGTTGCCGCTCTCCCGTGTTGTGAAGATATCGTGCGGACTCGAATCTCCTTGGTTCTTATTCTTCACTGACTTTTTCCCTGATAAAATTATATAAAAAACTTTAAAATTAACCTTCATTTCTCCTCCCCCTGGTGTCATGGGTCTCTCCAGTGTACTATTCATAAATCGTTGCTAATTTTGACCGTTGGTGCTAAGGGGCCGTAATGTTTGTATCGGTGCTTAACTGTATCGTGGCCGGCCTGATGGTTGTAGGCCCGTATTTGTTCTTTTAATATGCACGAATAAAGGTTTTCAAAAATTAAAAAAAAAAAAAACCCGGATTGGCGGATCCTGTCGAGAAGATAAGTGGACATTGACCGTCAAGCGCTTCAAATAGACACCAATGGAAATTTGTTGGAAGTGCAGTCATCGGATTAACATACATCAAACTCTTTCTATCTAGAGTACGGGCAAACCTGCATCGCCGCTTCACAAGCAGCGTGAAGCAGTTCTGTTATAGGCACAAAGTTTGCCCAACGTGCACAAGTGGTAACCAGACACCGCTGGATGGTGTTTGGCAGTGTTTAGTGTACGAGTGGTACTCACAAGTTAGGCAGTGTGTGCACTATTCAATCTGAATAGCAAAGGTGGCAGCCTCCAGTGTCTGGGAAGTATGGAGGCTGTGGACGGTCCATATGCATTTGAACCCCCCCCCCACTTGCCCCTCTCCCCACATTACAACACTTGGACTTCGTCTGACCGACCTTCTCGTCAATACTCAGTAGTTTTGTCTTCCCTCCCTTCTTTTCCTCTAGCTTATTTTCTTACCCCTCTTTCTTCTAGATTAGGATTGTTATTGGTGCATGTATCGCAATCAACATATATATCTCAATACGGGTCCATGCTGGCCTTGCATGTCACTGTACTCGCAGTTATTTTTTAGTACTTGTTTTATACCAAAAATAAAAATTGCTACAAACATCAACACACTCCTCAGCAAAGCCTGCTGGCCTTCAGCTTGTTTGAGTGCACACGCTACCAGACTCTACGAAGTGTGTCATCAGTGAACATGTAGTGCAAGCAGCCTGACTTTGTTTTTTGCACATGTGCCATGCCCAACCATATGTACTAAACATGGACTATTGTCACATGCTTCGGGATTACAACAGTAGTGCAGAGCAGCACTACCATACACATGCACTAAAAATGTGTAAGCAGCTAACAAAAGTGTGTTACCTGATTTATTAAGACATAGCAAACATAAACATTATCAGAAAGTCTGGATTGAATGTGCTATTGCTTGTAGCATCTAGAGCGAGTCATTTGAGAGTGAGCCCGAAGGAGAGAACAGAGAAGGCTACAGTTGTAAAGTAGTCCCTCATACAGTTCAATTCATACAGACGGTGGAGGTGGAAGGATACACTCAAACAGCCAACAGCACTAGGTAACAGGGATACACTCCACTGGGCTGAGCCCAGACATGACAGTCTCCAGCCAACAGCTGTAAGTAGTTAGTCAAGTAAGCTAAATGTTTGAGAGAGGCAGGCCCAAACAAAACCAAACTCCATGTATATTGCTAGAGCAATGCTGGACAGTTCTGCTGTTTAAAACCCAGCACAGTTCTAAAACAGTTCTGAAAAAGCTAAGAAGTCTGGTATTTTTGCTTTACCAATGCTGGTTACTATTATTTCTAACTGCTGCTCACACATTTAGAGGTGCCTCTGCCCACTCTTGCAATAACTTTCCCCACTTGTGCTGTGACGATCTCGTGGTGCTTGCGCTGTGTTGTTGCGGCCATTTTCTTTGTTTGTTATTGTGCCTGCCAGCCCGCCCTCCTCCCCGATCACACCTCCCTGCGGCCCCTCCCTTCCACGGATACCATAGAACGGACCCTCCTGATCGTCCGCTGTGACCAACCTGACCTCGCTCAGCATCGGTCGCTCCCCCAGGCTCCCTGAAATCTGGGTATCGTAGCGCTTTGTATTTCTTCTGGGTATCGTAGCGCTTTGTATTTCTTTGCCACCAGCTGTGTTTAGGTTGTGCTCTGCACTCCGGTAGCGCTAATCAGCTGTAAGCTCCGCCCACATCGCTCGAGTGACTCGCTATTTTGCCTGCTGCGTTTTTTAAGTGTTACTATTATTTCTAACTGCTGCTCACACATTTAGAGGTGCCTCTGCCCACTCTTGCAATAACTTTCCCCACTTGTGCTGTGACGATCTCGTGGTGCTTGCGCTGTGTTGTTGCGGCCATTTTCTTTGTTATTGTGCCTGCCAGCCCGCCCCCCTCCCCGATCACACCTCCCTGCGGCCCCTCCCTCGCTCCGCCCCCTCCTGTGTCCATTTATGACTGATGACCCAACGTGCAGCGTCCACGCGCTGCGGCCGCGCAGAAGGTGCCCCAAAGGTAAGCCCGTCTACGCCCGTCCGCGCCTGGACCGCGCCCAGCGCCAGACCCCCTGGCCCTCGTACCACCCTCCCCACCCGCACTACATACGACGCCTCCACTCTCTTAGCCCTAAACCCCGGCCAACTCCCTAACTGCGCCCAAGCCGCTCCTGGACACACCCATGGACCCTTCACATGCAACTCCTGCAAGTTTGACGGCACCAAGACCAACTCCCCATCCACTAACTCCAAACAAAGATCCGACACCAACCACCTAAAATGCATCCTGCTCAACACCCGCTCGGTCCACAGACACGCCATCGACCTTTGGAATCTACTCGACACCATCTCTCCGGACGTCGCCTTCCTAACAGAAACATGGATGAACGCCTCCTCAGCCCCAGACATCACCATTGCCATACCGGAAGGATACAAGATCATCCGAAAAGACCGCACCCACCACACAGGAGGAGGCATCGCCATCGCCCATAAGAATTCCATCCGCATCTCAACCAGCTCAGACGTCAACCTCGCGAGCGCCGAACACCTTCACTTCCAGATCCACACCGACCCCAAGACCACACTCAGAGGCACTCTCCTCTACAGGCCACCAGGACCCCGTGCACAATTCAGTGAAGACATCACTGACTTTATCACCCCACATGCCCTCCCCTCCGAGGAATACATTCTATTGGGAGACCTCAATTTCCACCTGGAAAAGAGCAACGACTGCAACGCCACCACCCTTCTGGACAATCTCGCCAACCTCGGACTCAGCCAACTTGTTAACACCCCCACTCACTACGCAGGTCACACACTCGACCCTATCTTCACCTCCAGCAAACACATCTCCTTCAGCCACACCACAGTTCTCCACTGGACGGACCACAGCTGCGTTCACTTTGTCTACAAAAAGACCACAACCCACAACCATCCTCAACCTACTCTGCGAAGAAACTGGAATAAAATCACCATCAACCAGATCTCCTCATCGCTTCTTCAAAACCCCCCTGCCCACTCTTCGAACCCCAACCAAGCAGCCATTAACCTCACTCAATGGCTTACCAACAGCGCCGACAACCTAGCACCTCTGAAAAAACGTCAAATCAAACAAGGCAGCAAAAACGCCCCCTGGTTCAACGATGACCTTAAGAAATCCAAGAAACTCTGTCGCTCCCTTGAGAAGACCTGGAAAAAAAAGCCAAACACCAGCACCAGAGACGCTTTCAAAAACGCCACCCGCATACACCACCAACTGATCCGGACTGCCAAGAAAGCCGCTTTCAAAGACCGACTAGACAACAACGCCCACAACAGCAAGGAATTATTCAACATCGTCAAAGAGTTTACTAACCCCACTGCCAACTCCAATGACATCACTCCCTCCCAAACCCTCTGCGACTCCCTAGCCTCATTCTTCCACGACAAAATCGCTGACATCCACAACAGCTTCGACAACCAACCCGGAGACCAACCCACCCAACCTTCTGCCGCACCCTCACCCCCCTCGAACTTCCTTAATGACTGGAACCAATCTCCACTGAGGACACCATCCGCCTGATGAACTCCATCCACTCAGGATCCCCCACAGACCCTTGCCCTCACCACATCTTCAACAAAGCAGACTCCATCATAGCTCCACACCTCCGAGACGTCATCAACTGCTCCCTCAACTCCGCCACCTTCCCGGAAAGCTGGAAACACGCCGAACTCAGCGCCCTTCTGAAAAAACCCACAGCTGACCCCACCAAACTCAAAAACTACCGCCCCATCTCGCTTCTTCCATTCCCGGCCAACGTCATCGAGAAAGCTGTCAACAACCAGCTCGCCGCCTTCCTCGAAACCAACAAATCCCTCGACTCTTCACAATCCGGCTTCCGAGCCAAACACAGCACTGAGACTGCACTCATCGCAGCAACAGACGACATTCGAACTCTACTGGACAATGGAGACACAGTTGCCCTCATCCTCCTCGACCTCTCCGCAGCCTTCGACACAGTCTGTCATAGCACCCTGTTACAACGCCTCAGAAACGTCGGGACCCAAGGAAAAGCACTGGAATGGATCACCTCGTTCCTTGCCGGAAGAACTCAGAGAGTCCGCCTTCCACCATTCAAGTCAGAAGCCACTGAAGTCATTTGTGGCGTACCACAAGGATCTTCACTCAGCCCCACCCTCTTCAACGTATACATGAGCGGCCATCGCACGCCAACACAACCTCAACATCATCTCCTACGCTGATGACACTCAACTGATCCTCTCACTCACCAAAGACCCTAACACCGCCAAAACCAACCTACATGAAGGAATGAAAGAAGTAGCCGAGTGGATGAAACACAGCCGTCTGAAACTGAAATCAGACAAAACAGAAGTCCTTATCTTAGGTACCTCCCCCTCCGCCTGGGATGACTCTTGGTGGCCAGAGGCCCTTGGAAAAGCACCCATCCCGACGGACCACACTCGGAACCTGGGCGTCATCCTGGCTCACTCTCGATGACCAGACAAGTCAACGCCGTTTCATCATCCTGTTTCAACATTCTTCGCATGCTCAAAAAAACATTTCGCTGGATCCCCACCGAAACTAGGAAAACGGTCACCCACGCACTGGTTACAAGCCGCCTGGACTACGGAAACACCCTATACGCCGGAACCACCGCCAAACTCCAGAAAAAACTCCAACGCATCCAGAACGCAACAGCCAGACTCATACTAGACATCCCGCGTAAAGACCACATTTCCGGTCACCTGAAAACCTCCACTGGCTCCCCGTCAATAAGAGGATAACATTCCGCCTCCTAACCCACGCACACAAAGCACTTTACGAACTTGGACCCGAATGCCTCAACACACGACTTTCCTTCTACACCCCCTCCCGCCAGCTACGCTCTTCCAACCAAGCCCTTGCTGCTGTACCTTGCATCAACAAAACTACCATGGGAGGAAGATCCTTCTCCTACCTAGCGGCTAAAACCTGGAACTCACTTCCCACTCACCTTCGCCACACTCAAAACCACCTAGCATTCAGAAAGCAACTTAAAACATGGATATTCGACAAGTAATCCCGCACCCTTCTTCAAGCGCCTTGAGACCCTCTGGGTATGTAGCGCGCTATATAAATTATTTGACTTGACTTGACTTGGTTTACATTGCTTTGGTAAAACGCCATTGTTGAAAGATGTGCCCAGCCACTCGTCATTATGTAAAAATTAAATTACCTTAATGCAAAAATATATTTTATGGGCACAAAAAAAAAAAAAAAACTCCGCCATTGAAGCCTCAAGCTTAAAATGGAACTACTTTGTGTGCGCATGCGCACCTTGTGAGGGTGGACTGCTGAAACTCCCAGTGAACATATCCAGTCTCGATCTGCTCGATCCACCGCCCCCTGCTGTAGTGAGCAGTGAATGACAACAGCAGACCAATGGAGAGGGAGGGCTGACTGAAGACCCTTGTAAGTATGGTATATACAATTTTAGTAAAAATTAAATAAGTCTTGGCTACTGCCACGCCTAAAATCACCCATTCATTGGGGGAAAGTCTCAGATCATGTAAAGACAGCTTGTCAGGCAGAAGGTTTAAAAAACTGCAAGTTATTGATGCATCTTTAAAACGGCATAGGAATAATTCAGCTAAACAGACATTAAGGTGACAAAAAAAAGCAAAATGTGTGCATCAGACACATGGGCGCAAAAGAGAGGAAGAAAAGGCAATCTGTGCAGAGGCAAAAGGGAAACAGACTGGGTGGGCGTCAGCTCCCGAGACAGAAAGGGGGAGGGAGACACAGGGGCATCAGAAAGAGGACTAACACTAAAGCACTGGGCATGCACACATCACAGGAGGCAGGAGGAGAAAGGAGACTCGGGGCTAGTTCATCAGAGACCAGAGGAGAAACGGAGCTGCGCGTCAGAAAGGCGAAGAGAGAGGCCTTCGCCTGCAAAAAAACATTAATTGGAGAACAAAACACACGCACACGGCAGGTTAACGAGGCAGAGAGAAGAAAAAAAAAGCACATGATGAAAATGAAAAAAATTCACTCACATAACCTACGTCATTGTTTAAAGATTTTGCAGATTGCGCTAAATCACCCGAGTAAAGCTGCGCACGAGGGCGCACCTCGGGTTAAAGATTCACTAGAGATACTGGTTGAAGAAGCAAACAGATTCCTTCAACCGGCACACCTGTTTCACAGGGTGAGTTGTGCTCAAACCGGTGCTATGCATAACAGGATGAGGGAAGAAAGGATGCATCGTTCAAAAATGCAGAAACACAGGGGCCACACATTAGTAGGCATGTCAGAGTTTATGAGGGGCTCGGGTCATGCATTTCATGCAGGGCCCCACATAGCACAAACACCTTTGCAAGTTAAAACATACATGTATATACTCTGCTTTTATAATGCACAGCAGCGCCAGCATCTGGCGCCATCTGGTGGTGTGACACGCTAGCTACCTCATCATTAATTAATAGGGCAAACCTGCTTCACAACCAAGAGCGTGCCACCCTCCTCCCAGGCTGCCGAGCGCATCAGAGACAGGAAGAGTGAGAAGACACAGGACTTGAGCCTCAGAGACAAGAGGAGAAGAAGACACAGGACCTCAGCATCAGAGACAAGAGGAGTATGAAGACACAGGACCTGAGCATCAGAGACAAGAGGAGTAAGAAGGCACACGGGACCTGAGCATCAGAGAGAAGAGGAGTATGACGACACAGGACCTGAGCCTCAGAGACAAGAGGAGTGAGAAGGAACAGTACCAGAGCATCAGAAACAAGAGGAGTAAGAAGACACAGTACCAGGGCATCAGAGACAAGAGGAGTAAGAAGACACAGTACCAGGGCATCAGAGACAAGAAGAGTAAGAAGACACAGTACCCTAGACACTGCACCCGAGCATCAGAGACAAGAGGAGTAAGAAGGCACAGTACCAGAGCATCAGAGACAAGAGGAGTAAGAAGACACAGGACCCGAGCATCAAAGACAAGAGGAGTAAGAAGACACAGGACCAGAGCATCAGAGACAAGAGGAGGAAGAGGTCACAGGACCCAAGACACAGTACCATCAGACACAAGAAGAGTAAGAAGACACAGTACCCTAGACACCGGACCTGAGCATCAGAGACAAGAGGAGTAAGAAGACATACGACCTGAGCATCAGAGACAAGAGGAGTAAGAAGGCACACAGGACCTGAGCATCAGAGACAAGAGGAGTAAGAAGGCACAGGACCAGAGCATCAGAGACAAGAGGAGTATGAAGACACAGGACCTGAGCATCAGAGACAAGAGGAGTAAGAAGGCACAGGACCTCAACATCAGAGACAAGAGGAGTAAGAAGGCACAGTACCAGAGCATCAGAGACAAGAGGAGTAAGACGGCACAGTACCAGAGCATCAGAGACAAGAGGAGTATGAAGACACAGGACCTCAGCATCAGAGACAAGAGGAGTAAGAAGGCACAGTACCTCAGCATCAGAGACAAGAGGAGTATGAAGACACAGGACCTGAGCATCAGACACAATAGGAGTAAGAAGGCACAGTACCAGTGCATCAGAGAAAAGAGGAGTAAGAAGGTGCACAGGACCGGAGCATCAGAGACAAGAGGAGTAAGAAGGCACAGTACCAGAGCATCAGAGACAAGAGGAGTATGAAGACACAGGACCTGAGCCTCAGAGACAATAGGAGTAAGAAGGCACAGGACCCAAGACACAGGAACTGAGCCTCAGAGACAAGAGGAGTAAGAAGGCACAGGACCCAAGACACAGGAACTGAGCCTCAGAGACAAGAGGAGGAAGAGGTCACAGGACCCAAGACACAGTACCATCACAGACAAGAAGAGTAAGAAGACACAGGACCCAAGACACAGGACCTGAGCCTCAGAGACAAGAGGAGGAAGAGGTCACAGGACCCAAGACACAGTACCATCAGACACAAGAAGAGTAAGAAGACACAGTACCCTAGACACAGGACCTGAGCATCCGAGACAAGAGGAGTAAGAAGGCATATTACCAGAGCATCAGAGACAATAGGAGTAAGAAGGCACAGTACCAGAGCATCAGAGACAAGAGGAGTAAGAAGGCACAGTACCAGAGCATCAGAGACAAGAGGAGTATGAAGACACAGGACCTCAGCATCAGAGACAAGAGGAGTAAGAAGGCACAGTACCAGAGCATCAGAGACAAGAGGAGTATGAAGACACAGGACCTGAGCATCAGAGACAATAGGAGTAAGAAGGGACAGTACCAGAGCATCAGAGACAAGAGGAGTAAGAAGACACAGTACCAGGGCATCAGAGACAAGAGGAGTAAGAAGACACAGTACCCTAGACACTGCACCCGAGCATCAGAGACAAGAGGAGTAAGAAGGCACAGTACCAGAGCATCAGAGACAAGAGGAGTAAGAAGACACAGGACCAGAGCATCAGAGACAAGAGGAGGAAGAGGTCACAGGACCCAAGACACAGTACCATCAGACACAAGAAGAGTAAGAAGACACAGTACCCTAGACACAGGACCTGAGCATCAGAGACAAGAGGAGTAAGAAGGCACAGGACCTCAACATCAGAGACAAGAGGAGTAAGATGGCACAGTACCAGAGCATCAGAGACAAGAGGAGTAAGACGGCACAGTACCAGAGCATCAGAGACAAGAGGAGTATGAAGACACAGGACCTCAGCATCAGAGACAAGAGGAGTAAGAAGGCACAGTACCAGAGCATCAGAGACAAGAGGAGTATGAAGACACAGGACCTGAGCCTCAGAGACAATAGGAGTAAGAAGGCACAGGACCCAAGACACAGGAACTGAGCCTCAGAGACAAGAGGAGTAAGAAGGCACAGGACCCAAGACACAGGAACTGAGCCTCAGAGACAAGAGGAGGAAGAGGTCACAGGACCCAAGACACAGTACCTTCACAGACAAGAAGAGTAAGAAGACACAGGACCCAAGACACAGGACCTGAGCATCAGAGACAAGAGGAGTAAGAAGGCACAGTACCAGAGCATCAGAGACAAGAGGAGTAAGAAGGCACAGTACCAGAGCATCAGAGACAAGAGGAGTATGAAGACACAGGACCTCAACATCAGAGACAAGAGGAGTAAGAAGGCACAGTACCAGAGCATCAGAGACAAGAGGAGTATGAAGACACAGGACCTGAGCATCAGAGACAATGGGAGTAAGAAGGCACAGTACCAGAGCATCAGAGACAAGAGGAGTAAGAAGGCACAGTACCAGAGCATCAGACACAAGAGGAGTAAGAAGGCACAGTACCAGAGCATCAGACACAAGAGGAGTAAGAAGGCACAGTACCTGAGCATCAGAGACAAGAGGAGTAAGAAGGCACAGTACCAGAGCATCAGAGACAAGAGGAGTAAGAAGGCACAGTACCAGAGCATCAGAGACAAGAGGAGTATGAAGACACAGGACCTCAACATCAGAGACAAGAGGAGTAAGAAGGCACAGTACCAGAGCATCAGAGACAAGAGGAGTATGAAGACACAGGACCTGGGCATCAGAGACAATAGGAGTAAACAGGCACCGTACCAGAGCATCAGAGACAAGAGGAGTAAGAAGGTGCACAGGACCTGAGCATCAGAGACCAGAGGAGTATGAAGACACAGGACCTGAGCATCAGAGACAATAAGAGTAAGAAGGCACAGTACCAGAGCATCAGAGACAAGAGGAGTATGAAGACACAGGACCTGAGCCTCAGAGACAAGAGGAGGAAGAGGTCACAGGACCCAAGACACAGTACCATCAGACACAAGAAGAGTAAGAAGACAGTACCCTAGACACAGGACCTGAGCATCCGAGACAAGAGGAGTAAGAAGGCACATTACCAGAGCATCAGAGACAATAGGAGTAAGAAGGCACAGTACCAGAGCATCAGAGACAAGAGGAGTAAGAAGGCACAGTACCAGAGCATCAGAGACAAGAGGAGTATGAAGACACAGGACCTCAGCATCAGAGACAAGAGGAGTAAGAAGGCACAGTACCAGAGCATCAGAGACAAGAGGAGTATGAAGACACAGGACCTGAGCATCAGAGACAATAGGAGTAAGAAGGGACAGTACCAGAGCATCAGAGACAAGAGGAGTAAGAAGACACAGTACCAGGGCATCAGAGACAAGAGGAGTAAGAAGACACAGTACCAGGGCATCAGAGACAAGAGGAGTAAGAAGACACAGTACCAGGGCATCAGAGACAAGAAGAGTAAGAAGACACAGTACCCTAGACACTGCACCCGAGCATCAGAGACAAGAGGAGTAAGAAGGCACAGTACCAGAGCATCAGAGACAAGAGGAGTAAGAAGACACAGGACCAGAGCATCAGAGACAAGAGGAGGAAGAGGTCACAGGACCCAAGACACAGTACCATCAGACACAAGAAGAGTAAGAAGACACAGTACCCTAGACACAGGACCTGAACATCAGAGACAAGAGGAGTAAGAAGGCACAGGACCTCAACATCAGAGACAAGAGGAGTAGGATGGCACAGTACCAGAGCATCAGAGACAAGAGGAGTAAGACGGCACAGTACCAGAGCATCAGAGACAAGAGGAGTATGAAGACACAGGACCTCAGCATCAGAGACAAGAGGAGTAAGAAGGCACAGTACCAGAGCATCAGAGACAAGAGGAGTATGAAGACACAGGACCTGAGCATCAGACACAATAGGAGTAAGAAGGCACAGTACCAGAGCATCAGAGAAAAGAGGAGTAAGAAGGTGCACAGGACCTGAGCATCAGAGACAAGAGGAGTATGAAGACACAGGACCTGAGCCTCAGAGACAAGAAGAGTAAGAAGGCACAGTACCAGAGCATCAGAGACAAGAGGAGTATGAAGACACAGGACCTGAGCATCAGAGACAATAGGAGTAAGAAGGCACAGTACCAGAGCATCAGAGACAAGAGGAGTATGAAGACACAGGACCTGAGCCTCAGAGACAATAGGAGTAAGAAGGCACAGGACCCAAGACACAGGAACTGAGCCTCAGAGACAAGAGGAGTAAGAAGGCACAGGATCCAAGACACAGGAACTGAGCCTCAGAGACAAGAGGAGGAAGAGGTCACAGGACCCAAGACACAGTACCATCACAGACAAGAAGAGTAAGAAGACACAGGACCTGAGCATCAGAGACAAGAGGAGTAAGAAGGCACAGTACCAGAGCATCAGAGACAAGAGGAGTAAGAAGGCACAGTACCAGAGCATCAGAGACAAGAGGAGTATGAAGACACAGGACCTCAACATCAGAGACAAGAGGAGTAAGAAGGCACAGTACCAGAGCATCAGAGACAAGAGGAGTATGAAGACACAGGACCCGAGCATCAGAGACAATAGGAGTAAGAAGGCACAGTACCAGAGCATCAGAGACAAGAGGAGTAAGAAGGTGCACAGGACCTGAGCATCAGAGACAAGAGGAGTATGAAGACACAGGACCTGTGCCTCAGAGACAAGAGGAGTAAGAAGGCACAGTACCAGAGCATCAGAGACCAGAGGAGTATGAAGACACAGGACCTGAGCATCAGAGACAATAAGAGTAAGAAGGCACAGTACCAGAGCATCAGAGACAAGAGGAGTATGAAGACACAGGACCTGAGCCTCAGAGACAAGAGGAGGAAGAGGTCACAGGACCCAAGACACAGTACCATCAGACACAAGAAGATTAAGAAGACACAGTACCCTAGACACAGGACCTGAGCATCCGAGACAAGAGGAGTAAGAAGGCACAGTACCAGAGCATCAGAGACAATAGGAGTAAGAAGGCACAGTACCAGAGCATCAGACACAAGAGGAGTAAGAAGGCACAGTGCCAGAGCATCAGAGACAAGAGGAGTATGAAGACACAGGACCTCAGCATCAGAGACAAGAGGAGTAAGAAGGCACAGTACCAGAGCATCAGAGACAAGAGGAGTATGAAGACACAGGACCTGAGCATCAGAGACAATAGGAGTAAGAAGGGACAGTACCAGAGCATCAGAGACAAGAGGAGTATGAAGACACAGGACCTGAGCCTCAGAGACAAGAGGAGGAAGAGGACACAGGACCTGAGCATCAGAGACAAGAGGAGTAAGAAGGCACAGGACCCTAGACACAGGAACTGAGCCTCAGAGACAAGAGGAGGAAGAGGTCACAGGACCCAAGACACAGTACCATCACAGACAAGAAGAGTAAGAAGACACAGGACCCAAGACACAGTACCATCACAGACAAGAAGAGTAAGAAGACACAGTACCCTAGACACAGGACCTGAGCCTCAGAGACAAGAGGAGTAAGAAGACACAGTACCAGAGCATCAGAGACAAGAGGAGTAAGAAGACACAGGACCTGAGCATCAGAGACAAGAGGAGTAAGAAGGCACAGTACCAGAGCATCAGAGACAAGAGGAGTAAGAAGGCACAGTACCAGAGCATCAGAGACAAGAGGAGTAAGAAGACACAGGAGCTGAGCCTCAGAGACAAGAGGAGGAAGAAGACACAGGACCTGAGCATCAGAGACAAGAGGAGTAAGAAGGCACAGTACCAGAGCATCAGAGACAAGAGGAGTATGAAGACACAGGACCTGAGCATCAGAGACAAGAGGAGTAAGAAGGCACAGTACCAGAGCATCAGAGACAAGAGGAGTAAGAAGGTGCACAGGACCTGAGCATCAGAGACAAGAGGAGTAAGAAGAGATACGACCTGAGCATCAGAAACAAGAGGAGTAAGAAGAGATATGACCTGTGCATCAGAGACAAGAGGAGTAAGAAGACATACGACCTGAGCATCAGAGACAAGAGGAGTAAGAAGAGATACGATCTGAGCATCACAGACAAGAGGAGTAAGAAGACAGACGACCGGAGCATCAGAGACAAGAAGAGTTTGAAGACACAGTACCAGAGCATCAGAGACAAGAGAAGTAAGAAGGTGCACAGGACTTGAGCAGAGACAAGAGAAGTAAGAAGACATACAACCTGAGCATTAGAGACAAGAGGACTAAGAAGGCGCACAGGACCTGAGTATCAGAGACAAGAGGAGTAAGAAGACATACGACCTGAGCATCAGAGACAAGAGGAATAAGAAGACGCACAGGACCTGAGCATCAGAGACAAGAGGAGTAAGAAGATATACGACCTGAGCATCAGAGACAAGAGGAGTAAGAAGACATACGACCTGAGCATCAGAGACAAGAGGAGTGAGAAGGTGCACAGGACCTCAGCATCAGAGACAAGAGGAGTAAGAAGACATACGACCGGAGCATCAGAGACAAGAGGAGTAAGAAGACATACGACCGGAGCATCGGAGACAAGAGGAGTAAGAAGACATACGACCGGAGCATCAGAGACAAGAAGAGTATGAAGACACAGTACCAGAGCATCAGAGACAAGATGAGTAAGAAGACACAGGACCTGCGCATCAGAGACAAGAGGAGTAAGAAGACACAGGACCTGAGCATCAGAGACAAGAGGAGTAAGAAGGCGCACAGTACCTCAGCATCAGAGACAAGAGGAGTAAGAAGACACAGGACCAGAGCATCAGAGACAAGAATAGTAAGAAGACACATGACCTGAGCATCAGAGACAGGGGGGAGTAAGAAGGCGCACAGGACCTCAGCATCTGAGACAAGAGGAGTAAGAAGGCGCACAGGACCTCAGCATCAGAGACAAGAGAAGTAAGAAGGTGCACAGGACTTGAGCAGAGACAAGAGAAGTAAGAAGACATACGACCTGAGCATTAGAGACAAGAGGACTAAGAAGGCGCACAGGACCTGAGTATCAGAGACAAGAGGAGTAAGAAGACATACGACCTGAGCATCAGAGACAAGATGAGTAAGAAGACACAGGACCTCAGCATCAGAGACAAGAGGAGTAAGAAGGCGCACAGGACCTCAGCATCAGAGACAAGAGGAGTAAGAAGGCGCCCAGTACCTCAGCATCAGAGACAAGAGGAATAAGAAGACACAGAACCTGAGCATCAGAGACAAGAGGAGTAAGAAGGCACACAGGACCTGAGCATCAGAGACAAGAGGAGTAAGAAGGCACAGTACCAGAGCATCAGAGAAAAGGAGTAAGAAGAAACAGGACCAAAGACAGTAGACCTGAGCATCAGAGACAAGAATAGTAAGAAGACGCAGGACCTGAGCATCAGAGACAAGAGGATTAAGAAGAAACAGAACCCAAGTCAGTAGACCTGAGTATCAGAGAAAAGAGGAGTATGAAGACACAGGACCTGAGCATCAGAGACAAGAGGAGTATGAAGACACAGGACCTGAGCATCAGAGACAAGAGGAGCAAGAAGAGACAGGACCAGAGCATCAGAGACAAGAGGAGTATGAAGACACAGGACCTGAGCATCAGAGACAAGATGAGTAAGAAGACACAGGACCTGAGCATCAGAGACAAGATGAGTAAGAAGACACAGGACCTGAGCATCAGAGACAAGAGGAGTATGAAGACACAGGACCTGAGCATCAGAGACAAGATGAGTAAGAAGACACGGGACCTGAGCATCAGAGACAAGAGGAGTAAGAAGAAACAGGACCCAAGACAGTAGACCTGAGTATCAGAGAGAAGAGGAGTAAGAAGACACAGGACCTGAGCATCAGAGACAAGAGGAGTATGAAGACACAGGACCTGAGCATCAGAGACAAGATGAGTAAGAAGACACGGGACCTGAGCATCAGAGACAAGAGGAGTAAGAAGAAACAGGACCCAAGACAGTAGACCTGAGTATCAGAGAGAAGAGGAGTAAGAAGACACAGGACCTGAGCATCAGAGACAGGGGGAGTAAGAATACACAGGACCGGAGCATCAGAGACAGGGGGAGTAAGAAGACACAGGACCGGAGCATCGACACATTAGGAGAGATGCAGGTTTCAGCATCAAAGACAAGAGGAGAAAGAATACTGGGACTTTGCATCCAAGAAAGAAGACCCAACCTGAACTCCGAGACAGGAGGCAACAGACCCAGGCCTTTAAGCATCAGAGGCCGGACCTGGGCCTCGGTGACAGAAGGCAGACACAGCATCAGAAGCAGGAGGCAGACACAGACTTGTAAGCATCAGAGGCAGCACAGAGGGACATGCAATAGATGAAGTGTACTGTACATGGAGAGGGAGGGGTCAGGCCTTGGGGTAGCAGTGGATAGAGGGTACAATACAAGGAGGGGTGGTCCTCTGTGTAGCAGAGAGAGGTGTAGGCAATGGATAGAGAGTACAATGCATGGAGGGGCGCCCTGTGGGACGCAGAGAGGGGGGGGGGGAGGGCTGCCCATGCACACAGAGAGGGGGGGGCTGTCCAAGCACACAGAGAGGGGGGGGCTGTCCATGCACACAGAGAGGGGGGGCTGTCCATGCACACAGAGAGGGGGGGCTGTCCATGCACACAGAGAGGGGGGGCTGTCCATGCACACAGAGAGGGGGGGGCTGTCCATGCACACAGAGAGGGGGGGGGCTGTCCATGCACACAGAGAGGGGGGGGCTGTCCATGCACACAGAGAGGGGGGGGCTGTCCATGCACACAGAGAGGGGGGGGCTGTCCATGCACACAGAGAGGGGGGGGCTGTCCATGCACACAGAGAGAGGAGCTGTCCATGCACACAGAGAGAGGAGCTGTCCATGCACACAGAGAGAGGGGCTGTCCATGCACACAGAGAGAGGGGCTGTCAATGCACACAGAGAGAGGAGCTGTCCATGGAGCTGTCCATGCACACAGAGAGAGGGGCTGTCAATGCACACAGAGAGGAGCTGTCCATGCACACAGAGAGAGGGGCTGTCAATGCACACTGAGAGAGGGCCTCTCCATGCACACAGAGAGAGGAGCTGTCCGTGCACACAGAGAGAGGAGCTGTCCGTGCACACAGAGAGAGGAGATGTCCGTGCACACAGAGAGAGGAGATGTCCGTGCACACAGAGAGAGGAGCTGTCCATGCACACAGAGAGAGGAGCTGTCCATGCACACAGAGAGAGGAGCTGTCCATGCACACAGAGAGAGGGGCTGTCCATGCACACAGAGAGAGGGGCTGTCCATGCACACAGAGAGAGGGGGGGCTGTCCATGCACACAGAGAGAGGAGCTGTCCATGGAGCTGTCCATGCACACAGAGAGAGGGGCTGTCAATGCACACTGAGAGAGGAGCTGTCCATGGAGCTGTCCATGCACACAGAGAGAGGGGCTGTCAATGCACACTGAGAGAGGAGCTGTCCATGGAGCTGTCAATGCACACTGAGAGAGGGCCTCTCCATGCACACACAGAGAGGAGCTGTCCATGCAGCTGCCCATGCACACAGAGAGAAGGGCTGCCCATGCACACAGAGAGAGGGGCTGCCCATGCACACAGAGAGAGGGGCTGCCCATGCACACAGAGAGAGGGGCTGCCCATGCACACAGTGTGAGGGGCAGCCAATGCACACAGTGTGAGGAGCTGTCCGTGCACACAGAGAGGAGCTGTCCGTGCACACAGAGAGAGGAGCTGTGAGAGGAGCTGTCCGTGCACACAGAGAGAGGAGCTGTCCGTGCACACAGAGAGAGGGGCTGTCCGTGCACACAGAGAGAGGAGATGTCCGTGCACACAGAGAGAGGAGCTGTCCGTGCACACAGAGAGAGGAGCTGTCCGTGCACACAGAGAGAGGAGATGTCCATGCACACAGAGAGAGGGGCTGTCCATGCACACAGAGAGAGGGGGGGCTGTTCATGCACACAGAGAGAGGGGGGCTGTTCATGCACACAGAGAGAGGGGGGGCTGTTCATGCACACAGAGAGAGGGCCTCTCCATGCACACAGAGAGAGGGGCTGTCCATGCACACAGAGAGAGGGCCTCTCCATGCACACAGAGAGAGGGGCTGCCCATGCACACAGAGAGAGGGGCAGCCAATGCACACAGAGAGAGGGGCTGTCCATGCACACAGAGAGAGGGCCTCTCCATGCACACAGAGAGAGGGGCTGTCCGTGCACAGGGTCCCCTCGGTCTCACCTGGGCTCCGGCAGCACGATCTTCTTGCTGGCCCTGGCCGCCGGGGTGCTCTTGCTCTTCTCCATGGCCATCAGGTAGCTGACATCTGCTAGCACTGCCTCCAGGTCGGCCATCTTGGCTGTCTGCTCTCCTCTCCTCCTCACTCACAGCCGTCACCCCCCTGGGTCTCCCCAGAGCCCCCTCCTGGGTGCTGCTGCTCAGGGCCCGAGGCTCATCCGGGGCAGGGCTCCCCCGCAGGGGTGGGCTGGGGGTCCTGCCTGCCCCCCTGGGGCAGCTGCACAGGTGTTCAGCAGGGGTTAGCTCCCTCCAGGGGTGGGGGTCTCTGCACAGTCCTGGGGAGGGGGGGCCTTCGGATCTACTGAGGCCCCCTCAGGCCCCGTGTGCTGCTGCTCAGGTGCACTCTCTTAGGCCCTTGTCTGCTGGTGGTGCTGCTCAGAGCCAGGTGCACACGTTGATGGGGGTCTCTGCTCAGACTGGGAGGCCCCTTTGGTCCCTTGCACTGGAGCACCCTGGGGTCACTCCCTCCTGGGTGGGGGTCCTGCTGAGTCCTGGGTGTTCCTCTGACCCCTTGAGTGCTGGTGCACACTGGGGGATCCGGATCAGCCTGGGCGCCCCCTCAGGCCTCGTGTCTGCTAGTGGTGCTGCTCAGAGCCTGGTGCACAGTTGGGGGGGTCCCCCTCAGGCCCCTACTCTGCTGGCGGTGATAGGTTCAGTCCCGAGTGTCCCTCAGGGTCCTTGTCTGCTGGTGGAGCTGCTCAGAGCCTGGTGCACACTGGTGGGGGTCGTGCTCAGTCCCGAGTGTCACTCAGGGTCCTCGTCTGCTGGTGCTGCTGCTCAGGTGCACACTGGGGGTCAGCCCCGTGTAGAGTGGGGGCCCTGCTCAGTCCCGGGTGTCACTCGGGGTCCTTGTCTGCTAGTGGTACTGCTCAGAGCCTGGTGCACACTGGTGGGGGTCGTGCTCAGTCCCGAGGGTCCCTCGGGGTCCTCGTCTGCTGGTGCTACTGCTCAGGTGCACCCTGGGGGTCAGCCCCCTGTAGAGTGGGGGACCTGCTCCGTCCCGGGTGTCCCTCGGGCCCCTGCTCTGCTGGCGGTGATGGTCAGGTGCACACTGGGGTTCAGTCCCAAGGCCCCTGGTCTGCTAGTGCTGCTGCTCAGAGCCAGGTGCACTCTGGGGAGTCGGCCCCCTCCCGGGCGTGGGGGGGATCCTGCTCAGGGCCCCCAGGGCAGGACGCAGGGGCTGCAGCCAGGGCGGGGGCTCCCTGGGGGTGAAGATGGCTCCAGCCTGCAGGAAGCCAGCCTGCCTCCCTCTTCCTCTTTGCAGCTCGCTCTGTGTGAGGAAGAGGAGGGTGGGGAGGAGGGCTCTCAGTCCCAGGGACAGGCGGAGGCTCCCTCTTAAAGGGGCCGCGCAGCCTCCCGGCCGGGCCAGGGCCCCCCCTGCTGGCAGCGGGCAGAGGAGGGGGCGGGGCTCAGACCGATGAGGGGGGGCAGAGATAGAGGCGCTACAATGACACCCGGCACTTACTGGGAGGGAAAATGGGGAGGGGCATGATCTGCGGGGGGCGGGTGGGGGCAAACAGAGGGAAGGGCGGCAGCAGCAACAACAGAGAAGAGAGAAAGGGACACAAAAATACTGAGCACAGAAACTGGGGAGAAAAGATGGAGGGGGGAGGGGGCGAAAACAAAGAGGGGGGAGGCCAGGGGATCCGGTGGGGGGGGGGGGGGATAAAGGTGAGAGCGGGACACAATGACAAGGGGGCGTACTCACAAACTGTGTAAAAACGAATACAATAAAATAATAAAAAATATAAAAGACGGCAAAATCGTGAGGTGCAAAAGGGAGAGATGGGGCAAATTAGAGGGGAAACTCAGAGACAGCGGGGGGAGGGGGGCAGCTGGAGAACAAAAGAGATAACAGAAGGAGGCAGAGGGGAGTCAGCAAGGGGGCGGCGAGGCAGGGTCTCAAGTCAAAAGATGGGTCCGAGTCACATACGGGGGGGGGGGGGGGCATGGGGAGGTCAGAATACGAAACAATTACCGTCCAGTAATTATTGTTCTCGTTGCGTAGCACTCTTGTAGCGCTCAGTGTGTAATTATTCTGGCATCAGGGCGCCTTCGTGCTGGGAGGTCTGTCTTGCGACATATTGCTGTAAGGTGGCGTCACGCATCATCAAACATGTCCTTATCTCACATTCCCCCAAGGGTTTTTTCAAACACTGCATTCTAGGCGCAATGGGCCAGTCATAGCGCTTACATTTTGACAGATTTCAAAGAGCACTTGAGGGGGTTTAGTACTAAACACATTGGCAGTACTGTGAAATGTGGCATTTGGAATGGTCTTGGGGCCTTTGATGGCGCACAGTCGTGTTCCCCTGCCCTGGGTGCCCGGATGCGTGGACCCGACATCCGGGCGTTTGATGTTGCCCCAGCCTTGCTCTCATCTGCTGTGTGCCTAGACGCCTGGACGTGCATGTCTCCTCACACACGAGACGTCCTGGACTGGAGGGGGCATCGTTGTGACCAGACCCTCTCGTCTCGGTCACTGTGGTGGAGGCAGCCAGGGCACTCGTCAGGAGACCCCTGCAGCTTGCACGGCCCATCGCCCCTGCCACGCTGCCCTGGACAGTAACAACACAACCACTAACCATCGCACTCCGACGAGTGTTTCAATTCGGACCATTCCGGGCCCCTAAAACATTAAGAATTGCTTGGGTGGCAGGTAATAGTTTTTTATTTTTTTAAGTTGTTTTTATTAAATGAACAGGTAGGGCGAAAAAGCATACATTTGCGACATCACGAAACATATACATTGCAGGTATAATCAAGCGAATCTAGTATTCCAGTCACATAATATTAGGACACAATCTGAAGCAACACAACAGTACAGTATCTCATACAAGAACAGTGGCAACCCTCAGTCCGAGGTGATCTCATCCTCGACTAGTCGTGGTGGCTCGCATATATAACCTCTGAACTTATTCCAGGCACCCCATATTTTCTCCCATTTCCCAGGGCATCCTCGGTGGACAAACACCGCTTTTTCCGCCACCATTGCATCATCCATGTCCCTACACCAGTTCCTGAGCGTAGGCAGCACATCGAAGCCCCACAGCTTGGTGGGGGTATATTGCGTTTCGCCACCATCATACCCAACATGGCCCAATCCTGTTGGCGGTGTGTTAAGTCATTAGGCTCCCATACATTCAGTAAACAGCGTCGGGGATCAGGCAAAAGGGAAACTGCCAGAGTCTGAGAAATGGTACGCATTGCCGCCGTCCAGTACATTGCCACACGACCACAGTTCCATATAGTATGGTAGAATGTCCCCTCTTCCCCACACCCACACAGACAATACACATGAGACGCCTTCCCTATCTTGTATAACGTCGTTGTGGTGTGGTACGTGCGGTGTAGTATTATAAGTTCGACTACTTTGAGCCTGGAGGGTTTAGCTGTTTCCCGAGGGGAGGAAAGGGCCTCCTGCCACTCGGAATCGTCAAATGTGCCAACGTCTCGAGACCAGTTCAACTTCAGTTTGGACGTCATGTCAGGAAGGTTGTTAACCAACTTTCGGTATGTGAAGGATGTTGCTTTAGCCGTCATTTGTGATGATACCAGAACATTGAAGGCGTCTGTGTGCTTTGTACCAAAGATGCACCGTATGACGTGTAGGGCCTATTAAGTCCGACGGCGTCCGGCGGCTGTAGAGATTGCCCATCAGTCCTCTAGACTCCAAACACTGTCTGTCTGCAAAGTATACCAGCTCAGTCTGAGGGGTATGAAGCCAGTAATTTATTTGCTTGAGGTGGGCCGCCCAATAGTACAGTTCGATATTTGGGAGTGCTATGCCAACGTCATACCAGTCTTTTACCAATTTGTCTTGTGCAGTGCGAGCTGGTTTTCCATCCCACAATAGGCCGGAGACCGTCGCAGCTATCGCTTCAAAATAAGATGCCTGGACCACAAATGGTGTATTTTCTAGGAGGTACAGGAAGCGTGGGAGTGACATCATTTTATATAGGGCCGCCTTACCTAGGAGTGTGAGGGGGAGAGCCCGCCACACCTTCACGTCGCATTTGAAACGGTCCAGTAGTGGCCTCAGATTCAAAGTATAGAATTCATTTGGGTCCGACGTGACATATATACCCAAATATTTGAACGCCGTAGTAGTAGGTCGTAAGGGGCAGCTCGCGGGAAGCACAGGCGGGAGGCCAGCGAGAACAAAGAGGACAGATTTGGACCAATTAATCCTGTAACCTGACACTCTTCCGAATTTTTCACGTACAGGTAATAGTCATTTTTAATGTAAATTGAATGTATAATTAACTGTTGTTGTGGTCATCTCAAACAGCGCCACCTTGTGGCGAACTGCCTATACGCTGGTGTTGACAAGTGCCAAGCACCGGAAACCACAGGCTCAAATGAAGCACTAAGTAGAGGCATACTGGCTCACTTGTGTAAAGTTGTGCTTCTATGCACTAATCAGATACTAGCTCTAAAGCCCCAAGTGTGTGCTGCGCATGTTTCGGCTTGTGGCCTGCGTGGTACATGATTGGTGTTTGTGAGTGAGCCAGAGGAATGGAGGCCGGTAGGATCCATTTCGGAGGGAGGAAACCTGAAATGGGGAGAGAGGAGGCAAGGTGCCTTTTGAAATTCCGTTAGGCCATTTGCTGAGAGGGGTACAAAAGGGGGTGGTGATGGACGGAGCATCTGAATCAATCAAACACTCACACCCAGTCAAAAGATCTGGGTTTGATCCATCACCGTTCTTTAGCCCACTCTGCCACCCCAGTTCAGACATGGCTATATGCAAATCAGTCTGACCCTGTGCCTCATGGGAACAGTCCAGCCCGAACTGCCAAGCCATGTCTTCCCTGGACCGGAAACAAGCTTCCGAGGACCGGTTTCTGGTATTCCAGCCGTCTTTAGCCCGGCTTGCTTGAATCCAGTGGCAAAGTGAGCAAGGGACTCACGTCTGAGCATACCCTGCCACACTTATGGCAGCCAAAAGCGGTACAAAAGTGGGTGGTGATGGACGTCCATCACCACCCCCTTTTGTACCGCATTTGCTGAGAGGGGTAGCTGATCAGTCTCGCTGAAGGACTGCCCTTAAGTAGATAGTGGGAGTGAAGGGCGGGGCAGCAGTCTCTATGTTCAAGGTGAGGGACCCCTTAGGTTAGGCTGACTTTCGTCTTTATCCTGATCACTATTCGATGTGATTGATGGCAGCTAGGTGTAGAAGGATCGTACCTCTTTGTGACTTTGTTTTGGGTGCTCCAGGCTGGAGACTGAACAGCTGTGAGCAGCATCACTTTACACAAGCTCTGTGTCCGGAGAGCAGCCTGCAGAGGACACTTGAAATGAAGACTAGCCCAACCCGGCTCTGAGAGTGCAGGGACCAGATCCACATCTCTGCCCTGCTTTGACTGTATAAACTGGATTGATATGTCCGGTCTGCTTTGACTATAAAGTGGGACCCAGTGACCCACTCATTCTTCCTGTTCTGAGTTCTCTTAGACCAATGACGAGAGGAAACCTGGGCCGGGGAAGGTGCAGCCGGACCCAATGGGGGCCCAGGTCAAACGCCGCTCGGAAGCAGAAAGCCCCCTCCCCCCCCCCGTCACGGAAAGCCCACAGTGAACAGCTTTGGTCGCCCCGAAGTAGCCGCTGGCCCCCCAAACCAGGGAGCGAGGTGGCAAACGGCTGGGGGGTTGAGAAGGGGCACAGGGCCCAGTACTGACATTCAACCCCCCCAGACGAAGTCAAAATACCACCCACACACGTCAAAGGAAGAGGGCGTCGCACCCGTAGGGTAGCAGAGAGGGTCGGAAGAAACCCAGAAAAGGTACACAAAAGAGAAAATTATTAGAGGTAGACGGAAGGCTCACACAGGGTCCTTGGGATGCCTCATGGCTGGAGCACTGAGGGAGCTAACGACAGCACACAGCCACAGGCAGAGTAGATAAGATGCTCCCACAGGGTCCTTGGGATGCCTCACGGCTGGGGCACTGAGGGAGCCAACGACAGCACACAGCCACAGGCAGAGTAGATAAGATGCTCCCACTGGGTCCTTGGGATGCCTCACGGCTGGGGCACTGAGGGTGCTAAATGATAGCACACAGCCATTTGGCGGAGCTTCGTCATTTGGAAAACCAAGAGAGAAGGGTCACATGTAGCCAAGATAGTACACGGACTACATGTACAAAGGTACTGGGCCACTTACTCTCTAGATGACTCAGCCTCTATGTTTATCCAAGGTGTAAGGACTGGTGGAGTGCAGTGCAAGTGCAGAGTGCAAGTGTGATAAAAATGACTAGAGGGACAAAAAATATGTTTATTGGGGATTGTCCAACTGCCATGTATTAAAAACCGCCTGATAGTTTTGAAAAATGTTTTACTATCATTTGGCTAATAGTGAGGTCAACATGTTTCAGCCGAGAGGGTTACTAACCCGGCTTTCTTCAGGACCTAAAAAGATGTTGTGTGCTACTGCAAATGTATCAATTTTATCAAAACAAACAATAGTAAATTAGTACGAAGAAAATGGATCAGTGGTTGTTCACCACCCTACCAGACATATGTCTCATATGTGTGTGGTTTCCAAAGTTAATTCTTCATCCCTGTGAAAAAAGAAAACATTATCAAGGATAGTGCTACTCACTTTGAGGAAGTGAACTGTACAAAGTGCTCAAAAAACAGGGAGGTTCAATCTATCACATTATCGTGCAATCATTGTACACGACCAGTCCCTTAAGCCATTACGTGCTTTCTTCATTGGAAAAATTGTGGAATTCATTATTTCGTGTATTGCAGAGTGCCATCACCTCATGGGTCACTGCTTCCTCAAATATTGTCACCTGAGATGGAACTTGGTAGGTTAAAGGAGTGAAATTAGATTTAGGACGTAGTCCTGTGTTGTTAATTCCTGCTTCCTGGGTCGTGGTGTCACTTTCTTTATCTTTAAAGAAAAAGTACAATCGTATTTTCCTGAAAAAAACTTCCAGTTCACACCTCAATTTGAAAGGGTCTCCTGTGTGTGTGGGTACGTATCCTAATCCCTTGCTAAGGACCAATTATTCTTTCTCTGACAGAGTGTGGGAACTGAGGTTGACTACTAGCTCAGTCATTCTGCCGTCTGGTTGGTAGGTTGCTGCTGCCCTACTCTGCTCCTTGTGTTGGGGAAGGATGGGTCTGCCTCCCAACGAACAGTTGGTGTTCCTCTTCTTTTCCCTCGACTGCGGACTCGGCCCCGGCCTAAAAAAGACTGGTCTGGGAAAAATTGTTGTGGAGGGTACGGTTGTATGTGTGGTAGAAAAGGAGGTGGTTGAAAACCCCAGGGGCCTGGTGGCCACCATTGGCCTTGGTTCTGGTAATAGCCCTGCATGCCACGTCTCTTATTGGGTCTACGTAACATTCCTCTGCCCCTCATCTGTGATACGTACAATGAAGAAAGACGTACCCTCCAAGGCCTGACACAAGATGATACTTTTATCATTAAGGCAGCAGACAAGGGGGGAGCCATTGTCCTACAAGATTTAGAAACATATCGGGCAGAATGTTTAAGACAATTGGCAGATACTAAGTCCTCCTTACGGTTGGAATCAGACCCCACCCCCAGACTTAGCTTAGAAATTAAACAACTAGTGGAGGAAGCAGAATCCGAAGGTTGGATCACACCCCACGAGGCAAATATATTTGATCACCACACACCCAGTTATGCCGTATTTTTACTGCTTGCCGAAAATTCACAAGGTCCAGCGACCCCCCCCCCCCGGACGTCCCATCATTTCCGGGGTAGGGTCGTTGTTAGAACCATTATCCACATTTGTTGACTTTTTTCCTGCGCCCCCTGGTGGCAGAGATGCCGACCTACTTAAAGGACACTGCAGACTTACTCCGTATCCTACCTACTATCGAGTTCAATGCATCCACAGATTTATTGGTAAGCCTTGATGTGGAGTCATTATATACGTGTATCCCTCAGCAAGAGACTCTCGATTCCATCAGAGGTCTACTTGACACACGAGATCTCAACAGTATTACACCAGTCACATTCATCATGGAATGTGCAAGACTAGCCATGATGGAGAATTACTTTCAATTTGAAGACCAGATCTTTCTTCAGATCTCAGGAACCTCGATGGGTAGTGTATTTGCACAGAGCCTCGCCAATCTTTATGTTCACCTTTTTGAACAGAACCATGTCCTCAACCACAGCAACCCGTTTTTCCATCAGGTGTTGCTGTGGAAGAGATATATAGATGACATTCTGGTGATTTGGCGAGGCTCCGTTACCGAGATCACCACCTTCCATACATGGCTCAATCAACAAAATCCTTTTTTGAGATTCACCATTGAGTCTAGTAAAGTGAGATTATCCTTTCTAGATATCTCCATCTTCGAAGACAATGGGCAATTACAATGTGAACTCTTCAAAAAGCCCATGTCAAGAAATTCCTTACTGGCCTTCGACAGCCATCACCCCGGAGCCCTACGCGAAAATCTTCCCGTAGGCCAATTTTTAAGAGTACGCAGAAACTGTTCAACACCAGTACTCTTTCATAAACATGCCCAAGCTTTGTCATCACAGCTCCAGGCCCGTGAGTACCCCAAACGGCTGATACGAAGAGCGTGGAAGAGAGCCTCCAACGTCAACCGGGATGCCTTGCTTGACCAAAGCGTGGCCAAACCAGTAACCGACAGGCTCACATTTGTCAACACCTTCTGCACACTGTCTAATAAAATACAGAAGACGGTTCGCAAACATTGGCGTATTCTCAACATTGCCTCAGAGAAGATTCTGCAACCTTTGTTTGCCTTCAAACGAGGCCCTAGCTTGCGTGACAGCCTTGTACACACTCGGCCCAGACGCCAGTTGACATCTGAAACCAACATTCTCTGGGGACTCCCACCGGTACGTGGTCACTACCCTTGTGGCTCGTGTAGTGTTTGTCCCCAGACTACGAAGACCGAATCTGTAGATATCGGGACCGATCGGCCATGGATTCTGCGTAGTCACACCAATTGTAACACTGATCGTGTGGTTTACATGATTACTTGCCCTTGCTCCTTGAGATACGTGGGCCACACCATTCGCAAAATTAAGTTGCGCATCAGCGAGCACAAAAGCACCATACTATGTGGGAAACAAGCTACCTGTCTAACTAATCACTTTCTAAGTGCCAAACATCAGCCTGACGACATGAGATGGGTGATACTCGAACACCCGATGATTCCGCAACATGTGACGGATATCTCCAGATTTCTTTTCATCAGGGAGCAAAGATGGATTTTCAGACTTAAGACTGACACAGAAGGTCTGAACAACAATATTCCCTGGGTGCAGATCTGAGCTCTAGACTTGTTATACCTACAGGGCTATATTGTTACCAAACAACCTCCAACCATAACAATTTGGGCAGTAATAATATATCAGACATCTGCCAAATTTCTAGTGTTGTACCAGTGAATACATTTGAATCAGATTCAGTACCTCGAATTGTATCAGCTACGATTTCCACTCTTAATATCATTGCTATTCTTTTAGGCATCTCATGTCTACACTATCTTTGGGAGATTCGCCCAGACATGACTGCCTAATTGATAATCCATCCTTCATACGAATCTGTTGAGCGGCAAGACAAAATTCCCCTTCGTAATGACTGAGAACTAGACTTCGTTTTTGAAATACACCCTAAGTATGATCTTCCCTAAACTACCAGTTTTCTCTTTTTCTGATTGATTAAATCTCTTGGCCTACGGGTTTGCTGACTATCTGTACTTGTAATATAGAGATTTCAGAAAAATAGAGATGTCAAGAAGGACTACCCTATAATGAATAATTGAATCGGGACTCAGGTCTCGATTCTGCTATCTGTACGAATTTCCCTTTACACACTGTCTGCGTAAGGTTTTTGGTGTCCGATTGGATTATTTCGATGTAGCCCACACTCGCTCAGATTGAAATACACCGCAGGAAAGTTCCGCATACCCCTGTTTACATATATTCAACATACTTTCCTGGCGAACTAATCGGCGCCGTTCCTGGGCTTGTGCTGACGCTGCTCAAAAGCTTGAAATACACCAGGCGCACACAGGCGTTCCAACACTGAATGCGCAAGAGCACTCGGGTACGGTATTAAACAACAAGCATGCCTTTTCGCATCCTCTCTAAAGAAAAACGCAGGATGAAAGCTGCGCCTGCGCATTCTGACATAATCCTACGGGCATGCGCTGATGATCAGCACGATGGGCACACGCTAGCGCAGAGTGTTTCAAAACTCCGTGACGAGCCGCGATATTCCAAAACAGCGGTGAGTCTGCATTGGATAATTAATTAATTGGTGTGCATTATCCAATCAGCACAAGTATAAGAACAGACTCCCTACCTTCCTCGGCACCTACCAGGTTGCTTGCAGACTGCCCCGAGGTACCGACGGATAGGTAAGTCCAGAGCTATAGTATTCGTAAGGCATTCCAACCTGGACTATTGTTGTGTAACTTGCCTCTAGTCAAAATAGCCTAGCGCTAACCTATTTTTATCACTCTTGACTTGGCCCTTTTGGTGAAGAAATCTAATAATAGCATCACTATGGCCACTAGAGAACATAGTTCTCCCACTCTTCAAAACATTGTTATTGAAACAACTACCACCAGTAATATCTATTAGGTGCCCTTTTGAGTCAGCAAAATTGCATAAATCCTTACTGTGTAACCGTTCTCTGGTCCCCCTGTTTTTGTTCAACCTTGGTTATAACCATAGAGTCTGGCAAAATAAGTTATGGTCAGAGTTTTGGCAATGTCCCCAGTGGGGCTAGCGGGTCCGGCCACCGGAACAATGCGGCATGTGGGCATATAAGATAGAGGTTTTTGTAGAGAGTTTTCTCAGGGGTATGCAAGTAAGTTTATACAATCACTTGTTGTTCCCCCATGATCTCTTTTGGGTTCCACTAGAGCGGGGCCTCACACACCGAGCAATCGCCGGGCGAGGTGAGGCTTACCCCCCCACAAGGCTGGGTGAGTACTTTTACTGCAATTTTTTCTATTTTTCCTACTTTTCCCATCTTTAGCACGTAATGGCTTAAGGGACTGGTCGTGTACAATGATTGCACGATAATGTGATAGATTGAACCTCCCTGTTTTTTGAGCACTGTGTACAGTTCACTTCCTCAAAGTGAGTAGCACTATCCTTGATAAATCTTTCTTTTTTCACAGGGATGAAGAATTAACTTTGGAAACCACACACATAGGAGACATATGTCTGGTAGGGTGGTGAAAAACCACTGATCCATTTTCTTCGTACTAATTTACTATTGTTTGTTTTGATAAAATTGATACATTTGCAGTAGCACACAACATCTTTTTAGGTCCTGAAGAAAGCCGGGTTAGTAACCCTCTCGGCTGAAACATGTTGACCTCACTATTAGCCAAATGATAGTAAAACATTTTTCAAAACTATCAGGCGGTTTTTAATACATGGCAGTTGGACAATCCCCAATAAACATATTTTTTGTCCCTCTAGTCATTTTTATCACACTTGCACTCTGCACTTGCACTGCACTCCACCAGTCCTTACACCTTGGATAAACATAGAGGCTGGGTCATCTAGAGAGTAAGAGGCCCAGTACCTTTGTACATGTAGTCCGTGTACTATCTTGGCTACATGTGACCCTTCTCTCTTGGTTTTCCAAATGACGAAGCTCCGCCAAATGGGTGGGCTGATGGAAACCTCACTCTAGCCTGTGATGGGACAAGTAATGTATAACTGGTGAACTGTATTTGCTCTAACATAGGTATTTTCTGTCACACTTCTTCAGACCGTTGTTCTTCCTTGAGTTGGTTAGGTTCTGATTTAGGGGTACGAAGTACAACTGATCTCTAAACATTGCCCCCTAGACCCTCCCCCACCATTCTTGTTATTTGTCTTTAGAGCAGCCTCGGCTGTGGGTCTTTTTCAGAGGCCTACAAACTTTTATAGGTCCTCTCCGCTCACCTCTTTCATCGACCACTGCCGTTTGCTCCATCATGGCGGACTTTGCTGGCCTGGCATTCGATGATGAAATGCTTAAGACTATTCTGACCAACAACCCAAGCATCTTAGACTCATTACCAGAAACCACAGTAGGCACCAAAGACGACTGGCTCACCCTATTGAACCTTAAAAAACCGCATTCCGTAACATCGGTCCATGGAGTCATCATGGCTGAGTATTTACGAGGTAAATGCGCCCCTACTGGCTTGATCGTTACCAACACAACCAGGCTGATCCTTACAGATAAAATCTTTTTGAGGGATTGGTCACAAATCGCGCGGCGATGCACCCGCGACTGGCTAATCCTTATTATTAGTACAGCGAAACGCCAGGCGGACACTATCTTGATTGAAATTCAGGTCCTAGAAGGCAAAATCAACACTCTAATTAAAGGGACTGCCTATAAGACATAGTTGGACGAAAGCATCAAAACCAATAGAGATTACAGAGAAAATATTCTAATGACCAAAATAGATAAATTCAAAAAGGATTTAGCCAAATTCTCACTGGTGAAAATTTATCCCTACACACATGACAACTATGTAGCGCCAGATTACAACAACAGAGGGAGACGCTACGGCTCAAACTACTCCACTTCAGGTTCAGATCAGGATTCTGGTGATTCAGACTCTTCCAATGCCGGGACATCACAGATGAGAGGCAGAGGAATGTTACGTAGACCCAATAAGAGACGTGGCATGCAGGGCTATTACCAGAACCAAGGCCAATGGTGGCCACCAGGCCCCTGGGGTTTTCAACCACCTCCTTTTCTACCACACATGCAACCGTACCCTCCACATCAATTTTTCCCAGACCAGTCTTTTTTAGGCCAGGGCCGAGGCCGCAGTCGAGGGAAAAGAAGAGGAAAACCAACTGTTCATTGGGATGCAGACCCATCCTTCCCCAACACGAGGAGCAGGGGAGGGCAGCAGCAACCTACCAACCAGACGGCAGAATGACTGATCTAGTAGTCAACCTCAGTTCCCACACTCTGTCAGAGAAAGAATAATTGGTCCTTAGCAAGGGATTAGGATACGTACCCACACACACAGGAGACCCTTTCAAATTGACGTGTGAACTGGAGGTTTTCTTCAGGAAAATACGATTGTACTTCTTCTTTAAAGATAAAGAAAGTGACACCACGACCCAGGAAGCAGGAATTAACAACATAGGACTACGTCCTAAATCTAATTTCACTCCTTTAACCCACCAAGTTCCATCTCAGGTGACAACATTTGAGAAAGCAGTGACCCATGAGGTGATGGCACTCTGCAATACACGAAATAATGAATTCCACAATTTTTCCAATGAAGAAAAACGTACCCTCCAAGGCCTGACACAAGATGATACTTTTATCATTAAGGCAGCAGACAAGGGGGGAGCCATTGTCCTACAAGATTTAGAAACATATCGGGCAGAATGTTTAAGACAATTGGTAGATACTAAGTCCTACTTACGGTTGGAATCAGACCCCACCCCCAGACTTAGCTTATAAATTAAACAACTAGTGGAGGAAGCAGAATCCGAAGGTTGGATCACACCCCACGAGGTAAGATATTTGATCACCACACACCCAGTTATGCCGTATTTTTACTGCTTGCGGAAAATTCAAAAGGCCCAGCGACCCCCCCAGGACGTCCCATCATTTCCGGGTTAGGGTCGCTGTTAGAACCATTATCCACATTTGTTGACTTTTTTCCTGCGCCCCCTGGTGGCAGAGATGCCGACCTACTTAAAGGACACTGCAGATTTACTCCGTATCCTACCTACTATCGAGTTCAATGCATCCACAGATTTATTGGTGAGCTTTGATGTGGAGTCATTATATACGTGTATCCCTCAGCAAGAGACTCTCGATTCCATCAGAGGTCTACTTGACACACAAGATCTCAACAGTATTACTCCAGTCACATTCATCATGGAATGTGCAAGACTAGCCATGATGGAGAATTACTTTCAATTTGAAGACCAGATCTTTCTTCAGATCTTAGGAACCTCGATGGGTAGTGTATTTGCACAGAGCCTCGCCAATCTTTATGTTCACCTTTTTGAACAGAACCATGTCCTCAACCACAGCAACCCGTTTTCCCATCAGGTGTTGCTGTGGAAGAGATATATAGATGACATTCTGGTGATTTGGCGAGGCTCCGTTACCGGGATCACCACGTTCCATACATGGCTCAATCAACAAAATCCTTTTTTGAGATTCACCATTGAGTCTAGTAAAGTGAGATGATCCTTTCTAGATATCTCCATCTTCGAAGACAATGGGCAATTACAATGTGAACTCTTCAAAAAGCCCATGTCAAGAAATTCCTTACTGGCCTTCGACAGCCATCACCCCAGAGCCCTACGCGAAAATCTTCCCGTAGGCCAATTTTTAAGAGTACGCAGAAACTGTTCAACACCAGTACTCTTTCATAAACATGCCCAAGCTTTGTCATCACAGCTCCAGGCCCGTGAGTACCCCAAACGGCTGATACGAAGAGCGTGGAAGAGAGCCTCCAACGTCAACCGGGATGCCTTGCTTGACCAAAGCGGGGCCAAACCAGTAACCGACAGGCTCACATTTGTCAACACCTTCTGCACACTGTCTAATAAAATACAGAAGACGGTTCGCAAACATTGGCGTATTCTCAACATTGCCTCAGAGAAGATTCTGCAACCTTTGTTTGCCTTCAAACGAGGCCCTAGCTTGCGTGACAGCCTTGTACACACTCGGCCCAGACGCCAGTTGACATCTGAAACCAATACTCTCTGGGGACTCCCACCGGTACGTGGTCACTACCCTTGTGGCTCGTGTATTGTTTGTCTCCAGACTACGAAGACCGAATCTGTAGATATCGGGAACGATCGGCCATGGATTCTGCGTAGTCACACCAATTGTAACACTGATCGTGTGGTTTACATGATTACTTGCCCTTGCTCCTTGAGATACGTGGGCCACACCATTCGCAAAATTAAGTTGCGCATCAGCGAGCACAAAAGCACCATACGATGTGGGAAACAAGCTACCTGTCTAACTAATCACTTTCTAAGTGCCAAACATCAGCCTGACGACATGAGATGGGTGATACTCGAACACCCGATGATTCCGCAACATGTGACGGATATCTCCAGATTTCTTTTCATCAGGGAGCAAAGATGGATTTTCAGACTTAAGACTGACACAGAAGGTCTGAACGACAATATTCCCTGGGTGCAGATCTGAGCTCTAGACTTGTTATATCTACAGGGCTATGTTGTTACCAAACAACCTCCAACCATAACAATTTGGGCAGTAATGATATATCAGACATCTGCCAAATTTCTAGTGTCGTACCAGTGAATAAATTTAAATCAGATTCAGTACCTCGAATTGTAACAGCTACGATTTCTCATTCCACTCTTAATATCATTGCTATTCTTTTAGGCATCTCATGTCTACCCTATCTTTGGGAGATTCGCCCAGACATGACTGCCTAATTGATAATCCATTCTTCATATGAATCTGTTGAGCGGCAAGACGAAATTCCCCTTCGTAATGACTGAGAACTCGACTTCGTTTTTGAAATACACCCTAAGTATGATCTTCACTAAACTACCAGTTTTCTCTTTTTCTGATTGATTAAATCTCTTGGCCTATGGGTGTGCTGACTATCTGTACTTGTAATATAGAGATTTCAGAAAAATAGAGATTTCAAGAAGGACTACCCTATAATGAATAATTGAATTGGGACTCAGGTCTCGATTCTGCTATCTGTACGAATTTCCCTTTACACACTGTCCGCGTAAGGTTTTTGGTGTCCGATTGGATTATTTCGATGTAGCCCACACTCGCTCAGATTGAAATACACAGCAGGAAAGTTCCGCATACCCCTGTTTACATATATTCAACATACTTTCCTGGCGTACTAATCGGCGCCGTTCCTGGACTTGTGCTGACGCTGCTCAAAAGCTTGAAATACACCAGGCACACACAGGCGTTCCAACACTGAATGCGCAAGAGCACTCGGGTACGGTATTAAAAAACGCGCATGCCTTTTCGCATCCTCTCTAACGAAAAACGCAGGATGACAGCTGCGCATGCGCGTTCTGACACAATCCTACGGACATGCGCCGACGATCAGCACGATGGGCACACGCTTGCGCAGAGTGTTTCAAAACTCCGTGACGAGCCGCGATATTCCAAAACAGCGGCGAGTCTGCATTGGATAATTAATTAATTGGTGTGCATTATCCAATCAGCGTGAGTATAAGAACAGACTCCCTTCCTTCCTCGGTACCTCCCAGATTGCTTGCAGACTGCCCCGAGGTACCGACGGATAGGTAAGTCCAGAGCTATAGTATTCGTAAGGCATTCCAACCTGGGCTATTGTTGTGTAACTTGCCTCTAGTCAGAATAGCCTAGCGCTAACCTATTTTTATCACTCTTGACTTGGCCCTTTTGGTGAAGAAATCTAATAATAGCATCACTCTGGCCACTAGAGAACATAGTTCTCCCACTCTTCAAAAGATTGTTATTGAAACAACTACCACCAGTAATATCTATTAGGTGCCCTTTTGAGTCAGTAAAATTGCATAAATCCTTACTGTGTAACCGTTCTCTGGCCCCCCTGTTTTTGTTCACCCTTTGTTATAACCATAGAGTCTGGCAAAATAAGTTATGGTCAGAGTTTTGGCAATATCCCCAGTGGGGCTAGCGGGGCCGGCCACCGGAACAATGCGGCATGTGGGCATATAAGATAGAGGTTTTTGTAGTGAGTTTTCTCAGGGGTATGCAAGTAAGTTTATACAATCACTTGTTGTTCCCCCATGATCTCTTTTGGGTTCCACTAGAGCGGGGCCTCACACACCGAGCAATCGCCGGGCGAGGTGAGGCTTACCCCCACACAAAGCTGGGTGAGTACTTTTACTGCAATTTTTTCTATTTTTCCTACTTTTCCCATCTTTAGCACGTAATGGCTTAAGGGACTGGTCGTGTACAATGATTGCACGATAATGTGATAGATTGAACCTCCCTGTTTTTTGAGCACTGTGTACAGTTCACTTCCTCAAAGTGAGTAGCACTATCCTTGATAATTTTTTCTTTTTTCACAGGGATGAAGAATTAACTTTGGAAACCACACACATATGAGACATATGTCTGGTAGGGTGGTGAACAACCACTGATCCATTTTCTTCGTACTAATTTACTATTGTTTGTTTTGATAAAATTGATACATTTGCAGTAGCACACAACATCTTTTTAGGTCCTGAAGAAAGCCGGGTTAGTAACCCTTTCGGCTGAAACATGTTGACCTCACTCTTAGCCAAATGATAGTAAAAGTTTTTTCAAAACTATCAGGCGGTTTTTAATACATGGCAGTTGGACAATCCCCAATAAACATATTTTTTGTCCCTCTAGTCATTTTTATCTCACTTGCACTCTGCACTTGCACTGCACTCCACCAGTCCTTACACCTTGGATAAACATAGAGGCTGGGTCATCTAGAGAGTAAGAGGCCCAGTACCTTTGTACATGTAGTCTGTGTACTGAGTAGTACACAGACTGTGTAGTGGAGAAGTGTGGCTCACTGGTTAGAGCAGGCAGACCCTGAAGCAGAGGTCAGACCCGGGACCAGGGTTCAATTCCTGACGCGGCGGGGTCTTGAGCTCAAATGTCCATGGACTCGATAATTTCTCGCTTCGGTGCCTGACCTAATCATGGGTTCACACTCTGCAACTCTGGGCATTAAGCTTGCTTAATCTCCACAGCGGCCCCCCTGCGGCGGGATGCCTGGCTTTCACCTTGGGGATGCCCTGTAGGGGCTATCTCACAGGGAAAAACCAGGACGGGTTCCCAAGGCAAGCGCGGAGATACCCCTTTGGGGGTCGATTCTGGCCTTATATAAGAATATAATAATAATACTATCTTGGCTACATGTGACCCTTCTCTCTTGGTTTTCCAAATGACGAAGCTCCGCCAAATGGGTGGGCTGATGGAAACCTCACTCTAGCCTGTGATGGGACAAGTAATGTATAACTGGTGAACTGTATTTGCTCTAACATAGGTACTTTCTGTCACACTTCTTCAGACCGTTGTTCTTCCTTGAGTTGGTTAGGAACATTTCAAGGCACCAAATCACGTTGTCACTGTAATAATTAATGGAGAAAGGGAAAACTATGTGGGCACGGGTAGGGGGTTGCCCGCAAGAGGGTGAGCGATCAATCATTGTTGCAGCCAGACAGCTCCCCAAGAAGCTCTGGTCTGGTCCCAGACTTAGAGAGACTCTTTAGGTAAAAAACGGTAAATTGAGGTAGAAAGACTGTGTGCTAACAGCAGAGTACCAGCATACGCTGCACCTGAACTTAATCATGCTAGAGCCTAATCCGGCGATGGGTACTGCCCGGACCATCAGAGGCTATTAACTTTGACAGCAGGAAGAGGCGCCGACTTACTCTAGCACATGGGTACTCAAAAACATTTTAACAGGGGCTGCAAAGTTTGGTCTTTGGTGTGACCAAGGCGGCACTGATGCCAGCTGGGCTGGACTGTTCCCAGAAGGTACAGGGTCAAGACTGATTTGCATATGGCTGGGTCCAAACTGGGGTGGCGTAGTGGGTAAAAGAACGATGGATTTAACCTAGAACCTTTGACTTAGGGAGAATGTTTGCATTGTCAGCATTCCGTCCATCATTTGTTTGCTGTAACACTTTTCACCTTAAGTGGGCTGGGTATGCTCAGATTTGGGTCCCTTGCCCACTGTGCCACTGGATTCAAGTTAGCCTGACTCATGAAGGGTGACATACCCTGAAACCGGTCCCAGGTGCTTGTTTCCGTTTCAGGGCGGACCTGGCTTGGCAGTCCGGGTTAGACTATTCCCAGAAGGAACAGGGTCAAGACTGATATGCATATGGCTGGGTCCAAACTGGGGTGGCGTAGTGGGCAAAAGAACAATGGATTTAACCCAGATCTTTTGACTGGAGGAGAATGTTTGCATTGTCAGCATTCCGTCCATCATTTGTTTGCTGTAACAGGTAGGTGTTCAAGGCCCTCTTCCACCCACAGGCTCCTGCCTGAACCTCATCCCTGGTGGTCTAATGGAAGAGCAGTCTGCTCTTCTGCTATTCCACCCCGCTCTGAGTCCTTGTGCCTTGCTCTCTTGCCTCTCTTTATTTGCCGTTCTCTTGTTTTGCCCCTCGCCTCCTTTTCTCCTTTGCCTCTCTTTTTGCCTCTTTCTTCTTATGAAGTCGCTCTTTCCCCTGCTCCCCACCGCTGCTGCCCCACGGCCCCTTCCCCCCCCGGCGCGTCACTCCCACTCCCACCTCCCAGCTGTTCGCCCTCCCCCTGACCCCTGCTTAATGGCAGTCGCTGCACATCCACGCTGCTGGCACCTCAAAGGCGCACCAAAGGCAAGCCTGTCTGCGATCGTCAGCGACCAGTACCAGGGACAGTTGTTCCCCAACCCCCCACCGCTACGACCCCAGCACTCTCCATGCACTCAACCCTGGATACAAGAACTGCCAGGTCTCAACGCGGAGCAACACCCAAGGCCCGATCTCCTGCCGTCACTGCCACCGCACCCTTCACCCACCATGGGACCCGTGCAGCAACCCCCTGCCCACCGGACGCCACCGCACACAAGTAACTAATCTGCATCCTCCTCAACATACGCCGTAGAAATATGGTACCTCCTCAACACTCACACACCCAACATCGCCTTCCTCACAGAGAGCTGGACCAACACCAGCTCAACACCCAACATCGCAACCACCATCCCCAACGGATACAAGATCCTGAGGAATGATCACCCCAACCACCCACTAGGAGGCCTCGCCATTGTCCACAAAAGCTCCCTCCGATTGACACCCACCAACTCGGACAGTGCCTCACCCCCAATGGAAAAATAACAATTGATGGACAGAATGCAGAACAATGTCATACATTCAAACCACTACAGAGATCTGGGCCTAAATCCATCGTTTTTTTTGCACTCAACACCACCCCAGTTCAGACATGGCCATATGCAAATCAGCCTTGACCCTGTGCCTCATGGGAACAGTCCAGCCCGAACTGCCAAGCCATGTCTTTCCTGGACCGGAATCAAGCATCCTAGGACCGGTTTCTGGCTATCAGCCGTCTTCAGCCAGGATAGGTTGACTCCAATGGTGTGGATAGCATGGGACTCACGCCTGAGCATACCCATCACACTCGGGGTGAAAAATGCAAAAACAACAATTGATGGACAGAATGCAGAACAATGTCATACATTCAACCCAGTACAGAGATCTGGGCCTAAATCCATCGTTTTTTGCACTCCACACCACCACAGTTCAGACATGGCCATATGCAAATCAGCCTTGACCCTGTGCCTCATGGGAACAGTCCAGCCCGAACTGCCAAGCCATGTCTTTCCTGGACCGGAATCAAGCATCCTAGGACCGGTTTCTGGCTATCAGCCGTCTTCAGCCAGGATAGCTTGACTCCAGTGGTGTGGAGAGCATGGGACTCACGTCTGAGCATACCGCCTGAGCAGTTCGGGCTGGACTGTTCCCATGAGGCACAGGGTCAGACTGATTTGCATATAGCCATGTCTGAACTGGGGTGGCAGAGTGGGCTAAAGAACGGTGATGGATTAAACCCAGATCTTTTGACTGGGTGTGAGTGTTTAATTGATTCAGATGCTCCGTGCATCACCACCCCCTTTTGTATCACCCCCAATGGAACACATCCGCTTCCACAACCAGCCCAACCCGAGAATGATGCTCCACGGAACACTAGCCTATAGACCGTCTGGACCCTGCACCCCCTTCACCAATGTCATCACCGACCACATCGCACCCCACGCCTTCCCCTCTAAGGACTACATGATACTCGGAGGCCTGAACTTCCACGTGGACAACCACAGTGACCCCAACACCACCGCCCTCTTGGGGAATCTTACCAACATAGGACTGAAGCAACTTGTCACTACCCCCCTAGCACACAGCTGGAAACACACTCAACCCCATCTTCGCCGTAGGAATCAGTATTCACTGCAGCCACACCACGGAACTACTCTGGACAACTGCATCCACTTCTCCTTTACGAAACCCACCGCACTCGAGCACCCTTGTCACCTCTCATGCAGAAGCTGGAATAAAGTCTCAGAGGAACACCTCTCCTCCTCCCTCACCTGCACATCAACCCCTACTACCACAGACGCCAACCCAGCGGTAAGCTAACTCTACCAATGGATCGAGAACTGCGCAAACATTCTTGCTCCCCTCCAGAATACCTTGAGATGATACAACAACAAAGCCAGCTAGTTCACCATGGATCTCCGAGATTCCAAGCGCTACTTCCGATGACTGGAGAAGACGTGGAGAAACAGCGAAACCCTGGAAGCACGCTTTGCATACAAAACAGCCATCACAGCACGCCACCAACTCATCAAATCAACAAAGAAAAACCTTCATCCAAGACAGAATTCTCACCAATGCCCACAACTCAAGTAACTCTTCTCCATCATACAGGAATTCACCAAACCACAACAGCAAAACATTTCTGTTCCCGAGGCGAAAAATGATTTGCTTAGTCAGTGGAAGATGAATCCACTCGAAGGCCATCATAGGTGCGGAAACTGCGTCGCTTGCTCTAGTACGATTGAGGGGAATGAATTCCAGCATTTGAGTACGAAATGGAAACATCATGGATTCACAACCTGTAAGTCAAAAAACGTGGTGTATGTGATAATATGCCCGTGCAACAAGATCTATATTGGAAAAACTAACCAACATGTCAATTTGAGAATCAGCCAGCACAGGTGACGTATAAAAAAGAAAGTCATGTCAGCTCCTATGGTTGAGCATTTCGTGGAGAAAGGGCTCAGCGAGAATTATTTTAAATGGTCTATTAAATTTACCATAAGTCAGAAAAAGTGCCCAACAGATGTGGACAGAGTCTTGTTACAGAAGGAGGCATATCTCATTCTAAAATTTAACAGCACATTAACAGGGCTAAATAACCTGTCAGAAATATCACGTCTGTGAGTAATGTAGCAGTTTTCCCTCTATAGAAATCTGAAAATTATATCAGTATCCCAATCTCCTTTATCCTTGGGGCGTGGGAACGACATATATGACACTCCATGGAGCCAGTTGAGACATTACCCGACTTCTGAGATAGCCTTTTGATTAGAGTTTAAGGGATACCTTTACGAGGTATGTGTTGTTTGTTTCTATGCTCAGTGCCATGCGATAAAATAGTGTCGCTTCTGTTTTAAAAGACTTTTCTTAAGACCTCAGCACGTTCTTTAAAACTGTACATGTTCAACTACATAGAAATAGAGCCTCCATTCATGAGGGACGAGGGGGACAATAAAGATATGAAACGACCTCTTCAACTATTAGAAGCTACGTGTCCCATAATGCTCGGTTAGATTCACGAGGGTGTTATTATGGGCGATCTAAGATGGCCCCTGCAACACCAGACTCGAGTGATTTAGTTCCGGTGGATTTCCTGTGAACAGGTACTTGGGGCCCGATTCACAGAACTAACTTAAGACAAAATCCTAAACTTACTACTTTTGGTAGTCACACAAGTTAGGATTTTGTCTTAAGTTTGTCTTAAGACAGACTTAAGACAGACTTTAGTTAGGATTTTGTCTTAAGTCTGTCTTAAGCCTGTCTTAAGACAAACTTAAGACAAAATCCTAACTTCTGTGAATACCAAAAGTAGTAAGTTTAGGATTTTGTCTTAAGTTAGTTCTGTGAATCGGGCCCTTGGTCCTTAGTCTTGCGAAGCGGCGGTTTGCACAAGCGATAATCACGCTGTGTTTTGGTATTGCGCGTTCACTCACCAAAGATTTTTGTATCTTTAGGTGAAAGATTGAGGAAACACGCTCTTCACTAAAAAACGCCACGAGAGGACATACAAAGTTCAGTATAATCCGCGCTGTAAGCGCTTTGTGAGAGGGCGCAGTGATGAGTGATTAGAAACGAGATTCTTCCTGTTTCATTGAAAACAAGGTATGTGCTCTCAGAAAGCTTTTGGTGACGTATCTAAGCAAATTTTATTGAAAATAAAGACTCTAATAAGGCCGTTTTCCTTTGTCAGATTCCGCTTTACAAATTGGACATAATTGGATTTACAGGCGTGACTGAGATTTTGAATCCTTGACAAGTGAGGTAGGATACAAGTGTTTTCCCTACCTTAATAAATGTCAAACACGTATATCAAGTAATGCTATAATGTAGCCTCCATTTCCCATTGTAGGTTATAGCGTCCTGAATCCCAATAGAATAGTACAACAGTGTATGGAATATTTTTGCGTGAGCCTGAAGACATCGTAAGGGGCCAGGTTTTCAGATACTAACAGCTACTTTTTATACAAATAATTGGTGGTGCAACTTAAGTAAAGAAAAAATGAGGAATGCAGTAAAATAACGAAAACGTTATTGTTTTTCTGCATTTTGATACAGACAAGTGACAAAGCCCTGATGAAAGTCCAGGAACTGGTTTCCTTGGACTAGAAACGCGTTGGCACATCTGAAGGAGCTATTTATAACATCAAGCGTTCCAACTGGCTGCGGCCAGTTGTCAAGTTGTTTGGCAACTTAAAAGTTTTGCTCTTTCTTTTTGACTTTGTCCTTTCCCCCTTTTTTTATGGATATAGATTAGCTCTATTGAAAATTTTCAATCAATTCTTTTTTGTGTTGTGTATTATGTGTAGAATGTATGATAATTGTATATAAGAAATGTACATATTGTTATTTTGTAAATAGTTTTGTACAGGTCTAATTGAAATATATTGAATGTATTTTTTCCTTTTCTGTATAATTCATATGAAAAATAATTGAAAAATATTGAAGTAAAACGGTATAAATAAAATACCAGGTCAAACTTAAAAAATGTGTTTGCCCTATTGTTCTAAAGAAGTGGTTGAATAAAAGGTGGGTGCAGGCGATTTGTGTTTGACGTTAAGCTGAACAGCATGCAAGTGGATTGAAATGTGTCTTCAGTCGTTATGAATGCTGTTAAATCTTTTGAATCTTCATGTAACCTGATTTAATGGTAAGCACTTCTTCAAGTCTCGCTTTGAGAAATACTTACCACCCTCCACTGATGGGGACTGTATCAGCTACAATGTCCTGATTCAAGGATCTCAGATCAACACAGAAACTCAAACAGCCATCTGTTTTCTGGGTAACTACCCCAAAGAAACCTCCGGAGAAGCCTGTGCAGGTTCTATAATAACCCCCGTTAACATGTCTGCAGCATTTCTCTAACTTCATCTCTCACTGATAGTGTCACCCTTCTAAGTTTATGCTGCATTGGCACGGCATCCTCCTTCTAAAAATATTTATGCACATACCCTTTCAAACATCCAAGAGATTTCTCAAAAACCCTTTGAGCGCCATCAAGAACATCTCCCATTCGAACTTCTTCCACAACCATTACCTGATTGGGTGCTCTGGGATTCATTATTTTATTGAGATCCAACTGGTGCACCATCCTGGAATGGGAGGACCCTCCACTGGAACATACACTGTGCCTTCTGTGTGCCGCGTCACATACTGTATGCAACCCTCCATATATCCTACAATATCTATGGATTCACCCTGATATTACCCTGTATTGATATCTTTGGGCATCAGTATAACATCTCTCTAAGGCGCCCTGAACAATCTTTCTGGGATGATGGTATACATTGATCCCGAATCAATTATGGGTTCTACCTCACACCCATATAACTGTTGTAATGTGCTTAGGCACTTCCAGCCTGGCTGGGGGCTGCAACCCTTGGTGATTTCTTTGTGTTCTGACATGAGGTCATGGTGTTCTGGGGAACTGTTGGTCAGTTGATGGACCAGCTGTGCCTGGTGAAGCTGTGGTGTGGGGTTTATCTTTGTTTTAATAAACTCACCTGGAAAGTAAAGCAAGTCCATGTGGTGCTCTGAATCGTAACAATAACCTAAACTTAGAGGTAGGTCTTGACATTCTTCTCTTGATGCCTGACACTATAGTGTTGTTGCCCTAGGCTTCTGTACTCTGTAGCACAAGTACCCTGTAACCATATCTTCTGCTCCCTCCACTACACCCACTCTGGATTTACTATATTTGCCTAATTTGTTGTTCTCCCTGCACACGCGGGCATAATGACCCTTGCATCCACATGTCCTGCAATCTTTGTTGCTTGCAAAACACAGTTTTATGTCTGACGTATGATATGTACTTTCGCAGTCCTTCACCTTGCCTGTAAGCGTAGTCACTGCACCCCCTTTTCCTTCCATTTTCAATACAACGCTGACAACCCCCGCTAAATTCTGAGTCTCTATAGAAACGTCACTACCTTTCTCTCTTCTGCTTAACTCCTTCATACATCGCTGAGACTCTTCAATTACCTTCGCCATTTCCACCGCCTCCTTAAGAGAAGGACCCATGGTGCCCATAACCTCTCCCGAGTCCTTTTCTCTTTACACTGAACAATAAGTCGATTGCGAATTAACTCTTCTGTCATGTTACCAAAACGACACTTGACAGAAAGTTCCCTAAGCCTCGCTACAAATTCATCAACTGATTCATATTCAGCCTGAAGAGGTAAATAGCATCGGATTCCTGTGGCTGCAAAACGATTCCCCCAAGATGGCGTCACGCATACGTGGAGTGCGTTGAGTTCCACTGATGCTCCAAACCGCTGCATGGGGTAATACGTCATATGCTCAGATTCACCAACTGCAACAACAATGCCTTCACATTCACAATATCGGGTTCTCTGGCTGTGTGCTCCCCTCACGAAGCAGGCTCTAACATCTTTGAAAGCGCCTGAAGAAGGCCGTCTGTACCCCTCTAGGAGCTCTGGCCTCTGGATTCACTCTTTACCTCCGCTCTGCATTGACAAACCTAATTTAGGGGTTCAGCAGTTGTACCAGCGTCAAGTTTGCTAGCTCCAGGCATGACTGCTCCTGTCCAGGTATTTTCCTTTGCATTTGGGGGCCTGCAGACCTGGTTTAGGCAGGAATATGGAAGACTACAAGACAGGATTGGAGCAGCTAGTTAGGCAAGGACCTGGAATTTCAGGAGGGCTGAAGTGGTGCCATCATAATTAAAACATTAACATGAGATGCCCTCGCTGTGGAAGTGCCTTCGTTCACATTTTATTAGGACCAGTCATTGTTATTTCTAGCCATGGCTGAATTCTGGCCTTTGCTGATGGTGCTGGGTTCTGCAGTGTGTATGGCAGTCAGACGTCATCACGCTGGCTGGTTGCGACTCTTTCACCAAGCTTGGCCTGAGAGGGGGATGCAGGGCCTAAGATGTGAATGCTTTGTAGGTGAGGGTGAGCAGTTTGGCGGCAGTGGTAAGTGCCTTCCTTTCCGCACTTGTTACATTGGTCCTTGTGTATTTATGTACTTCGAGAGTCTTGACTACATTCTTGAGTACAGTATGTTCGTAGGCCAGGATTTGGTTGGTCATTGTACCTGCTGGTGGTACAAAAGTGGAGGGTATTCGGAGTCCAGTGTTGGATGTATTGATTGTTGGGGGGCAGTTCCTGAAGAAGTAGCGCAGTCTGATCTTGCGGAAGAACTTCATGAGCTCTGTCCTGGTGGCAAATTGATTTGGATATGCGGTAGGGACAAAAGATAACCCTTTGTTTAGGATCTTGATCTCGTTTTCCATTAAGGTATATGACGATATGTTAACCAGTGGGCTGGAGGGTCTCATCACCATCTGTAAACCTTCCTGCGTGTCGCTATCTCTCCATGGTTCTTCTGTGGGAAGTGGACTTGTTTCTGCGGTTTCCCGCGTCCCCTCTCCCAATTGGGGTTGGGAGGGTGCTGGCCTCGCGGTGTTCCTCCTTGCAAGTTGCCCCTGCCTCTCGGTGGGCACCATTGGCCTTCCCCTAAAAAAGGGGGGAAGGGTCTTTGTGGTTGATTCCAGTCGCCTTGATAGCCGTAGCCGGTGTTGAAACCTCCTTGTTCGTTATCGCTGTCTGTGCTGTTCGATGAATCTGAGAAAGTCGCGTAGTTCCTACGACCACGGTATCCACCTCTTCCTCCTCTTGTAAATCGACCTTGTGCTTTATTGTATGGGATAGGATTTCACAATTGTTAGAAATGTATGGGGCTAGAATAATATGCCCATGTGATGTCAACCAAAAAATGGTTTGTGTGACCACCCTTGACTTTTGAAACTACTTTACACAACCTCATTCCTCACGAATCACTTACAACTTCCCTCCCCCCTTCCTTTTTCGCCTCACTCTGGGCACAACGTTAATCTGTATAAAGTATATATACATAAAATGTATACAAATGAGGATGTGAATAAACAACATCACTCATTTAAGTTGTGTTACTAGTCATATGTACATGGCTTTCGAATAATTTCTGTTTGTTTTGAAAAACACGTTGTCTGGGACCCCTACTTATGCAACCGTATTGGCTTAGGCTGACCATGGAAATTTGGCTGTCGACTTTGATACCCAAGTTCCTGGCGGCATTGGTTGGGGTGAGTGTACTGTATTGGGTGTCGAGTCACCAGGCTGGTGACCAGACAGAGGTGCGCTTGACAAAAAGTAACACTTCTGCTTTGTCGCCGTTGAGTTTAATGCAGCTTCTTTACATTCAGTCTGCTATGTTGGATATACACACAAAGTTGGATTGTGTGGCTGCCGTGTCTTCTGAAAGGGAGAATATTGACTGCATGTCATTTGTGTATGAGATGATGTGAAGGCTGCGTGTCCTTATGATGGCGGCGAGAGGAGCCATGCTGACATTGAAGAGGGTGGGCTCAAGGAGGAACCCAGTGGAACTCCGAGGATCGGTTTGGTGGCGTTGAACTGGAAGGGTCCGAGAAGTTGATTCAGGGGTTGGTCTCAAGGACTTCAGCTGAGTAGTGTAAAAGATAGATGAGGATATAGGTAAAGATGGTCATCGGGTTGGCCGAGGGTTTTTGAGAAGGGGTCGAATGGTGATGTGTTTCCTGGTGTCCGGAAAGAGGGTAGTTGAGGGTGAGAGGTTGAGTATTGAGGTGAGCGTTGAGCAGAAGTGGTCCAGTCCTTTGACTAAGGTGTAATGTGGGCAGGGGTCTGAGGGCGCTCCATATTTGATGGATGGCATGGTGTTGGCTGTTTCCATTGTGGAAATTTCTGCCCGGCACAATAGATTGGGGCCTGACATGGTGCTGCTAGTGGAGTGGAAGAGGTTGAGGGTTGAAAGATATGGGTTGGGACGATGTTGTTATAAATGGTCATGATTTTGTCAGAGAAGTGGATGGAAAGGTTTGTTGCATAGATCCTGGAAGGGAGTGACCGCTGTGGTAATGGTCTGCGGGCATATTAATTCTTTGACAATGGCGAAGATCTATTTGGCGGAGTTTGTGCCATTGTGTATGCAGGACGATAGGGCTGAGCATTTGGCAGCTTTGGGGCACTGATGATAGATCCTGAGGGTTGACTTGAAAGGATCACTGTCAGTGAAATATAATGAAATACCAGCATTTGTAAAGTGCACAGCTACCTCCGGAGAGGTGTATCGTCGCTGGGGGCAGTCGGGAAGATTAAGCGAGCTATTGCCCAGAGTCGCATGGTGCTGGGCTAACCTGCCGCCGGCACCTGGGATCGCACCATGAACCCCGTGGTCTGGAGTCAGGCACCCTGGCCACTCGCCACACCTCTTCCACAGTGAGGTCATGGATGAGGCACCATTGTTGTTCCTGGTGCGTGCAATGGAGTTTCGCGAGCCAGACATCTTTGGTATACCACCTGGAGTGGGGTGTGGTCCGGTGTTTGGCGTTAGTGCAGGTGGTTGTCCAATTGTTGAAGCTGGAGACAGTGTGGGTGAGGCTGGTGGCCTGGGGGAGTTGGGGAGGGAATTATGAGACTAAAGTATTTTTTCAGCACTATGGAACCCACCGCTGCTCCACAGGATGAGCTGTAATTAAAGGAGTTCAAACTAAAGCGCTCCTTTTGTTGACCCATTTCGCATAAATCACTTGATGCATTTAAACGACTCATCAAAGCTGAGTGTAAGTAGATTAGTTTAAAAAATAAGAAGTGCGTGAACTTCACTGCAAAGGAATGGAGTACTTTGAAGCAATTGACACAAGATTCCGCACTCACTTTTCAAAAAGCTGACTAAGGTGGCGCACTGGTTGTGCTAGACTCAGAGTTCTACGAACAAAGTGTGATGGATCACATTCAAGATAGCAACACATATTATAAACCTGACCGCGATCCAACTTCTGTTGTGAATGTATCTAGGACCCTTATTAAATATTCCTGATTCATGCCCTTATGCGGTTATGATAAATCATGTCCTAATGAAGGCATACGAATCTTACCCATATTCAGCCATAGCCCACACAGCCCAAATACGGCAAAGCTACTTCCTTAGATTCCTAGAGAGCACATCGAGTTCTTTCGACACACCAAACCTTCAGCAACCTGGGAATTCCCCATGTCTTTGTTTTGATTTGTCATTGAACTCCTGCGAGCACTAAAGGAACAGTCAGTTCTTAGTGACATCTTTTATTGACGTCTTATGTCCAACCTTACTTCAAACATGGCACCTTCCAGGTATAAATATACCAACACTTGCCTTAAGCAACACACGGTGGTGTGGAGCAGAGCGGCTATCTACTTATCCGAAGCCCAGCTGATGCGAGAGCAGAATGAAGCCGCCCCTTCCCTTTGACACACTGGAGAAGCTGCCTTTTCTCATGCCGAGAAATCCAGCTCCAGTGTTTTCCAGTCACCCTTCCGGGTGACTGGGAGATCGAGTCCTGAGAAATGAGATACAAGACCTCCTTCATTCTATAACCAAGGTACGGAGCTGATTCAAACCTTAGAGAGAATTCTTGATTCAGATTCTTGGCAAAAACCCAACTTAACTTAAAAACCGCAACTTACTTACACCTTCCCACGTATTAGATTTAGGTCAGGTACACCGGGGTAGGCGTATCTTAAAAGCACCAGTTGAGTTCGTTAGTCAATGTTTTTATGTATGTAAATATTTTATCCGTTTTAAAGTATCATATGGCTAAGAATCCATATCAATGCTTTTACAGTATTATTTTATAATACTCCTTTTACTGTACGCACTTTACTTCATGATAAGTATTGCAATTGTGGCAATTCATTTCTCTTGCATGAGAAAGAAGACTGCTCAATAAAATAACACCTTTTATTGAAAACGCCCGTCTTTCTATTTCTCTGTACTCTGGTGGAACTAAGCATGCACGATTGACTGAGTGAAATAGCTGTCTATTGTTTTCACACGACTCTGGAGATACACTCCTTATTCTGGAGGAGAAAAGTTGTCATGTTATATGGTTGTCAGAAGCTAATCCCTTCTTGTCTAAATCAGGGAAGTTAACCCTTCCCTATTAATTCGAGAAAGTTTCTAGTGACCTCTGAGCTAGCTGGCAAAAACTAATTAAGTCTAACATAGTCAGTAGAGACCTAGATGACCTCAGTCCTACATCTACACTGCTGATTATGTTATTCCAATGCGCAGAGCCTATTGGGAATATAGGAACTACACTACACTTCGGCTTATCAGAAAATCCTGCAACAAATTTTGTCTCGAGCTTTAGAGACGGGATGGATCAGCGAAAACACCAAAAAATATCTCTACACACCCTAATTTAGACGTCCTAAACCCTACATGCTCACAAAAAACCATAAAGACATCGAAAAACCTTCTTTCCACCCTATAGTATCGGCATGTGGATCATTATCAGAACCTATCCGGAAATATCTGGAAAGCTTTCTACAACTTATTGTGCAGCAACAACCTACTTATATCCAGGACACCACATTACTACTGAATCTATTGCATGAACTCAACACGGACGGTATTGAAAATTGGCACTTGTGTACTATTGATGTTACTGCTCTCAATGCTTCCATACCACATAAAGATGGCATAGAAGCCATGGAATGGGTATTATTGAAACAGGGCATGAACAGAGCAGAAAAAGTACTATTGCTAGAGCTGCTTCATTTTGCACTGGTGCACAGGTATTTCGAATGGAATTGTGTGTATTACGCCCAAAATAACGGAACTTCAATGGGATTTGCTGGAGCCCCTTCATACACTAATATTTTTAGAATCTGATCAATTTCTCCAGAACAAACAATGGACTGAACATCTAGTGCTATTCAAGCGCTATATAGATGACATCTTAATCATTTGGAAATTAGACGTTAAGCGTTTGGAAAACAACATTCAAGAGTTGAATTCACATTCATGATCGTGTCAAATTCACTCATCAGATTGAGAAATATATTATCACTTTTGTGGATGTATTGATCCAAATAGACTCAGGAATAATCAAAACAAGCGTCTACACTAAAACGACTGACAGGAACAATTACTTGCACTTCCGGCGTTTCCATCAAAATTCCTTCAAACAACACTTACCGTACTTCCAATTTATCAGACTTAAACGGATAACTTCGACCCTGAAGAAACCAACGTTGTTATTGAAAAATTTAGCAACAAGTTTAAACAGCACGGATATATCATGAACAAATACTTGATAATGCCACACAAAGAGTTGCTGCTTTAGATAGGGCTTCGTTGTTACGACGCACAGCTCCAAAGTGGTCCAATACCATTGTTTGTGTTTTGAAATACTCCACACAATCGAACTTCATTAAATTGATCATTATGAAACATTGGACCATTATCCAGACTGAACCGGATTTACAACAACTTTTTTCACAACGACCAATCTTTGCAATGCAGCAATCTCACAACCTGAAAGAACTATTGAATAAAAAGTCTGAGTCAACACAGAAGAACCATAAAGGCATGCAAAAGTGCATGAACTGTGTAGATTACAACAATGTTATGGTTGGCAACCAGTTTATACATCCCACACAAGGAAATACGATTTGGACTAAGACATTCCAGTACATGTGACACGGCCAACGCCATTGGTGCATTAAAATGTCCTTGAGGCAAAATAAACGTGGGGAAGACTGAAAGGAAGGTTAAAGTGCACGTAGGAGAGCACAAGAGCAATATTCGCAACACGAATGAGAAATCCACCATGGCAACCCACTGGCTTGAAGCCAGACACAACATAGCGCCACTCTGTTTCACTATACTAGAGGCATTATAATTCAGAGACGATATTGATCCACATAAGGCACTGGCCAGATCTGAATTTTATTGGAGTAAGAAACTGCATGCCCTACATCCTCAAGGGATGAATGACAGAATTGAATATAATTGTTTTCTTTAATCCTGCTGATCTCAATTTATTGGACTCATATTTTGAATTACCTCATTTTCCTTTATGATTATGGAGATGAGTCTGTTCCTTTTACATGTTTCTAATTTCCTGCTTGTACTGTATCTGAATGCATACCTCAGGCATTTAAGACAGTCTTTTATTTCAGAGACATCATCTCACATCATTGTGCTTATGTTTTTTCATGGAAGATTATGCTCTCCAACTTTTTCAGTTTTTTGTTAAATTCTGACATTTTACCATGTGACATATGGCTAATTTCGATTGTAAATAGGGTTAGACATTGTTTTTTCTACATACGTTCAGATCTTTTGCATTGCACCTCTAGGTTTTTTGGCACAACGTTAACCTGATATACACTTTCATTCATTTTACTCTTTCTTATTTTATCGTTACTTTTTCGTCATCTTGAACTTTATTGCACACGGGTAACTTCACACTATCAGATACTGTCCCTTTAAGGCGCCAGCACTACGATATAACGTGGACACGTTATCGTGCTCACTCATTCACTTTTGAGCTTCGTTTCACTTCAGCCGGCAGGACCTAGGTAAGCTTTTGGCTTGTCAATGTAACCAGGGGCGGATTGGCAAGGCGGGCATTCGGGAATGGGCCGAAGGGCCGGTGCCTCAGTGCCCTCTGTGGGCCGTTTTTTTCTTCCCTGTCGTGACCTCTGTGGGCCGTTTTTTTCTTCCCTATCCCAGTCTACAGAGAGTGGACTAGGAAAGGGGAGAAAAAAAACCGGCCCACAGACTACACGCAGACAGAGACTGAGAAAAAAGCAGCCTCGCTGTGCGGTCAGACAGCGATGGTCAGCTGTGGGCTCTCCTTCACCCCTACCCTGCCAAGCAATCAAGCTGAGGCTGGGCTGGGGAGGGGTGATTGTTTGCAATAATCGGCCTCCCTAGGGGCCAGGTGTTTCTCAGGCCTTTGAGCCATTTGCACCTCGGCCCCCTGGCGCCCATGCAGCCCAGAAACGGTGTTAGTCTTAACACCTCGCCCACAGCCGGCAAAGAAGAATGGGTCTTGCTTTGTGGGCCTGGTGATGTTTGGAATTTTTTTGTTTTATTTATTTATTTATGCGATTTTATATAGCGCGGACTTTACCCAAAGGTGTCAGAGCGCTTCACACTAGGAACAGCAATAATACATGAGGAGAAAATTATAAGTGGACAAATTACAAAAGCAAACGTTAAGTTACATGAATCAAAAGTGACAATAGTGAGCAACCAAAATACAAGAGGAGCAAACGATACATTACAGGAGGAAAAAGAGATATGTGTGCAGGTTACAAAAGCGTACAAAATACAAGTAGAGGTATAATACTGCAATAAATGGCAGACACTCCAGCACAAGAACAAATGTTACGTAGGCAATGGTGGCACTTGTGCAAGTATCTAAAGCAAACAAAAGTGAGAGGTAGCAAACAGTGTGTTACAAGAGAAAAGTGACTTGTGCAAGTTACAAAAGGGTACCATACACAGGTACAAGGGTAATACTACAGTAAATGGTAAATACTCAAACTGCCAGAACACACTGGGAAGGCACTTCCCATGCACCAGCTTCACCTCAGCCTCCCCCCTGGCTACCTGGCTACCTTGGATGACACAGAAAGCTGTGTTTTGTGCTCCCCTGCCAGGACATTTTCCCAAGGCCTGGAGGGTTGATTAATTTACTAATTGCAGGGGCCTTCCTCTGTTCATGTGCTCCTGAGCTGAAGGTCTGGGGAGGGCTGAGTAGGTTAGTAATAGCAGGGGCTTTGCTGCTTTTCAGGTGCTCCTGTGCTGGAGGGCTGGAATAATTTTGTGACAAAAAGGGGCCTTGCTATTTTTTTTAGTTGCTCAGCATGTAGGACATTGTCACCTTGGCCCTGTGTCGTGTGCAAGAACAGTATCCTCCCACTTTCATTCCTTGTCTGTGCAAATGGTGTTTCATGAAAGGGCACGCCCCTTGAATGTGGGCCACGCCCCTTAAATATGGGCCACGCCTCTTGAATGTGGGCCACTTTTTTCGTCAGTGCCCGGGCCGAATTGTGATCCCAATCCGACCCTGAATGTAACTATGCATGTTAATCCTGGATATTTATCAAGCCACTGCGTTTTAGATTGCTAACCGCCACGCAGTAAATGCACCTCGCACTGTTTTCACAGAGTCACTAGATATCCCAGGACCTATTGCACGCTTTACGTTTTCTTGCACTGTTGTTTCGTTTGCGATAATTTTCACGATGAGTATTTCACCGTTTCGGTATTATTTTTGACACGTCGTAACTTGCCCTTTCACTTTTTCTTTATTCACGATCACCTGATAAGACATTATGGCTAATACTACACCATTTCAAGATTCGAACACTTCTTTTCACTTGGTATTCCATTGTGAATGAGCACATGGAACATTTGAATACACACTGCAGGTCAAATTCTTGTTGGGCTGCAAGATGAACGGTCTCCTGTTTCTGTTTTCTTTTTAAAATACACTGAGTGACCCCTGAAGAAGGGTCAATGTACGACCCGAAATGCATTGGGTTTGTTTAACAAGCAAAAGAGCTTTGGATGGCTAACTATGATTAACGTACATTTTGAATGTATGGAACGGACATTAAACATTCCTAAAATAGATATTGAACCTGTTTGAAGAGTGTTAACTTTGGATTCAACCAATAAAATTTGTGCATACCTTAGGGTATTTTAATAGTGCTCCCACCAGCAAGAAGGGACTTCCCACCTTGTACTCTATTCTGCATTGAGTATATCATTCAGCGCCAATGGACACAGCGCGGTGGTTGAAGCACCACAAACATAGCATTTTGAGCATCTTTGTTTCTTGTCGAGTGCACGTTGGCAACAGTTTTGTTTGTAAATGAAATAATACATATTGGGCAACATTCATATGAGTCAGTTATTTGACCAATCGGTGAAATAATTAAATACTGCAAAAAGTTCAAATATGATTTTAATATTCCCAGATTCTCCAAAGTGCATAAAGTAATTAGTTCATACTTAAAAGCCACTTCTTAACCCTGCACCTTTAATTCAAGCACACAAAACTGGAAAAACAAAAGGATTAAGAAACAATGTTTTAATGACATCCCTAACTAAACTGAAGCAGAATAATCTAAGACCATCTTTCTTACTGATACCATGTTTAACAAAGCTACTTTGCTTTGGCCCCTTCAAAAATAAATAAGAATTACTCATTCTCGCTTTCTTTACATTCTTTGAATGGCATTTTAGTTTGTGGATAAAACAGGGCTTTAACTGTGTTTTTATGTTTACGCTGATGAGGGCTCTTTCCCTTTCGTTAAAGTTTTATCAGTTATTATAGGTTTAAACCCAGGACAGGAAGTCCTGCCTCTTTCTTTTTCTTTTCTATCACTCGGCTCCCTCCCACCTCACCCCTCCATTTCTTCCTTTTAAATTGTCACTCTTTCCCACATCCTATCACTGTGTCTTTTCCGTGGCTTTAATCATATTTCTGTTGATCAACTTTACACAACACCCAGCCCTCCTCCCTCTCACTATCTCTATTTTCTCTTGTTCTTTTTAAACCTCCCTATCTCGTTTGCTTCCTGCCATACATGTACACTTTCTCTCCTCTCCATATGTCCCTTTTACACCCTGTCTCTCTCTGTTCCTCATCTTCCAAGGTCTACCTTCACTACTTTTATTTCTGTTCCTACCTGCTCCTGTGGTCTCTCTCTCCCATCTCACCTGCAGAGGTGGTACTTGCAGAGGTGTGTTAGGCCGTGCTTCCTAGGGGACAGTGGTGTCCAGGGCAAATGATTAAACTGGCAGGAACAAAGGTGGTGTGGTAAATCGAGGGGTAAGGAGGGGAAGAGGGGCATGTGATCTCTGTACACTCACTCTCTTCTCCATACTGCCTCATGTTACCTCACCTGCAGATGTGTGAGACTGGGGCTCAAAGGGGACAGTGGTGTCCTGTACAAATGGATGTGGGGGCTGCGGCCGCACCCCCAAAATAACCCTGCTGGTGTTCAGAAGGTGAATGAAGGTGCTGATAAATTTTGCTTTTATCATGTCAAATTTGCTGTGTGCTCAAAGACAGAGGTCAGAAGTCAGGCTATGTCTTTTGGCAAATGCTATTTATTCTTTGCATTGCTGCGGTGCATGAACTTTTAGTAAATCTGCCCCTTAATTCTACTGCTTGAAGCAACGCAGGTCAGGAGGAAGCACTCACAGAAACACATGGGGGGGCTCTTGAGGCCACTAATAATAGGTGACATTTAGGTCAGCAGTTGGGGGGTAATGCCTGTCATCCTCCATAAATACAAGTATTTCCAACTGCATTGATTATAAAGTCAGGAACCGAAGACAGTCATTCATGAGTCACCGCGACTCACTCTTGCATAAGAGTCCACGTGACGCGCCCATCTGCTCCACGTGCTGATCGACAGTCCTCTCGTCTTAAGCAGGGTTGCCACCTTTGCTAGAGCCACATTTGTCCATCAGTTCATGTTTAACATTCTGCAAAGGCCCGGCCATGATTCTTTTTTTTTTAATATATTTTTATTGAAAGAAGAAAAACAAGAGGAAATATTACACATATCAGGTGTCATACCATATAATATATTAAAACGGTGAGTAGGCGAGTAAGCCAATGTGGTAAAATCAATGCACAGGACTGTGGGACGTCAACATGAACAGGTATATGAAAAAGGAGAAACCGTACGATCCACAACCCCGTTAAGCTGATGCCAGCAAGGTCCGTCCACCCACGATTCAGGATAATTGAGACCAGAACAGACACCCAGATATGTGAAAAAGATTGATTCAGGATAAGCAACCCACCTCTCATAAAAAGGGGAAAGGAAAAAAAAAGGCCATAGAACTAAACAAAGACAAAATACCCTTCCCCCCCATTCCTCCCACCCTGCACCCCTGCAATGGCTACGGCTAGCCCCACTAGCAGAGTGCCTGTCGCACGACAACTAAAACCTAAAAGAAGGAAAAGAGTGGAGGAGGAGATGTCATACAGGCTCCCGGTCCCCCTCACTCCCCGCTAGAAGCAAACCACCACTAAATATAGTCAAAACATTGTGAAGCAGCAATTACAAAACAACCGGGGGAGTTTGTGAAAACCGCCCGACTCCCGCATCATTATAGGCTACAAGTCCTGTATCAAATGAAGCCTTTTTATCAAACCCAGACAATCAAACTCAACCCTGGCCACTCCGATTTTTCGTGCGAGCTCTCTCCGCTCGGACCTCCATCTCGACAGGAGAATCAAAACGTTCAAGAAAGTCAAAGTCAGTACGGTAGGATCGAATCCAAAGTATTAGTACTCGAAGTCCACAAGTCAAACGGAGATATCTGTCCACCAACAATAAGTCACAAGAACGTAGTTGAACCAACTGGGAGGAAAAGAATGAGAAATCAATCCGATAGTCACTGAGGAAATTATCCTGGAGTATAAGATCGTCTGTGTCCATCTTGGGCGGTATCGGCATTGAGTATGATGAGTTTTTGGTAGTTCCAGGCTCTCTAGCTATTGTTCGGGAGCCGACAAAAAACACCATATCTGGTTTCCGCACGGGGCCCTCTGTCTCAGGCATGACCTGCTTCGCGGGTAACACAACGTGTTTCAAATCTATCGAAGGGTCGTAGTCCGGTCCCATACACATATTTTCAGCTGTTACGACCATTTTATGGATGATGGCGGTGACCTGCGAGTGAAGCGTCCCAATGGCGGCCATTACGGTCTGCAACGACGGCGTACATTCCACCCGCTCCATATCCTCTCGCAAAGCGACAGATCAGATCTTTGACCCAGGAGGTCGACTACTCCGGGGTAACAGGCACAAGCGGGGCCGACGTTAACGATGGGCACACATCATTCTCGTGGTCTAAACACCGTCGCCGCCAGCGAGGATCCAGGCCCGTCGATCCCGGGGGCTCAGCAGGGTCTTCAGGCAACGGACCCCCGTCCGCAGCAACCGGTGCGTCTTGCCGCCGTATCCTTGGAATCACCCTGACCACAGTACCACCACCCAAACCGGTCAGGATATTCTCCACTTCGGGAGACCGGACGCCGCCCAAGTCCTGCGGCCGATGTTGTTCAACTCCAACTCGGATGTGTTAGAAATCGAGGGGTTAGGCAGAGAATAAAAACACGGCGTAGCTTCATCATTCGAGAAGATGGAAATTTCGGGATTACACCTTTAAGCTCCGCAACACTTCAGCCACACCGGAGTCGGGTACAAATTCAGGATCAATATCAGGATTTATGAGCTACTGGCGGAGGTCGGCGGAGCCGCGAGCTTACGCGGCCATCTTGGTTGCTAGCGTAGCTCCTTCTATCCCCGCCCTTGATTCTTAAGTAGAACTTTATAAGAAATTCTTAAAATTGAATTTTTAATATGGCCTTTCTGTCATTGTTTACTTTATCAGTCAGGGGTTAACAAGGCAGCAGCAGAACACGTTTTAAAGTGTTTTCTTCTTACATAAACTATTTAAATTATATATTGATAGGGTGAAAAAATACTGGCATTAAGTTGATTTCTTATTTATTGTACCAGCGGTTACATTAGAATACCTAGCATGCTTAAGAGCAATTCACCAAAATGCCAGTTATAGAGGAAGTGATATCACATGCACGCTGATCTTAATAACATTACAAGTGATGAAGTGGTCTGACCCAGAATTTCCCCAGTCGGTCATGTCACATAACTTTAACCCTGATAACATCACCATAAGCGCCATTGCAGAAGTAACATAATGACGGCATGGTTAATACAACAACACAACAAGAACACATGTCTATTTTAGATACCACCTGTATTTTTCAGGGTGCTGATGTGGTCTTTGAAAGTTCTAGGGCGGAATACAAGTCCTGAACTAGAGCAAGCGATTAGAGGAAGTGAGCAAGATCTCTTCTAAGAGGGTTCAAGGGTGGGGGAGGGGCCCTGCCCAGGAGAACACTTTGGAAAAAATGGGATCAAATGCTTCATTTTAAAGCACAACTTTCACATATTTGTTCAAAAGCCATAGGCTCTGAAAAGACACCCTATAAATATTCAAGTACTTTCATGGTGTGCCAAGCCAATGAAACCTTACACTTCCAGGAGCTGACCCCATGTTTTCAAAAGCTCTATTGGGTACCCCCGCATGTCAAAAATGACCTAAATTGTGCCATGGACAATCTTTTGTAATGGGTGCCTGCTTAGGCGAAAAAAGCATACAATATACCAGAGCTAGAATTTTGACATTAATATCCATTTATCATGGATGACCATTATATCAACAATGACCTCAGTGTGTCGCAGCCTCCATTTTGGCATGGTGGCCCACCTCTCGTATGCCACGTAGTTCTCCCTCATGACAATAATTACCTCCAGTGTGCTAGTGCCAGCATTCTGCCGCGGATGACCCCATGCCAAACATTCCTCACGTATGCCACCTCTGGCATTTTTCCACAATTACCCTACATGACAAGAGCCACCACTAGTCTGTCAGTAACTGTAGTTTACCATTGAGCCAAGTACTACTTCCATTCACACTAACACTCACTTACGTTCACTCACTCACTCTCATTCTAACTCACTCGCACAGCGCTTTGAATGGGCCGGAACTCACCGGTACTGAGTACCAGCACTTTTCAGTTTTCTCCCCTGGAGTACCGGAACTTCTCCTTGTGTCAGTAGAGTACCGGTACTCCTAGAGGCAAGCTGGGGAGGGGCTTTGGGGTTCATGCAGCGCAGGTGCTGCTGTATACCTTTGGGGAGCGTGTCTGTGAGGCGCTGTGAAAATCAACAGTGAGTGTATTCCAGCGCTAGTTTGCTGCTGCCTTACACTCTAACTGACAGCCTGAGAGGAGTAAGGAGATGTGGCCTGTCGGACAGAGATACCCACATTGGAACTTTTGCGTTGTCAGAGTGTAAGGCTGCAGCGCTGGCATACACTGTCAGAGCGCGCAACGCCTGTGGCCAAGTTCAGCTCATGTGTCCAGTGTGCAATTAGTACTTTTTTGCAGTCATATATAGTGCACACTTGGCAGGAGGGGGTTAAAGCACTTTAAATGAGTGGTGCAAGTTCTACAAGAAAGCATACTTTATTTTGTTTTATGGCACAGAGAGCTGAAATCCCTGCTTCTGCTCAACATCCTGTATATTCTGTGTGACTAGAGCGCTTTTGCATTGAATAAGAAAATGCCACCATTGTTAAATACCTGCCTCAAAGCCACGCCCCCAGACACGCCCCTACGAGACCCTCAAGCCCCATCCCAATACATTTGGTGAGTACCGGCACTTTTCTTTTTCCATTTAAAGCACTGCACTCGCACCTTTTAATTTTACTAACTTGCACTTATTTATTTATTGCCACTCAGTGTCTTGCGCTCACTCTTACTCCTTACCTCATTCACTCTCACTCATCCCTCACTTTGAGTCACTCATATTCATCAAACACACTCGCTTTCACTTACCCTTGCTCTCACAAACTTGTTTCTTTCTCAGTCACTGTTGCTCTCACTCATTCTAACTCTTATTAATTCTCACACTCTAACAATCCCTCACACTCATTCATTCTCACTCACTTGCAGTCACTCTCACTCTCAATCTGACTCACTCATACTCTCTTATTGACATTCAATCTCACACATTATCACTCACTACCTGTCACAGACTTTCAGTCACCCACATGCTTACATTTACACATCCAAACATACACATGCACACTCTATCACATGAACACACTCGAACCTGCAATCACACACACAACATACATCGAATTGTTTTTTTATACTTAGTTCAGCTGCCAGGGAAGGTCCCGTTCCTGCTAATTGTACTCCCTTTCTAATTGGACTCCGTTCCTAATTGTACTCCCTTTCTAATTGTACTCCGTTTATAATTGTACTCCCTTTCTAATTGCACTCCCTTTCTAATTGTACACCGTTTCTAATTGTACTCCACTTTCTAATTGTACTCCCGTTTCTAATTGTACTCCCTTTCTAATTGGACTCCGTTCCTAATTGTACTCCGTTTCTAATTGTACTCCCTTTCTAATTGTACTCCCTTTCTAATTGTACTCCGTTTATAATTGTACTCTGTTTCTAATTGTACTCCGTTTATAATTGTACTCCCTTTCTAATTGTACTCCGTTTATAATTGTACTCCCTTTCAATTGTACTCCCTTTCTAATTGTACTCCCTTTCTAATTGTACTCCCTTTCTAATTGTACTCCCTTTCTAATTGTACTCCGTTTATAATTGTACTCCCTTTCAATTGTACTCCCTTTCTAATTGTACTCCCTTTCTAATTGTACTCCCTTTCTAATTGTACTCCCTTTCGAATTGTACTCTGTTTCTAATTGTACTCTGTTTCTAATTGTACTCCGTTTATAATTGTACTCCGTTTATAATTGCACTCCCTTTCTAATTGTACACCGTTTCTAATTGTACTGCATTCTAATTGTATTCCATTCTAATTGTACTCCCTTTCTAATTGTACTCCCTTTCTAATTGTACTCCCTTTCGAATTGTACTCCCGTTTCTAATTGTACTCCCTTTCTAATTGTACTCCCTTTCGAATTGTACTCCCTTTCAATTGTACTCCACTTTCTAATTGTACTCCCGTTTCTAATTGTACTCCCTTTCTAATTGTACTCCCTTTCGAATTGTACTCTGTTTCTAATTGTACTCTGTTTCTAATTGTACTCCCTTTCAATTGTACTCCACTTTCTAATTGTACTCCCGTTTCTAATTGTACTCCCTTTCTAATTGTACTCCCTTTCGAATTGTACTCCCGTTTCTAATTGTACTCCACTTTCTAATTGTACTCCCTTTCGAATTGTACTCTGTTTCTAATTGTACTCTGTTTCTAATTGTACTCCGTTTATAATTGTACTCCGTTTATAATTGCACTCCCTTTCTAATTGCACTCCCTTTCTAATTGTACACCGTTTCTAATTGTACTGCATTCTAATTGTACTCCATTCTAATTGTACTCCCTTTCTAACTGTACTCCCTTTCGAATTGTACTCCCGTTTCTAATTGTACTCCCTTTCTAATTGTACTCCCTTTCGAATTGTACTCCCTTTCAATTGTACTCCACTTTCTAATTGTACTCCCGTTTCTAATTGTACTCCCTTTCTAATTGTACTCCCTTTCGAATTGTACTCCCGTTTCTAATTGTACTCCACTTTCTAATTGTACTCCCGTTTCTAATTGCACTCCCTTTCTAATTGCACTCCCTTTCTAATTGTACACCGTTTCTAATTGTACTGCATTCTAATTGTACTCCCTTTCTAATTGTACTCCCTTTCTAATTGTACTCCCTTTCGAATTGTACTCCCGTTTCTAATTGTACTCCACTTTCTAATTGTACTGCCGTCTCTAATTGTACTCCCGTCTCTAATTGTACTCTCTTTCTGATTGTACTCCCTTTTTATTAGACTACTAGTGAACGATGTAATTATTCACTATTAGTGCATTTAAAAATTGGCAGAAAGCAAGGAGCGTGGAGCCCCAACAGAGGCCCAGAAGGGCGAGCGACCCCAGTGTTCGTGGCACTGATTGTGCCCTTTCTGAGGCCGGAGATCGCAAAGGTAGTTCCAGGGGTGGCAGGAAGCAAGGCAGCTGCGCCCCCTGGCCACCCCTCAATGGCATCCATGGGCACAGAGGTATAGAACCGGCCAGGTGGCCGCCCAGAGGGGGACATCACACCTCCTACAATTGGGATCGCAGACACCACTTACGAAAGCGTGCGGCAGCCACGACTGTGGGAAGCGGAAGAAAGACCCTCCTCAGCCCCCCCATGCTGAGCAGCACGAATCTAATTTCGCCATCAGATGCCCTCAGACCCTCTGTCACCCCACCCTGCTTATCTCCACGCCCACCACCGCAGCCTGGCACTCACAGCAGAGGGCGCTAGGACCCTGCACGGGGCCTCGGGTGCACAGCTCTTTATTTTTATTTAATGCGTTTTTATACAGCGCGGACTTTACCCGAAGGTGTCGGAGCGCTTCACAATAGGAACAGAACTGAAACATTAGGAACAATTACAAGTCAGCATGTTACAAGAGCAAACGTTACGTTACATGAGGCAATAGTGACAATTGTACATGCATCAGAGCAAACAAAATACAAGAGGTGGCAAACGATGCTTTACATGAGGTGTGTGCATGTTACAAAAGCGTACAAAGTAAAAGTAGAGGTATAAAACTGCAATAAAAGGCAGATACTCAGAACACAACAAACGTTACGTTACATGAGGCAATGGTGGCACTTGTGCAAGTATCAAAAGCAAACAAATAAAATACAAGAGGTAGCAAACGATACATTGCACGAGGAAAAGTGACACGTGCATGTTACAAAAGAGTAGACAATACAAGTCGAAGTATAATACTGAAATAAGTGGCAGACACTCCAACCATAAGAACACATTGGGAAGGCACTTCTATAGTCCATGTAGAACAGAATTTCCAATAATGGAAGGACTTCCTTCAGATAATGGAGAGGGCGTGAATTCAATTTGGAAGTGTCTTTGAAGGAGGAGAGCTTTGAGGTCAGTTTTGAAGGCCTGGGAAGAGGTGGTGGTCCGGAGCTGAGGCAGACGTGAGTTTCAGATTCTCACTGCGTTGCCTGAAAAGGATTGGGCCATCGATCTTTCCTTCTTGAAAGTGGGAGGTTCAAGAAGTACATTTTCAGCATTACGTGATGGTCTAGACTAGAGCCTCTAGAGAGTTTCAGTTTATTCGCCAGGTAGCGAGGAGAGGAGTGAAAAGCTTAGTGGGTGATACAGGAAGTCTTGTAGATAGATTTTGCCTTGATGGGAAGCCAACGGTGGGTGGATAAAATGGGTGTGATGTGGTCGCCCCTTTTGGCCCATGTATGAAACGAGCTGCTAAATGGAGAACAGATTTAAGGGGGGACAGGTGGGATTTGGGGAGGCCAGTAAGGAGAGAGTTGCAGTAATCCAGTCTGGAGAGAAACAGCGATTGGACCAGGGTTTTAAGGCCATGCTCCAGGAAGAAGCGACAAATCCCCCAAAGAAGGCGCAGTTGGTATCGAGCAGACTTTGCAATGGAATTAATGTGGGAGATTAGATTGAATTTTATGTCGAGTATGACACCAAAGGATTTCGCTCTGTCGACAATGATGGGTTTATTGTTAAGTAGATTTATCTGATCCATCCATGATTGAACCAGGGGAGGAGAAAGTGAGGAGGAGAGGAGGAGGAATTCAGTTTTGGATGGATTCAGAATCAGTTGATGAGTTAACATCCAGTTTTGAATGGAGTAAAGAGTAGAGCTTAGGACGGAGAGATTGTGAGTGGAGGCCACCTTGAAGTTGATTTGAGTGTCGTCTGCGTGGAGATGATAGTGGATCCCGGATTTACTTAGGAGATCTCCCAGTGGTTCTAAATAGAGATTGAACAATGTGGGTGCAAGCATAGAGCCTTGAGGAACACCTTGACCTACCGCCGAAGGAGATGAAAGACTATTCGCTATTTTGATCATTTGGGATCTATCAGAGTGGAAGGAAGCAAACCATTTAAGCACAGTGCCACTCTGTTGAAGAGTGTTAAGGAGAGTGTTGTGATTGACAGTGTCAAAGGCTGCAGAAAGGTCAAGGAGAATAAGAAGACAAGACTCCCCAGAATCGAGCATCCGCAGCTTGTCATCAATCACTTGCAGCCGGGCTGTTTCAGTGCTGTTTCAGTGCTGCAGTTTTGAATGAAGCTGGACTGGAAATTGTCAAGAAGACCATTGTCCTTGATATGACGAGAGAGTTGTTTCGCTACACATCTTTCTGTGATTTTCGCAAGAAAAGGTAGGTTAGTGATGGGGCGGAAGTTGTTGAGGTCGTTAGCATCAGCAGTGGGTTTTTTAAGAAGAGGGTTGACCTTCCCAGTTTTGAGGGAAACAGGAAGGAAGCCTTGACAGAGGGAGAGGTTAACCAGAGTGGTCCAATACGAAAGAGAATGGGTATAGAAGTCAATGGCAATGGCACTAGGGATGAGGAGTCAAGAGAATGGTTGGATGGCTTTGTTTTGAGGATGCATTTGAGGAGGGCATCTTCGCAGATGGGGGTCAAAGTGCTGCCAAATGGCTAGGGATTTGCGCTCCTCCAGGGGGGGGGGGGGGGGGGGAGGGGTAGGATGGCTGACCTGATCCACAAGTGATTTCACTTTTTCGTCAAAGAATATAGCAAATTCCGCTGCTTTCTTTGTAGAATCCTCCAAGTTTGAGGTTGGGGGAGAGCCATTTGGATTCTTGATGAGATCGAATAGTTTTTTGGGTCTATTTTTGGCTGAGTCGAAGAGGGTACTGTAGTGCAAAGCTTTTCCAATGAAGATGTGCTTGTGGTACTCGGATCTTGCTGAATGAAGCATGCCCATATTATCGGTGTGGAGGGCGCTTGTCTCCATTGTTTCTCCAGGAGTCTGAAGTACTTCCTTTCTTCATAGAGGGATTTGTTAAACCAAGGTGCTGAAGGAGTGGGCTTTTTCTTTTTGCGAGGAGCAACGTTATTGATTTCGACTGCAAGGACTGTGAGGCACTGGGAGGTGAGTTTTTAAACATCTAGGTTCGGGTCTAGCCTTGGAATTGATAGCAAAGTTGATTCACAGAGGGTACCATGGTCAATGTGTTTAGTGTCACAGAACCTGGAGGTAGCCCTCTTAGGTTGGCCGAGAGTTATAGAGTGTGACAGGTGAAGAGAGAATGGGATCAGGAGGTGGTCAGGCCAGTCTACATGAATTGGGGTAGCGATAGTAAGCATGCCTGTTTTCGAAATAACAAGGTCCAGGATTGAGCCTTTCAAGTGTGTTGTTTCTGTGCAGGGCTGGATAAGATCGTTTGCAGAGAGGAAGGTGGCCAGCAAATTCGCAGAAGAGTTTTGAGACGAGCCCCAGTGGAGATTGAAGTCACCAACGAAGATCTGATTGTCACTTTCTGAGTATTGGTCGCTAATGAAGTCAGTGAGTCCCTCCATAAACGAGGGGCAACTACTAGGTGGGCGGTAAATGGCATGGAATCTGAGGGGTGAGCGGTGGTGCAGTTGAAGTTCGAGGGATAGGCATTCAAAAGTGCGGAAGGAGCTGTTAGGAAAAGCCTTAAGTTGAAGGGAGTTTCTAAAGATGACTGCAACACCTCCCCCACCTTTGTCAATTCTGTCATTTCTAAATATAGAATAGCCTTCGGGTACTAGGACTTCTAACATAGAGTGAGAGGTGTCGTTGAACCAGGTCTCTGGTAGGAAGAGCATGTCAATATTGTGAAGTATGATGGTGTCAGAGATTTTAAGTTTGTGTTTCATTGCAGATCTGCAGTGTGGAGCAGAACGCGCAGCTCTGTCGAGACTGTTTTGGTGACGGGGGCATTTGGGCTATGAGGGGTGATAGGGATGTTTTACTTATACGAGGGTGCCTAGGAGGGTTTAGGTAGATGAGTGGTTCTGATAGAGGAGATGGTCGGAATAGTGAAGATAGTAGGGTTACTTGGAGATGAAAGTGGAAGAAGGGTGGCGTTCTAGGGCTTGTGTGAGTTTGCGATGTTTGCAGACAACAGGTTATGCTTGGCTAATATGGGGTCTGGGGGCGAGGTTTAACTCGTGGGAAGGTGAGTGTTTTCCAACGGAATTGAGGTGTATGGAAAAGTGGAAATCTTGGAGCTTAAAAGTGAAATGGTAGCTTCAAGTTGGGAGATGGAGGTGATAAGAGAGCCTAGCTTATTTTCCAGAGTGAGTAGGGCAGAGCACGGCATGTTGGGTGGCTCGATAGAAACAGGAGGGGGTGTAATTGGCGGGGGAAGGCAGGGGGAAGTCGGGGGACGGGAGGGGAGTTGGGGTATAGGGTTCAGAGGTGGGGAAAGGTGGTGGTTGAGAGAGGGCGTTGGTGCATCAGAGGTTAAAGGAGAGTTGACTTTGTTGGCGTTGCAAGAAGGATAGTGGAAGGTAGGTGAGGGGCGAGCAGTGGGGCGGAGGAAGAGGGAAGAAACGTGTTGTTGACATAGGAATGAAGGAGGTTTGGGAGGTAGCGAGGGGAGGGGGTTGGAGAGGTCCTGTAAGTTAGGTGAGGTGGCTGTGTGGGAACGGGCAACTGGCGGAGTGAGGGGCGTTGGGAGATGGGGAAGTTGAAGAAAGGAAGTGGTTCTGCTAGGCCCGAGGGAGGGAAAGGGAAAGGGTTACCAAGGGGGGAAAGGGGGTAGCAACAGTATTGGGGGAGGGAGAGAGATGCAATGGGTTTGTGGAGAAATCGGGGGACATAGCGAGGGGAGGAGGGGGAAAAGAAGAGGAGACCAGGAGGGAATAAGGGGGACGTAAGGAAAGTTAACAAGGGGTAACGTTGGAGGAGAGGTAGACTAAAAAGGAGGATGGCAGGTAGGGATAGGGGGAGGAGATGAGATTGGATGGTGCAGATTGGCCTAGGAGCGGATTGGCTAGAGGTCCGGCTGAAGTGATGAAGGGTGGGGCATACTGTGAGGAGGGAAGAATGGGAGAGGAGGGCACAGGGGAGGGGGAGGAAAGAGGGTCGACCTGTGGCTCCAGAGGGTGCAGCCTATTGGAGTGTAGGGGGGTCAGGGGCGGAGAAAGGGAGTAATGGGTGGAGCTGGATGAAGAGACAACCTGGTCGCAGGGGAGGGGCATAGGGAAGGGTCGAAAAGAGAGAGACAGGTGTCTTTGGCTTGGATCCTGACCGTACCGTTGTTATAGAGTGAGATGGTGAGGGAGCCGTTGAAACACGCAAAGGGGGACATTTTTAGCTGTTTCCCATGAGGGATAGAGGAGGAGGAGGAGGTTACGTTAAGGGAGTTATGTAAGCTGGTGGACCAAGAGGGGATGTCATGAGTGAAGAAAATGAAATCGTTTTTGAGCCTCCCATAACGACCATTGTAAAATTAATCAACAAAAAGGGAATCAGGGAAACGTTCCATGGTGTTATGCTTGAAACGTTTTGCTGCAGCTTTAGTCAGGTTAAGAGGATACATGATTTGGTAGCAATCAATTCCAGACTTAACTCGAGTGGTGGCCATGATGGGAGAATGAGGAGGAGGGGGGTGGTGGGGATCAGAGAGGGTGTTACCAGGAAGGTGGTGATGAGTAGAAGTATAAGGACAAAAAGGGAGCACATATTCCAGACTTTAGGTGAAGATATCTGAACTAATGTGCAACCCCGGAAAGTGAGGCGATTAGGAACAGGTTGTTACTTCAGAGCAGGAGAAGATGGGGGCACAAATTCCAGTAGTTGAGAGTGCTTTACTGCTTGGGAGTCTCTATGATTCCATTAGTATTTTTGACGGGTCCTTTACCTACGTAATCACATAATATACATGGTGCCACCTGGCAATAGATCATATTTTCCAGGGAATTGTTTACACACGACAGGGCTAACTGGACCACTGTCAGAACCATCACAGAGTGAACTTAGTAAAAGTAAAACAGATGCAACAGGTGCAAGAGACCCCTCCATGGCGTGTGCAAGATGAGAGTAGACAACCTGTCCCAATGAGACCGGGCGCAGCCCATCTAGCGAGAGAACAACATGTGCAAGAGACCCCTCCATGGTGTGTGCAAGAAGAGAGTAGACAACCTGTCCCAATGAGACCGTGCGCAGCCCCTACAGCACGAGAACAGCACAGTCCAGGCTTGTACACAACGAGACAGGCATGAAGACCCCTCACACTACAGGCAATCCAGAGCAGGCAGAGGCCTGCGTCATTTATTTATTTATTTATAAAGTTTTATATAGCGCTTTATCTACCGCCATCACACCCACCTCCCACAGCCTCGAGGCTCCTACACGTCACTACATCGCACCTACAGCTACCTCGTCTTTTCTTTTTTTTAATTATTGGTTTTGTGAATTATTTTGCTTAACTCTAGATGAAAGCATATTAAATGCTATTTAGTTTAACTATTATATTTAATGTAACCCATATGCTTACCCTAGTGTTTCATATTATTTAATTAATTTTCATTTTTATACTACCAGGCTTTAATCATTAAAACACGATTGAAACATTATTTTATTATGTATCTTTCACCTAAACATAACATTAACCCTAGCTGTAATACTTTAATATTTTAAATTTTATTTATGTAGGTAAATTATTTTAATCCTAAACATAATACCAATCATAAAACAATAATTAATTGTAATTTATTTATATACATAAAATAAACACATTTAATTCATCCTTATCCAGACCCTAATCCTTTTTATATGATTTCCATGTAGACTTAATCACCCGTAAAAAAATGTGCCACGCCTGCGCCCCATTTGTATAACATTTTATGAAATTAGATTAACTAAGACAGCCCTCGTTTTTAGGTCTCGCACCTGCGACGCAGGGCGTAGCCCTGTCGCAGCGAGAGACCTATTGTCGGCGGCTCTGCTTACAACAATACAAGAGATGGGCACGCACAGCATGCCTGAATCAGATCAGGTCACGCGCCACTCACCGCATCAGCGCCACTCCGGACTTCTGCAGCCTCCGCGGGGCTCTCCCTCGGGCATGGGAGCCGCGCGTCACCACTTCTCCTCTGGCCACCCACCCCGTGGGCACGGGCTTCCTGCAGAAGACGGAAGTCCCGCCCCACGACAGGTTTCGTTTTCGGCAGTGCGCGCGCATGTCTTTTGTTAAGAGTTAACGTGCAGGTAATCACTGGCTGTATGTCCTGGCTGTATGTCCTGCTGCCAGGTAGGATTCTAGGAACCTGCAGTGAAGGACTCTCCATCTCGCACCAGGCAGCCAAGGTTTGGAACAACCTCCCCCTTCACCCCAGGACCACCCCATCGATCCAGCAATTCATGACATAACTCAAGACCTGGATGATCAAATGAACAAACAACCATACAGCAGCCAGCATCTTCAGCACCTTGACACCCTCATGGGTGATTTGCTGTGCTATAAAAATGTTTGATTGACTGATTGATTGATTGACTGCGCTGAGAAAAAAAACCTAAAAGGGGCATAAGAGTGCATAGGGAGTACCTCCTGATGCCATATACATGTTGGGGCAAAAGGAAGTCCAGGCCATTAACATTAAAAATATTGCATTTTTCGGTTGCATGTTTGGAGACCAGAAGTGCCATTCTTAAACAAAGTTGAGGGTATGTTAATCCCCATTTCCCCCACCCCCAAAAATCTAAATATCTGTGTGCAGGAAATGTGGCCTGCCAACCTGTGCACAGCAGGATGCCATGTGCAGCGTGGATTGGTCTTCTACAGAAGGTTGGGCTCAAGGCCTGGTTTGGGCCATGGCCTACGGACAACCTCAGCTGTGGATGGCCTGTGCAGCTAGGTTTGGCTATACAAAAGGTGAACATAATATAACAAAAAATACCAGAAAAAACTTTGATCATGAAGTAAAGCATATTCCTACAGTAGATTCATTAGTCCACTGAGACACTGAACCTTGCAATAACAACAAAAGAGGATACACATTTAATTTCCTCAGAATCATACCACAGTATTTTCTGTACCAATGGGCGTGGTCCCCCTGAGACGGGGACAAAACGTAAATGCTTTGCTGTCTGCGCACTAGTTCATGAGAAGTGTGAGGGTTTAGAATTCAAGCCATTGCAAAATTATACTAAAATATTAGGTGAGTCTACCACTAACTACTGGAAGCATATACACAATTAATGCAACAGGGCAGATTCCGATTCAGGAGTAAAAACCGCCGTATGATTCGTAGCCGTCTCCGTACGAATGGAAATAGACCGTCCGAACTGCGTAGTACGATCTGTATCCCGAAAATGCGTCCGAATATCAGCGAACCGTACGAACCATAATGGAAGACCCGTACGAAATGGCGTCAGAACCCAAACCGTACGATTTGTAAAAATGCCGTACAACCAAACAGGTTCGATCCAGACCAGGGACCGAGTACGCGATTTGTACGGGCAAACCCAGTCACGCCTGAAGCATGATTCGTATGGAAAACATCGCGTATGAGCAAACCGCACCAACAAATACGAACCGCACACCAATCAAAGCGTACACGAACCCTCACCACGAAAACGGCACGCATCAGCGAGCCGCACCAACAAATACAAACCGCACACCAATCAATAAAGCGTACACGAACCCCCACCCCAAAAACGGCACGTATCAGCCAGCCGCACCAACAAATACGAACCGCACACTAATCATTAAAGCGTACACAAACCCCCCACACCGAAAACGGCACATATCAGCCAGCCGCACCAACAAATATGAACCGCACACCAATCAATAAAGCGTGCACGAACCCCCACCCCGAAAACGGCACGTATCAGCCAGCCGCACCAACAAATACGAACCGCACACCAATCAATAAAGCGTACGCGAACCCCCACCCCGAAAACGGCACGTATGAGTGAGCCGCACCAACAAATACGAACCGCACACCAATCAATAAAGCGTACGCAAACCCCCACCCCGAAAACGTCACGTATCAGCCAGCGGCACCAACAAATACGAACTGCACACCACTCAATGAAGCTTACGCGAACACCCCAAAAACGTCCCGTATGAGCCAGCAGCACCAACAAATATGAAACGCACATCCACCACTAATAAAGCAGGCAAACCCCTAAACCAGCACAAGGAGGGTGCAAACTAGTTGCACAACACCACAAAACATGTCTCATGTGTACACACCATTTTAAAACAATGTCCTGGCCACATCCAAACAGCCAAACAGAGGGCCCAAGTCACACCCGACCCTTATAACACACCCACCAAAAAGTCAAAATAAGCCACACCCACAAATGGACCAATAAAGGGCCCACACATACAACCCATCATCCATTGCAACATACCTATTTGCGCAAAGACACTGACAGGAGAGTAACAACTGCACCCATACACCTTCACACATACATCCTATCTCATTCACACCCACACCACCCCCTACACAATCAGACCCACACACCCTCATCCATACACACTATCACCCCCTCAATCACATACACCCCACACCATGACCACACCAAAGAATCCAAAGTTCACTAACCCGGAGATGGAGATCCTTACAGATGAAGTCATCAGAGTTGAGCCACAGCTGTTTGGTGCATTGGTCAGACAGACCAGCATTGCAGACAAAACCCGCCTGTGGGAGAAGATTGTCAATAAGGTCAATGCTGTTGCACCCATCAGGCGCACCAGGAGGGATTGCCAGGCCAGGTGGAACGATCTGCGGAGGATGATTGTTAGAAATGGGATCTCTGGCTGGCCAAGGCTTGCGCCAAAGTCAGTCAGAGACCACCACTCTAAGTCAGGGCAAGGGAGTTACACGCCAAGATAACCCATGCTCACCCTCTAGGTAACGTGACGCGAGCAGCAAGGCTAAACTTGGAGGCTATGTAGGTCAAGTGTTTGCGTGCTTACCCAGCAACAACACCCAAGGCCCACCACAAAGGAAACTCCACACAAGGGTATATATAAAAATAGCCATTGTATTATACCAAAACACATTAGATAAGAACACACACTTTACAATGTGCCAACAGCCACGGGCAGAATTTACAGGGGATATGTACAAGACAGGAACACATGGACCACTGTCAGGAATAGTCACTTTTAGAACTCGCACTTAGAACATAGAATTTAAATCACTGTAGATAAATAGAAAAATAGAGCACACAACAAGTAACTACTGGTAACAGGTAAGTACCACCTACGCAACCCTAACCCCCTTAGGAAAAGGTCACGCAGGGAACCAGGACCTCACTAGCAACACCTTTACTAGGAGAAAAACAACCACCTCAGTATCACCATACATTTAGGGGTATAGGCAAGAACACATAGCACATGACGCATCAAAACACATTCAGAGGTGCAGGGAAGGAAAACACATGATGCCTAAAAACATTCAGAGGTGTAAGAACAATTGCACAGCACTCACATAAGCCACCACCTGTGGCAGTCCCTAGGCCAACTGGCCTCTCTGGGGCTAGGACGCCCTGTGTCCCAAAGTCAGGGGGGCCTAAAAGTAGCCGCAGCCCACTAAGTGATGGGCAGCTGTAGAGAAAATGATGGGGCCAACGTTGGAGCCTCGCAGGCTCTGGCGACCAAACTGTCCCCTTGGAGCCTCTCTGGGCTCTACAACAAAGCAATGCCCCATAGCCTCTCCGGGCTCTAAACAAAAGTGGGTCCAGGTGGGAGCGGCCCGCTGCCTTCTGGGGCCGCTCTACCAGCTAGGAAAGGTGCCCCCGGAGCCTCTCTGGGCTCCTCTGCAAATGGGGCCTTCGTTGGAGCCTCGGGGCCCTGGCACAAAGATGCGGGAAAATCGGAGGAGTCCCCCTCCTGGGGACTCAAAACGATAATGGCCCCCGGAGCCCTCTCAGGGCTCTAAAACAACAAAATGCCTCCTGAGCCTCTTGGGGCTTTAGCACACCAATGCCTGCGGGACAAGGTTAGCACAGCCGGGGGAGGCACCAGACTACCACCCCCAATTCTGCCACACTCACCGGGACTCACGAGACAGCTCCTCTGTCTTCCTGGGGCAGGCGCCGACAATGCGCCTCGGGCTCCCCCCTCCTTTTTCAAGCGACTGCACTCACGGGGTTACAGGGATGCGCAGGCTGGTGCGAGGCGTACTGTTGAAGGAACCAGGCGGTACGTCTCGTACAGATGAGAGCAAAAGGCTGGTGCAGGTTGAGTACGCCTCCGGCGTAAGTGACGTACTTCGAGGTACGCTGCAGGCTGGTGCGGCTGTGTGCTCTTCTAGCGTACGTTCGCCGCGTACGGGGACCGTGCAAGGGTGTACGCTTCAGGCGTACAGCGGCACAGTGCGATTCTGTATGCTTCTGTCCCAATGAGGGGTGGGCACCCTCGAGGCCGCAATCTAGCGGGAAATGCCGGGTGGGCACCGGCTTTTAGCAAATAAAGCGTTCCCTGCGCTAGAGGTGAAAAATAAAGCGCTCCCAAGCGCTATTGAAAAGGTAAAGTGCTCCCAGGCGCTTGGAGGCCCACAAGTCCAGACAAAGTCCTTCTAGGACTGCAGCAAGATTGGGGGGGGCAAGGCTGGGCCCAGAGCCAGCTCACTGGGCCTCCAGGCAGGGAGGCAGTCGAAGTGGCGGGCCTCCTGGCGCCCAGCAGCAGCAGCAGCCCCCCTCAGATAGGATCTGGAAGAGAACAGCCTGTGTGGGGACACAGCCCCTTTTTTTATATCCAGCATTCCTTTGTCTTTGCTCAGGGTGAGGGGAAAAACCAGTTGCAGCTGGTTTGTGAGCACTCTTGATGTGCTGAGCCCCTCACTCTATTCACTGGCAGGGCTAGGGTCATTAGACGCACCACAGGGGGCGGAGCCAGCATTGTGTGGGGAAAGCCCAGCCCTATTCAGGACCCAGATGCACCCCTCCCTCACATCAGCATGCTAATCTCTCCACTCATCACTGGGGCAGACCCATCCAGACTCCTGGAGCCAGGCTCACCAGCCAGCTCCAGCCAATCACGTGCCAGCACACTCACTGCACACCCATGCCTAGAAGTGGCACTTACACACTAGACACATTCACGCCGCACACATCATTGCACAGCATTCAATCACACGAGTCAGCACATACCAAACTCGAGCCTGCACACCTCACGCATCAGGAACTACCAGTGACACAGACATTCCCCATGCATTCCTATGGGAGGGCAGGCCAACCTTACTCCACGCACTCAGAGTGCGCACGCACTTTCCACTGGGACACAGTGAAAGTGCGCAGAAACCAAAAATCACTACCACCAATTCACATTCAAAAAGCAAAAAGTTTAGGGGTGCACCGGCCAGAAGGGCCAGGTCCAACACAATCCCCTTCCAGCCAAAACGCAGGTGAGACCAATCACCAACGTGATGGACTTCCCTGCTTGGGGCGATAGAACACAGACGCGGGCCCGCAACTACAGGGACACCCTCCCGTTCTACACCACGGTGAACCCATGGGGTTCCTTTTAACATCACTGTCTGGTCCAACTGGGCTACCCCACTGGTACTCACCCACTGTCTGCGGCGAGGACCAGGCCCTGTGCCACCCAGGGGCCACTGGTCCTTGCCTATTCGCAGAGTGGGGGGTAGGAACCTCTGGCACATAGTAGCCATTTTCCACTCTTCCTTTCTGCAGGACAGGACTAGACAGCCACTGGTTCTCCAGCCTAGGGTCTACAACCTCAGGCGGACCAGGAGTCTCAGGGGAGGCTCTCCTCCCCCTACCTCTTCTCCTAGGGTTCCTCCTCCTCCGGCGATGGGTACACCTAGAACGCCATTCAAACCCAGGGTTTAACCCCTCAGGTTGCACCGGGGTCAGAGGTGGGCTCTCCCACCCTCTGCACCCCCTTCCAGAGTCCTGTTCCCTACCAACTGGGGCGGTACCTCTGGAAGAAGAACCTGTCAGGACACTGATTACAGTCGTCCTTCCCTCCAGGTCAGGCGGATCCTGAACCTGGCCTTCCAACCTCTGGTCTAGAACCTTTGGTGGAATAATTGCCTGGCCCTCCAGGACTTCTGGGGATTTACACACCATCCCCCTGAGGCTAACAAATGACACATATGTTGTGTGACTGTCTGTCTGGCGCAGATCTCCCATCCCCTTTCCACCTGACAGTGTGCAAAGATCCCCCAGAACAGAAGTGGTGTCACCATGGTCACTACATGGGAACCTCGCCCAACTGGGTAGTCCCTGACCCACTGGTTCTTCCACTGGGGAACTCATCCCCCAATCACTCCTCACGCTGGACTCCTGTACCCTCCCTACCGGAGCGGTACTGCCAGACTCTAGAACCACAGGAGCTCTGTTTACAGACGCTCCAAGTCCTCTACTCACTAGGAGATCTTCCTCAAATGGAGTAATAGGACAGCCTAGGTCCCCAACCTGGTGTTCCCTACAGAAACCATCCAAGTCCTGAGGCAGGGTTTCGTGCGTCTGGGGACCCTCGGTCTCCCACTTACTCCTGCTCCACTGAGCCAGGCAGTAAGCCCCTACACCCTCCTCGCTATCCTGGGACCTAGCTGGGCTACACTGAGCTTCTTCCACCACGCTGGGCTGGAAGATACCTGAACCACTACTTTTGGAATCACTCCCTAATGACTCTAGAGAACCTCTAGCACTTTCCCAGCGGTCTGCTTCATCTGCAAGCTCACAAGGACTAAAGTATTCAGATTTCAACAGGTGCTGGCACAACTCTGGACAACAAACACTGAGCAACTGCTCTTTGAGAAACATATTCACTACTACGTCCCTCTCATCGTCCGAGTTAGCCTCCAGTCAATCCCACATTGCATCCGAACAGTCATCCACAAAATACTTCCACTGCTGGTGAGGTGGTTTCCTATGGCTCTTGGGAACAAGGTACCATACGTTGGGAACTGGGACTTCCTGCACTGAACCCTGGATAGCTGCCACCACTGGATTCAACCCTCCCTGGGAGTCCAGAAAATCATAACTGCCGTCAGGGGATAACCTACACTCTAGGGCTACCTTCTCCCTGGCCAAGGCCCTCTCAGCCTCTGCAATCCTCTCCTGCACACCCAGCTGCACTATCTCCTTGGCATGCTCTAACCTGAGCTTCTCCAAAGCCAACTGGTGCTCCCTCTCTTCCCTCCTATCTTCCAACTCCTCTGGGGACAGGGAAAGGGATGAGGCACTGCCTCCTACACTGGACCCAGCAAGGGACTCCCTACCTATGGAGTCTTCACTCTCTACTGGCGTCCATGTACTGTCATCTTCTTCCTCCTCTTCTGAATCTTTGAATCTTCAGGGCTCCCCACAGACCCACCACCCTCATGGTGTGAGGCCCAGGCCCTTTCATCACTGCGCTCAAGATCCCATTGATCCTTTTGCCTAGTTCGTAATAATTTGACTCACCCCTCCCTATGTCTCTCTCGTCACAGAACCTTACCAGCTCCCACGTACTGTAGGTATCTAGATCATTGAAATCAAAAGCAGGCTCCATTTTGGCGGACGTTCTAGAGAAAAGTTTAGACAGGGAACCTAGGGGTCTGAGCTTAACAGGAGCACACAATTCACAAAGGTATTCAGCAAGTTCCCTATCCCAGAGAACTCACACTCACTTGTCCAGTGCATCACACCATTCATCCACACACAACCCCCCCCCCCTCGGACTGGTAGGGCAGTTTCTACTACCCCTGATTTCTCAACCTGACCACACGTGACACAGGTACCAAATTCTGGGAGCGGGGCGGGGGACAAATGTACCGGGCACAATTACACAATGATACCTTTAGGAGAAGAAATATGGAACTTCAAAAAAAACAAGAATACCCAAAATGTGGTCATCTAAAATGCAGAGTTTTGTAGTGTAGCCAGTTGCCACTGCGGTACAACGCAAGCACAAATCCGGATCCCACCGCTGCACCAATGTTAGAAATGGGATCTCTAGCTGGCCAAGGCTTGCGCCAAAGCACCACTCTAAGTCAGGGCAAGGGAGTTACACGCCAAGATAACCCCTGCTCACCCTCTAGGTAACGTGACGTGAGCAGCAAGGCTAAACTTGGAGGCTATGTAGGTTAAGTGTTTGCGCGCGCACCCAGCAACAACACCCAAGGCCCACCACAAAGGAAACTCCACACAAGGTTATATATAAAAATAGCCTTTGTATTATACCAAAACACATTAGATAAGAACACACACTTTACAATGTGCCAACAGGCACGAGTAGAATTTACAGGGGATATGTACAAGACAGGGCCACATGGACCACTGTCAGGAATAGTCACTTTCAGAACTAGCACTTAGAACATAGAATTTAAATCACTGTAGCACAAAATAGAAAAATAGAGCACACAACAAGTAACTACTGGTAACAGATAAGTACCACCTATGCAACCCTAACCACCTTAGGAAAAGGTCACGCAGGGAACCAGGACCTCACTAGCAACACCTGTACTAGGAGAAAAACAACCACCTCAGTATCACCATACATTTAGGGGTATAGGCAAGAACACATAGCACATGACGCATCAAAACACATTTAGAGGTGCAGGGAAGGAAAACACATGATGCCTAAAAACATTCAGAGGTGTAAGAACAATTGCGCAGCACTCACATAAGCCACCACCCGTGGCAGTCCCTAGGCCAACTGGCCCCTCTGGGGCTAGGACGCCCTGTGTCCCAAAGTCAGGGGGGCCTAAACGTAGCAGCTGCCCACTAAGTGCTGGGCAGCTGTAGAGAAAATGATGGGGCCAACGTTGGAGCCTCGCAGGCTCTGGCGAACCAACTGTCCCCTTGGAGTCTTGCTGGGCTCTACAACAAAGCAATGCCCCTGTGCCTCTCTGGCCTCTAAACAAATGTGGGGCCAGGTTGGAGCGGCCCGCTGCCTTCTGGGGCCGCTCTACCAGCTAGGAGAGGTGCCCCCTGAGCCTCTCTGGGCTCCTCTGCAAATGGAGCCTTCGTTGGAGCCTCGGGCCCTGGCACAAAGATGCGGGTAAATCGGAGGAGTCGCCCTTGGGGACTTGGAGAAAGAATGCCCCCGCTTTGCTGGAGTCCCTCTCCTGGGGACTCAAAACGATAATGGCCCCCGGAGCCCTCTCAGGGCTCTAAAACAACAAAATGCCTCCTGAGCCTCTCGGGGCTTTAGCACACCAATGCCTGCGGGACAAGGTTAGCACAGCCGGGGGAGGCACCAGACTACCGCCCCCAATTCCGCCCCACTCACCGGGACTCACGAGGCAGCTCCTCTGTCTCCCTGGGGCAGGCGCCGACAATGCGCCTCGGGCTCCCCCTCCTTTCTCAAGCGCCCGCACTCACGGGTGACAGGGATGCGCAGGCTGGTGCGAGGTGTACTGCTGAAGGAAACAGGCGGTACGTCTCGTACGGGTGAGAGCAAAAGGCTGGTGCAGGTTGAGTACGCCTCTGGCATACGTAACGTACTTCGAGGTACGCTGCAGGCTGGTGCGGCTGTGTGCGCTTCTAGCGTACGTTCGCGGCGTACGGGGACCGTGCAAGGGTGTACACTTCAGGCATACGGTGGCACAGTGCGATTTTTTTATTCATCTGTCCCAATGAGGGGTGGGCACCCTTGAGGCCGCAATCTAGCGGGCAATGCCGGGTGGGCACCGGCTTATAGCAAATAAAGCGCTCCCTGCGCTAGAGGTGAAAAATAAAGCGCTCCAAAGCGCTATTAAAAAGGTAAAGCGCTCCCAGGCGCTTGGAGGTCCACAAGTCCAGAAAAAGTCCTCCTAGGACTTTTTCTGGACTTGTGGACCGTGAAGATTGGGGGGGGGGGGCAAGGCTGGGCCCAAAGCCAGCTCACTGGGCCTCCAGGCAGGGAGGCAGTCCAAGTGGCGGTCCTCCTGGCGCCCAGCAGCAGCAGCAGCCCCCCTCAGATAGGATCCTGGAAGAGAACAGCCTGTGTGGGGACACAGCCCCTTTTTTATATCCAGCATTCCTTTGTCTTTGCTCAGGGTGAGGGGAAAAACCAGTCGCAGCTGGTTTGTGAGCACTCTATTCACTGGCAGGGCTAGGGTCATTAGACGCACCACAGGGGGCGGAGCCAGCATTGTGTGGGGAAAGCCCAGCCCTATTCAGGACCCAGGTGCACCCCTCCCTCACATCAGCATACTCATCTCTCCACTCACCACCGGGGCAGACCCATCCAGACTCCGGGAGCCAAGCTCACCAGCCAGCTCCAGCCAATCACGTGCCAGCACACTCACTGCACATGCACACCCATGTCTAGAAGTGGCACTTCCACACTAGACACATTCACGCCGCACACATCATTGCGCAGCATTCAATCACGCGAGTCCGCACATACCAAACTCGAGCCTGCACACTTCACGCATCAGGAACCACCAGGGACACAGACATTCCCCATGCATTCCTATGGGAGGGCAGGCCAACCTTAATCCACGCACTCAGAGTTCGCACGCACTTTCCACTGGGACACAGCGAAAGTGCGCAGAAACCAAAAATCACTACTACCAATTCACATTCAAAAATCAAAAAGTTTAGGGGTGAACCGGCCAGAAGGGGCAAGTCCAACAATGATCAAGAGGAAGATGGACAAAGACTACGCCAATGCACACCACACTGGAGGTGGTGGTCCCCGCAGATCTGCCCAATACCATACCTGGGAGGAGAAAGTCATGGCCCTGCTACCACCGGTGGGAGCTCACGGAATCGAAGGAGCCGTGGAGCCTGGTGAGTATCCAAACAACTGATGTAACATGGGGGGACTCCCAGCAGAGCCTAATAGTATGGGGGTGGGTGGTCATGACTTCCAGCAGTGCCTAACAGTATGGGGGTGGTATGTGGGTGGGTGCAGAGGACTCCCAGCAGTGCCTAACAGTATGGGGGTGGTATGTGGGTGGGTGCAAAGGACTTCCAGCAGTGCATAACAAGACTCCCAGCAGTGCCTAACAGTATGGGGGTGGTATGTGGGTGGGTGCAGAGGACTCCCAGGAGTGCCTAACAGTATGGGGGTGGTATGTGGGTGGGTGCAAAGGACTTCCAGCAGTGCCAAACATGACTCCCAGCAGTGCCTAGCAGTATGGGGGTGGTATGTGGGTGGGTGCAGAGGACTCCCAGCAGTGCCTAACAGTATGGGGGTGGTATGTGGCTGGGAGCAAAGGACCTCCAGATGTGCCTAACATGACTCCCAGCAGTGCCTAACAGTATGGTGGTGGTACGTGGGTGGGTGCAAAGGACTTCCAGCAGTGCCTAACATGACTCCCAACAGTGCCTAACAGTATGGGGGTGGTAAGTGGGTGGGTGCAGAGGACTCCCAGCAGTGCCTAACAGTATGGGGGTGGTATGTGGGTGGGTGCAGAGGAGTCCCAGCAGTGCCCAGACATAAGAGGGGTGGGTGGATATGACTCCCAGCAGTGCCCAGACATAAGAGGGGTGGGTGCAGAGGAGTCCCAGCAGGGCCCAGACATAAGAGGGGTGGCTGGATATGACTCCCAGCAGTGCCCAGACAAAAAAGGGGTGGGTGGATATGACTTCTAGCAGTGCCCAGACATATGATGCGTGGGTGCAGAGGACTCCCAGCACTGCCTAACAGTATGGGGATGGTATGTGGGTGGGTGCAAAGGAAGTCCAGCAGTGCCTAACAGTATAGGGGTGGTATGTGGGTGGGTGCAAAGGACTTCCAACAGTGCCTAACAGTATGGGGGTGGTATGTGGGTGGGTGCAAAGGACTTCCAGCAGTGCCTAACATGACTCCTAGCAGTGCCTAACAGTATGGGGGTGGTATGTGGGTGGGTGCAGAGGACTCCCAGCAGTGCCTAACAGTATGGGGGGTGGTATGTGGGTGGGTGCAAAGGTCTTCCAGCAGTGCCTAACATGACTCCCAGCAGAGCCTAACATGTTGGGGGTGGTAAGTGGGTGGGTGCAGAGGACTCCCAGCAGTGCCTAACAGTATGGGGGTGGTATGTGGGTTGGTGCAAAGGACTTCCAGCAGTAAGTAACATAACTCCCAGCAATTACAGACAGGTACAGAACAGTCACTTGGAGGTGTACAGATCATGGGTAATATGTAGGTGTCCACGGAGGGAGTACCAGGATCTGTGTTCCGAGGTATGAGAACTATCAGCCGCATGCAGTTGTACTGTGGATGTCATGAATGGTGTCCAGGCCAAGGGTGGCAGGACGGACTGCGGGCAACAGGGTGTTGGATGGTAGACGTCCATATTAGTTTATTGGCCTGGGCCTGTGGAGAGCCTACTGAGTGTGGCTGAGGAGTATGAAGGTGATCCTCCAGTTGACTGTGGGACTATTGTAGGTATCTCAGGTGGACGGTCATGTGGCAGTAGCAGGGGATGTTGAGGATGAGGTGTGTGCATGCACCTTTGAGTTGCACAAGTACTCCTGGAGTCTGGTACATGTACTAGTGTCGACGTTCTGGCTGTAGTTGGGCTGGCTGGTGTCGTTTACGGCGACCTGGCTGAACACCACCTCGTCAACAGACATCACCATAGAAATCCCAGAAGGCTATAAGATCTCCCACAGACAACGCACCAACAGAGTGGGATGAGGAATCGCCATCCTCCACATGAACACTCCCAGAGTCACTACCAAGACCAACAACACCCTCCACACCGCCTAGCACATGCACTTACAGAACCACACTGACTCCAACAACACCCTCAGAGGAACACTCATCAACAGACCACCTGGACCCCGACCACAATCCATCAACTCCATCCCTGACCTTCTCAGCACGCACACCCTCGGCTACACGGATTACATACTCCTTGGGGGCATGAACTTCCAGCTTGAGAACAACAACGACGCAAACTCCACTGCCATGATCGACAACCTCGTCAACCGCGGATTAACACTACTCATGACAACACCCACCCACACCGCTGGACACACACAGGATCCCATCTTCTCCGCAACTCCACACGTCTCCTTCAACCACACCACCGAACACCACAGTACAGACCACAGATGCCTCCACTTCATCTTCAGTAAACCCACCACACCACCCCGCACACAGCACATGCAACGCCACTGCTGGTGCAAGGCAACCATGGACTAACTGACTGCCACCCTTGCACTGGGACCACCCGCCGACCACACCTACCCTGACTCTGCTGCCATCAACCTCAAACAGTGGATCAACGACTGGGCCGACACCCTCGCCAAACTTCAAGACCTCCGCCACCTATCACAACAACAAGATAGCCGCATGGTTCACCAAAGACCTCAGGACCTCCAAGTGCACCTGTCGGAAGCTGTAGAGGAGCTGGCTCCGCAACCAAACACCATACAGCTACACCGCACACAAGAGCGCCACACGCAGACACCACCAACTCATCAGGACCGCCATCAGGACAGCCTAGACAGCAACGCACACAACAGCAAACAGCACATCAACATCGTGATTGAACTCACAACTCCCACCTACAACGCCAATGACATAGCACCATCACAAGACCTGTGTGACTCACTGCCCACCTTCTTACACCGTAAGATCATCGACATCCACAACAGCTTACACTCCGCTACCCCCCCACAAAACGAGTCCACCCCACCTTAGACCAACACCCACAAAAATGACCTGACTGCCTGGTACAACGTCAGCGATGAAGACACTATCAGGACCATGGACTCCATCCACTCCGGATCCCTATCTGACACATGGCTTCTCAACATTTTCAACAAATCCAGCTAAGCCAGCGCACCCCTTCTCCCACCAACCACGCATGCAACCTGTGGGTCATCCTCAAATCCTCCCTCACCATGACCAAGCAGGACAATGCCATCTCAGCTTCCTGCTTCAATACCCTCTGAATGCCCCGCAGGGGATCACCTCAAACACGTGAGAAACAGTCATCTGGGCCCTCTCCACAAGCTCACTGGATTACGGGAACGCCCCCTATGCAGCTACAACAACTAAACTCATGAGACGGCTGCAACGCATCCAGAACGCCTCGTCACGTATGATCGTCCAATTCCCCAACACGGCCACATCACACCACACCTGAGAGGCCTGCACTGGCTCCCTGTCAACAACAGGATCACCTCCAAACTCATCATCCACGCACACAAAGCTCCTAACCACGCCGGACAGCATACCATAACAACCGACTCAGCTTCTACACACCCACCCGCAGCCTCCGCTCTACAAACCTCCAACTTGCCACAGTCCCTCACGTCTGGAAAACCACTGTCAGTGACCGATCCTTCTCCTACCTTGCCTCAAAGACCTGGAACACCCTCCCTACAAGGCTACAACAGACCAAGGACCTGCTGGCCTTCAGATGACTTCTCAAGACCTGGATTTTCAATCTGTAGCTCCCCCCCACCCAGCGCATTGAGACCCTCACGGGTAGGTAGGGCGCTCAAAAAATGAATAGATTGATTGTTCGATAGATGGCTAAGCCAAATTGTGTGTGTAGGATTGGAGAGCTGTAGATGATAGTTACAACAAGGGTGGTCAGGCTGTTGGTGTGATACCGGATGTGCAGATATTTGACAATGCGGAGTGTGTCCTTGGTGTTGTATGTGACTCTGAGGGTGTACCTCGTTAAGGTGGAACAATCATAATCCTGGTTTTGGTGTGTGGTCCCTGTGGGTTTTGGACTATTCGTCTGTGATGGCTATGTAGAAGTGGTGTGCTGATGTTGCGTACTACCACGTTACAGTAATGAAGGCGATGTGTGGTGCTGTTGTGTTGACGAGGTAACACAGTACAATGTGGTGCTGCTGGAAGTTGTGTGTGTGCTGTACAAAGCACATGACCTGGTTGTACGTAGATGCACTGTTCTGTGGGGCTGCATCGTGTTGCCAGTATGAGTTGCACACACAGGCTGAGAAGCTGTCATGGGTGTGTTTGTGGTAGCGTGATACCAGGTGGATGATTGTCTTGTGTTCACTGTGTGGAGGGTGGCTGGAGCAATCAATCAATCAATCAGGGAATTTGTAAAGTGAACTGCTTACCTGCTAGGCTCTCAAGGCGCTGGGGGGTATGGGGGTGGGGTGGGGATCTGCAGGTAGTGGTCAAAGAGCCAGGTCTTGAGCAGTCTTCTGAATGCCGGGAGGTCTGCGGTCTGTTGTAGGAGGAGGGGGAGGGCGTTCCAGGACTTGGCGGCGCATTGGGAGAAGGATCTGCCCCCGGAAGTGGTTCTGTGGATGCGCAGGACGGCGGCCAGGGATAGGTCGGCGGAGCAGAGTTTCCTGTTGTGTATATAGAAGGAGTGTCTGTCGTTGAGGTAGGCTGGGCCGGTGTTTTGGAGTGCCTTGTGTGCGTGGATCATGAGTTTGAATGTGATTATTTTGTCGACGGGGAGCCAGTGCAGGTCTCCCAGGTGCGGGGTGATGTGGTCACGGCGTGGGACGTTGAGGATGAGGCGTGCAGAGGTGTTCTAGATTCTTTGGAGTCTGTTGATGAGTTTGGACGTGGCTCCGGCGTAGAGGGCGTTTCCGTTGTCGAGTCGGCTGCTGACGAGGGCGTGGGTGACGGTTTTCCGTGTGTCCGTCGGGATCCATCTGTAGATCTTGCAGAGCATGTGGAGAGTATGGAAGCAGGAGGAGGAGACTGCGTTGACTTGGTTGGTCATGCTGAGCTTGGAGTCGAGGATGATCCCTAGGTTGTGTGCGTGGTTGGTTGCTGCTGTGGGGGTTCCCAGTGATGCTGGCCACCAGGAGTCGTCCCACGCTGAGGGATTGGGCCGGAAGATGAGGACCTCCATCTTGTCCGTGTTCAGTTTGAGTTGGCTTGCCTCCATCCATTCGGTGACGGCCTTCATGCCCTGGTGAAGGTTGGATTTGGTGGTGAGGGGTCTTTGGGGAGGGAGAGGATCAGCTGGGTGTCGTCGGCGTAGGAGATTATGTTGAGGTCGTGTAGTTTGGCGATGCGAGTGAGGGGGGCCATGTAGACGTTGAACAGAGTCGGGCTGAGTGAGGATCCCTGGGGGACGCCGCAGATGGTAGTGGTGGATCTGGAGTGGAACGGGGAGGCGGACTCCCTGGGTTCTGTCGGTGAGGAAGGAGGTGGTCCAGTCCAGGGCCTTGTCTCGGATCCCTGCATCGTAGAGGCGTGTGCCCAGTGTGTGGTGGCCGACGGCGTCGAAAGCGGCAGAGAGGTCCAGGAGGATGAGGGCTGCTGTCTTGCCGCTGTCGAGTAGGATTCTCATGTCATCTGTGGCGCCGATGAGGGCGGTCTTGGTGCTGTAGTTGCTGCGGAAGCCTGACTGGGAGGGGCCCAGGATGCTGTTGTCTTCTAGGTAGCGGGTGAGCTGGGTGTTGACGATCTTTTCCATGACTTTCGCAGGGAACAGAAGCAGGGAGATGGGCCAGAAGTTCTTGAGGTCGCTTGGGTTAGCCTTGGGTTTCTTCAGGAGGGCGTTGATCTCTGTGTGTTTCCAGCTCTTCAGGAAGGTAGCGGTCTCGAAGGAGAGGTTGATGATGTTACGCAGGTGGAGTGCGATGATGCTGACGGCTTTGCTGGCGATGTGGTGGGGGAGCAGGTCAGACGGGGAGCCTGAGTGGATGGTGCTCATGGTCCTGGTTATGTCTTCGGTGCTCACGTTGGTCCAAGTGGTCAGGGTCGTGGTCGGTGGGGCTCGGGGTGTTCGTCGTGGCGGGGTCCGTGGGGTGCGTCCGGGGGGTGTAGCTGTTGTGGATGTCGGTGATATTGCGGTGGAAGAAGGCAGTGAGGGTGTCGCACAGAGCTTGTGATGGCGGGATGTCGTTGGTGTAGGAGCTGGGAGAGGAGAGCTCATTCAATATGTTGAATAGCTCTTTGCTGTTGTGTGCGTTGTTGTTGAGGCGGTCTTTGAATGAGGCTTTTTTGGTGGTCCTGATGAGGTGGTGATGGTTGCGGATGGAGTCTTTGTGGGCTGTGCGGTTGGCGGTGTTCTGTCGTTGAGCCAGATGTTCTCCAGTTTCCGTCAGGTGCGCTTGGAGGCTAGGAGCTCCGGGGTGAACCAGCTGGCACTCTGGCTGGTGTCTCTGTCAGTGGGTTGTTTCATGGGTGCTACGGTGTTGGCGCAGTTCTCCATCCAGAGTCTGAGGGTGTCGGTGGGGCTGTTCGATGGGTTGAGTGCGAGGTGTGCTTCTGGAAGGTGACGTGGACGCAGTGGTGGTCGGTCCAGGTGAGCTTGGAAGTGTGGCTGAAGGCAACGTGAGGCTGGCGGTGAAGATGGCGTTGAGCGTGTGACCGGCGATTTGGGTCGTGGTAGTGACGATCTGTCTCAGTCCGAGGGTGGCGAGGTTGTCGATCAGGGTGGAGGAGTTGCTGTCGTTGTTTTCTATGTGGTAGTTCAGGTCGCCGAGCAGGATGTAGTTGGTTGAGGTCAGGGCGTGCGTGCTGATGAAGTCGACGATGGAGTCGCAGAATTGGGGACGTGGGCCTGGTGGTCTGTAGATGAGGGTGCCTTTGAGGGTGGTCTTGGGGTCGGTGTGGATCTTGAAGTGCATGTGTTCGGCGGTGGCGAGGGTGTCGTTGGTGTTTGTGGTGACCTTGATGGTGTTCTTGTGGATTATGGCAATGCCTCCCCCGGCTCCATTGGTGCGGTCTCTGCGCGAGATCTTGTATGGGGTGGAGGCATCGTTCCTCCAGGTCTCGGTCAAGAAGGCGGCATCTGGTGGAGTGGTGGTGAGCAGGTCCCAGAGCTCGATGGCGTGCTTGCATGCGGAGCGGGTGTTGAGCAGGATGCATCGTAGTTGGTTGTGTTCCGTTGCTGTGGTGGTCTCGGCGTTGTTGTTGCAGGTGAAGTTGCAGTTCTGGCAGGTGAAAGGGCCGTGTGTGTGCTTGGGGTGGCCTTGTAGCAGTTGGGGGTGCGTCCGTGGTTGAGTGCGATGAGGGTGCTGGCACCGTAGCGGTGGCACGCGTTGCGGGTGGTGTGAGGGCCAGCGGTCTGGCGCTGGGCGCGGTCCAGGCGCGGACAAGCGCAGACGGTCGCGCAGCGGACGCCATTTAAGGGTAGGTGGGGAGGGAGGACCAGCTAGGAGGCGAGAGGCGGAAAAGAGGGCAGCAAATGGGCAGGAGGAGCGGGGCGGCAGGGGAGGCAGCGGCGGGAAAAGAAAACGGGAAAAGCGGAGCAAGAGTCTGTTGTGTCACATGAGTCAGGAAATGAGCTGAGTGTCTTGCAGTGTGCTTGTTGCCGGTGCTGATGGACCTGCCTTTGTCATGGAGGTTGTGCAAAAGTGGCACAGACAAGCTGCGGCATGCTTTCAGAATAGATAGATGGAGGAGTATCTTGTAGGCGTGTGTGGTGCAGGATCTGGCCACACGGTGCTGCGTTGTGGCTGGGGATGCGTATTTCAAAAGACAGTGGTCCCTAGTAGTTCAGGGATTAGGCAGAATTGATGGACATACACTCAATAGTCAGAATGACCTTTGTCCAGCAGGACAGGTTTTTATTTTAAGAGATATGGAAAACATAAAAGGATTTTTTACAAGGTGGGTACAACCAGTAACCCACAGGGGACAAGACAAAACAGGGGGGTAAACTTGACGCAACAAAGGCGGTCTGTGCTAGTATCTCAGTGAACAGACAATGGTAAAGTACAAAGCATCATTGTGAACAATTTTCTATTTGTAGGGTACATATGATGCTACTATGTCGACGGCGTTTCGATGCCTACACACAGATACATGGCATCATCTTCAGGACAAAAAATTTGTTTGTCTTGAAAGCATAACAGTTTTTTGGGGCCAATATTGTGGTCCACAAAGTAGTCTGTTAAGCATTACCTATGCTTTTGGAATCAAAGCAAGGAAGGAAAATGAAGGGTTTAGGAGCACAATAGTATCCAAACCAGGGCAAGGGAGCCTCTAAATACGAGACCGGACCAATCGTGTCTCATTCCTGGTTTGGCTGCTCCTTGTCTGTGCAGGATACAGAGTGGCTGGGGATGCAGCAGCAGGAATGAGTGAACACATGACGACAGAAGGGGTGAGAGAACATGCTAAACAAGCACACAAAACCAAGGATTCTAGCAGGGCACAAAGTGACATGTGTATGTGAAGGCTGGAGTGTCTGGTTACCCATGGGTCACCGCAAGCAAAATGTGTGAACAGTCGCCAAAGATCATGGGCACAGAATTAGGCAGCCTAAGGCTAAGCGGGGCACAGGACACACAGCGCCAGGAGGTGTAGCCTGCACGTCGTGTGTAGCAAGCTAAATAACACATACACAACCATGTACGTCAGGCACAATATGGTACATTTACCATTACCAACAGCATGCATGTTGGCACTGTACACGTAAACACATATGAACAATCATCGTAAACAATGGCATATTGAAAGCATGCAGACTGGCAAGAGATGTGCGTTGACAGCAATGAAGCAAAATGTACTGTGGTAAATACACTTTCTACACAATAGGATAAAGTTGTTTGTGAGGCCATGCTGCATTAGCCAATGTACATGCCCAGTGGCATTGCTCTGAAGCCAATAACAGTCATGCAATGATGGTACCTGTAATGCTGCTGAAAGATTCTCCACACAACTGCCAGGGACTGTCCGTACCTTTGATCATCAGAGTGGTGCGATGCTGAAAGGGTTCCATCTCCAAATAGCCCCTTGATCTGAGTAAAATTACAGACACAAAAGGGAGATCAGCGAGGGAAGGAGAGGATGGGAACTGCATGGAGGGAGATCTGAAACAAAGGAAAGCAAGCATAAGGATTCAATACTTTTGTCACAGAATCACAGAATACCTTGGGACCTACACTGTACCAGTCACACCTGTGAAGTGTAACCACTGCCACTGTACCCTATGTGTGATCACAGATTGAGCAATGAGACTAGATCAGATGCTTGAACACCAACACATAAATAGGTAGTACAGTTTCTCACATAAAGAAAGCAAGTGTAACGCTCACAAGGCTGCCACCATGCAATTAGATCCATGCGGCCATCAAATCTTTCACAGTGTATGATGGAGGGTCCTAATCTCAGAAAATGTAATGTATAGCAGTGCTACTGACACAAAGCCAACAATCCATATTTAGCCCTGTGAATCCGTAGGGGCCATGACGGGAAAGTAGACATCACTCGCAAGAGCCGTTAGCAGCTCCTCCAATGAGGAAGGGAATGACCTAAACACAAGGAAGCCCCGCAGGAGCCAGTCATTGGCTCTTGCAACTGTGCCCCACTATGCTAAACATGACAAGCAGATGGGACCAAACTCAACAGCGAGTAATGATGAACAAAGCCACAAAAATAAGCCTACCGTGCCATGAGATGCTGCATGGCACAAGATAATCCTGTGAATAACCTCACTCGACTGGTGCCACAGAGATTTAACATTTGCTACAGCCCAACGTTGTGATGAAATCAGCGCAACATACCTGGCATCATGGGAATGGAAAGTTAACATCAACTCACAGAGAAGGCTAGCGAAGCAGGGTTCTCCACTGACACTGAGGTAATGACATGACAGTGACATGACATACTGGCACAAGGGGCAATGCATTCATGCAAACAGACTCACAGGGCAGTTGATTGAACATGTGGGACATACACTGGCCCACACCTACACAACATGGTTTTTGGTAAATCAAACTGTACTGGATCACAAGGTTGAGTGGATGATCCAGACACATCCTGCTGATCACAGTGAGGCTCCAATTCCCCACAGAGGCCGTGGTTGTGATGTCCCACACAATGTCAAACCGTGGTATTTGCAGTGTGTCAGGGTCAAGGTGAATTCATCCCAGTTACAGGCGCTGGTAGATTTGTTCAACAATATGGCTGTTACTCCTTCAAGAATGCTTATTGTAGGAGATTTCAACCTCTGGCAAAATGGGACCCTCGATACGGGTCATCATATGCTCCTCCAATCATGCGAAAATCTGGGCCTCTATCAGGGAGTGACCAGCTCTATGCACATAGGGGGACACATGCTTGACCTAGTTTTTACTGAGGAAAGGATTATTGACCACATGCAGATTCTCCCTGTAGACTGCACAGATCATTATTTGGTCAAATTCCCAATTGCCTTCCCTAACCGTGATGCTTCTGCCTTGAGGGTGGTCTGGAACTTCCTCGGTAGGGATTGGAAGAGGCTTCTGGAAAAAACGACACAGTCACTAATGATCCCCTCTGAAGAGGATTTTGGTGCACATAGCTCAGTGGAGGAGAACTATGTGCTCTTCTGTAATCATATAAGCGCTATTGTTAATCAAATTGCCCCCCAAAAAGTATGTAAAAACAAAGGTGGTTCAACGAAAAACTTAAGGACCTGAAACTGAAATGCAAACAGGCAGAGAGAAAATGGAGAAAGCACGATGCAGATGACGATAAACTAGCCTGGAAAGTGGCTATCTCCCTTTATAAAAAAGAAATTGCTGCCGCCAAACAGGACTACTTCGCTGGAGTTATTCTGAATTCGTCAAATAAGGCTAAATGCATTTTCAAACTAGTCGAGGATCTTGCTAATCCTCAATGTCTACACAATCAGATTCTGCCCTCCCAAGATCTCTGTGATAATTTAGCAGTTTTTTTCCAGGATAAAATCACCACCATTATCGCTGGGCTAAAAGATGACATGTCTGGGAGGGGAGAAGGCATGACCCCTAAGGCAGCAATCCTAACGGCTAGCGTGGGTACAGTGCCCCATGAAGACCCTTCGAGAGATGATGGGCCCGTTATAATGAGCCCTCTTGATCACTTTGAGCCCCTCTCGGAAGAGGAATTTGATAGGCTGGCCATGGGTGTGTCCTCAGGCTCCCCACTGGACCCCATTCCACATAGAATTTAGAAGGAATTGGCATCAGAGCTTTTCCCTAGGCTCTGAAAGATTTGCAACCAATCACTTTCCAGTGGAATAGTACCATCTGGTTGGAAACGGGCGATAGTCACTCCACTCTTGAAGAAGGCCACTCTTGACCCCAACTGCCCGGGGAACTATAGGCCCATCTCGCTCCTCCCATATCCAGTGAAGGTTCTGGAACGTAGGGTTAGCAAATCTTTGTCAGCTTTCTTAGAGCTGTCTGGTTGCTTGGCAGATGTAGTGTTCGGATTCCGTCCAGAACATGGAACCGAATCAGCCTTGGTGACCGTGATGGACGATCTGCGTCAGATGGCAGACAGGGGACAATCAGCAATACTTGTATTGCTCGACCTGTCTGCCGCGTTCGATACGGTCAGTCACGACATTCTGCTGGCGCGTCTAGAGGAAGTGGGAGTAGTGGGTACAGCCCTGGCCTGGTTTCAATCCTGTTTATCTGACAGGTGTCAGGCAGTGGCCCTTCCCCCATTTCAGTCAGCCTTCACAAACATCTGTCACGGGGTTCCGCAAGGGTCGGCTATTAGCCCAATTCTATTCAACATTTATCTGAGCCCTTTGATTAATACCATCCGTTCCCATAATGTGAAGGTAGTAAACTACGCTGATGATACTCAGATCATCCTATCTCTGGATGGAATCCATTCTAATGCCCTAGAGTATTTTTATGCATGTATGCAGAACACTGCGCAGTGGTTACGTGACAACTCCTTGCAATTCAATTCGGGCAAGACCGAAATTTTACACTGCGCAGTTGGGAAGGTTGCCTGAAGTTCTGTGATTCTGAACCCGTTTCATAAAGGTCGTGATATCGTGACGATTTTGGTAATAGCAGACCGCAAATGGCGAGTGCGGCAAGTACGAGTGTTTTCGTTATGTTCGATTGATGGATTCACTATGAAATTAGGGATTTCGTTCTGAACCTTCGGGTTCCATTTTGTGTACGGCAGCCATTTTGTGGTTGCCCTCACATAGGCCGATGACTACGGCCGAACGAGTCTTTGGGACACGTACACCTTTAGCTGACTTCTGTGTGATATGAGTGAGCTGACTCTGTTGCCCGAAGCAAACTTGTTGAGCCAGTTCCTGGTCCGGCAGCTGTTCAAGATAGAGATCAAAGAGCAGGACATTGCTGAGTTTATGGTACATGCACACACCCTTCTATCTTGCTTCTCATCTGTTTCTGTTCCTTCTTTTATGGCCTATTTATGGTTTGGTTTGTGGTCCTTTTATTATGGGTTCGTCCGGCCTGTCCGAGCAAGAATGTTGGGCCTTCCCGTGTAATTGATGGTGGGCTGGACGACTGAAAAGTGGGCTTGTCGTTATGAGATACCTTTTGCAATGTCATCTGTGATTGGATAGTTTGTAAATATTTGGTGCTAGTCAGGAATGTGATTTTTAGCGTAAAAGATGATGTCTCACAATACGAAAGGTGTGCAGTCTCTAGCGAACCACCCGTGTCGTGCTTCGTAGACTTCTGTTCCTGGTTGCAGCCAATAAATTTGATCTTTGACGCCACCAAGAAGTATCCTGTGTCTCTGTATTCTAAGACAGGTGAACCCAAAGACATTGGGCGTGCCCCTGGCGCAGCTGGGTTCTCAAAACCTCGTTCTTCAGTTGGCGCCCATCGTGGGGCGACTTCAGTGGTACCGGTGCAAGCCTGAAGATCGTGAGGAGCTTCGTGTGAAAAGTCTGGAGGAAGGCCTACCACTTCATCGACCCCTGTATGTCGTCGTGGTCCGAAAGTCTTTGCTGCGAGGTTCCCCGCTTTCCGACGGCTATGAAGGACTGCTGTCCTGACTGTCGCCCTGTCTTGGACCCTTTGATGATTTGTAGAGCGAGATGATAGACGGGTCTTCTGGTGACGTCATCGATATTTCAGTTAAGTATGAGTGGAGCGTCTCCCAGGCCTTAGTTTTTGGGTATCCTTCGGGATCATTGATTTGGAACTTGCAAGCTCCAAAGCCGAGGGACTCCTGTATTTGCGAGACTATCGAGTTCGATAATCCCTTAAAGTTTGAAGCTAGACTAGTGAGCGAAGATGCCTGGTCTTAGCAGACTTGGAAAGATATTTTGTTGTGGTTGTAATAGGGATTCCCGATTGGAGGATTCGTGTCCGATACCTCTGGTTGGAACTCTGACCTATGAGCTCTATTTGAAACATGGTGTAGGCCCCATTACGTATAATGAAGTATGGGTAAGATACACCAGAAAGGATGGTGTTTTAAAATGGCCCCAACATGGTAGCTTAGACACAGAGATTTTAGATAATCTGGAAGTTAAACTGTTTAAGAAGAAAGCCCGGCCAGCGATGTTTGACTCTTTCCGCCTCTGGCGAAAGGAAGCCAAACAGAAAGAAATTAAACTAGCGAAGAAAAATAAAAGAGAGAAGGGTATATCGGTAATGCAGGCTGCTATACAGTTTGAAGATAATGAAGAAGAACAAGCGAGTGAGCAGTTGCACAGGCAACGTAAAATGGCTATCGATAAATGTTATCCAGCTTTGTCACCTCTTCAGCAGGGTGCAACGAAGGAACTTGAGAAAGATACTTTGATGTCACATTTGTTGAGTTTTCCACCCCCATATGTGCAGAGTGCTACAGCACCTCCGCAACTTTTAGTTGCGAAACCTCCAGTTGCTCTGCCTCCTGTTATTGCACAACCACCAGCTCCTCTTCAGTTGGCTCCTTTTACTTTGGTGCAGCCTTCTCAAGGGCCACCGACTTTGCCTCCAGTTCCGCCTCCAATTCCTACGACTTTGTCTCCTGTATTTCTTACTTCCTCTGATTTTCCTTCTGGTACTACTTCTACGTATACTTCGTCTCATTCTGTTTTCCCCCCTGTTCTTGCAACAGCTTCTCCTTCTGTTCGCCAGAGAATGACCGATACTGTCACTGGTCTTTTCTCCCCTTTCTTTGGGTCATTGAGTATGACCCCTGTTTCAGCGCGTAAACAGTTGCGAAGCCACATGCCTGGTCCCGAAGAGCGGGAAGTATTGGATCATTTAGCGCGTAAATGGGTTACTAATTCTTCGAGATATGATTTAGAGTCTGTTATGGATGTCTTCCGTCAATGGGAAGCACCAAAGCAGAGGTATGTTTTTGACACGATGTGTACTTTCCTTCGTGAAGAATGGGAGGATGGTGGTTTGGGACAGACTCCTTCTGAGTTGTTCCGTGTACAGTCTGAGTTTGCAAAGGGAACTATAGTGGGTCTCCATGTTGAAAAAGCAGATGGGACCTTGCTGTCGTTTAGAAATGCATCTCCTTCTCAGCCGTTGTTTGAGCCTGATTATTCTTTTAGGAGAAGGGTGCGACAATATCCAATGAGAGAGGTTCCTCCGGTGTGGAAAGATGCAGTTCAGGCCGATGCCGTTAATGGTATTCAAGCTGTACCTGCTCATTTTCAGCGTGTTTGGGTACATGTTCCGTGGAAGCGAGCTAAAGTTTTGGCCCTTAAACAGACTTTACCTGACCCCCGTAAAAATACTGCAGGGTACTATAAAGAGTTATCACAGACTACAGACGCATGTATTATGAATTTAGCCGATATAGATATGTTGTTTGGGAATGTGGTTCCTCAGCCCCTATGGGGAAGGATTCGTCACGTGGATCATGCGCAAGAGTTAGGTGATACATGGAATATTATTACTGCTGCCGATGGTCGACAAGGTGGTGGTGCTAAACCTGAGCCTTTAGTTGCAGAACTTCCTGGTAGGATCATTAATTATATGAAGACTTTGATGCCCGCTATGCGAGTGAATTGGGATAAATTGTCTGCGTGCAAACAGAGGAAAGGTGAAAGTGTGTCTGATTTCTTCACTAGTTTTGAAGAGACGTTTATAGATCATAGCGGCCAAGATATGAGTACGGAAGGTGGCCAACAATTGTTCGTAGATAAGTTTGTGCATAACCTGCTTTCCGAGTTGTGTACTAAGTTGAAGGATTCAGAGAGTTCATGGGCTGTTTCTTCGTCGGCGCAGATATTGGCCACTGCACAGTATTACGAGAATAGAGATAAGGATGAGAAAGAGAAAGCGGATAGAAAGACTAAAGATTTGAAGACGAAGGTTCTTTTGCGGCAAGCGTATCCGCCTCGTAATAATCAGAGCGATTATCAGCAACCTCAGCAGTTTCAGAGAATCTCGCAAAGGTTCGAGTCTTCTCAACCGCGTTTTCCTGTAGGCCCTAATCAGTGTGCATATTGTAAAGAAGAAGGTCACTTTAGGAATAGTTGTCCGGTTCTGTTACAGCGTACGAATGGTGCTTCTGGTGTGAGAGGTCGAGGTGTTCAGCAAGCTCCGAGAGGTAGGGGACGTGGTGCTTTCCCCCAGAATGCATGTTCTTTTCCTCCACAGAATTCTATGAACTGTTTTGATCAACAGAATGGTGCATCTGGTAGGACGACTCAGTACTATGCTGACGACTACTATGTCGAAGGTGAGAATGTCGACGGTAATGATTGCTAGGACAGCCATAGACAAAGAGAGGGAGTTGTGTCAGTTCCAGTAGATCAGAGTGGCCCCTATGTTGAAGTGATTACATCAGGTGTGTCAGAGCCTTTTCTGATACTGGTGCTGCGAAGAGTTCCATCATGTACTCTAAACTCCCTGGCGCACCTTTGTCTGGCTTGACGAATGTCTCCATAGGTTTCTCTGGCGCCCCAGTTTGTAATCCGGTTTCTAGTCCTTTGTCTCTTTCTGTTGGACCTTGTGAATTTGAAGCACCCCTCATTCTAACGACAGGTTGTGGTGAGAATTTGTTGGGATTAGATTTGTTGAAAAGATTGTATGTGACGCTACATTGTTCTCCTTCACGAGTACAGCTTACATTGGGTAAGAGAGTGATCTCTCCGATGTATTTGTCTAAAGATCGACTTCCATTGGAATTGCGTTCCCTCCCTGATACTCTTTGGGCTACTGGTCCTAATGATGTGGGTCTTTTGGAGATTCCACCATATGTTGTGGCGTTGAAAGCGAATTTTAGATTGCCACGTATTCCTCAATATCGGATCTCTAGTGATGGTGAAAGCGCTTCTAGCGATCATCTATGATCGGATCGATAAGGGTGTGATTGAAGAAACGAGAGGTAATGTGTGCAATAGTCCGGTTTTGCCTGTTCTGAAGCGTACTGATTCTTCGCAACCGCCTGTGTATAGGTTTGTGATCGATCTTCGCGAAGTGAACAAGATTGTAGTTCCGCAATTTTGGTCGCTTGTGGAAGGAACATGGGTTCCTCACGTCTCATGGAACTAAGATTCAGCATGGTCAGTTGGTGAATGAACTTCTTGAGTCACTTACGTTACCGATGCAAGTTGCGATCGTGAAATGCAGTGCACACAAGAAGGTTACTGATGACGTTGGTCGTGGTAATGCGTTTGCAGATAAAGTTGCGAAAGATGTGATGAGTCGAATGTATGTTGCGGGTCCGGCTAGGTGGGTTCCGGATAGAGGAATGTGTGAAGATACGATAGAGAGTGAAGTCAATTCAAGCTGAAGCTACAGAAAAAGAATTGAGTGTATGGAGAGAGAGAGTACGGGTAAATTGGATTCGAATGGTTGTTGGATTGAGTTGTCAGAGCATCAACGATGGTTGTTACCTGATGCGTACGTGCTTGCAGTGGTTACTAGAGCTCATGGAATGGCTCATATTAGTGCGAAAGGGATTTGTAAGTTGTAGGCTCCAGTATGGCAAAATGCTGGAATTCCTAAGTGTGCAGAGAACGTGGTCAAGAATTGTATGGTTTGTCTGATGTATAATCCTGGTAAGGGAACTCCAACTCCAGCTGGTCATTTTACGCCTCCAACGTATCCGTTCGAGGTTTTGCAATTAGATTTCATTCATATGGAGAGGTGTAACAACCTGAAGTACGTCCTCGTGGTTGTTTGTGCCTTTTCGAGATGGGTAGAAGCATATCCCCTGAAAGATAATACTGCTTTGTCCACAGCTAAAGCCTTGATTAAGGAATTTTTTCCTAGGTATGGTTTGCCGAGAATGGTCTGGAGTGACAATGGGAGTGAATTTGTGGGTCAAGTGATGAAGAGAGTATGTGATGGATTAGGTATTCGACAGAAGTTTCACGCTGCAAATCATCCCCAATCAGCTGGTTTAGTTGAGTGCTATAATGGCACCTTGATGCTGAGGTTAGCCAAGATTCAACAGGTTCACGAAACACTGCCCCAAGCATCTGAAGATCCAGGACACGCCATTGATCCTGGTTCGTGGCTCCTGGTCAAGAATTTTCAGCGAACAAAGAACGATCAGCCCCGCTGGACCGGACCCCACTTAGTGTTACTATCGACGCGATCTGCGGTGCGAGTGCACGGGAAAAAGAACTGGATCCACAGCGTACATTGTAAGAGAGCTCCTTTGCCTCTGGCGTACGACCGTTGGGTCCAGAAAGGTATTGCCGATTCAGAAAGTGAGACCGTGCCTCGTTTTGTGCCGTTCAGCAATGCATGTTTAATTGGGACAAGTTCTGAGCGTGAGAACGATGATATTCTGCAAGAAGCTGTGCCTCCATCAGTTCGCTTGGACACTTCTGAACCTCAACTATTGTTTCGTGAACAGACATTGCCTGATAAAGGCCGCTATAATTTATGACCGAGAGTCGATGGACAAATAAAGCAATAAAGTCTTTCCTTTGCTATTTTTTTAAAGTAAGCTCTCCCATCTGAGAAACTGTTTTGATTGATTTTTGTTTTTCGAACCGCCATCCAGGTTCAGCTGTAGGGTCGCGGTATAAAAACTCAGAGCGTACGGCCGTGTAGACACAAGGTCGACGGTTCTGGTTTGTTTTAGGGCGTTCCCTGGAACATTCAGAGGTACACTGAGCGAATCGAACCAACTGCCACGAACAGCACGGTTAGAGGATGGAGTTTTTTGAGATGAAGAGACCTGTTGAAGAAATGAACTTTAAGACCAAATTGTGTAGAATATTGAGTAGGAAATGTTTTCTAATAATGTGCCTTCTGATGCTACTTTGCATAATGATGTTCTTGGTGGGATATATTACTTTCTCTTTTCAAGTGACGTTTGCACCCACTACACAACCCATATATTCTTCTACTGTTTCTTCACATTCTTTTTACTCTTTTCCTGAACATGAGTCCACTAGAAGACTAGAATTTATTAATAACTCCTTTGTTCAACTTTTGTACCAACACCAGCTAGTGAACACCACTAATTGCTGGGTGTGTGGCCTTATGGCTCATACTACCAATAAAGGTATTCCTTACCTGGTCCTGCCTTTCAGCTACAATGGTTCTGTGTGGGCATACAGAACGATGTTCATCTATGCTCGTGAAGTTTACCCCCTGCGTTCTGTGAAAGACAATCCAAAGAATAGTGCTCTAGTCAAGGGTATAGTAGATATGATTAGAGGAATTGACTCCTATGAGACTATCCCGAGAGTTGAGACACTAGAGTATATTGGATGGAACGTGACTGGATATGGTGTTAGTCTGAGTGGAAACCAGCGAGCGAAAAGATCGTCTCCGATTTGGATCGTACCCCATCGTGGTCATTTTTTTCTGCAAGGCAATGGCAAGAATCTGAGAGCTCAGTTAGGGAAGAGTATTTGCACTGAGACATATGTTTTTGCGTCCCAGACTTCCCCATCGTTTTTAGCAGCTAAGGGTACCAATTTTGTCTGTTACGATAGAGCATATACATGGTTGCCCCCTGATTTCTCAGGCACATGTTATGTCTCGTTCCTGTTGCCTCCCACATATACAGCTGCGGCAGATTACCATGAGACGAGAGTAGTTAGAGGTGTCTTCAGTAAGGAAGATACCGCTGGACAAGAATTGGGAGATTTTTTTGAAGGGTGTTCTGCCGTTTGGGGACCAATGGCTAACAGCAGGAACATACGGCAATTGACGAGAGTGGTTGAGTCCACCGTAGTTGAGACTGCCGGTGCCCTTAGTAACTTGACTGCTGAGCTCCAGTCGAATCGCCTTATGACTCTTCAGAACAGAGTTGCGTTAGATGTCATACTTGCAGATAGAGGAGGGGTATGTAAATTGATTCAATCGAGCTGCTGCGTTTTCATTCCAGACAACGCTCCGACAGTGTACCAGGCCATTTCCAAGCTACATAAGATCTCCGAGTCTATACATGTGGACGAAGGAGATTGGTCGTTAATGGGATGGTTTGGGGGATTGTTATCCACTTGGGGATGGAAGATTCTGATGATCATTGGGATGGTTTTAGCTATCCTTCTCCTGTTCTGTCTTTGTGTACAGTGTGCTCCTGCTATGTGTAGCCTTTGTGCTACTTCGTGTGCGAGGAGACCTGTCCAGAGAGAGCTACTAAGTAATAGGATGATGCTACAGCAACATCTTGATGATCTGATGAATATTGACCTGGATTCAGACTGACGTGAGTTTAGGTTATTGCCTATGTAAGGGCAAAAGGAGGGGCTGGGGTTCTGTGATTCTGAACACGTTTCATAAAGGTCGTGATATTGTGACGATTTTGGTAATAGCAGACCGCAAATGGCGAGTGCGGCAAGTACGATTGTTTTCGTCATGTTCGAGTGATGGATTCACTATGAATTAGGGATTTCGTTCTGAACCTTCGGGTTCCATTTTGTGTATGGCAGCCATTTTGTGGTTGCCCTCACATAGGCCGATGACTACGGCCGAACGAGTCTTTGGGACACGTACACCTTTAGCTGACTTCTGTGTGACCTAAGTGAGCTGACTCTGTTGCCCGAAGCTAACTTGTTGAGCCAGTTCCTGGTCCGGCAGCTGGTCAAGATAAAGATCAAAGAGCAGGACATTGCTGAGTTTATGGTACACGCACACACCCTTCTATCTTGCTTCTCATCTGGTTCTGTTCCTTCTTTTATGGCCTATTTATGGTTTGGGTTGTGGTCCTTTTATTATGGGTTCGTCCGGCCTGTCCAAGCAAGAATGTTGGGCCTTCCCGTGTAATTGATGGTGGGCTGGACGACTGAAAAGTGGGCTTTTCGTTATGTGATACCTTTTGCAATGTCATCTGTGATTGGATAGTTTGTAAATAATTGGTGCTAGTCAGGAATGTGATTTTTAGCATAAAAGATGATGTCTCGCAATACGAAAGGTGTGCAGTCTCTAACGAACCACCCGTGTCGTGCTTCGTAGACTTCTGTTCCTGGTTGCAGCCAATAAATTTGATCTTTGACGCCACCAAGAAGTATCCTGTGTCTCTGTATTCTAAGACAGGTGAACCCGAAGACATTGGGCGTGCCCCTGGCGCCGCTGGGTTCTAAAAAACCCGGTTCTTCATGCCCGGCCTCTTCCTTGTAACTTCTGGCCTTTGGATACTTCCACCCCTATGACGCCATCTACTGCGGTGCGTAACGTGGGTGTCATGTGTAACACCAACTTGTCACTGGGGACTCAAGTGAACAAGACAGTGGGGTCCTGTTTCGGCCTCATGAGGGCCCTAAGGAAAATTCTTCCATTGATTATTCAAGGCGTTATTTTGAGTAGACTTTACTACAGTAATGCCTTACTATTAGAATCTCCTAAATATTTAATCCAGAGACTGCAGCGTGTTCACAACACAGCAGCGAAATTGGCCTTGTCCAGACCAAGGGGCTCCACTGCCTCACTGTGCTTAGCTGATCTACACTGGCTTACGGTGCAGCAAAGAATACTCTTCAAATCACTGTGAATTGGATTCAGGTTGCTGCATGAATTTGGCCCTAGGCCACTGCAGAAGAAAATGGTCTGTTACACACCCACCTGGAGTCTTCGCTCTTCTTCTGCCTACCTGGCAAGTGTACCCAGGTTTCACAGGGCCAGACTGGGTGGAAGATCCTTCAGTTTCGCTGCTGCGAAACTTTGGAATGAGCTTCCGCTGGAAATTCGACAATGCAGTACTCTGTCCCTGTTTAGGAAAAAGATTAAAACATGGCTGTTCCCTAGAAATTAATTATGTTGGGTCGTAACAATGCTCATGTTGGCTGTATTCCTTCTTCAGCCATTTGTCTTGTTTCTGCTGGTCTGCATCTCATGTTTCCTCTAGCGCCAGGGTACCCGTAGGGTGTTTGTTGCGCTTTATAAATGCCATATACAATACAATACAATACAATACAATACAATTACACACATTGATGCATTCATCAGAGTCAAAACTCAACTACAGATGACTGTCAAGAAGGGTGACTGTCCTGTCATGTGTGTGGGGCAACATGAAATTTAAGACATGGTAATGTTACATGTATGTATGGTCCGACAACATGCGCATGAACATTTTCCACACATTTGAAACCATACCAACACAAAACAGCCTGTTTGCAATCCTTAACCAAACTGACATTTCAACATGCCTGTGCATGTACCGCTGATTCGGCTGACGTTGCTTTCTTCATGAGGAATAGCAGGAGGACTACGATGACACCAACGGACAACAGGCAGGGTGACCTGGGAATGACAGTAACACAAGGGGTCACGTTCAGAATAATTCCATTCAGACATGGTCATTTATAGTACACTAAGAATGTAGTACACTTGTACATTCCATGACATCAACATCCTCATTATGACCTTACACCTACATCCCTGCCATGTTTTTTCCTGGTATCACTATTATAATGGTGCCATGCATAAGCTCATAAAATGCAACAAACACATGCATTCACTAGAGCGTGTCAAATGGCCAGTACCCCAATAGTATGTGCGTGTGTACGGGTCGTTTCACTATTACATTTGAGCCATACTCGAGCGGAGCGTACCCCAACAGTACGTGCGTGTGTACGGGTCGTTTCACTATTGCATTCGAGCCATACGCGAGTGGAGCGTACCCCATTAGTACGTGTGTGTGTACGGGTCGTGTCACCATTGCATTCAAACAATACGCGAGCGGAGCGTACCCCAATAGTACGTGCGTGTGTCTACGGGTCGTTTCACTATTGCATTCGAGCCATACGCGAGCAGAGCGTACCCCAATTGAACGTGCGTGTGTACGGGTCCTTTCACTATTGCATTCGAGCCATACGCGAGTGGAGCGTACATCAATAGTACGTGCGTGTGTACGGGTCGTTTCACTATTGCATTCGAGCCATACGCGAGCGGAGCGTACCCCCAATAGTACGTACGTGTACGGGTCGTTTTACTATTGCATTCGAGCCATACGCGAGCGGAGCGTACCCCAATAGTGCGTGCGTGTGGACGGGTCATTTCACTATTACATTCGAGCCATACGCGAGCGGAGCGTACCCCAATAGTACGTGCGTGTGTACGGGTCGTTTCACTATTGCATTCGAGCCATACGCGAGCGGAGCGTACCCACCCATTGCGTGCGTGTGTGCGGGATGTTTCAATATTAAATAAGTTGCAGTCTCGATGGAAAACGCACCATACTTGTGTGGGGATCCCAGAAAATACATAGGGAACATCTAGGGGAAGGGGACGAGTAGAATGCCCAGAATGCAGGCTAGTTGTCAAGGAAACAGAGATTTGAGTGTGTTCTACAAGTGTTCAGAAAAATTCAGTTGGGCAAAACTATACAATGTTGCAAAATGTGTTGTGGTGCTCAAGCTCAATTTTTAAACCATGCAAATGTGTGTCATGGCCTTATATGTAATGGGATTGGATGAAACATAGGATGCAAACTAATCTGCTCTATCACACTGTACTCCTTGGACTGACAGCCCCTCAGCATCACTGATTTAAGGCTGCATGTGGCTTTGAGAGGGCACTTGCCTGCACAACATTGGAGTGGACAACACTGCTGCTGTCTCAGCATTCCCTGGACCCTGATTTTGCTGAGCATTGAGAGGGCACCTGCATTCAGCGAGGAGGAGAACAAGGCCCTGCTGGATGCCCTCCTGCCAAACTACAGCAAGCTGTATGGGAGACCAGGGGAGCAGGTGAGTGATGACTGCACTACCTTGGACTGTGCACCTATTGTGTGTGTGACACTCAGCCATTGTGTATTTATGGAACAGAGATGCAATGTTGTTTGGAGTGAGTGCCGGGTGTGTACATTGTGGTATCTCCCATGCAGTGAATGATGTGGTTAAATAGTGTTTACTGCTTACCTGCATTGTGCTAACTGGGACATTCAATGCAATGTGAATCACACTTTGCATGTTTTTTGGGCATGATTTACTGAGGTGTAACAGTGTTCCCCCAGAGTGACAGATGAATGTACTCACTGTGGATGATAGTTTTTCATGACCTGTGTGGATGTTGGACAAATGCATGCTTTGAAGTCATGGACATTGAAGAGTGTGAATGTTCTTTGTCACCCGGCTGATTGTGTATGTGATGTTTTGCAACACTGATGCATGACGTATGCCACAGCTGTACCCATCTGATGTGACAAGTATACAGTGCCGTGTGCATGACTTGGACAGTTAGCATGACGCCTGTGTCACATCTTTCTAAAGTGTGACATGTGCAAAGTGATGTTGTATACACTGTTGACAATGACAAGAAAATGATCTGTGCCAGGGTGTGCATGTCTGGTCTGCTGAGGGTTCTTAGGTGTAGTGGGATATGTGACAGCATGTCACATGCTGTCCACCACTCTGAAGTAGCATATCTTGTTCAGTGTGTGCCATGCTCAGTAAGTGGTTTGCTCAGGGGTTAGAGGCGGCAGACCCGGAAGCTGAGAACGGCCCTGGACCAGGGTTCAATTCCCCGCCTCGGCGGGTCTTGGGCTCAAAAATTCCACGGACTCGATAATTCTCGCTCCGGTGCCTTCTCGACTCACGGGTTCACACTCTGCGACTCTGGGCAATAGCTTGCTTAATCTCCACAACGGCCCCTCGCGGCGGGATGCCTGGCTTTCACCTTGTGGATACCCTGCCAGGGTTATCTCACAGGGGAATACCAGGACGGGTTCCCTAAGCAAGCGCCGGGAAACCCTTTGTGGGTAGCTGTGCGCTATATAAGCTCAAATACATACACCCCTTATGGCATCTGTTGGCTTTCAAAGGCATGTAGTGCATTGGTGTTTGCTCACAGGCCACATTCACATGGACAATGATGCAAGTCCGGTCAGCATCTTATGCCCTGTTGTCATCGTCAATGTGGTGCAAGTGTGTGTATTTGAGACATGGATCAGGTGTACTGATGTTATCTTCCTGACAGGTATCTGCCTATGAGAAGGGGGAGATCTGGCTAGACATAGCCAGGGCTGTCAGGAGTGAGATGGGCCCTCGCCGAAGTATCCGTAACATCAGGAAGAGGTGGCAGGACATCCGGTGCTGGACCCGCCGTATCGCCCAGGTCCACCGAAGCTTGAAGCTCCATGCCGGCATGGCGGCACTCTTTACCTCACCCCCCACATGCTCCGGGTCCTGGAAGTGGTTTTTCCAGACCTCCATAGGCAGTTGCAGGAGGGACAGCAGCAAGGAGGGGGTAGGTACATGTCTGTTTGTTGTCATGTGTGTCACATGCTACCTTCAGTGCTCAGAAGCCTGGTAACACTCCCACAGTTAGGGTGGTGTGATCAGACAGGCAATTTATGCATTGTCATTTCGATGACACATATTCAGCTGATGCTCTTTTACATCCCTTCCCCTCCTCCACATGTGTCACCTGCTTTGGGTATTTCATTTTTGCGCATGTACTCCTAGGGTGAAATGTATTAATATGCATATTGCTTAGCACATCATCATGTTGGAGGGAGGTCTGTGACACGTGTTGGTAACTTACCTGTTCCACGACCTGTGCACTGTGTTTGCCCTTCATGATTTTTTGGCACTGATCATGAGTCTCAACATAGAGTTCAGCACGGGTCTGCCTCAGTGGCATTTGTCCCTGGTATACTTTGTATTTCTCATGTGTTACCTACATGTGCACACTGTCCATGTATACAATGTTTGGCTTGTGCATACTCACACTGGGCAGTGCGTGTGTGCATAATCATAAGAATATGTTGCTGATTGTTTGTGACTAATATGGATGGGCTGCCACACGAGGTGACCTTGGGTTAATTTAAATTGCTTCACAGTTATTGATACCCTGATACTGACGTTTCACTCCTTGAGCTGTATCACTCACATTGACGGGGTGATGGGGGTGTTGTGCAGGGGAGGTGTGATGGGCCTGCCTGTTTCGCCTTATCAGTGGTGAGCTGTGTATGTCATTTCTGATGTGAACTCATCACTATGCACTTACCCTGTGATGCTAGACAATGCTGTCATTGTTGGATTTAGAGGCTATGTTGTTGGCTCACAGAGATGATGTTCCACATAGATTTGTGGAACATGTATGTATTGGTGGTGCAACACAGTTTTATCTTGGTGTGCACACTACTGTATTCACATTTCATATGTGGTTGAGGGTGTGTCAACAATGCAGCGCTGTTTTTAATATTCACAATTGCAGGCAGATTAGCTTAGGCCTGTTCAGGATTTTGGACATGTGGGTAACTTCACTTGACAGCCAGTGTGTGTTATGTGCTAGGAACTGTATGAGCTGGTGATAGATGCCCTTGTGAGGAGTGTCACAATAGTGTGTGGTGATGGAGGGTGTCTCTGTACCAATCATATACTCACACCCAGTCAACAGGCCAGGGTTTTATCCATCACCTTTCTGTGGCACACTCTGCCCCCCAAGTTTAAACATGGTCATGTGCAAATCTATCTGTCCATGTGCCTAATGGGAACAATCCAGTCAAAAATGTCAAGCCATGCCTTCCCTGGACTGGAAACAATGTTCCTGGGACCACTTTCTGGCATTACAGCCGTCTTCAGCCATGCTTGTTTGTATACACATCTGTGTTTCACACAAGCCTGGCTGTAGACGGCTGTGATGCCAGTGAGAGGTGATAGTAAGCTTGTTTCAGGTCCAGGGATGGCATTACATGGCAGTTTGGGCAGGACTGTTCCCATGTGGTACAGGGTCAGACAGATTTGAACATGACCATGTCTGGACTGGGGTGGCAGAGTGGGCAACAGAGTGGGCACCTGAGCTGTTGACATACAGTGGCTCATCATTGTGACTCTCATTCAAATTGTGGCCTGGTCTGTTACTTGTATCTATGTATACAAGGAGCGTTGTGTCTATTACAATTGCGCAGTACTGGACTCAAATATGTGCTGAGTTATGTGGCATGTGACTCATGATGCATGCCATGATTAGAAATGTCCCCAAATGATTGGTTGATCATATGTCTGATGTGTACAGGTGACTGATATATATTTTTTCTTTCTCCTTGCCAACAACATTATCACCTGAAAGTGGAGGAGACACAAGCACGGACCAGGCAGAGGGACCCAGCCACAGTGCCACCAGCTTTGAGGTGTCGGAGGGAGGCAGTGGCACATAGGGTGAAGGGAGTCAGGAGGCCAAAGTCATGAGCAAGACACCTCATACTATGTGGACGGCTCGGCTTCGGACTCCCAGGAGGAGGGGGAATATGCAGCAACAGCATCTGCACCCACAAAGTCTGTCCCCTCCTCCTCCAGACCCATCTTCACCCTCCCAGTTGCTAGGGCCCCTTTGGTCTGTGCTGCCCCCGTGTCTCCTTCGTCCCCGGCACCGCAGCCCCTGCCCCTGTCTCTCCTGCTGCCCTCAGTGCTGAGTCTGTGGACATACTCCGGCAGATTCAAGTTGGTCAGGCGTCAGTGCTGACTGTCCTCCATGGACAAACCAAGATCATGACACAGTTGTTGTCATTCATGGAGGGCATGTCATCTGACATGTCTGACCAATGGAGTTTGTCGTCCATAGGCTCAACACTGACGGCAGCACTTGCCATCCTGCAGCGTCAACCCCCCTCCTTCCGACCCATCCACATACCCCTCTCCCATACCTGTCCAACATATACACAGACGCACAAGATCACACACCCCAACAGGAACACTCAGCACACCCACACGTAAGTTGAAACGCAGACCTCCAGGCACCCAATCTCAGGGGGATGTACGCACACCCACAGGGACAGGGGACAGACATCACCCACCCACCCACAGACACACTACACCTGACTAACAGCCCTCTACCTCCACTCCCATTGTGTCCCTGGGTTCAGGTGGTAGCCTGTCAGAACTGGCAGCAGTGTGCAGGAGAAGTGTGGCTCAATGATTAGAGCGGCAGACCCTGATGCAGAAGTCTAGCCCGGGAACAGGGTTCAATTCCCTGCCTCGGCGGGTCTTGGGCTCAAAATTCCACGGACCTGATAATTTTCGCCTCAGTGCCTATTCCAATCATGGAGTCCCACTCTGCAACTCTGGGCAATAGCTTCCTTAATCTCCACAACGGCCCCCACAACGCTAAGGATGCCTGGCCTCCACCTTGGGGGTGCCCAGGAGTGGATGCCTCACAGGGAAAGCCAGGATGTGTTCCACAGCGGTATTCGTACAAGCGCCTTGAGACCCTTGCGGGTGAGTAGTGCGCTATACAAGTATCAATTTACATTTACATTTTGTGCAGCGCTGAATATATTGCCACCTTTTGCGCTGCACCTGCCACTGTGGAGGAATCCTCCCCACGTGCTCCCACTACACATACCCTTCCCTCTCCTGTCCCTGCGGTGCCGGACACTGACTCCGATGATGCCCCCCATGTGTCCACAGACCTCTGACTCCTCCATGTGCAGGCAAGTTTTGGGGTGACAACCTCCACAACGTCACCACTGTTGTGAACAGTATTTTGGACTGGCCATTGGCCTTCTGTGAGGCTGGACTCATTTATTTATTATTTTACATGATGGCGCTGAAAAAAGCATTTTATTTTTCATTCTAAACTATTGCATTTCAGGCAATTGCTTTAGGTGATGTGTGCCTACGAGGTGGTGTAATGTTGATGTTTTGGTATTGTGAAAGATGCCTATTTTTCTGATGGGAATGAGGTGGACCATGGTATCTCTGTACTATCCCAATGTAGCAGCACATTATCTAGATTGGTGTGTATGCAGTTTGCATACAGACATTATCCAAAAGAGTGTCCCTTCCTCAGTGTCACATTAGATCTTCACTACAGACAGTTGCACAATTGCTGTGGTGTCTTTTGTATGGATTTCCCCTAGGATTGTACATTCCCTTCGGCAATGGCCATGCGTGCTCACAAATGAAATCAGATAATTGGTCATTGCCATCCATACTACTCCCTGTGCTTGGGTTTGTAATGTGTAGTACTGCCTTCAGGGGGTCCATCATAATTTTTCACACTATGCATGACAATGTTATCCGCCTTGACCTCATGATTCAGATTGTAAACCTAGAACTTTGTGCACACAAAACACATTTGGGTGCTTTGTATCTAGGGGTTTTGTAGCCTCTTCCTTCCATGAGGGAGTACATGTTTCACCACCTGGACATTCAAATCATGTCCGGGATGTACATGACAATTTATTAGTCTATTTGTGCTTCATTTGTTTGTTGGTCTGTTACATGACTACACACTATTGAGTCATGATGGAGGGGGGGGGGGGGGGTGAAAGCTACATACATGGGTGGATATGCATGTGGGATCTGACAAGAAAAAACACATGTGGTGTGTCACCCAGTGTGTGACAGGACACCATTCTACGTGAAGTAGGTCACTGCTGTGAGTGATGTGTTGATATTCAACTATCATGAGTGTTACAGGTTAGGGATGTACACATACAGGCATGTAGTTGTTGTATGCTGTTGGAAATGCACACCCCTATGACTGAGCACTGCTGTGAGTCCTATCCAGCCACCCCTCCTATGTCTGGGCACTGCTGGGAGTCCTATCCAGCCACCCCCTATACTGTCTGGGCACTGCTGGGAGTCCTATCTACACTCCCTCCTATGTCTGGGCACTGCTGGGAGTCCTATCCAGCCACCCCTCCTATGTCTAGGCACTGCTGGGAGTCCTATCTACACCCCCTATACTGTCTAGGCACTGCTGGGAGTCCTATCTACACCCCCTCATATGTCTGGGCACTGCTGGGAGTCCTATCTACACCCCCTCCTATGTCTAGGCACTGCTGGGAGTCCTATCCACACCCCCTCCTATGTCTGGGCAGTGCTGGGAGTCCTATCCAGCCACCCCTCCAATGTCTGGGCACTGCTGGGAGTCCTATCTACACCCCCTCCTATGTATGGGCACTGCTGGGAGTCCTATCCAGCCACCCCTCCTATGTCTGGGCACTGCTGGGAGTCCTATCTATACCCCCTCCTATGTCTGGGCACTGCTGGGACTCCTATCCAGCCACCCCTCCTATGTCTGGGCACTGCTGGGAGTCCTATCCAGCCACCCCTATACTGTCTGGGCACTGCTGGGAGTCCTATCTACACCCCCTCCTATGTCTGGGCACTGCTGGGAGTCCTATCCAGCCACCCCTCCTATGTCTAGGCACTGCTGGGAGTCCTATCTACACCCCCCTCCTATCTCTGGGCACTGCTGGGCGTCATATATACACCCCCTCCTATGCTGGGAGTCCTATCTACACCCCCTCCTATGTCTGGGCACTGCTGGGAGTCCTATCCAGCCATCCCCTATACTGTCTTGGCACTGCTGGGAGTCCTATCCAGCCATCCCTCCTATGTCTGGGCACTGCTGGGAGTCCTATCTCCACCCCTTCTATGTCTGGGCACTGCTGGGAGTCCTATCTACACCCCCTCCTATGTCTGGGCACTGCTGGGAGTCCTATCTACACCCCCCACCTATGTCTGGGCACTGCTGGGAGTCCTATCTACACCCCTCCTATGTCTGGGCACTGCTGGGACTCCTATCCAGCCACCCCTCCTATGTCTGGGCACTGCTGGGAGTCCTATCCAGCCACCCCTATACTGTCTGGGCACTGCTGGGAGTCCTATCCACACCCCCTCCTATGTCTGGGCACTCTGGGAGTCCTATCCAGCCTCCCTTCCTATGTCTGGGCACTGCTGGGAGTCCTAACTACACCCCCTCCTATGTCTGGGCACTGCTGGGAGTCCTATCTACACCCCCTCCTAAGTCTAGGCACTGCTGGGAGTCCTATCCAGCCACCCCTCCTATGTCTTTCCAGCTGATGGGAGTCCTATCCAACCACCCCTTATACTGTCTGGGCACTGCTGAGAGTCCTATCTACACCCCCTCCCATGTCTGGGCACTGCTGGGAGTCCTATCCAGCCACCCCCTATACTGTCTAGGCACTGCTTGGAGTCCTATCTACACCCCCTCATATGTCTGGGCACTGCTGGGAGTCCTATCTACACCCCCTCCTATGTCTAGGCACTGCTGGGAGTCCTATCCACACCCCTTCCTATGTCTGGGCAGTGCTGGGAGTCCTATCCAGTCACCCCTCCTATGTCTGGGCACTGCTGGGAGTCCTATCCAGCCACCCCCTATACTGTCTGAGCACTGCTGGGAGTCCTATCTACACCCCCTCCTATGTCTGGGCACTGCTGGGAGTCCTATCCAGCCACCCCTCCTATGTCTGGGCACTGCTGGGAGTTCTATCTACACCCCCCTCCTATGTCTGGGCATTGCTGAGAGTCCTATCCATACCCCCCTCCTATGTCTGGGCACTTATGGGAGTCCTATCTACACCCCTCCTATGTCTGGGCACTGCTGGGAGTCCTATCCAGCCACCCCTCCTATGTCTGGGCACTTATGGGAGTCCTATCTACACCCCTCCTATGTCTGGGCACTGCTGGGAGTCCTATCCAGCCACCCCTCCTATGTCTGGGCACTGCTGGGAGTCCTATGTACACCCCCTCCTATGTCTTGGCACTGCTGGGAGTCCTATCTACACCTCCCTCCTATGTCTGGGCACTGCTGGGGGTGCTATCTACACCCCCTCCTATGTCTGGGCACTGCTGGGAGTCCTATCCAGCCACCCCTCCTATGTCTGTGCACTGCTGGGAGTCCTGTGCACCCACCACTCAGATGTGACGCACCGTACACATACATTACAGACGTGTGTGCGACACTTATCACTATTGCAATGGTCATTTGCGCTAGCGTGTGGCGCACCGTACCCCGACATGAATGGCGTATGTGCAGCACGTATCACTATTGCAATGGTGATGTGCGTGTGGCGCAACGTACCCCGACATTAGTGGCGTATGTGCTGCACGTATCACTACTGCAATGGTGATATGCGGGTGTGTGTGGCGCAACGTACCCCGACATTGATGGCGTATAAGGGGCACGTTTCGCTATTGCAATAGTGATGTGGGCGTGTGGCGCACCGTACAGGTATACTTAGTTTGTTATAGTACGTTGTACTCACCGTCTGCGCCGTCGTCGGTTTCGATGTACGAGGTCGTAGGCGTACAGGACTGGGATGACACAGACGATGGGTTCATGTCGTGTATGTCGCGTACCGGGGTGCGGTTCGGGCTGGACTCTGCTTTTACGGCAGTTTTCAGCTCTCGTAGCAAAAGGGCCGTACGGTGTGTAGTCGACACGGATCGTACTTCCTGGTCTGGAAAGAGCGGCTTATTTACGTTCGGACGTAGCGTACCGCGTCAGCCAGATACAATCCGTATGTACTTTCTAGTTGTATCGTGTTTGGTACGCGTCGTACGGAGTGGCGCTTTGGGTTCGGATCATACTTGCTTGTTCGTACGGGGACATTGAAGGTGTACGATTCGTACAGGAAAAATGCTCCGTACAGCTAATTGGAGCGCTTTTTCCCGAATCGGAATCGACCCCTTAATGTCGAAGGGTCCTGTTGAGGCTAGACCCGAGATACACCTTGGAGTATGATTCGCTGCACTCTATGAATGGATATCATATCATATCATGGATTTAATCGCAGCAAAATATTTACAAGGCACATTGAAGTAATACAGTAATGAGGAAAATAGCCCTGTCGCGGAAGTCTACCTCTAGTGCTTGTGCAGCGCTCTGCGGCACGTCAGAGTGATAGAAATATATTTAAAAGAAACATCACAGCTGATAAAGCCACGAAGAACACTTGAACAGGCTGAGGAGTTGCAGTTGTAACTAGCTGAACACACAAACTTGAACCGGACATCATATTAGCAATAAAGACAATGTCAAAGTCCATCAAAAGCTGTCCAAGTTCAGTTGGATTATACCCTGGCACCCAGAGTGAATCAACAATTTCAACTTTCATTTAGACAATATTGGCCACTCTCTCCATGGAGACAATACCAGTAGATTGGAGCTGCCACAGATTTGTGTCTGTGACTCCCCTGGCTTTGGCTGCAACAACTCGAAGCGCTATAAAAGATGTGCTGCCTTTAGTAGCAATGAGCGCTACTCACATATTAAAATCAGATAATAAACTCACCTTTACTGGAAAACGTTACCTGTTGTGGGCGTGCAATGCTGATGCTCCTTTTCTCACCTGGCAGCCAAGGCTTGGATCATTCTCCCCCTACACCTCAGGAACGCACCGTAACTCCAGCAATCACAAGAGACCTAAAGACCTAGATGTTTGAATGATCAAACCACACAGAGCAGCAAACAGCTCCAGCGCCTCGCGACCCCATAGGTGATTTGCTGCGCTCTATAACTGTGTGATTGTGATTCTTATGAACCAGCTGTCTGGAGACTAGTAGAATCACCAAGAGAGCAAACAGGTCTCTGGTACGCCTTGTTTAAATAATTTATATAATAGCCCTCAGTAACCTACACAACAATATACTCCTAAATCATCCCAATACCAAGTCCTATTTGGAATTCCTGAGTTTGTCCCCAGCTTGTCTAGGTTATTGGGTGACAGGGTCTCAACCACAGTCATGCCTTGATCAGTATCAGACCATTAAATGAAATGGGGCAACCCTGTGTCCCTCAGAACCTCGGTATAGTTGATAGCTTTCAAAGGCAAAAAGTCAAAAACAATCACACAAATGGTATGAAAGTAAAGAGATAAGTCAAGGCACACAAAACAAAGAACATACCTGATATGTATATATTTGATCATTTTAATGCATAATGGTATTTATGGCTGTAACACAGCTAAATCACAGGACAATAGACACAAGACTGAAATAATGTGGAGTGTGGCAATATTCGGTAACTAACGAATATACATTGAGATCAAGACAAAGCATCATTTTTGAAGAATGCGTCCTATTACAATATGTGTAGTTCAACCTGCACCCTGTCTTTAACCTTGACAATAATTTATAAGGTGAAGTGATTTCAGGACGTGGATAGATTAAGAGTCAACGTTTCGACCCAGGATATGTGTGTTTATGTGTGAACATCACGAGGGGTCTTCCTCAGGACTGGTATGCAACCTGAAGACAGCCTATGTAAAGGGGAGGTAATCTAGAATGAGTATGGTGCTGATAGCACGAATGAGTAGAACAGATGGGCAACTCACCAACGTGAATTAATTCACAAAGCGGTACTCCTCCTGGTCCGGATGGAGTAAGGGAGCAAGAATAAATCGGATTCACAATCACAGGACTATGTTCCGATTCTAAGTTATTGTAAAGAAGCTCATCGGCTATCAATCTCACCATGTGTAAAGATGCTCGTCACCTATGAATCTCTCCATATGTATGGAAGCTCATCACCTATAAACCTCACAACCTGTAAAGAAACTCCTTGCTTATGAAACTCACCATGTGTAAGGAAGCCCTATGGCCAACCACAGCATGGGATTGGCTGCCTGCGGGGGGATCGGCTAGGCCCATTCGGCTGTGCCCAGCATGTGTTTGGCTGCCTGCGAGGGGAGGGGTTGGCCAAAGGGCCTAGCCACAGGTCAGGCCCTGTGGTGAACCTCTCGCTGTACATGGCCAAAGGCTGTGAGCATTGTGGGGTTGGTTGCTTCTGTTGTGTGTTTATCTAGGAACCATAATCAATATTACCATTTTATGCCCTTACATGACTATAATCGATAATATCCATATAACGGCATAAGGATCAGATCCATATTTTAGTAAATCGCCCTTGCAGTCCAAAGCACGGCAAAAGCCACTTCCTTAGATTCCTAGAAAGCACGAGTTCTTTCGACATACCAACCTCTAGCAACCTGGGAAATCCCCGTTAGCTTTGTTTTGATTTCGTCCTAGAACTCCTGCGAAGCACTGTAAGAACGGCCAGTTCTTAGTGACATCTTTATTGACGTCTTATGTCCAACCTTACGTCAAACCCGGCACCTTTCATGCATAAATATGCCAACGTTGCTCTAAGCAGACAAACAGTGGTGAAATCTGGAGCAGAGCAGCTGTCGACTTGCAGAAAGCCCAGCAGATGCGAGAAGCCCACGGACGCTGCCCCTCCTCTTTGACGCGCTGAGAAAGACGCTGTCTTTTCTCCTGCCGAGAAAATCCATCTCCGGCGTTTCCAGCCTACCCTTGTGGGTGACTGGGATATCGAGTCCTGAGAGGGAGATACCAGACCTCCTACATTCTATTCCCAAGGTACAGTGCTGACTAAACCCTTAGAGAGAATTCTTGGATCAGATTCTTGGCAAAACCAACTTAACTTAAACTGCTACTTACTTACTCCCTCCCACGTATTAGGCTTAGGTCAGGTACACCGGGGTAGGCGTAGTTAGAAGCACCAGTTGAGTACATTAGCCAATGTATATATGAATGTATATATTGTATATATTTTATTCATTTTAGTATCTTATGGCTAAGAAACCATATCAATGCTTTTACAGTATTATTTCATAATACTCCTTCTACTGTACGTATTTTACTTTATATTAAGTATTGCAATTGTGGCAATCCATTTCTCTTGCATGAAAAGGAAGACTGTTCAATAAATAATACCTTTTCTTAAAAACGCCCGTCTCTCTCTTCTCTGCACTCTGGTGAAACTAAGAACGCACGTCTGACTGAGTAAAATAATTGTCTATTGTTTTCAAACGACTTTAGAGGTTTACTCTTATTCTGGGGGAGCAAAGTTGTCATGTTTATGCGGTTGTCGGAAGCTGAATCCCTTCTTGTCTGAGCCAGGGAAGCTGATCCCTTCCTATTCAGTCAAGAAAGTTTCCAGTGACCTCTGAGCTAGCTGGCGCAAACCTAAATTAAGTCTAACATAGTCAGTAGAGACCTAGAAGACTTCAGTCCTACGTCTACACTGCTATTTATGTTATTCCAATGCGCAGGGACTATAGGGAAAATAGGAACTACACTACATGGCGCCCAACGTTTGGTAACGCGATAAAACTAACGCAAGACGTTAGAGTAACTCAGTCGTGCTTTTTCACACAGACCCTTTTTCCCGTAAATACTCCAATAGACGTCTGGAGTGGGTAAAAGGTTAAAATCCGCCAGAACTTAGTAGGAAGAGATTCCTATGTAGAGTTTCTGGTTTAGTCAACGTTGAAGGATACAGTGTTCCTAAATATTGTGCACCTAATCTTTGTCTCCTTGAAACCTGATCTGCAACAAAAAACCTTTCTGACAGTAAAATGCCAGACAGTGAAGACGAAAGGGAAGCAGCTAGATTAGCAGCCCAACTAATGGAGGATGACACGAGTCTCCTACAGAATGACCGGAATGCTATCCTCATTCCGGTCAACATAAGAAAAACTATAACTTTAAAACTTATAGAAAACGGACTGACAGCACGAGGTGGTACAGTCATTTTCGTGATAGAGGCACACGAATATCGGCAGACAGAGGTATTGTATTCATGGATAAACTTTCCAGCGGCAAACGCTACAACACACAAATTCCACTATTACAAAATAGAGGAACCACCGGAAGAATATACTCCTTTCGAGGAGATTGAAATCCCATTAAAATACCAAGAGCACCTGCTCTGGTTTAAAGGCGCCCTAAAACATAATGATCACATCACCAGACTCGGTCCACTAGGAAGACCAGGAGCAACGTGGCCGGTTCTAGCCAGCTACACACCACATCCAGACATCGAAAAAATGTCAAGCGAAGAGCTCTTAGTTAAAATAAAAGAATTAACAAAGGCATATAGAGAGTTAGTTCAATTGGCAATGGAGGATATAACTTACCTCCAGAAATTGAAAGAAACAGATATAACAGATCAACCAATTGAACTTGCCAGAATCATAGAAAAATCCTATGAAGAACTAGGTAGAGATAGTTTGGGTGGTAAACCGGTAAAACCCCAACTACTTGAAAATCCTGAAAAAAATATTTATTAGAAATAATCAAAACACTCCAGACAAGAGCTGGGATGGAAATAAACAATCCAGTCCCAAAGAAAAAAGATTCCAGTCCAGAGGAAGGTCTCCTCGGCGGAGGGAAAGAACTCCGAACCGAGAACACCAGTCCCCCCAAAGGGAGCCCTCTGAGAAAAGATACAACCTTAGAAATAGGGAAAATTTGAAAAAACCTGATAGATATCAAAGTAATGATACACGACCCTCTCAATCTTTTTCGCAGAAATCGGAAAGAAGAGGACGGTCAGAACAAAGGGAAGAGCACGCCAAGTCCAAAGACAAGGAACCTGCTCAAAATAAAAAATTACAATTTCCAAGAAAGAAGGTAGCCAGTATTAGAGTAATCAAACATACCGAGAATACTGAGGACACAGCTGAAAAACGGAGAGTGGGCACAGACAATTCTAGACAGCGCAGCAGAAATCAGCATAGCTCGAAAGATCCTGATGAATCATCTGTAGACAGTGGACACGAATGAATACATTCAAGTGGAAACTGCAGATACCAGAGTTAGCGAACCTCATAAGATATACGAAATAACACTGCGTTTAGAGGGAGATAAGACTAGGAAAGTAAGGGGTCTGTTTTGGGATAACCTCTCAAAAGGCTATGACATCTTATTAGCTGAAAAAGACTGGCCACCGGAGTTTGTCAGGGAGTGCCCTCATGGCGAAGAAATGATTATGCCTGCCTTCTAAATCATATTCCAATTCATAGAAAATATATATATATGCTAGAAAATGGGCAGTAGCTCAAGCACCTGCATTATATAAGAATCATGTAGGATGGGATGAGGACTCTCCTCCTCACAAAATCCAGTTAAAATGTCAACCAACTGCACAAAGGCAGTACCCAATTAAGCAAGAAGCTAAAAAACAGGTCAGGGAGATTTTAGATCAACTTGAATACCAAGGGGTGATTGAAACATGCACCTCTCAAATGAACAATCCTTTGTTTCCTGTCTCCAAACCAGACAATTCATATCGTCTAGTCTTGGACTACAGACACCTTAACTCGTGTTGCAAAACATTTGCGGTACAAAACTCGCACAGTGCGGCGCTGATGAATAACATAGTTCGCAAAAAATACAAAACAACATTAGACATCTCTAATGGATTCTTTTGTGAAAATATAGCACCGGAAAGCAGGTATTTAACCGCTTTCTCAATAATGGGGTCACAGAAAAATTTCTGTAGGCTCCCACAAGGATTCAAGAACAGCCCAGGATTATTCTCAGCCAGAGTAACAGAGTTACTACAAATGTATGATGATGAGGCATTATCTTATGTCGATGACATCTATCTTACAGACGACGACTTGGATACTCACTTGAAAAGAGTGAACACCATAATACTTGGGTTCGCAGCAGAGGGTTACAAATTCAACTTTCAAAAGTCACGAATTGCCCATCTGACGGTCCTGCTCTTAGGATACGAATTATCAAGTGAAGGAAAGAGCCTAGCAGACAACTTTTTAGAGAAGTGTGCTGTACTCCAAGCACCAAAAAGGCTGAAGAACTTACAATCTGTACTAGGCTTCCTGAATTTCTGAAGAACTTACATTCTAAATTATGCAGAGAGGGTTAAACCTCTCTACGAATTAATAAAACCTGATTTCAAACCAATATATTGGGCTCAGACACACACAGAAATTTTAAGATCACTGCAAACAGACATGTTAGCTAAAACAAAATTAGAAACAAGTGACAATACACGCAACCTTGTAATCCGAGTCATCCCAGGAAGATGCGGATTCACGTACCTGACCTCTAATGAGGGAGAAACGGTACCAATAGCATACAAATCACATTTGTACACACAAACAGAAAAAACATTCAGTTTTAAAGAAAATACTGTGAAGGCGGTGCAAACTGCGATAGCAAAAGAAAGAGCCCTAGCCCAAGGCAAAAGGATAACTGTTTTTACAGCAGAATCAGCCTTTGAGTCGCTATTCAGCCCAGTCAATCTAAAAACAGTGGCATTAGATCCTAAATGGATACAGTGGGAAAATTCTCTTGCGGCAGAAGACGTGACATACTATTTTGTCCCAGACATGAAAAAACTGAATGATTTGAAATATGAAGAAGAATATCCTCTGCCAATCGAAATTCTGCCTCTCCAACAGTACTCTTGTATAATCTATATGGACAGAATTGTACAACATTACAATGTAGATGATAAATCCTACAATGCAGCCTGCGCGATTGTTAAGGGTCGCTGGCTATGCGGTAAATTCAGACCGAAAATAACAAAAACTGAATAATTGAGAAATTGTTCGGCTAAGCGAGCTGAAATCAGATCTTTAAAGATGGCGTTTGAGAATGCCGATCGTGAATTCCCGACACTAATAGTGTGCGATTCACATTCCTGCGTCAAATCTTCCAATAATGATTTGCAGAAATGGGTTCAAAACGATTACAAAGATGACACAGGTGCCACAATCAAGCATAAAATGCTTTGGGAACAGGTGGTTCTTTTACAAAAAGAACTACAAAAGACTCACGTGATACACACATCGAGTCATCAACGTGATGGCGTTCACGTTGCAGGGAATTCATTGGCTAATTCAGCCACAGCGGAAGCAACTCAACCGGCTTCCGTAGCCACAAAAAAGTGTTCAGAAAAACACATAGACGGGGAAACCATGCTGGCGGTAAAAACGTCTTCAAAAGGCAACTGTGCAGCACTACCCGTGAACTATCCACTCAATTATACATACATAATTGACGCAAACTCCGTTCCTTTTGCTCGAATCCCTGAAGTGGGGGATAGGGTAATTCCAAACACGAATCGGAGAATCTTTTTAATAGCAGACGCACATATGGGATTGGGTCTGAGGCACAAAGAGATCAAAGAATCTCGGGCAGAATTACAATCAGATTTCTGGTGGCCGGGGATGAGCCTGCAACATTACAAATTTGTAAAGAGCTGTCCACACTGCAACAGAGATCGTAGCAGTGAACCGACCGGAGTGGTGCCATGGCCATTTCAATAGTTAGGATAAGGCTATCTACATGTAAAATCCAGCGTCCCATTAAAATTCTTTTAGGACTAAATACACTAAAAATTAAGTCCACCAGCGCTCGGCTGACGCCAGAACTGTTATAAAAGATTTGCGAGTCTTTATCGGCACATACGCAATTGCCATGCTACATTCTGACCAGGGTCCTGCTTTCAGCTCTCGAGCTTATAAGGAGGCCATGACCAGCATGGGTATTGAATTGCGATACTTTTGTCCCTTCCATCCTGAGGGAAACGGGATTGTGGAAAGAAAAAACAGAGACATAAAGCAATCTATAACGGCAAAGGTATTAGGTTCGGGTGATGGGTGGGTCCAGCATTTAATAAGTGTCCAATGTAGTCTTAACAATCTGCCAAGAAATTCTCTAAAAGGTTTCAGTCCGTACGAACTATTGTTCGGAACTAGAATGTATATTCAGGATTTAGATAGTCATGCTTCAGTGGTGGAAGATAAGGAAAAATGCTTTGACATCAAAGATTGTTTGGCTGTTTTACAGGACTTAAATGAAACAAGAAAAGCCCTGAGCAACATAAAATTAAAACAAGAGCCAACAACCACCGAAGAACCGCCACCTGTCCCAGCAAGACCTGTCTGGATTCCAAAGATTGGGGATTTGGTCAGAGAAAAGATCGCGGTGAAGAAGGAATTTGGGCCTTCTTACAGAAAAGCAGTACCTGTCTTAGCCATCAACGGAACAAGATCAGTTGTACTACCGCCCCTTGCTGGTAAAAAGGAGAACCGAGTTGTATCCATCGACCTGGTAAAACCACAATCATGTGGCCAATAATAAATAGTAGGCCCAGTGGACTCCCAAGAAATAACAGAATACCCAAATTTGCTACAATCCAAGAGGTTCAAACTGAAAGACTAATCACATTTGATAAACCTACAGTAAATAAAAAAGGACTAAGCAACAATGCCATGGAACTTGTGCCTCTTGAAACTCAAATTGAAACAGTTCGTCAAGAAACACCAGTCTACAACGATGTAGCATCAGAAAGTGCTGATGAAAGACAAATTGGAAAAACAATCCCCACAATTGACAGAACTGCATCTGGCTACTTTATCAATTTCGATAACTTTTCTGAAGATCCAAGCGAACCAGAAGAAACGCAAACAAAATCTTTTAAAGACAAAGCAACAAAACTCTTGCTTCAACTCAAAGAAACCTATCTGATTTCTCCATGGATTGAATTTTGGATTGTGTTAGGTGTACTTTTCCTCCTGCTTTGGCTCATCATGGTACTTTGTTTGGGAAAATTCATTAAGGGAAAATACAGTACAATGGACACAGCAAGTCAGAACATCAACTTGGTCCTAAAGCCACACAAGTCATCTCTCATCGAGAAAAGAGAACTATCATCAGTGAATATCACAGCCATTCCAATACCCGGCGGGGTAGTTTGGGACAAAACGGATTATGAAATATATGGCCCGGTCGAGCTATTGAAATATCCACATCAATTCAAGGTTTCATTAAGTGACTTTGTAAAACCAAGTACATTTTCGGATGATTGGGACTTTGATAGCATTAATAATATGATGTCAGATCTAGTATTGTCAGCAAAATTCACAGAACATGATTATTTACAGGGGTCATCGAACAATGACCAGATGTATTGCTACAACCACTATGCACACCACTATTTGCATAAATCTGCACAACCTAGAAATGTTTTTAAATATAATCAATGGGAACATTGTGCAACACCACCCAAAAGCAGTTCAAAAACATTTTATGAGAAATTTCCATACTTCTCAGGGTTCAACACAAGTGATGCGGAAACATTTTATTATAAACTGTTAGATAAGACAGGGACAAAAAACATGCTGACAAATACTAAACTGATTTATTCTGAAATGTTTTATAAAAAAATGATTACTTTTGGTTTTGATTTCTGGAAAAATAACATTGAAACAAAAACCATCTGGGGTACAAAAGAGTGGCAGGTACAAGGCCTAGAAGCATTATTTCGAGCCTGCATGATCCCAGAACAAATTATGTTCTTGAATGACACAATTCAACAGACTACCTGTCTTGGCCTAGCCAAGATTAAAGACCTTAATAAACCGTCTATTCCAAAACCAATACCTGATAATACAACCACAGATATTGAGATAGACGTATCCCAAATTTTACATCAAAATAGAACACAACCTGACTGGAAAAAGTGGTTAATCTGGCCAACAGACACTAATAACTGTCAAGATAGATTCCTGAACAAAATACAGGGGTTAAAAATGACCAGACCAGACCCTAGATACTCCCAGAGACAACATCCAGGGATAGTAACAACATACAGTGTAGGGAAACTATGCCTTGAATGGCTACAAACATCCACACTGGCAGAAATTAAGCAACACTTGACTTTACTTAAAGAGGGTGCTGACTTGCGTGATTTCATAATGGGACCCGCAAACAGCGTCAAAAACGTTTCATAGCGGCTAGTATATATGCGGCGTACAACGAGGCATGGAAAGTAATGCAAATTGAAACAGCAGAAAAAATACGAGAAATTGATCGTATTAATTTGGAAAAATCACTTTCTGTTGTGGACAATGGGTTAATGACTCTGTCCTCCAGAATGTATTCACTGGACAGTATTGTATCATCTGCTATCGATATAATAGATCAGGACTTGCTAATGTTGCAACATGGTCAGTCCCAGTTACGTTCTATTGTATAGCTAGGCTGGACGTTGCAAAATCTGCGTTCAGGCTATGTGCCATGGCGTTTAATCAACACAACGTCATTGTTTTCTATCTTTAACCTTACTGATAAACAAATCAGTTTGGCACAAAAAGGAGCAGACTATACAATTCTGAGCATTGAAAAACTTGAGAGATTACCATTGACAATGTCAGAAAGACCTGTCATTGAATGGATAATACACGGAATAATCACAATTCCGATAGCAACTTTCCAATTTAAAAATTGCCAGGAATATATACCAGCAGGCCAGTATGAAAGGCTGGGGAAAGGCTACATTAAGTCATCATGGAAATTACTTTACACACACACATGTTATAGTGACAATAACAAAAATGTATTTCTTAGTGGTAATGAGTGTAAACAATCACTAAGCGGTATACTTTTGCGCCAAGGTATTAACTTGCATGGGGCCTGTGAGGGGACTTCAAATAACCTTTCATGCCACCAGCACGGCACACCTGCAACACATATAGAGCCATTCTTTAGACAACTTTCTAACGGGAGTTACGTTCTAATAACGGACCACAGCTGTGGCATGGTGCCAGGGAAAGCATATCTCATAAGCGTTACTTCAATGGTCACTTGCTGTATGCAAGCATTGTATCCAAACGGCCCTGGAGACTCAGAGGCTCCGATTTGGCCTCCGTTGAATATCTCTTCTATACGAATTGATACTTTAAGCAGAATGAAGTCTGTGCTTTTACAGACAACAGTGCCCATCACGTCATCAAAAGAGACGTATGATCTCCAAGTTGCAAGGACAACTGCAGAGATACATACACTTTTATCAACAAATTGCCCCGTGCATTTCGTAGAAATGTTAAGCCAAATCCTAAATATGTCGGATGCCAGTGGTATCTCACATGTTTTTAAGACAATTTTTTCGGGACTGTTAACACCCTTCGAAGCAGTCCTGGGCATCCTTCCCAATTTTGTCCATTCGGTCTTTGGCGGCCTACAACTACTTTTGGGACTCGTAGCAGAAATTTTATTTTTGACCCTTCTGCTCCGATATGGCAAGTCAGAAGGCAGACATGACTCCAGCAACAATGGAAGAAACGATCCTAGCAATACGCTATCGGGACCGCATAACTAAAGTCCTTAGATTAGCCCGGCTAAGAGATCTGAATATGACCTGGTTTCTTTCATTCAGACCTATATGGCAGAACTGCATTTTACCTGTGCTTCGATGTATGCGATGCGGAGAAGAATGCGTGTTAGACACCTGTCTTGCACTACAATCAGCAGTACCAATGGATATCGATACTTTGCTAAGTCCTGTAACGGCTCATGCATGGTGTTGACCCCAGCGGTTACCAATCCTGATGACGGCATTCGTTGAGACTTCTGCACTACGATTAGGTGGTGGCAGTGAAGCAAGAAATGAAAGCAACATCACCCAGGTACGACCTTCTGTGAGCATTGCTGATCCTGAAATCGATGATAGCAATCATTCTCACCACTGCCAGGTTACAGCATTATCAAACTTGGTCGAACTGTCACCTGAATATGTAGACCAATTTTTTGCGAGTCTGTCTGAAATGATGTTCTCCCCTGAACAGAAACAATAACTTTTTGAAAAACAATCCAGCACACAGCGTTCCCATGAACTCTGAATTCGGCCTTCAACTTTGATAAACAAGAGCTACTGAAAAACGTTTGGAACTATTTTTTCTCTTCCCCTGATGATGAAATTATTTTTTCCAAATTCCAAAATATTTACCTTTTTCTGGCACATGTACTTTGCTTAACACCTTAGCTGCGTGTAAACATCCCTCCCCAGTGCTGCGCTGTCCATTGGAACCAGTGCTGAATGGACGTCCAATGGTCGTGCGCAGCACTGGGGAGGTAGCGCTGCTGACGACCGTTGGCCGTCAGCAGGACTTAAGGGGTTAAAGTAGAACTATTCATAAAGAACAGAGCTTCTATTTTTAGTAGATCTAGAGACAAAATATTACCTCAGCCTCTAGCACATACAGCAACTGTGTTTATATGTGTTGAAATAGTCTCGCCCTTCTTTTCTGTATTAAGAGACATTTCATGTGTAAATTTTCGCAAATCGTTCAGCTAAATATATATGCAGTTTTTAGTGAATGATTACACTGCTTAAAAACGTACAGTAACTATGATTTTTCGTGTATTTCGCATACACCATTTCGAATGCGAAATGTATTTTGGGGTGGGTTGAAATACACATGCACCTTTATTGCTTAGTTTTAGCAATTGATGGACATAAAATCGTGGAGTGGGTGTTGTGTGTTTATCTAGGAACCATAATCAATATTACCATTTTATGCCCTTACATGACTATAATCAATAATATCCATATAACGGCATAAGGATCAGATCTATATTTTAGTAAATCGCCCTTGCAGTCCAAAGCACGGCAAAAGCCACTTCCTTAGATTCCTAGAAAGCACAACAAGTTCTTTCGACATACCAACCTCTAGCAACCTGCAAATCCCCGTTAGCTTTGTTTTGATTTCGTCCTAGAACTCCTGCGAAGCACTGTAAGAACGGCCAGTTCTTAGTGACATCTTTATTGACGTCTTATGTCCACCCTTACGTCAAACCCGGCACCTTTCAGGTATAAATATGCCAACGTTGCCTTAAGCAGACACACGGTGGTGAAATCTGGAGCAGAGCAGCTGTCGACTTGCAGAAAGCCCAGCAGATACGAGAAGCCCACGGACGCTGTCCCTCCTCTTTGACGCGCTGAGAAAGACGCTGTCTTTTCTCCTGCCGAGAAAATCCAGCTCCGGCGTTTCCAGCCTACCCTTGCGGGTGACTGGGATATCGAGTCCTGAGAGGGAGATACCAGACCTCCTACATTCTATTCCCAAGGTACAGTGCTGAGTAAACCCTTAGAGAGAATTCTTGGATCAGATTCTTGGCAAAACCAACTTAACTTAAACTGCTACTTACTTACTCCCTCCCACGTATTAGGCTTAGGTCAGGTACACCGGGGTAGGCGTAGTTAGAAGCACCAGTTGAGTACATTAGCCAATGTATATATGAATGTATATATTGTATATATTTTATTCATTTTTAGTATCTTATGGCTAAGAAACCATATCAATGCTTTTACAGTATTATTTCATAATACTCCTTTTACTGTAAGTATTTTACTTTATATTAAGTATTGCAATTGTGGCAATCCATTTCTCTTGCATGAGAAGGAAGACTGTTCAATAAATAATACCTTTTATTGAAAACGCCCATCTCTCTCTTCTCTGCACTCTGGTGAAACTAAGAACGCACGTCTGACTGAGTGAAATAATTGTCTATTGTTTTCACACGACTCTAGAGATTGACTCTTATTCTGAGGGAGCAAAGTTGTCATGTTTATGCGGTTGTCGGAAGCTGAATCCCTTCTTGTCTGAGCCAGGGAAGCTGATCCCTTCCTATTCAGTCAAGAAAGTTTCCAGTGACCTCTGAGCTAGCTGGCGCAAACCTAAATTAAGTCTAACATAGTCAGTAGAGACCTAGAAGACTTCAGTCCTACGTCTACACTGCTGTTTATGTTATTCCAATGCGCAGGGCCTATAGGGAAAATAGGAACTACACTACACTTCGGGCGGAAGGCCCACAGGGGTGGTTTTAGGTTGCTTGTTTCTGGCTCAGAGAGGACCAGGCCTGGCAGTTTGGGCTGAGCTGTTCCTATTGGAGGAGGGTCATCACTGATTTGCTTATGGCTGGGTCCAAACTGACGTAGCATGGTGGCCAAAGGAAAGATGGGTTGGAATGCTACCCTCAGCGATTGCCAGTGGTTAGTCTTTTTGTAAGCATTCCTCCCATCAACTTTTGCGTGTTTGATATTTTATTTGGCACCAGCAGGTGTAGAAGATTGTGGCGTATAGAGTATTACCTTTGGGACATAGTACATTATAAGTATTTTGAAAGTCACTGAGGAGTTCCATGACCTTATAGAGTAATAAGGCCAAAGGCTCAGTTCCTTTATATGGCCATGGAGCTTCAAGGTTACTTGCAATAACCTTATAATTAGGGTGACCAGACATCCTGGATTTGCTTTTTAGTCCCAGTCTTTCAAGGACCATCCTAGCTTCCCAACAGTTTTTGCTGCAAACAAGAAAAGTCCCGTTTTTTTGAGAGAGGATCAGGTGAGCATGCACATTGATCACAAGCGGAGCAGGCTCACGTTTACTCCAGGTCTCTGTTCACACCAGGGACAGAATTTTGGTTGTCAAAAGCATCTCACACTGCACTGGCTTGCCTCACTCACGCATTTGGAGCAGGATTGAATGAGGGGTGAATCCATGTCCAATCACCCAAGCAGCCCTGCCGAGTTTGCCAGGTTCATGGTGATGTGGTACTACAGTCCAGGTTCTTTCTTTATAATTCTGGGACTTGTAGTCATGTTTATTCCATTATAAAACATGACTACAAGTCCCAGAATTTAAAGCAAGAACTTGAACTAGAGCAGCATATCGCACATGAACCTGGGAAACCTGGCAGATGTGCCCAAGGCACAGGAATGACTAACAGCCGGCTTCTAGGTGCACATGGGGGACAGAAGTGATATGTATATATATATATATATATATATATTTCACCTGTGAACAAGGTCTCTGCTGAGACTGAAACGCGTTGGGTTGCTGGCACGCTTGATAATAAAGATTGTTGAAGCAGTTTGAATTGACTGGAATTGACTTGAATTATTACATGCATCTGCGAGTGGAATTTTCCTCTGGGATACAATGTGTGTGTGTGTGTGCGTATATATATATATATATATATATATATATATATATATATATATATATATATATATATATATATATATATATATATATATATATATATATATATATATATATATATATATATATAAAACACTGGGTATAATTCGACCATGTCATGTGATCAAGGGCTCCTGGGCCCGAAACGCGTCATGGCGATCGAGAGGGTGCACAGAATGGAATATAAACGCTTAAATTAACTTACAAGGGTCCGTTTCGTTATTTGGCTTCCTGTTGGTTTGCGCTGAATTTCGGAGTTCCAGATATATATATATATATATATATATATATATATATATATATATTCACTGAAAAAACCATAGGTTTCACACATTTTATAGTTAGCTGGACATTTCACTCATACAAAAGCATTGAAATTACCCCGTTATAGTTAGTTCAGCTAACTATAACTCGCGCGCCCGCAATACACTGCTGATGACGTCACATATCATATCACTCATGACATGGTCAGTGACATCATTGATGACATCACTGATGACATCTCAAATGACATCATTGATGACATCACTGATGACATCATCCAGTGAATGTGTGTCTTTCTGAAAAATAAATATTTTTTATATATGTATATCTAAAGGTCGACGGAAGAATAAATGGGTAAATAAGTGTCTAAATAGATGTTTTGTTTGTAAAATTGTTGTATAACTGACTTATTAATTGTATCTTAGTGAATACATGTATTAACGAGTAATGTTTAAATATTTAAATATCTGTATCAGTGTCTCACTTTGTGTATAAGTGGCTGCATGGGTTGGTGAGTAGCTACATGAGTGTGTATATGGGTTATTAGTTTGTTTTTTGAGTGTCTGTATGGTTCGGTGGGGGATATTACTTAGCGTATAGATGCATGAATGAGTGACTCACTGTTTGTATGTTTTTTGAAGACAGCATGTGTGCAGGACTGTATGGGTGGATAAGTGTGTGTATGGGTGTGTTAATGAGTGAATGACTGTCTCAATAGTGTCTTTATTAGTAAGTACATAAGTTTTAAACTAGTATATGTGAGTATTTACGTATATAAGTGCGTATATGTGAGAGTGAGAGATTGGAAGAGTTCCTGTATAAATAAGTATGTGTTACTATAAGTGATTGTTTAAGAGAGTAAGTATGTGTACGTTTCTGTAGAAGTAAGTGTAGTGGTGTGTGTATAGCTGTATATGCAAGTAAATGGATGTTTGATAGTTTATTTGCATGTGTGGTATGTGTGTGAGTAACTCTATGGATGAGTATCGGTGTGTAACAGGATGTATAGGTGTATTAGTACATATCATGAGTGAGTACATGTATGAGTGACTATATAGAACTGCTGGTGAATGAGTGGATGTGTATGTAGATTTTGGAATTACTGAATAGGTTGTTGTAACTGGTATTGGTATCTCCATTGTTTTGAAATGTTTAGTTGCTATTTTTGAATGTGAGTATCAAAGGTTATATTACGCTGAGAGGAGGTCTGCCACTCTTTCACAAGGATGAGGTCAGCAGTGATGTCATCAGTGATGTCATTTGAGATGTCATGAGTGATGTCATGAGTGATGTCACTGACCATGTCATGAGTGATGTAATATGTGACGTCATCAGCAGTGCATTGCGGGCGCGCGAGTTATGGTTAGCTGAACTAACTATAACAGGGGAATTTCAATGGTTTTGTATGAGTGAAATGCCCAGCTAACTATAACATGTGTGAAACCTATGGTTTTTTCAGTGAATTTCTAAGGTTTTTTAAATGCTAATTCCTAACTATAACGTGGCTGAAATCTATGGTTTTTTCAGTGAATTTCTAAGGTTTTTTAAATCCTAATTCCTAACGTTAACGTGGCTGAAACCTATGGTTTTTTCAGTGAATTTCAAAGGTTTTGTAAATGATCATTTTTAAATGTATTAATTGTTATTTTTTTATACTAATTTACTACATTGTTTTAAAGTATTTATTTTTAGATACTTTGGGGTTCATTAGGATGGCGGGCGGATTGCCCCCGCCAGGCTGGCGGTAGCCACCGCCGGCCTGGCAGGGACAATCCGCCCGCCAACCTCACCTAAATGACCCCCCGCCATATTAGTATGGTGGGGGGGACCGCGGAGGACGGAAAGACCGTCCGCCGCTTTTCCGCCCCGGTCGCCTTGCGGCCGGGGCGGAAAAGGTTTAATATGGTGGCGGTGTCTATTAGACACCGCCAGCCATATTACCATGGGCTTAGTTAGATGCCTTTCCGTGGCGGCGATGCTGCCACGGAAAGGCATGCGGTCTTCACTCTGGGGGCCCCTTGCAGGCCCCCAGAGTGTGGGAGAGGTGGGGGGTGCACAGGCGGGGGTACCTCTGGTACCCCGCTGCATTTGCATTAACAAAGCGGCAGGCACCACGCGGTGCCTGCCGCTTTGTTCGTGCATTGTTAGCATTGTGGCGGGCGGTGCTAAGAGCACCACCCGCCATAATGCTAACAATGCAGGATGCGCCCACCACAGTGGCGGGCGCATCCTAATATCCCCCACCCTCATGGCGGGCGGTCCCAATACCCGATAGGATGGCGGGCGGACTAAGTCCGCCCGCCATCCTAATGACCCCCATGATTTTTTAAATTACATTACATATTTTTAATATAAATTGAAAAAAATTGTTTTTAAAAATATTGAAATTGTAATATTTCTTTTTTTTATTTAATATTTTTTTAATTTATATATATGTTATATAGCAGGCAATTATATCCTATGGAAAGAAATTCAAGTTACTGGTAAGTTCAGTTAAATTTACTTTTCAGGAATGGTAGTGAGCTGAAAGATGCAGCTCTGAGGTCTCTCCAGATAACAGGTGAGTAAATCGGAATTCGTAGTTCGGCTGATTTTTGAGGAATTTTTTTAAGTTCCAAAACTCCACACTTAAAAAAATTTCCAAGTGAAACCAGTCAATGTTAGCCTATGGAAGGAAATTCAAGTTACTGTTATTATGGTTAGAAATACTTTTCTGGATCAGTAGGGGGCTGAAAGATGCAGCACTGAGGTCTCTCCTACATAACAGGTGAGTAAATTGGAATTCGTAGTTCGGCTGATTTTAGAGGAATGTTTCGCTCAACAGTGAAGGAAGGGAGCGGGGCCTGAGGTGACGTGTGCAAACACGCCCTATGGCGCGTTTTAGTTTGGGGAATTAATTCCTCTTCAATCCGGAGGTCCCCTGGGACCCAACTAGCTCCCCAGGTACCTCCAATATGCGCCAGGGAGCTGCGTTGCAGAGAGGTGTTAAAAGGGCACATCCCCTTTTTACAACAATCTGCAACGCAGCTCCGCGGCGCTTACTGGAGGTACCTGTTGCACTAGTTGGCACCTAGGGAATTAATTCCCCAACTTAAAACGCGCCACAGGGCATGTTTGCACACATATCACCTCAAGCCCCGCCCCCTACCTTCACCACTGTGCAAACAGGCCCGTAGCGCGTTCTAAATAGGTGGATTAAGTCCCCTTGCATACTGGGGGTCCATGGGGGCCAACTAGCCCACCAAGAACCTCCAGTATGCGCCAGGGGGCTACGTTGCAGAGAAGTGTAAAAAGGGGCGTGGCCTCATTACACCTGTCTGCAACACAGCTCCCTGGCACGTTTGCAGAGGGGGAACTAATTCCCCTTGCATACTGGGGGTCCCTGGGGGCCACCTAGCCCACCAGGAACCTCCAGTATGCACCAGGGGGCTGCATTGCAGAGAGGTGAAATGAGGCCACGCCCCTTTTTACACCTCTCTGCAACGCAGCCCCCTGGCGTGTTTGCACAGGGGGGAACTAATTCCCCTTGCATACTGGGGTCCCTGGGGGCCAACTAGCCCACCTGGAACCTCCAGTATGCGCCAGGGGGCTGCATAGCAGAGAGGTGTAATGAGGCCACTCCCCTTTTTACACCTCTCTGCAATGCTGCCCCCTGGCACTTTTGCAGAGGAGGAACTAACTCCCCTTGCATACTGGGGGTACCTGGGGGCCAACTAGCCCACCAGGAACCTCCAGTATGCGCCAGGGGGCTGCGTTGCAGATAGGTGTAATAAGGCCACGCCCCTTTTTACACCTCTCTGCAACGCAGTCCCCTGGCGCGTTTGCAGAGGGGTAACTAATTCCTCTTGCATACGGGGGTCCCTGGGGGCCAACTAGCCCACCAGGAACCTCCAGTATGCACCAGGGGGCTGCATTGCAGAGAGGTGTAATGAGGCCACGCCCCTTTTTAGACTTCTCTGCAACGCAGCCCCCTGGCGCGATTGCAGAGGGGGAACTAATTCCCCTTGCATACTGGAGATCTCTGGGGGCCTACTAGCCCACCAGGAACCTCCAGTATGCGCTCAGGAAGGTACAGAGTACAGTACAGTACTGTAATTCATACCCCACGATTTAAAAAAATAAAATAAAATTATAGCCTTGGGGCTCCTTGTGGGACCCCCTGAGCAGGCCTAGGGGGTCAGGGTGTTTCTACCATGCCCCCTTTGCGTGTTTTGCATGTTTGTTTCACTGCTAACCGAGGCACAAGATGGCTGCCAACACTTCCTGGTTTGGAGTGTTGACAGCCAATTAGCATGAAGCTAGTGCTCGGGAAGGTACAGAGTACAGTACAGAGTACGGTACTTCATCTATAGATATATCTATTGATTTTCTCAGGAACTACTGAACGGATTAACACCATTTAAAAAAAAAAGCGTAATCTGGAAACCGAACTCTACCTTTTTGGTGTAATTCCGTTCAGCCGTTCGGGCTGTAGCCCTGGCTAAAGGTTCCTATGGAAAACTGCATGGGGAAAACACGTTTTTTCTCGGCCCTGGCTTCACGAATCACCCTCAAACTTTCAGGGAAGGAGCGGAGCGGAGCAGGCCATTTTCTTGGAGAATTTCGAGTGTATTCGTCGACCGGCGCCAAAGTTATTCCAAATAGAATGTTGCAGATTTCCTATGGAAACTAGGTCCTAACTATAACTACCTACTGGCGACCGCCAGTAGGTAATATATATCTCACTTTTCTTCGCGTATCTGAAATCACACTCCAAAACACGGACCCAGGAATCCAGATTCTATTAGTTGTTTATTGCGTCATATATATATATGTATATCTATCTATCTATCTATATATATATATATATATATATATATATATATATATTACCTACTGGCGATAGCCAGTAGGTATATATAGTTAGGATTTTTTCTCTATGGAACTTTTGAAAATTCTATGCCTAATAACTTTGGCGTTTGTGGACGGAATCGGCTGAAATTTTCAGGAAAATGGCACATTTTGTTTCTGAGCAGCCCCTGAAAATTTGGTGGGGTTTCGTCAAGGGGGGGCTGAGAAAAAAGGGGGGTCCCAAAACGCGTTTTTTGCATTGAGTTTTCCATAGGGCGGTTGGACTCACTTTTAGCTCGAACGGCTGAATGGATTTGCACGAAACTTGGCAAAATTGTAGGGACTGTTAGCCCGATGTGCCTTTGCTAGGTCTCAATATATGTGCTTCAGTGGATTTTGAGAAATTAACGTTTAAAACAAGATATATATCTGTAACAGCGCTCCGGGCAGCGCTCCGGTTCGCGAACTTTTCGCGTATCGGAACTTTGCGAAGCGAAGCTGATTGGCTCTCCGGTGTCTGTCAACATTCTAAACAGTCCGGAGCGGCCGCCATCTTGTCTCTCGGTAGGATCGAGAGACAAGAGGAGGCCAAAACAAAGGGGGAAATGAAGGAAAGGGGGCAAGGTAGACCCCTTCTGACCCCCTAGGATTGATGAGGGGGATATTATAGAGCCACGCCGGGCCCAAAAAAAAAAAAAAAAAAATCCGATTTTTTCGCCGTAGAGACGCGTCTTGGTTCGCGAACCGGGCAGCTAACCGGGCAGCTAACCGGGAAGCTAACCGTCAGTGTAACCCAAAAAAAAAAAAAAATAAATTCCGATTTTTTCGCCGTGGAGACGCGTCTTGGTTCGCGAACCGGGCAGCTAACCGGGCAGCTAACCGGGAAGCTAACCGGCAGTGTAACCCAAAAAAAAAAAAAAAATCAGATTTTTTCGCCGTAGAGACGCGTCTTGGTACGCGAACCGGGCAGCTAACCGGGCAGCTAACCGGGAAGCTAACCGGCAGTGTAACGGGAGTCTGAGGAGTAGCTGATTGGCTGTCAATATTGTAAACAGTCCGGAGCGGCCGCCATCTTGTCTCTCGGTAGGATCGAGAGACAAGAGGAGGCCAAAACAAAGGGGGAAATGAAGGAAAGAGGGCAAGGTAGACCCCTTCTGACCCCCTAGGATTGATGAGGGGGATATTATAAAGCCACGTGGGGCCAAAAAAAAAACAAACAAAAAAATCCGATTTTTTCGCCGTAGAGACGCGTCTTGGTACGCGAACTGGGCAGCTAACCGGGCAGCTACCGGGAAGCTAATCGGCAGTGTAACGGGAGTCTGAGGAGAAGCTGATTGGCTGTTATCATTGTAAACAGTCTGGAGCGGCCGCCATCTTGTCTCTCTGTGGGATCGAGAGACAAGAGGTGGAAAAAAAAAAGGTGTAAATGAATGAAAGGGGTAAGGCAGACCCCTCCTGAACCCCTAGGATTGATGAGGGGGCTATTAAAGTTCCCTGGGGGGTGAAAAAAAAAAATTTGCGATTTTTCGCGGTAAAGGTGCTTCCTGGTACGTTAACCGGGCAGCTAACCGGCAGCGTAACGGGAGTTCGACATATTGTGTTTTTTGAACGTTTGTGATATGTGCACGTGTGGATTTTGTCTAATTAAGGTTAAAAAAATATATATATATCTTTAAGCGTGTTCTGGCGCGCTTACGTTTTGGGTTTGGTTTGCGCTGCAGAGACGATACGTCACGGTTATGCGATGCATCATGAGGCGTCTCACGGGCTACGTGATACGTCACTTAATAAAGAATATATTTTACAGCTATAGATATTAGCTTTTAAAAAACCAATGAAATTCACAGAAAAAACCATAGGTTATAGACCATATATAGTTAGGAATTTGCATTTACAAAACCTTGAAAATTCACTGAAAAAACCATAGGTTATAGACCATATATAGTTAGGGATTAGCATTTAAAAAACCTTATTTTATTTGCACAAAACCATTGAAATTCCATATATAGTTAGTTGCACTAACTATATATCGCGGACCCGCAATCCACTGCTAATGATGTCACATATTACATCATTCATGACATGGTCAGTGACATCACTGATGACATCACTGATGACATCTCAAATGACATCACTGATGACATCACTGATGACAACACCCAGTGACTGTATGTTTCTGTAAAGTTAAAATATGTCTTACATATTGAAGAATGAGTGGATGTATAAGTGTCTGGATGAAGGATTTAGTAGGTGCATGACTGACTGTATGAGAGAATGATTAAATGTGTCTCACTGAGTGCATGGGTTAGTGATTAAAGTGTCTTAATTTGGCAATCAATATTTATGTTCTTCTGTAAACTGCTGCATGTTTAAATCAGTAGCTATATCAGTAACTATATGGGTTATTGAATGGTTGCCCAAGTATTTGTATGGGAGACTGAGTGTGTGTGTGGGTGGCTGGGAGGTGTATAACTCTGTGCATAGATGTGTGAGCGGTTGATTCCCTAGGTGTATGGGTTCAAAAGTGCATGTAGAAACAGCTGTATGGACAGTTGACTGTGTGCATGAGTATATTGGTGAGTGAATGGATATCTCAGTTCTACATGTCAAAGTAAGTACATATGTAAAACACACTCCATGTGAGAGTTGACATATATAAATAACTGAACATAAGAGTCAGTGAATGTGAGAGTGGCTGTATGAATCATTGTGAACTTGTATCAAGGATTGTATAAGAGAGTAAATATGTGTTAGTATATGTTTGAATAAGTAAGGTGTGTATAACTGTATAGTTAAGGAAATGGAGATGTGATTGATTCTTTGCATGACTGAATAGGTGTGTGACTAACTCCATGGATGTGTGACAGTCTGTGAGTGCCTGTTTACACTGAGTGTATCAAAGGTTATATTAGAGTCTGAAGATGTATTATCACATAAATGATATCATCAGTGATGTAATCAGTAATGTCAAATGAGATGTCAGTGATGTCATCAGTGATGTCATTGAGATGTCATCAGTGATGTCATCAGTGATGTCATTTGAGATGTCATCAGTGATGTCATCAGTGATGTCACTGACCATGTCATGAATGATGTAATATGTGACATCATTAGCAGTGGATTGCGGGTCCGCGATATATAGTTAGTGCAACTAACTATATATGGAATTTCAATGGTTTTGTGCAAATAAAATAAGGTTTTTTAAATGCTAATCCCTAACTATATATGGTCTATAACCTATGGTTTTTTCAGTGAATATATATATATATATATATATATATATATATATAGTATTTATAATGGCAAATGCATTTCGGCGGTTTTATGCCTTCTTCAGCGCCCAAGATGTGTTGCACTTCCTTCCACGGTTCACCAAATGACCAGTCGAGCCGCCCCCTCATGATACAGCAGAGCTGCTCCGCCCCCTGATAGCATGGCGCTCACCTGTTGCAGTTCCTCGCAGGGTGGAGAACTGCCACTCCCAGAATGCCGTTGACAATTCCAGGTAGGTAGCGCTATATAATATTAACACAGTGGTTTTGGGTGTTGTCTGACTAGCAAAAGGGAATTAAAATCGTGCAGTCTTGAAATAAAAAACAACTAAGCTCTCTCTCGGGTCCCCACACTGCCTCAGCCTGCCAGTCCAAGTGTTAATAACAGCAGGGGAAAGTCTGTAGAACATCTCGCCCAGTGTCAGGTCAAATACCTGACAACTGCTCCATCTTTCCCTGAACGTCTTGGCGGGCTCCGGAGCAAATTCAATCCCTTGAAAAAAACAAAGCCGAAGCGTTGCCAGTGTCCTCCGGGCCACTTATGAGGCAGGGGCCTCTGTTGTTGCGTCTCTGGCCACCGCAAATTACTTGAATTCCAACTCCTCCACAGAAAGAAGAGCAGAGGCCACAAGGGGGGAGTCCTTTGGAAGTAGGTTTATTGTCTTTATAATGGAGAATGCATTTCAGCGGTTTTATGCCTTCTTCAGCGCCCAAGATGTGTTACACTTCCTTCCACGGTTCACCAAATGACCAGTCCAGCCGCCCCCTCATAATACAGCAGGGAAATAAAATCGTGCAGTCTTGAAATAAAAAACAACAAAGCTCTCCCTCAGCAGGGGCAAGTCTGACCTGACCTGACACTGGTCGAGATGTTCTATAGACTTGCCCCTGCTGTTATTAACACTTGGGCTGGCAGGCTGAGGCAGTGTGGGAACCCGAGGGAGAGCTTTGTTGTTTTTTATTTCAAGACTGCACGATTTTAATTCCCCTCTGCTCTTCTTTCTGTGGAGGAGTTGGAATCAAGTAATTTGCGGTGGCCAGAGACGAGAAGGTTGCCCCACATGAAAGATATTTAATGGACAGTCTGACAGTGTCACAGCTGCCTTCTCACCCACTGGGGTAAAACAACGAGGATTATTGTGAAGGTTATGGCGGCACCCACAGGGGTTTAACAGTGAGGGACTACGAGAACCAACATGCTTTGCAGCATACGCCCACTGGGGCGGGTCTTGGAGCATTTATCAGGTGTTCCTCATTTGACTACCATTTGCTTTTCCATCGGCCGTGAACAAGGACACCATGGTGCCAATTCCGATCCGGTAAAAAAAAATCCCCCGTACGATTCGTATTCGTAGCCGTTTCCGTACGACTCGTAAACACACCGTACGACCCGGCGAGTACGATCCGGACCGGGTGATCAGGACGCTATTCGTACGGTCCGCGTCAGGTAAGGGCGATTCGTACGGAAAAGCGCCCAATCACATACACACCGTACGCCGTATACCCCCCATGATCGCCGGGGTACGCGCCGTACCCCTGCGATCATGTGGGGTACGCGGCGTACACCCAGCGTACATGGGGTGCGCACCGTACGCCCACCGTACATGGGGTACGGTGCGTACCCCATGTACGCTGGGTGTACGCTGCGTACCCCACATGATCGCAGGGGTACGGCGCGTACCCCTGCGATCATGGGGGGTACGCGGCGTCCCCGGGGGGGGGGGCGTTCTGTACTTGTTTCGGCGTGAACCATGCGTTTACAGCTGTTTCCAGCGCCCGTAAAAAAAAAGGGACGTATGTTGCGTACCCGACACGGATCGTACTTGCTGGGTCGTAAAAACCAGCCGCGAACCGCAGCGGGTTCCGAGTGAGACTCGTACGGATATTTTAGTCGTACGGAGTCCTGTACGACTCGTACGGTCTTTGGCTCCTGGTACGGATCGTACTTCGTCGTACGTACGGGGACGTGTACGGGTACGATTCGTACGGGGAAATTTGCTCCGTACGACGATTCGGAGCGCATTTTACCGGATCGGAATCGAGCCCCATGTGTTTGAAACGCGTTGGGCAGTGTATGGATGGAGGGGGAGACTGCTACTCTGCCGCACTGAAATCTTCAATTAAAGGCATTTTAACTCTCCGCTGTGGCATCTTCATGTGGGGCAACCTTCTTGTTTGATGTTTTAGCGGCTTTGCTCAGCCGCAAAGATGCCCGCTGCAAGCCATGCAGATCCTGCGTTTGGTATCACCGAGCGCACTGGAGCGGATGGGCCGCTTTGAAAGATATTTAATGGACAGTCTGACAGTGTCACAGCTGCCTTCTCACCCACTGGGATAAAACAACAAGGATTATTGTGAAGGTTATGGCAGCACCCACAGGGGTTTAACAGTGAGGGACTACGAGAACCAACATGCTTTGCAGCATACGCCCACTGGAGCGGGTCTTGGAGCATTTATCAGGTCTTCCTCATTTGACTGCCATTTGCTTTTCCATCGCCTGTGAACAAGGACACCATGGTGCCGATTCCGATCCGGTACAAAGCGCTCCGAATAGCCGTTCGGAGCATTTTTCCCGTACGAATCGTACCCTGCAACGTCCCCCGTACGTACGATGAAGTACGATTCGTACCAGGAGCTGGACTCCGTACGAATCGTACAGAGACCGTATGAAACTACGAATCAAATCCCCGTACGAGTCTCACTCGGAACCCGCTGTACGCGACATCTGTACGGTTAAAGGCTGGTTTATACGACCCAGCAAGTACGATACGTGTCAGGTACGCACCGTACGACCCTTTTTCTAAGGGAGCTGAAAACAGCCGTAAAAGCAGAGTTCGCCCCGAAACAGGTACGGAACGCCCCCCTGGGTACGGCGCGTACCCCCCATGATCGCAGGGGTACGGCGCGTACCCCTGCGATCATGGGGGGTATGCGCCGTATACCCAGCGTACATGGGGTACGCACCGTACCCCATGTACGCTGGGTGTACGGCGCATACCCCATGTATGCTGGGTGTACGGCACGTACCCCCCATGATCACAGGGGTACGCGCCGTACCCCTGTGATCATGGGGGTACGCGCCGTACGGTGTGTATGTGATTGTGCGCTTTTCCATACGAATTGCCCTTACCTGACGTGGACCGTACGACTCGCGTCCTGATACCCCGGTCTGGATCGTACTCGTCAGGTCGTACGGCGTGTGTACGAGTCGTACGGAGACATCTCTAGATGCTATTCGTACGGACGGGAATTTTACCGGATCAGAATCGGGCCCCATGTGTTTGAAACGCGTTGGGGAGTGTATGGATGGAGGGGGAGACTGCTACTCTGCCGCACTGAAATCTTCAATTAAAGGCATTTTAACAATTTTAAATATATATATATATATATACATATATATATATTACGCTCCAATTCCTCCTGATTTCAACAAGAAGACAAAACAGCACTCGGAAAGGTAAATTGCCATTCACACTGATTTTATTTTCGCGGAAGGGGATATGGATATATATATATATATATATATATATATATATATATATATATATATATATATATATATATGACTACCTGGTTAATGGCTAAATAAACAAGATGCTGAAAAAATTTGGTCCTTGCCTCGTGTTTCACTGAGGGAGCGCTGCTGCGAGGTATTTGCAGATATATATATATATATATATATATGTATGTGGAAACAGTCTCTCTCGGCAAGAAGGACTCAGAGGCCAAAGGGGTTTTCTGAAAAGCCAGCTCGTTTTAATTCATCTTTTAGCAGTGGCGGTGAATGCATTTCGGCATAGTCAGCCTTCTTCAGCGCCCAACACTGAACACACCCATTAGCTTCCACCTGAATAAAATACTTTCCAGCACTCGCTGCTCCTCCCCCTAATGATGTCGTCACACCCGTAGCAGTTCAGTGTTCATGGATAAACTGCAGTTCCCAGAAGGCACTGTAACGTCCAGCCTGAGTGGGTGGTGTGGAGGAGTGAGGCAAAACGATAGGTCCGCACTGGGCAGGTAGGTTGTGTGATAATCCATCCAGAGGAACAGCCACGGCTGGCTTCCTTAGTCCCCTTACACTGCAAAAACCAGCCTCACAGAACAGCACACAGGGCAGGGGCAGTCAATATGGACTTCTCACCCATAGGTAAAATACCTCAGTCTCCCCATACTGCTCCGTGATAGCTGGCGGTCTAAGGAAATGTCGATACCTCGACTCCTCACAGCTGCGAACAGTCTGATGCCAGTATTTCTTTCCTCGACCTTTGGTGTCGCAGAGCCTTCTGTTCTGCGTCCCTGGCAGGCGCAGTAAATACATGTGGAAACAGTCTCTCTCGGCAAGAAGGACTCGGAGGCCAAAGGGGTTTTCTGAAAAGCCAGCTCGTTTTAATTCATCTTTTAGCAGTGGCGGCGAATGTATATATGTATGAAAAGCACCAAAGTCTCTGCACTTCCAAACTGGCTGGTTGGCGAACAGAAACACGGACCCAACGTTGAGAGGCAAGTTGTTTATTTCAGCCACAACCTCGAACTTGACACGTTTCGAGTACACTTGGTCACAAGTCAAATCAGAAATATTACTCGCCATATTTAAATGCAAACCCTGTGTTGCTGTGCTCAAACCACGTGATTATTAGACATAAACAAAACACTAGTTATATCAAGCACCAGCGAGTCTGTTTTTTTAAACTTTTTTGCCATTTCAGGAAAAATTTATTATATCTGCATAAATGCAATAGTAATTTATAACTATACTATATCATTCATATACAATATTTGATAGTTATAAAACCTCAGATAAAAAAAAGTTCAAACACATGTATTAATACAGCCACTTGGGATAAAGCTTAAACCATCTCATTTTCTAATGTTATAAGTGCTGCTTGTAGAATTCATGAAACATTCAATTAATATGTATGAAAACACATGAAAACCGCAGTACACAAAAGAAGTAAAAAGCTGTGCAAAAATGCATAAATGTAAAGTAAACACTGGGTATATCTATTTACTTTTTGATATAAATATAATTGTCAATCTGCAAAAGAATTTTCTATCGGCATAAATGCCTATGTTGAACTTCTATGTATCATATGATAAAGATGTGCAAAATCGCAATAAAAAAGGTGCAACAATAATCCTAAAGTGCTATAGAGACCCAAATGGGTCTATATAAAGTGTCAGTGCAAATTATACTTGCATACGTGTAAATATATATATATAATAATTAAAAACACAGTAATATGATATTATTCCATGTCAACAAAGCTAAAAAGGACTAAAATCATAAGTAAAAAAAATATATATATACACAGCAGCAGTCTTTACATTTAAGATTTAAATAGATTCATATGAAATGCGTTGTAGGTGGTAAAACTGTCTTCAAAAAACATATACAGGGCTATCTACAAAAAATGATATAAATCTTCCGTATTGTTTAGACTGTTAGGAATCTTACTGTCTAACTCCATAATCATTCTTGATTCTAATTTTCTCAATAATTTTTCCCTGTCTCCTCCTCGTCGGAGTTTAGGGATAGCTGCCACTACAAAATACTGCAAGCAATTCAAATCATTATTGTGTGTAGTTATGAAGTACCGGGCAACTGGGTATGTTGAATCGTTATTTACAATAGCCCATAGATGTTGCAGTATTCTGACGTGCATCTGTAGCTTAGTACTTCCCACATACTTGAGCCCACAGGTGCACGTCAGTATATAAACTGCAAATTCAGTTTTGCAATTGTAATGGCCTTTGATTGCAATTTTTTCTGGGTTAAAGGGAGTGACGAAAGAAGTAGTGTTGACCCCGAATCAACATGCCCTGCAGGAGGAGCACTTAAAAAACCCCTGCTTAGGCTGTAGCCATTTAGTAGCCGTAGCTGATTCGGGAAAGGTCTTAACAATTTGAGTACTCATGGAAAGGCCCTTCCTATGAGTAATAATAGGCTGAGATGGTAAGACTGGAGCCAAAACTCCATCAGTTAAGATTATTGGCCAGTTACGTTTGACAATAGCCCGAATTGTTCTTTCCTGTTTGCAAAAGGCAGTGATTAATCTAGGATTATTGGATGTCGTGTTCGGTTGTATTATGTCAGTTTTTGGGGATAGGAGACTCTCCCTCGATCTTAAATCCACTTTGGTGACTGCATTTGACAATATGGACTCGCTATAGCCCCTAGCTCTAAATCTCTGTAGCGCTTCAAGTTTGCAAGTAGCGAAATCCTCATCTGTACTACAGATCCGTTTAAGACGTATCAGTTCTCCTAATGGGATGCTTTTGATTGTGTGTCTTGGGTGCTGACTACTGGCATGCAGGGTAGTGTTACCAGCTGTGGCCTTTCTATGCAAAGTAATCGCTATATTCCCATTCTTGTTATAGATATTCACATCTAAGAATTGTACCTGTAGTCTGCTAAACTGTGAAGTAAATTTCAGATTAACTGTGTTAACATTGATGCAATCAATAAATTCCAAAGCACTTTTCTCATCTCCGTTCCACGCCAGTAAAATATCATCAATGTAGCGCCACCAGTGCACTACATGATTGTCATAGTCAAGTTGGAATGTTCGTTTGAGGACCTGTTCCTCCCACCACCCTACATGCAAGCATGCATAGGTGTGGGAAAAACAGGCCCTCATTGCCACACCCCTCTTTTATAAATATACATAATTTCCAAATAGAAAATTATTGTTATATAGGCACCATGTTACGAGATCTACAAGAAGTTTGTTGTGTGTATAGCAGTCGATAGGTCTCATATCTAAAAAGTATTTCAAAGCATTTAGACCTTCTTCATGTTGAATACTTGTGTATAAGGATTCGATGTCTAAAGCTATAAACATCAAATCCTCCGAACACTGTACATCTTTTAACTTGTTCAATAGATGCCCTGAGTCTTTTATATAATTAGGCAATTGTTTAACCAAGTCTTGTAAGAAGAAGTCCACATATTCCGTTATATGTTCCGCTATGCTCCCAATCGCAGAGATTATGGGTCTTCCAGGGACAGGGATGACCTCCTTGTGGACTTTAGGTATTAAATACAACCTAGGCATGATGGGATATTCAACATGTAGGAAATTATATTCTTCAGAGGATATAAAACCATCTCTTTTCCATTGTAGTATTTTTGTTTTTAAGTTATTTCTGGCTGTATTATATTGTTTCATGTCCACTTTATTGTAAAAGAATTGGTCCTCAAGATGTCTTTGTGCTTCTTTTTTGTACTCCTTTTGAGGCCAAATGACAATATTGCCTCCCTTATCCGATTTGGTTATGACCACCTCACGATTCTCACTTAATTTTTTCATCAATTTGGAATACTGTATTTCTCGACTACCTTTTTGACGCTTTTTTGGTTTGACCTGATGGTATAACTTTTTAATATCCTCAGAAACCACCTCATGGAAGATATCACTGGCGTCCTTTGGCATCATAGGAATACATTGAGATTTGGGCTTAAAAGGGCTCATACCCACTCCACGTTGTTTGATTTGTGCTGCTGTTAATCTTTCTTGTGTTGATGGTATCATTGTATTATCAGCAACCTGAATGGGTACTTCTTCTAACATGTCATGCATGTAAGGGCAACATTGCAGGAACATCCTTTGCCTGTAATTCCACGTTGGCACCACTGACATCATCTGATGGTTGAGCTACCTTTAAGCCTTCTTTGATGGAAAAGAATTTCACTAGTTTTAATTTTCGGATGAAGCAAAAAATGTCCACTCTTGTTTTGCGTGTAGTTGAAATCACTAATTGGACAAAAAGATAGCCCAAGAGTTAGCAATTGTTTTTCTGCCTCCGTCAGAGTGATAGTGGACAAGCTCACAATGGTGTTGTCATTTGATTTCACTTTTTGCGCGAGTACATGTTTTTCTTTTGTAATTTTGTGTTTCCGCCTTTTGCTTCTTTCACGCCTTCTTGAGTTTTTTCTCCTTCTGCTTTCTTCTTTGGTAATCTTGGTCTGAGTGTCTGGCGGCGGTCTGACGCTAAAGAAATCAATTTCCTCCGCAACATTGAGAACTCTATCTTGTGTTTGGTCTCCCAAACTACTGCCACCATCTGAAAAAGTATCACTCGTTAATAAATCTACATCTGACGTGCTTGGTAATTCATTGGTTGCAGTATTAGGGTTGCATCTTGCTCCATCCTCTTTTCCTTTATTTGTTTTGCTAGTGAATTTAGCTTTTTTGGCTGATTCATATTTTCGGGCAAAAGTAAAAATACGGCCTTGTTCATAGTCCGCTTTATCTCTATTGAATTTGTAAGCCTTATGAGGCTTAATCTTCTCCTGTTTCATCCACCTTAGCTCCTTCCTGGGAAATTTTGGGGTGATCCGTCAAGCGGGGGCTGAAAAAAAAGGGGGCGGGTCAAAAATGAGCAAAATCCCCTTGCATTTGCCACAGAAACAGGTTATCGGCAAAAACTACTTGAACGAAATTACAACAAATTTGGCAGGAAGTTAGACCTTGCTTTTTGTGATGTGTTGTAAATCCATTCAATAGTTTTCAGAAATCAAGAGGAAAAAATAATTGTACATTTTGGCAGTTGGGCTTGTGAGATTCTTGCGGGTATCCGTCGAGATCGCGAAATCAGAAATGGAGCCCCGTGACTGGTCAAGAAACTTGCTTCCTGTGAACCTTCACGCTCTCGCTATATTTTATATTATACATAATATATATATATATATATATTTACAGCTCACAGAACACCAATGCGCGGCACTCCCAGGCGGGTGCTCTCAATGCGAGGGTGCACTCGCATATCCATTACAGCTCCATTCCCCCAACGTAGACTCTCATCCACGGGAAAAAGCACTCATGGAGGCAGTTTTGAATAGGATTTATTCACAGCAAACAAACAGACGCGTTTCGGTCGTAACCTTTCTCTATGTTTACCGAAGCGTCATTCAGACCGTCAATTAATACAGGTTGCAATGGTAACAAACATAGGACTTCCCCTCAATTCAGTTTGCATAGGAACTTCCGCGCCATCTTGGAAATCCACCAAGCAGCACGAATCTTAAAAAGCAAAAATCAGCTTTAAGACGACCCATTTCATCATCACAATTCATATAGTTTTCATGAGAAATAATAATAATCATCATAATCATCCCGCTAATGGGCCTTTTGGGAACGTTCAAAGTTCCTGAGCTTGCAAAAGTCATAAAGCCCTGAATGGGCTAATATTATTAATTGGTATTCATTCTTATTATTAATTAGTTTTTGTTATTGAAAATTAATTCGTTGTTAACTAATTATGAATAGGTAATTAATTTTAATAACTAATATTTATTTGTATTTATAATTGATTAATTAAGACATAATAATAAATTGGCAATTCATTTTAATTAATGTTTTATTGGTATTGATATTTAATTTATTTTTATTAATATATTAAATCATTATTTCCCCTACTGTTAAATTCACTAGAGTGGGAATAGTAATTTTCACCCCTACGCTATCCAACGCTTTCCCTACTGTTGCACTCTCTGGAGTGGGAATAGTCATTTTTACCCCTATGCTATCCAACACTTTCCCTACTGTTGCACTCTCGGGAGTGGGAATAGTAATTTTTACCCTCCCGCTATCCAAAGCTTTCCCTACTGTTGTACTCTCTGGAGTGGGAATAGTAATTTTTACCCTCTCGCTATCCAATGCTTTCCCTACTGTTGCACTCTCTGGAGTGGAAATTGTAATTTTTACCCTCCCGCTATCCAACGCTTTCCCTACTGTTGCACTCACTGGAGTGGAAATAGTAATTTTTACCCTCCCGCTATCTAACGCTTTCCCTACTGTTGCACTCACTGGAGTGAGAATGGTAATTTTTACCCCTACGCTATCCAACACTTTCCCTACTGTTGCACTCACTGGATTGGGAATAGTAAATGTTACCCTCCCGTTATCCTACGGTAAAAATATTGAATATTTTTTATTAATATTATGTTAATACATATATATGTATTAAAAATAAAATGTTATGTTTTTATAACTTAAATTAATTATTTAATAATTTTAAGGTTATTTAAGTATTTTTAAGTATGTTTAAGTTAATGATATTTATTATTTCATTAATTTTAAATTACTTTTAAGACATTTTTTAAAAATTCGATATTTTGGCTAACTATATTTTTTAAAACGATATTTTTGATTCGATATTTTTGTACTTACCTGTTTGGAGATAGGAATTAGATATTTTTGCATTCAATATTTTTTCCTCGATATTTTGGTAATTCTATATTTGGGTATTCCATATTATGTCAGTGATCCATATAATATATATATATATATATATATATATATATATATATATATATATATATATATATATCAGATCAGGTGCATTTTCTAGATATGACAGTCACACCAGGAGGAGACAAACTCGAAACCAGGTTGTACCGCAAGGCAACGGCTGGAAACACAATACTCCATGCCAGCAGTCACCACCCAGCTCACCTTATACGCAGCATCCCATATGGTGAGATGCTGCGCATCAGACGTCTGAGCAGTACTGAAGCTCAATGCAATCTAGCTCAGCAAGCCAGTAGGTCTCGATTTTTGGCAAGGGGGTATAAGGCTGCAGTGGTTGATAGGGCTATAACTAAAGCTAATGCCTTGTCTCGCAATCAAGCCTTGCAGCCCAAAGTCACAAATACGCCTACCACCTCCCAGGACCAAAAAATAAGATTGATTTGGGCCTACAATAGACAGCATGGGGCACTTGGTAAAATTATCTCTAAGCACTGGGGTTTGGTGAAATGTGATCCAGTCATAGGTGACAAAATACCAACCACCCCTTCTATCACATATAGGAGAGCATATTCTATGCAAAATGCCTTAGTTAAATCCAGCCCAGAAGTCCCTACACGTAAGAATTGGTTAGAGAAGAGTAAGGGCTTCAGGAAGTGTTCTTCCTGTAAGGCATGTCAGCATGGGCTGAGCAAAACAGAGTATGTAATCCCTTTCACCCCCAATGCGCGCAAGATCAAAAAACAACTGACTTGCAAGAGTGAATATGTGGTGTATGTGCTGGAGTGTCCGTGTGCCCTGCGGTATGTGGGCAGTACCAAGCTGCAGGTGCACAAAAGGATACTCCAGCACATAAGGGCCATCAATACAAGTGATCCAGCATACCCGGTGGCCCGCCACTTTAAAGAGCACCACAACAATGATAGTTCCCTGTTGCGATACTATGCTGTTGACTGTGTGGGCCCTCTTAGAAGAGGAGGTGATAGAGATGGAGCACTAAGAAAATTGGAGACCAGGTACATACTGGAAATGGATAGTCGAGCCCCGGGGGGATTGAATTCCACAGAAGATTTTTACACGTGTCTCTGAAATACCAACATTAGTGTAAACCTGTGGGCCTTCCCAACCCTACAGATTATTGCCCTCCTAGTTGTTTTGAGAACATGTCTGACTGTTACGAGTAAAACTTATTCTCTCACTAATCAGCACATGTCTAGTCTTGCGGATGGTCTCAGTGTGTAGTGCAGCCTAGGCTTAGGCTGCACAAGGATGTATCAAGAGCTTAACACCATGACCAAATTAAAAAAGAGAGAACTGATGAAAAAAACTTTATATACAAAGAAAAACTTTTACAAAAAATATGCACATGGTATCGTCCTTTTCACTAATCACTTAGGTATATCATTGGTATGGTGAGGACCAATCTAGAGTCACTAGTGTCGGCAGGGAGTTAGGGGAGGAGAGGCTGCGATGTTCTCCTGAACCTAGCGGTGGGTTAACATCTCCTCTCCTCACAACCCTCCAGCCTTACATAGACATATGAGCAATTTGTGCGTGCAACACAAATAGGGTGCTGCGACCTCGGTGGTAAGGCGTCATAGGTATTTATACAGTTATACTTCAACTGTCCACTCGAGGTCTCATCCTGTGTAAATAGTGTTTGTTGGGTGTATATATATTTATTGGCAAGTTGCTTGTACATTCATGTTTTTATACCTATATTTATATATTTATAACTCATGATCTATATTTTTTACACCTGATTTTAAACATGATAATGTACATTAAGTATATTGCGTATATTTATAGCAATGACGAACTGTTTACATGACACTATTTTGCACTTTATCTAACATATCGCACTGTTGCCTAGTTTTGCACTGCTAATCTACTGGATTTCCCAGTGACTCTTGTTGTGTATTGTTCACAATGGTTAGACAGCATTTGCACTTTAAATACTATTATTTGTATTTAGCAACATAGGCTGACTTCAGGGATTATCCCGCGATGCGCTGTGCTTTTAACTGTTGTCTATGTCTATGATACTGATCATGCTACATGTGACCTTGACCCACCAATGATATTGCACGTAATTGAGCACTAGCACTTTAAAAATTGCCTCCTCCCTAGCATGCGTCATGTGATCAAGGCCTCTGTGAAGGCCGAAACGTCATGCTGAGGTGTGCCGTCTCCTCGAGGAAATAAAAATATACTGCTCACCTGCACCTGAGGTCTCCTCTCTTCTTCCTGCGCTATCCAGGACTGGGCTCCGGGCGAGAGGTAGCGGGGATTGATTGATATATATATATATATATATATATATATATATATATATATATATATATATACAGGTCCACAATGCGTAGCAGCGCTACGTAAAATGCACTCCCCTCGAATTACCAGGAATCAAAAAGTTCTCAGCAAAGTGCGCTTTTCCCAAAATCCATGTTTATTTAAAGTGCAGCATCGTGATAAGTCATGGAATCACAAACCCAACGCGTTTCGGCGAGGAAACTCGCCTTCATCACGGGTAGTTTCACATCCAGTAAACAAACATTTAAATAAAGTTTCACGTGATAAGTGCAACATAAACAAAGGACTCGTTGCTTGAGTATGGTGGCCATCTTTGAGTGGAGTACACATTCATTAGTCACATCGTTCAAAAGAATAAATATACGTTTCAAAGGCACCTTTTCATAAATCAAAAAAGCATTTGGCAGAAATAAGCCCATTCTTGCCACTTATATAATGTCCTGACATGCAAAGGGAACAGGAAACGTTATATGCGCGTTCTAAAGTCCCGTTAACATTTTAAATAAATTAGAAAAATTAGAAAAACTTCCGGTTTCTGTACTCTCATTTAAATTAGGACTTCAAATGAAATTGCCCCAAACATCAATTATGAGATAGCCTCATGTGTATAAACCCCCAGTGAGGTTTTGCATTCTGTCGTATTCGTTTTCCAGAGTTAAGGGTTACTTTTAACCAACATACATTCTTGGCCTCTATTTGAATATTATTCAGTTCTATGAAACATTTCACTGTCCAACTTCTGTGAGTTGAATTTACAGAAAGGTACCCAATACGTTCAGTGCGTTACATGCTACATGTGGAATCCCAAGTGAGATATAGTATATAAGGCAGTCATTCGTATCAATCCAAGTGTATATAGTCTTAGACGGATGTCTCTCCCTGTGCATCATAACATAGTCAGTACCTATAAGTGAAACACAAAAGAAAGGTGCCAGTCAGAATCTATATCATGCATAACCAGAGACTAATGAATTTAGCTATGAGTTTTGTACTAAGTGAGTGAAAGTGATGAAACAAAATTAAAATTACAGAATACATTTAAAAACAGCAGAAGGCACTGACTAGACCAGGGGCTAAAAACCAATGTGCAGTTCTAGTTACATCCAAAGCAAGTACATTGGTAACCATATCCAGACTGCAACTTACATTAATCACCTAGATGCCATTTCATTTCTTCCTCCGAATTTAAACCCCTAGGCATCAGGGTGTCGAGCTCAATGATGTACCTGTTCTCCATTTGTCTTAATTTGCGGATCAAACTTAAAGTGAAAAATGCACCAATGACTGCCTCAAATGTAGAACCAGCTAGCGAGACTATTGGTGAAGTAGAAACACTCATTGCTATGAAGGATTTGGAGTTTGGTACACCTGAAAATACCCCCAATGATGCAATTTCCTTGGGTTATAGAACAGATCTTAATTGTACAAATCATTTCAAATCCAAATCGACCTTCAATCCAACTATACCTGCTTGTAGCATTGATACCTTTGAAACCCTTGTCATAAATGACCTTAAAAACCTGGCTAAAAATAAGTGTTGGTTTAAAGACAATCTGAGTAAAGCAGAAAGAGTAGCCATAAAATCATTGGAAGAGGACCCCTCTATTGTCATTCGTCAATCTGATAAAGGGGGAAATGTGGTTGTATTGAATGTTAATGACTACATAAATGAGGGTAATAGACAACTGAATGAAAAGGAATGTTATGAAGTCTCTTCTTTACAGCAGATTGAAGAAAGTAATAACATGTATTTTGAAATGCTAACAAACTGGCGTACAAATGGTATCATCGAATGGGATGAATACTCCTTTTTGTTAAACAGACATCCGAAAATAGCAGTTTTATATTTACTGCCTAAGTTACACAAAGACCCAAAAAAAAACCCCGGCAGGCCGATAGTATCTTCGATTGGTTCTCTTTTGGAGAACACGTCAAGATACATTGACTTCTTTCTGAGACCATTCGTTGAGAATGTACCATCGTACTTAAAAGACAGTAGGGATTTTATTAATAAAATCACCTACTTTGAATGGCAGGATGGCTATTTACTCATCTCATTAGACGTATGCAGTTTGTATACGTCTATTAGACATGAAGATGGCATTGGAGCATGTTGGAAATTTTTGTGCACCAGATCTATCTCCTATCTGAATCATTCTGAGATGATAATCCAAATGATCAGATTTTGTCTGGAACACAATTTTTTCGTCTTTAATGATGTCTACTTTAGACAACGGCAGGGGACGGCGATGGGAACTTGCTTTGCTCCCAGTTTTGCTAATCTCTTCATGGCGAACTGGGAGCAGCAAGTAGAGAGGACTCATCCAATGTACCGCAGCCATGTGAAAATGTGGCTGCGCTACATTGATGATCTCTTCATCATTTGGGACGGGACACAGAGTGAAGCAGAAACTTTTGTGGCAGACCTAAACAGAAATGATCTTAATGTCAGGTTGGAAGGTCACATGGATACCCAGAATATGGTATTTCTGGATCTACATGTGAAAGTGCTGAATAGGAAACTTAAAACCACCTTATACCGCAAGGAAACTGCGGGTAACACTCTGTTGCACGCGGACAGTGGACACCCGAAAACCTTGATCAAAAGCATTCCTTTTGGGGAATTCCTCCGGGCTCGGAGGAATTGTAGTACGGAAGAAGATTTCATGATTGAAAGTGTATGCATGAGGAAGCGCTTTATTGAAAGGGGATATCAATCCTCTATCATAGATGCTGCTTTTAAAAAGGCCAGTGAAGTCAGCCACCAATCCCTGCTAACAACTAATGTAAACCTTGAAACTGTAAAAACAACAGAAGTAGTGAGGCATATCTCTACTTTTCATTCCAAATCATGGCAAGTATTTAATACTTTTAAACGCCATTGGAATGTCCTTAGAACGGAACCCACTCTGATTGAAGTCCTAGGTGAGAATCCCAGTATGACCTACAGAAAAGCACATTCCCTCAAGGACAAATTGAGCAAAAATGAGGTAAGCATGAACACAACCAAATCAAGTGACATCAAGGGCTTCTATACCTGCATGAAATGCAAAGCTTGCAGGTATAGTCATAATATCAAGAAAGTCTTTTTTCCTGTTGAAGCAGTTGAGAAGTCTATTAACAAACACCTAACATGCTTATCTGAATATTGCATGTACGTTTTGACATGCCCGTGTTCAAGGAAATACGTAGGGAGCACGATGTTCCCTGCCAAGAAACGTGTCCTTGAACACATGAGATCTATTGAAAACAAGGTTCAAACTTCGCCCATCGCACGTCATTTCGAGGAACAACATAAAAGCAACAGAAACTTGCTCAAGTTCTTCGTAATTGACAAGCTCCCTGCCATGAAGAGAGGTGGAGATAAGATCCGCTAATTAAGACAAATGGAGAACAGGTACATCATTGAGCTCGACACCCTGATGCCTAGGGGTTTAAATTCGGAGGAAGAAATGAAATGGCATCTAGGTGATTAATGTAAGTTGCAGTCTGGATATGGTTACCAATGTACTTGCTTTGGATGTAACTAGAACTGCAAATTGGTTTTTAGCCCCTGGTCTAGTCAGTGCCTTCTGCTGTTTTTAAATGTATTCTGTAATTTTAATTTTGTTTCATCACTTTCACTCACTTAGTACAAAACTCATAGCTAAATTCATTAGTCTCTGGTTATGCATGATATAGATTCTGACTGGCACCTTTCTTTTGTGTTTCACTTATAGGTACTGACTATGTTATGATGCACAGGGAGAGACATCCGTCTAAGACTATATACACTTGGATTGATACGAATGACTGCCTTATATACTATATCTCACTTGGGATTCCACATGTAGCATGTAACGCACTGAACGTATTGGGTACCTTTCTGTAAATTCAACTCACAGAAGTTGGACAGTGAAATGTTTCATAGAACTGAATAATATTCAAATAGAGGCCAAGAATGTATGTTGGTTAAAAGTAACCCTTAACTCTGGAAAACGAATACGACAGAATGCAAAACCTCACTGGGGGTTTATACACATGAGGCTATCTCATAATTGATGTTTGGGGCAATTTCATTTGAAGTCCTAATTTAAATGAGAGTACAGAAACCGGATGTTTTTCTAATTCTTCTAATTTATTTAAAATGTTAACGGGACTTTAGAACGCGCATATAACGTTTCCTGTTCCCTTTGCATGTCAGGACATTATATAAGTGGCAAGAATGGGCTTATTTATGCCAAATGCTTTTTTGATTTATGAAAAGGTGCCTTTGAAACGTATATTTATTCTTTTGAACGATGTGACTAATGAATGTGTACTCCACTCAAAGATGGCCACCATACTCAAGCAATGAGTCCTTTGTTTATGTTGCACTTATCACGTGAAACTTTATTTAAATGTTTGTTTACTGGATGTGAAACTACCCGTGATCAAGGCGAGTTTCCTCGCCGAAACGCGTTGGGTTTGTGATTCCATGACTTATCACGATGCTGCACTTTAAATAAACATGGATTTTGGGAAAAGCGCACTTTGCTGAGAACTTTTTGATTCCTGGTAATTCGAGGGGAGTGCATTTTACGCAGCGCTGCTACGCATTGTGGACCTGCATATTGACAAAGGGGAACCTTTGCCCCTTAATGCACCGCTGTCCCGGTGTCCTGGCGTTACAAAGGATGTGGATCTGATATTATTAGATCGCCGGTTGACCGCGTTTCACAGATGCCATAGACGGAGGAGCTGTTTATTTTGACTTGGAACCAGACGATATACGAATACTGGGAATGCATAACGGCCCACTGGGAGCCTGGTAACTATAAGGTGGATTTGCCTGACGTCTCCTGTAGCTCCGTGACGGGTGAGTCCGTTTTATTGTCATTCTCCGGTTAAGTTATCGCAAAAGTACAAGTGTCATTTACGCGCAACGTTGAATACACACGCCTTTGAACTAGACTGTGGCAGGCGCTGTGTATTGCTCCGACGTACTCTCGGAACTTTCCGACTAGGCAATTGGAATTGAAAACGCGACTTTCCCACGCCGGACCGCCAGTAGAGTCACAATCTGGTGGTCAGTGTGCGAGGGCCCTCGAAAGGGAATCACAAAATCTATTGAGTGACTGTGCGCATTTTCCGTAACACGAATAACAATATATGCAGGCAAGAGGGGGGATCCCCACGTGAGCTTTAAGCATGGAAGAAGAAGCGGAGGCACGAAGGAGACTAAGGGCGCAATCCATGTTTGTACAAACTGCAAACAGTTCTTCTAGCAAGGAGCCAGCACCATCTGGGCAAGGATTAGTAAATAAATACCAGAAACTAGAAAAGCTGATACGCAAAGAGATTTCTCGCTGGTGGGAAGCAATCACTCTAGAGAAGTACCGTATTTTCCGGCGTATAAGACGACCCGGCGTATAAGACGACCCCCGACTTTGGCAGAAAAATTTTAGGTTTAGTGCTATACTCGCCGTATAAGACGACCCCCCACTTCCAGCGCAGCATAGCCATTCCGAGTATGTACCGGTATTTTGAACTTACCGTATTAGTCTAGTCCTCCTCCCTGTGGGTGAGCAGTAAGGCTTTATCAGTGGGCAGTGGGTACCTATAAGCGTTTATTTTACAAACTGAAAGACTGAACGCAAAGAAATTGGTTGTAGAAACAATCTTGCTTTACTCGGAAACATTTTATTTAAAACCATATCAAAAACTGTCACTTCTGAATAACGGCAAACATAAATAACATAGTGCATGAAACAGTGCAAGTGCATTAAACGTTCCATAACTTCCCATAAATCCAAGCGATTTCTACAGGATTTATAACGTTCCCTTTAAAAACCTTCAAAATCCTCCTCTTCGTCATCTGATCTCATAAGTAAGTCTATGAGATCTTGTGGTACATCTGTAAGGCAGTCATCGTATGGATCTTGTACCAATTCCGTATCAGATGATGTGGTCTCTTCTTCGGCATCCTCTTCACCTTCCCACAGATAGTCGTCCTCCATACCATCTAATGAGTTCGATATGCCACACTTCTTGAAAGACTTTATGACTGTTTCTGCATCGATGTCGTTCCAGGCCTTTATGACAAAGTTGCACAAAACATCCAACTGTGGCGCACGCATGTTTCCTCCTTTTGTGAATGTTTTTTCACCGCTAACCATCCACTCATTCCACTGTTCTCGGATGCGATCTTTAAATGGCTTGTTTAGGCACACATCCAGTGGCTGCACCAACGATGTCAGTCCTCCAGGTATAACAGCAGCATCCGTTTTCAGTCTTGCCAGCCTTTGCTTGGTGCTGGGAGTTAAATGAGCCCTGAACATATCCCACACCAGTAGACTACGCCTTTGTAGAAGTCCACCTGGTCGCCTGCTCCATACGTTATCAAGCCATAGCTTTACCCCTTCTTCATCCATCCATCCTTTCTCATTCACATGCACAAAACAACCAGCAGGAAACTTGAGTTTCGGCATTGTTTTCCTTTTAAAAATAACCATTGGCCTCAGTTTGCCACCATCAGCTGTGCATGCAAGTACCACAGTGAAACTGGACTTCTCATGTCCTGTTGTTTTTATTAAAATTGTCTTTTCGCCTTTTTGATGGACAGTTTTGTTGGCGATCATATCAAAATTCATCGGAGTTTCATCCATGTTTCCGATGCTACTTAGCGCATACACATGTTCATTGCGCAGCCTAATGACGTAGCGATGGAAGCTATGCATTTTGGCATCAAGATCCGCTGGTAATTTCTGGGCAATTTTTGTCTTTTGCCGCAATACCAGATTATGCCTTCCCAAGAATCTGGTACACCAGGACACAGTGGCCTTAAATCTGTGGCTGAGATCGGGATTAGATTTGGCCCACTGAAGTGCAACCAAGCGGATTTTATTTCGGGTCACGACATACCCGCTTTGCCGATGCTCGGCCACCATGTCTGCTACATGCTTTTCCAGTTCTGGCCAATGTGGGGTGCCTCTTCTTAGTGCACACTTGCCCCTTGGCATACTCCGCAATGCTTGCTCATTTGCTCTCCAGGCCCGAACCATCTTCTCTGTCACTCCATATTGCCTAGCAGCAGCACAGTTATTATGTTCCGTGGCAAAAGCCACAACTTTGAGTTTGTAGCTGGCTTCATATTTTCTTCTCCTTGCCACTGCTGGAGCCTTGCATGTGTTCTAGACTGCCAGCCATTTGCTCTGGATGCGCTGCTGGAGCCTTGCCGGGTTCTTCGCTGTCTGCCATTTGCACTCGATGTACGGTACTGGTGCTGTACAGAATGGACAGGTGCAGAGACTGTCTTCAACACCACACGTACGGTACGGCAAATACGCTATCTGGTCACGAGACTGTTTTTCCTCTTAGCAACAACCAGCCAATCACGGCAAGTGCTCTACTGCCTTCTGGAACATTCGGGAACATTGTACAGTCCCCTTTCTATGCCACGCCCATGCCAAGGGGAGAGGTGAGCGTGCCAAAACGTGCCAAACGTGTCAACACACTGGGCGCTGCCATCTTCGGCGCTGGCTGCCCATTACCATGTACCGTGTTTCGGACGTCCTGCTGCCTCGTCCTGCTGCCTCGTCTGCCTGGGGATGTGCAAGCGGTTGGAGGCGCGTGTACAGCGGCAGCGGCAGTCGAGGTAAGACTCATGGCGCCATTTGCTCGCTTGTGAAGCGGTTTGACACCTTCGAGTGAAGTCCTTGCTATGAAAAAAACGCTCGCTTTCGATACTTCATGGCGCGGGGCCTGGGTGTGGACGTTGCCAGGGTCGGTGGCTGTATTTTTTGACATAAGGTGTGTTGTTTCTTGTTATTTCCTATTGTGAAGCGGTCTGACACCTTCGAGTGAAGTCCTCGCTATGACAAAAACACGCTCGCTTTCGATACTTGCACAATTCATGGCGCGGGGCCTGGGTGTGGACGTTGCCAGGGTCGGTGGCTGTATTTTTGGACGTTGCCAGGGTCGGTGGCTGTATTTTTTAACATAAGGTGTGTTGTTTCTTGTTATTTCGTATTGTGAAGCGGTCTGACACCTTCGAGTGAAGTCCTCGCTATGAAAAAGCGCATGAAAAAATACCATAAAATTTTGTACCCGGCGTATAAGACGACCCCCGACTTTCCAGAAAATTTTAAGGGGTTAAAAGGTCGTCTTATACGCCGGAAAATACGGTATCAGGAAGAGAAAAGAATCCCCAGAGGGTTGCGCATTTTAATAGCTCCATCACATGAAGAACCAGACATTGAATTGGCGGAAGAATGGGCTGAGAACTTAATGGACTGTTCTAATCGCATGTTATCCATCTTAATCAAACATGCATGGAAGGACAGAATGTCACTGTTGAAACTTATTGCGGATCTAAAGGATGAATTAACGAAGGAAGACACAACGGAAGGTTTCACAAAGAAAATGGAAGAAATTGATAAGAAGATGACCAAACACGAAGATGACATCGTGGCAAAAAAAGAAAGGAAATTCTTACGAGATAAAATTGACTATCAAGAAGGCCGCATATTTACCTTCAGTCGTAAATATGACAATTTACAAAGAAAGGGGGTACAAGCCAACATTGATGCTGTAGGTGCTGGGGCACCAGTCTCGGAGGAGGAAGTTGTAGAGAGTCACGTCTCAGAAGACGGTCAACTACAGGCACCCAAGGCTGCATCAAAAGATTCCAGCAAGGCTTCAAATTTTCGGGTGGAATTCAAGATGATGAATCAAACCACGCAACAACAAAACTGGCAGATAGACAGAGGCCGGGGACAAGGAAGAGGATTCAGAGGAAAAGGCAGAGGAAGAGGCAAGCTAGGAGAAAATACAACAAAGAACGACGGCCAGTCAGGAGGGGCGGCTGGAACAAGTGGATTGACAACAACCCCAGTGGGAGTGGAAACACGGGGTCAAAAGAAAACACGAGGAAAATGAATCAACGCAATGTGGTAAACCTTTCATCTCATATCCTATCTAAAGTAGAATATGATGTTTTACAGTTTGGCTTATCCTTTTGCCCCTCAGCTAATTTTAACTACTCTCAGGAACGAATAGACTTGTTCAAATTTACTAGAAAGTTGCGTTTGCATAAATGGAACAAACTTAAAGTGAAAAATGCACCAATGACTGCCTCAAATGTAGAACCAGCTAGCGAGACTATTGGTGAAGTAGAAACACTCATTGCTATGAAGGATTTGGAGTTTGGTACACCTGAAAATACCCCCAATGATGCAATTTCCTTGGGTTATAGAACAGATCTTAATTGTCCAAATCATTTCAAATCCAAATCGACCTTCAATCCAACTATACCTGCTTGTAGCATTGATACCTTTGAAACCCTTGTCATAAATGACCTTAAAAACCTGGCTAAAAATAAGTGTTGGTTTAAAGACAATCTGAGTAAAGCAGAAAGAGTAGCCATAAAATCATTGGAAGAGGACCCCTCTATTGTCATTCGTCAATCTGACAAAGGGGGGAATGTGGTTGTATTGAATGTTAATGACTACATAAATGAGGGTAATAGACAACTGAATGAAAAGGAATGTTATGAAGTCTCTTCTTTACAGCAGATTGAAGAAAGTAATAACATGTATTTTGAAATGCTAACAAACTGGCGTACAAATGGTATCATCGAATGGGATGAATACTCCTTTTTGTTAAACAGACATCCGAAAATAGCAGTTTTATATTTACTGCCTAAGTTACACAAAGACCCAAAAAACTCCCCCGGCAGGCCGATAGTATCTTCGATTGGTTCTCTTTTGGAGAACACGTCAAGATACATTGACTTCTTTCTGAGACCATTCGTTGAGAATGTACCATCGTACTTAAAAGACAGTAGGGATTTTATTAATAAAATCACCTACTTTGAATGGCAGGATGGCTATTTACTCATCTCATTAGACGTATGCAGTTTGTATACGTCTATTAGACATGAAGATGGCATTGGAGCATGTTGGAAATTTTTGTGCACCAGATCTATCTCCTATCTGAATCATTCTGAGATGATAATCCAAATGATCAGATTTTGTCTGGAACACAATTTTTTCGTCTTTAATGATGTCTACTTTAGACAACGGCAGGGGACGGCGATGGGAACTTGCTTTGCTCCCAGTTTTGCTAATCTCTTCATGGCGAACTGGGAGCAGCAAGTAGAGAGGACTCATCCAATGTACCGCAGCCATGTGAAAATGTGGCTGCGCTACATTGATGATCTCTTCATCATTTGGGACGGGACACAGAGTGAAGCAGAAACTTTTGTGGCAGACCTAAACAGAAATGATCTTAATGTCAGGTTGGAAGGTCACATGGATACCCAGAATATGGTATTTCTGGATCTACATGTGAAAGTGCTGAATAGGAAACTTAAAACCACCTTATACCGCAAGGAAACTGCGAGTAACACTCTGTTGCACGCGGACAGTGGACACCCGAAAACCTTGATCAAAAGCATTCCTTTTGGGGAATTTCTCCGGGCTCGGAGGAATTGTAGTACGGAAGAAGATTTCATGATTGAAAGTGTATGCATGAGGAAGCGCTTTGTTGAAAGGGGATATCAATCCTCTATCATAGATGCTGCTTTTAAAAAGGCCAGTGAAGTCAGCCACCAATCCCTGCTAACAACTAATGTAAACCTTGAAACTGTAAAAACAACAGAAGTAGTGAGGCATATCTCTACTTTTCATTCCAAATCATGGCAAGTATTTAATACTTTTAAACGCCATTGGAATGTCCTTAGAACGGAACCCACTCTGATTGAAGTCCTAGGTGAGAATCCCAGTATGACCTACAGAAAAGCACATTCCCTCAAGGACAAATTGAGCAAAAATGAGGTAAGCATGAACACAACCAAATCAAGTGACATCAAGGGCTTCTATACCTGCATGAAATGCAAAGCTTGCAGGTATAGTCATAATATCAAGAAAGTCTTTTTTCCTGTTGAAGCAGTTGAGAAGCCTATTAACAAACACCTAACATGCTTATCTGAATATTGCGTGTACGTTTTGACATGCCCGTGTTCAAGGAAATACGTAGGGAGCACGATGTTCCCTGCCAAGAAACGTGTCCTTGAACACATGAGATCTATTGAAAACAAGGATCAAACTTCGCCCATCGCACGTCATTTCGAGGAACAACATAAAAGCAACAGAAACTTGCTCAAGTTCTTCGTAATTGACAAGCTCCCTGCCATGAAGAGAGGTGGAGATAAGATCCGCAAATTAAGACAAATGGAGAACAGGTACATCATTGAGCTCGACACCCTGATGCCTAGGGGTTTAAATTCGGAGGAAGAAATGAAATGGCATCTAGGTGATTAATGTAAGTTGCAGTCTGGATATGGTTACCAATGTACTTGCTTTGGATGTAACTAGAACTGCAAATTGGTTTTTAGCCCCTGGTGTAGTCAGTGCCTTCTGCTGTTTTTAAATGTATTCTGTAATTTTAATTTTGTTTCATCACTTTCACTCACTTAGTACAAACTCATAGCTAAATTCATTAGTCTCTGGTTATGCATGATATAGATTCTGACTGGCACCTTTCTTTTGTGTTTCACTTATAGGTACTGACTATGTTATGATGCACAGGGAGAGACATCCGTCTAAGACTATATACACTTGGATTGATACGAATGACTGCCTTATATACTATATCTCACTTGGGATTCCACATGTAGCATGTAACGCACTGAACGTATTGGGTACCTTTCTGTAAATTCAACTCACAGAAGTTGGACAGTGAAATGTTTCATAGAACTGAATAATATTCAAATAGAGGCCAAGAAAGTATGTTGGTTAAAAGTAACCCTTAACTCTGGAAAACGAATACGACAGAATGCAAAACCTCACTGGGGGTTTATACACATGAGGCTATCTCATAATTGATGTTTGGGGCAATTTCATTTGAAGTCCTAATTTAAATGAGAGTACAGAAACCGGATGTTTTTCTAATTCTTCTAATTTATTTAAAATGTTAACGGGACTTTAGAACGCGCATATAACGTTTCCTGTTCCCTTTGCATGTCAGGACATTATATAAGTGGCAAGAATGGGCTTATTTATGCCAAATGCTTTTTTGATTTATGAAAAGGTGCCTTTGAAACGTATATTTATTCTTTTGAACGATGTGACTAATGAATGTGTACTCCACTTAAAGATGGCCACCATACTCAAGCAATGAGTCCTTTGTTTATGTTGCACTTATCACGTGAAACTTTATTTAAATGTTTGTTTACTGGATGTGAAACTACCCGTGATCAAGGCGAGTTTCCTCGCCGAAACGCGTTGGGTTTGTGATTCCATGACTTATCACGATGCTGCACTTTAAATAAACATGGATTTTGGGAAAAGCGCACTTTGCTGAGAACTTTTTGATTCCTGGTAATTCGAGGGGAGTGCATTTTACGTAGCGCTGCTACGCATTGTGGACCTGAATATTGACGAAGGGGAACCTTTGCCCCTTAATGCACCGCTGTCCCGGTGTCCCAGCGTTACAAAGGATGTGGATCTGATATTATTAGATCGCCGGTTGACCGCGTTTCACAGATGCCATAGACGGAGGAGCTGTTTATTTTGACTTGGAACCAGACGATATACGAATGCTGGGAATGCATAACGGCCCACTGGGAGCCTGGGAACTATAAGGTGGATTTGCCTGACGTCTCCTGTAGCTCCGTGACGGGTGAGTCCGTTTTATTGTCATTCTCCGGTTAAGTTATCGCAAAAGTACAAGTGTCATTTACGCGCAACGTTGAATACACACGCCTTTGAACTAGACTGCGGCAGGCGCTGTGTATTGCTCCGACGTACTCTCGGAACTTTCCGACTAGGCAATTGGAATTGAAAACGCGACTTTCCCACGCCGGACCGCCAGTAGAGTCACAATCTGGTGGTCAGTGTGCGAGGGCCTTCGAAAGGGAATCACAAAATCTATTGAGTGACTGTGCGCATTTTCCGTAACACGAATAACAATATATGCAGGCAAGAGGGGGGATCCCCACGTGAGCTTTAAGCATGGAAGAAGAAGCGGAGGCACGAAGGAGACTAAGGGCGCAATCCATGTTTGTACAAACTGCAAACAGTTCTTCTAGCAAGGAGCCAGCACCATCTGGGCAAGGATTAGTAAATAAATACCAGAAACTAGAAAAGCTGATACGCAAAGAGATTTCTCGCTGGTGGGAAGCAATCACTCTAGAGAAGTATCAGGAAGAGAAAAGAATCCCCAGAGGGTTGCGCATTTTAATAGCTCCATCACATGAAGAACCAGACATTGAATTGGCTGGAAGAATGGGCTGAGAACTTAATGGACTGTTCTAATCGCATGTTATCCATCTTAATCAAACATGCATGGAAGGACAGAATGTCACTGTTGAAACTTATTGCGGATCTAAAGGATGAATTAACGAAGGAAGACACAACGGAAGGTTTCACAAAGAAAATGGAAGAAATTGATAAGAAGATGACCAAACACGAAGATGACATCGTGGCAAAAAAAGAAAGGAAATTCTTACGAGATAAAATTGACTATCAAGAAGGCCGCATATTTACCTTCAGTCGTAAATATGACAATTTACAAAGAAAGGGGGTACAAGCCAACATTGATGCTGTAGGTGCTGGGGCACCAGTCTCGGAGGAGGAAGTTGTAGAGAGTGACGTCTCAGAAGACGGTCAACTACAGGCACCCAAGGCTGCATCAAAAGATTCCAGCAAGGCTTCAAATTTTCGGGTGGAATTCAAGATGATGAATCAAACCACGCAACAACAAAACTGGCAGATAGACAGAGGCCGGGGACAAGGAAGAGGATTCAGAGGAAAAGGCAGAGGAAGAGGCAAGCTTGGAGAAAATACAACAAAGAACGACGGCCAGTCAGGAGGGGCGGCTGGAACAAGTGGATTGACAACAACCCCAGTGGGAGTGGAAACACGGGGTCAAAAGAAAACACGAGGAAAATGAATCAACGCAATGTGGTAAACCTTTCATCTCATATCCTATCTAAAGTAGAATATGATGTTTTACAGTTTGGCTTATCCTTTTGCCCCTCGGCTAATTTTAACTACTCTCAGGAACGAATAGACTTGTTCAAATTTACTAGAAAGTTGCGTTTGCATAAATGGAACAAACTTAAAGTGAAAAATGCACCAATGACTGCCTCAAATGTAGAACCAGCTAGCGAGACTATTGGTGAAGTAGAAACACTCATTGCTATGAAGGATTTGGAGTTTGGTACACCTGAAAATACCCCCAATGATGCAATTTCCTTGGGTTATAGAACAGATCTTAATTGTCCAAATCATTTCAAATCCAAATCGACCTTCAATCCAACTATACCTGCTTGTAGCATTGATACCTTTGAAACCCTTGTCATAAATGACCTTAAAAACCTGGCTAAAAATAAGTGTTGGTTTAAAGACAATCTGAGTAAAGCAGAAAGAGTAGCCATAAAATCATTGGAAGAGGACCCCTCTATTGTCATTCGTCAATCTGACAAAGGGGGGAATGTGGTTGTATTGAATGTTAATGACTACATAAATGAGGGTAATAGACAACTGAATGAAAAGGAATGTTATGAAGTCTCCTCTTTACAGCAGATTGAAGAAAGTAATAACATGTATTTTGAAATGCTAACAAACTGGCGTACAAATGGTATCATCGAATGGGATGAATACTCCTTTTTGTTAAACAGACATCCGAAAATAGCAGTTTTATATTTACTGCCTAAGTTACACAAAGACCCAAAAAACCCCCCCGGCAGGCCGATAGTATCTTCGATTGGTTCTCTTTTGGAGAACACGTCAAGATACATTGACTTCTTTCTGAGACCATTCGTTGAGAATGTACCATCGTACTTAAAAGACAGTAGGGATTTTATTAATAAAATCACCTACTTTGAATGGCAGGATGGCTATTTACTCATCTCATTAGACGTATGCAGTTTGTATACGTCTATTAGACATGAAGATGGCATTGGAGCATGTTGGAAATTTTTGTGCACCAGATCTATCTCCTATCTGAATCATTCTGAGATGATAATCCAAATGATCAGATTTTGTCTGGAACACAATTTTTTCGTCTTTAATGATGTCTACTTTAGACAACGGCAGGGGACGGCGATGGGAACTTGCTTTGCTCCCAGTTTTGCTAATCTCTTCATGGCGAACTGGGAGCAGCAAGTAGAGAGGACTCATCCAATGTACCGCAGCCATGTGAAAATGTGGCTGCGCTACATTGATGATCTCTTCATCATTTGGGACGGGACACAGAGTGAAGCAGAAACTTTTGTGGCAGACCTAAACAGAAATGATCTTAATGTCAGGTTGGAAGGTCACATGGATACCCAGAATATGGTATTTCTGGATCTACATGTGAAAGTGCTGAATAGGAAACTTAAAACCACCTTATACCGCAAGGAAACTGCGGGTAACACTCTGTTGCACGCGGACAGTGGACACCCGAAAACCTTGATCAAAAGCATTCCTTTTGGGGAATTCCTCCGGGCTCGGAGGAATTGTAGTACGGAAGAAGATTTCATGATTGAAAGTGTATGCATGAGGAAGCGCTTTGTTGAAAGGGGATATCAATCCTCTATCATAGATGCTGCTTTTAAAAAGGCCAGTGAAGTCAGCCACCAATCCCTGCTAACAACTAATGTAAACCTTGAAACTGTAAAAGCAACAGAAGTAGTGAGGCATATCTCTACTTTTCATTCCAAATCATGGCAAGTATTTAATACTTTTAAATGCCATTGGAATGTCCTTAGAACGGAACCCTCTCTGATTGAAGTCCTAGGTGAGAATCCCAGTATGACCTACAGAAAAGCACATTCCCTCAAGGACAAATTGAGCAAAAATGAGGTAAGCATGAACACAACCAAATCAAGTGACATCAAGGGCTTCTATACCTGCATGAAATGCAAAGCTTGCAGGTATAGTCATAATATCAAGAAAGTCTTTTTTCCTGTTGAAGCAGTTGAGAAGCCTATTAACAAACACCTAACATGCTTATCTGAATATTGCATGTACGTTTTGACATGCCCGTGTTCAAGGAAATACGTAGGGAGCACGATGTTCCCTGCCAAGAAACGTGTCCTTGAACACATGAGATCTATTGAAAACAAGGATCAAACTTCGCCCATCGCACGTCATTTCGAGGAACAACATAAAAGCAACAGAAACTTGCTCAAGTTCTTCGTAATTGACAAGCTCCCTGCCATGAAGAGAGGTGGAGATAAGATCCGCAAATTAAGACAAATGGAGAACAGGTACATCATTGAGCTCGACACCCTGATGCCTAGGGGTTTAAATTCGGAGGAAGAAATGAAATGGCATCTAGGTGATTAATGTAAGTTGCAGTCTGGATATGGTTACCAATGTACTTGCTTTGGATGTAACTAGAACTGCAAATTGGTTTTTAGCCCCTGGTCTAGTCAGTGCCTTCTGCTGTTTTTAAATGTATTCTGTAATTTTAATTTTGTTTCATCACTTTCACTCACTTAGTACAAAACTCATAGCTAAATTCATTAGTCTCTGGTTATGCATGATATAGATTCTGACTGGCACCTTTCTTTTGTGTTTCACTTATAGGTACTGACTTTGTTATGATGCACAGGGAGAGACATCCGTCTAAGACTATATACACTTGGATTGATACGAATGACTGCCTTATATACTATATCTCACTTGGGATTCCACATGTAGCATGTAACGCACTGAACGTATTGGGTACCTTTCTGTAAATTCAACTCACAGAAGTTGGAAAGTGAAATGTTTCATAGAACTGAATAATATTCAAATAGAGGCCAAGAATGTATGTTGGTTAAAAGTAACCCTTAACTCTGGAAAACGAATACGACAGAATGCAAAACCTCACTGGGGGTTTATACACATGAGGCTATCTCATAATTGATGTTTGGGGCAATTTCATTTGAAGTCCTAATTTAAATGAGAGTACAGAAACCGGATGTTTTTCTAATTTTTCTAATTTATTTAAAATGTTAACGGGACTTTAGAACGCGCATATAACGATTCCTGTTCCCTTTGCATGTCAGGACATTATATAAGTGGCAAGAATGGGCTTATTTATGCCAAATGCTTTTTTGATTTATGAAAAGGTGCCTTTGAAACGTATATTTATTCTTTTGAACGATGTGACTAATGAATGTGTACTCCACTCAAAGATGGCCACCATACTCAAGCAATGAGTCCTTTGTTTATGTTGCACTTATCACGTGAAACTTTATTTAAATGTTTGTTTACTGGATGTGAAACTACCCGTGATCAAGGCGAGTTTCCTCGCCGAAACGCGTTGGGTTTGTGATTCCATGACTTATCACGATGCTGCACTTTAAATAAACATGGATTTTGGGAAAAGCGCACTTTGCTGAGAACTTTTTGATACCTGGTAATTCGAGGGGAGTGCATTTTACGTAGCGCTGCTACACATTGTGGACCTGCATATTGACGAAGGGGAACCTTTGCCCCTTAATGCACCGCTGTCCCGGTGTCCCGGCGTTACAAAGGATGTGGATCTGATATATATATATATATATATATATATATATATATATATATATATATATATATATATATGTAGGATCTGCTTACTATGGTTACCCCCACTTTTTGCTGGTGTTTCACTGTTTTTCGACTTTAGTCTGGCTGGGACCCTTTTTTTTTTTTTGATTTTTTTTATTGAAGTATTTTGCAATTATATACAAGGCACAGCATCATTAATACAGAAAGAGCAAAGGAAAAAGTATATACAGAACATTCATAAACCACGGTAAAAACCAATCAATGAGTCATCAACAGGCGAGGTAGGTATTGCAACAAACAGTTTAGAACACAAAAATAGAATAAATTGGGGCATAGTCTTCTTCCATATTGTGTGGCATCAATATTATAATTACACCGAGTTATTATTTCCTTATCTTTAGGTAAGCCTACATTTCATACAGTTATTCCTCCTTCCATCGTGTTATGGGATCCCATATTATCTTACCTAACTTCCTTCCTCTTTTTCCCTTCCTTGCATATATCTCTTTCTCCGGTGAACAGACAAAATATCGACTCCAAAATATCGACTGGACATAATATCGACTTTTAAATATAGACTGGACAAAATATCGACTGGACAGAATATCGACTACAAAAATATTGTTTTTAAGGTAAGTGAAGTAATATCGACTGTATAAAATATAGATAGCAAAAATATCGAATTTTTAATAATATATAATACTTTATAGTGTATTTTTATGTAATAATATGTGTGAAAAGTGTGTATTAATGTTATAAAATATTTTATTAAATGAATTTCGTTTTTATAATAATTGCGTAATGTAATTCTGTAGCGGGTTGTGGGTTTATAGGGGAATAGGGTGGGAAGAAATTTAATAATAATTAATTAATTAATATATGTTTGTAAATATTTTTTATTAATAATTAATTGATAATTAATTAATATTAATTAGTTAATTAATTAATATAATTTAGTACATATTTTTTATTAGTAATTAATTGGTAATTAATTAATTGTAATTAGTTAATTACATTAATTAGAGTAAATTTTAAAAATATATAATTTTGTGTTTTTGTAAAGTTATTAATTGGGGTAAAATAATATTAATTATTAAATTAATTACAGCTAATGTGCTAATATATTTACTTTATTGTTATTGTTAATTAATAATTAATTGGTAATTAAATAATATTGATTAATTTTGGGTAATGGAGTATTTTTAGGGTTCAGGGTCAGTTTTCAGTTTTATGGTAAAGGGGTATTTTTAGGGTTCAGGGTCAGTTTTCAGTTTTTGGGTAAAGGGGTATTTTTAGGGTTCAGGGTCAGTTTTCAGTTTTTGGGTAAAGGGGTAATTTTTAGGGTTCAGGGTCAGTTTTCAGTTTTTGGGTAAAGGGGTAATTTGTAGGGTTTAGGGTCAGTTTTTAGTTTTTCGGTAAAGGGGTATTTTTAGGGTTCAGGGTCAGTTTTGGGTTTTTGGGTAAAGGGGTATTTTTAGGGTTTAGGGTCAGTTTTGGGTTTTTGGGTAAATGGGTATTTTTAGGGTTCAGGGTCAGTTTTCAGTATCTTATTTAATTATTGTATGTTATTATATAATATGTTTTAACAAATAATATTGTAAATTTTTTTTTAATTACTTTCATTTATTATTTAATTATTATAAGTTAATGTAAGTATTTTTAAGTATATTTTAGTAATTACATTTTAATATTAATTTAATTTAACACTGTTTTTTATAAAGTCGATATTTTTTACAACTATATTATTGTAAACGATATTTTGTACTCAATATTTTTGTACTTACCTGTTTGTAGATACAAACTCGATATTTTGACTGTCGATATTTTGTCCACGATATTTTGGCTAGTCGATATTTTGACCCTCGATATTATTTCAGTGATCCTCTTTCTCCACTTTATGTATTATTAGTAACTTAGCCAACCATTTGTGAAAAGTAGGTGGTACGGGATCTATCCATGCAGAGGCTATACATAGTCTCATAATAGACATAGCGACAAACAAAAATTCCCTCCCACAAAAAGGCCGTATATCCTCAACATTGACTCCTAGTAGAATAGTTCCAGGGGTTAATACAATTTCGATTTCTAAAATTTTGTTTATAAAACATTCGATTTTTTTTTTTAATAAATCTAGACGGGGGCGGGGGGCGTGGCTAGCAGCCGATCATGGCGGCAGCATAAGGGACGAGCTCCGCGGCTGAAGCGGCCTCTTCGTCGATCCGACACAAAATCCGTTACAACTTCAAGCCCCAAAGGCAGGCACCGGATCCCAGGACCGGGCGGAGTGAGCAGCGACAAGCAGCGAGAAAATCCGACGTCCGTAGCCAAAGATACGTCGAAGCCTCCGACCGGCCTGCCAACACCTCCAGAGCCGGGACCTTCCTTGGCTTTTCACCCTGCCGGAAGTGCATCCTGGCCGGAGAACTTGGACCGGAAGTGCCCGCGCGGCGGTGGCCTCACCAACCCGACCACACCTCAGGAGGTCGGAGACGGCGGCTCAGGCAAATCAAGGAAACAGTGCCCAAGGGGGGGACGGCTGGAATCCTGACAGCATCGGAGGTCATCTCCTAAAGTGCCGGGAGCCTGGGCATCGACAACGGAGTGAGTACCCGCCATCTTGTGACCTGATCGTTGCTACGCACTTGGCGACCTACGGAGCACCTCCCGCCCCGAAGAAGCTCGCCCGACCTGTTCGGTGCTGTATCGGACTGGTCTGGGGGCCTGCACTGATCCCTACATCCTGGCGCGTAGGGGCACGAGGAGCACAACCATGGCGGGGAAAGGCCCTAAGGGCGGCGTCACACAGACTCGCATAGATCGCTTCACCTCCGACAAGCCCGCCGGATCCCCGGCAGGGAAGGAACAGACCGGTAAAACAGCCGACTCCCCTGGGGGAAAGAAGGCCACGCTGGACGACGTCATGCTAGCATTGGCACAACTGCAAACAACTGTTGGCGGAATCTCCACGGACGTCACCCTACTTAGAGCAGACCTCCACAAAATGTCGGAGAAGGTCAAGAATATGGAGGTGATCACAAAATCACTGGTGGAAGACGTCGCGGAACTCCAGCGAGAAATGGGGAAGATGGCGCAGGACAATAGAATGCTCAGGGAGAAGCTGGATGAGCAGGAAGGGCGTTCCAGGCGCAACAATATCCGCATCATAGGGGTACCGGAATCGGAAGGCGTGAAGGCGATGGATCTCTTTGTAGAGAACCTGATCACCAACGAACTAAAGCCAAAGGGACTGTCCAACTTCTTTTCGGTGGAGAGGGCCCATCGAGTCCCGGGTGGCCAACCGAAGCCAGGGGCTAACCCGCGACCCATAGTGGCACGTCTGTTCAACTTCCGTGACCGGGACACAATCCTACAGGCAGCCAGGTCCTCCCCTCCCCTCAAGATCCAGAACGCCACCATTGCCATCTTCCCCGACTACACCGCGGAAGTCGCCCGTCGGCGACGCACGTTTTTCGACGTGAAAAAGGAACTGAGGTCCAGGGAATTGCCGTATTCCATGTTATTCCCCGCCAGGCTACGGGTGGTAGCGGAGAACAAAACCTGGTTCTTCGACTGCCCCGAAAACGTGCAAGAATGGCTCGAGGGATGGAGACCGGGTCAGAACCACAGACGGACGAATCGCTCCAGAAAGGATCGGGCCGACGGCCATCGCAGAGACTCGCAGGCCTCCGGTGGGAGGCCGGACAACAGTGACTCTTTGGGAGCTGAGGGCGGCGTGGACGAGACTGAGGAACAATGAAAGCTTGGGGACAATTCATTCATACTTCAGTATTGAGACTAGTAAGCTGTGAAGCGCTTCCCGCCATTGGACACTGGGTGAAGGGCCTCCGGGGGTATGAATGAGAGACTGCCGGCTGCGGAGAGTCCCTCACCCCAACGCGCAAGTACACTGGTTTGGGGATGGGATATGCACTCTGCTAAGTTGGGGGGGCGGGCAGTTTTGAGTCCGTATAGCAGGGGGGCAGGGAGGGGGGAAGAGTTGAAAAAGTTTTTTCTATGGGACTGTTTGGTCCTACAAGTTTATGTTCTATGCACACTTAAGTATCTAGGCATGTTCTATGTAACCAAGATCTACTGGCGCACTCGGGGCGCAGGGAGGTCTGATTGGGAGTCCAGCAATGGCTGCAACAGTTAGCCCAACCACGAAGAACTCACTGATTGTCATGTCCTGGAACGTGAGGGGCCTGGGGGATAAGATCAAGCGAGGGCTAGTGCTGCAGGGGATAAGGAGACGGGGCCCGGCTCTCATTCTCCTGCAGGAGACACACTTGTCGGGAGCGGCCACGAAGGCCCTGGATAGGAGAGGCTATCATATGGTAGTGCATGCGGAATTCACCTCGGGGTCCCGTGGTACTGGCATCCTGCAGAAAAAATCTTCCAAGTTCATCGTCAAGTCTACAGCAACGGATGACCATGGCAGATTTGCGGCAGTGCATGGCCAGTGGGAGGGGAAGCTCTTTAATATAGTCTCTGTCTATATCCCCCCAGCTCTACACTCTGAGGCCTTGCCGGATCTGGGCAAGTTCCTGCTAACACTCCCTGATGGGGAACTACTACTAGGTGGGGATTTCAACATGGCACTCACAAACTCAGAAGACCGCTTTCCCCCACGTGCGCACGCAGGTGGACCCAACAGGCTCCAGACATTCTTGACTGCACAGGGGTTGGTGGATGTATGGCGCGCTCTGCACCCTACTCAGCAACAATACACATACTACTCGGCCACACACAATAGCCTGTCCAGGATAGACTACATCTTCACTTTGATTAATGGACACCTTACGATAGCCGAAACCGAGATACTACCACGGGGGGTCTCCGATCATTCGCCACTCACATTGACACTCACCACTTCGACCATGGCGCGGCGCAGACTATTCCCGATTTTCCCGGGCTACCTCAAAGTGCCCCGGATTAACAAGGATCTTAAGAAGGTAACCCAACAGTACTTCGAAGAAAACCAATCCTCGGTGGCCTCCCCCTCCATACTGTGGGAGGCATATAAAACAGTGTTCCGGGGTCAGGCCATAGCAGCGATAGCGCATCACAAAAAGACGCACAGACGGGAGGCCCTCGAGATAGAACTAGGCCTAGAACGGGCCAACACGGCCCATATGGCGAACCCCTCTGACGACACGCTCCACGAACTCCAGATCCACCAGCACCGCCTCACAGATCACATGCGCAGGGTCACGATGTCGGACATTGCGGCTACACAGCACAGGGTATACGATATTGGAGACAAGGCCAGTAAATTGCTGGCATGGTTAGACAAAGGACAGGGGGGGGGGAAGAATATCTTGCAGATCATGGACCCACAGGGCAACAACCACACCCGCCCCGATGAGATAGTAAACGTCCTCGCCGATTATTTCACCTCAGTCTACACCCCAGAGTTAGTGGTAGAGGAGGGGGAGGTGCAGACTGCCCTTGCCCATGTTCCCTTGCCAGAGCTGACACCTGAGATGTCCGAGGATATAGACGCACCTCTCACGGTGGAGGAGATCCAGATGGCCATAGGCGCCCTTCATCCAGGCAAAGCGATGGGCCCCAGCGGGATACCCATTGAGTGGTTGAAAGTCTTGGCCGAATCCTTAAGCACACCCCTACTCAATATGTACGAGGATTCTAGAACACAGGGAACGCTGCCGCTCGATCAGCGGATGGCTACTATTGTGGCGATACCGAAGCCAGGTAAGCCCCCCAACGAATGCACCTCGTATAGGCCGATCTCCCTTTTGAACCCGGAGGCCAAAATTATTGCCAAAGTGTTGGCGAACAGGATCTTGCCAACTCTGTCACACCTGATCCACCCGGACCAGTCCGGATTCATGCCACACCGCAGCACTGCTTTAAATCTCCGCAGGGTGCATGGCGTGTTGGCGCGAGTTCCACTACTGCAAGAACCGGCTGCCATCCTCTCCTTGGACGCCAAGATGGCGTTTGATATGGTGGAATGGAGCTACCTCTTTGCAGTACTCACGCGTATGGGTTTTGGCCCGGTGTTCCTTTCCTGGATACGAATGCTGTACAAGGACCCGGTGGCGCAGGTGACGGCCAACGGCCATATTTCAAACACCTCCCCCTAGGCAGAGGCACTCGACAGGGCTGCCCGCTTTCACCCCTGCTCTTCGCCTTAGTTTTAGAACCACTGGCGGTTACGATTCGTACTACCCAGCTCCTGAAAGGGATACAATGGACCCCGTTATGGGAGGACAGAGTGTCTCTCTACGCAGACGACATGCTGATCTATCTCACAGATCTGGAAGAGAGTCTCCCTAACCTCCTGGCTCTTTGTACGGCTCATGGGCGAATCTCGGGTTACACCATCAACTGGGCTAAGTCCACCATTTTTGAACTGCGAGGCCCACTCCCGCCTCTCCCGGATTCCTGCCCACTGGAGCTGGCCCACACGTCATTTAAATACCTGGGGATTCATATCACCCGTAACGAGGCAGATTTCTCACGCCTCAACCTACTACCCCCCTTAGCTCGTCTCCGAGGAGACGTGCGACACTGGAAGGATCTCCCCCTAACACTCCTTGGCCGTGCAGCACTATTTAAAATGATGGCTCTGCCGCGCTTCCTATATGTGCTGGAGAACGCCCCGTATCTGGTGCCGGATGGCTACCTCCAGAAAATAACGGCGCAAATCTCGGGCCTGTTATGGGGCAACCAGCCAGCCCGCATTTCCCACACTAAACTGAACAGGGGGTGGTACGACGGGGGCATCGCCCTTCCGAATGTACAGTTGTACTACTGGGCGGTCCAACTCAAAATCATTAACCAATGGATGCATGCCCCGCAGGAAGACCCAGCGTACAAGGCCGACAGGGCACAACTGGGTGCCAACACCTTATTGGCCCCACTGTATCACCGTGGAGTGGCGGCAAAACTCACGGGGCCTACGAAACACACAGTCCGTATATGGTACAAGGCGCAGGCAAAGTTGAAGTGGGATGGCGTCATAACGAAACTTACACCCCTGTGGGACACAAAGGCGTTGGGCCATTTGCGGCGCTCCAAGGGCTTCACACAATGGGACAGCATCGGCATCTCCACGGTGGGGGACATGTGGACGAGGGAAGGAGTGATCTCATTTGCCACTTTGCAGGACCAATATGAGTTGGGGAACACAGAGCTCTACAGATACATCCAGGTCCGACACGCACTCCAGGCAGCAATCTCACCAGACGCACCCCTGCCCGAATCCTCCCCTCTGGAGGATCGGCTACTTACTGACTTCATGCAAGAAGGGGCGACATCGCTGACATACCGCAAGCTGATTAACAATATGCCTGATCCACTGGGGAAACTGAAGGACAAATGGATGGCGGAAGTGGGTGACCTGGATGACAATGACTGGAACGCAGCCATGGCATCCCCCCGTGCAGCAGGCATATCATCTAAATTTCGCCTAGTGCAGCTAAAATTTCTTCACAGAATCTACTACACCCGTACATTACTTCACAAACTGCACAGGGCGGATCATCTATATTGCCTTAGGGGCTGCGGGGCAGAAGGGACCTTCATACACACGGTGTGGGAATGCCCATTGTTAGTTGGCTACTGGCAACGGGTAATACGCACGATGGCCCAAGCTCTTCATACCACCCTCACCCTAGACTCACGGCTCTGTCTGCTAAACATCTGGGGGCCGACTGACCTCACCTTTCATGCAAGAACCTGGGTCACAGTGGGGATGGTAACAGCGAAACGGGACATAGCACAGAAGTGGGGGTCGGCTGATCTCCCCACGCTACCCCAACTGCTCCGCAACATGGACATGCTCATGTTGACTGAAAGGGCGGTGTATAAATTGAGGGGTAACCCACGTAAATGGAACGGGGTGTGGCAATCCTGGAACGCATACAGGGGGGATATCTGCGAACCATTGGAGGAAGATGATGATGGGGGGTCGGACAGTGACGAGGAGCGTTGATTGGGCTGTAACTAGGTGCATAGGGCGAGCGCAACGGAGGTGGGTGGGTGCAGCCGTGGGAGGTGGCATGGGAGGGAGTGGGAAATAGGGGGGTTATGCAACAATACGCTGCTCTCTTTACAGATGGACTGTGCTACGAGTGCCGAAAGCTACTACCTCAAGTACGTGCCGGACTAAAGTGTGCTGTTTTTACTGTTTTATGTTTATTGCAAGGTGCGAACGGCAAGACTCAGACGGATAGTAGCCAACAAAACACAAAATTGCAAACTGTATTTTTTTCGACACAAGTATATTCCTACTCATCACATCGTCGACGAAACTCGCAATGCTATATACTACTGTGGATGTTATAAGTTTTTGCCTTTATGAATACTGTCTCACCTCATTCACCTAGTAACTTATGTATGGAAATGCGATGGATGACAATGTACCTACTATCTTTGTTTTGCACCAAAAATAAAAATTAAAAAAAAAAATAAAATCTAGACGGGGGCATAGAGCAAATACATGTTATAAATCAGCATCCAAACTTCCACACCTATAGCACGTAGTGCCCACTAAACCTCCCCATTGTGCTATTTTAGCCGGTGTATAATACAAATGATAAAGTGTTTTGTAGTGTTGAGCCTGTAATGGTGCTGAACATAGCAATGAATACCCCTTTTCTAAGGAAATACCAAAACTTTCAGAGCTGATTTTAAGATTATCCTTCCATTTTTCGCTCCATTTTTGGTAATCATCTTGTTTTACTTTAATCAGTTCAGCGTATAATCTTTTGATTGTGCAATCCTGCCCCCTTTGGATAATCTCCATATTAGCGTTACGCCTAAATCCCAGAACGCCACCTTTTTTGTTCAGGAGAAAGCTCCTAATTTGGAGATATTTAAAGAATTGCCTAGTTTCTAGGTTGAATCTGTCTTGTTAATCTTTAAATTGGAGAACACCCTGATCCCCCTTTATATCTCCAATAGTTCTAATTCCCCTGTTTGCCCACTCTGCAATTATAGGTCCCGAAAAGATATCTTGTGGGAGGGTTGGGTTGTGTAAAAGTCTTGTATATGAATTATATTTTCCTAGGCCAATTTTTTTAGCAAAACTTTTCCAAATTTCAAATGCTGCTATTATTGTCTTAAACTTTGTCCTCTTATAATAACTAGCCTCTGTAAATTTCAGGAGAACATCCTTCGCTTCCATTCCCAAAGTTAGTCCATAGATTGCCAATGATCCGAATTTACTCCACTCTTCTGTTCCACGGCACTGTTCACCTCCCATTAAACCAGTCATGTTCTGTAAAGCCGCCGCCCAATAATAAGATTTTAAATCTGGGACTCCCCAGCCTCCCCTTTCTCTCGGCAATGTCATATATCTGAGGGCCCTTCTCGTTTTCCCCTTTGCCCAAATGAATCTATTTAGTATACTCTCAAGTTTTTTAAATATTTTACCATCAAAAAATAGCGGTATTGCCCTAAATAAATATAAAAATTTTGGAAGAATGATCATTTTTACTATATTAGACCTTCCCACTATTGACAGGTGCAAATTATCCCATCTATCCAAGTCTTTCTCCACTTTCTTGATTAAAGGGTTAATATTCCTTTCCACTAAGATATCCAGATCTGACATTATGATAACCCCTAGATACATGCCTTCTTGCACCACTTGGTTGTCTAAACATGGGGTATATGAATTTTTTATTATCTGTGTTTTTGATGTATTTAGTTTATATCCCGATATTTTTCCAAATTTCAGCGCCTCAAGTTCAAGATGTTCTATGGTTTCAGATGGATTTGGAGAGATAACAGCAATGTCATCTGCGTAGGCTACGATTTTACACTGCCCAATGACTGTTGTTACCGGAATTATCATCTCAGATGCCTCTATTCTACGTATAAGTGGGTCCATATATATGGCAAACAATAAAGGTGAGCAAGGGCACCCCTGTCTAGTCCCTCTTTTTATATGGAATTGACCTGTGTTTCCACCATTCACTCGTAGAGTCGCTACTGGTTCTAAGTAGAGAGTTTGTAAAGCTTTAATAAAGCCATGTTTGATTCCTGTTCAAGCTAAAGCATACCAGAGGTAGCCCCAGGAGACCCGATCGAATGCTTTTTCTGCATCAAGTAACATCACTGCAATCGGGTCTCCTGTGACTGACGATACATCAAATAACGTTATTGCTTTCCGTATATGGTGGGTGGTTCCTCTCCCTGGTATAAAACCATGTTGGCAACTACTGACAATTTTATCTATAACTTTTGCCAGCCTTGATGCCAATGCTTTAGAGAAGACTTTTACGTCCGCATTAAGTAGAGTTATAGGCCTATACGAACCTGGTTCTTCCGGATTTTTCCCTTTTTAGGTCTCGCGCCTGCGATGCATATGGCGAAGCCATATGCCATCGCGCAGGCGCGATACTATTGCTGTCGGGTCTGCTTCCCAGGAGACAGGAGATGTCACGAGCGCGCGCTTCCCCATCTCCTGTCTCTCTGGGAAGCACACAAGCAAGCCCAGCAAGCCCCGCCAAGGTAACTTGAAATAATCTTTATTTCTTGTACAGACTGACGCTCGGAAACACTCGATGTGAAGTTCTCCTAAGTCATTTAACCTCGCTTATGGTGAGATTAATCTAGTGACTGGTGGGTGTGGGGTGCTGTGCTAATCGCATCGGAGCTCCCTCTGGCGGCTTGTGATTGTAGTGTAGCCGGAGACTGAGCTCCCTCTATCGGCCGGCGCCCTTCGCTGTTGCTCTGAAGGAGCCCCCCTCAGATGCTGCGGCAGCCTCGAGTCGCGCAGTGTTGTCCCTGGACACCTGCGAGAGGAAACGCCAGACGCTATAATGTAATGCTGGCAAACAAAAAGTTTTCACTACGACGCGCTATATAAAGGTCTCATGTGGAAAAATTTTACACCAAGGGTGACTTTGCAGAGAAAGGCCCACTATCCGTGGACTCTGTGCTTTCCATCCCCAACTTACAAACATATCACTGCACGAGCAGTAGCACAATTAAACAGAATAACCCAGCCCAAAGTAGCAGTTGCACACCATGGCATTATGGGTATGCAAATGAGCCCAGGAACGGCTTCTTTCTCCACATTGCAGTATGCGACCTGTAAAAATTGAAGGCAACATTTCAAGTCTCGTGGGAAAAAAATGTCAATTTTGCAGTGAATCTCGCGTTTATTCAAAGACAGTTAAATAAGTTGCACACACTTTCTTTGAGATATTCAGGACAGGCGCAAAATACAATTCAGTGTCAAAATTACATTCTGTTCGGTTTTCATAAGTAGACGTGCTTCGCTGGAATTCATTCGCCTTGACCCATCCCCGAGATGAAAGTTAACATTGAAGTGCTTAAAAATTATGACACAAATAAGTAGTTTGTCAAAGGCCAGTGCTGCTGTACGGGGCGCACTTTATAGCCAGCCAGCAGACACCACTGATGTTTATTGTGGCCACGATCTGTATATTTCACAAAGTTTCCAGCAAGCAGAGCCTGTGACTCTGTACAGGGTCCTGAGATTGCTTGCACCCCACCTGCTAGGGCTTTAATCACAGAAATGTAGGGCCTCAGTCGCGGCAAGAAGGTGGGTGTGATCTGTTCTGTGTTGCCGACCAGCAGACCCTCTGAAGCTCATTGCTGCCCCCATCTGTACATTTCAAAGAGATTCCTGCCAACAGAGCACACAGTCTGCAGGGCTAGCGCCACATCTCTTACGACTTTAATCACAGAAAAAAACATCTCCAGTTCCCGCAAGATGGTCTCAATGGCACCCTGGGGGGCGCTGGGCATAATTTGGGTGTGGGGGTGATTGTCCCTCGTCAGTCTCCTGAAGGGGCAGGGCTCTCTTTGAGGGCAGCTGCGCGCCCTCCTGCCCTGTCTCTTCCCCATGGTTGGAAGTCTAGCTCCTTACAGATGACACTGCACAGCGCGGCTCTAGGCGCTGCTTGGGTGAGGGCAGTTCTCTGCAGACTGCTGTTCCTATGACAGTTTGAAACCAGTGATTGACTCGGAGGCAGTTCTCTGTATTTTCCACAGGTACAACAGTAGTTGTGTGATTGTGTTAATAGATTTTCTTTTCCTTCAGGAGGTCGAAGTGAAGTTCTCGGGACTCACTGCTACAACAGTAGTTTTGTGATTGTGTTAATAGATTTTCTTTTTTTTCAGCAGGTCGAAGTGAAGTTCTCGGGACTCAGTGCTACAAAAGTAGTTGTGTGATTGTGTTAATAGATTTTCTTTTTTTTCAGCAGGTCGAAGTGAAGTTCTCGGGACTCACTGGGCACCTTCCTCAGTCATATGAGGGCCGGCCATTTTAACCTCACTTATGGTGAGATTAATCTAGTGACTGGTGGGTTTAGATGAATCTATTGACTGCTGGGCTAATCGCATCGGAGCTCCCTCTGGCGGCTTGTGATTGTAGTCAGGAAAAGAAAATAGCCAGAGAACTGCCCTCACCCAAGCAGCACCTAGAGCCGCGCTGCGCAGTGTCTTCTGAGGAGGGACAATCACCCCCACACCCAAATTATGCCCAGCGCCCCCCAGGGTGCCCTTGAGACCATCTTGCGGGAATGAAGGCCTGGACTCGACAAACTTAATGTGGAGAAAATGGAGGGGCATGATTGAAATAGAGAAGCCCGGGAAACAAGGCAGATTGATTGGAATGAGAGGATTCAAAGCGCAGTAAACTCCAAACCATTATGGATGTCCTGTAGCGCTTGAAACGGTGTAATCTTCATAGAAGCCACCAGTGAGCTTTGTGCAAGTTCAAATGAAGAACAGGGGGCAGAAAAACAGAAATCTAGGACAAAAGTTTGGGAAAGGATATTAAGAATGAGCAGAGTGGGAGGAAAGTGAAGGCAGGTTGGGGTGCTTGCTAGAATTTGAGGAAGTAGACGTGTGGGTTGTAAAGAATAAAGGAAGGCAGGTATGTTGTACAGAAAAAAATACTTGGTATTGGCACTTCACAGCTCGCGTAATTATTAATGGCATTTGTGTTATTGCTCATGCTGAGTTCCTGGAGTAGGAGATGTAGATGTTTGATCACTGACTGCATAGTTATGATATGCAGACTCAGGACTCGAATCCAAGCCCAGATCACCAGGATCCTACCTTCTCCGGAGTTGAAAACCCATGTATTCAAGCAACTTCCATAACTGTGTAGCCTCTTCAGTGCTATCTGCTCCTAAAAGGAGGAGGGGGTAGGGTAAACATGGTCCTTTCCAAGGGCAGTGGTGTTATGGGTTAGTCCACCGCTGTGCTCAAAGGCAGTGAGGTACATTTATTTTCTCCCACATTTTCAGTGGGTACTTGCTGTCCTGCAGCAACGTTTGCAATTGTGAACTGGGCACCGGGGCAGTTGTCCTCTATACCACATTGAAAACCAAATGAGGTGAAGGGTCCTTGTGATAGCTGCAGTAGCACCCCCTCTGCTTCTGAATAGGGTGCTGGAGCATGTTTAGCTGTCCTGGTCCTTCTTGGCCTACAATGCTTTGAGGTACTGTCACCGTCTTCGAAATTTAGGGGCAATGGATTTCAGGACACTTGATAGTTATCAAACCAGTACCATAAGATCCAACATACATCCTTAGAAATCAATGACATTTCCTGAAAAAAACTAAAGTTTAAGACAAGACAAGGTTGAGCATGGTTTTAATAGTGGCTACAGTGCAAAACCAAATTGTCTGCCAGGGTTTCTGTTGCTTTGTCAAGCCTCGCCAAAGTTACCAGCAAATTAAACAAGCATTTGCAATGCTGCAGGTGTCGCATTTACTAGAGTTTGAGTTATTGGCATTGTAGATTACAATGCCTTTTATTAATGTGTTGGTTTTTTAAACAAATAAATAAAAGGCATTGCCATTTACAATGGCAATAGCATAAACTCTCGCAAATGCGAGACCTATTGCATTGTAAATGCTTGTAATTGTCTCTTTCACCGGATGTGGCCCAGCGGCCAGAGCTGCCGACTTTGGAGCTGCGAAATATTTTCGAGTCTCTGATTCTGGGCAAATCACTTAATCCCTCTCTGCCTACCAAAACATGAATGTCTCCTTGCATAATGTAAGTGGTGCTCATTTAAAGTGCTCCAATACCTTCGGGTCGAGTTCGCGCTGTAAAAAAATGTAAAGAATTTTTTTGAGCACAGAATTTACGTAAGTATCTGTTACATCGTGCACCCTACCTAGCGCTCCGATTTATAGTTGATTCCAAGTACACAGGTTATATATTTTTCCAGACCTAGGCTTTCATTGCACTAATTACTCCTTTCTGTGAGTTTCACTTCTGCTTCACTTAAACTGAACCAATCGGACTAATCTTTCTAATTATAATAATAGCTTCTTAAAGGAAAGGCCATGACTGAAAGGATGGTGTCCTGTCTAACAACCATCCCTCTCTATCCACCATGGTCCTTTCATTCAATATGCAACCATATAAAAGGTCATATGTCCTCTACCCCCGTTACCGCACCTATCGCAATTATGTGTTTTGTGTCAAGCGATATTAGTCGGAGAGAAACATATCCCAGCATTGAAAAGCCTGTGCCTTTATAGTTATCAATTGAAAACAGGCGGGTAAGATGCAAATTACTGGTAGAATCCATCAAGGGTGCACTCAATGCAACATACACTTCAAAGCCCACTCAGTGCCACATAATTACAAGCCACATAATTGCACTGCACTTAATGCAACATACACTCCAAATACCACTCATTGCCACATAATTGCACGCCACATAATTACACTGCACTCAATGCAACATACACTCCAAATACCACTCAGTGCCACATAATTACACGCCACATAATTAAACTGCACTCAATGCAACATACACTCCAAATACCACTCCGTGCCACATAATTACACTGCACTCAATGCAACATACACTACAAACAATACCACTCAATGCCACATAATTACACGCCACACAATTACACTCTACTGAATACAACATACACTCCTCATAATACCACTCAGTGCCACATAATTACACTGCACTCAGTGCAACATACACTCCAAATACCACTCAGTGCCTCATAATTACACGCCACATAATTACACTGCACTCAATGCAACATACACTTCAAATACCACTCAGTGCCACATAATTACAGGTCACATAATTACACTGCACTCAATGCAACATATACTCCAAATACCACTCAGTGCCACATATTTACACTGCACTCAATGCAAAATACACTACAAACAATACCACTCCGTGCCACATAATTACACGCCACACAATTACACTCTACTGAATACAACATACACTCCTCATAATACCACTCAATGCCACATAATTACACGCCACATAATTACACTGCACTCAGTGCAACATACACTCCAAATACCACTCAGTGCCACATAATTACATGCCAAATAATTACACTGCACTCAATGCAACATACACTCCAAATACCACTCAGCGCCACATAATTATACGCCACATAATTACACTGCACTCAATGCAACATACACTCCAAATGCCACTCAGTGCCACATAATTACACTGCACTCAATGCAACATACACTACAAACAATACCTCTCAGTGCCACATAATTACACGCCACACAATTACACTCTACTGAATACTACATACACTCCTCATAATACCACTCAGTGCCACATAATTACATGGCACATAATTACACTGCACTCAATACAACATACACTCCAAATACCACTCAGTGCCACATAATTACACTGCACTCAATGCAACTTACACTCCAAACAATACCACTCAGTGCCACATAATTACACGCCACACAATTACACTCTGCTGAATACAGCATACACTCCTCATAATACCACTCAGTGCCACATAATTACACGCTTTTTAACAACAAGGGACCCCAATACAGTCAGCCAGGGACCTTGGGGAGCAGTTTTTTGAAACAACAATGGTCCCGTGCATAAAACAATTACCAGTCAATAAATATAGACGAAATCAAATCTATATTTTGGAAAGACTTGTCCAGCCGGACAGGGGTCCTTCAGGTTTACTGAATAAACAGAAATTACATAAGTAGAACAAGAATACCTTCCACAAAACCCCTGTGTGGTACACAAGCCTGTGCCCAACACTCGCGGGGTGATTACTGTTGGTGAAGATAGGAAAGGTTTGAAGGCAAAAACAAGCGTTTTTCTGTTTACAAATACATTGTGCAGAAAATATCAATTAGCACCGTTACAACAATCTATACAATCAAACATCTGTATAGGGTGCATGAGCAAGTCGACGGCGTTTTGGTTCCCCTAAAGGGTTATGGGAACCATCATCAGGACAGACAGTTATATTGCCTTTTTCATTAAACCTTAATTTGCCGAGGCAGTGCGCGGCATATCATTACGTACGAGTTAATACTCATGTAGTTCGATTCTGCAGCCCCAGTTAAGGCTGTAGTTGCCGCGTTACAGAATCGTAACCGGTCGACGCCAGGGTAAGCCGATAAAGGCGGTCAAGACGATGTTCCCTGGCGTTCCCTGGCGCCAGGGAACATCGTCTTGACCGCCTTTATCGGCTTACCCTGGCGTCGACCGGTTACGATTCTGTAACGCGGCAACTACAGCCTTAACTGGGGCTGCAGAATCGAACTACATGAGTATTAACTCGTACGTAATGATATGCCGCGCACTGCCTCGGCAAATTAAGGTTTAATGAAAAAGGCAATATAACTGTCTGTCCTGATGATGGTTCCCATAACCCTTTAGGGGAACCGAAACGCCGTCGACTTGCTCATGCACCCTATACAGATGTTTGATTGTATAGATTGTTGTAACGGTGCTAATTGATATTTTCTGCACAATGTATTTGTAAACAGAAAAACGCTTGTTTTTGCCTTCAAACCTTTCCTATCTTCACCAACAGTAATCACCCCGCTAGTGTTGGGCACAGGCTTGTGTACCACACAGGGGTTTTGTGGAAGGTATTCTTGTTCTACTTATGTAATTTCTGTTTATTCAGTAAACCTGAAGGACCCCTGTCCGGCTGGACAAGTCTTTCCAAAATATAGATTTGATTTCGTCTATATTTATTGACTGGTAATTGTTTTATGCACGGGACCATTGTTGTTTCAAAAAACATATTTACACGCAACATCATTACACTCTACTCAATGCAACATAAATACACTCCACATAATACCACACAGTGCCACATAAGTATATGTTACATAATTACACTGCACTCAATGCAACATACACTCCAAATAATACCACTCAGTGCCACATAATTACACGCCACACAATCACACTCTACTGAATACAACATAACCTCCCCATAACACCTCTCAGTGCCATATATTTATATGCAACAAAATTACACTGCACTCAATGCAACATACACTCCAAATACCACTCTTACACACCTTTTGATCCTAACAGCAGAACGCTCACACCTACTACACACTCAACTAAACCTCAACACACCATCCTCAGCTCACCCACGTATTTTACACAAGGCAAATGCTATACTTTTGTGATTCAAATTAGGGTCGCCATCACTCTATCTATCTATCGATCGCCCTCACTCTATCTATCACCCTCCCTCTATCTATCTATCACCCTCCCTCTATCTATCTATCGCCCTCCCTTTATCTGTCTATCGCCCTCACTCTATCTATCGCACTCACTATATCTATCTATCGCATCACCACAGCATCACTCAGCACCACAACAGCATCACTCAGGGGCACCACAACATCACTATGCACTACCACAGCATCACTGAACGCTACAGCATCACTCGTCACCACCACAACATGACTCAGCGTCACCACAGCATCAATCTGTGCAACCATTCAACAACTGGTTCAAATATGTTCTCTCAATGTTTCAAACTTTATTAAAAATGTCACAAAAAGATGTTAATATTTCACTTCTGTTCTTAAATTACAATAACTTTTATTTATGTATTAATTATTAAAAAAATTAAAAGCCATTTTTATTTGTTATATCAATACATCTAAGTCACCTGAACACAACACATATTGCATTACAAATGCTATAGGTGTCACATTTGCAAAAGTTACAACTATTGGCATTGTAAATGGCAAAGCTATTAATTTCGCTATTTTCAAAACCAACACATAAATAAAAAATGTGTCATTTACAATACCATTAGCTCAAACTTTCCTAATGCGAGACCTATTGCATTGCAAATGCTTGTTTTAATATTACGACCACCTCTGCACCCCCCCATGATTTAGGTGATGTTTTGCCCAGCTGTGCCCCTTGCATCACCTTTATCATTTCTTCTCTCAAACAATCCCAAAATACTTTGTAGAATTCTATAGGTATCTGATCAGGGCCTGCTGCTTTACCAGAAGGTAGATTCCATATTGCCTCCTTAATTTCTTCTAACTGCAGCTCTCCCTCTAACCCATCTGCATCTTCTTCCTCTATTAGGTCTATAGGAGTCTCTCGGAGATACTCCATCATTTCTTCCTTATCTTTTTGAGGATCACGACCCTGTAATTCATCGTCGTATAGCTTCTTGTAGAATATCCTAAAGACTTCTCTTAGTTTATTCGACTCTGAATGAACCGTGCCCGAAGTATCCCTGATTTCTCTCACTATGCCTGCGGCTTCTTGTTGCCTTGTTCGAGTAGCCAATATCCTGCCTACTGACTCGCTCAACTCATAGCACTTCTCTCTTTTAGTATTATAAATTTTCGCTGCTTTACTAGCAATTTCACCCTCTGCCTCACCTTTAGCTTTGACTAACTCTACCCAAGCCTTTTCCAAATCCCGCCCCGACACCACGCTATTTTCTAAACTTTCTTCTGCCTTCAGAACCTTCAGAGCTAATTCTGAATTCCTCCGCTGGGTTTGTTTCCTTTTGTAAGAATTATAACTCTTTGTTTCCCTCGTATTCCAGCTTTGAAGGTGTCCCAAACCACTCCCATTTCTGCTGTATCTCTATTAAAGGAAAAAAAATCAATATTCCATTTATTCATGTGTTCTATATACTTTTCATCTTTCAATAACTCTCTTTCAAAGGTCCAGTTTGTATGCTGTCTAGTACTTGTTTTTGTTGTTATAGTAAATACTAGAGGGTTATGATCGCTAAGGATCCGTGGCAGCCTTTCAAACTTTGAGTTAGAGATATTAGTACTTGAAATAAAAAAATAATCTAGTCTTGCACGTTTGATGCGGAGCAGAATAGTATGTGAAACCTTTATTGTCCATTCTCTTTTTCCCCCATACATATGAGAGAGCATTGTTTAACACCAGACTGTGTAGTGCCTGAAATACTTTTTTTTTCCTGCCGTTATACTTTCCAAAAGAACCCAGTCCTAATCCGTCTGCTCCATTAATATTGAAGTCGCCTCCCAGTATAATTTTTGGTGCCCATGTTGCTACTCAACATCTAAAAATTGAAAAATATCAGGGTCGTCCTCTGTTGAACCATATACATTTACCAATGTTATCCACTCTCCATCAATAAAACACTCAACCATAGCCCATCTTCCCCATTTGTCTTGTGCTTTCTTTCTGGTTAGGATATTATTATTCCTAGCTAGAATAGCCCTCCCTCTTTTTTTAACCCCTTGACTTGAGTGAACTAGCACCTTAAATCCTAACTGCGACAGAGCGTAAGCTTGTGATATCATAATATGAGTTTCCTGAATGTATGCAAAGTCCAGATTCATTTGTTTCAGCATTAATGCTATTTTTGCTCTCTTTTGGGGATCAATTAGCCCACAAACATTCCAAGTTACAACTCTAACCCCCATCATCCTCATTCTCAAGTCTCCTTTCCCGCCTACACTCTCTTCTGTAGATTGTCCATTTAGTGATCCAAAATTTCATTATCACTAGCTTAACGTTGTTTCTTGCGTTGCGTCCTTTACTTTTTCTCAACCCCACCTGTTCCCTTTGACTAGTAGATGTCTTTTTTAAACTCCCTCTCTCTATTATTTGTCGTGCCGTGCCCTGTTCCCCCTGTACTTCCCACCCCGCACCCCCTTCTCTTTCCCCTCCCTCCCCCCCCTTTCCCTTACTGGCAAATAGGTCAATCCTGACCTATATGTGACAGCCGCGCCCTCCCAGGGGAGTTTCCCCCAGCCACTCCCCATGCCACAACATTTTGAGAATATAATCCCATTTACTCAAAGAAAGATGAAGAAGAACAAAAAAAAGGCTCCGTTATCTTTTTGTGATAGAAGCTACTTGTTTTATACTCTCTGTGCGATCCGATTGTCCATTTCGGTCCCTATGTCTTCTCTCTTCTCGAAGATAAGTCAGGTATTCTTGTGCAACGATTTCAGAAAAGAAGATTCTGAACTGCCCATTGAAGCCTACTTTGAGGCGGGAAGGAAACAGCAAGTAGACTTCGCAACCTCAATTCTGAAATGGTACTATAAGTTGCCGCATCCGCCATCTTCTCTCGACTGTTGTGTGACAAAAGTCTGGACGGGCAAAGAAAGTGATATCTTTATATGTGCGTTTCTTCGTAGGTTTAGCTTTCATTATCACTTCCTCCCTTAGCAAATAGTTTCCTACATAAACAAGAATTGCCCTCGATCTTACGCACGCATTGCCTTTTTTCTGTACGAGGGGGAAACGGTGCGCTAGTTGCACTTCCTTATCCCAATCCCATGCACCCATCTCTGGGAACGCACCTTTTAACAGTTCTACGACAAAGGCTCTTGTATCTCCCCCTTCTTTGCCTTCTTCCACTCCTAGCAGTCTTATATTGTTTCTCCTCTGGCGATTTTCAAAATCTTCCAGCTTCCATAATATGTCAGATTCAGTTTTTCCCTGGGTCTGCCTAAATTCCTGGATCTCTACCATCTCATCCTCCATTTTGCCAGTTCTCTGTTCTACCTCTGACAATCTGCCTGTTACTTCAGAGTACATGTCCTGTAAATTATGAAGACATTTCTGTATTTTTTTATTAGCCCGCTTGGATCTTTGGCTTTCCAGTCGTGCTTCTCCTTGTATTTGTTTCATTGTAGCGAGTAAAAGGTCGAATTTATCCTTGTACGGGTTAGCTTCAGCCCCCTCCGGTATGTTAGATATTTCTTTTTGCGGCATCGTTCCCTTCTTGCTCCTGCTCTTACCCTTGCTCTTATTGCTGCTTACTAGAGATCTTCCTCGAGATTTACCCCTAACCTTATGAGTTTTACCTTTGATTTTAGGTTTCAAGTTGCTTTCCTCTTTCGTCTTTTTTGAGCGTAGAGAGTCAGCCTCAGACTCTTGGGCATCACTCATTGGAGAATCCTCCAGCTCTACAGAAGAAGTGGGTGATGATTCAGACCCCTCTCCCTCCTCATCCTCATCCTCATCCTCCTCCTCCTCCTCCTCCAGCAACTCACTATAGTCACTATCCTCGCTGTACAGTGGGCTTTTAGACAGAGATACAGTTTTTATTTCACTCTTGCTTCTGTCCTTATCCTTATTCTTAGGAATTGCCCCTTGATTAGGTAATGGTGCTTCCTTAACTCCAGACTCTGCGACTACTATTGCAACTTGTGGGTTAGCTATATTGACGCTATTCAGTCCTTCTTCAGTACTAATAGTAGTCTCAGCAACAGCACATGCAACAGCACATGTATCTGCACATGTGTCTCCACCTTTTGCAGCTTCGGGCACCAATATAGATTCTTTTAAATTTTTGCTTAAACCATCAGCCAGAGCACCTATTTGCGTAGATAATTCTATCTCCTTTGTGAGAGTGTGTTGCATATACCGCTGATCCTGCCCCATATTTAAGGATAACTTATCCCCCTGTAGAGTGCCTGCTCCCAGACCCCCATTCGTTTCCATGGCCGTGATTTTGGGGAACATGCCTGTCTCATGAATATCCGTAATCGTTACAATCTGTATATTTTTCTCTCCATTTCTCTTACTGTCACTGACTTCCAATATAGCATTATCAACACTGCCCCTTTTTGGTTCCATTCCGTTGCTAACACTATATGCGCTATCTACGCGCTGATGCCCTTCTCCCCCAGTACCTGGCGTTGCACTTCTCGCTGTGCCTGTGTCGGCAACTCCAACTCCTCCTCCTTCCTCACGAGGGTTCGCATCCGCATTCTTTGCCTCCGTGAGTTTGGCCCCGCCCCCACCAGGCTCTCCGCCCCCACCAGGCTCTCCGCCTACAAAAGCCTCTAGTCTGGCTGGGACCCTGCTAACCAGGACCCCAATCTAGCTGCTTCATCTCTAAATTGATTGCATGTACATTAGGTACACTCCAGATTGGTTACTGGGTTACCCTTGTGAGTCCCTAGTATATGGTACCTTAGGAACTAAGGGCATAGGTACCGCAGAGGCCTACCAGGGGCGTAAGCATGTATTGTGCCACCCCTGGAAAGCCTTACAAAATGGCACCACAGGTCTGCTACTGCAGCCTGGGTAAGGTGGTGCATGCACCCCTTACTGAGATATAGGTTACCTATATCTACCTTATATCACTGACACATATATACCTATTAGTCATGCCTAAGGCAGGCCTTAACAATCCTGAAGGCAGAGTGCTTGGTTTTGTGTGAGAGGGTGCCCATGCATGAGCAGGACCCCTCTGCAGCTTTCGGAATCACTTCTCTGTAGCTGTTCTGTGATGAAGCCAGACCATACACTCTCAAGTGCATTATAACCTCGCGGTAAATGCTAACTTTAGAATGGCTGCATGGAAACATGTCGTGTTTGGTGTCAAACTCTTTAGAATCCTAACCCCCCCCCCCCGACAGTCCTGGCAGCAGGGGTAGAATTCCACCCTTCTAGAGGGAGAAGACATTTACATACTTACTCAACCGGTAATAGTTTTAAAGAGTCCTGGCATCACAAAATGGATGCTGCAGCCACAGACACAAGTCTGGGTATTAACAACGTGACGCATCTGAGAGCCCTGCGCCATCAGGAGGCCATCAGGAGGCGTTCCGGCGCAGGGGAGGGCGTTCCTGTGCAGGAACGCCTCCTAAAAGTGGGTGAGTGAAATCTACAAGATTTCACTCAGTCACTTTTAAGCCAATACTGCGTCAAAAGCCTGCACCGGCTTGAAGCAGGCGCAAGGCTTGACGCAGCATTGGGGAGATAGGGCCCCCCAGAGCATTGCTGGAGCTCCAGCAATGCGCTACTTTTACGACACAGATGCGTGACGCATCTGTGCCGTTTTTGCCACATGGTGCGCCGCATTGTAAATGCGGCGCACCATGGGTGGCGGAGCTGCGGCGCACAATAACTGGGGTATCACTGGGGATGCGCCAGTTATTGTAAATCTGCCCCTATACATTTAGCCAACGAGGGAGCACTTACTGATTAGACAGTAGGAAGTACTCCAATTGAGTAGAGGTATTGCACAAAAAGGTGGCACCTTCGTGGACAAACACGCAGGGCAGGATTCATTCTGCCCCTTGTTAAACTCGTTTTTTGTGCCCTTCTGCCCTCTGTTAGACTCGTTTTTCCCTTGTTTTTCTGCCCTTCTGCCCTCTGTTAGACTCGTTTTTTGTGCCCTTCTGCCCCCTGTTAGACTCGTTTTTTGTGCCCTTCTGCGCTCTGTTAGACTAATTTTTCCCTTGTTTTTCGGCCCTTCTGCCCTCTGTTAGACTCGTTTTTGTGCCCTTCTGTCCTCTGTTATTCCCTTGTTTTGTGCCCTTCTGCCCTCTGTTAGACTCGTTTTTTGTGCCCTTCTGCCTTCCGTTAGACTCGTTTTTTGTGCCTTTCTGCCTCCCTTGTTTTTCTGCCCTTCTGCCCTTTGTTAGACTGCTTTTTGTGCCTTTCTGCCCTCTGCATCACCACATCATCACTCAGCGCTACCCCAGCATCACTCAGCACCACCACATTATCACTCAGCACCACCACATTATCACTCAGCACCACCACAGAACCACTCAGCACCACCACAGCATCACTCAGCACCACCACAGCACCACTCAGCACTACCACAGCACCACTCAGCACTACCACAGCACCACTCAGTGCCACCACAGCATCACTCAGCACCACCACATTATCACTCAGCACCACCACAGCACCACCACAGCACAACCACAGCATCACTCAGCATCACCACAGCACCACCCAGCACCACCACAGCATCACTCAGCACCACCACAGCATCACTCAGCACCACCACTGCACCACCACAGCACCACTCAGCACCACCACAGCACCACTCAGCGCCACCACAGCATCACTCAGCGCCACCACAGCATCACTCAGCGCCACCACATTGTCACTCAGCACCACCACAGCACCACTCTGCTCTGGCGTGAAACTGGACAAAGGGAAAGGGGTGTAACCACCCCCTCCATGGGTCCTCCCATAGGTGGGACCCTAGAGTAAGACCAACCCCTAAACTTAGTATAAGTATAGGAACCCAGTCCTTAGGACTTCAGATTACCCTGGACGAAACTCTGCAACATATATCCTGGAACTTCGACATTCTATTTCGACTAGAAGATGGGAGAATCTCCCTTGGGGTCAAGGAGTGACTCCCCTGTTCAAACAGGCACCAAATAAGCATCTTGCCAGTCTGCATTTCCAAGGCTCCCGCCGGATCCAGACGGATTTGCGACACAGGACCCAGACTTCCAGACTTCTCCGAGGCCGACACGAGATCCCAGCAAAGCTGAGGTCCTCAGCCGCCACGAGTGACGTGGAACCGGAACCCCTGGACAGCGTGTACATTTGCTAGTGCATCAACTTCCCGAGCATTCCCGAAGTTATGCATTGGGCTACTTGTATTCCAAGCCCCGAGCACCATTTGCACCAAGGATTGTAGGCCTACACTCCACGAGTGTTCCGTGGGCCCGCTTCTAGCATTTCCGTTCGCGGCTCCTTCGCGATCCCTGGTCCGTTGACTGATGGGTCCCCACTAAGGTAACTCTTCTGTTTCTTGGGCTTTCCTGGTTGTTCCAGACGTGCCCTGACTCCCCTCCAAAGGGTGAGTCCCTCAGACCTTACTGGTCTGCACCGAAGCCAATCTTTTTTTTCTGCGTGGGTTGCTGTTGCCAAGGCTTGTTGGGTCCAATCCAGAAACCGACACCACAGCACTCGACATCCTTCGTGGGACAGCTCGAATCCAGCTCCTGGTCATCCTCGACACCTCCTGGTCCCGTGGCTGAAGAGTCAAGCTTCACCTTCTTCACCTGAAATAACCCGACATCGGTTGGCATCTTCTCCTCTCCTTCCTGGTCACTTGCTCATATTTTAAGTTTACAGAAACACACAGTCACTGGATGGTGTCATCAGTGACGTACCTGGTAAGCTAGTTGGCCCCCAAGGACCCTCATGATTCAAGGGGACTTCATTCCCCAACTTAAAACACGCCACAGGACGCGTTAGCACACTTGTCACATCAGGCCACACCCCGTCCCTGCACCACTGTGCAAACGCACCACCTGGTGCGTTGTAAATTGGGGGATTAAGTCCCCTTCATACCTGAGGGTCCCTGGGGGCCAACTAGCACCCCCTGGTGTGTTGTAAATTGGGGGATTAATTCCCCTTGAGTTCTGAGGGTCCCTGAGGGCCAATTAGCCCACCAGGTACCTCCAGTAAGCGCCACAGAGCTGCGTTGCAGAGAGGTGTAAAAAGGGGTGTGACCTCTGAACACCTCTCTGCAAAGCAGCTCCCTGGCGCATACTGGAGGTACCTGGTGGGCTAGTTTGCCCCCAGGGACCCTCAGGATTGAAGGGGACTTAATCCCCCAATTTACAATGTGTCAGGGGGGGCGTTTGCACACTTGCTATGTCTGGCCCCAGCCCCTCCCTGCACCACTGTGCAAACAAGCCCCTTGGCGCGTTGTAAATTGGGAGATTAATTCCCCTTGAGTCCTGCGGGTCCCTGAGGGCCAACTAGCCCACCAGGTACCTCCAGTAAGAGCCACAGAGCTGCGTTGCAGAGAGGTGTAAAAAGAGGCGTAGCCTCTGAAGACCTCTCTGCAACGTAGCTCCCTGGCACATACTGGAGGTTACTGGTAGGCTAGTTGGCCCCCAAAGACCCTCAGTATTCAAGGGGAATTAATTCTCCAATTTACAATGCGCCAGGGGGTGCGTTTGCTGAGTGCTGCAGGGAGGGGGCGGGGCATAGCCGCGATGCTGGCTTCAGAAAAAAGAAAATTAAGAAGTGGGGCTGTGTGGCCACCCTTCTCTTTTTTGGACCCTGGGGACCCCATCCCCCAGGGCCTGGCCACCTTTTCTTTTTAAATGTAAATGGGAGGGGGCGTGTGAGCCCCTTAGAAAACAACGAAAGAGTACCTTAATACAACTCAAATAGGCAAAAGGAGAGATCCAAGATATTATTAGACCACCACCACCACCCATGAGTATTGATTACAAAAGAACGGGGAGGTGTGTATAAACTGCAGTGCACATACGGTGAGGAAAAAAGAACCCTCAGGCACCCGCACTAGGCAGGTAGCCGGTCATCTTCATCGGGTTCCTATTTGTTAGTACGTTGCTAGTACTGAGAAAATAGTGCTAATTAAAATGAGTCGTGACTACTCCCCCAACAACAGACTTTTTAATAAAGGGGTAGTACTGACCCAATTAAAAACCAAGTGAACAGTCGGACATGCAAAAGGTTGTCTAAATTTGAACCTAATGTCCTAAAAGCGTGTGAGCCCCCTCTCATGGCCAATTCTGGCCCTGGGGACCCCATCCCCCGGGGCATGGCCACATATATTTTTTTTATAGGAAGGGGGGCTGCGTGGCCCCCCTCCTGAGGCCTCTATAGGCCCCGGGGACCCCGTACCCCGGGGCCGGCCCTTATTTATTAATTTGGAGGGGGGCCGCGTTGCCCCCCTCCCGGGCCACTTCTGGCCCCGGGGACCCCATCCCCCGGGGCCTGGCCATACTTTTTAACATTTTTTGGGGGAGGGGGACCGCGTGGCCCCCCTCCTCAGGCCAAATATAGTCCCGGGGACTCCATCGCTCGGGGCCTGGTCTCTCAGTTTTTAAAAAATTATAATTCACAGGGGAGGGGGGGGGGGACGTGTGGTGCCCCTCCCGGGCCACGTCTGGCTCCGGGGACCCCATTCCCCGGAGTCTGGTCTCTTCGTTGGGGACCATGGGGGAAGCCCCAATACCCCACGGTCTCACCGGCTCCCCGCCTCCTGCGGGAGCCGGCATTGCTTTTCCACAAGGGGAGCTGCTGACATGCAGGTTTATTATTTATTTAAGAGTCCCGGGGGTGGCAGTCCCCGGGGCAGCAGGGGGCCTTGGAGGCCCCCCACACATTTAAAAATTAGCCCCGGGGGGTGGCGGACCCCGGAGCAGCCGGATTCGCGCACCCAGCACGAATTTGGCCGATTTAATAAAGACAAAAATGCTTTTTTAGGCCCTGGGGGTCCATGTGGGACCCCCAGAGCAGGCCTAGGGGGTCAGGGTGTTTTTACCCTGCCCCCTTTTCTTGTTTTTCACGTTTGTTTTTTTCTTTTCTTGTGACTCAGATGGCTGCCAACACTTCCTGGTTTGGAGTGTTGACAGCCAATTAGAGTAAAGCTTGTGGCGGGAAGGTGCACGGATCCACCGCGCCTCTAGATATCGATATTTTTACTTTTTGAATATCTGGGTGATTCGGCAAGCGGGGGCCGAGAAAAAAGGGGGGTCCCAAAACGTGTTTTCTCCATGTAAATTCCCATAGGAAACCCTTGGTTCAGAAAGAACTCTTTTTGTTAAATGGTGTAAATCCGTTCAGTAGTTCCTGAGAAATTAAAAACAAAGAGGTCAAAAAATGCATTTCCCACAGCAAACTTTAGACACGGCTACAGCTCGAACTGCTGAACGGAATTACACCAAATTTGGCATAAAGGTAGTCCTTGCCTTAGAAAAAATTCTTTTTCTTAAATGATGTAAATCCGTTCAGGAGTTGCAGAAAAGAAAAAAAATATATCGATATATAGAGGCGCGCTGGATCCGGGCACCCTCCTGACCACGAGCTTTATTCTAATTGGCTGTCAACACTCCAAGCCAGGAAGTGTTGGCAGCCATCTTGTGCCTCGGTAACCGAGGCACAAGAAAACAGAAAAACAAAGGTGTGAAACAAGAAAAGGGGACAGGGTTGAAACACCCTGACCCCTAGGCCTACTTAGGGTGTCCTAAAAAGACCACAAGGGTCAAAAAAAGCATTTGAAAAAAAAAGAATCGCGAGATGCGCGGAGGATCTGCGGATCCGGTCGCTTCGTTATTAATTAGCCCCTGGGTGGGCCAAGTCCCGGGGGCATGTCACAAATATATTTGCGGGGGCCGAGAGGGAACCCCACAGCCCCGGGGACCGCCACTCCCGGGGCTTTCTATAAATATTTGCGGGGGCACACAGCACCCCCTGCAGCCCCGGGGACTGCCACCCCCACGCAGCTCTGTGGCGCTTACAGGAGGTACCTGGTGGGCTAGTTGGACCAAAGGGACCCTCAGGATTCAAGGGGACTTTATTCCCCAACTTAAAATGGCCACAGGGCGTGTTTGCACACATGTCACCTCAGGCCCCCCCCACCCTCCCTGGACCAGTGTGAAAACGCGCCTGTGGCGCATTTTAAGAGGTAGTTTTAATCCCCCTGCCCTATTATGTACTAGGGTCTTACAGAGGAGGTCATGCTAATCACAGGGGCACCCCAACGTATAGTGTTCCCTGGTGTATGTAAGTGTTTTCACTGTATTCGAAGTGTCTTTTAGCATAGCACTGGCTCTAGGCCTGATTAGTCAGAGTCAGTTACCACCAGTACCCGTCTGAAAATGTTGTGGGCACAGGAGGACTTTCTGCTACTCTGTTGGTTCTTTCTGCACATCTCTTCTTCTTCCTGCACTTTGCTTCGTCTTTGTGGACCTCTATTGCTTCTTTCTACACTTCTTTTTTTTTCTTTCTGTGTGTTGTTTCTTCTTTCATCACATGTCCTACCTCTGTAGGCATAGTTAGAAACTAGCATTTAAAAAACCTTTGAAATTCACTGAAAAAACCATAGGTTTCAGGTACGTTATAGTTAGAAATTAACATTTAAAAAACCTTAGAAATTCACTGAACAAACCATAGGTTTCAGACACGTTATAGTTAGTTGGACATTTGACTCGTACAAAACCATATAAATTCCCCTGTTATAGTTAGTTCAGCTAACTATAACTTGCGCGCCCGCAATGCACTGCTGATGATGATGATATTACATCACTCATGACATGGTCAGTGACATCACTCATGACATCACTGATGACATCTCAAATGACATCACTGATGACATCATCCTTGTGATAGAGTAGCAGACCTCCTTTCACCCTAATATAACCTTTGATACACATACTCAAAAATACAAACTAACATTTTCAAAACAATGCACATACCAATACCAGTTACAACACACCTATTCAGTAATTCCAAGATCTACACACACATCCACTCATTCACCAACAGTCTTATACAGTCACTCATACATGTACTCACTCATCATATGTACTCATGTTACACACCACCACTCACCCATAGAGTTACTCACACACATAGTCACACATGCAAACAAAGTATCAAACATCCATTTACTTGCATATATAGTCATACACACACTACCACACTTACTTCTCCAGAAACTTACACTGAACTGAACTGAACTTTAGCTTTATTCGATTTTTAGGTATAAAATCATAAAAGCACATTACAAAATATATACACAATTACATTTCAAATCGTATCACAGTAAATAACATTACAACTAAAAAATCTTTAAGAAAAATCAGATACCAAATGCACAGTATATGAAGTAAGAGTCTGGGTATTAAAAACCCCTCAACCCGGAGCAGTTTTGGTCCTGCCAAAAATTTGCCTCTTCGATGATCTTGTGTGGGGATAAAGTGAATCTCTGGGATAAAAGTCAGATAATCCCCAGGTATGTATAGGACCATCTCCTATCTGTGGTTTCCAAGACTGGAGGTAAGACACAACATTACTGTTTATAAACTTTATCAGAACCAGGTCACCAGATCTCTCTTTCCGGAGCGGACCCAACCATCCCACCCTTCTAACACATTGTATACTACCATCAATGTCAGGGGGTAGGGGTCTATTTTTTGTTAACCAAAATAGGGCCTTATTTCTCAGCTCCTGTTCACTTTCGGTTTTTCCTTTTGTGAGTTCAGGGACCCCAGAAAGGACACCCACGAACGGGGCAGCTTCTGGTGGTAGGTGGATATGATTTGTTCCTCTTTGTATGTTCCTTATCTTGGAAGGTGACCCTTTAGGAGGCGTGGTTACTTTGTTCTGACCCGACTTATAGGAACAGCTGTTTGCTGTTTTTATCTTGGTGGAGACTTTCTCGGTAGCTTGAGTTAGTGTGCCTGGTGAAGCCCGATGGAGTTGAAGAACACTACTTTGTGGAGTTGTCAGCGGCTTTACAACATCGCGTAAAGGCTGTGGTTGTTTGGGGTCGGCCTTGTTTTTTGGGAGTATCGAGTTTGTCCTAGTCATTTCCTCTATTGCCGCAATCCTGTCCCCAAGATCGTTCATTTTTTCTATTAAAGGGTGTATTGCGGCATTAAACATAGTCTGTATCTGGGCCAAGAGGGTTAATGAAGTTGGGGGTGCAGATAATGTATTTTCCTTGGCTTGGGAGTCTGTTTGATTTTCGGCTGATCGTTTTCTTTCCCCTGAAGAGTCCTGGGGGGACATTATAGGGTTCGTACTGCCTATTTCAGGTGGGCAGGGGGAAGTAGCCAGGAGATTTTCATAGGGTGGGAATGATGTACTGGGGTGGGGGCTTGTGATGGCTGAGGGGCAAAAGGAGGCATTAATATGCTCCGATGTCGACTTAACGGCCGCATACTTAGTTTTGCATAAACTGTTTAGTTCCTCCAAAAATGATAAGTTTGGTGATGTGTCAACAGGCGGTGTTGATTTGATTAAATAATGAACCATCGACCCCTTTGCCAAGACCCTAGTCACAGTGGGAATCTTCGGGGCCCCCGTATGAGACATGTTGTAAATAGCAGTAGGTACCTATGAGGAGTGAGAGTGATTTGGCACAAGAGGTCTTACCTATTATAGGTGCACGGCCAGGGGGAGAGGCCCGACCCGGCCTCTTCTGTCCGATGAGGGCCGTAGAGGGCCCGCCCTTTGCCCGGGCTTAGCCCGGCGCTCCCGCGCGCGACTCGCGATGCGAGAGGTTCTCCTCCCTTTTGGCGGCGCCTCCGGGCGCTCCGCTGACGTCACCTGACCGCCGGGGCACCTGGGGGATGTAGTCCCTTGCCCTCGCGGCGGTCAGGGTGCTGGCGCTATTGTGGCGCAAGATTCTCGTCGGCCGTTCCCCTCACGGCACTTGGTGAGTGTTGGAGGACCTCCCTGGGCGCTCTCCTCCCGCTTGTCTGCTCCCCTGCAGCGCTCGCACATACTTACTCTCTTAAACAATCACTTATAGAAACACATACTTATTTATACAGGAACTCTTCCAATCTCTCACTCTCAAATATACTCACGTATATACACCAATACTCACATATACTAGTTTAAAACATATGTAATTACTCATAATGACACTATTGAGACAGTCATTCACTCACTAACACACCCATACAGACACTCATCCATCCAGACAGTCCTGCACACATGCTCACATACAAACAGTGAGTCACTCATTCATGCATTTATGCACTAAGTAATACCCACCACCGAACCATACAGACACTCAGACACTCATTCTGATACTCAAAAAACCAACTAATAACCCATATAGACACTCATGTAGCTACTCGCCAATCCATGCAACCACTTATACACAAAGTGAGAAACTGATACATATATTTACATATTTAAACATTACTCACTAACCCATGTATTCACTAAGATACAATTAATCAGTCAGTTATACAATCAATTTTACAAAACAAAATCATCCATTTAGTCACTTATATACCCATTTATTCTTCCATCGACCTTGGGATATACATATATAAAACATATTTAATTTTCAGAAAAACACACATTCACTGGATGATGTCATCAGTGATGTCATTTGAGATGAACCATCTTTTCTTTATAAAAAAAAGCCATATAAGAAACTAAATATAATATATGTTTTTAACAAATATATAACAGCTTTTTTGATGTGTTTAATTTTGCCCTTGAGATTCTATTTTTATTCTTCATGTTTATAAACAAGCTATCTCTTAAATATGAAGAGCTATGCACCAAGGATTTAAGTTAATTGTGGGAAAGGTGATTGTGTGACCATGTATTATAAGGAATAAAGTACTACCAGATGTACATGATAAGGATATTACAGTTCCATAATTTAATAAAGGAAATTGGACTTCGGCCTCATTCCTCTATGGTTATGGAACTTCTGTATGACTTCTGTGTGAATATCCTTACAATGTACGGCAGGCAGAACTTTTTCCCATATAGATTATTTGGATCCGATTTATGGGCATAGCTGTCAATAGGCTAACAGGATAAGGGGCACCGTGGCTCAGTGTCCCGATGCGTCCGCTGAAGCCTGGTTATTATTGAAGTACGGTGCTATCCAGCCTGCAGTTTGCGGGTTCATTTAATCTTCCTGCACTCAGACTCTTTGCAATCTTGCTTCGACATTGCATGGCAGATAGCATGGCAGCCTGGCTATTTGACTCTGACATCATAGGAAGATGGAAAGGCCTCTTTCAAGGATACATTCAGTTTGTTTCACCCTGGCACTCACCTGTGGGGCAGAGCATGGCTTAGACCTTGCCTCTTATTTATTGTGGTGGCTCTTCCTGGAGGTAGACGGGTTCAGGGGTTATACGCAGGACCCTGCAGCCCCTCAGGGGCAGAGGGGCCCCAACCTTTCAGGGGGCCCCCATTCAGCCCAAGGCCAATGGATATCAGTGAGATATGTGAGACTCAGGGAACCCTCATCGCATTGTGCTGGGGTCCCCATCACGTTGTGCTAGGCCACTGTGAGGGTTAACATACCCTGAACCTACTGCAGGCTCACCCAGGCATGGACTCGGCTGTGCACACTTGTGCTTAAGTGCAGCGCTCCTTACCGGAAATGTGTCTTGCCCTGAGAGGTGAGTGCGTCTGTAACTGGTGCCAAGCTCCCTTCCTGCACTTGGCTTCCCCTTGAGTGCCTTCGCCTCAGTCTGCCTGAATTATTTATTGTTTTTTAAATCTCCAGGTTTGTAATGTGTGTTTACGGCCTCTTGGGTATGCGTGGGTATAGAGCCACAAAGCCTCATGTTAGGGGCCTTCTCTGACACCTTGGCAACCAGAATCTGCCTGTGTGGCCATCCGAGGAGTGACCGAAAGGACAGGCACTAACTAGCAAAGGCCAGCCACGTTTGAAAAGAGCTAGTCACGTAGCAGAGAAGCCTAATATCTGCCTGACCCTCTCCAACCCTGCAGTACTTTCGAGGCATGATGGAAACGTGCCTTGACGCCTTTGGGAAATTGTTTGCGCTCTACAAATCTTTTTCATTCATTCATTCATTCAGGCATAAACCTGTTGAGGTTGCCCAAATGGGCTGGAAATCCTTATTTAATGTGTCAGCTTTTGATCAAATGCAAAAACAACAGTTGATGGACATAATGCAGAACAATGTCATACATTCACCCCAATACAGAGATCTGGGCCTAAATCCATCGTTTTTTTGCTCACCACGCCACCCCAGTTCAGACATGGCCATATGCAAATCAGCCTTGACCCTGTGCCTCATGAGAACAGTCCAGCCCGAACTGCCAAGCTATGTCTTCCCTGGACCGAAATCAAGCATCCTAGGACCGGTTTCTGGCTTTCAGCCGTCATCAGCCAGGAGAGCTTGACTCCAGTGGCATAGTGAGCACGGGACTCACGTCTGGGCATACCCTTCCTACATAGGGCGAACAGCAAAACACACAAGATGATGTATGGAATGTTGCACAGCAAAATGGCTGAAATAAACATTGAAGCCACAGATAATGCATTTGGCAAAATCAAATTTGAGTTTGTCACAGAATACATGCCCCTTTAAGCTTATTGAGGGGGTTGGGGAGAGATGGGTTAAAACATGGGCACTCACAAACAAATTTCAGGAGCCAGAACTTATTTTTGTGGTGTGACCCAGGGTAGTATCCATGCTAGAATGGTAGAGTGGATCAGGGGAGGGGAGGTGTAAGGTGTAAGGTAGGCATAGGGACTGCGAAACATATACATGGTTTGAACAAGGTGTCATGGAGTTGTTTTGAGAGTTTCATTCCATACTGCCCTCTAAAGGAAGCCCTTAGTCTCTGAAAGAATCATAGATTTGACAATATTGTGCTATATTGTATCTGAGTTCTCACTATCCCTCTACCACACCCTGGGGTAAGCCTTCCCTGCTTTCCAATGCTACCTTTTGCAAGTCAAGTGTGCAAAGGAAGTAACTTAATTACTGAATGGGAGGGAAATTGAATCTTAGGCCTCAATATCTCCTCATGACATTACTCTCTTAGAAGTAAACATTAGGAGTGCTTAGAAACAGTCTTAGTTAACTAAGCGAGAGCTGTACAAAATCTTTACCAAAGGCCCTCCCCCCTCAACAAGGTATACACTACACGGAGGTCGGCAGACCCAAACACCCAACTTCCACCGACAGATGTGGGACAGTGGGAAAGTTCTAGCCTTGGCACTAGTAGACTTGAAGTTCTATCCTGGATTTTTTTTTTGTAAATCTTTTTATTAAACTATGACATGTTAGTACATACAAAGAGTATACCAATAATCACTTCAATCGTTTGTACATTAAAATGTACTTTACTTGGCTTTTATCACTCTGCAAAAACATGATGATTGTGAACTCGATTAAGTCTGAGCAGGTTCCACCGTACACTGGCATTTCGTTGGTGAGAGAAGTCCCTGAGTGTCACCATTAGAAGAGCTCCCACATCAGCTATTTTGTAATGAGCAAGATGGAAAACTATGGCGACAGAAGGCATATTTCTTTTTTTTAATTAATCTCTGCCTACCATTGTGAAAAAGTGTGTGCTCTTAGGTAACCACTTGCTGACCGTATTTCTCTTTTGCTTTTTTTTAAATCACACTAAGCAGTGGTAGTAAGTATAAGATCAGAAAAGAGGACTGTAAATCCAACAATCATTTGATTTTACCCACAGGGGTAAGAACACTCAGGGGCACATTTACAAGGCAATGGCCGAGCTCTGAGCTGCTGAAAAATTTGCAGCGCCGCACTCCACCATTTCCAAAACGCAGGGATGCGCCGTATTTACAATTTGGCGCACCCCCGTTTTCCCTAGCGCTGGTGCGAAAAATAGCTGCCTAGCGCCAAAACAGACACCCTTGTGCCATAGTGCAAGGGTGCTTGTGTTGCAGGGAATGATTGTTTATGAGCAGGAAGGTGTCCCTTTCTGCACATAAACAATCAATAATTGCAGTTTGCTCTTTCTATGTGTGCTGCAGGATGCAGCACACATAGAAAAAGCATACACGAGGAGAAATAAAAGTAACTCTACCGGCCTTTCCAAAGCAGCAGCAGGTTAGCATTTCTGTTAGTTTTCCGACTAGACTATTTCGAGATTGACACAATGCTGGAAACACCCTTTTTAGGTCTCGTGGCGCGGTCTCGCCAGAGACCTATTGTCAGCGGCTCAGCTTCCCAGGAGACAAGAGCTAGCCACGCGCATGGGATTGGAGCGGGCCACTCGTGCGAGAACGCGCACGCTGTGGCCATCTCCTGTCTCCTGGGAAGCGCAAACATACACAGGCACACCTCCCCCGGCTTACGCATACGCACACACAGAGACACACACACACAAGAGCACATACACAGACTCCCTCCCCGCCGTCGCACACAGAGACACACATACGAGCGCACATGCACGCACGCACACATACAGAGACACCCCCGCCGTCGCACACATACACACACACATGCGCACACATACACACACGAGCGCACAGACACCCCCCTGCCACCCCCCCTACAACTAAGGCCCACTTACCGCCACTCCGGACATCTGCGGCCTCCGCAGGGCTCTCCCTCGGGCATGGGAGCCCCGGGTCACCACTGCTCCTCGGGCCAGGCACTCCGTGGGCACAGGCTTCGCGCACAAGACGGAAGTCCCGCCCCCACGATTGGTTTCGTTTTTATGAGTGCGCGCGCACGTCTTGTTGTTTTTAGTTTCAAAAAGGCTGAATTAGAGACAGAGTAGTATGACAAACATTTCATCGTAATAGAAAATATATGACAACAAAAATTAGAAAAATACAGCGAACAAGTTATACAATAATAAAGAGATACGGCTAACCATAAAGCCCATATTTTTAGACATTAACATTTTTAAGTACAGGAAAGGAAACCGGGAGGAGAGGAAGAGGAAAATGGGGGCTGGGATGGTGGAGGGGCCTTTCTACCCATGCAAGTTCCACGCCGCACCTTTCCATTAAGTTCAATCGGTTCCTACCGGCACCAGGACACCCAATGCATCACGGTACATAAGGGGGTGGTTATGGACGGAGCATCTGTATCAATCAAACACTCACACCCAGTCAAAAGATCTGGGTTTAATCCATCACCATTCTTTAGCCCACTCTGCCACCCCAGTTCAGACATGGCTATATGCAAATCAGTCTGACCCTGTGCCTCAAGGGAACAGTCCAGCCCGAACTGTCAAGCCATGTCTTCCCTGGACCGGAAACAAGCTTCCGAGGACCGGTTTCTGGCATTCCAGCCGTCTTTAGCCCGGCTTGCTTGAATCCAGTGGCAAGGTACTCACGTCTGAGCATACCCAGCCACACTTATGGCGGCCAAAAGCGGTACAAAAGGGGGTGGTTATCGACGGAGCATCTGAATCAATCAAACACTCACACCCAGTCAAAAGATCTGGGTTTAATCCATCACCGTTCTTTAGCCCACTCTACCTACCCAGTTCAGACATGGCTATATGCAAATCAGTCTGACCCTGTGCCTCATGGGAACAGTCCAGCCCGAACTGCCAAGCCATGTCTTCCCTGGACCGGAAACAAGCTTCCGAGGACCGGTTTCTGGCATTCCAGCCGTCTTCAGCCCGGCTTGCTTGAATCCAGTGGTAAAGTGAGCAAGGGACTCACGTCTGAGCATACCCTGTCACACTTATGGCGGCCAAAAGCGGTACATAAGGGGGTGGTTATGGACGGAGCATCTGAATCAATCAAACACTCACACCCAGTCAAAAGATCTGGGTATAATCCATCACCATTCTTTAGCCCACTCTGCCACCCCAGTTCAGACATGGCTATATGCAAATCAGTCTGACCCTGTGCCTCATGGGAACAGTCCAGCCCGAACTGCCAAGACATGTCTTCCCTGGACCGGAAACAAGCTTCCGAGGACCGGTTTCTGGCATTCCAGCCGTCTTCAGCCCGGCTTGCTTGAATCCAGTGGCAAAGTGAGCAGGGGACTCACGTCTGAGCATACCCTGCCATACTTATGGCGGCCAAGAGCGGTACAAAAGGGGGTGGTTATGGACGGAGCACCTGAATCAATGAAACACTCACACCCAGTCAAAAGATATGGGTTTAATTCATCACCGTTCTTTAGCCCACTCTGCCACCCCAGTTCAGACATGGCTATATGCAAATCAGTCTGACCCTGTGCCTCATGGGAACAGTCCAGCCCGAACTGCCAAGCCATGTCTTCCCTGGACCGGAAACAAGCTTCCGAGGACCGGTTTCTGGCATTCCAGCCGTCTTCAGCCCGGCTTGCTTGAATCCAGTGGCAAAGTGAGCAAGGGACTCACGTCTGAGCATACCCCGCAACACTTATGGTGGCCAAAAGCGGTACAAAAGAGGTTGGTTATGGACGGAGCATCTGAATCAATCAAACACTCACACCCAGTCAAAATGTCTGGGTTTAATCCATCAACTTTCTTTAGCCCACTCTGCCACCCCAGTTCAGACATGGCTATATGCAAATCAGTCTGACCATGTGCCTCATGGGAACGGTCCAGCCCGAACTGCCAAGCCATGTCTTCCCTGGACCGGAAACAAGCTTCCGAGGACCGGTTTCTGGCATTCCAGCCATCTTCAGCCCGGCTTGCTTGAATCCAGTGGCAAAGTGAGCAAGGGACTCACGTCTGAGCAAACCCTGCCACACTTATGGCGGCCAAAAGCGGTACATAAGGGGGTGGTTATGGACGCAGCATCTGAATCAATCAAACACTCACACCCAGTCAAAAGATCTGGGTATAATCCATCACCGTTCTTTAGCCCACTCTGCCACCCCAGTTCAGACATGGCTATATGCAAATCAGTCTGACCCTGTACCTCATGGGAACAGTCCAGCCCGAACTGCCAAGACATGTCTTCCCTGGACCGGAAACAAGCTTCCGAGGACCGGTTTCTGGCATTCCAGCCGTCTTTAGCCCGGCTTGCTTGAATCCAGTGGCAAAGTGAGCAAGGGACTCACGTCTGAGCATACCCTGCCACACTTATGGCGGCCAAAAGCGGTACAAAAGGGGGTGGTTAAGGACAGAGCATCTGAATCAATCAAACACTCACACCCAGTCAAAAGATCTGGGTTTAATCCATCACCGTTCTTTAGCCCACTCTGCCACCCCAGTTCAGACATGGCTATATGCAAATCAGTCTGACCCTGTGCCTCATGGGAACAGTCCAGCCCGAACTGCCAAGCCATGTCTTCCCTGACCGGAAACAAGCTTCTGAGGACTGGTTTCTAGCATTCCAGCCGTCTTCAGCCCGGCTTGCTTGAATCCAGTGGCAAAGTGAGCAAGGGACTCACGTCTGAGCATACCCCGCCGCACTTATGGTGGCCAAAAGCGGTACAAAAGGGGGTGGTTTTGGACGGAGCATCTGAATAAATCAAACACTCACACCCAGTCAAAAGATCTGGGTTTAATCCATCAACTTTCTTTAGCCCACTCTGCCACCCCAGTTCAGACATGGCTAAATGTAAATCAGTCTGACCATGTGCCTCATGGGAACGGTCCAGCCCGAACTGCCAAGCCATGTCTTCCCTGGACCGGAAACAAGCTTCCGAGGACCGGTTTCTGGCATTCCAGCCGTCTTCAGCCCGGCTTGCTTGAATCCAGTGGCAAAGTGAGCAAGGGACTCACGTCTGAGCACACCCTGCCACACTTATGGCGGCCAAAAGCGGTACATAAGGGGGTGGTTATGGACGGAGCATCTGAATCAATCAAACACTCACACCCAGTCAAAAGATCTGGGTATAATCCATCACTGTTCTTTAGCCCACTCTGCCACCCCAGTTCAGACATGGCTATATGCAAATCAGTCTGACCCTGTGCCTCATGGGAACAGTCCAGCCCGAACTGCCAAGACATGTCTTCCCTGGACCGGAAACAAGCTTCCGAGGACCGGTTTCTGGCATTCCAGCCGTCTTCAGCCCGGCTTGCTTGAATCCAGTGGCAAAGTGAGCAAGGGACTCACGTCTGAGCATACCCTGCCACACTTATGGTGGCCAAAAGCGGTACAAAAGGGGGTGGTTAAGGACAGAGCATCTGAATCAATCAAACACTCACACCCAGTCAAAAGATCTGGGTTTAATCCATCACCGTTCTTTAGCCCACTCTGCCACCCCAGTTCAGACATGGCTATATGCAAATCAGTCTGACCCTGTGCCTCATGGGAACAGTCCAGCCCGAACTGCCAAGCCATGTCTTCCCTGGACCGGAAACAAGCTTCTGAGGACCGGTTTCTAGCATTCCAGCCGTCTTCAGCCCGGCTTGCTTGAATCCAGTGGCAAAGTGAGCAAGGGACTCACGTCTGAGCATACCCTGCCACACTTATGGCGGCCAAAAGCGGTACAAAAGGGGGTGGTTATGGACGGAGCATCTGAATCAATCAAACACTCACACCCAGTCAAAAAATCTGGGTTCAATCCATCACTGTTCTTTAGCCCACTCTGCCACCCCAGTTCAGACATGGATATAGGCAAATCAGGCTTGCTTGAATCCAGTGGCAAAGTGAGCAAGGGACTCACGTCTGAGCATACCCTGCCAGAAGGCTGGAATGCCAGAAACCGGTCCTCGGAAGCTTGTTTCCGGTCCAGGGAAGACATGGCTTGGCAGTTCGGGCTGGACTGTTCCCATGAGGCACAGGGTCAGACTGATTTGCATATAGCCATGTCTGAACTGGGGTGGCAGAGTGGGCTAAAGAACGTGATGGATTAAACCCAGATCTTTTGACTGGGTGTGGGTGTTTGATTGATACAGATGCTCCATCCATCACCACCCCCTTTTGTACCACCCAATGCATCACAGCAGCCAGGGAGTACCATTTCACCTAAAGGACTTTGTGGAGACTAGCGGGTGAGAGAAGGATAGGGAAGGAGGCAGGGAACAACACCCGTGTCCTCAGTCTCCCCAAACACAGGACTTATATGAAGGCCCAATGTCCACCACTTCTCACCAAATATAATACCAAACAGATGCCAAAGGTCATCCACATGCCATAGAAGGTCAGCTTCCAGGAAAATAGAACTCAGGCGCTGGGAGAGTCTCTTTCTCCGTGGGCAGGATTTCTAAGTGAGGTCTTGGTCTCAGAAATATCCATTGTCCTGTCTGGGGACAGAGGGCAAATAGAGCCCTCCAGGAAAAATGTTTGGCGTTTAGAAGGATTTGTCCCCAGAAGCAGCATCATTTTATCTGTGCCCAGGGACTGCCACCTTCGCATTTGCCACATGGGCTCCAGGTGAGGTGGCTGCTTTGAGAGGAGGATGGACTACCATGACCTAGTCTGGTCTCATAACTCCATTCTACCTGCTAATTTCAACACTGTGAGGCTAGTTTGAACATTTCTACCTGGGCTGATTGTGGTTATCTAGCTCAGTCCAGTCTCTTCTACTCTGTAGGCCAGGATGCCCACCTTGTGTTTCCCGCCAAAAGCGTGAAGGGTGCCTGAGAGGACAGAGATTATCAGTGCAACCAGTCAGGATTCCCACTCCGCACGTCTAGCCGTACCTGCTGTTATGCTATTACTTCCTGTATCTTACAGCAGATCATCTAAAAAATTGTAATAACTTCCTAATATTCTACTTCTGAACCTGGGAGAGTCCAGAGAGGAATCTCCTTTCATCAAGGCAAAAAGATGGACGGACCATCCACCCTGGAACCGGTCGCTAGACAGAGATCAAACACTGCATCTATGCATAGCATCTCCGACCGGTTTGCTACATTCTTCCCTTCTCAAGGGGTCCTTGCACACTGCAGAGACCGATCCTTCTACCTCTGAGTCCCGACCCTAAAGAGCAGGGTCCAGGCTGCTGCATCTTCAGCAAATACTTGGAAGCCCTACATGTTATATATTTCTGCAGATGCATTGAGGCTTGTTATGAGCCTCAAGTTTTCCAGGACACCATTACCTTCGCCAAAGGCCCTTCGGTGTGCGAATAGGCATGGATATTTGGGTAGACGTGGCCTTCTCTGTAGGACTACATTTAATGGGCATTTCTCTGGCACCGTACAAAGGAGTTGCTTGTTTTCTTCGTACTTCCCGTTTCCTCCTATGGCTTGTGAATGAATAATAATATGCTTATATAGCATTGTTCTAAAGTTACTTATATGACTAGCACCACCTCGGCTTCACCTTTTGCAGGTTCCATGCCAGGCCCTTGTACTATCTAAATGCACAGAGAGGTTCAGGTTCCCAAGGGGATGCATGGTGAGCACACATTCAACATCAGGATGTTTCTGTACAACCTCCCCGGAGGCAATTCCAGTTACCCTGCTCTTTCCTGCCCCCTCCCCAATCGCGCAAAAGCAAGGATAGCGAATTAGAAACTCTTATTCACCATTACACTTTCATGCCAAGCACCAACCTCGTGCTACATCAATATAAAGCAACCTGCCACCACAGAGGTACTTTAAAAGTAACGTCCAGTACTTAAGTATCAGCAGTTTAAGATGTTTGCATTTCAAAAATGGCCGAGCTAAAAAAAAACAAGCATTTGCAATGCAATAGGTCTCGCAGTTGTGAGAGTTTGAGCTATTGGCGTTGTAAATGGCAATGCCTTTTATTTACGTGTTGGTTTTTAAAACATAAATAAAAGGCATTGTCAAATACAATATCAATAGCTTAAACTCTCGCAAATGCGAGACTTATTGCATTGCAAATGCTTGTTGGTCCTCTGATCACAAGACGTGGGTGAGATAGCCTGCTGCTTTTTAGTAGCCAAAGGGCGTGGGCTGCATCCACAGCTAGGGGAGCTGTTTTCATGTAGGTAGGTCCTTTGCTGTGTAGCCTCAAGATCATTTCAGTGAGCCACAGAGTTACCTGTGAACGATATCCACTTGTTCTGATAGGACAGCCCTTTCATTGTGTACAGTAATGTTCCCCTGCCCTCAGTCTCCTACTGCATGTATCTGGTATTCAGATTTTTTTATGTCTAATTTTCTAAAATTACATGAATATTATGCTTACAGTGGCCTTTAGCTAGTGCTCTTCATCTATTGGCCTGTTGTTGAGTCATTCATATTTTTCCTCCACCCACTACAGCACAAATCATGAGGTAATTTGTCAGCTCACTTTAGCCACTGGCTGACTTCATTTGAATATTGGCAATCTGTCCTTTCACAATGAACACATCCACACAAAGTAGTTCTCTTAATGCCAGAGGTTGGAATGTGTACTTTTTAAGACCCAAAAATATTTTAGCTTTCAGATTATTTTTTTATGTTTGAAATGGTCCCAGTAGCTCCCCCAACAATTACATTTTACATAATCAATTATGGAAAAAACAAGCAATGGCAGGGCCATGAGGATGACCGCCAAAGCATGTCCAATTGGCTTTACCAGTGCTTGTTGATTTTGGCCCTAACATCCCACTAATCTAGAGTGTACACAATGGCCTGACCCTTGACATGAGTAAGGTTGTGGATCTGTAATGTGACCTGGATTCACAGACCAAATTTTCCATCATTATATAAAATAAGCCCACACTTTCCCTGTATTCCATCGACCCTTCATCTGGGGAGGACTTGGTGCGTACGCTCAAGCTTAACGATTCATCCCCCTTTTCAGGAATTCTATTTACCCATCGCCTGGGGAACTAGAAGATTTTATCAATGTCCTCTCAGTGACTATAACACCCTTTGTCATCAAATTCACTAATGTTACTCTTATTGGATATCCAAACATTTACATGAACAATTTATGGCTTACTAGTTATGAAGCCCTCAATCAGGCCTTAAATGTGATTGGCTTAGAGCAAAGGGTACGCTCCCCCACTTGAACTGGGGCTAAATATTATTTCCAATTTTTTTCATCAATTTTAGCTTCCTTCTTGCCGTACTCCCATTCCAGTCTCTTGGACAGGCCATTTAATTACACCTTTTACTACTGGTGTTAATCATCCATTAATAGATTGTGCCCTCACTCAAACACTATGGGACAAAGTTAATTCTAACAACTATTCTAAAGCTCTCTCTCACTCAAGAGAAGTTACAGCATTCAGCATATATCAATAACTTAATTAACCTCTAGAACCGGATCACTTCAGCTCTAGGCACTCTTGCCCGCTCTGTAGGCGCTCTCGTTCACGGAGTCCCTGAGATCAGCTTAGACAAACTTTAAATGGCCGAAATGAAAATGTTGGAATAATGATTACAATCATACTAAATTTGATTTCAAAACCGCCTCAACCAATTACCATAAACGTAAGTACACACTCCGAAGATTTCACTGAATAAAAATGAAATTTCTAACATTTCAATGTGCAAAGTATTCAACATTGTCAACAAACTGCTTAGTCCCTCTTCATCCAGTCAAAGAATCCTTCCCTCTCTTAAATTATGTGAAGACATTGTCTCTTTTTTCCAAGCCACAATTGCCAAAACGTAGGCACTGTTCCAGGAGCAGTTGTTGCCCGGAGATCCTACCCTACCTAACAACAAAAGAACCGGGGGTCTATAACGAGCTTCAAGTACTCCGAGCTGCTGCAAAACTCCTACATAAGTGAGTTAGGCGCTAATAAAGCTACAAAAGTCTCTAGATCAAAATGTGTGCCAGGACAAACCTGTCGAAGGACCTACTGAGATTGTTGGTAAGACCCGTACAGAGATGTGTTGGATTCTCATCAAATAGGTATGTAGATCAAGTGTTCTCATTTGGTCATCCAAAAATGGGTTGGTATGTCTCTTGATCAATGAGACCCATCCATCGCCCTTACTCAATTGGGTCGCACCATCAATCGCTAAGGTACCCATGAACAAATGATAAAGATGGGATCGAGTGCAGTGCAAAAATCAAAAGATGTGTGAGTTAAAAACAAGGGGTAAAAGGATCAGTAGGCGAAAAACTCTAATGTAATTTGTCCTTTCCCTCAAACAAACAAGAACAATGCAGAGGAAGCAGTCTAAACATATAACTGCATTTACAAGGCCAACATGTTTCAGCCGGTAGGGACAAGATCCCATGGCTTTCTTCAGGGCCAGAGTTCTAAGCATTAGCTACTGCATACATAAAGTGAACGTAACGACAATCTGTAAAAGATATACATAAATAGTCCAAAATCGTGTTCCTCTGTACCAAACGGTGTCTCTTACATCTGTTAACAAGATACAAGAAATAAATTGTAGTAAGTCCTATCAAAACAGGAAAGACCTGGCACTGGCTTGTACTAATTAAGCCAATTTATTTTACTAATGTTACTCACCTGAATAGTACAGGGAGTGTACCTCACCTTTCCTGGGACCCAGCTCAGGAAAAAGGAGGCCCGCTCTGTGAAGGCAAGGAAGGGGTAATGAACGGAAGGGTGGACAGTACTACTCTATCTCTCCCTCCAATACATAATATAGCCCCTATAACAGTCAAGCTTCACAGAGCCACAAAAAATCCTAAGGGTGGAATAAGTCACAGAGCCCATAAAAGTCCCAGGTTCCCAAGATCCATCACTTAATGTAAAAAGCTTTCCTCTAAATATGAGTGTCCTAAATAGGATGGAGCTAAACTGTAGCAGGTTTAGATCTGGGCTAGCAAAAGTTTGACAGACCAAGCCTGGTCTCATATCCCAGAAACATAGGTGAACCAGTCTATGCCACCCCAAAAGAAAAAAAGGGCCAAACATAAATCCTAATGAGCCACTAACCTGTCCGGCGTTGTCTCATCGCAGGACCCGAGCTTTGTGGAAGGCAAAAATGGCTGCCCACAGGAAGCTTATAAAGGAGATAGGGGCGGAGTATCACGTACTCTTGCGGGATTCGATTGAACTACAGAGTGATGTCACAATCCACTGTGTTGTAGTTCACCCAAGAACTACAAGATGACATCATTACGGCCATCTTTGTAGTTTGAAATTTGAACTAGTTCAAAAATAAAGGTGCTTTATTTAACCATAGCGCAAGTGTTTGCAAGCGCGAAATAGTCGACCGGGCTGATGTCTATTTATAAAGATCCATCAAAGTGGTCTCTAATGATGTTGCTTGTTAGTTCAAACTCACATATAGGCAAACAGTGTGCCAAGGGTACATCTGTAGAGAGCCCTAAAGGACCAAAGTGAAGGTGGGTGACCCTAGACTCAAAGGAAACTGAACCTAATACCTCCCCAGAAGATTCAGTGGTGCAGACTAGAGCACACAGTGTCCCTAGCGAAAGAACTACCTCCATAGAGTGTAGTCTAAGAGAAAGACCCGCAGCTGGCAGCTGCTCTAAACAGTAAAACACAAACAATTGAAGGAGGGTCTGAGGGAAATTTAAAGACCTGCCCAGTTCGTATCCCCCTAACTGTAATCCTAACAACAAAAGAGCCGGGGGTCTATAACGGAGCTTCAAGTACTCCGAGCTGCTGCAAAACTCCTACATAGTGAGTTAGGCGCTAATAGAGCTACAAAAGTCTCTATATCAAAATGTGTGCCAGGACAAACCTGTCGAAGGACCTATTGAGATTGTTGGTAAGACCCGTACAGAGATGTGTTGGATTCCCATCAAATAGGTATGTAGATCAAGTGTTCTCATTTGGTCATCCAAAAATGGGGTGGTATGTCTCTTGATCAATGAGAACCATCCATCGCCCTTACTCAATTGGGTCGCACCATCAATCGCTAAGGTACCCATGAACAAATGATAAAGATGGGATCGAGTGCAGTGCAAAAATCAAAAGATGCGTGAGTTAAAAACAAGGGGTAAAAGGATCAGTAGGCGAAAAACTCTAATGTAATTTGTCCTTTCCCTCCAACAAACAAGAACAATGCAGAGGAAGCAGTCTAAACATATAACTGCATTTACAAGGCCAACATGTTTCAGCCGGTAGGGACAAGATCCCATGGCTTTCTTCAGGGCCAGAGTTCTAAGCATTAGCTACTGCATACATAAAGTGAACGTAACGACAATCTGTAAAGGATATACATAAATAGTCCAAAATCGTGTTCCTCTGTACCAAACGGTGTCTCTTACATCTGTTACCAAGAAACAAGAAATACATTGTAGTAAGTCCTATCAAAACAGGAAAGACCTGGCACTGGCTTGTACTAATTAAGCCAATTTATTTTACTAATGTTACTCACCTGAATAGTACAGGGAGTGTACCTCACCTTTCCTGGAACCCAGCTCAGGAAAAAGGAGGCCCCGCTCTGTGAAGGCAAGGAAGGGGTAATGAACGGAAGGGTGGACAGTACTACTCTATCTCTCCCTCCAATACATAATATAGCCCCTATAACAGTCAAGCTTCACAGAGCCACAAAAAATCCTAAGGGTGGAATAAGTCACAGAGCCCATAAAAGTCCCAGGTTCCCAAGATCCATCACTTAATGTAAAAAGCTTTCCTCTAAATATGAGTGTCCTAAATAGGATGGAGCTAAACTGTAGCAGGTTTAGATCTGGGCTAGCAAAAGTTTGACAGACCAAGCCTGGTCTCATATCCCAGAAACATAGGTGAACCAGTCTATGCCACCCCAAAAGAAAAAAAGGGCCAAACATAAATCCTAATGAGCCACTAACCTGTCCGGCGTTGTCTCATCGCAGGACCCGAGCAGGATCTTTCTCTTAGACTACACTCTATGGAGGTAGTTCTTTCGCTAGGGACACTGTGTGCTCTAGTCTGCACCACTGAATCTTCTGGGGAGGTATTAGGTTCAGTTTCCTTTGAGTCTAGGGTCACCCACCTTCACTTTGGTCCTTTAGGGCTCTCTACAGATGTACCCTTGGCACACTGTTTGCCTATATGTGAGTTTGAACTAACAAGCAACATCATTAGAGACCACTTTGATGGATCTTTATAAATAGACATCAGCCCGGTCGACTATTTCGCGCTTGCAAACACTTGCGCTATGGTTAAATAAAGCACCTTTATTTTTGAACTAGTTCAAATTTCAAACTACAAAGATGGCCGTAATGATGTCATCTTGTAGTTCTTGGGTGAACTACAACACAGTGGATTGTGACATCACTCTGTAGTTCAATCGAATCCCGCGAGAGTACGTGATACTCCGCCCCTATCTCCTTTATAAGCTTCCTGTGGGCAGCCATTTTTGCCTTCCACAAAGCTCGGGTCCTGCGATGAGACAACGCCGGACAGGTTAGTGGCTCATTAGGATTTATGTTTGGCCCTTTTTTTCTTTTGGGGTGGCATAGACTGGTTCACCTATGTTTCTGGGATATGAGACCAGGCTTGGTCTGTCAAACTTTTGCTAGCCCAGATCTAAACCTGCTACAGTTTAGCTCCATCCTATTTAGGACACTCATATTTAGAGGAAAGCTTTTTACATTAAGTGATGGATCTTGGGAACCTGGGACTTTTATGGGCTCTGTGACTTATTCCACCCTTAGGATTTTTTGTGGCTCTGTGAAGCTTGACTGTTATAGGGGCTATATTATGTATTGGAGGGAGAGATAGAGTAGTACTGTCCACCCTTCCGTTCATTACCCCTTCCTTGCCTTCACAGAGCGGGGCCTCCTTTTTCCTGAGCTGGGTTCCAGGAAAGGTGAGGTACACTCCCTGTACTATTCAGGTGAGTAACATTAGTAAAATAAATTGGCTTAATTAGTACAAGCCAGTGCCAGGTCTTTCCTGTTTTGATAGGACTTACTACAATTTATTTCTTGTTTCTTGTTAACAGATGTAAGAGACACCGTTTGGTACAGAGGAACACGATTTTGGACTATTTATGTATATCCTTTACAGATTGTCGTTACGTTCACTTTATGTATGCAGTAGCTAATGCTTAGAACTCTGGCCCTGAAGAAAGCCATGGGATCTTGTCCCTACCGGCTGAAACATGTTGGCCTTGTAAATGCAGTTATATGTTTAGACTGCTTCCTCTGCATTGTTCTTGTTTGTTTGAGGGAAAGGACAAATTACATTAGAGTTTTTCGCCTACTGATCCTTTTACCCCTTGTTTTTAACTCACACATCTTTTGATTTTTGCACTGCACTCGATCCCATCTTTATCATTTGTTCATGGGTACCTTAGCGAATAATGGTGCGACCCAATTGAGTAAGGGCGATGGATGGGTCTCATTGATCAAGAGACATACCACCCCATTTTTGGATGACCAAATGAGAACACTTGATCTACATACCTATTTGATGGGAATCCAGCACATCTCTGTACGGGTCTTACCAACAATCTCAGTAGGTCCTTCGACAGGTTTGTCCTGGCACACATTTTGATATAGAGACTTTTGTAGCTCTATTAGCGCCTAACTCACTTATGTAGGAGTTTTGCAGCAGCTCGGAGTACTTGAAGCTCCGTTATAGACCCCCGGTTCTTTTGTTGTTAGGATTACAGTTAGGGGGATACGAACTGGGCAGGTCTTTAAATTTCCCTCAGACCCTCCTTCAATTGTTTGTGTTTTACTGTTTAGAGCAGCTGCCAGCTGCGGGTCTTTCTCTTAGACTACACTCTATGGAGGTAGTTCTTTCGATAGGGACACTGTGTGCTCTAGTCTGCACCACTGAATCTTCTGGGGAGGTATTAGGTTCAGTTTCCTTTGAGTCTAGGGTCACCCACCTTCACTTTAGTCCTTTAGGGCTCTCTACAGATGTACCCTTGGCACACTGTTTGCCTATATGTGAGTTTGAACTAACAAGCAACATCATTAGAGACCACTTTGATGGATCTTTATAAATAGACATCAGCCCGGTCGACTATTTCGCGCTTGCAAACACTTGCGCTACGGTTAAATAAAGCACCTTTATTTTTGAACTAGTTCAAATTTCAAACTACAAAGATGGCCGTAATGATGTCATCTTGTAGTTCTTGGGTGAACTACAACACAGTGGTTTGTGACATCACTCTGTAGTTCAATCGAATCCCGCGAGAGTACGTGATACTCCGCCCCTATCTCCTTTATAAGCTTCCTGTGGGCAGCCATTTTTGCCTTCCACAAAGCTCGGGTCCTGCGATGAGACAACGCCGGACAGGTTAGTGGCTCATTAGGATTTATGTTTGGCCCTTTTTTTCTTTTGGGGTGGCATAGACTGGTTCACCTATGTTTCTGGGATAGGAGACCAGGCTTGGTCTGTCAAACTTTTGCTAGCCCAGATCTAAACCTGCTACAGTTTAGCTCCATCCTATTTAGGACACTCATATTTAGAGGAAAGCTTTTTACATTAAGTGATGGATCTTGGGAACCTGGGACTTTTATGGGCTCTGTGACTTATTCCACCCTTAGGATTTTTTGTGGCTCTGTGAAGCTTGACTGTTATAGGGGCTATATTATGTATTGGAGGGAGAGATAGAGTAGTACTGTCCACCCTTCCGTTCATTACCCCTTCCTTGCCTTCACAGAGCGGGGCCTCCTTTTTCCTGAGCTGGGTTCCAGGAAAGGTGAGGTACACTCCCTGTACTATTCAGGTGAGTAACATTAGTAAAATAAATTGGCTTAATTAGTACAAGCCAGTGCCAGGTCTTTCCTGTTTTGATAGGACTTACTACAATTTATTTCTTGTTTCTTGTTAACAGATGTAAGAGACACCGTTTGGTACAGAGGAACACGATTTTGGACTATTTATGTATATCCTTTACAGATTGTCGTTACGTTCACTTTATGTATGCAGTAGCTAATGCTTAGAACTCTGGCCCTGAAGAAAGCCATGGGATCTTGTCCCTACCGGCTGAAACATGTTGGCCTTGTAAATGCAGTTATATGTTTAGACTGCTTCCTCTGCATTGTTCTTGTTTGTTTGAGGGAAAGGACAAATTACATTAGAGTTTTTCGCCTACTGATCCTTTTACCCCTTGTTTTTAACTCACACATCTTTTGATTTTTGCACTGCACTCGATCCCATCTTTATCATTTGTTCATGGGTACCTTAGCGAATAATGGTGCGACCCAATTGAGTAAGGGCGATGGATGGGTCTCATTGATCAAGAGACATACCACCCCATTTTTGGATGACCAAATGAGAACACTTGATCTACATAACTATTTGATGGGAATCCAGCACATCTCTGTACGGGTCTTGCCAACAATCTCAGTAGGTCCTTCGACAGGTTTGTCCTGGCACACATTTTGATATAGAGACTTTTGTAGCTCTATTAGCGCCTAACTCACTTATGTAGGAGTTTTGCAGCAGCTCGGAGTACTTGAAGCTCCGTTATAGACCCCCGGTTCTTTTGTTGTTAGGATTACAGTTAGGGGGATACGAACTGGGCAGGTCTTTAAATTTCCCTCAGACCCTCCTTCAATTGTTTGTGTTTTACTGTTTAGAGCAGCTGCCAGCTGCGGGTCTTTCTCTTAGACTACACTCTATGGAGGTAGTTCTTTCGATAGGGACACTGTGTGCTCTAGTCTGCACCACTGAATCTTCTGGGGAGGTATTAGGTTCAGTTTCCTTTGAGTCTAGGGGCACCCACCTTCACTTTAGTCCTTTAGGGCTCTCTACAGATGTACCCTTGCCACACTGTTTGCCTATATGTGAGTTTGAACTAACAAGCAACATCATTAGAGACCACTTTGATGGATCTTTATAAATAGACATCAGCCCGGTCGACTATTTCGCGCTTGCAAACACTTGCGCTACGGTTAAATAAAGCACCTTTATTTTTGAACTAGTTCAAATTTCAAACTACAAAGATGGCCGTAATGATGTCATCTTGTAGTTCTTGGGTGAACTACAACACAGTGGTTTGTGACATCACTCTGTAGTTCAATCGAATCCCGCGAGAGTACGTGATACTCCGCCCCTATCTCCTTTATAAGCTTCCTGTGGGCAGCCATTTTTGCCTTCCACAAAGCTCGGGTCCTGCGATGAGACAACGCCGGACAGGTTAGTGGCTCATTAGGATTTATGTTTGGCCCTTTTTTTCTTTTGGGTGGCATAGACTGGTTCACCTATGTTTCTGGGATAGGAGACCAGGCTTGGTCTGTCAAACTTTTGCTAGCCCAGATCTAAACCTGCTACAGTTTAGCTCCATCCTATTTAGGACACTCATATTTAGAGGAAAGCTTTTTACATTAAGTGATGGATCTTGGGAACCTGGGACTTTTATGGGCTCTGTGACCTATTCCACCCTTAGGATTTTTTGTGGCTCTGTGAAGCTTGACTGTTATAGGGGCTATATTATGTATTGGAGGGAGAGATAGAGTAGTACTGTCCACCCTTCCGTTCATTACCCCTTCCTTGCCTTCACAGAGCGGGGCCTCCTTTTTCCTGAGCTGGGTTCCAGGAAAGGTGAGGTACACTCCCTGTACTATTCAGGTGAGTAACATTAGTAAAATAAATTGGCTTAATTAGTACAAGCCAGTGCCAGGTCTTTCCTGTTTTGATAGGACTTACTACAATTTATTTCTCGTTTCTTGTTAACAGATGTAAGAGACACCGTTTGGTACAGAGGAACACGATTTTGGACTATTTATGTATATCCTTTACAGATTGTCGTTACGTTCACTTTATGTATTGATGTAAATATATGATTTACCGTCGAAATTTCTATGCAGGTAAGTACTTAATCAATAACAACTCAAGTCGGAAAGAAAAAACCAGAGTCGGTGGTATTAGAGTTCTTAGGGGTTTTATTCCTCAAAAAGGAATGGTCAAGACCAGAATATCATGTTCTTCCCACCGCAGGGGTGGAAGAAGGGATAGAGCGCGCTACATTTTATTGACAGTACATAGCTTATATACTTAATTCATGTCATAGAAAACAGTACAGTAGGCGTAACAGCTGAGAGAAGACAAGATAACAGTATACACGTGTTACTAGTACGTAATCAGAAGGCCTGGACTAGGCGTGAACTGGAGGTGTGTGCTAGGAACGTCACAGATAGGTGTCACTAGGGGGTGGCACAAAACAGAAATGTTACAATGTCAGCAGAAATCGGAAGCTTGGATGCGCGCGCAGCTGCATGGCGTGTGATAGACGTGAAACTGGAGGGTGCAGGGGACTTGACATTTACACGGACGGAAAGAGACAGAAGTCTGGCATGTCAGATCAACTTGTACTTCTATCATATCTGATATCTGATGTTTGGGAACCATATTATCTGGACGGAAAGGTCTCTGGGGCAGAAGCTATTCTATACTGACTGTGAGTGCGTGTTTAAGCGCCTAAGTGTCTGCATGAGAAGCGTGGGGCATGGGGCCTTCCATGGGAGCAGGGTAACAGAGGCTGTGAATTACTTGCATGGAGACAGGTCGGCCCTTTGGCCCCGTAGCTGAGGGGGATGTTTACTGAAGCTAGTAGGCAGGAATGCATTTTCGAGGAGCGGAACAGATAACTCGAAGGTTATAGTCAGTCTTGGCAGGCAGCAGGCTGAGCGGTGCGCGGTGGGCCGCGCTGGAAGTAAGTCAGAGTTCACGGGTACAGAGGCAGCCTGGGCTGAGGCTTTCAGAGTCAGAAGCCAGAAAAGAGGCTCGATGGCAGAAATTCAGGGCCTACCTTGCCAGAGCTGAAAAACATGTAAGGTACACTACAAAAAGACGTTGGCATAGCATACTTAGGAACGGACTATTTAATCCATTCAGGGTGGATCTGAAAGAGGACAAGTTAACGTTGGACGCAAATGTACTTGCGTCTTCATAGCTGGCACAGGAGGGAAGTTACATGCACTCTAAGCTGGTACATGGAGACGGTGGGGTACGCGCTAGGGAACACAACTTGACCATAAAATTTATATTTCCTCATTCCCTCCTTGTTCCCTACGGACCCTTCATGATATATCGATCCTCATGAATCGATCAGTTTGTTCTTGTAACATCATTTGCTCTTCTTTCTTTCTTTTACGTTTTGAGAGAAAACTGGAATGTTCAATACAAGATGTGGCACACAGTCCACAAATCGCTGGCCCGCACTGCAGGCACAGGCAGCAACTGAATACTAGGACTAGGCCAATGCCTAGGAAGGATAGGATCTTCCATCCCCAAGCGGTTAACGTTGTCCAGAACCAACCGGACCATGTCCAGGTGCCTGGATTCTGATGTATCTGATTTGCAATTTTATGGAGACGTGTAATAGCTTGATATACAGATGGTGCGTTTTGTGGAATGAAAACACAGCAACTTGACCCGATGACCTTACAGGCTCCGCCTCTATCTGCCAAGATGACGTCAATAACAAGACGATTCTGAAGGACAACAACCCGCATGGCGGACTGCTCTTCTGTTAAGTTACCTAGGGCGGAGGCAGTTTCATTCACTACTGCTTCAAGTGTTCTAGTTAATCTGCGTATTAGTTTACTATTTTGAACAGGTCCTAAAAAGAAAAAGAATCCTTTATTAAAATCGGTGTACTGTTCCCATGCCGTTTCTGTGTAGTCGACAAGTGTGATATCTCTTCTGGGTCTATTCTTTACTAGATTTGTATTTCTGTGGTAATCAGGAGGAGCTAGGAAAACAGGTGGCAGAAGGAATGCAATGTAACAGGTACCATCCCAATCTGGAGGTAGGCGTATGTATGCGGTATGACCACAAACAAAATAGGAATGACTGATAGCTTTAAAGGACGATTTTCCATGATCACTGAATTCGACCACAGTAGTGCATTTACTATGACCTAAGTGTACTGAACCTTTCTTCCTGACACATAATTCACCAGTGACGGGTAATACTGACATAGTGGGTATAACAGGTGCGGCTTCGGATTCAACAGTAAGAATCATAAGGCTAATTGTGTAATTACCTAATCCATACACTTCATTTTCTAGATCAGTTCCTATTCTAGTGGGGAGTCCCTCCTTATCAGGGTAACAGACGTCGAGTAGGACCAAGTTCAAGTTTCCCCAAACCCAGCCCCCATCGAAAACAGCAATGTCAGGATCTAAGGAATTAATTATTTTAAACCATGCACCACAGGAGCCATTGTGAGTGAACGGGTACGGAAAGAGGGGCAGAGCTCCCTTGTAATTCTGGTAGGGAGGGAGTCGGCCACATATCCAGCAGTCTGTAGCATTGTTAGTTTGATGGGAATGGTGTAACATACTAATGAACGTGTTGTTGCGCAGCGCAAGTCTGTAGGAGAGTTCATGTGGAGGTAACTCGCTAAAAGTGTGTTCAGCAGAGACATTGTAAGCAGATTGTTCACGCTTGAAAATAGGGTAGTAGATAGGGAGAAGTATACTTGCAACTATTATCAGAAGACTTAGAAAAAACATTATTAACAATGTCACTATACAGTGACTACGCAGTGATTTACAGTATGTACGTTTCTTGTATTCTCTCTCTCTCTCTCTATCTCGATCTAGGGGATACATGTCAGAAACTATTTAACCGATTCACCTAGGGGAGGACTTAAACAATTAAACTGTCTGACTTGCTAGATCGGAGCTTGAGTCTGTATTCCTCTTGGGGAGTTTTTTCTCGTTCGGAAGTTTTAAAGTCACTGGGCTTGATACAGTCTTTGGAAGGGGTGGATGAGCCTGGGTCGGATTTCAGTTCATTACACAGTTTAACATGGCTCATATGGACCCACCCCTTCCTGCCCTCAACCTTCACCGCTGTCCTCGTAGTAAGTAGAACGGTCTTCGGCGATTTCCAGCGGGGCTCCAACGGACTTTTCCGGTCGAAGTTTCTTATGAGTATCAGATCACCTGGACGGACATCATGTGGCTTTACATCAGTGTTGTCAGGGAAAGCTGCGGCAACCTGTGAACGACATGATTGGAGTGCAGACATCAAGGAGGCAAGGTAATCTGTCAACATATTGCAATCAACATCAGTAATTTTCTTCGGAATGGGCGTCCCCCACATATTCGGTGGTCTCCCAAAGACCACTTCGTACGGGGATAGTCCTGATCTCGAATGGGCAACCATCCTCATATAGAACAGTGCCACTGGCAGGGCGACTATCCAGTCGACCCCTTTCTCTTTACATATTTTAGCAATTCGTGTCTTTAATGTCTGATTATGCCTCTCTACAAGGCCTGCAGCTTCGGGATGTCGGACACAATGGAATTTCCACTGGTATCCTAGCAATAAAGAAACTTCTTTCATTAATTCGGATGAGAATGGCTGACCGTTATCTGAGTACACAACACGAGGCAAGCCGTACCGTGGGAAGAATTCACGAACCAACTGCCTGGCAGTGGTCGGAGCAGTGTAATCTGGGACTGGGTATGCTTCAGTCCAACGGGACAGAGCACAAACAATTACGAGAACATATTTAAAACCTCGACAACGGTCCATCTGGATATAATCCATCTGGATGACTTCAAAAGGGTGATCGGGAGTGAGCTGTCTCCCCACTTTGGACAGCAAGTGACCCAAGTACACAACTTGCTGAACACAGAATTGTAGCTTCGAAGGAGACACCTTGTGTCCCTTGTCTGCCAGAAAATGTAGAACTGTCAGTGATGCTTGTTCACATTCGGGCTCACTTCGTGCGGTGATCAGCAGATCATCGACGTATTGCAGTAAAGCGGTGTTAACTGGCATTTGAATACAATCTAGTTGTCTTTTCAGAGCTTGACTATAGATGCTGGGGCTTTCTGTGAATCCTTGAGATGCGCGGGAAAATTTGAAGCTTCGTCCATTTAAACTGAATCCGAAGAGATATTGGCTCTCCGGATCAATAGGTACACTGAAGAAAGCGTTCTTGAGATCAATTACAGTAAAGAACGTTGCTTCTGAATCAATAGCAGTCAATAGGGAAGAGATATCGGGGACCACAGGGTACTGTGGTACAATACATTTGTTTAGTTCTCGAAGATCAATCACCAGCCGATATACTGGCGGTGCATTGGGGTCGGTACGTTTAAGAATTGGAATGATAGGTGAATTACAGATATTGGAGTCAGTCTCTACGACCACTCCTTGTGCTATAAGCTCTTCAATGATTTCCAGTAAAGCCACTACAGCATCGGGTGGTAACTTGTATTGTCTGATTCGTGGTAGTACAACTCCTGTCTTGAGTGTAACACGGTATGGTGTGATATGCATACAACCTACATCAGTTGGGCCTTTTGCCCACAGGTGATCTGGTACATTTCTCAATCTGACATCGAATTCTCGCAACACATAATGACCCTTGAAATCCCGTAGAAAGAGTCTAACTCCCTCCGGGGAACAGCAGATTATAGCTCCTAGAGCCTTCAATGTTTTAATTCCTAACAGATTTTCTGGGCATGAGTTCGTAAGTAACAAGTCTGTAACTCGTGATAATGGACCCACAGCCAAGGGTACTGGTTCCGATACTTCATTTACAATGGGCTGTCCTGAAAAACCAAGGGAAACATTCTGTGAGCCTGAGAGGGGTGCCCCTGGGACTTCATTATGGCTGATTGTGGTGCGGCTTGCCCCTGTGTCAATTAAAAACTTTCTGTCTTTTCCCAATACTTGACTGTGTACATAAGGACCTTCTTGATCTACAGGAATTTCAATAAGAGGCAAGCCAAATTCCCTCTCTAGGCTGTTTCATGTGTATCGTTGATACTCAGGGTAAGCAGATTGGGCATACTGGTACATCTGTTGGGAAACTTGTTGAGTCGTGGCAGTGGGCTGTGGTACTGCTACTGTCTGCGCTGTATGAGATGAAGCATGCATAGGCTGTGTGTTCTGCATGGGTTGTGCATTCTGTGAAGTCTGTTGCTGAACCTGATCTTGTCTAGGTGGATGCGGTCTCTCTTTAGTTTTACCTGTTGCTATGTTATGTTTCAGAACTGGACATTCATGTACGTAGTGACCTGGCTGCTTGCAATAATTGCACGTCCCTTTAACGGGACCTGCGACGTGACCTGTCTGGTTCGTACCCTTTCTGTTTCCGTCGGTATGGACCGACTGGGCTACCAACATTTTCATTTTCGTGTCTTTCATACGTTTCTGTTCCTGATCTTGTTCTTCTCTAATTCTATTCTGATGGTATTGTAACATTTGTAACATCTGAGATGGCGTATTTGCTTGCCATGTACTCTCAACCTTGTATAGACGATTCTTGACTGCTAACAGGGAATTCTCAACTAACTTTGATAGAAAAAGATGCGGGTACGATTCGCTACTTGGTTTAAGACCACTATTAATAATAAAACATTTCTCGAATCTTGAATAAAAGTCACTAGTATCTTCGTCGGGCTTCTGTTTACATGCTGAGATTGCATCCCAGTCTTCTTTTCTAGTTGCCAATAATCTTGGCAGAACCTGTACTATTAAACCTGGTAATGCTTTAGTTTTGTCCCCAAGGCCTACCCCTGGGACACGTTTATTCTCTTCGTCTTCTATTTCTGCCCATACAATCTTTTTCTCTCCCACCTCCCATTCCTTTTCCTTTAGTTTCTCGTAGATGCCCGTGGGCAGCAGTACCTTTAACATTTTCATGATATCATCATATGTGTAATCCCCCATCAGTAACATGTCTTTAAGCTCTCTGTGAAAACCTGCAGGATCTTTATCATGGCTCGGGACTAGTTTCTTCATTTCTAACAGTTCTAACTTGGTCAGTGGCGTGTGTACATATACACGTTTCAAGAGATGATCCTCACCCATAACTGGGTGTACTTCTCGTAAGGGGTTCTGACTTTCAATGCCACTCAGACATTGCATGTGATACGTTTTCCTTTCTGGGGGCGGAGCAGGAACATATTCAGAGCTTATGAAAGTGTTATATCTATGTCGTTGTTCTAGAATTATTTGTATTAACTTGGTACTTAAACCTCTCCATCTATCCATGAGTAGTGCTTCTAATGTTTCGTGTAAGGGACCTGGATCAGAATGTTGGTTTCTGTATTTCGTGAGGAGGTGCTGAATCATGTATACACCTGCTAGTTTCTGTTCGTCTGGGGAGAGGTTCAGAAATGTCTGCGCTAATGTATCATCATTATACATATCCGGATTTTCAGCCCATAATATGGCTGACCGGGCTAGTTCTTGTTCTTCCATCGAATTGAGTATGTGGTACCCCACTCGGTCTCGGAGTCTTTTATCAGTCTCCTGGAACTGATGTTCCGCAGAATTCGGGTTTGTTAAGGCAGAGAGAAAAACTCTCTTGCTTTCTGGACGGATACCTTTCCTAAGGTAAGTTCCCTTACCTACATACGCTATAGTATCTGTAGTCTTTTCTGGTTCTTCAAGCTCTTCTTCCTCCTCGGAGGAAGCCTTTTCTTTCTCTTTTTGGTGTATTTCTATCACTGTTTTTCTAATTTTCTTGTACATACTGGCTATGCAAGTCCCCTTGTCATGTTTTCCATCAGCTATATTTTGACCTCATCTGTTTAGTGCATCTAATTCACTCTGCTCTGTTCCAGGCCTGTCTCGTTCTCTTATTAGGCAATTTATAAAAAAAACGTAGTATCTGTGCTTGAACATCAACTTTCTGTCGCTCCATGGCCTCCTGAATACTGTCAGGGTCTTTCCCTGTCTGAACAAACTCATATATCCTATCTAGGCGCTCCCTCATTCCTGCATAGCATAGCAGGAAATCAGTAGCAGATCTTAACCGTAGTGATGCCAATATCATTATATCGTCTTTTCCGGGTACTGGATCATATCTGCAAACTGAAAGGTTTTCTTTGAATGCGTCAAGGCGGGGTGATTTGAACGTAAAAGGACTCCGAAAGTCCCTGAGCTGTAACCTGCGTGTCAATGGCAGGGTGTGTAGACCCCCTTCCGCACCCCCTGAGGCGGAGGCTTGGGTATCATCTCTCGGCGGAGTCTGTATCTGAACTTGAACTTGTCTTTTAGTAGGATCAGGTAGAAGTGGTTTCGGTAGATCAACTTTAAGTGCGGGAAGTGGTGGAGGTGGTGGAACAGGAGGTTTCTGTTGTGGTACTGGCGGAATTTGATCTTGGGGCGGGTTACCACCCCCGTCCCTGTCGTTAGGCAGGGCGCGGACAGGCAGATTGGTGTAAGCGGGTGCTACATCCTCTAGATAGGAATTCAGGAATATGTCTTTAGTAGTCTTATGCATTACTTTAGTTGGAACTAATGGTGGCGGTAGGTTTTTCGGTATTTCAGAAATGGCCTCAGGCGAACCCTCAGCCGCGAGATACATACCGTTCACGAGGTTATTTCGTGCGCGGTCTACTTGTTCTGTTTTTACTCGAATCCCCTCGGTAACTAACTCATTTTCTTGGGCCTTTTCTGATTCTTTAAGTCTGTCTTCTCTACGTAGTGCTTTTTCAGCACGCTTATGCGATTCCTTACGCCAAAACTCTATGGCGTCTTTCTGAGATTGTCTGGCTTTCTTTTTCCATAGTACTTCCTCCACCTTCATGATGCACTCAGCATCCCATGTTCCGTTAACAGGCCATCTGTGTCTTTCGTCTAGGTGCTTAGTATAGTCGGCCCATAACTCTAGAAATAATATGGCATCTATGCCATGCTTGTGGTACATGAAGTTTCCTGGAGTGTCCCTAGGGGGGATAGGAATTGCTTCCTCTAGTATCCCTTTCCTAGTTCCTATCTGCTTTAATTTGTCGAAAAACGGCATCTTGTTTACTTAATACTGAATACTCAAACCTTACTACTTAATACTGAATATAACTAGTTATACAAGAACACAATAAGGCACATGTAAAAACGGTCACATTCATACCACGACATTAATCACACGAAAAGACATTTTTGAAACATATATGACTACCCCCTATACTGGATGTACTGCTAAACAGTACAGATACACTGGTAAACAGTGCAGAACTTCAGCATACTAGATATACTGCTAAACAGTACAGATACACTGTCTAAAAACAGTGCAGACCGGACTTGTGTACCCAAACCCGTCTTGATACGTCCCAGCAATGGTACTCACCGGGAAGCACGGAAACAGAAGGCCTCGGAAAACTCGACTGGACTCGACTCGGCTCGACTTCGGAAAACTTCGGAAAACTTAGGAAAACTGGTGGGCCTCTTGACACCTCGGACCTTGCTTCTTTCGGCTAGGCTCTGGTCGGGATCCTCCGCACTCCTCACCGCCTCGTCTGGGTACTAATCGCAGTCTTCGTCACCTCCGTGGGCCAGAGGGAGATGCAGGAAATCCTGCCGGTACGCGTAGTTTCCGTCTAACTGATGGCAGGGGACAGAGCTTGCAACGCACCAACCGGCGCGTGAGGTGGGGGAGGGGTCCCTATTCGGGCGCCAAAATGATGTAAATATATGATTTACCGTCGAAATTTCTATGCAGGTAAGTACTTAATCAATAATAACTCAAGTCGGAAAGAAAGAACCAGAGTCCGTGGTGTTAGAGTTCTTAGGGGTTTTATTCCTCAAAAAGGAATGGTCAAGACCAGAATATCATGTTCTTCCCACCGCAGGGGTGGAAGAAGGGATAGAGCGCGCTACATTTTATTGACAGTACATAGCTTATATACTTAATTCATGTCATAGAAAACAGTACAGTAGGCGTAACAGCTGAGAGAAGACAAGATAACAGTATACACGTGTTACTAGTACGTAATCAGAAGGCGTGGACTAGGCGTGAACTGGAGGTGTGTGCTAGGAACGTCACAGATAGGTGTCACTAGGGGGTGGCATAAAACAGAAATGTTACAATGTCAGCAGAAATCGGAAGCTTGGATGCGCGCGCAGCTGCATGGCGTGTGATAGACGTGAAACTGGAGGGTGCAGGGGACTTGACATTTACACGGACGGAAAGAGACAGAAGTCTGGCATGTCAGATCAACTTGTACTTCTATCATATCTGATATCTGATGTTTGGGAACCATATTATCTGGACGGAAAGGTCTCTGGGGCAGAAGCTATTCTATACTGACTGTGAGTGCGTGTTTAAGCGCCTAAGTGTCTGCATGAGAAGCGTGGGGCATGGGGCCTTCCATGGGAGCAGGGTAACAGAGGCTGTGAATTACTTGCATGGAGACAGGTCGGCCCTTTGGCCCCGTAGCTGAGGGGGATGTTTACTGAAGCTAGTAGGCAGGAATGCATTTTCGAGGAGCGGAACAGATAACTCGAAGGTTATAGTCAGTCTTGGCAGGCAGCAGGCTGAGCTGAGCGCGGTGGGCCGCGCTGGAAGTAAGTCAGAGTTCACGGGTACAGAGGCAGCGTGGGCTGAGGCTTTCAGAGTCAGAAGCCAGAAAAGAGGCTCGATGGCAGAAATTCAGGGCCTACCTTGCCAGAGCTGAAAAACATGTAAGGTACACTACAAAAAGACGTTGGCATAGCATACTTAGGAACGGACTATTTAATCCATTCAGGGTGGATCTGAAAGAGGACAAGTTAACGTTGGACGCAAATGTATTTGCGTCTTCATAGCTGGCACAGGAGGGAAGTTACATGCACTCTAAGCTGGTACATGGAGACGGTGGGGTACGCGCTAGGGAACACAACTTGACCATAAAATTTATATTTCCTCATTATGCAGTAGCTAATGCTTAGAACTCTGGCCCTGAAGAAAGCCATGGGATCTTGTCCCTACCGGCTGAAACATGTTGGCCTTGTAAATGCAGTTATATGTTTAGACTGCTTCCTCTGCATTGTTCTTGTTTGTTGGAGGGAAAGGACAAATTACATTAGAGTTTTTCGCCTACTGATCCTTTTACCCCTTGTTTTTAACTCCCACATCTTTTGATTTTTGCACTACACTCGATCCCATCTTTATCATTTGTTCATGGGTACCTTAGCGATTGATGGTGCGACCCAATTGAGTAAGGGCGATGGATGGGTCTCATTGATCAAGAGACATACCACCCCATTTTCGGATGACCAAATGAGAACACTTGATCTACATACCTATTTGATGGGAATCCAACACATCTCTGTACGGGTCTTACCAACAATCTCAGTAGGTCCTTCGACAGGTTTGTCCTGGCACACATTTTGATATAGAGACTTTTGTAGCTCTATTAGCGCCTAACTCACTTATGTAGGAGTTTTGCAGCAGCTCGGAGTACTTGAAGCTCCGTTATAGACCCCCGGTTCTTTTGTTGTTAGGATTACAGTTAGGGGGATACTGTCAGAATCAACCCATTTCGGGACGCTGTCCGCACAATGCGTGGGATCCTGCAACCTGCTACACTGGACTACAATCCCCATGAAGCAATGGGCGAAGTAGCGCGAGAAGTAAAGAGTAAGCCCGGAAATATAAGCAAAACGGAAAGCGCAAACTGAGCCGATAATTCTGGTGAGCTGGGGTATTGTGACAGTGGTGCTTGACTGAGAAACCGTGAGTAATTGAGTTTGGATGTTTCCGGCTGGGAACATTCAACACCGAAGAAGCAGAGGAATCGCTGTTTTGGTCTTGGAGGGTTTTCCGGGAGTGACGGACACGGCTGTGTACGTCAGTTTCTTTCCTTGGTAAACCGTGTTGGAGGAAAGGAGTTTGGTCCTCCATTTAGTATAGAGAAACGCGGCTGCGTTTATTTTCTTCTGGATATACTTCGTTTGTATTGGATAAGAGGAAGTACTTTCAGTATCATAAGGGATACGGAACTAACTGAAACTCTTAGTTTCACAGAGAGACACAAGACTGTGATACAAGAAAGAAAGAAAGGTTTAGCGTGTTACCTTGATTTCAAAACGTAACACTGGTGTGTGCTGAACTGAATTATTTTATCTGAAAGGTGTCATTAACCTTCATCTCATTCTCAGTTGATTTTCATGTTTATTTCCGACAACTTGTTTGTGCTTTCTTTTGAACTACAGGAGAGGAAAACAGGGGGGGTACCTAGCAATACAGTGGAACAAGATAATCTATGGTCAAACATGGGTATGTGAGACGCAAGAAACTATCTATGGTGTGTGGTACAGTTGTGGGATAATACATGTATATATTTGTGTTGTTTCTTTACTAGATCATAGCCACTGATAGGACCTTCCATCTCCCTCCTGCATTTAAAGCCTTAGAATTTTCCTTTACAGGTAGGCTTAACAAGCTGTGGGGGAATAGGGGACTGTTAATCTATAGCGTGTCGTTGGTGTATCCTAGATTAGTTAGGGAGGGGTGTGAAACTAAATCCCTTGTTCTTTATCGTTTCAGATCTCCCTCCCCGCTGCCCCCTTCCTTTCCCGCGGTTGCGGAACCCTCCTAGTGGTCTGTGAATCCTGTCGGGTCACGGGTGGGTTGCGTGAGCGCGTGTTTGGAACTTTCAACACAGCCCCGAGGAGAAGAGTGACGGACCTTGACAGAATTATCGGCCCAAGGAAACGGTCCTCCTCTTGGCTGTGTTGAAAGAAAAATGGCCACTATGGATGACATATTGGCTGCCCTTGCATTAGTCCAAACGGAATTGGCGGCCTCCAATCGAGAGGTTGCTGCTTCCCGTGCGGAAAATGTTCAAATTAAGGCCCGTTTAGATAGCCTACATGCAAACCCATTCAGTGCAGGGGCTAGTACTTCTGCTCCTTCGTCTGTAGTGGTAGAAATGCCCACTCAAATTCCGTTAGCCCCCCCCGAGAGATTTTTTGGGGATAACAAGAAGTCCAGGTGTTTATGACTCAGGTACGCCTGCACTTCATGTGCAAACCAAAGATGTTTACAACAAATCAAGCCAGAGTGGCCTTTTTGATTTCTTATTTGGGTGGGGAAGCAGCTCAGTGGGCAGTTCCCATAGTTAGAAGAGATGATCCCCTCTTACACGATTGGGATGAATTCCGGTTGGAGTTCGAGAAAACCTTTGACCGCAGAGCGGAAACATTTTCTGCAGATCGTGAACTGTTGGTTTTGAAGCAAGGCACCTCTGATCTGGTCACCTATTTGAACCACTTTCGTCGCCTGGTTGCCGAAACAGATTGGCCCGAGGCTAAATAATCCGCTTTATTTTATCAAGGATTAAATGACGAAATGAAGGATGTTTTAGCACACATTGATCCCCAGCCCCGTACCTGTACGGCTCTCATTGAACTCGCTCTTCGTTTGGACCACCGCTTCAGAGAACGTAAAGGGGAGTTAAGGAAGAAGGAGCCTGTGGTGATGGTACATGAGAGAGGAGGGGGAAACGGTGACAAATCTACATCCGCTCAAGAGGCAATGGAGATAGGTGCGGTTAGGGCTGCTCTATCGTTCAGCGAGAAGGAACATCGCAGGAAGAACGGACTGTGCTTGTATTGCGGGAAGAAGGGGCATTACCTACGGGAGTGCCCAGTGAAACCGAAATCTGGAAGATTCCGGTCAAGCCAGAATGCAGTGAGTGCGGTGGAAGAGAAACCGGGAAACTCCAAAGCTTGAGGGTAAATGGAGGGGAACCCTCAAGCCGAATCCTTATCCCTTCAATTACGGCCTGTTGCAAACAAGACAAGAATCATGTATTTCTATCCATGCTGCTTATAATGGACACTGGAGATCAAGAAGTAAAAGCAATGGTGGATTCCGGAGCTACTGGGTGTTTCATGGATTATGCTGAAGCAGATAGACTGGGTATCCCGCTCATTGAGAAGAAACACCCGGAACCTGTATATGCAGTGGATGGCAGTGAACTAATTGCAGGACCCATAAGATACCACACACCGGAATATCGGTGCATCAGTAATAATGTACACCAGGAGAACATCTCCTTTAATATCATCCAAGCTCCACAGTATGGGATCATTTTAGGTCTACCATAGCTTCAGAAACATGAACCATCCATACATTGGACGTCGAAAACCATCGATTTTGTCCCTGAGTATTGCAAAGACCAATGTATGATCTCCACGGCTAGCCCTTCGCAGACCTTGGCAAGGGTCTTTAACATCGCCACTGCGGCTGAGAAAGAGGTACAACTTCCATCGTGCTATGCTGAATACGCTGAGGTGTTCAGTGAAGAACAGGCTGAGACACTTCCCCCTCACAGAACCTTTGATTGCCGCGTTGACCTCATTCCTGGAGCGGTGATTCCGAACGGCAGGTTATATGCTCTCACTGTTCCAGAAAACGAATATCTGAGGAAGTACCTGGACAAATACTTGGCACTAGGGTATATACGCCCTTCTCGCTCGCCGGCATCATCGCCTTTGTTCTTCATCCCAAAGGCCAATGGGGACAAGAGGTGTTGCATCGATTACCGCGCATTAAACACCATCACGGTAAAAAACCAGTAACCTCTACCTCTGATCCCGGTCTTACTCGAGCAAGTCAGAACAGCCAATATATATACAAAGTTAGATCTGCGAGGAGCCTACCATCTGGTCCGCATAAGAAATGGCGATGAATGGAAAACAGCGTTCAAGACGCGGTATGGGCTGTTTGAGTATCTCGTGATGCCTTTTGGGTTGTGTAACGCCCCTGCTGCGTTCCAATACTTTCTAAATGAAGTATTGAGAGAGTACCTGGACCTCTTTGTGGTCGTTTACATTGACAACATCCTCGTCTATTCCACCAAGACGAGTGAACATCAATACCATGTGAAACAGGTCCTGGGTGCCCTGATGAAACACCATCTTTATTGCAAAATTACGAAATACGAATTCCACGTCACCACTGTCGAGTTTCTGGGAGTGATGCTTACTCCTTCAGGCCAGGTCATGGCAGAAAGAAAGGTACAGGCTATCAAAGAATGGCCTTGCCCACGTAACGTAAAGGACATCCAATGCCTATTGGGGTTTGCTAACTTCTATAGGAGGTTTATCTGTGGATTTTCTGCCTTGGTGACCCCATTGACTCGTCTAACGAGAAAGACAGTACCGTTTCTGTGGAACACCGAGGCACAAAAGGCGTTTGATGGGTTGAAAGAGGCCTTCATCAAAGCTCCGGTTCTAAGACATGCCAACCCCTCTTTGCCTTTCATCGTTGAAGCGGATGCTTCTGAAGTTGCTTTAGGAGCGGTTCTATCCCAAAGACAGGAAGATTCAGGCATGTTACATCCAATCGCCTATATGTCTAGAAAACTCAGCCCCGCAGAACTGAATTATACAATAGCCGAAAAAGAGCTACTGGCTATAAAAGACGCATTTGTGGAATGGAGACATTGGCTTCTAGGGGCAGTTCATCAGGTGACGGTTTATACAGACCATCGCAACTTGCAATTTATAAGAGCAGCACATCACCTGACGCCCTGGCAGTTGCACTGGATGCTCTTCTTTGAAGAATACCGCTTCATAGTCACCTTCAGACCCGGAAGCATGAATAAAAAAGCAGACGCTCTAACCAGGCAGGAGCATCCGGTGTTACACTTACAGACTCCGAAAAGGTCCATAATAGATCCATCTAAAGTGGTGTGTGTGACTCAATCTGGTGATTTTGTGCAGTCCTTGCGTTCAGGAATCCAATCCTGTGTATGGAAAACTTGGCTTAGACACCACCCAGAATGGCGGTTGAGACAAGGCGTGGCAATGAAAGGGAAGCAAGCTCTAGTGCCCACGAAGACATTACAACTTCAAGTGTTCAAATGGTGTCATGAAATTCCAAGTGCAGGACACATGGGATATGTAAAAACATTGGAAAAGGCGTTGAGACAGTTCTGGTGGCCCTCCATTCGGCTGGACTTGAAGAAATGGGGAGACCAATGTTTGCAATGTGCCCGGATGAAATCAGATAGACAACAACCTCAAGGTCTTTTGTTGCCTTTACCAACCCCCGAAATGCCCTGGGAAAGCATTTCTGTGGACTTCATTGTGGGGTTACCAAACGATCAAGGAAAGACCGCCATCATTGTAGTAGTAGACTTCCTTACCAAGATGGGCCATTTCATAGCATGCAACAAGGTGCCTACTGCAGGTCAACTCGCTCATCTCCTATTAACCCACATAGTTAGGTTGCATGGGCTTCCTCAAGTGATAGTGTCAGATAGGGGGGCCCAATTCACTGCAGGGTTTTGGAAGGTGTGGTGTGCCGAGTTGAGGATTTCCTCCTCATTATCCACCAGTTTTCACCCACAGTCAGATGGCCAAACAGAGAGACTGAACCAATCCCTGAAACAGTATCTTCGTTGTTATGTTCTCACTGACACGGATTCTTGGGTGGATTGGTTGTGGGTAGCGGAGCTGGCCTACAATAGCACAGTGCACTCATCAACAGGTCATTCCCCTTTCTTCAGTAATTATGGTCACCATCCTAGGGTTACTCCTCTGATTCTTCCCAGACCCACGGTTAGGATTCCTGAGGTGAAGGCCAGATTGAGGCGCATTCGCCGTGTTCTCCTGGCGACGCGCAAGAATCTGGTTCAGGCAAAAGGAAAATACAAGGCTCAGGCTGACAAACACCGTAGGCCGAGCCCTGTTCATAAACGTGGGGATTTGGTGTGGTTATCTACTAAGCACATCAAGTTCCGTAGATATAGTGTGTTTAACCCTAGGTTCATCGGGCCATATAGGGTGGTGAGAATGGTGAATCCTGTGGCTGTGAAATTGCGGTTGCCTGCCCATTTGCACATTCACCCTGTGTTTCATGTGTCCCTGTTAAAGCCTTCTCGAAGTCCTGTTCATCGCCCTCCCGTGCCTGTGTGGGTACAGAATGAGTCTGAGTATGAGGTGTCGCGTGTGTTGGACTCCCGGTGGGTGCGGGGGAGGCTCCAGTATTTGCTGTCCTGGAAGGGCTATGGGCCTGAGGAGAATTCCTGGGAGCCGGCGAGGTCGGTGCATGCTCCTAGGTTGGTGTCTTGTTTTCACCGACGTCATCCAGATAAGCCTGCTCCTGGCCAGCGTCCCTTGTAAAAGGGGGGGTGTACTGTCAAAATCAACCCGTTTCGGGACGCTGTCCGCGCAATGCGTGGGATCCTGCAACCTACTACACTGGACTACAATCCCCATGAAGCAATGGGCGAAGTAGCGCGAGAAGTAAAGAGTAAGCCCGGAAATATAAGCAAAACGGAAAGCGCAAACTGAGCCGATAATTCTGGTGAGCCGGGGTATTGTGACAGTGGTGCTTGACTGAGAAACCGTGAGTAATTGAGTTTGGATGTTTCCGGCTGGGAACATTCAACACCGAAGAAGCAGAGGAATCGCTGTTTTGGTCTTGGAGGGTTTTCCGGGAGTGACGGACACGGCTGTGTACGTCAGTTTCTTTCCTTGGTAAACTGTGTTGGAGGAAAGGAGTTTGGTCCTCCATTTGGTATAGAGAAACGCGGCTGCGTTTATTTTCTTCTGGATATACTTCGTTTGTATTGGATAAGAGGAAGTACTTTCAGTATCATAAGGGATACGGAACTAACTGAAACTCTTAGTTTCACAGAGAGACACAAGACTGTGATACAAGAAAGAAAGAAAGGTTTAGCGTGTTACCTTGATTTCAAAACGTAACACTGGTGTGTGCTGAACTGAATTATTTTATCTGAAAGGTGTCATTAACCTTCATCTCATTCTCAGTTGATTTTCATGTTTATTTCCGACAACTTGTTTGGGCTTTCTTTTGAACTACAGGAGAGGAAAACAGGGGGGGTACCTAGCAATACAGTGGAACAAGATAATCTATGGTCAAACATGGGTATGTGAGACGCAAGAAACTATCTATGGTGTGTGGTACAGTTGTGGGATAATACATGTATATATTTGTGTTGTTTCTTTACTAGATCATAGCCACTGATAGGACCTTCCATCTCCCTCCTGCATTTAAAGCCTTAGAATTTTCCTTTACAGGTAGGCTTAACAAGCTGTGGGGGAATAGGGGACTGTTAATCTATAGCGTGTCGTTGGTGTATCCTAGATTAGTTAGGGAGGGGTGTGAAACTAAATCCCTTGTTCTTTATCGTTTCAGATCTCCCTCCCCGCTGTCCCCTTCCTTTCCCGCGGTTGCGGAACCCTCCTAGTGGTCTGTGAATCCTGTCGGGTCACGGGTGGGTTGCGTGAGCGCGTGTTTGGAACTTTCAACACAGCCCCGAGGAGAAGAGTGACGGACCTTGACAGATACGAACTGGGCAGGTCTTTAAATTTCCCTCAGACCCTCCTTCAATTGTTTGTGTTTTACTGATCCTACCCTACCATCTTTAATTCTACTATACTCTCTCCAGCTGTGACATTATTGATAGAATTCACCCCCTTACCCTTTACCCTTAATGACATTTTTCACCTGTGAATCAGGTTCACCGACCAACCCATACCCACTGCAGTTTTTCGCCTTTAGCGCTGAGAGTATCAGCCCTATCTTAACCTCGTGCTCAACCTGTCGCTGTAATCACCCACTACGGGTTGTCCTCTCCTTAGGAAACATAATGATGACCGGACTTGTCTAAGTTATTACCATCCCATTTCCATACTTCCCCTTCCAGTTAAGATGCTCGACAAATATGTCAACACAAAATTTACTGATTATCTGGAGTGGACTAATCTCCTCAATCCTCCACAAGCTGGTTTTAGACCCAAATTAAGTATGGAACCAGCTTTATTGGCAGTGACGGAAGATCTCAGAGCAATTCTAGATCAAGGATTATCAGTCGCACAGATATTATTAGAGCTGTTGGCCGCATGCAACACCATGGTCTTCAATGCCATTCTTATTTATTTATTTATTTAAAAGGTTTTATATAGCGCTGGCTCCACCCAGGGGTATCAGAGCGCTTGTATGAAGATAGTACAGGAATAAAAATAATTGTTCCAAATGCAGCATTCAGACAGGGTAAATTAAAGAGAACACATTGAAAAATATAGGTTGCAATCATAAATAGGTAAAGAAGGAGCTATTTGCAAAACAAAAAGTGGCAAAGGAAATTACTTATTTTAAACATTACAAGAGGTAAGCTCAGTAGTCTGCGTATAGCGGGTATGTTAGGCGTGAAAAAGAGGGGCGGGGTAATAGTAGGCTGAGGCAGGGGTTGAGGAGAAGGTAGAGAGGGGGTGAGGAAGAGGATGGGTAAGAAAGGTCGAAGGGGGTGATGGGGGTAGATAGGGGGGAGGGAGAAGGGAGAGAGTATAGCAAGTGAGATAAGATAAAGATTATGACCCCAGTATTTGTTAAGCAGGTGCAGTTTGAGGTCTTTTTTTAAACTGACGTAAGAGGGGTTACATTACAGGTTTTAGGGAGGAAGTCCCATATGTTAGGGGACTTACCAGAGAAGGAGCGCGATTGTGAGGCTTTCTTTTTTAGCAGAGGGGGGGCGAGGAGAAGAGAGTTGGTGCTTCTCATCGGTCGGGAGCAGCCAGCTTTATTGCGTTTGCTTGAGAGGTAGATTGGGGTCTTTTGATGAAGGGCTTTGTGCGTAATGCAGGATATTTTGTAGGAGGATCTGCCTTCGATAGGTAGCCATTAATGGGCTTTGAGGGTAGGGGAGATGTGATCAAAGCATTTGCAGTCAGTTATAAGCCTGGCCGCAAGGTTGAGTACAGATTTGAGACGGGCATGGTGAACTTTGGGGGCTTCCGGAGAGGATAGCATTACCATAGTCGATTTTTGAAAGGACTAGAGATTGGACAACCGATTTCAAATCTTCAGCTGGAATGAAGGGTTTAATTTTTTGGAGATTACGGAGAGTGAAAAGTGCTCCCATAGCCACATTTTTATATGGAAATTGAGAGTTAGCTTATTGTCAATGGTTATACCCAGAGATTTAACTGATTTGGATAAGGATAGCGAACAGTTGAGGGCATTAAGGTCAGAGATCCAAGCTTGGATGGGGAGTGGGTTTTTTTAGGGGAGAAAATAAAGATTTCAGTTTTATTAGGGTTGAGTTTGAGATGATTGGAGTGGAACCAGGATTGGGTCTTAGTCAAGGCGTTGTTAAGGTGCAGGACATCAGAGTGGGATTTAATTTTATAGTACAATTGGGTTCATCAGCCTAGAGGTGGTAGTTGATTCCGGCTTGTTCAAGTATGACGGTAAGGGGTTGCATAAAGAGGTTGAAGAGACCTGGAGAGAGAATAGATCCTTGGGGGACACCAAGGGAGACATGTGTGGGGTTAGAGAAGCAGTCTTGGATTTTGATTTGCTGAGTTCTATGTCGGAAATAGGAGGCAAACCAATTATGGACAGGGCCATTTAGGCAGAAACGAAATTTGAGTGCATTAAGTAAGGTTGAATGGTTGACTGTATCAAATGCAGAAATGAGGTCAAAGAGAATGAGTAGGCAAGTCTCACCATTATCCAGGGCATGGTGGATATCGTCAACTATATTTAGCAATGCAGTTTCAGTGCTGCAGCCTTTACGGAAGCCGGATTGCAAAGGGTCAAGAAGGTTGAAAGTATCACTGTGTTTATCTATTTGTAGTTGGAGGAGCGCACATTTTTCAAGGGCTTTGGAAAGAAGGGGGAGGTTGGGTTGGAGATAGGGCGGAGGTTGTTGGGTCATTAGGGTCAGCTTTAGGATTTTTAAGAATGGGAGTGATTTGTCAGAGTTGGAGGGAGACGGGGACACACCCCGAGGTAAGGGAGGAGTTGATGATATTGGTCTAGAATGGGACATTGACACGCTTTAGATATTAGACAAGGTTATAAGCGAGAGGGTCTTTAGTGTGAGAGGATGGTTTTAATTAAGACAGGATGTTAAAGACTTCGAGCTCGGAAACTGGGTGGAAATTGTGCCAGGAGGAGGGTGACAATGAAGTAGCATCAGAGGTACATAGGTGGTTGGGAGGGATCTGAGTTTGAAGGAAGGAGTGATCTATCTTGGCAATTTTTTCGGAAAAGAAGATAGCAATTTCTGCACATTTGATAGTGGAGGCCGTAAGCTTTAGGGGGGCAGAGGAAGTTTGATTTCTAACAATGCTGAAAAGTTCTCTGGGTCTATTTTTGGTACGAGCGAGTTGCAAACGGAAGAAGGATGCCTTCTCATAAAAAAATTGCTTCTTGTAGGTAGATCTAGAGGCTCTGAGGAGGGAGAGATGTGAGGGAGAAGGGTGTTGTCTCCATGTTCTTTCAGTCATTCTAAGAGCGCGTCTTTCATTGTTGAGATGAGTTAAACCTAGACTTGGAAGGGATACTTTTTAGAGTTTTTAGTTTAGGCGGGCCAATTTGACCTAAGACCTCTGAGACGGTTCTGTTGAAATGCGCTGTGAGCTCATTGGCATTTAGAGAGAGAGGTGAGATGAAGTTGTGCTTGGAGTTTGGACTCTAATTCACCAGGGGGGATAAGATTAAAATTTCTTGTCCATTTCACAGCTTTGGTGTTTTTAGATGGGGGGGGGACGGAGGCTCGGGCGAGATTGTGAACAGAATGAGGTGGTGGTCCGACCAGTTGGATAGGGAGGCCAAGTCATTGTTAGTAATGATTGCATCAAGAATGGCCCCTTTAGAGTGGGATCGGGAATGGCAGAGTTGTTTGAGGTCGCTAATCTCTAGAAGATTAGTGAGAAAATTAACTGAGAACGTGCACCCTCAATATCTACGAGAACGAAATAAAATGGTTAGGCTTTTTTTTGTTAGGCAGGAGAATATCTGTGTATCTCGCTTTGGCAGTTTACTGCCATCTACAATCAGGGCATCCCCTGGGGCTCCCCTGTGAGCAACTTACTGTTTAGCATATACATGGCCCACTGTGCATCTTTAGTGAAGGGTTTTGGATTCTTTTTTAAATTCCGAAAAATCATTTTCAGAAACATAAGACAGTAAGTCATATACAACAAAAAAGTCTGTATCCACAATATAGGTATTGTATAATTGTAACTTATAAACATAGGGATTCATGTCCTTGGTAGCTTTATAATACAATCTAATTAAGACATAGGCTGAAAGCTGCATTTTAAATGGTTGGAGAGGCTGTAGTTTATAACACAACTCGAATTAACATAAGAAGTAAAAGAAAGAGGCACTTTACCATGTAGTATTTAACTTCAAATATCATACATCTAGTTACAAAGGAATCTTGTGTAGTAGGGGGAATACGAATTAGAATAGAAATCAATAAGTAACTCAAAAAAGGGGAGATCCATGGAATATCTTTTAGGGCAGGAGGGATTGTTGTACACTTGGTTAAAATGTGAGTTTAATTAAATATGGTACCTTGGGAGGAACTAGAGGTTTTGTTCCACGGGGTTGCGGCTTATAAATTCATTCAAAGTCTGCCATATAATTTGCGTAATGCTAGGATTTCCAGGTATGGTCTCCTGAAAATTATGTGCACTTCTTGTTTTGGTGGTCCAGACCCACAGGTGAGATGGGAGATGCTATCAAAGATTTCCATTTAGTGAGAACAACTTTTGTTGCAATGACTAACAGAAGATTAAGAAGTACCAGATCATTTGCGTTAAAGATCTATATTAAAAGTGAAGGCCATGGGCACAAAATAATGATCAGGAAATCCAGGGTGATCGTCGAATTTAATTTTTTGTTAGTTGATTTGTGATCTTTCCTCAGTATGGTGTGTGTTGAGTACAACTTAAAACATAGGGGCATATCATCAACGATAGATATCACAAAGCGCGCTTAGCACGATTTTGTTTAACGTCGGCTATCACCAAATTTGATCTCCAAGATATTGCGTTATTTACAACGCTTATCTTCATGGCGATGAAAAATCTGGCAATGGCGGCAAAATGCAGGTTTATCGCTGTGAATCCAGCAATAAACCTGCATCGATAGGGGAATCCTTGGTGATAAGGAGATGTGGATTTAGCAGTACAATCCACCTACCATGTAAAAGATAGTCAAGTCAGGATTTTTACAGACGTAAAATACCGGTGATAACCGCGGTTAGCGCGGCTTTTAATATCGCTATAGGTGTCCTGAACGGGCTTGTAAATACCGCAAAGGACAGATAGCAATATTTTTAATGTTGTTTTGCTGGGGTACACCTACTTTGAATCTCATTAGAGATGTGATGCAAGGTTTAAGGAAAACCGGTGCTAAGACAAGGAAACGCGTGCTAGCGTGTCCTTGCTAATACGGCAATGCCATTATTGCCGCTTTTCGGCTGAAAACGACTGCTAAAGCGGTGATAATAGGCTTGATAATATGTCCCTTATGTTCTGCGGTTCTGGGAGCAGAGTTGCAGTTTCAGAAAACGGTTTTCAGATGAATCCAAATTTGGCTAATTTGTCCGAGGTCTAGTGTAGTAGGTGAATTGCAAAAAACGTAGATTGTGTTATTGAGGGGATAGTTTTATTTCAAAATGCTTTGTGACACATAGTGTTCCAGATTTCCAATGAAGGTGGATCTATGTGTAAGGTGTCATTCTGTTTGGACAGCTGTAGTTGGATGGAGGGCTTTTGATGTGGATGTAGGTATAATTTTATATCTTGTTGAGGCAACATGACTGGTTTAATAGCATAGTATAAGGCGAGAAATAATGTGTGGATGGTCACATGGTCCTAATTTAGATAGTTTGCTTTCGATTTTCATGAAATCATAAAAATTTATATTTTCTACACGGAATTCTGCGTGGAGTTCTGCAAATGAACGTGGAGATACAAGTCTTTGAACAGGCATAGTCCTTTGCTGGACCACGGTGAACCGAAATTAGAGATAATTTCTGCTTTAATCTCAGGGTTGTTCCATAGCTGAGATTTAGTAATAAAATTAGGCATGTGTTTATCAAATGTTTTCCACAGTGTGATTGTATCTGTAAAAATGTGTTGTGAGCGTGGTACCGGATAGCGGGATATGATGAAAATGAAAGAGATATGATAGCGAGAGCATAACACGCGTTCCATGCCTAGCTTTTGGATTTAACATCATATCCTGTGCTGATGATACACAGCTGATAGTAACTATCTCAGATAACTGTTCTCCCCCCGCTGAGGCTGTTACATCTTGTATGTTGACGATAGCAAACTGGATAAGCAAAAACGACCTCAAATTAAATAGTGTAAAACTAGAGCTCATGCTTGCTGGGAAACAACCTTCAGTTTGGTCCAATCTTTGGTTGCCACAGAGTTGGGGCTACCACCTGAACGTTCCTCTTCTGCTAGAAATGTTGGAATTTGCTTCAAGTAAAAACTTTCCAGGATCAAATATCACCCATAACTGCGTCTTGTTTAGCAATGCTTAGAATTTTGAGAAAGGCCCTTCTCTTTGTCTCTTAGTCCAGAAAACTATAGTTTACGCCATAATTAGATCTAGGCTTCAATACGGGAACTCCCTTGATTCAGGCTTGCCGAATGTTTTGATATTTGCCAAGGGGGTAAACCTTTGATTTTACTGGCCTCTAAAATTTGGAATTAACTTTCTCTGGACCTTCGTCTCATTGAGTCTGAACAAGCCTTGAGGAAAAAGCTTAAAACTTGGCTATTCAGTCTGTAACATGAAATTGCTAGTGCAGTATGCACTGCTGGGTGTGAGCCCTTCTTTCATTTATAAAGATAGTGGACTACAGTCACTGCCACTGGCTGGGTACATAGAGGAGCGGTGGCAGCATACCGTGTTTTGTGAATCCGTCACCGTGATCAGACCTTTTTAGGTCTCGTCTGGCGGTAGCAGCGTGCATGCGCTGTTCTCGCAATGACAAGGGCCTTTTGGAATCGATACAGATTCCAAAGCGTGCATCAACTGCGGCATTTGCCGGTTCTCACAACAACAAAAAGTTCCCAGCTCACACCGATTCAAAGTTAGTCAAATAAACAAGCCACACGTCGCGCAAAGCCACGGAAGACCCTTTACTGATGTTAACTAGTTCTGCATTCAAGCATTAAACTGGTACTAATGAGGTAAGAATACCAAGGTCACCAATAAACTGGGGAAGGGTTCTTGTGTGCAGCATCAAACTAACTCTAAAATAAATGTAATTCAAACACCGTGGTCAAAATGTTGTCCTTTATTATTCACTAGCAGCCCGTCCCGACGTTGTCCGGGTATGAATTGCTGCCGGCCAGTAGTATATTGTTTTGTAGAATTTCGTTTTGATAGCATTTCTTATCTGTGACAGGCCTGTGAAACGCTCCGATTCGCAGTGCACTGCTTCTGCACTTAAGAGTGCGCGTTCAGTAGTGTGTGAACTCGAGTTTCCCTACTTTATTTTTCCTTGCAATATTATATAGCGCGAACTTGACAACATGGCATGAGCACAATTTGCATTACAGAAGAACACATTCATTTGTGGTAGGCACGGGGAGACAAAGCAATTTGCCTTAAATCACAGGATGTTGAGCTGATGCCGAGATTCGAACGTAGCTCCCCAGCTCTAAAGTTCGCAATTCTAGATCTTGTGGCGGGAGGTGTGTCTAAAAGTGTATGTCGGTGCTGGCCATCAATGAGAGAGACCTGTGAATTTTTCAAATGGGTGGTGAACAAATATGAGTATGTTGCTGGAGATGTGGGCCGCCGTGCCACCAATGTACTTACCTGGGGAGAGTAAACACCCATTATTCTGCAACTTTCTTTCCACATACCATCACTCCGCATAGTTTCATTACGAAAGTACCATGACTCCGCAATGCCATTAAAACACATGGCATTACATTTTATATGCTTTTACCACGCATTCATTTACAACGAAATTCGTTGTAAATGCATGAATGGTAAAAGCATGTTTTTTTTTAAATGTTTGGATAAGGTAAGTATGGGTGTAGGGGTATATGTTTTGGGGTACTGAGGTATATGTTTAGGGGCATTTGGGTATTTTAAGGGTTCAGATATAGTTTTGGGTTATGGGGTACAGGGGTAGTTTTAGGGTTTAGGGATAGGTATGGGTTTTGGAGTTCAGGGGTATTTTTAGGGTTCAGGGCTAGGTTTGGGTTTTGGGGTATAGGGGTATTTTTAGGGCTATGGGGTAGGTTTGGGTTTTGGGGTACAGGGGTATTTTAAGGGTTCAGGGCTAGGTTTGGGTTTTGGGGTACAGGGGTATTTTCAGGGTTCAGGGCTAGGTTTGGGTTTTGGGGTACAGGGGTATTTTAGGGTTCAGGGATGGGTTTAGGTTTTGGGGTACAGGGTTATGTTTAGGGTTCAGGGCTAGGTTTGGGTTTTGGGGTACAGGGGTATTTTTAGGGCTCAGGGGTAGGTTTGGGTTTTGGGGTACAGGGGTATTTTAAGGGTTCAGGGCTTGGTTTGGGTTTTGGGGTACAGGGGTATTTTAGGGTTCAGGGGTTGGTTTAGGTTTTGGGGTACAGTGGTATTTTTAGGGTTCAGGGCTAGGTTTGGGGTTTGGGGTACAGGGGTATTTTTAGGGTTCAGGGCTAGGTTTGGGTTTTGGGATACAGGGGTATTTTTAGGGTTTAGGGATAGGTTTGGGTTTTGGGGTACAGGGTATATTTATAGGGTTAAGATGGGTTAGTGTTTAAGGGTGTTGGGGTATTTTAAGGAGTAAGGGTGGGTTATGATTATGGGGTGCAAGGGTATTTAAAGGGAGCAGGGTGGGATTAGCACACGATATGAGACATGGCATGAAGGGCGGAACGTACCACACGCCCCCAGTGTTTGTCACGCCCCCCAGCACACGCCCACAGCACAACGCAGACACGCCCACAAGGGACTACTTTGTTGGCACGGTTCTTTTACCTTTTAAATGTATATGGTGGGCGTCTGCATAGCTGATGTCCTTCTGCTGCAACTGCCCTTTCCATCGCTGTATTAGGTGTTGTGATTGGTGCTGTGGTTCCTGAGATTACCCGCCTCAAAGGTTTGGGCTCTCTCTTTATTATATTAGTATGGATAGATACCCCAGTGTGAGGAGGGACTAACCGGTGTTTCGCCCTGGGCAGAGGATCCCTGTTACATGCATGGCTCCTCCAGTCGGAAAACCCAGGATCCAGTGAAACGGCGCAATCCATGCCGCTCTCCTGTCTCTCCGCAGAGAGCCGACAGCAGGAACCCGGAAGGGGGCGGGCATGACACCGGAAGCACTTGGCCCGGACAAATGAAAAGAGCTGACCAGAAGGAAGAGGTGGTTGAACCTTGCAGCGCGGGAGTAGGAGTAAAGACATCTGAAGGAAGAACCGAAGAGGAGGAATCCTGCAGAGAAGCTGACGAGGAAGAACCAAGGAGAGAAGACGCCGGGGACGCGGAACCGGACAAGCGTTGGTGCGAGGAGTGGTGGAGTGCTCCGGAGGATGCTGTAGAGCGCCCCCAATTCTGGAGAGTTGCGGCAGAGCCAGTGAGTGAAAGTGTTCCACGGGTGGTAGAGGGAGGAACGAGAGAGAAGGGTAGGGAACTAGGGGGCCGGTAAAAGCTGAATACTTTGATTAAGTAAAAAGCAGGGCATTGTTTCCTATCAACTTGTGTGTCAGACAAGACGCCAGTATTTTTTTTCCCTGGGTGTGTTTGACAGTGTGGCCCTTAACAGATTTAAAAAGGTCTAAGGAGGCGTGGCCAAGATGGTGGGCTGAGAGGACGCTCTTGCCGTGAGCTCCCGAGCCCCTGGAAACCCTGCACCGTCTTACGCCGCTGATCTCCCCCGGATCGAGCGGGAAACACGTCCAGTGCACCCCACGGTGTTGTGGAGCGGTCCGCAACCCCCAATTTCCTTGCTGCAGCGGCGGTGCTGCAACGGAGCCGGCCCGCGGCGATAGCAGTCTTAGAAGTCGCCGAGAGGCCGGAGAACCATCGATCGCAGGCCTCTGGAGATCCGGAGAGGAGGCCTTGAAGCATGGAGAGGTCCGGCGGCTTGCGGGTGCTATTACAGCGAGACCCCGGCGGGGCCTTGACGCGGCCATTCCCTGTGGAGCGAGGCCGAATTAGCGGAGAGATGAGGAGTGGAGCCGGCAAAAAGCAGCTACGCAAACCCGGGGATCAGGTAGGCCGCAAGGCCTGTGCTGTAGGGCCCAGCCCCGAGCCCCGCCCTGCACCCCTGCCGGGTGACTCCGGACTACCGAACGCTCCGAAACACCCCCGCTGCCTGCAGGACCTGACCCTTCCCCGGTCCCTACCACTGAGCAATCTACTTGGCCGGCCTTGGGACAAGTTGCATTCGAGCGGGCCCGAACGCCGGATCGTGGACTGGGGGGGCCCCCCGCCCCTCGCCTTCCCCACGTGGAACTTAGCTGGCTCGGGTGGACGACGGATAATTACAGAGAGCCCCGGGAGAAGTGGCTGTCTACGGACGCGGCCCAGACGAGGTCGGAGACCGTGGTGCTGAGCGACGGCCGGAGGGGGAGCCGTCCTGTGGCGCCTCTCTCTGTGGCGGGGGGGTCTCGGCCTCGACTCCGGCCGTGGTGGGGCACCACACATATAGCCCAGAGGACAGGACTGCGCCATAATAACGCTGGTCCTCGAGGACGAGGCAGATTGCCATATTGGACGTGGACGAACCGCTCACACCGGCCTTGTGGAGCAGCCATCGCGCCCGGCACTTGGAAGCGCCCAACGGAGCTCTAGTTTGAATTGGCGCGCCGGAATCCAGAGGCCCCACGAGTTGTGAGGATCGCCGCCCTACGAAAGATTGCTGTACAGGCCCTGGCCCCTTCCTCCCCATAGCGCGTGGGCCTTGTGATACCCCACCCCCACGATGTCGAATGCCAGAGGAACGAAGAAGGGAGACCGGACCTTACCCGACATGCTGGGCAGAGGCGCCCCGAGACAAGACAGGACCCAGCCAGCCCCGAGCCCCCCGACCAGCTCTCGGGGTGCGGAGGGCGGGGAGCCTCCGGTAACTAGGTCCTTTCTGGAGTCGCTGTTCAGCTCTTTGAGGGAGGATTTTCAAGCCTTAAAACAGGAGGTGGCCGGGGAGGTTCGAGAAGTTCGTCGAGAGGTGGACTCCCTGGGAGAGAGAGTGAACACGGTGGAGGCGGCTGGCCACTCCAGAGATGAAGAAATCACGCACCTACAGCAAGAGGTCCTGAGACTGAGAGATGAACAGATCGACCTACAGGCCCATGCCGAGGACCTTGAAAACAGGTCTAGGCGCAACAACATCCGGGTCCGAGGCGTTCCATCCAGTGAAGGAGAAGATGTGGCTGCCTACCTGGGGGCCCTGTTTCGTGACATCCTGGGAGAATCTGAAGACTTCCCGATCCGAATTGATAGGGCACACAGAGTGGGCCGACCCCGGCGAGCCTCGGCGCCTCCTCCGGACATTTTATTCAGAAAAGGGGGTGGTGATGAACAGAGTGTCTGAATTAAGCAGACCACTCTTACCCAGTCCAAAGATCAGGGCTTGATCCATCACCGTTTTTTAGCTCACTGTACCATCCCAGCTCAGAACTTGGCTATATGCAAATTAGTCTGACCCTGGCCCAGTGCATCATGGGAACAGGGCAGACCAAACTACCAAGCCAATTCTTATACTGGGATGGTGCAGTGAGATAAATAACGGTGATGGATCAAGCCCTGATCTTTGGACGGGTAAGAGTGGTCTGCTTAATTCAGACACTCTGTTCATCACCACCCCCTTTTCTGAATCGTTTTTGGCCACTATAGGTGTGGCAGGGTATACTCAGACATGAGTCCCTTTCTCACTGCACCATCAGGATTCAAGCAAGCCGGGCCGAAGACGGCTGAAATGCCAGAAACCGGTCCCCGGTAGCTTGTCTCCTTTCTGGTGAAGAATTGGCTTGGTAGTTTAGTCTGCCCTGTTCCTATGATGCACTGGGCCAGGGACAGACTGATTTGCATATAGCCAGGTTCTGAGCTGGGATGGTGCAGTGAGATAAATAACGGTGATGGATCAAGCCCTGATCTTTGGACTGGGTAAGAGTGGTCTGCTTAATTCAGACACTCTGTGCATCACCACCCCCTTTTCTGAATCGTTTTTGGCCACTATAGGTGTGGCAGGGTATACTCAGACATGAGTCCCTTTCTCACTGCACCATCAGGATTCAAGCAAGCCGGGCCGAAGACGGCTGAAATGCCAGAAACCGGTCCCCGGTAGCTTGTCTCCTTTCTGGTGAAGAATTGGCTTGGTAGTTTAGTCTGCCCTGTTCCCATGATGCACTGGGCCAGGGACAGACTGATTTGCATATAGCCAGGTTCTGAGCTGGGATGGTGCAGTGAGATAAATAACGGTGATGGATCAAGCCCTGATCTTTGGACTGGGTAAGAGTGGTCTGCTTAATTCAGACACTCTGTTCATCACCACCCCCTTTTCTGAATCGTTTTTGGCCACTATAGGTGTGGCAGGGTATACTCAGACATGAGTCCCTTTCTCACTGCACCATCAGGATTCAAGCAAGCCGGGCCGAAGACGGCTGAAATGCCAGAAACCGGTCCCCGGTAGCTTGTCTCCTTTCTGGTGAAGAATTGGCTTAGTAGTTTAGTCTGCCCTGTTCCCATGATGCACTGGGCCAGGGACAGACTGATTTGCATATAGCCAGGTTCTGAGCTGGGATGGTGCAGTGAGATAAATAACGGTGATGGATCAAGCCCTGATCTTTGGACTGGGTAAGAGTGGTCTGCTTAATTCAGACACTCTGTTCATCACCACCCTCCTTTTCTGAATCCTCCGGACATTTTAGCCTTCCTGCCGGACTTCCCTTTTAAGGAGCGGATTCTCCGTGAGGCCAGACGACAGCAGCCTTTACGTTTCCGAGACCACCAAGTGGCTCTGTACCAGGACTTGTCCGCAATAACGCTGCAGAAACGGAAGACCTTTAAAATTGCTATGGATTTTTTGAGGGAACATGATACACAGTACTCTTGAGGTCATCCCTTTAGGCTCATCTTCCGCTGGAATGGGGCTCTACACCAGCTCCGGTCTCTCCAGGACGTTTGCGGAGTGCTGGGAATCACCGCGACAGACGCAGACACTCCAGCCCCTCGGCGTAGGCGAAGCACACGGGATGGCTGGCTGCCGGCCCGAGGGCGACGATCCCCGCCGCCACCCACGAGACCCGACTCACCTACGATTCGGGCGGAAATGACCAGCGCCATACAAGAGGCTTCCAGGACCACGGCGGCTGGTGATGTGGCCTTGATGGCTTGAACATACTCCGGGGGGAGATTGCAGTAGCCTTATCTTCATTGCAGGTGCGGGGGTTCCGGGGGTACGGGGGTGGCTGGAGCACTGGGGGTTGTGGCTGGACGTCCACTTGACTAACTTTCCACGGCCTTGTCCGTTGAGGACCAGACTGGGACAATGAAGTACTATGCATGGTTGGGGATGCGGGGGTTGGGCGAGGGAGTTGAATGGGGAGGTTTGGGGTTTGGGGAGTTCACTGGACAACGAGGAGGATGGGGTGACGCTGGGCCCCGGGGTGGGTGTTTTCACAGTTGGGGGGGAGGGGATACGGGGACTGTACTGTGCTATGATGTCATTTGCTTTCACTGTGTGCTGCGGCTGCGTTCTGTTGCCTTTGAATTTCGCTATGCGGGCCGAGCCCGACTTGCTGAGCGCTACTGGTACTCTCCTCACTGATGGCCCTTAAGATTGTCACTCTGAACGTGAAGGGGCTGAATAATCCGGTCAAACGAAGGGCTGTGCTGTCCCTACTTGATGACACACAGGCAGACATTTGTCTTCTGCAGGAGACCCACCTTTTAGCTAAGGACTGCCACAGACTACGATCCCCTAAATTCCCCACACAGCTCTTCTCTTCCTGCACTTCCAAAACAGCAGGGGTGGCGATCATGGTGTCTGGGAAGTTCAAGGGGGAGATACTACACAAGGTAGCGGAACAAAAGGGGAGGCTTCTAGCTTACAGAGTCAAGATGGGAGGTCTGGTGTTCACTGTAGGCTCGATATATAGCCCCAACGACTATCAGGATCAGTTTTTGACCAGGGCACTGGAGGAAGTGACAACTACACCTGACAGACACATTGTTATTGGAGGGGACCTGAATATGGTCTTCGACACGTCCCTAGACAGGTCAGCGCAAAGACGATTGCAGTCAGGGGAGCTCTCACACTCGGTTAGGTCCCGCCTGGAGGAATTGGACCTGCATGATGTCTGGCGCCGCCTCCATCCTACGGCTCGTACCTATTCCTACTACTCCCACGCCCACAAATCCTATGCGAAACTGGACCATCTCCTGGTGACGGGTCCGATGTTTGAGCTGGCCTCGGCCGCTGATATAGGGGTCCTGTCCCTCTCTGATCATGCCCCGGTGGAGGGCACTTTCCAACTACCTCCCGTGTCTCCCTCACAGGGGGTCTGGCGTCTCAGGGACACTCTGTTGCACAAACAATCGGTGTCCCGCCCTCAACGCAAGCCGAGACTGACTATCTGGAGTCGGTAACTCTCCCCTCCCTCACGCCGGACCAGGCCCAGCATCTTGAGCGGGAGATCCGGATTGAGGAGGTGGTCACGGCCATTTCCCGACTCAAACACGGGAAAGCTCCGGGACCCGATGGTTTCATACCTCTCTTCTATGAAACATTTTGCCAAGATCTGGCGCCACTGCTGACGCGCCTGTTTAACTCGTTCTCTGAACCGGGTGCTATCCCTCCGGAGTTCCTCTAGGCGACAGTGTCAGTGATGCCTAAACCGGGCAAGGATCGGACCGAGTGCGGCTCCTACCGCCCGATCTCGCTCCTGAACGTGGATCTGAAGATATACACCAGTATCCTTACGGCGCGTCTGGCACTCCACCTACCGGGTATGGTTGACCCGGACCAGGCCGGGTTTGTCCCTGGCAGGCAGACAGTTGATAATACTAAAAGGGTGTTATGAAGATGAGGAGGATGACTGATCTCGGTGGTTATGGCGCTTCACAAGTATATAGGCAGATTGTGTCAACTACGTTAGTAGTATTATGTGTTGTTGGGTGCCTAGGCATGGGTCGTCATCCTATACCCACCAGTAATCAACAGATTCCAATATGTATAAACAAAACCTATCACACCAACAGAAACTAATCAATCAGTTGATTAGTTTCTGTTGGTGTGATAGGTTTTGTTTATAAATACTAAAAGGGTGACCCACATTCTGGAGAAAGCCTCCCGGATTCCCGGGGAACGCATGCTCCTCTCTATAGACGTGGAGAAAGCGCTTGATAGAGTGCACTGGCCTTACCTAGAGAAAGTGTTGTGTAAAATCGGCATAGGAGAGAAGTTTCGGCACCTGATATTCAACTGCTATAGATTCCCGTCCGCAGTGGTGAGGGTGAACGGTTGCAGCTCCCAGAAGTTCGCGATAGAGAGGGGCACCAGGCAGGGGTGCCCGTTGTCGCCGCTGCTCTTTGCCCTTTATATGGAGCCGTTTGCTCAGAGGGTTCGCCAGAACCCTGATGTGACAGGCGTCCGCATGGGAGAGTTTGTCCACACCCTTAGCCTCTACGCGGACGACGTGATCTTGACGCTCGATGACCCTAGGAGGTCGCTGCCTGCTTGTATTGAGGAGCTGGAAACCTTCATGACTGTGGCAGGATTTAAGGTGAACTTTGGGAAATCAGCAGCCCTCGACATCTCGCTGTCCGACGCCACTAGAGCTGACTTACAGAGGCTCTTCCCTCTGAGCTGGTCTAAGGACCAAGTGCCCTACCTGGGAATTCTTCTGGCGCCCTCTCTTCCTGCTATGGTCACAGCCAATTACACGGCCTTAAGCAAGAAAATTAAGGAAGAACTGACCCGCTGGGACAAAGGCACATTGTCTTTGCTGGGCAGAATAGCCGCGGTGAAAATGACCCTTCTACCCTAAGTCTTGTATCTCTTTCGGGCCCTCCCGCTACAACCCCCTAAGGGGTGGCTCAGACAAACCCAGTCCGATATCGCATGCTTTGTGTGGCAAGGCCGTAAACCCAGGCTCAAAAGAACCTTATCCACGCTGGCGCCTGAGTCAGGGGGCTTGGCATACCGGACTTACACAAATATTTCCAGGCTGCACAACTACGCTACCTAGTAGAGTGGAGTCGTTGGGAATCTGATAAACACTGGTTGTTTCAGGACCAGGCGGTGGCGGGCAGAACACTGCAGGAAGTGCCCTTCCTACGCAGAGCCCACCGACCTCCCAACCTCTATGCGTCTTTCGTCACACGGGTTCCGCTCCAAGTGTGGGATGCCGTGTCTTCCAAACATGAACTTACCACCTTTCCTTCCCCGTTTACGCCGATACTCGGAAACCCGGACTTCAGCCCTGGTATGGAACCTGGAGCCTTTGCGCTCTGGCGTGCGGCCCGGTGCTCTGCCCTATTTCATATGTACGGACTGGAAGGCGTCGTTTCCTTCCAGGACCTTAGAAGGGACTTCGGCCTACCCGAGACGGAACGCATGAGATACATGCAAGCTCGTCACTGGGCGCTCCAGCCGCAGATACGTGCCTTGGCGGACCGGAAGCTCACGCCCTATGAAAGGTGGCTAGTTACACGCTCCTCAGACGCCAGGCTTATCTCAGATCTCTATAAACTCTTGCAGCCCCCCACTTTTCATATCTACAATCCCGGACGAGAACGCTGGGAATGAGAGCTGGGACGATCGCTAAGCCACACTGACTGGGACCACATCTCTTACCGGGCACGACACTCTGCTTATCACTCTGGGCTCACTGAAACATTCACCAAACTATCCACTTACTGGTATCGCACCCCCGAGAAACTTCATGAAATAAACCATACCATTCCACGGACCTGTTGGCGAGACTGTGGACAGACTGGCACACTCACTCATATACTATGGGAATGCCCCCTACTGACTTCCTACTGGGAAGGAGTGTTGAACGAGATAGACCGGTGCTTTGACATTGAATTGCCCCGCTTCCCTGCCTATGTTCTGCTAGGTTTGCCAAATGGCTTGTATTACCCCCTAAGATCTAAGAAAGGTAGGCAGATAGCGATTGCCTTGGGCTCGGCGATTCAGAACATACTCATTCACTGGCGCACTACCACGCTCCCTACTGTTGTTGGTTGGCTACATAGATTGTGGCATGTCCTAGGCATGGAGAAGATGTCCCTGGTGGTGGCGGGGGATGTGGACACATTTGAAGAGCTGTGGCTGCCATTCCATACATTGTTACAGTCAGAATTTAGGGAAATTACCTGTCCTAGATACCTCAGACTGCTACTGCTGACGTCCCAGTCAGCCCCGTCCACCTGAAATGCCTGAGATGATAGCTAGGGGGGAATAATGGATGACTTTGCTGCTATGATGGGGAGAGGAGAGATCGTTAGCACAGTACAGAGGGTGGGGGGAGGGACTCGGGAAGAGAGGGAGGAGGGCAGTTGGTTGAAAGGGTATTGTTTTTCTTTTTTGGTTTGTCCCACCCGCAGGTGCACTCGCCATAAGAAACCGGAGCATGGTGTGCCCAACACACTGTACGAGCGGATCGCAAGTCTGTAACGAACTGTTTGCACTATTTCCAGTGGGACACTTGTGATTATTTGTTTGTATTATTTCCTTTTTCTTTCAATGCTGCAATAAAAATACTTTAAACCTAAAAAGGTCTAAGGTGTTTTTTCGAAAGGGGAGACCTCTCGGTCACCCCGAACGTATGGCTGGGTGCCCTGATCCCCCGGGAAACCTTTGTGGGCGGGGGGCATGTCCCGGGCGGTATGCCCATAGTGGCGTGGTTGGAGCACGCCCCCGCCTCCTAAAAGGATTGTCCTAACACTCGCCCAGAAGTCCGTGCACTTCTGGGCGGGATGGGGATGCTGCCCCGCCTTCCCGCTGCAAGATAAAAGGCGCGGGAATCCAGGCAGGCGTCCTCTTGTTCCTGCGATCTGAAGGCTGCACCACTCGTCGCTCGTGAGCCCTCAAGGGAACAAGCTGCAGTTTTTGAATGTGTAATCGTTGTTTTTTCTGTTTCCGTCGTCAAGGCGTAGCTGGAGTTCGAGTCGCTACTGGAAAACATGCAGAGACAGAACAGAAAGCAGATATGCCTGGTAAGAAGAGTGGAAAGAGCTCCGAGATGGAACGAATGCTGCGCACACTAGTGAACCAAGTGTCGGCGATGGACAGAAAATTCGGTAAAGTAGACCAGCTGGGTCGCGGCCTAGCGGCCCTCCGGATACAAGTGGAGGCCCAAGCGGGGCCCTCAGGGCGATCTAAGAGGGTTGTGGGGCCTGCTTTGCCAAACATTACCCCGGGGGGGATAAGGGGAAAAAGAGGAAGGGGAAAGTGGGACCTAGCGAGGCCCCAGTACCGATGGAGGTCCCGCTGGTCCCAGTAGCACCAGCGTCCAGCCCGGTACCTGCACCGGATTGGGGATTGCCAATCCCCGTGGTTATCACACCGCTGGATAACGACCAAATGTCTCCCGAACTAGCGCTTCAGTTGGCGGCTGTGTTACCTTGGTTGAAGAAGGGAGCGGGGGGATCCGCGGCTGTGGAAGACCCAGCCGAAGAAGCTAGGCAGATTGTCGAGCAGCTCAGGCAGACAAGGGGCGCTGGGGCAGCAAACGTGCCTTCTATTTCTCCACAGGTGGCGAACCTGCCCGCTGTCGAAAATCGGAATAAGTCGAGGGACACGACCGGAGGTACAACAGAGACCGGTAAGAGATCGCTCCCAATAATGGGGGAGGGCGCTGTACCCTCAAGGCGGGAATACTTGGCGTAACATGTTCCTATGGCAACTAAAGAAATGGTGTGGGCAAACAAGTATATCAATATGTTTTCATTGTTGACGGACAATCGCGAGTTAGAATATGCCAAGACTCAGAAGGATTTATGGCACCCCAGTGTATGGAGGGCAAAAATGGCAGAATTCAGGGTTGAAGAGTCTATGATGAACTGGATCAGGGCTTTTTCTATTTTTGTAGCAATTATGGGTGAGCGAACACCAGAACTGTTCTGAGACCTTGCTTGCTACCAGAGCAGGATCACGGGCTTCCATGAGAAGTATGGAGGAGAAGAATGGAAAGGGTATGACGTGGCATTTAGAAAAGCGAAAGAGTTTAACGAAACATTGACTTGGGATTGTTTGGATACTGTATCTTGGCATGCGCAGTTCTTGCCGGGCTCAGCAGGTGGATCAGGGTCGAGTGCAAACGGCTCCAGGGCCTTTCAGCAGTAGCATCCGCAGGCCTTTCGGCCAACCTATGGGGGAGATACTCAGTCTAGATCGGGCGGGAATGGGAATAAGCGAGGGATATGTTGGGGTTTCAACTAGGGAACGTGTAGCAGGCCGCAGGGAACATGCAGGTTCAAGCATGCCTGAGCAGGTTGTGGTAACACCTCCCACCCCGAGACTAGCTGCCGATCCAGAGGCAATACTACAGGAGGGAAAGGGGGTACCAAACAGGATTGACACGGTGCCTCGGAGGTCCAAACAATCGCCCGTGGATATTCTGGCCTTGACTCCCTGGCTGAACAAATACCCTGATCATGTGTCCGCTAGATCCTGCGAGATGGCTTCTCGTATGGCTTCAGGATCCCGGCGGGTGATTTTCGGGGTGCCCCCTCATGCAGAAACCAACTGTCCGTTAAGCACAACCCGGCGGTGGCCGCCACAAAAATCACAAAAGAGGTTCGCTTGGGGGGGGTTGCAGGACCGTTCGGTGAACCACCAACGGCCAATTTTGTGTGTTCCCCATTAGGGGTAGTTCCCAAGAAGGAGCCGGGAGAATTCAGGCTCAATCATAATTTATCTGCACCAAGGGGAGCTTCCGTTAATGAGGCGATCGATGCAGACATTTGCAGTATGAGGTATGCATCATTCGATAACGCAGTAGTAATGTTGAATCGCCTAGGCCCAGGTGCATTGTTAGCGAAATCAGACATTGAATCCGCATTTAGGTTGCTTCCGGTGCATCCCCAGGATCAGTACCTGTTGGGTTTTGCATTTCAGGGGAAGTACTACATGGATATGTGCATGCCGATGGGTTGTTCAATTTCGTGTGCCTATTTTGAAATGTTTAGCTCATTTCTGGAGTGGGTATTCTTGAAGGCCTCGGGGCACCAACATGTGATGCATTATCTCGATGATTTCCTGTTTCTCGGCCCAGCGGGCTCTCGGGACTGTGCACGGGCATTGCGGGATTTCTGCGTGCTCAGGCGGGGTTTCGGGATACCATTGGCGCCAGGTAAGACGGTGGGTCCAACTACCTCCCTAGAGTTTCTGGGTATCGAACTAGACTCTGTGGAGGGTTGCTTCCGTTTGCCGGCGGAGAAGATCGCCAAATTCAGGGCCTCCTTATTGCAATGTCTCCGGAACGACAAAGTGACACTGCACCAACTACAGCAAACAGTGGGTCAGCTTAACTTTGCATTGAGGGTTATACCGATGGCTCGCCCCTTCTCCCGATTGATTGCCCAGGCCATGGTTGGCCTAAAGGAAGGGCACCATCGTACGAGGCTGTCGGCAGAGGTTCGCCAGGACATGCTCATTTGGCTGGCATTCCTGGCGGATTTCAACGGCCGAGTAGTCTGGAGCAAAGCCCCGGCCTCGTCAGCAGAATTAGGTTTATGGACTGACTCTGCGGGCAGTGTGGGGTTTGGCGCAATCCTTGGTAACCGATGGTCGGCCCAGAAATGGCCAGCATGGTGGGAAACAAGTGGTTTGACGAGCAACATTGGTTTTCTAGAGCTATTCCCCATCTGGGTAGCGTTGTTGGCATGGCCAGAAGAGTTCCGAAACCGCTCGGTGATATTTTGGTCTGATAACATGACTGTAGTCGAGTGCATTAACCAGCAGGCAGCACGCTGCAAGTGGATATTGCGATTGTTGAAAGAGATTGTGTTGGGATGCTTGAGACTAAATGTACAATTCAGGGCAAAACATGTGCCGGGAGTACTGAATAATGCAGCGGATGCGCTCTCTCGTTTCAAAATGCAGGCTTTCAGGGATTGTTTACCCTCAGCGGAGCTAGTGGCAGCGCCATTTCTCGAAGCACTATGGCAAATCGGCGCCCCGGACTACAAAACCTCATGGCAGCCAGTTTAGTGCCCAGGACAAGAAAAGCTCGTACTGCGCCTTTTTGGGCCCTGCATGGGAGCATAGATGGGGTCAGGAGGGGTCCTCGTGCCACGATTTTTAGTGGCACTTCATGAGGAGGGCCAGTCGGTGGCAACCGCCGGTCGGTATAAGGCCGCCATATCGTTTATGGCTCAGCTCCAGGGGATTAGGGACCCGACGGATTCCTTTATAGTCAGAAAGGCGCTGCTCGGCTGGCGGCGCCTAGAGGGTCACAAAAAGGATACCAGGCACCCGATAGGTTTTGACAGATTGACCTCCTTGTTGGCTAAACTAGAGGAGACATGCTCCTCACCTAGTGAGGTCGTCCTATTCAGGGCAGCATTTGCGTTGGCGTTCTATGGGGCCCTGCGGGTAAGCGAACTAGTGGCTGCCAACAAAAGGGATATCGATGGGGGTCTGCGCAGGGACCACACGCAAGTGAGGGGGGATTCCCTGCTGATCACGATAGCCAGGTCGAAGACAGACCAGGAGGCCCAGGGGAATAGCATTGTGTTGCAGCGTGCTCGGGGTAGTCCCTGTTGTCCAGTAAGGCATGTTGAGGCCTACCTAAAACAAAGGTTGACGACATGGGGGGGGGGCCTTGCTGCGACATGCTGACGGCACCCCGTTAACAAAGTTTCAGTTCCAGAGGGTGCTGGCAATCACGATTGCAGCTGCGGGCTTGAACCCGAGTGATTTTGGGACTCATTCATTCAGGATAGGAGCCACTACAGAAGCAACGGCGGGGGGTCTGCGGCCAGACAAGGTTAAACAATTAGGCCGCTGGTCTTCGAATTGTTTCAAACGGTACGTGCAGCTGCACATGTTGTAAGTTACTGAAGAAGTGCACTCACGCTTGTTGTCTTTTGTTTGGATTACAGTTTCACAAGCCTGTGATGCAGGGCGGAAATTGGGACCGGTCCAGTATCCGCTAACCACCACTTCAGGAACAAGGAATGGAAGGCGAGTGGTCTGGGTCGTGGGCCACTCATACGTGAGGCGTGCCGCGGACATATTCAAGACAGGTGATGCGATCCACACATCTGAGGAATATGGTTTCAGGGTGTCCTTCCATGGGAAGGGCGGCCTATGTATTGACCGACTGCAAAGTTTTGTGGAAGAATTGTTAGGGCGGCACAGGTCACCGCCATCAGTAGTCATAGTGCACGTTGGGGGCAATGACTTGGTAAGGTTGGGCAGACGAGCTTTAATCAAGCACATACTTACAGCAGTTAGTTGGTTAGCAAAGACGCTCCCGGGGTGCACGATAGTGTGGTCACACATGATCCCGAGGAGGGTATGGAGGGGTGGATTGTCCACAACCGCGTTGAACCATTCGGTAAAGAGGGTCAACAATAAAATGGAGAAATTGTTTCGCTCTGCTCATCTTCAAAGCATACCTCATGGGTGCATCTGGGGGGACCACTGTTATTCAGACGATGGGGTACACCTGTCCAGGGTGGGGAATGACTTATTGATAGGGGACATGATAGCTTGGCTAGCGGGATTGAGGAGACATGACCTATAGGAGGTGTGGGGAGCCAGATAGTCGGTCAACTATCTGGCCTGTGGCGGTAAGGTCATGATCGGTGAGCAGTGATTTCAAGGTCCCTAGTGGGGGCGCCACCCATTATGGATGGGAGCGCCCGGGGGGAGGCGGCCATTGGCCCCTCCCATGGGGGGGGAGGCACCCATTACAGATGGGTCGCCCAGGGGGAGACGGCCATAGGCCCCTGACAGGGGGAGACGGCTATATGCCCCTCCCACAAATTTCCCGGGGGCCGGATATCCGCTCCGGCGGAAGAGAGTGCGGGGAATGGGGGGAGTCCACGCTGTCCTTCTTACGGATACCCTGCACGGAACGACCTTAAGATGGCGCCGAGTGAAAGGGGGCCCCCATGACAAGGGAAGTTACAGTTGGCTACGAGGGTAAAGCCCTCTGCGCACGCGCCACTCACACGTGAGGGCGGGAATTTGGTGATAAGGATCTGACACCGGTTAAGACCTTGCCGTTGGCCCCTAACGATAGGATGTACAAAATTTGTTGCAATGTATTATGTCATGATGTTAGACTCGGTTAGGAAAATCTTTGTATTAGAGATTTGTTAAGGTTAGCCTGGATACCTGCCTTCATCAAGTGTAATGAAAGTTGAATTTCGTACATGATACATGAAACGTATTTAATTTAAAGTTTTACATTTTGTTTCATATTTTAATAAATACGGCCGGGGGGGTCGTGAGGCCCCCCTGCCTTCCAAAAGTTCAAACTGTGTCTGTCTCCTACCATTGGGATTGGTGGTGGAAGGGGTGGCGGGCATCCCTGACCATATTGTCCCTTGAGTAAACATCACAAACTGACCTGTGCTTAACGTGTGGCAATAGTCAGAATTAGGGTGCGCTTTTGGACCCATTCGTTGTTTATGGGCTAACAGATGTTGACCTTCTGCTTTAATTCAGTTTACCTGTTCCCCCCCTTTCCAACTACCCTATTCCTTGGCACTATTCATCCCTTTTCACAACCCACCTACCTAAAAGGGAGATTTGTTTATTTTTGGAGCACTATATGGTGTGTTGACGTGACAATCCTTTTTAAATACTTCAGAACTTTTAGTCTGACGGCTCCTTCTTTTCCTCTTTTATGAGCCTCCGGGGAGACCCCTTTGACTCTGAAGACGAGGAGCAAAAACCATCGCCCTCAACACCTACCTTAAGAACATCATTAGAAGAGGAAACCGAAGAACACCGGTTTGATTCTCGAACAATTGTTAATCCTGACAATAAAACTCATTCTGTTTGTAAATACATACAGCCTCCTCGCTTGTATATCAAACCTGCGCTCCCACACCCAGTTACACAATAAGTACTGCCCCAAAGCAGCAGCTATTTCAGCAGGCACACAGCCCCGAATGTTTTCATTTTCGAGATCTGATGCCTTCAACCTTGCAGTGCCTCCTTGTTAGAATAGACCCCTACATCCAAACATGTAATTAACAATACTGCTTTACAGAGCTATTTGGTAATGGAAAGAGCTATTTCTAGAGGTTTAACGATAAGAAAGTAAAACCCAAACTGACGGACCAGTTGCAAATCCTAACCGGGCTCGCAAAGAGCCGTTTTATAACATTAAGTGTGCACAACTAGCCGATCCAAAAGATGCCGCTGATATTCACAGTCGAGTGGCTGATGAGCTGTTCATTGAAAATACTGGACCTGGCGGAAAACAAAAGGGTATCCGCGTGCGGTGTTCTTTGCTTTTATGAGAATGATTCTCCTGGGCTCCCCTGTGTTTCTGTTGTGTCGGTGAGACCTGTATCCGCTGTTTGTGAAAATGATACCATCGGCTTCACTGTGTGAGGAGTAGGCATGAGCGAATTTTGCGGATCTCGCGTTCGCAAATTTTGCGGATTTGCGGATTCGCAATCCGCAAAATCCGCGAATTCCCGCGAATTTTTTTTTTTTGTGTTCGCCCGTGTTTCTGCCAGTTCGCGAGGGTTTTGTACACTTTCGCAAATTGCGAACTTACCTGTCGGGTCGCAAGTTTCGCGAACTTGTTGTTTCTACGTGTCCAGCCTGTTTGGGACACTCTTCTTCATCACTGCCACTCTCTGTCACCACTGCCACTCTCTGACTACTCATGCCACCCTCTGGCCCACCCATGCCACCCTCTGTTTCATCACCACACCCTCTGGTTGTCCAGTGTACATTATTTTCGGCAAAGCAAAGCACACCTTCCCTGCCTCAAGTGACCTGAATTAATTTGGGGCTGATTAATGTGTCACAGAATATTTTTTTAGCTGGCACCTGCTTCCTTAGTGCGCCCTGATTAGTGATCTTTTGCACTTGCTAAGTGCTTTCATTGTTGCAAAATTAGTTACAACACCTGCCCTGCCCCAACTGACAATAATGAATTAGGGGCTGATTAATGGATTTTAACTTCCAGCCTGGCTCCTGCTTGTCTCCCTTAGCTGTAATTCAGGACCTTTGTGGCATATGTGTAACTATTCTGAGGTTCAGAGCAGGGTCACATAATAGTTTCAACTGGCAACTGAACTCTGGAGGGGCCCCTCAGGAAGCACTACAGGAAATGGCTACTAATGATGAGCCTGAACTTTTGAACCTGGTAAGTAGTTACTTTCAGTTTTGCTAAGATCGTATTTCTGCAATTTTGCACTTATTCGCGGGGCGCGAACTCACGCGAACTCACGCGAACAGTGCGAGCAGTGCGAGCAAAATCCGCTGCTCGCGGATTTGCGGATTTTGCGGGGGGATTCGCAAATCTCGCGGATTGCGGATTTCCCGAAAATCCGCAAAATCCGCGAGCGGAACGGATTTTCCGCCCACCCCTAGTGAGGAGACGGATTGTGGGTTTGTGTCCGTGCTGTTTGTGGCAATGATACTCCCGCGGGCTCTCTGTGAACATGTCTGTGAGAATGATACACTTGGGGTCAGAATCAGAACGATGCACTCTCCGGCACCTTGTTTACATCTAACATGATTACGAGAGCGAGGCATCAATCCAGCGTTCGTCTACCCGCGGTGTATCACGAAGCGAATGAGAGGCTCCGGTGTCCCGCGCCTCTTTAGTTTTAGAGAATGAGGTCACTGCGTTCCCTGTATGCGTCTGGCCTGCGCGAGCCCAAGCTCGATCAAGCGCGTGACTTGCCAGAGCGGGGTGAATGAGACTGCCCAGCTTTGAGACAACGTCACTCTCGTCCTGCGCGAGTTTGCTCTGTAGAAATTCCTGTGCGCGACCCTAAACCAGTTCTGAAAGTGCAGACAGTTGATCCACTTTGACTGACTGCTTTGTATGTATAAAAGTTGTCCCCACTCACCCACATGTTCCAGTTACAGGTTTTGTGCGACCAGGGAAGGGACTGGTCTGTAGAGTACTGAGAGAACTGGAGGATGGGCTGACAGACATTTCTCCAGAGTTGAAAGGATATAACTTAAGTATATTCCTTGTTGCAAGAGCTGATCATCTATGCTAAAGTACTTAGAAGCCAGCATACCTGGCGAGAGAGGGAAGGAGTCTGTCAACCCTGCAGGTGGAGGGGCTGTCCGGGAGGAGTGAGGTGCAATGTGACCTATACAGACCTGGTCGGGCTGCACCATGCAACACTAGACCCGTTGAGACTCAGCACCCATCTGAGACGCCTTCAAAAAAGGAGCAGCTGCAGACGCAACCGCAGACAAGGCATCACCTATAGAGGGCATGAAGTCTGTCCAGCACCGCCCTCAACTTGGCAAAGTCACAGCAAGTCTCCTCCAATAAGGAAGAGTTGCTATCACTGTAACATCCCTCAGTTAAGCATTTGAGTGGATAGTTGAGCGTCACAGCACTGCCATTTATTTAAGAAAAATTGAAGGAAAGAGGGGCAAATGAAGTATAGACATAAATGAGGGCTAATTGGAATATATTTTCCAAGCAGCAAGACAGGAAGAAGGGTTGAAAAAGTGTCCATCATACCAGCCTAAGTCTTCCAGTAGAGGAAATCCAACAGGAAATACTGCTGCAGAAAAAGGAAGCTAAGATCAGGAAATAAAAGCTTGTAAAAGCGACTGAGGAATGCAACACAAAATAGGGAACAAAAGTGTTGCTATACATCAGTCTCTGAACAGTGCCTCCTGATGTATGGTCTAGGCAGGAAATGACATCACAGGAAAATGGGTTGGCACATTCTAGTACTGGGAAGCTCTGACAACCATCACAGGATCAACGAGCATCTTGGACAGGAATGGATTTAAGATAGGCCACGCCTACGTTTGAGGAGAATGAAGTTTTGTTGATGTGGTAAGCGTAGGAAGACGCCTCTTCTGTTTAACAACCTTCTTTGGCTTCACACTTCAGCACTTCACCAGTCAATCCTTTGCCCTGCGCCTTGAACCTTCCAGGCTGCCGCGGTGAAGGAACGCTAACGCTGGCTGAGAGGAAGTGACATATTTACAATGCCCGAAGCGCGAGGACTGAAGTACAGCTGCTTCCCTTTCAATAGATGGCAGGCTAAACCACCACGCCACAGCTCTGGGGAGTCTAGGCCCATGTGTAACGCCACCTGACTTTCAGCTGGGCAGATAACCTGATCATACCTAGCCTGCCTCAGGGTGGAAAACCGCACTTTAGTGAAATGTTGGAATCAAGTCAACGTGCTATCTTATCTAGAGATGTATAAGAAAGGTCAGCACTCATGGTAAACCAGTGCGCCTGGCTCTGTTGCCTCACAGACTATGATATCAAGCTTACTATTCACTTACCCCTCCTCCTTCAACCTGCCAGAGCCTAATCTCCTCCTTGTTCATTATCTCCTGACCTCCTTTTCCTCTACCAGTTCCTGCACTTGACTTCTTGTCTGACTCAGTCCTACTGACCAGCTACTTCCCTCTGCTCCTCCAGGTACCCACCGGCTCATGGTGCCACTAAACCTCTTGCGGTCTCTTACCCTCACTACGATCAGTCGCCCACCTGTACATTCCACAAGCCCAATGTCTAGCACTGACTTCAGTCCTCCTAGAAGATCCAAGTTGCAGACTCAATTGAAAATGAAACCCTACCATACATGAGGGTAGACGTAAACATCACGTCCCTCCTGGCATAGGACTGCGAATCCAGGCGTAGGTGTAGGCATTGGGAGAAGGGAGGGGGTTGGGGAGTTTGGAAGTTGGGGGGGTGAGGGGCTAGGGGAGGGGGAGGGGTGAAAAATGTAAAAGCAGACTGTAGACATTCTTGCACGAGGACTTAAAGTGCTCAGGGATTGCTGGGAGAGATGAAACATTGTTTGACGCCGCCCGACCTCCGGGTTGTGGGCCCATAGGCTGTGTAGACGAATCACCCAAACAAGCAATAAGCACTGTTAATGGTATGTAAAGTGCTCATAAGTGTATGGTATATGTAAGACTTGGTTCTGCAATAAAAACGATTAAAAAAAATGAGGGTAGACGTAAGGATTATTTTCACGCTACCCCACCAATCCACCATACACCTGAATTTCCCGGCCCAAAGAGGACAAAAATGTACCAGGAAGGACAGGTCATCCAAAGGAAAAGGCAAAACAGATGACCTAACATGGTTCATTATGGCACTTTGGCACACAGTGCCACACAGCAGGCCAAGCCTAACATGCAGTAGTGCTGTAGGCTGCGCCATCTGTCCATATCACCAAGGGATGAGAACTATGTGGCTTTGTAACAGCAGCTGTCAAGTTAAAGGTCTACCGTTTTGGAAATACCTCTCCTGGCTTAAGGTGTCTTGGGGGACCTCACAGAAAAAAATTCAACAGTGCAGAATACAAACCCCATTCAGGAGAAGGGACAAAGGCCAGATGTACGAAAATGCATTTTTTCAATCTGCTCAATAACAGCTCTATAGGTTTTGCTATTTGCCCCTCCACTCTATGCTACTCCACTCCACTCTATAACACTTTATTCCAGTCTACACTATGCCACTCAACTCCACTGCACTCCAAGACACTTTACTCCACTCCATTGTACTTCACTCCACTACACTCAGATAATTTACTCCACTCAATGCCCTTCCACTCTACGACACTCCACTCAACAACACTCTACTCCACTCTATGACACTCGATGCAACTCCCTCTATGCCACTAATTTCCACTCTACTCCACCCCACTTTACGCCACTCCACAACACTCTAGTCTACTCAATGCCATTCCGCTCTACTACACTACACCACACTAGGCCACTCCGCTCTATGCCACTCTACTCTAATCCACTCTATACAACTTCCTTTACGCCACAGCAAGTTTCTTTATTCCACTTCATTCCAGTTCAGTCTACGCCACTACATTCTATGACCCACTATGACACTCCACTCTACAACACTACTCTACTCTAGGACACTCTGCTCCCCTCTAGCCACTCAACTATGCAACACTCTACTCACTCTATGCCCTTCCATTCTACGACACTCTACTCCCTCCACAACACTCCTTGACACTCCACAACCCTCTATGTTACTCCATGCCACTTCACGACACTCCACAACAATCCAATCTACTCTACGCTACTCTATGCCATTCCACACCACTCCATGCCGCTCTACGCCAGTAGACTTTACCCCACACCACTCTATAACACTTTACTCCACTCTACACTATGCCACTCAACTCTACTCCAAGACACTTCACTCCACTCCACTGTACTTCACTCCAATACACTAAGACACTTTACTCCAACTTATGCCCTCCACTCTACGACACTCTGCTCCCTCCACAACACTCCTTGACATTCCACAACACTCTATGCCATTCTACGCCACTCCACAACACTCTATGTCACTCAACTTTACTCCACACCACTCCCCTTTATGTCAGTAACGTTTGGCTATGCTGAACAGTATCCACGCTACTGTATAACATGGCTAAGCACATTGGCAAAGCCAATAGCTCTTGCATGGGCAAGGCCTATTGGTTTTGCCAGTGCTTGTTGATATTTTCAATCAAAGATTACCTATTCCATAAATCTGAAGTAGAGGGCTGCACCTATTGCTATGACTTGAGCATCTGCAGATTTCAGCACAATAGTTTTTTCAGTGTCATGACAGCAGGGGTGCATGTGTGAAGTCCTGCACACGCATGCGGATTAGGGCACGTGCGTCAGTGTCTTTTATTGGCCTTATCACAGCCTGAGAAGACGCCACTTATTATAATGTCGGCATGATATGACCTTGGTGCAGAGGCTTTGTAGTTGATCTCGTCTGCATCCGAAGGCCCCACACAGGATAGTACAGTCCCTGTAGGTTTGCAAGGAGACAGTGCCTTGGCAAGCTGCCTTGTTGCTAGTCACAGCAGTTCAGGTGCCTCCAGCAGACAATCATGACATGTGTTGAACAGAAATAAAGAACATGTATTGATATTACAAATAACAATGGCTTTTAATTTTTTTTTCAATAATTAATACTTAAGTTATTGTAATTTATGGCAATAACTTAAAGTTTTGTAAATAACTTTTGTGAAGATTGTTAAGTGTATTTTATTGTGACGAAAATCCAAGAACAGAAGTGAAATATTAACATCTTTTTGTTACATTTGTAATAAAGCTTGAAACATTGAGAGAACATATTTGAACCAAGTGTTGTTGAATGGTTGCACAGATTGATGCTGTGGTGGTGCTGAGTGATGTTGTGATGGCGACCGAGTGATGCTGTGGCGTTCAGTGATGCTGTGGTAGCACATAGTGATGTTGTGGTGCCCCATAGTGATGCTGTGGTGGTGCGGTGTGATGCTGTATGCTATGCTGTTTTGTTTTGCTATCCTATATTTTGTTATGCAATGCTATGTTTTGCTATGCTATGCTTTGTTGTGCTATGCTATGTTTTGTTATGCTATGCTATGTTTTGTTGTGTTTTATTATGCTATGCTTTGTTTTGCTATACTATGTTTTGTTATGCTATGCTATGTTTTGTTGTGTTTGTTATGCTATTTGTTGTTGTGTTTTGTTATGCTATGTTTTGTTTTGCTATGCTATGTTTTGTTAAGCATTGCCATGATTTGTTATGCTATGTGTTGTTGTGTTTTGTTATGCTATGTTTTGTTATGTTATGCTATGTTTTATTATGCTATGCTATGTTTTGTTTTGCTATCCTATGCTTTGTTTTGTTATGCTATGCTATGTTTAGTTTTGCTATCCTATGCTTTGTTTTGTTATGCTATGCTATGTTGTGTTTTGTTATGCTATGCTATGTTTTGTTAGGTATGCTATGTTTTGTTGTGTTTTGTTATGCTATGCTATGTTTTTCTATGTTTTGTTATGCTATATTTTGTTATGTTATGCTTTGTTTTATGTTACCTTATGCTATGTTTTGTTATGTTATGCTATGTTTTGTGCTATGTTTTGTTGTGTTTTGTTATGCTATGCTATGTTTTGTCCTACTATGCTATATTTTTTTCCTATGCTTTGTTATGTCATGCTATGTTTTGTTTTGTTATGCTGTTTTGTTATGCTATGCTATGTTTTGTTGTGTTTTGTTATGCTATGCTATGCGTTGTTGTGTTTTGCTATGCTATGTTTTGTTTTGTTATTCTATGTTTTGTTTTGCTATCCTATGCTTTGTTTTTGTTATGCTATGCTATGTTTTGTTATGCTATGCTGGTGAGGGTGTGTGAGGGTGTGTGAGGGTGTGTGAGGGTGAGGGGAGGTAAGGGGAGGTGAGGTGGGTGAGAGGGTGTGTGAGAGTGAGGGTGAGAAGGTGTGTGAAGGTGAAAGGGTGTGGTGAGGGTGGGTGAGAGGCTGAGTGAGGGAGAGGGTGAGGGGGTGTGAGGGTGAGGGTGTGTGTAGGGGGTGAGGGGGTGAGGGTGAGGGGATGTGAGGGTGTGTGAGGGTGAGGGGTGTGTGAGGGTGAGGGGTGTGTGAGGGTGAGGGTGTGTGAGGATGAGGGGGAGAGAGGGTGTGTGAGGGTGAGGGTGAGAGGGTGTGTGAGGGTGAAAGGGTGTGTGAGGGTGAGAGGGTGGGTGAGGGTGAGAGGGTGGGTGGGTGAGGGTGAGGGGTGTGAGGGTGAGGGGGTGTGAGGGGATGTGAGGGTGAGGGGGTGTGAGGGTGAGGGGGTGTGGCGGCGTGAGGGGGTGAGGATGAGTGAGGGTAAGAGGACATTGCTGTGGCGGGGGTGGGGGAGAGGGAGTGCATTCCTTTGAAATCTGATGGCAAGGCTCAGACAAATGGTAGAGTGTGATGTGCAAGCCGGTGGGCGGGGGAGCGGCAGCCTTTGAAGTCTGATGCCGAGGCACAGACAAATGGTGGTGTGTGAAGGGGCTGGCTCTGTGAACGCGCATAGCTCACATGAACGGTACCCGATCCGCAGGCTCGGTAGACTTTTCTTTTTCCCCTTACTATAATCTCGCCTATTTATCCCTGCGGGATATAATAGGCGAGACCTAAAAAGGAGAGGTGAAATGTACCTGCAGTCCTTCCTACCTTCCTTAGACAGTGGAAACAGCACAACACCGGTGAGTGTCACCAGGTAGTCAGGAGTAGTATCAGCAGCATTTAAAGGTAGCCTTGGTCATCAGCAGCTTTTGAACGATCGCTCCTAGTGAGCACTCTTTATTATAGAGTGTATGGAGAGGCATGTTGCATGGACACTCTGAGGCTCTCAGATGGAAAAGAGGGGGCCATGGAATCCATAACAGAAGCAGAACCAAAGATTGGTGTAATCCAAACTGTTCAATATCTGTCTCTTCAACTACTCCTGAAGTGGTCTGCTGCTGAGCAGCAGACACACTGCACATAAGACACCCGGGCACATGAGTGAATTGATATGTGCTGGTAATAGATCAGCAAAACACACAAGATGATGGACGGAATGCTGCACAATCGTAAAACATTCACCCCCAGTCACAGATCTGGGTTTAATCCATCGTTATTTTGCTCACCAAGCCACCCCAGTTCAGACATGGCCATATGCAAAACAGTCTTGATTCTGTGCCTCATGGGAACAGTCCAGACCGAACTGCCAAGCCATGTCTTTCCTGGAACGGAATCAAGCATCCTAGGACCGGTTTCTGGCTATCAGCCGTCTTTAGCCAGGATAGCTTGACTCCAGTAGCTTAGTGAGCAAGGGACCCACGTCTGGGCATACCCTTCCCACATAGGGTGAACAGCAAAACACACAAGATGATGGACGGAATGTTGCACAATGGTAAAACATTCACCCCTAGTCACAGATCTGGGTTTAATCCATTGTTATTTTGCTCACCAAGCCACCCCAGTTCAGACATGGCCATATGCAAATCAGTCTTGACCCTGTGCCTCATGGGAACAGTCCAGACCGACTGCCAAGCCATGTCTTTCCTGGAACGGAATCAAGCATCCTAGGACCGGTTTCTGGCTATCAGCCGTCTTCAACCAGGATAGCTTCACTCCAGTGGCTTAGTGAGCAAGGGATCCACGTCTGGGCATACCCTTCCCACATAGGGTGGACAGCAAAACACACAAGATGATGGACGGAATGTTGCACAATGGCAAAACATTCCCCCCCAGTCACAGATCTGCGTTTAATCCATCGTTATTTTGCTCACCAAGCCACCCCAGTTCAGACATGGCCATATGCAAATCAGTCCTGACCCTGTGCCTCATGGGAACAGTCCAGACCGAACTGCCAAGCCATGTCTTTCCTGGAACGGAATCAAGCATCCAAGGACGGGTTTCTGGCTATCAGCTGTCTTCACAAATCAATTAGGGGAGGAAGGATCACTTGTCCTGCTAACCTGGATTTACAGGTAAGTGGGATGTCCCTTGGTAAAAACCCTCATACACGTGAGTTGGTGTTGTCTGGTAGCGGTATATCTTGGTTCTCCGCTGTTATTACTCTCGTGTCTGCATAATCACAGGGTTAGTAGGTATGCAGCCTCCACCCGGAGGAAGAAACCCAAGGTAAAAGCAGTAGTGTCCAGTCAAAAAGTGATAGTGGTGAGGCGAACAGGGGTGAAACAAGTCGACCTTTTAAACCACGAATATGGGAAGCGTGAGAATCCTAATAAGTCTCGCCAAGCTCTTCCTGAAATATTTTCACCACTAACTCGAATCCAGAAAAATAAATATAGCGAACTGGCTGTCCGAGTTACTTTTAAGTCACCACTATCACTTTTTCACTGGACACTACTGCTTTTACCTTGGGTTTCTTCCCCCAGGATAGCTTGACTCCAGTGGCTTAGTGAACTGGGGAGGTGTGGAGTGCAAAACAAAGATGGATTTAGGCCCATATCTCTGTACTGGGGTGAATGTATGACATTGTTCTGCATTCTGTCCATCAACTGTTGTTTTTGGTAATAGATCAGTAGCACAGGTAACCTGATACCATGTTAAAAGAGTAGTGACAGCAGTCCAGTCGTTACATATGCTGTATGCCCCCTCCTCAGTGGTGCCACAAAGGAAAACGTAGGTGGCTCATTTTGCAAATGAATTGTGTGAAACAAAATAAAGGGATCTGACCATGAAACAATCAATTCTGCTTCACCTGGTGGAGGTGAGAGTGCACAAAATGATCCTTACTCTACCAAATACAGGTCGGGAGAATGGTTATACCATAGCTCTGACAGTGCTTAAAGGCCAGTTCAGTCGCCTATCTAGCCCTGACTATGAGAGGTTCATTCTTTGTCTCGCAGGCAAAGTAAGGTTTCAATAAATCTATAAACACATTCTACACCTTCCTGTGTGGTCTGGTTAGTACTTGTGAGTTAGACAACACAGATGAGAAATCCATGCTTAATTAATCCAAGGACGCCACTTGTCAAAATTAAAGAGAGAAATTCTGCACCAAGCAAAACAGAGACAGATAGAAACACCTTCATCAGCTGCAAGGCTGCTGAACCATTACACTTAATTGCTTTTGCATTCAAGTTACAAGACAGCAGTGTGGAAAACATGCTTGAAGAATATGCAGATGTGTAGAGGGGAAAAGAATCAAGTTGTGTATAGATTAATCATTCCAACTTGTGGGCTGAGACACAGATGGAACCCTCTTCATTGTAAAAGGGCAGTTGGAGCTTGAGGTAAATGCCCAATTGGCAGCTGGCATCATCAGAAAGGTGGAGCGGCTCACTCTTTGGGAGTCTCCAATAGCAATAGCCCGAAAAACAAAACCCGCCGGGCAAAGTGAGGATCTGCGTGGACACGTAGATGACAAACATGGCCATAAAAAGAAAGCAAAAGATTAGCTCGACAATGAGTGGCCTTATAATGGAAGTAAAGGGGGACATTAGTTCTCTTAAATTAACTTAAAGGCTGACTACTATCAACTATGACTCCATATGCTACCAAGGCACAGCACAATATTCTCCTCGCAGGTATGTCTCAGCTTTGGCATCTCAAGTGCAGTAGAGGGGTCCAACAATGTGCTTTGGAGAGGCTCTCTGATCTGCAGGAGTGTTATATGTAAGTAAACATATTCTAGTCTACACAACACAGTAAAATAACACCACAGTTGCCTGCAAGCTATTCTGGAAAGAATGTGCGATAGTGGCCTCATGTGCCATCGAAAAAAAGCGAGTTTCTCAAATCTGACATTAAACACGTGGGTACTGATTCACATGTGAAAGAGTAGCCTCAGACCCCAAGCTGCAGCAACACCACAAAACATATCTGAGGATCACAGCTTCTTGAGCATGATGACATACTGTGCAAGATTTATAAAACACCTAATGGTTTTGACTTACCAGCACTGATGTGACTTACTAAAGGTGGATGCCACATGGGTGCATGCTGCTAAAATTGGTTACATTTGACTGCATTTTCCTACTATCTGCTGCTAGTTGTTGTCCATTTGATTGTATCCATCAGCATAACAATGCTATTGTAAAGGCCTCAAACTTCTTTTTTGCCCAAATGCCATTGTTGTTACGGTTGTTGTGTATATTTTGCCTTTTTTAACACATGTACGCTACTGAAGTCCGCTAATCCAATTTGGAAGTTTTTATGTACCCACTGTTTTTATGCTTTGCTATTTTATAATGATTTGTATTGTTGTTGGTATCCTCTGACCTGTACTTTTATGGATATTTTATATCCAAATAAAGCTAAAGCTATCCTATCCTGCCACATGGGTGTGGTCATGTAAACAGAAATCAGTGTTTTAGAAAATGAAGGCTGCAATGTTGGAAGAAAACATGATGAGGTTCTATGGTCTGAATAAACCCACTAAAATTGCAGTTGATGATAGTCCTTCAGTTGCATGCAGTTTTACTCCAGCAGCAAGCTGATGAACAATGAGCTCCTGTAGCCTATGCCAGCAGAGCTCTGACTGAAACTGAGCAGGGATACGCACATTGAAAAAAGGAGGTCATAGTGTTCTTAAAGAGCTGTAGGCACTTTAATGTATATTTATTCTGGGGCTGCCATTTAAGCCCCAAAAATTAAAAGGGGGAAACTGCAGTTGCAAGAAAATTCATTCAAAGTGGTATTTCAGCCTTGTCAAGGAAACCTGGAAAACTCTTGCACCACTCTCAGATGGCAACTCAGGAAGAAATGGCACAAGCACAGTACCGGTATAGCATATGCATTTGGTGGTCAGCGCAGTCTCTCCAGACCTCACACAATACTATGGACTGCATCATGACAGCCCCACAACGGGATGAAGGCATGAACTTGCCAAAAGAAGCAATGTAAACAAGCAAAAGGCAAACTTTACTTTGCAAAATGTTATATTGAATACCTGAGATCAAGATCTACTTTACACTATGTACAATGTGAGTGATGAACTGTTTGTAATAGACAATAGGATCGTGTGGCGAGGGAATCAAATTGTTATGCCGTATTCATTACTGTCTCTTGTACTGAGCTTGGCTCACAATGGACATCAGAGGATTGGGCCTCAGGCAGAAAGAATGGCTCCCTGAGCTAGACTGACTAGCTGAGAACATTGTGGAGAGCTGTCAACAGTGTTAAGCTACTGGGCGACCAGAATCGCCAACACCTGACATTTTGGATGATGTACCAGCCACGCCATGGGCATGTTTGAGTGCTGACTTTGCCATTCTGTTTGATGGATGATATCTACTAATGTAAGTTGACGATTTCAGTGAGTATCCAGAGGTAGAAATAGTCCTTTCGACATCAGCTGATGAGAGGACACCAAAACTGGAAAGACATTAGTCACACTTAAATTCCCAAATAAAACAATATCCGATTACTCCACATCTCAGAGAGAAAACGTATGCACCAGGGGCCCCGTGCAAATGAGGAGGCAGAACAATTTTATTCAGACCTTCAACAAGGTTATACGCATCTCCACATTGGAGTAGGGCCATGCAGAATGGGCCATCTACAAATTTCTCAGGGAAAACAGAAACAACAAGTGTTCCCAGTCAAAGAATTCACCAACGATGCAGCTGATGGGGTGAAGTCCAGTTATTATCATTTATTCTTTGATGTGACAAAAAATAGACTACCTCAGTTTGGACATCTAGAAATGTCATAGGTTTGCATAAAGATGCAGTTGCCGATGATTGAGAGATGGTGCAAACTTCTTTGGATCCCGTGTAAGTCGCTGTGGTTGTGCTAGGGTTCTAATGGGTGCAATTGGAGAACAGGTTTGCAAATAGAGCTTAGATTCTCATAACGCAGGTGGTAGGGCCCAAGGATCTGTACGCTTAGAATCTGTGCGTAGCTGCACTTGACTAGCTTCTTTTTTCAGTTTTGTGTGTGACACCTAGACCTTGTTGGACTGCTTTTAATTCTGATTGTAAAGCTTTGTTCTCAGATTTCACCAAACCGACCTTTCTGTTGTAATTATAGTTACTACGTCACAAATTTGAGGTTGGATGTTACACGGGCTAGGCAGTGTGCCAGAATGCACCAACATGAAATTCGTATCCAGGGGAGCGATTTATTTTTGGGCCCTTCTCCTGACCCACCACCAACCATATATAAGTAAGGCTCCCTGTTTTCCCTTTTTGCTGATTTTTACAGATAAATATAGACAGAAAACCATTTATTTTCCTGTCTGTATTTATTTATAAATGTGGATAAAAACTGAAATTGTCAATCATGACCACCAGGCCAATAGCTCTGTCGATTGAAAGGTAAGGGGGTTAAAATAAATAAAGCAAGTATAGTAAAGTATAGTAAAGAGCCTTAAACAGCAATAGATATACATGATCTTGATATTAAAATGTGCATATTTTATTCTAAGAGCACATTTTATCATCAGTGTGTTTATATCTCTGAAACCTGTCAGTCGTTCAGGCATGAGTGCATATTTATCGGTGAAATAAATGTAGAAATACTCATTTCAGATCAATTTTTTCACAAAACCCAAAATAAAAATGGATAAATGCAGAGAAAATTGGCAAAAAATAAATATGGTTAATATAGACGTGTTAGACCTGTCTGACTTTTTGGCGAAGTCCCTCCTAATTTTTATTTATTTTTGTCCCCTTTTTGCCCCTCATACTCTTGTTAGTTTTTGTGTCTACTGACTTTTTGCAGGTGTTGGTCAGGGGGATAGGTGTTTTCCTCCCCCCTCATGATCTTTTACCTTAGGCCCAGAGGCCTGTTCTGACAGGAAAGTTGGCACCACCTAAAATGGTGGCCGCCAACTGTCCCAACTGTCACCAACAGAACCTGGCCATAGACCAACATAGGGCATTCCAGAACCTTCTGGTCCATTCTGGACCACTGAAGGGCAGCCTATATAAGGCGGAATGCGGGGCAGCCATTTTGTCTACCTGTGGAAGTCAGCTGGAGGACAGGCTGTGGCTAAGGGTGGGAAAGGTTAGACATAGGGTTGATTACCTGGACTGGGAAGCTGCCTTATTGATCTACCCCACTACTCCCCTTTTGGTTACCTGTCCTGGCCCCACTGCGGAGGGTTACTGGAGACCCTGGGCGCCTAGCTTGCCCCTTGTCTGAATTAACTAGGGGAAGTTCTCAGGAGAAGGAGACTGCAGCGCGGTAGAGCGCAGTCCTCTGCCCAGAAAAGGAACTTTAGGGAAGTGATTCCCAGAATACTTTTACCAAGGCTGAAAGGGTGAAGAACTGGTGAGGAGTTTATTGCCTTGAATCACGAGCCCTTTTTCCCCCCCTTGTTCCCGGTACCTGGCTGTCCTGACTCAAGTGAGCTCCTTGTGGCTGCAGCGGAGGTTGGGAGCGTGCCCCACTCGAAGTGCCTCAGGGAACACTAGTTGTGTAATCGGGCCGCCTTTGTGCCTGTGACCCGTAGTGGTGGCGGACGCTGTGGTGGTGGGTTGCTTTATCTGCGCTGTGTCCTGCTAGCGCTGATCTGTCCCGAGTAGCGAGGAAGCCAGTGTTTGGGGGCGGGGACGAAGGAAACCGAACCAAGCAGCCTCCAGCCGAAGCCACTGCTCACTCGCGCATGCCCGGTCGCACCGCTTCCCTTCAGGAAGGCGGAGGCGGGACCAGGCTGGGAGGCGCCGAGCGCCGAGCAAAGGCTGTGGTGTCATCATCTTCCCCGCTCGAGCGCCTCACGAAGGGGCCGGCGCGAGCGGGCAGGAGGGGTTGTGTACCCCGTTGTGCCTCTACAATCAGCTCCAAAGCGTGCAGCGGACCGGAGGAAGATCGTCTGAGGAAGCCCGACCGGTGAGGAGCCACCGGTCAGCAGAGACGCGTGGTGACTGAAAGAGCGTCTCAGCTGAACAGTAAGGAGAAGGGGTCCTTGTGAGCTCGGTTTGAGAAGGGGAAGAGCAAAACCGGCCAAATACCAACAGTTAACTTGCTCCTCTCCCTTCAGCTGCAAACAGGAAGCGGGGATCAGTGAGAGAGTACAAGGTTTATTCCCATATTGCTAGTACTTGAAGGAATCATTAGATCCCCATAGAAAGTGTGGGTGCTGTCACACAGGTCTGAGATCCTAAACCCCCCCCTTTAAGGCTGCTCACTGGTTGTGGGGAAAATTACCTACAGTGGGAGGAGGGTTAAAGCACCACATTGCTTCTATACTTAACTAACTATGAGAATCTGAGGTAAAGGTACTAGAGTTGTGAAGCTGATAATCTTGGTTAGCCTTCCTGCCAGATCTGAAGCAACTGCTTAGCTATATTGAATTGAATTTTCACCTCCCAGAAGGAAGCTATAATTTAACAGGTTAAATAAGCACAGTGCTTAATGAGGTAAACTGTTGGACCTGCTGAATGTGGATTTGTTAGAATTGAAAGTGTCATTATTGATTAACTGGAATGTGTAATGCACCATAGAAATTCTATTGATAAATTGTTTAGCAGCTTCAGAAGTAATTATGGAGTATAAGGTACAGGTTCTCTAAATGCAAAAGTGTGATATGAATTCAGAAATACAGTGTCTACTAGTCATTTAAAAAGTGATACACTGCTAGTAATTCAAAGAGTGATAATCTGCTAGTAGTTTAAAGAAAGTGTAATTGTTGACCCTGAAAGTAATCTAAACTGCTTGAACTGTTTATATGTGAGTTACGGATATTTGACAACCCAGAGCATATTATTTTTACATAAAGCAGTACGTATTTTCATATAATTTTGGTGTAGTGTTTTTCTTTTTGAGTGCTATTGCGTGAAGTTACTTTTGGGTGGTCTGCAACCTTTACACTGTGCCTCTAAATGTTAGTCTTGCCCTAGGCCAGGCTACCTAATTCCAACATATTGGTGCCTAGCGGTGGGATTGCGGACTTGGTTGCAGCTACTTACTAGTAATTTGGCGTAATACACCTAACCTACACCAGGAGTTTTCTCCTTGCGGCCCTCCCAATTAGTCTTTTTGTTTTTTCTAAATTTATTCCTGGTGGTGGGTGGAGTTGGTTTTAGGTTACCCTCACCCCACTGAAATCTCTGGTGTGTATCCAGGTTTGCCAGACTCACAATGGAGTTTGCGGTGGAAAACCTGGAAGTCTATTCCGTGCCCCAATTGAGAATGTTCTGCCAGCAGATGGGGGTCTTCTTCAAACATGGTGCAAGGAAGGGGGAGCTCCAGACTAGCCTTAGGGCCTGGGTGGAGGCACACCAAGAGACAAAGGAGGAGGATGAAGAGGTTGACCGGGGCACAGAAGGGGGGGTGGAGGAGTTATTCCGCCATGAGGGGGAAAACTTGCTCACCGGACCAGTGTCCTATTCCAGAAAGGGCAGTAGCATTTCTGGGAAAAGCCTAACCGAAGCCGAGCTCACCGATAGGAGGGAGAAGAGACAGCTAAAGTGGGAGTTGGCTAAATTGGAGCAGGAGAAAGAGGAGAGGAGGATGGTCCATGAGTTCAGGCTAAAGGAACTGGAGCTCCAAAGTCTACAAAGGGGGTCCTCTCCTGTTAGGAATGGTGGCAGCGAATCGAAAGAGTCAGCCAGGGAGACCAAACCCTATATCCCAAAGGACCTGATAGCGAGCTTCAGTCAGGGGGATGATGTTGCTAAGTGGCTGGCCGCTTATGAGGTTTCTTTGAAGGTTCATGGAGTGCAGGAGAAGCACTGGGGGGGTAGTTTGTACAAGTACATGCCTCCTGCTGGTCGGGACACCTTGTTGGCCCTGGATCCAGAGGAACAGACAAACTACCCCACCATGAAGCTGGCGTTATTGAGGAAGTTCGGGCTCACCCCAGAAAGGTACCGGCAGAAGTTCAGGGGGAGCCACAAGATGGGAACTCAGAACTGGGTGGACTTCCTTGATTACGCCAGAAAGGCTTTAGAGGGTTGGGTCAAGGGCAGTGAGGTAAAAGATTATGAGGGGCTGTATGATCTGTTTTTGAGAGAACACCTCCTCGAGAAATGTTTTCCCGAGCTGCGCCAACACCTGGTAGACAGCAAGCTGACCAATCCCCGGAAGCTTGCAGAGGAGGCGGACATCTGGACAAGTACCCGGGTGTCCACCAAGGGGACTGGAGGGGAATCTCAAAAAGCCGGACAGGGCGCCCCCCAGAAGAAGGAGGGGGGGGAGAAAAAGAAAGAGTTCTCTAAAGGTCCCCAAAATAACTTCCAAGGGAAGGGAGCCGGTTTCACCCCTAGGGCAAACCCGCCCCGGAACCCTCATCCTGGCCAGAGCCAGCAGCCCAGGGTTCTCCACTGTTTTGAATGCGGTGGCGTTGGACATTATAAGGGAGATGTCAGATGCCCAAAGAGACCACCCCCTCCCACCGGAGGAAAGTCACCGGGAGTAGCTAGTGTAGCGCTCGGGGAGGAGTTGCCCTTAGATAAGGGGGGTGAGTGGGCGGGTGTCACCTTAGTGTCCCTGGGAGAACGGGAGATGGTGCCAAAGATCCAGGTGCCCCCAAATACTACAAAGTATGGGCAATGGGTTACCATCAATGGCCAGAGAGGGGAGGCTCTGAGGGATACAGGAGCCAGCATGACTATGGTGAGAAGTCAGCTGGTGTCCCCAGAGCAGGTTGTTCCAAATGTACTCCACCCCGCCGCGATGGCTGACGGCAGAATGGGCCACTATCCAGTGGCTGAGGTTCCCTTTGAGTGGGAGGGGGTTGCAGGTTCACTTCGAGTTGCCGTAAGCCCTGCCGTGCCAGTCGATTGTCTGTTGGGGAATGACATGGAACACAATACTTGGAGAGAGGTGGAATACCGGACGCATTCTGCGATGCTGGGTACACCTGACTGGGCCTGTGTCAGCACACGGTCTGCGACTGCCCGGAGAGGGAGTTCGCCTGGGTTGGAGCCTGGAACAATGGCCCAACCCGCTGCTAAAAAGGGACAGACCCGGAGACAGAGAAAGCCTGCTCCGGCTTCCACACCCCATGAGACAGATCGGCCACCTGCGGTGGTGGACCAGGAGTCCGTGGAGGGGGAAGTAGACTCTCTGGAGGATTTGCCCATCCCTGCGGAGTGGCATGTGGAGGGAGGTCCTACCAGAGAGGAATTCTGTAAGGGGCAGAGGGAGTGCCCCTCCCTTGAGGGACTGAGGCGACAGGCTGAAGCCCAAGCAGCAGGTGATGTTACGGGACATTACCATATTTACTGGGAGGATGGACTCCTCTACAGTGAACCCAAGGTACCCTCGCCTGGTTCATCGAGGGCCTTGGTAGTCCCGCAACAGTACCGAGCCTTTCTTTTGGAACTGGCTCATGCTATACCCCTGGCAGGACACTTAGGCCAGGACAAGACCTTTGCACGGCTTGTTCTCCACTTTTACTGGCCTCAGATGAAAGCGGCGTCCAACACATACTGTAGGACTTGTGTAACCTGCCAGGCCAGTGGGAAAACAGGGGTGAAGCTAAAAGCTCCCCTGGAACCACTTCCAGTCGTTAGCACCCCCTTTGAGAGGGTGGGCATCGACATTGTAGGGCCTTTGGATCCACCGACAGCAGCTGGTCACAGGTTTATCCTGGTACTGGTGGATCACGCCACCCGGTACCCAGAGGCAATACCTCTGAGGACAGTCACTGCACCTGTAGTGGCAAGAGCCCTAATGGGAATCTTTACCCGAGTGGGATTTCCCAAGGAAGTTGTGTCCGACAGGGGGACCAACTTCCTGTCAGCTTACATGCGGGCCATGTGGAAGGAGTGTGGAGTGACCTACCGGTTCACCACTCCTTATCACCCCCAGTCAAATGGACTGGTTGAGAGGTTCAATAAGACCTTGAAGGGCATGATCAGAAGTCTGCCCGAGAGCCTGCGGAGGAAATGGGATGTCCTCCTACCCTGTTTACTTTTTTCCTACAGGGAAGTGCCCCAGAAGGGAGTGGGCTTCAGCCCCTTTGAGCTTCTGTATGGGCACCCTGTACGCGGTCCTCTCAGCCTGGTGAAGGATGGTTGGGAGAAATCTCCCAGGAAACCCCCCCAGGATGTGGTGAGCTACATGCTGGCCTTCAGGAGCCAAATGGCGAAGTTGTGGAAGCAAGCTTCTGACAACTTGGAGGCCAGCCAGGCAGTCATGAAGGAGTGGTACGACCACAACGCTCACCCGGTGGAACTGGAGCCTGGACAGAAAGTGTGGGTGATGGAGCCTGGAGAGCTTAGCGCCCTCCAGGATCGCTGGACAGGCCCCTTTGAGGTGTTGGAAAAGAAGGGTAAGGCCACATACCTGGTGGACCTTAAGACCCCTCGACAGCCCCTACGGGTGCTACACGCCAACAGACTCAAGCCCCACCATGAGAGGCCCGAAGTCATGCTGATGATGGTGACTGACGGGGGAGAGGAAGCGGAAAGTGAACCTCTCCCCGATCTCTTTTCATCCCAAGAGAAGGATGGGTCAGTGGAGGGAGTGAATCTCTCTCCTACTCTCACTCCTGAGCAACGGGAGGACTGCCGCCAGATACTGGGGCAGTACTCTTCTTTGTTCTCCCTTGTCCCGGGAAGGACCCACCTGTGTACCCATGATGTGGACACAGGAGACAGCCCACCAGTGAAGTCCAAGACCTACCGGCTGTCTGACAAGGTGAAGGCTAGCATACATGGAGAAGTTGCCAAGATGCTAGAGCTGGGAGTAATTGAACCTTCCAACAGCCCTTGGTCCAGTCCGGTGGTGCTCGTGCCAAAAGCCGCACCACCAGGCACCACACCTGAGCTGAGGTTCTGTGTGGATTACCGAGGACTGAATTCAGTGACAAGGACTGATGCTCATCCGATCCCTAGGGCGGATGAATTGATTGACCGGCTAGGAGCTGCCCAATATCTGAGTACCTTTGACCTCACTTCAGGGTACTGGCAGATCTCCTTGACAGATGGAGCAAGGGAAAGGTCAGCCTTCTCCACGCCTGAGGGACACTACCAGTTCTGTGTGATGCCCTTTGGGCTCAAGAACGCCCCTGCCACATTTCAGCGGCTGGTGAACCAGGTCCTCTCTGGATTGGAGAGTTTCTCTGCTGCTTACTTGGATGACATTGCTGTCTTCAGTAGCAGCTGGGAGGACCATCTGCAGCATTTGCAGGCCGTTCTCCAGGCCCTGAGACAAGCTGGATTGACCATCAAAGCCAGCAAATGCCAGATTGGGCAGGGGTCGGTTGTGTACCTTGGACACTTGGTGGGTAGGGGGACTGTGCAGCCCCTGCAGGCGAAGATTGAGGCAATCATGGCCTGGGAACCCCCCAAGACACAGACTGAGGTCCGAGCTTTCCTGGGCCTCACAGGTTACTACCGTCGCTTTGTGAAGGGGTATGGCACTATTGTAGCGCCCCTCACAGAGCTCACCTCCAAGAAACAACCTCGACGGGTAGTTTGGACAAAGGCTTGTCAGCAAGCCTTTGAAAAGTTGAAACAGGCAATGTGTGCGGCACCGGTCCTGAGGGCCCCAGACTTCTCCAAGGAGTTCATTGTCCAAACGGATGCATCGGAACATGGCATTGGGGCAGTGTTATCGCAACTCAATGAAGAGGGCCTGGATCAACCTGTAGTCTTCTTATCCAGGAGGCTGCTTCCTCGGGAACAGAAGTGGAGTGCCATTGAGAGGGAAGCTTTTGCGGTGGTGTGGGCTCTGAAGAAGCTGCGGCCATACCTCTTTGGCTCGCACTTCCTGGTTCAGACCGACCACCGACCCCTTCGTTGGCTGATGCAAATGAAGGGGGAAAATCCCAAGCTGTTGAGGTGGTCCATCTCCCTACAGGGAATGGACTTCCGGGTGGAACATCGGCCTGGAGTGGACCACGCCAATGCAGACGGTCTCTCCAGGTATTTCCGCCTTAGTGATGAGGACTCCCAAGGGGTTGGGTAGTTCTCCCCACTTTCAGCTGGGGGGGACGCGTGTTAGACCTGTCTGACTTTTTGGCGAAGTCCCTCCTAATTTTTATTTATTTTTGTCCCCTTTTTGCCCCTCATACTCTTGTTAGTTTTTGTGTCTACTGACTTTTTGCAGGTGTTGGTCAGGGGGATAGGTGTTTTCCTCCCCCCTCATGATCTTTTACCTTAGGCCCAGAGGCCTGTTCTGACAGGAAAGTTGGCACCACCTAAAATGGTGGCCGCCAACTGTCCCAACTGTCACCAACAGAACCTGGCCATAGACCAACATAGGGCATTCCAGAACCTTCTGGTCCATTCTGGACCACTGAAGGGCAGCCTATATAAGGCGGAATGCGGGGCAGCCATTTTGTCTACCTGTGGAAGTCAGCTGGAGGACAGGCTGTGGCTAAGGGTGGGAAAGGTTAGACATAGGGTTGATTACCTGGACTGGGAAGCTGCCTTATTGATCTACCCCACTACTCCCCTTTTGGTTACCTGTCCTGGCCCCACTGCGGAGGGTTACTGGAGACCCTGGGCGCCTAGCTTGCCCCTTGTCTGAATTAACTAGGGGAAGTTCTCAGGAGAAGGAGACTGCAGCGCGGTAGAGCGCAGTCCTCTGCCCAGAAAAGGAACTTTAGGGAAGTGATTCCCAGAATACTTTTACCAAGGCTGAAAGGGTGAAGAACTGGTGAGGAGTTTATTGCCTTGAATCACGAGCCCTTTTTCCCCCCCTTGTTCCCGGTACCTGGCTGTCCTGACTCAAGTGAGCTCCTTGTGGCTGCAGCGGAGGTTGGGAGCGTGCCCCACTCGAAGTGCCTCAGGGAACACTAGTTGTGTAATCGGGCCGCCTTTGTGCCTGTGACCCGTAGTGGCGGCGGACGCTGTGGTGGTGGGTTGCTTTATCTGCGCTGTGTCCTGCTAGCGCTGATCTGTCCCGAGTAGCGAGGAAGCCAGTGTTTGGGGGCGGGGACGAAGGAAACCGAACCAAGCAGCCTCCAGCCGAAGCCACTGCTCACTCGCGCATGCCCGGTCGCACCGCTTCCCTTCAGGAAGGCGGAGGCGGGACCAGGCTGGGAGGCGCCGAGCGCCGAGCAAAGGCTGTGGTGTCATCATCTTCCCCGCTCGAGCGCCTCACGAAGGGGCCGGCGCGAGCGGGCAGGAGGGGTTGTGTACCCCGTTGTGCCTCTACAATCAGCTCCAAAGCGTGCAGCGGACCGGAGGAAGATCGTCTGAGGAAGCCCGACCGGTGAGGAGCCACCGGTCAGCAGAGACGCGTGGTGACTGAAAGAGCGTCTCAGCTGAACAGTAAGGAGAAGGGGTCCTTGTGAGCTCGGTTTGAGAAGGGGAAGAGCAAAACCGGCCAAATACCAACAGTTAACTTGCTCCTCTCCCTTCAGCTGCAAACAGGAAGCGGGGATCAGTGAGAGAGTACAAGGTTTATTCCCATATTGCTAGTACTTGAAGGAATCATTAGATCCCCATAGAAAGTGTGGGTGCTGTCACACAGGTCTGAGATCCTAAACCCCCCCCTTTAAGGCTGCTCACTGGTTGTGGGGAAAATTACCTACAGTGGGAGGAGGGTTAAAGCACCACATTGCTTCTATACTTAACTAACTATGAGAATCTGAGGTAAAGGTACTAGAGTTGTGAAGCTGATAATCTTGGTTAGCCTTCCTGCCAGATCTGAAGCAACTGCTTAGCTATATTGAATTGAATTTTCACCTCCCAGAAGGAAGCTATAATTTAACAGGTTAAATAAGCACAGTGCTTAATGAGGTAAACTGTTGGACCTGCTGAATGTGGATTTGTTAGAATTGAAAGTGTCATTATTGATTAACTGGAATGTGTAATGCACCATAGAAATTCTATTGATAAATTGTTTAGCAGCTTCAGAAGTAATTATGGAGTATAAGGTACAGGTTCTCTAAATGCAAAAGTGTGATATGAATTCAGAAATACAGTGTCTACTAGTCATTTAAAAAGTGATACACTGCTAGTAATTCAAAGAGTGATAATCTGCTAGTAGTTTAAAGAAAGTGTAATTGTTGACCCTGAAAGTAATCTAAACTGCTTGAACTGTTTATATGTGAGTTACGGATATTTGACAACCCAGAGCATATTATTTTTACATAAAGCAGTACGTATTTTCATATAATTTTGGTGTAGTGTTTTTCTTTTTGAGTGCTATTGCGTGAAGTTACTTTTGGGTGGTCTGCAACCTTTACACTGTGCCTCTAAATGTTAGTCTTGCCCTAGGCCAGGCTACCTAATTCCAACAAGACGTAAATGTAAAAAAAAAAAAAAAACATAAAACCGCGAGCCCTCTATATATTAGTAATATGTTAGTTAAGAGTAGATCCGGGAAAGGACAATGGGATAAGAAAGAGATAAATGAACATTGGATGTCACCACTCTGACTCGTCACTCTACTGGTGCTGACCTCTACCGGTTTGTAGTGGATATCTGAAGACACGATTAATATCTTAAATGCCTTATTTCTGTAAAGAGACATCTAACACCTACTATAACACAGCATACAATAGAGTGTTTCTATGCCACAGGCTCTCTAAGATATTGATACAACTCTGGCATTCATAGAACTTAAACAGAGCTAATGCTTATTTAACTGATATTACTTGAATGTTGTTATAACTATCCTCTCTTGTCTGAATCAAGGCAGCAGCCTTCTGTTTGTGGGAGTTCACCCTCTCTGGTCCTGATATACATTCAAGGTTGTTTCTTCAACAGTCATGTAGAGAATCATTCCCTAAGAGTGTATAGTTCACTTTCTTAAAAACTCCCCTTGTTTGTTCCTGAAAACGGTACAGGATTGTGCCCTTTCACACCCCAGTATTTGTCTCATTGTAAAAAATAAACTACCCTGTCCGGCTGGACAGTGGCCAATATAGTTCCCATTGTGGACTATTGTTTATCTGATTTTGAATTTATATACTCTTGGGGACCACTGTTGTTTCTAGACTATAGTTCACTTTCTTAAGCACATACCACTGCCTTAAATACAATAAACACATTGTGAAAATATAAACAGTCTTTCAGGATGGTGAGGGCTCTCTTGTTCCCCACACAGCTTAGTGTGCAACATGCAACACAACATATAGGTTATACTCCTTCAAGAATTACTGTTGAAACACTAAGTTTGTTTCCAACATGTGATCAACTTCCTTAGAATTCTTCTCTGCATTTAAGTTCAATTTGAAACACACAAAAACAAAACAAACAATCGCCAAGGTTTTCACAGGTTTTGACTACAAGATCCTGGCTGCGGCAACAATGCATAGCTATTATGTAACAAGGATTTTCTGGACCAAGAGGAACCTTATACTCAATGTCTTCAAAACAGCCACCGACATTTCCATGGATGGTGAGAGCACTGTGAATTTATGGAAAATGAAGCTTTTGAATTCACATTGATCTGACTATACAGAGCGTGTTCTCCAAAGATGTGAACATCTCTACAAGGTGGCACCAACGTTTCGAGTACACTGCCAACCTTTCCTTCCACATAATGAACTTAGAACAAATGAGATTGGAGTATTGTGCTCAGAGGGCACACAGTCGTGAAAAGGTGAGTCGAGTGACAAAGATCATGCCATAGACTAACTAAACATTCTTTTCCTAATGCCCCTGAATTTCCTGGTCTGTAAAACTGTACAGGACCCAACATTTAGAAGTAAGACCCCTCCTTCAACTTCACCTCTAGAAATGTTAGTGATACAAGCACTTCACACTAGCTGCAAAAAGAAATATTCTCAGCCTTCAAGGCACTCTTCATTGTCCACTGGGCCATTCAAGACAAGGGCCCAGTGTTCATCTAAAGTAAGGCCCAAAGGTTTTATAAAAAGAACACTCCGTTCTAGAATAGCACTGTAGCAGGGTTTCCGTTCTCCCACAGAACTGTGCACAGAGATCTAGAACCTGGGTGAGTTAGGATGACCCAAAACTCACCTTTGTTTCAGAAATCCCCTTACCAAGCTAGCTACAGTGTCTCATCGGTAGTAATAACTTACCAATGACTTAGACAATCCAGAACATGAACTTAGAGTACCTCAGGTATCGTGGAACACATGAACACTCTTTCGTTATATTATCATTCCAAACCGAAACTGGGAGGCAAAGAATACACGTGCAAGTTTGAAATGTTTATTTTTCAATGCAGCATTCTCAAACGCAGTATCTTGTATAATATCAACATACATATTATAAAAATCAGAGTCAGCAGCATAATCACTAATCCATAGTAAGCAAAAGGTGATAGCATGTTATGATGCAAAAATCTATAGAATTCTGTATCACCTATATTTCGCGCACCCTAATTAGCATATTATATTATATCTAAGAAGGTCTCATCTGGGTTCTAGCAGGGCGGACCCATACCTCTAATTCTCAGTAGGAGGAGATCACATCAACAGCTACCAGCTCTCTGCATGCTCAGCATCAAGTGTGTTGATTCATTCCCTGTAACTGTATCTTAAACTCGCGTAGAGCCCAATGTTGGCAGCAACATTATTTGTGTTATGTCTAACGTGGTGCGAGGATCAGGCCTTCAGCAACCTTGTGTTAGGTTATTCTTAGAGTGTGCAGTTCTCGGTATACAGACAGTTGTACCAAGTGTACCAAGCACGACTGATACTAGAGCAAATAACATATTATTCTCAAATAAATCACATCTTTCGTCTAGGTTGAAAGCTACAATAACAATTAGGTGTCGTGTGCAAACTCAAGCTGGAAGAAAATATTGCGTTTAAACATTTAATAAGCTCATGCTAACTTAACACAATATATAGAAACGTAGTAACCATATGACACCCCCCCAATGATCCGAGGACGGTTTAAAAAGGATAAAACACAAGCTAATACCATATGAAAGGTAAAACATGAAAGCAGAGTTCAATGATATTGAGCCAAGCTAAATGTATGCAAATGTATGTAAAATTTAAAAACAAAAATATGTATGAATGCCTATAGTGGCACACAAAATGTAAAAGAAGAACTTAAGGCCTACTCTCAGTTCATAGGCCCAGAACATATGAAAATCGAATGTTCGTATTGAAAAAAGGCACCATTCAGAATTACTAAAAAGTCACGTGCCATAATAATGAAAGTCTTCAAAGTCACTCATGGGTTGAATGAATATGCAAAATAGGTAGCTACAGCTTCCAACATGAAATCACTGTCATCATCCGAAAACAGTTCAGCCATCCAATTAAGCAATGGGAAAGAACATACGTGCTCCTCCAACACTGATTCCTCTAGCAACATCAGAGGACAACTCAGTGGGTTCTCGAGAACGCTATGTGCCAGAAAGTCATGCGCCGCTGCGAATATGTCCCACTGACCCATTAGTCCATGCATCGCTGCCACAGCCATAACCCTTTCGCCAGAACAGACCAACTCGTGAGCCACTACGGGGTTCATCAGCTGATCAAAGTCGACGTCAGGAGAAGTCGGTAAACAGAGACACAAATCAATAGCCCAGTCGAAATCACAGCTCAGGCAATGAAACACGGGTGGACACATGTGAAATAGGAAAATCGGAACGATAATCCAAAAGCCGTGCTTAAAGTCGCAAGCGGCAAGGAGCCATAGTAATCAAGCATCCGGTTGCGAAACTGCATGTCAAGTCAAGTCAAGTCAAAGAATTTATATAGCGCGCTACATACCCAGAGGGTCTCAAGGCGCTTGAGGAGGGGAGGAGAATTACTTGTCAAATATCCACGTTTTAAGTTGCTTTCTGAATGCTAGGTGATTCTGAGTAAGGCGAAGGTGAGTGGGAAGGGAGTTCCAGGTTTTAGCTGCCAGGTAGGAGAAGGATCTACCTCCCATGGTGGTTTTGTTGATGCGGGGTACAGTGGCAAGGGCTTGGTTGGATGATCGTAGCTGGCGGGAGGGGGAGTAGAAGGACAGTCGTGTGTTGAGGCATTCTGGTCCGATTTCGTAGAGTGCTTTGTGTGCGTGGGTTAGGAGACGGAAGGTGATCCTCTTATTGACGGGTAGCCAGTGGAGGTTTTTCAGGTGACCAGAGATATGTTCTTTACACGGGATGTCTAATATGAGCCTGGCTGAGGCGTTTTGGATTCGTTGGAATTTTTTCTGGAGTTTAGCGGTAGTGCCGGCGTAGAGGGTGTTTCCGTAGTCCAGCCGGCTCGTGACCAGGGCGTGGGTGACCGTTTTCCTAGTTTCGGTGGGGATCCAACGAAATGTTTTTTTGAGCATGCGGAGAATGTTGAAGCAGGATGAAGAGACGGCGTTGACTTGTTTGTACATCGAAAGTGAGGAATCCAGGATGACGCCAAGGTTACGTGCGTGGTCTGTCGGGATGGGTGCTTTTCCAAGGGCTTCTGGCCACCAAGAATCGTCCCATGCAGAGGGGGAGGTACCTAAGATAAGGACTTCTGTTTTATCAGAGTTCAGTTTCAGACGGCTATGTTTCATCCATTCGGCAACTTCTTTCATTCCTTCGTGTAGGTTAGTTTTGGCGGTGTGAGGGTCATTGGTGAGTGATAGGATGAGTTGAGTGTCGTCCGCGTAGGAGATGATGTTGAGGTTGTGTTGGCGTGCGATGGTTGCGAGGGGGCTCATGTATACGTTGAAAAGGGTGGGGCTGAGTGAAGATCCTTGTGGGACGCCGCAGATGACTTCAGTGGCCTCTGACTTGAATGGTGGAAGGCGGACTCTCTGGGTTCTTCCGGTGAGGAACGAGGTGATCCATTCTAGTGCTTTTCCTTGAATTCCGATGTTTCTGAGGCGCTGTAGAAGGGTGTTATGGCAGACTGTGTCGAAGGCTGCGGAGAGGTCGAGGAGGATGAGGGCGACTGTGTCTCCATTGTCCAGTAGGGTTCGAATGTCATCTGTTGCTGCGATGAGGGCGGTTTCAGTGCTGTGTTTGGCTCGGAAGCCGGACTGTGAGGAGTCGAGGGAGTTGTTGGCTTCGAGGAAGGCGGCGAGCTGGTTGTTGACGGCTTTCTTGATGACTTTGGCCGGGAATGGAAGGAGTGAGATGGGACGGTAGTTTTTGAGTTCGGTGGGGTCCGCTGTGGGTTTTTTCAGAAGAGCGCTGAGTTCTGCGTGTTTCCAGCTTTCCGGGAAGGTGGCGGAGTTGAGGGAGCAGTTGATGACGTCTCTGAGGTGCGGTGCTATGATGGAGTCTGCTTTGTTGAAGATGTGGTGAGGGCATGGGTCTGTGGGGGATCCTGAGTGGATGGAGTTCATCAGGTGGATGGTGTCTTCAGTGGAGATTGGGTTCCAGTCATTAAGGATGTTCAAGGGGGGTGAGGGTCCAGCAGATGGTTGGGTGGGTTGGTCTCCGGGTTGGTTGTCGAAGCTGTTGTGGATGTCTGCAATTTTGTTGTGGAAGAATGAAGCTAGGGAGTCGCAGAGGGCTTGAGAGGGGGTGATGTCGTTGGAGTTGGCCGAGGGATTGGTGAATTCCTTGACGATGTTGAAAAGTTCCTTGCTGTTGTGGGCGTTGCTATCTAGTCGGTCCTTGAAGGCGGTTTGTTTGGCTTTTCGGATCAGTTGGTGGTGTGTGCGAGTGGCGTTTTTGAAGGCTTCCTTGGTGCTGGTGGTTGGGTCTTTTTTCCAGGCCTTCTCCAGGGAGCGGCAGAGTTTCTTGGATTTCTTAATATCATCGTTGAACCAGGAGGCTTTCTTGCTGCCAAGTTTGATGTGTCGTTTTTTCAGTGGTGCTAGGATGTCGGCGCTGTTGGATAACCATAGGGTTAGGTTGGTGGCGGCTTGGTCGGGGTTTGAGGAGTGGGCGGGGGGCTTTTGAAGAAGCGATGAGGAGATCTGGTCGATGGTGATTTTGTTCCAGTTTCTTTGTAGAGTTGGTTGGGGGTGGTTGTTGGGTTTGGGCTTGTTGTAGGAAAAGTGGACGCAGCTGTGGTCAGTCCAGAGGAGAACCGTAGTGTGGCTGAAGGAGACATGGTTGCTGGAGGAGAAGATAGGGTCGAGTGTGTGACCTGCGATGTGGGTGGGGGAAGTGACCAGTTGTTTAAGTCCGAGGTTGGCGAGGTTGTCCAAAAGGGTGGTGGAGTTATGGTCGTTGTTCTTTTCAAGGTGAAAATTGAGGTCTCCCAGAAGGATGTAATCTTTGGATGGGAGGGCGTGTGGAGTGATGAAATCCGTGATGTCTTCACTAAATTGTGCGCGGGGTCCTGGAGGTCTGTAAAGGAGGGTGCCTCTGAGAGTGGTTTTGGGGTCGGTGTGGATCTGGAAGTGAAGGTGTTCAGAGTTGGCGAGATTGACGTCAGAGCTGGTTGAGATGTGGATGGATTTTTTGTGGACGATGGCGATTCCTCCTCCTGTGTGGCCGGTACGGTCCTTGCGTATGATCTTATAGTCTTCTGGGATGGCAATGGTGATGTCTGGGGCGGAAGAGGCGTTCATCCATGTTTCTGTTAGGAAGGCGACGTCCGGAGAGATGGTGTCTAGTAGATTCCATAGGTCAATGGCGTGCCTGTGGACCGAACGGGTGTTGAGCAAGATGCATTGTAGGTTGTTGGGGTCGGGAGTCTGTGGGGTGATCGTGGCGGAGTTGTTGACGGTGCCGATGAATTTGCAGGAGTAGCATGAGAAAGGTCCATGGGCGTGTCCAGGAGCGGCTTGGACGCAGTTGGGGGAGCGGCCGGGGTTAAGGGCTAGGAGGGTGGTGGCATCGTAAGTAATGAGGGAGGGCTCGGCAATGCGAGGGCCAGGTGGTTTGGCGCTGGGCGCGGTCCAGGCGCGGACGGGCGTAGACGGGCTTACCTTTGGCGCACCTTCGGCGCGGCCGTAGCGCGTGGACGCTGCGCGTGGAGGCATTGGCCATAAATGGATGGTGGAGGGGGCGGAGCGTGGGAGGGTCAGCTGGGAGGCGGGGTCTAGGTGCAGGGAGGGTCTGGGACGGGCCAAGGGGTCAGAGCAAAATGGCTGCAGGGTAAACAAATGTACGGAGGTAAATTATCTCGAGCGCTACAAACCTCAGTGTGCACCGCAGTGAAAGCGCCAGTGGTGATAAGTGTATGCCAAGTAGCGTTATCGAGCGCTGCACCCAGAGTTCCTGATTTCCAAAGTAAGTTGTTCAACAACACGAGCGCTGCACAGGCTGAACAGATAGACACAAAGCTAATGATGTTAAACAGGCGCGTGGGTCACGAGCGCTGCACAGGCTGAACAGATAAACACAATGCTAATGATGTTAAACAGGCGCGTGGATCACGAGCGCTACACAAGGCTGATAAAAGCAATGAAACAGTGCGGCATCAGTAGGGGCTGAGCGTTTCCTTGCGCAGGATGGGCATCCATGTTTTATAAAGTAAAATATCACCAGAACGCCTGCAGCCAAAGCCAGCAAAACAGGAAATCCGCCAAACAGGCTTGCGAATATAGAATGAAAGAACGCAGGGATAATACCAAATACTTTTTCAAATGTAGTCACGAGACCACTGCTAACCAATTTAAAAAAATGAGCCAGGCCTACTGTGGAGGAGGCATTGAAGATTTGATGAACCAGCTCGCAGAAATGAAACGGCAAATCAGTACTTAAAAGTGCTTGCACCTCTGTGCGTGTGTTTGCTATGTGAAGGACATAAGTTTCGCGGGCAGAGCTCAGGGCCACCTGCTTTTGAGACAATAGGGCTCTTATACGGCTTAAACCATTGAACTCAGCTTTCAAGGTTGGTATTCTTGGCCAAATTAAAACATCTGAATTCCCATGCGTGGGTGGATATAACACATTCTTGCAGCAAACCACCCTCTCTGAAACGGTAACCACATAAGCGATACCGGCCTGTAACCCACAACAAAGTTCGTTATTCAAAAGTAAATAACTACCGTTGGACAATAAAGTGAACGTGGGAACTATTGCAGGAACTGGTGTCCCTTTCAAAACACAGGCCACATTAGGTTTGTCCTGATTACAAGAACCATGCAACTGGATGTGTCTGCATATTAGTGAGCGGTCAGGCGACTGTGTACATTCTTCACCATTCAGATTCACTTCATTTCCCTCTTTTAGGCATCTGTAAGTGTATGGTAAAGACCATGTCTCATGGAGGTAAGCACTGCCTAATGGCTCATATCGCCCAATGGCTATATATTTCATACAATTTGTAAATTTATACAGAGCAAAAGGTAAGGTAATAATCCCATGGATAAGCCATGTAGCAGCAGTCACCTCAGCCACAGAAAAGGGCAAGGATTCTAATTTTTCAATGTGTAACATAGAAAATGTTGCATCTCGCATTGATAGCATGCGCTGTTTTTCAGTCAAATTAAATGGGGCAAATAGTGATGAAACGTTCATAAAATTCCAAGGCACTCGACCAGACTTAAGAGTCTGTAGTGTCCACGCAAACTGCATCACAGAACGCAATTGATTTTGACCATGATATAACACGGACACTTCATCATGTACAATGTCCATAACAGAAGACACAATATTGTTCAATGTGTAAATTCGGGAAGAAAGCGTGTTAATACTGTTATCGACAACTGCAAGCACCTTTTCTAAATTTGCTTGATCAATAGCTCTCAGGCGTTTAGCAGCCTCAATTTGTGAAACTTTCCAAATTTCATTGTAAATCGCATACAGCCATCGTTTAGATCTTCCTTTAGCTGGGCCTTTTATAAAATCGTTCAAATCCACATTATCATTTAATAGAGACAGATGTAGTTTAACTGCAGCTAACGTGGAATGTTGTAACCAATTCTGACACAGCTTCCCCACAGAATAAGTTGTGACAGTATAGTCTCCTTCAAAACGGGGATCGGGTCTGACTTCTGTGAACCCTTTAGCCAAACCCAAAAAACGGCGTTGGCAAGAATCAGCACTCTTCTGCCATACCAGCCAACCCTTGGAATCCAAACCGGAAATGTTAAAGGATGAATTGTGCAAAAGAGCTTGTAACTCATGAATGGACAAATCAGTAAAATTACCCCAACCTGAATATTCCTCTAAATTTGGGATGGTCGGTGTATTTAATTTTTTAGAAGTAGCCAATCCAAAGCATGTTGTTTGGAAAATGGATGAATTTAAAAACAACATGTGATTCGGGACGAGACATGCACGGTGCAAAGCCTCAGTGCCTTGTACCTGCCAATCTTTGGTACCCCAAACCGATTTAAGGTCAATTTTTCCTTTCCAAAACTCGTAGCCATCCACAGCCAACCTGTCTAGAAAGGACTTCGAATACAGCAATTTTGTATCGGTAAGTCTAACTTTGGACATGGACTTTTGTGTCATTTTAAAATAAAATGACTCGGGATTAGATTGATTAAAGTCTGTGAAATAAGTGTATTTTTTCAGAAACGTATTGGAGCTGCCACCTAAAGGAGCAGGGCAATGTTCCCATTGTGTATAATTTACAGCAACCCTCCTAGAATTTGTCTTATGTAAAAAATGATTACCATAGTGTTGAAAACAAAACAAATCACCATAATTAGTAGAATCTGAATACAGATCCTCAGCATCGAAGGCAGCATAATACTTCAAATCTTATCTTATCTTATGCGGAATTTGTTAAGCGCACGGTCACCCAGGGGTTTCATGGCGCTGAAGAAACAGATGGTAGATGGTAAATGAGGAGACAGATGGAACGGTGCTCTAGCCGTGCGCTTGTTTGAATAGCCAGGTCTTCAACGCTCTCCTGAACTCTGTCAGCTTGGTACAGTTCCGAATATGTAAGGGCAATGAGTTCCAGATTTTCGGGGCAAGGTATGCGAAACAGGATCCGCCAAGTCGTTTCTTTTTAAATGTCGGCACCGTGAGGAGGGACAGATGGGCAGAACGAAGGTCTCGGGTTGGTTCATATTTGTTTATGAGTTGATTGACGAACCTGGGGCTTTTTCCGTGGAGGGCCTTGAAAATTATGCAGCCTGTCTTGAAGGTAATCCGATGGGCTATGGGGAGCCAGTGGAGGGAGGCCAGCAGAGGTTTGGCTGACTTCCTGCGATTGCTCTTGAATATTAATCTGGCCGCTTGATTTTGAACAATCTGCAGGCGTTTGGCGAGAACAAGGGGAAGGCCCAGGTAGATAGAGTTGGAAAAATCTAATCGCGAGAGGACCAATGCAAGTACCACCTGGATGAGAGCAGAATGGGTCAGCAGATGGGCGATTTTCTTGATCTTTCTGAGCTGGAAGAAACAGGAGGAGATCACTGCTCCGGCCTGGGTTTTCAGTGAGAGGTCGGCGCAAAGGGTGACCCCAAGACTTTTTACTGACTGGGAGGGGGATGGGGGAGTGCCCATTGAGGAAGGCCAGAAATGGGGGCCCCAACTGAGTGCGCTGTTGCCAGGGAGTACCAACTCAGTCTTTCCTGGATTCAGCTTAAGATGGTTCTGATCCATCCAGCTCTGAATGTGCAGCATGGTCTTTTGAAATTCCTCGATGGAATCCAAAGAGTTGAGGGGGAATACCAGCTGCAGATCGTCAGATCAGAAAATAATGCTTCTACGGCCTGAATATCCCAATCATCAGAACGTATATTTTGTTTAATCACATCTCCCATGTTTACTCTAAGCACATTTGGAACATTAATCACTTCAGTGGGCCCATGTATCTGAAACCTAACCGCATCCCACACAATCCCATCAAGGACAGGCCAAGCAGTGATGTTAACTGCATTTAAGTTTCGTTTCAGTCTGTGCGCTGAATGTGAAGAGGAAAGAGGGGCCAACGTTCCATTTAGGTACCGAATTCCTGTTCTTTCTTTAACGTAGTGACCATCAATCAGGCGGAAAAAATAAAACACAAAACCAATTGACATAAAAAGGTAAAATGAAAATAGGATCAACCAAATGTATGTCCATGGGGGAATCAAAATTTTTTTTTTAAATAACTTGGCATATTTTGCAACAGTTGAGGGTTTCTTTGAAATTTCCGAAACAGAGTCGAAAGAGAATCTGGATTGGTCTGCCAAACGGGTCTGTAAATCAGGCATCGATAAATCAGCAGGATAAGTGTAATTCAGCTCATCAATGTTAGTAACAGGAATAGTATTTAATAAAGGACTGGATATGGCAGGCATCTCGAGGGACACCTCCTGTTCTGCACCAGAAGTTATTGCTAGCACAGAGTGCCTCACCATGGAAGGACAGGATACAGCCGGTGTCATGCTATGAAGAATCGGCCACCCTGTGTGTCTTGACATTGTCAATAGAAATAAATCTGTTTTCCTTACGACCTGGAAGTCGTGGTAAAATGACTGTTCTTGTGCCCTTCACTCCAAGAACTCGAACCGGTGTTCGATATGAGGGACCAAACTCTTTCTTGTTTTCGATCTTCTCTCGAACCAGTTCTCCAACTTGGGGTAGCCAGCCAACTACCGGGACCTGCAGCGCATCATCCAATGTGGAGGGCAAATGTTCCTTTGCAAGACTGTCTCTGGTCTTTTGTAGATTCTGTAAAACATTGCAATGTTCATCTACGTCAAAGGCCGTGGCCTGGGCCTTGCAGTCCAGCCCATCGAGGTCAGGGACATACATCTTGATACCAAAGAGCATTTCGTATGGGGTCCGCCCACCCAGAGACCTTCTAGGGAGATTATTAAGCGCACGCTGCACGCCTATGAGGTGGGCTAACCAGTTTCTGCCAGTGCCTATAACTCGAGCTGTCAAAGATTGCTTTAAGTCGCGGTTCATTCGTTCAACTACACTATTACCCTCAGGTCTGTAGGGACTCGAAAATTTGACTTGGGCCCCCATCGAAACCATAGCATCCTTGTATGCCTTAGAGGCAAAAGCCGGACCCTGATCCGAATGGAAGGTACCACAGGCAAAAATTCCCACAAAGACTCGCAAATCCTTAATGACAGTACGTGAATCAGCGCTCCGATGTGGCCATACCCACACAAAGCGTGTGCATGAATCTACTGCTACTAAGATGTACTTGTATGCAGTATCAGAAGAAAATGGACCGCAGTGATCCAAATAAACGCATCCAAGCGGTTTATTCGAGATATACAACCATGTCTGAGGCGGACGCGCAGCAGTTGAAGGCTTAATCTGCTGGCAAATGTCACATTGAAGAACATAATCGCGCGTCTGTTTGTACAGTCCCCGCCACCAGAATCTTTGTTGTAGCTGAGTTACAGTGGCTGAGACGCCCGCATGCGCAGACGCCACACCTTCATGAGCCGCTGCAATCAAAGCAGCCCTGCGATCCGAGTTGGGAACTAGACGTTCGCCAACCTCAGGGATTTTCACATAAGGAACCTTATCAGGACTTAAGTTGTATGTGTATTTAGAAGGGAACCCCGCAGGATATTTACTTCCCTTCTCCGTTGCAGCTACTGCTGCCAAGATGTCATCATCTATTTTGCTTTTGGACCTCGTGACCGCTGCAACTAAGTATTTTGATACCGCTGACTTCGCTGCTTCATCAGCAAGCGAATTGCCAACAGAGTGGACCCCCACGCGCTGATGACCGAGAGTATGAATCACAAACACGAGTGGCAACTTCTCTTTAAGTTCCGCCACTCGGACCCAGATCATTTTATGTTTTATTGTGCTACCTTTGGAATCACGAAATTCATTCTGAATCCAAAAGAACAAGTTTTCATTGTAAGACTGGACACAGTAGTAAGAGTCACTTACGATCAAAGTCGTCACACTAGGATCTGCGTACTCCAATGCAAGCATCAGAGCACGAAGCTCTGCTAATTGTGCGGTGCAGTCCCCAAGCGTCTGCGTGTGCACGACACTGGACTTGAACTCATCGTTCACCATGGCACCAACCACAATGGCGCAAGCGGAAACGTAGGCATGTTTAGAGCCATGCGCAACCTGCGCCGAACCATCAGTGTAAATGATGCAATGGAAATCCTCCAACGGCCGCATTGCTAATGGAGCAGGATGAACAAATTCATACTGTAAATACTCCTGCGACCGTAAAGTGGCGTCAAAAATAAACGTGACATCCTGGGACGTCAAGGACGCAGCCCATTGAATCCACCGAGGGTGCAAAGCTTTGGAATTAGGTACACTGGCTTTCGTAACCGCCTCTAAGGCAAAACACGGGGTAACAACCAACATGCGTTTTCCTTGTGACAGGGCACGTTCCTTAAGAATTGCCATCTGCACAGCCGTTAAAACTTTCTCCACAGTGGAAAAACGCAATTCAGCCGAAGTGTACAAGTGTGATTTGTAAGCAATAGGTACTGTATCGCCTTCATTAAAAGTCAGGTACGTGAAACCCACCGCCCCAGGGATAATTCTTATCACCAGGTTGGTTTGGTTATCACGAGTCTGTAAGTATTCAGAAGCGAGCAAATCAGCCTGCAAAGACTGCAGAATGGCTGAATGTTCAGGCAGCCAGCATGATTTGGAAAAAGATGGTTGTATCAAAGCATACAAAGGCTTGATACGCTGGGCATATTCCGGAATGTAAGTCCTTCCGAAATTCAAAAAGCCCAGAAGAGATTGTAATATTTTCAGTGTTGTCGGAGAACGCAACTGTGCGCATTTCTCCAGGAAGTGGGGTGCTAAACCCTTCCCTTCGTTGTTAAGCTCGTAACCTAGAAACAACACTGTGTACTCTGCAATGTGCGACTTTGCAAAGTTAAACTTGTAACCTATGTCAGCAAAGTTACAAATTATGCTATTTACTCGACACAGATGCTCCCAAAGATCGTCGTCTGTGAGATAAATGTCATCCACATACGAACAAGCAACTGGGTCGACGCTCTCCAGAAGAGAGACAATGCGTGCGGAGAATACTCCAGGACTGTTCTTGTAGCCCATTGGGAGTCGCCGAAACATTTTTTGCACACCGCCGCATGTAAAACTGGTCCATTGGGAACTTAGACCATCTAGTCTATGGGCATAAAAACCATTGGAAATGTCAAGCGTGGTTTTAAACCGTTTACGCTCAAGACTATTCACTAACGCAGAGCCATGAGTATTCTGTACTGCGCAGTTACGGCAATGCGAGTTCAAATGCCTATAATCCAAAACCAAACGATATGAGCCGTCCGGCTTGTTCACAGTAAAAAGGGGGTTATTCATTGGTGACACACACATTTCAATTACACCTTGATATTCCAATTGTTCAAGAATAGCCGCGACTGAAGCTTTGGCTTCACGCCGTATGAGATATTGAGGTTGAGGCTGTGGCTGAGACCGTAAAGGAATGTCGTGGCTCGGTGACAATTTATAGTGGAAGAAACAACCTAGGCGGAAGTTTTTGGATTGCCTACACAATGGTCACAGGACAAAAATTAGAAAAAGACAGTTTCCAAATAAGGGAGTTTAAACTTTTTTTGTAAAAAATATACTGAATAAATTTATTATAAAGAAAAACAGAAAAAAGTGCATATATCACAAGACAAAATGAGGACACATTTCAAACTCATAAATCACATTAAAAAAACACATTTAAAAAGGGAGGTGGTGTGTCAAGTTGTGTGTCGACGCGTTTCGGCGGCCAGCGCCTTTCTCAAGACAGGGAACAACTATCTACAGCTACACGCTCTAATCAGCGGAGCACTTCTATTCTGGTCTTTAGGTGGTAGAAGCGATCTCATAGCAATAGAACACGAAATCTAATCACAACATTATTTCAAATGTTTTATATATAGCTGATATTTGTTTCGTTTTCTAATTCAGTGTCTGGTAATTAAAGCAACCTGTTGTTAATAACAACGTTGCATCGCCTCCACGGGTATGATGATTAAAATTGTGGCGCAATCAGAAGATGGCTTTGCGTGTTAGAGACAACTCCTATTTTCTTTGGTTAGTAGCTGAGGAATACTTGTTGGTCGATGTATTTAATTGTGATTATTTTCGGTTTGCAGGTTCACAATGATCTTCATTACTTATCAACAGTATTTTCCTCGGCTTACTTGTAGCGTTGCCTTGATAGTGACAAACGCCGAGAGTGTCGATGTCAGATGTTAACCTAAAACGGTAGTTCCTCTAAATCGTGGCGCGTGGAGGCGGACGTCTCTTTCATCTGGGTTTGAGATATTGAGGTTGAGGCTGTGGCTGAGACCGTAAAGGAATGTCGTGGCTCGGTGACAATTTATCCCAGCCACACTGATTACGGTACACAGCTGGCGCAAGCGCCAGAGCCCACTCTTCTGCAAAATGCAGCGCTTCCACCCTCGGCACAGTGTGCGCGAAGCTGGGCAGGATTACCTCCTCCCCTCGCGGAGCTGCGAGAACAAAAGGTGGGGGCCAGTTAGCCTCCGAAAGCAAAATGTCATACGTAGACGAGAGATTTTCCCAAAATACCCCTTTTACAGTTCGCTGCATGTCACCTTCAATTAGCAGGACAATTTCAAAAAGACGTTCAGGGGGAGCAACATGCGTATCAGCAGTTTCAATCACAACATAAGTATCAGTCGCTGTCACCTTCAACAGTGGACGGAGGGCCTCTCTCACTAAGGTAATCTCTGCTGCGCTGTCCAGCAAGGTCAGAGCCCACGTCAGATTCCGAAGCCGCGTTCTCACTATCTGGGGCATATCGATGCGCTGTCAGGGCGGCGACTTTCTTCGTGGCAAACTGTGGTCTCTTGGGCGTAGAGCCTTCCTGCTGCTCTCCACTGTTTCGCAGGCGGGGCTGACCACGTCCTTGCTGGCCACCCCGGCCCCTGCCGCCCCCTCCACCACCGGTTGACGGACCCGATGAGTCCTGAAAGGAACGAGGAGAGCGTTGGTCAGAAGCCTGAAACCTTTCAGGCGATTTAATCATCGCGCGGTCGCGCAAATCATAAACACGATCCGACTGCGCAGGCAACGGAGACGCAGGAGCAGAAACCTGTGTTTTTTTGTTGTTGTTGCTTACCCTGATTCTGCTTTTTAGGCCAATTTTGTTTCTTGGACTTTTGTTGACAACTAGTTTCCGATGTCTGACTCTGGGGCTGCTTTTTCTCTTTATCAGGAAAAGCTTTAACCCCCATGGCATTGCGGCCAACCGTTTTATAAGCAGCCACAATTATTCTTGCCAACCGTCGGGGTCGTTCGGCCTCGGGAGCCAACGCCAATGCGTTAGCAACCTGAAAGTTCACTGCATCCCCCTTGACATTCGCAAGGATCAGATCGCAAACAACATCAAAGGAGCCACACAGGCGCATACCCAATTCAACAGCCGACTCCGGACCGTGTTCGTCTTGAACACGTTTAAGGACCCCACCTAGATTGGTCACAGACGGGGAGCCATAGCACCTCGAATAGACCGCTGCAAAAGTCTTGCCCCAGGTCTCACAGTCAACAAGTTCAGGAGCCAAATCCTTCGGTAAACTCAGTGTAACAACCTGGTGTTTATCACCCGGACTCGTGTTGGGAAACACAGCTTCCAGCTGGCCGAATTTCTCAGCAAGCCAGAACGGAAAATCATCCTTGTCCTGGGGCTTTTTACCCATCACGGAATTTACCATGACCGGATTGATTTTCAGACCAGCATGTTCTGCACGAAGCTGTGCGCCCCTAGGGGCCGCGTCCTGAACATTACGGCTAATGTAATGAACAAGCGCTCTAATCACTTCCACCGCGACTTCATGAAGCTGCCGCAGATCAGCCACGTTACAAGTGGCGCGTTGAGGGTGAGGAGTGAATCCAGCCAAAGCGGGCCAAGGTGTGCCCGGAATGGACAAAGGACCTAACCTCGGTGCGGTTAAAGCGTATGGTAGGGCGCCACCAAACCAAACTCCATGCTGCCAAGCATCAATAGGAACCTCCAGTGCTCTGTACGGAGCGTACGCAACCGGTACATCCGAAGCAGTGTAGGAGTGGAACACACCAGAATTAGCGTTCACTGGCGGAAATGTCACCCACGAATAAAACAGTTCGTACGGGTAAGCATGTTCCGCACTCACCACCAGAACCACAGCCAAGCCTTCCACAGGAACATCATAAGCCCGCAAATGGTCACGCACCGCAATGCGACTATGCTGCGGGATGTCCACGGCTTGTGCCATGTCAGCACAGGAAAGTGAAAACACAAAGATTACTTTGTAGCACAACTGGGTAGTAACTCAAAGAAACCGTTTACAGATAGTTTCAAGCTTGAAAAAGACCTATTTCAAAAATAGGTAGGTTTCTCCGACACTGCCGTTTTCCGGAAACGGGAATGAAGGCGTTAAGGTTTGAATGATATACTACTCGAGTGTCATGATATAAGGCCAATCAACGTATGGGCGCCATGTAGCAGGGTTTCCGTTCTCCCACAGAACTGTGCACAGAGATCTAGAACCTGAGTGAGTTAGGATGACCCAAAACTCACCTTTGTTTCAGAAATCCCCTTACCAAGCTAGCTACAGTGTCTCATCGGTAGTAATAACTTACCAATGACTTAGACAATCCAGAACATGAACTTAGAGTACCTCAGGTATCGTGGAACACATGAACACTCTTTCGTTATATTATCATTCCAAACCGAAACTGGGAGGCAAAGAATACACGTGCAAGTTTGAAATGTTTACTTTTCAATGCAGCATTCTCAAACGCAGTATCTTGTATAATATCAACATACATATTATAAAAATCAGAGTCAGCAGCATAGTCACTAATCCATAGTAAGCAAAAGGTGATAGCATGTTATGATGCAAAAATCTATAGAATTCTGTATCACCTATATTTTGCGCACCCTAATTAGCATATTATATTATATCTAAGAAGGTCTCATCTGGGTTCTAGCAGGGCGGACCCATACCTCTAATTCTCAGTAGGAGGAGATCACATCAACAGCTACCAGCTCTCTGCATGCTCAGCATCAAGTGTGTTGATTCATTCCCTGTAACTGTATCTTAAACTCGCGTAGAGCCCAATGTTGGCAGCAACATTATTTGTGTTATGTCTAACGTGGTGCGAGGATCAGGCCTTCAGCAACCTTGTGTTAGGTTATTCTTAGAGTGTGCAGTTCTCGGTGTACAGACAGTTGTACCAAGTGTACCAAGCACGACTGCTACTAGAGCAAATAACATATTATTCTCAAATAAATCACATCTTTCGTCTAGGTTGAAAGCTACAATAACAATTAGGTGTCGTGTGCAAACTCAAGCTGGAAGAAAATATTGCGTTTAAACATTTAATAAGCTCATGCTAACTTAACACAATATATAGAAACGTAGTAACCATATGACAGCACCTTGGCTGATTATCTGCCCATCAAGGAGAAGCACAGAAGTGGAACCTCCTGCCACACAAAAGCTGTGCAATTATGGAATTCTCTTGTAGCAAAGATGCGAAACACTCAACGTCAACATGGGAGGAAGTAGCAAACAAACTCTTCCATAATAAATTATGCCGAACCAGTCAACCTCCAGATTAGTTTGCCCACGAGGAAGGTATAAACATGAAATGATACCATACCATTCACACACACAAACTGGACCCTGTTCCCGTCCAAGGATGGAGAGAACCACCAAAACAAACAAACTCTTCCTCCAAAACAATGATGTCTCCAGGTCTGTTAAAATTCTTACCAGATCCACACAAAGGGGCACATTTACAACACAATGTCGGAGGGCGGAGCTGCGCCAAAGTTGGCAGCGCCGCTCTCTGATATCTTTAAAACTCAGGGATGTGCCGTATTCACAAGAATATGTGCACCCCTGTGTTTTCCCTAGCGCTATTGCAAAAAAGCTGCCTAGCGCCAACGCTATTTGTTACTTCTATGTGTGCTGCTTTCTGCAGCACACATGGAAGCAGCCAATCATCATTATTTAATGATTTTTATGTGCAGGAAGGGACACCTTCCTACAGATAAACAATAATTAATGGTGTTTTCCTTATTCTATCTGTGCTGCACAATATAGTATACATAGACAAAGCTAAAACGAGGAGAAATAAAAGTATTTCTCCTTGTTGTGCCCTTCTAACGCCTGCTTTTGTATGGCATTAGTTTTTGGTGCTGCCCCAGATCCTTGTAAATCTGGGGCAGCACCAAAACGCCATGGTATGGTATACGAGTACTGTGTTGTACACTGCTCCCATCTGATTTTTAATTCCCTTTTTAGGTCGAGCAGACCTACCCTCAATGCGTGAGCATTGAAGGTGTCTGCTTCAGACCTATTGTGGCCCGTATTTAGGAATGTGGACAGCTACCAGGCGCGCGCTTTGACGAGGTCAGATTTCACCTCGGGAGCGAGCGTCTGGTAGCTGCGCATGCGCGGTGCAAAGCCCTTGCTCACACACAGACACAGGCAGCCCCCACCCCTCTGCATGCACGCACGCACGCACACACACACAGGCGCGCGCATGCACACGCAGGCATACGGCACACATACAGGCACGCATACAGGCACACTATCCCCTACCTCGCATTCTCTCTCAATCACACACAGTCACGCATGCGCACACACATTCCCTCGCGCACACACGCACACACGCGCGCACACACTCCCCCCCTCCCCAGGCATACACACAGGCACGCACGCACTTCACATCAGCCCTGGGCCCCACTCACCGACTGCGCTCTTCCGGCGGGGCTCCTCACGGCGCGTCTCGTCATCTAAATCGGGGCTCCCTCAGGTCAGAGGAGCCGCGCAACAGGCGCCACACTCCTCCTTCTCCCCGGCCCCCTCCTGGGGACCCGGGCTACCCCGGACGGCAGGGCGCTCCATGCGCCGGCAGCTTGCAGCTCGCGGACCTCGGGAGGCGGGACTTCCGGTCGGCCGCGAGCGGATTGGCCGGCCGGCCAAGAGCTTCCGGGTCGCTGCAGGCAGCGCGGCGGCACTCTCGCGGCAGGACAAAGCAAGCAGGACAATGGTAGTGGGGCAAGCACTCCGCAGCCAGCCTCGCTAGTTTACCATGCTGGTCCGTTCCTCGAAACACTAAGGCGGGTTTGTTAAAGGGCCTGCACCTCAAAAATGTCTTCCTTACGTCTGCCCTACTCCTTTAAATTATGAAGCGAGTACCGAATAAGCTGCTCCTACAAAATTATTGCACAGGTTTGGGTCCAAACTTCTACGTTCTTTTTGATCTCCGGCAGCGATTTTTGAACACAACATACAACAATTTGCATGCATGTAGCTGTACCAGTTTACGAAGATAGTAATTGGAAACTACTTTTCTGCAGTTTACATAGAAAACACTTTTCGCAGTAATTAACCACACAGAAGGGAGTGGTCCTGGAACAACAGCACCACCTTCAGGATTCGACTAGCATCGCCGTGCAACCATAAATGCTGCCTTCAGCCCGACCAAGGAGCGAGCGCCCCGACCCGTTCATCTGCTCACCACAGACACTTTCCCACATAACACAAGCGCTTGCGCTAAGGATGTTAGGTGGAAAATAAAGAGGAATTTTGTAGGTTTACACGATGTATCGAAACATGTGCCCTCTATCCACACCTGCTTATTCAGATATCCTAGTCCACTACTAAAGGGACCATATTTGGTGTAAATGGCCCCCTAAAAACACACCCCGCTCACTAGTACATTGATTGTATGGAGGGGTATGAAACCAACCAAGCTTTGATACAAGAGAGATTACACAGAATATTCTGAATATGTATTTAAAAAATGCTGCGAGGACGCATTGTGAACAAAAATAAAGCTCGAAATTACGAATCTGAATTTCACATACCTATGCGCAATGTTGCCCTAATTTAACATAAGAACACACATTTCGCAAACGCCTGGTTGAGTATTGGGAACACCTTTCATAACGTGGGTGGAAGGTGGTAAGTAAAGTGAGATGGGACAAGATGAGGCTTGGTGAACTTCGGCAGTGCAAGACTTTTGCCTTGTACATAGGGTTATGGTGTGAAAGTTGTATGTACCAAAATCGAGCTCACAATACCTACAACCACTATATCATTGAGGTACGTGTATAGCTTGAAGTTTATTTGCATAAGTTAATTAAAACCATTGCATTACAGTAAAAGGGCATTAAAAATAGTATCTGCGTTCGGCTCTTGTGTCAAACTTAAAAAATAACGAAATTACTTCTGGTTATATGCGGTAAACGCATATTTTTTTCATTGGTCCGTACCCGGTGAGCTTAGTCTCCAATTTTGTGGTCAGTCAATACTCCCTCTTTACAACCCTCTCCCTTTAGCAGCGGGAGGTTTGCCTATGGGCCTTTCTCTCTAGGAAGGTGCAGGTGCTATGTGCCATCATGTTGTTCAGGACTTACATTTCATGTTTACAATTGCACCTTCCTATACAACCAGCCCCGGTGGAAATTGACCCCTGTCTAACTCATCCGTTTTCCGGTTCTTCCATTCTTTCCTTGTCCCTTAGCACCTTGATCCTAGTTCTCTGATAAAGTGCTTGTTATTAATAAGCCACCCGTAGGGAAATCCTTGGTAACCCACCTGACGGGGTGCTAATTATTTCAAAAAAGGACATGTTCCTTTTGTGTTTGACATGCCCTGACAGTCTAAACCTGAAATGGCTTTTTTTTAACTGTAGTAAGGCTGGTAGCCCCATTGGCTAACATGTACAGTAGTACTAATTTCCATATGGTACTACCAAATCTAGTACTCCAAGGTATCAAATTCTTTATTACATTACGTTAAACCCGACTTAATGCTGAGTCGGATTTTGAGTAACTATTAATAAGAAGCGGACTTTAGAAAGTCACCACTTTTTTACCTTAACCTCTGGCAGAGGACAGCTTTTGTCACCTGAGACAGCAGGCTGTCCCCCTTAAGATTGAAGCGTTACCAGGAACAGTGAACATAGGAAATTTCAGGTGGAATGGAGTGTGACCTCTACCATGATGACGACCGGGTGGTGGCCATAGAAGACCCAACTTAAGAGGCTACCACCTCAGAGAAGCACATGCCTATCGCACCTGCGCCTGCCAGTTTCACTAGACAGGCTGGAATCTCCTCCAGAGGGTGCAAGCCTGTTGCAGAACCAGTTTTTCATGAGGGGTGATTCATTCTACTGTGTACACTTAAGTGGTGTGCCAAGAGCTCTTCAAATGGGAAGAAGTGCTGATGCATCTTTGATTCAGGCAGTGAAAGTTCTCTGCGATCTTTTTTTTTTTTTAGGCAAATCCCCAGTAAGTAATGTAAATTGGTATGGTTAGCCACAGAAAAACTGTTGCCCCATTGGCTAGTGAGTCCTCCACTCCAGCAAACTCGAATGAGACCTAAAAGTGTCCCCAGACATACAGTCCTCAGATCGCTACTGAACTAGAAAGATGACCGAAGGACTGCCATGCTGCTCCCTGGACCCAGCAAAGAGAGCATGTACCAAAGACGGGACGGCACCTGAAAGACCCGCAAAGAGGACTGTGGCTGCTGTGTCCACCTGTGGAAAAGAGCTCCTCTGGTGCCAGGACAAAGTGAGTGACCCCAAGGCATGTTGACTAGCCACCTGTTCAAGGCCAGAGTCTTAAAAGTTGGAAGAAGCCAGCAATCTCGAGAGCTTAGCTGCCCATGAACGCCTGGTCACCAAAATGCCTGTTGAAAGACTGAGTCCTGACCAATCCGATGTGTCTCTAAGGCCGTGGAAACCAAGGCCAATTTTGATGTGGACTCTTGTTACACTATAAGAAAGAATAACCTACCTACAACCAACCCCTCTGTAACGGGAGACCAGTTGATCAGTGGCAACTAACTAACCTGTCCCTGTATCGTGGGATATCAAGACCTGAGGCCAGAGACGACTTCTGATGCTCCAGGAACACTTGCTGAATTTCTGCTGTACCTTCAGCATCCGGCATCACAAGCATCAGGACTGCTTCTTAGCTGGACCGGGGTAAAGGGAGAAAAGTACACTGAGGACCCTAAGAATGCTGAATATGACAGTTAACTGCCCTTCTTGTTACAATAACTTTTTTTAAAGTATTAATTATTAAAAAAATTACAAACCATTGTTATTTGTAATATCAATACATCTAAGTCATGTAAATACAACACATATTGCGTTACAAATGCTAAAGGTGTAACATTTGCGAAAGTTAAAACTATTGGCATTGTAAATGACAAAACTATTAATTTCGCTATTTTCAAAACCAACACATAAATAAAAAATGTCATTTACAATACCAATAGCTCAAACTTTCCTAATGCGAGACCTATTGCATTGCAAATGCTTGTTGTATATTTGAAATCCTATATTTTGTCGCATTGTCGGGGGGTTAAACAGTGAAGTGGTTTTTATATCTATGTGATGTGTACGTGTTTTAACCATTTTGGAATATGAAATTCTGATATGCTCCATTTTGATATGATGTAATTGTGGGTGCATATATATGACATTAAACCTTTGTGTAACTTTTAACCTTAGTGATACTTGTTGAGGGGAAGAGGGTCTAAAGTGCAAATGGGATTGATTTGGCTGAGTGCCTCGAGTAATTAAGACATCATTGGTGACAGTTTCTCCAAGGATGGTCCTTACCCTACTGGTTGTGTCGTGCCCTGCCCCCCTGGTGTGAGGGACCCTTCTCATTTTTTATTGATCCTACTCATTATTGCCCCAGAGTACAAAAGATGCATTTACAACATGATGACTGTCCTCCCTCACTGTCTCTCAAATGTAGAAGTAAGAAATTCGTAGGTAACACGTGTCTTTAAAAACACAGGAATTCAGAGATAAAAAGTCTAATATTTACCACTGCAATTGTGAATGCTAAATAGATATGCATCTACTTATACCCAAACCCCAATTACTCCATTGCGAACCCTAACTCTAACCTTTTCCCCCTCACACCATATTGTCTCTGCCATATTAAGGGGGAATATCCTCCTGAAACCTCTGTGGCACCTTTCTTTTACACTCTCTTAATTGTACCTTTCATTGTTTTAACCCACCCATACCCCGAACCAATCCTAAACTTAATCTCAAACCTTATTCTAACATTAACCCTTATCCTGATCCTAATACTAACTCAGACTTCAACGCCTAACCATAACACTTTCATTAGCCTAACTCTGAGTCAAATGCTAAAGTTAACCAAACTCGAACCCACTGCTGATTGTAACCCTTATCGGTTCCCTGACCTTAACATCTATTCCTTACCTTAATCTCAGACGTGAACGTTAGCCTGTAAACTTAACCGAAAACCTCTCCCTAACCTTTGCCCCAACCCTAACCCATGCATTCTCTTGACAGTTTCTTTCTAAACTTTTTAAAATACTACAATTTGTTTAAGTGTAATTTCCATTTTAGTCTCTATTTACTATGTTACCTGTATCTTTCAAGTTTTTTCTGCACGCCAAGAAAAGGCCATGGAGGCGGAACTCTAGCCTTCCTCAATCAAAATAAACTATCTACAGCCCCTAGGAAGAGAGCCAATCCTGCACTCTCGTTCATTCGTTGCTATCCATTGAGAGCTAGATTAAGAGGTGATCTATAACTAAAGCTTCTTTTAATGTGAGATGAAGGTTAAGCTCAGGAGAGGGATCCACCATTAAAAATGTGTCCACCACCACTCTTCCTGCGTGAGAGGAAATCCTGCAGGCAAATCTTTCTCCAAATTTAGCAATTCCTTCAGAAATAAAAGTATTTCCTATCAGCTTTAGATTCAAAATAAGGCCATGCGTCCCTTTGCCTTAAGATCCTTTCTCCTCCAAAAAAGACAAAATCAAATTTCTGACTTGTAAGCCACATTTGGCAGCTTTCCACCGCAGACACACTTAGTACTGCTCTGAGGACAGACGTCGCTTCCCAGCCTTGCCACTGCAGTGGCTGCACGGTCTGCTTTCAGAAGATGCCAACAGCCGTGCCACGCCCCGGGGACAGCAGTCTGTGAGATGCCAAGGGCACCAGCTCTGTGAGCTATCAGTGGAAGTCTTCTGGGGATGAGCCTGCAGAGAGCACCAGCAGTGCCAATTGAATCATTACGAAAGCAAGACTATTAGACTCCAGAGCTCCCAGATGGCAGAGCTCACTTGGCAGCTCCGTGCTAACGAGGCCCACGCGAGATCCAACAACAGCGTCACACTACCAGTAGTATGTCCCTCGGAGGACGCCATGCCATCTCCAAGGGAGCCCAGGGACTGCTTCTGAAGTCAGAATCCTCTGAAGTATCACTGGAAACTGAACACTTGGAAGTGTGAGGCCAAGCCTTGGCTCGCCAGAAGAAGCCATCACGTATGATATGCTTATTCGGGAACATGTTTAATTCATGTTAAACTGAACAAGAAACATCATGCAAAGGGGAGGTTATCTATTCCACCTCCGACCAGCAACACCCCCCTCTCTTCCCCCGGCACATGCCTCCAATTGAAATTGGACCCTTGACGTTTTTGGTATAATCCACAATATTGTTTAAGATTTGTTTTTTACCTGGTGCTTGTTTAGGCGGAAGGTTACATTGAGGATGGTTGAACAGCATGTGTTTGGTGACAAGTCTCCTACTGCTGCCGTTAGTTGTTGCTTCACCTGGTTCCATCTAAACATATTCAGAAAACATAACAAGTGAATCCAGGTGCAACATGCACTTTCTACTGAAAGCCATAAACCTATTGTGTGACAGCTTCGAAACAGAAAATGTGCCATTCTGTGACTCAAAATAAAGCGAACCATGTAAATATGCCTCAATAGATAGCTCACGCAGAACGAAGAGTTGTGCCATTTCTTCAGGTAATTCTCGGTGTTTGATTTGTAAAGGCAGGTGTTAAGTAAACAAGGTGCAGTGATATGTGTGTTGGTTGTGTATGTGATTAGGCTTGACTCTGCGTCTCTTACAATTCTTCCCAGTAGATGATGGCCGCCCAAGGAGCCAATGAAAACACAGCATACTGCTTTGCACAGCTATTTGATTAACATTTAATAAATATTATATATGGGGCGAGGAACATTCAAGTAGGTGGGAGTTGGATGGAGTCAGAAGACCTGGGCTCCAGCAGCAATGCACCCAGGGTCACCCTCTATCCGGCAGTGCCTACTCCCACGGATAATGGTGCTCTTGTAAATCTGACCCTTTGAATGATGGGTGAAATTCACAATATTTATTTTAAGATTGTACTTTTCAAGGTACTTTTTTTATGTGTAAGGTTACACGAAGCTTAAGTGCTGCATTAGTTTTGGTGATCAGGACACCTCATTGTTTTATGTCCTAATTATTGAGGTTGCACTGATAATGATGAGCAGATACAACAAGCTTTATGTGTTGAAAGACCATGCTTGAATTGAGTAATAACTTTAAATGATGTATTAGTTATAGGACAAAGAATTTAGGAATTGTAATTTCTTAGGCAATTTCTCCAGATCAGAAAGGTTGCGCGTAAGTCTTCTCATGTTGATGTTCAGCCTTCTTAGGTTGGTCCCTTGTCCTCTGGTTAGAGTGGAGTGGGGTGGGTCTGAGACACACATACACACAAAGAAAGATTTGGAGGACCCACATATCTCAATTAGTGAGGCCCTCGGACTAAAGAGGGTCAACAATAGCACAGAAGATTTTGAAGCCCCTGCGTGATCCTTAAAAATGTCCCCACTGGAGGATAAGAGATAACATTCTGAGACCTACATCACCATCATGCTGCAACTTCAGGAAAAGGAGAACGCCTACCACACAGATCCTATCGTCTGTTTCTTGTTTTTAGTGGTTCACTGAAAAGAAATTGTGCCAGAACTTCACGCCCATCTTAGGGAAACGATCTTGTCTGGCTGGTAGTTTTGAACTGATCTGTATCCGTCTGAATGACAGGAAGCAGCAGTGGAAGGATCAGTGAAGCAACAGATAGTGGCTGAGCCACAGGCACGCTAGCATGTTGGAGGCTTAAAGCTGCACCTCAACTCCAATGAAGAAAGAGGAATCTATTACTCTAGTATCTGATGTGTCTAGTATTTGGTAAAAAGTCAATTGTGACTCATAGGAGCTTCAAATGCCACTCGGTTTCAAAGCGGCCAAGGTTTCAGATTGCTAATGTGTGACATTTTCATAATTTCAGTATACTTATGACTGATATTCATCAACTGCGAATGACACTTTATCGCAAGCAAAATCATGCAATGAATACGAGGGAAACATAGAAATATCCAAAAATTACACCTATTTGAGCAATGAGGAACTCTAAGAAGAACTTAAAACTGGTGTAAGGCACCAGAAATGGAAGGGCACTAACTTCACAGGAGGGCCTTGTAGTGATCAATGAATGCCAAATTGCTGGTAAGATTTGAAGTAAAAGAGCTAGTGAAGAGGTGCACCACAACTGTAGATCCCAGACCTCAACTAACCAACAGTCAACATTCTAGACTGCTGAGCACAGTTTAGTACAGAACTGTGTTTCTGTTTAATACGCCCCATAAATGCTTGACTTCAGAGATCAGTGTAAATCAGCATATTAACCCTCTGCGCTACTTTATAATGAATGAACACTGCCACCAAACTAAATACTGATCTCGCTCCACAAGAAACATTATTCACCCATTATCTTGACATTTTTATTGTTGCCTGAAAACACCTGGACATACAAATAATTCAGCTCACTGTCAGTGGGTTTTAAGCCCATGTTATTTATACTAAGTACAACTTCCATGAGTGACAAAAAAAGGATCTCTGTGAGAAAAGTAACTAACAGTTATCTGACCTTATTTAATACAGTTTGCGAATATGCAGCTTGGATCATGGTACAAAGTACACATTCTGACGTTACCGGAGGGATTAACTCTTTGTGCTAGTAATTCATGGTGAGTCAACTGCCAGTAGACAAAAACTCCCACCTTAACAGGAACATCCCAGCAGGGTTTCATTTTTAGGTTTCACCTGGCCGTAGCACTGCGCAGCAGTGCTCGCGCAGGCAAAATTGAATGTTATCTCAGTATTGGGGACTTGAACCCGCCCCTTCTTCCATTGGCTAGCTCCATAAATGGAGGCTAGCCATTGGAAGACATCGTTGTCAATCACTCTTTCCCCGTCAGAACGTGATTTGGGGGCGTTTCTGGGTCTTTTTTTAAGTCCCGCCCTCTCCTCTTCCCATTGGCTGGAGTACACCCTTTCACGTTCCCCACGTTTCTTTCACTGTTACGAGCACTTTTCACTGCTTGCAATTATAAAGACACGCGTTCTCAAACGATCATGCAAATACACGGCAAGGTAATCCCAGGAAAGAACCCGCTTCAAAATAAAATGGTCTGTTTATGCTTTCACGCTGCTGAGGAAAATCCCTCTGTGCCGTAAATATCGATATTGGGATTAAAGGTGCCCTGCGCCGAAGTCCCAACGTGGGCCAATGCCAGCTAAGATGTTGGCGGGGCAGACGAGAAGAGGCTTGTTCTGTCACGCTGCTAACGTTTACTTATTTGATGCTGGGGTGGAAACGTCGGGGTACACATTATAGATTAAGCAAGACTCTAATCACAGCTTCCGTCCCTCCGCTGCGCCGTCCCCGAGAGCGGCCTGGGAAAGCACTGAAGACGCCAACCTCCCCCCTCCCTCCCCGCCCAAAGCCACGGTCTGGATATGTAAGTATCCACATCAAAGGATCTGATGACTTCAATAATGTTCCCATTGTTTTATTGCGCATGCTACCGCAGCTCCTCTTTATTACTACAGGAAAACTCAGGAGCCCCGTGGAGCGCAATAAAGGAGGACGTGTCCGGCCTAGCAATGCTGCGCTGCCCGGGGAGGCGCCGGAGTGAGCCGGGAACCGCCGATGAAGGGGCCTACACTCGTAGCGCCGAACGAACAGCGTCGAGGCACATCAAGCTGTGTGAACACTGCTGAGGCGGCCCCGGTGAAACCTCGGGCCCTCCTCTTCATCAAAACCCCTACTGCGCAGACGGCTTGGAGAGGAGGGAGAGTGAGTGTCCCAAAGCACAACTGCTCAGGGTAGCACATAACCATCCCGCCGGTCCCACAAAGGAGTGCAGCTTTCCTGCCGGCACACACTCAATTAAAAAAAGATCGCCCTCATCCCATTAAATTAATACCATTGTAAAGTAATATTGGAAGGGGAGGCGTCTTCTCCAAATACACTAGAACCTCTGGCTTATAACACGCTTCTGTTTTTGAAATACAAATCCTTTTATTATCCCTCATTTTATTGCTACAGCAAATGTCTATCGATATCAATCTGCTGCTTTCTTTACTGGTTTCCTTTCCTTTGTACATCTGCCATTCTCTTTAACCAAGTGCGCTCTTGAAGCTAGAACCCTGCGCGGAAAAAGAAAGGGGCAGCTACATTACTAATTTGATTCTTTGTACTTTGCAAGACACGTCCAACTGCCCATCAAGCATATGTCGGACTTATACACCCCCCTCAAAACACCTTTTTGTTTGCCCATCTCCCCAGATTCAATGCTGTCGAGTATGTTTTTCATTACAAGGCGTAAGTTAAAAAAATGTATGTAGTCATCTGTTTTGTAGCATATTAACACTTTGCTACAACCCTGAAACTGTTTTTGCTATGCCTGAAGGTGTTTTACAATGCTTAAAGAATTTTCGAAAAAAGTACAGATGTTTTATTTACAGTGTAATGTTTTTGCAGTACACAGTAGCGTTTCTTTCTGTGCATGAGGTGTGTTTGGAGTGGGTAAAGTGTTTTAGCGGTTTTTGACGCTGCCTCTTCGCGGCGTGTTTTCTCCGGCACTTTGTAAAAGGTGTCTCTGACTGTGCCGTGCGAGGCACGTTCCTACGAAGTGTTGCGCCGGTGTGAGGAGGGAGCAGAGTACACTCGGTGTCTTTAAAGCCCGCCTCCTCCCACTCACTGTCAAGTCTGTTCTGCAGAACTCCAGCCTGGGGATCAGCGGCAGCGCCGAGAACACCGCCCTCCCAAACAGAGCCCACCCGGGCTGTACCCTGCCACCAGGACCCCAGACTGAGCCCTGGACAGGAGGACACGCTGCTATGGTACTTATTTTGCAGAATACGTTTACTTACTTTGTTTTCTTGCCTGCATGTTTGTGTGGTTCTGTTTTCCTTCTAGTACGTCAGTCTTTTTGCACTTCTCTCTTCTTGTTTCATTACATCTCATGAGGGAGTGAGGGTGCTGGGGCTGCTACGGGGAAATTTGTGTAATACTGGGGAGGGGGGGGAATGGTCAAGTGCACGGGGGCGAGTGCTGTCAGTATGATTTCGGTTATCAGAGTCCTGTCAATGGGTTGGTGATGGGGTCTGGATGTGGGCTGCCTTGGGAGGAATGCCTTCATGCCTCTTGTGCTGGAATTGTTTTTTTTTTTTTAGGTTACAGGTATTTATGATAATTAATGCTGCTCTGTGTCGTGGCTTGCTCTTTAGCTTCATATTTAGTCATAACATACCTATAAATTGTCCAGGCACAGCATGTCAGTGGGGGTCGATATCATTTAAAAGCAGGGGGTCTGTGTGGTGTGTGTGTGTGTGTGTGGTTCTGTGTGGGTGCAAATGCAATAGAAGACGCATTTGCGAGAGATTATGCTATTGGCATTGTAAATGACAATGCCATTTATTTATCTGTTTTCAAAAACAACACATAAATAAAACGTTTGTCATTTACAATGCCAATAGCTCTAACTTTTGCAAAGGCGAAACCGTTGCATTGTAAATGCTTGTTTACACTTACCAACAGTGGCGGTTGCTCTGCTATGGCAGAGGAGCGTCGCCGTCCCCCTAGCCCCCGCCAGACTCAAACCTTGAAAAATAAAACGATAATAAAACAGGTTCATTATCGTTTTATTTTTCATGTTCTAGTCTGGGGGGCGGGGTCATCGTGGGGGTAGTCATAGAGGGGAGTGGTGAGCACTGCTATCGGTGAGCATGTTCGTTTGGCCGGCCGTCTCACGCCGGCCAAACCGACAGGCACACTGAGCTGTCTCCAACCCATGCACACTGAGCTGTCTCCAACCCATGCACACTGAGCTGTCTCCAACCCATGCACACTGAGCTGTCTCCAACCCATGCACACTGAGCTGTCTCCAACCCAGGCACACTGAGCTGTTTCCAACCCATGCACACTGAGCTGCCCATGCACACTGAGCTGTCTCCAACCCATGCACACTGAGCTGTCTCCAACCCATGCACACTGAGCTGTCTCCAACCCAGGCACACTGAGCTGTCTCCAACCCATGCACACTGAGCTGTCTCCAACCCATGCACACTGAGCTGCCCATGCACACTGAGCTGCCCATGCACACTGAGCTGTCTCCAACCCATGCACACTGAGCTGTCTCCAACCCAGGCACACTGAGCTGTCTCCAACCCATGCACACTGAGCTGTCTCCAACCCATGCACACTGAGCTGCCCATGCACACTGAGCTGTCTCCAACCCAGGCCCACTGAGCTGTCTCCAACCCATGCACACTGAGCTGTCTCCAACCCATGCACACTGAGCTGTCTCCAACCCATGCACACTGAGCTGCCCATGCACACTGAGCTGTCTCCAACCCAGGCACACTGAGCTGTCTCCAACCCATGCACACTGAGCTGTCTCCAGCCCATGCACACTGAGCTGTCTCCAACCCATGCACACTGAGCTGTCTCCAACCCATGCACACTGAGCTGTCTCCAACCCAGGCACACTGAGCTGTCTCCAACCCAGGCACACTGAGCTGTCTCCAACCCATGCACACTGAGCTGTCTCCAACCCATGCACACTGAGCTGTCGCCAACCCATGCACACTGAGCTGCCCATACACACTGAGCTGTCTCCAACCCATGCACACTGAGCTGTCTCCAGCCCATGCACACTGAGCTGTCTCTCCATTCTTTCAAACGTTAGAGCAGCGTCGGGATTGGCTGCAGAGGAGCCTGGGAGCCTGCGCTGCAGCAAGGAGTGGCGGGCCAGTGTCAGGTACGTTTCATTTTTATTTTTTTTCGTCTGTTGTCCTGTTCCCCTTAGTCCCCTCTACTCCACCTGCATATCAGCTGCTACTGCTTATTAAGTCTATCTCCGAGTTAGTGGATGGTACAGCTGGTAAAATGAAGCCAAACTGCTGCCAATGCCTGGGTCGCTGAAGAGTCTATCAATCTCCCAGGCTGCAATTCTCACGAGTTGTAGCAGTCATACGACTGTGAGAGCAGGGAGCTTCTGCAAAGCGCGGCATCGCTTCTGCTTGAGAGCTGTGCCTTTTAAAGACACTTAGCATAGAGCACTAATGGGCCGGGCAGCACTGAGCAGCATGTGTAGGCCATGAGGCAGAATACATTCTGTTGTCCTATAATAATGAATCCCTCCAGCACCGGGGGGAAGCAGCAACTGCTGGGGGCCCGACCAGGCGAGAGGGAGATTGAAATGGAACATCCTGCCATGGCCTACGCTGACTTGGACCTGAATTCCAGCCACCAACCAAACAAAACCAAACATAAGTCCAAAGCAGACGAGTTCTGATCCAATTAAAAAGCCTGTGTCCCCGAGACCACAACCCATTGGATGCAATATGTGGTGTCACTGGACGCAGATGCTAAGCTGCTTGTTTCCTGTGATGCCTCCAGAACTTCTGCCCATGAGTCTCTGCCGTCCATCATTTGGGCTGCAACTTACATCATATACATGTGAATCAGTTCTGTTCATCATGTGTCAGGCAGCCTGAGTAATATTTTACATTTTTGAAAAACAGTGCATACCTGACTTGCGGTCAGTGGCACTCACACAGTCTCTCTGCACAGCAGACAGGCTCCAACAGCAGCGCCCTAATGGCAGCCTGTAAGCACTGCTGGCCAGCTCCGGGAACCGACTCCAGGGCTTACAATGCTCCTGTCATCCCTTCAGAGCTGTGCAGCCCCAGAGACGGCTGTCCCTCATTCAGCAGAGCACTCAGATGCCGCGCTGCAGTAATTAAATGCTTCACCCCTCACAGCAAGTGATCTGGGCACTCAAAATGTGTGATTAATGCATTTGAATGTGGTGACTCGGACCCGGTCCTGCCAAGTGCCACGCATCCGGCTTTAGTCTAACGCATTTGAAGGCAAGGCCCAGCATCAAGACAGAAATTAGTGATGGGAGAGGCACTCCAGTTTAAACAATGATTACTTGATAGTTTTTCCAGTTATCTAAGCGTGCTGCAGAGGAGGACGCAATGCCCATGCTGCGTCAAGAAAACAAACATGAAAAAATCAAGCTGAACAGCCTGACCTCTGCGCACTGTAACTCTTACCCTTTTGGGTTGGGTTGTACACATTATGAAACATTTTTCAAATAAATTAAAACAACACAAGCTATGATTTTGATTGTATCCAATTGTATTATCAAAGCTTAATCAGTAATTACATTTGCATTCTCATGTAATTTATTCATTGGAATGAGTAGTTTTAATCACATCAAAATGACATTCATCTTACAATTTATGGCCAAAAAGTTATCATGCCCAATGCATTTCGGGCCACACGGCCCTTCGTCGGGGGCGGTACCTGAAACAAACAAAAATGTTGTTGTAGCTTGATAAACTGGTCTTACAACATGCAAAGTTGCAGTGTGACACAACAAATTGTTTAACTAATATGGTGGGAATTCCACGTAGTGAAAATAAATTATAACATTTTAGCTAACGCAACACAATAAAGGGACCTGCATATGATTGTACATAGTTGCAATGATACTGTGCAATGTGGCAATTAAAGAACATTGTAAAAAACATCAATCAGAAAAACCTGAGGTTGACCGTATAGAAAATGACTCACTTATCTGGCCTAAAGAGCTAGCAAGATCTGGAGTTTCTGAGGGATGTGAAATGATTCAAGGAAGCATCCTCCAATGTGCTATGTGAAGAAAAAAATAAATAAACGTGGATCACTACACCAATATTGGGAAGAGTAAAAAAATCATATGCTAGTCCAGTTGAACCCGAAAGGATCAAGCTTACATTCAACTTTCCGGTGATGTAAATATTCAGCAGTAATATCCAGGCGAGACACTTGTCAACCTATAAACACAAAGCAAACCTCGATTTTACACGGATTACTCAATGTTCGTCCAATAATAACATACTTCACGACGGTCAAGTTACTATAAGAAACTCACTCTTGGTTTTATAAAACGCTCGAGTTGAGCAAACTGAGCCCGCTTTTATTTTTATAAAAGGCACCAGTGCCATAACACTGCACTCGGACTTTTAAGAAACTGACCTTGACGTCGATCCGTCAATAGCCTGCACTCTGCCTCAACATTGTTCTACCGGCAAACCCCTGAAACGGGAAGACAGCAAGACTGTGATACGCGGACATGCTATTACGCGATACCCCCTGCTGCAGAGCAACCTCTGTGAAACGTACCTACACGTGTCTCCTAAGCACATTCACCAAACCGGACCATTACCGCCACTCCATCTGTCTTTCACTAACTGGACTCGGCGCCATTAAATGACGCGTTCTACAGCATGAAAATGAACGACGGACTACAAAAAAACGACGGACTACAAAAAAACGGGGAAGATGCTGAAACCACCTACACTGATGCTAAAGCCTACATGAGCGCCATGATTGACTGGGAAAGTTCAGAGGTTGAAGTCATATCTACATGATTGCAACTTCACGGTCACCCAATGCGAAAAAATAATAAATAATGAGCAATAAATTCTAAACAGTGATAAGTATATATATGGAAGTACATTTCTCATATGCTGTCAACATCATCCTTCTGCATACATTAGTGGTGCAGTATCTCATAAGAAACAAGTGAGATCCACTCGATCATTGATCCCTTTAGGATCTTGTGTCTGTAGTCTACGAATCCAGAAGATTTCCCTTTGTAACAAGGTCTTGGTGATGCATTTCCCAGGTGTTGGGGTGACCATTTCGAGAATCTGGAATTTGACCTGTGCAATGGTATGTCTATGAGTTTCCCAATGTAAGGCTAGACTGCTCTTGGGATTCTTGTTTCTGATTGTACTTTTATGTTCCGATATGCGAGTTTTTACCTTTCTTTCAGTTTTGCCTATATACAACAATCCACATGGGCACTTAATGGCATATATAACATTAGAAGTATTGCAGTCTGCGCTGATCCTAATGGGGATAGTTTCTCCCGTGTGGGGGTGTTTCACACAATCAGTCACGATAACGTTATTGCAATGAACGCAATTATGAACACTTCCTCATACCCTTGTGTGTCTTGGATGAAATCATGGGATGATGTTTCAACATTTCTTTGATGTTTTTTGAGCGTTTGTACGCAAAAATAGGCTTGTCACGGAACAGTCCCTTAAAGTCAGTCTCATCTTTTAGTAACTCCCAATGAGTGGTGATACTTTTCTTAATCTCATTTGAGCTGGTAGAGTACTTGGAAACAAAAACCTGTCTAGTTTGTTGCTTTTTCATTTTGGGAATGAGTAAAGAGTCACGCATTGATTTATCCGTTTTGTCTTTGGCTGTATCTAATACAGAAGAAGGATATTTCTTGGCTGCATACTTGGTTGTGATGACTGTCAAATTACTTTGATATGTTTCTGCTTCAGAACAAATTCTTTTCGCTCGTAACATCATAGAGTAAGGCAAGTTATTGATGAGATTCCTAGAGTGAAAACTACTGTACATGAGTGCCGTGTTTTTGTCAGTTGGTTTATGATAAACTTCAGTTTGTATTGTGTTGTCTTTTATTCTCACCAATACATCCAAAAATGAAATCTGTTCCTTTTGTATGTTGCTGGTAAATTGAATGTTTACATCATACAAGTTCATCTGAGCGATTTTCTGTTCCAATTTTTCTTTGGTGTCTTTCCAGATAAGAAATATGTCGTCTATGTAACGACAATATAAACTTATATTGTCTGTCCATTCTTTGTCATTTCTCAGAAACATCTCCTCATACCTTGCCATATACGTATTAGCATATGCCGGTGCACCGGAAAAACCCATTGAGGTGCCCTTGTTTTGCAAATAAAAATCATCATTCCACCTGAAATAACTATGGTGTAAACAAAAATGCAACAATTCTAACAAGAAGATCTTTTCCGCTGGTATCTCCTCTTGTTGAAGCAGGGCCCATTCCACAGCCTCCATCCCCTCAGTATGTGGGATGGAGGTATAGAGAGCCTTGACGTCTAGCGTGCACATGCATGCCTCAACAGTTACTTGTGTTTCCATAAGTCTTTTCAGAAAATGAGTAGTGTCTTTGGTATAGGAATACCAATTTTGGACAAAAGGTTGTAGGAATTGATCCAAGTATTGGCCCAGGGGTTCGAAGATGGTCCCGCACCCGGTAACTATGGGACGGAATGGTGGGTTCGAAAGATCCTTATGGACTTTTGGTAGCATATAAATTGTTGGTTGTTTTGGAAAAGATACTGTGAGGAATTGACGTGTTTTCTTGCTGATCCATTTCATATTTTCTGCGTGTTCTAGGATGTTTTCTAGAGTAGTTTGTAATTCTTTGATTGGATCATGATTCAGTTTGAGATAGGTATGGATGTCAGATACATGTTCAGACACTTTTTGATCATAAAATGTTTGATCCATGACGACTATGGCGCCGCCCTTGTCTGCTTGTTGGATGTGGATCCTAGAATCTTCCGCCAGATCTTTGCATGTTGTAAGACCAGTTTATCAAGCTACAACAACATTTTTGTTTGTTTCAGGTACCGCCCCCGACGAAGGGCCGTGTGGCCCGAAATGCATTGGGCATGATAACTTTTTGGCCATAAATTGTAAGATGAATGTCATTTTGATGTGATTAAAACTACTCATTCCAATGAATAAATTACATGAGAATGCAAATGTAATTACTGATTAAGCTTTGATAATACAATTGGATACAATCAAAATCATAGCTTGTGTTGTTTTAATTTATTTGAAAAATGTTTCATAATGTGTACAACCCAACCCAAAAGGGTAAGAGTTACAGTGCGCAGAGGTCAGGCTGTTCAGCTTGATTTTTTCAAGGCCCAGCATCAACACATTAAAATTAATTCTCATGCATAATAGCCCTTGCTGCCCTCAGCTGTCTAGGCTGGAGGACTGAGGTATAATAATTTGCTCTGCATGAGGAGAGCTGTCTGCGCCGGACCGCACTAGCCGTTCGTTGCTTGTGGGGGGCTCGGGTTCATCAGATACACCCAGTGCCCCTGCCGCAGCATTCTGAATCACATGAGGCACGTCAGGAGAGCGACTGAGCGATTTGCCTAATGACTGTGCAGCCCAGACAGGATAATGAAAGGCGGGCCGGGTTGGCGCTCTGGTGCATTCTGTTGTGCGCCGTGGTGGCAGTAATATGTACAAGTTATGTTTACTGGGATTTGTAGAGCGCATAATCACCAGCAGGTCTCTTAGCGCTTCGAGAGAGTGTCCAAAACTCACCAGCAGTCACAAATACAACACTTGGAGGTCTGTATGCTGTGTCCAGAGCCTCCCTAAACAGAGAAGTCTTGAGTTGTTTCCTCAAAGGGAGGAGTGTGGGTTCCTTGCTCATGCCCCCGCTCTGGGGGAACGGGGTAAAATAAACTCAACAGTGAAGAGTAAAAGTACTTGGCTGATTTAGTTTGGGAGATGTGGATAGTTAGTACTGCATGTGGGCAAGTAGTGGGGATTGGGCGTAGCACATGGGATCACTAGTGTCCTAATATTTACCTCCTTTGACACACTTATGTTTTAAATTTAAATTTCCTGCTCGCCCAGCCCTCTAGTTAATTGCACCCCCTGCGCTGCGTTAAATAATTAGAGGAGGAGGCCCGAGTTCGGTCTGTCACCTCCTGCAGGACCTCGACACTTAGTTGCTGCCTGCTCAGGCCCTGTCGCGGTGGGTTCTTTCCGGTCGGCGTGAGTCTGCGAGCAGATGCTGAGTGTCTTTAACCCCTTCCATGCTCATGACGAGCTCAGCTCGTCATAAGGCACACTGGAGCTGTGCTTATGACAAGGTGAGCTCATGAAATAATGCCTTTCAAGCTTTTCCAGCACAGGACGGGAAAAGCCATAGCATGGAAGGTGTTAAAAGACACAGGGCTCGGCTCTGAAGACAGCTGTGCCACATTGCAGCTTGTACAGTGACGTCAGTCTCTACGTGATGTATTCCGATTCCCAGTAGCTTTCAGCAGCCAAGGAGGGTGACACTCTGAGAGACTACGGGGACCTATGGCCAGCAGTCTTTCTTTATATCCCTAGCTGCAGCACAGTGACTCACAGACTTGGTGAGTGTAAAAAATGAAAGCTGCTGAGTGCTGACATTATAAATGTTCCTGCTAGGGTCGGAGTTTAAGTTTTAATATCATGGTTAGATATTTGTTTTACGATACGATTAGGTTACAAGGGCACTAGGTTAGTGCCCTTCCATTTCTCATGCTTTACAGCAGTTTCAAGATCTTCTTAGAGCTTCTCATTGCTCAAATGAGCAGAAGTTCTGATATTTATATGTTTCCATCATCTTCATTTTGTTCATCACTCATAGTTGTCGAAATGTCACTCATTGCACTAAAATTATGAAAATGTCACACATAGCAATCTGAATCCTTGGCAGCTATGCAGACCACATCTAACACCTGATGCATGGTACTTGGCAGGACTTCTGTGCTAAATTGTGCAGCAACACTAGAGCACAAAGGGACATTGCTAGACATTGGGATAGCACAGACCTGCCAACACTGAACAAATGGTGATCAAACATGGTCTGGTGCATGGCAGCAGAGAAGTAAGTACACGAGAGGAGGGGCTGCCCAAAGAAACTTCAATGAACACAGGGCCCCTGAGGCAATGTTCATGGCATGGTGTCATGGTTATTCTAAAGAGTAATAGACACATGAAACAAGCATTTGCAATGCAATCAGTCTCGTCTTTTCCTTGCAGCACATTATCCCGGGTGCTTCAACTACCGGCTCAAATTAAGCAGGTATTGTGGTGCAAGGAGGAAATAAAAACAAGCATTTACAATGCAATGGTTTTGCCTTTGTTAAAGTTAGAGCTATTGGCATTGCTCTTGACATTTTTTTTATTTATGTTTTTTTTTAACATAAATAAATGGCATTGTCATTTACAATAGCAGGGCAGGGCACAGGGAAGGGGGGCGAGGAGAGACGAAGGAGAGCTGCGGGCTCAGGGAAGGGGGGGCGAGACGAAGGAGAGCTGCGGGCTCTTGTTGTAATGCTTGCATGGATGAGTTAGTGGATGCATGCATGGGTGCATGCATGGATGGGTGTATAGATGGGTGTATGGATAATGAGACAACATAAACGTGCTTGTCCCCTGGGTCCTTGTTAATAATCCCAAAGTTAGCTGGTGTGATCACTGGTGCCGCTGTGGCTGGGCAGGTAGCAGCCACTGTCTTTTTGTTCCACTTCGGTGCCACTCCTAGTCGTTGAAATGTCACTTTATAATTACACTGCAATTATGAAAGTGTCACACACAGCAATCTGAAATATTGGCAGCTATAAGGGAGTTATTGCTGGCAGGGTAGTACTGACATTACGGGGTCACCACTTCCCATGAACTCAAATGTTTAGGAAGTTCTGCCCGTGTTTCCTAGTTGAGCAAGAAGAGATAATGTTGACCCTTCAGGGGGAGGAACACTCGAGGGGAGACACGAAATATAGGTCCTAGCTACGGGTGTGAGTGAGCGACTCCGTCAGAACAGAGGAGCCTGCAGTTGGACAGAAGTTGCTGACTGCAGACATGCTGGCAGTCAGTTTATTGAGCAAGGGGATCGCTGGTCGGGTCCTCGCATAAGGGGGCGCATCCTAATTCGGAATCCCGTTTCTGTCACCTCCAGTATTTCTATGGTTCTTGGCCTCCAGGATAAAGGTTCCTTTCCCTTCGTTCCCACTGCTTCGCCTTCTGTTCCTCCGCATCGCTTTGAAGCGACTTAAGTTTGGAACAAGCGCTATGCAATGTATCGATAATACCTATAACATGCTCCCATCTCGTCTCTTTCCTCTCTCCCCCGTCCCCTATTTTACTCACCTCTTAGCGCCTCGAAATGGCCTCTCAGCCTTCTCTTTTTTATTCACACCGTAGCGCCTGGAAGCGGCCTAACTACTGTGTATGTGTCATAAAGCTATCAACATGGCATTGAACCTTGCACCCCCACCGCCCCCCCCGTCTTTCGCGTTTCTTTGTTTATTTTCCTTTAACCATTCCTTCTCTCTCCACATCAAGGTGTTTTGAAGCTGCTTCGAGCCCTTTAAACGCTTCCGAACTAACATATGCATAACTCGACGCAGCACCCAGGAAAGACAGTGCGCACTGTGTAAGGCATAGAAGACAGAGTACAATCCGCACACCAATGTGAAATGGGCGCGATGGGGTCTGCTGGATGTGAGTGACTCCTGTCTTAGCTCTTCAAGCAATCAGAGCCGTCTGTGGAAACCCAGGCACTCAGGGGTCAGTGCACGGTCTGAGCCGCAGCGCTCCACTGCACGCGCACACCCGGGAGAATTCCTGGAAGCAAGCTCCACGCGATCAGCATCTTTATCCACACACAGGTAGGCCGGGCATCAAACTGCTGCACACAGTCAGTGCAAGGAGCAGTGGAAGGGGGCAGGTCCTGTAGACGGGTGGGGAGGGGCTAGGAAGGGAGCGGGTAACTAAGATGAGCTGATTTCAGTGCGGGCTTACCGGAACGCACACTACAAGGTGGGGGTTCTATGAAAGACACACACACACACACTGTAATGCGCCTCCACGGGCAGGTGGGCTCAGGCAGGCATGAGTGACCGGCAGCCGGCCCCACAGACAAGGCGTAACTCAGAGGAGCAGGGGCGGTGTAGGGGTCCCCTGGTACACACAGCACTGCGTGAGGTTTCCCCGGAAAGCACACAGCTCTTGGTTGACTCCACAAACAGAAAGCCACTGCAGTGTGTGCCAGAACATCCCATACAGACAGGGGTAAGGTGAGATCTCTCAGGAAGACACACTGCTTCTTAACTGGCCTCACATGCAGAGCTCAGGCAGCCTTCTCTGCTGTGTGCCCGGGTAGAGGTGTGTGCCAAGGGCAGACCCTTCAGGGGGAGGAACACTCGAGGGGAGACACGAAATATAGGTCCTAGCTACGGGTGTGAGTGAGCGACTCCGTCAGAACAGAGGAGCCTGCAGTTGGACAGAAGTTGCTGACTGCAGACATGCTGGCAGTCAGTTTATTGAGCAATCCACAGATATGGAGGGGCCGAGCAAAGTATCCGGGCTGGCTGAAGGAGCACGACCTGTGGCATGAAAATATTGGATTTGTAAATGGTGCAACAAGGACATTGTTGAGCAAAGCACGGGCACCAGCGGGAGGGGGGCGGGAACGGGGGCTGGAGACACGGAGAGCGGGAGGGGGGCGGGAACGGGTATTGTTGAGCAAAGCACGGGCACCAGCGGGAAGGGGGCGGGAACGGGGGCCGGAGACACGGAGAGCGGGAGGGGGGCGGGAACGGGCATTGTAGAGCGGGAACGGGGGCCGGAGACACGGAGAGTGGGAGGGGGGCGGGAGGGTGGGCGGGAACGGGCATTGTAGAGCAAAGCACGGGCACCAGCGGGAGGGGGGGGAACAGCCAAAAAAGAAAAGCAAGCACTCACCTGGACTTCTTCTGGGTGCCGTCAATCCCGGACCAGATTCGGGGGCGTTCCCGAGAAGAGGCTTTCGGCTGACGTAACCAAAAGCCAAAAATTCTCGGGAACGCCCCCGAATCTGGTCCTGCATTGACGGACAAACGTGTATTCCAATGGCTAGCCTCCATTTATGGAGCTAGCCAATGGATGAAGGGGGCGGATTCCAACCCCTATACTATACTCATTAGGTTTTTTCTAGCGAATGCTTCTTCGTAAGCATTGGCTAGTCAAAACCTAAAAAGAGGCATAGGGGCAGAGCGAAATACAGCGAGCTATTGCAAAGAGGGGTCCCATATATTGTATTTAGCACAGAGTTCGAGGTCCAAAACCTCTGCCCAGTGGACAAGGGGTGCAGAGGGAGGGTGTGACTTAAGGGTGGGGATTAAAGACACAGGACAGGTGTGCAGTTTGTAAGGGCGTGGAATTGGAAGGAAAGATGTGTGAGGAAGGACGCTAGAAGGGAAGGGGTATTTAAAAGGAGGTGCGCGTGCCAAGGGTGCCAGAGACGGGTAGTTTTGGAAAGGGGTTAATGCAGAAAGACACCTAGAGAGGGGGTATCCTTGGTTACTGTTGTAGAGAACTAAATGTCTCCGAGCCCCTAAAGCAAAAACCCAGGTATTGTGGTGCAAGGGAGAAAAAAAAAGAAGAAAAAAATGAGGCTGAGGGGCGGAGTGAAGTTCAGAGAGCCATGATGGGGGTGGAAGAGAGTAATGACAGACAAGGACAGAACGAGAGAGAGGGAGAGAAAGAAGGAGAGGTGAGAGAGAGCGATGGAGATGGGCAGTGATAGGGGAGAGGGACAGAGAGAGAGAGCCCGTGAGAGAGGGAGCAGGACGGAGAGGGCCTTTATGGGGAGCGAGCGAGTGAGGGAGAGTTGGAAGAGAGGGGGTGCGGGTAAGCCAGCACGGCTGTAAATCAAGAGACCCCCTTGTGCATAGTAATAATTAATGCAAAAGCTATGCTAGTTCTTGGTTAAAATGTTTTTATGCGGGGGGTGTGGCCTGGCGGTGAACAAGATGGCCGCTTGACACCGAAGCGCGCCCGGAGGTGCTCCTAAAGCCCCGAATATCCGTTACACAATCCTACTGCAGCACCAGCCGAAGAGCATCCCCTGACTCGCTGAGAGCTCTGGAGTCGGGCGGTGTGCTTGGATCCTCCCTGGCACGCCGGATGGCTTGGGTCCGCCGATCAAAGCGAAACAAAAGGGGATGATGGACGGAGCGTTTGAGCAAATCAAACACTCACCCCCAGTCAACTGATCTGGGTTTAATCCATCGCCATTCTTTAGCTCACTCAGCCACCCCAGTTCAGACATGGCCATATGCAAATCAGTCTGACTCTGTGCCTCATGGGAACAGTCCTGCCCGAACTGCCAAGCCATGTCTTCACTGGACCGGAAACAAGCATCCTGAGACCGGTTTCGGATTCATAATCCTCATCAGCCAGGCTATCTTGAATCCAGTGGCAAAGTGAGCAAGGGACTCACGTCTGAGCATACCCTGCCAACTTAGGGCGAACAAAGCGAAACAAAAGGGGATAATGGACGGAGCATTTGAGCAAATCAAACACTCACCCCCAGTCAACTGATCTGGGTTTAATCCATCGCCATTCTTAAGCTCACTCAGCCACCCCAGTTCAAACATGGCCATATGCAAATCAGTCTGACCCTGTGCCTCATGGGAACAGTCCAGCTCGAACTGCCAAGCCATGTCTTCACTGGACCGGAAACAAGCATCCTGGGACCGGTTTCAGATTCATAATCCTCATCAGCCAGGCTATCTTGAATCCAGTGGCCAAATGAGCAAGGGACTCACGTCTGAGCATACCCTGCCAACTTAGGGCGAACAAAGCGAAACAAAAGGGGATGATAGACAGAGCGTTTGAGCAAATCAAACACTCACCCCCAGTCAAATGATCTGGGTTTAATCCATTGCCATTCTTTAGCTCACTCAGCCACCCCAGTTCAGACATGGCCATATGCAAATCAGTCTGACCCTGTGCCTCATGGGAACAGTCCAGCCCGAACTGCCGAGCCATGTCTTTACTGGACCAGAAACAAGCATCCTGGGACCGGTTTCAGATTCATAATCCTCATCAGCCAGGCTATCTTGAATCCAGTGGCCAAGTGAGCAAGGGACTCATGTCTGAGCATACCCTGCCAACTTAGGGCAAACAAAGCGAAACAAAAGGGGATGATGGACGGAGCGTTTGAAAAAATCAAACACTCACCCCCAGTCAACTGATCTGGGTTTAATCCATCGCCATTCTTTAGCTCACTCAGCCACCCCAGTTCAGACATGGCCATATGCAAATTAGTCTGACCCTGTGCCTCATGGGAACAGTCCAGCCCGAACTGCCAAGCCATGTCTTCACTGGACCGGAAACAAGCATCCTGGGACCGGTTACGGATTCATAATCCTCATCAGCCAGGCTATCTTGAATCCAGTGGCCAAGTGAGCAAGGGACTCACGTCTGAGCATATCCTGCCAACTTAGGGCGAACAAAGCGAAACAAAAGGGGATGATGGACGGAGCGTTTGAGCAAATCAAACACTCACCCCCAGTCAACTGATCTGGGTTTAATCCATTGCCATTCTTTAGCTCACTCAGCCACCCCAGTTCAGACATGGCCATATGCAAATTAGTCTGACCCTGTGCCTCATGGGAACAGTCCAGCCCGAACTGCCAAGCCATGTCTTCACTGGACCGGAAACAAGCATCCTGGGACCGGTTTCAGATTCATAATCCTCATCAGCCAGGCTATCTTGAATCCAGTGGCCAAATGAGCAAGGGACTCACGTCTGAGCATACCCTGCCAACTTAGGGCGAACAAAGCGAAACAAAAGGGGATGATAGACGGAGCGTTTGAGCAAATCAAACACTCACCCCCAGTCAACTGATCTGGGTTTAATCCATTGCCATTCTTTAGCTCACTCATTCACCCCAGTTCAGACATGGCCATATGCAAATCAGTCTGACCCTGTGCCTCATGGGAACAGTCCAGCCCGAACTGCCGAGCCATGTCTTTACTGGACCAGAAACAAGCATCCTGGGACCGGTTTCAGATTCATAATCCTCATCAGCCAGGCTATCTTGAATCCAGTGGCCAAGTGAGCAAGGGACTCATGTCTGAGCATACCCTGCCAACTTAGGGCAAACAAAGCGAAACAAAAGGGGATGATGGACGGAGCGTTTGAAAAAATCAAACACTCACCCCCAGTCAACTGATCTGGGTTTAATCCATCGCCATTCTTTAGCTCACTCAGCCACCCCAGTTCAGACATGGCCATATGCAAATTAGTCTGACCCTGTGCCTCATGGGAACAGTCCAGCCCGAACTGCCAAGCCATGTCTTCACTGGACCGGAAACAAGCATCCTGGGACCGGTTACGGATTCATAATCCTCATCAGCCAGGCTATCTTGAATCCAGTGGCCAAGTGAGCAAGGGACTCACGTCTGAGCATATCCTGCCAACTTAGGGCGAACAAAGCGAAACAAAAGGGGATGATGGACGGAGCGTTTGAGCAAATCAAACACTCACCCCCAGTCAACTGATCTGGGTTTAATCCATTGCCATTCTTTAGCTCACTCAGCCACCCCAGTTCAGACATGGCCATATGCAAATTAGTCTGACCCTGTGCCTCATGGGAACAGTCCAGCCCGAACTGCCAAGCCATGTCTTCACTGGACCGGAAACAAGCATCCTGGGACCGGTTTCAGATTCATAATCCTCATCAGCCAGGCTATCTTGAATCCAGTGGCCAAATGAGCAAGGGACTCACGTCTGAGCATACCCTGCCAACTTAGGGCGAACAAAGCGAAACAAAAGGGGATGATAGACGGAGCGTTTGAGCAAATCAAACACTCACCCCCAGTCAACTGATCTGGGTTTAATCCATTGCCATTCTTTAGCTCACTCATTCACCCCAGTTCAGACATGGCCATATGCAAATCAGTCTGACCCTGTGCCTCATGGGAACAGTCCAGCCCGAACTGCCGAGCCATGTCTTTACTGGACCAGAAACAAGCATCCTGGGACCGGTTTCAGATTCATAATCCTCATCAGCCAGGCTATCTTGAATCCAGTGGCCAAGTGAGCAAGGGACTCATGTCTGAGCATACCCTGCCAACTTAGGGCAAACAAAGCGAAACAAAAGGGGATGATGGACGGAGCGTTTGAAAAAATCAAACACTCACCCCCAGTCAACTGATCTGGGTTTAATCCATCGCCATTCTTTAGCTCACTCAGCCACCCCAGTTCAGACATGGCCATATGCAAATTAGTCTGACCCTGTGCCTCATGGGAACAGTCCAGCCCGAACTGCCATGCCATGTCTTCACTGGACCGGAAACAAGCATCCTGGGACCGGTTACGGATTCATAATCCTCATCAGCCAGGCTATCTTGAATCCAGTGGCCAAGTGAGCAAGGGACTCACGTCTGAGCATATCCTGCCAACTTAGGGCGAACAAAGCGAAACAAAAGGGGATGATGGACGGAGCGTTTGAGCAAATCAAACACTCAGCCCCAGTCAACTGATCTGGGTTTAATCCATCGCCATTCTTTAGCTCACTCAGCCACCCCAGTTCAGACATGCTTTGAGGCCTGCTCACAGCCAGAAGAACCGGCCTAAATTTTCGGCGCGAGCTGGCCCGGGAGGGTCCGCTCCAGCATCTGCACTCCTGGTGAAGTGGGGCTCCACCGGTGGGGAGTGGAAAGGTCCGCCTGGCTGCTGCTTGCCCCCGCCTTCTGTGTCATTCCTGCCCTGTGATACCGGGGAGGGGCACTCGACCTGCCAGTGGCCGCGCATCCGTGTGACGGGTGCAGGGAACGGCCCATATTGGCCGGGTCTTGGCCTACATTACTTGGAGACGGCCTGCAACTGGTGAGTGGGACCTGAGCTCCTCGGCACCTTCCTGACAGCCCCAGGGCCCCTGATAGTGCAAAGCGCGAAGGACACGGCCTGGTGGCTGGTCTACATTGGTGCTTGCATATTCTGGTGACGGCAAAGGGCCGGGCGTGGATCCCGCTAATGTGCAGCAGTGGAAGATTGTGCAGGGAAGCCCAGGCACGGATACCTATGGCGCAGAGGTGGTGAGACCTAACCTGCATTACCTTTCGTGGCAGTGATAGTGTGCATCGAAACGCTCTTCCCCTTGGCTGCTTCGGTCGTCTGGGGGGGTGCAGTGATTGTGGTAAGAGCCTGTGACAGGGGCTACCGTGGGGAACGCAATGCACCCCAAGAAGTCCACCACCACGCAAACAAACACCATGGAAAATTACACAGCGCTGACTGGGGGGGGGGGGCTGAGGCTGGGCCCCCTGGAGTCTCCGGGACCGCAGAACCGTCCCCGACCACCATCATGCAGGCGATTCAGTCCCTGGGGGCAACGTTAGAGGCCAAGATAGACGCCGTCTCGGTAGACATGGCCCTTCAGCGGGCTGACCTGAATAAAACCTCCGAGAAGGCCACACAGAACGCGATGGCGATTGCGGACCTCCAACAGACCTCCAAGGAGCTGCAGGGCCAGGTCCAGCAGTTAACTCAACAGCAGAGGCGCGCGGAGGCCCATCTGGAGGACCAAGAGGGGAGGGCCCAGAGGAACAACGTGCGAGTGGTAGAGGTTCCGGAGAAAATGGAGGGGCCGAGCGTTGACCTCTTCCTGGAGGACCTCATCCTGAACCACTTAAAGCCCAAGCGACTCTCCAAGTTCTTTGTTATTGAACGAGCGCATAGGGCCCCGATCCCCCCTCCTCGCCCCGGTGCACCTCCCAGAAAGATTATTGCTAGGGTCCTGAATTATAGGGATCGCAACGCCATCCTGCAAGCCGCGCGACAGCATGGGGACATACGGATTGAAAATGCCACCATCCGATTTTTCCCGGACTTTACCATCAAGGTCCAGCAGGAACGCAGATCGTTCGACGCTGTCAAAAGAGAGCTCCGGACCCGTGGCGTCAAGTACATGATGTTCTTTCCCGCACACCTTAAGGTTCTTCTGCATGAGAAATCCTATTTCTTCACATCACCGGAGGAAGTCTTTGCATGTCTGGAGGAGCAGGTGCACCATCGCGACAGTCAGCGGCCGGGGGATGGCTGGAGGGACACGGCCGAACGGTCTCCGGACTCCTCTACGGGATCGGCAGAGAGGGGTAGAAGGTGCCAGGATGACACCCGGAGACATGGTGGTGCGAGGGCTTGGAGCCTGTCTGCCTCGCCTGACCTTGGCTGAGGTGGTGGAGAAAGTCGCAGTCTGGAGACTCGCGTGGAGGTGCATGTAATGTATGAACGCTCCGCTGTTGGGAACTTGCTGTGCAGGGAGTTATTTGTCCTGACTGATTGATGAGCGAGACATGTGGTCTTACATTGACTCCCAAAGTGGGCCTGGGCGGTGGGGGGGGCCGGATTGGCTGCATTGATGGTTGGGCTTGATTTGGTCCTATCTTTTCTCTGATTTCCTCGGGGTCGAGGTGCTGCGGTTGCTAACCCTATAATGGGCAGGCTGGTTGTCATCCCTGGGCGGCCTGTTTGGTCGTCGCGCACATCCCAAAAGTTTTCATTTTCATGGGCGACAGGCGCTCTGCTGGTTGGGGTACTCTGGGTCACGTTGGCCTGAGAAGCAGGGTAGCAGGGTGGGGGGTGGGAGCGGGGTGTTGGGGGGGGGGGGTTCGTTGGTTGTCTGATCTTTGTACTTTGCTTTCTGCAGAATTGTACTCGAGGGGCTCCAGTAGTAGGGTTGACTGGCATGAGGGTGTGGGGTGGTGGGGGGGTAGGGCAAGTGGTTTCCTATTGTTTTCTATTCATGCACTATGGCACATACATCAACGACACAATCAATGGTCTGCAAAATAAAATCAAATGCACCATGGTCCTTCAATATTTCCACCGACATGCCCCGGAGATAGTTTTCCTCCAGGAGACGCATCTAGTGGGAACCATTATAAGGCCCTCAATAGATTTGGATACACACTGCAGGCAGATGCAGGCTTCACTTCGGGCTCCAGGGGGTTGATATCCTGGTGAAAAACTCGCTAGCACTAGTGGTTAATCGCAAATGGTTTGATCCACTGGGGCGCTATGTAGCTATCTCCGGGCGGTGGGAGGGCTACACCATTAACCTCTGTTCAGTTTACATTCCGCCACGGTTGCTTGGCACTACACTTCCAGACCTGGGGAAGTTGCTCCTACAACTGCCAGAGGGAGTCCTGATCATGGGAGGGGACATGAATGATGTGATGGTAAGGGAGGTAGATAGGTCAGGGTCCCCATCTGATCGGGGTGGGACATCAGCTTAGGGAGTTTGTTAATGCACTGGGCTTGGTGGACCTCTGGAGGGCGCATAACCCCCACCTTCGACAGTATACGCACATCTCGGCAGCACATGGGTCGGGTCCAGGATTGACTATCTCTTCACGCAAGTGGGGCACATGGGGCTCTTTCATAACAGTTGTCATAAAGCCAGAGGAATATCTGACCACTCCCCGGTGGAAATGTAGATGAGAGGTCCCATGCGAGATTAGTCCACCCCTCCTAGATTGGATGTTTTTCTACTTAAAGATCAGGAGTTTCAGGAGCGGTTCGGAGATCGGGTTGATCTCTATTTTGATGAGAATGTGGGTTTGGTTTGGTCTCACTGTACTGTTTGGGAGGATTTTAAGACCGTAGCTCGAGATTTTGTGCAGGCTGAAACTGGTAAGAGGAGGAAGGAGAAACAGGCTCAGGTCGATGGTCTAGAAACTGAAATTCAAGTCCTGGAACACCCTGGGGGGGGCACCCGGGAGCAGGAGATGGACATTAGGCACACACTGCGCCTCAAAGAGAAAGAACTGAGGGATGTGCTGACTGACCAGGCATGGTCTCATGCTCTTGCCACACAGCGGCGAGTTTATGATCTTGGGGATAAGGCAAACAGGATGATAGCTTGGCTAGAGAAGAGGGATAGAGATCGCAACTGGGTCCTGGGTATCCGGCGGGACGACGGGGCCACGAGAGATGCTGGTGCGGCAATAGCTGAGGCGTTTGCGCAATATTACTGTGGGAGTGCAGGTTTTATAAACAGGCGTGGAGGCTGAAGTAGGGGTTTAAAAGATGGTGGTTTATTGAGTACAAGAGGAGTTGTAATGGATTTGGTGGATTGTCCCTCGTTGGATTCCTCTTCTGACGTCTCCGGTGATGAGCTGGGTGTGGAAGTAGGCAGGGTGGTCTTCTCCTTTTCCTCAGGACCTTGGCGGTCTCCCCGGAGGCTCATAGGAGAGGGAAGAAATCACAGAGGGAACCGTGAGAATTAGGGTCAAAATGTTGTATGGACTATATTACCCTTCACCGCACCTTAGGTGGTTGTACTGGTGACAAACTTAAGAAAAAAACGTTGTGGTTCGGTTATAGGAACGTGAAGGATAAAGCAAGGGGGTTGGATTTCTTTATGTGCCTAGGACAAGGAATTGGGTGCTCTGGTCATGTGCAAAAATGAGAACAATCGAGTGATTTCCTAAAGCCAGCAACGGTAGAACCTCGACAAAGCCAGCCCCTCACCCTACTCTCCCTCCCGCTTCCCTGCTTCCCAAGTCCCTCGAGCCGAGTCACTCACCGACCCCGCCGCAACTCTTCTCCCGAGTTGCGGCAGCTCTCCAGCCTCCTCTGGACACCACCAGTCCTCGCACCAGCAGTCTTCCTCCACGTCCGGGTTTACTGGAGTCTCGGGTCCCGCGTCTTCTCTCCCGGGTCCCGCGTCTTCTCTCACGGGTCCCACGCCTTCTCCTCCCGTTTTCTGTTTCCTCCTCTCGTCGGCGTCCTGCGCGCCAAATCATTCCGCTCCCACTCCTTGCAGGAAGACGCCTTTCATTGGCTCGTCCCTACCACATCCAGGGTCAGTCTGAAGCGCTTCGGAGTACACACAGGCATCGCGTTCCTGGGGAAAGACAGCAGAGGGTGATGGTTGCTGTAGTCCGTTTACGGGATTGTGTGGCGTGACACTCATTGGCGCATACCCTCCCGAGGCTAATTCAGTAAGGCTCTTCGTTAATCCGGGGTCCGTCTCACAATTACGAATCCATCTATCAACCGCACACCGAGAAACAAGAATGGGAGTGCGCAGCCTTTTTAAGTGATCTACCCCTTTCAATATTGACCCCGGAGGATAGGGACCTTTTGGATTCCGACATTAGGGTGGAAGACGTGGAGGCGGCCAAGACTTGGCTTGGCAGTTCGGGCTGGACTGTTCCCATGAGGCACGGGGTCAGACTGATTTGCATATGGCCATGTCTGAACTGGGGTGGCGGAGTGAGCTAAAGAATGGTGATGGATTAAACCTGGATCAGTTGACTGGGGGTGAGTGTTTGATTTGCTCAAACGCTCCGTCCATCATCCCCTTTTGTATCGCTTTGTTCGCCCTAAGTTGGCAGGGTATGCTCAGACGTGAGTCTCTTGCTCACTTTGCCACTGGATTCAAGATAGCCTGGCTGATGAGGGTTATGAACCTGAAACCGGTCCCAGGATTCTTGTTTCCGGTCCAGGGAAGACATGGCTTGGCAGTTCGGGCTGGACTGCTCCCATGAGGCACAGGGTCAGACTGATTTGCATATGGCCATGTATGAACTGGGGTGGCGGAGTGAGCTAAAGAATGGTGATGGATTAAATCCGGATCAGTTGACTGGGGGTGAGTGTTTGATTTGCTCAAACGCTCCGTCCATCATCCCCTTTTGTATCGCTTGGTTCGCCCAAAGTTGGCAGGGTATGCTCAGACTTGAGTCCCTTGCTCACTTTGCCACTGGATTCAAGACAGCCTGGCTGATGAGCGTTATGAACCCGAAACCGGTCCCAGGATTCTAGTCTCCGGTTCAGGGAAGAAATGGCTTGGCAGTTTGGGCTGGACTGCTCCCATCACCCCGGATCAGTTGACTGGGGGTGAGTGTTTGATTTGCTCAAACGCTCCGTCCATCACCCCCTTTTGTATTGCTTTCTGAGCGATCTGCAGGCAGGAAAGGCCCCGGGTCCCAATGGGTTTCCCGCAGAGGCGTTCCGGTGTGTGTCGGGCCGGATCGCCCCCCACATGCTGAATATGTTCAACACTGCCAAAGAAGACGGGTTGCTCCCGAGGGACCTTCGGTCAGCCACGATAGTTGCAATTCATAAAGAGGGCAAACCACAGGATTTGTGTAGCTCCTATAGACCCATCTCCCTTCTTTGAAACCAAGGTTCTTTGCAAGGGTCTGGCCACCCGGTTAGGGGCGGTAATCCAATCCTTGATTCATCCGGATCAATCAGGCTTTATGCCCCATAGGAACACCAGGCTCAACTTAAGGCGCCTGTTTGGGGTGCTCCAGGCGGTGTCCACTCGTCCTACAGTGCCAGCGGCTCTCCTGTCCTTGGATGCCCACATGGCTTTTGACAGCATGGAATGGCACTACATATATGCTGTCTTGGCCAGAATGGGCTTCGGCGATACCTTTATGGCGTGGATAAAGCTTCTCTACACAGCACCGCTTGCGAGGGTCTGCGTAAACGGTACCCTCTCCAGGGAGTTCCAGTTGGGATGAGGGACAAGGCAGGGGTGCCCGCTTTCCCCGACGCTATTTGCCCTGGCCCTCGAGCCGCTGGCAGCTTGGGTTAGAACTGATTCCATAGTGTGATGGATTGATTTAGGAGGAGGCTGGGAGGAGCGTATCTCGTTATATGCAGATAATGTGTTGTTTTATGTACAGGAGCCTGCGGTCTCCATCCCGCGACTAATGCTATTGCTACGGTCGTTCGGGGAGCATTCTGGTTATCGTAATAATTGGGATAAATCTCTGGGTCATCGGTTGGCAGGGCCTCCCCTGGATTTGGGTGAGGTTTATAGGGGGCTGATATGGAGGCACATTTTCCGGTATCTAGGCATCTGGATTACGGCGTCAGAGGAGGAATTCATGCGGCTGAATATTCAGGCCCAATTGGAGCGCCTACGTGGAGACATGGCGCACTGGAGGACTCTCCCGCTCTCCTTGATGGGACAAGCCGTTCTATTTAAAATGATGGCCCTTCCCCACCCCCTTTATGTCTTGCAGAGGGCCCCTTTCCCAGTCCCAGAGAAGATATTCCGGGTGATCAACTCAGAGGTTCGCACATTGCTTTGGGGAGGTGGATGTCCGAGAATCGCGTTGCGGAAGCTCCAGGGAGGGGTTTACGAGGGGGGGCTAGCTGTCCCTGACATGAGACTCTACTACTGGGCGGCACAGCTGGTGAACGTCAATGGGTGGGTGTTCGCCCCGATGGATGAACCAGCCTATAGAGTAGACCGCATGGTTTTGGGAAGTGGTACCTACCTGGATGCACTCTATCGTAAGGGTAGACACAGATTGCCTCTGCTGCCCCAGACAGCTACGGTTGTGGGAGTTTGGAGAAAAGCAACAAAAGTGCCGGGTTAGGAGGCGAAACTCATGGCTCAAACCCCATTGTGTGCCTGGGACTACCTTTCAGAGGTAACGAAGCTGAAGCGCTTGGGCAAGTGGAGCCTGATAGGAATTGACGTATTAGGAGATCTATGGAAGAGAGGAGACGTGTTAGAGTTCTCCGCCCTGCAACAGGAATTCCTGATGGGAGGGGGGAGTTCCTGCACTATCAGCAAGTACGACACGCCGTCCTTCGACATCTCCAGAAGGACGATCAACTACCGGACTATGCCCCGCTAGAAGATAGATTGCTGTTAGATCCACTGATAGACAAGGCCATCTCCCTCATGTATAAAAAGCTTATCAACAACCTCCCGAACCTCTGGAGCCGCTCCGAGAAAAATGGGAGTCTGATGTCAGGCTGTTAGAGAAGGATGATTGGCGGGAGGCACTGCAGAGCCCCAGGGAAGTGGCAATCCGAGCAAGGTTTAGGTTGGTCCAGCTGCGCGTCCTGCACCGCTCCTACACTCCCCGCATAACACAATATCGTATTGGGTACGCTGACTCAAGGTTCTGCCTGCGAGGATGTGGGAAGGAAGGCTCTTTTTTCACATTTTGTGGGACTGTGTCAGGATCCGGGCGTACTGGTCTAATTTGGAAGCCATAATGTCCGAGGTGATTGGGGCGGAGGTCCGCTGGAGGCCAGATGGCATATCCTGGGAGTAACGAATGACACCCCCTGGCCCAAATGGGATAAGATCAGGCTGGCATTGGCGAGAATGGTCGCCAAGCGAAACATAGCTTGTTTGTGGGGCAGCGACATCTTACAGACTGTGGAAGAATGGGAACACGACCTGGACTGGTGCCAAAGGGCAGAAAGAGTGATTTACAAGAGTAGGGGGTGCCCTAAGAAATGGGAAAAGATATGGGGGGCGTGGAGGAGTTACAGAGGGGAAGTGTGGGATACGCAAAATGTCTCTATGCAATCATAAGATTATGTACAGACTATGGTTTGATTATGCAGAGTAATGATGTTCGCACTGATTTGTAGGTACCTATTTGTCATATGTGTGTCCACCCGCCATGGATTGCAATGTAATATGTCACTGTCACGAGAGCCTATGTTCTAAATAAAAAGATTTTAAAAAAAAGGTTTTAGGTGTTAAATATTTTAATTATAATAATCTTATGTTGGCAGTGTAACTGTAAAGAAAATCACTAGATACTGTGTGAGTTACTGCTGAAGCCAACCACCAATGATCATACAAGACACTCAAAAGAAACGAAATGTTTGTGAACATACAACAAATTCCTAATACTTAACACACTTGCTCAGCAGGAAATGGAGAGAGAATTAAAAAGGCAATGAACAAATATGCTATATTTCATATAAAGGATGGCAACTGACAATTATACAAATTTAGGGTTGAAGGGATTGGGGGGTGGGAGGCAAAGAATGGAAAGAAGCAAAAAAAAAAAACATTAGTCAGAAAACAGTCTCGGTCTGTGCTGAGTGGGGCTGGGAGCTGCTCTTACCCACGGTGAACTTGCAAACCTTGCAGAAGGTGCTGTCTGTGAAGTACTCCATCAGGCTGGTCTTGCCCACTGCAGGAGCCAATGGTGATCGCCTGCAGCTTGAAGTTAGACGGTCACGGCAGCTGCTTTCCTGCCCTGCGGGACTGACGGCCTCCCGGAACCGCAGAGCTCCGATTTGTGTAATAAAGCGATTGTGGGGTGAGGCGGGGGAATTAAGGCGGCTTCTTTGTGCCCACTCGCTGCAGCATGGATCGGTTTCCAGGGAGCCTGCCTTGTTGATGGTAATGGTGGAGCGGGGAGATAAGTGTAGACAGCAGCTATTAAAGCGAAACTGCAAGTCCCACAATGCAACGTGAGCTGGGCTTGTCTAAAGTAATCGCCTGGGTGGTGGTGAGGTGTGGGTGCCACCAATAAAGGACATGGACTTTCTTCCAGAAGGTAACATCCCGGAAACAACATAGCCCCAAAGCAGCAGCGGTCTCCATGTTTGTTAAACAAGTATTTGCAATGCACGGAAACCCAACACCCTCCTATCCACATTACTTTCTGTTTATGCTCATGCAAGACTTTTGGCGCATACGTACGATATAAGGAAGTGCTCGCATGTAAATGCGCACTACTTTAAAAACAAGCATTTGCAATGCAATACGGCTCGCATTTACGCAAGAGGTATTGTATTACAAATGAGAGTGTGGCCATTTAAGAAGGAAAGAACAGGAGGTCGAGAAGTGACGATCTGGAAGAGGGGGAGGGGGACATAGGACATAAAATAATGATTCAGTAAAGGGGCCAATAGCCTCGGATACGCACAAATTCTGCCATTGCCGTCAGGAGAAGGGACTAACAAGTGGAAAACCAATCAGAAGGCAGCATTTAAGATTGAAGCCAATGAAAAACATAGACGGAAAGTGGGCGGAGCTTCCTCCACAATACTGTATACAGCATCTCTCGACGAGACCTAAAAAGGGTATACCCATGAAAAAGCTCACTGAGACTCCGAAAGAACCCCTCATTTATTTTTATTTATTTATTTATTTATGCAATTTTATATAGCGCGGACTTTACCCGAAGGTGTCAGAGCGCTTCACAATAGGAACAGAAAAGATACAAACTGAGAACGTTACACGAGCAACAGATTGCAGAGGCATTCGTTATGTTACATACGGTAAAGTGATAATTGTGAGCAACCAAGAATACATGAGGTAGTAAAAATTGTGAGAAACCAAAAATACTTGAGGTAGACAAGGTAATTGTGACACTTGTGAGCAAACAAAATACATGAGGTAGTAAAAATGTGGGCTACCAAAAATACATGAGGTAGTAAAAAGTGCTCAGGAGGGGAAAGTGACAAGTGTGCAGGCTACAAGAGAAAATAGAGTATAATTTGTGGTATAATACTGCAGTATATGTTACACACTCAAGCACAAGAACAAATGTGGTAGCATCCTGTGACAATTGTTAAATAAGACATCCTGAGGGAAGTTGGGATGAGCTGGATGAGATGAATACCCACGCAGCAGCTAACGATTCGTTGCCAATGCAGCTTGCTAGTTTGGATTTATATGTTAAAAAACAATTCAATATTTTATTTAAAAAGCAGACTGAATACATTACTAGGGAGGCTCTGACACAACAAAGTCTGCTGTTCTACACCTGTCTTGAACCGTCGACGATCCCAACCTCGCATGCACCCTTTCAGCGTCAAGACACCCCTCCCAGGGGAGATGTGAGCTATACAGCTGCAGCATGGCGCGCTCACTGCTCTCAACACTATTAGGTAGCTCTGTGCAGGTGCAGAGATTCACCTCGTGTGCCCTGACACATTTGAACAGTCTCTGCTGCCCTCTTGTGGTAAGTACTCGAACTGCAAATATTTACAGGAACCTCCCGTATTAATTACTTCTATCCACTAGAACCCAGAATGGTAAATGTAGGGTCTAGTGAAAGCAGGTATGGAGTGTAAGGTATTTAGGGGTTCGAGGTGAAAGAGATAGTGGAACTTGTCAGTCGTTATTACTGTTCGAGGAGCCGCCCCCTCCCTTGGGATCACCTGTAGCAACAGTCATGGCCGCAGGGTGACGTACTTCCGGCCTCAGAGCAACGAGCGCTGTTCCCGGCTGGCAAGAATGTCTCACGGCGGTACCGGGTGCTCACCAAAGCCCCCAGCGGCACCAAGCCGCAGATGCAAGTCAACTGAGTTGTAGCATTATTCCCTGCCTCACTTTCACATCCCAAGCAATTTATTTGTACAGCTTTCTAGAGTTAGCTCGAGCGTTTTACACGAGCACCACTTACATCACACAAAAAGACATTTTATTTTTTAATTTTTTATTAATATTATTATTTTTTAGGGCGAGTGAGGGATTTGTCCAGAATCACAGGATGTTAAGCCAACATTGAGTCTTGAAGCTGGTCCCCTAGTTCCAAAGTTGTCATCTCTGCCTTTATTCCCAATTTTTTAAAGCCAAAAATGACTTTCTTTTAGCGGTCTCACGTGTAAAATTTCCTTTGCTTCTATTAGGGGTTCCACCTTTCCAAAAGAAAAATACTGCCCATTTGTCTATATTACGGCTCAGGCGCAGAGGCAAAGTCCTTTCCTGATTTGCATGAAGCCACGGCCATAGCTGCCAAGGTTTGAGATTGCTTATGTGTGACATTTTCATAGTTTCAGTGTACTTATTAGTGACATTCAACAACCAATGTGTGACTAGCGGTTTGGTAACTGTTAGGACAAGAGCGCGCTGCTAGTAAAGGAATGTACAAAGTATACACAGTAAGTATGGTGCTCAAGACAAAAAACGGTCGGTTACCACGACCTATCAATGTGCTAACAGTTTAGCTCAATCCAAACCAAATATTTTCATCGAGCACTCAAAAGTCCAAACAAATATTCAGTAGTCAGTTAACTTGTAACAGTTTTAATCTTGAATCTTTCCAATTATCGTCTTCATTGGAAACAGTCTTCAGTATTCTGAATATTCTTCATTCTACATATAGCCATGCAGCCATGCAGCCAACACGTGTTTCGTCTGGTCATATAAGACCTAAGACTTCCTCAGGGCTGCAACCCAAACAAAATATAACAATACCAGTATATTAATATTTTGTCAGCCATAAGACAACAGCATTAAAGAAATTTCTAGAATTATTAGGGAAACATCCCAAACCTTAAGGGTGCTCAATAGTAGAAATATACAGAGTTATTTAGGACTTATAACCAAGTAAAAGCTAGAGACACCTTAGTGAAGTATAGTCATTGTAGGGTCGACCCTACTATGACTAGTCATCCCCTGCCAGGTCTGAACAATGACTTTGCATCTGGTCTGGCAGAAATATGTGTGCTGTTTCCCAATGGGCATGTACAGACTGGTGGCACTCAGGGGGTTTATCACCACACACTCTACACAAATGCTTACATTTTTAGACTCTCTGAGAATAAACGGTGGGAAAGCTCTTGGCAACAGTTTGGAGGAGCAAGAGGCTTGTACTACATGGCTTTCCAGGAAGGGATTTGAAAACAAGAATGTTGGAGCCCAGGGGTCAGGTTTGCAGCACCTTGCAATTGATCTGTGTATGGCAGTGGAAGTGGTGGGCTCTTCTCAAACCCCAAGTATTGCTTCTGCTAAACCCTCATTGCAGACGAGCAAGGGTTCCATGGCTTGGGAAACTGTATGCCGTATTTCGGTAAGGATTTGTTTCTGTGGAGGGTAGCTGAAGTTCTAACATCTGTACATCCTTTTTAATAACCAGAGTGGTAATCTCAGGTGGAGAAAGTCCAGTTGGGGAACCACTGGTATCTCTCAGTCATACAAAACCAGAGTTTAGAGTGGAGGTCTGTCTATCCCCATCATTATCATGGCTGGGGTCAGTGTGAACAAAGAGCCTTTCTCCATGAGGTGTTGAGCCTATCTCTTTCAACGTTGGCCTAGAAATTCTTGAGAGAATGTTTGAGGTGCTAGTGGTGTCGAGTGTTGGCATGAAGCGGAGTCATCTGCTGCGCCAGAAGGGGGGTGATGCAATACTGTGCCGAGAGTCGAGATGACAGAATCGCTGTCGGAGGAGGCGCTGCATTCAGAGTCGGAGCTCAAGTGATTGGTGTCAAAGGTAGGAATGGTGAGAAGGGCGACAGTTGGTATGACGTGAGCAAATCCCGGAAGGTATAAAAAAAAAAAAAGAAAAAAAATGGACCTGTGGGGCCAGTAAGTACTCCAGGGGGGGACAAAGGATTGATTAAATATGTTGTACATCTCAGGAACACAGCTACATCCTATCCCAGAGTCGGGAAGCCTAACTGGGCTGGCTCCTGTCTGCAGCCCAGGCAGTAGCATCTTCTGGATCAGCACCAGGTCAGAAGGAACCACGGGTGCTGGATCTTCCATCGTATCTTCCAATGGAGATGCCCGAGGTGACGCGTGGAGCATGCTGACTTACTTTTAGATGAATTATGTCATTCTAATTCAGGTTGCCTTTTCTTCTCGTGTTTTTTGTTCGGAGACAGCTGTGACTCTGGTGTCCTTGATCTTAGCTTGGACTACCGACATCTGTCTTACACCCACAATATGAACATCTTGACTGCTCTTTCATTAATGCCTTTGTGGCGCATCTTTATGCAGGTCTCAACATTACGGTTTGACCCCAGGCAAAAAAAGATTTCATGAGTGTGTGCAATGGACATTTGACATCATCATCCCTACACAGTTGAAACTTTATCGTTTGTGTGGCACCCTGCACCCGGCCACCCTAGTGCCACTGAGGGTGCATTTTTGGTGCTAAATTGTTTCCACAATTGCCCGGAGTTAAAGTCCATGAGCTTTGCTCCCAAAACCAAGTGGCCTTCTAGTCAGCAGCCACCAACCGGAGGGCCCCTATCCCCCTTTGGATAACATTAGGCCTCAGCACTCTGCCGCCCTAGTTTCGCTGAGGGTGTAACTAGAGTGCATCTTTGACCCCAGGGGACCCCGGAGTCTACCCCCAGACCCTCAACTCCCACCAACAAATACTTACCTCAAGACCGATAACACTCTTTTCCTCCATAGGATAACATGGACTGTTTTCTGTAAAAATGTTTTAGTGTAGAGTTGAGAAACAAAAGAAATTATTTTCTTAAAAATTGCATTATCTAACACAAACGATTTTACTTACTGTTTTCAGGAAATGTCCCAGACTAGTATCTAGGTATACCACTCTGTAAGCCTAGTAATTTCAAAAGTTACTTACCTGCTATTTTACTAAAAAGCTTATTCAAGTCTATGTACTGCATTAACTAAGTATTGCATTTCTCTGCACCCATACTGTAAATCAAACCAAAGTGCATATATAATTATCATTCAAACTGTATTTCAATTGCAATACTACTATAAAGTATTTATTGCTTACCTGTGTCAGGCTTGCTTGGTTCTAAAAAATAAAATAACTAAAAGAATATTTTTATACAAAAACAATTGGTCTGAAGTTCAGTCTTTGATTGTGTGAACTCATTTGCTGACTGAGTGTGTACAACAAATACTTAACACTGTCCTCTGATACTGCCTTACTGCTCGACCACTTTACCACAAATAGAGAGTGAGGTGCTATCTCACTTTACTTCTGCCTACCTTTGGGCTTCCACTGGACTCTGTGCACACTATACCTCACTTTGGTATAGTATATACAGAGCCAGCTTCCTATAGTGACATCAAAGTAAAAAATGTATTTCTGATACTCTGGGTTGTTGCTATGCTATACATAACCACCCTCCTGAGATGCAAGGCCCTTTCTGCTGCATTTGAAGGCTCTTGAGAGGTGGTTGGTATAGTAATGTTCAGGCATGTGAGAAAAGGTCAGATGGCGTTTGGTAAGAATGTTGGATGTGTCCTCGTTATCACCTGATCCTTATGTACGGCTCTTGCACCATTTGAGCTATTATCTCACACTCTTCTTCGTGATGTGATTGCTACTAAGAGCACTATTTTCAAAGATGTCTGGGTGCGGCTTTATGCATGGGTTCAAATGATCCCTTCATTAACATGGTTAACACTAGGTCAGAATTACAATCAATCAGGATTTATAACGTGCTGCAAATTATCCATGAAGGCCTCAAGGCGCTGGAGTTGCTCGCTGCTTTGCAGAGTAAGCATTTAAGAACAAGGCAAAAGCACTCAGAAAATGGGGAGAGAAAGGCGAAAGAAGTACCAAAAAATGAGGCAAAAGCAGGAGAAAGTACTCAGAAAAAAGGGGGAGAGGAAAAAGCAAGCAATAAAAACAAGGCAAAAGCAGGAGAAAGCACTCAGAAAAATGGGGGAATGCAAGGAGAACACAGTAAAATAAGAGGCAAAGCAAGAAAAGCACTCAGAATATCAGAGGGGGGAAGAAAGGAGAAAGCAGTAATAGACAATAGAACACACAATATATATCGAAAAAGAATTGCTTATGAATTAATTATTTATGAATTTCTAGCTGGTATACTATATAGTTACAATGTTTTTAGTATGATTGTGTTTTTGTACTCTTTGTATAAGATTGCTCCATACACAATTGTAGCTTTTGCTTATTGTCTTTATGTGCTTATCAGAGTTGGGTGTCTCTATGTTCTATTCATTTTGGCCAAGATGAGCATAAAGAATACAATCCTTTGTGAGCATTTGTTAAATTGGAGATTTAACTATTAAGTATGCTCTCGTTATAAGAGATGAGCTGATTGCGCTCTGAAAAGCTTGAATGTTGTGCTAATAATGAGAGCTTCTACCACCACTTTGGAACACTTTTGCATTTCAGCCATCATGACCAAAGGGAAAAAAAAACTTTGATTGAAACGTCGACACCAATGGCTATTTTTTTCGCATCTCTTTTTTATAATTTATTTCAACAATGAGTTTCTTTAGGACACCGTTAGGGAGCTAAACAAATCAGACCATGCTGAATTCAGAATTGGACCTCTTTTTTAGGATTGTACAGCTTTCCAGGGTTGCCCATGAGTTTCATATCAGATTCCGCCATAAACAGCAAGTAGATTAAAGCCATAAAATTTACAAAAAAATTGACTCCCTTAGAAACATGCCAAAATGCTATGGTAAGAATTTTTTTTTATATAGCTCTGCTAGTCCCTCAAAGAAAAACAAAAAACCTCTTGCACTGCACCAACCCCAAATTCCACAACAAACTGGGAGCAGGTTGAAACCACAAGAATTACCTCTGTTCGTTTCTGAAAGAAAAAAACACTTTCTTACACAGCATCCCCTCCTTCCTCCCCCCTCCAAATCAATTTAATTATATACTATTTTCTAGGTTTTCTCTACGACAGAGGTTTACAAACTTTTTGATGCAGACTGCTTGTCAAAATTTGTTAGGCGTAAGGACCCCCTCGGACAAAAATTTCTAGAACCTGGTACTCCTCATCATCATCAACTATCAACAACCATAAACGCCCCCAATTCCCACACCAAATAATTTTTATGGTGGGGAAATATTAAAAAGGGATTAGCAAACCAAAGGTCATTGAGTGTGGGCAAAGGTGTAGCTAAAAACGAAGTGCCTCATTTATCAGGAATTGGCTTAGGGCAGGACCACAAGTCTTCTTTCTGCACTGCCCTAAGCTAATGTCCAAGAGCAGGAATGTACCATATTTATGAAATATGGTGCATTCCTGTCCTTCCCCCTTGTGTTGCTGCACCAACATAGGCAGGATTGTTTTGTGCAGGAAGGGGCATCCTAACACCTTATCAGCCAGGCTAGCTTGAATCCAGTGGCACAGCAAGCAAGGGACCTACTTCTGGGCATACCCATCTCACTTAGGGCGATAAGTGCTACAGCAACAAATGATGGATGGAATGCTGAACAAATCAAACATTCAACCCCACACGAGATCTGGGTTACATCTATTGATCCCAAGATGCTGGTTTCTGGTCTAGGGAGGACCTGGCAATTCAGACTGGACTGTTCCCATGAGGAGTAGGGTCAAACTGATTTGCATATGACTGGGTCCAAACTGGGATGGCATAGTGAGGAAAAAAACAATGGAATAAACCCAGATCTGTGATTGGGGATGAGTGGTTGAAAAGTTTCAGTACTCAGCCCATCATCTTGTTGTTTTGCTATGCTCACCCTAAGTGGCCAACAGTATGCCCAGGCATGAGTCCCTTGCTCGCTGTGCCACTGGATTCAAGCTAGCCTAGCTGATGAGGGATGAAACCCCGAAACCAGTCCCAGAATGCTTGTTTCTGGTCCAGGGAGGACCTGGCCTCACAGTTCAGACTGGACTGTTCCCATGAGGAGCAGGGTCAAGACTGATTTGCATATGCCTGGGTCCAAACTGGGGTGATATAGTGAGCAAAAGAACATTGGATTAAACCCAGATCTGTGACTAAGGGTAAGTGGTTGAAAATTGTCAGCCCTCTGTCCATCATCTTGTTGTGTTTGAGACAAAATAATGGGCAGCTTAAATTAATTTTAAAAAGAAGAGTTGCCACTCAGTGGGAAATACACTGTAGTACATTATGAAACCTCCATTAGTTAATGCACTGCACAGGTCTGTGTGTAACCAGAGATCCACAGAATTAAATCTTAGTTGGTGCAGTTGAGTAGGGACTTGGTATTTTTAGGGCTACAAGGCCACAGCCTTTGACAGAAAGCACTGCGAATATGCAAGTCATATTTTTAGGTCTCGTGTCTAGCGTTGCAGTGCGCAGCACTACTCGTGCAGCGCGAGACATTTTGTAAGGTAAAAACAGGGTTTGGGTAGCTGACCTAGGAATCGCACATGCTCGTGCTTTTCCTTTTGTGCTACCCGATTGGCCTTTGCGTGCGTCTTTTTATAAAAGAATGCACGCAATTGGCCACTGGCGGGCGCATTGTTCCGCCCATGGCCTATTGGTGTCTATTACGCGCTTGGTGCGCGTAATAGACACCAATAGGACATGTGGTTTCAATTATCGTGCCCAGACACGGGCACAATACCTGAAACCACATGGCTCGCTGTGGCGCACGTGCACCACCCTCGAGCTTCTGTTTTTGTTTGGATCCAGTTCACTGTGAAGCAACCCGTCCGAGGGTAGCGGGGTCAGCGCAGGATCCCCGTGTTTCGGCACGCACTGCAGCTCTTCCCTCTGGCGCAGAGTGGGCTCGTGAGTATGGCCGGCCCGGGGCTCGAGCTGGCCGGGGTGCCGCTGCTGCAGGAGCTAGCTCCCGAGGCAGCCTTCAGCGAGGCGCAGGAATGGATCGAGGTGAGTGTTGGGGTGAGCGGGGGTGAGCGGGCCTGCCCTGGCAGCCCCCGCGTGGTCAGGTTCGGTGTCCCCTTTGCATGGTGGAGTGAGTCTGGTTTTACTAGAACTTGTGGTTCACTTTCTCTTTATCTCTTTGACTTCTCAATCTTTTAATCCGCGCTTCTGCTGATATGACCTCCCTGTCAGTTCCAGCAAGTGATTGCTTTCTGTAATCAAAGCCAAATGTGACTGAGCACCGCAAAGATTCTAATCTTGAAGGCGAGCCTCTGACAGTCTGTTAATGCCATTGAAATGGATGAGATGCAAAGCACAGCTTTCATTGCATGCAGTGCCGTGCTGGTTTGTTGTGTGGCGCCACCACTGCTGACCTTTTGTGGAACTTCTTCCTGCCTATGTTGCTCGTCATAGGGTCTGTAGCCCAGCAGCCGAAAAAAGGGGACTTAAAAGTTGTCTTTTTGACTTCGAATTATTTTGAACGGTTCTCTGCCATTTGTTACTTTGTGCCATTTTTACTGTTGAAGCGTGACTGCGTGACATGAATGCTGCGAGTATTAAACCTGGGATGCACTATTCGTTATTTGCCGTGTAACAGCACTTCATGTTGCCCTGATCTATGTCCGTGCAATTCACTGTGTTGCATTTAAATCCAACTTACAGTAATGCTGTGCCACCAATCTCCCCGGTGTCTGTCCCTGCTCCCTGGTGTCTGTCCCTGCTCCCTGGTGCCTGCCCCGCTCCCTGGTGTCTGTCCCCACTCCCTGGTGCCTGTCCCTGCTCCCTGGTGTCTGTCCCTGCTTTCCGGTGCCTGTCCCTGCTCCACGGTGTCTGTGCCTGGCACCTGTCCCTGCTGACCGTCCTTGCTGCCTGGTGTCCGTCCCTGCTCCCTGGTGTCCGTTCCTGCTCCCTGGTGTCCGACCCTGCTCCCTGCTGTCTGTCCTTGCTCCCTGGTGTCCGTCCCTGCTCCCTGCTGTCTGTCCTTGCTCCCTGGTGTCTGTCCCTGCTCCCCAGTGTCCATCCCTGCTCCCCGGTTCCCTCCCTGCTCCCTGGTGTCCGTCCCTGCCCCCTGGTGTCTGTCCCTGCTCCCTGGTGTCTGTCCCTGCGGTTTGTCCTTGCTCCCTGGTGTCTGTCCCTGGTTTTAGTTCTGTTGTTAACCGAGGCCTTTCCATTTTCACTAAAATGATATAGATACTATTTTTATAAGGACTTTCAACCTGCTCTCTTCACATTGGCCTGTTATTTTGGCATTCACATTTTATTCCACACACTACAGTATACAACATGGATCAATGTGGGTCAGCCCGTTTTAACCATTTCAAAAATATTTTTGAAGGTCCAGGTGCTTCTCCCAGCAATAACTTTTTGCATGTCTTGAAAAACTAAATAAGCACTGAAAAGCCAAAAGGGTGCCTGACAACCCCCAACCTATTGGCTTAGCCAAAGATTGTTTATAGTTCTTACTGGTCTGGGGTGACACAATTTAAGGCGATGTGAACGTGGGGGGAGTATGGGCCGGAAAAACAGGCGTGGAGGCCGTGTCAGATGAGAAATTTTATCAATATGTATTGAGGTAGGACAGACAGTTTGAGGAGGGTAACAAAACAGTCCAGGTTTCAGGTCTTCTTCCTCCGAGATTTGTTCTGTCCGGGTTCGTCTTGACCATGTCTCCTTTCTTGTGTAACGACTCTGTGTAGTCCGTGGAGGGCTTGTGGGAGAAAAAGAAAGGAGTCGGTATTCCTGTCGGACGGTCCGAACGGAGTACCGTGCACCGAAAACCGGAATGGTGATTGATATAAGAAAACGTATTGTGAGGGTCAGGGAGCAGGAAAGGGGGAGGATAGAACGGGAAGGGAATTCAGCGAAGAGAAAGAGATAGGTGCTTCTCCGGCGTGCTAACCGTGCTCGGGTCTTCTTATATGGCGTGTGCAAGACGGGAAAGAGGAAAGATAGTGAGGCTGATGAAGTGCTATACAATAAATACAGTGGCCAGTGAGGTTCTCTACGGATGACCGCTCTATTTACAAATATCGTGTTCCCCTCCCCCTTCTGGTGCCCTGCTACAGTGCTTCCCCTGGGTGCGTGTACTCACCGACTCCGCCGTAGCTCTCCTGAGCTACGGCAGCTCCCCAGCCACCTCCTTGGGACACCACCACTCCTAGCTCCACTCTTCTTCTCCACTTTCAGTCTCCGCTTCTCGATCTCTTCCTCTGTCTGCCTGGAACTCCTGCAACTCCGACTCTCCTCCTGCAGTTCTTCCGTCTTCTGGTTCGCGGCTTCCTGATTTCAATTCCCGGAGGGTTAGACTTCCGGGGTAGGCTGGGATCACTTCCGGTTTTCCTCGGATGGGTATTGGTCTCTAGAACAACAGAGGAGAGGGGGGCGTGGTTCCTGTTACTATTGACGCTTCCGAGTCCGTCTCCGGAGAATGGCGATGTTGCCAGGCAGGTAAGGGGGCCAGATCACAGGCGAATACATGGTTGTTTTTATTACTAAGCAGTGGAATAAAATAGCTTGTTTGATTGGGGGCTTCGCGAAAGTCTGCACATTTCTGTTGAGTGTGGACATGTGCAGTCCAAAAGAAACATTTGCAAGTCCAATATCACATTGCTTTGCAGTCTGTTAGAGGACTGGGCACTGTGTCTCATTCTGATGCAAGTGGCAACACTCAAGTGGCACTGCAGGATTAGGGAGTTACATCCATCGACTGAGCACTTGCGTGAGAAGTATGGTAGATAAAGAACGCTATGATATTGTATTGTATTGTAATTGCATTTATATAGCGCTTACTACCCTTGACGAGGAGTCAAAGCGCTTTTTCGGCAAGTAGCACGCTACTCCGGGACCCATAGAGGATTAGTGTTGAATTAGTATAGTGAAACATGCAAGTACATTTTAAGTGGTGAATAGGTTAGTCAGTTATTTGGATTTGGAATGATAGCAGAAGGATAGAGGAGGACAAAGGTTTGTATTTATTTATCGCTCGCTTGTTGATGCATGCTATTCAGGAAGCCTATAAAGGATTAGTGGTGAATTAATATGGTGAAATATGAGGTAATGTCAGTGGTGGATATTAGTCTGTTACTTGGAGTGAGAAGGATAGCGTATGGATAAAAGGGGAAGAAAGATTTGCATTCATATAGCACTTGTTACACCTGATGGGTGTTGAAGCGCTTTTCTGGCGAGTAGCACGCCACTCCGGAACCCATAAAGGATTAGTGTTGAAAATTAGTATAGTATAAATATGAAGTAATTTGAGTAGTAGATGTGTTATTCAGTTATTTGGGCAGTATAGTAGTATAGTTGAAAATGGAATATGGAATTTGAGAAGTGAACATGTTAGTCTGTTAATTTTAATTGGAAAGGATAGTGGAAGGATAAAAGAGTGAAGGATTTTTTTTAAGGTCTTAGCAGTAGGAAGAGGCTTTTGGATGAGTAAAAAGTAGTTTTGGAGGGAAGGAGTCAGAGGGGAGAGTTTAGAAAGTCTTTTTTAGGGGATCGGTGTAGTAAAAAGAGGTGTCAGATGATGCAAGGAGGGGTAGAGCAGGAGAGAGTCTAGAAAGGGTTATTTTGGCGATCATAGTAGTGGTATGGGATTTGGGATAAATGAGAGAGTGGATGTAGAGGATATATTGATAGATGTATAGGATGAGAGATATGGTAGTGCATTAGAAGGAGTAGTAGAAAGAAGTTTGAGATGAGTCAGAAGGTTGGGCTAGAAGATATATAGAGCGAAGTATAGGCTGAGAAATAGGATAGTGCACTGGAAATGCTAAATTAGAAGAAAGTGATAAATATATAGATCCATAAGTACATTGAAAGTATACAGATACATAAAGGAAGGAAGTATATTTAGATTAAATATATTGATAGAGGCACAGGATGAGAAATAGGGTAGTGCACTGGATATGCTTTTTCAGGAGAAAAGTAACAGACACACAGATCCAAGTACATGGAAGGTACATAGATGCACATTTATTGATGAATATTATTATTATTATTATTATTATTATTATATTATTATGTTTTTGTTGTTTTTATTTTCTCTTAACAACATAAATATTTTACATGTTTTATAAATTAATACACAAAGATAGGTACATATCTATATTGAAAACAAATGCTTATATACAGAGGGATATGCTGTAAATTTCTTTTTCCGTATGGTGCCAGATTTTGAGTAGTTTTCTGAAGAGAAGGTGGTTGTCGGTGGACCTTATGTTGGGGGTAAAGAGTTCCATAGTTTGGCTGCTTGAACAGAGAAGCATGTGCCACCCATGGTTTTTTTCGTGTCTTGCATGGTGGGATTTTGAGGCGAGGTGCTCCTTTAGAGCGAAGGTTCCTTTGTTGAATGTGTTTGGTGATTTTATTCCTGATGAAGAGTGGTCCTATTCCATGTATTGCTTTGTGGGTAATACAGAGCAGCTTGAACGTGGATCTTCTGGCAACCGGTAACCAATGCAGGGCTTTCAAGACAGGGGAGATGTGGCCTTGTGGTTTGATATGCAAGAGTAGTCTGGTAGCCGAGTTCTGAATCCGTTGTAGTCTTATCATGGTCGTTCAAGGTGATCTGTGGTAGAGGATATTGGCGTAATTGAGTTTGGATAGAACAAGGGAGATGGTAGCTTGGACCTTGTGTGGAAATCCCAAATGAGGGAAAATTTGTTGCAGCGTTTTTATAGTAGCAAAGCTTGATCTTGCTAGTTTATCCACTTGGACATTCATCGACAGCTTGGAGTCCATGGTCATTCTGAGGTTTCTTACTTCCTTCAATACTTTAGGCAGTGATCCCAGTTCATCAGGCCATGCGGTAAGCGGGTTGTAGTTTTTCCAATCGCCACATGTGAGTATTTCAGTTTTTGAAGCATTCAATTTGAGATGGCTCCAAGTCATCCACTGATCCACGGCTCTGAAACAGCAGAAAATTGGTGATTTACCAACGTCTTTGGGGCATTCAAGTTAAAGGAGTATTTGCGTGTCATCTGCATAGTTGTAGCACATGAGGTGACATTTATTGATCAGTACTGGTAAATACTTCATGTAGATGTTGAAAAGCATGGGCGAGATGATAGAACCTTGAGGGACCCCTACTTTTGTGGAGTACAGTTTGGACGAGAAAGGTGGGGTGTGGATGATATTAGTTCTGTTTCGAAGATAGGACGTGATCCAGTCTAGAGCAGTTCCCTCTATACCAGCTTCATAAAGTCTTTGTTTCAGAGTGTCATGGTCAACCGTGTCAAAGGCAGCTGAGAGGTCCAAGAGGAGTAGCGCATCAACCCCGTTGCGGTCAACTGTATTCTTTAGGTCATCCCAGATGGCAAGGAGGGCAGACTCAGTGCCTCTTCCTGGACGGAATCCTGTTTGGAAATCTGAAAGTATGTGATTCTCTTCAATGAATTGTGACATCTGGGCGAACGCTGCTCTTTCTATCAGTTTGACCAGGAAAGGTCCATTTGTAATGGGTCTGTAGTTGTCAGGGTTCAGCGGGTCCAAGTTTGTTTTCTTCAGTAAAGGGTGTATGTATGACTTTTTGAGTTCTTCTGGAAATATTCCAGTAGTTAAGGAATCGTTGATGATTCTTCTTACTGGAAGGGCAGCAGAGGTTGTTAAAAGAATTGTCTTGAAAGTTTGTGGCCGACAGGGGTCAGAAGGGCTGCCAGCAGACCTGCTTGCTTTGACAAGGTCCAAACATTCATCGTGTGAGATGTGCTGGAAGGAACGGAGAGGCTTGATTAGAGCATTCTTGGATAGTTGTTTTGTACAAGGGTTAGTGCTGGTGCTTTGTTTCTGTTGTAAGTACGAGTCCAACGTGTCTGCTTTGTCCGTGTAATGATTTGCCAGTTTGTCTGTGAAATCTTGAGTAACAGGATGAGCTCCTTCTAGGCAATTTGGTTTTCAAAATTCATTGAGTAGTTTATAGAATTCTTTATTTGCACATTTAGCTTTTTGAATTCTGTCTGAATAGTACCTTTTCTTAGCTTTTTTGATAGCCGACTTATATAATCTGTTAATTTTCTGTAGGTGAAGTTTGTCTTGTTTGGCGTTTGTTTTGAGCCAAGTACATTGCAGCTTTCTAATTTGTTGTTTTATGTCTTTTATTTCTATGTCTATCCAAGGCGTTTTTTTTCTTTTGTTCTGTTGTGTGGTTTTGAGTGGTATCAGGATGTCAAAAGCTTCCTGTAGCCACTCATAGATTCTGAACAGAATTTATGGTTTACAGATTTATACTGGATGTTAGTTGTATTTCCAAGTGTTCCAAATTGAGTTTGTTCCACAGCCGATAGGTGGATGGATGCAAGGTAGTTTTAGGTGAGTCGCTTAGCGTTGTTTTATGTTGGAAAGCACACAAGTGGTGGTCTGACCATGTGACTGGAGTTATAGTTTGAAAGGTAATTAGTTCAGTATGAGCAAAAATTACATCTAGGATATGTCCAGCAGTGTGTGTCGGATTGGGGACAATCTGATACAGGTTCAATGCGTCTAGGCCGGTGATTATTGTTTTTGGATGGGTCATATTGGTTTTATCAAACCAAATGTTAAGGTCACCCAGAACGCATAGGTTGGAGTGTATTGTTATCAGGTTTGAAACTGTGTCTAGAAGTGCATCTGGGAATGTTGCCTTGCTAGGTGGAGGTCTGTAAAGGAGCAGGAAGTTACAGGTGGAAGATGGTGTAGGATTGCATCTTGTTAGAAGAGCCTCACAATTCTTTATGGAGATGTTGTCAACTTTAGTGATATGTATTGTTTGCCTGAAAACAACAGCTAGACCACCTCTTTTTTTGGCTGTCGATTTTGGGTGATTATTTGATAGCCTAGAGGAATGGCTTCATGCAGGACTGGAGCCATATCCTCTCCCAACCATGATTCGGTTTTGAATAGTATGTCTGGTTTTGCATCGGTGAGAAGGCCGTAGATGTGATGCTTGTTTTTAGAGAGGGATCGAGCATTTATTAGTAGACAGTGTAGAGAGTGGCCTTTGGTGATAGTGGGACTTTGTTTTGTAGAAGAGTGATCAGTATTGTGTGGGTGAGTAGCAGGTGTGTTTTAAGTGCTGGTATTAGCTGTATTTGGATAGCAATCGTGTAGCTGTTCTTTATCGTGTTCCTCATCCAGCATGCTAAGAATACATTTTGATGGGTCTGCATGTGTATGTGTTGGAGATGGTGTTTGAGAATGAGTTAGAGTGCTGTGTTGCTTTTGTGGTGTAATATTGTTGTGAGGTAGACTTGGGGAAGCAAAGTTGTGATGTGTGGCATGTTGCTTATATTTATAGCGTGTGTTAAAGGCGGAAGGTGTATGAGTCAGGGGAGGTGGTGCAGCATGTGGGTCATGTCGTAATGTTCTAAATTGTCCAATGGATGAGAGGCGGTTATAAGAGAGGTGCTGTATAGCTGAATCTGTGTTAGGTGTGGTGGAAGAGTGAAAGCTTGGCATTGGAGTTTGTTCCTTTGTGTGCTTTGAAAGGTGGGTATATGTATGTATTTTGTGATGGTAAGTATTATGAGGTGTTGCGCTCTGAAGATCTCGTGCTGGTGTATGTGATATGTTTTGCTTTTGAGGTGTGGTGAAAAGGGGTGCTGATGTATATGTTTCATGCACCTGATTTGGTTGTGTAGTATTGTTTGCAACAGGAGGTTGTGACGTAGAGGGGGTGGTGATGTGTTTATGAGTAGAGTGTATGTTGTGTGTAGGAGGGAATGAAGTAGAGGTGAGAGTGTTTATCTTAGACTGGTTTGTTTCAATAGTTACAAAGTGTGGTGGTGTGCAGTGTGTGTTGTGCGTTAGTGTTATTATGGTAGAAAGGAGAGGAGGGTGTTTCTTGGACAACTGATGGAAGGATCATTATATGTTTGTTAGTGATAAAAGGTGGACTGTTAGGTGTAATTACAGCAGGGAGAGTTTGTCTGAGTGGGATGTAGTTATGTATGATGCTGATTGGCGTTGTGTTAGTGATGAGTGTATTGGTTAGTGGTATAGAATAGAGTTGTGTACTGTTTGTGGGTGATGGTGGATATGTGTGTTAGTTGGGATAGTAGGGTGTGTAGATGTGGTTTGGGTGGGTTGGTGGTGCATGCTGGTACATTAATCTGTGCATAGTGTTGTGCGTGGTGTATATTTGGTGTGAGTGTGTTGCTCTGTTTGTGGTTGTGGATGGTGTGGGCTGGGTATTGTTAAATGAGAAAAAGGGTAGCATTTCTGGCCCTAGTCCCGACCAGTCTCGAACAGGCTCAAACAAGCTTGTCCTCCCCACCCTTAGCCTCAACGCCCGGGCTGAGACGCCCTAAGCCTGGCCTTTTTTGTAGCTATAGTAATCAGGTGACCCCTTCAGCCAATGGGAACCCTAGCCCTAACACTATCCAATCACAACACTAGCCCTAACATCTAGAACCAATAGGAGACCAGGACCTTGCAGCCAATCTTAGCCCTAGTCCAAGCACATAATCAGTTAAAAAACCCTGATCTCTACGTCCAATAAAGGCCTTAGCCCTACCACTAGTCCCAACCCAAGTCCAAGCAACCAATGGTTCAGGTAGCCCTACTCCCTACTTCCAATAGAAAGCCTAACCCTACTCTTAGTCCCACAACTGGTCGAACAACCAATCACACCAGAAGCCCTAAATAGCTACTTCCAATTAAAGGTCTAACCCTAGCCCTAGTCCCACCCTACTCCCAACAACCAATAACATAGGAAGCCCTAGTCCCTACATCCAATAGAAATCCTAACCCTAGCCCTAGTCCCAACACTACAATGATTGAATCACAGACCGAGAAACCAATCAGAACCCTCAAATACCCAACCAATGAGGACATTAACCCTAACTCAATAGAAACACCAGATATAAGCACCAATCAGTGCACACATGTGCCAACCACTAGCAGACCATATAGGGTCCCAGCGACCTCAGACAAGGTTTGCTGGTCAGGGAGTTGGAAGCTGCTTCTCCTGTTCAGAATCTCCTAGGAGACAGACAGGCTCAATCCACAACTTTGGACTTCTGCAGGTAAAGGCTTCACTAACTTGAAATCTAACAATACTGTTTGAATAAAGGTTGACTCCCCCTGCTGGCCAAAAAAACGAAGTGCACAGGCCCCAGTAAACACAGTTTAAACAGCTCACAGAAGCCCCCTCTGATGTAGAAAATCCCTGTTGCTAAGGGGGGGTGGGGGGGGGGGGATGGGAAGGGGGAAGGGGGGAGGCAGCGGGGCTGGCCTCACTGGCTTGTGAACACAAAATGGTGGCTGGGTGTGCACTGTTTTAGCACACAGGTCTAAGCACAGAGCAAAGGAGAAATTGGAGGGAAAACAGATTTGTCACCAAGGAATGAGAGGGACAAACTAGAGAGGTTGGACTGCAAATACCACAATTCAACACACTAAATGGAGACAAACTATAGACCTTGTGTTAAGCTTGAGAGTAATTTACAAATGTAACTTTACTCTTAAACCTTTGAATTATTTTATTTCTTTTGGCTATTCACAAAATTATATTGTAAAATTATTTAAAATTGTGGACATGTTTCTGAGTTTAACTTACAGCTGTTAATTGCTATTGAAAACAAGCATTTTAAATGCAATTGGTCTTGAATTACTAAAAGCTTGAGCTATTTGCATTGCATTGTTATTTGCAATGCCAATAGCTCGAACTCTCAGTAATGCGAGACCTATTGCATTACAAAGGCTTGTTATATTTGCATTGCACATAGTATAAGATAGACTGAAACAAAATACGCGAATAGTATGATAAAATGGTGTTCCAAAATGTAGATTTTGGAAATACCAGCGCATATTTAATGCAATTTCTTTGTACAGAACTGTCCCTTTAACACCTTCTTAGGGCTAACAGCTGTGTAATTACAGTTACGATTAAAAGAGCACACTTCACAGCCCAGTTCACTCTTTGTACTACCACTCCAAAAAAAATGCTGTCATCACAAAGCTTGGAGTGATAAGATCAATTAAAGCCAGAACGGGTTCCCAAACACCCTTTGCACTTGCAGATTGCCTAATAGTGTACATTTGCATTTCGTTCAGGCAAGCAGGCACCCTGGCAGGAAGGCTTTTCACAGCACAGGAGTTTCAATTAAAGAAACCTAAGCAGAAGTGTTTTAACAATCAAAGTTAGCCATCCCAAAGCGGTTGTCTTCTCCTAAAATAAAAGCAAACATTTTAGATTCCAGGCACAAGTGAGGCTGTGGAATGTGTGAGCCACCCTTCCCAGGACTCCATGGCCCCCTGGGGGTCGCACCCTACAGATTGAAGACCTCTGCCCTAGGGGAATCTCCAAACCCTAGGTAACTTTCCAAAGGTAGCAGGATGTGGGGGGGGGGGGGGGTAGGACACATTTGGTAGAGATACCTTTAATGGCAAATAAAAAAGTTTAGATGCAAGTATGAAGTTGTCCAAATGTATATTAAAAAATGGCTATGTACTGGGGGGGGGGGTGCAAAAAGCCTAAGGGGTTAAAGATCTTTTTCGCAACATATAATTCTTCCACTGTTTTAATTCTGTGCTGGCCTTGCTTGCTACAACTACTAGATGCCCCCCTTGTGTTTGTCCCCACAGATTGTTCAACCATTACATTACTGTTCTTTTATGTAGCCTCACCTTTGGAATCAAATAATTGCATCATAATGTCTGCTTGTAAAGGGCAAGTTCACCCAGGGGGGTAACTTGGTGCTGAATAACCGATGTGTGTTACCCAACTCATTGGGACTCATTTTATCAACCTCAGAAGGATGAAAGGCTGAGTGGACTCGCTGGGATTTGAACCTGTGACTATGAGGTCAATCACAGGCCCCTACAGTGGATGATGCGTAAGTCCACTAAACCACCAACCTGGATGAAACCGTCATGCCCAGCAACTTTTTGTTTGTGCCAGCTTTGAGCGCCCCCGGGGCACTTTGGTATTCCAGAAGGGTCTGCAGACACTACTGCGGCCCCTTCTGTAATACTGAACGCACTGTCGCACATACATCCCCAGCGCTTTTTCAAGAGGGCCCTCCAACATTTGCATAGGGTGTGGCCCCATACAAATGAGGGAATCACGTAGTTTTTGCGCCGTATTACAGACCCAGGCGCAAAGAAGCTCTCAGAAGGCGCACTGACAGTGCGCCACCTAATAGACGGCACGCTGTCAGTGTGCCCCCGGAGAGCAGCCCTCTGCAGCAGGGAAAAAGGGGTCCCATGTGCCCTCCCAGACATCTCCTTACAGGCGGGTAGTAACTTGTTCTGATGGATACAACTCGATTCCGCACATTTTGAATTGAATCCCCAAGCAGTCCCGTTCCTGGTGGAGGGTGCCTGCCTACCTACCTATACCAAAAAATCCTACAGCACAGAACATGCAAAATGACCGTCCCTCCTCACCTCCGAGTCGAAGCAACAGTGCTTGACAAAAGTGTGGAGGGAAGCCCAAGTTGCCGCCTTGAAAAAGTCTCTAACAGCTACACCTCTAGTTAAAGCCGAACAAGACGACTTAGCTCTGGTGGAATGAGCTTGAATACCTTCAGGAGGCTTCTTCTTGGCCAAGGCATAGCAGATCTTGATGCAGAGGATGATCCACCTGGACAGCGTTCTTTTGTGGACAGCTTTGTCCTTCATCTTGCGCACATATCCGACGAAAAAGCTGGTCATTCAACCGGAAGTGCTATGTCCTGTCCAGGTACAAGCTGACTGCCCTCTTAGGGTCTAGGCTGTGAAGTCTCTCCTCCTTGTGAGGGGTGAGGACAGAAAGTGGGTAAAGTGATAGATTGCCTGACCAACTTAGGCAGGAAAGCAGCTCTGGTCCAAAGAACCATCTTATCTGCATGAAATGAGGTGAATGGAGGCGTAGGGCTAAGGACCTGCAGCTCACTAACCCTCCTGGTGGAGGTGATTGCAACCAGAAATATTGTCTTAAACACCAGGAATCCCAAGGGAGAACTATGTAGGAGCTCAAAGGGAGTTCCCATCAAGAAAGTAAGAACTAAATGTAATCCCACTGAGGCATGATAAAGGGAGTGGGAGAAAACAGATTGATTTTTTAAAGTTTAGAACTTGAGTCAAATGACTTGAAGGGTGCCTCGCAGACGACCTCTATCTTTTGCCCTGTATGGCATGTACAGAGGGTTCACTTCTTGATGTTGTTGCCACTTGGCGCGATGGGTTGAAGTCCTGCCAAAACCGCGAAACCTGCAGTATCCAAAACCCCTGACTGGGACTGGAAACCCAACAATCTCGCTGCAGCTCTAGCTTCAAAGCGCTGTAGCGCAGAGTCTGTCTTGGTGCCAAAAAGACGAGAACCGTCAAAAGGCAAGCCCAATAGGGTAGCCTGGACATCTGGTGAAAACCCAGACCCCCCCTTAGCAAGCGTGCCTCCTAGTTGCAACAGAGGAACCCATTACCCTGGTAACAGAGAATGCAGTGTCCAGCACCGATTGAATGGCCCATCTGGCTGCAGCTGGAGTATCAGAAAGTACTTCCACGAATTGGCCCTGAACATCTTCTGGAAGCTTCAGGGGCACCTCCGTTGCAGAGACCATCAAAGCATGGATATATCAACCCATCAGGCATGTCGCGTTTGTGGATTTTAGAGCCATACTAACCGAAGAAAATACTTTCTTTGCTGATTGCTCCATTCATTTGGATTCTCTATTTGCAGGTGTAGATGGGAATGAGCCTGAAGACTGTTTAGAGGAGAACAATGCCTGGACTACCAAGTTCTCAGGTGACGATGGGTAGAAAGGAAAGCAGGATCTCCTGGAGCCACCTTCTTCCTCCTCGCAACAGACCTGGAGACCACAGGAGCAGTCATTGGCTTCTGCCACACCTCCAAGATACAGAAAGCTACAGTGGTTTTGTCGGGTAGGAATAATCACTTTATTCAAGAAGAACAAATCGACAGATAAACAATTTATACAAAATCAAATAATGATATCAATAGCATGCATATTCAGTGCAGTTGGAACACAAACGCAAAAACACTGGCTAGTAGGTGTTTGCAAAAATTATTATTTTATAAGAATTGAGGATTTCGGGGGAGGAGCTACATCAGCAAGCAAGATGGCTGCTTAGGCTCCCGGCTCCGCCGACCTCCGTAACCCGCCACGATATCCTGTATATTATCCTGACTTTACACCTAGTCTCTGTGTGCATGAACTGTTCCGCACTCCGATGGTGAAATCCGGAAACTTTTATCGGCTTGTTTGACGAAGTTCCATCGAGTTGAAGTTTGCGGCCAACTCCAGCGGTGAAGCCGGGGCCTGGAGTACTTTCACAGCCGGGCTGTAGTGCAACAACATCGGCCAGGAGAATCGGGCTGGGTCCGCTCGACCGGAGTGGAGGCTCTAATTCAGCCCGAATTTGGCAGCCATCGTTTTCATTGCTCAGCATCGACCGATGGGTGAGTCTGCTTGCTGCCGGCTGCGGGTGGGGGCCCCAGTCCCGCGAACCCGGTTTGCACCCGCCGGGGTTCGGTGGTTCGGGGTCTCTGGCCTGCGGCCTTAACTGGGTTGACCGTGGCTGCGTACAAAGACTGGTCACCCTTCGCATTTGCACGTTCGTGGTCCTGTCTGTCCCCCCCGAGGATGCCAGATTCACCCGAGGAGGTGATTGTGACTGATATCGGGCATGAGAATATGGATCGAACGGTGCATGAGCCATCGCTGAGGTCAATACTGGCAGAACTTTGGGCATTTCGCTCACATGTTGATACTTTGTTGAGCAAATTGGACACGCGCCTTTCTGAGATGCTCCTGGTGGAATCGGGCCCAGCCTTATTGTTGGAACAGGAATCTGCAGCCATTCATACCGCGGCCATTTTGACTCTGTGCGAGAACCCCATGAGGAAACAAGTATTGGAACCATCGGATGGTGCCCTGGGAGACGGTGTTCCAGAGGATGTCATGGTATTGCTAAACCTTCCACCACCACCGGCTTTGGAGATATCGTCAGGGGTTCCCTTCCCGGAGACTTTTGTTTGTGACTTTCCATTCATTTTGTGGTCATCTTCTCCTTTCCTGGTGACGCTACGACTCCTGTGCAAGACACATTGGAACTGTTCAACTAGGAGGGAGAATTCGTCTGTGTCTACAGTCCCTGTGGACTCACTGCCTGCCGGTAGCCATGGGCTGATTTCTGATGACTCTCTTCTTCTTTATTGCTTCTTTGTGTGCCTTTGGGTCTCGCTGGGAGGGGTTTGTGTTCTTGTTCGGAAGGGCCAAGTTTAAGACCGACTGGGTCGGGAAGGGTTAGCGTGGCTTTCACAAGTGTTGGACCTGCCCCTTTGCTGGGGCAGCTGTGCGCGATACAAATAAAAATAACATAACATAACATAACATAACTGTTTGCTCTAAGAGGCTGAGCGGTGTCTCACGGTACCCTCTAATTTCTTCTATATTGTTGTCATGAACTTGTCTTTTAGTGATAGGGGGTATCTGTTTCAGGCGGGGGGGTCTAAAGGGGCTGGGAGCACACATGGATATGCCCTCCTCCGTTCATTCTCCTACCTTTGGGGTTTTAGTTATTAGGGGCGACAGGCACGCTGCTAGTGGGGTCAGGCTATAGCCATTTGCAGGGGTGCAGGGTGGGGGGCTGGAGGATTTTTTTTTCGTTTCTTTTCTTTATTTTGCCTTTTTTATTTTCTATGGCCTTTCTTTCCTTCTCTCTCTTTTCTTAAAGGATCAGTATAGCTACGAATCCTTCAGATTCTTATTGTGTGCTTGGATTTCGTGCTTATGCTTTTATGATATCCTGATTCCTGGGTGGGCAGGCTCCGAGTACTGGCGCAACATGGAATGTATATTCTGTGTTCTTTTGTACCGCCCTACATGCTCTGGCGCCAATTCTCCATTATAGTGGTTACTACATGCATATCCTCTTTCTTACCCTGTCCCCCGCATTCTGTTTGATTGTATGGCACCTGATCCTCTCTTATAAAATATAAAATGAAACCTCTGTCTCATCCTGGAATCCAGTTGTGCATTCTAATACATGTTTTATCCTGAATCGCTGCCGGACCTTTGGGTTGTCGGCTGATGAGCTGTGTCATACTGTGATATCAGAGATTTTAATTTGTCTAGCGGCCGGCCCCCGTGGTTGTAGGCCCATACTTGTATTTTTACTGAATGCTACAATAAAGGTTTTTCAAAAAAAAAAAAAAGATTTGAGGATTTCAAAAGTATCAACAAAGAATGAAACAGCAGGCAAGATGAGTAAATTTACAAGTGACATGAATTATAGTGACATTGAGTGCTCAGTGGTGGTGAGGTGCTTATCATATGTACAAGGTGAGATTATATAGAATTTAACAGGAAAAAACTAGAAGGCGGTCAGGAACAAGGAGGAACATGTCTCTGGAGAACAGCACTTTTGCTTGTTAATTTGAGTCAAGAGACTTGGGAATGGCTGAACCGTGTGTTTTCGTTGACGTTTCGATCCTGACAAGGCGCTATTTAAATGTCACATGTCTAGTAGTCTGTTGATGATCAGCAGCAATACGTGTGTGCCGTGCCAGGATTGTTTACTGGCAACCCTAGGGATTGCCACATTGGCCAATTGCTTCTAGAACAGCATGCTTATGACTTTTGCTTAGATCATCAACATATTACTAGACATAAGGAACTCCCATTATCCAAGAATTTCATGACTATTACTGATTGTCATCCACCACCCTTGTCCTGAAGAAGACCCCCTATGACATTTAAATAGTGCCTTGTCAGGGTCGAAACGTCGATGGAAACACATGGTTTAGCCATTCCCAAGTCTCTTGGCTCAAATTAACAAACAGAAGTGCTGTTCGCCAGAGACATTGTCCTCCTTTTTCCTGACCCCCTTCTAGTTTTTTCACGTTAAATTGTATATAATCTCACCTTGTACATATGATATGCACCGCACAGCCACTGAGCCCTCAATGTTGCTATATTTCATGTCACTTTTAAATTTACTCACCTTGACAACAGTTTCATTCTTTGTAAATACTTTTGAAATCCTCAAATCTTATAAAATAATAATTTAGCAAACACCTACTAGCCAGTGTTTTTGCTTTTGTTTTCCAATTGCACTCAATGCTATTGGTATCATTTGATTTTGTATAAATTGTTTAGCTGTCAATTTGTTCTTCTTGTATAAAGTGATTATTCCTACCCAACAGAACCACTGTAGCTTTCTGGATATGTACCCAGGTTCTGAGGGACACCGGGTTACCCCATTTTATTTATACTACACCTCCAAGATAGCCTCAAAGCCTCATTAAACGGAAGCAGGAGTTCCGAGACAGAAGGGGAAGGAAGTACCTCCGTTAAGATGTTAGATTTAATTGCTGCAGTAGGTAATGGCAAATCCAGCAGATCCGCTGCCTTACTTATTACAGAATTATATGAAGACAGCTGCATTAGAAGGCCTTTTGGTGAGGAGAGCTCCCATTCAGGAGAGGTGTCCAGGTCACTAGCCTCGTGTAGGCCCTCAAACTCTTGTACAGGGTCAATCTCAGCCTCTTCAGTCTCCTCCTGCTGCTGCTCTTGATATTCCTCCTCTAACTTCAGCTTTTGTGGTTACCTTCTGGATCTCATCCTTTGGGCCAGTGTCTTCAGAGCCAGATGTGGCGCTGGTGACTTTGGGACCGGCGTCGATTTGAAGTTCCACTCGGATAGTGGAAAACCCAAGACAAGGTTGTGTCGGAGCCAAACTGCGTCAGGGATGATCCATCCAACAGCACTCTTCCCTCCAGGGATGGCACCGGCTTCAGGAGAGGCCTACTCCTCCCTGGAGCCATTGGCATAAAAGGTATGAGAGGTGCTGGAGGGAAGTCGGGTGGCAAGCCTCTAAGGGAGTACGAAAGTGAACGCATGGGGCCACTGGCGCACCAGTAGGGTTAGCAGCTCTGGCAAACATGCCAAACGTCGTATTAAGGAACTGTGACTGATCCGTACCTGGTGCTGGAAAGGCAGGATATCCTCAATCCAGTACCGTGGATTCTAAGAACACTTGTGAAGGAAATCTAATTGGCTCTGGCTGCGGTGCCGGAGGCCCTGGATGAGGGTGTGGAGTGGCCGGCAGAGCCGTAATTTCTCTGGGCGCCGGCAAAGCTCTAGGAGCCAGAGACTAGGCGGGAGTCACCTGAGGAGAGACTTTGCCCTTGCAATGACGTCGGAGAACCGGAGACCCAGACTTTGTTTTTCCCTCCGTTGTTGACAGACGTCAAGGACCCATGGCTCTGCTTCTTTTTAGGTTTCCTCAACAACATGGAGGTATGCGGAGTTGGTGACTTTGACCTGGATCTAAACATCTTTTCTGTTTTTTCACCTTGGCCATAAACCGCTTGGCCTCACTCTCATTTAAGGCTTTGGGGTTAATGCCCCTGCATGACGAACACTCCCGACATCATGGTCTGATGAGAGGCACCATAAACAGTCTTAATGGGAGTCAGTAATCTACATCTGATCCCCACATTCCCTGCATGGGTCGAGTCTGGATTTCTTCTGGGTAGCCATGATCACTGCTCCAGTTACACAAAATGCTTGCAACAAAGAAATTTCCAGAAATTGAGAGCCTTGGGGAAAACGTTACACATCGACAGCGCAGAAAAAAGGAAACGGACGTTGGCACACCAACAAGGTCTTCCTATGGCTCCGATTGAGTCAAGCCGAGTCGCGTGTGGAACTGTTCCATTGTCACGACCTCGACTATGTGGGAGCGCTATGGAGAAAAGTTTCTGTGGAATGCTGCACAAGGGGTAATTCAAAAGGGGAGGAATCCACAGGCAGATGTATCCATCAGAATTGGTAATATACCCTCATCAAAAACAGGAGAAGTTTATGGGGTTCTGAATGCATGGAGAAATAAAAGTAGATATCCTCTAGATCTACTATCACCAAGTAGTGGTATTCCTCTAGCTCCTGTATAACGTCCAAAAATGTTGTCATTTACAACTATTGCGTTGGGATAAATCTATTAAAAATGCAGCTCTAATATTGATACCCAATATTCTAGGTCTTTGCTGGAAAGGTACTTTGCAGTATTTTGTCCTCTGCTACTGACCGTGCCTTGTTTTGAAACTCCTCTGATAAAAGAATCATGTCATCCATTTTAATACAGTGCTAGTGTGCACACCTATTAAGCCTAGCATTAACAAATGTTATGCCCCACCACAAGGCTGCTGCAATCTGTTTTCCTTCCTACAGCACATACCCTTGCAGTCTTTGTCTGACCACAACCTTCGAGTAGTTGGGAGACTCTGCTCTATTCCTTGCGGTTGAAACGATAAGTGATTCAGGATCCACAGGCGCTCAAGTAAAGATTTACTTTGTTTGAATCACATCCCATGTCACTTTACCTAGCACTAATTTCCGGCAATGCAGCGGTGGGATGGTCACATGCACATTTACAAGAGTTTCAAGTTGTAATACCTTATGTACAGGTAAGTGTAGGAATTGATTTTTTTTGTTACAGTTGTCACCCCCACTTTTTGTCCCTTTTAAGTTGCTAGATGCTATTTGACTGGCAGTGCACTGATGCCTGATAAACAGACCTTAGTGCCAGTACTCCTTCCTTAAAACAAAGAAATGACTGATTTTTCTAAGCAAAGGACTTAAGTACCCCAGGTGCTTAGGCCATGAGTACTAAAGAGGGTCCCCAAGGGCTGCAGGATACTTTAAGCCAAACTCAGGGACCCAAACAAATTCCACACAGGCTGCCTAACATAGTGCAAACTACGAATGATGCACTCCTGTGTGCCATGCCAAATTCACTACATTAAATATATGCAAGCCACCCCCACAGCAGACCTTTGAGCCCTAAGGCAGGATGCATTACATTTTATGTGAGGACATATCTGCATGAGCAGATTATACCCCTGTGACGTTTAGCTCTATAACTAGATATCACAAGTGAACAGAGAAGCCATCTTAAGGTATGTACTGTGCTATGGCCAGATCTAGTTTCCCAACTACATAATGGCTCCACTGAGACCTATGGTATTAGGTATCAAACACCTCATTTTAATACCCCCACATGATTCCAGTGATGAATAATACCAGCATTTGTAAAGCACACAGCTACCTCCGGAGAGGTGTCCTGGCGCTGGGGTCTGTCGGGAAGATTAAGTGAGCTATTGCCCAGAGTCACATGGTACTGGGATAACCTGCCATCGGCACCGGGTATCGAACTGTGAACCCCGTGGTCCGGAGTCAGGCACCTTGGCCGCTGTGCCACGCCTCTTCCACTGGATGGATTTAATGAACAAGTTACTTACCTTCAGTAACGATATATCTGTAAGAGACCTTGATTAGTTATGGATTCCTCACCTTAGAATTACCCCAAGGCATCAGACTGGATCCGGAGAATTTTCTCCTCAGCAGTACCCCTGCGCATCAGTAGGTAGCATTGGTCGACTCTGCATTCATCGTTTGCATCGTTGTCGCCGGAATGACGTTGCGGTATCTACTTAGATGCCACCCTCGCGCAGACGTCAGTTCTTCACACGACATTTCACACCGGAAGCGCAGAGCCATGCAAGACACTGACCATTGGTGCACAAAAACAAGGGCCCTGAAAGGGAGTCCCTTATCCTACAAGTCAGTTCATGGAACGGGCAATGGTGGGGCAGTGTCCATAACTAATCTAAGTCTCTTACAGGTATATCATTACCAAACGCAAGTAATTTGTACATCTGAAAGAGACAATTATTTATGGATTCCTCACCTTAGAATAGATACCCCAGCAATACCAACCCCAGTGGTGGGTCTGCGAGCCAAGTTCCCACCAGAAAGCCATGGAGAACTGAACATCCGAAGAAGCTGTCTCTATGGACTTGGCTGTCCAGGAAGTCGTGTTTGGTAAACGTGTGCAATGAAGACCCCGTAGCTGCTTGGCAGATGTCAAGAAGGGCACAGTAATGGCTGCCGTCGTGGAATGGACACACAAAGCCACTGGAGGTTCCTTTTTTGCTAAGCAATTGATGCAAAGAATGACCCTTCGGGAGAAGAGTCATTTTTGCATGGCCCGACCTTTCTTGGCACCTACATAACCAACAAAGAGCTGGTCATCCACCCTGAATTGTTTTCTGCGATCCAGATAGAATGAAAGCGCACGGTTTGGATGCAGACGGTGGAGCTTTGTCCTCTTTAGAAGGATGTGGAGGCGGAAAGAAGGTGAGCAAAGTGATGGTCTGTCCTATAAGGGAAGAGATAACCACTTTGGGAAGGAAAGAAGGCCTAGTGCGAAGGACAACTTCGTCCGGATGAATAGCCAGGAAATGAGGCTTATAAGAAAGGGCTTGAAGCTCACTCACCCTGCGAGCAGAGATGATGACAACCAGAAAGGCAGTTTTAAGGGTCAGAAGTCTGAGAGTACAGTTGTGAAGCGGCTCAAAAGGAACGCATACAAGATATGTAAGAATCAGGTTCAAGTCCCACTGGGGCATTAGAAAAGGAGTTGGAGGAAACAAGTGAGTAATGACCTTAAGGAAGCGATTTACTATAGGGGACTTGTAAAGAGAAGGCTGGTCAAGCAGCCAACGGAAGGAGGAAATTAAGACTCAATCCTAAACTTACTACTATTTTGGTATTCACAGAATGCACTTACTACTTTTGGCATTCACAGAATGAACTTACTTCTTCTGGTATTCACAGAAGTTAGGATTTTGTCTTAAGATAAACTTAAGACAAAATCCTAACTTCTGTGAATACCAAAAGTAGCAAGTTCATTCTATGAATGCCAAAAGTAGTAGTAAGTTTAGGATTGAGTCTTAAATTCATTCTGTGAATCGGGCCCATTGTCTTTAGAATGCCCAGAGCAGAGCCCTGCTGACCCAAAGAAAGAATGAAGAGAACCTCTGAAATTAGGGCAGAAAGGGGATCCACAGCCTTTGCTGCGCACCATGGTACAAGCTTGTTCCATCTACAGGCGTATACCGTTTTGAAATAGAGACACCTTACTGCTAAGATAACATTACAAACTTTGGGAGGAAGATCAAAAGCTGTCAACTGTTGTCGCTCAAACTCCACGCAAGAAGGTGGAGGCAAGACAGGTTTGGGTGGAGGACCATCCCCTGCTGCTGCAACAGAAGATCCTCCCGAACAGGCAGTCTGATCGGAGGATCGATGGCCATGGGTAATAGTTCAGGATACCAGACTCTTCATGCCCAATCCAGGGTCACAAGAATGACTAGGGCCCGGTCGCGCTTGATCTTCAGCACTCTGGGCAGAAGTGTTATAGCGTATAGAAGACCGCAACTCCACTTGCGACAAAAAGCGCCGCCTAGCGAGTGCTGCCTTGGGAATTCCAACGCGCATAACTGCTGACATTGTGCATTCACTTCAGTGGCGAATAGATCTAACCAACGCTCTCCCCACTGCTGAAAGAGACCTTGCAACACCTTCGAGTGAAGATGACATTCATGATCCATCATGCACCTGCGGCCGAGTTTGTCCACTCTGGTGTTCAGAGAACATGCCGGGAGTTGAACCACCAGAGATATGCCCTGATGTTCCAGCCATGTCCAAAGGCAGAGAGCCTCTTGACATATGGTCCACGACCCAACCCTGCCCCCTTTGTTGCAGTACCACATGGCGGTGGTGTTGTCCTTGAACACCTGCCCCACTCTTCCCCTTGACAGAGGGAAGGAATGCCTTTATTGCAAGACAAATTGCCCGAAGCTCCAGAAGGTTGATTTGGAGTCCAGACTCTGCCAGAGACCAGAGGCCTCTGACCTTGGCCTCACCCATCTGGCCGCCCCACCCTAGCAGTGATGAATCTGTCACCACTGTGAACTCTGCTTGGGAAGGGAGAGGGATCTGCCGTTGACCCAATCCTAGTTTATTAGCCACAACAGCAATTGACGTGCAGTGCCCTCTGAGATCCGGATGCAATCGGAAAGATAACCCCTGATGCTGTACCCACTGGAACTTCAGGTCCCACTGCAGAGCCCGCATATGCCACCGGGCATAGTCCACCAGCAGGATGCAGGAGGCCATGAGGCCCAATAGCCTCAGGGTCATTTTAACTGAATCCCGGGATAGAGGCTGAAAGATCAGAATAATAGTCAGAATATTCTGGACGCGCTGCTCGGGAGGATGAGCCTGAAACTGTGCTGTGTCCAGAACCGCTCTGATGAAAAGGAACTTCTGAGAGGGAATCATTTCATTTTCATTCTTTATTTCGATCGATTAGATCATAAATGATTACATCCAAAATTAAAAAACACAATTAATTTTAACAAGTCCATTGAGCATGAATTAAACAAGGAGAGTGCAGTTTTCATCCTAATATACAGATTCAGGCTGTTACTATAGTTTGCCTATCACAAATCGAAAGTTAGATTTAAAAGATCTTAAATTAATTGCACTATATTTCAATTAAAAGTCAGCAAAACATAAAATTGTTGTAAAACTTATACCGAATCTGTATCAAAATTCATGCAACGAGTACGTATGTGCCACATCGCAGTTCAAAATTTGGCTACCGCAAACACAGTCGGGGGTGATACGTCCGTTTTTAAAATGCTGTAAGCAGGCAAGTAATGCCTAAACACTAAGCTTTTAAGAAGGGGAACAAGCCAATACTTTCTAGGTTTCTGGTAGGTCTTGCAGAAAAATATGACATGCAAATCATTTTCCTATTGGTGTGGGCATGCTGGACAGTGCTCTGGAGTAGGGGGCTGAGACCAGGTACTGCTGAGTGCTCTGAGAGGGAGTGTGCCGTACCTCCACTGTAAAAATAATTTTCTTGTCAGGACAGGGCTAATTGTATCAAGGACAAGTTCCCGGTGATATGAATCTTTGGATTGAATAAATAAGTGTGTTAGGGACCCCAGGCGTGGATTCTGTAGTAGAGATGTTATTTTAGAGTCATAATAGTCCTTTGATAGAGATTTGCGTGAAACCTTGCTACAAGCATTTGCTGGGTCTAACCACAGTTCCGGCCTTCCCAGGCTCTAACATGTTTTTTTTATGTATTTTAGCCAGGGAATGTTCGTTATGTTTGGTAAGGATAAAATCTCTTGCAACTCCATCCTGTAGCTCATGAGCTCCGGGGTACAACAGATTAGTCGCCAGAAGGTTAGTGGTTTTAACCCCAGTTCTTCCTCAGTTGTTCTTAGGCCCAGATCTAATCTGAGCGGGAAGAGTGGGGTGCTTGGTGGTAAGGCTACCATCTGCCTGATGAATTTATTCTTAGTGGTTGTCAGGTTTTGGGCGGGTATATGCCCCCACAACTCCCCCCCCCGTGTGTGACTGCCCCCCGCGCCTGTATTTTATAAATTTGGAGCACTGGGCCTAGGGGTTTGTAAGTTGATCTGTTTGCCATCCTGGAGATACCACCCGTTAACGGAGCTAATTTGATATTAGCCTTTGTCCGATGTGTATCCCAGGTTGATTGATGGTCACCCCTAGGTACTCAAATGTGTGGACCCTCTCTAGTCTCAGTGCGCCTATGGTGGGATTTGGACGTGTAGAAGGTGGAGGGCTGAGAATCATATATTTAGTTTTCATGGCATTGATCTCCAGTCCCCGCTCAACACAAAAGGTTACGAACCCATCCAAGACCCGTTGTATTCCCATTGGGGATTTTGACAGCAGCAGGGTGTCATCCGCAAACATGATAGTGGGCACCCTGCTGGCGTTGAGCTTTGGGGCATCAATGTCGGCTATCCTAGTCAGGTGGTCGATTACCCCGTTAACAAAGAGGCAGAACAGGGTGGGTGCAAGCACACAGCCCTGTCTCACCCCCTGTCAACGGGGAATCTTCTTGAGAGCATCCCATCTCTACCACACCTGACCAGTGCATAGTTTTCTTGGTGCAATCTTGTCAAGATATTCAGAGGGAATACCCATCTCCGCCAACACGGACCACAGTCTGGATCTTGGAACCAAATCGAAGGCGGCACGCTGGTCTGCAAAGACCGTATATAAACTGCCTCCCTTGATTATAGCAGTTTTCCAAAACAAAAGATTCAGTCGGAAAATCTAGTCCGTTGTTGAGATCTTTCTCCGGAAACCTGCCTGGTAGGGGCTAAGAATGGAGAACTCCTCGATCCAGTTTTGGAGGCGATCTAATATCAGCCTGCCGAATAGTTTTTGGGACACATCGATAAGGCTGATGGGCCTGTAGTTGGCTGGAAGCAGAGTCGATCCCTTCTTAAATATAGGGACAATCTCTGCTCCCAGCCAAGTACAGGGCATCTCCATGCCCCTTAAAATGGCGTTAAAAATTGTCAGCAGGTAGGGAGCCCATATATCCGGTTCTTGTTTAAATATGTCGCCCGGGAGCCCATCTAGGCCAGGTGCCTTTCCTGAAGCCAGCCCTGAAATGGCCGCCCGTACCTCCACCTCTGAAAAAAGATCCCCCTCTAGCAGTGTACTCGTAATTGGCAATACTTTGGTTGGGTCCCTATCTCCATCCGTGTACAAGGTCTGGAAATGGTCTTGCCAGACCTTGGCTGAGATATTAGGCTCAATGACGGGAGATAGTTCCTCAGACCCTGTATTCACTAGTCGCCCAAACTTCCGGGAGTCCTTAACAGCTAGTGCACTAGTCAAATTCTCCCATTTATCGTAGTCCCATTCCGCCTTGGCGTGGGTGATCAGCCGCTTATAATCCCTTCTCCTTTCCTGTATAAGAGATCTGTTTTTGCCTTCCTTAATGGTAGTCAGTGTAGGAGAGTCGGGTCTGCTATCCTATGGTCACCCCAAATTTTTGCTTTTTGCTTCACTGGTTTATGACTTAATGTGGCTGTGGGCCTGCTAATCAGACCCACAGCCTGCTGTTCTATCTCTAAATTAATGCAAATGCACTCTAGGTGCATTACGAATTGGAACTGGTTCACCTTATAGGCCCCTGTAACAGTGTACTCCAGGTACCCAGGGCATAGGTGTATCCAAGGCCTACCAGGGGCTGCAGCATGTATTGTGCCACCCCTGGCCTGACCTCCATATTTGGCACAACTGGCTGATCACTCAGCTGGGGTAAGTTGCTGTAATCACCTCTTACTTAGATATAGTATCCCTATATCTAACCCTAACTGGACACATGGTAACCTATAAGCCACTCCTATGGAAGGCCTCAGCAATACTGGAGGCAGAGTGCTTGGTTTCATGTGAGATAGTGCTCTAGCATTAGCTGAGCCTGTCCGCAACTGTCGGGAACAACTCCCTTAGCTGTTCCGGGATATTGCCATACCATATACTCTTAAGTGCATTATAACCCTTGCGGTTATATGCTAACTTTGGTTTGGCTTTATCAAAACATGTCGAGTAAGGTGTCATACGATTTGGAATACTATCCCCTCGACAGTCCTGTCAACGGGGATAGCATTCCACCCTTCTAGAGGGACACAACATGTACCTAACCTGAACCCCGGTTAAAGTTAAACTCGAGCCTCAGCATCACAAAATGGATGCTGCCACCACAGACACAAGTCTGACCTCCTGCTGCTGGGAGTCCTTCCAGCGAGGGAGGCTTGGACAAAGGGTTTCCTGCCTTGGGAGGTGCGAGCACCAACCCAGACAGGATTTTGTGTATTGGGTAGGACAGGGCTGAATAGATTGAGACATGCCTGGGGCACACAAGGTGTCCCTGTGCATAAGCCAGTCCAAACCGGTGCTGGGGCTTTCCAGCCCCAGTCCTGGCGCGGAGCTGGACAAAGGAAAGGGGGTGTAACCGCCCCCCTTCCTGGTCCCACCCAGAGGAGGGACCTAGCAGGTGATCCACCCCTCAGATTGGAATAAGAGTGGGAGCAGTGCCATAGCACCTCAGATCATCCTGAAATCAACTTGAAACAAAGAAGAAGACTGGACTTCGACATTCTGCTGCACAGAAGACTGAAGAGTATCTCCCTTGTGGCCTAGGAGTGACCACCCTGTGAACACAGGCACCATCCAGCAACTCGACGTCTGCTTCGACGCCGCCTCCTGCCGGAGCCCAGAGCCCAATGAAACCCAGACTCCCAGACATCTCAGAGCCCGACCCACAGTCCCTGCAAAGAAGAGACCCGTGGAGGCACTGAGAGACGTGGGACCGCCCATCTCGAAATACCCTCGAGAAGCTGACTGCGCAGCACCCGAGGCACCCTCGACGCTGTGCTTTGGGGTTTGAGAAACCCCAACACCGAGCAGTATTTGCACTGAAGATCAGCCCCCCAGCATCTCCACGATCCGCGTGGGGCCCTTTTGCACTTTGCCACTCGACGTGCCATCCCGGCCACTTGCCACGTGGCTAGCGGCCATCTTGGCGATGAAACCTACAATCAACACTGCGGGTCTGGTTGCTCCAGACTTGCCCTCGCTCCTGTAAAAAGGAGCACCCGCTCTGACCTTGCTGGTCCGAGTGATAAGCTTTATTCACTTCCTGGGTGCTTTGAATTAGCCAAGGCCTGTTTGCTCCAATCAAGTTGCCGACCCCTTCATCAGCTAGAACCTTCGTGGGACAGCTTGTGATCGACTCCTGGACGTCCTGGACCTCTTCGTGTCCACGTGGCTGCAGAGACAATCTTCACCTCTTCGCCTGTTTGCACCCGACATCGCTTGGTTCCATCCTGGTTATACTGTAGTCACTGGCTAGTGACTTTGAACATTGTCCCCTCTGCTTTCAGGCCTTCACCTCTTCAGATCGATCCACCCTTGGATCCACCGGAACTCTCCTCGACGACCCGCCTGCAGCATCTTCATCTTCAGGCACCATCGACCTGCGTGACGAAACTCGACACTACTTTGCACCTGTGCACCCGCTTCCTGTGGGTGAGGTAACTCAGCAACGCCAGTGTTCCTACACTGGTACACACCTCTAGTGTCTAGGTCTTAAGTTTTGTCCTTCTAGGTCAGTCGGAAGGTTCCTTAAACACTAACTTTGTAACTTTTACGCACCATTGACATTGCATTGGTGTATGCGGGCACTTTAAGCGCTGCACCCGAGTCCCGCGGGCCTTTTCCGATTTCTTCACTGTTAGTCCCAAACAGCTCCAGCGATTCCCAAGGCCCTAGGCCTACTTCCTTTGAGCTAGGTGGTTCTTATACCACTATTTCAGTATATTGTTTAGGTGGCCCCTAGGGCTCATCCATATTGTGCAACTTTTGAATATTTAAACTGTTTTGTTTTAACGCATTTGCTTCTGTGCTCATAAAGAGTATAGGGGATATTTGTAGTAAATAAATATATATATATTTTCCATATATATCTGTGTGGTGTCCTTTCATTTGGTATTCAAGGGGATTTTGTATGGTAAAACAGCTTGCTTCACATGCCTATACAGAGTTTAGCCTAAGACTGCTTTGTCCACGCTACTAGGATAGCTGGTCTATAAGGTTGACTTACAACCAATCATCATAAGGGTTGCTTGGCATGGTACATGATGATCACTAGAACTAGTGAGCATCATATACCAGGCCAACTTCTCACAGTCAGTAGGTCAGATTTAGCCTTTCGGCATGCCACATTATACCAGGTAGGGCAATGTGGCCTCCCTCCCCCTGACTTTCCCATAGAGAAAAGAACTTCTGCCATGAACTTGATAAGGTCCTCATGTGCCGACCAGAGTTTTGTGTGCGCATCGCCGGTATTAGGTTGCTCCATTAACGCGCACACCTTTTCAAGTATGGGAATGACACAGGCATATAGCCCGAAACCTTCTCTGGGTTAGCGGCTAGCTTTTCCCACCTCACTCTCCGTCTATTATTAACCAGGGACAACCCCATAGCAGGCACGTCTGCGCCAGCCCCGTTTACATTATCAATGCCAGGGAAGGAGTATTCTAGTTCTAACGCATTGTGGTCGCTATCCTCCCTGGATATCACCCTGAAGTCCTCAATGTGCGACCAGGAAGACAGTTGAATTAAAATATTGTATTTTCCCAATAGGCTCTGCGCATTGGAATAACATAAACAGCAGTGTAGACGTAGGACTGAGGTCATCTAGGTCTCTACTGACTATGTTAGACTTAATTTAGGTTTGCGCCAGCTAGCTCAGAGGTCACTGGAAACTTTGACTGAATAGGAAGGGATCAGCTTCCCTGGCTCAGACAAGAAGGGATTCAGCTTCCGACAACCGCATAAACATGACAACTTTGCTCCCTCAGAATAAGAGTCAATCTCTAGAGTCGTGTGAAACAATAGACAGTTATTTCACTCAGTCAGACGTGCATACTTAGTTTCACCAGAGTGCAGAGAATAGAGAGACAGGTGTTTTCAATAAAAGGTATAATTTATTGAGCAGTCTTCCTTCTCATGTAAGAGAAATGAATTGCCACAATTGCAATACTTAATGTAAAGTAAAGTACGTACAGTAAAAGGAGTATTATGAAATAATACTGTAAAAGCATTGATGTGGTTTCTTAGCCATAAGACACTTTAAAAATGGATAAAATATATATACATATATACATAGGCTAACGTGCTCAACTGGTGCTTCTAAAATACGCCTACCCCGGTGTACCTGACCTAAGCCTAATACGTGGAAAGGAGTAAGTAAGTAGCATATTGAGTTAAGTAAGTTTTGCCAAGAATCTGACTCAAGAATTCTCTCTAAGGGTTTAGTCAGCACTGTACCTTGGGAATAGAATGTAGGAGGTCTGGTATCTCTCTCTCAGGTCTTGATCAGTCACCCACAAGGGTAGGCTGGAAACGCCGGAGCTGGATTTTCTCTGCAGGAGAAAAGACAGCGTCTTTCTCAGCGCGTCAAAGAGGAGGGGCAGCGTCCGTGGGATCTCTGCGTCTGCTGGGCTCTCGGCAAGTAGATTAGCTGCTCTGCTCCAGAACCACCACCGTGTGTTTGCTTAAGGCAGCGTTGGTATATTTATACCTGAAAGGTGCCGAGTTTGACGAAAGGTTTGGACATAAGACGTCAATAAAGATGTCACTAAGAACTGGCCGTTCTTACAGTGCTCGCAGGAGTTCTATTACAAATCAAAACAAAGCAAGCGGGGATTTCCCAGGTTGCTGGAGGTTTGGTGTGTTGAAAGAACGTGTTGTGCTTTCTAGGAATCTAAGGAAATAGCTTTTGCCATGCCTTGGGCTGCAAGGGCGATTTACTGAAATATGGATCTGTTGCTTATGCCATTATAGGGGTATTTATTGATTATAGCCGTGTAAGGGCATAAAATGGTAATATTGATTCAGGTTCCTAGATAAAAACACTACAATACATGGCAAAAGCTACTTCCTTAGATTCCTAGAAAGCACAACAAGTTCTTTCAACACACCAAACCTCCAGCAACCTGGGAAATCCCCACTTGCTTTGTTTTGATTTGCAATAGAAATCCTGCGAGCACTGTAAGAACGGCCAGTTCTTAGTGACATCTTTATTGACGTCTTATGTCCAAACCTTACGTCAAACTCGGCACCTTTCAGGTATAAATATACCAACGCTGCCTTAAGCAAACACACGGTGGTGGTTCTGGAGCAGAGCAGCTAATCTACTTGCCGAGAGCCCAGCAGATGCAGAGAGCCCACGGACGCTGCCCCTCCTCTTTGACGCGCTGAGAAACATGCTGTCTTTTCTCCTGCCGAGAAAATCCATCTCCGGCGTTTCCAGCCTACCCTTGCGGGTGACTGATCGAGACCTGAGAGAGAGATACCAGACCTCCTACATTCTATTCCCAAGGTACAGTGCTGACTAAACCCTTAGAGAGAATTCTTGAGTCAGATTCTTGGCAAAACTTACTTAACTCAAACTGCTACTTACTTACTCCTGCCCACGTATTAGGCTTAGATTAGGTACACCGGGGTAGGCGTATTTTAGAAGCACCAGTTGGGCACGTTAGCCTATGTATATATGTATATATATTTTATCCATTTTTAAAGTGTCTTATGGCTAAGAAACCATATCAATGCTTTTACAGTATTATTTCTTATTACTCCTTTTACTGTACGTACTTTACATTAAGTATTGCAATTGTGGCAATTCATTTCTCTTGCATGAGAAGGAAGGCTGCTCAATAAATAATACCTTTTATTGAAAACGCCTGTCTCTCTATTCTCTGCACTCTGGTGAAACTGAATATGCACATCTGACTGAGTGAAATAACCGTCTATTGTTTCACACGACTCTAGAGATTGACTCTTATTCTGAGGGAGCAAAGTTGTCATGTTTATGCGGTTGTCGGAAGCTGAAACCCTTCTTGTCTGAGCCAGCGAAGCTGATCCCTTCCTATTCAGTCAAGAAAGTTTCCAGTGACCTCTGAGCTAACTGGCGCAAAACTAAATTAAGTCTAACATACTCAGTAGAGACCTAGATGACCTCAGTCTTACGTCTACACTGCTGTTTGTTATTCCAATGCGCAGAGCCTATTGGGGAAAATAGGAACTACACTACAATATTTTAATTCAACTGTCTTCCTGGTCGCACATTGAGGACTTCAGGGTGATATCCAGGGAGGATAGCGACCACAATGCGTTAGAACTAGAATACTCCTTCCCTGGCATTGATAATGTAAACAGGGCTGGCGCAGACGTGCCTGCTATGGGGTTGTCCCTGGTTAATAATAGACGGAGAGTGAGGTGGGAAAAGCTAGCCGCTAACCCAGAGAAGGTTTCAGGGCTATATGCCTGTGTCATTCCCATACTTGAAAAGGTGTGCGCATTAATGGAGCAACCTAATACGGGCGATGCGTACACAAAACTCTGGTCGGCACATGAGGACCTTATCAAGTCCATGGCAGAAGTTCTTTTCTCTATGGGAAAGTCAGGGGGACGGAGGCCACATTGTCCTACCTGGTATAATGCAGCATGCCGAAAGGCTAAATCTGACCTACTGACTGTGAGAAGTTGGCCTGGTATATGATGCCTACTAGTTCTAGTGATCATCTTGTACCATGCCAAGCAAACCTTATGATGATTGGTTGTAAGTGAACCTTATAGACCAGCTATCCTAGTAGCGTGGGCAAAGCAGTCTTAGGCTAAACTCTGTATAGGCAAGTGAAGCAAGCTGTTTTACCATACACAATCCCCTTGAATACCAAATGAAAGGACACCACAAAGATATATATGGAAAATATATATATATTTATTTACTACAAATATTCCCTATACTCTTTATGAGCACAGAAGCAAATGCGTTGAAACAAAACACAGTTTAAATATACAAAAGTTGCACAATATGGATGAGCCCTAGGGGCCACCTAATCCATATACTAAAATAGTGGTATAAGAACCACCTAGCTTAAAGGAAGTAGGCCTAGGGCCTTGGGAATCGCTGGAGCTGTTCGGGACTAACAGTGAAGAAATCGGAAAAGGCCCGCGGGACTCGGGTGCAGCGCTTAAAGTGCACGCATACACCAATGCAATGTCAATGGTGCGTAAAAGTTACAAAGTTAGTGTTTAAGGAACCTTCCGACTGACCTAGAAGGACAAAACTTAAGACCTAGACACTAGAGGTATGTACCAGTGTAGGAACACCGGCGTTGCTGAGTTACCTCACCCACAGGAAGCGGGTGCACAGGTGCAAAGTAGTGTCGAGTTTCGTCACGCAGGTCGATGGTGCCTGAAGATGAAGATGCTGCAGGCGGGTCGTCGAGGAGAGTTCCGGTGGATCCAAGGGTGGATCTGAAGAGGTGAAGGCCTGAAAGCAGAGGGGAAAATGTTCAAAGTCACTAGCCAGTGACTACCGTGGAACCAGGATGGAACCAGGCGATGTTGGGTGCAAACAGGCGATGCAGTGTAGCTTGTCTCCTCAGCCACATGGACACGAAGAGGTCCAGGATGTCCAGGAGTCGATCACGAGCTGTCCCATAAAGGCTCTAGCTGATGGCGGGGTCGGCAAGTTGATTGGAGCAAACAGGCCTTGGCTAATGCAAACCACGCAGGAAGTGAAGAAAGCTTATCACTCGGACCAGCAAGGTCAGAGCGGGTGCTCCTTTTTACAGGAGCGAGGGCAAGTCTGGAGCAACCAAACCCGCAGTGTTGATTGAAGGTTTCATCGCCTGGCAGAGGTTTCAGAGGATTCAAAGGCCTGGATTTTTGTGTCGTGACGGGGAGTCCTTGATTGGCTATGGTGTTAGACCCTAGGTGAGTCGATTTGGGAGCTCCTTCAGTGGGCTGGGGAATTAAAGGATGGGTGGAGGTTGGCTCAAGTTGTGGAGTTTTTGGAAGCTGTCTAGGATCCTTCGTTGGGTGAACTAGTGTACCCCTCTAATTCGTAGGTTCAGCCCCGCCCCTATCGACTTTGTTATCAACTTTAAGGGCATCTGCTAAGCGCACCGTTGACTTTTCTATGGTCGTTAGCCTAGCCTCAATCTTTATTAAGCGGGCTTCTAGAGGGCTAAGGAGAGACCTCAGGAGAGCGGCAATGTTAGCAATAGTAATGTCGCCTCCTTCAGTCGGGCTAGAATTGTGATTCGCCTGCTCCGTTACCTGGAGAGGTGAGTTCACTAGAGATGTTGGTGTAGTTTTCTCGAGTGGTGTAAGTGCAGATTTGCTATTTTCTACAGAGTCAGCCCCCAGTAAAGGATTATGCTTGACAACTTTTGCCTTACGACCGCCTGGGTGTTGAGTCACACTTTTCCTTTTCGGTATTGCACCTTCCCTAACTCCCTGCTTTAAGCGACTGGCTCTAGGATTAGGACTTACAATGTTAACAGCAAGGGGAGGGGAACTAGATTGTATGTGGAGCTCTGGTGGGGTAGTTCATTAAAAGAGATCGAAGTATCTACGTCAGGCGTAACCGCTACCCCACTGTTCCCAATATCCCCTGTACCAATCGGCATGCGATCAAGTTCTTTCTCAGGAGTCCTTGCTTGTGCTATGGTTCCCATAGAAGATCTTCTTACCCATTCGATTTCCTGGGATATACGCCGTTCCAATACTGTGATTTCATCAATCAGGAGGGTGCCCGCTTTAACAAAGTATTTGTCCAAAGTGCCAGTAGGCACTCCACCGCCCAGCGCACTTTTGCTCCTTGTTTCTCTTTTAGACATTGTCCTTTCGCTGTAAGTAGAAGTCTAGCTTGGGCGTGCAGGAGAGGACCCAAAGGGGATGGCCCGTACCGGTCTCGACCGTCCTCAATCGGCCTCAAACGGCCCGCCCTTTGCCTGGGCTTCGCCCCGTGCTCCGTCCCACGCGCGTCCCGTGTACCGCTGGAAAAGGGCGTACTTAAATAGGGGGTATTTGAGGCGGGAAGCGACACCAGCTGCGCCGAGTTGTTCAATGCGCGATGCTTGCTGGGTCTCGCAGTCCCAGCCCCTGCAGGCGGTGTAGTTCTGCCCCAATTCGGCGTTTAACGCTCTCCCCAGAATTTGTGGCAAAAAGGATGAGGCTCCGTATCAGGAACGTCCAGGGTCCCAATGAATTTCAAATGACCCAGGAACGGCTGGCGAGCGGGAATCAGGTATGACTTTGGCACACTGATGGTGATCTCCAGCGAAGGCAGGAGGTCAGCTGTAGTCTGGAGGTGGGCGAGCCTGCTTTCAACAGCCAGTTGTCGAGATAGGGGAAGACTGGAACCCTTGCTCTGCGCAGATGAGCTGCGACCACCACCATCACTTTCGTGAACACCCGAGGCGCTGGTAAGGCTGAATGGGAGAACGTAAACTGAAAGTGCTCGTGGCCTACCATGAACCGTAGGTAATGCAGATGGGCCGGAGGGACGGGGATGTGAAAAAAAAGTCCTCCAAGTCCAACGCTACTATCCGGTCTCCATGGTCAAGAGCAGACAATACCTGAGCCACTGTCAACATTTTGAACTTCTCCTTCTGGAGGAAGCAGTTGACGTTCCGAAGATAAAAGATAGGACGCAGGCCCTTACCCTTCTTGGGCACCCGAACATAGTGGGAACAACCACCACAACCTACTTCTGGGGCAGGAACACGCTTGATGGCTCCCTTCGCCAAGAGGGCCAAGTGATCCTCTGACATGCGATGGGCGTGAGGTGGCATTGATGGAGGGGTAGTCTCGAAGGCGAGGGAGTAGCGCCATCGGACTATCCGCAAAACCCATCTGTCCGACGTGATGTTGAGCCAGTGGGGGAGGTGATGGTGAATCCTGCCGCCCACTGGCGAATGGCAGCCATGAAAGGTCGGACTAGGAGGGCTTGAAGGCTGCTGCAGAGGGGGTGCTGGTGGATTGGGCTGGCCGCTGGCCCCCAGACCCACAAGGCTGGACAGCTTGCACAGGCCTGGGGCTCTCGACGGGATGTGGCGGGGCACCCTTTCCGTAGCCACAAAAGGGGTTAAAGGCAGACTGCGCTGGGTGGGAGGTAAATGCGAGGCCCAAGGACCTGGCCGTAGCCCCGGAATCCTAACAGAGCTCAAGCGCATTGTACACCTTGACGCCAAAACAAGCGACAGCCATTAAAGGGCATGTCCAAAAGCATAGCTTGGACATCACCAGAAAAGCCAGTAGACCTCAGCTAGGTATAGCATCTAAGGGCTACCGACATGGAAATCGTCCTGCCTAGTGAGTCGGCGGTGTTCTTCCCACATCAGATGGCGAACTTCGCAGCATATCTCCCTTCGGCAACTGGAGGGAGAGCACGGACCGGGCCTTTTCCAGGCACTGTGGCAGCACCTGCAAAACCGTGTCCCACACGAGAGGGAGTAACGGCCCAAAAGACATGCAATGTTCACTGACCGCAGTCCCAAGCTGGAGGAAGAAAACAATTTTCCCAAGGTGGTCCAACTTCTTGGATTCCCTATCAGGTGGTGCATTACGGATGGAGCCCTTGGAAGTCGAGGCTTGGAATACCAAGCTCTCAGGAGTAGGGTGTGAGAGGAAAATGGGGTCCCCGGGGCTGGGCGGTGGCATCAGGCAATCATCCTATCCACAGGAACCCCTGTATTGAGCTTGGACAAAGTGCCCAAAAGCATGGCCTCATTGAACGGCAGCAGGGGCTGCTGCCGGCTGAAGCACCTCGGTCAGGAGGTTAGTCCTTACCGCCACCTTAGAAAGCTCAAGGTTTATGGCCTCGGCCGCCCTACGCAACACCACTGCGTAAGATGCACACTCCTCCATAGCCACAGTAGAGGGAGGAAGCATGCCAAGGTCTGGTGAGGTTTCCAGACCACTAGCATCACCCAACTCCTCTGTCCAGTCCTGGTCCTCTAACTGGTCTTCTAGAAGATTCACAGACCCCCCTCCCAGTCCTCCTCACCCTCCCCTGGTAGCCACTCAGGGCGATAGGAAACACCAGAGGAAAACAGGAGTACAAAAGTACCGGACACTACCGGTCCAGAAATTGGTCCGGCTCCGTGCCTACATCGAGGGGGAGGCTGGGGTCGACGTCGGATGGGGACATAACTGGCAGAGGTGTCGTCACCGGATTCAGCACCGGAGGTGTACAAAGTCAACTGGTGCCATTCCAGATCCAGCCTGGATTCTTGTGGTCCCAGAGCCGCTGGTATCGCAGGTCTAGAGCCTCAGCCGAATTCACTGGGCCCAAGGGTGCACTGGCAGAGTCGGGCTGCCCCATTTGGAATGCAAGGCTTCGTAAAAGTTGCGAAGCTGGGCAGGGGTCACTCCAGCTCCCAGAAAGGCTGGAGTCGACCCAACATGCCCTGCAGACAGGCTGACTACCTTCCACTTCCCGCTTCAGCTGACGGACGGGAAGAATGCAAAGAGCGACAATGGTTCGCCTTCTTCGACTTACCTGAAGACTAAGACTGATGACGAGTGGTGGTGGTGGCTCCACGAACTCCCTCTCGACCAGGACTTCGAACGGCATGTAGCAGACTGCTGGGCCTCTAGAAGCTTTCGGGATTGCTCCCGCAACGACTTCAGGTTCATGGCCCAGCAGCCGGAGTACGATTTCAGGTGGTGATCACGCTACAAGCACCAAAGGCACACGAGATGTGGGTCAGTGACAACATAAATTTGTGACAAGAGTGGCAAGCCTTGAAGCCGGTCCGATGTGACATTCCTCTGTGAACCAGGAGTTGAACGAATCAAAAAATGTGTTGACAAAAGTCGTAAAAACGGAGACAAAACTTGACTCGAGGTACCGCTCTCTGGATCTGCGCTGGCTGGCGCAGAAAAAGAAAGAACTGATGTCCGAGCGCAAGGGCAGCGTCCAAGTACATACGTAATTCCGTCGACCACTATGCCAATGACAAAAGCGGGTTCGACCGACAACACGGGATACTGCTGAGGAAAAAATTCTCCAGATCCAGTCTGGCGCCTGGGGGTAATTCTAAGGTGAGGAATCCATAAATGTCTCTTTCAGATAATACATGCACCCAGAGGTACCCCCCTAAACCAGACTAGTCCTCTAATGTGCTGGCTGACTTGGCCTGTCCAGTCTGCCAGCACAGATGGGTTTTTGGTCCCCTATGGGGCAAGAGCCCTGCTCTCAGAGGTCAAAAACAATACCTGCTTTGGCAGGAGGTGTTTACACCTCCTCCAGCAAGATGGCTTGCAAATTTGCATGTCAATGCTTCAAAGAGGACACAGCCTTTGATGTGTGAGCCTGGCTTCCCCCAGTTCTGGAGGATGCCACCCCCTGCACCGAGGTCTATTTGGCACCAGGTCAGGTACAAAATTAGCTATGCAGGAGGCATGTTTCACTGCCAGGCTGGACATACCTCTAAGATGGGCAGGCTGAACACAAAACGTAGGATTCCACCATCTTTGTGTGGTAGAATTAGGAACTTTGGTACATGGTGATGCCCACTCCCCACTGGAAGTGGTCATCTAAGATGTGTAGTGACCCCAGTGTTAAGTAGCCCATTGGCTACTACCCTCCACTCCCTAAATGCCCCTAAATTGAGTATTTAGGTGCCCCCCTGAAACCAGGAAGGCTAATGTTACTTACCCAGTAAGCATCTGTTCTTGGCATGTAGAGCTCTAGATTCACATGCTTTGCCTACTCCTGCCATCCAGTGTTGGATATGGATGTTTGCAAATTGTTTTTCTTTCCTACTCATGAGGTTGCTAGTGCACATGGTCTTCGAATCCATTGTTAGATTGTTTTCCCACAAGAGGGTGAGAACGGAGTAAGTGTAGTATAGAGATGACCATGCATATAAATGTATAATGAAGAACTGCAACTCAGGTACCCGGGGAGGTGGGTGGGCGCCTATGAATCTACATACCAAGAACAGATGCTAACTGGGTAACATTATCCGTTTGTGGCATGTGTGCTGTAGATACACATGGCTTTGTATAGACTACAAAGCAGTATACTCCCAAAGCGGCAGCTAACCTGTAGATGTTGCAGTTGTTTGAAATAGTGTTTTAAGTACTGCTTGGCCTACATTCGCTTGTTGAGGTGCCAACACATCTACACACTAGTGTTTGGTAAATGTGTGTGGGGTAGACCAAGTAGCTCCCTTACTGTAGGAAGCTAGCTCTGTATATACTATACCAACATGAGTTATAGTGTGCAGAGTCCAGTGGCACCCCAAAGGTAGGCAGAGGTAAACGTAGATAGCACCTTACTCTCCATTTGTGGTAGTGTGGGTGAGTAGTAAGGCTTTATCAGAGGGTAATGTTAAGCATTTATTGTACACAACCAATCAGCAAATTATGTCACACACTCAAAGACAGAAACTGAGACCAATTTTGTTTGTATCAAAAATATTAAGTTAATTTATTTCTGGAACCAAGCCAAGACTGGCACAGGTAAGTGAAATAAATGCTTTGCAAAATATTATGCAGCGTTTACAGGTGAACGCAAGTTCAAAATGCAGTTAGATTACTCTTTCTACTCAGTGTGATATGCCTAGATATCACACAGACATTAGCTAGAGAAAAGGTAAGTAAAATCAGTTTTGAACAATTGGTATTTCAGGTTACCATACGAATCAACTCCACACTTGGAAAAATTTTCAGAGAAACAACAGTCAATGGATTCCAATGGAGAGAAATTAAGTTATTGGTTACCAGATAAGTACTCAGTCTTTTGGGTTGAGATTCTGGGGTAAGAACAAGGGTTCCCCCACGGTTAAGGATGCACTCTCGATACACCCTCAGCAGCACTAGGGCAGCAGGGTACAGAGTGCTGAGGCCCAATGTTATCCAATGGGGGATGCATCTGGTTGATGGCTGCTTACGAGCAGGCTCCTGGTGTTAGGCTCAGGGCAAAGGGGGATCAGAGTTCGCACCGCAAAATACACCCGCAGAGGCTCAGTGGCAGCTAGGTGCAGGGTGCTGTTTTGGCGTCAGGTACCCTGTTAATTGCAATGGGAATTCTCTGGTTTCAGCAAAGACTGCAGGCTCGGGGACGTCGACCTGCTGGAGGTGACCACCGGTTAGAGAGGTAAGTTGCGATGCCTAGGGATGCTGGGACACCCGTCGGTTGGGCCACCCAAGGCCGTGGGGCTTCAGGTGCAGAGTGTCTTTACGCTTCAAGTTCTCTTACCAGCTCCGGTCACGGGTAATCTCCAGAAAAAGGCTGGAGGCTTCGCTGGGAGATTTGAGGCAGGTAAGAGATCAACAGATCTCGGGTCAGGATCGCCGGGGAGACCTTCTTGTGGTGTTGGGCCACTCGAACTAAGGCAGTGGGCGACGGGTGCAGAGTAGTCAGACTCACGGATTTGGCCGGAGCCAGCCAGTGGGTGAACAAATCTGGTGTTCACGGGAGACAGTCTTTTCTTTGGAAGGCAGGGCAGGTCCTAGGGTTGTTGAAGTTGTTGGCTGCAGGAAACACCGGAGTTTCGTTTCTGCAGGTTCAAGGTGGGGACAGGCCAGTAGGGCTGGGGACAAGTCAGTGTGCATCCTCCTCTTCTTAGCTTCAGCACTGCTGTTTGGTCCTCCTTTTCTTAACGTCGTTTAGAGGCAAGGGTCGGCGTGGTCCCTAAATACTACATTTAGGGGCATTACAGGTAAGTAAAGGTTGGGACAAATAGGTCCCTTCCTTAAGGTGGGTACACCTCTTATCATGCCACCCTCCAGTGGGAGGGGGGCATATGCCTCACTCTAGTTGGCTGAGTACTCCCCCCCCCTCCCCCTCCCCCCATCTGCAAGATGGTGGGGACAGAGTTGGGCTTTATCTCGCCTCCCTTACCTAATGAGTGGGGTTGGCAAAGGTGGACATACCTCCCTCACTCACTTGGTTTTCCCACAGATTTTCCCGCCCAAAGTGGAGGTGAGAACCGGTGGGGGCCAGTTGCTGAAAGCAGCAAAGAACCTGGGGAAGCTCACAAAGGCGGCAAACCTATGAAGCTTCCCCTTCGTGGACCCTGCCCATCCTGGGAGAGGAGGCTTGGCACCTCATCCCAGGATGTGCATTGTTTGACCCAAGAGCAGCTCTTGACCCAGAGGTCCAGAAACATGTCTGGTGGTCACAGCTGGTGAGCAGCTTCTCAGCATGGACACTAATATTAGGTCGTTTTTCAAGGGGCATCTTTAAAATGCCCTTGGTGTGCATTTTTCATTACAACCCACACTGGCATCAGTATGGTTTTAATGTGCTGAGAAGTTTGATACCAAACTTCCCAGTTTTCAGTAAAGCCATTAGGTACTGTGGAGTTCATAATGACAAACTCCCAGCACCCTATACTCTTAATAGCATTACTGCACTTGCAATGTCTAAGAATTGATAGACACTGTAGGGGTACAGGGCTCATAAACCTGTACCCTCACCACTGGTGTAGTGCACCCAGCTAGAGGGGTGGCTGACCTATGCCAGAGCAGTGTGTTGTAGGCATGGCACACAGGGATGCGTGCCATGTCGACTCCACTTTGTTCTGCACCAAAACACAGTCTTCAAAGGCAGTGCGTGTGTGTAAAGGTACAGGGCCTCTAAGGGTAGCACAGTAAGTTCTGCAGCCCTTAGATGCTTTACCTGGCCACAGTGCCCTTGATACCTGTGGTACCATCTACAAGGGACTGACCTGTGGCCAAAGAGTGCCAATCAGGTTTATTTTTCCATGCAGTTTAGGGAAAGAACATAGGCCCGGGGTACCTGTTTGGCAGGAACCCAGGGCACACTCAGTCAAAGCACATCAGCAGGTCAGCAAAAAGAGGGGGCAACCTTACCAAAAAGAAGGCACTTTCTTACACTTACATATGTCAGCTAGAGGAATATTACCTAAAAAGGCTAGAGAAGACTATTTTGGGAGTGGAAGGTGCTCTGGGGTATTAATAAAGTTCTTTTAGCTTTAGTGTAGCATGTTTGAATGCATTTAACAATCCATTCTGCAATACCAGATTTAGAGATGAGATTGCCTATGTAAGGCGGGACAAATGCAACAAACAGTTATTTTGTTTTGCGAGAGTCTTGTTTTATCTATGTAGTACAATAAAGCTCTTAACGTCAAGCGTGTGAAGAGCGCATTCTGCTACAGAATCAGATTGAGGAAATAAAGATTGGTAACACAAGCGATCAGTTTCTATGAAAAGCAGAAACCACTTTGGAAAGGAATTTAGGGTTGGTGGGTAGAACGACCCAGTCTTTGTGTAGCTGAAGGAAAATGCTACTTACCAGAATGCATCTGTTCTTGGCATGTAGGGCTGCAAATTTACACACTACTGCATAGATCGCCAGCTGGTGGGGGGTCTGGATGATTACACTTTGTTGTTGTCCTGGAAGAGTCTTTGTATGGTCGATGACTCCTCCTGTGGAGCATAGTGCGCATGGGCATCGACTCCATCTTCAGATTGTTTTTCACCATTACGGGAAATGATGGGAGCTGTGTGAGAACAAAAAGATGTCCATGTATAGTGCATCTAATTAAGATGTTATTGGAACATATAAAGGTAGACAGGGAGGCGGGTGGGCGTGTGTGAATCTGCAGCCCTACATGCCAAGAACAGATGCATACTGGTAAGTAGCATTTTCCGTTCGTGGCATATGGGCTGCATATCACTACTAGTTAATTGATTGCATAGCAGTTCTCCCCCTTAGTGGCGAGTACCAGTATCTGTTGCAGTGGTTTGGAAGAGTGTTTTGGGTACAGCCTGGCCCACACTAGCTTGTTGTTTTGCTTGACACATCTACACAGTAGTGTTTTGTAAATGTGTGCGTTGTAGACCATGTAGCTGCTTTGCAGATATCATCTTAGGGAATATTGCCTAAAAATGCCATAGATGCCCCTAGTTTGCGGGTGGAATGAGCCCTAGGGGGAATGGATAGAGTGTGTTTTGTTTTCTGGTAGCAAATTTGAATGCATTTAACAATCCATCTTGCAATCCCAGTTTTTGAGATGGGATTACCTTTATGTGGAGGAGAAATTGTCACTCAGCGTACAATTAAAACTGAAAATTATCCTACTCTTTCCCGGTCCCTCTCACTCCTCTTTGTCTTCACCCTTGCCTCTGCCTTCTTCTCCCCCACACTGCCCAGGTAGCGGCCTACTGTCCTTCTGCCTCAGCGCCAAGAAACTGTATAGTGTATGCTGCGCTTTATAAATGCCTTTCACATCACATCACATTAAGGCCCTTGCGAAAGGAGATGAAGTATGGAGCGTTTCTGAGTTGGAACAGGAGTTTAGCTCCAGTGGATCTTAATGTTCTCCCTGGGATGTACCAAGAGAAGTTCTTCCTAATGAATTCCGGACCAAAGCCATTGACCGCTTTAAAGACAATAGATAGTGCTTTAAAGCGTGATCTTAACGGCATTGGGAGCCAGTGTAGTTTTTTCAGGTCCCCTTTGACAGAGGTAAACCTGGATGTACCGGTCAGCGCTCTGGCCCTATTGCAACCTGTTCATATGTTGTTTTTGAACATTGAGATAAAGATTGTTGCAAAAGTCCAGCCGCGACATTATGAGTGCTGTCACTACCGTCCTAAGATTATCTTTCGTCAGGAAGACCTTTATTTTCTTGATAATTCTGAGGACCATGAAACATGCTGAGGTCACTATGTACAGTTGGACCCCATGGTGAGTTTATTATCCACCATGATCCCCAGATTCTCGGCTTTCCTTGATGGTTTAGGACACAAGCGCAGATCCTCCGGCCACCATTCTGGTGTCCAGACCAAAAGATTGTTACCAAATTTAAAACCCTCGGTCATACCAGAGTTCAATTTTAAGCAATTGGAAGACATCTAGGTTGAGATAGAGCCCATACACTCATGGAAGAGATCACCCGTCTTCTCCGCTCCCTCGGTCAGCAACAACACAATTTGTGTGCCAGCATAGGAGGTGATCTGGAAACCAAAGGACCTGATGATGCCGGCCAGAGGTGCCATGTAGATATTGAAAAGTGTAGGGCTAAGTGCCGAGCCCAGTGGCACCCCACATGAAAGAGTAAATGGTTCTGACATGTTCCCATCAAGGTCAACTGTTTGAGACCTATCCAATAGTAATGATCGCAACAATTCCCATGTTGAGCCATTAACCCCTATATCCAAATGCCGGTTCAGCAGTACCTTGTGGTGGACGGTATCAAAGGCAGCGGATAGGTCCAATAGGATTAGTATGGCATTTCCTCCCTTATCCACGGCCTCCGATTTCCTCCGTAGATTTTAATAAGGCCAGCTCAAGGCTCTAAACCCATATTGCGATGGGCCGAAGATGTTATTGAACAACAAAAAATGACTAAGTTGTCTATTCATTTCCTTTTCTAACAATTTTGCTGGCAACGGGAGCCTAGAAATCGGTCTGTAGTTGTTAGGGTCCTTAGGGTCTAATGACTGTTTCTTCAGAAGCTGGAGCACGGAGGCTTTTTTCCTTAATTTGGGAAAGATTCCAGAGGATAGAACTGCGTTAAGCAAAAAGGTAAGTGCACATCCAATTAAGTCAGGGATTTTCTTTAATGATCCACACTGGACAAGGATCACTGGGTGCACCCGATTTGATGGGATCCAGCAGTTTAATTGTATCTGGTCTTTCAAAAGGGGTGAATGAGTCCAATGATCTCACAGGGACGGCCTGCATAAGCCCATTATTTTTGTTGGGGTTGGTCTTATTGCTATTAATCAAATCCACAAGAGAAGAAAATATAGTTTTTATTTTTGCACTGAAGAATTCTGCAATCTTGTTGCAAAATTCTGGGTCGCCCTGTATCTTGACAGTGTTGGGGCTAGATAATTTAATAATGGTCTTGAAAATTTCTTTTGAATTGGATTCAGCCTTAGATATTTGCAGCGAAAAATACTTTTTTTTGCTTCTAAAAGCATTTGTTTATAGCCAGAGATGCAGGGCCCGATTCACAGAATTAACTTAAGACCCCTCTGCTGACAGTGACGACCTGTTCCTGGACTTTGGCTCTTTGTGGGAAGGCGGCGTTTCTCTGCACGCGAGGATTTGTTCAGCGCCTCGCCGGACCCGCTTCGCGGGTCCCGCAGCGCGGGTCCGCAGCGCTTGCTGACTGTGTAAGCTACTGGCTGTTGTAAACACCCTTGTGGGGAGTGCAGGGCAGGCGAGTGTGTCGGCGGGGCTGCGAGCATAGAGGCAGGGACTCCAGCGTCCAGGAGTCCCTGCGCGCCCAATTGGTCACACCTGGGCTGCTCTCCCCGCTGGCCACGCCCCCGCCAACGGAGAAAAAGCGGATCCTGCACACAACTCATTGGGACCCCTCTGCTGACAGTGACGACCTGTTCCTGGACTTTGGCTCTTTGTGGGAAGGCGGCATTTCTCTGCATGTGAGGTTTGTTCAGCGCCTCACCTGACCCGCTTCGCGGGTCCCGCAGCGCTTGCTGACTGTGTAAGCTGCTAGCTGTTGTAAACACCCTTGTGGGGAGTGCGGGGCAGGCGAGTGTGTCGGCGGGGCTGCGAGCATAGAGGCAGGGACTCCAGCGTCCAGGAGTCCCTGCGCGCCCAATTGGTCACACCTGGGCTGCTCTCCCCGGTGGCCACGCCCACCCGCCTATCCGCCCACGAGGTGGTTGCAGTAGTGTATAAAGGTGATCAGTGCTACCGCTTCGAGCAGGAGCGCACCGGGAGAAGCCCGGGACAAGGGCGGGACCGTCTAAGGCCGTCATAGGCCGGAGTAGGCTGGGCTGGGCATACCCTCTTGCTTTGGATCCCTGAGTCCCGGTCCAAATAGTTGATATAGCTCCCCATATACTCCCATCAAATTTCTGCTGACATGCCGTCTCCGGCAATGGAGGGTACCCCCATGAAGCAGGGAGGAGTTAAAAACAGGACCCTAGAGAACTACTTTCCCCGGGCCGTGGGGAATGGGGACAAGGAGAGCACCTTAATCCGGCTCAGGGCAGAGCGGAGATGCTCTATAGATAACCTGAAACACAGACCCCTTGGAGAATATTCCACCGCGCTTAGTGAAGAGTCGACCTCAATAGACGATGTCCCCCTCCTGTTGAGGGATTGTACGAACACCCCACCAGTCCCATCTACGAGTCTAACCCCAGCCACCAGTCCAAGCCCAAGCAGGGCGACTATTGACTTAATTTCTCAACCCCCCCCAGCCCCGAAAGCTAGGAAAGCCAAACCTAAACCAGCCGCTGTACAAGGAGCACATGGGCCCCCTCCAAACAAACGTAGGAGGAAGTCGAGGGGTGCCCAGGGCAAAAACAAACCCAAAATCCCTCACTCTGAGTTTGGGAGGTCATCAAAACCCTCCACACCGACTGAGATTAGCGGATGAATTACATCCCAAACCCACTGCACAGGCTGCCTTGGCCCCCGCTCTGACAAAAGACACAGGAAATAATATTGCTAATGTCCCCCTTTCTGTTGCCCCGCTAGGTAACCTGGAATTCCTGCTCAGGTCACTACTACTACCACCAATCAGCGAGAGCATTAAAAAGGTCGAGATAAGACTAACCATCCTGGAGGCTACATTAAGTAGCATGAAAACCCCGGCTGGACTCCAGGGAAGGCCTCCGGAGCTCATTTCCACTCCTACGGCCCCCCAGCAGCCCTTAAATAGCGCAATGAGCTCAGCCCCCCCACAGGCTGCGAATGCTGTGGCCCCTCCACAACCCCTGAGGACTAATCCTGTACCAACCAAGTCACTTAATTCCAATAGGCCCACTCCCCCCGTAGACCCTGTCCCTTTGGCACAGCCTGTAGATAGTGCTGCACCAACACCTTTAATGAAGCTCCCCTCCAGGCCACGTAGGCCTAACCTACCTCCAGAGGCAAATGATTTCACGGTTGTCATGGCGGGCGTCCCCCCACTTGAAGCGGGTGAAGTTGAGGATTTTTGTTCCTTAAAAAGCAGGGTAATCAAGTGGCTAAACATGAACAGACCCCTCCCGGTACATCGAAATAACGAAATTATAATGGTTAGAAGGGTGCCATGGGTGGGGAGAACACACAAATCCATAATAGGGGACTGCATATTGGTGAGCTTCAGGGATGCTGGAACTGTCTCTCACATATGTCAAGGAAAGAATAGATCTCGGGAATCAACAATTCAAACCCTTCAGGTGTCCTTCTTTCCCCCTATCCCTGCCCCTGCACACCCGTTTCAAACCTATGATAACTGGGAGAGGGTTGGTCGGAGGGGAAGACATCATGAATTTAACCCCAGGCCACTATTTAGCCAGAGCCACCCTTTCACTTTCAACCGGTTCAACTGTGAACGGCCTTGAGGGGGTTGATTGACAAACGGATACTGTCCCTCTAGGAGATGGGGAAAAAGGGGCCTTGGCAGAGGAGATGGAGGAGCAAAGTCTCCTGGCACAGCAAACTCCACCGAGTTGGGTCGGAAAGTCCGTGTTAGATGGGCCCAGGGTTACAGATATTGAATGTATAGGAGGGGGACACGGGCTGCACACACAAGAGTCAGAGTGTGAGACACAAACGGGGCCCCAAGGGGGAATAGAGCAGAGTGGTGAGGTACTGAGAATGATTTCTTGGAACATAGCAGGTTTGGCAGGCAAATTTAACAATAAAGAGTGGCTTGATTACATTAGAAAATTCCATGTAATCAGCCTGCAGGAGACATGGGCCCCGGAGAACAATTTTCACTTGCAGGGGTAGAAGTGTTTCTTTGTACCCGCACAAAAATCAAGATCAGGGAGAGCCATGGGAGGACTATCCATTTACATAGATTTAGACCTTCTGGGCAGTTGGTCCTCCCCAGATTGGAATTCCTATGGGATTCAGGCAGTTCGGTTCTACGGGAAGGGGCTAAGATTCACTGTTTTTAATATCTATAATAACGAGATAGTGGGAGGCCACACTTCACTTGTAGCTGAATTGGAATATAGGCTGGGTCAGAAAACAACAGTCCAGAAAAAGGGGCAGTCACATGCGCTGCTGGTTATGGGAGACTTTAATTGCCAAGCTTTGTCCGGCACTGGTCCCAACAAACACAGACTGGTCCCATTCCCACCCACATTCAAGGGCAGAGGATGTTCATCCGTCATAGACTACATCCTGGTCTCAAGATCCCTGCTAAATAAGATAATTAGTGTAGGGATTGAATGGAGCAGTTTCAGCGACCATAACCCACTTGTTTTGGAGCTGATGTATAGGGCGGCTTCCAAAAGTAGAGACCATTGTACAATCATGGAGAGAGTAACAGATCAAGGCAGGAGATTAAAGTGGTCCAAAATAGATGGGGAAAAGTTTTATAAGGCCCTGGTGGACGCTGCCAAATCTGCCATTAACGACTGTTTAGACACAGAAGTCCACGGATCAAAAATACTGGAAGCATTCGATCAGATTGCTAATCTGATTGATGGCCTATTAAAAACTAGTGCGCCCACAAGCAACCACAGTAACCCTCGATGGTTCGACAAAGATTGCTCCAAAGCACTGAGGGAGCTTAAAAGCAGCCTTAAATTTAAGCCAAGGGACTCCCAAAAAGTCAAGGCGTGCAGGGTGAAATATAAGAAAGAGACCAAGAGGAGGAAACTCGCTCTGCAGGTAGAAGCGTGGGCAGACCTAAGAGAAGCAGGGGAAAGAAAGGATTTAGCGGGCTTCTGGAGAATTATCAACAAACCCACTTTTCAGGAAAACGACACCCCGGAGATAGGGTCTAATATTCTTCCTGAACAGTGGGTCACTCACTATAGGGGTCTGTATAATCACGAGCCCGGTATCCCCGTAGAGCCACCCGAAATTCCAACTTTGGCTTCAACGGTTGTATTTACTATCAAGGAGATCACTGCTGGGATAGAGGGTCTGACCAAAAACAAAGCCCCAGGCCCTGACGGAATCCCCCCCGACCTGTTTCTGAGCAACATTGAACTCTGGGCCCCTCTAATGACCAGGGTCATAAACACTGCCATTACCTGTGGTTTGCCACCGTCCTGGTCCAAAGCTATAATCGTGCCGATCTTCAAGAAGGGCAATAGGGACGATCCCAAGTGCTATCGTCCTATCTCCCTGATCGATGTATCGGCTAAACTCTTGGGTAGGGCGATCCTTAACAGACTGTCCGAGTGGGCCGAAGAAAATAACATCTTCTCGGACACTCAATATGGATTTAGGACAGGGAGGTCCACTAGCGATCAATGCCTGAACCTTTATATGCTGACTGCCAAATATACCATGGCCAGTGATGAATCGATTTACATGGGATTCATGGATTTGGCAGCGGCATTTGACCACGTCAACAGGGAGAAATTGTGGGACATGATGTCCAGTATAGGGATAGAGAGTGGCCTAATTAATATACTTAGGGAATTGCATAGCGACACCACGGCTAGGGTTTGATTCAACAGCGAGGGGGGACTGACTGACTCTTTTCCCTGCATGAGTGGAGTCCGGCAAGGCTGCATTCTTGCCCCTTTTTTGTTCTCCCTTTATATTAACAATTTGGAACAGTATCTGTTAGGTTTAAAGGCAGATTGCCCCAGGGTGGGGTCGCGTCATATTCCTGTTCTGCTTTACGCAGATGACGCGGTCCTGATTGCACGCACACCCAGGAGCTTACAAATCTTGATCGACGGATTTGTTAAGTTCATGGGAGCCCTAGATCTCTCTGTTAACCTGGGCAAATCCTATGTGCTCCTGGCTGGTAAAAAAACTTCCTCTAAATTCACTTACACAATAGGAAGCCATATAGTAGAAGAGGTCAAAACGTTCCCTTATCTAGGTGTAACTTTTGATGGCGCCTTACAGTTCAACTCCCTGGTGGAGGAGCGTTGTAGTAAAATGATCGCCTCTAATGGGGCAATAGCAAGCTACGGCAGGAGGTTAGGCAGATGGAGCCCGGAACAGGTGATGAACCTGTACAGCTCCGTATCATGCTCTAAAGTAATCTATGGGGCAGAAGTATGGGGCTTTGTCAATACCACAAGAATCCAACGGGAAGAAAACAAATATCTAAAATCCATCCTGAGGGTACCACCAAGTACTGCTGGCTTCATAGTACATAGGGAATTAGGGAGGCCATACCTAGCTGATTTGGTAAAACTTAGGCCAATTGTGGCCTGGTTAAAAATCTGGGCTAACCCTGATGCGTCTCTAAGCAGAGAAATTTTATCGGATTGTTTAGAGAGGGATAAATGTATGCGTATTCCCTGGCTCAAATATGTAAAGAACACCATAGAGGACCTAGGCTTTGGGAATCTCTTCACTAACCCTGCAACAATTGTAGCCCAGCACAAGATGCAAGTAAGAAAAGCTTTCTTAGAGCTGAAAAGTCAACGCAGAGCTGAGGCTGAAGGGCTCAAAAAAACAGTGAGGGCCCATAACCTGGTGAAGAGCGCTGAGGGAATGGAGTCATATTTGTATCTTATGCATAACGCACAGGATAGATTCTTGATGTGTCGTTTTAGACTGAACCTACTCCCATTTATGTTGGCATCACCAGCTGGATTTGCAACATCCATTGAACAGAAGGGATCCTGCGGCTGCGACAATCGGTCTCCGCAGGATTCCCTCCATTTTGTTTTACTCTGTCCTTTTTTTACAATGCCCAGGCGCAGATTTCTTGTAAACGTTTTAAAAAAAGCTAAACTGGAACATGCTAGGGAGGCATTAGTCTTCTTACAAAAAGCATCGGACCCCTTAACACTGTGTTGTATAATAAATTTTATTAAGGTAGCGGTCCGTTTAAGGCTAACTAGGGGAGATGAATTAAATGTTTCTGATTTTACCTTTTTAAAGTGTTATATTCTTTCTTGCCTGTGTTCCACGTTAATATTAATACTTTTGTATAAGGATCTTGAAAATGTTTAATGACTTTTTATTCATGTAAATATGTGTGTGCTTTTATGGTGATTTTTAATCATCGAATAAAGATTCTTTGAATTGAAATTAAGACTCAATCCTAAACTTACTACTATTTTGGTATTCACAGAATGCACTTACTACTTTTGGCATTCACAGAATGAACTTACTACTTTTGGTATTCACAGAAGTTAGGATTTTGTCTTAAGACAAACTTAAGACAGACTTAAGACAAAATCCTAACTTCTGTGAATACCAAAAGTAGTAAGTTCATTCTGTGAATGCCAAAAGTAGTAAGTGCATTTTGTGAATACCAAAATAGTAGTAAGTTTAGGATTGAGTCTTAAGTTCATTCCTTGAATCGGGCCCGCAGATTTTATATTTTTCCTTATCGGATTCTGCGTAATGTTTACGCCATATCCTTTCTTTGTGTTTACAGGCCAATTTCTTGGCCCTGAGCTCTTCTGAATACCAAGGAGCCGTAGGGGAGGCTCGTTTAGGTATCCATTTTTTGTGAGGATCTAACTGATCGCAGGCGTTAAGAAGCCAGTTGTTGTAAATGAGCGTTGCCTCCTCAAAAATCAGACGAAGTTGATACATAGAGTTTTTCAGACCCAATTCAAGACTCAACATCCAATTCACCCCAAGCTCTGGTGGTGATCTCCTTAGCCTGGGTCAGGCCCACAGGACGGACCGAGGAGTTACTCAGTTCAAATTTAATCGCAGTGATTCGACCATGAAATAGGAAAGACTGAGACACCGGCTAACTCTTTATTATTAGAGTAGATGCCATCCAGGGTGTGACCTTTTACGTGTGTAGGGGGTGTCCCCATTTGTTTGAGACCTCGTAAACTCAGTTTGTTCCAGCCTCAACATGTCAGGGTCATCAGCAATTTCAAGATGGAAGTTACAATTTCCCAACACCGTGAAGGCTTCTAGGCACAGCCCATCCTCTAATAGTGAGCCCAGAGAGTTCATAAACCCGCTTTTAGGACCCGGGGGCCGGTATATTAATATGCCTTTAAAAGGCTTATGAGCAGTAGAATAAATGTTAAAAGCTAAAGCCTCACACCCCGCACTAGAGACCCTAACAAAATTGGGGGTGTGAGACTTGTGATAAATTATAGCAAGTCCTCCCCCTTTTCTTACCGGTCAGTCAAGCGTGTGACAATAAAAACCCGGTGGTGTGGCCTTTACCACATCCGGACCTGACAAACTGTCAGTCCACGTCGCGGTGAAAAATGCTATTTTTACATTATCAACCTCCAACAGGAGGGCGTACACTATGTTTCACCAACAATCTTGCATTAAGTAAAATTTATTTCAATAGCCCTTCACTATCCTGAGCTTTCTTATTATTCCATATAGCTTCCTTTCCGATTGTCAATAGGCAAATTCCAAATAGCCAGATGCGGCACCCGGCAGTAGGTACACACAAAGTCCTTTGTTGTATCAATAGTATTGTCCATAGATAGGAGAAAGGCTACCTCCTTGTCCCAGACTAAGTTCAAATCACACAATTTCGTCATGGTAGACGTGGTTGCCGTCAATGACAAAGTTGCTCCAGATCCCACAATCTGTGGGGAAGTGTGGCTCAATGGTTAGAGCGGCAGACCCTGATGCAGAGGTCTAGCCCGGGACCATGGTTCAATTCCCCGCCTCGGCGGGTCTTGGGCTCAAAATTCCACGGACCTGATAATTCATGCCTGGGTGCCTATTCCAATCATGGAGTCCCACTCTGCAACTCTGGGCAATAGCTTGCTTAATCTCCACAACGGCCCCCACAACGCTAAGGATGCCTGGCCTCCACCTTGGGGGTGCCCAGGAGTGGACGCCTCACAGGGAAAGCCAGGATGGGTTCCACAGCGGTATTCGTACAAGCGCCTTGAGACCCAAGCTTATTGATTGTGGCTTCAGGTGCTCCTAGGAAAATTGCGTTACTGAAGTCTAGTTTTGACAGAACTAGACTTTGTATCAATAGTCTCCTGGAGTGATGGGGGAGGACTTTGCGGGCGGAGTAGGCCGAAGCAGGTGCCGGCTGTTTTTTTCGCTTGTGTTTTAAGCGAGAGGTCCTGCTCGAGCCAGACCCCCAAGCTTTTGATTTCTTTCTTTGGGGTGGGAGGGTCACCTAAACAAGCCGGCCAGATGGAAGAGGGCATAGAGGCCGACTTGTGGCCTAACATCATGATTTCTGTTTTAGATCCATTTAGCTTGAGTGAGGAGTCGCACATCTAAGCATGGATCTTCGTTAGGCCCTGATGGAAATTGTTGGGGCATTGGTCGAGTTGCGAAAGCGAGACGACCAGTTGGATGTCATCGGCGTAGCTTATTATTTTTATCCCAAAAGGGGTGACCACATCCTCCAGGGGGGCAATGTACACATTAAACAATGTGGGGCTCAAGGAAGAGCCCTGCGGCACTCCACACTGGAGGGGTATTAAGGCTGAGTGTGAGTTGCCTTCCCAGACTTGAAAGGTGCGGTTAGAAAGGTAGGATGTTAACCAGGTTAGAGCAGACCCTCGTCTTCCTGCTTCGGCCAGGCGCTGAATCAGGATGCGGTGATTCACTGTATCGAAGGCTGCACTAAGGTCCAGGAGGATCACTGCCACTGATCCTCCAGAATGCGCCTAGCCTCCTCAATGACAGAGGAGGGCGGTGTCAGTGCCCTGGCCTGGGCGGAATCCGGTTTGGGAATTACACAACAGATCATTGGACTCCAGGAAGTGGGAAAGTTGGTGGTTCACCACTTTTTCTGTGATCTTGCTGAGACCGGGGAGAAGGGATATGGGTCTGAAGTTGGCAAGCTCTAGAGGGTCGAGATGGGGTTTCTTCAGCAGTGCCATGACAATGGCCCCTTTCCAACTGGGGGGCACAATGCCCTGTGAAAGAGAAAGGTTGATGAGCTCGGTAGCCGGGGTGGAAATGAAAGCAGCTATCTGTTACAAGAAGCGCATCGGGGAGGAGGAGCTTAGCGCGCATCCAAGATGGTCGCGTGAGCAAAGGGCTCCCGGGACCCTCGCCGCCTCCCGCATATATCCCGTCACGAATCCTGATACAGACGACGGGTTATCACGGACATGACCCTGCTGACATAAAAGCTCTTTTCAGGAATCGATTTGGATGCCGGGAACCGGACTTACTATACTCCGATAGTTGAAGGCCTACACCGAGGAGCAGCCCGGGACTCGAGTCCCCGAGATACCCTGGAGGCAATTGAACAACAACGGCCTTGGAAGTCGACTGACGCCCTTGACGTACTTTGTTTTGTTTTCTGGTTCTTGTTTACTGAAAGTAGCTGCCCTCTGACTTTGTTGGCCCATGGTCTAATTGGATTGTACGCTTGCATGCTGCGCCTCGTCTTCTGACTTTTCTCAGCTTGATTCGCGAGGAGCCATTCACACCAGGTCCCAAAGGCCCCTTCGGGGCGCGTCGCTCAACATGGCGAACAAGCCTGAAAGTGAGAAACGGACGACCAAGACCACACACCGAGAGGGGTGCCATTCAATCCAATATCATGGATCGCTACACTCGCCCTAAAGGATCCCCCAGTGGTATTGGTAAAACCTCGGACGAGCTTGGAGATGGCTCCCCAGTGACGGAGGAGTTGACTTTACGAGACGTCATGGGCGCCATTGCGAGCATGAAAACATCCATGGGCCAGCAATACAAGACCTTGGCCTTAAAGCTTGATACAGTGGCTATTTATGTCAACTTGATCAGGACTGATTTGGCGAAGACCAATGAACGGGTCAAGTCTTTGGATATCAAGACCGCAAGTCTTACAACAGACATGTCTGATCTCCAAACCGAGGTTAGTAATCCACGAACCTCGAATGATCTGTTTGCCCGCCGGCTGGAGGACTTCGAAAGTCGAGAAAGACACAACAATGTACGTATCATCGGGGTTCCGGAGAAGTCCACTGACTTGACAACGGATCTCCTTGTGGAGGACCTGATACTGAATCATCTTGCCCCTAAGGGCCTCAGTAACCTTTTTGCGGTGGAGCGTGCCCACAGAGTTCTAGGCGGGAAACACAAACCAGGTGCCCCACCATGGCCCATAATAGCCAGAATTTTCAATTTCAGGGATAGAGACGTCATCCTGCAGGCATCGAGGGCCAATGGCCCCACGAAATTCGAGAATGTGACTGTCAGCTTCTACCCAGACTTCACTCAATCTGTACAGAAGCAAAGGATGGGATTTATGGGGGTGAAACGGAGATTGAGAGACATGGGCTTGAAATACGCTATGCTCTTCCCTGCCCGACTACGCATTGAATATAATGAAAGAGCGCTCTTTTTTGATCAGCCTGAGGTCGTTAGTGACTGGCTGGATACTCTACCTACGCATCGAGACCGCATGGAGCAATCTGGAGGAGCAGATGGTGGCCCATTGGAACAGGAGTGAGTGATGACCGGCGCGTGCAGTACATGGACTTTGCAGCAGTGGTTTGTTGACTTTTTGTGTTTGTTTGTAAATATAATGGTATATACCCAGAGGCGGCAGGGAAAACTGGACTCTTTCTCCTCCCGGGGTGTTTTTCTCTCTTTTTGTAGACTAGTTTCAGGTTAGGGCGACAGGCACACTGCAAGTTGGGGTGTTTTTTTGGACTAACGCAGGGGTGCAGGGTGGGGGGATGTGTTCCGGGGTTTTCTTGGGGATGGCGGGGGGAAACTTTGCTTTATATTGTTTCAGAGGCAATATATCACTGCATATTTTGACTTTCGTGTCCTTTTCGCTGTTGGGGGGAATCAGTCTTCATTCCTGGGATGGGGGGTAGGGGGTTGAGGGTACTTAGTTGGAATGCCAACGGCTTGGGAGACAGGATAAAACTGGGGATAGTGCTACAGTTTTTGAAACGTCTTTCCCCTGATGTAGTGTTGTTACAGGAAACGCATTTGATAGGGAACACATGCCACGCAATGAATAGGCAAGGTTATCGTCTAGTCGCGCACTCGGGATTCACCACTGGGTCGAGGGGGGGTGGTGTCCTTGTTAGGAACTCCCTCCCCTTGGAAACAGATGATATTATCCTAGATGATAGGGGACAGTATGCCGCCATTACTGGCAGATGGGAGGGGAAGACGATTTCCATACTCTACTTGTATGTTCCGCCAGGTTTACAAACTACGACATTTGTGGACTTGGGGAAAGTGGTGTTGGGGTTCCCCGAAGGGATTTTGGTTGTGGGTGGAGACTTCAACTCTGTTGTCTGTGGTAGAGAGGATCGCAGCCCCCCCTAGGGATCTTGCGAGATCGCAATCTTGGCTGGGTAACTTTCTGGAGACACTGGGTCTGGTTGATTGTTGGAGGCGGATGCACCCTGGACAGGCACAATACACTTTTCATTCGGGTGCACACAGGAGCCTCGCTAGGCTTGATTATGTTCTTATGCCGGCGGCGCAGACCGTCTCGGTGTTAGAGGTTAGACACCTGGCCAGGGGTATTTCGGACCACTCCCCACTGTGGCTTTCCATTGATATTCAGCTGGGAGCCGGGGGTCGAGTGGTCTCGATTAATCCCTGGCATCTCCGTAATCCTAAAACCTGGGCAGGCGTGGTCAGGTCCATTGATCATTATTTCGCTGAAAATGTGGGGTCGGTGTCCTCCTCCATTTCACTATGGGAAGCCTTCAAGACGGTAATCCGGGGTCAAACTCTGTCGTTGATTGCCTGTGCTAAGAAAAGCAGGAATGAGGAGGTTGTACGACCGGAGGCTGAAATCACTGCCTTGGAGGGAGAGTTGGAGTCTGGTACCACGCAGGATAAGCTGCATGCTTTAAACCTCAAACAGTTTGACTATAGAGCCCTGGTGACTGATGCAGCCAAGGCCATGAGTCGTGATCAACATGGGTGTCTGTATGATGTGGGGGATTAAGCGGGGTAGTTGATTGTCTGGTTGGATAAAAAGGAAAGACTGAATCGCGTTGTGCCTGTTATTGAGAGAGCGGATGGAGTGCGTATTGTTGATCCTGTGGAGATAGTGGAGGGTTTCGCACACCATTTCCAAACGGTGTATGCGCCAGTCTCAGACAGACCGAAGGAGGACTCGCACTTCTTGCTTAGAGATACCGCATTGCCTTGCTTGTCTGATTCTGACAGAGAGCTTATGGAGGCGGAATTTTCCAACAATGAAATAGCGCTCGCTATTCGCTCCATCCGCTTGGGAAAAGCTACGGGCCCAAACGGTATTCCCATTGAATTGTATAAGCTGTGTCCGGACAAAATGGCGCCATATCTCTGTGAGATGTTTCTGGAGTTGTGAGATGTCGGGTCCCTTCCCCGAGACCAGAGACTTGCATCCATTGTTGTAATTCATAAAGTAGGGAAACCCCGGGACCTATGTGCGTCTTACAGACCGATATCACTTTTGAATGCCGAACCTAAGGTCTTGGCAAAACTGCTAGCAAACCGGCTAATAAAGGTGATTGGCGACCTGATACACCAGGATCAGTCTGGATACATTCCTCATCGCAATACCGCGCTGAACCTGCGCCGTCCTCATGGCGTCCTCGCAAGAGCAGAGTCGTTACGTGAGCCGGCCATCTTGGTCTCCTTGGATGCCACGATGGCCTTCGACACCGTGGAATGGCCATACTTGTGGGCGGCTCTCGCGAAGTTCGGTTTTTGCCCAGGGTTCATCGGTTGGGTCAAACTCCTTTACGAGGATCCTCTGGCCCAGGTGGTGGTTAACGGCAGGGTCTCGGAATCCTTTGTTCTCGGGAGGGGCACGCGACAGGGATGCCCTTTATCTCCACTGCTCTTCGCGCTTGCCTTAGAGCCCCTAGCTGCTTGGCTGCGGTGGGAACAGTCACTCAAAGGCATTAGATGGGCCCCCGACTTTGAAGACCGCATATCACTATATGCGGACGATGTCCTCTTATACTTCACTTCCCCTCGGAAGTCACTGGGGGTACTGTTTGATGTACTTAGCTTATTTGGAAAGAACTCCGGCCTAGTGATTAACTGGGCTAAATCTAGTGTTTACTCGCTCACTGGGGAGGTACCACCCTTGCCGCATATCTGCCCGATATAGATATCGCAAACCGGCTTTAAATATTTGGGGATTTACATATCGCTGGCCCTGCGGTTCGGTATGAACGCAACCTGCTTCCTCCGCTTAAATCAGACTTAGCGGCTTGGTGTGGCCTGCCGTTGTCCCCGGTTGGGAGGGCAGCTTTATTCAAGATGATGTCCCTGCCCCGATTTTTATATGCCCGCCAAAATACGCTCGATCTCGTACCTGCCAGCTATTTTCGCGAGATAGAGAGCCTACAGAGGCAGCTTATTTGGGGCGGGCGTCCTCGCATTGCCCTAGCAAAATCGACACTGCCCTGGTAAAATGGGGGCATCGAGTTACCAGACACCAAACGTTATTACTGGGCATCCTAATTGAGTGCAATCAACCACGCCATGTACGGCCCTATGTCAAACCCTGCATTCGAAATGGATAAATGGCTGCTCCCGGGAGGGAACTACAACAGGGCGCTATACTCTAAATCGACTGGCAGGAAATTAACGGGACCCACCGGGGTTGCGGTGTGGTGTAGTGCGAACGCAGCTATGAGGTGGTCGGACAGATTGACTAGAGCGACACCGCTCTACGTTGCTGAAAAATTGGGTAGTTTGTGGAGAACTAAGGGCTTCGAGAAGTGGGACCTCATTGGCATCAGTAAGGTCGGGGATCTTTGGGTCAAAGATAGGATCAAGACCTTTGAGGAACTGCAAGCGGAATACGCGCTCAGCGATAGGGAATATTTCCGTTATATGCAGATCCGACACGCACTTGGTTCGGTGTTCCCGGCCAGAACCTTGATCCCGGAATCTTCTCCTCCTGAAGACAGGGTGCTTGACGGACACGTCCCGGATAGCACTATTTCCCTAATATATAAAAAACGTATTAATGAATGATCGAACTGATCTACTCCTGCAGCTTCGGGTAGCTTGGACCGGTGATGGACTGGAGCTGGATGATGAGGATTGGCAGGCTGCGATATCTTCTCCTAAAGAGGTCGCGATTCCGGCCCGTCTCCGGCTGGTGCAATTTAAGATCCTACACCGTATCTATATAACAGGTCCCTGGCTTTTGCGTATGGGTTATTCTGTGGATGGGTTGTGTAAGCGTGGATGTGGTGGAATGGGTACCTTCCTCCATATCATATGGGAGTGCCCTGATCTGGTGTTATTTTGGAATCGTGTGCATGCTGTCATGGAGGAAGTTACGGGAGTCTCATTGTTGCCTGAAGCCCAACGCGGTTTACTGAATGTGTGGGAACAAAATGATTATAATGTGTCACAGACGCAATGGGCTACCCTTGGTAATATGGTGGCTAAAAGGGACATAGCACAACTGTGGGGGTCCCAAAGAGCACCTACGATCTCAGCTTGGAAAGAAAACATGGACTGGTGCATGTTTAGGGAAAAAACTGTATGTCGCACGTGGCAGACCCAAGAAGTGGGGGAGAATATGGAATCAGTGGAACTTATATCGTGGGGAGATCTGTACTCCTCCTTTTGTAGATATCCCGGAAATGCTGCAGTCCCCATAGCCCAACATTCCTTGTACTGTGTAGATTCTTGCTGATGTGATCGCCTGCTCCCGCCCCCCCCCCCTCCTAAACGCCCGCTCCATCCACAGACACGCCGTGGAACTCTGGAACCTGCTCGACAACACATCCCCAGACGTCGCCTTCCTCACGGAAACATGGATGAACGCCTCCTCTGCGCCCGACATCGCCATCCCGGATGGATACAAGATTACCCGGAAGGACCGAGTCAACCAGACAGGAGGAGGCATCGCCATCATCCACAAGAACACCATTCGCATCACGACCAACTCAGACGACACCCTCTCAGCCGCTGAACATCTTCACTTCCAGATACACACCGACCCCAAGACCACACTCAGAGGCACCCTCATCTACAGACCCCCATGACCTAGCGCACAATTCAGCGAAGACATCGCAGACTTCATTAGCCCGCACGCCCTCGCCGCCCCCGACTACATCCTCCTAGGGGACCTCAACGTCCACCTGGAGAACAACAACGACACCAACATCACCACCCTACTGGACAACCTCGCCAACCTCGGAATCAAGCAACTGGTGAACAACCCCCACCCACTACGAAGGACACACGCTGGACCCTATCTTCTCCAGCAAGTACATCTCCTTCAGCCACTCCACCGGACTCCACTGGACAGACCACAGCTGCGTCCACTTCAGCTTCAGAAGAACCACAACCCACCACCACCCGCAACAGGTTCCCCGCAGGAACTGGAACAAGATAACCACCGACCAGCTCACCACATCGCTGAACCAGAACCCGCCCGCTCAACGGACCCCAACCAAGCAGCCAACAACCTCGCACAGTGGATCACCAACTGCGCTGACGACCTCGTACCCCTTAAAAACCATCCCAGCAGGCCCGGCAGCAAGAAAGCCTCCTGGTTCAACGACGACCTCAAGAAATCCAAGAAGAACTGCCGTACCCTCGAGAAAGCCTGGAGCAAAAACCCAACTACAGACAACATGACCGCCCTCAAGCACGCCACCCGCAAACACCACCAGCTGATCCACACCACCAAGAAGACTGCATTCAAGGAACAACTGGACCACAACGCACACAACCGCAAGGAACTCTTCAGCATTGTCAAAGAGTTCTCCAACCCCAGCGCAGGAAACAAAGGAAACAACATCATCACTCCCTCACAAGACCTCTGCGACTCCCTCGCCTCGTTCTTCCACAGTAAGATCGCCAACATCAACAACAGTTTCGGACCACAGACCACGCACCCAACCACCGAGCCAACGCCCCCCACCAGCACCCTCCGTGCCTGGACCCCAGTCAGCACCGAAGACACCATCAACACAATGAACACCATTCACTCCAGATCACCAACCGACCCATGCCCCCACCACGTCATCAACGGCCGACTCAGTCATTGCACCCCAACTCCGGGATATCATCAACTGCTCCTTCAACGCCGCCACCTTCCCGGAGAGCTGGAAGCACACCGAGCTTAGCACCCTCCTGAAGAAACCTTCAGCAGACAACACCGACCTCAAGAACTACGGCCCCATCTCGCTCCTCCCCTTTCCAGCCAAGGTCATCGAGAAGACCATCAACAAGTAGCTTGCCGCCTTCCTCGAGACGAACGGATCCCTCGACCACTCGCAGTCCGGCTTCCGAGCCAACCACAGCACCGAGACCGCCCTCATCGCAGCCACTGACATCCGAGCCCTACTCGACAACGGGGAAACAGCAGCCCTCATCCTCCTGGACCTCTCCGCAGCATTCAACACCGTCTGCCACTGCACCCTAGTACAGAGCCTCAGCAACATCGGAATCCAAGAGAAGGCACTAGGGTGGATCATCTTGTTCCTCGCCAGATGAACTCAGAGTCCGCCTCCCCCCGTTCAGATTCGAGGCCACCGAAGTCATCTGCGGCGTACCACAAGGATCATCGCTCAGCCCCACCCTCTTAAAAGTCTACATGTGCCTCCTCGCAGCCATCACACGCCAACACAACCTCAACATCATCTCCTACGCCGACGACACCCAACTGATCCTCTCCCTCACCAACGACCCAGCCACTGCCAGAACCAACCTACACGAAGGGATGAAAGACACCTGAAACTGAACTCGGACAAGACGGAAGTCCTCATCCTCGGATCATCACCCTCTGCCTGGGACGACTCCTGGTGGCCCCCCGCCCTGGGCAGCGCACCCAAACCAACGGACCCATGCACGCAACCTGGGTTTCATCCTGGACTCCTCCCTCTCGATGACCAGACAAGTCAACGCCGTCTCCTCTTCATGTTTCAACATCCTACGCATGCTCCGAAAGATCTTCCGATGGATCCCCACCGAAACCAAGAAGACGGTGACCCAGGCACTAGTCACCAGCCGACTGGACTATGGAAACACCCTCTACACCGGAACCACAGCCAAACTACAGAATAGACTCAAACGCATACAGAACGCCTCCGCACGTCTCATCTTGGACATCCCCGACACGGCCACATCTCCAGACATCTGAGAGACCTGCACTGGCTCCCCGTCAACAAGAGAATCACATTCCAACTCCTCACCCACAAGGCCCTCCAAGACCTGGGCCCCAGGTACCTCAACAACCGCCTGACCTTCAACACCCCCACCCGCCAGCTACGATCAACCAGCCACGCCCTCGCCGCCGTTCCACGCATCCGAAGAACCACCATGGGAGGAAGATCCTTCTCCTACCTAGCAGCCAAGACTTGGAACTCCCTCCCCATCCACCTACGCCTGACCCAAGATCACCTCTCCTTCAGGAATCAACTCAAGACCTGGCTGTTCGAGCAGTAACAGACGCCCCCCCTCCCCCAAGCGCTTTGAGACCCTCCGGGTGAGTAGCGCACTATATAAATGCCTTGATTGATTGGGTCGCTGGGGGAGCCGCTTTTGATACTGGTTAGGGTTTTGAGGAAGACCTCCTCGGAGATTGGATTGAAGGCGTTCAGCTGAGGGCCCGTATCCCGGGGCAGATTCTCATTCCATGAAGGACTTTCCGTTTGGGGTATGGAAGATATAATATTTTTTATTTTCTGGTCGAAGTAGGTGGCTAGATTGTTGCATTTGGACCCTGAGGGGTCTTGAGGTAGCGGGGGATCAGGGATCTTCAGAAGTCCTTTCACAATTTTGTAGGTTTTTCTCGTGGAGTTAAGAGGCATTTTTGATTCTGTTACCATAAGATGTGGTTTTGGCATTTCAGAGGGCGACTTTGTATGCTCTGATCGAGTCGCAATAGGTGTCTTTGCTAGCAGTATCCCAGTTTCTTCTCCAGATACGCTCAAGCCTTTTACAGCCTTGCCGTAGGATTCTGAGCTCAGGAGTGAACCAGGGGGCAGAGCCCGTTCTAATCTGTTTTTTCCGCAGGTTTTTTTTTGGTAGGACTAAGTCCAATGAGAGAGAGCCAGTTTTTGAAGTTGGTGCCTGCTACGACTGGGTCCGAGGCGGGGGGTGGGGGGAGCGTTCTAGGGTGTCAATCCACTTCTCTACTGAGCGTTTCGACCACATTCTATCGTGTGTGGAGGTGTTGAGCATTTGTACCGTTTTAAGGTCGACCTGCCAAGTGAAGGTCTGTCCAGGGGAGGGGAGACAGGGGGCTGGTTTGAAGTGACCTGATATTGGAGAGTATCGGGTCTAGGAGGTGACCTTTATAGTGTGTGGCTCCAGTGTTTAAGAGATGGATCTCATAGGAAGAGAGATCGAGGAGCAGGTCGGGGGCTACTTTGTCTAAGGGTTCGTCAAAATGGAAATTCAAGTCGCCTAAGATGGTAAAGTTGGGGCGGAAGATGCTAGGACGGTAACCGTCTCTAGCAGAGAGCTGGGAAAATGACCAGCATTCCCCAGGGGGCGGTATACGAGGAGGCATGTGAAGGATGTGGTGGGGGAGAGCTGGAATTGGAAGTGGCAGTTTTCAGAATCCGAAATTCCCCGTCCTTCATCCTGTCAGTTAAGTGGTTTTTGTACAAAATGGCCAGTCCGCCTCCTTTACCCAAGGGTCTGGGCTGCGAGTGGATAAAGTATCCTGAGGGAAGAGTGCAAACAATATCGGCCTCAGAGTTGGCAGATAGCCATGTTTCTGTAAGAAACAGAATGTCCAGGTTATGATCCTGTAGCAAGAGGTTAAGCTCGAGAGAATGTTTCGGGAGGGACCTGCAGTTCAGTAAGGCCATGCGTAAGTCAGCGGTGGCTGGGTAGTGATGCCGCGATCCAGAAGGGTCTGAGCTACAGAGATCGCAGTGCCTGATACTTGAGCATTTAGTGACAGTGTCTATGCTTACGTGGTCTCAAGGAGAGGAGCTCACTTCGGGAGTAGGAAAAGGGGCTGTCAGTTGGAACGGGCAGGTGTTCTCAACCTGAGCCCTGCAGGGCCCAGACTGGCTTGCCTCTGGCACGCCCGCCCGCTGCGCAGACGGGAAGTGGGGTCCATTTTATAGTGTTCTGGCCCCAAATCGGCCGAAGCACTAGCACGCTGTCCTAAGCCCTCACCCAAGATGCGCCTGGCGAGGAGGTGAGTGTGCTCCTGCTGGGCCGTGAATCGGCCCGGGAAGGACGGCAGGAATCCCAAGAGGGGATCTTTCAAGTGCTGAGGGATAAATGAAGTGAGGGGGATTAAAATACGGCGATTTTAAAAAATTTCAGTGAATAGAAATACAGACTATCTCCCGGCTTCCACCTCAGGAGTGTTCTCAATTAATTATCGGCAGCTTTGCGCACCAAATTTATAGTGTTCTGGCCCCAAATCGGCCGAAGCACTAGCGCGCTGTCCTAAGCCCTCACCCAAGATGGCGGCCGCCGATTGCGCCTGGGGAGGAGGTGTGTGTGCTCCTGCTGGGCCCGTGAATCGGCCCGGGAAGGACGGCAGGAATCCCAAGAGGGGATCGTTCAAGTGCTGAGGGATAAATGAAGTGAGTGGGATTAAAATACGGCGATTTGAAAAAATTGCACAGTGAATAGAAATACAGACTATCTCCCGGCTTCCGCCTCAGGAGTGTTCTCATGTGCATAGACTTTGTAGCGGTTTGTTAGGTTTGTGTCGGCTGGGTGGAAGATGAGCGTTGGTTGTTGAATATATGTTAAAGCACTTTCTGCCCTACTTGCGCTTCCTTGTTCATTTGTATATCCAAACAGAGGTGCTTAGTGAACATGTGCACTAAAGCCCATGTTGCCGCCAGGCATATCTCTTGAATGGGTGTGTTAGCCAGGAAGGCTATTGTTGATCCTTTTTTTTCCTGGTAGTGTGCTTGTGCTCCTCCTAGTAGTTCTTGCCCTGCCTGCTTGTGGCAGAATTGTATAGTTTGTGCAATCCATCGTGTGATGGTGCCCTTTGATACTGGTCTACCCAAGAAACTGCTTGTGAAGGACACAAAGGACGGCTTTGTTTTCCTGTGCTTCTTGGTTCTGTCCAAGTAATGCATTACTTCCCTTCTAGCGTCCAGAGTGTGCAGTGCCCTCTCTGCACTTGTGGATGGTTTCTGAAAGAAGCTTGGTATTATTATTATTATTAAAACAGTTTTGTATAGCGCGTGGTTACCCTAGAGCACCCCAGCGCTTATCTGTATTGTCTGGTTCATGTGAAACCCTGACACCACCTTTGGCATATACTGTGGGTCCGTTCATTACAACCCTGTCATTGTGTATTTGAATGTAGGGTTCTTGTAGCGTTAGTGCTTGCAGCTCGCTTACCCTACGTAGCAAGGTGATTGCTACTAGAAAGGCTGTCTTCATTGTGAGCATTTGTAGAGAGGCCTTATGGATGGGTTCAGAAGGCGCTTTCATAAGCTCTGTTAGAACTAAGTTAAGGTTCCACGCCGGTGGCTGCAGCCTTTTTGATGGGGCGATTCTTTTAGCCCCTTCCAGGAATCTCTTTACTACTTGGGATGTAAAGAAGCTCTTTCCCGTCCTTCCTCTTGTGTAGGCTACTATCGCTGCTAGTTGCACTCTCAGTGAGGTGGAGCTTTGTTTTGCTTTTAGCAGGTGTGAAATATTTTAGCACCGTCGATTCCTTGGTCATCTTCTTGTGTAGTTTTTCCCTGATGCACCATTTTGTGAATCTTTTCCATTTCGCCACATAGCACCTCCGTGTGGTAGGTCTCCTTGCCTCCCGTAGCACCCGCAGTGTGCTCTATGGGAGTTTCAGGTGTGCAAACTGTCTTCAGGAGCCATGCAGCTAGGCAGAGGCTCTCTGGCTCTGGGTTAAGTACCTCCCCGTTTTGCATGTAGAGCACGTCTTTTCTCTTGTGAACTTATGAGGTGGTCCCTGTGCCATCTCCACTATTTGTGAGAACCAGGACTGCCTGGCCCACTGTGGTGCCACCAGAATCCGTGTCATGTTGCTGGTTCTGCATTTGCTGAGTACCCTGTGTATCAGTGGCATCGGAGGAAAAGCATAGGCAAATGTTTTCGACCAGCTTATCCATAGGGCATTCCCCTGGGATTGTTCCCCTGGTTGCGAAGTATTGGCATTTTGCATTCTGGCGTGTTGCAAATAGGTCTATTTTTGGTGACCCCCACTTCTTTATTAGCCTTTGCGTTTCTTGTGCATTGAGCTCCTACTCATGGGATTCTGTCTCCTGAATCTGTCTGCCCCCACATTGTCCTTTCCTGGTAGGTGTATAGCCAGGAGGTCTATTTGTAGTGGGATGGCCCATCTCCATATCATGCGCTAGGTTGGATAGCGCTATTGATTGTGTTACTCTGTTTGTTGTTGTGGAACATTGTTGTTGTGTTGTCGGTTTGTATCAACACTCTCTGCTTGTACAGTTGTTTCTGTAAGACTTTTAGGGCAAAGAACAAGGTCTTTAGTTCCAGCTAGTTGATGTGCTTGATTGCATCTGTTATATTCCACAGACCCTGCACTTGAGCTGGTTCATGTGTGCTCCCCATCCCCTCTGGGATTTGCCTGTTGTGATGGTCACTGTTGGGTTTGATGGTGTTAAACGCCTCCTCCTGGTTATGTTCTCCTTGTTCCACCACACTATCTCCTCCTGCACAGCGTGTGTTACAACCACTAGATCTTCCCAACTCCCTGTAGTTTGTGACCATTGTTGTGGGAGCCATTCCTGGAATGGTCTCATGTGTAGTCTTATATTGGGGACTAGGTGTATGCAGGACGCAATCATCCCCATGATCTTGCTCGCTGTCCTCACCGTCACATTTCACCCTTTTTGGTATTGACGTGTCTCCTTCAGCAGGGCAAGTGTTCTCTTGTCGCTATGGAACACTTTGCTCTGTATGGTGTTGATCTGTGCGCCTAGGAAGATCTTCACTTGTTCTGGTTCCATTGAGGATTTTCCCCAGTGTATTGAGATCCCAAGTTCTGTAAGCGTCTCTGTGACCCGCTGTGCATGTCTCTGGCACTGTTTGTAGGAACTTGCTTTATTAGCCAGTCGTCGAGGTAGGGGTATACATAAATTCCTTCTCTCCGTAGGTGCGCTGCTACTGCTGCGAGGCATTTGGTGAAGACCCTGGATTTTAGCCCGAAGGCCAGGGCTGTGAACTGGTAGTGCGTATCGTCGATGGCAAATCTCAGTAGATGTTTGTGTCGTTTGTTCATGGGAATTTGTAGGTAGGCATCTTTGAGGTCTATTGTGGACATAAAATCTCAGTACCTTATTTGAGGAATGACTTCTTATAGGGATGTCATTTTGAATTTTAGTTTTTATGTATTGGTTTAGGAACTGTAGATCCAGGATGGGTCTTAACGTTTCGTCCACCTTTGGTACGAGGAAGAAGTTGGAGTACACTCCCTTGTTTCTTTCTTTGAATGGTATGGTTTCTATTGCCTCCTTGTGGAGGAGTTATTGTGCTTCCTCTAGGAGAAGCGCTAGTTCTTTTGCAGAGCACGCCTTTCTTTTTGGTTTCCTGTTTGGAGGCTTTTTTTACCAGTTCTATGCAGTATCCTAACTGTATGATGTTCAGTATCCATTTGTCTGTTATTTTCTTCCACTCCTGTTACATGTTCGTTGCTCCCTGATTTGGGTTTGCGTAAAACTTTTTTGCTTATTTTGTTGACCCCCCCCCCCAATCCCCCTTTAGAGGTGTTGTGTGGGTGGGCACGTTTGGTGGAGCGATGTCACTTTGAGGCTGGTATTGCCAGGTTTGCTGCTGCCGACCCTGCTGCGCTTGGTTGTTGCCCTGGTAGTTTTGCTGGAATGTCTGATGTTTCGTTCCCGGCTGGTTTCCCCCCTTCCATTTGGCCTCCTTGTTGGGGTGCCCCTTCTTATTCCTCTGAATTGCAAAGCCCCCATGGACCTTGCAGTTTCATTTTCCTTTTTGAGTTGCGTCAGTTTCTCTTCCACTGGCGCTCCGAACAGGGTTTCTCCATTGAAGGGGGTGTTCAGAATGTTATTTTGTACTTCCGGCTTGAAACCGGAGATCCTCAGCCAGGCATGCCTTCTTTCTGTGACCCCAATCATCATGAGCCTGCTGGAGGTGTCTGCCACATCCAGGGCTGATTTCAGGTGTGTTGCTCTCTGTTGGTATTGCTCAGGGAGGTGTTTAGCTGTCCAACCTCCTCCCAATGCTGGTATGTATGCCTGTTGAGTAGGGATTTAGAGTTGGCAATGCGCCAGTGTACTGCTGCAGTCCTATTTTCCTTCCAGGGAGATCTATCCTGACTTTCCTTGTCTGGTGGTGGGCATGAGTTTGTGGGAACGTTGGCCCTTTTTCTGGCTATTGCTGCAATGATGAGTCAGCTGTGACTGATCCCTGGATGTAGGGTGGATCCTTATAGCAGTGTTTGTACTTCTCTGTCCTAGGTGTGACAGACCTGCAGCTTGATGGTTACTTGAATGCTTCCCTCCCTTGGTCCAGAACACTTGGAAGCATGGGGAGGAACTTACTCCTGGTTTGAGTGGGGATCAGGGTCTCTAAGAGGAAGCAGGCTTTTGTTTTTTCTTCCTCCAGTTTCACTCCATATGCCGTTGCCGCATTCCTGATGACCATATTGTAGATGCCAATATCATCTGTAATAGTATATAGGCCCTCGTGTTCTTGGGGCGTCGAAGAGCCGCCTGTCCTCGACGATAGTCAGTTTCAACAGAATGGTGAACCTTTTCATCAGTTTGTAGAATTCTCTTTTCCTTTGCAGGATGTTGTCCATTTCGGCCTTGAGCCTTCTCTTCTTCCACTCCATCTCAGCAGCGTAGAGTGTTTCGGACGAGCTCTTAGATGTCGAAGTTGCCTTTGGGTCCTTTTCTTTCGGTGTCGAGCAAGCCTTTTCGGGGACATGTTTTGACGACTTGGCTTTTCTTGTGTTTTCGCCATCTGGGAGTCCTTTTCGAAATATCCGCTGGGCTTTTTGTCCCTGGATGCAGCTGCGGCCGTCGAAATTTTCGGCGCCAGTGCTCCTTTCATGGATTTAAACTCATGGTTTTTCGAGAGTCTGACTGACTTTCAGGAGTCTGTAAGGGTTTTATGGGTCGACGTCTCTCCTACCTCCAATTGTTTTCTTATCGGTCTCTACGACCGCGTAGTCATCTGGTACCTTGGCGATGTTGTCCTCTTCCTCACTGGAGAGGCCCAAGTTTCGAAGAGACAGAGGTTGACCTTGGCCTTGCATGCTGTAGTTGGCTCTCCTCTGCATTCTCTCACCCCGAGCGTCTTCGGGGTAAAGACGGAGCAGGCGTTGCAATCCTTGGTCGACTGGCAGGCAGAGGTTGCACACCAGATGCTGGTCCTTCAGCACCTATTTGTGGTGGCAACTGCGGCAGAATTTGAAAGGTGTTATGTCCATTCCTGCGCTCAGGGGCCCCCCTGTGTGCGCATTCTACGTTGGACGTCGAAGTTTTCGATGTTCTCCTTCTTCGGCGTCCCGGTCCAGGGGTCTGGTTTTCTTGATGTATTCTCCAATCCTTTGGTAGATTTGAGTCTTTTTCTTCTTATATTCTCCCAAAACTGGTACCTCTCAGTGACTATCCAGACCCAACAGCAGAAAAAATAATCTGACGGCGCCCAATGGTGGGAGCGTCCCCAGCGTGCAGACATCACAGGAAGGACACCAAAAGGTGGGACGTCGACCCCCACCTGGGCTACGAAAAAAATAATAATGAAAAAAAACCCAGAAAAATAAGACTACGATACCGGACCCAACCACTAGACCACAAAATGATTCATGCTGCAAAATGAATATGCTACTTACCAGTATGCATCTGTTCTTGGCATGTAGGGCTGCTAACATTCATATCTTAGCATTAGATCGCCACCTAGTGTTGGGTCCGGATGATCGCACATTGTTGTCCTGGAAGAGTCTTCGAAGTATCCTGAGATGGGTGGCTCCTCCCCTGGACTACAGTGCGCATGGGCATCGGCTCCATCCCCAGATTGTTTTTCGCCATTGTGGCAGAGGATGGAGTGAAAAGTGTAAAGGATGTCCATGCTAACGATTGAATACAATAGTATATCTGCAGCTGCGACAGGCACCGGGGAGGAGGGTGGGCGATATGAATGTTAGCAGCCCTACATGCCAAGAACAGATGCATACTGGTAAGTAGCATATTCAGTTCGAGGCATGTGGGCTGCTAAATTCATATCTTAGCATAGAATACATAGCAGTCCCTCCTTTAGCGGCGGTTGCCTGTGCCAGCTGCAGAAACCTGAAAAAGTGTTTTGAGAACAGCCTGTCCTACAGCCGCTTGCTGTTTGGAATGTACATCAACACAGTAATGTTTTGTAAAGGTATGTGGTGTAATCCACGTGGCTGCTCTGCAAATGTCCTCTAGAGGAATGTTACCTAGGAAAGCCATGGATGCCCCCAACTTGCGTGTGGAGTGTGCCTTTGGGGGTATTGTTAAAGTGCGCTTGGCCTTTTGATAACAGATTTGAATGCACTTAACAATCCATCTGGCTATTCCAGCTTTGGAGATCGGGTTGCCTTTGTGTTGTGGTGAGAAGGCAACAAAGAGTTGTTTCGTCTTCCTAAAGTGTTGTGTCCTGTCCATGTAGTACATCAACGCCCTCCGTACGTCTAACGTATGGAGCATTCTTTCCGCCACTGTTTGTGGGTTCTGGAAGAATGCTGGCAGATCGATAGTTTGGTTGAGATGAAAGTGTGACACCACCTTTGGAAGGAATTTGGGGTTAGTACGTAGCACTACCCTATTTGGATGAATTTGAATGAAAGGCTCTTGTATTGTGAGTGCTTGCAGCTCACTAACACGCCTTAGTGACGTAATAGCAATTAGGAAAGCAACTTTCCACGTTAGGAATTGCAGTTCACACGAGTGCAGTGGCTCAAATGGTGGTCCCATCAGTCTGGTGAGGACCACATTGAGGTTCCAAACCGGAGCTGGCGGTGTTCTTGGGGGAATGACTCGCTTCAGACCTTCAAGAAACGCTTTAATGGCAGGCACCCTGAAGACCGAGAGATGCTGCCTATTTTGAAGGTAAGCCGCGATGGCGGATAGATGTATTCGAATAGAAGTGAACGCTAGTTTGCACTTATAAAGGTGTAACAGATAGCAAATGATGTTAGGGATAGATGCATCTAGCGGGTTTATGTCATTGTCCGCACAGTAAATGACAAAACGCTTCCATTTTGCGGCATAGCATGCTCGTGTTGAGGGCTTCCTCGCCTCCTTGATGATGTTCATGCATTCAGGAGGTAGGTTGAGGTATCCAAACTCTAAGATTTCAGGAGCCAGATCGCTAGGTTGAGCTGTTGCGGATCTGGATGCTGAATTTCTCCATGGTTCTGCGTCAGAAGTCTGGGCGTGAGGCGCAGTCTTTGATGCGGCACCACTGAGAGTTCGAGGAACGTGGTGTACCAGGCCTGGCGCGCCCACGTTGGAGCAACTAGGATGAGTGTCATCGAGTGTTGCCTTAGTTTTCTCGCCACCAGTGGTATCAGAGGTGTCGGGGGAAAAGCGTAAGCAAATTTGCCTGACCAGTTCATCCATATCGCATTGCCCTGCGATTGGGGGTGTGGGAACCTGGCGGCGAAGCTTTGGCATTTTGCGTTTTCCCTTGTGGCGAACAGATCTATGTCTGGACGACCCCACCTTTGGAAGTACGGCTGGAGTACCGATGGATGTATCTCCCACTCGTGCATTTGATGGCTGTATCTGCTGAGCAGATCCGCCATCTGATTGTCCTTCCCTGGGAGGTGTTCTGCCATGAGGAAGATGTTCCTCTGAATGGCCCACTTCCACATGCTCTGAGCCAGATGAGACAGCTGTGGCGAGTGGGTGCCCCCCTGTTTTTGGATGTAGTACATCGCGGTCATGTTGTCCGTCCGGACTAACACCACCTTGTTGCACAGATGTACAATGAAGGACTTGAGTGCCATGAAGATCGCCATCAGTTCTAGGTAGTTGATGTGCATCTTCTGTTGCTGCGTCGTCCATAGCCCCTGCACCGTGTAAGTGAGCAGATGAGCTCCCCATCCCTGGAGGGATGCGTCCGTTGTCAGGATAACCTGTGGCACTGGCTCCTGGAACAGTCGGCCCTTGCAAAGGTTGTGTGGAGTCCACCAATGCAGAGAGTTGTATGCCCGACTGGTAACCAACACTAGGTCTGTTAATTGTCCCTGAGCCTGTGTCCACTGATTTGCTAAACACTCCTGGAGCGGGCGCATATGCAACCGTGCGTGAGGGACTATGAAGATGCAGGAGGCCATCATGCCTATCAACTGCATGAACACTCTTGCTGGAAGTGAGTGTCCCGGTCTGAACTTGTGGATTAAAGACTGCATGCCGTCTATCCTGACCTGGTTTGGTTGCGCCTTGGCCGTCAGGGTATTGATTGTCGCACCCAGAAACTGTCGGACATGTGCCGGCTGAAGGTGTGACTTTGGGTAATTTAGCGAGAAACCTAGGTCGTGAAGGAGGTGAATGGTAGTTGACATGTCCGCGGCGCACTGCTGTTCCGACCTGGCTTGAACGAGCCAGTCGTCGAGGTAGGGGTAGACATGGATGTTCTGCCTCCTGAGGTGCGCTGCTACTGTCGCCAGACACTTGGTAAACACCCTTGGGGCAGTTGTGACTCCGAAGGGTAGGACTTTGAACTGATAATGCGTGCCCTGGATAGTGAACCTGAGGTACTTCCTGTGGGACGGATGTAGTGGAATGTGGAAATAAGCATCCTTGAGATCTAAGGTTGCTAAGAAGTCTCCTTTGTTTAACATAGGAAGAATTTGTTGCAGTGTAAGCATATGGAAATGCTCTGACAGTATGTACAGATTGAGGGGACGGAGATCCAGAATTGGTCTGAGAGATCCGTCCTTCTTTGGAATGAGGAAGTACAGGGAATATACCCCTGTGCCCTCCTCTCCCACTGGCACGAGCTCGATTGCCCCTTTTTGCAGCATCACCAACACTTCCTGCTGCAATAAGTGCAAGTGCTCTGCGGACATAGGTCTTTGCCTTGGCGGAATGTTGGGTGGAGTGGATTTTAACTCTAGACAATAACCGTACTGGATGAGCTGTCGCACCCACCTGTCTGTGGTGATGTTGATCCAGACGGGCAGGAACTGCTGTATTCTCCCCCCGACGGGTGTTAAGTGGTCGGGGGGCAGTGACAGCGAGTCACTGGCTGCTTGGGGCAGAGGAGCGTGAATTGTTGCCTCCTTTGCCGCGTCCCTTGTTGCTGTTTCCCCTGTAGCCCCTCTTGTTTTGTTTGGGGTACGAGGATTGTACTCCACCTCTAGGGAACTGTGATTGGTGACCCATCTGTCCTCTGGTGATTCCACGGGCACCTGAGCGACGAAAATTATTGCCACGAAACTGCTGTGATTGCAGGGCCCCCATAGATTTAGCAGTTTCAGTATCTTTTTTAATTTTTTCCAGGGTGGTGTCAACATCTGGACCAAACAGTCTTTCCGGATTGACTGGTTGATTAAGTATGGTTGTTTGAATGTCAGGTTTGAACCCCGATATGCGGAGCCATGCCTGTCTTCTGAGCATCACACTGGTATTAATGGCCCTAGCGGCCGTGTCCGCGACATCAAGTGCACACTTTATGGCCGCGTTGGAAATCAGTTGTCCTTCTCGAATAATCATTTTGGTGCCCTCTTGAAACTGTGGAGGCAGGTGTTCGACAATCTGCTCTAGTGTGTCGTAATGTGATCTATCATAACGTGCCAGTAGTGCCTGTGTATTTGCAATACGCCAGAAATTGGCAGCCTGCGCAGCCACTCTTTTGCCTCCTGCCTCTAGCACTTTGGACTCCTTATCCGGGGGAGGAGCTTCACCCGTTGATTGGGAGTTGGCCCTTTTTCTTGCGTTTGCGACCACCAGGGAGTCAAGCGGCAACTGTCCTCGAATGTACGCAGGGTCCGCAGGCGCTGGTCTGTACTTTTTTTCAATACGTGGGTTGACCACCCTTGCCCTGGTAGGTTCCTTAAAGATGTCCGCCGCATGCTTGAGGACCCCTTTAAGCATGGGCAGTGTCTTGACAGTCTTTTCCGAAACCGAAAAAGTGTCGAACAGAAAGTCTTCCTCCACTGGGTCAGCATGCATGTCCACATCATGGTTAGCAGCTGCCCTCTCAATGAGTGCATGAAAACCTGCAGAATCCTCTGTAGGGGAAGCACGTGTACCGAAAGTCTGTGGGTCTTGTCCCATATCTTGGGTGCCTTGGTCCCCAATGACATCATATGAATCTGGCTGTGCCTCAGGTTCATTGACTGGGAATGTATATTGTTCATCTTCAGCATACCCCTCACTTTCAGAGTGGTCTGGAGACGGTGTCGGGCTCCTTCTTGGAGGAGGCTGGATAGGTTCCATGAGGCCTGAGGCGTCATGTTGGTGCTTCTTCTTTAGGGGGATGACATAGGATTCCACCGGCTGCGAAGTGATTTTCCTTTTGTAAAGGGTTAACTTCCCCGTGTCCGCATCTATGAAGCACTCCGAATCCTCTTCTTGGTCGTGCACCTGACCTGAAGATGCCCCTGCCGAAGAAGATTCCGACTTCTTTGGCGTCGATTTCGACGAAAAAGCCTTCGGCGCCACTTTTGGTGGTAGAAGGAAGAGGAGTTTACTTGCGGGCTTGACCGGGACGTCTGCCTCCTTTTGCGTCGATGGCGTTGGCGCCGACGATGAAAAAGCCTTCTCCCTAATTCTTTGCAGTGAAGGAGCAACGAGAGATGTGTCGGTAACCGATGTCTTTGGCACCGACAAGGTGGCCCTGCCTTCGGATGCGACGTTCCGTTGGTCTTTTGGAGGGATGGACGGCGCCGACCTCGAGTCCTTGGAGCGATGCGCCGATGTTCCTGTTGGAGCCGGGGCTGCGTCGCTTGCTTTGGCTGGCTTTGCCGGCGCCGGCGCGCTTGTCTTGTGCGTGCCACCCTTTTTAGAGGATCTCTCCTCCGGCGCCGATTTCGACCCTGTGGAATCGCCATGTTTCTTCGACTTCCGCGGACCGGAGGTCGACGGAGTCGATGAGGCTGCCGGTTTACTCGACTTTGCTGTAACGACCGCCATCTTAGGGACGATTGAGTCCTTTACTTTCGCTTTCAGTTTCGGGTCGGCCATTTTAGGTGTAGTCGAGACCGCTTCTTTCAGTTTCGGTTTCGATTCCCTCGGCGCAGCAAGTATGTCCGTGGCCGGGCCAGCAGGCGGGGCCGAGGCTTGCGCTACAGGGTCTTGGGTAAGGCCGACAGGCGATCCCGCGACCCTTTCCTGATGTTCGTCAACTTCGGGGCATAGCTCGTCCCCTGAGCTATCTTCCGCGGCCCCATAAACCATATTGTCGTCCCCTACCTCGTCGACGTATTCAAGGCCTTGATCCACGACCCCGTCGTCGTCATATTCCGGATCAGCCTCGACCTCCGACTCAGGCGGGGAGATTTGAAGATGATGGCTCAGGTCCTCCTCTTCTTGGTCGTCGAAGATGTTTTCCGGATCCGGGGCCGTCTGCTTGGCCACCAGGCGCACCGCGCGCCGAATCGTGAGAGTCTTCTTCGACCTGAAACTCGCACAGGCCCTGCAACTTCCTTCGTCATGGTCTGGCGAAAGGCATTTATTACAGACCGGGTGCACGTCTATATGTGGGTATTTGGACCCACAGAGCGGACACAGCTTAAACGGAGTCCGCTCCATGTTGGGAACTTGGTGTCGAGTCGCGATGAGAAGGCCTCGATGTCCAAAGAGTTGGAAAAACTCCGCTGATTCCGGCTCCGAGAGACGGAAGAACTCGAGACCGTACGCAAACAATACCGACGTAAAGAACCCAAAGCCTTTTGGCTTTTAGAACTGATGTTTTTTCGGTTCCGACGGAGAGACGTCGAGACCGCATCCGAACCCAATGGCGGAAAAAAACAATCTGGGGATGGAGCCGATGCCCATGCGCACTGTAGTCCAGGGGAGGAGCCACCCATCTCAGGATACTTCGAAGACTCTTCCAGGACAACAATGTGCGATCATCCGGACCCAACACTAGGTGGCGATCTAATGCTAAGATATGAATTTAGCAGCCCACATGCCTCGAACATAATGGTTCAACTCTGAAATCCAGAATAGGTCTTAGGGAACAGTCCTTTCTGGGAAGGAGAAAATACAGAGTAAACCCCTGGGCCCTGGTACTGTGTTGGAACCAGCTCAAAAGCTCCTTTCAGTAAGAGATTGCACTTCCTGTTCGAGCAATTAAAGATGTTCTGGAGACAATTTGTGAGGTCAGGGTGGAATGTTTGGAGGATTGCTGGTAAGCTCCAGGCAATAACCATGTTGGATAATTCCAATAACCCATTTGTCTGTTATAGATTGCCAAATAGGGAGAATTGTTAGTCTTCTCCCAACAGGTGTGGTATAGTTGGGGATGGGGAGGGATTGGAAGTGTGGGAAAGTCACTACTTATTAGGGGAAGGGGGGTTACGGGGTGTGTTGCCCTAACCCCTACCTTTAAAGTTGTTCCCTCTTTCTTCTCCTCGTATAAAGCCTCTTGAGGGAGAGGACTGGTGGTTACCTTTATAGATGGAGGTATTATTGTCTCAGGACGTGATTTTGGACCCCCTTCTGTAAAAAGAACAATGAAAGGAGCCTCTGTTTGAAGGAGACTGGAGTGCTCCCCGTGGACTTGGTTTTTTTCTTTTATTCTATTTCCTGATCTACTTCGGGACTAAAAGATGTTTGTCAAACTATTAAGAATGGGGTTTGGACCTCTGGCTCAAACCCAGAGATCCTTAACCAAGTAGGTCTCCTAAGCAAAATGCTAGTGTTGACCTCTCTAGCCGCAGTATCTAGAGCATACCTTATGGTGGAACTTGAAAAAAGCATTTTGAGTTATCATTTTTGCCTCTGTAAACCAATAAGGGTTGCCTGGACCCAACAGAGTACCTTGTTTTGTTTCACTATACTGAGCTAGCTTCCTACAGGAAATAACTGCTTTTTTTTGCAGTATAAAGCACTTCTAGATTCCCATGCTTTACATAGAGTATGTAGGTTATTATTGCTGCAAAACCCTTGTTGTCTGAGGCACTATAGACTTAAGAGTGTGACCTTGGCTGAAAAGATTTGTGACGCACTACATAATATGATGAAGCTTATACAATCTCCATCTGCCTGGTGTTTTCTCCAAGCCTCGACTTCTAAAAAAAAAAAAACAACAACAAAAAACCCTAACAAGAGATGGAGTTACTCCGATGCAGTTTTGACTACCCAGACAAGTCTACAGTGGTTCACTGCACAATTCATATTTTGGGTCTGCACAATAGGAGTTTAAATTTAAAACACCAACAGGCAAAACAGTCTTATGGTCTCTTGGGAGCCAGAATATGCATTCTGGGTCGTCATTAACTGAACGGTTAGTGGCAATTGTGGCAGCATTGTCCATGCTACAAAATGAAATTGAAGTCTCAGGACCTTACCTGTAGCATTTAATATTCTCTGACTACAGCAAAGACCTCTTGCAAAAACCTCTAGTGTTGATCATGGTTAAGCCGGACAACTTTTAAACAATCCTTTGACGAGTTTTACATTTGCTAGCACATTTGCAGGAGCTCTGCACTTTTGAACCCATCAGCAAAAATAATCTACAAAGGAGGTAACATTAGGGGGGCTTTTGAGATTACAGTTGATGTCCCAGTGAGTCATACTAACCCAGCCTTTGCTTGACACCCACCAGGAAAGTTTGTAAGTGAACACTTCCAGACTCAACCACTAGATGGTAAATTAGTGCACAGCATGCAAATCTAGAAGAGATTTGTGCAAAAAAACTAATAAAATATTATATTAACACAGGTTTGGTCAGCAGATTGCCGGACGCTACCTAATCTACTGAAAACCACCATAGGGAAAGCTCACATGTACCAAATAACATTATCCAAAATTATTTGGGCTTTACGATGGCCGATCACCCACTGAGAAATCCATAAATGGCAGACCCCAGTGTGTCTTTGAGGCCAATTGGCTAGTGATTTACTACACAGATGTATATCATGAATACAAAAACCAGACACCTGCAGAATGCAAACAAACAATCCCAAAGAGGCAAAGTTTGTACAACTGTTTATTGTCAAAAAAAATATTTTGATTCCAAGCAGGTATCTTATTGTGAGGAGGACCCATAGACATCATTGCATGTCTTACAAAATCTAATTGGAATAATCTGTGTAAATCATCCAAGCCCCAGCAGAAAAAAATGAATCATACAGCCACATAATGTAGCAGTCTCACACTCCCACTGACTGCATAAATAGACCTGATACCAAAAAAGAGACTGTGCAGTAACGATTAGAACATTAAAGATTCTGCACACACCCATGGCTAGTCACTCGCACAACAGAAAATGAATTATTGATTCAATTAAACAGAAAAAACTAATATTTTACAAAATATTTCAATAGAAAAACATTTTTCTGAGCCTCAGCAAAGCCATATGTGCACAATCACCAGCTGGCCATGCTCACAAGGAACCAATCAGCCCTTTCTATCTGGAGCGGGGAGGTGTTGACAGTCTAGAATGGGTGGTGCAAGAGTCTGGGACATTTGCAGTAGAAGGGAGAAAAAAAAAACCTGCTACTACCCTGACTGTCCATTTAACAAAACCAGTCTCCTTTTCTACAGCTGAACATAAAACTCAGGGAACACTGAACAAAATAAAGAAAAATTAAAATAACTTTAAGACTTGAGATGCAGGTTGTTGATGCAATGACTACACACATTTTTATGCAATTCAAATATGTACAACATATACTTGTCTGTACCAACAATGCTGTGGGTCTACATTCCTAAGATCGCAGCTCCCATGGTCTGTGGTTGTCTTCCGAATGGGTCATTGATTGCTGAGTGCTAATCAGGCTCACCTCTTCCGCAGACATCAAGGAGGAGAATTAATGCTATGAAATCATAACCCATCCGCTTGGTAAATTAAATGTCTTACGTGAACAAAGCTTTGAGTAAAGATGGGTAGACAGGCTAGAAGCTATTTTCCCTCCTTACTGAGATCAGTCCGCCTCCAACCAGCAACTGAGATATGGAAATCCATCAGCAACCAACACTGAATGGATATGCAAACTATGGTTCAACATATAGCAAAATTATGTTTTGTTGACTTTTGCCAGGTTTAGGACAAACCAAAAGTGGGGTTTGATGAGACATCCCATATGACTGGTTCACTTCAGTCAATCGAATTGGAGGGTGATTAATAATGGCAGTGCCAGATACAGTTCAAAGAAACTTAAAGCACACCAGTGCAAGAAAGCTCACCATTTCCTTTTGCCAAAAATCTCAATTTCTTCTCGCAATACATATTCCCTCCCTACTTCTACTCTTCTCTGTTCTTCATACTTTGTCACAGCTACTTTGCATAAAATACCCATTACAGTTTACTTAAGCTTTGGCAGTTCAATAAAATGTTTTCATGCTACCTCGATACCGTGAGGCATCAATGAACCAAAGGCAAATCCGCATCAGATGTTAGACCAGTACATTCAATGGCTGCTACAAGATGTGCGTAGGTCACGGTCTTCCAGTTGCAGCTGACAGGATATTACATTCAAGGAACCATGGGTATAATCAGCTGAGCAATGTAAGGTTATACTTAAGGGACATACTCGGGCAAGCATATGCAACAGGACTGGCAAGCATATGCAACATTGTGTTCCCATCGGATTAGAGGCATTCTTTATCACATTCGCTGCTCACAATCACTTGACTAATTATCGGTTTATGTTGGCAGTCTTATTTGACACTGATTAGTCTTGAGTTCCTTGGCACTACACACCCCTTAGAGTGAACGCTTCTGCATAGGTGATAAATCAAATCATTAGGCTTTGCTAGGGGTGTATGAAGTGAGGATACTGATTAGGGCGTGTCAAATGCTCTAGTTTGCTATACATGTCTGTATAGCATAGTTACATCACAAGACAGAAGTCTTGTCTGGACCTGTAAAATTGCAACATCATACTCAACAAAACTGACAACTTGCTCTTCCTACTTGCTCCCTGGGACAAGACTTTGACACAGACGCAATCAAGTACAAGACCTCCATAAGCTTGAATAATTCCTACCAAAAACAGCTCATTTGGTGAACATCTCACAGTATCCCTGTTTACTTCTTTGTTGCAATGAAGAGCATAAGGACTATCCGCCTTCCAGTGTTCTCACTGAAATCTGGTCAAGTGCAAAAAAAAAAAGTGATGCTAGGGAACAGATCCATTTAGGAATTTCTACTGAACATCCTGCTGTGCAGGAGACCAACCACATTGCATAATTAGTTTATCCAGCAAGTCTCATTTTTGGTATCCAACTGGCATGAATTCTGAAACCTTGCATTATTTGACTAAAACCTTATTTGTGTCTACAAAGTTATACCCTTAATTGAGTGTTACAAAACTAAAATCTTAGAGCCCTTCCTGTCCTGCACTACATCAGCTTAGGGGGATCAATTTGAACCACTGACATTTGTAACCATATTAACGCTCAAAGCTAAACAATCCAGCAAGTAAAAAAATTCACTCCTGGGAGGGATGGAGGAAAATATCCTCCACTATAAGCAGCGCCCACTGCATTAGGAAGAGGAAATGGCAGCAAGTCCGGAAAAGGAAACACTAGGCGCTCACTTTTTTGACAATGGATTGTAGTGAACCAGCTCTAAATTATTTGTGGTTGCTGCACGCATTAATAAGAAAAAAAAGGATGAGCCAGGTCGTCAACAAGCTAAGGGTTTACCTCGTTACCACTGATAAATTATTTTAAAGGTGTTAAGTGTGCAGCTGTATTTCATGCCTTGCTATCGGTCTGAAAGCTTGCCTGATGAACAGCTGCAAGCCATTCTTATAAATGACTTCAGTGTTATTTGGGGGAATATCATTTGCAGTGAGGTGAGGGTGAATGTGTTAGGATTGAATATCATGGACATGTAGTCTTTGGAGAAATCGCTCTGCTTCAAGCATGGAGTCACTTTCCTGTTGATGAATTTGCTCCACTGGAAGATGATCTGTAGACAAAGCTAACTTTATTTCCAGTTGTTTGAAGTAACAGAGCATCCAAGCCTGCACTTTAATGTGTAGAAAGCAGCCTTATTGATGCTGTAGTGGTCTACTGTCATGAGTAAATTACTTCTAGCTTCTCATACAGTGCTGGCGACCTCAGGAATTCCACATACAGAATACACCACAGGGAAAGCACAGCTAACCCTAAAACGAACATAAAAAGCAGTCTTTATTGTAGAAGACTTTTGACGCTTCAGCCAGTAATGGAGGGAAGATCAAAGGAAATGCTGTATTACCCCCAAAACCACCTACTATATCATGGTTATTGAGCCTATGCCTCTTCTCACCTGCACTCTAAGGGACTTTACTTTCTTGCTAACAGGAAACAATGCAACAAAGTGCCTTGCCAAGTTCAAATTTAGAGCCCAAGCAAACAGAACAAAAAACAACAAAGATGGCATTGTGGCACTGAATCAGCCCAGTGAGAATTTCACAGACAGCAAATACCAGGTCCTCTGGAACAGGTAGGTTCCCCACAAACAAACCCTGTCAGAATAAACAAAATAAATTAAGTGAAACTGTGAAGGAGGAGCATTCTCTTATTGCGCACTTCAGTTTTAATCCTCCTCCATCCAAGCTTTTACTCTTCAGTCGACCAATTATGCCAGGCGGCAAAAGCAAGAGCAAACGTGTGACAATCCAGAGAATGGTGGAGGGGGGGTTCAAGCCCAGGCCCATCGAGCACACGTGCTCACTCCATGGCTTCCGGGAGCACATCGAGGCTGGCTGCAGTCTGTGCCTTGCACCGGACTCTCCTTGGAGGAGAAGGGTTTGGGGAGGGGTGTTTTGGTGGCAGGGACACACAGAGTCCATCCGTAGTCTTTCACTCCGGTGCCCACTAGCTGATTTTCTGAATGAGCTTGTCATCTGACAGGCAGTACAGGCTGTTGATGGAAAGGTCTGAAATGAAGCTCTCACAGGCTGAGCGAGTAATCTGTTTGCAGCCACGAAGGTCAATGAGGTTGATATTGGGGATTCGTCTAAGGAACAGCAGGCATTGATCTGTCATCTTATTGCAGCCTGTTTGGAAAGAAGAGAACAAGAGGTTAAGAACACGAAAAAACTGTTTGGAGCAGATGAACAAGTTACTTACTTTTGGTAATGTGCTTTATGGAGACTGCTGTATGTAACCATATAGACCGTACCTTTCTAAATATCCAAGATGCCAGACTGGATATGCAAAGTTTCTACAACAGATCCTGTGCTCTGGCAGGTTGTGGCATCAAACCGTGGAGATTTCACCCCGCATCCAGAATTAAAGACCCTAAGCGGACTATAGGTGTCAACCCTGTGCACCGATGCCCTACACTTGATGAACAAACTATGGCTCGTATTGGAGCAACTGGATTATCAATTATAAAGTACCTTCATTGAAGGAAGAATCCATCTAATCTGGGTAATCAAAGCACAAAAGAATATTGTAACAGCCAAATATTAATCTACATAACTAATGGGCCATGAGTATGGAGCCACTAAAGGTAGGGGGGGGGGGGGGGGGGGCGGTGGGAGGGGGGTCACAGTCTACAACCAGGTTTACTGTTCATGTCTATGGAAAAGCGGAATGATCAAAGATTCATTAATCTGCAGAAATTATGAAACTAATGAAATCAGACTGAACCAAGTTCTGTATGATCACTTGGGGTGCCAGTGTACAGCATGCATGTGCTACCCAGCTGGAGGCTTTAAGAACAAGAAGCCTCAGAACCAAGGCACTAGCCTGACATCAGGACCGGGGAACAGGGGTCGCCACCATTGCAAAGGCAGGGGGGTGGGGGGACGCCTAAGGTAAAACAAACTGGTGGAACAAAAATGTGGTGGACAAAAAATGGGACGTAGTAACCGCAATCATCAACCTGAATTACCCACTGGTCCGAAGTAACTGCATGCTGCCTGGTAGAAAAAAATCAAAATCTGCCCTTACTGATTTCATATGACCATGGTAGGGGAAACCGAAACAGTCTGCTGTGAATGTAGCTGGTGAGGATTGCCGATCTAAAGGTGTCCACAGCTTTTGCCACCACCAATTCCAGCCACAATGTTGGCAGGCTTTATTCAACGTGTCTGAAGTCAAGACCCCTGTAGTGTCCCCGAAACGTCCGTACTACTGATATTTAGCACCAGCAGTAGCCAGCCTGTCTTTAAAACTCTCTTGTTGCAAATACACCTTCAAACTGAAGAGCCTGTCTCTGTCCATCAACGATGCTTGGAGATCTCCAGAGGACCTGGGTGCAATGAACCAAAGCATATTGTCGAACAAGGATGCCAGTGCCCATAGTGCCGCTGACAGTCTAGTGTCCAGACCAGTTTTAAGGATGCATTGCAATATACAGGCATCATGTAGGGGTTGAATAAAGGAAGACCTTAAGACCCCAGTGTAGGAAGCTGGCTCTGTATATACTATACCAAAATTAGGTATAGAGTCCAGTGGAACCCCGAAGGTAGGCAGAGGTGAAATAAGATAGCACCTTATTCTCTATTTGTGGTAGAGTGGGCGAGCAGCAAGGCTTTATCAGAAAGTAGTGTTAATCATTTATTGTTAACACTCACGCAAGAAATTACGTCACACACTTAAAGACTGAACTCAGACCAATTTGGTTTGTATAAAAATATTTAGTTATTGTATTTCTAGAACCTAGCTAGGCCTGGTGCAGGTAAGCGAAATAATACTTTGTAGGTATTTTGCAGTTGAAATACAATTGAAATGCAGTTGGATGCAATGAATAAATTACTTACCTTCGGTAACGATATATCTGTAAGAGACATTACTTATGGATTCCTTACTTTAGAATTACCATCAGGCATCAGACTGTATCCAGAGAACTTTTCTTCAGCAGTACCCCTGCACGTCTGTAGGTGGTGTCGGCCAACTCCGCATTCGTCGTCGTGATCGCCAGAATGACTTTGCGGTATCTACTTAGACGCCACCCCTGCACGCAGACATAAGTTCTTTACACGACATTCCACAATAGAAGCACAGAGCCCTGCAAGACACTGACCAATGGGGCATAAAACTAGGTCCCTGAAGGGGAGTCACTCACTCTAGAAGTCAGTTTGCAGAAAGGAGAGGATGGGTGGGGCAGTAAGGTATCCATAACTAATATATGTCTCTTACAGAAACATCGTTATCGAAGGTAAGTAACTTGTTTATCTGAAAGACTATTCGTTATGGATTCCTTACCTTAGAATAGATACCCTAGTAATACAATACTAACCTCAGAGGTGGTTCTGCGAACCAAGTTCACACCAGGAAGTCTTGAACAGAGCGACCAAAGGAAACAGTCTCTTCGGACTTGGCTGTCCAGGCAGTAATGTTTGGTGAAATTGTGCAAAGAAGTCCACGTGGCTGCCTGGCAGATGTCATGAAGGGGGCTCCACGTCCCAAATCAGTAGTTGCTGCCGTCGCCCTGGTGGAATGGGCGCGTAACCCTACTGGAGGTTCCCTTTTCACCAAGTATTAACAAAATTTAATGCAAAGAACGACTCAGGGAGAGATGGTTCAGTTTTGCACGGCCCAACCTTTCTTGGCGCCCACATAGCCAACAAAGAGCTGATTATCGACTCGGAATGGTTTTGTGCGATCCAGGTAAAATTAGAGCGCACGTTTTGGATCCGGACAGTGGAGCCTCTCCTCTTTAGAAGGCTGCGGGGGGCAAAAAGAAGGTGGGCAAAGTGATGGTCTGTCCTATGTGGAAAGAGGTAACCACTTTGCGAAGAAAAGAAGGTAGAGTTCAGAGAACAACCTTGTCCAGATGAACAGCAAGGAAAGGTGGCTTAGAAAAAAAGAGTTTTGAAGCTCACTCACCCTGCGAGCACAGGTGATGGCAACCAGAAAAACAGTCTTTAAGGTCAGCTGCTTATACCCATGTATCTCCGTTCAGAATGGCTACCCTGTACTACATGTTGATTTCGGTTGCCCACTTCCAACTAATTCAGGAATTTGTGGTAACCCCCTCGTTGGAAAGTGATCATGCAAACTTAACATGCAAGGTTTTATCAAAGCATAGTTTCAGGCCAAAATTGACCTAATTGGGAAAGACTCAACATTGGAGCCAATTAGAAAACTACACTGGACACAGGACCAACAAGAGGCAATTGAAGATAAGGTGCTCAACTTTTTGGAAAACTTTAATCTAGAGCCTAGCAACCAGCTGACACCACCACAGTGGGAACAGGTAGCGGAGGCACTTAAAAAAAATCTATCTGTAAAGAGTGCTAAATATTCAAACAATTATTGCTCATCTGTACCTCACCATAGCGACCTCAAGCTCAGCATACAGAGTATCAAAAATAAACTAAATATCTTATTGCGTAAAAGCACATATACTAGCCTGGACTATGAGTCTCTACGTAGGAAGATTTCGACCACCCATAAAGAGTATAGGATATTAAGGTTTAAAGAAGAACAGTGCCTGACACTTGCCCATGAAATCATAAAATCAAAAGAGATTTTGGAATTGGGTAAACAAGGCTACTAGACAAGGCCAATCATCCACGATAATTAATGTCTTCCCATCTGAATGGGAGGCCCACATCGAAACTCTACGTTAAGCTTGGCAAAAATAATTGGTGTGACTATTATTGCTCCATCCGTTTGAATCCCCTCGCTGGTAGCTCATTACCTATTAAGGTTACCCCAAGTCAAGTTACCCTTATTATAAAACGAATACGGCCAGGAGGGGTCCCTGGCCCAAATTGGCTACCAACTAAGGTATACAAAGCCTCGACTTACAAGTGGGCAGCGCTTTTGGCTCCTCTATTTGAGACATGTAGAATAGGTGGTTCCATTCCAGATTCGTGGTGTGGCTCTCCTCGTCCCTATCCACAAAAAAGGTCGCAATCTAATCCTGATAACGGATGATTGCACTCCTCGATGTTGATGGAAAGGCCTATGCAAGCGTCTTACTTCAAGAACTGACCAGCTGGGTGGAAGATCACAAATTAATACCTTACACACAAATTGGCTTTTAAAAGGGCTGCCACATTGAGGACAATCTGATTTGCTTAGCCCATATGATCGAGGTCACACTTGCAAGGAAAGGAATATGCTACTTACCAGTATGCATCTGTTCTTGGCATGTAGGGCTGCTGACATTCATATCTGTGCATAGATCGCCGCCTAGTGTTGGGTCTGGATGATTGCACATTGTTGTCCTGGAAGAGTCTTCCAAGTATCACGAGATAGGTGGCTCCTCCCTTGGACTACAGTGCGCATGGGCATCCTCTGAAATAGGGTTGCCTTTGTGTTGCGGTGAGAAAGCACCAAACAACTGTTTTATTTTGCGAAATGCCTTAGTTCTATCTATATGTGAGAGAAGTGTGGCTCAGGGGTTAGAGGCGGCAGACCTGGAGCTTGAGTTCGGCCCGGGACCAGGGTTCAATTCCCCGCCTCGGCGGGTCTTGGGCTTAAAAAATTTCACGGACTCGATAATTCTCGCTCCGGTGCCTTCTCGACTCACGGGTTCACACTCTGCGACTCTGGGCAATAGCTTGCTTAATCTCCACAACGGCCCCTCGCGGTGGGATGCCTGGCTTTCACCTTGTGGACACCCTGCCAGGGCATCTCACAGGGGAATACCAGGACGGGTTCCCTAAGCAAGCGCTGAGATGCCCCAGGGTAAGTCGTGCGCTATATAAATCTCATTCATTTCATTTCATTTCATATAGTATTTTGACATCTAGAGTATGTAAGGCCCTTTCAGCAACTGTGTGGATTTTGAAAGAACACTGGCAGTTCTATTGTTTGATTTATATGAAAATGGGATACCACTTTTGGCATGAATGTAGGGTTTGTTTTGAGAACTACTCTATTGGCATGTACTTGAATTGAATAGTTAGGGCTTGCAGCTCACTAACTCTTGTAAGTGAATTAATGGCAATAAGGAAAGCCACCTTCCAAGTAAGAAATTGTAGTTCGCCTGAGTGTAGTAGTTTAAAAGGTGGTCCCATAAGTCTGGTTAAAACTATGTTTAGATTCCAGACTGGTGAAGGTGGGTGCCTTGGGGGAATTACTCGTTTACGTCCCTCCATAAATGCTTTAATTGCTGGCACTCTAAACAGTGAAAGGTGTTGCCTGTTTTGGAGATATGCTGCTAACGCAGCTAAATGTATCCTGATGGATGAGTAGGCTAAATTGTAACGCTGTAGGTGCAAGAGATAGCAAATGTTCTGTGTAGAAGCATCTAATGGGTTAATATCGTTGTTACTGCAGTAAATGACGAAACGTTTCCACTTTGCTGCATAACATGCCCTGGTAGTGTTTTTCTTGCCTCCTTGATAATATTCATGCAGTCTGGAGGCAAGTTCAGGTATCCAAACTCTAGGATTTCAGGAGCCAGATCGCCTGATTTAGCTGTTGCGGATCTGGGTGTTGGATTTCTCCATGGCTCTGAGTTAGAAGATTGTGTGTGAGTCGCAGTCTTTGATGAGGCACCACTGACAGTTCTAGGAAGGTTGTGTACCATGGTTCCCTCGGCCATGTGGGAGCAACTAGGATTAGAGTCAGTGAATGTTGGTGCATTTCTTGTGCCACTAGCGGTAATATTGGAGCTGGGGGAAAAGCGTACGCAAATTTGCCTGACCAGTTCATCCATATCGCATTAGCCTGCGGATGTGGGAACCTGGCGGCAAAGTACTGGCATTTTGCGTTTGCTTGTGGCAAACAGATCTATTTCCGGTTGTCCCCACTGCCGGAAGAATGGTTGGAGAACATTGGGGTGAATCTCCCATTCGTGCATCTGTTGACTGTGCCTGCTGAGCAGGTCGGCTATGTTTTTGTCTGGGAGGTGTTCTGCCATGAGAAACATGTTCCTCTGAAGAGCCCATTTCCACACACTTTGAGCTAGATGCGACAGTTGTGGGGAATTTGTTCCTCCCTATTTTTGAATATCATACATAGCGGTCATGTCCTTCCGGATCAACACAGTCTTGTTGCATAAATGTTTTTTGAACGCTTTTAGGGCTAGAAAGACCGCCATCAACTCTAGTAGGTTGATGTGCATCTTCTTCTGTTGTGTAGTCCATAGACCCTGGACTGTGTAATGCAGGACATGGGCTCCCCAGCCTATCAGGGATGCGTCCGTCGTTATCACTATTTGTGGGACAGGCTCCTGGAACAGTCGTCCTTTGCAAAGGTTTTGTGGATTCCACCAATGCAGAGAGTTGTATGCCCGACTGGTCACCAACACTAGGTCTTTTAATTGTCCCCCGAGGCTGGTTCCACTGCCTTGCTAGGCACTCCTGTAGCGGACGCATGTGTAGTCTGGCATGAGGGACTATGAATATGCACAAGGCCATCATGCCTATTAGTTGCATGAACACTCGAGCTGGCAATGAGTGTTGTGGTCTGAACCTTTGGATTAACGTTTGCATTCCGTTGATACGTGCTGTGTTTGGATATGCCTTTGCTGCTAGTCTATCTATTGTAGCTCCCAGGTACTGTTGTACGTTGGAGGGTTGTAGGTGTGACTTTGGGTAGTTCAGCGAGAAACCTAGATTGTGCAGGAGATGAATGGTTTTTGACATGTGGCTGGCATATTGCTGGGCCGATAGCGCTTGTATTAGCCAATCGTCCAGATATGGGTACACATGAATGTGTTGTCTCCTGAGATGCGCCGCCACTGTTGCTAGGCATTTTGTGAAAACCCGTGGAACTGTTACACCGAATGGTAGGACTTTGAACTGGTAGTGTTGTCCTTGGATTGTAAACCGGAGATACTTTCTGTGAGCAGGGTGTATTGGTATATGAAAGTATGCGTCTTTGAGGTCTAGAGTTGCTAGGAAGTCTCCCTGCCGCAGCAGTGGTAAGACTTGTTGCAGAGTGAGCATGTGAAAATGCTCTGATAAAATGTACTGGTTGAGGGGCCTGAGGTCCAATATTGGTCTGAGAGACCCGTCCTTTTTGGGAATGAGGAAGTATAGTGAGTATACTCCTGTTCCTTGATGTTTTAATGGGACTGGTTCTATGGCCCCCTTTTGCAGCATACTGATGACCTCTTGCTGCAATAATGTTATATGGTCCTTTGACATTGGACGGTGTACGGGTGGTATGTTGGGTGGTGTGGATGGGAGTTCTAGGCAATAGCCATGTTGGATAATTTGCCTGACCCAAATGTCTGTAGTGATGTTTAGCCAGACTGGTAGGAACTGTTGTAGTCTTCCCCCGACTGCTGTTGTATGGTCTGGGGGTAGTGCCAAGAAGTCACTGTTTGGTATTAGTGGAGGATCTATTGGTATTGGCTCCACGCCCTCTGCCCTTGTTATTTCCTCGGTATACATCACGATTAGTGTTTTGATTGTATGTGGATTGCCTATTACTTTTGTATGTGGAGGATTGCTGCAATGTATTACCTCACACTCCTCCTCTGTAGTTGAAGCGACGAAAGGAGCTTCTGTGTTGTTGTGACTGAAGAGCCCCCATTGACTTTGCAGTCTGTGTCCTTTTTCATTTTGTCCAGAATTGAGTCAACTGCTTGACCAAATAAAAAATCAGGATTGATTGGCTGGTTAAGAATTGTGGTCTGGACCTCACTCTTAAATCCAGATACGCGAAGCCATGCGTGTCTCCTAAGTAGTACGCTTGTGTTGATAGATCTGGCAGCTGTGTCTGCCGTGTCTAGAGCACAATTAATGGAGGCATTGGTAATGAAATTTCCCTCCTGTACAAGTTCATCGGCCTGCTGTTTGAAGGGCTCAGGTAAGTGTTGGAGAAGTGTTTCTAAGCTGTCATAGCGCGCTCTGTCGTATCTAGCCAACAAGGCTTGGGTATTGGCAATTCTCCACGAGTTTGCTGCTTGAGCTGAGATACTCTTGCCTGATGCTTCTAAAATCTTTGACTCCTTATCAGGAGGAGGAGCCTCTCCAGTAGTTTGAGAATTAGCAAGCTTACGTGCGTTGGACTACCAATGAGTCTAAAGGCAATTGTCCCCTGATGTAAGTAGGGTCTCATGGTGCAGCCCTATACTTTTTTTCAATTCTAGGGTTGATGACACGTGCCCTAGCAGTGTCTTTGAATATGTAATTTGTGTGCTTTAGGACCCCTTTTAACATGGGCAGTGTCTTGACACTTTTTTCTGATGTTGCAAGCGTATCAAACAAAGTCTTCCTCTATAGGATCTGCATGCATTTCTACATTATGGTAGAGCGCTGCTCTATCTATTAATGAGTTGAATGCCACCGTGTCTTCTGTAGGTGATGGTCTAGCTGGGTATGTGGGTGTGTCTATAATGGGTTGAGCCTCATCACGGTCTGGGTCATCCCCTCATGGTTGTGAGTTGGGGTCTACATCTGGGTTTTGTGGATATTTAAAATTAGCATCTGTGTCCTGATCAGCATATATGTCCTGATCTACATCTGGCTCGTAGTCGGAGCGTGTAGGTGAGTATGGTGAATGTGGAGTAGTAGGCATAGCTGGAGAGATAGGCTCGAAAAGAATAGGAGAGTTTGCACAGTCTCTTTTCTTTTTGAGTGGAATAGTAGAAAAGTCTTCAGCAGGGGCTGGTCTTTTCTTCCTTTTGTTAACAGCCACTTTACCAGTATTTGGGTCAATATATAGTTTAGACTGATCTTCTGTAGAGGGGTCTGGATGGATGATGATCTCTTCCACAGTCTTTTGCCTTGGCGCCGATGTTTTCGGTTTGTCCTTTCTCGGTTCGACCGGTTTCGGCGCCTGGATCAGCTTTTGAGGCTTTATGGGCAGTGTCTGTCTGATAGGTTTTGTCGGTGCGACGGATTTCACAGGTTGCACCACTGTTTTTGGGCCGTTTGGTTTTGTTGGTTCGATAACCTTTATCTGGTGTTTCGGCTTGTTAGGCTGTAGAGGTGTCCTCGGAGCCTGTGGCTTCGGCTCGATGCCCTTCTTCGATCAATGGCCTTCGGCTCTACTGTTTTCGGTTGGTCTACTTTTGGTTTTGCTTTCGGTTCGACAACGGTTTAGGGCGTAGGCCTTTGGGTTTTGCAGACAACCTTTGGTCCCTTTTCGGCTGTCAAACTGGATTTGTTCGAGTCGATGGACCTTGGCTTTGAAGGTTTATATGGAACGCTGGCCTTCGGCTTGGCGCCCTTTGTGTTTATCACCTTCGGTTCGACGACGTTCGGTCCGAAGACTGTCGTGTCGATTACTTTGTTTCGATTGAACCGCTCTTGGATTACGTGTCTCAGAAGGCTCTTACTGTATATTTTTAGCTGGGCTGTATTGCGGGGCTATAGAATCAGTGTTTCGATCTTGGCTAAGGCCTGTTGGCGATGCCTCGACCTGAGTCTCTGATAATGGCGTAGTGTGCGTGTGGGGCGGTGTACTCATGGTTCGCCCCCCGTTGTCATCGGAGTCGTCTTCGACAGCTACGATGTCTTGGTCGTACTCCTCGACCTCGACGATTTGTTCTTCCTCGTCGATATAATAGTCAGAGTCGTGCTCGGAGTCTTGATCCTCTTCTTGATCAGAGTCTTCGACGTCCCCTAGTTCTTCCTCGTCGAAGACCATATCGGGCTCCGGTGCCGACCTCTGCATCTCTTGCCTTGCCGCCTGCCGATTACGGATCGTCATCTTGGACCGGAATTGGGCACAAGCGAGTCAATCGCTTTCATTAGGATCTGGCGATAAACATTTGTTGCATACAGGATGCTTATCTGTATGCGGAAACTTTGAGTTGCACTGCGGGCAATATTTGAATTAACTTCGTTCCATTGACCGTCGGTCCACATGGCGTCAAGAAGGCCAAACGGCCTGATTCGACGACCCGAGTGCAAGTAGATTGTGAAGAAGCTTTTCGGTACCGATCGAAAATACAGACGAATCCGAAGGCCTTTTGGCCTTTTAGATAGGTTTATTTCGATTCCGAACTTGGAGTACAGGAAAGTGCATCCGAACCCGATGGCGGAAAAAAACCAATCTAAGGATGGAGAGGATGCCCATGCGCACTGTAGTCCAAGGGAGGAGCCACCTATCTCGTGATACTTCGAAGACTCTTCCAGGACAACAATGTGCAATCATCCGGACCCAACACTAGGCGGCGATCTATGCACAGATATGTATTCAGCAGCCTACATGCCTCGAACATCGTTGTTTCTGGGATTTATCGATTTCCAAAAGGCATTTGACAGCGTTGATCGTCCCAAGCTCTGGGAGAAATTGTTCAAATATGGCATTCCCCCGACCTTATTGAACGCTCTCATCTCTCTGTATTCTGATACTTGGGTCAAAATAAAAATCTCAGCTGGCTGGTCTACAACCAATAAAATCATGACCAACAAAAGCCTAAAGCAGGGAGGCATTTTTGGGTCCTCTACTTTTTAATTTGTATCTTGCAGACCTTCCAGAGTGGCTGACCCGCTCCCATGATACTTCACCGAGCCAGACATGAACTTGCTTTTTTTCTCTTAAATTGAGCACTGGAAGTTTATTTTTATCTTCTAGCTTTGTATGAATTGTGCAAATAAATATATCTATCTATCTATCTTTAAGGTCAAGAGTCTGAGAGGACAATTATGTGGCAGCTCAAAGAAAGTGCATATAAGATAAGTCAGAACAAGGTTCAAGTCCCACTGGGGCATTACGAAAGGAATAGGAGAAAACAGGCGAGTAATGCCTTTAAGGGAACGATTTACAATAGGGGACTTGAAAAGAGAAGGCTGATCAGGAAGGTGAAGAAAGGCCGAAATATAGCCCTTGAGGGTGCCCAGAGCAAAGCCCTGGTGGGCTATTGACAGTAGAAAGAGGAGAACCACAGAAAGGGGGCAGAAAGAGTATCCACAGCCTTTGCTGCGCACCATGCCACAAATTTGTTCCATCTACAAGTGTATACTATTTGAGTAGAGAGACGCCTGGCTGCCAAGGGACCATTACAGACTTCAGGAGGAATGGTGAAGGCTGTCAACGGTCACCACTCTATCTACACAAAATGAGGTGGAGGCTGGACAGGTTTGGGTGGAGGACCTCCCCTGCTGTTGAGACAGAAGACCCCCTGCCCCCCAGAGGGGGCAGTCTTATTGGAGGATCGATGGCCATGTCCAAGAGCTCGGGAAACTAGACTCTTTGTGCCCAGTCCGGAGCCACAAGAATTACTTGGGCCCGGTTGTGCTTGATCTTCAGCACTCTGGGCAGAAGTTGTATAGGCGGAAAGGCATATAGAAGACCACAACTCCACTCGCGACAAAAAGCGTCGCTTAGCGAGTGTCGCCTTGGAAATTCCAACGTGCAGAACTTCTGACATTGCACGTTCTCTTCAGGGGCGAACAGATCCAAACAAGGCTCTCCCCCCTGCTGAAAGAGACCTTGCATCACCTCCGAGTGAAGCGAATATGCTACTTACCAGTATGCATCTGTTCTTGGCATGTAGGGCTGCTGACATTCATATCGGTGCATAGATCGCCGCCTAGTGTTGGGTCCGGATGATTGCACATTGTTGTCCTGGAAGATTCTTCGAAGTATCACGAGATAGGTGGCTCCTCCCCTGGACTACAGTGCGCATGGGCATCGACTCCATCCCCAGATTGTTTTTAGCCATTGTGGCCAAGATGGAGTGAAACTCAGTGAATGATGACCATGCTAGAAGTATATGTGAATTCTGCAGCTGCTACAGGCGCCGGGGAGGAGGGCGGGCGATATGAATGTCAGCAGCCCTACATGCCAAGAACAGATGCATACTGGTAAGTAGCATATTCGGTTCGAGACATGTGGGCTGCTGAATTCATATCTGTGCATAGAATACATAGCAGTCCCTCCATTAGCGGCGGCCGCCCGTGCCAGCTGCAGCAGTTTGGAAAAGTGTTTTGAGAACAGCCTGCCCTACAGCTGCTTGCTGTTTGGAGTGCACATCAACACAGTAATGCTTTGCAAATGTGTGTGTGGTAGACCATGTGGCTGCTCTACATATGTCTTCCAAAGGAATGTTTCCAAGGAATGCCATAGAGGCCCCCAACTTTCTGGTGGAGTGGGCTCTTGGTGGAATGGTAAGGGTACGTTTTGCTTTCAGATAGCAGATCTGGATACATTTAACGATCCACCGAGCAATACCAGCCTTGGAAATAGGGTTACCTTTGTGGTGTGGTGCAAAGGCGACAAAGAGTTGCTTAGTTTTCCTGAAATCCTTGGTCCTATCGATGTAATACATCAGGGCGCTTTTGACGACAAGGGTGTGGAGCATCCGCTCCGCAAATGACTCGGGATTTGGAAAGAAAACTGGTAATTCAATAGTCTGGTTGATATGGAATTGAGACACAACCTTGGGAAGAAACCTAGGGTTAGTGCGAAGCACTACCCTGTTTGAATGAATTTGAATAAATGGCTCTTGGATAGTTAGGGCTTGTAATTCACTAACCCTCCGTAGCGATGTAATTGCTATGAGGAAAGCCACTTTCCACGTCAAGAACTGAATCTCGCAGGAATGCAGTGGTTCAAAGGGAGGACCCATTAGCCTGGTGAGGACCACATTGAGGTTCCACTCCGGAGCTGGTGGAGTCCGCTGAGGAATGACTCGTTTGAGTCCTTCCAGAAAAGCCTTAATGGCAGGCACCCTGAAGAGGGAGAGGTGCTGCCTATTCCGGAGATAAGCGGCCATTGCAGATAGATGAATGCGAATGGAAGCATATGCCAGATTACATTTGTACAGATGGAAAAGGTAACAGATGATATTCTGAATAGAAGCATCTAGCGGGTTAATGAAGTGGTCTGCACAATAAATTACAAACCGCTTCCATTCATTTCGCCGCATAGCATCCCCTGGTGGTGGGCTTCCTTGCCTCCCGAATGATGTCCATACAGTCAGAAGGCAAGTGCAGGTAGCCAAACTCTAGGACTTCAGGAGCCAGATCGCCAGGTTGAGCTGTTGCGGATCTGGATGCTGAATCTCGCCATGGCTCTGCGTCAGAAGGCTGGGTGTGAGACGTAGCCTCTGATGCGGTACCACGGACAGCTCCAGAAACATGGTGTACCATGGTTGGCGAGCCCACGTTGGAGCAACCAGGATGAGAGTCATCGAGTGCTGCCTGAGCTTGCGTGCCACCAGCGGTATCAGAGGTGCTGGGGGAAAAGCGTACGCAAATCGCATTGCCCTGCAACTGTGGGAACCTGGCGGCGAAGCTTTGGCATTTTGCGCTCTCCCTTGTGGCGAAGAGGTCGATCTCTGGATGACTCCACCTTTGGAAGTACGGTTGGAGAACTGATGGATGTATCTCCCACTCGTGCATTTGGTGGCTGTGCCTGCTGAGCAGGTCCGCCATCTGATTGTCCCTGCCCGGGAGGTGCTCTGCCATGAGGAAGATGTTCCTCTGAATGGCCAACTTCCACATGCTCTGAGCCTGATGAGACAACTGCGGAGAGTGTGTCCCTCCCTGCTTTTGAATGTAGTACATTGCAGTCATGTTGTCCGTCCGGATCAACACGACCTTGTTGCACAGATGTACTTTGAAGGCTTTCAGTGCCATGAAGATCGCCATCAGTTCCAGAACATTGATGTGCATCTTCCTCTGCTGTTGCGTCCATAGTCCCTGTACAGTGTAATGGAGTACATGCGCTCCCCAACCCTGGAGAGAAGCGTCCGTCATCAGGATAATCTGTGGCACAGGCTCTTGGAATGGTCGGCCCTTGCAAAGGTTTCGTGGATTCCACCAATGCAGAGAGTTGTATGCCCGACTGCTCACCAACACTAGGTCTTTCAACTGCCCGTGAGCCTGAGTCCACTGACGTGCTAAGCACTCCTGAAGCGGGCGCATATGTAGTCTCGCGTGCGGGACTATGGAAATGCAGGAGGCCATCATGCCTATCAACTGCATGAACACTCTTGCTGGAAGTGAGTGTTGAGGCCTGAATTTTTGGATCAGCGATTGAATGCTGCTAACTCTCACTGAATTCGGCTGTGCTGTGGCCGCCAGAGTGTTTATGGTCGCACCCAGATACTGCTGTATGTGGGCAGGCTGGAGGTGGGATTTTGGGTAATTCAGTGAGAATCCCAGATCGTGCAGGAGGTGAATGGTGTGGGACATGTGGGCGGCACACTGCTGGGCTGACTTCGCTTGGATGAGCCAGTCGTCCAGATAGGGGTAGACGTGGATGTTTTGTCTCCTGAGATGTGCCGCCACTGTCGCCAGGCATTTTGTGAACGCCCTGGGTGCCGTGGTGACACCGAAAGGCAAAACCTTGAATTGGTAGTGCTGGTTTTGGATGGTGAACCTGAGGTATTTCCTGTGTGAAGGGTGCAGAGGAATGTGAAAGTACGCATCCTTTAAGTTTAATGTTGCGAGAAAATCCCCCTGCCTGAGCAACGGGAGCACTTGCTGCAGGGTCAGCATATGGAAGTGCTCCAACAGGATGTAGAAGTTGAGTGGCCTGAGGTCCAGGATGGGTCTGAGGGACCCGTCCTTCTTTGGTATCAGGAAGTACAGGGAGTAGACCCCTGTGCCTCTCTTGCATAGGCACAAGCTCTATTGCCCCTTTTTGCAGCATGACTGCGACCTCCTGCTGCAATAAGTGCAAGTGCTCGTCCGACATAGGACGGTGTTTTGGGGGCATGTTGGGTGGAGTGGACGTTAACTCCAGACAATAACCGTATTGGATACGTTTTCTGACCCACCTGTCTGTGGTGATGGACTTCCAGACGGGCAGGAACTGCTGGAGTCTGCCCCCGACCGGTGTTGTGTGGTCGGGGGGCAGTGACAAGGCGTCACTGTTCGCTGGTGGTAGAGGACCTGGAGCTGTTGTTGCCACGTCCTCTGCCCTTGGCGCTGTTGCCGCGATATCCACCTCGACTCTTGTTGGCATAAGTAGTCTGGGTGTTGCCCTTGTAGTATTGCGTGGATTGGGAAAGCTGACCCCTTGAGACGCCTCTAGTGATGGAGCGACGAAAGGACCCACCTCGAAACTGCTGGGACTGTAAGGCACCCATGGATTTTGCAGTGTCAGTGTCTTTTTTCATTTTTTCTAGGGTGGTGTCAACCTCTGGTCCAAACAGGTGATCTGGGTTAACCGTTTGGTTCAGGATGGTGGTCTGGATGTCTGGCTTAAATCCAGAGATTTTCAGCCAGGCATGTCTCCGAAGCATAACACTGGTGTTTATAGCTCTGGCAGCGGTATCGGCTGCGTCCAGAGCGCACTTAATGGAAGCGTTGGAGATTAGATTGCCCTCTTGAATTAGCATCTCAGCCCCTTCTTTGTATTGATCAGGCAGGTGTTGCAACAGGGTCTCTAGTGTATCGTAGTGCGCCCTGTCATAGCGCGCTAAGAGTGCCTGTGTGTTAGAGATGCACCATATGTTCGCTGCCTGTGCTGCTACCCTCTTCCCCGAAGCCTCAAAGACCTTGGATTCTTTGTCTGGGGGAGGAGCATCACCCGTAGTCTGAGAATTGGCCCTCTTCCGGGCATTCGAGACAAGGGAGTCTAGAGGCAACTGTCCTTTAATGTAGGTAGGATCAGTAGGTGCCGCCTTGTATTTCTTGTAAATCCTAGGGTTTATCACCCTTGCCCTGGTAGGTTCCTTAAAGACGCCAGCAGCATGCTTTAAAACACCTTTTAGCATAGGCAGAGTTTTCACAGTCTTTTCCGATACTGAAAAAGTGTCAAAGAGGAAATCCACATCCACAGGGTCAGCATGCAGCTGGACATTGTGATTGTTAGCAGCCCGTTCAATGAGGGCATTGAAAGCAGCAGATTCTTCAGTAGGTGAAGTCTTAGCAGAAAAGAGTTGAGGGTCTTGTCCTGAATGAGGATCCCCAGGGTCACCACCAGCTGCCCAGGGCTCATTTGTATCCTCAGGGTCTGTATAGACTGGATAACTGTATTCATCCTCCTCATCACCCTCACCAGCGTCCACATCGGAGTAAGTGGGCGACACATCATGAGTCTGTGGTGAAAGGGGTTCCACCAAGACAGGAGAGCAAGCAGAGTACTTCTTGAGAGGGATCTTGTAAGACTCCAGTTGGGGTTCTGGGGTGATTTTTCGCTTCAGAAGGGAAAGCCTGCCCGTTTTGGCGTCGATGAAGTGTTCTTGACGCTCATCCTCCGAAGGGCGTCGAGGCCGCGGGCCGTGGACCACCGACGACGCCTTCGGCGCCGAGGAGACCTTCTCGGGCACGCCGGCCCCTGGCCTAGGAGCGAAAGCCTTCGGCGCCGTCTTAGGCGGCAAGGTAAAGAGGATCGGCGTGGACGCCTTAAGCGGTTTCTCCACAGGCTTCGCAGGCGGAGGGTCCTTCGGCTCGACCGCCGCGGTGCCGTCCCTGATGCGTTGCAGGGATTCCGTGACCTTTTTGGTGAATGCGGCGGATGGAGGCGCCGGTTCAGCGGAGTCCTATGAGGCCACTTTTGGAGTCGACTCTCGTGGCGCAGCACCCTTGGCCTTGTGTGGACGCGGGGCAGAGTGGACCTTCGGGTCATCGGGTCGCTTCTTCGGGTCGCCGAGAGTTTTCTTTGGGTCGTCGACAGCCTTCTTCGGGTCGACAAGGCCCTTGCCAGCGTCGACTGTCCTCGGCGCCGACGCGCCAGTATCGACCACTTTCACCTTAGTCTTCGGCGCGGCAGACTTTGTCTCAGCGCCTTTGACTTGGCCTTTCGGCTCGACAGCCATCGCCGAGGCCTCAGAAGTTTTCGATCCGACCAATGCGATGCGCACTTTCGGTTTCGATAATTGCACCTGCGCAGTATCTGGCGTCGAGACCGTAGGTTTCACTTTCGGTTTCGTTTTGACCGGGAGTGGCTCAGTAACAATGTCCGTGGCCGGACCCGAAGGCGGGGCCGTGGAACCCATATCGAGGTCTTGGGTAAGGCCCGAAGGCAATCCCTCGACGTGGGCCTTATAGATAGGCACGGCCCCAGAGTCAGCTTGAGGGAGCTCCTCGTCCGAGCTATCCTCCATGGCCCCGAGGGCACCGTCGTCGTCTCCTACCTCCTCGACGACTTCTTTGCTTTTAAACACCTCAGCATCAGCATCTTAGTCTTCTTCGACGTCCGACGCGGGGTTCGATTCCGAAACGTCCTGGATATATTCTTCCTCGACATCCCCAGCATCGAAAATGTCCGTAGGCGCCGGAGCAGATTGCTGGGCCTCCAGGCGCGCAGCTCGTCAGAGCTTGAGTGTCTTCTTGGACCTGAATCGTGAACAGGCCATACACTTGGCCTCATCGTGGTCCGGCGACAGACACTTGTTGCACACCGGGTGGACTTCGATGTGTGGGTACTTCGAGTTACAGACCGGACATCTCTTGAATGGACTTCGTTCCATGATGGATGGTCGATAAATCAGGAGCGTTGACTAGGCCTTCCGCGCCGAGAGCACGCGGAAGTATAGAAACCGTCTCAGAGCCGAGCTAGAAGAAGTGAAGCCGAACGCAAGACAATACAGACGTATAGACTAAAGACCTTTTGGTCTCAAGAAAGTTTTTCTATCGATTCCGACAAGAGGGAATTAAAGACATCCGAACCCAATGGCGGAAAAAAACAATCTGGGGATGGAGTTGATGCCCATGCGCACTGTAGTCCAGGGGAGGAGCCACCTATCTCGTGATACTTCGAAGACTCTTCCAGGACAACAATGTGCAATCATCCGGACCCAACACTAGGCGGCGATCTATGCACAGGTATGAATTCAGCAGCCCACATGCCTCGAACACACCATTCATGATCCATGAAGCACCCGTGGCCGAGTTCATCCGTCCTGTCGTTCAGGGAACCTGCCAAGTGTTGAACCACCCGGGACATGCCCTGACGTTCCAGCCACTGCCAGAGACTAAGGACCTCCTGACAGAAGTTCCACCCCACTCCACCCTGTTTGTTGCACTACCACATGGTGGTGGTGTAGTCTGAACACCTGCACTACTCTCCCTTTGACAGAAGGAAGAAATGCCTTCAGCGCAAGACGAATCGCCGTAGCTCAAAAAGGTTGATGTGGAGCCAGGACTCCGCCGGAGAACAGAGTCCTCTGATCTCCGCCTCCCCCATGTGGCCGCCCCACAACAGAAGTAATGCATCCATCACCACTGTGAACTCTGTTTGGGGAAGGGAGAGGGATCTGCTGTTGATCCAATCCTGGTTCATTAGCCACCACTGCAATTGGTGTGCAGTGCCCTCTAAGATATGGATGCAGTCAGAAAGATTCCCCATATGCTGTGCCCACTGGAACTTCAGGTCCCACTTCAGAGCCCCATATGCCACCTGGTATGATCCACCAGCAGGATGTAGGCGGCCATGAGGCCCAGCAGCCTCAGGGTCATTCTGATCGAAACCCAGGATAGAGGCTGCAAGATCATAGCCTGAATTTCCCGGACTCGAGTTCAGGAGGATAAGCCCGAAATTGCGCTGTTTCCAGAACTCCCTTGATGAAAAGGAGCTTCTGAGAGGGAATCAAGTGTGACTTCGGCACGTTGATAGTGAACCCCAGCAAATACCTGAGGTCCGCCGTACTTTGGAGGTGGGAGATGACAGCCTGGGGCGAACTCTCCTTTAACAGCCAGTCGTCGAGAGCAGGGAAAGACTGGATCTGTGACCACCACCATCACTTTCGTGAACGACGGGCGCTGGTAAGGCCAAAGGGGAGCAGGGTAAACTGAAAATGCTCCTGGCCTACCGTGAACCACAGGTAACGTCGGTGGGCAGGCAGGACAGGGATGTGTAAATAGGCGTCCTTCAAGTCCAACCCGACCATCCAGACTCCAAGGCAGACAGGACCTGAGCAATTGTCAACATTTTCAACTTCTCCTTCCGAAGGAAGTAGTTGACGTCCCTGAGATCTAAGATAGGACGCAGGCCTTTGTCCTTCTTGGGCAACAGAAAGGAGTGGGAGTAACAACCACGACCTACTTCTGGGCCAGGAAATCGCTCGAAAGCTCCCTTGGCCAAGAGCTGTAACTTCCTCGCAGAGAAGGGCCAAGTGATCCTTCGACATGCGATGGAGAGTAGGTGGCATGGGTGATGGGGTAGTCTCGAAGGGGAGGGAATAGCCCTTCAGACTATCTGCAAAAACCCACCTGTCCGACGTGGTTTGCCAGTGGGGGAGGTGATGGCAGATGCTGCTGCCCACTGGCAACTGATGGCCCTGAAAGGAAGGACTAGGCGGGTTTGGAGGCTGCTGCTGAGGGGGCACTGGTGGACTGGCCTGCCTCCTGGCTCCCAGACCCACGATGCTGGGTCCCACGTCCCCAGCTGTGGCGGAATGTGGTGGGGCACCCATTCTGTAGCTACGAAAGGGGCGAAAACCAGACTGGGCGGGGGGAGAGGTGGTAGCGAGGCTCAAGGATCTGGCTGTAGCCCTAAAATCCTTAAGCACTTCAGGTAGATGACTGGTTTCTTTGCCAAACAAACGACAGCCAAAGGGCATGTCCAATAGAGTCAATTGGTCATCGCCCGAAAAGCCAGAGGACCTCAGCCAGGAGTAGCGTCTCAGGGCTACTGACGTTCTAATCGTCCTGCCTAGAGTCGGCGATATCTAGCCCACATCATATGTCGAACTTCGCTGCATCTCTACCCACAGCAACTGTACGGGAGAGAACGGAACGGGCACTATTGCAGCACCTCAGCGTCCCACACAGCGTGGGTGCAACAGCCCAAGAGACATGCGGTGTTCACCAACCGCAGTACTAAGCTGGTGGAAGAAAACATCTTCCCAAAACGATCCAGCTTCTTGGATTCCTTATCTGGGGGAACAGTAGGGAACGTGCCTATGGACGTTGAGGCTTGGACCACGAAGCTCTCAGGGGTAGGGTGTTGGGAGAGGACAGTGGGGTCGCCCAGGACCGGGAGTTGGCGTCGGGCAATCATCCTTTCCCCAGGCTCCCCTGCGCTGGGTTTGGACCAGGTGCCCAGAAGGAGGACTGAGGGCTCATTGAACAGCAGCAGGGGCTCTGAAGAAGCTGCTCCTGATGAACCACCTCAGTCAGGAAGTTAGACCGGACTGCCACCATGGGTAGCACAAGGCCTCAGCTGCCCTATGTAACACCACAGCATAGGAGGCTCCCTCCTCTGCAGCCACAGTAGGGGGAGAAAGCATACCAAAGTCTGGTGATGTATCCAGACCACTGGCCTCACCGAGTTCCTTTCTCCAGTCCAGCTCTTCCAACTGGTCTGCTAGAGGGTCAATAGACCCTTCCAAGTCTTCCTCACCCTCCTCTGGCTGCCACTCAGTGCGATAAGGAAAGCCAGGATAGAACAGAGGAACAAAAGTACCAGTTGGCCCCGGTTCCGGCCACGTGCCCATGTAAAGGGGGAGGGTGGGGTCAATGCCGCATTGGGACACAACCGGTGTCAGAAGGGGCAGAGGTGTATCCAAAGGATTTCATGCAGGAGGTGTCGTAGGGTCGACCCCCGCCGATCCGGATCCAGGCCTGGATCCCTGGGGGCCCTGTCTCATAGGGGCTGAAGCAAAAGACACCATTGATGGACGGAATGCAGAACATATCAAAACATTCATCCTCAGTCAAGAGATATCCATCATTCTTTTGCTCACCATGCCACTCCAGTTTAGACCTGGCAATATGCAAATCAGTCTTGACCCTGTGCCTCATGTGAACAGTCCAGACCGAACTGCCAAGCAAGTGCCTCCCTGGACTGGAAACAAGCAGCCTAGGACCGGTTTCAGGGTTTCACCCCTCTTCAGCCAGGATAGCTGGATTCCAGTGGGAAAGGGGCTGAAGCCACCGGCATCGAAGGCCTAGAACCTGCAGCAGAGTAGTCCACAGGGTTCGAAGGAGCGCCAGCGGAGTCAGGCTACCCAAAGATAGAGTTAAGGGCTTTGTAAAAGCTACAAAGTTGGGCAGGCATCGCCCTGGCTCCCGGAAAGGGAGGGAAGTTCGGAGCCGAACCAACAGGCTCCACAGGCAGAGCCGGACTACCTTCCGCATCCCACATCAGGCGACGGACGGGGAGAAGGCGAAGAGCAACGGTGCTTCTTCGCCTTTTTCTTGTGCTTTGACTTACCCAAAGATGAAGACTTCGAAGAAGAGTGATGATGATGACTCCGCGCCCGGTCCCACGTCCTCCCTCTCGACCGGCACCTCGAGCGGCGCAGAGCTGACTGCTGGGCCTCGAGAAACTTTAGGGACCAGTCCTGCAAAGACTTCGGTTTTATGGCCCAGCAGTCAGAGCACAACTTCAGGTTGCGTACGCGCACCAAGCACACTAGAGGCACACGAGATGTGGGTCTGTGATGGACATCAACTTGTGACGGTAGTCACAAGGTTTAAAGCAGGTCCGTCGATGTGACATCCCTTGCACCAGGAGTCGAAAAAACCCCAAAAAAGAAGTAGACAAAGTAAAAAAAACTCGTAAAAAAAAAAAAAAAAAAAAAAGACTAAGGGTACCTCTCTCTCCGGATCTGCGCTGGCTGGCCCGGAAAAAGAACTGGTGGGTGGAATTCCAAGTAGATACCTCTACATCATTCTGACCATCACAACGCAAATGACGAATGCGGCGTGGAATGACACGCAGGGGTACCGCTTAAGAAAAATTCCCCAGATCCAGTCTGACGCCTGGGGGTAATTCTAAGGTAACAAACCCATAACTATAGTCTTTCAGATTGGTTTTTTTTACAGGTAAGTCAAAATTACTTTACAGTTACTTTTGAGATTACTTTGTACATTACTTTTCAGATCATTTTTCAAGTTACTTTTTCTACTAAGTGTGATATGCCTAGATAACACACTGGAACATTTCCTAGACATTCTTTTTTTTATACATTTGCAGTTTTTCAAGGTTTCTTACAAACCAACTCCACACTTAAAATAATTTTCAAACAAAAGCAGTCAATGCAATCCTATGGGAGAAGGCAAATGCTACTTACAAGTATGCATCTGTTCTTGGCATGTAGGGCAGCAGAACCACACACTATAGCATTAGATCACCATCTGGTGGTGCGCCCGGATGATTACACTTTGTTGTTATCTTGGAAGAGTCTTTGTCTGTTGGGTGACTCCTCCCTTAGATCGTAGTGCGCATGGGCATCTACTCCATCCTCAGATTGTTTTCGCCAGTGGGCAAATGATGGAGTTTGTATGAATACAGGTAAAGATGTCCATGTGTTGTGTATCTAAATAAAATAACACTGGAAACAGATACAGGTCGCCGGGGAGGCGGGTGGGCGTGTGTGGTTCTGCAGCCATACATGCCAAGAACAGAAGCATACTGGTAAGTAGCATTTTCCGTTCAAGGCATATGGGCTGCAGACCACACACTATAGCATAGATTACACAACAGTCTCTCCCTTAGCACCGACCACCTGTATCTATTGCAGTAGTTTGAAATAATGTTTTGAGAACAGCCTGGCCCACATTTGCTTGTTTTGCTTGCACATCTACACAGTAGTGTTTTGTAAATGTGTGCAGAGTAGACGATGTAGCTGCTTTACAGAGGTCATCTAATGGTATATTTCCTAGAAATGCCATAGATGCTCCTAATTTGCAGGTAGAATGAGCTCTAGGAGGAATGGATAGAGTGAGTTTTGCCTTTTAGTAACAAATTTGTATGCACTTAACAATCCATCTCGCAATGCCCGATTTAGAAATAGGATTGCCTTTATGTGGAGGTGAAAAGGACACAGTTGTTTAGTTTAACAAAATGGTTTTGTCCTATGAATGTATTATAGAAGTGCCCTTTTTACATCCAATGTATGTAGAGCTCTTTCTGCAACCGTTTGCGGTTGGAGAAAAAAAACTGTCAACGTAATAGATTGGTTGAGGTGGAATGGTGAAATGACCTTTGGTAGAAACTTTGGATTTGTCTTAAGAACCAGTTTATTGTGATGAAGTTGAATAAATGGTTCTTGAATTGTTAATGCCTGAATCTCACTTAGCTTCCTCAGTGAGGTAACTGCTACTAGAAAGGCCACTTTCCATGTAAGGAACTGTAATTCACACTTATGTAATGGTTCAAAAGGTGGACCCATAAGTCTGATGAGAATAATATTTAAATTCCATACTGGAGACGGTGGAATTCTGGGAGGAATTATTCTTTTGAGTACTTCCATAAACGCTTTGATTGCAGTTACTCTAAACAATGACAAATGTGGTCTGTTTTGGAGATATCCTGCTATAGCAGCAAGATGTAGCCCGAATGAAGAGTATGATAAATTAGATCTTTGTAGATGTAATAAATAGCAAATGATGTTTTGTATGGAAACCTCTAGTGGGTTGATGTTATTTGTGCAATACACCGCAAACCTCTTCCACTTTGCTGCATAGCATGCTCTAGTGGTAGGACGTCTTGCTTCTTTAATTACATTCATGCAATCAGTGGGTAAATTTAGATATCCGAATTCTAAGACCTCAGGAGCCAGATCGCTAGATTGAGCTGCATTGGGTCTTGATGCATTCTCTCTCCATAGTTCTGTGTTAATAGATGTGGTGAGATTTTTAATTTGTGATGTGGTACTGCTGAGAGATCTAGCAGTGTGTTGTACCATGGTTGCCTTGCCCATGTTGGTGCTATGAGAATCAATGTGAGAGAATGTTGCTGCATCTTGCGTACTACTAATGGAATTAGTGGGAGAAGTGGAAAAGCGTACGCAAATTTGTCCGACCAGTTCATCCATACCCCATTGCCTTTGGATAATGGGTGTGGGTATCTGACGGCGAAGCTTGGGCATTTGGAGTTTTGATGTGTGGCAAACAGATCATTTATCTGGTTGACCCCACATTTGAAGAACTTGATGAAGTTCCAATTCGTGTATCTGTTGTCTCTGACGACTTAACAGATCTGCCACTTGATTGTGAACTCATGGTAGATGTTCTGCTAGCAGGAAAATGTTTTTAAGGAATAGCCCACAAAGCTCTGCGCCAGCTGGGAGAGCTGTAGGGAGTGTGTTCATCCTTGCTTGTAAATGTAGTACATTGCTGTCATATTGTCCGTCGACTAGTACAGCCTTGTTTGACAGGTGATGTTGAAATTATTTTAGAGCTAGAAAAATCGCTAGTAACTCCAGATGATTTATGTGGAGTAGTTTTGTTTCATTGTCCATATACCTTGTACTGTGTTTCTGTAAATGCGTTCCCCATCCTGTGAGAGACGAGTCTGTAGTTAGTATTATTTGTGGAACTGGCTCTATAAACGGTCGGCCCTTGGAAAGGTTTTAGGTGTTCCACCATTGCAGAGAGCGAAATGTCAGGTCTACCACCACCAGATCTGTTATTTGTTGCTGAGCCTGATTCCATTGCCTTGCTAAGCGTTTTTGCATGGGGCGCATTTGTAGTCGGCGTATGGTACTATGAAAATGCAAGATGCCATCATTCCTATTAGTTGCATGAACGCTAGAGCTTGTAGTGAGTGCTGTGGCTGGAATTTCTTGATGAGATTGTGCAGATTTTGAATTCTTGTTGAATTGAGATATGCTATTGCTTTGGAAGTATCTATTGTGGCACCTAGATACTGTTGAGAGAGGGACGGTTGGAGATGTGACTTCTTTTGATTTACTGTAACCCCCAATTTGTGCAGCAGACAGATTGTGTGATGCGTGTGTCTCACACATTGGTTGTTGATGTTATTAACCAGTCGTCCAGATATGGGAAGAAATGGATGTTGTCCTTTCTTAAGTGTGCAGCTACCACTGCTAGACACTTTTTGAACACTCGAGGTGCTGTAGTTACTCCGAAGGGGAGTACTTTGAATTGGTAGTGTTTACCTTCTAGTACAATCTGTAATTACTTTCTGTGAGATTGGTGAATGGGAATGTGGAAGTAGGCGTCCTTGAGATCTAGGGCCATTTGAATCAAGCCACATTGACTTCGCAAACGGCGTTTGCGAATGCAATTTGGCCTAATGGTATGCATCAAGGATATCTGCTTGCAAAATAAGAAATCGCAAATTTTGCGATTCCTTAAATGCAATGTAAGAAGCCAAAGAAATTCCCAAATTGGCCATAAGGAATCGCAAATTACCACCGAATTCTAGTTGGTGGCAAGTTGCGAAGTCCTTGAAAGATGCACATTCTTGCCCTTAGGGCATGTATGTGCGACACATGTGCACCCATGCATATTTCAGGGGTGCTACAGGGTTTCCTTTGGACACCCCCTGCACCCTTAAAAATATTCTCAATTTGCGATTAGCAAATTGCGAATCGCAAATTTCCAATTCCTTCCTATGGGCCTCCTGGCCCATAGAAATGAATCGCAAAGTATTCCTTAATTGCGAATTCGTTAAGGAATATCAAGAAATCGCTATAAAATTGCGATATTCTTGATACATAGCAATTGGCGATTCTGAAATAGCGATTTCTTAAAAATCGCTATTACAGAATCGCTAATTGCTACCTTCATACATATGGCCCCTAGTGTGGCAAGGAAGTCTCCCTTTTTTAGCAACGGTAGAACCTGTTGCAGTGTGACCATATGAAAGTGGTCTGATTGTATGTACGGGTTTAGGGGTCTTAGGTCTAGAATAGGTCTGAGAGACCCGTCCTTTTTGGGGATGAGAAAATAAAGAGAGTAAACCCCTGTGTTTTGATGCTGTTTTGGGACTGGTTCTATTGCATTCTTTTGCAGTAGAGATTCCAACTGCTCTCTTAATATGAGCTGTTCCTGTGACATGGGACGTTGTCTGGGTGGTATTGATGGAGGAGTGGAAGTGAGCTCCAGGCAATAACCTGACTGAATTATTTGTCTCACCCACCTGTCTGTGGTGATGGGAGTTCCAGACAGGGAGGAACTGTTGTAATCTCCCCCGACAGGAGTGGAATGGTCTGGGGGGATTGGACGGAAGTAACTTATTAGGGGTAGAGGCGTTACGATTGTTGTTGCCTCTACCTCTGCCCTTATTGTTGTCTCCTCTATATCCTCCTCTATAATATCCTTTATTGCGTGAGGTTTAGTTGGGCGCTTTGTAAGAAGAGGAGGTGTTATCAGTTTGGAAACTTTTAGAGGTGCCCCTATATCAGGAGCGATGAAAGGAAGGTCTATGGGTTTGCGTTTGTAAGGCTCCCATTGATTTTGCCGTATCCGTATCTTTTTTTTAATCTTTTCTAGTGCAGTGTCCACTGCTCGGCCGAGAAGATGCTGTTGGTCAAATGGTTGGTTTAATATACTGGCTTGTACTTCTGGTTAAAAACCAGAGATGCGTAACCATGCATGTCTGCGCATCAGTACTCCTGTATTTATTGATCTAGATGCTGTGTCTGCAGTGTCTAGTGGCCATCTTATGGAGGTATTTGTTATAATAATGCCTTCCTGTATTAGGTCAGAAGCCCTAGTTTTATATTGTTCTGGCAAGTGTTGCATGAGTGACTAACTCATCATAATGAGCTATGTCATATCTTGCTAACAGAGCTTGAGTGTTAGCAATCCTCCTTTGCAGCTTGTGAAATTGTGCGTTTTTCTGAAGCATCCAGAAGCTTAGACTCTTTATTGGGGGTGGAGCATCCCCTGTTTGCGAGTTAGCTCTTTCTCGCATTTGATACTACCATTGAGTCTAGTGGCAAATGACCTTTAATATATGCTGGGTCAGTTGGAGCCGCCTTATACTTTTTCTCTAGCCTAGGGTTAATTACTCTGGCTCTAACAGGATCTTTAAATATTTCTGGTGCGTGTCTCACCACTCCATTAAGTATTGGTAAAGTGGTAGTGCTTTTATGTGAAGATAACAGTGTGTCCATTAGAAAGTCTTCCATTGGATCTGTATTTAAGTCCACTCCATGAAAAGTGGCTGCTCTGTGAATGAGCTGTGTGAACCCAATGGTGTCATCAGGGGGAGATGGCCTAGACTGATATGCCTTGTCTTGAGGTAGATCTGGTGCACTATAGTCTTCCCATGGGTCACTTGATGCCCCTGCCATATCATCTGGATCGTTAATATCATCCATTTGATGTTCACTTTCTACCTCCTGTGAGTAGGTATCCCCATAGTCATCATGTTGTGGTATGAAACTATGTGTACTGACTGGAGAATGTACAGGGGAGATGTCTACTGTCATTTCTACTTCTGGAGAAGGCATTCTTATAGGGGAAGACTGAACATTCTTTTTAAGAGGAACAGGTGGTGGTTTGGGATAGTCCATCTTCCTCTTTTCAGGCACGGTGTATATATGTCCAGTCTTTGGATGAATTTTAAGAGTTTTTTTGCCTTACATCAGTCTGGAAAAGTTCTTCTACTGGTAAATATTTTTTCGGCGCAGACCTATCTGTTTTGGGGCCGATAGACTTAACAGTCTCTATTGTCTTTGGAACGGGTCTTATTTTCAGTTCCGAAGGCTTTTCTTTTCTTTGGATGTGTACTTTTCGGATCAGAAGCCTTTGTTCCCGTTTGTCTCGATTCATCCGTCTTTGGAGACGAAACAGTTTTAGATATCTGAACTGTTTTCGGGTCTGCTTTTTTAGAAACCGGAGTAATCTTCCACTCAGTAACTTTGTTTCGGCACTCCTACCTTCGGTACCGATGGATGTTTAGGTGCCGGTGTGGACTTAGGCTTTAGTACCTTCTGCTTTTTGGGACCGACAGACTGACTCTAGCCCGAGTCGACTGGAGGCTTTTTAATACTCTTCGCTGCAGAGCCTGAAGGCAGGGCGTCGGAAGATTTTGGTCGGTGTGCACCTGGACCCGAAGGTGGAGGTGGAGGTGGAACCGAAACCTGTCTCGATATTCGGGGGTGGGGGCGAACAGGGTCGACGTTCTTGCTCACGACCTGTTGACCAGCTGGAAGAAGATAGTCATCTTCGGATCGAATCTAGTCTCCAGAAGCTGAATCCTCTGCTTCGGAAGCAACGTCTTCTTGCTGTTCTTCAGCATCTAATTCAATCGGCGCCTCATCGATGATGAGGTCTGGTGTTGAAGACTATGACTGCCTCCATAGTTCTTCGAGCTAGACAGTCCTTGATGGGTTTCTTGGACCGGAATGAAGCGCAGGCCTCACAGTCTCGACTCTCGTGCTCTGGAGACAAGCACAGGTTGCAAACTTCATGAAGGTCAGTGTGGGAAAATGTGTCCACACGGAGGGCACTTCTTGAAGGTTGTTCTTTCCATGAGCCAAAGGCCCAATGGCCCAGTTAGGCCCGACGGCCCCGACGAACGCTGGAATTGAGAAGTGTATCCTTTCTTCGACGCGGGTAACCGGAATCTGTGTCGAAGACGATGTCGATAATGTAGATTGATTTATGGGTTTGAAAAGGAGATCGGTAGCGGGACCAAGCGACGAACACATCCGAGCCCGATGGCGGAAAAAAACAATCTGTGGATGGAGTCGATGCCCATGCGCACTACGATCTAAGGGAGGAGTCACCCAACAGACAAAGACTCTTCCAAGATAACATAGTGTAATCATCTGGGCCCACCATCAGATGGTGATCTAATGCTATAGTAGTGTGTGGTCTGCAGCCCATATGCCTCGAACATTAAGTTATTTCGCAGGTAAGTAATTGGCTGTGGGAGCTGGGTTTCTGGGGTTAGAACCAGGGTCCCCCAGGGTCAAGGATGCACTTAAATCCTCAGCGGCACTTGGGCAGTCGGGTGCTGAGGCCCAATGTTATCCAATGGGGGTAGTGGGCCTCCAGTTTGTGGTTGCTTACGAGCAGACCACAAGGTTGTGGGAGCAAAGCTCCTGGACTTAAGCTCAGGGCAAAGGCGGATCAGAGTTAGCACACAAGGTGTACCCACAGCGGCACAGTGGCGGTCAGGTGCAGGTTTTTTTTGGCATTGGGTGCCCTGTTTTTAATGGGGATTGCGGGTTGTGGTTTTTGGCTGCAGGCTCGGTCCAGGAAAACTTCCAGGAGGAACAAACAGCTCGGCAGGCAAGTTGGGGGGCACAGGAACATAGGTACACATCGGGTTGTCTTCTCCAGGGTCCAGGGTAGCTGGATGCAGGAGCGTCTTTTGAAGTCTCATTTCACCTTACCGGGCCACATGCGGTTGGGGGTCTCCCTTCAGGGCAGCAGGTGATGTCAGGGAGTCCTGGAGGGGTCAGCCCACAGTGGACTGAAGTGCTGGGGGACCTGGCTGGGACCGGTGGGCCACTCTGACTCGATCCTTGGGTGCAGTGGTGGTTCCAGGAGTAGAGTTTGAATATGAATGTCAGCAGCCCTACATGCCAAGAACAGATGCATACTGGTAAGTAGCATATTCTATTCGAGGCATGTGGGCTGCTGAATTCATATCAGTGCATAGAATGTATAGCAGTCTCCCTCTTAGCGGTTGTTGCCCGTGCCAGCTGCAGCAGCCTGAAAAAGAGTCTTGAGTACAGCCTGTCCTACAGCTGCTTGGACGGTACATCTACGCAGTAGTGTTTGGTAAATGTATGTATGGTAGTCCATGTGGCTGCTCTACATAGGTCTTCTAGAGGAATGTTTCCTAGGAAAGCCATGGATGCCCCCAACTTGCGTGTGGAATGCGCTCTTGGGGGAACTGTTAATGTGCGTTTAGCTTTTAGATAACAAATTTGTATGCCCTTAACAATCCATCTGGCTATACCTGATTTTGAAATGGGGTTGCCTTTGTGCTGTGGTGAAAAGGCAACAAACAGTTGCTTAGTTTTCCTGAAAGATTTTGTTCTGTCTATATAGTACAGGAGAGCTCTCTTAACATCCAGGGTATGTAGAGCTCTTTCTGCCACTGAATCTGGATTTGGGAAGAATACTGGCAGTTCGATAGTCTGATTTATGCGAAACTGGGATACCACCTTTGGCATAAATTTAGGATTTGTACGTAGCACTACCCTATTTGCATGAATTTGTATGAATGGCTCCTGAATAGTTAGGGCTTGTAGCTCACTAACTCTCCTAAGTGATGTAATCGCCACTAAGAAAAGCCACTTTCCACGTTAGGAATTGAATCTCACACGAGTGTAGAGGTTCAAAAGGTGGGCCCATTAGTCTGGTTAGAACCACGTTGAGGTTCCAGACAGGTGAAGGTGGGTGTCTTGGAGGAATCACTCGTTTGAGTTCCTCCATAAAAGCGTTAATAGCAGGTACTCTGAAGAGTGAAAGGTGTTGCCTGTTCTGAAGATAAGCTGCCACTGCAGCCAAATGTATACGTATGGAACTGTAGGCTAGATTGCATTTATGTAAATGTAACAGGTAACATGATGTTTTGAGTGGATGCATCAAGCGGATTTATGTCAATATTGGTACAATAGATGACAAATCGTTTCCACTTCGCCGCATAGCATGCTCTGGTTGTAGGTCTTCTTGCCTCTTTGATAATATCCATAGTCAGGAGGCAAGTTCAGGTAACCAAACTCGGACTTCAGGAGCCAGATCGCAAGGTTCAACTGTTGCGGATCTGGGTGCTGAATGTCGCCATGGCTCTGCGTTAAAAGACTGGGTGTTAATCGCAGCCTTTGATGAGGCACCACGGAAAGTTCTAGGAACGTGGTGTACCATGGTTGCCTCGCCCACGTTGGAGCAAATAGGATGAGGGTCATGGAGTGTTGTCGCAGTTTGGGTGCCAATAGTGGTATGAGCGGGGCTGGGGGAAAAGCGTACGCAAACCTGCCTGACCAGTTCATCCATATCGCATTGCCCTGAGACTGCGGATGTGGAAACCTGGCGGCGAAGCTTTGGCATTTTCCCTTGTGGCGAACAGATCTATCTCTGGGTGACCCCACTGCTGGAAGTACGGTTGTAGCACTGAGGGATGTATTTCCCACTGGTGCATCTGGTAGTCCCTGCCTGGGAGGTGTTCCGCCATGATGAATATGTTCCTTTGAATGGCCCACTTCCACATGCTTTGCGCTAGGTGTGACAACTGTGGAGAGTCTGTCCCTCCCTGCTTCTGTATGTAGTACATGACAGTCATGTTGTCCTTTCGGATCAACACGACTTTGTTGCACAAATGTACCTTGAACGCCTTCATTGCCATGAAGATTGCCATCAGTTCCAATAGGTTGATATGCATCTTTTGCTGTGTCGTCCATAGTCCCTGTACTGTGTAATGGAGGACATGCGCTCCCCAGCCCAGGAGAGATGCGTCAGTCATCAGCACTATTTGTGGTACAGGCTCTTGGAACGGTCGTCCCCTGCAAAGGTTTTGTGGGTTCCACCAATGCAGAGAGTGGTATGCTCGACCGGTCACCAACACTAGGTCTTTCGATTGTCCTTGAGCCTGGTTCCACTGCCGTGCTAAGCACTCCTGAAGCGGACGCATGTGTAGTCTTGCGTGAGGGACTATGAAGATGCATCGGGCCATCATTCCTATCAACTGCATAAACACCTGTGCTGGGAGCGAGTTTTGGGGTCTGAATTTCTGAATCAGTAATTGAATGCTGTTGATTCTTGCTGAGTTTGGCTGTGCCTTTGCTACCAGAGTGTCTATCGTCGCTCCTAGGTACTGTTGTACGTGAGCGGGTTGGAGATGAGACTTTGCGTAGTTCAACGAGAATCCGAGGCTGTGGAGGAGGTGAATAGTGCGAGACATGTGGCTGGCACATTGCTGGACTGACTTTGCTCGGATGAGCCAGTCGTCTAGATAGGGGTAGACGTGTACCTGGTTTCTCCTGAGGTGCGCTGCTACCGTTGCCAGGCACTTGGTAAACACCCTGGGGGCTGTTACCCCGAAAGGTAGTAACTTGAACTGGTAATGTTGATTTTGTATGGTAAACCTGAGATACTTCCTGTGTGCAGGATGTATTGGCATGTGGAAGTATGCGTCTTTTAGGTCTAGGGTTGCGAGGAAGTCTCCCTGACTGAGCAATGGCAGAACCTGCTGTTAAGTGAGCATGTGAAAGTGTTCTGACAAGATGTATTGGTTTAGGGGCCTGAGAGACCCGTCCTTTTTGGGAATTAAGAAGTACGAGTATACCCCTGTACCTTGTTCCCGCAGAGGGACGATTTCTATGGCCCCTTTTTGCAGCATACTGATGACTTCCTGCTGCAATAAGTCTATGTGCTCTGCTGACATAGGACGGTGTCTTGAGGGTATGTTGGATGGAGTGGATGTTCGCTCTAGACAATAGCTGTACTGAATAAGTTGTCTCACCCACCTGTCTGCGGTAATGCTCTCCCAGACTGGCAGGAACTGTTGTAATCGCCCCGACCGGTGTTACATGGTCCGGGGGCAGTGACAAGGCGTCACTGTTTAGTATTGGCGGAGGATCTGGTGTTGTTATTCCCCCTCCTCTGCCTTTGCTGCTGTTGCCACGGTATCCACCTCTTATTTCTATTGTAGGTGGTTTGCGTGCTCCCTTTATTATATGGAATTTGTTGTGATGCCTGGCTTCGTGTTGCTCCTCTGTTACTGGAGCGACGAAAGGAACCTCCTCTAAATTGTTGGGACTGCAAGGCACCCATGGACTTGGCTGTTTCAGTGTCTTTTTTTTATTTTTTCTAAGATTGTGTCCACATCAGGACCAAAAAGATAATCTGGGTTCACAGGCTGATTTAGTAATGTGGTTTGAATCTCAGGTTTTAATCCAGAGATGCGCAACCAAGCATGCCTCCTGAGCATGACGCTTGTGTTGATGGCCCTGGCTGCAGTGTCTGCTGCGTCTAGCGCACACTTAATGGATGCGTTGGATATGAGTTTACCCTCTTGGATTAGCATCTCTGCCCCCTCCTTGTAGGCCTCAGGCAAATGTTGTAGCAGTTGCTCTAGAGTGGCATAATGTGCCCTATCGTATCTGGCTAATAGGGCCTGTGTATTAGAAATCCTCCAGATATTAGCTGCTTGAGCAGCTACCCTTTTCCCAGAAGCTTCTAGTACTTTAGATTCTTTGTCTGGAGGAGGAGCATCACCCGTAGTTTGTGAGTTGGTCCGCTTACGAGCATTTGACACCACCAAAGAGTCTAGCGGCAGCTGTCCCTCAATATATGTAATATATGTAGGGTCCACAGGCGCCGGTCTGTATTTCCTCTCAATACTGGGGTTAATAACCCTTGCCCTAGTGGTTTCCTTAAAAATGTCCCCTGCGTATTTAAGGACACCCTTGAGCATAGGCAAAGTTTTAACCGATTTCTCTGAAGTGGAAAAAGTGTCAAACAGGAAGTCCTCTTCAACTGGGTCAGCATGCATGTCCACATCATGATTTAGTGCTGCCCTTTCAATTAAAGCGTTGAAGGCAGCTGTATCTTCCGCTGGTGAAGTTTTCACAGGATAAGAGGGAGTATCAGGAATAGTCTGATTCCCCCTGGTCAGCAGGGTCTGTCCAGGCTTGAGTTTGATCATCCTGATCAGTGTCCACAGGGTAACTATATTGTTCCTCATCATCATACCCCATATCCTCAGCAGTGGGTGTGGGTGAATATGCCGAAGTGTCCTGGCCATAGTACCTCACAGTCTCAAAAAGGACAGGTGATGCTGCAGAATCCCTTTTCTTTTTGAGTGGAATTTTGTATGATTCCAGTTTCTGATCTGATTTTCCTTTGGTAAATAGTAAGTTTACCAGATTGATTCAATATGCAACTTGGACTGGTCATCATATGAGGGCTCCTGGTACATAACGTCCTCTTCAAGAGGAGGACTCCTTTTTCCCCAATGACACCTGTTTGGGGGTTTCAACCCCATGTTTCGGATCGAGCGCCTTGGCGCTTGCAGTAGGTGGTAATCCGAATTTTATCGGTGGCATAGTGTCTTTAGACTGACCAACCTTTTTCGGGGCCGGCGTCGATGTAGGCTCGACCGACTTTGCCTTTTCGTCCATAACTTCTTGGGCGTGCGCGGACTTCGGTGCTTGTGGCGTCGGAGGCGCACTCTTCTGCCTCGACGGTCTTCGAGGCGCTCTTGGCTTTTGACTCGAGGCCTTTGACAAGATGTGGTCTGTCGACCTGACGCTTCGGATCGAGACCTTTGCGAGACTAGAGTCCCTTGTTTGTGTCGCTGTCCATCAACGTCTACGTTTTCGGTTCGACGTGCTTGGCTTTAATGGCGGACTTCAGCGCCCCGATCTTTTGTTCGACACTCTTTATTTTCGACCCCGCAGGGTCGTCGACACCTGATGTCTTCTTCGACTCCGATGGGTTCGAGGTCTTCGACCCGAAGACTGTTTTCCACACTTTCTGTTTCGTTATTAACTCAATGGCTTGACGCGGGGCTATAGAAAGTTGTTCATGATCTCTGCTAAGGCCTTCTGGCGATGCCTCGACCGGAGCCTTCAAAAGTGTTTGAGTGTCCGTTTCGGGCCCTATACCCATAATTGGGCATGTTTCATCGCTCGAGTCGTCATCAACGGCTACGATGGGGGTTACGTCGTCCCTTACCTCGACGACGTTTTCATATTCGACGTCGTCTTAGTCTTTCTCATAATAGTCGGAGCCATGCTCTGAACCGGGATCCGACAGCTGTTCTGGATCCTCTGTGTCGACGACCTCATCGTAGTCTTCCTCGAAGATGTTCACTGGGTCGGGCGCTGGCTTTGACATTGTTTGCCTTGCTGCACGTCGGAGTCTAAGCGTCTTCTTCGACCTGAATCGAGCACAAGCTAGACAGTGGTTCTCGTCGTGCTCCGGTGATAAGCACTTGCTGCACACCGGGTGTACATCGATGTGCGGGTACTTAAGAGTTACAAAGGGGGCATCGTTTGAACGGGCTCCGTTCCATCGACGATCAGGCCTCTGGTGTCGAAAAGGCCACGCGGCTCTTAGACGTCCTGCTCAAGAAAACTGGAACAAGAACTCGGCACCGACCGAAACAATACCGACGACCCCGAAGGCCTTTTGGCCTTTAGAAAGTTTCCGAACTTGAATAAAGAAAAGTACATCTGAACCCAATGGCAAAAAAAAAAAAAAAAAAAAAAACAATCTGAGGAGGGAGAGGATGCCCATGCGCACTGTAGTCCAGGGGAGGAGCCACCTATCTCTTGATACTTCGAAGACTCTTCCAGGACAACAATGTGCAATCATCCGGACCCAACACTAGGCGGCGATCTATGCACAGATATGAATTCAGCAGCCCACATGCCTCGAACGGAGTGTAATACTGAAAGTGATGACCATGCCTGAAAATGATTTTGAGTGCTACAGCTGCGACAGGCACCGGGGAGGAGGGTGGGCGATATGAATGTCAGCAGCCCACATGCCTCGAACACTTTATTTAGGGTGGCGTTTAAGAGGTCTTGAGGTCATTAGTCAATAGGCTACTGACCTTAGGGTGACTACACCCTTGGTGTGCTCACCTGATGCGGGGGGTGGCCACAATCCCTAATCCTGATTATAGAGTGCCTGTCATCTGCACGATGGCTGGCATTGAAGAGTGGGCTTCACCTCGCCTCCCCCACCTAAGGGGTGGGGTTGGCAGAGGTGGGCACAGACTCAGAGTTATGCTAATTTATTCCACCTGTCTTCCCGGCGAAAAGGAGGGGAGGGAGGAAGGGGGCCTGCTCCTGATAGCATGGTAGGCTGGGGGTTGCATTAAAAAGGCAGCAAGGCCTTTGAGACTCCCCTGCCACAGTTGGCTCTTCCTAGCCTGAGGGAGGTGTGACAACCTCCGCCCAGGAAAGGATTTGATTCTGGGCTCAGAGAGTAAAGGCTCCCACCCCAGGCTGGTGTGTACCAGTCAAGGAAACCACCAGAGGCTGGTCGTTTTTCAGGGGGCATCAGTGTGGGATTATTATACTGAGAAGCTTGCTACCAAACTTCCCAGAATTCAGGAAAGCCATTATGGTGCTGTGGAGTTCGTAATGACCACCTCCCAGACCATATACTCTTTATGGCTTTGTTGTACTAACTATGTCCAAGAATGGACTTAAAAAACTGCAGGGATACATTGCTCATGCAACTGTGCCCTCACTAGTGGTATAGTGCACCCAGATAAAGGGGTGTCTTACCTATACCATAGGCAGTGGGTTGCAGGCCTGACACACAGGAATGTGTGCCATGTCGACTTCACGTTTTCTGCACCTAAACACAGCTTGCAAAGGCAGTGTGTGTGTTAAGGTACAGGACTTCTGAGAGTGGCGCAATATGTGCTGCGGCCTATAGAGGCCTTACCTGGTACCTTTTACAAGGGACTAACATGTGGCCAGAGAGGTGCCAATTGTGGGTACAAAGGTACAGTTTTGGGAAAGAAAACATGCTCTGGGAACCTGATTGGCAGGGACCACGGCACATCAAGTCAAAGTGCATCAGAATCTGGCAAAAAGTGGGGGTTTACTGCAACAGAAACCCCAGCTTACAAAGGTAAGAAACTGGCTCTATATATACTACACCAAAATGAAGTATAGTGTGTATAGAGTCCAAGTGTCACCAGAGGTAGGCAGAGGTTAACGTTGGATAGACCCGTACTCTCTTATTGTGGTAGCTTGGTCGAGCAGTAAGGCAGTATCAGAAGACAGAGTTAAGCATTTGATGTACACCCGCAGTCAGCAAATGAGTTCACACACATTTAAGAACTGCACTCTAGGCCAATTGTTTTTGTATAAAAATATACAGTTTATTTTTAGAACGAAGCCAGCCTGGCACAGGTAAGCAATAAATACTTTTCAATAATACGTTACTGGATATAGAACAGTTTGAAAATGCAATAGAAATTGTACTTTGTTTGATTTACAGGGGAGCAGTAGTATGCAACACTTAGCAAATGCAGTACATTGGAATGAATATGCTTTTTCAACAAATTGCAGGTAAGTTACTTTTACATTACTTTTCCTGACTCTGATGGAGCAAGGTTACGCATGTAAAAGCAACTTGCTTGTATTCAGTACTCTCGAAAAGAATATGAATGTACTGGGTTGGTAGGGATTCGGGGGCACCTCGGAGGTGCCCATTGGATAAATGGTACAATAAATCCTATACTGGCATCAGTCTGGATTTATTGAAAGGAGTAGTTTGGTACAAAATACTCCTAACTTCAGTAAAACCAGCATAGTGCTGAGGAACTCGAGCTGTCGTGTTACCAGCCCATGCACACTATGGCTTTACTGACACTTACAATATTGGGAAATGGTGCCCAATATTGTAGGGGCATTTCTGCTCATGCAAATATGACCTCGCCTGTAGTAGAATAGTGTACCCTGCCTTAGGACTGTGAGGTCTGCTAGGAGGGCAACTTTGCTATGCTGCTAGGCAGGGTTAGCTGGACCAGTACACAAACAGGGTGTTATGTCGACTTGGTTTTCTTCCTCACAGGGGCATGCAGGCTGCAAGGGCAGTGGCATGGTTCCAGTGAGGTGGGTTCCAACTGACCATCTTCAGCGGTCAGGCTATAGGTACCCAGGGTACCAGTTACTAAAGACTTACAGGGCGGTCCAAAGCACTAATTGGGAGTTTAGGTGCAGGAGCACTGGCACAGGATACCTGGTTGACAAGGACCCTGTGCAGTACATTTAATACCACATAAAAACTAGGCACAAAGTGTGGGGGGGGGGGGGGGGGGAGGGGCGAGACTAACCGTGACAAAGAGACACTCTCACCAAGTGTCCGAACCATTGGCATTCTGAAGGTCAGGGCAGAGGCCAGCATAAATAGGAGGGCATATCTGCCTCAGTCATCTTTGAGGCAAAGTAACAGTAGAGGAATCTTCCCAAGCCACAAGCTTTCATAGCACATCAGCTAATATACCGCTAGTCGCTTCCAGATTGGATTACCAAATCTGGGTGTAGCCTGGAACCTAAGCCTCTGGAGCCAAGGGCTAGTTGGTGTTACAGGAGGACCTGCAAGTGGAAGTCGTCCAACTGCAGGCCCTGAAAGATCAATAGGACCCAAAGGTAAACAAGGGGGACCCGGAAAACCCAGACAACTGCATCCACCTAAAGATCTCACTTTTGTTGACAATGGACCAGGAAATTTGGGGTACAGTAGCTCCAATCACTGACTCAGATGCCAGAGGTATACCTTTTGTATCAACTGAGCAACTTCTCCCTAGAGATATAACAGCAGGACAATGTTGAATCCCACTTTGCCTTCATGTGCTTGTGTCGAGACTGGTTTTTCAAGTTTGTCTTGGATTTGCTGGAGGATAGTTAATGGGACCAGGAACAGTCTGGAGACTTCAAAAGAGCCTGCCCTAGGTTCTTGTGCTTGGTGACGTAGAGGTTTTTCTTCTCACTCCCAGAAGGCCTTCAAATTAATCAGGGAGCATTAGTCATATGCCTTTAAGTTACATTTGGAACCAAGTCACCCAAGACGGACATCGTCTAGGTCTATTACCAACATCTGCTTCTTACGGGCAAAAGCACAGCTTAAATCCTGTGGTTTTAGGATAGATCATTGTACTATGTCAGAAAAAGAAAGAACTAGTTACTTACCTGTACACTATGGTTCTCCAGTATTATCTTTCATAGATTCACATGCTTGTATCTTCCCCGTCGTCATGGTGGGAGTCTCCCGGTAAATAATAATCATAGCAGTAGAAGAAAAAACTGCCTGAAACCATAGAGTAGAGAAACCAGAGGGTAACCTCTCCTCCTCATTATGTGGCCCAAACTACAGCCAATCAGCAACCAGCCCCAGCCTACACCATTCCCAGCAGAGCCACCATACCTCAGATTTCCTACCGCCCAAGAGTGAGCTATACAGGAAAACCAGAGATAAAAGGCGGTCTACCTAAAGGAAACGGGGAGGCGGGCGGGCGCATGTGAATCTATGAAAGATAATACTGGAGAACCATAGTGTACAGGTAAGTAACTAGTTCTTTCTCCAGTATTCAATCTTTCATAGATTCACATGCTTGTATCAGATTAGATAGCAGTTCCTGTAGTTAGAGCGTTTCCAGGCTAGACCCCTTTCCTATCTCGGGGTTGTGTGCCATAAATTGCTTCTATTACAAAAGAACTTTCCACAATACCAAGGCATGATCAATTAAACATTGACATCATAATTATTTGCGTAAAGAGAAAAGCATATTATACAGTAAACAGAAAGTTGCAGAATACAAGTCATAAACATGTACCTTATTTAAAGAGATGTCGCAGGACTGCCTGCCCCACTGCTGCATCTGCTTTCCATTCCGTGTCCAGACAGTAATGCTTGGTGAATGTATGAGCAGTCGACCAGGTTGCTGCTCTACATATGTCTGGAAGGGGTACTCCTGCCAGCAATGCAGAAGACGTCGCCATTTTCCGTGTATCATGGGCACGGACTTTCCTGTCGAGAGGTCTTCCTGCTTTCTCATGACAGAAGCAAATAGCGGAAGCAATCCATCTGGATATGGAGGAACGTGAAAGGGCCAGCCCTTTTCTGACCCCTGAGTAAGCAACGAACAGTTGGTTTGATTTGCGAAAGCTTTTAGTCTTTTCAATGTAAAATTTTAGGCATCTGCCGATGTCCAAAGTATGCAAAGCTTTTTCAGCCGCCGTGGATGGGTTCTTAAAATATGTCGGCAGAATGACAGGTTCATTTAGATGAAAATAAGAGGGTATTTTAGGCACAAATTTAGGGTTGGTTCTTAGCATCACCTTATCCGACTTGAATTGAATGAAGGGATCCAATATAGAAAAAGCTTGTATCTCGCTCACTCTTCTGGCAGACGTGAGCGCCAACAGCAAAGCCACCTTCCATGACAAAAATTGTAATTCTGTTTTGTGTATGGGTTCGAAGGGAGCTTTCATCAACTGCGACAATACTGTGTTAAGCTGCCATGAAGGTGGAGGATGCTTGACAGGAGGAAACTTCCTGAACAGCCCTTTCAAGAATTCCTTGATTAGCCTATTAGACCACAAGGAAGGGCATCCTGGTGATCTTCTATACCTTGAAATTGCAGCTAGATGGACTTTTATAGATGAGTGAGCCAGTCCTGATCTGGCTAAATGTAGTAAATAAGGAAGGATTTGCTCAGCCGAGGACGTTAAGGGATGCAGTGCCTTAGTCATGCACCAACTACAGAATCGCTTCCATTTTGCTACATATGTCCTGTTGGTAGACAGAGCCACAGAACTTTGCAGTATTTCACGACATTCTGGGGTGATATCTAGGGACCGGAATTCGTGCTCAAAAGGTTCCAAGCAGACAATCTTAGCGAGGTCAGTTGCGGATGAAGTACTTGGCCTCTGTTCATGGAAATCAGATCTCTGGTTATCGGGAGCTGTATTCTCGGTTCTACCGACAACTGCAGAAGCTCCGTATACCAGAACTGCCTCGGCCATGCCGGGGCTATCAGTATTATCTGGCAAGGTTCTGCTCTCATTTTCCTTAGTAGTCTGGGAATTAAGGGAAAAGGAGGGAAGGCATATGCGAACATCCCTGTCCATCTGAGGTGAAGAGCGTTCCCCCTCGAATCTTGTTGAGGGAATCTGCTGGCATAATGACTGCATTTTTTGTTGCTCTGAGTCGCAAACAGGTCCAGGCCTGGTTTGCCCCACACCTTGAAAATCCGATTCAGCTGGATCTGGTTGATTTCCCACTCGTGGCAAATGTCGGATGACCTGCTTAACCGATCCGCTTTTGTGTTGTCCACTCCCGGAACATGTTCTACTTGCAGCGATATTTTCTGACACAATAGCCATTTCCAGATTCTTTGTGCCAGAATCGACAAGGGTTTTGATCTCGTTCCACCCTGTTTGCGCAGGTAAAACATTGTTGTTGTGCTGTCTGTCCGCACCAAAACCGCTGAGCCCTGGATCCTGGGAAGGAAAGCCTGGAGGCCCAGAAAGACTGCTTCCAATTCCAATAGGTTGATGTGACGTTTCGCCTCTTGAGGAGACCAAAGGCCCTGAATTTCTAGGTCTTGCAGATGAGCCCCCCAACCTCGCAATGAAGCGTCTGACGTCATGACGTAGCTTGGTGATTGTGGTTCGAAAGTGAGGCCCTTTGTTAGGTTGCTCCTGATACCCCACCATGACATTGCCCGCTTGATCTGTTTTGTTATGACCAGCTTGTCGTCGAAGGAACCCTGGGCTTGGACCCACTGCTTGTCCAGTGCTTGATGTAACGGTCTCATTTGCAACCGGCAGTTGGGGATCAGCGGAATGCAAGAGGACATCATTCCCAGTAATGATTTGAATATCCTGATGGAAGTGAACTTTTTTGCTGCTAGGGATGCAGTCAGATTTAAGATTTTTATTATCCTTTCCTCTGAAGGGTAAGCTTTCAATTCTTGTGTTTTCAAGATTGCTCCCAAGAACTGTAGAACGCAAGTCGGGACAAAGGATGACTTTTCCTTGTTTATCCGAAGACCTAGACCTTGGAAGAGATCCATGCTCATTTGTAGAGATCTTCGCGTTGCTTGGAACGATGGTCCTTTTATCAACCAGTCGTCCAAGTATGGGAACACCTGTAGACCTTGTTTTCTTAAGTGTGCCGCTATAGGGGCCATGCATTTCGTGAAAACTCTGGGGGCGGATTTCAGTCCGAAAGGTAAAACTCTGAACTGGTAATGGCGCCCCTCCACCATGAATCGAAGATATTTTTTGTGCTTTTCGTGAATCGGAATGTGGAAGTATGCTTCCAGCAGGTCTAGAGAGACCATGTAGTCTCCTTTGCGAAGCAGTAGCAGAATTTCCTGCAAGGATAGCATACGGAAAGAAATCTTTTTTATGTATGTGTTCAGATCTCTGAGGTCCAGCACCTGTCTCCATTTCGATGACTGCTTTTTCCTTATAAGGAAAAAGTGCGAATAAAAACCTGTTCCCCGCTGGTTTGGTGGTACCTCCTCTATTGCTCCTTTCAGAATGAGCGATAAGACCTCTGCTTTGAGAGCCGTTAGGTGTTGATGAACTCTGCAAAGGGGTGGACGATTTGGAGGTTTTTGCGAGAATTCCAGGGTGTGACCCTGTGTAATAATGTCCAATACCCATCTGTCCGATGTTATGGACTGCCAATACGGGAGAAACTGAGAGAGGTAGTGGAACTGGTTGATCTGAAGCGGCAATAGAGGCGCCTGCGGAACATCACTGTCTGCGCCCAGAGTCCTGCTTTCCCCTGGCTGCGGACTTTCTCCTTCCCTGCTGCTGGAAGGAAGTGTTTGAGGACCGATATTGTTGGTTGGAGGGGTACTGACGGTAGCCCTGCTGGTTATACGGTTGGTACCGATTAGATTGATAAGAGGAACGTTGTTGCTGAAAGTGTCCTCTGGAACCTCGACCTCGAAAGGACTGATAACGGCCCTGTTGCAATGATCCCAAGGATCTAGCAGTGTCGGTATCTGCTTTTATCCCCTGCAACGCCTCATCAATCTGTTTTCCAAAGAGACTTTCTCCATCGAATGGCATATCCAATATCTTAGACTGGACTTCCGGCCGAAAAGACGTAGCCTTGAGCCATCCCTGCCTCCGTAGGGTTATCGCCCCGGCCATTTGGCGAAAAGCTAAAGATGATATGTCCATTGCCACATCTATGGACTCCGACGCTGCTCTGGCTCCATCTTGAAGAATGGTAGTTGCCTCCTCTTTCTTGTCCTCCGGAAGGTGCGACAGGAAAGGCGCGATGTCCGACCACATCTGTCTATTGAACCGACTCAGCAGAGCCATTGCGTTGGTAGCTTTGATGGAAGCCGCTGCCATCACCGCAAAGCGTTTTCCTATGCCATCCATCTTCTTGCCCTCCTTATCTGGGGGCGCCACACATGTGGCCATCGGGTTCTTGGAGCGCTTCTGGGCTGCTTGAGTCACCACCGAGTCTGGACGAGGATGTCCGATAAGGCATGCTGGAGCCTTCTCTACAGCGCGATACTTCTTGTCCAGCCTGGGTATGGACGCTGGGACTGAAGCTGGATTCTTCATCAATTTGAGTCCTTCCTCCCAGATATGCTCAATGATAGGAATAGTTCTTACCGACTTCCTGGAGGACTCCTTAAAGTCATAAAGGAAGCAATCGTTTTCCTTTACTGGCATAGAAAGCTTGAACCTTGTAGCCGCTTTCTCCATCAGGTCATGAAAGCTGGCTATATCCGCTGGAGGAGAACTTGATTGAGGCAAGGGTGACGCCGGAGACGTTGGAGCAATATATTGGTTCCATTCGTCTCCCACTTCCTCGTCCTGAGCAATTTCTCCTTCTTCCTCCTCATGATCCGACTCATTCAGGTCATCACGAATTGTAATTACGTTTTGAACCTCCTTCCGAGGAGGGGGAGGTGGTTGAGTTATAGGCGCCTCTTTAACAGGTTGAGAGCTTTTCTCAGAGGCCGCCGGAGCATTATCTTCTGGAAAACGACGATAATAGTTGTCTATCATACTCCTTAAGTCGGATATTAAAGAGATTGGTACCGACATTGACTCATCTCGTACAGGCGTATCCACTTCCTCCTCATCATCATCATAGTGATAGGCCTGGTGGAAAGACTCATATCTCATTTGGCCCCTGACCGGCCGGTCTGTGAAGGCATAGTCCTCCTGTTGATCTTCCTCATCAGTGTCCTGATGCTTAATATGGAGCTGTGAAGGACTGTACGCCGCTCCAAAAGATCCTTCCTCCTCCGATTCCTGGCCATCTAGAATGGTGGAAGGTAGCAGAGGTGATATCTTTGGCGTTGAAAACTCTCCTTTTCTGCTCGTCAACCCCCCCGTCGACGGAGCAATCCTTTTAACAGAAATGTAAGTTGACGTTATTTTTGTTGGAGAAGACATCTTCAATGATTTATCCGCCGTCGACGGGGTCGTCGACGGGGCCGTCGACGGGGTCGTCGACGGGGCCGTCGACGGGGTCGTCGACGGGATGCTCGTCGACGAAGATCTCGCCGTCGACGAAGACTTAACTCTCACCGTCGACGGAGTCGTCGTTGTCATAGTCGTCGACGAAGCTGTCGACATCGAGACTGTCGTCGTCGTCGACGGACTGGTCCTGGTCGTCGACGGAACGGTCGTCGTCGTAATCGTCGACGGAACGGTCTTCGCCGCCGTCGTCGACGATCTCGTCGTCGATCTGACTGGATTTTTAACAGATCTCGTTGACGGAAGCGACGACGGAGCCCTCTTTTCTGAGGAAGGCTTGAGAGGAGTTGGAGGGAGTGAAGTAGAAGGTTCACCTTCTTTAGATTTTCCTGCTTTATGCCTCACATCTCCCTTTTCCTCAGAGGACCCTCTTAACTTCTTAGAGGAGTGTCCCATGGCTTCTCCTTCAGATTCGGAGTCATGAACCTTCCTTTTCTGAAGCCATATAAGGAGGCGCCCTTCCCTATCCCTCAGAGTTTTGGGAGGGAAGTTCTGGCAGTACTTGCAGTCCTTAGGGATATGCTTGGGGTACAGGCAGTACAAGCATTCCTTGTGAGGATCCTCAGAAAAAAGCCTGGCCTTGCCACAGGATCTGCAAGCTCTGAAAAGACTCTTCTTAGAGCTTTCAGACATCGTGACTGAAGTAATTCCAACAAGAAAAAACAGTACCTGAATCCAGCAGACAAAGGTCAAAAGTTCAGTGAAGAGAGAGAAAAAAAAACTGAGCAGAGCTCAGGGAGACTCCTTCTCACACGAAGGCGGTTAGAAATCTGAGGTATGGTGGCTCTGCTGGGAATGGTGTAGGCTGGGGCTGGTTGCTGATTGGCTGTAGTTTGGGCCACATAATGAGGAGGAGAGGTTACCCTCTGGTTTCTCTACTCTATGGTTTCAGGCAGTTTTTTCTTCTACTGCTATGATTATTATTTACCGGGAGACTCCCACCATGACGACGGGGAAGATACAAGCATGTGAATCTATGAAAGATTGAATACTGGAGAAGTTTGGAAGTCAATAAATCGCTGACAAAGTTTGGAGCAGAGGTTCAGAACTGCCTTCAAGGATGCAGAAAAACTGCAAAACTGACATAGACACGTATGCGCCATCCTTGTGTGCTTGTCATTACTCCCAAAGCTGGGATGAAGCCTGATGGATTCACCTACCAGCACGGGGTAGCGATAACTAATTTTGCAGATCCTGTCTGGTGCCTGGGAGGATTGAAAAGGTGAGGAGTATGCACTTAAGACACGTCCACAAGAAATGACAGCCCTAAAGCAAGTGAAAACCTCTGATTAAGGGAAAAGACCCAGTCTTCGCTGTGGCAAAATCCTCAAAACTAAACCAGGATGACAAATCTCATCTACAATAAAAAGATTGTAGCACTTATAGTAAAGAAGAAACTCACCTGCTAAATGTAACTCTGTCAGTGAGTTGCGGGTCGAGGATCCAACAGCAGTCAGCAGGTTGACAGACTGGTCGGTTAGGTGGTTGCAATGACTAACGTCCAGCCTTGAAAGGACAGGCATGTGTCTGATGATGAGCCTCAGTGTGGCATCAGTTAGGTCAAGGCCAGCCAGGCGAAAGTCTATCATGTTCCTGAGCTTGCTGCGATTGTCATGCCCTGTAAAGAAGTGCAGGAGAAATTAAGGGAACTTTCCAAAAATGCATTATTAACAAAATGGCTACCTGGCACAATGGTTTTATTTATTCTTTGCACAAATCTAATTTCCTCTCACAAAGGTTAGTGAAAGACCAAGAACTCAATTTTGCTTGTATCGGCTTGCATTTGATATTTATAAACAACAATATCTCCAAGTTCCTGTGGAATAAAATGGTCTGTTAAAATGCACTTCATTTTATCCAGACAAACTATCAATGGATTTGTTCATGATCGGGAAAACTTAATCGAACAGTCAGCGTGGGCCCTGCACTGCCCCTTTATAGAAGCCAAGAGCTCCACTACTCAAGATTACTCTGCAGACATATAAAGGGCAACTGATTTTCTGATGCATTCGTCCCATCTACTTTTTAAGGACAGAAAGGAATATGCTACTTACCAGTATGCATCTGTTCTTGGCATGTAGGGCTGCTGACATTCATATCTGTGCATAGATCGCCACCTAGTGTTGGGCCCGGATGATTGCACTTTGTTGTCCTGGAAGAGTCTACGAAGTATCACGAGATAGATGAATCCTCCCCTGGACTACAGTGCGCATGGGCATCTTCTCCATCTTCAGACTGTTTTTCACCATTGTGGCAGAGATGCAGATAGTAAAATAAGAGATGGCCATGTCAGAGATAATGCTGAAGCTGTGACAGGCACCGGGGAGGAGGGTGGGCGATGAACAAGTTACTTACCTTCGGTAACGATATATCTGTAAGAAACATTAGTTAGAGTTAGATTCCTTACCTTAGAATATCCCCAGGCGTCAGCCTGGATCCGGAAACTTTTGCGTAGCAGTACCCTTGCGCGTCGGTAGGCGTCGTCTGCAGGCGTCTCCTGCGGCTCCGCGTCAGTCGTTGGCGTCGTGCGCCGTGATGACGTCGCTGGAGTATATAGACGCCGCCTCCGCGTGCTGACGTCAGTTCTTTGCACACAGCTTTTCCGCGCCAGAAGACGCAGAGCCATGAGAGAACCAACACTGGTGCCTTTTGAAACTAGGGCCCTGAAAGGGATGTCCTTAACCCTAGGTATCAGTTCGCAGAACGGGGAGGATGGGTGGGTTCGGTAAGGAATCTAACACTAACTAATGTTTCTTACAGATATATCGTTACCGAAGGTAAGTAACTTGCTCATCTGAAAGAAACACGTTAGTGTTAGATTCCTTACCTTAGAATAGATACCCCAGCAATACCAACCCCGGTGGTGGGTCTGCGAACCAATACATTCCTACTCCAGAAAGTCCTGGAGGACAGAACGGCCAAAGAAGCCATCCCTCCGGACTTGACTGTCCAGGCAGTAGTGCCTCGCAAATGTGTGCAGCGAGGCCCACGTAGCCGCTTGGCAAATGTCCTGCAAGGGGACTCCCCGGCCCAGGGCAGTAGTAGCCGCCGTGGCCCGAGTTGAATGGGCCCGCAGCCCAACAGGAGGCTCCTTCCGAGCCAAAGAGTAGCACGCTTTGATGCAGAGAACGACCCACCGAGAGATGGTCCGTTTGTGTACCGCCCGTCCCTTCTTCGCACCCACGTAGCCAACAAACAGTTGGTCATCCACCCGGAACTGGCGTGTGCGATCCATGTAAAATGAAAGCGCACGTTTTGGGTCCAGACGGTGGAGCCGCTCTTCATCCTTTGAAGGATGCGGAGGCGGGAAGAAGGAAGGGAGGGTGATGGACTGCCCGATGTGAAAAGCAGAAACTACTTTGGGCAGGAAAGAAGGTCTAGTCCTCAGAACCACCTTATCAGGATGGATGGACAAGAAAGGAGGTTTGACAGAAAGAGCCTGGAGCTCACTCACCCTCCAGGCAGAGGTGATGGCAACCAGGAAAGCCCTCTTTAAAGTCAGGAGACGGAGAGGGCAAGAATGAAGGGGCTCAAAGGGAGCACACATCAAAAAGGTTAGAACCAGGTTCAAGTCCCACTGAGGCATCACAAACGGAACAGGTGGATACATGTGTGTGATGCCCTTCAAGAATCTCGTTACAATTGGGGACTTGAACAAAGAAGGCTGATCAGGAAGCCTAAGAAAGGCTGAAAGGGCAGAAAGGTAGCCCTTGATAGTGCCCAGAGCAGAGCCCTGCTGGGCAAGAGAGAGAAGGAACAGAAGAACCTCGGAGAGAGGGGCAGAAAGGGGATCCACAGCCTTTGCTGTGCACCATGCCACAAACTTGTTCCACCGACAGGCGTATACCGATTTCGTGGAGGGACGCCTGGCTGCCAGAATTACATTACAGACTTCAGGAGGCAAGTCAAATGGCCTCAACTGCCGCCGCTCAATCTCCAAGCATGGAGGTGGAGACTGGACAGGTTCGGGTGGAGGACCGCCCCCTGTTGCTGCGACAGAAGGTCCTCCTGAAGGGGCAGGCGGATTGGGGGACCGACTGACATGCTGAGTAGCTCGGGATACCAGTACCTTCGAGCCCAGTCCGGAGCCACAAGGATAACTTGGGCCCGGTCGCGCCTGATATTCAGCACTCTGGGCAGAAGTGGTATAGGCGGAAAGGCGTATAACAGACCGCAACTCTACTCGCGCCGAAAGGCGTCGCCGTGCGAGTGCCGTCTTGGAAACTCCAACGCGCAGAACTGATGACATTGCGCGTTCTCTTCTGTGGCGAATAGATCTAACCAAGGCTCTTCCCATTGCCGAAAGAGACCTTGCGCCACGTCCGAGTTCAGACACCATTCGTGATCCATCGAGCACCGACGGCTGAGTTCGTCCGCCCTGGCGTTCAGAGAACCTGCCAGGTGTTGAACCGTCAGAGTCACGCCCTGACGTTCCAGCCACTGCCAGAGGCGCAGAGCCTCCTGGCAAAGGGTCCACGACCCCACCCCGCCTTGTTTGTTGCAGTACCACATGGCGGTGGTGTTGTCCGTGAACACCTGCACCACACTCCCGTTGACAAAGGGGAGGAATGCCTTCAGTGCCAGACGAATCGCCCGCAGCTCCAACAGATTGATATGGAGCCGGGACTCCGCCGGAGACCAGATGCCTCTGATCTCCGCCTCTCCCAAGTGGCCTCCCCAGCCCTGGAGGGACGCGTCCGTCACGACAACGTGCTCCGGTTGGGGAAGGGAGAGGGACTTGCCCCTGACCCAATCGCGGTCCCTAAGCCACCACTGCAGTTGTCTCGCAGTGCCCTCCGAGATCAAGACGTGGTCGGACAAGTTGCCCTGATGCTGGGCCCACTGAAACTTCAGGTCCCACTGCAGAGCCCGCATCCGCCACCGGGCGTGATGCACCAGAAGGATGCAGGAAGCCATCAGCCCCAGCAGCCGCAGCGTCAACCTGACCGAAACCCGGGATAGCGGCTGAAAGATGGGAATCAACGCCTGAATATCCCGGATCCGCCGTTCCGGAGGATAGACCCGAAACTGCGCCGAGTCCAGAACCGCTCCGATGAAAAGGAGCTTTTGAGAGGGACACAGGTGTGATTTCGGTACATTGATGGAGAACCCCAGGCCGTGCAAGAGGTCTGCCGTCATCTGGAGGTGGTGGACGACTGTCTGGGGCGAGCCCGCCTTCAACAACCAGTCGTCTAGGTAGGGGAAGACTGAAACCCCTAACCTGCGCAGATGGGCCGCGACCACCGCCAACACCTTTGTGAACACCCGTGGGGCGCTGGTAAGGCCGAAGGGGAGCACGATAAACTGAAAGTGCTCCTGGCCTACCGTGAACCGCAGGTAACGCCGGTGGGCCGGCAGGACGGGGATGTGAAAATACGCATCCTGCAAGTCCAACGCTACCATCCAGTCTTGTGGGTCTAGGGCAGCCAAGACCTGAGCCAAAGTCAACATCTTGAACTTCTCCTTCCGGAGGAAGCCGTTGACGTTCCTTAGATCCAAGATAGGACGTAGGCCCCCTTTGTCCTTCTTGGGAATAGGACGTAGGCCCCCTTTGTCCTTCTTGGGAACCAGAAAATAGTGGGAATAGCAACCACGTCCTACTTCTGGCCCAGGAACGCGCTCGATGGCCCCCTTGGCCAAGAGGGCCGTAACTTCCTCCTGCAGAAGTTGCAAGTGGTCCCCCGACACGGTGGTTCTGCGGTGGCATGGCTGGAAGAGTGGTCTCGAAGGGGAGGGAGTAGCCCCTTCGGACGATTTGCAGCACCCACCTGTCCGATGTGATCGTGCGCCAGCGGGCGTGGTGATGGCGAACCCTGCCACCCACTGGCGTCACATGGGCCTAAAAGCACGGACTAGGAGGATTTTGAGGCAGATGCTGCGGGGGGGGATGTGGCCTGACCCCGCCTTTGACCCCGACCGCCTCCACGGCGGTTTCCACGGCCGCCACCGCGTTGATAAGATTGTTGCGGCGCGTGGCTGGCAGCACGTGTGGGGACGCCCCTTCCTTGGCCACGAAAGGAGCGAAACGTACCTGTTTGCTGGCGCTGGGTCGAGAGACCCAAGGACTTGGCCGTGACCCTGGAGTCCTTGAAGCGTTCCAGCGCGTGGTCCGCCTTGTCACCAAACAGATGACAGCCATCGAACGGCATGTCCATCAAAGTATTTTGGACATCTGCCGAGAAGTTGGCGGATCTCAACCAGGCGTGGCGACGAATCGCCACCGTCGTGGACATCGCTCTGCCTAGCGAGTCGGTCGTATCAAGACCACATCGAATAGAATACCTAGCTGCATCTCGGCCCTCAGCTACAGCTTTGCCGAGTTTTGCCCGCACCTCCATGGGGCATTCTGGCAGCAGCTCCGCGACCGTATCCCACACAGAGTGGGTGTAGCGGCCCAAGAGGCAAGCGGTGTTGCAAGACCGCAGTCCTAAGCTCAGGGACGAGAAGACTTTTTTGCCATATTGGTCATACCTCTTGGATTCCCGATCGGGCGGGGCCGACGGGAATGCGGACTGGGAGGTAGAGGCCTGGATCACCAGACTCTCAGGGGTGGGGTGGGTGGACAGGAACTTGGGGTCGTCCGGACAAGGACGGTGGCGTCTGGCCACGTTCCGATCAACAGGCGCACCTGAAGAGGGCCTGGACCAAGTGCCTAACAGAACGTCTGACAAGGCTTCGTTAAACGGCAGCAGAGGCTCCTGTGGGCATGACCGCGGTTTGAAGACCTCAGTGAGGATGTTAGGCCTCACGGCCGCGACAGGGAGCTCAAGGTTTAAGGCCTTGGCAGCCCTCATCAACACCACTGAATAGGCAGCTCTCTCCTCCGATGCCACGGAAGGAGGAGAGAAAGCCAGGGTTAGGAGAGTCATCTAATCCACTGGCGTCCCCCAAATCACCTGTCCAGTCCATGTCATACTGACACTCGCGGGACAGAGGGTCTTCAGACCCCTCCCAGCCCTCACCGTACTCTACATCATCACCATAGTCGGTGTCAACCATGTAGACCGGCTCCACGGGGTCAACAGGCCCCATCGGCGTCGAGCCCGGCGTCGGGCGACGCCGGTCCGACTCCGCGTCCGGATTCGGTGAGGGAATGGGGACGGCGCCGCCCGGAGCCGGCGCCGGAGCCCCGGTGCCGCCCGACACCGGCACCGAAGAACCGGCGTCGCGCGGGGGCGGCGTCGGGGGTAACCCCGATGGAATCGGCGCCGGATTGGATGGACGTCCATCCGGAGTCGACCCTGAAGGCCCTAGTGGCGCCGGAATCGGCGCCGCCGGCGGCGCCGGTGTCGGAGCATCCGACGACGTCGAGGTAGGGTCAGCTGGACCGCTAGGGCCCCCGGACGGGTTCACTGGGCCCGTAGGCGCCGTGGAACCCGCCGGAGAAGAGAGGGCCCTCATGGCCATGAGGAACGCCTCTATCTCCTCAGGCGTCGCACCTTGCCCAGGGACCTGAGGGTATGGGGCAGGCCGCGCCGGCGACTCTCGCGGAGCCGCGGGGTTGGGGTCACCCGAACCCCCAGCCGCATCGCGCGAGCGTCGGGGGTATGACGACGCCCCGACTTCTTGTGTCTCTTACCTGACGAACCCGACGAGTGATGTCGACTTCCGGAGCGTCCGGCGCGGCTCCGCGACCGCTCCCTCGAACGCTCCCTGGACCTCCGGCCGGACCGAGACCGCTCTCGACGCGGGGCCGACACCCGGAGCTCGAGCAGCTTGCGGGACCGCTCCCGCCTAGCTTTGCTAGTCAGAGCCCGGCAATCGACGCAGGCGTCGACATCGTGGTCGGGGCCCAGGCACCGGAGACAGAGTCGGTGATGGTCCGTGACCGACATCGCGCGGTCACAACCGTCACAATTCTTGAAACTGGGCATCCTTACCAGGCACAAAGATAGAAAATACTAGTAATAACTTGGTCAAAAGACCGGGTACCGCTCTTCAGATCTGCGTCCACTGGCGCGGAAAAAAGAAGAACTGACGTCAGCGCGCGGAGGCGGCGTCTATATACTCCAGCGACGTCATCACGGCGCACGACGCCAACGACGGACGCGGAGCCGCAGGAGACGCCTGCAGACGACGCCTACCGACACGCAAGGGTACTGCTACGCAAAAGTTTCCGGATCCAGACTGACGCCTGGGGATATTCTAAGGTAAGGAATCTAACACTAACGAGTTTCTTTCAGATATGAATGTCAGCAGCCCTACATGCAGAGAACAGATGCATACTGGTAAGTAGCATATTCCGTTCGAGGCATGTGTGCTGCTGAATTCATAACTGTGCATAGACTGTATAGCAGTATCTCCTCTAGCGGTGGCTACCTGTGCCAGCTGCTGCAGTTTGGAAAAGAGTTTTGAGGACAGCCTGGCCTACAGCAGCTTGCTGTTTTGCTTGCACGTCTACACAGTAGTGTTTTGTGAAAGTGTGTATGGTGGTCCATGTGGCTGCCTTACAGATGTCTTCAAGAGGAATATTTCCTAGGAAAGCCATGGATGCCCCCATTTTCCTTGTAGTGTGCGCTCTTGGGGGGACAGTTAAAGTGCGTTTTGCCTTTTGATAACATATTTGAATGAATTTAACTATCAATCTGGCTATCCCTGACTTTGAAATAGGATTTCTTTGGTGTTGTGGTGCAAAAGCAACAAATAATTGTTTTGTTTTCCTAAATGATTTAGTCCTGTCCACATAATAAAGTAGAGCTCTTTTTACATCTAATTTGTGTAGGGCTCTTTCAGCTACTGACTGTGGGTTTTGACAGAAAACCGGCAGTTCTATTGATTGATTGATATGGAAATTGGATACAACCTTAGGCATGAACATAGGGTGGGTTCTAAGAACCAACCTGTTGACTTGTACCTGCATGAAAGGTTCTTGAATTGTTAGTTCTTGTAATTCGCTCACTCTTCTGAGTGAGGTAATGGCAACCAAGAATGCAACCTTCCACGTTAAGAATTGTAGTTTGCATGAGTGTAGAGGTTCGAAAGGAGGGCCCATAAGTCTGGTTAGTACTATATTTAAATTCCAGACTGGGGAAGGGCGGTGTCTTGGAGGGATCACCCTTTTCAAACCCTCCATGAAGGCTTTGATTGCTGGTACCCTAAACAGTGAAAGGTGTTGCCTGTTTTGAAGGTATGCTGCTATAGCAGCGAGGTGTAGTCGTATAGAAGAGTATGCTAAGTTACATCTTTGTAGATGCAGCAGGTAACATATAATGTTTTGTATGGTAGCGTCTAAAGGGTTGATTTGGTTGTTGCAGTAAAAAACAAATCTCTTCCATTTAGCTGCATAGCACGCTCGTGTGGTTGATAGTCTTGCCTTCCTAATGATGTTCATGCAATCTGGGGGCAAGTTAAGGTATCCAAACTCCAAGACCTCAGGAGCCAGATCGCTAGGTTCATCTGATTGGGATCTGGGTGTCTGATTTCTCCATGGTTCTGAGTTAGAAGATGGGGTGCAAGGCACAGTCTTTGATGAGGAACTACTGAAAGTTCTAGGAACGTGGTGTACCACGGTTGTCCCGCCCATGTGGGAGCAACTAGGATCAGCTTGAGTGAGTGTTGCCGCAGTTTGCGTGCCACCAGCCGGATTAGCGGTGCTGGGGGAAAAGCGTATGCAAATCTTCCTGACCAGTTCATCCATATCGCATTGCCCTGTGACAACGGATGTGGGAATCTGGCGGCAAAGTACTGGCATTTGGAGTTTTCTTTTGTGGCAAACAGGTCTATTTCTGGGTGACCCCACTCTTTGAAGAATGGCTGGAGAACTTGGGGGTGAATCTCCCATTCATGTAGTTGTTGGTTGTGCCTGCTGAGCAAGTCGGCTATCTAATTGTGCTTCCCTGGGAGGTGTTTTGCTAGGAGAAAAATGTTTCTTGGAATCGCCCACTTCCATATGCTTTGTGCCAGATGGGACAGCTGTGGAGAGTGCGTTCCTCCCTGTTTCTTGATATAATACATTGCTGTCATGTTGTCCGTCCGGATCAACACCGTCTTGTACAAGTCTTTTTTAAATGCTTTTAGGGCTAGAAATATCGCTAGCAATTCTAGTTGGTTGATATGTAGCTTTTTCTGTTTCGTTGTCCGGAGCCCTTGTACTGTGTATTGAAGGAGATGGGCTCCCCAGCCTGTCAGTGATGCTTCCGCTGTTGGTACTAGTTGTGGAACCGGCTCTTGGAACAGTCGCCCCTTGGAAAGGTTTTGTGGGTTCCACCACTGCAGATAGTTGTGAGTGTGACTGTCTACCAACACTAGGTCTTTTAGTTGTCCTCGAGCCTGGTTCCATTGCTGTGCTAGGCATTCCTGTAATGGGCGCATTTGAAGTCTGGCATGGGGGACAATGAATATGCAGGAGGCCATCATCATGCCTAAGAGCTGCATAACACCATGGATGCTGCACATATTCCTCTGCTGTTCAGGGACTCAATGTAAAACAGTGTGGTCATGACGAGCTCAGCTCATCATGAGCACAGCTCCACTGTACCTCATGACAAGCTGAGCTCGTCATGAGCATCGAAGGGGTTAAAGATTCGAGCTGGCACAGAGTTTTGTGGCAGGAATCTGCGATTGAGTATCTGCATACTGGCTATCCTTGCGGAGTTTGGATATGCCTTCGCCACTGAGGTGTTTATAGTGATGCGATTTTGTGTAGTTGATTGAAAAGCCTAGGCTGTGTAGCAACTGAATTATTTGAGACGTGTGTGTGCTGCGCACTCTTGGTACGATTTTGCTTGTATTAGCCAATCGTCCAGGTAAGGGTACACATGGACATGTTACCTTCTGAGATGTGCTGCCACTGTCACTAAGCATTTTGTAAACACTCTTGGAGCCGTGGTAACCCCGAAGGGTAAAACCTTGAATTGGTCGTGTTGACCTTCCATTGTGAACCTGAAGTATTTTCTGTGGGCTGGATGGATGGGTATGTGAAAATACGCATCTTTGAGGTCCAGCGTTGCTAGGAAATCTCCTTGTTGTAGCAACGGGAGCACTTGTTGTAGTGTGATCATATGGAAGTGCTCCGATAGTATATATTGATTTAGGGGTCTGAGGTCCAATATTGGTCTGAGGGAACCGTCCTTCTTTGGAATAAGGAAGTATAGGGAGTATACTCCTGTCCCTTGTTGGTGGAAAGGGACTTGCTCTATGGCCCCCTTTTCCAGCATGCATTTCACCTCTTGTTGTAGCAGGGTGATGTGTTCCGTGGACATAGGACGATGTCTGGGTGGTATGTTTGGTGGTGTAGAAGTCAGTTCTAGGCAATAACCAGACTGGATAATTTCTCTCACCCACCTGTCCGTGGTAATTGCGTGCCAGACAGGTAGGAACTGTTGGAGTCTGCCTCCGACAGGTGTCAAGTGGTCTGGAGGCTCTGGTGTTATTGCCTCCACGTCCTCTTTCCTTATTATTGTTACCTCTGTAACCTCCTCTGGTTGTGTTCTTGTTGAAAGAACCTTGTGTGTTACTTTTGTATGAGGCAGATGTTTGCAAAGTATTTCCTCGTGTAGTTGCTCTGTATCAGGAGCGTCGAAAGGAGCCACTATGTTGCACAAATTGCAATGCACCCATTGATTTTGCGGTTTGTGTCTTTTTTCATTTTATCCAAAATGGTGTCGACAGCAGGGCCAAATAGAAAGTCCTGATTGACAGGTTGGTTAAGAATGGTGGACTGCATCTCATTCTTAAAACCGGAAATACGCAGCCATGCATGTCTGCGTAGTAAGACGCTAGTGTTGACTGACCTAGCTGCGTTGTCTGCTGCGTCAAGCGCACATTTGATGGAGGCGTTTGATATGAATTTTCCCTCTTGTGTGAGTTCATCAGCTTGTGCTTTAAAAGGCTCAGGCAGGTGTTGCATTAGGCTTTCGAGCTGATCATAGTGCACGAGCCAGTAGGGCTTGTGCATTAGCAATCCTCCATGAGTTGGAGGCTTGTGCTGCTAGCCTTTTGCCTCATGCCGCCAGTATTTTTGACTGTCAGGGGGAGGTGCTTCCCCTGTTGTCTGGGAGTTGGCTCTTTAACGTGCGTTAGCCACTACCAGTGAGTCTAGTGGCAACTGTCCTTTGATGAAAGTAGGGTCTGTAGGAGGTGCCCTATACTTTTTTTCTATTCTGGGATTGATTACCCGTGCCCTGACTATCCTTAAATATGTCAGGTGCGTGTTTTAGAACTCCCTTTAACATGGGAAGTGTTGTGACACTTTTCTGAAGTAGGGAATGTGTCAAATAAGAAGTCTTCCTCCACAGGGTCATTATGCATGTCCACATTGTGGACTTGTGCTGCCCTGTCTATGAGTTGATTGAAGACTACGGTGTTATCAGTAGGTGACGGCTTAGTAGGATAAGTGGGTACATCAGGGATGGGATGGGTGTTGTAAGGGTCTGTTGACTCATCCCAAGGTTCCTCTTGTGGTTCAGGATCCTGTGGGAAATCATAAAAAGGCTGTGGCTCATCCCCTGTGTTCCCCTCCTTGTCCCCGTGGTGAGAAGGAGAGTAAGGAGCAAAAAGGTGTAGTAGGCATGATATGTTGAAAAGGGATGAAGGGTCTAGAGGGAGTCCTTTTTTTTTCAATGGAATACGGGAATGAGGTTCAAAGTCCAAAGGCCTCTTTTTCCTATGCAGGATGGTAACTTTACCAGTCTCTGGATTAATATACATCTTTGCCTGGTCGTCTGATGGATCTGGGTGGAATAGTTCTTCCTCTACAGTCCTGGGCTGAGTGTTAGACCTCTTTGGGTCGGTAACACCTGGTTTTTCGACGACTTTTGGTGTTTTGTTGGATTTTTTCGTCTTGGGCCCTTTTTTCGGGTCGACCGGAACTTTCGGTTCGACACCTTTTTTGTGCTCCGTAGACTTCTTTGGAGGAGTGTCCTTTTCCGAGTCGATGTTCTTTTTTGGATCGACTGGTGTCTTTGGAGCAGTTATTTTTGGGTCGACAGGTTTTTCCGGCCTTGCTACGGGCTTCGGTACGGCACCGTTTGCCGGGTCGTCTGATTTTGGAACAGTAGGCTTGTTCGGGTCGGCGAGCTTTGGTTCGGCACCCTTCGGCTGTGTGCCTTTCTTCGGTTCGACTACTTTTTTGGGGTCGACAGTTTTTGGTTGAACGGCCTTTTTGGGGTCGACACCCTTCGGGTCGACGACCTTCTTTGGCTCTGGAACCTTCTTCGGGACGAAGGTACTGGGCCCTGGGGTCCCTGAAGGTTTAGGAGCCGAGCCGGATGGCGGGGCTGGCGAAACTTTATGATCTTGGCTAAGGCCTTTTGGCGATGCCTCGACCGGAGCCTTTGGTAACGGGCTAATTGGTGTAGGGGGCAGGGTACTCACGATTTGCCCCGGTGGGATCTCGTCATTGGAGTCCGAGTAGTCCTCGACGGTGACTATTTCTAGGTCAGAGTCTGGAGCTTCCGGTTGATCCTGGTCATCATCGAAGATGTTGTCCGGTTCCGGTGCCTGTCGCTGCATTTCTTGCCTAGTGGCCCGTCGGTTTCTTATAGTTTTCTTCGATCGAAACTGGGCGCAGGGTGGTCTGGGGAAAGGCACATGTTGCATATTGAGTGTTTGTCAGTATGTGGGAACTGTGGCATTGTGGGCACCTTTTAAACAGGCTTCTTTCCATCGACGGTCGGCTCACGTGGCGTCGAAAAGGCCCAATGGCCCGCGTCGACGGCCGATTCCAGATGGAAGTCTGGATCGAGTAGACAGGTACCGAGCGAGAACAATACTGTCGAAGTCGAAGGCCTTTTGGCCTTTAGAAAAGTTTTGTAGTTGGAGTATAGGAGTTAGCATCCGAACCAAATGGCGGAAAAAAAACAATCTGAAGATGTGGGCGCAGGGTGGTCTGGGGAAAGGCACATGTTGCATACTGGTGTCTCCTCTCTCGGGGCCTTATGTTTGTCCTTGTGGCAGTTTCTCTCTTGATTCCCCCATCAGGGTACGCTCTATGGAAAGACCTACCCTAGGTACTCGTATTGACTACTCTGAGCGAGCACTTAGTATATGGAGCCTCAATGTGAGATCACTGGTCAAGCACCATCAGTCCCTTCGTGATATGATTGACAAGGACTCACCTGACCTCATTTTTCTCACTGAGAGCTGGTTACAGGACGCCGACTCTGCCATAATAAATCTGGCTTTTCCTTCCACCTATACGGTATTTACTCTGAACCGTACTTCTAGGGGAGGAGGCATAGCCATGGCGACAAAATCTTGCTTTCCGGCGGATTGGAAAGTTCTTGATCTGCCGATGTGCGAGAGCGCCTCTTTCAAGGTCACTGTCAGCCATCAGTTCACTTTTAGTGGCCTGCTTATCTATCGCCCTCCAGGGAATGACACGGTCTTCAAGGCCGCTCTCGTTGACATGGTTAATTCGTTAGCTCCTAGATGTGCTAACTTTAACATCGTTGGCGATCTGAATATACATCTTGATCAGACGTCCTCTTTACCTATCAGCTCTTTGATAGCGGACCTTGAAGCCATGCAACTTAACCAACTAGTCACCGCCCCCACCCATATAGGAGGTCACATCCTCGACCCCTTTTTTACCACCTTGGATCGGGCCAGGGCATCCGACCCGATGGCGGTTGGCTGGACTGATCATTTGTTGGTTAAAGTGTCATGTCCCTTGGATGATCAACAATTTAAACCTGTGGACAGACTGACCCTTAAAAGAAATTGGCGTAAGCTCAAAATGGAGGAATTCTTTAAAATCTTGGAGACACAGCCCTTGGGCAACCTGTCGAATGTGGAACAGGGATATGAACAGTTCTGTAACTGGGTCCGTACTGCTCTTGACTCTCTTATACCAATGCGTTGGTCGAAATGTCATGCTAAAACTCGCAGCCCATGGTATAATGAGACCCTTGCCGAGCTTAAGAGAACTTGCCGGCAAGCTGAGAGGACGTGGAGGAAATCCTTCGACCCCACATTAAAATCATTGTACTTCACCCAGCTTAAAATCTATCACAGAGCTATCTGTCAAGCCCGGGCGGCATATTATGCCTCAGAGTTTTCTAACAGCCCTAACCCATCTAAATTAATATTCAAGGTGCTCAAAGATATGATGGGTAAACGGGCCACCTCGCTAGAAATCTGCACGGACTCCCACTGTGAAAGCTTGGCATCCTTTTTCGTGGAGAAGGTGCAGGTAATCTACCGAGGGTTCATGCCATCTGTGCCCGGTGACGAGCCCAAGGCTGTAAGAGCTCTGGACTGTGAACTTTTGTCTTCCCTACCTGCTTTGTCGGCTGAGGCGTTTAATACTCTGAGCCTCAAAATTAAATCTGGTTCTCCTCTAGACCCTCTGAAGCCAGAGCTTATTACTCTTCTCCCGCCCCTATGCCGTGAGCCTATATTGGACCTGATCAATCTCTCACTAGCTGAGGGCGTGGTTCCTGCCTCCTGGAAGCAAGCAGTGGTCAGCCCCATTTTGAAGAAGCCTAGTCTCGACCCTCTGTTACCTGAGAATTACCGCCCCATCTCCCTCCTGCCCTGGACCGCCAAGGTCACTGAGGCACACGTGAATTCCATCTTGTCTGCTCACCTCTCTCGCAATAATATTCTTGACGAGAGCCAGAATGGTTTTCGCGCACAACACAGCACCGAAACTGCGCTGCTTTTTATGAGCGAACATCTGCGTTCGGTGCTGGATGCGGGGCAGACAGCGGCGCTCATCTTGTTAGACCTGAGCGCCGCATTTGACACGGTGTCTCATGACATTTTGTTGCGGAGGCTGGAGGAAGTGGGACTTGAGGGGAAAGCTCTTCAATGGTTCCGCTCTTTCCTCTCGGACCGGTTTTTTAAAGTAGCTATCCCACCTGGTCAGTCCTCTTTCCACCCTTTGGGACTAGGAGTACCTCAGGGATCTGCGTTGAGCCCCACTTTGTTCAACTTGTATGTGAAACCGCTGGCTGCTGTCGTCAGACAAAGTGGCTTAACCATGACATCGTATGCCGACGACACGCAGCTGGCGGTGACACTCAGTGGGGACCCTGAGGTGACTGCCCCCAGGTTTCGCGCAGGGCTTTTAGTCGTGGCGAATTGGATGCGTATTAACTGTTTACAGTTAAACGCTAAGAAAACCGAAGTCCTGATCTTAGGAAAGCAAGCTGAATTGTGGGGTGACCAATGGTGGCCTCCTGAATTGGGGGTGACTCCCATCCCAGTTGCCGAAGTGAAGAACCTGGGGGTCTGGCTTGATTCCAATCTCTCTTTTACCAGCCATACTAAGAAGATCGCAGCTACCTGCTATGGTATTCTGCGAGGACTGAGACCAGTCCTCAAATTCTTCGACCCCCCTACTCGGCAACTGGTGGTCCAAGCCTCTATTCTCTCTCGGCTAGACTACGGGAGTGCTCTGCTGCTTGGTGTTAATCAGGCCGAGGCCACCAGACTGCAGAGGGTGCAGAATGCCGCTGCGCGGGCCATTGTGGGCCTCCCGAGATGGTGCTCTGTATCTGCAGTTCTGACCTCCCTTCACTGGCTGCCGGTCAGACAGAGAATCAAATTCAAGGCACTCTGTTTGACATTCAAGATCCTGAAATTTTCGTCACCTCCTGCCCTGACGGGTCTTGTTTCCCCGTATGTCCCCAGGCGGTCTCTCAGGTCGGAATCTCTTCATCTAGCAAGCACGCCTAGATTCAGACTGAGTAGGATGGGAGGTCGTTCATTTCGTGTCATGGCGGCTGGATTATGGAACTCCCTTCCTGTCCATATCCGTGCCCTTAACAGCCTGACTCTTTAGACGTGCGATCAAAACCCATTTGTTCACCTCTGTTGACTGATCTCCTCTCTTTCCAGCGGCGATTTGTTGTGTTGTGGTACTTGATCAGGCGCCAGGACGCCCCTTCGCTGGGGCAGCTGTGCGCCGAATAAAAGTTATTAACATAACATATTAACATAACATACTGAGTGTTTGTCAGTATGTGGGAACTGTGGCATTGTGGGCACCTTTTAAACAGGCTTCTTTCCATCGACGGTCGGCTCACGTGGCGTCGAAAAGGCCCAATGGCCCGCGTCGACAGCCGATTCGAGATGGAAGGCTGGATCGAGTAGAGAGGTACCGAACGAGAACAATACTGTCGAAGTCGAAGGCCTTTAGTGTTTTCGATTCTGAAGTTGGAGTTGGAGTATAGGAGCCAAATGGCGGAAAAAAACCAATCTGAAGATGGAGAAGATGCCCATGCGCCCTGTAGTCCAGGGGAGGAGTCACCTATCTCGTGATATTTCAAAGACTCTTCCAGGACAACAAAGTGCAATCATCCGGACCAAACACTAGGTGGCGATCTATGCACAGATATGAATTCAGCAGCCCACATGCCACAACATGTGTTTATAAATAGGAAGGTCCGGGTCAGTTAACTTTTATTACTTTGTCTGAGGAATTGGGGTGAGTCTTAGTGTGGTTGTTGCAGGAAGCTGGCTCTGTATATACTATTCGAAAGTGAGGTATAGTGTGCACAGAGTCCAGTGGAACCCCAAAGGTGGGTAGAGGTAAAATGAGATCGGACCTTCCTCTCCATTTGTGGTAGTGTAGTGGAGCAGTAAGGCAGTATCAGAGGACAGTGTTAAGCATTTGTTGTACACACTCAGTCCGCAAATAAATTCACACACTCAAAGACTGAACTTCAGACCAATTGTTTTTGTATTAAAAAAATCTTAATTTTATTTCCAGATCCAAGCAAGCCTGCCATGGGTAATCAATAAATACTTCACAGTAATAATGCAATTGGAATACGATTTGGATGACAGTTTTAGGATTGCAATTGATTTGATTTACAGTGGATGCAGTAAAAAGGCAAAACTTAGTAAACAGTCTTCAATGGTAATTTCAACAAAAATGCAAATGCTACTTACCAGTATGCATCTGTTCTTGGCATGTAGGGCTGCTGATATTCATATCTGTGCATAGTCCGCCACCTAGTGTTGGGTCCGGATGATTGCACATTGTTGTCCTGGAAGAGTCTTCGAAGTATCACGAGATAGGTGGCTCCTCCCCTGGACTACAGTGCGCATGGGCATCGCCTCCATCCCCAGATTGTTTTTAGCCATTGGCAGAGATGGAGTGAAGAAAGTGAGTGATGACCATGCTATGAGCATATGTGTATATGAATGAATACTGCAGCTGCTACAGGCGCCGGGGAGGAGGGTGGGCGATATGAATATCAGCAGCCCTACATGCCAAGAACAGATGCATACTGGTAAGTAGCATTTGCAGTTAGAGGCATGTGGGCTGCTGAATTCATATCTGTGCATAGAATACATAGCAGTCCCTCCATTAACGGCGGCCGCCCGTGCCAGCTGCAGCAGTTTGAAAAAGCGTTTTTAGAACAGCCTGACCAACAGCTGCCTGCTGTCTGGAATGCACGTCTACACAGTAGTGCTTAGTGAAGGTATGTGTGGTAGACCATGTGGCTGCTCTACAGATGTCTTCTAAGGGAATGTTACCTAGGAAGGCCATAGAGGCCCCCAACTTCCTAGTGGAGTGGGCCCTTGGCGGGATAGTAAGAGTGCGCTTAGCTTTAGCATAACAGATCTGAATGCACTTGACTATCCATCTAGCAATACCCGCTTTGGATATTGCATTTCCCTTGTGTTGTGTGGCAAAAGCAACAAAGAGTTGTTTGGTTTTGCGGAAATCCTTTGTCCTGTCCACATAATACATCAAGGCCCTTTTCACATCAAGAGTGTGGAGCATGCGCTCCGCCAGCGTCTCTGGGTTTTGGAAAAACACTGGCAATTCAATTGTCTGGTTCATGTGGAACTGTGAGACTACTTTGGGTAAGAATTTAGGGTTAGTGCGGAGCACCACCCTGTTAGCATGTATTTGGAAGAAAGGTTCTTGGATAGTGAGCGCCTGCAGCTCGCTCACTCTCCGCAGCGATGTAATTGCTACTAGGAACGCAACCTTCCAAGTCAAGAACTGGAGCTCACAAGAGTGCAGTGGCTCAAAGGGAGGACCCATCAGCCTTGTAAGAACCACATTGAGGTTCCATTCTGGAGCTGGTGGGGTCCTTGGTGGAATGACCCTCTTGAGTCCTTCCAGAAAGGCCTTGATAGCAGGGACCTTAAAGAGTGACAGGTGCTGCCTATTTTGGAGGTATGCTGCCATGGCAGACAGGTGAATGCGGATGGAAGAGTACGCTAGATTACATCGATACAGGTGAAGGAGGTAACATATGATGTTCTGAATGGAAGCATCTAGCGGGTCAATGCTGTGGTTCGCACAGTAGATGACAAACCTCTTCCATTTAGCCGCATAACAAGCTCTCGTAGTGGGCTTCCTTGCCTCCCGAATGATGTCCATACAATCGGGGGGAAGATTGAGGTAGCCAAACTCTAGGACTTCAGGAGCCAGATCGCCAGGTTGAGCTGTTGCGGATCTGGGTGCTGAATGTCGCCATGGCTCTGCGTCAGAAGGCTGGGAGTGAGATGAAGCCTCTGATGCGGTACCACGGAGAGTTCCAGAAACGTGGTGTACCATGGTTGGCGAGCCCACGTTGGAGCAACCAGGATGAGCGTCATCGAGTGTTGCCTGAGCTTGCGTGCCACCAGCGGTATCAGAGGTGCTGGTGGAAAAGCGTACGCAAATCTGCCTGACCAGTTCATCCACATCGCATTGCCCTGTGATTGGGGGTGTGGGAACCTGGCGGCGAAGCTTTGGCATTTTTCGTTCTCCTTTGTGGCGAACAGGTCTATCTCTGGATGACCCCACCTTTGGAAGTACGGTTGGAGTACTGATGGATGTATCTCCCACTCGTGCATCTGATGGCTGTGCCTGCTGAGCAGATCTGCCATTTGATTGTCCTTGCCCGGGAGATGCTCTGCCATGAGGAAGATGTTCCTCTGAATGGCCCACTTCCACATGCTCTGAGCCAGGTGAGACAGCTGTGGAGAGTGTGTACCTCCCTGCTTCTGGATGTAGTACATGGCCGTCATGTTGTCCGTCCGGATCAACACGACCTTGTTGCACAGATGTACTTTGAACGCCTTTAGGGCCATGAAGATTGCCATCAGTTCCAACACATTGATGTGCATCTTCCTTTGCTGAAGTGTCCACAGTCCCTGCACAGTGTAGTGGAGTACATGCGCTCCCCATCCCTGGAGAGAGGCGTCCGTCGTCAGGATGATCTGTGGGACAGGCTCCTGGAATGGTCGGCCCTTGCAAAGGTTTTGTGGATTCCACCAATGCAGAGAGTTGTATGCCCGACCGCTCACCAACACTAGGTCTGTCAGTCGCCCATGAGCCTGAGTCCACTGACGTGCAAGGCACTCCTGAAGCGGACGCATATGTAGTCTCGCGTGCGGGACAATGGAGATGCAGGAGGCCATCATGCCTATCAACTGCATGAACACCCTCGCTGGAAGCGAGTGTTGGGGTCTGAATCGTTGGATCAGCGCCTGGATACTGGCGATTCTCACTGAATTTGGCTGCGCAGTGGCTGCCAGAGTGTTGATAGTCGCGCCCAGATACTGTCGCACGTGGGCGGGCTGGAGATGGGACTTTGGGTAGTTCAGAGAGAATCCCAGATCGTGCAGGAGGTGAATGGTGCGTGACACGTGGTCTACGCACTGCTGTTCCGTCTTTGCCTGAATAAGCCAATCGTCCAGGTATGGAAAGACATGGACGTGCTGGCGACGGAGATGCGCCGCCACCGTCGCTAGGCATTTTGTAAAAACTCTTGGTGCCGTGGTGACCCCGAACGGCAGGACCCTGAACTGGTAGTGCTGGTCTAAAATCTTGAATCTGAGAAACCTTCTGTGGGAAGGATGCAGGGGAATATGAAAATAGGCATCCTTCAGATCCAGCGTCGCTAGGAAGTCCCCCTGTTGAAGCAGGGGAAGCACCTGCTGCAATGTGAGCATATGGAAGTGCTCCGAGTTGATGTACCAGTTCAGCGGCCTGAGGTCCAGGATCGGCCTGAGTGATCCGTCCTTCTTGGGGATTAGGAAATACAGGGAGTAAACCCCCGTTCCCCGTTCCTGCAATGGAACGAGCTCTATAGCCCCTTTTTGCAGCATGACCAGAACTTCTTGCTGCAACAAGGTCAAGTGCTCGTCGGACATAGCACGGCTTCTTGGCGGTATGTCTGGTGGAATAGATGTAAGTTCTAGACAGTACCCGTACTGGATAAGAGACCTCACCCACCTGTCCGTGGTGATGGATCTCCACGCCGGCAGGAACTGTTGTAGTCTCCCCCCGACAGGTGTCGTATGATCGGGGGGAAGTGACAAGACGTCACTGCTTGTTGGTGGTGGTGGACCTGGATGTATTGTTTCCACGTCCCCTGCCCTTGATATTGTTGCCTCTGTAGCCACCCCGGCCCTTGTTGTTGTTATACGAGGACTGGGAGCCACTCTTATAGTATTGCGAGGATTGGGATGCCTGGCCCCTTGAGGTGCCTCTTGAGTTGTATCGTCGAAAAGAACCACCCCGAAACTGCTGGCTTTGTAAAGCTCCCATAGATTTGGCAGTTTCAGTATCCTTTTTCATTTTTTCTAGGGAGGCATCCACCTCTGGGCCGAACAGATGGTCAGGATTCACTGTCTGCCCCAATATTGTGGTCTGTATGTCGGGTTTGAACCCTGAAATACGAAGCCAGGCATGACGTCTAAGTAAAACACTGGTATTGATGGCCCTTGAGGCAGTGTCAGCTACATCTAGGGCACACTTGATGGACGCATTTGTAATGAGTTTACCCTCCTGAATGAGCATCTCCCCCGCCTCCTTATACTGGTCAGGCAAGTGTTGAAGGATGGCCTCTAATGTGTCATAATGGGCCCTATCATAACGTGCAAGCAGGGCTTGAGTGTTAGAGATCCTCCAGATGTTTGCTGCCTGTGCAGCAATGCGTTTGCCTGATGCCTCAAAGATTTTGGACTCTTTGTCAGGGGGAGGAGCGTCACCAGTCGTTTGCGAATTTGCCCTCTTTCGAGCGTTGGAAACCACCAGGGAGTCCAATGGCAAGTGTCCCTTAATATAAGTGGGATCCGTGGGCGCCGCTTTATACTTCCTGTCGATGCGAGGATTGACCACCCGCGCCCGGGTGGGCTCCTTGAACACCTCCTGTGCATGCTTCAGCACTCCTTTAAGCATTGGAAGCGTCTTGACTTGCTTCTCGGCGACTGAGAAGGTGTCGACCAAAAAGTCCGCATCCACTGGATCCGAGTGGAGCTCGACGTCATGGTTCGCCGCAGCTCTCTCTATCAGTGCATTGAATGCCGCCGAGTCCTCCGTCGGGGACGTCTTAGCGGCAAAAAGTTGGGTGTCCTGCCCCGACTGCGGGTCGTTTGCGTCGTCGCCTGCTGTCCAGGGCACCTGCTCCTCGTCCGGATCCGAGTACGCAGGATAGGTGTACTCGGCCTCTTCCTCGTCGACGTCAGGCACGGGGGAATGGGCCGGCGAGTGTTCCAGGGCTTGTGGAGACAGTGGTTCCATCAGAGCCGAAGAGTCCGCAGAGTACTTTTTGCTCTTGAGTGGAATCTTAAAAGGTTCCAAGGTCGGCTCCGATGTAATCTTCCTCTTGAGGAGCGACAATTTTCCCGTGTTGGCGTCGATGTGCACCGCACGACGTTCTTCCGCCGCGAGCGGCTGGAGCCGAAGCTTTGACACCACCAAGGCAGCCTTCGGCGACAAGATGTCCTGAGAGTGTCCGCTCTGCTTAGGCGCGAAGGCTTTCGGCGCCGACTTGGGAGGAAGGGTAAAACGAATGGGCGTTTGCCCCTTGGCAGGCTTCGTCGAGGGCCTAGGCCCCGCAGGGTCCTGGCTGGGAACCACAGACTGCTGGATCCGCTGTAAGGATTCTCCCACCTTCTTGGTAAGGGACGCCGAGGGCTCAAACGACTCGAGCGATTCTTCGTCTTCGAGAGCGTGGTCGACGGTAAGCCTCTTCTTCGGCGCCGACGCCCCATGGCCTGGCGCACTGTCGGCGTGACGCTTTTTAGAAGCCGTCTTCGGGTCCGCGACCCCTTTCGGTGCCGACGCAACCGCGTCGGATGCCTTCACCTTCGGCGCCGACCCAGATGGCTTTGGGTCGGCCACCTTTGCGCGGCTCCTCTGGTCAGCCATTTTGGCGTGGCTCTTCAAGTCGGCCATTTTGGGTTTCGTGGAAGTTGACGCCTCCAGAACCTTCTTCACCAGCGCCACTTTTGGTTTCGTTTTCGCATCCGAGGGTGCGAGACCAGTTGGCTTCACTTTCGGTTTCTTGTGAGAAATGTCCGTGACCGGGCCCGGAGGCGGGGACGTAGGACTGGTCGTTAGATCTTGGGTAAGGCCCGAAGGCGATCCCTCGACCTGGGCCGTATAACGGGGAGTAACCCCGGAGTCTTGTTGGGGATGCTCATCGTCCGAGCTATCACCCATTGCGGGACAAGCCCGGTCGTCGTCCCCTACCTCGTCGGAGACTTCGTCGTAGGCCTCATCACCCGCGTCGCCGGTCTCTTCCTCGGACGCGGGGCCGGAGTCCGATTCTTGTACGTCGTCCTCTCCCTCAACCGATTCCTGGAAGATATCATCAGGTGGGGGTGCCGAAGCCGACAATTGAGCCTGGAGCCGATTAGCCCGGCGAATCTTCAAAGTTTTCTTGCTCCTAAATTTTGAACACGCCATGCAAGTGTCCTCACGATGATCCGGTGACAAGCATGTATTGCACACGGGGTGTACGTCAAGGTGAGAATACTTTGAGTGACACAGCGGGCACTTTTTGAATGGTGTCCGCTCCATAGCAAGAGTGTAGTGTAGGCCCGTCCGCGTCGAAGCACGTGGAGGGGCAGTAGGAGATCGGAGCTGAGAGTCAGTAAGGAAAACCGAAACGCAACAATACCGACGCCCAGCCTAAAGACCTTTTGGTCTCGAGAAAAGTAGAACAAACTATCGGTCCCGAGAGAGGGTACCGAAACACATCCGAACCCGATGGCGGAAAAAAACAATCTGGGGATGGAGGCGATGCCCATGCGCACTGTAGTCCAGGGGAGGAGCCACCTATCTCGTGATACTTCGAAGACTCTTCCAGGACAACAATGTGCAATCATCCGGACCCAACACTAGGTGGCGGACTATGCACAGATATGAATTCAGCAGCCCACATGCCTCGAACTCAGGTAAGTAACTTTTGAGGTTACTAAATGCAAATGCTACTTACCAGTATGCATCTGTTCTTGGCATGTAGGGCTGCTGACATTCATATCTGTGCATAGATCGCCGCCTAGTGTTGGGTCCGGATGATTGCACATTGTTGTCCTGGAAGAGTCTTCGAAGTATCACGAGATAGGTGGCTCCTCCCCTGGACTACAGTGCGCATGGGCATCGCCTCCATCCCCAGATTGTTTTTAGCCATTGGCAGAGATGGAGTTGTGAGAAGGTGGCCTGATATGCAGTGCTCACTATTCTAGTGAACACTATGTATCAGTCCAGCAACCCTTATTGATGATTGGTTGTAAGTCAACCTTATAGACCAGCTATCCTAGTAGCATGGATACGAGCAGTCTAAGGCTAAAGACTCGAGAGGGCGTGTTAAGCCAGCTGTTTACCACACATATACCCCTTGAACACCAAGTGAAAGGACACCACACAAGTGTTATGAAAATAAACAGTTATTTATTAAAGATCACAACAGCCCTGTACTCTTTAGGAGGACAGGGTACTAAGCACAAACCAAAACTCTTACAAAAATACTTAAGTTAGCACAGTATATACAAATGCCCGAGGGGCACGGAAAACCATATACTCTGAAAGTGGAATGTGAAATTCCTAGCAGGTAAGTACAGTACTAATAGCTTTTGGAATCGCTAGGACTTGACTAGGGAATCGTTAGATTACTTCTAGGAGGCCTAGGGGACTCGGGTGCAGTGTGTGCACTCTCACGCGAGATGCGGACAAAAGTCTATGGTAGCTAGGAATTAGAAAGTTAGTGTTCTCGGGCGAACCCGACCTGGTAGGGAGAAAACGAAAGTAGATTCTGACCCTTGGATAGTGAGGCTATGCTGGGGCACCGAAATGCCGAAGTTACCTAGCCCAGGGGCTGCAGCTGCATAGGTCTGAAAAGACGTCGGGAATCCTCGTAGACGGACCAGGAGCCGGAAGAAAAGATGCTGGCCGGTGACCAGTGAAGAAAGTTCAGTTGGATCCAAGCCTGGATCTCGAAGTTAGATGACACCTGAAAGCAGAGGGGACCAAGTTCGAGACTACTAGCCAGTAGTCAGTGGGCACCAGGAGGGCACCGGATGGTAGCCACCTCGACAAGGTGAGTGGGTGACGCTGGAGCTCGAAGATCTCACGGACCAGGAGGCGTTGTCGGCGACCAGGATGGAGGATCGAGCTGTCCCACGAAGATAGAAGCTGTCGGCGTCGCTGGACCCAGGATTGGGCAACAAAGCCTTGGCAAATTCAAGCCCACGCGGTGGACTTAAAATGGCGTCTGGAGTGGACCAGGAGGGTCCGGGGTGCCTCTCTTCAAGAAGGAAGCAAGGGCCAGTCTGGAGCAACCAGACCAGCAGTCGTGAAGTCGTTGGGCGTCGTTCAGAAGGCCACAAGCCGGCCGGCTAGTAGCCAAACAACGCGGTGCACAGCAAACAGCAGAAGGGCCCCACGCAGATCGTGGAGATGCAGGGAGGCTGACCTTGGGTGCTGGAGCTGCGCAGGGTCGGGGCTTCTCGGACCCCAAAGCACTCACCAGTGGAGGACACGGTGGGCTTGCAGTAAAGATGTCGTGCAGTCTTGGCGATTGCCGGTCCCTCGAGGTCTCGTCGCACTCACGGTTCTCAGCTTGGCTGTAGAGGTGAGTAGAGGTCAGAGGTGCCAGGGAAGCCGGGTCTCGTCGAGCTGGGTCGTCAGATTCGTGAAGAAGGACTTGCAGCAGACCGCAGTGTTTCTTAGGATGGTGCCCGCTTGATGCAGGGTGACTACTCCTTAGCCACAAGGGAGAATCTTGAAGAAGAAATCGTGAAGTCCTTTCGAAGAAAGTGGTATCTTGATTCCAAAGATGATCTAATTTGAACAGGGGGCCCGCTCCTATCTTTATACTAAAAAAGGGGGCTGACCCGGTGACTAGGTCCTGCCTATGGGTGGGACCAGGAGGGGGGTGGTTACACCCCTCTCCCCTGCCGGACTTCCCCAGGCCAGGGGCTGGTGTGCCCCTGGAACTGGTTCTGACTGGCCTATGCGTAGTGAGCACCGGGGTGCCACTCAGCAGTCACCTTCCTGAAAAGCCCTGCCTACCCAGGATACACAAAACCATGTCTGGGACGGTGCTAGCACCGCCCCGGACAGGAAACCCTTTGTCCAGGCCTCCCTCGCTGGAAGGACTCCCAGCAGCAGGAGGTCAGACTCGTGTCTGTGGTGGCAGCATCCATTTTGTGGAGCTGAGGCTTCAGTTAACTTTAACCGGGGTTCACAGTTACATACATGTCGTGTCCCTCTAGAAGGGTGGAATGCTAACCCCGTCGCCAGAATTGGCGAGGGGTTAGTATTCCAATTCGTATGACACCTTACTCGACATGCTTTGATAAAGCAATACCAAAGTTAGCATTTAACCGCGAGGAGTATAATGCACTTAAGAGTATATGGTATGCGATATCATGGAACAGCTATTAGGACTTGGTTCCGCAAGCTGCAGACAGGCTCAGCTCATGCCAGAGCACCATCTCACACGATTCCAAGCACTCTGCCTTCAGGATTGTTAAGGCCTGCCATAGGAGTGACTGATAGGAATCTGTGTGTCCATTTTAGGGTTAGGTATAGGTATACTACACCTACAGCAAAGGGTGATTACACGACTTTGCCCCAGCTGTCATGCAGCCAGTTGTGTCAAATTTAGGAGGCCAGCCAGGGGTGGCATAATACATGCTGCAGCCCCTGGCAGCCCTGGGTACACCTATGCCCTGAGTTACAGGGTCTGATAAGGTGGCCCAGTACCAATTGGAAATGTACCTAGGGTACACGGAATCCATTTTAAAGAGAGAGCAGTAGGCCTGGGGTCCTGATTGGCAGGGTCCCAGGTCGACTATGTCCAAAACCAGCTAAAACACAGGGCAAAAAGTTGGGGCAACCATAGTCAGGATGTACCTTCCTACAGGAGTGACATATGTAAGTGATGCCCTATGCTAAGAGTATGAAAATATGTGTAAAGAAAAATATACTGCAGCTGCGACAGGCGCCGGGGAGGAGGGCGGGCGATATGAATGTCAGCAGCCCTACATGCCAAGAACAGATGCATACTGGTAAGTAGCATTTGCAGTTCGAGGCATGTGGGCTGCTGAATTCATATCTGTGCATAGAATACATAGCAGTCCCTCCATTAGCGGCGGTCGCCCGTGCCAGCTGCAGCCGTTTGAAAAAGCGTCTTGAGAACAGCCTGGCCAACAGCTGCCTGCTGTTTAGAGTGCACATCTACACAGTAATGCTTAGTGAAAGTATGTGTGGTAGACCATGTAGCTGCTCTACAAATATCTTCTAAGGGAATGTTACCTAGGAAAGCCATAGAGGCCCCCATCTTTCTGGTGGAGTGGGCTCTTGGTGGAATTGTGAGGGTGCGTTTAGCTTTAGCGTAACAGATCTGAATGCATTTCACTATCCACCTAGCGATCCCAGCTTTGGAGATAGCATTTCCATTGTGGTGTGAGGCAAAAGCAACAAAGAGTTGCTTGGTCTTACGAAAATCTTTAGTCCTGTCGACGTAGTACATCAAGGCTCTTTTAACATCAAGGGTGTGGAGCATCCGCTCCGCCAGTGACTCTGGGTTTTGAAAGAATACTGGCAACTCAATTGTTTGGTTCATGTGGAATTGAGATACAACCTTGGGTAAGAATTTAGGGTTAGTGCGGAGCACCACCCTGTTAGCGTGTACTTGGAAGAAAGGTTCTTGGATGGTGAGCGCCTGCAACTCGCTAACCCTCCGTAGCGATGTAATTGCTACTAAGAAAGCAACCTTCCAAGTCAGAAACTGAAGCTCACAAGAGTGCAGTGGCTCAAAGGGAGGACCCATCACCCTGGTAAGAACCACATTGAGGTTCCATTCTGGAGCTGGTGGTGTCCGCGGTGGAATGACCCTTTTGAGTCCTTCCAGAAAAGCCTTGATAGCAGGGACCTTAAAAAGGGACAGGTGTTGCCTATTCTGAAGGTATGCTGCCATCGCAGACAAATGAATGCGGATGGAAGAGTACGCCAAATTGCATTGGTACAGGTGGAACAGGTAGCAAATAATGTTCTGAATGGAAGCGTCCAGAGGGTCAATATTGTGGTTTACACAGTACATGACAAAACGCTTCCACTTAGCTGCGTAACAAGCTCGAGTAGTGGGCTTCCTTGCCTCCCGAATGATGTCCATACAATCGGGGGGAAGATTGAGGTAGCCAAACTCTAGGACTTCAGGAGCCAGATCGGTGCCCCCTCTGATCCTGTCCCCGCAAAAATCATGGGAGAACTGGCGCCTTCACTCGCCTGCCCCTTCCTCTCCATCTGGAATGCCTCCCTTCACCATGGCTTCTTCCCTACCACCTGGAAGGAGGCCTTGGTGATCCCTATTCTAAAAAAAGCAGACGCTGATCCCACTGTTTTTGCTAATTATCGTCCCATTTCCCTTCTTCCTAAACCCGCCAAAGTTCTGGAAAAAGCCTTGCAGCTGCAACTCACGGAATACCTAGAAAACCATTCTCTGCTGCATGGATCACAATCCGGATTCAGAGCCGGATTCAGCACTGAGACGGCCCTGCTGGAAGTTTCCGAAACAATTCGAGAATGCGTGGACAGGGGCGAGGAGGCCATGCTGGTTCTCCTCGACTTGTCCGCAGCATTCGATACGGTCTCTCACCCCATCCTCCTCGACCGACTCAAGCAGATAGGCATTGGTGGCACTGCCTTCAGCTGGATCGAGTCCTTCCTCTCATCCAGAAGTCAAAGGGTACTGTTGCGTCCCTTCAAGTCTGAGAAAAAACCTGTCATGTGGGGTGCCGCAAGGCTCCGCCCTCAGCCCCCTGTTCTTCAATGTCTATCTTGTCCCCTTGGCCGACGTTGTGGAGTCCTATGGAGTCAGGGTGGTCTCTTACGCTGACGACACACAGTTGGTGTTCTCCTTCAGGGACCACTCGGACTCCGCATTCGTCAATTTTCGCCAATGCCTTAACATCAGTGTCTGGATGACCGCGAATCACCTCAGACTGAATGCAGACAAAACGGAGGTTCTGTTTTTTAATCAGAAAACCTCCATCCCCTCCTCTTGGTGGTGGCCCATGGCGCTTGATCCCGCCCCGTCCCCCGTTCACTCGGCTCGGAATCTGGGTTTCCAATTTGACGACTCCCTGTCATGCAAAACCCAGGTTAATAAGGTCACCTCCGCCTGCTTCATGAAACTGCGCATGATCAGAAAAATCCTTCCCTATCTCCCCCTGGATTCCCGCCGTACAGTCACCCAAGCCCTCATCACGTCCCACTTGGACTATGCCAACAGCCTCTATGCTGGTGCCCCCCAGTACCTGATAGGCCGGCTGCAGATTGTCCAGAATGCTGCAGCCAGACTGATCGGTAATATCCCGTACCATCAATCTGTTTCTGCTTATCGGAGGGAACTCCACTGGCTTCCAGTGGCTAGCCGCATTCAGTTCAAGGTCCTCACCCATCGAGCAGTCAACGACTGCGGACCTACTTATCTGAAAAAACGGGTTTCGATATCCCGCTCCACCAGATCCCTGAGATCTAATGACCTCCGCCTCCTGATCTCGCCCCGTTTTAGATTGTCTAGAACTGGTGGCAGAGGGTTCAGTGTCATTGAGATTTTGTCCCTCTGAATCTATCTTCCGAGCCAAACTTAAAACCTGGCTCTTCTCCGGACTTTAGTCTCTCCACTGCTCCTCCTGCTTCACTCCCCCTTTCCCTTGGTAACTCTGGATTTTAGCGCCGGACACCCCTTCGGGGGTAGCTGCGCGCTCTACAAACTACATAAAATAAATAAATAAATAAATCGCCAGGTTGAGCTGTTGCGGATCTGGGTGCTGAATGTCGCCATGGCTCTGCGTCAGAAGGCTGGGGGTGAGATGAAGCCTTTGATGCGGTACCACGGAGAGTTCCAGAAACGTGGTGTACCATGGTTGGCGAGCCCACGTTGGAGCAACCAGGATGAGAGTCATCGAGTGCTGCCTGAGTTTGCGTGCCACCAGCGGTATCAGAGGTGCTGGGGGAAAAGCGTACGCAAATCTGCCTGACCAGTTCATCCACATCGCATTGCCCTGTGATTGCGGGTGTGGGAATCTGGCGGCGAAGCTTTGGCATTTTGCGTTCTCCTTTGTGGCGAACAGGTCTATTTCTGGATGACCCCACCTTTGGAAGTACGGTTGGAGTACTGATGGGTGTATCTCCCACTCGTGCATTTGGTGGCTGTGCCTGCTGAGCAGGTCCGCCATCTGGTTGACTTTGCCTGGGAGATGCTCCGCCATGAGGAAGATGTTCCTCTGAATGGCCCACTTCCACATGCTCTGAGCCAGATGAGACAGCTGCGGAGAGTGTGTGCCTCCCTGCTTCTGGGTGTAGTACATAGCCGTCATGTTGTCCGTCCGGATCAACACAACCTTGTTGGACAGATGTACTTTGAATGCCTTTAAAGCCATGAAGATTGCCATCAGTTCCAGAATGTTGATGTGCATCTTCCTCTGCTGTAGTGTCCATAGTCCCTGCACCGTGTAATGGAGTACATGCGCTCCCCATCCCTGGAGAGACGCGTCCGTCGTCAGGATAATCTGTGGCACAGGCTCCTGGAACGGTCGGCCCTTGCAAAGGTTTAGTGGATTCCACCAATGCAGAGAGTTGTACGCCCAACCGCTCACCAACACTAGGTCTGTCAGTTGCCCATGAGCCTGAGTCCACTGACGTGCCAAGCACTCCTGAAGCGGACGCATATGTAGTCTCGCGTGCAGGACGATGGAGATGCAGGAGGCCATCATGCCTATCAACTGCATGAACACCTTCGCTGGAAGCGAGTGCTGAGGTCTGAATCGTTGGATCAGAGTCTGGATGCTGGCGATTCTCACTGAATTTGGCTGCGCAGTGGCTGCCAGCGTGTCTATCGTCGCGCCCAGATACTGCCGTACATGGGCGGGCTGGAGATGAGATTTTGGATAGTTCAGCGAGAATCCCAGATCGTGCAGGAGATGAATAGTGCGGGACACGTGGTCTGCGCACTGCTGTGCTGTCCTTGCCTGAATGAGCCAGTCGTCCAGGTAAGGATATACGTGGACGGTCTGGCGTCGCAGATGTGCCGCCACAGTCGCCAGGCACTTCGTAAAGACTCTTGGCGCTGTGGTGACCCCAAACGGCAGAACCCTGAACTGGTAGTGCTGGTCTAGGATTGTGAATCTGAGATACTTCCTGTGGGAAGGATGCAGGGGGATATGAAAGTATGCATCCTTTAGGTCCAGTGTGGCCAGGAAGTCCCCCTGTTGAAGCAGAGGGAGAACCTGCTGTAACGTGAGCATATGGAAGTGCTCAGAGAGAATATACCAGTTGAGGGGCCTGAGGTCCAGGATGGGCCTGAGGGATCCGTCCTTTTTGGGGATCAAAAAGTACAGGGAGTAAACCCCTGTTCCCCTTTCTTGCAGTGGAACGAGCTCGATTGCCCCTTTTTGCAGCATGACTGTGACCTCCTGCTGCAACAAGTGCAAGTGCTCGCCGGACATAGGACGGCTTCTTGGAGGAATGTTTGGTGGAGTGGAAGTAAGTTCCAGACAGTAACCGTACTGGATAAGAGATCTCACCCACCTGTCCGTGGTGATGGATTTCCACGTGGGCAGGAACTGCTGGAGTCTCCCCCCGACCGGTGTTGAGTGGTCGGGGGGCAGTGACAAGACGTCACTGCTTGTTGGAGACGGTGGACCTGGAGCTATTGTTTCCACGTCCCCTGCCTTTGACATTGTTGCCTCTGTAGCCACCTCTACCCTTGTTTGTGTATGAGGTCTGGGTATTGCCTTTATAATACTGGGTGGATTGCGATGCTTGACCCCTGGAGGTGCCTCTGGAATTGGAGCGGCGAAAGGAACCACCCCGAAACTGCTGAGATTGGAGGGCCCCCATAGATTTAGCAGTGTCTGTTTTCATTTTTTCCAGTGTCGCATCCACCTCAGGGCCAAACAGGTGGTCAGGATTAACTGTTTGGTTGAGTATGGTCGTTTGGATATCTGGTTTAAAGCCTGATATGCGAAGCCATGCATGTCTTCTCAGCAACACACTAGTGTTGATTGCCCTGGAGGCAGTGTCAGCCACATCTAGCGCACATTTGATGGAAGCGTTAGTGATCAGCTTGCCCTCCTGAATTAACATCTCCCCAGCCTCCTTGTACTGGTCAGGTAAATGCTGCAACAGTGCCTCTAGGGTGTCATAATGAGCCCTATCGTAGCGTGCAAGTAGGGCCTGCGTGTTCGAAATACGCCAGATGTTAGCTGCCTGCGCAGCAATCCTTTTCCCGGAGGCCTCGAATATTTTCGACTCTTTGTCTGGGGGAGGAGCGTCACCAGTCGTCTGTGAATTTGCCCTCTTCCGAGCGTTGGATACAACCAAAGAGTCCAGTGGCAAGTGTCCCTTGATGTATGTTGGATCCGAGGGCGCTGCCTTATACTTTTTATCAATTCGAGGATTGATGACACGCGCCCGAGTGGGCTCCTTGAAGACCTCCGGCGTGTGCTTTAGCACTCCTTTGAGCATTGGCAATGTCTTGACCGACTTCTCGGCCACTGAGAAGGTGTCAAACAAAAAGTCCACATCCACGGGATCTGAGTGGAGCTCGACATCATGGTTAGCTGCAGCCCTCTCAATCAAGGCGTTGAAGGCTGCAGAGTCCTCCGTCGGTGAGGTCTTTGCCGCAAAGAGCTGCGGTTCCTGACCCGATTGCGGGTCATCTGGGTCGGCTCCGGCGGACCAGGGTTCATGTTCCTCCTCCGGATCCGAGTACGCCGGATAGTTGTACTCGACCTCCTCCTCATCGTCACCTTCCCCCGCGTTGGAACGCGTTGGAGAACGTTCAACATGTCTGGGAGACGAAGGCTCCATAGGGGCCGAAGCGCCCGTCGAGTCCTTCTTGTTCTTAAGAGGAATCCGAAAATGTTCTAGCACTGGCTCCGTGGTGATTTTCCGTTTGAGGAGGGACAATTTCCCAGTATTGGCGCCGATGATGACCTCTCGGCGCTCTTCCTCCGCGAGTGGCTGGAGCCGAAGCTTCGACACCACCAACGCTGCTTTGGACGTCGACGTCTCCTTCAAGGGCACGTCCGCCCCTTGCTTCGGAGCGAAGGCCTTCGGCGCCGACTTTGGCGGCAGGGTGTAGCGAATAGGCGTTTGCGCCTTCGCCGGCTTCGATGCGGGCTTCGGCTCCACTCCCTCTGGTTCGGGAACCTCAGCGTTTCGAATCCGTTGGAGGGATTCAACGACCTTCTTCGTTAAGGCCGGGGAGGGCTTGACTGTCTCAAGCGATTTCCCTGAGTTGGGAGTCGAGTCTGCCGGGGGCAGCGTCTTCGGAGTCGACACCTTGCCATCCTTGGCCCCGACGGTCGGTGCTGGCACAGCCTGAGCCTTGGAATCGCTTTGGCGCTTCTTTGGAGCCTTCTTTGGGTCGTCGACCTAGACTGTCTTCGGCGCCGACGCAGCTGCGTCAGCCACCTTCGTCTTCGGCGTCGACCCCGAGGCCTTGGGGTCGGCCATTTTGGCGTGGCCTTTCAAGTCGGCCATTTTGACTTTTTTAGTTGTTGACGCCTCTGGAGCCTTCTGCCCCACCATTGGAGCTTTCACTTTCGGTTTCGAAACCGATGGCGTAGATCCCGATGGCTTCACTTTCGTTTTCTTCAACGGGAGTGGCTCCTCAGAAATGTCCGCGGCCGGGCCGAGAGGCGGGGCAGTTGGACTATAAGCAAGGTCTTGGGTAAGGCCCGAAGGCGATCCCTCGACCTGGGCCGTATGTTGGGGAGTATCCCCTGAGGCAGTCTGGGGGTGCTCTTCCTCAGAGCTATCCCCCACGGTGGCAATGGCCCGATCGTCGTCCCCTACCTCGTCGCCGGCTTCATCAAACTCCTCATCCTCCGCGTCGTAGTCCTCTCCCTCCGACGCAGGACTAGAGTCCGAAACTTGTAAGACATTCTCGCTGTCTTCAAATGCTTCAAAGATGTTGTCCTGCGGGGGCGCAGGGGGCGCCGACAACTGTGCCTGGAGTCGAGCGGCCAGACGATGCTTCAGGGTCTTCTTGCACCGGAACTTTGAGCAGGCCATGCACCTGGCCTCGTCATGGTTCGGTGATAAGCACTTGTTGCACACAGGGTGCACGTCGAGGTGCGAAAACTTGGAGGTGCACACCGGGCACCTCTTGAACGGAGTCCGTTCCATGTTCAGGAACTCTGAGCGCCGAGTAGGCCCGTCCGTGCCGAGAGCACGCGGAGGGGCAAAGAGTGTTCGGAGCTGAGAATAAGATAACCCGAACGGAACAATACCGACGCCCAGCCTAAAGACCTTTTGGTCTCAAGTAGAAAAGTAAAACTACTATCGGTTCCGACAGAGGGAACCGAAACACATCCGAACCCAATGGCGGAAAAAAACAATCTGGGGATGGAGGCGATGCCCATGCGCACTGTAGTCCAGGGGAGGAGCCACCTATCTCGTGATACTTCGAAGACTCTTCCAGGACAACAATATGCAATCATCCGGACCCAACACTAGGCGGCGATCTATGCACAGATATGAATTCAGCAGCCCACATGCCTCGAACTTACTCAGAGTAGTATACCTAGATACTACTCTGGGACATTTCCTGGATGCAATTTTAAATAATTTCTTTAGATTTATAAACTTGACACTTCGAAACTTTTCACAGAAAAAGGTCAATGTTATGTAGGAAAATATGGTTATTGGTTTTGAGGTAGGTAATCAGTCTTTGGGTTAAAGGTTCTGGGGTTAGAACAAGGGCTCCCCCAGGGTCAGTAATGCACCCTCGTTACACCCTCAGCAGCACTAGGGTGGCTGGGTGCAGACTGTTGAGGCCCAATGTTATCCAATGGGGGATAGGTGGCCTCCAGTTGGTGGCTGCTGGCAAGCAGGCCACTGGGTTGTGGGAGCAAAGCTCCTGGACTTCAGCTCAGGGCAAATGGGGAAACAAATTAGCACCAAAGGTGCACCCTCAGTGGCACTAGGGCAGCCGGGTGAAGGGTGCTGTTTCGACATCGGATGCCCTGTTTCCAATGGAGGACATCCGGTTTGCCAAAGCACTGCAGGCAGGGGACGAAGGACTTCTGGGTGCGACCAGCACTTCGAGAGGTAAGTTGGGAAGTTAGGGGTTGGATAGGTACCGTCGGTTTGCGCATACAAGGCCGTAGGGTGTTGGGTGCAGGGGTGCCTTCTGGGGTTGGATCTTCTTACCAGCTCCTGGTCGCGGTTAGGGGAAGCCTTCTGGATTTAGGCTGCAGGCATCAGCTGGAGGCAGGTCAGGGGTTGCTGGGTCACGGTTCAGGATCGCTGGGGAGACCTTCTCGTGGTTTTTGACCACTCTAGCTCGGGCCATGGACGGCGTGTGCAGAGTGGGGCGGGTTTGCGGTTTCCGGCTGCTGCCAGAGGTTGCAGTTGAACAAATCCGGTGTTCACTGGAGAAACAGTATTTGGAAGTGAAGGCAGGCAGGTCCCTCTGGGGTTTTTGAGGTTGCTGGCTGCAGGACGCACCAGGATTTCGCAGGAGCACGTTTGAGGGGGATACCAAAGGGGATGATGGACAGAGCGTTAGAGTAAATCAAACACTCACCCCCAGTCAACTGATCTGGGTTTAATCCATCATCATTCTTTAGCTCACTCCACCACCGCAGTTCAAACATGGCCATATGCAAATCAGTCTGACCCTGTGCCTAGTGGATACAGTCCAGCCCGAACTGCCAAGCCATGTCTTCCCTGGACCGGAAACAAGCATCCTGGGTCCGGTTTCGGGTTCATAACCCTCATCAGCCTGGCTATCTTGAATCCAGTGGCAAAGTGAGCAAGGGACCCATGTGTGGGCATACCCTGCCAACTTAGGGCAAAGAAAGCGATAGCAAAGGGGATGATGGACAGAGCGTTAGAGTAAATCAAACACTCACCCCCAGTCAACTGATCTGGGTTTAATCCATCATCATTCTTTAGCTCACTCCACCACCGCAGTTAAAACTTGGCCATATGCAAATCAGTCTGACCCTGTGCCTCGTGAACGGCCCTTCTTCCTTTCTTGTCTGGATCCGAGGAAGCAAGGTTCAAAGGTGCCCCATAATACTAGATTTAGGAGAGTTACAGGTAGGTAAAAGGCAGGGAACAATGGGTCACTTCCCTGGGGCGGGTACACCCCCTATTATGTCGAAATTTAGAAAGCAACAATGGCAGTGGTAAAAAAGAAAAGTCAGTACCTTCGCAACAGACTTCCCACAGTCTTTCAGCAATATACACTTACACGGTGTCCTCCATGTAGAACACTGCCATTTATCAGTGTCCGTCCTATGTGAAAAAAATAAATGTTTCCATATACAATATATTTATATCCATATTACAGAGCATAACCACTTGTATGTCTTTTACCTGACTTTGTAGTCAGTACGATTTTAATAAATCCAAATTGAAACAATATAGATAAAAAGTTACTTGTGAACAAGTGTTGGTAGCAGTTTAACATAAGCTAGAAAGGCCTAAGGAGACTTGATGTAGTGGTCTGATTCTTTGATTTTCACTTCGAGTCAACTACATCAAGACTCCTTAGGACTTTCTAGCTTATGTTAAACTGCCACCAACACTTGTTTACAAATAACTATCCATATTGTGTCAATTTGGGTTTATTAAAATCAAACGACTACAAAGTCAGATAAGACTTAAGTGGGTGTGCTCTGTAAAAATACCCCCTAATATGTCACCCTCTATTGGGAGGGGGGCATGTGCCTGTTACTGGTTGGCTGAGTCCCCCCATCTTCAAGATGGCATGGACAGAGTTGTGCTTCTCCTCACCTCCCCCACCTGAGGGGTGGAGTTGGCAGAGGTGAGCACACCTCTCTTCCTCACTTGTTTTTCCCCGACTGTTCTCCCACCTAAAGTGGCGGTCAGAACCAGTGGGGACCAGTTGCTGAAAGCAGCAATTGGCCTGGGGAAGCGCACAAAGGCGGCAAAGCCTTTGAAGCTTCCCCTTCGTGAACCCTGCCCATCTAGGGGGAGGAGGCTTGGCACCTCGTCCCAGGATGTGCATTGTTTCAGGCCCCAGAGAGCAGCAGGCTCTCGACCCAGGGGTCCAGAAGGAATATGCTACTTACCAGTATGATCTGTTCTTGGCATGTAGGCCTGCTGACATTCATATCTGTGCATAGATCGCCGCCTAGTGTTGGGTCCGGATGATTGCACATTGTTGTCCTGGAAGAGTCTCCGAAGTATCACGAGATAGGTGGCTCCTCCCCTGGACTACAGTGCGCATGGGCATCGACTCCATCCCCAGATTGTTTTTAGCCATTGTGGCCGAGATGGAGTGAACTTTGTGAATGATGACCATGCCATGAAATGATATGTAAACACTGCAGCTGCTACAGGCGCCGGGGAGGAGGGCGGGCGATATGAATGTCAGCAGCCCTACATGCCAAGAACAGATGAATACTGGTAAGTAGCATTTGCAGTTCGAGGCATGTGGGCTGCTGAATTCATATCTGTGCATAGAATACATAGCAGTCCCTCCATTAGCGGCGGCCGCCCGTGCCAGCTGCAGCAGTTTGGAAAAGTGTCTTGAGAACAGCCTGCCCTACACAGCTGCCTGCTGTTTAGAGTGCACGTCTACACAGTAATGTTTAGTAAATGTATGTGTGGTAGACCATGTGGCTGCTCTACATATGTCCTCTAAGGGAATGTTTCCAAGGAAGGCCATAGAGGCCCCCAACTTTCTGGTGGAGTGGGCTCTGGGTGGAATTGTAAGAGTGCGTTTAGCCTTCGCATAACAGATCTGAATACATTTCACAATCCACCTAGCAATACCAGCCTTGGAAATAGCGTTACCTTTGTGGTGTGACGCAAAGGCAACGAAAAGCTGCTTAGTCTTTCTAAAATCCTTGGTCCCATCAATGTAATACATTAGGGCCCTTTTAACGTCAAGGGTGTGGAGCATCCGCTCCGCCAGTGACTCAGGATTTTGAAAAAACACCAGCAACTCAATTGTTTGGTTTATGTGGAACTGAGACACAACCTTGGGTAGAAATTTAGGGTTAGTGCGGAGCACTACCCCGTTAGCATGAACCTGGAAGAAAGGCTCTTGGATTGTGAGGGCCTGCAGCTCACTAACCCTCCGTAGCGATGTAATTGCTGTGAGAAGGTGGCCTGATATGCAGTGCTCACTATTCTAGTGAACACTATGTATCAGTCCAGCAACCCTTATTGATGATTGGTTGTAAGTCAACCTTATAGACCAGCTATCCTAGTAGCGTGGATACGAGCAGTCTAAGGCTAAAGACTCGAGAGGGCGTGTTAAGCCAGCTGTTATACCACACATATACCCCTTGAATACCAAGTGAAAGGACACCACACAAGTGTTATGAAAATAAACAGTTATTTATTAAGAATCACAACAGCACTGTACTCTTTATGAGGACAGGGTACTAAGCACAAACCAAAACTCTTACCAAAATACTTAAGTTAGCACAGTATATACAAATGCCCGAGGGGCACGGAAAACCATATACTTGAAAAGTGGAATGCGAAATTACTAGCAGGTAAGTACAGTACTAATAGCTTTTGGAATCGCTAGGACTTGACTAGGGAATCGTTAGATTACTTCTAGGAGACCCAGGGGACTCGGGTGCAGTGTGTGCACTCTCACGCAAGATGCGGACAAAAGTCTATGGTAGCTAGAAATTGCAAAGTTAGTGTTCTCGGGCGAACCCGACCTGGTAGGAGGAAAACGAAAGTAGATTCTGGCCCTTGGATAGTGAGGCTATGCTGGGGCACCGAAATGCCGAAGTTACCTAGCCCAGGGGCTGCAGCTGCATAGGACTCAAAAGACGTCGGGAATCCTCGTTGACGGACCAGGAGCCTGGAAGAAAGAAGTTGCTGGCAGGCGACCAGTGAAGAAAGTTCGGTGGATCCAAGCCTGGATCGATGGAAGATGACACCTGAAAGCAGAGGGGACCAAGTTCGAGACTACTAGCCAGTAGTCAGTGGGCACCAGGAGGGCACCGGATGGTAGCCACCTCGACAAGGTGAGTGGGTGACGCTGGAGCTCGAAGATCTCACGGACCAGGAGGCGTTGTCGGCGACCAGGATGGAGCATCGAGCTGTCCCACGAAGATAGAAGCTGTCGGCGTCGCTGGACCCAGGATTGGGCAACAAAGCCTTGGCAAATTCAAGCCCACGCGGTGGACCTAAAATGGCGTCTGGAGTGGACCAGGAGGGTCCGGGGTGCCTCTCTTGAAGAAGGAAGCAAGGGCCAGTCTGGAGCAACCAGACCAGCAGCAGTGATGTCGTCGGGCGTCGTTCAGAAGGCCACAAGTCAGCCGGCTAGTAGCCAAACAACGCGGTGCACAGCAAACAGCAGAAGGGCCCCACGCAGATCGTGGAGATGCAGGGAGGCTGACCTTGGGTGCTGGAGCTGCGCAGGGTCGGGGCTTCTCGGACCCCAAAGCACTCACCAGTGGAGGACACGGTGGGCTTGCAGTAAAGATGTCGTGCAGTCTTGGCGATCGTCGGTCCCTCGAGGTCTCGTCGCACTCACGGTTCTCAGCTTTGCTGTAGAGGTGAGTAGAGGTCAGAGGTGCCAGGGAAGCCGGGTCTCGTCGAGCTGGGTCGTCGGATTCTTGAAGAAGGACTTGCAGCAGACCGCAGTGTTTCTTTAGGATGGTGCCTGCGGATGCAGGGTGACTACTCCTTAGCCACAAGGGAGAATCTTGATGAAGAAATCTTGAAGTCCTTTCGCAGAAAGTTGTGTCTTGATTCCAAAGATGATCTAATTTGAACAGGGGGCCCGCTCCCATCTTTATACTAAAAAAGGGGGCTGACCCGGTGACTAGGTCCTGCCTATGGGTGGGACTAGGAGGGGGGTGGTTACACCCCTCTGCCATGCCGGACTTTCCCCAGGCCAGGGGCTGGTGTGCCCCTGGAACTGGTTCTGACCGGCCTATGCGTAGTGAGCACCGGGGTGCCACTCAGCAGTCACCTTCCTGAAAAGCCCTGCCTACCCAGGATACACAAAACCATGTCTGGGACGGTGCTAGCACCGCCCCGGACAGGAAACCCTTTGTCCAGGCCTCCCTCGCTGGAAGGACTCCCAGCAGCAGGAGGTCAGACTCGTGTCTGTGGTGGCAGCATCCATTTTGTGGAGCGGAGGCTTCAGTTAACTTTAACCGGGGTTCACAGTTACATACATGTCGTGTCCCTCTAGAAGGGTGGAATGCTAACCCCGTCGCCAGAATTGGCGAGGGGTTAGTATTCCAATTCGTATGACACCTTACTCGACATGTTTTGATAAAGCAATACCAAAGTTAGCATTTAACCGCGAGGATTATAATGCACTTAAGAGTATATGGTATGCGATATCATGGAACAGCTATTAGGACTTGGTTCCGCAAGCTGCAGACAGGCTCAGCTCATGCCAGAGCACCATCTCACACGATTCCAAGCACTCTGCCTTCAGGATTGTCAAGGCCTGCCATAGGAGTGACTGATAGGAATCTGTGTGTCCATTTTAGGGTTAGGTATAGGTATACTACACCTACAGCAAAGGGTGATTACACGACTTTGCCCCAGCTGTCATGCAGCCAGTTGTGTCAAATTTAGGAGGCCAGCCAGGGGTGGCATAATACATGCTGCAGCCCCTGGCAGCCCTGGGTACACCCATGCCCTGAGTTACAGGGTCTGATAGGGGGGCCCAGTACCAATTGGAAATGTACCTAGGGTACATGGAATCCATTTTAACGAGAGAGCAGTAGGCCTGGGGTCCTGATTGGCAGGGTCCCAGGTCGACTATGTCCAAAACCAGCTAAAACACAGGGCAAAAAGTTGGGGGAACCATAGTCAGGATGTACCTTCCTACAATTGCTACTAAGAAAGCCACTTTCCAAGTCAAGAACTAAAGTTCGCAAGAATGTAGTGGCTCAAAGGGAGAACCCATCAGTCTTGTAAGAACCCCATTCAGGTTCCATTCTGGAGCTGGTGGGGTCCTTGGTGGAATGACCCTTTTGAGTCCTTCCAGAAAAGCTTTGATAGCAGGCACTTTGAAAAGTTAAAGGTGTTGTCTATTCTGGAGGTATGCGGCCATCGCAGACAGGTGAATGCGGATGGAAGTATATGCCAGATTACACTGGTACAGATGGAACAGGTAACAGATGATGTTCTGAATGGAAGCATCTAGTGGATTAAGGTTGTGGTTTGCGCAATAAATGACAAACCGCTTCCATTTGGCCGCATAACATGCTCTAGTAGTGGGCTTTCTTGCCTCCCGAATGATGTCCATGCAATTGGGAGGAAGGTTAAGGTAGCCAAACTCTAGGACCTCAGGAGCCAGATCGCCAGGTTGAGCTGTCGCGGATCCGGGTGCTGAATGTCGCTATGGCTCTGCGTCAGAAGGCTGGGTGTGAGATGAAGCCTTTGATGCGGTACCACGGACAGTTCCAGAAACGTGGTGTACCATGGTTGGCGAGCCCACGTCGGAGCAACCAGGATGAGTCATCGAGTGTTGCCTGAGCTTGCGTGCCACCAGCGGTATCAGGGGTGCTGGGGGAAAAGCGTACGCAAATTTGCCTGACCAGTTCATCCATATCGCATTGCCCTGCGATTGCGGGTGTGGGAACCTGGCGGCGAAGCTTTGGCATTTTGCGTTCTCCCTTGTGGCGAACAGGTCTATCTCTGGATGACCCCATCTTTGAAAGTACGGCTGGAGTACTGATGGATGTATCTCCCACTCGTGCATTTGGTGGCTGTGCCTGCTGAGCAGGTCCGCCATCTGATTGTCTTTGCCTGGGAGGTGTTCTGCCATGAGGAAGATGTTCCTCTGAATGGCCCACTTCCACATGCTCTGAGCCAGATGAGACAGCTGCGGAGAGTGTGTTCCTCCCTGTTTCTGAATGTAGTACATGGCCGTCATGTTGGCCGTCATTGTTGTCCGTCCGGATCAACACGACCTTGTTGCACAGATGTACTTTGAACGCCTTTAAGGCCATGAAGATCGCCATCAGTTCTAGCACATTGATGTGCATCTTCTTTTGCTGTAGTGTCCATAGTCCCTGCACTGTGTAATGGAGTACATGCGCTCCCCAACCCTGGAGAGAAGCGTCCGTCAGGATAATCTGTGGCACAGGCTCCTGGAACGGTCGGCCCTTGCAAAGGTTTTGTGGATTCCACCAATGCAGAGAGTTGTATGCCCGACCGCTCACCAACACTAGGTCTTTCAATTGCCCGTGAGCCTGAGTCCACTGACGTGCTAAGCACTCCTGAAGCGGACGCATATGTAGTCTCGCGTGCGAGACAATGGAGATGCAGGAGGCCATCATGCCTATCAACTGCATGAACACTCTTGCTGGAAGCGAGTGCTGAGGTCTGAATCTTTGGATCAGCGACTGAATGCTGGCGACTCACTGAATTCCGCTGCGTAGTGGCCGCCAGAGTGTTTATGGTCGCACCCAGATACTGCCGTATGTGGGCGGGCTGGAGATGGGATTTTGGGTAATTCAGTGAGAACCCCAGATCGTGCAGAAGGTGAATGGTGTGGGACACGTTGTCGGCGCACTGCTGGTCCGACTTTGCTTGAATGAGCCAGTCGTCCAGATAGGGGTAGACGTGGATGTTCTGACGTCTCAGATGCGCCGCCACCGTCGCTAGGCACTTCGTGAAGACCCTGGGCGCTGTGGTGACCCCAAAAGGCAGAACCTTGAACTGGTAGTGCTGGTTTTGAATGGTGAACCTTAGGTATTTTCTGTGTGAAGGATGCAGGGGCATGTGAAAGTATGCATCCTTGAGATCCAGAGTCGCCAGGAAGTCCCCTTGCCGAAGCAGTGGGAGAACCTGCTGCAGCGTGAGCATATGGAAATGTTCTGACAGAATGTACAAGTTGAGAGGTCTGAGGTCTAGGATGGGCCTGAGGGATCCGTCCTTCTTTGGAATTAGAAAGTACAGGGAGTAAACCCCTGTACCCCTTTCTTGCAGTGGAATGAGCTCTATTGCCCCTTTTTGCAGCATGACGTTGACTTCCTGCTGCAACAAGTGCAAGTGCTCGCCGGACATAGGACGGCTTTTTGGAGGTATGTTGGGTGGAGTGGATGTGAGCTCCAGACAATAACCGTATTGGATAAGAGATCTGACCCACCTGTCCGTGGTGATGGACTTCCACGCGGGCAGGAACTGCTGGAGTCTCCCCCCGACCGGTGTTGCGTGGTCGGGGGGCAGTGACAAGGCGTCACTGTTTGCTGGCGGTGGAAGACCTGGAGCTGTTATTTCCACGTCCTCTGCCTTTGACGGTGTTGCCATGGTATCCACCCGACCCTTGTTGGTATATGAGGATTGGGTGTTACTCTTACAGAATTGCGTGGATTGGGACGCTTGACCCCTTGAGGTGCCTCTGTTATTGGAGCGGCGAAAGGAACCACCCCGAAACTGCTGGGACTGCAGGGCACCCATAGATTTAGCAGTGTCAGTGTCTTTTTTCATTTTTTCGAGGGTGGCATCCACTTCTGGGCCAAACAGGTGGTCTGGATTGACAGTTTGGTTTAGGATGGTAGTTTGAATGTCTGGTTTAAAGCCTGATATTCTGAGCCATGCATGTCGGCGCAGTAGAACGCTAGTGTTTATTGCTCGTGAGGCGGTATCAGCCACATCTAGAGCACACTTAATTGAAGCATTGGTGATAAGCTTCCCCTCCTGAATCAACATTTCAGCTGCCTGCTTATACTGATCTGGTAAGTGCTGTAGAAGGGTCTCTAGAGTGTCATAGTGTGCCCTGTCGTAGCGTGCAAGTACCGCCTGCGTGTTGGATATGCGCCACATATTGGCTGCCTGCGCAGCAATACGTTTCCCCGAAGCCTCAAACACTTTTGATTCCTTGTCTGGGGGAGGAGCATCACCCGTAGTCTGTGAGTTGGCTCGTTTGCGTGCGTTGGAGACAACCAAAGAGCCTAGTGGCAACTGTCCTTTGATATATGTTGGATCAGTGGGCGCTGCCTAGTACTTCTTGTCAATACGAGGATTAATGACTCTTGCCCGGGTGGGCTCCTTGAAAACCTCTGGCGCATGTTTTAACACTCCTTTGAGCATTGGCAATGTCTTAACAGTTTTTTCAGCCACTGAAAAGGTGTCAAAAAGAAAATCGACATCCACTGGGTCTGCATGGAGGTAGACGTCATGATTGGCTGCAGCTCTTTCAATTAGAGCGTTGAAGGCCGCCGAGTTTTCTGTTGGGGAAGTCTTTGCAGCAAAAAGCTGCGGCTCCTGTCCCGAATGAGGGTCCCCAGGGTCGCCCCCGGCAGACCATGGCTCAGTCACATCCTCTGGGTCTGAGTAAACTGGATAAGCAAACTCATCCTCATCGTCTCCATCACCCTCCCAAACATTAGAATGAGTGGGTGAGTTTTCCTGACTTTGTGGAGATGCAGGCTCCATAGGGGGAGATGCACCCGCAGAGTCCAACTTCTTTTTAAGTGGGATGTGGAAATGCTCCAAAGCCGGCTCCGGGGTGATCTTCCGTTTAAGGAGAGAGAGCTTGCCTGTGTTGGCGTCGATGATCACCTCTCGACGCTCCTCCTCCGCCAGTGGTTGGTGGCGCGGGCTTGGAACCACCAACGATGCCTTTGGCGTCGAAGTCAACTTCAAGGGCACTCCGGCCCCAGGTTTCGCAGTGAAAGCCTTCGGCGCCGTCTTCGGCGGCAACGTGAAGAGAATCGGCGTCTGCGCCTTCGCCGGTTTCTGTAGAGGCTTGGGCGGCACAGTGTTTTTTGGCTCGATATAGATGCAGCAAGTAACATATGATGTTTTGCGTGGACACATCTAGCGGATTAATGTCATTGTTGGAACAGTATATGACAAAACGTTTCCATTAGGCTGCATAGCACGCCCTAGTTGTAGGTCCCCTTGCCTCTTTGATGATGTTCATACACTCAGGGGGCAAGTTGAGGTAGCCAAACTCTATGACTTCAGGAGCCAAATCGCTAGGCTCAACTGTTGCGGATCTGGGTGCTGAATGTCTCCATGGCTCTGAGTGAGGAGGCTGGGCGTGAGGCGCAGCCGTTGGTGAGGCACCACTGAAAGTTCCAGGAACGTGGTGTACCAGGCCTGCTTAGCCCACATTGGAGCAACCAGGATGAGCGTCAGGGAGTGCTGCCGCAGTTTGCGTGCCACTAGCGGTATGAGCGGTGCTGGAGGAAAAGCGTACGCAAATCTGCCTGACCAGTTCATCAATATCGCATTGCCCTGAGACTGCGGGTGTGGGAACCTGGCGGCGAAGGTTTGGCATTTTGCGTTTTCCTTTGTGGCGAACAGGTCTATCTCTGGATGACCCCACTGCTGGAAATATGGTTGGAGCACCGAGGGGTGTATCTCCCACTCGTGCATCTGATGGCTGTGCCTGCTGAGCAGGTCCGCCATCTGGTTGTCTTTGCCTGGGAGATGTTCCGCCATGAGGAAGATGTTCCTCTGGATAGCCCACTTCCACATGCTCTGGGCTGGATGAGACAGTTGCGGAGAGTGTGTGCCTCCCTGCTTCTGGATGCAATACATGGCCGTCATGTTGTCCGTCCGGATCAGCACGACTTTGTTGCACAGGTGCAATTTGAATGCCTTCATCGCCATGAAGATTGCCATCAGCTCCAACAGATTGATATGCATCTTTTGCTGCTGCATCGTCCATAGTCCCTGCACGGTATAATGGAGGACATGCGCTCCCCAGCCCTGGAGAGATGCGTCCGTTGTCAGCACTATTTGTGGGACAGGCTCTTTGAACGGTCGTGCCCTGCAAAAGTTTTGTGTGTTCCACCAATGCAGAGAGTTGTATGCACGACCGGTCACCAACACTAGGTCTTTCAGATGCCCATGAGCCTGGTTCCACTGTCGTGCTAAGCACTCTTGAAGCGGACGCATGTGTAGCCTCGCGTGCGGGACAATGAAGATGCAGGAGGCCATCATACCGATCAGCTGCATGAATACCTGCGCTGGGAGAGAGTGTTGGGGCCTGAATTTCCGAATTAGCAATTGCATGCTGTTGACTCTGGCAGAGTTTGGCTGCGCTGTTGCTGTCAGTGTTTATTGTTGCCCCTAGGTACTGTTGTACATGAGCGGGCTGAAGGTGTGACTTTGGGTAATTCAGTGAAAATACTAGGCAGTGTAGGAGGTGAATTGTGCGGGACGTGTGGCTGGCATATTGCTGGGCTGACTTTGCTTGGACAAGCCAGTCGTCCAGGTAAGGATAGACATGGATGTGTTGTCTTCGAAGGTGCGCAGCCACAGTCGCTAAGCACTTGGTGAACACCCTGGGGGCCTAAAATCAAGGGCTGTGTTGGAACACTATACGAGTGCATGTTCTCTGTTACAGTATTTATATGTGAGATTATTTTCTTTTCATGAAAAACCCATGTAAATTTGGCATATTGTGGTATAATAGGCTGCTTGTTTATATATGTATGTTTTGAGCAGGGGTGTGGAATGTATTGAAATATGTACTGGTCCATGGGTCAAGTAGCTTCATAAATCTACATGTCCTGTAACAAAATCCACTTGTCCCTTTGGTACCATGTAGTGCACCGTCAAATAATGGCTGCAATCTCTTTATAGAAGAGCTCTGATAATAGCCGGTCTGGTTATGTCAGGCTAATACTATAGAAGGATTTGAATTTTGGAGGTTTACACCAGCTCTTCTCTAATCTTTTCCCATACTGAGAAAGGTCGGAAATGTACCCTTGACAACGGCATAAGTAAAGTTTCTTCCAGGGCTGGGAAAAATGTGGTTGGAGAAAAAGTGAACTTGTAAACACTCAACAGATTTCCGCAGGGGCATATTTATATTTGCTCATGCTAAGATTCAATTTACAAATATTTTCTAGGAGTACGGTTTCCTGGCCTACTTAAGGAAATTCGTGTGAATTCATGAAAAACGTAAATTTCCTTTAATACAAGGACATATATCATGGGTGCACTTTCGTGACTAACATATGAGCCACTAATTACATTTGAGTTAACCAAGACCTTTTGTTTTTATTAAAATGCTATTTCTTCCTATCTGTGAGCTGGCTTCATTGTGTGTGACAGCATTCTGCTTTTTTACAAAGTAGTTTTGTTCAGTGCCGGGAATTTCTATGGTATTGTGGCCTTTATGAGACCAAATACTAGCTGTCTAGTAAGAACTCTCTGCCAAACAGCACCGCCCCTACCTGATAATCCCGAAGTAGAGAAAGGAGCACAGTGTAGGCCAAGTGAGTAACCAGAAAATTTAAATACCCCCCACGTTGTTTCAAAGTTCTTATGACACCAAGCAAGCGAAAAAAAGTTATTTGAATCCTCTCCACAATAGCTCTGTCTCTTCCATCTAAGCATCTATCCATTCATCCTTTCACCCACTGATATCTAGCATTTCACCTTTACATTGGCACCCATTCATTATTTTATCCATTACCTTTCACCAATCTGTTCATCTGTCTGTCCATCCACATCCAAATCTATCTATTCATCTCCAAACCTATCCATTTCAACCATCCATCCTTTCGCTCATCCATACACCCTCCCTTTCACTCCATCTAAATACCCTTCCATTTACTTCATATATCCACCCTCCCTTTCACTCATCCTTCCACCCACCCTTCGACCCATCCATCAATCCATCCATCCATTTATCCTTTACATTCATCCATCCTTTCGCTCTCTAATCCTTACACCCTGTAACCCATCCACTCATTCACCCTTTCCTTCATTATAACATCCTTTGTCCATCCCCGTCACTCAACTATCCTGGTCACTCATTCATCCATCCATCCATCTAGCTAGCCAGCCACACTTCTACTCACTCATCCTTTCACCCACACATCCATTCATCCTTTCAAATTAATTACAAGTCTTTGTCTGCCGAGCTGCAGACAGAAGAGGCCCATCAAGAGATTCACCACCTCTACTGTAGCTGCGCTAAAGCCTATCATGCCATCTCCAAACCTATCGATCCAACTGATCCATCCCACCTTCCTTTCACTCATCCATCCTTTTGCTCATCCACCCATCCTTTCACCCCACACATCCTTCTTTTCACTCCTATTCATCCATCCTTTCACTCATCCCTCCATCCATCCATCCACTCATCTATCCACCTACCCTTTCACTTAATCCATTTATACTTTCGCTCATCCATCCACCCCTTCACCCATCCATCTTCTGTTTCGCTCATATCTATCCACCCTTTCACTAATCCCTCCATCCACCTTTACACTCAACTCTCCACCCACCTAGCCATCAGTCAACCCTTCCAGCCAGCCACCCACACCCCACCCAGTCAGTTATCTATTCATCTACTCTCACCCATTAATCCACCCTTTCAGTAAGCCGTCCATCCTTTCCCTCAATCCAGTTTCAACCTATCCATCCACTCCCCAACCCTTCACTCACCCTTGCTCTTACCCTCACATTCTTTCACACATCCATCCACTCATTCATCTATCCATTCACCCTTTCACTCCACTCATTCACCCATGCATTCATCGATTCACCCATTCACTCATTAATGTATGCATCTATCATCCACTCTTGCACGTATTAATCCATGCATCTGTACATCCACCCTTTCACTCAGTCTTGCATCTATCCATCCATCCATCATTTTTCTCCTATTTCTATAGATTGCTTTCTCAATCTGCTTTCTAAAGTCAAATCCGGCTCGCCAGCGGACTGTGCCCCGGCACGGATCCTTAAAGTTCTTTTCACCAACTGTCCTGCCTCTCCTCTTGATTTCTTCTTAATGCCTCCTTGACTTCGGGTTCTGTTCCTTCCTCTTTTAAAAACGCAAGGGTTCTTCCCATTCTTAAGAAACCCGGCCTAGATCCTTCTCTCCCCTCTAACTTCCGGCCTATTTCTCTTCTCCCCTACTTGGGGAAGATCCTTGAAAGCCATGTCACCTCTTGCCTGTCCTCTTATGTCGAGGAGAACCACCTCTTGGCCTCCCATCAGGCAGGCTTTCGACCAGGACACTCTACGGAGACAGTTATCATCGCCGTCCTGGACGAACTCAAGGGGAAAGCGGACACCAATCTTCCCCAAGCCTTGGTTCTCCTCGACCTGTCCGCTGCGTTTGACACGGTCGACCATGTCATCCTTCTCGACCGTGTCAGCGCAGCGGGCATCTGTGGCGTAGCCTTTTCTTGGCTGGCGTCCTTTCTTTCGGGCAGGTCCCAAGCGGTTCATCTCTCGAGTTTCTCCGCTCCCCCTCGTCCAGTCACCTGTGGGGTCCCTCAAGGCTCTTCCCTCTCCCCTCTTCTTTTTAACCTCTATATCCACCCTCTTATTATTTCCCTTCGCGAGCTGGGGGTCTCTGTGTACAATTACGCAGATGACCTCCAGCTCGTCTTTGATCTTTCTTCTCCCTCGATTTCTCTTCCTAAATTCTGCTCCACTTTAGTTTTTATTTCTGATTGGATGAGCACCAATCATTTAAAGCTCAATCCTGACAAAACGGAGCTTGTCCTCACGGGTGGTCCCTCCAACCCCTGGTCCTCGATTCACTGGCCCCCCTCTTTTGGTTCCCCCCCTTCTCCGGTCCCCTCTGTTCGGACCTTGGGCATTAAGGTCAGCCATGACCTTACCATGCATGCCCAAGTCAGCTCCGTGGTATCCTCCTGTTTTTTGTCCCTTCGTCTCATCCGGAAGATCTCCCGGTATCTCTCAGCGGACGCCCTTAAAACCATAGTCCTGGCCCTTATCACCTCTCGCCTTGACTATGGGAATGGTCTGTATGTAGGCATTCCTGCTTATGAAATCCGTCGCCTACAGGCCATCCAAAACCAGGCTGCCCGTCTCATCCTCCGCCTCCCCAAATCATCCCATATCACGCCTGCACTTAAGTCCCTCCATTGGCTCCCCGTGCACCTCAGATCATTTTTCAAATTGGCCTGTTTGGCCTTTCGGGCCTATACACACTCAGCCCCCCTCTTCATTAGTTCTTTGATTACTCCTTACACTCCCACCCGTACTCTTCGTTCCTCTTCTCTCTCCCTCCTGCATGTCCCCCGTTTTCGTAAATCTAGAACGGGGGGCACTCGCTTCTCGGTTCTGGCCCCTCGGTTCTGGAATACCCTTCCTCTCTTTATTCGTTCTATTCCCAACTATGCTCACTTCCGTAAAGCTTTGAAAACATTTCTGTTCTCCCAGGCATTCCCCTGTTAAACTCCCTTGGTCTCCTCCTTAGAGTCTAGTTTGGTCTCAGCGCCAGGAAGCCGCTTGGCCGGAGTGCGCCTTATTAAGTTTCTTTTTCATTTCATTTCATTTCATCCACCCTTTCACTCATTTATCCATGCATCTATTCATCCACCCTTTCACTCACCCACCCTTTCAATTCCATTATGGGCCTTTGTCTGCGGACCAGCAGACTGAAGAGGCCCATCACAAACTCCACAGCTGCTGTGGTTTCTACATTGATGTGTCCACAATGCCCCTGGTGCAGGCACAAAGTGACAGGAGAGGCCTAGTGCAAGGACAAAATTGGGGGTGGCCTTAGGCCTGCATGAAAGCCCATGGGCTTTAATGTAAGCACTCAATGTGTAAGATATGAGAGGCCAAGGGGAGCGGGTCAGGGATGTCAGAGGGCGGCTGAGGGGGGTGAGGTGGGGTGGGTTGAGCAGGTTCAGGCACCGGGTGTAACATAAGGTGTACAGGAAAGGCAAAGTGCAAAGAAGGGGGTGCATGAGAAGGGAAAGCAAAGTGAGTTAAAGATGAGATCCAGGAGTGGAGCAGAGAATACAAGGCAGGGGTCATACAGTTCAAGTCAGAGCAAGGGGCCAAGAGGCAGATAAGGCAGCCTCTTACATGCCATTCCTGCAAGTGTACTGGAGTTGCAGAAGCTCTATGTTTGTCTCATGCTTGAAGTAAATAAAAGGATCAGAGGAGGGCCTGGAAGCTACACGAGCGCTTTTGGAGCTGGCTCCAACTTTGAGCTCTGCTTTATCATTTTTTTGTTCTGGGGAAATTAAAGTGCAGGCCCCAGCTTTTGCATTCACCCTTTCACTGCCAATAAACTACTCAGAGCAACTTATTAACTGGATGTGACCTACAAGGTTGAACAGATGTGTATCAGATTACCATAAAACTGTCTACTTGTCCTTTGGACAAAATACAAATTAAAACCTCTTGCCCTCCTAAGAAATCTACATGTCTCGGGCGTCGGGAGATAGCACGCTGTACTTTTTTACCTAAACGTACACATTTATGTGTTTTTGTATATGCTCTGGGGTCCCGCATGTGGGCGGGGATTATTCAGTGCTTATTACTATTGAAGAGTATCCCCTGGGACAGAACTTAACAGTTTTATGCAGTAACCAGGTCAGTGGCGATTTGCTACTCTTGGAAACTGTCTATTCTGCACCCTATGTGGTGTGCCTGCTGATAAGTCCCTTCTCAGAATGCCCTGCCTCACTCAGGGCAGCACCTCCCCCCTCTAGTCCTGCTTCGAAAGGTTGCCTTGGTGTGCAGAGGTATTGCTACTGAAAGGGTGTGAATTTAGAGTTGGGCCGCAGTATGAACGTTGAGTGAGGAGTGATGGTTGAGAACCCCCTCATAAGGCTGGTCATCTCCTAAGCATAACTCCTCTAAAGGATCCTCTGAATTGGAAAGCTCCCATAGCACTTACAGTCCCACTGTCTTTCTTCATCTTTTGCCTGTCAAGAAGAACGCTGCCCTCACCCAGATAGCCCGAGCCATTAGTGTCTCCTTAGAATTGTATCTTCACACAGCTTGATGCTAGCTGTATGTGCTGCATCTAGTGAGGACTTTAGTCATGCTTGCGATTGGGGGAGCCTCTATGCTCTGGGAGGTGCTGTATTAGCTCTCCAATTTCATCCCACTATTAGTGGTTGTTAGACCTGTCAGCCCTAGGGTGGTCTTTCCCTATTTTTTTCGCCCTTGCCTCATTTTTCCCACCTTTTTTGTAGGTCTCCGAGCACCTTCACATTGCTAATCAATGCTAAGGTGCAGGTGCTCTCTTCCCCCAACATGGCTGCCACTGGCCCCTGCTACTGCAGCGTGGTCTTTTTAAGCGCACTCTAGTTGCCAGGAGCTGGCTGGAACCCTTATACATTGTTGCCATACCAGCCTGCCCATAGCTAGACTAGGGAAACTCCTGGAACCTTCTAGAATAGGGGTGGAGTCTGTTTTTGCCACCTTAGAAGGTGGTCATCTGACCTGGGCATATATAAAGAAGGGAGGGAAAGTTTTTAGTCAGTTGGGGCATCACTGACCTGGGGGACCCTATGCAGGAGACTTAGGCGGTAGGGTCTAGTCAGGAACCTATACCACTGGGGTGACCGGGTTTAGGAGCTGCCCACCAACCTGTGTGAGGAACACTGAACTAGCCCACTGACCTGGCCCGGCGGGAGGGGAACCGAGGGACCATCTGCAGTGACCTGCTGAGGAATCCTGTCAGCAGCCTTCAACCCCCCGCCCCCCCCCCCAATTCAAGCAACCAAGTACCTGCTCCCACCAAGGGAGCCTGAACCACCAAGCCCCAAGAGGACCCCCCCCCCTGCGCTCACCAGGACTACTGGGGATAACCAGGTACCGGGCTGTGCCATCTCTGCCCCCTGGGTCGCCCCCTGTGCCCTGTGCTGCCTCATTTCCCCCTACTGAACTGCTGGGACTGCGAAGCTGCCTTCCCTACCTACCCAGCGCTCTCCTACTGTGCCCCAGTGAGAAGCGCTGTGATTCCGAGGACTAGGGCTGCTCCCAAGTGCTATTGCTGAGACTGTCCCCGAAGCGCTGTAACCTGTCGACCTGCCAACGCCCCGGAGCGCTGTAACTGGTGAACCGGTGTGCCGACAAGCGCTGCTGTCCCCGTTGCCCCCCCCTTGCCGGGAACTCACCGTCACGCCCTGTGTCGAGGGAGAGGAGCGGGCCGTTGTCATCCCCGGTGGGGCCTCAAAGGGAATTGGGGCCTTGCTGTCGCGTCCTTGGCGCTTCCCTCTGCGTGGGCCTGGCTGCTGGATGTGCCTGCGCAGCGGCCCCGGTCACAGGAGAGGGCCACCGGAATTCCAAATAGGCCGTGCCAGGCCTCGCGAGGGCCTGACGCCGCCTACGGCCACACCCCGTGACGGGGTGCCCGGTCGTGCCCCCGCCTCTAAAGTGATTGGCCCGCCTCTAAAGTGATTGGCCCGCCGGGCGCGCCACCACTACCCCGGCATCTGATTGGGGCCGTTCCCGGCCAAGGCCCGGTCCAACCCCCAACTATCGCGGAGGGGGGCCGAGAAGAGTCAGAGACCCTTCCCGCTTGCTGCACCCCCCTGGGCCCAGTAGAACAATCGGCGCGGGGCCCGTGAATCCCGGCGGGGCCCCTGTAGGAGAGTAGGGTCTGCAATCCTATGATCACCCAGATTTTTTGCTTTTGTTTCACTGGTTTACGACTTTCTCTGGCTGTGGGCCTGCTTATCAGACCATAATAACAAAAAACAAGATTCCTTTCTGTGTTGTACTGTAATTTAGTGACCAACTAGTCTACTAAAAGTATATTTTATGACTGGCTGAACTGACAGGCAATATAGGCACTAATTTTATACTCCACACTAGGATAGTTTTGTTTCTCTCAGCTGTTTATTTTCGCTTGGTTAAAATTCATATACAATTCACAGAAAAATTTGTATCATGTCAAGCATAAAATCATTTATTTTGAGCGTTCCCTAATCTAATACAGCATTGATCCTATTCTTGTTGTCGCTCAAAAACATAAATTCATAAATTTTTACAAATTATATAGTAAAAAAACCAAACTTATCACATATATTCAGTAAAAAACTCATGCACTATGTGTTGAGTCAAGTGGTCCTTATTGTCGACGCGTTTCAGTGCGTTGGGATCTTTGGGGCACCTTCTTCAGGACAGACTTTTGAATACGAAAGTATTGTGCTTCTTTCTAAAATTTTAAATAAAAACAATTAGTGTCTAATTTAATGCTGAGGGTTTTTGTTTTAGAACTATCTCTAGAGTGTTAGTCACTCCTAGTACCTTATATATCTCTGTCTGATTATAATAACCATCTTACTTTAATAGCCAGTATTATCCAGACAATCCCACTTCTTGTCTTTGAGGATTGGTCCACAACTACGTTACTATTTGAGTCGTCTCTGTAACATAGGAGAGAATTCTATTATATTTTATTCTATTCAAGCAGCGGCTAGATTAATTTTCTCATGTCACTTACTTAAAAACAGGAGAATCGCTGTTTAGCGTGTCTTTTCCTTTTATTTGCGTCTTTGGGATTTGCGCTTCAGTTAGGGGTAGAACGTTGCTCAGAATCGTCCTTCCGCTGAAAAAGGCGGTATAGGGATTTCAATGTAGTTATCCCTGTTTTAAAATGTTATTTAAAGGTATTGTTTAAAGGTAGGTAGTTGATAACTATATCCCATTGCATACCTGGTCCTTATGATCCTTATGGTCCTGTGTGTGTTATGTTAGCGGGACTTCTACTTTCTCACAGTATAGGTTAACTGGGCGGCCTCTTCATCTGGCTTTTCTTTAAATCCCAGGTACCTAATAGGAAAACGTATTTACATCTGTTTTAACTTTCCAGTGTCACTGTATTTATTCTGTTTCTGTTTATTCTTACAGGGCTACAGTGTTCAATGAGGTCATGATATTTTACCCATTACCACATCCTAGTCTCCTCCCATAATTTTGGGTTTGTAAGGCTAAATTTATGAACTAGCCCGTATGTGAGTTTCAACCACCATTCAGACCCCCGTATTTTAGGTTGAGCTAAATTACACTGTTTAGGATAACCGGCATCGTTATTGACGAGGGTTCTCTCTAGCTTCGATGTTTTGAGCCAAAAACGCCCTGCACTGCTGTCTAGGCCAGTCGTAACTGACTGCTTACCTTCAGAATACCGCTCGCGATCCTCAGTCACGTCCTCTCTCCTGTCGGATGGTGTTTGTAAAGAGTGTCGGAAGTGCGGTTTTTATAGTGATCACGGATGTTAATCCGTTTCAGCTGTGATGCGCTCTACTATGTGCGCGGGCCAATATTAAACGGTATCACCAACACAAACTGTTTGTTTCGTGTAGTGTCTTCAATTTACTGTTTCTATTTATTCCGTATTTAAGAAGTGCCTCCAATTATAGTTATTGATTTTTTTGTTTGTAGTTACGGCTAAACGTTCCTCCATTTTAGTAGTTTTATATACATTTAGTGTATCGCGAGTGTTTCTGGCGCCATATTTGTAGTTTGTTTATCTTTGTCTAAACTACAAATCGAGGCGCCGTTTATTTTTTACTTATTTCTTCTTCGTATTCCAATCCCGGTAGCCATACCCGATGTAGAAGTAATATTTTTGGGGGTACTTTTATAGCTATTAGTATAGCTACATTTTCGGAGGTTTAAAAATTTACGATGACTTGTCGGATGGCATATTACTAACGTAATGCAAATCATCAGTTCAAGGTATTTTGTTCATTTACATCTGCGCTCCCCGTCTACAACACTCTACGGTAATAAGCACTTTAAAAAATATTTAAAAAAATATATATACAGCATTTCAATCCAGATACTGTTTCTTTCCCAAATATTATATCACCAGTGTATTGTACATCATACAACAACGTGCTTCGGTACAACTTAATTTTTCATCTCTATCACCTGTTACTACAATTGAGTTGGGCATTTTCAACATCAGTCAAAAAGCATATATATGCTAACATTTCCGTATTATTACTATTTGTTTATCATATTTGGACATCATGCATTCCTCATGCTTATTTCTTTAGTCTATGTACTTAATGCAGGAATATATAGAGCGCATAGTATTACATCTATATAACAATGCAACAGTTTATTTGAAATTATCAGCGTCAATCAAAAAACACAAAACATCAAAGTAAGTATTTGCATTCTACCTGTTGTCTGTGGTCTACACTATTACCTGTGTGTCCTTTGTTAGTTTCCTATTCATGGTTGCAGAAAGATGTTATCTCTCAATTTCCTGGACGTTATACTCTATGTACAGTGTTGGTTACATTCTTTGACAGCGTATATTCCTGTAGTAAGCTCGGATCATTCTATTTTAATACTATGATGTAATACTAGATGTAATACTATGCGCTCTATATATTCCTGCATTTAGTACATAGACTAAAGAAATAAACATGAGGAATGCATGATGTCCAAAACATCGAAGCTAGAGAGAACCCTCGTCAATAACGATGCCGGTTATCCTAAACAGTGTAATTTAGCTCAACCTAAAATACGGGGGTCTGAATGGTGGTTGAAACTCACATACGGGCTAGTTCATAAATTTAGCCTTACAAACCCAAAATTATGGGAGGAGACTAGGATGTGGTAATGGGTAAAATATCATGACCTCATTGAACACTGTAGCCCTGTAAGAATAAACAGAAACAGAATAAATACAGTGACACTGGAAAGTTAAAACAGATGTAAATACGTTTTCCTATTAGGTACCTGGGATTTAAAGAAAAGCCAGATGAAGAGGCCGCCCAGTTAACCTATACTGTGAGAAAGTAGAAGTCCCGCTAACATAACACACACAGGACCATAAGGATCATAAGGACCAGGTATGCAATGGGATATAGTTATCAACTACCTACCTTTAAACAATACCTTTAAATAACATTTTAAAACAGGGATAACTACATTGAAATCCCTATACCGCCTTTTTCAGCGGAAGGACGATTCTGAGCAACGTTCTACCCCTAACTGAAGCGCAAATCCCAAAGACGCAAATAAAAGGAAAAGACACGCTAAACAGCGATTCTCCTGTTTTTAAGTAAGTGACATGAGAAAATTAATCTAGCCGCTGCTTGAATAGAATAAAATATAATAGAATTCTCTCCTATGTTACAGAGACGACTCAAATAGTAATGTAGTTGTGGACCAATCCTCAAAGACAAGAAGTGGGATTGTCTGGATAATACTGGCTATTAAAGTAAGATGGTTATTATAATCAGACAGAGATATATAAGGTACTAGGAGTGACTAACACTCTAGAGATAGTTCTAAAACAAAAACCCTCAGCATTAAATTAGACACTAATTGTTTTTATTTAAAATTTTAGAAAGAAGCACAATACTTTCGTATTCAAAAGTCTGTCCTGAAGAAGGTGCCCCAAAGATCCCAACGCACCGAAACGCGTCGACAATAAGGACCACTTGACTCAACACATAGTGCATGAGTTTTTTACTGAATATATGTGATAAGTTTGGTTTTTTTACTATGTAATTTGTAAAATTTTATGAATTTATGTTTTTGAGCGACAACAAGAATAGGATCAATGCTGTATTAGATTAGGGAACGCTCAAAATAAATGATTTTATGCTTGACATGATACAAATTTTTCTGTGAATTGTATATGAATTTTAACCAAGCGAAAATAAACAGCTGAGAGAAACAAAACTATCCTAGTGTGGAGTATAAAATTAGTGCCTATATTGCCTGTCAGTTCAGCCAGTCATAAAATATACTTTTAGTAGACTAGTTGGTCACTAAATTACAGTACAACACAGAAAGGAATCTTGTTTTTTGTTATTACGTTGATACCCAGTCCTTTCTGGTTTATCTGGGAAACTCTCTTCTTTGAAGACTGCTTATCAGACCCACAGCCTAGCTGTTCTCTCACTAAATTGACATGTGTACCTTAGGTGCTTTATCCAATTGGTACTGGGCCACCTTATCAGACCCTGTAACTCAGGGCATAGGTGTACCCAGGGCCTACCAGGGGCTGAAGCATGTATTATGCCACCCCTGGGTGGCCATCTAAATCTGACACAACTGGCTGCACGACAGCTGGGGCAAGGTGGTGTAATCACCCTTTGCTGTAAATATAGTATACCTATATCTAACCCTAAAAATGGACACACAGATTCCTATCAGTCACTCCTATGGCAGGCCTTGACAATCCTGAAGGCAGAGTGCTTGGAATCGTGTGAGATGGTGATCTGGCATGAGCTGAGCCCGTTTGCAGCTTGCGGAACCAAGTCCTAATAGCTGTTCCATGATAACGCATACCATATATTCTTAAGTGCATTATAATCCTCGCGGTTAAATGCTATCTTTGGTATCGCTTTATCAAAACATGTCGAGTAAGGTGTCATACGAATTGAAATACTAACCCCTCGCCAATTCTGGCGACGGGGTTAGCATTCCACCCTTCTAGAGGGACACGACATGTATGTAACTGTGAACCCCGGTTAAAGTTAACTCGAGCCTCAGCATCACAAAATGGATGCTGCCACCACAGACACGAGTCTGACCCCCTGCAGCTGGGAGTCCTTCCAGCGAGGGGAGCTTGGACAAAGGGTTTCCTGTCAGGGGCGGTGCTAGCACCATCCCAGACAGGGTTTTGTGTATCCTGGGTAGGCAGGGCTTTACAGGAAGGTGACTGCAAGTGGCACCCCGGTGCTCACTACGCATCTGCCGGCTAGAACCAGTTCCAGGGGCACACCAGCCCCTGAGCTGGGGAAAGTCCGGCATGGGAGAGGGGTGTAATCACCCCCCTTCCTGGTCCCACCCCTAGGGCAGGACCTAGTCGCGTACCCACCCCTTTCTTTAGGATAAAGGCAGGAGCGGGGACCCTTCCAAATTAGATCATCTTTGAATCAAGAAACTACTTTCTACGAAAGGAACTCTCGACTTCTTCTCAAGATTTCTCCCTTGTGGCTAAGGAGTAGTCACCCTGCATCCGCAGGCACCATCTAAGAACTCTGCGGTTTGCTGCACGTCCTTCCTCCGGAATCCGACTGACCAGCTCGACGGAACCCGGCTTCACTGGCACCTCTGACCTCTACCTACCTCTACAGCTAAGCTGAGAACCGTAGGTGCGACGAGACCTCGAGGGACCGGCCATCTTCGGAACTGCACGACTTCTATCCAGCACGACCGCCGAGGGATCCTCTGGTGAGTGCTTTGGGGTCCGAGAAGCCCCGACCCTGAGCAGCTCCAGCACCGAAGACCAGCCCCCCAGCATCCACAAGATCTGCGTGGGGCCCTTCTGCTTTTTGGCTGCTCACCGCGTTGTCTGGCTACTAGCCCGCTGGCTTGTGGCCTTCCCGACGACGACCGACGACAACAACACTGCTGGTCTGGTTGCTCCAGACTGGCCCTTGCTCCCTTCCAAAAGAGGAGCACCCCGGACCCTCCTGGTCCACTCCAGACGCCATTTTAGGTCCACCGCGTGGGCTTGAATTTGCCAAGACTTGTTGCCCCAATCCTGGGTCCAGCGACGTCGACAGCATCAACCATCGTGGGACAGCTCGCACCTCCATCCTGGTCGCCGACAACATCTCCTGGTCCGTGAGACTGCAGAGCCCAGCGTCGCCCACTCACCTGGTCGAGGTGACTACCTTTCGGTGCCATCCTGGTGCCCATCTGATCACTGGCTAGTGATTCAGGACTTGGTCCCCTCTGCTTACAGGTGTCTTCCATCTTCGATCCAGGCTTGGATCCACCGAACAATCTTCACTGGTCGCCTGCCAGCAACTCCTTCTTTCAGGTTCCTGGTTCGTCAACGAGGATTCCCGACGTCTTTTCAGACCTATGCAGCCGCAGTCCCTGGGCTAGGTAACTTCGGCATTTCGGTGCCCCAGCATAGCCTCACTATCCAAGGGTCCAGATCCACTTTCGTTTTCAACCTAACTTATCGGGTTCGCCCGAGAACACCAACTTTGCTTTTACTAGCCTCCATAGACTTTGTCCCGCATCCCGCGTGAGAGTGCACACTCTGCACCCGAGTCCCCTAGGCCTCCTACTAGTAATCTGAAGGTTCAGTAACGTAGTCCTAGCGATTCCAAAGCCTATTAGTCCAGTACTTACCTGCTAGTAATTTCGCATTCCACATAGTATATGGTTTTTCGTGCCCCGCGGGCATTTGTGTAAATTGTGCAACTTAAAGTATTTTCGTAAAGTTGTGTGCTTAGTACCCTGTCCTCATAAAGAGAACAGGGCTGTTGTGATCTAAATAAATACACTGTTTATTTTCATAACACTTGTGTGGTGTCCTTTCACTGGGTGTTCAAGGGGTATATGTGATGGTATAACAGCTGGCTTAACACGCCCTCTAGAGTTTAGCCCGAAGACTGCTCTTGTCCATGCTACTAGGATAGCTGGTCTATCGGTTGACTTACAACCAATCACCATAAGGGTTGTTTGGACTGATACATAGTGATCACTAGAATAGTGAACACTGAATATCAGCCCAACTTCTCACAGCCCCGCACTGCCAAACGCGGCGGAGGGCTCCAGAAGGAGCACGAGCCTGCCTGCATCACCTGACAACGCCGCAAGGGCCCTGGAAGGGCCGAAGAACCGAGGTAAACCCCCGGGGAGTAGGGCGGAAGGTCACAGGAGGCCCAGAGTCAGCCCCTCCCCTGGGGAACACTGTTGTTGGGCCCCGTTGGCCCTAATTGGTCCATTCAAGCACCGTAACCGGGCCAGAGCCCTGAGAGACGAATTTGGGGCCTGAACCTATTAAAGATTCAACCCCGCGTTGGGGGACTAGTTGTCCCAAAAGGGTAGCACTATTTTGGGTTGTTTGATTGGTCCTTTGGCCCAAAGTTTGACATGCTTCACCTGGTGACCCCAGTTCTTACAGTGGTCGTACGGATTAACTAACACAATTGAGTTAGCAATGCGCCACTAGGTGGCTTAAGACCTAAAAATATTTACCCTACAATTTCCATCTTTTCACTCTTGTCCGGTGGAGAGCCTTATGCAGTGGGGACATTGGCCCCATCTCTGTGGTGACAAAAATATTGGGTCTGTCACACTGCCTTTATATAAGCCACGTCTTTTGAGGAGGGCTTGTACTTTTTTCATCCTAGGAATTACAGTTTTGCTGGTTACCTATAGGGTTCTCATAACTGTCAGAGACACTGTATTAACATCGGCCGGAATTGGCTCCTCGGTGCTGGTAGAAGGGTCTCTAGGAGAAAGCATGACTGTTTCTCCTTCAGTTGCATCCCATATAACTGCTGTCCTTTTAACCAAGGCATTGTAGACAGCAATTTCATCAGAGGGTGATGGTCTGGAAGGATAGGTGTCCACTATTTCAGAGCGGTCGGTCTCTATGTCCTCCCACCACTGTTCAGTTGCGTCTAGGTCCTGGAGAAATCCCCGGTCAAACAGACCTTTCAATAGGTCTCTCTCCTCACAGAATAATTGCACTTCTTCCACCTGGGAATTAAGTGTTGTTGGAGGCTCCAGTGTCATCTTGCTTTTTTTCCTGTTCTCTCAGAGGCAAGAGTGGGATGAGGAAACCCTTGAGGAAAACTAACTCTTTCCTCTTTACGAAGGACTCCATTTCAGCTTCAAGCCTCCATTTCTTTTGACGTCAAACTTTTCCGCTTCAGCGCCAAGGCTCCCTTTTTTCTAGGCCTTTCCCCTTCTGTGACCTCAATCACCTTTCAAGAGTCAAAGCCAGTTCTGAGGGTTTACCATCAACTGTGCCTTTTGACCTCGACTTGTAGGGTTCCTTTTGTTTATGCTTACTCTCATGGCTTTTGGTGTCAAAGCAACCTTTTTATTTTGAGTCTGAATGCTATGCACTTCACCCAAGTTACCTGGTGCTTCTACTATTTGTCCTTTGGCAACTTCTTCAACTTCTCCATTCGTTTAGATGACCTCTTTAGCATCAGAACTCTGCGCTACTTCAGTTTCTTCTGGGCTCTTTTCGCTGCTGGCTGATTTCCTTCAATGATTTTTTTTTATACAGCATCATGGCTAAAAGAGCCAACTTCAGTTTCTCACTCGTCTTCAGGGTCTTGTGTTGTAACTCTGCACACACGTCGCAGCCACTTGGAACCATTGACTTTAGGTAGGCAACGGCTGCAATCCTCGTAGAAATACTTGTGTACATATGGTGGCGCCTCAAGCAGAATAAAGAGGGTATGGTCCATCCCAGACGTATATTCACAGATACATGCACTCAATGTAAGCACTTGAAAAAAACCTCAGTTTTCTTCAGTGGTAATCTTCCTTTCTTGACATCTGTGCTCTAAATTTAATTTCCTTCAGGATTTTTAATGTTTGTGATAAAAAAACGAAATTTTCCCTCTATGGTCTTCAGTGTCCTTGCTCTGCTTCTAGATGGTGGACAAAAGATTCTTAAAATTGCAACCACACAAAAGGACTGCAGGGGCAGGCTTCTGAGGACACAGAGAACCAAACTCTTCACACGATCAAAGAGGAACAAAATGGAACAGCTAGAATTCCATGCCCAACCACGAGATGGTGGAATAATGCACAGCATATGAATCCATAAAATATTTATGCTGCAAACGTTTTTTCTTCTCGATCAGCACTGTCATGTTGGCCTAAAGCTAGCGTTTCTTCCTTTAACCGTAGAGTGCTCATTACTCAGCACGGAGTACTCCTTTCTCTTTGGTTTAGGAGTTTCCCTTCACTCCTAACTCACTAGGGTTGAGCCAAAACCTATGGAATTACCACCAATGGTGTCTTTTGGCTTTGACCTGTGGGGTTCTTTGTGTTTCAACTTCCCTTTAGTCACAGTGAATTTTAGCATCAGAGGTGTCAATGAGGATACCCTGGAGTCTGAAGATTTCAACTTTGTACTGCTACGGCCTTGTGGTACCAGCAGCTTGTGGTGCTTGCCTTCTCACTATCTTCTTCGCAAACTCCTTTTCGTGTTCGACATCTACTTATCTGTGTCAGATCTTTATAACCCCCCCCCCGTCACCTTTGTTTCTTCAGTGTTATCTTAGTCACTGATCAGTGCCAGATCTGGAGTGTTTCTGATGACTGCATCATGGCGTGGTGTGCCCACCTTTGCCTTTTCCTCTCTGAGTTTCAAGGTCTTGGGAAGGAACTCCGGACACAACTCACAACCTTCGGAGCGGTTGTCTTTTGGCAAACAGATTACAGACCTTATGCTGCCCTTTGCACGAACCGGGGGTGGCACCTTATACCATACCTAAAAGGAGTGTGCTACACATCTATATGAGCCTCAGACTCCTTTTTGTGCATTCCCCAACTCTAACCCATAAAGGAGAAGGAGAGAAAGTAGCCTATGCATGATTTCCCTAACTTTAACAGTCACATCAGGTGTATGGGTCCCTTTACAGAAACTCACTCCATGGTCTACTGGTACATCAAAAGTCCCTAAAGATAATGGGAGAACGTACCTCACCCACTATTCTCTGATGCATGCTTAGTCATTGGTGCCTTATCCAGGTAGTGAATACAACTTAAGATAGGCTAAGCCATTGGTGGGAGTTCAATGCAATTTTATTCTGGATAAAAAGCAAGGATCCTGGCGTCTAAAATGTCTTTGGGAATACCAGAAGGATTTCTATTACTAGGGTTCCCTTGACAGTTTAAAATTAGAAAGTAGATGTTTATTTCACACATACAGTTTGATTTTGCCTACCGGTTTCTACCATTTATAGTGACCAATTGGGTCATTGGTCTTCTCCATGGCTTGGGGGATACCCAAGTAATCTGCAAAGGCTCTCGTACCTCATTTTTATGAGAAATGCATTATCTATAATGTAAATATAATGAAAGTATGACTTAAAATTTACAGAGGCATTAGAAATGTGTCTACACACATTAATGAATACTGAAAACCCCACTTGGTGGGCTACCCAATAATGGCATGTGTACACGGCACAAGAACACCAAATGTGATATAAAATATCAGCCAAACACAATGATTCTGATTTACCCTTACTTGGGGGTTTTCATGACTTCCTGGACATGACAAGTTGGTCAATTCCCTGTTATCACACACTCTTGGAGTAGAGCAGATTAGCTTAGCTTAGCTTAATACGTACGTTCTGTATTTAACAGCTAACGCATCTCATTCTTGTTGGGATTAACTGAAATACAAACAGGAAGGCATGCAAGACAGACATCAATAAAGTTGGAACGTTTATTGCTCAGGTCCCAACATAATTGTTCAATTTTCTTACGGTTTGCATTTAGACACTGGATGCGCCAGTAGACGAAAGACTCTATAAAGGAACCCATGCACCTCTTGTGTCTAGGTGCATTCTCCGACCCCATCCCATACAGGGAGGTTTTTGGGGCATAAGTCTGAGATCACAAAAAAAAAAGTATGATGCCCAAAAAAACAATAGGCAATTCTGGATCCAGAATGGTGGAATAATGCACATCACGTGAATCCAGAAATGTTCATGCTGCAAAACGTTTTTTGCATGTTTGGCTAACTGCAGGAATAAAATACTGCTGTACTTTTGCTCTACAAATTTAACTACTTCGAAACTAATGAGTCGGACTGAAGTCGGCAAGAAACATTCAGAGAAGGTGTTTAAGATTTTTTCTTGTATAAACATGAGGTGCTTAGCTTCAGGACAAATGACAGCATGTGCCAAAAATGCTTTTGAGCTGCAATATAATTATATTGCCTGTACAACAAGGAGCACAGGGATCAAAAACAGCAGTGCAGTATCTGTGATCTTTTCCCATTTGGCGATTACTCTGGTGTTCACTGGAAGCCACTTAAACTCTAGCTAGAGGGACAAGCCTAAAACCATGACAGGGGAAAAAAGTAAACAAAAGGTCACCTACCTGGCTTTTCAGAAGGCGGTGTTAACAGGTCCCTGATCTGGGTGTCTTTGATGCCTGGTGCCCACCGCAGATCAAGTGTCCTGAGAAGGGGGCAACTAGAAGTGCTGAGAGCAGAGATGGCAGACCAAGAACAGCCAGCCAGCATGAGGTCTTTCAGGCCTGCAAGGTAATGGAGAACACTATGAGACACCAAATGCATGTTAGTTACCACAGCCACATCTGTACACTTAGTCTTCAAAAAACATTTAAGGAGAAGGCTTCCAGTCTCTTAAAGTGGGAAAATAAAATAACAAGGGTTGCAACTGGAAACAGTTGCATGATCAATAGTTTAAAGGGCTTGCCCATCAGAGTTGTACAGGTCCGTGAGTGAACAGTCCATTTCAGTGGACCCATGGCTAGATGCAACAATGCAGAGAGTAGGATGTATTGATATTAAGATACGTGAAGACTATGCAAGAAACATTTAAGTAAAAATTAGATAGACAAGATAGGTGCCAGTCATCTGGAAAGACACTTAATTCTGTTGTTGCAGGAATCCCTTCAATGGAGAGGAGCTGCAGCCTTTAAATTTGCTATTGCCTGCTACTTGAGAAAGGCACCCTTGGGCATGTGTCAGACATTAAGCCATGCATGGTGGCAGAGTAAAATGCCAGTCAGCTGAATTATGGCACTCTGTATGGTAGCACTGAAGATACATTTTCTCACGGAAAAAAGTGAAAGTTCGGTTCTCCCACTGGTAACTATTGTAGTGAAAAAGCAGTCAAACTGAGTTGGGAATATTACACTGGGTGGCTGACCCCCAAAGCTACATGCTTCTCTGCTGTATCAATCTTTTTGCTCTCCATATCTGGAGGAGGGGTATGTCCCAGCTGCCTGGGCACAAGCTCTTTTCCAGCCTGAATGCAGAACCAAAGAGGTTCTGCATTCAGACTTGTCCTCCCACGTACCTAGGGTTGTCCAGGGCAGGCTTATGAACAATTGTTACTTACCTGTAAACAGGTGGTTCTCCAGTATTGGTGTCTTTCATAGATTCACATGCTTGAATATTCCCAGTCGTCGAAGTGAGAGTCCCACGGTAAATAAAATAGCAATAATGCTAAATATATATAAATATACATGTACCCATAATACATAATAAAGAAGAGGAAAACATAATAGAAACCTCAAAAAACGATTCCTACATAGGAATGCATGGTAAAGAGAAAAACTATTTGCAACACATCAGTGTCATTATGTTAGTCAAATTACAGCCAATCAGGCGCCAGCACCCTCTAGAACCTTCTCCTCAGAAGCTCAAGCCCTCAGATTTTCGTAGCACAAGTAACCAAGAGTGTATGAGAAGACAGCCTCTGATGGGAGGAGGGTGGGTCGCATGTGAATCTATGAAAGACACCAATACTGGAGAAGCACCTGTTTACAGGTAAGTAACAATTGTTCTTCTCCAGTATTAGGGGTGTCTTTCATAGATTCACATGCTTGAACAGAATAGAAAGCAGTAACCTCCGAGAACTGAGATTGCTAGGCACATATATGGAAAAAACCAAGACAGTACTAGAAATAATACAGTCAAGTAACATCATAGTAATCACAGTAAAACATCAAGGAGGGGAGAACAGAGGCTCACCTTATTGAAAAAGATGGCGAAGCACTGCCTGCCCCACTGCGGTATCCGCTTCATTGATGGCATCCAAACAGTAATGCTTGGTGAAAGTGTGCCTGCTGGACCATGTCGCTGAACAGCAAATCTGATGAAGAGGCACACCAGCAAACAAGGCGGTGGATGAAGACATCGCCCTCGTAGAATGAGCCCTCACTGAAGACTGCAATGGTTTACCAGCTTGTTGGTGGCAGAAGGCAATGGCTGAGGAAAGCCACCGAGCAATTGTTGGCTTTGAAACTGGATGTCCCTTACGCAGTCGTCCATAGGCAATGAACATCTGGTCGGACTTGCGAAAGGAGGCAGTTCTGGCAATGTAAAATTTAAGGCATCGTTTGATGTCCAAAGAATGCAAGCGCTGGTCCGCCGGAGACTTTGGGTCCGGAAAGAAAGTTCAGGAACACAGTCTCATTCTAATGAACGTCCGTAGGTACTTTAGGTAGGAAAGAGGGGTTGGTGCGGAGCGCCACTCCATTAGGCCTGAACTGAAGATAAGGCAGCTTGATAGTGAAAGCGTGAAGGTCGCTCATGCGACGAGATGAGGTCAAAGCCAAAAGTAGCGCAACCTTCCAGGTGAGGAATTTGATATCCGTTTTATGGATAGGTTCAAATGGTGACTTCATAAGTTGGGATAGTACAACATTGAGGTGCCTAGATGGAGGAGGGCGCCGAACAGGTGGGAACTTGCGGAAGAGCCCTTTGAAGAATTGACTTATGATTCTTGACGAACAGAGGGAAGAAGAGCCATTGTGTCGGAAACGAGATATTGCAGCTAAGAAAACTCTCAGGGTAGAATGAGAGAGTCCTGACTGAGCGAGGCTTAAGAAGAATGGAAGTTGCTGCTCTGGAGTGGAATGGATGGGATGGACATTGGCTGCAACACACCAATGGCAGAATCTCTTCCACTTGAGTTTATAAGTTTTGATGGTAGACGGAGCCCTAGCCTGAGCCAGGATGTCTCTGCATTCCTGAGAGAAGTTCAAATCTGCGAATTCAAGGTGCTCAGGTTCCATGCCCACAATTGCAGCGTGGACGGGTCCGGATGGCACACTAGGCCCCTGTCCATTGATAGGATGTCTGGACGAGGACGCAGAGGAATGGGCTCGCACTGGGACAACAGAAGCAGTTCCGAAAACCATGCCTGTCTGGGCCAACGAGGTGCAATCAACAGGATGTGGCAGTATGTCTCCGCATCTTCCACAGCACCCGCGGTACTAGTGGAATCAGCGGAAAAGCGTAAGCGAATAGATCGCACCAGTCTATCAAAAGGGCATTCCCGCATGACCTGGGGTGGGGATGCCAACTTGCATAAGACGGGCATTTTCGATTCTCCGGTGTTGCAAAGAGGTCTAGATCTGGATGACCCCACTGGCGAAAAACAAGATCCAGAGTCGGCTGGTGCAGTTCCCATTCATGTGTTGAGGAAGTGGACCTGCTCAGAGAGTCCGCCAAGATGTTGGACACGCCCGGAAGGTGGACGGCTGTCAAGGTGATTTGGTGGCAGAGAGCCCAATCCCAGATCGACTGGGCCAAGTGAGACAGATGAGGAGACTTGGTTACTCCCTGTTTGTTCAAGTAGTGCATTGTCCGTTTGGATTAGCACGGACTCTCCGTGAACTACAGGTAGGAATGACTTGAGCGCTAGGAAGATCGCCATCAACTCCAGCCTGTTGATATTCCACTTGCGTTGGGGCGCAGTCCACTTGCCCTTGATGGATAGGCCTTGGAGATAAGCGCCCCACCCCTCCAGGGAGGCGTCCGTCGTCAGCGTGAGATCTGGTGTGTGAACGAGAAAGGACGTTCTCATTTCCAGGTTTGTAGGTTGTGCCCACCAAAGCAAGCTCTTTCTCATGCGGGTTGTGACTGCAACAAGGTCGTTAAAGGACCCGGAGACCTGACGCCACTGTAAGTCCAGTTCTTCCTGAATGGGACGGGCACGCAACCTGCAATTTGGGATCAGTGCGATACAAGATGAAGCCATTCCCAAGAATGATTTTAAAGTTCGAACAGAAACGGACTGTTTTCTTCGAATGAGGGAGACCAGACAAAGGATTTTCTGACGTCGTTCGTTCGAGACGAACGCTTTTGAGAACTTCGTGTCTAGGATCGCTCCCAAGAAGGATCTGGTTTGCAGAGGCGCAAACTGTGACTTTGACGTTGATGGTCAACCCCAGAGACTGAAACACCTGCTGGCCAAGGCGAGTGTCCTGACATAGCTGATGGTGGGATTGAGACTTGAGAAGGCAATCGTCCAAATATGGAAAGATTTGATCGCCTTGTAGACGCAAGTGAGCCACCACAGGGGCCAGTACCTTCGTGAACACACGAGGAGCTGATCGCAGCCCGAAGGGCAGAACTTTGAACTGAAAATGCATTGGCCCCACCTTGAAACGCAGGTACTGGCGATGTTGGTGAATAATTGGGACATGAAAGTATGCGTCTTGAAGGTCTATGGTGGTCATGAAATCCTCGCTGGATAGAAGACGCAGGATTTCCAGTAACGTCAGCATGTGAAACGATTGGGACTTTAGGAAGTCGTTTAGAGCCCTCAAATCCAGAATGTGTCGCCAATCTCCGGTCTTCTTGAGTATGAGGAAGAATCGAGAGTAAAACCCCTCTCCTCTTTGATGTTTCGGGACCACTTCAACTGCACCTTTTAACACAAGAAGACGGACCTGATGGTAAAGCTCCTCGAGGTGTGGAGGAGGCGGTCCACGAGGTGGAGTACAAGGAGGAATCTCTACAAACTCTATGGCATGACCCCGTCGTACAATGTCCAAAACCCAGCGGTCCGAGGTGATCAAGGACTACTGAGAATAAAAGAGATTCGACCTCCAACACTTTGAGGGTGAGAAAAGTCATTGGCGCTTAGAGTTGGATCCACGGTAAGAGGACTTTCCTCTGTAGGGCCTGGAGGGCTGCTGACGAGATTGCTGATTGGGCGTGCAACGTTGGCCGCTCTGATTGTATGAGCGGTATTGCTGCCCACCTCGAACGTTGGAAGAAATGCCGCGTCCACGCGCACCTCGAAAGGACTGCTTCCGGAATTGTAACGTGCCCAAAGACTTTGCCGTATCGGTGTCTTTCTTGATGGATTCCAGGGCGTCATCGATATGGGATCCGAATAGCGATTCTCCATCATAGGGCATATCCAGTAATTTGGATTGGACTTCCTGCCGGAAGGATGTGGATTTTAACCAACCCTGTCGTCGGAGTGCAGCCGCACTTGCAAGCAGACTGAAACCTGTGTTAGCAATATCGACTTCGCAGTCTATTATTTCTTCTGACGTTCTCTGACCATCGCAAAGAATCTGTTGAGCGTCAGCCTTGGAAGCATCAGGTATGAGTTCCATCAAATCTGAAATGTCTGACCACATTTGTCTGTCATAACGTCCCAAGATGGCTAAGGCATTGACTGCCCGGACAGATGTGGAAGCCATAGTTGAAAACTAGCGGCCAATAACATCCAGGCGTCGACCCTCTATCTGGAGAGGCTGTGATTGGAGCCGCTGGGTTCCGGGCTAGACGCTGTGCGGCCTGAGTCACTGCCGAGTCCGGCTTGGGGTGGGAAAGCAGGCAAGCCGGAGAGCCAGTTGGGGCCTTGTATTTTTTCTCAAGGCGCGGTATCTGAGCAGGTAAGGAGTTTGGAGCAGTCATGAGTTTAATTCCTTCCTTCCACACAAAATCGATGATAGGAATTGTGTGGGTCTGCTTATAAGGTTTATCTTTAAAAATCATAAAGGAAACAGTCCTCCTCACGTTGTGATCTTGCTAATTTGAAACGCAGAGCTGCTTTATCCATTAAAAGATTGAAACCGGCGATATCTACCGGAGGGGAATCTCCAGAGTTCCCTGGCTGAGGCGAGGGCGTCTGTGCCAGATAATCGTCCCATTCCGCCATATCCTGGTCGCCTGTGCCATTATCCGAATTGTCTGGGACCTCTCCGTCCTCACGCTCTAAGACCGCCTCATCATCCGCATCCTGCGGATAAACCGTTGTCTGGATTCTAATAGACGTCTGAACCTGAGACGAAGTTGTAGGTGGTAACACAGGCGGCAGAGAAGGTGGAGGCAGTGCTACGGGAGCCGGAGAAGGTGCCCGTGTACTCTGTGGCATTGATGGGAAACGGCGGTTGTAATCATCCAGCATTTGCTGGACATTTGAGATTAGAGTTAAAGGAATGGTAGCCATAGGGACTTGGACCAGCTGTTCCTCAGATTGAGACTGTTGATCACCGTCACCTTCGTCAGGATCAGAGTCCTGACATTTAATTATTAAGTCAGAGAGACTTTGTGCCGCTCCAAACGTATCCCCTTCTTGTTCTGAATCAGTACGAAGCTCAGAGGTAGTGGCAAACATTGGAGAAGGTGGTTGCAGCTCTGGATCAGAGATCTGGTGGCATGGAGCCTTATTGCGACGATGAGAAGATTCTGAAGTCTTTAAAGGCACTAACGGCAGCGAGGCAAAGGAAAGTGGTGCCACAGTCGTCGTTAACGTCGACGATACTGACTTGGTCGTCGATGAAGATAGTTTTGGATAAGTCATTGTCGACGAGGTAGTCGACGAAACAACCGTCGACGTAACGGTAGTCGACGCCGGTAGAACCTCTGTAGACGGAGTCTTCGTCGACGAGGCTTTGGTCGACAATGTCTTCGTCGATGAGTCCTTGGTCGACAGTATCTTCGTCGATGAGATCTTGGTCGACTGAGTCGACGACGATTTCTTCGAGACTTTAGTCGACGCGTATTCTTTCTTCTTCGTCGACGAGGAGTGCAAATGCTACTTACCAGTATGCATCTGTTCTTGGCATGTAGGGCTGCTGACATTCATATCTGTGCATAGATCGCCACCTAGTGTTGGGTCCGGATGATTGCACATTGTTGTCCTGGAAGAGTCTTCGAAGTATCACGAGATAGGTGGCTCCTCCCCTGGACTACAGTGCGCATGGGCATCGCCTCCATCCCCAGATTGTTTTTAGCCATTGGCAGAGATGGAGTGAAGAATGTGAGTGATGGCCATGCTATGAGCATATGTGTATATATGAATGAACACTGCAGCTGCTACGGGCGCCGGGGAGGAGGGTGGGCGATATGAATGTCAGCAGCCCTACATGCCAAGAACAGATGCATACTGGTAAGTAGCATTTGCAGTTCGAGGCATGTGGGCTGCTGAATTCATATCTGTGCATAGAATACATAGCAGTCCCTCCATTATCGGCGGTCGCCCGTGCCAGCTGCAGCAGTTTGAAAAAGCGTTTTTAGAACAGCCTGACCAACAGCTGCCTGCTGTTTGGAATGCACGTCTACACAGTAGTGTTTAGTGAAAGTATGTGTGGTAGACCATGTGGCTGCTCTACAGATATCTTCTAAGGGAATGTTACCTAGGAAAGCCATAGAGGCCCCTAACTTCCTGGTGGAGTGGGCCCTCGGTGGGATAGTGAGAGTGCGCTTAGCTTTAGCGTAACAGATCTGAATGCACTTTACTATCCATCTAGCAATCCCCGCTTTGGAGATAGCGTTTCCCTTGTGGTGTGTGGCAAAAGCAACAAAAAGTTGTTTGGTTTTGCGGAAATCTTTCGTCCTGTCTACATAGTACATTAAAGCCCGTTTCACATCAAGGGTATGGAGCATGCGCTCCGCCAGCGTCTCTGGGTTTTGGAAAAACACCGGCAATTCAATTGTTTGATTCATGTGGAATTGTGATACCACTTTGGGTAGGAATTTAGGGTTAGTGCGGAGCACCACCCTGTTAGCATGTACTTGGAAGAAAGGTTCTTGGATGGTGAGCGCCTGCAGCTCGCTAACCCTCCGTAGCGATGTAATTGCTACTAAGAACGCAACCTTCCAAGTCAGAAACTGAAGCTCACAAGAGTGCAGTGGCTCAAAGGGAGGACCCATCAGCCTCGTAAGAACCACATTGAGGTTCCATTCTGGAGCTGGTGGGGTCCTTGGTGGAATGACCCTTTTGAGTCCTTCCAGAAAGGCCTTGATAGCAGGGACCTTAAAGAGTGACAGGTGCTGCCTATTCTGGAGGTATGCTGCCATAGCAGACAGGTGAATGCGGATGGAAGAGTACGCTAGATTGCATCGATACAGGTGAAAAAGGTAACAGATGATGTTTTGAATGGAAGCATCTAGCGGGTCAATATCGTGGTTAGCACAGTAGATGACAAATCTCTTCCATTTAGCCGCATAACAAGCTCTAGTAGTGGGCTTCCTTGCCTCCCGAATGATGTCCATGCAATCGGGAGGAAGATTGAGGTAGCCAAACTCTAGGACTTCAGGAGCCAGATCGCCAGGTTGAGCTGTTGCGGATCTGGGTGCTGAATGTCGCCATGGCTCTGCGTCAGAAGGCTGGGAGTGAGATGAAGCCTTTGATGCGGTACCACGGAGAGTTCGAGAAACATGGTGTACCATGGTTGGCGAGCCCACGTTGGAGCAACCAGGATGAGAGTCATCGAGTGCTGCCTGAGCTTGCGTGCCACCAGCGGTATCAGAGGTGCTGGGGGAAAAGCGTACGCAAATCTGCCTGACCAGTTCATCCACATCGCATTGCCCTGTGATTGCGGGTGTGGGAACCTGGCGGCGAAGCTTTGGCATTTTGCGTTCTCCTTTGTGGCGAATAGGTCTATCTCTGGATGACCCCACCTTTGGAAGTACGGTTGGAGTACTGATGGATGTATCTCCCACTCGTGCATCTGATGGCTGTGCCTGCTGAGCAGGTCCGCCATTTGATTGTCTTTGCCCGGGAGATGCTCTGCCATGAGGAAGATGTTCCTCTGAATGGCCCACTTCCACATGCTCTGAGCCAGATGAGACAGCTGTGGAGAGTGCGTGCCTCCCTGTTTCAGAATGTAGTACATGGCTGTCATGTTGTCCGTCCGGATCAACACGACTTTGTTGCACAGATGTACTTTGAACGCCTTTAAGGCCATGAAGATTGCCATCAGTTCCAACACATTGATGTGCATCTTCCGTTGCTGTAGCGTCCATAGTCCTTGCACAGTGTAATGGAGTACATGCGCTCCCCATCCCTGGAGAGAGGCGTCCGTTGTCAGGATAATCTGTGGGACAGGCTCTTGGAATGGTCGGCCCTTGCAAAGGTTTAGTGGATTCCACCAATGCAGAGAGTTGTACGCCCGACCGCTCACCAACACTAGGTCTGTCAGTTGCCCATGAGCCTGAGTCCACTGACGTGCCAGGCACTCCTGAAGCGGACGCATATGTAGTCTCGCGTGCGGGACAATGGAGATGCAGGAGGCCATCATGCCTATCAACTGCATGAACACCCTCGCTGGAAGCGAGTGTTGGGGTCTGAATCGTTGGATCAGCGCCTGGATACTGGCGATTCTCACTGAATTTGGCTGCGCAGTGGCTGCCAGAGTGTCGATTGTCGCGCCCAGATACTGTCGCACGTGGGCGGGCTGGAGATGGGACTTTGGGTAGTTCAGAGAGAATCCCAGATCGTGCAGGAGATGAATGGTGCGTGACACGTGGTCGACGCACTGCTGTTCTGTCCTTGCTTGAATGAGCCAGTCGTCCAGGTAGGGAAAGACGTGGACGTGCTGGCGACGGAGATGCGCCGCCACGGTCGCCAGGCATTTTGTAAATACCCTTGGTGCTGTGGTGACCCCGAACGGCAGAACCTTGAACTGGTAATGCTGGTTTAAGATTGTGAATCTGAGATACTTCCTGTGTGAAGGATGCAGGGGGATATGAAAATATGCATCCTTCAGATCCAGTGTAGCCAGGAAGTCCCCCTGTTGAAGCAGGGGAAGCACCTGCTGCAACGTGAGCATATGGAAGTGCTCCGAGAGGATGTACCAGTTCAGGGGCCTGAGGTCCAGGATCGGTCTGAGGGACCCGTCCTTTTTGGGGATGAGAAAATAGAGGGAGTAAACCCCTGTTCCCTGTTCCTGCAATGGAACGAGCTCTATCGCCCCTTTTTGCAGCATGAGTAGAGCTTCTTGCTGCAACAAGGTCAAGTGCTCGCTGGACATAGGACGGTTTCTTGGCGGTATGTCCGGTGGAATGGACGTAAGCTCTAGACAGTACCCGTACTGGATAAGAGACCTCACCCACCTGTCTGTGGTGATGGACTCCCACGCCGGCAGGAACTGCTGGAGTCTCCCCCCGACTGGTGTTGTGTGGTCGGGGGGCAGTGACAAGACGTCACTGCTTGTTGGTGGTGGTGGACCTGGAGCCATTGTTTCCACGTCCCCTGCCCTTGACATTATTGCCTCTGTAACCACCTCTGCCCTTGTTGTTAAACGAGGCTTGGGTGTTACCCTTGTAATATTGTGTGGATTGGGATGCCTGTCCTCTTGAGGTGCCTTTTGAATTTGAGCGGCGAAAGGAGCCACCCCGAAACTGTTGACTTTGTAAAGCCCCCATTGACTTGGCAGTTTCCTGGTCTTTTTTCATTTTTTCCAGGGAGGCATCCACTTCAGGGCCAAACAGATGGTCTGGATTGACTGTTTGGTTCAGTATAGTAGTCTGGATGTCGGGTTTGAACCCCGAAATCCTAAGCCAGGCATGGCGTCTAAGCAACACGCTTGTATTGATAGCCCTGGAGGCCGTGTCTGCCACATCCAGTGCACATTTGATGGATGCGTTAGTAATGAGTTTACCCTCCTGAATAAGCATCTCCCCTGCCTCCTTGTATTGGTCAGGTAGGTGTTGTAGGATGGCCTCAAGTGTGTCATAATGTGCCCTATCATAACGTGCGAGCAGGGCTTGGGTGTTAGAAATCTTCCAGATGTTAGCTGCCTGTGCAGCGATCCTTTTGCCTGAGGCTTCGAAGATTTTCGACTCTTTATCTGGGGGAGGAGCGTCACCAGTTGTTTGAGAGTTTGCCCTCTTCCGAGCGTTGGAAACGACCAAGGAGTCCAATGGCAAGTGTCCCTTGATATACGTTGGATCTGTGGGTGCTGCCCGATATTTCCTGTCGATCCGAGGGTTGACCACACGCGCCCGTGTGGGTTCCCTGAAGACCTCTGCGGCATGCTTGAGCACCCCCTTAAGCATCGGCAGCGTTTTGACCGACTTTTCAGCCACCGAGAAGGTGTCGAACAAGAAGTCCACATCCACGGGGTCGGAGTGTAGTTCGACGTCGTGGTTGGCCGCAGCTCTCTCTATCAGTGCATTGAAGGCCGCCGAGTCTTCTGTAGGGGACGTCTTGGCGGCAAAAAGCTGAGTGTCCTGACCCGACTGCGGGTCCTCGTTGTCGGCCCCGGTGGTCCAGGGCACAGGCTCCTCCTCCGGATCCGAGTACGCCGGATAGGTGTACTCGGCATCCTCCTCGTCGGCATCGACTGCGACTGAATGCGCCGGCGAGTGCCCCAGGGCCTGGGGGGACACAGGTTCCACCATAGCCGAAGATCCCGCAGGGTCCTTTTTGTTTTTAAGAGGGATCTTAAAGGGTTCCAACGCCGGCTCCGTCGTGATCTTCCTCTTGAGGAGCGACAGTTTTCCGGTGTTGGCGTCGATGAACACCGCACGACGTTCCTCGACCGCAAGTGACTGGAGTCGAGGCTTTGGCACCGCTGAGGCAGCTTTGGGTGTCAATGGTTCCTTAGCGGGTCCGCCCGGCTTCGGCGCGAAGGCCTTCGGCGCCGACTTGGGCGGGAGAGTGAAACGGATAGGCTTGTGGCCCGCGGTAGTCTGAGGCGCCACAGTGTCCTGAGCGGGAACCACCCCGGCTTTTCGAATCCGCTGCAAGGATTCCGCCACCTTCTTTGTGAAGGCTGGAGAGGGCTGGACTGGCTCGAGCGAATCCTCATCCTCGAGATCCACAACGACAGAGGGCACTTTCTTCGGTGCCGGCGGCCCATGCCCATCGGCGTCGTCGCCCTGACGTGTCTTCGGAGCCGTCTTCGGGTCCACGACCCCTTTCGGCGCCGATGCAGCCGCATCTGAGATCTTCGCCTTCGGCGCCGACCCGGATGGTTTCGGGTCGGCCATTTTGGCGCGACGCTTCTGGTCGGCCATTTTGGATGCCTTTGTATTTGACGCCTCCAGAACCTTCATCACCTGCGCCACTTTCGGTTTCGGTTTCGGATCCGATGGCGCGTGACCAGTTGGCTTCACTTTCGGTTTTATCAACTGAAGTGATGGTTCCGAAATGTCCGTGACCGGGCCCGGAGGCGGGGACGTAGGACTTATAGTGAGATCTCGGGTAAGGCCCGAAGGCGATCCCTCGACCTGGGCCGTTTGAAGGGGTATAACCCCTGAGTCTGGTTGGGGATGCTCCTCCTCTGAGCTATCCCCCATCGTGGCACAAGCCTGATCGTCGTCCCCTACCTCGTCGGAGACTTCGTCAAAGTCCTCCTCACCCGCGTCGTAGGTCTCCTCATCGTACACGGGACCGGAGTCCGAGTCTTGCGCGTCGTCTTCTACCTCGACAGATTCCTGGAAAATGTCTTCTGGAGGGGGCGCCGCAGCCGATAGTTGAGCCTGGAGTCGATTGGCCCGGCGAATTTTCAGTGTCTTCTTGCTCCGGAATTTCGAACACGCCATGCAGGTGTCCTCGCGGTGATCCGGCGACAAGCAGGTATTGCACACAGGGTGCACGTCGAGGTGCGAATATTTTGAGTGGCACAGCGGACACTTTTTAAATGGAGTCCGCTCCATGACTAGAGGTGTAATGTAGGCCCGTCCGCGCCGAAGGCACGTGGAAGGGCAGCAAGAAATCGGAGCTGAGAGTCAGAAAGAAAACCCGCACGCAACTATACCGACGCCCAGCCTAAAGACCTTTTGGTCTCGAGTAGAAATAGAACAACTATCGGTTCCGACAGAGGGAACCGAAACACATCCGAACCCAATGGCGGAAAAAAACAATCTGGGGATGGAGGCGATGCCCATGCGCACTGTAGTCCAGGGGAGGAGCCACCTATCTCGTGATACTTCGAAGACTCTTCCAGGACAACAATGTGCAATCATCCGGACCCAACACTAGGTGGCGATCTATGCACAGATATGAATTCAGCAGCCCACATGCCTCGAACATGGGAATCGTCAACGGAACTGGCTTAGAAGGCAATGAAACCCTAGTCGACATGGATGCTGTCGACGAGACCGTCGTCGACGAGGAAAATGCTGATGTTGTAGTCGGCGTCGTTGTCGAGGATGCAGCAAATGCCGTTCTAGTCGGCGGAGCGCTAGTCGACGCTCCCTTCAACGGCGAAACTTTAAGAGGCAAGGAAACACCTCGAGAGGCAGCAGAAGACGCCTGAGAGCCAGGTCTCGTGGGCGTAAAGGTGGTAGGGGTGGCTGAAGACGCCCCAGGAGCCAGAGGCATGGCCAACTTCATCTTTTTGAGGAAAGGAGATGGAACATCCTGTAAACTACCACGCTTGGATGCTGCTGAAGAAAGTCCAGAATGAAAACTTTCTGCGTCTGACAGGACTGAATCCTTGTCCTTTAGACGTTGAAGCCAAAGGAGAAGGCAGCCTTCTCTGTCCTTCAGAGTCTTAGTAGAAAAAGTTCTACAGAACTTGCAGCAGCCAGCCTCATGATCAGGGTATAAACAGTATATACACTTCTGGTGGGGGTCCTTTTCAAAAAGGCGCAGCTTCCCACAAGAAGAGCAAGGTCTAAATAAAGACTTCTTACTTGACATGTTGAGATAAACACTGGAACTAGAAGAGTAGAGGTGAAAACTGAGCAGAGCTCAGTTAGACTCCCTTCACACGACGTGCGGTAGAAAATCCGAGGGCTTGAGCTTCTGAGGAGAAGGTTCTAGAGGGTGCTGGCGCCTGATTGGCTGTAATTTGGACTAACAATGACACTGATGTGTTACAAATAGTTTTTCTCTTTACCATGCATTCCTCTGTAGGAATCGTTTTTTGAGGTTTCTACTATGTTTTCCTCTTCTTTATTATGCATTATGGGTACATATATATTTAGCATTATTGCCATTTTATTTACCGTGGGACTCCCACTTCGACGACGGGGAATATTCAAGCATGTGAATCTATGAAAGACACCCCTAATACTGGAGAAATTTCTTTTCAACGCTTTGGGACTCGTACCTTGACTGGGTCCTTGAAATTGTCATTATTCTACTTGATCACACGTTTAAGCATCAGTAGGTACAGAACAGACCTCTCTGACCTGAACAGTCTCCACCTGTAGGAGGCTGGGTTTCTCTTGTAGTAACCCTCCTGCCCCCACTTTTTGCCAGACTACTGATGCAGCACTTTTTGGCCCACCCTTAGAAGCCCTGTACCTTTTATACACACACACACTGCGTGTTTTGGTGTAGAACAAAGTAAAGAGTCGACATGGCACACATCTGTGTGTACAATGCCTACAACCCACTGCCCTGGCATAGGTCAGCCAACCCTCTAGCTGGGTGCCCTATACTAGTGTTGAAGGTACAGGTGCATGAGCCCTGTACCCCTACAGTGTCTACTCTAAGCCAATTCTTAGGCACTGTAGGTGCAGTAATGCCATTAAAAGTATATGGTGCTGGCAGGTTATTACAAACTCCACAGCACCGTAATGGCTTTACTAAAAACAGGGAAGCTTGGAATCAAACTTTTTAGCACATTATACCCACACTGATGCCAGTGTTGGATTTAATGGAAAAATGCACTCGGAGGGCATCTTCGAGATACCCCCTGAAAAACGACCTGCCTCTGGTACACGCCTGCCTGCCACCACAAGACATGTTTCTGGACCCCTGGAGTGGGAGCCTTTGCTCCCTGAGCACAGAAACAAAGCCTTTCCTGGGTGGAGGTAGTCACACCTAGCCCAGGTCAGGAAGAGCCATCTGTGGCAGGGAAGCTTAAAAGGCTGTGCTGCCTTTGCAATGCAACGCCCAGCCTCTCCTGCTATCAGGAGCAGGCCCGCTTCCTGTCTCCCCTCCTTTTCGGCAGGAAGACAGGTGGGAAATATTAGAGCAGCCGAGAAAGTGTGCCCACCTCTGCCAACACCCCTCAGGTGGGGGAGGCGAGGTGAAGGTCACTCTTCAGTGGGATTAGGGATTGTGCCCACTCTCCCACATGGGGTAAGCACACCACAGGTGTAACCCCCCCCCCCCCCCCCCCCAAGGTCAGTAGCCCATAGGATGATCTAGAGACCGCTACAATGCCCCTAAATACAGTATGTAGTGGGCAGCCCTGAACCAAAAATACAAATTCCCACAACCTACGAAGGACAAAAGTAGACACCCAGCAGAGGAGACTGCAGAAAAAATTGACTTGGCCCCAGCCTACCAGCTCATCTGCAGAGATCCTGCACCAAAAGTTGCCTTTTCCTGCACCCAGCGACCTCCAGAACCTCAGGGAGGACTGACTCTCTTAAAAAAAGACTGGATCTCCTGGGAACAGCAGCTCTGTTCAAAAGAAACTCGCAAGACAGACTGAGCCTGCGGAGGACAAAGAAACCAGAAGCCTACGGCCCGAATCCGGGTGGCCCACTGGTCCCAGTGAGGTCCTCAGTGCTCCAGAGTCAAGAGTCCACCGTGGGTTGACCCCTCCGGGACACCCTGATGTCGCCTGCAGCCTCTGCACGGAGTTTAGTTTAAGTGTGTGACATTTGCTGCCCGAGTCTGTACAAAAAATGCTAAACACTACCCTCTGATAAAGCCTTACTGCTTGCTCACACTAACAAAAATAGAGTGTAAGGTGCTATCTACCTTTTCCTCTGCTTAGCATTAGGGTTCCACTGGACTCCGCACACTATACCTAATTTTTAGTATAGTATATTCAGAGCCAGCTTCCTACACCACCATAAAGTAATCTTCCTCCAACAGCATAAAGCTTTGCTGTGTGTTGGTCCGCTGACCTTTGGGTATGGATAAACTTGTGGAATGCTGTGGTGAAATACAGTGGGGAAGGTCTTCACAGGATAAGGCTCCAAATCAACCTAACAATCATCTGAAGGATCATCTCATCCCAAAGCAGCAGAGGTTATAGATATGGGTCCTGCATATCAGATGCAGCTGCCCGACTGAGGTGGCAGTTTGTGACTGTGGCAGACGTTAGGGAATGATCGAAAGTTTCTGTGGTGGTGGACTAGTGGTACTGTCTCTTCACGTCAGAGAAAGGGGGCATTCGTCAGAGCTGCCTTCAGGCTGGTTTTGAATTTTGACTCCAAGGGTGTTTTGTCAGACTACGGCTGAGCTGGCGTTGGTGGATGGCTGAGGCTGTAAGTGGGGGTCGTTTTTTTGAAACAGAGGGGGTGGGCCAGTTCTCCAAGGATAGAGAAGTCACAGAACCAGGAGTCAAACCCTAAGGTTGTGCATCTTATGGTTAGTCTTGGGCCTCGAGGGGAAACGACCTCAGCAGCAGTGATTGGGTTCAGTAAGAGACTTTTCTAAGTCGATCTTGGGGTGGTGGCGTTAGTTTATCTGGCATCCTTTGTTCTGTTGTGATGGAAATTCCTCCTCCTTGCTCTTATGCGTCAAGAGGACAGTACCAGAGGACTTTGTTCATGTGAAGGACATACGACTGGCTTCCACTCTTGTAGAATGATTCCTTATGCTCTGGAGACTGTGGCAGATGCTACAGATCCAAAAGCGATGGCAATATGGCAGAGCATGTGCATCTGCAGCAATGCATGATACCAACACTTAAGTACTACATTATTATAGCCCGCTCCAGCGTTAAAGGCCACATCTTAAGGGAAGGGCCTTTAACAAGGGAGCCGACCTTAATATTGCCTGCTACAGAGGGGTAGAAGGCTACTAGAGCATTCCGCCCCTAGAAGGGAGAATGTTCTAATTAGTAAAACAAGGGCCTCACTGAACCCAAGGGGGTTCAAAACCCCCTTGGGCTCCGTGTGGCCTTTGTTGACAGCAATACCTGTGAACAACAAACACTGGAATGTTGGAGCTCCAAGCTTTTACTGGCCATTAGATGCCCGGAGCACTCCACTGCTTCATCTCCCATATGGAAGCACCATTGTTCCTCTATCCAGACTGAGACCTTCATTTGAAATGAAGTCTAAATTGAAGCTCCAAAATCTATTGTGGGTAGGATGCATTTAAGTGCCTGCTACTAGTTTGCTCAACATTTTGGCATAAGGAAGTTAACTTTATTCAGTATTAGAATATTGGAATGTTGGAGCTCCGAGCTTTTACTGGTCATTAGATGCCCGAAGCACTCCACTGTTTGCAATGGTGCTCCCAACATTCCAGAGTAGCAGCCACTAAAATGCGGCCTACCCACAAAGCCCTCAACGTATAACTACTATCCTTCATAGAAGTAAATGATAAACTTGACTTCGCGCAACATGGTTTCCGTCCATGCCACAGCACAGAATCTGCACTAACAACTGCCACAGAGGACATACGTGGGGGGCATTATTGGTTCTACTAGACTTATCAGCAGTGTTTAATACAGTTGATCACCATACTCTCATTCAGCGCCTGGCCGATATAGGAGTTGTAAACAAAGCCTCAGACATTCTCCGGTCATACCCAACTGGTAGAGAGCAATCCATTAAGATGGATGAACATAAGTCGCGTCCATATGCCCTGCTGTGTCCCTTAGGGATCATCACTTTCCCCTACCCTATTTAATGTTTACGTCACTCTACTAACCAAACACATATGCTCCCATGGTTTTAAAGTAGTATGTTTCGCCGACGACACACAAATAATCGTCTCCTTAACATCCAAACGTGAGGAAGTGGCACTTCATTTTAACAATTGCATGAGTCACATGCTGTCGGACAATTGTTTAAAATTGAATACCGGAAAGACTGAAGTGGTTATGTTTGGAAAAGGTACTTCCATTTGCAACTCTACTTGGTGGCCCGAAGTAGCAGGGTCCTACCCTTTGCATGTCAAGCAAGTTAAAAATCTTAGGGTCAAAATTGAGGACCAGCTCTCTGACCAAGTTAACAATACTATCTCCTCCTGCTTTTACACTTTGAAGGTTCTTCATAAGATTTTACCTTTTATCCCCGTGGCCCTCAGTAAGACAGTCATTACTGCGTTAGTACTTTCCAAGATTGGTTATTGTAATGCCCTCTATTTGGGAGCAAAGAGGAGCGTAATATGCAAACTGCAGATCTTACAGAAAGCAGCGGCTCGCACAATCCTTCAAATTCCAAAATTCAGCCCCATAAGCCAAGCTATCCGAAACCTGCACTGGCTACCAGTCCAGGCAAGGATTCATTTTAAGTCCTTGTGCATCTTGCATAAGACCCTGCACAGGAATGGGTCAGTCTACCTCAACCAACATGATCAGGCATTATACTCCACAGCGATAGCTTAGATCAGTATCAGCCTCTCTGTTGGTGGTCCCGAGGATCAGGACGTTAAAGTGGGTTGGCAGAAGTTTCCTGCACCTGGCATCTAAACTATGGAATACTATTCCCATCAGTCTCAGAAAGCAAAGCAATTTGCTACTGTTCAGAAAGGTCTTGAAAACATAGCTATTCGCTCATACACCTTAGCCGATTACGGCGGTCCTTATACCGATTTACAACGGCTAGTGCTAAGACACCACAGCGAAATTGCGCTCTACAAAAACTCATTTCATTTCACTTAATTTCAAATCGGGGGCCCATAAGTCTGGACAAAGGCACGATGGTGCTCCCACAGAGGAGATGATCGGCGGTCAACTGGGGGCAGACTAACTGTAGAAGGGATGAGGATTTTCAAGCAGGGCATTTTCTATATGCAGTAAATGCAGGTAAAGAAATCCTCTGTTGCTTGCATCACCCCCAGTGTGGCATCCACGTGGATGCTGACCCATTTCAAATTTGTCGTCCATACAGAATATTTCATGAGACTGTTACTCTGGAAACCTATTAGTGGATCCAGAGTAGCTTCTATTAACTGGACATCGTTTATTTATTTATTTATTTTTCGGTCTTGTATAGCGCAGGAAATCGATCTCCGAGGAGATATCTTCGCGCTTTGTTACCGATAGCAGAGCAGGTACAGAAAAATGTCTGTGTAGCATTATTGGAGTTACTGGGTGGAAAATAAGAACGTCTTCAGGCATTTCCTAAAGGTGGTAAGGTTGGAATTTAGTCTGAGGTCTAGGGGCAGTGAGTTCCACAGACAGGACCTTTGTAGGCGAGGGCTCGACCGCCCTGTCTTTCTCTTTTTATCCTGGGAATCTGGAGTAAGGCTTGAGTTTCGGAGCGTAAAGCTCTACCAGGATAGTAAGGCTTAAAGATCTCAGTCAGGTATCTAGGGCCAGTTCCAAACAAGCACTTGTGGATAGTACAACAGATTTTGAATTTTATTCTCTGACAGATGGGAAGCCAGTGAAGTTTATTGAGTAAGGGGCGGGAAGAGGACCCAGCAAGGGCATTGAGAATCAGCCTAGCAGCCGTGTTTTGGGCCACTTGTAGCCTCCTTAGCTGTTCTTTGTTGGCAGACAGGAGTAGTCCGTTGCAATAATCCAGCCTGCTAATCACTAAGGTCTGTACCAATGTTCTCCTGTGGTGGTCTGCCAGATAGGGAAGAGCCCTTCTGAGTAGGCCAATCACCCTCATACATGTTCCTGTCACTTGTATGGCATGATCTTTAAGCACCAGAGGTTGGTCAAGCTTGACACCCAGATTTTTCACACATTCCTTTGGGCCTGGAGCTGAGCCCAGTTCCGGAGGCCACCACTCAGGTGACCAGAGGAGTGGGGCATTCCCAAAGAGCATGACCTCCGTCTTACCCACATTACATTGTAGGTAATTGGAGGCCATCCATCCAGCTATTGCCCTCATTCCAGCAGCGAAGGAGTTTTTTACTGCTGTAGTCATCTTTTGAAATGGGAACAATAGCTGGGTGTCGTCAGCGTAAGATATTGGTGTGAACCCGTATTCCCTGACAATGTTCGCCAAGGGGGCCACATACACATTGAATAATGTGGGGCTTAAGCATGAGCCTTGTGGGACCCCCTTGGTAAGCTCCCTAGAGATGGATTGGTGGGAGCCTAGGCGAACATTTTGGGAGCGGTTGGAAATAAAGCTTTTTAGCCATGAAAGGGCCGTTCCATCCACTCCTACATCCCTCAAACGACTGATCAAGGTGCCGTGAGACACCGTGTCGAAAGCAGCGGACAAATCTAATAGCACCAGGATCATGGAGTCTCCTCTATCCTGTGCCATCCGGATGGTATTGGTCACGGAGAGGAGAGCCGATTCTGTGCTATGATTTGGCCTGAACCCAGATTGAGAGGGGTCCAGGCCGTCCGCTGCCTCGATAAATTTGGAGAGATGCAGGTTGACATGTCTCTCAGTCATCTTACTCAAGTGAGGCAGGAGGGATATAGGACGTAAATTACTAAGATCTGACCATGGCAACGCGGTGTTTTTGCGAATTGGGTTCACTACTGCCCTTTTCCAGTCATTGGGGACCATTCCTTCTCTAAAAGAGAGATTAATTAGTGCTTGAAAGCTAGGGGCTAGTAGGCTACCCAAAGGGGCTACCAATTTGGCAGGTAGTAAATCTGCAGGTGAGCCCGATTTAATGAGGTTAAGAAGGCTATTAACTTCAGTCAGACTAATCTCCGGAATTGTAGTCATAGTAAGACCACTTATTCCGTTTTTAGTTGACTCAGGACTAGGGACAGTAGTATCATCCCTGTTATTAAGTGCCTCAGTGATTTTTCCATAGATTACTTCAATTTTTTCCTCAAAAAAAGCAGAAACCTCATCACATAGATTTTGACTAAAATCATCTGGACTTTCAGAGGCAGTGGGTTTGACAAAAGATTGCAGAATTCTAAAAAGTTCCCTGGTAGAATTTCCTGCCTCTGTTATCTGCAGATCAAGTTTATATCTTCGGGCTTTCTTTATGTTTTTAAAATACTTTGATTGGGCCTCCAGGTATTGTATTTTGCTGATAGGGGTATATGATTTCCTCCATTTTTTCTCTAAACTCCTGCATTTTTGTTTTTCAATTCTTAAGTCTTCTGTGTACCATGTTTCCGTTTTAGTTTTAACATTTTGCTTATGTAATTCTAGAGGTGCTAATAAGTCTATGGCTTCTAGGAGTGCTTTATTAAATTTAGCTAGACCTTGTGTAATGTTATCTTTTTCAGAGAGAGTAGGTTCAACCCATATTTCCTTTAGTCCTTCAAGAGTAATTTTATGCCATTTCCGTTTCCATATGGCAGGAAGGACTTTGGGGGACAGTCGGTGGGGAATATATAGTTTAAAGGTTAACATATAGTGGTCTGACCAAGTGATAATAGTAGGGGAGTAGCAAGTTATTTTAGGACAATTAGTTAAAATTAAATCCAGTGTGTGGCCACCCTGATGTGTTGGGCCCTTATTTTGGATTTTGAATCCCAAACTGGAAAGATCACCAAGTAGGGATTTAGTATCAGGGTTATCTAATATATCTGTATGAATGTTAAAATCTCCAAGGAGAATAAAGTCTTCATTGGCTCTAAGATAAGGGGCCAGCAATTCCATTAGATTTAAAGAAAAATCGGAGCATGAACCAGGGGGACGATATAATAGTGCTCCTTTCCATTGTGCTTTGGTAGAAGAGGAAAATCTAAAAATCATAATTTCCATCTGGGCGTCACTACGCTGGTCGAGTAGTGAAACCTTTAGGTTCTCATTATAGACAACAGCCACCCCTCCTCCAACTTTAGTCGGACGGTCTAAGTGTAGCATCTTAAATCCAACTGGGATTCCTAGCATTATTGCGGGGGTGGTATGGGGTTTTAACCATGTCTCTGTAAGGAAACAGATATCTGGTAGATCAGTGTTAATCAGGTCCCATAGTTGCTGATAGTGTTTAGGTAAGGAGCGAATATTCAATAAAAGACGCTTAAGTCCTGGAGGTCCGTTATTAGCAGCGTTGCTAGCAGCGGATATGCCAGCTGCATAAGCCAGGGGAGATGAGGGGTGGAGAATCTCCATCACAGCTGTAGCCCCAGTATCGACAGGAAGATCCTTTATTGGGCATATGTGCGTAGTCTGAAAGTGGCAGTTGGCGCATGAGAAAGGGCCCTCAAAGTTGGGCCAGAGATCTCGTACGCAGGTAGTAGTAGAGCTCGTATTCAGACTAAGCAGTTTTTCCCTGGAGTAAAGTGTGTTACAGCTGACCTGTATCTCCGGGGTGCCAGGTGCCAACGCCATGTCCCGTCGTCCCGTCCTGTCGCGGACGGGCGCAGACGGGCTTTTCTTCGGCGCTTCTTAGGCGCGCTCCAAGGCGCCCTCCTGTGCGCAATCGCTGCGCGCTTAGGAGGTAGGCGTGGCTAAATAGCCCTGGAAACGGTGTGGACTAGAGCGCTGACCTCCGCTCTAGCGGAAGTGAAAGTGGGTGTGCCTGGCTCTTACCTGTCCGCCCTCCGCTCTACGGCAATAATTGCCGAGTCGGACCGGGGCGGGCAGGCTGCAGTATCGAGCCCAGGAAATGCGGGGAGAGTGTTAGGTGAGAGCAATCACGCTTTCATCTAAAAACAATATGGATTCTTAAATCTATCTCGTATTGTGACAATAAAAGCAGTGAAAGCCGTGCAGGTTTAAAAACAGTGCAGAAGTTAAAAAAGATGCTCCCTAACTCCTCGCAGCCTCGTTGGCCTACTTTCAGTGGTTTTCAGAACCTAAACTCTTCAGAGGGACTCCATTCTTGTGGTACGTTTTTGGGCCAACAGGCTTACTTTAGTGTATGGTTGAAAGTTTGGTATAGAGATGAAGAGCAGAGAAAATATCTAGACTGTGTACTTTTATCTTTCTATGGAACATGTCTGCCCAACTGAACTGTTTACAGAGTAAATCCAAACGAATCACAAAGTGGTCGTCCAGTGTGCGAACACTGCCATAACGCTCACTGTTCCCGATTCCATAGCCAAATCGCTGCAAACTCGTTTGACGCTTTACTGCAGCTACAGAAAGCGCTGGCACCTATGTTTTGTAATATAATGTCAGCTCTCCTACCCTACTCTGGTTTTAATGAATTTCCATTCTTTGACAAGACAGTAATAACAGGAGAAAAGGGCTCACATTGGAAAGATGAATGAAAGCAATTGAAAAAAATTCCAAATAGACCACCACCAAGGAAAAGGAGTTATGGGGCAGATTGGGAGTACAGTGGGAGTGCACGGAGACGTTCGAAGAGCAACTGGATTCTTCAAATAAACTGTTCTATAGCAACTTATACTCTTGGTGAAAATCTGCTACTCATCACTGCCTATATGTCAAACTAGACTTTAGTTTCATATCAGCAGCCCTTCACACATAACGGCGATCACTTATAGAAATTACTGCCCAAGTGTTTCACTTTAACTACAAATTAGCATAGTCCACTGGAAAATATACCTAGGATGTTAGAACTGAGCAAAAAAATGAGCAATTTATTCAACCAACTTAGATGGTATTACGAGCGGATGTTTCGGTGTTCATCCTTCATGTTGGTTGAGATGAAATGCAGGGCCTGTATCAGTGATGGAGTACTACAAGATATTGGTGCCGTTTCATTAAACAGAATGAAGAATATTCCTTATCCGAGTAACATCCAAACACTACAGTTATCAAGAACTAGTCTGGATATTTTTAAAATCTTTGTGGGATATGTCTAGATGCACAGACCATGTTGCAGGGATGAGGGAAACTGCAATTCTAAAATCCTTTGGGGAAAGAATGAGTGACGTTGAGAAGAGGAATATCTGTTGCTGCAAATTATAGAAAATGTGCTCTTAATTTTATTAATTTTAAGCAGGCTGGAAATGGGTTTTTACAGCAGGAAAACTTTGAAATATCAAAAGCCATCTTAAACACTCACCAGGCAGCCTATTAACGAGCCACGTTAGTTGCTTTTTGGAGATGTTAGTCCAGCTGAGATCAAGTATGACTGGCTGCCGCTTGATGATGCCGCTGAGAGCTTGTGGGACTATGGTCTTCCACCGGCTCAGATCAATCTTTGTCCACAGTCTCTTGTCGCAACACCTGCCCAGAAAGATGGAAGAACTGCATTAGACCTTTAACATGTCACAGAAGTGGTTACTATGGAAATGGAACCATTAAGAGCCAATCCCTGTAGATCTTTCTAATCTTCACAGGGACTAGCATCTTTTATTCTACAACCTCCAACTTTGAAAATGGCCTAATGCGTACCTAAAGCGCCTGCTCACTATTGTAGCACTCCAAACATTACAGCTATGTCAAGTCAAGTCAAAAGATTTATATAGCGCGCTACATACCCATAGGGTCTCAAGGCGCTTGAGGAGGGGTGGGGAATTACTTGTCGAATATTTTAAGTTGCTTTCTGAATGCTAGGTGGTTCTGAGTAAGGCAAAGGTGAGTAGGAAGAGAGTTCCAAGTTTTAGCTGCCAGGTAGGAGAAGGATCTGCCTCCCATGGTGGTTTTGTTGATGCGAGGTACAGTGGCAAGAGCTTGGTTGGAGGATCATAGCTGACGGGAGGGGGTGTAGAAGGACAGTCGTGTGTTGAGGCATTCAGGTCCAAGTTCGTAAAGTGCTTTGTGTGCGTGGGTTAGGAGGCGGAAAGTAATCCTCTTATTTACGGGGAGCCAGTGGAGGGTTTTCAGATGACCAGAGATGTGTTCTTTACGCGGGATGTCTAGTATGAGCCTGGCAGAGGCGTTCTGTATGCGTTGGAGTTTTTTCTGGAGTTTTGCGGTAGTACCGGCGTAGAGGGTGTTTCCGTAGTCCAGGCGGCTAGTGACCAGTGCGTGGGTGACCGTTTTACGAGTTTCGGTGGGGGTCCAGCGAAATGTTTTTTTGAGCATGCGAAGAATGTTGAAACAGGATGATGAAACGGCGTGGACTTGTCTTGTCATCGAGAGTGAGGAGTCCAGGATGACGCCCAGGTTCCGTGCGTGGTCTGTCGGGATGGGTGCCTTTCCAAGGGCCTCTGGCCACCATGAGACATCCCAGGCGGAGGGGGAGGTGCCTAAGATGAGGACTTCTGTTTTGTCGGAGTTCAGTTTCAGACGGCTGTGCTTCATCCACTCGGCTACTTCTTTCATTCCTTCGTGTAAGTTGGTTTTGGCGGTGTTAGGGTCTTTGGTGAGTGAGAGGATCAGTTGAGTGTCGTCAGCATAGGAGATGGTGTTGGCGAGCGATGGTCGCAAGGGGGCTCATGTATACGTTGAAGAGGGTGGGGCTGAGAGAAGATCCTTGTGGCACGCCACAAATGACTTCAGTGGCCTCTGACTTGAATGGTGGGAGGCGGACTCTCTGGGTTCTTCCGGTGAGGAATGAAGTGATCCATTCCAGTGCTTTTCCTTGGATTCCGACGTTTCGGAGGCGCTGTAGAAGGGTGCTATGACAGACTGTCGAAGGCAGCGGAGAGGTCGAGGAGGATGAGGGCGACTGTGTCTCCGTTGTCCAGTCGAGATCGAATGTCGTCAGTTGCAGCGATGAGTGCGGTCTCAGTGCTGTGTTTGCCTCGGAAGCCGGACTGTGAGGAGTCGAGGGATTTGTTGGTTTCGAGGAAGGCGGCGAGTTGATTGTTGACAGCTTTCTCGATGACTTTGGCAGGGAATGGAAGAAGCGAGATGGGGCGGTAGTTTTTGAGTTCGGTGGGGTCCGCTGTGGGTTTTTTCAGAAGGGCGCTGAGTTCTGCACGTTTCCAGCTTTCCGGGAAGGTGGCGGAGTTGAAGGAGCAGTTGATGACATCTCGGAGGTGTGGTGCTATGATGGAGTCTGCTTTGTTGAAGATGTGATGAGGGCATGGGTCAGTTGGGGATCCTGAGTGGATGGAGTTCATCAGGCGGATGGTGTTCTCAGTGGAGATTGGGTTCCAGTCGTTGAGGGTGTTCAGGGGGGGTGAAGGTCCTGCAGAAGGTTGGGTGGGTTGGTCTCCGGGTCGGTTGTCGAAGCTGTTGTGGATGTCTGCGATTTTGTTGTAGAAGAAGGAAGCTAGGGAGTCGCATAGGGCTTGTGAAGGGGTGATGTCGTTGGAGTTGGCTGATGGGTTGGTGAATTCTTTGACGATGTTGAATAGTTCCTTACTGTTGTGGGCGTTGTTGTCTAGTCGGTCTTTGAATGCGGCTTTCTTGGCAGACCGGATAAGTTGGTGGTGTATGCGGGTGGCGTTTTTGAAGGCGTCCCTGGTGCTGGTGTTTGGGTCTTTTTTCCAGGCCTTCGAGGGAGCGACAGAGTTTCGATTTCTTAAGATCATCGTTGAACCAGGAGGCGTTTTTGCTGCCAGGTTTGCTTTGACGTTTTTTCAACGGGGCTAGAATGTCGGCGCCGTTGGATATCCATTGGGTGAGGTTAGTGGCTGCTTGGTCGGGGTTTGAGGAGTGGACAGGCGGGTTTTGAAGAAGCGAAGAGGAGATCTGGTTGATGGTGATTTTGTTCCAGTTTCTTCACATGGTGGGTTGAGGATGGTTGTAGATTGTGGACTTGTTGTATGTGAAGTGAACGCAGCTGTGGTCCGTCCAGTGGAGAGCTGTGGTATGACTGAAGGAGACATGTTTGCTGGAAGTGAAGATAGGGTCTAGTGTGTGGCCAGCAGTGTGGGTGGGGGTAGTGACCAGTTGTTTGAGTCCGAAGTTGGCAAGATTGTCCAGAAGGGTGGTGGTGCTGCCGTCGTTGCTCTTTTCCAGGTGAAAATTGAGGTCTCCCAATAGAATGTAATCCTCGGAGGGGAGGGCGTGTGGGCTGATAAAGTCAGTGATGTCGTCACTGAATTGTGCACGGGGTCCTGGACGCCGGTAGAGGAGGGTGCCTCGGAGTGTTGTTTTGGGGTCGATGTGGATCTGGAAGTGGAGGTGTTCGGCGTTGGCGAGGTGGGCGTCAGAGCTGGTTGAGATGCGGATGGAGTTCTTATGGACGATAGCGATGCCTCCTCCTGTTTGTTCAAAGCGGTCCTTACGGATGATCTTGTATCCTTCCGGGATGGCAGTGGTGATGTCTGGGGCTGATGAGGCATTCATCCATGTTTCTGTAAGGAAGGTGACGTCCGGTGAGATGGTGTCGAGTAGATTCCAGAGTTCAATGGCGTGTCTGTGGACCGAGCGGGTGTTGAGCAGGATGCATTTTAGGTGGTTGGTGTCAGGTCTCTGAGTGGTGTTGGTGGATGAGGAGCTGGATTTGGTGCCGTCGAACTTGCAGGAGTTGCAGGAGAAGGGTCCATGGGTGAGTCCAGGAGCGGCTTGGACGCAGTTGGGGGGACGGCCGGGGTTAAGGGCTAGTCTGCTAACGTAGCTCAAAAAATGACTATGCGCTTAAAAAATGCGTGTCCTTACCGCAATCAGCTCCAAATCATATTTTACACTGCGAATTGAGGCTTCCTTATTTGAGCGACAACATAAGACTGGCTCCAGTGGCTATCAGTATGGCGGAGGTCTACAGTGGATTTGACACAAACCATTATCAAGGACTGTTGTAAATTAGATTATTATAAAAGAATTGGAAGGTTAAATTACGTATAGGTCAATTTGAAAGCGTTGGGGATAGGAGAATTATTTTGGGACCCTGAGTCCTGCGAAAGGGTTTCAAAGGAACGAATAACTGATTTATTCATTAAGAGATCAAAGTATGCCCGAAGAGAAAAAACTTATTCATCATTCCTCCATTCTTGGTGTGGTACCATCAAGATCGGGGGAAGGTTTTCAGTATTAATCACGAATAAATAATGCACAACACAGATTTATCCTTTTGCGTTTCCGCATGAGCGTGATCCCGCTACTCCTGGGATACCCCCAAAATAAATATAAATTAGTAGACCTCTTACCCTGTCCCTGTATCAACTACCCAGTACAGTCAGATCAACACGTTGTATTAGTGTGCAAGACCTACACAGAGTAAAGTAAAACATTCATACTCCCAATCCTGAGGTACAACAATTTTAGGCAGTGCCAGGTGGCTATGTACTTTTTGAAAACTCTACCGGATCCATTTGTATGCGGTCTGTTGCCTCACTTTTGTGGACTTGTCTTAGGAAGAGGAAATAGGTGGGACGACATTAGTAGCAACAACTAATTAATTTTAAATTCTGAACTGCTTTTTTCATAAATGTTTATATGAATTTACCCAGATCACTGCAACTGTTTAATTCTTATTTTAAATGTGTATATATGTATATATTGTGTTGGAATTCTTAGACAACTTGTGCTTTTATGATCTGTTTTAAAAAGATTAAATAAAGCTGTGTGACTGAGGGCCTATGCACTTATGGTTACATCCATGAATAAGTCTTGATATAATCCATAGCAGATCATGCTATTCCAGCCCTGAAACTCCAACACAGCCCTCAGAACATTAACTAGCCTGCACCCTCCCATATCTTATATTTAAGGTCCAAACTGTCTTCTCCTAGGCCATATTGGTAGCTTACCATTTGTGCCATGTCTTGCAGACACGCATGCAGTCACACAGTTCTTTCCGGTTGAGGTAATGAAAAACAGACATCCAGACATCCTTTTGCATGAGCAAGTCCTGTCCCTCTCGGGAACCGGATGTCCGTCTCCGCCCTCGGGGGCTGGAGCCATTGCTGCCACTTTCCTCCATGCTGTCATCCTCGTCGTCATCGTACTCATCCTCCTCTTCATCGTTGTCCACTCTACCCCCATGGGACTGCAGCCTGGACTGCGCCTGTCGTGACAGAATGCGAGCTGGAGGTGTCGGGCGCAGATTTGCAGACAATGCAGTTATGGCCTGCAGCTTGGGCACAATGGAACTGGATTGAAAATCTTTGGGGGCCCGCTGAAGTGTCACTGTGAGGTAGGACCCGCGAATCTTGGCGCGCTCTGTCTCGGACAGCTCCTTACCACTTGGATTATTCTCCTTTTCCTGTGCTAATTCAATGCCAAGTTCACCCGTGTGAAGCCGGTGGAGCTGCCGTCTCTTTAGACGGTCATCGCGGGGATGATGACTGGGGCCAGCACCCGGAGAAGAGCGTGTCACCACTCCACCCCTTGTGGGGGACTGTGGAGAACCTGTGTCAAGGGTCAGTTGCAACCTGCTAGAGGGAGACTGAGGCGGGGAGGCCAGTGGGTCCTCACGACTCCGTAATGGTCGCAGCACCTTCGTGGTCACGGTCTCATCATCGCTGTCCTCCAACTTCCGCTTCTAGAATAAAAAAAAAAAATATGAAATAGTTTTTTCCCCCCCAGTAAACATCGATGTAACGTACAGCCACAAATATTTATCATTCTGAGTACTTTTACCCTTAGGAAAATCAACTGATATGTAGTAATCCAATCTATACAAATGTGTTTTTAGAATTAGAGCATTGCCACTTCTGGGGAACATGCACCACTGCTATTAAGTTGATGTTGCTGCCCGAGGCTTTGATAGCCCAAACAGTATTCGCAGAGAGTTAAAGTAAGAAGGTAGAAAGGAAGAAAATAACTCACTGGCTGCAATAGGAGTCGATCATTTTCTTGCGCCATCTGCAGGAGAAGACACCAAAAATCAGGGGCAGCAAGTAACCTATGCACCACATAGGGAGATCTCAGTCAGAATCTGGGCTTGAAACCCCATTCTCTAATAGGGTCTCAAACGGCAGCCCAGTAGTGCAGACATTCGACGCATCAATCACCAGCCAATGGAAATGAGCTGTGAAAATAAGTCTCCATCTCCAACCGATGCCTGCACTACCAACTGTGCTTCCCCCACCACCACACCCATACAGACAACCCTAGTCACTTGGCTCTTCACACCCCCTAGGTGATCAGGACAGGTCCTCATTGATGATCCTTTTTACTAGAATATACACCTTCAAGGAATCCAGACATTGAATATCTAGTAGGATCCACATGGCGACACCACAGCATACCGCAAGATGATTCATACCAAAAACAGACCTGTATATTTCCCAGGAGATGAACTCCGAACTTGAGGGCATCTCAATAAGTTAACTGTCCAATTCCTGTTTGTTCAAGGACATGCAAAAATCCGCCCCAGAGAACTTTAGATAATCCATCAAGGATATGGTTGTGAACCACAACTTATGACTCAAACCTCTGGTGGCACCAACACACATTTTGAACTGCCAGAGATCTACCTCCAGGTACTGACGAACAATTGTTACTTACCTGTAAACAAGTGGTTCTCCAATATTGGTGTCTTTCATAGATTCACATGCTTGAATATTCGCCATAGTCAAAGCGGGAGCCCCACGGTAAATAAAAAAGCAATAAAATCCCAATAAAATATGTATGTAAAAACATAACACAAACATACACACTAGAAATAGTTGCAAATACCAGGTCATAATTTCCACATAGGAATACATGGCAAGAGAAAACATCTGCAACATATCCCTGTCATTATGTTATTCCAAACTACAGCCAATCAGGCGCGAGCACCCCTCCAGAACCTTCTCCTCAGAGGCTCAGGCCCTCAGATTTTCGAAGCACAAGAGTGACAAAAGAGTCTGGGAGGAGAAGCGAGCCTCCGAGGGGAGGCGGGCGGGTCGCATGGGAATCTATGAAAGACACCAATACTGGAGAACCACCTGTTTACAGGTAAGTAACAATTGTTCTTCTCCTGTATTAGGGTATCTTTCATAGATTCACATGCTTGAATAGATTAGTGAGCAGTAATAGCTGGCAGCAAGAACATAGGTATGAAGATGCACCAATAGCATAGCCAGGAGGAACAATAATAATAATAACCGTATCAATACACAAACCATATAGGTGGAGGGTAGAAAGCAGAGGCTCACCTTAGTTAAAAAGATTGCAAGCAACTGCTTGTCCCACTGCTGTATCTGTTTCGTTGATCGTTTCAAGGCAATAATGTCTTGTGAAAGTGTGCCTGCTGGACCACGTAGCTGCTCGGCAAATTTGATGAATCGGCACACCAGCAAACAGGGCAGTAGAGGATGACATCGCCCTGGTAGAATGAGCTCTCACTGAGGATTGAAGAGGCTTGCCAGCCTTCTGGTGACAGAAGGAAACTGCTGAAGAAATCCAACGTGCAATAGTTGGCTTGGTGACAGAACGCCTGTTGCACATGCATCCGCAGGCTACGAACATCTGATCAGATTTGCAAAAAGGGTGCCGTCCTATCGATGTAAAATTTAAGGCAGCGCTTAATGTCCAGAGAATGTAATTGTGCTCCGCTGGAGATGAGGGTTTAGAAAGAAAGTCTTTTTCGAGAACAGGGTCATTGAGGTGAAAGTCAGTGGGCACCTTAGGCAAAGTTGGAGGTCGAACCTCCCTGTTCTTTTCACAATAGTCCTCAAGCACCTAGCCCCGTTTGGTATTGGACATTGTATCAAAGGGCCATGTCTTGGAGTTCGTAAAATTTCCTCCTCACACTCCTCCAACTGGTCCGCCTTCTGCACACCTCAAAGACCTTTTCTAGCAGATTCACATCATGATTATGAAGGGTAAGGGCCGTGCTTTGGAGTTCGTAAAATTTCCTCCTCACACTCCTCCAACTGGTCCGCCTTCTGCACACCTCAAAGAACTTTTCCAGCAGATTCACATCATGATTCAGAAAGGTGCCATTGAAGTGGTTCCCAAGTCTCAGAGGGGAATGGGATTTTAATCCCGGTTTTTCCTCATCCTCAAGAAGACAGGCGACTGGCGTCCCTATTCTCGATTTACCGGCACTGAACAAATACCTGAAGAGCCAGTCCTTCCGCATGCTCACGCTGATGGAGATCCTACGTCTTCTCTGCATGGACGAATTCATGACCACCATAGACCTCCAGGACGCTTATTTCCATGTGCCAATTCTTCTTAGTCACCGCAAGTACTTGCGTTTCCGGGTGGGGCGGAGAGACTTACAATTCAGAGTTTTGCCTTTAGGCCTGAGCTCCGCCCCTCGTGTCTGCACAAAGGTTTTGGCCCCGGTAGTGGCTTACCTACTTCTTCAGGGCGTCCAAATCTTTCGCTACCTGGACAACTGTCTCATCAAGTCGCAGTCTCACAGCCAGCGGTCTAGAGACACAACTCTGTCAGGACTTGTTTAGCTCCCTTGGCCTGTCCATCAATGCCGAGAAGTCTCAGGTCGACTCAGCTCGTTGCAGGACTTTTCTAGGCGCCACTCTGGATACGTCACTAGCCAAAGCATTCGTGTCTCACAAACGTCCGCTGCGGATTCTACGCCTGGTAACCCTCCTTTGTTCAAAAGAGTCAGTTTCCGTTCGTATATTGAAGTCTTTTCTGGGAATGGCTTCCTCGTGCATCTCACTGATACCAAAGTGCAGGCTCAGGAGTCGCCCAATTCTGGAAGAATTGGACGGTCAGTGGCGTCAAGTCACCGGCTTCTTTAACTATCTTGTTCGTGTGACTGCCCGGATGAGGTTGGCTCTCCAGTGGTGGGCGCAGCCGTCCAATGTGGCTGCCGGGACCTCATTCCTCACCACAACTCCGGAACTCACTCTGACCACGGATGCCTCCTTGGAAGATTGGGGCGCACACCTTCAGGGGCTGTCCATCAAAGGCAAATGGACTTAGTCTCAACGCTCCTGGCACATCAACAGGTTGGAGTTGATGGACATATTTCTGGCTCTCAAATCGTTCCATCTTCTGATCCAGGAAGGGATCGGTGCTCATCCAAACAGACCATATCACCAGTATGCACTATGTGAACAAGCAGGGCGGTACCAAATCTCCTCTCCTGTCTCGGTTGGCACAAACTATCAGGGACAGGGCGCTTCGGCACCACGTTATCCTGACTGCAGTTCATCTACCAGGCATCTCGAACATCCTAGAGGATGCCCTCCGCAGGTCCGCATCCTCGACGCAAGAGTGGGAGCTACATCAGCCGACTGGACTTCATCTTTCGGCGTTTGGGTCATCCAAACATAGATCTTTGCGAGCCCAGCGAACCGGAAATGCCCGTCCTTTGCAAGTTGGCTTCCCCATCCATAATCGTCCGGGAATGCCCTTTTGATGGATTGGTGCGGTCTATTCGCCTATGCCTTTCCGCCGATTCCACTGGTTCCTCAAGTGTTGTGGAAGATGCGGAGACAGCCGCGCCACATTCTCCTGATCACTCCCAGATGGCGTTGACAAGCATGGTTCTCGGAACTGCTGCTTCTTTCTCAGTGCGATCCCATTATCCTTCATCCTCGAGCGGACCTCCTCACGATGGACGAGGGTCTGATCTGTCATCTGGACCCCTCCTGGGGAAAAGAGGTAGACCGAAGCCAACCCTGGCGCCGTAGAACAGCCGCCCCTGCAAGTTGACGGAGCCAGTGCAGGCAATATCCACAGAGCAGTCGATGATCTCTTCCGACGCTCTTTCTCCGTCCTAGAGAATTTTAAGAGCCTCAGCCCTGGAGGACTCCGGAATGAGGTCAACCAAGCTGGACATGTCAGACAACGTCCCAGTATGGCCAAAGCGTTAGAGGCCCTAGTGAAAACCACAGTTGAGAACTTCCGCCTGACGGCATCTAGGAGACGACCATCACGATCCGGAAGAGCCGTAATCAGGGAAGATGGGATTCTGGAACGGCGCTGGGTTGCCTGGGTGACTACCGAATCCGGTTTAGGCTGCGCCACCAGGCAAGATGGAGAACCCTGGTGCGCCTTATACTTTTTCTCCAATCGAGGTAGTTGTGCAGGGATGGAATTCGGCGTCAGCATCAACTTTACTCCTTCATTTCAGATGAAGTCTATGATTGGGACAGTCCGAACTTGCTTGAAAGGTTGACTCTTAAAAGTCATACAAGAGGAGGAGGAGCCAAGATGGCCGCGGAGACGGACGTGTAGTCTCCCGGCTCCCCGAGCCTGTGTTTCCCCGCAGCATTATCCTGTCCCTTCTCCTGCATACCGCTACCGCGGGAGGTAGACGGTAGCGCGCTGTTGCCGATGAGGTTTCTCCTGGGTCCCTGCCTGCCCGCAAACCGGCGCTATTGACGGGCGGAGCTTTCGGCTTTGTCCTGCCCTGGAACCGGACCCGAGTCGTGGTGCGCCGCCGGGGACGGCCGGAGCTCTGTGGGCCGCTGATCTGAAACGAAGCGGACGTCTGGTGCCCGACAGCTCGCTGGAGATAAATCCTACATGGCTCTTGGTGGTATGCGATGACAACTGTTTGGAGGCTACTCCTGCGATCTCTCCCCTGTGTGACGCTACGGTGAGCCGCTCCGCTTTCCCCACTTGCGCTCGGAGGCGATTTGGCTAACGTGCTTCTCCGTCGCGATTGCCTCCCGTTGGATGTCGCACGGAGAGGGTAATTTACATGATGTTGCCCACTGTCGGAGGGCCCTGACTGCTGCGAGGGTTAATCCCCGGATTTCCACAGTGTACTTTGCCTCCTCATATGTGTGTGCCACTTGGTGAACCTAACATGGCGCCCGGCTCCAGCGGAGCGATTGTGGATCGTGCCCCGAAGCCTGACTGTTTTGCCCTTCCTGGACCTGCGAACATGGTTCATCATGAGGCGTCTCGGCTGGTAGATGTGAGCTATTTGCAGCCTGTTTACTCCCGTGCCACTATCCTTGCCGCACTCGCCGACTTGAGTGCAGAATGGAGTGTGAGAGCTGCGGCGCTGGGTGACCGGCTGGACGAAGCCGCACTCGACTTGAGGTGTATGGTGTCTGCTGATCCTTCGCACTGCTCCTCTCGACCCGCACAATGCCAGGGCCGAGATACATTGTTAATACACGAGCTGACGACGGAACAACTATCGGCTGGTGACGATGTAGGCGGCTCGTTACCCATCTATGTCAATGAGGCTACAGTGTTGCCATCCCTGCCTGATCCTTCGCCTTCGCTCGCAGCCTCAGTGTCTCTGCCCGTGGTGCCGACGGCACGGCGCTTGAAACTACAGATTGCCTATGAACTGCAAGCTGCGCTCCTGCTTATTAGTGCCATACAACATCTGAGACTCGTGAGGGCACCGCTCTTTTGGACATTTGGTACTTTATGTAATTGGCACTCTTTATCTTGCATTGGGGCTTTTTCTCAGTACCGAGGGCGGCCATCTTATCCCTTTGTTCTGTCCGGGGCGGGTCCTCCTTGGTGGCTGTCTTCGGGGAGACGCATACGCTCGGGTCAGGGCTAGGAGTTCTTCTTCTGTCTGTTGTGATTGAGGGGCGGCTGGGGACTGTATATAAGATGCTTTCTTAATGCGAGCCATGACTGGTGGAATATCTCCCCCCTATTATCCTGAACTTGCTAAGATTTGTTTCTGTTATTGAATGAAGGGTGGACAGCAATTTATGGCCGGGGTGTCCGGGAGACCTGATGTGAGGTGGGCTCCTCCCCACTTTTGCGTTTCTTTTTGGGAGTGGTAGATCAGCTTGTTCTTTTCTTCCTCCCTATATTCAAGTGTTGAAATTCTTCGTTTATTATCATTCTTCTCCTTTTTCCATATTTTCTTGCTTTCTCTCGCCTTTTTCTTCTTCTCCTTTCTTGCTGTATTTCGGGTTTATGGGGCGACAGACACTCTGCTAGGGGGGGGCAGGCCATAGCCTCTGCATGTGTGTAGGGTGGGGGGGTTATATTTCATTTTTGTTAGTTTCTATGGGACCTGTTTTTGTCTTCTTTATACTTTTTCCTTTTTCTTGGCCCGTGTTCAGGCATACTGGGCGAGGGGTGGCGGCGTAGATGCAAGTGGGAGGTTGAGATTGCGACCCTGTAGCACGAATACTGTGTGGCCATCCTGCCTGGTCGGGACTGCTTGTCGATATGTGACAACCGTAAACTGTAGCTACTGTCATGTCCCACCTGCATGGACCTTGTTCTTATTTTATTATTTTGTGAGTACGGAGCAACACGACCTGAACTTAATAGTTGCGAGAAAAACTTAAAAACTTAACCTTAATTACTCCTGTGTCATGGTCTTGCAGCATCCTCCAGTCTGATTTTTGCTTAATAACCGATGCGCGGCTGTACTACTATGTCACCGTATTGCATGCTCTAGTGCTACATGAGAGTTCGTGGCCGGCCGGATGGTTGTGGGCCCGTATTTGTTCTTTATTTCATGCACAATAAAGGTTTTCAAAAAATTAAAAAAAAAAAAGTCATACAAGAAGCAGTCCTCTTCCCTTTGAACCATAGGAAGTTTAAAGCAGAGTGCTGCCGTATCCATGAGTTGGTGGAAACCTGCAATGTCAACAGGAGGGGAATCCCCCGGAGTTACAGGAGGTGGGGGAAGGCGTTTGAATCTGGTAATCGTCCCAGTCTTGCATATCGCCATCACCATCACTATCGTCGTCCTGCAGCTCACCATCCTCTGTCCGAGCGAAAATTACTATCGTCGTCTTCATACACTGTGGCATGGACCTGAATAGTGGTCTTAGTAGGAGCAGGCGGCGGTGCCCGTTGCGGAGCAGCGGTAGGAGGTGGTGCAGGCACAGGTGCTAGTCGCAGCATCGGAAAAGCGGTAGAAGGTGGTACAGGCGCAGGTGCCGTAGGCAGAGGCGAACAATGATGAGATGGCGGAAAACGCCTGTTGTAATCCACTAGCATATACTGAAGATTGGAAATAAGGAAAAGAGGAATTGATGCCGTCGGAATCTGAGTGGACGGCTCTTCCGCCTGAGAATACATGTTCTCATGATCAACCCCATAGTCCTGGCACTTTATCACTAATTCAGAAGGGCTATGTGCTGCCCGGAAATGATCATCCACTTCGTCCACAGAAACACAGTCTTGCTCAGAACCTGTCGCAAACCGGGGCGACAGGGGCTGCGTGTCACATGGAATGTCAAGCTGTTCCAGAGGTACTTGGCGACGTTGGTGCAATGGGTCGGCGGAGGAAATGCCAGACCCGGATGAACGAATCTGCACCAGAGGCAAGGATGATGGCACCACTATCGACGAAATAGTCGTTGAAGCCGTTGACGAAGACTGGACAGATGTGGGCGAAGCCATCGTCCACGGAACCACCACCGACGGAACCACCACCGACGGAGCAGTCATCGACAGGGTCGTCGTAGACGAGGCAGTCATCGACAAAACCGCCGTCGAAACATTCGTCGGCGGAACATTAGTCGACGGAGTGGCCGACGACGAGGAGGCCTTCTTGACAACTCTCGACATAGATCCAGACTCTTCTTCGATGTCGAGGCAATAGGAATAGTCGACAAGACAGTTTTAAAACTGAGGCATACCTTAGTCGACAGACGCCGTCGACAAACCAGAGACGGCAGATCTCGAACCGTGCTTAGAAGAAGCTGTAGACGCCTGAGAGCCAGATCTCGGGGCGTTGGCGTAGAAGGAGGAGATGGGGACACCGCAGGAGCCTTCAAGAGTGAGAGTTTCTTCTTCAAGAAGGGAGAAGGTAAATCCTGCACACTGCTACGCTTTGAGGCGGCTTTGGAAGTACCTGACACCAGGCTATCTGCGTCAGAAAGAGCCGAATCCTTCTCCTTCAGCCTTTGTAACCAGACGAGGAGGCGACCCTCCCTATCCTTTAAGGTCTTGGTGGAGAAAGTCCTGCAGATTTTACATTTGCCTATCTCATTGTCAGGATAGAGGCAGTATATACATTTCTTGTGGGGGTCTTTGGAATAAAGTCTCAACTTCCCACAAGAAGGACAAGGTCTAAACAAAGACTTCTTACTTGAAGACATTGTATAAAGTACTGGAAAACCAGAGAAAAGTAGAAAACAGACTCCCTTCACATGACGTGCAGTAGAAAATCTGAAGGCCTGAGCATCTGCGGAGAAGGTTGTGAAGGGGTGCTAGCACCTGATTGGCTGTAGTTTGGACTAACAATGACAGGGATATGTTGCAAATCTTGTCTCTTGCCATGTATTCCTATGTGGAAATTATGGCCTGGTATTTGCAACTATTTCTAGTGTGTATTTTTATGGGTTATGTTTTTACATACATATTTTTATGGGATTTTATTGCTATTTTATTTACCGTGGGGTTCCCACTTTGACGACTGGGAATATTCAGGCATGTGAATCTATGAAAGACACCCTAATACTGGAGAACCCCCAGAGCAAAGCCCAGTGGATAAACTGAAAGGAATATTTGCCTAAACTTTCCACACTGTCACGGATTCCTGTTTTTGTTCGAACATGATAAGTCATGAGTTGTGGTGTGAGCACAATTGTTTCTGTACATAATATATATACATTGGTCACCTTTTCTGTTCAAATCTGATCTGCAGGTTTAAAGTTTAGTAGTGCAGTAACTAAACAGTGAATCAATGCCACTCACTTGACCAAGCTCAGAAAGATGGAAGAGTGCTCACAATTACATAAGTGAAACATTGCATCTATTTGTTCTACAAAGATCTCCGCTTCTGTTGCCAATTTAAGAATTTGTTTCCACAGCCAACACTGGATGGTTGCATTTGAGTAATAACCGTCTCTGGGACTTCTGGCTACAGATCATGATTTAGATCAAGTTACAGCTCTTTGTAACAATTTTTACAGAACCACCCTATCTAACTGCAGATGGCCCACTTTGTGAACAGTCCCCAGGAGTTAGACTGGATATGGAAACGCTTAAAACAGTACTCCTATGCGCCAGCACTTGATGTTGCATGACTTCCTGCAGACATCGTTCAGCTCTGGAAAGGTCAAGCACGGCCGCACATACGCCATCAAGGTGTGCTGACATTAGTGACTTTCTTAGGCTATGCATCTGAGTGTGCGTACAGCCCATCGGTAGATAGGCATAACCAGTCAGCAGCTCTCTAGATCAGGACCTTCTAGGAAAGTCCAGTTGACAGAACTGGGAGGCAGAAGGGCCTGTGAGGAATTTGCCGTCAAGAAAGATCATTACAGAAGCTAAGTAACTTGCTTTTCTGAGGTTTACTTCGAACCAATGATTCTGCAACCTTGCGGATAGTTACAGTAGCAGTACCTCTTCAGGTGGCAGGTCTGAATTGGCTCAGAGAAGTCCAGCAGGACCTAAGGGGTGAAACAGTTCTCGATGGACCTAAATGGTCATGTAGTAGTGCCTATTGAATGTATATACAGAAATCCACTGAGCCATATGACAAATGTCCAGGACAAATACTCTATTTGCTAAGGCAGTGGTAGCAGCCTTTGGTCTAGTGGAATGAGCTAGTAAGCCATCTGCAGGCTGCTTCTTCGCCAGTTTGTAGTAGATCTTCAGAACACAATCAGGAGATCCACCTTAGCACAGCTTTGCCCTGTTTAGCTCCAGGAAAAATTTCAAGAGCAGACTGTCCACCCAATATTTTTGGTGTGATGCATATAAAAGCGTTGTGTCCTTTTGGAGTCCAAGCTACAAAGTAAATATTCCTCAGTAGAGAGATGAGGTGGGCCAAAGGATACCAGTAGGGAGATAACTTGCCCAACATGAAATGGCGTATGCCCTTTTGGTAGAAAGGAAGCACGGGTCCTCCACCATCAGCTTATCTGAAAAGAATGCTGTAATGGTTGCCCGCAGCTTGGTCGCACGCCTCACCGGTGTTACTGTGATGAGGAAGACAGTTTCCAGCATCAGAAGTCTCAAATGACAACTGTACAGTGGCTCAAAAGATGCACATAATAAAAAAAAAAGAGGACTGAGTTTAGGTCATTATGGCATCACAGGTTGGTGGAAATTGTGGTAGATTGTGCACTCTTGATATCTTTCCAATGGCACCAGTATATACGACTGGAAAATTTGCGTGCTTCACTTGCCATATGCCTGCCTAGCATCTGTAAAATTAATATGTAGTGGTCAAGGGCAACTTGGACAAAAGCATGCACTGCTGTAATTGATATACATCAATTAAACCATGTACTATTGATCTTTCGTCCTTTCCTCTTAAGAATCTTTACTAATTAGGTCTTGTAACATAGCAAACAAAACACTTTGTAGTACATTATACATAACAAATGAAAAGTTCAACTTGTAATCATTATTACAATCATTGTAATGCTTCAAAAGTTTGTGAAGAACAGTGCCCAATGCATTTCGGGACGACCTGTCCCTTCGTCAGGGGCAAACATGTCAACAAAAAAACAGATAAAGCGATGTGGGAAAGTGGATAAGAAAAAAAATTCTCTAGTGTTTATAGTGCTGTCCACGCGCTTGGTCACGTGAATAGACCTATGAATGCAATGCCAAAACACCTTAGAACTCCATGTATCATGCACACTGAGTCCTCTCAGCATGACAGACGACGGTGGACTACCGTTCCTGCTCCTCTATACCAGTTTCATCTTCTGTATTGATCCCACGCAACAAACCCAGACACAAACCGGTGGTCACAGTCCCACTCTCAGTAAGAGAAATCCAATAAGGCTCTTCCGAAAAGTAGAAGTGTTGTGGCTGAACCTTTTGTCTTTGAATCAACTTACAAATTTGATTAATAAAGAACTTTGAAAATTCTACGGTCAATTCCTGGACTTTATTTTTTTCATCCTGCGCACACCATTCAATTACACCAGAGTGCTCTCTTCATGTACCGGAGCTAAATGAGTTACTTACATCCGTCTTGAAATTAAAATGAACGAATCCTCCTTAAATAGCCCGTTAAGAAAACAAAAAGCCTGAACATTTAGGGGACTTTGACAATAGATGCTTTCCTGCCCTGCTGCTGCGCTGCACGAGTCCTCCCGCCGCCGCTTCTACCATCTTCGCGGCTGCCGAGTGGAGGAATCTGCTTCCCATCATCCCCTGCGGCAGCGTAGCCCGGAATAGTCAACCCTGCGCCTGTAGGCGCTACAAAGGCTGCGAGTCTCCGGTGGAGCGGGTGTGAGGCTTCTGAACATTTAGGGGACTTTGCCAACGGTGACTTTTGGAGAATAGATCGCATTCCTGCCCTGCTGCTGCGCGAGTCTTCCCGCCGCCGCTTCTACCATCTTCGCGGCTGCCGAGTGGAGGACTCGGCTTCCCATCATCCCCTGCGGCAGCGTAGCCCGGAATAGTCAACCGTGCGCCTGGAGGCGCTACAAAGGCTGCGAGTCCCCGGTGGAGCGGGTGAGGCTTCTGAACATTTAGGGGACTTTACCATCGGTGACTGTTGGACAATAGATCGCTTTCCTGCACTGCTGCTGCGCTGCACGAGTCCTCCCGCCGCCGCTTCTACCATCTTCGCGGCTGCCGAGTGGAGGACTCTGCTTCCCATAACCCCCTGCGGCGGCACAGCCCGGAATAGTCATCCCTGCACCTGCAGGCGCTATAAAGGCTGCAAGTCCGCGGTGGAGCGGGTGAGGCTTCTGAACATTTAGGGGACTTTGCCATCGGTGACTGTTGGACAATAGATCGCTTTCCTGCACTGCTGCTGCGCGAGTCCTCCCGCCGCCGCTTCTACCATCTTCGCGGCTGCCGAGTGGAGGACTCTGCTTCCCATAACCCCCTGCGGCGGCACAGCCCGGAATAGTCATCCCTGAGCCTGGAGGCGCCACAAAGGCTGCGAGTCCCCCGCGTCGCAGGACGCCGGGCTAATCACGGGCAAAGGGCGGGCCCTCTGTGGCCCTCAGAGGCTCAAGGAGGTTGGGCTGGGCCATCCCCCCTTTGTGGCGCCCCCTGTAACTGTAATCAAGGTGACTTGACTCTCTACTTGGTGGCGCACGTCTACACCTTGTGTCTGCAAGATAACCTTACTTGAGGGGGGGGGGTATCGTATACTATACCTGTAGCAAGAAATTCTAATATGAACAAATCTAAAAACACTCCAATGTCGACCAGATCTACCTCAAGGAAAAAGGCGCAAGTTACCACCCCACTCCCAAGTCTCACCGCTATTGATAGAATGCTTCAAAAGACCATAGGTGTTGTGGTCAATGCGATTGAGAGCACGGAGAGGCGTCTTTCCTTACCCCCAAGTATGTGTCTATCCAACCAATCACCCAAATCACCACGAACGTTAACACCTCTAATTCTACTGTGTACTCACAGGATGCTATCCTTATGCAATCATTTGCAGGTTTCCCAAATATAGATCGCAATCAGATAATTTCATTAGACCAAACCCTACCACTTGACCTTGACAACAGGGAAAGCAGGTTTTCACTGACCCCTAGCATACAGATAAATGTAGAACCCCCCCAACCTAATTAATGAGTTGGATGGAGAAGAAGGGATTGATGTCTGCATCTCTAATGAAGTGTGTACACCACCTGATAAAGGGAGCCCCCTAAATGAGTGCTCGAGAGGGGAAGGGCATATAGGCAAATTGTCATCTAGAAGAATCATAATGGGTTGCCAGTAAATCCAGGGCAAAATCGAAGGCTGAATGGCACAAATCTAGACTGGGGAAGAGGAGAAGCACGAGTCATACACAGAGGATCATCCATAGGGCGTCACAACCTATCACATCAATAGCCCAGAACCAGACAACAGTCACCCAGGGAGTCACAGGGCAAGACACCATCGAATTAGCAAACCAGGCCTGTGATAACTACCTGTGTGAAGATGATAAGGAGAAACTAGAAGTAGTACAACAGCAAAATAATGAAATCTTGACAAAAGTTATTAAATCCCACAAACCACAGTCTCAACATAAACTCAATGATAAACCATGGAACTCGCTAAATAATAAAAACATCCAAGACGCTGTATAGGTTACATGTAAGTCATCCAAGCAGATACAGACACCAACACCTCCAGATAAAAGTCACAAGGAGTCTCAAAACAAGCGAGGTGAGAATAGGGACGTGATGCCCCCTCTTGATGCACAGCCGAAGGATGCAGCAGCGGAAAATGCAAATGGGAGGGACGGGAGTGAGTCGGCAGCAGAGGGCATGACCAACACTGTTAGCAATAGCCAGCCAGAGCAATCTAAAAAACCAAGACCGGTTAACAAGAATGAGCGCATTGATTTGCCCCCTGAATCCCACCCCTTTACCGTGGTCATGATAGGCGTAACAACACTAGGAGAGGGGAAATTAGAAAATCACAGTGAACTAAAAAATAAAGTTAGGCATTGGTTAACCAGATATAGGCCAATTCCCTCATATCTAAATGGCCAAATACTTCACGTTAGAAGGGTAGATTGGGTGGGTCAGAGAAACAAGGTCTTAGATGGCGATTGCATCATTATAAATTTTAAAGACAGGCGTGTGGTAAACTATATTAGCGGTTGGAGGGAAGGAGAGTTAGACAGTAGGATTCAAACTGTCGAACTCAGTTACTTTTACCCACCAACCCCTATGTTATCCTGATTTCCTGATTTATTGAGCGCACAGCTGCCCCAGCAAAGGGGCGTCCTGGCGCTAGAGCAGAACAAAAACCGGACAGGAGGTGGGAAACACAACACAACGGCAACAGAACTAAGGGGCGATGGGGAAAAGAAAAGTTTTAACCGCCTTCCTAAAAGTAAGGAGCTCATCGATGGCACGGATGTGGACGGGCAAGGAATTCCACAGTTTGGCGGCAAGGACTCGGAAGGAGCGGCCGCCAATCCTGGATCTCTTGAAACGGGGAACAGTGGCAAGGTGGAGAACAGAAGACCGCAGAGAACGAGCTGGAACATAAGGAGAAATGAGTTGCTGCAGAATCTGAGGAGAAGAGAGCTTAAGGATTTTGAATGTCAAAATCAAAGATTTAAACTTTATTCTCTGTGCCACCGGGAGCCAATGGAGATTAAAGATAGTTCTCCTAGCTGAACAGAACTTAGGCAGACCAACCAGAGCCCTGGCGGCAGCGTTCTGGACGCGTTGGAGACGGGAGAGCTCAGCCTGATTGACTCCAAGAAAAAGAGAGCTGGCATAGTCTAATTTGGACAGAATCAGAGCTTGCACAATGAGTTGACGTGTAGGAGCGTCAAAGTATTTGAAGGTGGACCGAAGCTGACGCAAGATTCCAAAGCAAGATGCCGCGGTCTTTTTAGTGTGAGTGGAAAAGCTCAGTTGGGAGTCAAACCACACCCCAAGGTTTTTGACTTCAGTGGTAGGGGTAGGACCGAGCTCGCGTGGCCACCAGCTGTCACCCCACAGATGAACTTGTTTCCCCACAATGAGCACCTCGGTTTTTTTAGCATTCAATTGTAGGAAATTATCATTCATCCAGTGGGCCACAGATATGAGTCCCTCACGGAACTTGGCTGCCTCGAGATCGGAAGCCCCACTAATCGCAACCGCAAGCTGCGTGTCGTCTGCGTAGGACACGATGGAGAGGTTCCCACGCATGGCGACATCAGCCAGCGGCTGGACATAAAGGTTAAAAAGAGTGGGGCTTAAGGCCGATCCCTATGACCCAAAGAAATACGACCCAACACCACACAAAGGGAAGCAGGTTTTACGATCATTATGATAACCAACATATGATCCAATGCAATCCGCACTTAAATTATATCCATGAAAATAGGTACTACGATTACTATGATTATCAATATAGGGTTCCTATTTTCAATCGATTTAACGCCTTCCACTCTCAGGGAGACCTTGAGGGAGTGGATTGACTTTGTGTAAAGACCCTGCTCTCGGTTAGTTATAATCCCTCTGAATTACGAAGTGGGATAGCAAACAGGGAACAGATGAAGGTAGCTCTGGTTTTTTTAACCGCTGCACGGGATATATCAAATTCACTTATAGTTGAAATAGCTAGGGTAACTGATGTGGCCGAGTCTTATTTAGGGCAACCAGTGGTAGATAATGTTCCCCTGAATCATAGTGGCCCAGATAAAGTTTACCCCGTAACAACCTGCGAACCTACTCAAGTGCCAAATACTACCCAGAGAGATGACACTAAATCAAACAGTCGCAGGGGATAGCACTGAAGCCAGTCCTGTGGCTCCCCTAGAAAAATCTTTAGCTGCATGTGTGATGGCCCCCACTGAATTGATGACCTCTAAATTCAATGTAATCTTGATGAACATCGCTGGGTTAGCAGGCAAAATTAGCGACCCGACCTGGGTAGCCTTTATAAGATCTTTTGCAGTGGTATCTTTTCAAGAGACATGGCTGGTTGGGAATAATGTATCCATAGAAGGGTATAAAAGATTTTTTATACCCGCAGAGCCGTCGCGCAGCGGCAGAGCCAAAGGGGGATTGGCTGCGTTTATCAATTTAGCACTAACATGCACAGTCAAAAGGTACTCCTTCTGCAATACTGATATTCAAGTGCTGTTGGTCAAGAAAAGGAAAGACTCACTAACCCTGATTAACTTCTATAACGCTGTAAATCACAATGGTGAGTGTAGACTCTTGGATTTGGGTAATTACCTCAGGAATAATCTGGAGAGCCTCCCACACCATATACTTATTACAGGGGACTTCAACGCACACCCCTGTGGGAACGCCAGGGGATACTGTAACGGGCTCACTGGGTTGCCACAGAGAGGTTTTCACTTCGATCATACACGGTGGGGTAACCTGTTGAATGACCTCCTGAATGAATTCAATCTAACCCCGGCCATGTCTGTGGTGGCTAATCACACCCTTCATGATGTACCCACTTATAAAGGTAATCCAGGGGATCCTATATTGACCATACACTTCTTTCGGGTGACCTTGGCACTTCTATCTTGGACTTTAAAATTCAGGAGAACCAACATAGTGATCATAATCCAGTCTGTATCCAACTAAATGGCGTGTTATTTGAACTGCGCAAGAAGAGGTTAGATTGTGGTGTGTTAAAGTGTACTGATGGCAAACGACGTTTAAAGTGGGCAATGGTAAACTCGAGCCACTTGTACGAATCAATTAATAACACGTGTGGCCCTGAGTTGTCTCTCTGTGTGTCTTCGGCACCTCCACCTCAGGAGATCCTGTCTGCTTTTGACGGCATTGTATCCAAAGTTGGGGCAATGTTAACCGTGCCCTCTACGGGGCCGGCTCGCAGTGGCCCGAAATGGTTTGATCACTGTTGCTCCAAGGCAAGTCGTAATTTAAAGGCAGCACTAAAGGCTAGGCCCAGAGACCAGGTACGAATTAGGGCATTACGCATCTATTATAATAAGGCCCTAGTTAAACGTAAATTAGAAGTGAAGGCCTCTATCTGGGAAAACCTGTTCGATCCCCAAATCCTTGGAATTAGTGCAAAGTTTTGGGAAATTATAAATAAACATCTTTTTGAACTAACAGGTAACTCACTTTAGCTCTATTTTTAATAGTAATTTACCACAAGCAGAATTTAAAAGGAATATGCTACTTACCAGTATGCATCTGTTCTTGGCATAGAGGGCTGCAGAGTGGTACATTATGAATAGATCACATTATGAATAGATCGCCATCTGGTGTTGGGCTCGGATGATTGCACTTTGTTTTTCTCTTGGAGAGTCTTTTGTATCTTGGTGACTCCTCCCTTGGTTGGTAGTGCGCATGGGCATCGGCTCCATCCTTAGATTGTTTTGCCATAGTAGGGTTAGATGGAGTAGTGTAGTAGAACACAGATAAGAATGCCCATGTAAGTGTATCTAAATAAGATAATGTTGGAACAGACACAGGTTTCCGGGGAGGCTGGGAGGGCATGTACCACTCTGCAGCCCTCTATGCCAAGAACAGATGCATACTGGTAAGTAGCATATTCCGTTCGAGGCATATGGGCTGCAGATGGTACATTATGAATAGACTATACAGCAGTTCTCTCCCTAGCGGTGGTCGCCCGTGTGTTGCAACTGTCTGAAATAAAGTCTTTAATACTGCTTGTCCCACTCTAGCTTGTTGTGTTGTGTGCACATCTACACAATAGTGTTTTGTGAAGGTGTGCGGTGTAACCCAGGTAGCTGCTTTGCATATGTCATCTAGTGGAATGTTTCCCAAAAATGCCATAGATGCTCCTAGTTTACGTGTAGAGTGGGCTCTAGGAGGAACAGTTAATGTTCTCTTTGCTTTTAAGTAGCATATTTGAATGCATTTTACAATCCATCTGGCAATGCCCACTTTAGATATGGGATTGCCCTTGTGTGTTGGAGAAAACGCAACAAATAGCTGTTTTGTCTTTCTGAAAGTTTGTGTTCTTTCTATGTAGTACAATATGGCCCTTCTAACATCTAGTGTATTCAGGGCTCTTTCTGCTACTGTTTGTGGTTTTGGAAAGAAAACCGGTAATTCCACTGACTGATTGATGTGGAATGCTGAAATTACCTTTGGTAAGAATTTTGGGTTTGTTCTAAGAACCACCTTATTTTGGTGTAACTGCTAAAATGGTTCTTGAATTGTAAAAGCCTGCAACTCACTTACTCTTCTAAGTGACGTGATAGCTATGAGGAAGGCCACCTTCCATGTGAGGAATTGTATTTCACACCTATGCATAGGTTCAAAGGGTGGCCCCATTAGTCTGGTAAGTACTATGTTGAGATTCCAGACTGGGGAAGGTGGTCTTCTTGGTGGAATGACTCTTTAGAGTCCTTCCATGAAAGCTTTAATTGCTGGTACTTTAAACAGGGAAAGATGTTGCCTGTTTTGTAGGTACGCCGCTATAGCTGCGAGATGAACTCTTATAGAGGTGTATGTTAAGTTACATTGCTGCAAGTGTAGTAAATAGCAAATGATTTGTTTAGTGGATGCGTCCAGAGGGTTGATGTGCTTACTGTTACAGTGTATAGCAAACCTTTTCCATTTTGATGCATAGCATGCTCTGGTGGTAGGACGTCTTGCTTGTTTAATGATTTCCATACATTCTGGTGGTAAATCTAAATATCCAAACTCTATGACCTCAGGAGCCAGATCGCTAGGTTCAGTTGTTTGGGATCTGGGTGCATTATTTCTCCATGGTTCTGTGTAAGATGCATGGGTAATAATCTTAGCTTTTGATGTGGTACTTGTGAGAGTTGTAGCAGTGTGGTGAACCACGGCTGCCTTGCCCACGTGGGTGCCACTAGTATCATTGTCATTGAGTGTTGTTGCAGCTTCTGAACCAGTAAAGGAATTAGTGGTAGAGGAGGGAACGCGTAAGCAAATTTGTTTGACCAATTTATCCATAGTGCATTGCCCTGGGACCGTTGGTGTGGGTACCTGGATGCGAAGTTTTTGCATTTTGCGTTCTGATGATTGGCAAACAGATCTATCTCTGGTTGCCCCCATTTTTGGAAGAATGGCTGCAGTATTTGGTCGTGCAGCTCCCATTCGTGTACTTGTTCTGACTGTCTGCTTAGGATGTCTGCATTCTGATTTTGAACTCCTGGTAGGTGTTCTGCTAACAGATAGATCTTTTGAGGAATGGCCCATCTCCAAATGTCCTGTGCTAGTTTGGATAGTTGGAGAGAGTGTGTCCCCCCCTGTTTTTGAATATAATACATTGCAGTCATGTTGTCTGTTCTGATCAGGACTGCCTTGCCTGTAATTTGCATTTGGAAAGCTTTTAGTGCTAGAAATACTGCTAATAGTTCTAGGTAGTTGATGTGCAGTTTCTTTTGCTGCACACTCCACTTCCCCTGCACTGTGTATTTGTCCATATGCGCTCCCCATCCTGAGAGCGATGCGTCAGCTGTTATTATCACTTGTGGAATTGGCTCTAGGAACGACCGTCCCTTGGAAATGTTTTCCGTGTTCCACCACTTCAGAGAGCGATACGTCCGGTCGTTTACCAACACCAGATCTGTAATCTGACCTTGAGCCTGATTCCACTGTGTCGCTAGACACTCCTGTAGTGGACGCATTTGTAGTCTGGCATGTGGTATTAGCAGTATGCAGGAGGACATCATGCCTAATAGTTGCATAAACACTCGTGCTGGTAGTGAGTGTTGTGGTTGAAATCTTTGTATTAGCCCGACCATTGTTTGTATCCTGATTGGGTTGGGGTGTGCTATTGCCTTTTCTGTGTTTAACGTAGCCCCAAGGTATTGCTGAATCTGGTTTGGTTGCAGGTGTGATTTTTTGTAGTTCACCGTGAACCCTAGGTGGTGCAGCAATTGAATTGTCTTCTGTGTGTTGTGAAGACATTCTTCTTTTGACTTGGCCTTTATTAGCCAGTCGTCCAAGTATGGGAAGACATGTATTTGTTGTCTTCTTAGGTGTGCTGCCACCACAGCTAGGCATTTTGTGAAAACTCTCGGTGCTGTTGTAACACCGAACGGAAGGACTTTGAACTGATAGTGTTGTCCTTCTAATACAAACCTTAGGTATTTTCTGTGGGCTTTGTGAATTGGGATATGAAAGTAAGCGTCTTTTAGATCCAGTGTAGAAAGAAAGTCCCCTTTCTTCAGTAAAGGGAGTACTTGTTGGAGCGTGACCATGTGGAAATGCTCCGAATTTATGTAAGCATTGAGAGGTCTGAGGTCTAATATTGGTCTTAGGGACCCGTCCTTTTTGGGGATCAGGCAGTATAGAGAGTATACTCCTGTTCCTTGTTGATCTTTTGGTACCTTCTCTATTGCATGCTTTTGTAGAAGTGCTAGTACTTCTTCTCTTAATAATGTCAGATGATCTTCACTCATTGGACGCTGTTTGGGGGGGGGATGTTTGGTGGGGTAGCTGTGAGTTCCAGGCAATAACCATGTTGGATAATTTGTCTCACCCACTTGTCTGATGTGATGTTCTCCCAGACAGGTAGGAACTGTGATAGACGTCCCCCGACCGGTGTTATGTGGTCTGGGGGGAGTTCTATGAAGTCACTGTTTTGGGGTTGAGGCGTTGCGGTTGTTATTATTTCCGCGGCCTCTACCTTTGTTGTTGTTACCTCTGTAACTGCCTCTTGAATTACCTCTGGGTGATGTTGGTGTGAAAGAGGTGGATTGCTGATTTGTTCCTGTATTCTTTGAGCCCCCTCTATAGGTGGATCTACGAAAGGAACCTCTTTGTGTTGGCTGTTGCAATGCTCCCATTGACTTAGCCGTTTCTGTATCTTTTTTCATTTTTTCTAAGGTCTCATCTGTGCTTGAACCAAACAGTGTCTTTTGATCAAATGGTTTGTTTAGTAGTGCCGTTTGTACTTCCTGTTTGAATCCTGAGATTCTAAGCCATGCATGTCTCCTTAACATGACACTTGTGTTGATAGATCTTGCTGCAGTGTCTGCTGCGTCTAGGGCACACTTAATGGAAGTATTAGTTATTATTTTACCTTCCTGTATTAACTGATCTGCCTTTTTCTGATGTTCTTTGGGGAGATGTGTGATGAGTTTTTCTAATTCATCATAATGTGCCCTATCATAGCGTGCAAGTAGTGCCTGTGTATTGGCTATACGCCAGCTATTTGCCGCCTGTGATGCTACTCTTTTGCCTGATGCATCTATTAATTTTGACTCTTTATCAGGTGGAGGAGCCTCTCCTGTAGATAATGAGTTTGCTCTTTTACGAGCGTTTGAGACCACCAGCGAGTCTAGAGGTACATGCCCTTTAATAAATATTGGATCCTTTGGAGCCGCCTTATATTTTTTATCAATTCTTGGGTTTAACACCCTAGCCCTCACTGGGTCTTTGAATATTTCTTCTGTGTGACTGAGAAGACCCTTCAACATAGGAAGAGTACCTGATGTTCTTTGTGCATTAGGTAGCGTCTCTAACAGGAAATCCTCTATTTGAGGTTCTGTATGTATATCTACTTTATGATATTTTGCTGCCCTATTAATGAGCTGCACAAACCCGGTGTTATCATCAGGTGGTGAAGGCTTTGAGGGATATAACTCTGGGTCGTTGTCCTCATCTGACCCTACGTCATAATTTTCCCATGGGTCATCCTCATCTGGGATGGTTTAGTCATCCCCTTGAGGTTCTCCCTCCCCTAGATCACTGTCTACATCAGACTGAGGTGTAGATGGTCTTGGTGTGGAAGGTGTAGGAATATTTGGCCTAGTGTGAGGAATAGGAGAAGAGGGTGTGACTTTAGGTCGAGGAGAAGCAGGAGGAGTTATATTTGTCCCCATTGTTCTCTTTTTTGAAGGAAGAGATTTATCTTCTGTCTGTTCATTCTTTCTCTTCTTCGTGACCACTTTGCCAGTTTGCGGATCGATAAACAAGATCTTTTGTTTGCGATCTGTCTGTTGCTTCTGAATCGGTACCGAAGGTCCTGGTTCCGAAAGGTGCTTATGTTTTCGATCGTCAGTGTTTGGTGTTTTCGGCACCGAATGTCTACTAGATTCCGACTTCCTGGGTATCGAGTGAATCTTGGACGACGAATCATATTTATGTTTCGACATGGAATGTTTCGATACCGAGCTTTCCCTTGTATGTAGCCTCGGTGCCGAAGTCGATGTCGCCCTTTTCTCGGATCCGACATGGTGGGAGTCCGAGTGTTTTGGTTTCAGTTTCGGTTTCGTTGCCGGGCCCGAGGGCGGGGCGTCGGAAACTTTTTTCTGCGGTTTGACCGGGCCCGAAGGCGGGGTCGTTACCGCACGGGGTCGGTTTTTCGGTAAGGGGACGTCGTCACTCACGGTTTGTTGCTCGATGAGTTCTTCAACCTCCGACTGGTCCCCTTCCGACCCCGACTGATCCTCTTCTTCTTCAATTTGCTCGTCTCCGAACAGCTCCGGGATCGCCTCCGACTGCATTCTGGAAACCTCGTGTCTTCGAGCTCGACGATTTCTAATCGTTAGCTTGGAGGAGAATGCTGCGCAGGCTTCGCAGTCCCTGGATTCGTGTTCAGGCGATAGACAGAGGTTGCACACCTCGTGTAGGTCCTTGTGTGGGAACTTAGCACCACACGTTGGACATTTTTTGAATGGAGTCCTTTCCATGGACTCCGGGCTTGACTGCGTCGAGAAAGGCCTCCTGTTCGTCGACGTAGATCCAAGTTTTCTCTTCGATTTTGAATTTGCAACGCGTCGGAATGGAAATGAAACTCGTTCGATAACAATACCGTCGAATTGGAAAGGGAATACGCGCCGATAAATCACTTTTCTCTGAAGTTGATCTGGAGCGTCTCGATCCTCATCCGAACCCGATGGCGGAAAAAAACAATCTAAGGATGGAGCCGATGCCCATGCGCACTACCAACCAAGGGAGGAGTCACCAAGATACAAAAGACTCTCCAAGAGAAAAACAAAGTGCAATCATCCGAGCCCAACACCAGATGGCGATCTATTCATAATGTACCATCTGCAGCCCATATGCCTCGAACATGGTGTTTTAGACGATAAACCTCTGTGCTTTTCTATTAGCAAGGTTGAAAAGGGAATCAAGGGCTTAACAAGTAATAAAGCTCCAGGGCCCTACGGCTTGCCCCCGGACCTCTTTAAGTCATGTGTATCACTGTGGGCACCTGTTCTTACCGCTGTGTTTAATGCAGCCGTTGTATCTGGATGCCCTAGGTCGTGGGGGAGTATCCATGATAGTTCCCGTGATCAAGAAAAGGGACCGTAATAGTACGTCCCGCTACAGACCAATATCTTTAATTGATTCCGTGGTCAAAGTAGGGGGGGGGGGGGGGGGTTAATCTTGAACAGACTAACAACCTGGGCGGAAGAGCATAATATAATCTCCTCAATCCAATACGGATTTAGGCCAGGCCTCTCTACGATCTCACAGTGTCTCAATTTGTAAATGGTCCTGAGAAAATACACCTTGGCACGTCAGAGCACAATACACATGGCATTTAAGGACCTCTCTTCAGCCTTCGACTGTGTTAATCGGGCTAAGCTCTGGGAGGCTATGGGCCACTTGGGCGTGGAGCAAAATCTAGTTTATCTGCTGGCAGATCTGCACCAGGACACGAGGGCCAATGTACGTTACTCTCAAGAGTTAAATGTAACAAGGGATTTTGGAGTACACCGGGGAGTCCGACAGGGCTGTATTTTAGCTCCGTTTCTTTTTAATTTATATATTAACAACTTGGAGGTTAACCTTTTAAACACAGGAGCAGATTACCCCTATGTTGGGCGCAAAGGACTACTCGTTTTACTCTACGCGGACGGCGCCGTTTTGTTGGCAAGGATCGCAAAAGGGCTTCAATTGTTACTAGACTCCTTTTATAGCTTCATGAATTCCCGAGACCTCCCCATTAACACAAAATCCTTTGTAATGAACGTAGGGAAGGGCTACAAAAAGACGCTCTCTTTTCATGTTAATGGGGAGAAGATCCCTACTACAAAAACCTTCTCATACCTGGGTGTCCTGTTTGATAACCAACTGAAATGGGGCCCTGCAGTCCAGAGGAAAAGGGGGGAGCTAACTTGGGCTAACAGGGGCATTTTTAGCTTTGCTAGGAAAATGGGCAACCGCCCAATTGCTGCGCTGCTAAAAATTTACCAGGCAAAGAGTGTGGCGTTAGCCTGTTATGGGAGTGAGCTCTGGGGGCACACGGTAGTAGAAAATATTTTCCTGAAACAGATGCTCGGGGTCCCAAGGGGAACGAATATGCTACTTACCAGTATGCATCTGTTCTTGGCATGTAGGGCTGCTGACATTCATATCTGTGCATAGATCACCGCCTAGTGTTGGGTCCGGATGATTGCACATTGTTGTCCTGGAAGAGTCCTCGAAGTATCACGATATAGGTGGCTCCTCCCCTGGACTACAGTGCGCATGGGCATCCACTCCATCCTCAGATTGTTTTTAGGCATTGTGGCAGAGATGGAGTGCAATACAGTAAGTGATGACCATGCTAAGAGTAATTCTGAGTGCTGCAGCTGCTACAGGCGCCGGGGAGGAGGGCGGGCGATATGAATGTCAGCAGCCCTACATGCCAAGAACAGATGCGTACTGGTAAGTAGCATATTCGGTTCGAGGCATGTGGGCTGCTGAATTCATGTCTGTGCATAGAATACATAGCAGTCCCTCCATTAGCGGCGGCCGCCCGTGCCAGCTGCAGCAGTCTGAAAAAGTGTTTTTAGAACATCCTGACCTACAGCTGCCTGCTGTTTGGAGTGCACATCTATGCAGTAGTGTTTTGTAAATGTGTGTATGGTAGACCATGTGGCTGCTCTACAGATTTACTCTAAAGGAATGTTTCCAAGGAAAGCCATGGAGGTCCCCAACTTTTGTGTGGAGTGGGCTCTCGGGGGAACCGTTAATGTGTGCTTAGCCTTTTGATAGCAAATCTGTATTCACTTAACGATCCACCTGGCTATACCTGCTTTGGAAATGGGTTTGCCTTTGTGTTGTGGTGAAAAGGCAACAAACAGTTGTTTTGTTTTCCTTAAAATATTTTGTCCTATCTATGTAGTTCATTTTAGCTCTTTGGACGTCTAGTGTGTGGAGCATTCTCTCTGCCACTGAATCAGGATTCTGGAAGAACACTGGCAGTTCTATAGTATGATTCATATGGAACCGTGATACCACTTTAGGCAGAAACATAGGGTTAGTGCGTAGTACCACGCTGTTGGAGTGAATCTGTATGAATGGCTCCTGGATAGTTAGTGCCTGAAGTTCACTAACTCGTCGTAGCGATGTGATTGCTATTAGGAAAGCCACTTTCCGCGTCACGAATTGTATCTCGCATGAGTGTAGAGGCTCAAAAGGTTGACCCATCAGTCTGGTGAGGACCGCATTCAGGTTCCATACAGGTGCTGGTGGGTGTCGGGGAGGAATAACTCGTTTGAGTCCCTCCAGAAAAGCTTTGATGGCAGGCACTCTGAAAAGTGAGAGATGCTGCCTGTTTTGGAGATAAGCTGCTATTGCGGATAAATGTATACGAATGGAAGCACAGGCCAGATTGCATTTGTATAGATGTAACAGATAACAGATGATGTTGTGAGTGGATGCATCTAGCGGATTAATGTTGTTGTTGGCACAATAAATGACAAACCGCTTCCATTTTGCCGCATAACATGCTCTAGTGGTGGGCCTTCTTGCCTCCCTTATGATATCCATACAGTCAGGAGGCAGGTTGAGGTAGCCAAATTCTAAGACCTCAGGAGCCAGATCGCCAGGTTGAGCTGTTGCGGATCTGGATGCTGAATGTCGCCATGCTCTGCGTCAAAAGCCTGGGCGTGAGGTGCAGCCTTTGATGCGGTACCACTGAGAGTTCTAGAAACGTGGTGTACCATGGTTGGCGTGCCCACGTTGGAGCAACCAGGATGAGAGTCATCGAGTGTTGCTTCAGCTTGCGTGCCACTAGCGGTATTATCACATTTCCCTGCTACTGTGGGTGTGGGAACCTGGCGGCAAAGCTTTGGCATTTTGCGTTTTCCTTGTGGCGAAGAGGTCTATCTGTGGATGACCCCACTGCTGGAAGTACGGTTGGAGTACTGATGGATGTATCTCCCACTCGTGCATCTGGTGGCTGTGCCTGCTGAGCAGGTCCGCCATCTGATTGTCCTTGCCTGGGAGGTGTTCTGCCATGAGGAAGATGTTTCTCTGAATGGCCCACTTCCACATGCTCTGAGCCAGATGAGACAACTGTGGAGAGTGTGTACCTCCCTGCTTCTGTATGTAGTACATGGCCGTCATGTTGTCCGTCCGGATCAACACAACCTTGTTGCACAAATGTACTTTGAATGCTTTAATTGCCATGAAGATAGCCATCAGTTCCAGAAGGTTGATGTGCATCTTCTGCTGTGCTGTCCATAGCCCCTGCACTGTGTAGTGGAGTACATGAGCTCCCCATCCCTGGAGAGATGCGTCCGTCGTCCGTATAATCTGTGGCACAGGCTCCTTGAACGGTCGGCCCCTGAAAAGGTTTTGTGGAATCCACCAATGCAGAGAGTTGTATGCGCGACCAGTCACCAACACTAGGTCTTTCAATTGTCCGTGAGCCTGATTCCACTGACGTGCTAAGCACTCCTGAGCCGGACACATGTGTAGTCTCGCGCGCGGGACTATGAAGATGCAGGAGGCCTTCATGCCTATCAACTGCATGAACACTCGTGTTGGAAGCAAGTGTTGTGGTTTGAATTTCCGTATCAGCAATTGCATGCTGTTGATCCTCACTGAATTTGGCTGTGCTTTGGCTGCCAGAGTGTCTACTGTCGCGCCCAAGTACTGCCGTACGTGGGCAGGCTCAAGGTGGGACTTTGGATAATTCAGTGAAAACCCCAGATCGTGAAGAAGGTAAATGGTGTGGGACATGTGGGCGGCACATTGCTGGGCCAACTTTGCCTGGATAAGCCAGTCATCCAGATAAGGGTAGACGTGAACGTTCTGTCTCCGTAGGTGTGCAGCCACTGTCGCCAAGCACTTGGTAAACACCCTGGGTGCTGTCGTCACTCCGAAAGGGAGGACCTTGAACTGATAATGCTGATCCTGACTGGTAAATCTGAGATATTTCTGTGTGACGGGTGTAGCGGTATATGTAAATATGCATCCTTCAGATCTAGTGTTGCGAGGAAATCTCCCTGACTGAGTAACGGTAGAACCTGCTGTAATGTGAGCATGTGAAAGTGTTCTGATAGAAAGTACTGGTTTAGGGGCCTGAGGTCCAGTATGGGTCTGAGGGACCAATCCTTTTTTGGGATCAAGAAGTACAGCGAGTACACCCCTGTACCTCTTTGTTCCACAGGCACGAGCTCTATGGCTCCTTTTTGCAGCATGCTGACTACCTCCTGCTGCAATAATTGTAAATGCTCTGCGGACATAGGACGGTGTCTTGGGAGTATGTTGGGTGGAGTGGATGTTAACCACACAATAACCATACTGGATAAGCTGCCTCACCCACCTGTCTGTAGTGATGGATTTCCAGACCGGCAGGAACTGCTGTAGTCTCCCCCCGAACGGTGTGGTATGGTCGGGGGGCAGTGACAAGATGTCACTGTTTGTTAGTGGCGGAGGATCAGGAGCGGTTTCCACGACCTCTGCCCTTGGTGCTGTTTCCACGATAGCCACCCCTATTGTGTTTGTTGTAGGTGGTCTGCGTGCCTCCTTTACTGTATTGGGTCTGCTGGGCCAGCTGGCCTCTGGAAGCTCCTCTATTGTTGGAGCGATGAAAGGAACCACCCCTGAACTGCTGAGACTGTAGAGCCCCCATAGACTTTGCATTCTGTGTCCTTCTTAATTTTTTCTAAGGTGGTGTCCACCTCTGGGCCAAATAAGTAATCAGGGTTAACCGGCTGATTGAGTATGGTGGTTTGTATCTCAGGCTTGAAGCCGGAAATTCTCAGCCAGGCATGTCTTCGTAACATCACACTTGTATTAATCGCCCTGGTTGCAGTGTCTGCTGCGTCCAGCGCACACTTAATAGATGCGTTTGATATTAGTTTCCCTTCTTGTATTAGCATCTCTGCTGCCTCCTTATACTCATCTGGCAAGTGTTGTAACAGGGTCTCGAGTGTATCATAATGAGCTCTGTCATATCTGGCTAAGAGTGCCTGTGTGTTGGAGATTCGCCAGACATTGGCCGCTTGAGCTGCCACTTTTTTCCCTGATGCTTCTAGCACTTTAGATTCCTTGTCAGGGGGAGGAGCATCACCCGTTGTTTGAGAGTTCGCTCTTTTGCGGGCATTAGAAACAACCAGAGTCCAACGGCAACTGTCCCTTGATATACGTAGGGTCCAAGGTGCTGGTTTGTATTTTTTCTCAATTCTGGGGTTTATTACCCTTGCGGTCTCCTTAAAGATGTCTCCAGCGTGTTTTAGGACACCTTTTAGCATGAGTAGAGTTTTGACAGTTCTCTCTGAGGTTAAGGTGTCAAACAAAAAGTCCTCTTCAATAGGGTCAGCATGGAGCTGGACATCATGAGTTTTTGCTGCCCTCTCAATAAGTGCATTAAATGCAGCAGTGTCTTCTGTAGGTGAGGTTTTAATAGCATAGACATGACTATCCGGGGCAGTTTGTGGATCCCCTGGGTCAGCAGCGTCTGTCCAGGGTTCAGTGTGATCTTCTGGATCAGTGTCTACAGGATAACTGTAATCCTCATTGTCACCATCCCCTACATCCACATCTGAGTATGTGGGTGAAATAAGAGCAGTGTCTTGTCCATGTGGTTGTATAGGTTCAAAAAGAAGAGGTGACGTAGCAGAATCCCTCTTTTTCTTCAATGGAATTTTATTTGACTCCATAGGCTGTTCTGGGGCGATTTTCCGATTGAAAATGGAAAGTCTACCCGTCTCAGCGTCGATAAATTGCCTCGACTGATCTTCCTGCGGAGGCTGTCGATGCTTGGTGGCCCCTTCCGTAGTTGTAGGCTTTGGCCCCATGGACACCTTTTTGGCCGCTTCGACGCCAGTCTTAGGGGCGAACGCCTTAGGTACCACTTTTGGCCGCAGTATGAACTGAATCGGTGCCGACGACTTCGGAGGTTTACTGACCGGCTTCAGGGGTGGAGTGGCCTTCGGCCCGACAGCAATAGCCTTTTCTTTAATGCCTTGCAGCAAGTCCGACACCTGCTTCGAAAAAGAGGCGGATGGCTGTGTTGACTCAACGGGGTCTTTAGAGCCACTGCTAGTCGTGGACTCGAGGTCTTTACTGCCCTTAGCCTTGTCGAGTTGACGTTTAGGATCGAGAACGTTCTGAGTTTCGAGTCCCTTTTTAGTGTCTACGGCCTTTGGCGCCGACTTCTTCGGGTCGACGTCCTTGACCATTTTCTTTGGTGCCCCAGCCTTTGGCTCGACACCCTTTAACAACCTCCCCGGGTCGATAACACTTCTGTTTCGTCGGTGCCGATGGTTCAGAAGCCTTTGATCCGAACAAAGTAATACACACTTTCGGTTTCGATTCCGGTGCTTTCGGGTTTGTTGACACCGATGCTTTTGGTTTCGATTTCGATCGGTCAACAGATGGCTCATTAGAAATGTCCGTAGCCGGGCCTTGAGGCGAGGCTGTAGAACTAAGCGTTTGATCTCGGGTAAGGCCATGTGGCGATCCCTCGACCTGAGCCTTATTGAGTGTTTTGGTCTCGGCCCCCGTACCAACAGTTGGGCCTAGCCCCTCGCTTGAGCTATCTTCCACGGCCCCAAAGGCCTCATCGTCGTCTTCTACGTCGACGTCTTCATTATCGACCATTTCCACATCTGCGTCGTAACTGGAGTCGATCTCCGATGCAGGATCAGACAGGTTCTCTTGAACTTCCTGCTCGACTCCCTCATCTTCCTCGGCATCGAAGATGTTCACCGGGTCAGGTGCCGTCTGCTGGGCCTCCTTTCGCGCTGCGCGTCGAAGGCGAATCGTCTTCTTGGAGCGGAATCAAGAACAAGCCATACAGCTGGCTTCCTCGTGATCCGGAGACAGGCACTTGTTGCACACCGGGTGGACATCGATGTGAGGATACTTGGAGTTGCAAACGGGACATCTCTTGAACGGGCTCCGTTCCATAATGGATCGTCGATAAGGCCTCTGGCTGAAAAGCCACGCAGCTCTTCTTGACGTCCGGCTCGAGGATAGAGCTGGAACAAGTACTGGGCACCGATCTCAAAGACAATACCGACGATAACTGAAGGCCTTTTGGCCAAATATAAAGTTTTTATCGATTCCGAACTTAAGTTAAAAAATATACATCCGAACCCAATGGCGGAAAAAAACAATCCGAGGATTGAGTGGATGCCCATGCGCACTGTAGTCCAGGGGAGGAGCCACCTATCTCGTGATACTTCGAAGGCTCTTCCAGGACAACAATGTGCAATCATCCGGAACCAACACTAGGCGGCGATCTATGCACAGATATGAATTCAGCAGCCCACATGCCTCGAACCGGCCAGTTTTATAGTGCATGAAGAACTAGGAGTCCCCTTCTTAAGTTATACTATAGTTCTACGACCTTTAATCTGTTGGTTAAATTGTTGGTTAAACAAAGACTTGCCACTCAATCACCAACTTTTGAGAGAAGCCCTATCCTGGGACAATATGCACAAAATCCCATGGCTCAAATACTTGAAAGACTGCTTCTCAGAACTGGGGCGTCCTGAGCATTTTTTAAGACCAGACTTTACCAGCAGATCTGATGTTACATACGTGAGGAAAACCTTTTCCCTTTGTCGGTACTTGCATAGAGAGGAGGTGGAATTGAACAAAAGCAGTGTCCGGAAATATGTTGTAATAAAATCTACACCCAGCATGGAACCGTATTTGTCAATGTCGGGCTTTGATTGATTTTTGTTAATTAGGTTCCGTTTGGACCTTTTCCATTTACTGCTTGCCGTTCCCAAGGGGAGCCACCGAGGTCAAGTGCTACCGTTCTGCGGCTGCGACAATGTGTCTCCGCAGAACCTGGTGCACTTTCTATTTATTTGTCCTTACTATGACATACCTCGGAGGCTTTACTTAAAGTCCCTTCTTAAAAAAATGAACTTTACACAGGTCAGACCTGCACTTTGTTATTAAAAGCTGCTAACCCACGATTGCACTTTATTTGTAACTTATTTTAAAACTAGCATTAAAATTTAGAAATAGCATGGAGGGATAAATGCTTTAAATTGTTTTTAACATTGTACTGTATATGGTGAATTGTGAATTTAAATTCTGGAAGATTTTTAGATAGATTCAATCCTTTTTAAATTTTGTCTATTGAACTGCGCTTTTATGGTTGTTTGTTTGAATAACCGAATAAAGAACTTTTGAACTTTGAACTAATACCAAAAGCCAAACGAACACAATATAATTTGGGTTACTTAATTCAACTTTGCAAAAGCATGCCTCTGAACAACTGTGTTGCGTACCTTTAATGTTCCAAAAATAGCCTCTTGAGGTAACAAGCATTTACAATGCAATAGGTCTCGCAATGACATTTTGAGCTATTGGCATTGTAAGGAATATGCTACTTACTAGTATGCATCTGTTCTTGGCATAGAGGGCTGCAGAGTGGTACATTATGAATAGATCGCCATCTGGTGTTGGCCTTGGATGATTGCACTTGTTTTTCTCTTGAAGTCTTTTGTCGTCACTAGACTGGTGACTCCTCCTTTGGGTGCTAGTGCGCATGGGCATCGGCTCCATCCTTAGATTGTTTTGCCATAGTAGGGTTAGATGGAGTAGTATGATAGAATACAGATAGAAATGCCCATGTAAGTATCTAAATAAGATAGTGTTGGAACAGACACAGGTTTCCGGGAGGCCTGGAGGGCATGTATCACTCTGCAGCCCTCTATGCCAAGAACAGATGCGTACAGCAGTTATCTCAGCAGTTATCTCCCTAGCGGTGGCCACCAGTGTCTGTTGCAACAGTCTGAAATAAAGTCTTTAGTACAGCTTGTCCCACCCTAGCCTGTTGTGTTGTCTGCACATCTACACAGTAGTGTTTTGTGAAGGTATGCGGTGTAACCCAGGTAGCTGCTTTGCATATGTCATCTAGGGGAATGTTTCCTAAGAATGCCATAGATGCTCCTAGTTTACGTGAGCTCTAGGAGGAACAGTTAATGTCCTCTTTGCCGTTAAATAGCATATTTGTATGCATTTTACAATCCACCTGGCAACGCCCGCTTTAGAGATAGGATTGCCCTTATGTGTAGGAGAAAACGCTACAAATAGTTGTTTTGTCTTTCTGAAAGTTTGTGCTCTTTCTATGTAATACAATATTGCCCTTCTGACATCTAATGTCTGTAGGGCTCTTTCTGCTACCGTCTGTGGTTTTGGAAAGAATACTGGTAGTTCCACTGGCTGGTTGATGTGGAATGCTGAAATTACTTTAGGCAAGAATTTTGGGTTTGTTCTAAGAACCACTTTATTTTGGTGTAGCTGCATAAATGGTTCTTGTATTGTAAATGCTTGCAACTCACTTACTCTTCTGAGTGAAGTAATAGCTATAAGAAGGGCCACCTTCTATGTGAGGAATTGTATTTCACACCTATGCATAGGTTCGAAAGGTGGTCCCATTAGCCTGGTAAGTACTAGGTTGAGATTCCAGACTGGGGCAGGCGGTAGTCTTGGTGGAATGACTCTTTTAAGGCCTTCCATGAAAGCTTTTATTGCTGTTACTTTAAACAGGGAAAGATGTTGTCTGTTTTGTAGGTACACCACTATAGCTGCAAGATGTACTCTAATAGAGGTGTAGGCAAGGTTACATTGCTGCAAGTGTAGTAAATAGCAAATAATCTGTTTACTGGATGCGTCCAGAGGGTTGATGTTGTTACTGTTACTGTTACAGTGTACAGCAAACCTTTTCCACTTTGCTGCATAGCATGCTCTGGTGGTAGGACGTCTTGCTTGCTTAATGATTTCCATACAGTCTGGAGGTAAATCTAAGTATCCAAATTCTATGACCTCAGGAGCCAGATCGCCAGGTTCAATTGTTTGGGATCTGGGTGCATTATTTCTCCATGGTTCTGTGTAAGGTGCATGGGTAATAATCTCAGCTTTTGATGTGGCACCTGTGAGAGTTGCAGTAGCGTGGTGAACCACGGCTGTCTTGCCCACGTGGGTGCTACTAGTATCATTGTCATTGAATGTTGTTGCAGTTTCCGAACCACCAATGGAATTCGTGGGAGAGGGGGAAAAGCGTAAGTAAATTTGTTGGACCAATTTATCCATAGCGCATTGCCCTGGGACAGGTGGTGTGGGTACCTGGATGCAAAGTTTTGGCATTTTGCGTTCTGATGATTGGCAAACAGATCTATCTCTGGTTGCCCCCATCTTTGGAAGAATGGCTGCAGTATTTGGTTGTGCAGTTCCCATTCGTGTATTTGTTCTGACTCTCTGCTTAGGATGTCTGCCATCTGATTTTGAACTCCTGGTAGGTGTTCGGCTAACAGATGGATCTTTTGAGGAATGGCAAATCTTCAAATGTCCTGTGCTAGTCTGGATAGTTGGAGAGAGTGTCCCCCCCACCCCCCTGTTTTTGAATATAATACATTGCAGTCATGTTGTCTGTTCTGATCAGGACTGCTTTGTTGAGGATTTGCATCTGGAAAGCTTTTAATGCTAGAAACACCAGATAATTGATGTGCAGTCTTTTTTGCTGTACACTCCATTTTCCCTGTACTGTATATTTCTCCATTTGCGCTCCCCATCCGGTGAGCGATGCATCCGCTGTTAGTATCACTTGTGGAATCGGTTCTAGGAACGACCGTCCCTTGGAAATGTTTGTTGTGTTCCACCACTTCAGAGAGCGATATGTGCGGTCGTCTACCAACACCAGATCTGTAACCTGACCGTGAGCCTGATTCCACTGTGTCGCTAGACACTCTTGCAGTGGACGCATTTGTAGTCTGGCATATGGTATAAGCAGTATGCATGAGGACATCATCCCTAACAGCTGCATGAACACTCGAGCTGTTAGTGAGTGTTGTGGTTGAAATTTTTGGATCAACGTGATCATTGCTTGGATCCTGACTAGATTGGGGTATGTTGGCTTTTTCTGTGTCTATAGTAGCCCCTAGATATTGTTGAATTTTGTTTGGTTGTAGGTGGGATTTTGTGTAGTTCACCGTGAACTCTAGCTGGTGCAGCAATTGAATGGTCTTTTGTGTGTTCTGAAGACATTCTTCCAGTGACTTGGCTTTTATTAGCCAATCATCCAAGTAAGGGAAGACATTATTTCTTGTCTTCTTAGGTGTGCTGCAACTACTGCTAGGCATTTTGTGAACACCCTTGGTGCTGTTGTGACCCCAAATGGAAGGACTGAACTGATAATGTTGTCCTTCTACTACAAACCTGAGGTATTTTCTGTGGGCTTTGTGAATTGGGATGTGAAAGTAAGCGTCTTTTAGATCCAGTGTAGAAAGAAAGTCCCCTTTCTTCGGTAAAGGAAGTACTTGTTGGAGTGTGACCATGTGGAAATGTTCCGAGTTTATGTATGCATTGAGAGGTCTGAGGTCTAAGATTGGTCTTAGAGACCCGTCTTTTTTGGAGATTAGGAAGTATAGAGAGTATACTCCTGTCCCTTGCTGATGTTTTGGAACCTTCTCCAAGGCATGCTTTTGTAGCAGTGATAGTACTTGTTTTAGCAACGTTAGATGATTTTGACTCATTGGACGCTGTCTGGGGGGAGGGGGGGGGAGGGATGTTTGGTGGGGTAGCTGTGAGTTCCAGGCAATAACAATGTTGGATAATCTGTCCCACCCACCTGTCTGATGTGATGTTTTCCCAGACAGGTAGGAACTGTGATAAACGTCCCCCGACCCGTGTTAGGTGGTCTGGGGGGAGTTGTAATAAGTCACTGTTTTGGGGTTGGGGAGTTGCGGATGTTATTATTTCCGCGACCTCTACCCTTGTTGTTACCTCTGTAACTGCCTCTTGAATTACCTCTGGTTGATGTTGGTGTGAAAGAGGTAGATTGTTGGCTTGTTTTTTGACCCTCCTCTATAGGTGAACCTACGAAAGGAACCCCTTTGAGTTGGCTATTGTAATGCTCCCATTGATTTAGCCGTTTGTGTCTTTTTTCATCTTTTCTAAAGTCTCATCTGTTCCTGAGCCGAAAAGTGTTTTTTGGTCAAAAGGTTGGTTAAATAAAGAGGTTTGTACTTCTTGTTTGAACCCTGAGACCCTAAGCCATGCATGTCTCCTTAACATGATACTGGTGTTGATGGATCTTGCTGCAGTGTCTGCTGCGTCTAATGCGCACTTAATGGAAGTGTTAGTTATTATCTTCCCTTCCTGTATGAGCTGGTCTGCCCTTTTTTGATGTTCCTTAGGGAGATGTGTGATGAGCTTTTCTAACTCATCATAATGCGCTCTATCATAACGTGCCAGTAGCGCTTGTGTATTAGCTATGCACCAGCTGTTTGCTGCTTGGGATGCTACCCTTTTGCCTGATGCATCTATTAGCTTGGACTCTTTATCAGGAGGAGGAGCTTCTCCTGTAGATAATGAATTTGCTCTTTTACGAGCGTTTGTAACTACAAGCGAGTCCAGATGTACTTGTCCTTTGATAAATATTGGGTCCTTTGGGGCTGCCTTATATTTTTTTTATCAATTCTTGGGTTTAATACCTTAGCCCTCACAGGGTCTTTGAATAGGTCTGCTGTGTGATTGAGAAGACCCTTTAGCATAGGTAGTGTGCCTGATGTTCTTTGTGCAGCAGGTAGCGTTTCTAAAAGGAAATCCTCTATTTGAGGTTCTGTATGTAAATCTACTTTATGGTATTTAGCTGCCCTATTAATCAACTGCACAAAACCTGTATTATAATCAGGTGGTAAAGGTTTTGAGGTTTTGTGGGTCGTTATCATCGTCTGACCCTGCATCATAATTTTCCCATGGGTCTTCCTCATCTGGGATAGTGTTGTCTCCTCCATGAGGTTCTCCCTCCCCTGCATCACTGTCTACATCTGTTTGAGGTGTAGATGGTCTTGGTGTAGAAGGTGGAGGAATAGCTGGCCTAGTGTGATTTGTCCCCATTGTTCTCTTTTTAGGAGGAGGAGCTTTGTCATCTAGTTCATTCTTCCTCTTTTTCAGTGATTTTGTTACCACCTTGCCAGTTTGCGGATCGATAAACAAAGTCTTTTGTTTTGGATCTGTCTGCTGCTCCTGTGTCGGTACCGACATTTTTGGTTCCGAAAGGTGCCTTTGCTTTTGACCGTCAATGTTCTGTGTTTTTGGCACCGAGAATTTGCTCGATTCCGATTTTTTCGGTGTCGAGTAAGTCTTCGACGTCGAAGCAGGTTTCGACATGGAATGTTTCGATGCGAGCTTTCCTTTGTATGGAGCTTCGGTGTAGATGTCGATGTCGACCGTTTCTCGGATCCGACATGGTGGGAGGCCAAGAGTTTCTGTTTCTTTTTCGTTGCCGGGCCCAAAGGCGGGGCGTCGGAAACTTTCTTCGGTGGTCTGACCGGGCTCGAAGGCGGGGTCGATACCACACGGGGTCGGTTTTTTGGTAAGGGGACGTCGTCACTCACGGTTTGTTGAAAGTCTATTTCCTCGACATCAGACTCGTTCCCTTCCGACCCAGACTCGTCTTCATGTTCCTCTTCGAGGTGTTGGTTTCGAACAGCTCCAGGATTGCCTCCGACTGCATTCTCGACACCTCGTGTCTTCGGGCTTGACGGTTTCTAATCGTCGACTTGGAGGAGAATGCTGCGCAGGCTTCGCAGTCCTTGGATTCGTGTTCAGGCGATAGGCAGAGATTGCACACCTTGTGTGGGAACTTAGCACCACAAGATTGGACCTTTTTTAAATGGAGTCCTTTCCATGGACTCCGGACTGGACTACGTTGAGGAAGGCCTCCCGGTCTCGTCGACATAGAAGAAATTGTTTTATTGTTGGAGTCGAAACGCGTCGGAATGGAAATGAAATCGCGTTCGATAACAATACCGTCGAATTGGAAAGGGAATACGCGCCGAAATATCACTTTTTCTCGAAGTCGAACTGGAGCGCTTCGGTCTTCATCCGAACCCGATGGCGGAAAAAAACAATCTAAGGATGGAGCCGATGCCCATGCACACTAGCACCCAAAGGAGGAGTCACCAGTCTAGTGACGACAAAAGACTTCTCCAAGAGAAAAACAAGTGCAATCATCCGAGCCCAACACCAGATGGTGATCTATTCATAATGTACCATCTGCAGCCCATATGCCTCGAACATATTGTTTTTTCCCTTCGTGAAACATTAATCATGTTGTAATGCAAAATGGCAATAGCTCACTTTGTTGTAATTGCGAAATCTATTGCATTTGTACATGTGAGTTTTGTATTGTAAATGGTACTGGCTTTTATTAATGTGATTTTTTTTCACCACATTAATCTAATTCATTATAAATGTTTATTTCCACTCATTTTGGAATAAGGACTGAGCGGATATTACATATACCTCTGTATTGTTACCATGACTGCAGTTACAGGTGTGAGACCACCATCACTGCAGATATAGGTGTGATATTACTATATTACCATTCACTAAAGACTTTCAATGACTTCATAAGGATCAAATGAGGACGCAGTCACTGGCACTGATCTTCAGGATGCACACAACGCTGAAGCAAGTGCCAAACCCACTGAGGTATATTACCTGCTCAGATGCAGTGAGAACACTTTGGGGGGGAGGGGGGTGGGCATTTGATGAAGCCATTGTGGGAGTTACCCTGAACCCCAAGACCCGCTGAGATTTGGAGGAGTGCACCCTAAGCAGAACTGAAATTCCACACCTGGAATGCTGCTCCTTTCAACACCAACACTCCCCCACCTGTTAGCCCCGCCCCTCTGCAGGGCCAGCAGATGACCCTTCACACTAGAACACTTCCACGTGCCCATTTCTGGATGTTCCATGTACAAGGAAGGGGACCCAGGCACTTCAGGGAAGTGAACACAGGTTACACCACCAGTGCCTGACGTCATTCATAAATCTCCCAGACTCACGTGGTCCTGAGGTAGTGTGGCTCACTGGTTAGAGGCGGCAGACCCGAGAGCAGAGGACGGCCCGGGACCAGGGTTCGATTCCCGGCGCGGCAGGTTTCTGGACCAGGGTCAGCGGACTCGATAATTCTCTCACCTCGGTGCCCACTCTGATCAGCGATCACACTCGGCAACTCTGGGCATTAGCTTGCCTCATCTTCACTAACGGCCCCACCAGACCGCCGGGGATGCCTGGTTTCACCCTGGAGATACCCATTAAGGGACCATCTCTCAGGGAAGTCCGGAAGGGTTTCGCAGCGGTCGAAGCGCCTTGGGACCCCTCCGGGTAAATAGTGCGCTATATAAATGCCTATACATACGTGCTGGACCCACGTGATACTGTTATGTAGGGGCCCACTGCGCCAAGGCAGGCTACCACAGGTACATCTGGCACTGACAGATAGCGCTGGTGCCAGTGGGAAGGCAGCAGATTTTCCAGGCTGGGCTTTCAGTTTGCATATCTCACTAACCAGCCATATTAGTCAATCAACTGTGGTAGGGCATCAACACAACTCCCAGAATGCACTGATTTTATATTACGGGGCAGGAAACGTGACCTGGCAAACCTAACAAAGCACACACCACAGGTAACTTACTAGCCACACAAACTCCAAGTGCAGTTCCAACCACACACGTAAATTGTGCCTTGCTGGGCTCACTCCCAGCAGGTGCAGTGCCAACCATACGTCACAGATGCCTTGCTGGCCTCACACATACAGGCACCACAAGTGCAGTGCCACAACATGCACAAAAAATATGCATTTCTGCCTACATACATACCACATAGGTATACGTAACGCACAAAAGAAAACGGGTTCGCCGATACGCTGCTTAGCACACACATGCTTCAGGCATGTTGCTATCCTTACTTATACTACAGGAGCGCTACTGCTCACACAGATGCCCAGGTGCACGTCTAACAGGACAAACCTGAGAGGGGGGGGAGGGGGCTACTAAAACACCTACCACAGGTTCATTACAAACACCACACAGTCTAAATAATTGTGATAAGTGCGCAACATTCACATGTGAAATACAAACTACACAAAGGGTGCACTCCCTGCGGGCTGCGCACCAGAGGTGCACTGCTAACCACAACATCACCACAAGGGTTCTGTCCGCTACACGGCACAGGTGACCAGTTCACCACCCAGGCATGACAAGTGCCACATACACGGTTCTCACCACAGTGTTATCACAAAAACCACAGGTGCGTTGCACACCATGCACACATGCCACAGGCGCACTGCTAATCACACACATGCCAAAGGTGCAGTGCTGAGCACACCGTTGCCACAACTACGCTGCTAACGTAAGAGTTACTTACCTTCGGTAACGATGTATCTGGTAAAGAAGATTCTAGCTGCAGATTCCTTCATGTAGAATCATCCCAGGCATGATACTGGATCCGGAAACTTTTTTGCCACAGCATCCCTGCGCGGGTGGGAGGGGTGGCATTATGCGACTCCGCCGGGGCGTCGTCCACACACGTGACGTCAGTGAGGTCACATAAGACCCGCCAGTTTTCTTCTGAGAACTTTTCCACACCACAACGTGGAACCACAGACACAAAAAACTGTGGAAGCATGGGAACAAAGTGCGAAGAGCAGAAAAATTGGAAAGAAACTGTGACTAACACTACCCAGAGTAGTGTCACACCGTAGAACCCAAAGGCATGGAAAGAAGAACGAACAAGGCAAGGAACATGTGTAAAAGTCATGCACACGTAGTAAACCAACCACTCCCATCCTGAGTAAGGAAGGGGACCAGTCCCAAGACAGACAGGGACAAGAAACCTCCAAGCCAACCCAACATAGAGGGTAAACACCGACAAGGGCAAGACATGGCCAGATGAAGCTTAATCAGAGGATAGCATTGAAGGAGGGGAGGAGGATAGAGATAGAAAGCAAATCTCCCCCAAACCTGGAGTAGCCAGAGCAGCAGGGCACAGGAGCACCGGAACCCCATCCTCCAAAGAACCAAAGGAGGAATGAACCGCCCCCAGACGGTGTCACCCATCAAGAACAAAGAAGGCACTCACAGGAGACCCAGCCCCCTACTGGGAGGAGAGTACCGAAGCCAACCCAAGGGTCCTCACAGAATAGGGGAGGAAGGGGAGGCTGTGAAGGAATCTGCAGCTAGAATCATCTCTACGAAGATACATTGTTACCGAAGGTAATTCGTACATCTGATAAAGACTACTAGCTGTAGATTCCTTCACGTAGTATAGATACCCTAGCAATACCCCCTAGGAGGTAAAATTTCTTTCAAAGGTTATCACACCTTTTCATTTAAACCAATCTGTAGAGTTACCTGTGTTTTTCCAAAACCCAGACTCGGTAGCAGAAAGGGCCGTACACACGTTAGATGTTGAAAGTACTCTGCTATACTACATAGATAGAACGAAATCCTTTAGAAAGACAAAACAATTGTTTGTAACTTTCTCTCCTCCACACAAAGGCAACCCGGTCTCTAAGGGTGGGATTGCCAGGTGGATTGTTAAGTGTATTCAGATATGCTATCAAAAAGCTAAACGCACGCTAACAGTTCCTCCTAGAGCACACTCCACTCGCAAGCTAGGAGCCTCTATGGCTTTCTTAGGAAATATACCATTAGAGGTCATATGCAAGGCAGCAACATGCTCTCCACCACACACCTTCACTAAACACTATTGTGTTGATGTGCAAGCCAAGCAGCAAGCTGCAGTAGGCTAGGCTGTCCTTAGAACTTTATTTCAGACTACTGCAATGGATACAGGCGACCACCGCTAAGGGAGACACTGCTGCACAATCGATGCATAGTGTACGATCTGCAGCTCATATGCCTGGAACGGAAAATGCTACTCAACAGTATGCATCTGTTCTTGACATGTAGAGCTGCAGAGTTGTACACGCCGTCCTGCCTCCCCGGACCTGTATCCATTCCAGTTCTCATCTTACTTAGATGCAAACGCATGAACATCTTTTTTCTTACTGTATCTTTACTAACTCCATCATTTCCCATCATGGCGAAAAACAACCCAAGGATGGAGCCGATGCTCATGCGCAGTATTGTCCAAGGGAGGAGTCACCTATATCATGACTACAAACACTTCTCCAAGAAGACAACAACCTGCAATCATCGAGCCCAACACCAGGTGGCGATCTAATGCTTAGTGTACGATCTGCAGCTCATATGCCTCGAACAGAAGTTTCATCCGGCGCTCCGGATGCGATTTCGGCTTCAACTGTTGACATGCCTCACAATCAGTGGTGCCATGATCCTCCCCAAAACACCACATACAAATGAGGTGAGGGTCCGTCGTAGACATAAGACACCCACAAAATGTGCACGTTTTGAAGGCCGCAGGCATTTGCACACTGTTCCACCAAAAGAAATGAAGAAAGGGCCCGAAACAGGCCAGTCGCAAGGACGGGGACTGCGTTGCACGCGGAAAAGGAAAAAACTGACGTAGGAGGGCAGGTCTTATGTGACCTTGCTGATGTCACGTGCACATGTGTCAGATATACTGCTAACATAGCCATGTGCATACCGCAGTCACATGACTAACCACATTCATCCCGCATGTCTACGCCTAACCACATTGAAAAGCACTTATTCCACAGGTGTACTGCAAGACGCACACAAATTCCAGGCACACTGCTAGGAACACACGCACACCACAGGTGCATTGTCAGACATCACAGGAGCAGCTAACCACACACATTACAGACGTGTTGCTAACAACGCACACACAACATGTGCAGTGCTAAACATACTGGGATGACAGGTGCAGCTACCCAAAGACACCCTTCCCTGGGCACTGTCACCGGGCACCACTCCGCGTGCCCTGCCAACCTGCACGCGCCACGGCAGCCTTGCTGCGCTTACCACAGGGGGTGTGCCAGGGTGAACCAACGCTGCACCCGGTTGTTTCGATTCATCTGCAGCTTCCGAAACAGCAGAGGCGAGTTGCGGAGTGAGTTCGGCGGCGAGTTGCGGGGGAGTTGAGGTAAGAGTGGCAGGGGAAGCTGTGGGGTGAGGTCTGCGGAGAGATGACCAGTGCCACCGGGGTCAGGACTTTCTTGGAATTCAGCATCTTGGCGTCTGAGGGCAACAAGCCATCTCATGAGTTAAACTCCACTAATTGGGGGTATCCTTTATTGGCCTAGCAAAGAATCATCGTGGCAAACTGCCCGAGCAGCTTCTTGAAGCGCTCTGTGCGGTCTGCCAAGGCGGGTTGGCATAAGATGGCAAAGTGCATCAGTTTTCAAAGTCCAAAAGACTCCTGGAGGAAAGCAACGGAGTGCTTCCTGGCCGAAGAGAGGTCACCATGGGGTAATAAAGAGAAGTTAAGCCGGTAGGTCATCTGTTTTCACACAGCCACGTGTTTATATTTGCATTGCGCTTTTACTTTCATTTTAAGTGAAAGCGCAATGCAAAAATAAAAATGCGGCAGAGTGAAAACAGAAGGCCCCTAATAAAGATAAGAAATTGCTTTGCGACAGCAGCAAAGCAGGCGAGCCAGTCCGGATGGGCCGGACGAAAAGGCGCAACAAAAACACCCCATTTACAATTGCAGCCCACCGTTTAGCAAAAACGATGACGCACGCCAATGAAAATGAGGGGCGGGGCATTGAGGACCCTTCTGAATCCACAATATCTCTCGCGGAGCGAGCAGCGCATGCGCACAGTGCATGTGCTGCAAGGTAAGACCTAATAAACGACAATCCTTCAAGCCGTGACCGCTGAATTAAGGTCAGAAAGTTCTATTCATAAACGTGAAACCTGCAGCCGATAGCAAATGTACCTAGTATGCCATGCCTAGTATGCCTCTTACCTCTATATCCGCTTACGTGTGTGATCACTTGTCCCAACTGAGAAACTAACAATTAGCTGTGCCGCGATCTCACGATCATGTCATACGGTCGGCGAACCAACCCCATCTTAGACTGTGTCAAAACTGTATAGTGATAGTTGAGTGCCTGATAATTGCTTAGTCGGGCGTTCGGAGCACGTGAACGTTAAACGGTGTAAATAGATGAATGGTCAAACGCGCAAGCCCAAAAACTAGTGAATATAGCGGTTTAAAAAAATCACGTCTATTGAAAGTAAAGTTTCGAAAAAACTCATGTGGTTGCAAACACTGATGGGCGCCATCTTTCAAGGTAGCATCCGTCATGTCAATAATATGAGAACATTGGCTGGCAATGACCTTGTAGTGACATACTCCAGTATGATCAATAATATAGACACATTGACTGTTTACAACCTTATAATGGCATATTAGTGTACAAAACAAAGCATTACAGATGAAATACACACGTAATACTTGATCATAATGCTTTCATGCATGTGTTAGATCTTACTCCGTACACGCCAGGCCGTCTCTTGCGCTCCTGTAATCAACACCTGGCGGTTATACCGCGGGTCAAGAAGGCCAGAGTCGGAGGACGTTCGTTTTGAGATTTTGCTCCGAAACGTTTGAACTCCCTCCTGCGGAACATTAGATGCATTCATGATCACATAGCTTTCCGTAAGGCTATGAAAACCTATTTGTTCTCTAATGGTTTGGGGTGTTGGCTTTGCCGGTCTTCAGTTTGCCATATGTGATTAGCGCTGGGACGCCCCTTTGCTGGGGCAGCCATGCGCTCTACAAATTACATAACATATCCCATCTGACTGTGTGGTTTTAATGTGAAAGTGTTATGTTTATGCAGAATCTTTCAATGTGATGTCCTAGATTTCAGGAAGCATTCCATCTCAAAATGTATTGTTGAGTCCATGCAGTATTAAAGTATTTAATCTCTTTATCCAAAATGGTTGCCTCTGCAAGAGTTTTTTGGAATTATCTGCGCCTTGCTGGATAGGTACCCGTTTGATAATTTGAAATTTTAATTGTGCAATAGTATGTCGGTTTTCTTCCGAATGTGTTGCTAGGCTGGAGTTGATGTTTTTGTTTCAGATTTTGCTTTTGTGCTCAGTTAAGCGAATTTTCATCTCCTTTCTGTTTTGCCTACGTATAAAAGGCCGTAAGGGCATTTAATCGTGTAAACTACATTATGAGAGTTACAGTCTGTGGTTTGAAATAATCTTATCTGTTCACCTGCTCTGGAGTGTAGTAATGTTTCTCCATGTATGGTGTTATTACAGTGGATACAGTTCCAACATTTCTTTGTTCCTCCTTTTCCTGATGGTAATTTAGGTCTTTTCAGATGACAGAAGTTCTTTCAAATTCCGTGCGCTCGTGTATGTGAACAATGTTTTTTCTTGAAACAGACCATTAAAGTCTGGCTCTGATTCCGAAAGTTCCCAGTGTTTTCAGATGCTGATTTTAATCTCCCTTGAAACCGTGGAATATTTTGATAGAAAGACCATTCTATATAGTACATTTTTTCGGTTTTCTTTGCAGTGAATCTTCTCTGGCGGCCGCCATGCCAGAGATGTGTTTATAGAGCAATACATTAGGGTATCCTCTAGCTGTGTAGTCACAGGTTGGTGAACAAATATTGTAAACCTTTCATTAATTTAATCAGAACAGGTGATTTAAATGGAAGAGGTTTGATCCAGCTAATGCTAAAAAGTCAAGAGCCAGCAAATAACATTTAACAGTACCAAAAGCAAGTCACTGCAGGGTAAGGGACAAGACAACAAAATGTCAGATAACTTAGATTGCAGTGGGTTAATCAGTATGTTGCTGTACCAAGACACAAGTTTGTTCTGGGTGGCGTACACTGATCTTTTAGAGGGCACCTCCTAGCGAAAACACATTAATGACCTCAGGAAGAAGGCTAAAGTAGGTCAACCTCCGCTGCTCAATCTTTGAGCATGGGCATTCCAATTCTGCAGGCCTAGGTGCAGCACCGGCCATCATCAGAACTGCACGACTTCTATCCAGCACGACCGCCGAGGGATCCTCTGGTGAGTGCTTTGGGGTCCGAGAAAGCCCCGACCCTGAGCAGCTCCAGCACCGAAGACCAGCCCCCCAGCATCCATGAGATCTGCGTGGGGCCCTTCTGCTTTTTGGCTGCTCACCGTGTTGTCTGGCTACTAGCCCGCTGGCTTGTGGCCTTCCCGACGACATCACCACTGCTAGTCTGGTTGCTTCAGACTGGCCCTTGCTCCCTTCCAAAAGAGGAGCACCCCAGACCCTCCTGGTCCACTCCAGACGCCATTTTAGGTCCACAGCGTGGGCTTGAATTTGCCAAGACTTGTTGCCCCAATCCTGGGTCCAGCGACGTCGACAGCATCAACCATCGTGGGACAGCTCGCACCTCTATCCTGGATGCCGACAACGCCTCCTGGTCCGTGAGACTGCAGAGCCCAGCGTCGCCCACTCACCTGGTCGAGGTGACTCCATCCGGTGCCATCCTGGTGCCCATCTGATCACTGGCTAGTGATTCAGGACTTGGTCCCCTCTGCTTACAGGTGTCTTCCATCTTCGATCCAGGCTTGGATCCACCGAACAATCTTCACTGGTCGCCTGCCAGCAACTCCTTCTTTCAGGCTCCTGGTTCGTCAACTAAGGTTTCCGACGTCTTTTCAGACCTATGCAGCTGCAGCCCCAGGGCTAGGTAACTTCGGCATTTCGGTGCCCCAGCATAGCCTCACTATCCAAGGGTCCAGATCCACTTTAGTTTTCAGCCTACCTTATCGGGTTCGCCCGAGAACACTAACTTTGCTTTTACTAGCCTCCATAGACTTTGTCCCGCATCCCGCGTGAGAGTGCACACTCTGCACCCGAGTCCCCTAGGCCTCCTACTAGTAATCTGAAGGTTCAGTAACGTAGTCCTAGCGATTCCAAAGCCTATTAGTCCAGTACTTACCTGCTAGTAATTTCGCATTCCACTTCTATAGTATATGGTTTTTCGTGCCCCTCGGGCATTTGTGTAAATTGTGCAACTTAAAGTATTTTCGTAAGAGTTTTGTTGTGTGCTTAGTACCCTGTCCTCAAAGAGTACAGGGCTGTTGTGATCTAAATAAATACACTGTTTATTTTCATAACACTTGTGTGGTGTCCTTTCACTTGGTGTTCAAGGGGTATATGTGATGGTATAACAGCTGGCTTAACACGCCCTCTAGAGTTTAGCCCGAAGACTGCTCTTGTCCATGCTACTAGGATAGCTAGTCTATCGGTTGACTTACAACCAATCACCATAAGGGTTGTTTGGACTGATACATAGTGATCACTAGAATAGTGAACACTGAATATCAGGCCAACTTCTCACACCTACCTCGGACAGGAGGACGTGCGTCGGCAAGAACACACAAGTGGTTTTGCGACTGCCATAGCAAGAGGGGTCGGGGACGGAGCTGCATGCTGTCCCTGCTGTTCCAAGTGTGGTCTCTGAGAACTGCTGTCACAGCCACGAAAGGGCTGAAAGTCCTGAAAGTCCTGCTGGGCGAGTAGCCTGATGTTGATGAAACTTGCACACTGATACAGCGCCTCTCCTTCGTCTTCAATACCCCATTGTGTCCAAAGTTTTACCGGTCCGACACCGCAATAAGAGTGACACTACACTGGTACGGAGCCACATAACTTCAACTTGCATGCAGGAGTACTGTTATAAATGTTTTCCAACCCAGTCCAACACTTGGGTAATGTTCACAAATTGAGGGATCTGTGGTTAGAATTTTCTATATGCAATAATAGATCACGGCATCTACAGAAGTGCAATTGGTTTAAAACAAGATATCATTTATTCTGGGAATCACAGATAAGATCTGCCCACTGAGTCAGTAACCTTTTCTGATTGGAGGGGGAAATCTGACCTTCACAATATCTGGCTTAAAAATAAACTATCATGGCTGATTTCCCAGAAGCTTTAACACCTCACCACATACTTTACAACGTGAATTATAAGAAATGCACACTACCCAGAGCTGCTGTATGTCGGCATGATGCAACTCCACTGAACTCCTAGGATCTTCTTTCCAGATGCAGTGGTCACCAGAAACACTTGTCCAATTTCTCAGAAGTGCCTGTCTGAAGTCCATCATCGTGGATAGATCGCCAGCCTTACTATGCTTGGCCTTCTTCATAAGACTAGACAGCCATCCATTTGCCCGTTGCTGGTTAACGGCACCTGCTGTAGAATTTTGTTGGGGCTCCATGGTTACCCATTTCTCAAGCAGCCCGGGCTCATCATGGGCTGAGCTGTCTGCAGAGGGAAGGAAACGTTGCAGTGTGCTATGTTCTTCAAAGGACTAGGACAAAAGTACCCCAGCTGTCATGTCAGCAATACCAACTTCCTCGTGTGCTCCCTTTCACTAGTACTGTGCTCAAGTTTATGGTGCAATGGGAAATACATTCAGAAATAACTGTTATAGCATTCCCTTCACCAATGAGCAGAGGTACAGATAGCACTTTGTGGAGCTTCTCTTCCATGTTCCTATGTTGAGACATCAAACAGCAGGGCCAGAGTAGCTCCAGCCTGTGATGGGAGACCAGCTGTACCTCAATGCTGAGCTGATGAAGTTACTTCCTCACTCCATCAGTCAGTACAATTTGTGGCACAGGCTCTTGGAACGGTCGGCCCTTGCAAAGGTTTCGTGGGTTCCACCAATGCAGAGAGTTGAATGCCCGACCGCTCACCAACACTAGGTCTTTTAACTGTCCTTGAGCCTGATTCCACTGATGTGCTAAGCACTCCTGAAGCGGACGCATGTGTAGTCTCGCGTGCGGGACTATGAAAATGCAGGAGGCCATCATGCCTATCAACTGCATGAACACTTTCGCTGGAAGCGAGTGTTGAGGTCTGAATTTTTGTATCAACAATTGCATGCCGTTTATTCTCGCTGAATTTGGCTGAGCTTTGGCTGCCAGAGTGTTTATTGTCGCGCCCAGGTACTGTCGCACGTGGGCGGGCTGAAGATGTGACTTCGGATAATTCAGTGAGAATGCCAGACTGTGAAGAAGATGAATGGTGTGGGACATGTGGCTGGCACACTGCTGGGTCGTCTTTGCTTGAATAAGCCAGTCGTCCAGATAAGGGTAGACATGTATGTGCTGTCTCCTGAGGTGTGCTGCTACTGTCGCCAGGCACTTTGTGAACACCCTGGGTGCCGTCGTTACTCCGAAAGGGAAGACTTTGAACTGATAATGTTGATGTTGAATAGTGAACCTGAGATACTGTCTGTGTGATGGATGTATGGGTATATGGAAAACGCTTCTTTTAGGTCCAGTGTTGCGAGGAAGTCTCCCTGACTGAGTAACGGCAGAACTTGCTGTAAGGTGAGCATATGAAAATGCTCTGACAGAATATAACTGTTTAGAGGCCTGAGGTCCAGTATTGGTTCTGAGAGACCCGTCCTTTTTGGGTATTAAAAAGTACAGAGTACACCCCTGACCCGTGGTCTTCTACAGGCACGAGCTCTATGGCCCTTTTTTGCAGCATACTGACGACCTCCTGCTGCAATAAGTGTAAGTGCTCTGCGGACATAGGACGGTGTCTTTATTGGGATGTAGGGTGGAGTGGACGTTAATTCCAGACAATACCCGTACCGTACAATGTCTCTCACCCACCTATCTGTGGTGATGGACTTCCAGACTGGCAGGAACTGTTGTAGTCTCCCCCCGACAGGTGTTATATGGTCGGGGGGCAGTGACAGGGCGTCACTGTTTGGTATTGGCAGAGGATCTGGAACGGTTGTTTCCTCTGCCTTTGATGTTATTTCCACGATATCCACCCCAGTTGTTCTTATTGTAGGTGGATTGTGTACCTTCCTTATTGTATTGTGTCTGTTGTGTTGACTGGCCTCTTGAGGGGCCCCTAGTGTTGGAGCGACGAAAGGAGCCACCCCGAAACTGCTGTGACTGCAGAGCCCCGATAGACTTTGCAGTCTGTGTGTTTAATTTTTTTCAAGGGTGGTGTCAACCTTAGGTCCGAATAAGAAGTCTGGGTTAACTGGCTGATTGACGATAGAAGTTTGTATTTCAGGTTTGAATCCTGAGATTCTCAACCAGGCGTGTCTCCTTAACATAACGCTAGTGTTGATGGCCCCGGCTGCAGTGTCAGCTGCGTCTAGAGCGCACTTGATGGAAGCATTGGTTATCAGTTTCCCCTCCTTTCCTCTGATCCCACTGATCCTCCAAGCACTCCTGCAACGGTGTCATGTGCAGTCGTGCATGTGGCGTTAGGAAGATGCAAGAGGCCATCGATCCCAGTAGAGAAGACACCGTCCTCACTGTTGTAGATGGAGTGGTCATAAGAGCCTGAGCATTCCGAAGGCGTGATAATCGCCGCTCCTCCGAAGGAGACACGCTTGCTGACAGCGTATTGATGGTGGCTCCCAAGTACTGAATGCACTGGACCGGAGTCGGGACAGACTTGGACATGTTAATGTGCAACCCCAGCTTGTTCAAGAGCGCATGTCTTCTGGAAGTGTGCTTGAGCTTCCGAGAAGGATGATAACTTGATCAACCAATCGTCCAGGCACGGGTAGACATACACCTTGTTCTTCCTTAGGCGCGCTGCTACCACTGGCATGCACTTCGAGAATGTTCTGGGCGCAGACTTCAGTCCAAATGGCAGTACTGTGTACTGATAATGATTGGCGCCGACTTGGAATCACAGGAACTTCCTGTGTTTGTGTGCAATGGGCACATGGAAATGCGCATCCTGTAGGTTTATATCACATAGACAGTCCCCCTGTTGCAACTGAGGATAATTCTGATGCAACAACAGCATGCAAAACTTTTCTCTGCGAATCCACTTGTTTGCCTGTCGCAAATCCAGAATGGGCCTGAGCTCGTTCTTGTCCTTCTTGCGAACCAGAAAGAACAGGGAGTACAGACCTCTTCCTCTTTGAGACAGAGGTACGTCTTCTATCGCCCTTTTCCTTAACAGGATATCGGCCTCCGCCTGGAGCTCGCGCAGTTGAAACCGCGAGCTGACCGGAGGAATTGATCGAGGGTGACCGGAGGAATTGATGGAGGGGGGCTGGTGAACCGAAGACTGTATCCATTGCAAACAATATTCAGCACCCACTTGTCCCGAGTAATTTTTCTCCACTCTGCCGGAAAAAATTGAACGCTAACCCCCACCGGAGCGGGTAACTGATGTAGGGGAAGTAACCGCTCAGGGTCGAGACCAAGCAGGGGCTTTGTTCGCTGTGGAGGACTGCAGGGCCCCTCTACCCTTCTGTCGCTTTTGGAAGCGTCTGCGGAACTGCTGCTGCTGTTGCTGCTGCTGTCCCGAAATCTGTCCTCTTTCTCTGCACCGAACCGTCTCTGGAACGGTCGGTAGGCCTTTTCTTTGGGCTTCTCCAAGCCCACAGCCGTCAGGGTCTCTGCTCCGCCTTCATGCGGGCCATCTCATCGTTGGCTTGCTTGCCGAATAATGTTTCCCCTGAGAAGGGCAGATTGGACACCCGCTGCTGGGCCTCCGGCTTTGAGTGATGTGAGCCTGAGTCAAGCATGGCGCCGCTGGTTGATCCCATGACAATACCCATGGGCAGCCAAAAGAGACATCCACAGGCGCGCTGATGACCTGGTTCGAAACCAGCATCCTCTCCTTGAGGCTCTCCTGGAAGTCCTCCCTCTTATCTCTTGGCAGGAGTTCCGTGAACTGTTGAAGGGATTCCCACAGGGCACGGTCATACCGCCCTAGCAAAGCAGCATCACTGGAGGCCTTCATAGCCGTGGATGCCGTCCCACAAGCCTTCCTGCCAGCTGAGTCGATCCATCGGCTTACCTTGTCAGGTGGTACGGTTGAAGACAGGGAGGTAGAATGTAGCTTCCTGGCCGCCGTCACTATAACAGAGTACGGAACCGGGTCCATTCGTAGAGAAGCCGGGTCCGAATCTGGAGCCCTGTACTTCTTCAGAAGTCGGGAGGGAGCGGCTTTTGCCACTGCTGGGGTGAGGAACAGCTCCTCCGCGGGCTCAACCAACCCAGGCACCAATGGTAGCAAAGGGTGAGACAAATGCTTCTTGTGAAGCGTCTCAAAGATCACGGACGTCGTGGGTGTTGGAGCCGTCACCGTGATTCCCAATTTCGCTGCCCCCCTCAGGAGAACATCCTGTCCCCGGGGATTACGACAAGGTCTGTGAATAGGTCCTGGTCCTGGAGGAGTCCGTGCGGGACCACGATCCGCGCCTCCTATGGCGCCGTCTTGACCTGGTGGAGGATCTATGCCGACTCCTCGATCTCCCCCTCCGTCCGGAGCGGGATCGTGACCTCCTTGGCTTCGGCCGATCTGCCGGTTTCACCGGGGCGGGCGACTTTAGTTTGGCCGGGGCCCTCGGCTGAGGGGTCCCCTTGGTAGGAGTTGGAAATCTGGGCAGTGAGACCGACCTCGGAGGGACCGGAGGCGGCTTGTCTGCTGGCAGCTGAGGTTGAGGTAGAGGAAGTGGTGGTAGCGGCGGAGGAGTAGGGGCCTGCGGAGGGAGCCCCCTCGGCAATGGAGGCGGGGGTGTAACCGGCCTCTGTGTCGGGGTATACACCATGGAGTACACCAAACCCGGTGATCCGCCTTCCTTTCCAGCCTGGGACGTTGGCGAACCTCCCATGGCGCCAGACCTCTTTCCAAGTCTCTTCGGCGTCGAAGAACGGCGACCGGACGGCGAGCGTCGGCCCCTCGACGGCGAGCGTCTTTTCCTAGACGTCGACCGTCTCTCCCTCGACGGCGATCTCTTTCGCCTCGACGGCGATCTCCTTCGCCTCGACGGCGATCTCCTTCGCCTCGACGGCGATCTCCTTCGCCTCGACGGCGATCTCCTTCGCCTCGACGGCGATCTCCTTCGCCTCGACGGCGATCTCCTTCGCCTCGACGGCGATCTCCTTCGCCTCGACGGCGATCTCCTTCGCCTCGATGGCGGTGTTGCCTCGTTAACTCAACGACGACTCAGACGAAATCGTCACAGGAGACCTAGACGGCGGTCTTTCAGTTCTTTCTACGTCTAGGTCGCTTCGACCCAGAGCCCTGGGGAGACGGGGAACATACTGTAGTCATGCCTCTCGACGCCGTAGTCGGTGCTATCGACCCTGACGGAGAATGGGGACGCTTGCTGGTCTTCCTGCCCCTGGGGAGCCCCCCAGAGGCTTCAGCACGGGCACAGGAAGCCCCTCCAGACCCACCTTGCGCCTTCAGCCTTCTTTCCTCAAGGCCCTGAAGCCTGATCTTTCTATCCTTCAGGGTCCTGCCAGAGAAGCCTTGACAAATTACACACTCCTCTGGGACATGGGAAGAGGGAAGGCAGAGGATACACACCTCATGAGGATCCGATTTGGCCTTCTTCCTGGAGCACTCTGGACATTTGTCAAATAATGCAGGCATATTGACAATAAAAGAGTGCACCAAAGGATTAACCAGAAGAAAGGCACAAAAGTACTTTAGACATTTGCCTGTCTGGGGCGAGCCCGCCTTCAACAACCAGTCGTCGAGGTAGGGGAAGACTGAACCCCCTAACCTGCGCAGATGAGCTGCGACCACCGCCATCACTTTCGTGAACACCCGTGGGGTGCTGGTAAGGCCGAAGGGGAGCACGGTAAACTGAAAGTGCTCGTGGCCTACCGTGAACCGCAGGTAGCGCCGATGGGCCGGCAGGACAGGATGTGAAAATAAGCGTCCTGCAAGTCCAACGCTACCATCCAGTCTCCCGGGTCCAGGGCAGCTAAGACCTGAGCTAGTGTCAGCATCTTGAACTTCTCCTTCCGGAGGAAGCCGTTGACGTTCCGCAGGTCCAAGATAGGGCGTAGGCCCCCTTTGCCCTTCTCGGGAACCAGAAAGTAGTGGAAGTAACAACCACACCCTACTTCTGGCCCAGGAACACGCTTGATGGCCCCCTTGGCCAAGAGGGCTGTAACTTCCTCTTGCAGAAGATTCAAGTGATGCCCCGACACGCGGTGGTACTGCGGTGGCATGGTTGGAGGGGTCGCCTCGAAGGGGAGGGAGTAGCCCCTTTGGACGATTTGCAGCACCCACCTGTCCGAAGTGATGGTGCGCCAGTGAAGGAGGTGATGGCGAACACTGCCCTCCACTGGCGTCCTGTGGGCCTGAAAGCTCGGACTAGGAGGGCTTTGAGGCGGATGCTGCGGGGGTGGATGTGGACTGGCCTCGCCGTTGTCCCCAGACACGCCACAGCGGTTGCCACGTCTGCCACTGCGCTGGATGTTAGTCTGCGGCCCGTGGCTACGGCAGTCAGAAGAGCGATGTCACCTCTTCGACTTCTTGTGCCTCTTACCTGAGGACTTGGAGCCAGAGGAGTGGTGTCGACTCTCTGAGCGGTGATGACTTTGGGCCCGCGACCGGTCCCTCGACCTCCTCACGGACCGGGACCTCTACCGGCACGGGGCCGACTGCCGGAGCTCGAGGTGCTTGCAAGACCGCTCCCGCCTAGCCTTCGACGTCAAGGCCCGGCAGTCATGGTCAGGCCCCAGGCAATGTAGACACTGGCGATGGGGGTCAGTAACCGACATCAGTAGGTTGCAGTCGACGCAGGGTTTGAACCCGGGCATCCCTACCGGCATCGTCTGAGTCGTTAGACTTTGAAAATTGATCAAAAAAGTTTAGTGAAAATATTACTAAGGGTACCACTTTTTCCGGATCGGCGCTTGCTGGCACGGAAAAAAGAAGAAGAACTGACGTCAGCACGCAAGAGCGGCATCTAAGTACTCCGACGACGTCATCCCGGCGCCCAACGACGCAGACGAAGGACGCCGAGCCGCAGACGACGCCTACCGACGAGCAAGGGTACTGCTACGTAAAAGTTTCCGGATCCAGTCTGACGCCTGGGGATATTCTAAGTTAAGGAATCTAATATTAACTGTTTCTTTCAGATTGAAGGAACGTGCCTTCATCAGGCAGTCATCGAGGTAGGGGTATACATGGATCCCTTTCCTCCGATGGTGTGCTGCTACAGCTGCGAGGCATTTTGTGAAGACCCTTGGTGCGGATTTTAGTCCGAAGGCTAGGGCTGTGAACTGGTAGTACGCTTGGTTGATGGCAAATCTTAGTAGATGTTTGTGCTGTCTGTTCATGGGAATGTGTAGGTAGGCGTCTCTGAGGTCTATTGTGGACATAAAGTCTCCGCCCCTTTTTTGAGGAATAACTTCCTGTAGGGATGTCATTTAGAATTTTTGAGTTTTTATGTATTGGTTTAGGAACCGTAGGTCCAAGATGAGTCTTAGCGTTTCGTCCACCCTTGGTATGAGGAAGTAGTTTAAGTACACTCCCTCGTTTCTTTCTTTGAACAGTACTGCCTCTATCGCCTCCTTGTGGAGGAGTTCTTGTTCTTCCTGTAAGAGGAGCGAAAGTTTTCTTGCAGAGCACGCCTTTTTTTTGGTCTGTTTGGTGGCGTCACAGTATCAGAACTGTATGATGTTCAGTACCCATTTGTTATGTTATGTTATATGTTTATTTGTAGCACGCGCTGTTAGTCAAAACTGTCCTGGCGCGATGAAAAAGTCATGGTGTCAGCTAGAGCAAGGGAAAGCTTACATAGTCTGCATAAATAAGTGAGTTTTTAGCAATTTTTTAAAGCTAGCAAGATTTGACGAGTGTCTTAAGGCCTCAGGTAGGTTGTTCCACAGCTGAGCTGCACGAACCGTCAAAGACTGCCCCCCAGTCGAACTTTCTTGAATCTGGGAATAACCACATGTCTGAGGGAGGCAGATCGCAGCTGGCGGGTCGGCTGGTAGAAAGCAAATCTGTGCTTAAGATAGGAGGGGCAAGGGCCATGTAGGGCTTTAAACACAAGGACCAGGGCCTTAAAGCGCACTCTTTGGGCAACTGGTAGCCAGTGGAGCTCTCCAAGTTGTTTGCGAACGCCGAGTCTCCTAAGGATATTAAACAGGAGCTTCACCGTCGCGTTCTGGACTACCTGTAATTTCCGGATCAAACAATCTGGAATGCCGGTGTTGAGGGCATTTGCGTAGTCCAGTTGAGAGAGCACAAGTGCTCTGGCTACCGCTTCCTTAGCCACTTGAGGAAGAAGGGGGAAGAACTTCCGGAGAATGGATAGGGTGCTAAAACAAGTACCCGCCAGTCTCGAGATTTGATCGCGGAAGCACAAGTCTGCTCCGAACCAAACACCTAAGTTCTTTGCCACCCCACAGTCACCACTAGGGCACGATGATCCAATGGGCCAGATGGATTCCCTAAAGTCTGCTGGGAATTGGCCATACAACAGAATTTCAGATTTGTCATTGCATTTGAGGCCCGCCTGAGCAAGCCTGGCAAATACAGAGGACAAACATTGGCGAACACCCACTGGACTAAGGTTATCCTTATTCCATGTGAAGAGAAGCTGGGTGTCGTCGGCATAGGCCATTATTTTCGCACCCAACCTTTCTGCCAGATGGATTAAGGGGGTCAAATAGACATTAAAAAGGAGAGGACCTAAAGTCGACCCCTGAGGCACGCCTGTCTCAACCCTGCTGTTTGAGGAGTGGTAGGGGGGGGAAGCCAAACTTGTTGGCATCTGTCTGTGAGGAATGATCTTAACCATCTGAGAGCCACGCACGTTATGCCAATCTCCTCTAGCCTAGTGAGAAGCTGGACATGGGGAACCGTGTCGAACGCAGCAGAGAGGTCCAATAAAATTAGAGCCGCTCTGCCGCCTCCGTCCAGACATTCCCTAATGGCTTCGGTGACCTCCACGAGTGCGGTCTCTGTGCTAAAAGAGGAGCGGAAACCAGACTGGGCAGAATGGAGAGCCTCAGATGATTCCACAAACCTCTCCAGCTGCCGAAAAGCAGCCTTCTCACAGACATTGGCTAAGGCAGGGAGTAAGGAGATAGGGCGATAATTTGAGGGAAGCAGCGGGTCCGCCGAAGGTTTCTTGATCAGCGGGAGAAGTTTAGCTTCCTTCCACTGTCGGGGGACCAAGCCTGATTGTAAGGACTCATTGACTAAGTCAGTCACCATCGGAGCTACAACCTCTGCACGCCACTCAAGACCCTTGCGGGGCAGAGATCCACTGGAGATCCTGACTTCAGTGCTTTTAAAATAGCCAGCATGTCCAATCCCTCTATGATAGAAAAACTTGACATCACAGCGGTCCTCTCAGTGCTACAGGGCATTTTAAACAAAGGGAGGGGTGGGTGGGAGTTCAGAGTGCCCTGATATTGATGTCGGTTGATATTTTCTTCCACTCCTGGAAGAAGTGTTTTAGTATGCTTCCTACTGGTGTTACATGTTTGCAGAACCTTGGTTTGAGTGTGTGCAATTGTTTTGGGGTCTTTTGACATACCCCCTCCCATGGAGGTGTTGAGTGATAAGGCACGTTTGGTGCAGCGGAGTCACTTTGAGGTGGGTTGCTGGGCCCCCTCTTGTTTGTCCTCGGCCGTTTGCCCTCCTACGAAAGGACTGGCCCCTAGGTTGGCATTGCTAGGTTTGCTGTTGCTGACCCTGCTGCGTTTGGTTGTTGCCCTGGTAGGTCTGCTGGAATGTCTGATGTGACGTTCCCGGCTGGTTTCCCCCTCTGCCGTTTAGTCTTCGTGCTGGCGTGCCCCTTCTCCCTCCCTCTGAACTGCAATGCCCCCATGGACCTTACAGTTTCATTCTCCTTCAGCTGCGTTAGTTTCTCAACTACTGGCGCTACGAACAGGGTTTCTCCATTGAAGGGTGTGTTCAGAATGTTATTCTGGACTTCCGGTTTGAAACCTGAAATCCTCAGCCAGGCATGCCTTCTTTCTACTACCCCAATCATCATGAGCCTGCTGGATGGGTCTGCTGCATCCAGGGCTGATTTGAGGCAGGAGCTAGCCATGTTCTTGCCTTCCTCCACCAGGTGTGCTGCTCTCTGCTGGTATTGTTCAGGGAGGTGTTTGAGTAGCTGTCCAACCTCCTTCGATTGCTGGTACGTATGCCTGTTGAGTAGAGCATTAGAGTTAGCAATGCACCAGTGAATTGCTGCATTCCTCTCTAATTTCCTTCCAGTGATGTCTATCCTCTTACTCTCCTTGTCTGGAGGTGGCCCTGAGTTTGTAAGAATGTTGGCTGTTGCTGCAATGATGGAGTCAGCCGTGACGGATCCTGGATGCATGGTGGGTCCTTAGAGGAATGTTTATACTTTTTTTTCTGTCCTAGGTGTGACAGATCTGCAGGTTGATGTCTCCCTAAATGCTTCCCTGCCCTGGTCCAGGACACTCGGGAGCATGGGCAGGAATTGGCTCCTTGTTTGAGTGCGAGAAGGGTCTCTAAGAGGTAGCAGGCTTTCGGTTTCTCTTCCTCTAGTTTCACCCCATATGCTGCAGCCGCATTCTTAATGACCATATTAAAGATCCCAATGTTGTCTGGCGACGAAGGCCTCGAAGGGTATGTCTCCACTGCCTCTTCCGGGCTTTTGGTGTCATGGTCCTGCCAATCCAGGTTCTGCGCCACCGAGGATGCCAACCCCAAACGTGTTGGTCTTCCTCGCCTTCTCCCTCATAATAATATAAGCCCTCTTCCTCCTGGTGCTCAGCGGGTTCAGGAGTTTTTGGCAGGTCTTCGGCGTCGAACTCCTCTTCGACCTCTACTTCAACTCAGACAAGACGGAAGTCCTCATCCTGGGCTCCTCACCTTCCGCCTGGGACGACTCCTGGTGGCCCCCCGCCCTGGGCACCGCACCCAAACCGACAGACCACGCACGCAACCTGGGCTTCATCCTGGACTCCTCCCGCTCCATGACCAGACAAGTCAACGCCGTCTCCTCGTCCTGTTTCAACATCCTGCGCATGCTACGTAAGATCTTCCGGTGGATCCCCACCGAGACCAAGAAGACGGTCACCCAGGCCCTCGTCACCAGCCGGTTGGACTACGGCAACGCCCTCTACGCCGGAACAACCGCCAAGCTCCAGAAGAGACTCCAGAGAATCCAGAACGCCTCAGCGAGACTCATCCTCGACCTCCCCCGACACAGCCACATCTACGGACACCTGAGAGACCTGCACTGGCTCCCGGTCAACAAGAGAATCGCCTTCCGCCTCCTCACCCACGCACACAAAGCCCTTCACGACCAAGGCCCGAGTTACCTCAACAGCCGCCTCAACTTCTACGCTCCCACACGCCAGCTCCGATCGACCAGCCACGCCCTCGCCGCCGTCCCCTGCATCCGAAGAGCCACAACAGGAGGAAGGTCCTTCTCCCACCTGGCCGCCAAGACCTGGAACTCCCTCCCGACCCACCTCCGCCTGACCCAAGACCACCTTGCCTTCAGGAAGCAGCTCAAGACCTGGCTGTTCGAGCAGTAGCGGACCCCTCTCCTCCCCCCCCCCCAAGCACCTTGAGACCCTCCAGGTGAGTAGTGCGCAATATAAATGTCTGATTGATTGAACGATCGTCGTGGGCTTTGAAGGGATAGTGAATTTCTCATCCATTCGTCGAACTCCTTTCTCTGGAGGATACTTTCCATTTCAGCCTCGAGCCTCCTCTTTTTCCTCTCCATCTCGGCGAGTGTTTCAGCTGTTCTCTTCCGTGCCGTCAAAGCTGTCTTTGGCTCTTTTTCCTTCGGCGCAGAGTGCGCCCTTTCGGGGACGTGCTTAGGCGACCTGGGCCTTTCTTGGGTTTTCGCCGACTGGGAGTCCTTTTCGAAGGATCCACTGGGCTGTTTGTCCTTGGATGAAGCTGTGACCGTCTATTGTTTCAGCGCCAGTGCTCCTTTCGAGGAGTTGGACTCTTTTTCGAGAGTCTGTCAGGGTTTATGGGGTCGATGTCTCTTACCTCCCTTGTCGACTTCAAAATCGGTCTCTACGACCGTTTAGTCCTCAGGTCCCTCAGCGATGTTGTCCTCTTCTCCACTGGAGAGGCCCAAGTCCCAGAGCGATGGAAGCGGACCTTGGCCTTGCATGTTGTAGTTGGCTCTCCTGTCTCACTTAACTAAGTGTCTTCGGGGTGAATGCAGAGCAGGCGTTGCAATCCTTGCTTTCGTGGTCGATAGGCAGGCAGAGGTTGCAAACCGGATACTGATCCTTCTGAGCGTACTTGTGGTGGCAATTACGGCAGAATTTGAACGGTGTTTTGTCCATTCCTGCGCTCAGGGGGCCCTGTGTGAGCATTTTCCGTCGGACGTCAAAGTTTTCAAATTTCCTCTCCTTCGTCGTCCCGGCTGTGATCTTGATTGCGAGATGTCTTCTCCAACTTTCTCGGTGGTCTTCTGCTTTATTTTCTCCTTTTTTCCCAAAAACTCTGGAATCTCTCAGTGACTATCCAGACCCAACGGCGGAATAAAGATTCTGAAGATGGCGCCCAAAGGTGGGATCTTCCGGAGGAAGAAATGGTGGGACGTCGACGCCCACATGGGCTACAAAGAAAAAAAAAAGTGAAAAAAAATACTACGATTCCGGGCCCAACCACTAGACTGTGGAATAATGCACAGAATAGTGAATCCAGAAAGATTTGCGCTGCAAAACTAGAGATGTAAGTATCCACAAGAAATTGGCTCCAACTTCTCCCCTGTACCGTCAACGCCATAACAGCAAATAGGCAGGCTTTTCTCTGGTGAACACAAAAATTCACTGAACAATTGGGATGTAGCCACAGACCAACAAGTTACTTACATCTGGTAACGCCTTATCTGGTAGAGACTAACTAGCCGCAGATTCTTTACCTTAGAATTATCCCCAGGCATCAGACTGGATCTGGCAATTTTTCAGCAGCAGTGCCCTTGTGTGCTAGTAGGTGGTATAGTTCAGCTCCATGTGGCATCACTGGCATCTGAAAGGACGTTCATGGTGGCTACATAGGTACCACTCAAGGCCTTCTGTCAGTTACTTTTCATGACTTTCCAAGCCAGAAGCACAGAGCCAATGAGTACACTGAACAGTACTGTGGAAAACTAGGGCACTGAAAGGTGAAAGCCCTGTACATAGAAATCCATTTGCAGAGAGGGGAGGACGGGTGAGTCTGTAAGGAATCTGCGGCTAAACAGTCTCTCCCAGATAAGGCGTTACCAAAGGCAAGTAACTTGAGTTTTAGCTGCAGATTCCTAACCTTAGAATAGATACCCAAGCAATACCTTCCAGGAGGTGCGACTACAGAACAAATTCACACTAGGATTCCTGCACGAAAGTACAGGCAAAATGCAGACCGGATTGTCCAAGCAGAAGTGTTTGGTAAACGTGTGCAAAGAAGCCCACGATGCCGCCTGGCAGATGTTCAGGACTGGAACTCCACATGCTAACAGTGGTTACAGCTTTAACTTCTGAGGAATGAGCACGTAACCCCTCAGGGGGCTGCTTTTTAGCCAATGCATAGCAGATCTTTATACAGAGCACGATTGTTCAGGAGATGGTTGTAGGAAGCTGGCTCTGTATATACTATACCAAAGTGAGGTATAGTGTGCAGAGTCCAGTGGAACTCAAAAGGCAGACAGAGGGGGTGGGGGGTGACATCGGGGAGTCATACGTTTTTAGGCGAAACCAATACAGTTTACAATGCTCTTGCCATTCTTAGAAGCTTGGAGATGTAAAGGGGTAGAAATGATTATCAATAGTGGAGCAGGCAAGTAAGGTACTGAGTTGCAGGGAGATATTTATCTAAAGAGATTTAGGAAAGGGGTACAAGGTAAAGACCGATGAAAGATGCAAGACGTGGAGCAATAGGCAGGAAAATTGGAGATAAATTCAAGTTAAATAGAGGAGTATTAGAGATTCATCAAACTGTGGAATGGAGGTGTAACTTTTACCATGACATTCTCAGATTTCTTCTCCTCATTGCACTTAGGACACTCCCAGCAATTGGGCAACTCTTCGTTCAGTATCCCTTCTCCATCCATCTGTGAGTATAGAAGATAGAGAAAATGTGATGAAAAGCAGTCTTTTAAGTTTTATACAGGCATAAGGAATAAAGACATACCAAGTCAATCCAAACTAACTTATGTGAACCCCTCTGGCAGTAGACATACTAGTCAAAATCAACAAATGACTCCTAAACCAACCACTGTTTTGATCACCACACAAAACCGCTAGACACACTGCGCCACTTCTAATGTAACCAATTCCGTGGTTGAAACGAAGACCTTCACGTAAACACCCAGCATGCGATTAGTAAGACTCACCATCAGGCAGCTTGGATGAACGATTTCGTTACAGATACAGCATTCCATCAGTTTCTTTTCAAAGCCCTCAGTATTTTCGTTCCGGTCCACTTCACCACAAAGGGCACAGGTTACCGAGTGGGGTAGCCTTGGCTGCAAAGAAATATGAGTGAGTGCAAGATTGAACAGACTTTAGCAAATATATTCTGAGGATTAACATTCCCAGTAAAAAGTAAGCGGTGTTCCAAACAAATGTTTCCAGTAGTACCTTCCATTCTATTTCCTTTATCTCTCAAACGAACCCACAAGAAGTACAATTGTTACTTACCTGTAAACAGTGGTTCTCCAGTATTGGTGTCTTTCATAGATTTGCATGCTCGAATATTCCCCTTCGTCGAAGAGGTAGCCCCACGGTAAATAAAATAGCAATAAAACCAATCATATGTATATAAAAACATAATAACACATTCTAAAACCATAAATACTCCTAAGTACCAAGGTTACCATTAACACATTAAAAGAAAAAAGCACTTTCATAGCATATCCATGTCATTATGCTAGTCCAAACAACAGCCAATCAGGAGCAAGCACCCCTCTAGAACCTTCTCCTCAGAGGCTCAGGCCCTCAGTTTTTCGTAGCACAAGAGTGACAAAAGAGTTTAGGAGGAGAAGCGAGCCTCTGAGGGGGAGGTGGGTGGGTCGCATGTGAATCTATGAAAGACACCAAAACTGGAGAACCACCGTTTACAGGTAACAATTGTTCTTCTCCAGTATTGGGGTGTCTTTCATAGATCACATGCTTGAATAGAATAGTGAGCAGTAATAGCTAGCCGCAAGACAAAATAGCAGTGCATTAGCATTAACATGCAATGAAAATGATACAATGCTGCCAGACATATAGTAAAAACCATACAGGCAAAGTGAAAGAAAGAGGCTCACCTTATTTAAAAAGATTGCGAAGCACCGCTTGGCCCACTGCCGTATCAGCTTCGTTGATCGTCCCAAGACAGTAGTGCTTTGTGAAAGTATGCCTGCTGGACCACGTGGCTGCTAGACATATTTGGTGAACTGGCACACAAGCAAACAGGGCCGTAGAGGATGACATCGCCCTGGTGGAACGAGCTCTCAATGTAGATTGAAGAGGCTTGCCGGCCTTTTGATGACAGAATGAGATTGCTGAGGAAATCCAACGTGCAACAGTTGGCTTGGTAATAGCATGCCCTTTGTGCATGCGCCCATAAGCAACGAACAGTTGATCAGACCTACGAAAGGGCGCTGCCCTGTTTATGTAGAATTGAAGGCATCTCAACGTCTAATGAATGCAAACGTTGCTCTGCCGGAGATTGGGGATTAGCGAAGAAAGACTTTAAGAACACTGGTTCATTGAGGTGAAAAACAGTTGGCACCTTAGGCATGAACGCCGGGTTGGTGCGAAGCACAACACAGTCCGATTTGAATTGAAGGAAAGGAGGCTGAACGGTAAAGGCGTGGATATCACTCACGCGACGAGAGGTCAAGGCGAGAAGGGCAACGTTCCAGGTCAAAAATTTCAAATCCGCTTTGTGGATGGGATCAAAAGGCACCTCCATCAATTGCGCCAAAACAACATTGGGACGCCAGATAGGAAGAAGCCGCCGAATGGGCGGAAACATCCTGAACAGACCCTGCCGAATTAATCTGGAAGAGTAGAGAGAGGAAGACCCATCCTGCCGAAAACAAGATATTGCCGCTAGGAAGACCTTCAAAGTTGTGTGGGAAAGTCCTGATTGAGCCAACTGCAGAAAGAACAGCAGAAGCTGAGTAGGAGAAGAGTGCACGGGATGGATGTTGGCAGATGCACACCAGTGACAGAACCTTTTCCACTTTAGCTTGCAAGTCTTTACTGTGGACTGAGCTCTTGCATTGACAAGAACGTCTCTACATGCTGTCGAAATGTTCAAGTGGGCAAATTCAAGGTGCTCAGGTTCCAGGCCGATAATTTGAGAGGGAGAGGGTCCAGATGGCAGATCTGACCCTTGTCCATTGTGAGGAGATCCACTCTAGGACGAAGGAGGATGGGTTCGCACTGTGAGGGAAGCACCGGTTCCAAGAACCACGCTTGACCAGGCCATCTGGGAGCGATCAGGAGAATGTGGCACGGCTGTGTCTGCATTTTCCACAACACTCGAGGAACCAGCGGGATCGGTGGAAAAGAGTAGGCAAATCGATTGCACCAGTCCATCTAAAGGGCATTCCTGCAGGACCCTCAATGGGGAAGCCAGCTTGCATAAGTCGGGCATTTCCGGTTCACAGGGCTCGGAAAAAGATCCATGTTCGGGCGACCCCACAGCTGAAAGATGAAGTCCAGATGCGGCTGATGCAACTCCCACTCATGGGTCGAGGACGCGGACCTGCTGAGGGAATCCGCTAGGACGTTGGAGATGCCTGGTAGGTGAACCGCTGTCAGGGTAATTTGGTGATGGAGTGCCCAGTCTCAGATGCTCTGTGCCAGCTGAGAGGGGAATGGTGACTTGGTGCTGCCCTGTTTGTTTACATAGTGCATACTGTTGGTATTGTCGGTTTGAATGAACACGGATTCTCCCTGAAGCAGGAGACGGAAAGACTTGAGCGCAAGGAAAATGGCCATCAGTTCCAGTCTGTTGATGTGCCAGGAACGTTGAGACCGGGTCCACTTGCCCTTTATGGATAGCTCCTGAAGATGTGCGCTCCAACCTTCCAGGGAGGCTTCCGTGGTAAGGACTAGCTCTGGAACAATGGTTAGGAAAGAAGTACAGGCAGCGATGTGGGACGGTTGAGCCCACCAGTGGAGAGCGGACCTCATCCGAGCAGTCACCAGGACCAAATCGTTGAAAGAGCCGGTGACCAGACGCCACTGTTTGTCCAGTTCCTCCTGAATTGGGCTACTCTTGAGCTTGCAATTTGGGATCAGGGAGATGCAGGAGGACGCTATCCACAGAAAAGATTTCAATACACAAACTGACACAGAACCTTTTGAACAGAGGAGAGCCACTGGGTGTAGAATCTGCAGCTGACATTCGTGAGACACGAATGCCTTTGCCAGCGAAGTATCGAGAGTGGCGCCTAGAAAGGTCCTGCAGGGAGCTGGATCGAACTGAGACTTCTCAGTGTTGGACAGACCGAGGGAGTGGAATAGTCTGAAAGAATCGAAGTATCCAGAGACGCCTGTTGAAGGTCCAGGTAGGGAAAGATTTGAACGCCCTTCAAACGTAGATGTGCAACCACCGGGGCCAGGACTTTCGTGAAGACTCAAGGGGCAAAGCGAAGGCCGAAAGGCAGAACCTTGAACTGAAAATCTCTGCGCCCTACCCGGAAGCGCAAGTACTCCCAGTGTCTTGGAAGTATCGGCACGTGGAATAGGCATCCTGGAGATGGATGGTGGTCAGGAAGTCGCACTTCGAGAGAAGGCAGAGAATTTCCGTGAGCATGCAGAAGGATTGGCACTTCAGGTACTTGTTTAGGGCCCTTAAGTTGAGGATCGGACGTCATTTGCCGGACTTCTTGAGGACTAGAAAAACAGGAATAGAACCCCATCCCCTTCTGAGACTTGGGAACCACTTCGATGGCATCTTTCTGAATCATAAGTCGAATTTGTTGAAAGAGTTCCCTGAGGTGAGTCGGAGGTGGACCAGTTGGAGGTGTGTTTGGAGGGAACTTGACAAACTCCAAAGCATGGCCTTTTGACACAATGTCCAGCACCCAACGGTCCGAAGTGATTGAAGACCAATTGGAAAAGAAAAGGGAGATTTGACCTCCAACTTTGATCGGGGAAGGCAAGTCATTGCTTCTTAGAAGCGGAGCCTCTGTAGGAAGACTTTCCTCTCTACGACTTGGTAGACTGTTGTCGATAGGACTGCTGTGACTGGGAGGAATATCTGACTTCCTTGACTGTAGGAGCGGTGCTGGTTGGATCCGCCGCGAAAAGAAGGAGGTGCCGCGTCCACCACGAAAAGGCTGTTTGCGAAACTGCAAAGTACCTAAGGCACAAGCCATCTCGGTGTCCTTTTTGATGGTTTGAAGTGCGTCGTCCACATGCTGGCTAAAGAGCGATTCGCCGTCATAGGGCATGTCAAGGATTTTCGCCTGAACCTCCTGGCGAAAACAGGTGGAACGAAGCCAGCCCTGACAACGTAAAACAGCTGCCCACGCAGGCTGACGAAAACCAGTGTACGCAATGTCCACAGAGCAGTCGATAATCTCTGATGACACTCTCCCTCCCTCCTGAAGAATCTTGAGAGCCCCTGCTTTGGAGGGCTCAGGAATGAGGTTGATAAAAAAAAAAAGACATATCCAACCACATCTGGCGGTCGTAGCGACCCAGAATGGCCAGAGAATTCACAGCCCTCACGGTGGTAGAAGCCACAGTGGCAAATTTTTTGCCCAATGGCATCAAGACTACGTCCTTCGCGGGCAGGAGGTGGGGTAATTGGAGAAGACGGATTCCTGGAACGGCGCTGTGCAGCCTGGGTGATCACTGAATCGGGTTTAGGCTGCGCTACCAGGTAAGCTGGAGAACCCTGGTGCGCCCTATATTTCTTCTAGAAACGAGGAACAAGTGCCGGAATAGAATTTGGCGCCTGCATCAGTTTGACACCCTCATTCCAGATAAAGTCAATTATGGGCACTGCACGGACCTGTTTAAGAGGTTGACTCTTGAAATCATAAAGAAAACAGTCCTCATCCTTCAGAACAATAGGGAGTTTGAAGCGCAGCGCCGCTCGTTCCATAACTTGGTGAAAAGCAGCTATATCAACAGAGGGGAATCCCCTGGACCAGAAGGGTGCGGCGACGGTGTCTGGATCTGATAATCGTCCCAATCCGCCATGGTCCCAGCATCATCATCAACTTCGCCGTCTTTCCAATCTGGGCGAGCGTTATCATCCTCATAAACAGTTGCCTGAATTTGAATAGATGTTGCAGATGTTGCCGATGGCCGGGTTGGCCCTGGCAGTACAGTAGAGGTAGGAGTCGCTGTAGTTACAGGCACCGTAGGTTGATGAGATCCAGGGTGAGAAGGTGGAAATCGTCTATTATAAGTCCTCAAACATGTATTGGAGATTAGAAATGAGCGAGAGTGGTATTTGTCCTGTGGGAACCAGAGTAGAAGGTTCCTCCTCATTGAAGTAATGATCTTCCTGATCGTGCTCATAGTCCTGACATTTTATGACCAGCTCCGAAGGGCTTCGAGCTGCCCGAAATCTATCATCTTCCTCCTCATCTGAACCAGTCAGGCTCCGATCCTGTGGCAAAAAGAGAAGCTGGAGGCTGAGAGTGAAGTGGAATCGGAAGTTGATCCAAAGACATGCCGGCGTTGGAGCAGAGGGTCAACAGCAGGAGTCCCAGAACCGGATGATGCAATTGGCACCAGAGGCAAGGATGCGAAAGTAGATGTCGACGACAGTAACTCAGTCGACGGGACAACCACCGCCGACTAAGCAGCCGACGACACAGCCGCCACAGTCGTCGACGGAGCCACCGCCGACGAAGAGGCTCTCTTCACAGAAGCCATCGACGAAGATTTTGACGTAGACGAGACTCCCTTTTTTGACGTTGACGAGATCGGAATAGATTTAAAGCTCACACACCCCATCGTCGACACTGAGGACATCGACGCAGCAGTCGTCGATGACCCGCTGGCACAAGTCGTCGTCACGGTCATCGTCAGAGCTAGAGACGGCATATCTCGTCGTCGGACAGACCGGCAACGATTTAGCACTGTTAGTGGAAACATGCGTAGAAGAAGCCGTGGACGCCTGAGAGTCAGATCTCGAGAGCGTAGGCGTAGCAGGAAGATATGAATGTCAGCAGCCCTACATGCCAAGAACAGATGCATACTGGTAAGTAGCATATTCCGTTCGAGGCATGTGGCCTGCTTAATTCATATCTGTGCATAGAATATATAGCAGTCTCTCCCATAGCGGTGGTTGCTTGTGCCAGCTGCAGCAGTCTGAACAAGAGTTTTGAGAACAGCCTGTCCTACAGCTGCTTGGAGTGTACATCTACGCAGTAGTGTTTGGTAAATGTATGTGTGGTAGTCCATGTGGCTGCTCTACATATCTCCTCTAGACGAATGTTTCCTAGGAAAGCCACGGATGTCCCCATTTTGCGCGTGGAATGCGCTCTTGGGGGAACTGTTAAAGTGTGTTTAGCTTTAATGTAACATATTTGGATGCACTTAACTATCCATCTAGCTAAACCATTTTCGGAAATGGGGTTGCCTTTGTGCTGTGGTGAAAAGGCAACAAACAACTGTTTTGTCTTCCTGAAATCTTTTGTCCTGTCTATGTAATATAGGAGAACCCTCTTAACATCTAGTGTGTGTAGAGCCCTTTCAGGTACTGACTGTGGATTTGGGAAGAACACTGGCAGTTCTATTGTTTGATGTGGAAGTGGGATACCACTTTTGGCATGAATTTAGGGTTTGTCCTAAGCACAACCATATTTGCGTGAATTTGGATGAATGGCTCTTGAATAGTTAGAGCTTGCAGCTGGCTAACTCTAAGCAAAGTAATCGCTATGAGAAAAGCCACCTTCCATGTTAAAAATTGTATTTCACACGAGTGTAAAGGTTCAAAAGGTGGTCCCATTAGTCTGGTTAAAACAACGTTTAGGTTCCAGACAGGTGGAGGTGGGTTTCTTGGGGGGGAAGGATCACTCGTTTGAGCCCCTCCATGAATGCTTTAATTGCAGGCATAGCGAAAGGTGCTGCCTGTTTTGAAGGTAAGCTGCTATGGCAGCTAAGTGTATCCTTATGGATTTATAGGGTAGATTGCAGCGGTGTAGGTGCAAAAGATAGCATATGATATTTTGAGTTGATGAGTCTAGTGGGCTTAGGTTATTGTTACGATAAATGACAAAACGTTTCCACTTTGCCGCATAGCATGCTCTTGTTGTAGGTTTCCTTGCCTCCTTGATAATGTTCATGCAGTCAGGAGGTAAGTTTAGGTAGCCAAACTCTAGGACTTCAGGAGCCAGATTGCAAGGTTCAGCTGCTGCGGATCTGGGTGCTGAATGTCTCCATGGCTCTGCGTTAAGAGCCTGGGTGTTAGTCGTAGTCTTTGATGAGGCACCACGGAAAGTTCTAGGAACGTGGTGTACCACGGTTGCCTCGCCCATGTTGGAGCAACCAGGATTAGCGTCATCCAATGCTGGCGCAGTTTGCGTGCCACTAGCGGTATCAACGGTGCTGGTGGAAAAGCGTAGGCAAATTTGCCTGACCAGTTCATCCATATCGCATTGCCCTGAGACTGCGGGTGTGGGAACCTTGCGGCGAAGTACTGGCATTTTGCGTTTTCTTTTGTGGCGAACAGGTCTATCTCTGGTTGTCCCCACTGTTGGAAGTATGGTTGTAGCACTGTGGGATGAATCTCCCACTCGTGCAGCTGTTGGCTGTGTCTGCTGAGCAGATCCAGCATTTGATTGTCCTTGCCTGGGAGGTGTTCCGCCATGAGAAAAATGTTTCTTTGAATGGCCCACTTTCACATGCTCCGAGCTAGATGTGACAGCTGTCGAGAGTGTGTTCCTCCCGGTTTCTGTAGGTAGTACATTGCAGTCATGTTGTCCGTCCGGATCAACACGGGTCTTGTTGCACAGATGTACTTTGAACGCTTTTATGGCCATGAAAATTGCCATCAGCTCTAGTAGGTTGATGTGCATTTTCTTTTGCTGCGTGGTCCGTAAGCCCTGCGCTGTGTGGTGGAGGACATGGGCTCCCCACCCTATGAGGGATGCGTCCGTCGTGAACACTATTTGTGGTACAGGCTCTTGGAATAGTCGTCCCTTGCAAATGTTTTGTGGATTCCACCAATGCAGAGAGTTGTATGCACGACTGGTCACCAACACTAGGTCGTTCAATTGTCCTTGAGCCTGGTTCCACTGACGTGCTAGGCACTCCTGCAGCGGACGCATGTGTAGTCTTGCGTGAGGGACTATGAAAATGCATGAGGCCATCATGCCTATTAGTTGCATAAACACTCGGGCTGGGAGCGAGTGTTGGGGCCTGAACCTTTGGATCAGCGTCTGAATGCTGTTTATTCTGGCAGAATTTGGCTGTGCTTTTGCTGCCAGAGTGTCTCTCGTCGCTCCCAGGTACTGTTGTAGGTGGGCAGGCTGAAGATGGGACTTTTGGTAGTTCAGCGAGAAACCTAAACTGTGCAGGAGGTGAATAGTGCGTGACATGTGGCTGGCACATTGCTGGGCTGACCGTGCTTGTATTAGCCAGTCGTCCAGATGAGGATAGACATGAATATGCTGTCTTCTGAGATGTGCAGCTACTGTCGCTAGGCACTTGGTGAACACCATCAGGGCTGTTGTCACCCCAAAAGGAAGTACTTTGAATTGGTAGTGCTGATTTTGTATTGTAAACCTGAGATATTTCCTGTGTGCCGGGTGTATTGGTATATGGAAATATGAGTCTTTGAGGTCTAGTGTTGCGAGGAAGTCTCCTTGACGCAACAGTGGTGTAGAGTGAACATGTGGAAATGCTCTGATAAGATGTATTTGTTTAGGGGCCCGAGGTCCAAAATTGGTCTGAGAGACCCGTCCTTCTTGGGGATTAGGAAGTACAGTGAGTACACCCCTGTACCCTGGTGTTCTAAGGGTACTAGTTCTATGGCCCCTTTTTGTAGCATGCTGATGACTTCTTGCTGCAATAAGTGTAGGTGTTCTGCGGACATAGGACGGTGTCTTGGAGGTATCTTGGGTGGTGTTGAGGTTAATTCTAGGCAATAGCCATGCTGGATAATTTGCCTCACCCACCTGTCTGTAGTTGTTTTCCCAGACTGGCAGGAACTGCTGTAATCTTCCCCCGACCGGTGTTACATGGTCTGGGGGTAGTGACAAGTCACTGTTTGGTATTGGTAGAGGATCTGGTGGTGTTATTCCCTCGTTCTCTACCTTTGTTGTTATTGCCACGGTATCCACCCCTACTGTTTTTGTTGTAGATGTTTTGCGTGTTCCCTTTGTTGTATGAGGCTTGCTGTGTTGAGCCTCCCCTTGCAGCTGCTCTGTTGCCGGAGCGACGAAAGTATTGTTGTGACTGCAAGGCTCCCATAGACTTGGCTGTCTCGGTATCCTTTTTCATCTTGTCTAATATTGTGTCCACATCAGGACCAAATAAATAATCAGGGTTTATAGGTTGATTGAGTAAAGTGCTCTGAACCTCATTCTTAAACCCAGAGATGCGGAGCCACGCATGTCTTCTGAGCATGACACTGGTATTGATAGCCCTGGCTGCTGTGTCTGCCGCATCCAACGCACATTTGATGGAGGCGTTAGATATTAGCTTTCCATCTTTTATTAGGAACTCTGCCTGTTCCTTATAAAGGTCAGGTAGATGCTGGAGAATTTGCTCTAGTGTGTCATAGTGTGCACTGTCATATCTGGCTAACAGGGCTTGTGTGTTTGAAATCCTCCATACGTTAGCTGCTTGAGCAGCTACCCTTTTGCCTGAAGCCTCCAGAATCTTAGACTCCTTGTCTGGAGGTGGAGCCTCGCAAGTAGTCTGAGAATTAGCACGTTTACGTGCATTGGATACTACCAAAGAGTCTAAAGGCAGCTGTCCCTTAATGTATGTAGGGTCCACTGGTGCTGGTCTATATTTTCTCTATTCTGGGGTTAATGACCCATGTCTAATAAAAGAGAGAGGGACCCCAAAACCAAAGGGATAGGGTTCCACAATTGACGTTAGTCTGAAAGAAATTCCCTTTGGGTAAAATAGCAACAGTACATAAGTACTCACAAGCATACAGACAACAATTTACAGGGAAGCAATGTAGATAAATAGGATTCAACCACTATATGTGAAAACACTCTCAAAACATTTCAAATTATAAAAACAATTTATTAAAGATACATTACATTAGATAAAAAAACAGAAATTTGGGAAACATATAAGGACGGTGTAATAATCAATAAAAACAACAACATTCAATTAAAAAGGAGTATGCAGGAAAAAAGGATAGAAACCATTCATAAGAAAACAAATTTGGTTTCCTCCTTAGTGTATATTCCTAGATTTACTCCTTGGGCGTCGACGCGTTTCGGCGGTGTAAACATTAATCCGCCTTCATCAGGACAGTAGGACAATACAGTTTCCCAAATAGATTCTCAGATGTATGATAGGTCTGACCAATATTGCAAGGGGTATTCCGCCTCCTATACGTCAGAACAAGGAATTCGTCCAGCGAATTATTTTAAATATGAGTTCGGATACGTATTCAGGTACTATTTAGTTTTTAGTGATGAGAGGCGTAAATACGTCTTTAAAGGTCGTATACTTCTCCAGTTAAATGACTAGACAGATTGATTAAAAATGCTAGTACATGAGCACGCAGTAGTGAAGATTTACACTTTAAACTTCGGTCCTGCTCAGGCGCAATTAAAATACAGCATGGGTTCCGGGATTTGTCCAAAGATACCCGCTGTGCAAGGAAAGTCCTCTCTATAATCCCTTAGTCTTTCGATCGTCGGACGTCCTGCGTGCTCCTCTCCGTGTCCCCGGCTAGTGTCGAAAAGGCCACGCGGCCCGATTCGACGTCCTGAGTAGATTACAGGAATAAAGTTGTCGGCATCGATCGAATAACAATACCGACGACCCCGAAGGCCTTTTGGCCTTTTAGAAAGTTTTTTATCGATTCCGAACTCAGAGTTAAGAAAATACATCCAAACCCATTGGCGGAAAAAACAATCGAAGGATGGAGAGGATGCCCATGCGCACTGTAGTCCAGGGGAGAGCCACCTAGCCGGGGACACGGAGAGGAGCACGCAGGACGTCCGACGATCGAAAGACTAAGGGATTATAGAGAGGACTTTCCTTGCACAGCGGGTATCTTTGGACAAATCCCGGAACCCATGCTGTATTTTAATTGCGCCTGAGCAGGACCGAAGTTTAAAGTGTAAATCTTCACTACTGCGTGCTCATGTACTAGCATTTTTAATCAATCTGTCTAGTCATTTAACTGGAGAAGTATACGACCTTTAAAGACGTATTTACGCCTCTCATCACTAAAAACTAAATAGTACCTGAATACGTATCCGAACTCATATTTAAAATAATTCGCTGGACGAATTCCTTGTTCTGACGTATAGGAGGCGGAATACCCCTTGCAATATTGGTCAGACCTATCATACATCTGAGAATCTATTTGGGAAACTGTATTGTCCTACTGTCCTGATGAAGGCGGATTAATATGTTTACACCGCCGAAACGCGTCGACGCCCAAGGAGTAAATCTAGGAATATACACTAAGGAGGAAACCAAATTTGTTTTCTTATGAATGGTTTCTATCCCTTTTTCCTGCATACTCCTTTTTAATTGAATGTTGTTGTTTTTATTGATTATTACACCGTCCTTATATGTTTCCCAAATTTCTGTTTTTTTATCTAATGTAATGTATCTTTAATAAATTGTTTTTATAATTTGAAATGTTTTGAGAGTGTTTTCACATATAGTGGTTGAATCCTATTTATCTACATTGCTTCCCTGTAAATTGTTGTCTGTATGCTTGTGAGTACTTATGTACTGTTGCTATTTTACCCAAAGGGAATTTCTTTCAGACTAACGTTAATGACCCATGCCCTGGTTGTTTCCTTAAATATGTCCCCTGCGTGTTTAAGCACCCCTTTTAACATTGGCAAGGTTTTGACTGATTTTTCAGAAGTGTTGAAAGTGTCAAAGAGGAAGTCTTCCTCAATGGGGTCTGCATGCATCTCCACGTGGTGATTGTATGCGGCTCTTTCTATCAATGCATTGAAAGCAGCTGTGTCCTCTGTAGGCGAAGTCTTAACAGGGTATGCAGTACTGTCTGGAATAGGCTGAGAGTCTCCAGGATCTACAGGGTCAGACCATGGTTGATTCTGGTTGTCATTGTCCACCGGATAATTGTACTGTTCATTATCCCCATAGTCCACATCCTCATCTGTGCGTGTAGGAGGATATGTATAAGTCTCTTGCACATGTGGTCTGATATGCTCAAAGAGAATTGGAGATGTAGAAGTGTCTTTTCTTTTTGAGTGGTATCTTCTAGGTCTCAGCGTAAGTGTCTGGTCTGATTTCCTCTTATATAGGGTAAGTCTGCCAGTATCTGGGTCAACATACAGTTTTGACTGTTCATCTGTTGAGGGCTCTTGCTCTTCAGGTGTTTTAGCTCTTTTCCCCGAGATCGCCTTTTTTGTTTGCGTCGGTTCGATTCAGGTTGTTGGATCGACCGCTTTTGGCTTTACGTTGTGTTGGAAGTCCGAATTTTATCGGTCCGAGGGACTTCTGTGTTTCAACAGTCTTTTTAGTCTGTATGATCTTCGGAGCCATAATGGTTATCAATCCGACAGTTTGTCGGTTCGATAACCACTTTTTGGCCTTGTGTCGTCTTCGGAGCTTGCTGCTTCAGAGCGATGCTTTGCTGCCTCAGCTCGACAGTCCCCTTCGGTTCGATCCTTGCCTTCGGCTCGAGTGTCTTTGTGTGCACCGGCCTTGGTTTGTCGACTTTATTTCGGTTCGACAACCGTCTTCGGTTCGAGTCCCTTGTTTGTGTCGCTTGGTGTCGACATCGATCTCGTCGGTTAGACGGCCTTTAGCTTAGGCGTGGACAACCCTTATATGCGACCCACCGGGTCGACGCCCTTTTTCTTTTTGGTCGGCTCCGATGTATCCATACCTCTCGGTCCGAAGACTGTAAAGTCCATCAGTTTTGGTTTCTGTTTTTGTTCCATCACTTTCGGTTTCGATTTTACCAAGCTATGGTAATGTTGCAATGGTGGCTCTTGTGTTATATTCTTAGCCGGGCTGAATTGCGGGGCTATAGAATCGATGTCACGATCTTGGCTAAGGCCTTCCGGCGATGCCTCGACCTGAGCCTCTGGAAGCGTATCAGTAAATGTACTGGGCTCCGTACTCCCGGTTGGCCCAGTGTCCTCGCCGGAGTTGTCCTCGACGGCTCAGATGCCTGGATCGTAGTTCCCTACCTCAACGATGTCTTCTTCGTCGTTGACGTAGTAGTTGGAGTCATGTTCTGACCCCTGCTCCGACTGCTAATCTGAGTCTTCAGTTTCGACGACCTCTTCGTCGGCTTCAAAGATATTTTCTGGGTCAGGCGCTGGCTTCTGCATCGTCTGCCTCGCTGCTCTTCTAATCCGAAGTGTCTTCTTTAATCGAAATTGTGCACAAGCTAAGCAGTCGGCGTCATTGTGTTTTGGAGATAAACACTTATTACACACAGGGTGTTTATGTGTGGATATTTCGAGTTACAGTTGGGGCATCTTTTGAATCCATCGGCGATTGGTCCCTTGGTGTCGAAAAGGCCACGCGGCCCGATTCGACGTCCTGAGTAGAAAACAGGAATAAAGTTGTCGGCATCGATCGAATAACAATACCGACGACCCCGAAGGCCTTTTGGCCTTTTAGAAAGTTTTTTATCGATTCCGAACTCAGAGTTAAGAAAATACATCCAAACCCATTGGCGGAAAAAACAATCGAAGGATGGAGAGGATGCCCATGCGCACTGTAGTCCAGGGGAGAGCCACCTATCTCGTGATACTTCGAAGACTCTTCCAGGACAACAATGTGCAATCATCCGGACCCAACACTAGGCGGCGATCTATGCACAGATATGAATTCAGCAGCCCACATGCCTCGAACAGAGGTGAATCCTTATTCTTCAACCTCTGCAACCACAGGAGGAGACGCCCTTCCCTGTCCTTAAGGGTCTTGGTTGAGAAAGTCTTGCAAATTTTACATTTGCCTACCTCATGCTCTGGATAGAGGCAGTAAATACACTTCTTGTGAGGGTCCTCTGAGAAGAGCCGCAATTTCCCACAAGAAGCCCATAGTCGAAACAGACTTCTTACTTGAAGACAGCCTAAACATTGTAGAACTCCACAAAAATTGAAAAAACTGAGCAGAGCTCAGAAAGACTCACTTAACACGACGTGCCGTATAAAATCTGAGGGCCTGAGCCTCTGAGGAGAAGGTTCTAGAGGGGTGCATGCGCCTGATTAGCTGTAGTTTGGAGAAGCATAATGACATGGATATGCTATGAAAGTGCTTTTTTCTTTTAATGTATTCCTATGTGTTAATGCTAACCTTGGTACTTATGAGTTTTTATGGTTTTAGAATGTATGTAATTATGTTTTTATATACATATATGATTGGTTTTATTGCTATTTTATTTAAAGTTGGGCTCCCACTTCGACAACGGGGAATATTCAAGCATGTGAATCTCAGACATCCCAATACTGGAGAAAAGCCTGCTTCACATTTACCCCTTGCTCACAGCATGGCACTGACTTTAGCTTGTCCCCATTGACTCTCAGTTGTGAGGACTTAACTTTAAAAATCAGCAGGCCTAATCGAACAGGATCTAGTGTGTGAGGCAAACGTGAACTAGAATAAGTTTTAAATCACAGCTATTGTTTTGTTTTACTCTACTTTTCTCTTTAGCCTACTTCATTCTCCAAGTATGAAACTAACGCAAGAATTAACTAGGAAGATGGTGGTAGACAGAGATTTCAGAGTACTAATCACCACTTCACACGAACACCTGTCATTGGTGTAATATCCCCAGGAGCAGTGGTCATAAAATACATCAGTGTAGCCCAGGAGTCTGCCACATTCGTTATGTTAAGATAGACCAATTTCTAGAATGTAACCAAACCTGCATGGTCTACTAGAATGGGTATGACTGCCTGGAGATTCTTGCCTAAGTAGCTTATATTAATGACAGCTATGCAAGCAGGGGCTTTATTACTATAAACAATGCATGTCAGCAGTCAGATGGCATTTGTGCTAAATACTAAAACAATGTACACTGCGGCTAAATAGTTCCAGACAAACTGAAGTGGGGCTGAAATACCATAGTAGAGCATGAATAGGTTAAGTCACGGATCCATGCATTTTCCTTATGGGTAACATGTGGGTACTAAAGGCCTCACCACAGAACTGCTCCATTTACATACCAGTGACTGTCATTTTCGGATTACGGTACACCAACAACTAAACAGTTTGTCATTGCCATTGTATCATGCTGTACCATAGTATCCAACCCTCAACATCTAGAGTAAGATAACTGTCCTAAGTTGCCATATTAGTCTTCATAAAATGGAGAAAAAAATCCAAAGATCGAGTCAGTCCCTCTAAAAACCTTCAGATTTCTCCATTATCCATCCTCAAGTTTAGAGAGGCTAATTTTTAATTTAATCTTAAGCACTACCACACCACTGTTACTCTGCAGCCACATACAATCAGATATTGCCAGAATGCACTGTACCAAATTCACTCTCCCAGGGATTTTATGTTGGGCCATCGCAAGAGCCCTACCCAATTTACCTTGCAAAATGCAACTAAATGTATCCTGATGCTCCTTCTGACAAGCGTTGACCTCACAAACAGCGGATATCTACAAACAGGCTTAGGTAGCTACCTCTTCCACTACGCACCAGTGATCTGCAACAGCATTGTATTTTTCTTCAACCACGAACTTCAGAACTATAAAGTGTCCTTCCCTAATCCAGGCACATTGATACACATTTTAATAGCCGCCTCTGTCCACCACAGACTGAATGGCCACACAATTATTTCTCCTTCCGAGACCATGGCCATCTTCACATCACATTTTTTATTCTTGTACACCTATCAACCCTAACTATTCAAATGTCACTAATAAGTTTTCAGGTGTGTGAGTTGATGTGATCCCCAAGGATAAGGTTACTCACCCAGTGAGCATGTGTTCTTGGCATATAGAGCTGTAGATTTACAGGCTTTGCATACTTCTGCCATCAAAAACAAAGTGCCGACATGTAAGGAAGATGTCATCCTTCCGTACCTTTTACATTTGGCGCAGTCTGGCCTTAATTTTCATTCTATTAAGGTTCAACTCGCTGCGCTGACTGCCTACAGGAAATGCCCTTCACAGACATCCTCCTTCCAGAGCCATGTGAGCAAGGATTTTTTGGAAGGCTTTAAGAAAGTGTTTCCTCCTGTCCGGCATCCTTCGCCTTCATGGGAATTGAATGTGGTGCTGTCCAGATTGATGAAAGAACATTTTGAACCTATTCATAAGGCTTCGTTGCAGCACCTGTCCTGGAAGGCGGCGTTCCTCGTGGCCATTACATCGGCCCGCAGGATGAGTGAAATTCAGGTGTGTTGCCAAGAACTTTATACCGTATTTCATGCTGCTAAGGTTGTTATGCGTACTCACCCTAAATTTCTTCCTAAGGTTATTTCTGATTTCCATGTTAACCAGACCATAACTTTACCTACGTTTTTTCAGAACCCTTCCACTACAGCGGAAAGGTCTCTACATTCCCTGGATGTCAGGAGGGTGTTGAAATTTTATCTGGATAAAACCAAGGATATTCGTAGGTCAGACCAATTGTTTATCAACTATGGATCGGTCAGGACATGTCTGGCTACTTCGAAACAGTCTATTTCGAGGTGGATTGTGTCCGGTATACAGTTGTGTTATCAAAAGGCTAATAAGACCTTAGGGGGTAAACCTAAGGCTCATTCCACCAGGGGCAAAGCTGCCATGACTGCTTTGTTACGTAATGTTCCCATTGTAGAAATCTGCAGGGCGGCCACTTGGAAGCCGGTCCATACCGTTGCTAAGCATTACTGTCTGGACTCGGATTCCAGGGCAGACGCTCAGGTTGGGCAGGCTTCGCTGCGAAATCTGTTCGCACAGTAGTGGTGTGGTACTCATTTTCTATCCCCCGCCGCTTTGGTGTGGGGATGAGCTTGCCATTCTATTCACTAGATTATGACTATACACAGAGATCCCCTACTACAGAAGGAGTAGTTTCTGTCCTGTAACTCCAGTTCTGTAGTAGGGGTATCTCTGTTAGTCTTAAGCGCCCGCCCTCCTCCCCGTTGGAGACAGATGTTTATGTTCGGAATGCTACAGGTCTGGCGTTATACGCCTTTAAAAAGAACTGAAAGTAAATGGGACCTGCTGGGCATTCTGGGATACTGAGAAAGTTCTGAAAAGTTTCCTTAAAGGCACGGTATCCCTTTTTGAGCCACATAATGGCAGCCTATTGGGCTTGTCTGTCCTTCCCTTCCTCTCTATCATTCCAGAGGCTTTGCTGTTTAAAGGGGAAGTTTTTCTCTATGAAGAAAACTCGGCAGGCTGTTCTGTGTGTGGTTTTGGTGGAATGTCTAGTTGAAGTACTGGACAGTGTAGCCTGTGGATATAGGCTGTGTTATATGTCTTTAAATTCTCTCTTAAGTGTCTGTGCAGGACTGCATTTTTAAATTGCTTAAGAGATTATTTTTGATTGCTCCGGGTCCACGCTCATGAGCGGGACTATTCACTAGATTATGACTAACAGAGATACCCCTACTACAGAAAGGCAGATACCACTTTGGGTAGGGATTTAGGATTGGTGCGAAGGACCACTTTGTTTTGGTAGACTTGAAAAAATGGTTGAAGCTCATCCACTCTCCTCAGTGATGTAATAGCAATGAGGAAAGCAACTTTCCAAGTGAGAAGTTGCATTTCACATGTGTGCAATGGCTCAAAGGGGGGAGCCACTAGTCTGGTAAGGGAAACACACCTAGAGATGCACACAGAGGCCGGCATGTATGCAAAAACGTGCACCCAATTTCGGGAAGAAATTTAGTGTGTAAACAAACTAGCAAGACATGGATGTCGATTGGCCTGCTGAAATTCAAATTCGTAACTAATGGGCTGGTACCGCCATAAGGCATGTGATCCCCTAAGGTGAAAGGCACGTAAGAGAGGCTGCACTAATATGGGTTAGCTAAACCCATGGTAAAGTAAGGGAGAATGAAAATCCAGTACTGCAATGGGTGCAGATTACTGCGAGAGCGCTAATTCTGCTACTACTTGTAAACTCTTAAAGGATACACTAATATAGAGTCATATTAAAAACAAAGCCCAAATCAACCAAGGGCTTTGAACAACAAATTCACAATCCGCGGCTCATTATGAAGACTGGTACCCAGCCATATGTGGGTATTGCGTTTTAAATGGAAAAATAAAACAACGTTTCACTGGGGACAGGGCAGCCAGACAGATCAAGTGAGTGGCGCTGATGAGAGTGGCAAGGAAAGTGAGTGAGAATGGAGGAGGGGTGGGGAGATGAGAGGCTGAGACAGGAGAGCAAGCTGAGGAGAAGCAACAGTGAACAGCGGGAGGAGTGAAATTGGGGGTGGGAGAAAAAAACAGCTGTCGGAGTAACTTCAGCAAAAAAATTAACAAGCTTAAAACGCAAGCCTGAGGCAAATGAAAAAGGAGTACACTGAGATTAACATATATGGCTAGAAGTGCAATGATTCAAGTAACCGGGGAAGTCTCCAGGGCGGTACCAGAGCAGCAAAAGGGGGGACAAGTGTAAACTATTGATCATAAAAAACAAAGGAATTTTGAAAGGCACACAAAGGAACCAATGATAAGGGATGGGCGTGCTATAAGCCCATTGAGTAGAAACAGCATGTTTTTAAGAGACAGCGCTTGTGCTGCCTAGGCTAGTCTTAAAAATGGCTACCTGATCACTTGCAATGTCTAGCAATGGAACTAGACATTACAGGGGCACATCTGCTCATGCACCTTGCCTTAGGGCTCTTAAGGCCTGCTGTAGGAGTGACTTACATATAGTACATATAGTGTACTTTGGAACTGCATACAGGGAGTGGGCAATGTTGCGGTTTTCGGAATGCCTGAACCACTTCACACATCGTGCAACGGTACAGCATGCAGTTTCTGTGGGTGTCCCTTTGGCCCATAGTCTGTGCTCTCATGCATTTGCTGTTTTCGCTCTTCACTGTGCAGGGTAAGCTAGAATATATCATATGGGATGCACACTTGGTACCATTCTCAGGGTTGAGATTGTTTCCAGAATGTTGAAAGACTTTCGATTACATATTTCTATTACTTACTTTTTGTATATATACTATGAGTTTCATTACTCTGTGCATATTTTATAAGTTGTTCTGCTCTGTATACATGCTCTTTATATTTGACTTCTTTTATTTGACATCTGGGAAGGTGCATTTCCAAAAATATTTTGTCTTCCTTTAAAAAGTGTTGTACTAAAATTAACGTATTTCATTTTAAAAGCACCTGGATCAGTTTATTGCCTCATTTTGGGAGTTCTGAGTTTAGGTGTGTCCTATTGTTTCAAGTCTATATCAGAACACCTCTCCAACCCCCGCACCCCCAACCACTTCCAAATGTCCTTCTGCCATCACCATCCTCAACCATCGTATCATATTATAATTGAAGATCTTTTTCCACCTGGAGTCCTGGTACTGCCACCTCCTCGAATATGTTCAAAAAGTTCCCAAATATCACAAACTCCAATAAGAGAACGTTGGCATTAACAAGCATTAAATATATAGAGCTGCGTTAAGTATTCATTGCATTTGGTGCTCTTTCTGCTGTTCCTCACATTCTTGCTACAGCCCATTACTAATATCCAAACAGCATTTCTTCAATAAGGTCTATACCGAATGAAGACTAATGCTGATTTGCTTACCTTTTCTAGGGTCATCTGTCCTTCCAAATTAGACCCACTTAAACACATTTCTAGTTATTCCCTTCACAGGCCCCAACCGACAACAAGCACTGCTGGTGCACTTAGCATGGATATATATCTTGACACCGTCCTTACTTAAATGACTGCTAGGAGCTGCTACTAAACAGCACAAATGTAGATCTTTCATTTACATCTCTTCTCGACTAAGACTCTGCTAAGATGCACTGATGTTTGTTGCCTTTTCTGGAGGTCTTTCCCTCACAAGGTATACTCACTGCCAAGCACTGCCGCTCCACACAAGACTGCTTCATGCGTCCAGGGCCTCCAAACTTTTTCATGTCCCTGCAGAAGTGGCAGACACCGCACTCTCCTTGCAAGCAGGCATCACATTTCCGACAGCGTACTCTTCGCCGGCGAGCTCCCGACTGGTGGGACGACACTGGCTTCATGTTGTATGGTGGGTTAATTCTAGGTGCCGGTCGCATAGTATGTGGCTTCGTGATGGGAAGAATAGGTGCGCCGACCTTTGGCTTCAGTTGGATCTTGTACTAGAGAACGGAAAACAAATTCAGGGGTGGGCATGAACAAAATACATGGTGAACATCTAAATCTCAAATTATATGAGGCTTTCGAACATTTAGAATATTACCAAATTGCAAGCTGTTCTAAAAATATACGTTTGAGCTGCATGGTTCATTCATAAATGAAGGATGCTGGGCACTACCAAATGCAAAAGAATTAGGCCTCCAATAACTGGCTGAGTGCAGCGGAACAGAGCACAAGTGATATAAAAAGAAATTTGATTTGTGAAGGTTAATCTGATCAGAGGTTGCCTCTTCAACAGACTGATAGAAAGCAAGTATGACACTGATTTTTAGCTGTGTACCTAGCTGAGGAATTCAAAGTGGGGGTAGGGGCTTCATGCTAACATGGGTTCATCGAATAATTAACTTTCCACACAAATCAGCATAACATATTCCACAATTCCAGAGTTGAAGATCGGTCTTCAGCACCTCACTCAAATATTCACCGGCTACAAATTAAATAGAGATAAATCCGAAGTAAAACCTCTTAATATCCACACTTCGAGAGAAGTGCTGGGCAATTCCGGCCTATTATGGCAAACAGGCGTGATTAAATATTTAGGGATTGAGTTCACAGATGAGCTATTGAGTACCCTTTAACATAACGAAAACAAAACCCTGGACAAAGTCAAAAGTCTGTTGGACAGATGGTCACCCCATTTCATCACCTGGTGGGGCCGTATTGAAACCATAAAAATTATGATATCCCCCCTGGTTAACTACCTTGTCACGATGCTCCCACTCTTCCTCTCCAAAGAATTCCATACCAAATTGGATAAAATCATCTCGGCATTTCTTTGGCAGGGCAAAAAAGCCAGAATCAGTTTAAAAAAACTTCGATTAGATAAAAAACTAGGAGGAGTCAATCTGGCGGATTACAAAATTTACCAAACCGCCTTTTTAGCAAAACAAGGGTCGCACTGGATATCCTCCCAACCTGATTATACCCCTGTGTGGCTCTCTGTGGAAAAGTCTATACTAAAGGGTCTCAGCCCCTGCGCCCTACTCACCGTCAAACCCCCTCCCAGCCTAGGTTCGGGCCCTAGCTTCCAAAACACTAAATTGGCTCTTCTAAAAGTTAGTAATTACCTCCCACAACAATTTTGTCAATCGTATTGGGAGTCATTATGGCACAATGCCGCCATTACATACAAAGGGAAACCTCTAAACTACCCCGCCTGGATAGACAGTGGTATCATATTCCCCCACCAACTCGTCGAAAACTCGCATCCACTAACCTTTAAGGAAATTCAGGATAAGTTCCGACTCCATAATGTCGAATTCTATAACTTCTTACACATTAAAGTAGCACTAGCGAAGGCTAACCTGAAGGCTGTCACTCCCTCCCTCCCAGGTTTAATCACCTCTCTTAACAAATTGGGGCACCAAGTCTCTAGACTGTACAAACTAATGTGGCCACAATCGCCCACCCTAAATGCACCTCTCCAACGATACTGGGATTCATTCTCCTCCACACCTAACTCAGACACAATCTGGGCCAGTACTTGGGAGTCCACCACTCGCCACAAAATTTGCCCTACACTGTCACAGACCAAGTTCTGGCTCCTACACAAGGCCTTCTGGACGCCTAGGAGGTTGTTTCTGCATAAAATCAGGTCCGACGACACGTGTTGGAATTGTACAGGTGAGGGAGGAGATCTGGAACACCTAATCTTCAAATGCCCCTGTGTTACCTCCTATTGGAACAGTATCTTTGGTTTTATAAATAAAGTCCTCCATATCACCCTACCAAGAGAATTTTCAACGCTTGTTCTAGGTTTTGCCAAAGCCGTCACACTCAATGATGATGACAAAGCCCTACTGGACCTGTTGCTGACGGCTGGGGTTAAAATCATACTTAATAACTGGAAAAGCACGAACAAAGCTTCTTTTCCCCACTGGTTGAATTGGGTCTCCCACTTAAGAGGCGCGGACAACATATCCTTAACTTCTACCCCATGAAGACCGCCACTCAGGAAAATTTGGTCCTCACTAGACGATCACTTTGACTCATTCAAACCTCCTTGAAATTTGGTTACTTGGCACTCGGAGCGTTTCATATCATAGTTGTTATTTACAGCTTTCCTATGTATATAGGTTTGGTTTACGCAAATGTATAACTCAGGATGCCTCTGCTCTAGTGTGGTGGTGCCAATTTCTCCCCAGGTCATGTTATACAAGCCGTCGTGTAACTTTGGACGCAACTCTCCTCTATCTGCCTGCTGGACATTATATGTGGAACCTTGTTTGTTTTACTGGACTGGTTTGTTTTACTGGAATCGATTTGCTTTGCTAGTACCACATTTTATACTTCATATTCTTATGATTTTCTTACAGTACTATACTTAATTTTATTGTAATTGTTCTTTCTTGTACTGATGTATCTCTTTGCAGCTCCTAATAAAAATCTTTGAACACAAAAAAAAAAACAGGTCACTTATCAGTGACAGAGCAGTCACAACAGAGCTGCCGATTTACCTAGTGCATTTATTTGTTGACATTACACAGTAACACCACAATTTAATTTAAGATGGGAAAAAAGTGCACAACTGAATACACTATTCTCAGATGGGTTTTGTTAAAGGTCATCATGGACACTCATTAAGTCAGTAAGAGGCATTACTGAATTAACTGATATTGCTACAGAAGATCAGTTCAGATGGTAAAACGCATTTGATAGCCATCTCCCAGAAGCAGTGCGTGCGTGATGCAATACACTGCAATTGAAATGAAAGGTAGGCAAGCAAAATAGAACTGTCTGGGTGCAGCAAGCCACATTAAACAAGCATTTGCAATGCAATGGTCTCGGCATCATTAATGGTAGAGCTATTGGCATTGCTCATGACATTTTTTTTTTCTTTAAATCACAAATAAATGGCATTGTCATTAACATTGCCAATATTTAAGTGCCCATTTTTAAGAAGGAATACAGAGAGTACCCAATGTTATCGCCCCAAATCAATCATTAATTCTACAACAAAATAATGGGCAGGATTGTATTAGTGCGAGTGCAAACCTGGGTCCACGAAAAAAATATGCTCTCTCAATTGCACTTTGGTTTGCACACTGGCCTTGGGACAATTGAGCAATGTCTCAACCTTTATCTCTTGATAAATATACTGTGGCAAAGGAAGGGAATCTACAGCTAACTTTTAAAGATCTCAATTCAGCATTCGGTCAACAGATACAAACTCTGGGGTATTATGACCGAAAATGGGGTTGACGCTAGCACTGTTCATTTTCTGAGGGAACTACACTCTGAAGTAACAGCTGTGTCCGGTTTGGCCCAGTGTAGAGACAACCCAAACCTTTTGACTAGCTAGAGGTGAACACCAGGGTTGCATTTTGGCTCCATTTCTATATATATCAACGGCCTGGACAAACACTTGCTTTACTGTAACACTGACTGTTTGCGGGTAGGTAAGCGCTGTGCCTGGCGCCGATTTATGCTGATGACAGTTTTTAGCCAGGACTGCAACTGGCCTTCAGTGCATATTAGAGGGGTTATGCGTTTTCATGGCTAACCTTCTCGCAGTTAATTGGGGCATTGTCAAAAATATGAAAATGAGTACAGCCCCTTCATAACTGTATCTTGGATTTTGTTTAACGATAGGGGGCCCACTGAACACCGCCAAAAGTTGCGGCTCTTGCAAGTAAGGAGGATGACTTAGCTTCACCTCTAGATTTGGCGGCAGACCTACGTGTGGGCTTATGACAGTTTAGAATGTAAAGTGTGGCTAAAACGTTACATATGGGGCGTTGGCTGTACCAAAACCTACCTCTACCCTGATTTGCCACCTAGGAGTGGGGCTAGATTATAGAAATGACCTAATCAAATTACAACTGCTCTTACTGTGGCTAAGGAGATGGAATAAGGAGACTTCCTTCAACTGGTCAGTTCTAGCTGACTGCCTTAAAGTGCCTTAAGGATCCCTTAGCTGCTGTATGTATAACACTCGCAGTAGCCTCAATCTATTTTATCTGTTTGATAAACCGGAAACTTTTTCTCCAGTTTTTTAATATCTCTGAAGGCAACTTTACTGGGCAAGTGTAGCAATGCAATATAGCATAGTGTTTCTGAGAAAACTGAAGTATTAACTTAGGATTTGATCTGTACTACTCCCGGTATTGAACGTCATTCTCTGGGTCTCAAACAAAAACCATATCAAGGGCTGTTTAACTGTAGGGTCTCACTTTCCCCATTAGTATTTCTAAAGGCGAATGTGTCCCCGATTTGTCCAGGATCTCGCTTGTACTGCAGCTTCTCCCCCCAGTCATGCAGTAAACAATTGCTTGCTGCAGACAAGCATCTCGTATCAGCTCATATATAGTGCTGAAAGAAGAAAAAAATCGAATTGATGAGTTTCACCTTACTTTACTGGAAGCAGCATAATGAAAGACATTTGCCGTCCCGCAATGGCTCACTGTGGGGAAAGGCAGACAACTGAAATGTGGATCAGAACTGCAAAAGTCCTGAATAAGATACTTGTACCATTAAATGACGAGACGATGAGCCCGCCCCCCCAGCTACGCGGCTGGCCCCGTGTTTATTTCCTCTGCGTGGCTGTGGAGGAAGCACAAAGCACGCCCCCTTCTGCGTGACCCTCCTATGATGGGCTGGCTGAGAATGAAAGTCTTACTATTGTTGCTACGGCGCGCGCACTCCTGAAAACGAAAGCTATGGTGGGGGCGGGACTTCCGCCTTGTGCGCGAAGCCCGCACCCACGAGTGTCTGGCCGGAGAAGCAGTGGTTGAGGCTGCAGATCTCCGGAGTGGCGGTAAGTGCCCTTACTTGGGGGAGGGCGCTTGTGTGTGTATATGTATGTGTGCGATGGGGGGCCTTGGTGCACGTGTGTGTGTGCTTGTGCGCGCGTGTATGTGTGTGTGTCCGGGGGTGTGTGTCTATGTGCGTGCGTGGGCGCTGGGGGAATTGTCAGAAGAGGTGCGGCGTAGAGTGTGAGGCGAGGTGGGGGAGGGGTGGGTGCAGTATCGTGGGCAAAGGAGAGAGCGGACGAGGCACTGGGAGGCATGCGAAGGGGGGGCGAGAGTGCCGGGATAGTGGGCAATTGAAAGCGCTGAAAAATGGTTGATCACCGGAGTAGTAACGGCATAAGGGGCCCGTTGCTGGAGAGTTTTTAAAAGGTGCGCATCTGTCGGCGGGGGAAGGGGGGGGCGGGGGGGGGGGCGAGCGGGCGGCTCCCGTATTGGTAGCGATGTCTGTGTGCATGCGTGTGTGTATGCGCAGGCGTGTTTGAAGCTTCTCAGGAGACAGTGGCTGAGCGCGCGGCCCGCGGCAATCGCCTCAACAGGAAATGCGCGCGACCTGGACTGTCTCCTGGGACTGCTACTCGCTGACATAAGATCTCGGCGGAGACGCGCTTACGCGCGTCTTTTAGCCGAGACCTAAAAAACAAATACTAACAAAATAAACTAAACCAAACGACACGTCAACCAGCCTGGCATCGAAGCACCCATTTTCAGGTAGAAGTGACCACTGATCAGGAACACCACAGGAACCAAAACTCTTCCAAAGCTCACAAGCTCTGATCCCTCCAGCATTTTTGGTCTACATGTTTCAGCCACAGTGCCAGCAAACTAGTCTTGTGGCTTTCCTAAGGACCAGACCCACATCCCAAAGTTCCCAAATCTTTAGGCCACATTCTATTATTCAGAGCCGTTTGGCCCATTGGTACTCTGCACATTCAAAGGACCCTGCCCTACAGCTCATCTAGGTGCAGTCTCCAGCTACTGGCAGTATTTGGGAGCTGGAGACTGTACCTAGATTGACCAGCGGGTGGGGACCCTTTGATGAACGTGAAACTACAAAACACACCCCACTCCAGTATCGTAAGAGGCAAGTGACCTGTATAGATCATATGTTGAGCAATCCTCTAGGATTAGTTGTGTGAGTATGCATGGCATGAGTAACCTTGTGGTATAGGCAATTCTAACCTTTAGATCCAAACCCACCATATCAGTGCACCCTTGATAGTCAAGGTAAGAAGCCTGCCCCGATACAGAATGTATCAGGATGACCCTGATAAAGCACGCCACGCCACTGGAAACACTAGTGTGTGAGTTCTTTTATAAACAAGCATTTGCAATGCAATAGGTCTCGCATTAGGAAAGTTTGAGTTATTGGTCTGGTAAATGACAATTTTTTTATTTATGTGTTTTTGAAAATAGCTAAATAAATAGCTAAATTAATAGCTTTGTCATTTACAATGCCAAATGTTATAACTTTCACAAATGTGACACCTATAGCATTTGTAATGCAACAGGTTTTGTATTTACGTGACTTAGATGTATTGATATTACAAATATCAATGGCTTGCAATTTATTTTAATAATTAATACTTCAATAAAAGTGATAGCCATTTATAATGGCAATAGCTTAAACTTTTGTAAATAACTTTTGTGAAGATTATGTTAAGTGTATTTTATTGTGACGAAAATCCAAGAACAGAAGTGAAATATTAACATCTTTTTGTGACATTTGTAATAAAGCTTGAAACATTGAGAGAACATATTTGAACCAGTGATGCTGTGGTGGTGCCGAGTGATGCTGTGGTGGCACCGAGTGATGCTGTGGTGGCGCCGAGTGATGCTGTGGTGGCGCCGAGTGATGATGTGGTGGCGCCGAGTGATGCTGTGGTGGCGCCGAGTGATGCTGTGGTGGCGCCGAGTGATGCTGTGGTGGCGCCGAGTGATGCTGTGGTGGCGCCGAGTGATGCTGTGGTGGCGCCGAGTGATGCTGTGGTGGCGCCGAGTGATGCTGTGGTGGCGCCGAGTGATGCTGTGGTTGCGCTGAGTGATGCTGTGGTTGCGCTGAGTGATGCTGTGGTGATGCGGAGTGATAATGTGGTGGTGCTGGCCTTACGCCAATGGACCGAGGTTCGCAAAAATGTTAAACTGTGAATGCACACAAAAGCAAAAATATGCACAAATATCTCAAAGTAGTAATCTGTATTTGATGGACAAATTGAGTAAACTTGTTCGGTGACATTCAAGCAGCTGGCTAGGTCCCTGTAAAATATGAGGCAATATTTTCAGACAAGCATGACAAAGTGTTTTTAAAATCAGGAGAAACCGAAATGCAAACCAGTTTTGAAAATAGCGAATACCCATTTGACTAATACATCCATGCGAGAAGATGTTATCTCCTTTGCAAAAAAAGAAAAATACAATGGTGTCAAAAGAAAAATACATTGGTGTAAAGAAGTACGTTAGAAGCTTGAATATCTCACTAACATCTTGGATTAAGTAATTTAAAACTAAACAGTAAATGAATACATTTTAGGTGGGCTAGGTAATAAAAAACACCCCTCCGAGTTCCATTTTCTCTGCTCAACCGTAGAAATTTAGGCTATCCAACAAATACATGCATGTGTGCTGGGAGGGTCTGAGCGCTGCAGATAGAAGACATGATGGTTTTAAGTTATTAACAGATCAAAAAGAGATGGATGCCGCTCTGCTTTCCTTAATCTACATCATCTAGATCTATTTAAAGATACTTAGTGCACTAACAAACGTAGTTAAAGGCTTCGATAACATCAGCAGAATAATCTGCATCATTACACGAGTCGGTATCAACCAATACAATCACTCTTACTGGGAAGGCACTGTTAGGCGCGCGCATTCCGGTCCATTAATATTATTTAACACTGTTCCCAATCCATAACCAGGGCAACAAACGTTCTGTCTCCTTACACCGGGAAGTCAGCAGCACAGCTACCTTTTGATAGCATTTTGAGATATTTCACAGCACTGGGCAGAGAGTATTCAGGCTGCGAGGAGATGTGGGAGGGCGGGGGCTGCCTGCGCACGCGCGCCATGCGCCATTCGTAACTTTCGTTATGAGGAGCCCGGAGCCTATGTTGCAAATTGCGCACCTCATCATTGTTGTACCCCGCGCAAACAGTAATTAGGATGCACATACCTTGCAATCAGGGCCTAAGCGGTGATATTAACTTGGTGTGTGAGGCACCGCCAGCAACTATTATGCCGGGGTCCAGTGTGAGTTGGACTCAGCACCACCTCAAATCTACTACCCTCCTATCTGCGCACACCATGTTTACAGCTGTACAGTGGCTTTGTGTCATGTGTGACACCTTCTCCCGATCTTGACTTTTTTTTTTTAAACCAACTGTTAGGCATACTCACTTTACCTCAGTCAGATAGGGCAAAGTCTTTGGAAACGCCATTCTCCGATCTCGGCATTCAATGAGGAGCCTAGTGCATTCTGGGAGCAGTAGTCTTTGCTAACATCGAATGAACCAACTGGACTAAGGTATCAGAATAGTATGGTGTCTACAATGAAAGCCCAGTATTGGAGCAGCATGCTGTCTTAAGTGACATGACGTCATGGGTCACCCTACACAAGGGTAATCCACTCAGAAGGTTGTCCGGGAATCCTTCTGTACGCCTGTTAACAGAATAATCCCAGCGGTGCAGTACTGAACATTATTATAAAGCAACACAGGCTTAGCGCTTTCTAATGCTGTGAACCCCTAGCCCACCACGTCATTTCCGTTGAGCATTGGCCTACACGTCCTATCGTACTAGTATTAGAAAATGAAACATTTGGTTAAAAAAAAAAAACACTGGGCAGAGAGTATTCGGGCTGCGAGGAGACGTGGGAGGGCGGAGGCTGCCCGCGCATGCGCAACATGCACCATTCATCTCTTTCGTTATGAGGAGCGAGCCCGGAGTTAAAGCGAAGTGTGGGAGCCGAAGTACCGGGTCCCAGGAGGGGGCCCGGGTGAAGAGCAACGGATAGCATGGCGGGCTCCCATGCCTAAGGGACGAGCCCAGCGTCGTGCTGCCAAAGGAGCTGGAGTACAGAGATGAGGTAAGAGGGGGGCGGGGGGAGGATGCGATGCGTGTGTGAGCGTGTGTGAATGCAGTGTGTGTGCGTGCGTGTGCGTGCCTGCCTGTGTGTGTGTATGAGTGTGGCTGTGTGTATGTGTGCGTGCGCGCGCAACAGAGGCATGGCTGACTTCCTGGGAATCTGAGATAGGATATGTGCACGGCGCCGGCCTGGGCGTGCGCGCCCACGAGGTGCAATCGACGCGCGTGGCCGAACCCTGTCTCAGATTCCCAGGAGACTGACAACAATAGTTGTCGAGCTAGAGGTATGCTTCGCATGCGCACTCTAGCTAGACCTAAAAATAGATACTTCTCCGAGGTAAAACACAGACGTTTTCTTTAAAATTAAGTTTGTTGATTCTTGCCATTTTCTTTGATGGCTCAATCAAACAGGGGCGAGTAAAGCACGGCCACTCACCTGTGAGGGTCTCAAGCCGCAGGGGGAGGGGTGGAGCTTCTGATCGGACAAAGTGGAGGATCATTTGAAGAGCCAGGTCTTGAGGTCCTTCCTGAATTGGGTCAGTGACGCGGATAGCATATGGGGCAGGGAGTTCAATCTCATGGCAACAAGGTAGGAGAACAATCTTCCTTTGGTTCTGGTCTTGTGGATCCTTGGGACAGAGGAGAGTTGGGAGGCTTGGAGTTGTAAGGTGGGTACGTGGAATGTGAGGAGGTGGTTCAGATACGCTGGCCCTTTGTTTTGCAGGGCTTTCCAGGTATGAGTGAGGAGCTTAAAAGTGACTTGTTGACTGGGAGCCAGTGGGGTTGGAGGTGTTGCGTGATATGGCTGCGGCGGGAGATGTCGAGGCCCAGTCTGGTGCCAGAGTTTTGGATGTACTGTAGCTTCCTGGGCAGTTTCTGGGTGATGCCAACAGAGCGCATTGCCAAAGTCTAGTCTGCTGGTGATAAGAGTGTGGGTGACCCTTCTGGATTCTGTGGGGACCCATCGGAAAGTCTTTTGGAGAAGGTGGAGCATGTGAAAGCAGGCTGAGAAAACTGTTGATTTGGCGGTCCATTACGAGCGAAGAGTCCAGTATGATGCAACGGTTGAGTGCATGGTCTGCCGGGGGGAGGGGAAACCAGAGTGTCTGGCCACCAAAAGTCGTCCCAGGCTGACGCAGTGGGTCCCAGGATGAGAACTCTGGTCTTCCGAGTTGAGCTTGGGACAGCAGTCTTTCATTCAGGACGCGACAGCCTACATTCCACTGTGGAAACTCATTATGGCGGTGGAGGGTTCATTGGTGAGGGATCAGTTGGGTGTCGTTGGCATAGCAGATTATGTTGAGTCTGGGGCTTCTGATGCTGGCTGCAAGGGGGAAAATATAGATGTTGGAGGGTGGGGTTCAGGGAGGAGCCCTGGTAGACGCCACAGCTGATCCCCATGAGTTCTGAAGGGATTGGTTGTAGTCTGACTCGCTGGGTCCAGCCAGTGAGGAAGGAGTGGATCCAGTCCAGAGCCTGGTTGCGGATGTCGGTGTCATGGAGTCTGGTGATTAGGGTGCGGTGGGAGACTGTCGAAGGCGGCAGAGAAGTCTAGAAGGATGAGGCCTGCTGTCTCGCCCTGGTCGAGTAGGAAGAGGATCTCATCTGTGGCGTAGAGTGCAGTTACTGTGCTGTAGTTCCTTTGGAAGTTGGATAGGCAGGTGTTTCCACACGTGGTTCGCTTCGATGAACGCACAGAGTTGGGTGTTGATAGACTTCTCTAGGACATTCGCTTGGAAGAGGAGGCGGGAGATCAGTCTGAAGTTCTTGAGGTCCATCGGGTCGGAGGATGGCTTCTTCAGCAGGGAGGTGATCTTTGCGTGTTTCCAGTCGTCGGGGAAGGTGCCAGTTTCAATTGAGCAGTTGGTGGTGCAGCGGAGCTGGGGGGCGATGGTGGCAGCTGCTCTGTGAAAGATGTGGTACAGGCATGGATCAGTCAGGGCCCCTGAGTGGCAGAAGAGGTGCTTTATTTATTGCAGAGGCCTTGGGAGGCAGGGAATATCTGGTATTGCTGTTGGGCCTGGCCATGGTGAAGTTATTTGCTATTGAGTGCGTTGGCGTTGATTCTATCTTGGATGGCCATTTTCTTCGTGGTTGTGAGGAGGCGGTGTGCGTTGAAGATTGACTTAAGTTGTGTGAGTTTCTGGGGTTTTGTTGCTCCTCCACTTCTTCGAGACGTCTGAAGGTGTGTCTGGACTTGTGGAGGGCAGGGGCGAACCAGCTGGACGCCTAAAATAGTTTACCTGGTCGTCTCGAGGGGTGCCAGGGTGTCGGTGTAGTTGGAGACATTGGTGGAGGTTGCGTGCAGCAGTGTTGTCTGTGGGCATTAGCGGAGTGGGTGTGCTGAAGTTCGGTGGTGTAGTTGCAGTCGATGTTCCTGCTGGCTGAGAAGACTGTCAAGCATTTGTCTGGCTGTGTGGGTTGCTGCAGTGACTAGCTGCTTCAGTCTGATTTTGGCGAGGTTCTCCATGAGGGAGGCAGTGTTCTGGTTGCTGGGGTTTGTCCAGGTGAAGTTGAGGTCTCCAAGTAGGATGTAGTCGGATGCAAGCTCAGGGTGCGATGAGCTCTACAAAGGAGTCTGTTTAATGGGGGTTGGGGGCCTTGTAGACGAGGGTGTCGTGTAGGGTGGTGTTGGGATTGGTCTGGATCTGGAAGTGGAGGTGTTTTATGTTTGTTGTAGGGTCACTGGAGTGCGTGGTTAGTCGGAGTGTGATTTTGTGGACTATTGCAATGCCTCTACTGTGTGGTCGAGTAAGTCCTTGCAGGTGATCTTGAAGTTGTCAGGGATGGTGAGGTCTGGTCCGGAGCAGGGGTTGGTCCAGGTTTCTGTGAAGCCGGCGGTGTCCGGATCGGTAGGGTCAATGGATCATAGATCTCTGTGGTGTGTTTGTGGAGAGATCGCAGTCGTAGCCCTAATTGGATAATTGCCACATCTTCAAGATGGTGGGCAATGAAAAATGTGCTTCACTTTGCCTCCTGTACATGAGGAGTGGAGTTGGTGGAGGAGGGTGAGAAAACAAGTTCCTTACCTTTAGCTACAGTTATCCAGTATTGATATCACATTCCTGAATCATTCCCCGTCCCCGAGGCGGGAGTCCCACGGTAATATATATATATATACACAAAAAGCAGTGCCTTAGTAAGAAAAGTAGTAGGCTAAAAAAAAATAGGCTCAGAATGCCTAAAACTTAGCAGCCTATTATATGAAAAGACCTAAAAAATTGTTCCAAACAATCAGCTGCCAGCACCCGCTAGAACCTTCCCAGCAGAGGCAGTTCTCCTCAGATTTTCTTAGCACAAGTGAGAAGTAGGTATCCCAAATAGAGAACTGTCTCGCCGGGGAGGAGGGTGGGTGCATGTGAATCTATGAAAGATACCAATACTGGATAACTGTAGTTACAGGTAACTTGTTTTCTTATCCAGTATTGGGGTATCTTTCATAAATTCACATGCCTGAATCAGAATAGTAAGCCAAATAGAGTCATTTGCGGACGGTGGGATACAGTGTATATACTCCCCAACACAGCCGGGAAGGTTAGAATATTAAGGTATACAAAACACTTTAAAATGAAATACTGATTGTACATTAACATACTTTGCAATAAAAGCCATCAATTAACATCTGTTAACATAATAGACATATATACATCTACATAAATAAATGCGACATCAGAGACATTATAATCCTAACCTTAATGAAGATGTGGAACAGCTTGCTCCACCACTGCATCATCCTGTGACACAGACTGTAGGCAGTAGTATTTTGTGAACGTGTGGACATTCTTCCATGTCGCAGCACAACAGATATTTTCTAATATAACCCCAGTAAATAGTGCCGTAGAAGCCGCCATAGTCCTAGTGGACTGCGCTTTGACCTTTCTCTGTTAAGGTTTGTTGGCTTTAACATGGCAAAAATTAACAGAAGGGATCCATCTGGCTATAGTTGCCTTTGTTACCACCTGTCCCAGTGTGGCTTGACCATAGGCGACAAGTAATTGATTGAATTGGCTCAAATGGTCTTCTCATTAACTGAGATAAGACTGTTTAATTTCCACTCCGGAGGTGGCGTCAGAATCGGAGGAAAGACTCGATAAAGTTGTTTTAAAAATTGTTTGATAAGTGATGAAGAGCAAAGTGAAGGTTTGTTGGAGCTCTCTTGGAATCTGGAAATTGCAGCGAGGTGAACCTGGATAGAGAACACAAGGCCCGCTTTGGCTAGAGATAGCAAATAAGGAAGGATATCCTCCACTGGAGCCTGGATTGGATTTATATAATTTGCCTCACACCAATGACAAAATAGTTTCCACTTTAAGCGATACGTCCTTACTGTACTCTGGGCACGAAATTTATATAGAATTTCACGACAATCCTGAGATTTTCAGATCTTTAAATTCTAAGTCGTCAGGAGCCATGCGTGCAAGTGCAGCGAGTGTGGATCTGGGTGTAGTATTTGACCCTTTTCCCTTTTCAACATCGTGAGTGTTGGAAGTAGATGAACAGGGTGTTCCTGTGATAATAGGAGTAGTTCCTGAAACCAATATTGTCTCGGCCAGCGAGGTGCGATCAGGATGAGACTGCAACGTTACTTCTTCATCTTTTGAAGCACTTTTGGTATCAATGGTATTGGGGGGGAAAAGCGTACGCATAAATCCCTGACCATCGTATGGACAGGGCATTCCCTCTTGATCCCCGTTGAGGGAATCTGCTAGCGTAGTAAAGGCATTTGCTGTTCTCTCTCGTTGCAAACAGATCTAATGTTGGCTTGCCCCAAACGTGAAAGATCTTCTCCACCTGCTCCTGCTCCCACTCGTGTCATCCTGAGAGAAATCTGCTGTGGGTGTCGGCCAAAGTGTTCTGAAGCCCCTTGACATGCTCTGCTCTTAGGGTTCTACTGTGTGCTGTGACCCACTCCCTCAGCTCCTGAGCCTCCTGCGATAGGGACAGTGATCTCGTTCGCCCCGTTGATGTAATACATGCTGGCCGTATTGTTGGTACGGAGCAGCACTGAGGAACCCGCAATCCTCGGAAAGAATGCCTACATAGAGAGAAAAATGGCCCTCCGCTCCAAACTGTTGATGTGTTTTTGTTGGTACTGTTGGGACCATCTTCCCTGAATCTGTAAGTCTTGGAGCTGGCCTCCCCAGCCCTCCATGGATGTGTCCGTTGGTAACTAATTCTGGGGGAGTTGCCAAGAATGGGAAGCCCGGAGAGAAGTTAACTTTTTGAGACCCCCAATGGAGAGCGTGAATCATGCGCGATGCCACCTTGATGAGTCGTCGAATGACCCTACGGCTTGATGCCATTGTAGGTGCAATTCTTCTTGCAGAGGTCTCATACCGAGTCTTGCCAACGGAACCAGATTTATTGCATATGAGCACATCCCCAGAAGAGAAGATAATGTCCGGACAGGAACTGACCACCTTTTTGAGATTGACTTTGCTAGTTTTTGCATTCGTAGCTGGCAATCTTTTGATAAGAATGCCTTGCACTGTATGGTATCTAGCATTGCTCCCAGAAAGGGTATTACTTGGAGAGGATGTAACTGATTTGCTTTCGTTGAGAGTGAGACCTAAACTTGAAAAGAGATGCAGGCATGTTGCAATAGCCTTTTTTGTAATCTGTTCTGAAGGTCCCTTGAGCAACCAGTGGTCGAGGTAGGGAAACACTTGTATTCCCTGAGACCTCAGAGTTGCAGAAACTGGTGCCCTGCTGGTCTCATTGTTTTCAGTTTGAGTTGTGGCCTTGATTGTTAGACCGTTTTCGTCCGCCCTGACAAGAGAAACTACCAGATGAAGCTTGCCTATAGGAAGATTGGTAGTAAGGCTGTTTGTATTGCGACTCGTACTGCCTGTTCTGCTGATTGTGATAAACTCCCCTGCATGAAAATCCCCAACCTCTGGCTCCTCGGAAAGATCCCTGTTTGTACTGGAGAGCAGCCAATGATTTTGCTGTATCAGACTTGATAGCCAACAATGCTTCATCTATATGCTTCCATAATAATGAATCGCAGTCATAGGCCATATCTAGGATTTTGGTTTGCACCTCTGGCCCAAACAATGTTGCCTTAAGCCATCCCTGGTGTCTAATTACCGCAGCACCTGCAAGCTGCCTGAAGTTGGTATAAGCGATGTCTAGAGAGCAGTCAATTTCGGACACGACTCGTTCACCTTCCAACACAATTTTTCTTGCCTCTTGCCGACGATCTTCCAGGATGAGGTCTATGAACTGTCAAATCAGACCACATCTGGCAGTTGTATCGTGCCAAAACTGCCAGAGAATTTGCAGCTTTAATGGAAGATGCAGCATTCGTGGAAAATGTCTTTCCTATGAGATCCAATCTTCTACCATCTTTATCAGGTGGAGTTGAAATTGGTGTGGCCGGATTCTTTGATCTTGGTTGAGCAGCTTGTGATATAACTGAATCCGGGCGTGGATGACCTATGAGGCAAGATGGAGTATCCGGAGGCGCTCGGTATTTCTTCTCAATCCACGGAAGAATAGCAGGTATAGAGGCAGGAGTCTTCATGATTTTAAGCCCTTTATTCTAAATGTAGTGTTAGGAATCGGTGAGGCTGACGAGAAAACTTGACATGTGTGCATTGTGCAGGAATCCCGGTCCAGTTATTTGTCCCTACCCCTAACCACTGTGAATAATAGATGTTTTTAGACGCTCCCTAGCGCGCGTAAAGAGGCGCGTCGGAACGTAGCCGTTGCTTGGCTTACTGTTCCAGTACCACGCCCCTTCCTACTTCCTGATTTTCAGAACGCGTTGGCCGCAGCGTTTTGCAGCTCCCTCTTGGCGTTAGTTGACCATTTCGTCGTGCATTCTGTTGCCGGTAGCTTACGCTGTGCCCAGCTCTCACTGTGTTCTTTTGGCAAGTTACTAGCCAGGTGACAGCATTTCTCCTTCGAAGCTCCCGGGCAGGCGTTGGCCGTACTCCCTACCTTTTCCAATGCATTTTGAGGGCGTCCTGCTAGCCCGTGACTTTAGCCCCTATCTCTGTGGCAAACGGAAGTTACCCCTTTTCTTTCCTTTTATGTATTCTTTCTGAGAGTGAGCGCTCTGCCCAGGTTCTCCTTCGGGGCCGGGTGTCTCTCCTCCTGAGTGTGACTGCTCCGCTGTTCTAGCCCCTGCACAGCCGGTCGGTACACCTCATTCCTTACCATTTTCTTTTGTATGTTTGGGTGTGTGAGTCCTTTGTGAGTTCTGCCCTTCCTGGCCTGATTATTTGGGCCTACTGGATTACCCTTGAGCTACATAACTCATCTTTACAGCATTACGACCTTCGCTTGGGGTAAGATTTCCTGGTAACGACCACGCATGTCAATGTTTTGAGTAGTACTTGTATGCGTAGAGTATATGATATGAAGTGCATCCTGTTCTTTTTCCTAGCCTGGACCACCACTTGAAGTACTTCCTGTATGCTGACCCCCTCGTATGAGGAGAGTGGTGGACACTCCTTGGGTTTTTCCCTCATACTTTTAGGGGACAGTGGACAGGAGTGTGTTCCCTATCACATTCTTGCCTCTGTGTCCTGGAGGTAGTGGGATTCTTCTTTGTTCCCGTGGAAACAGGCGAACTCGCCAACATGTAGTCTATAATTGGAATCGCTCGTTATTTTTTTATAATCCTCTCTAAAATCATGCAAGAAACAGACAGATCGTTCAATAGTGACTGGTAATTGGAATCTTGTTGCAGCCCATTGCATGATGTGGAAGCCACCGATATCATCAGGAGGAGAATCGGATGGCTGAGGGATAGGAGGCATGGGAATGATGTAGTCATCCCAAGGGTCCCCATCACCAGTGTTGTAGGGTAATTCACCCTCTTCCATACCTTCCTCGTCAGAGGATGAAGTATCCTGGTGCCCCTGTGGTGCGGTCCCAGAGGGCTGCCTTGGAGAAGTAGGAACCTCCACTGGTGGTAGTGATGCTGGTATGACAGCTGGTGCATGAGGCAAAACAGGAATAGTAGTTTCTGAAGGAAACCTTTGCCGATAATCGGCCAACGTGGCCTGTAGGTTTTGTATCAAAGAAGTAGGAAGATGTGAAGCCCTTCTGGGATGCTTTGGAAAAAGGGGTAGAAACATCTTCCTGATAAAAATACTCTTGGAAATCTTCGTCGTCTTGGCATTTTATTTGTAGCTCTGCGGGATGGCGTGCTATGCCGAAAGGACCCTCATCATCTTCCACATACGTCTCCAAAATATGTGATGGCAGTAATGGAGAAATATTGCTGTGGTCTTGCATGTGGTAGGTTTTTAACTGGAAGGGAGTATAGGAAATGGGCGTTGCCTGTGACACTGGAGGAATCACTGATAACCAACCCTTGGTCGGCGGGGAAGTCTCCGTCGGCGGGGGAAGGAGAAGTTTGTTTCCAAACACTCCTGAGTTCTGTGAAACCATCATGGTGCTGGGGAACTCTTAATTGTTGAGTTTCCAGCCCATGTAGTCTCATTGGCTTCCCTGGCACTTATCATTGATTGCCAACACCGGAGATATAGGGCTGTAAGAAAGTGGCTCTGTATATACTGGACCAAAGTAAGGTGTGTACAGAGTTCACAGTCTCCAGAGGTTTGGCAGAGGCTTAAGTTAGATACAATCTTACTCTCTAAAGTGGTAGCTTGGACAAGCAGTAAGGGAGTATCTGAGGACAGTGTAAAGCATCAAATGGTCTCACACACACACGAAACTGAACTCTAGGCCAGTTGTTTTATATCAAAATATAGTTTTATTTTAGAACCAACAAGGTATTAAAATATACTTTTTCTGAATTAGTTACTTTAGTTAAGTACTTTTCAAATAGTTACAGTTGTTGCAATAGGCAACACAATTTTAAACAATGCAACATTGAGCTCAATGGGAATTTCTAATTAAATGCAATTAGTTACTTTGTATATTACTTTTCTAACCACAGGACTGGATCCTAGATTCAGTCCTGGGACATGTCCTGTAAGCAGTTAAATAAAAGTGTTTTGGTAACAGTAGTGATTTTTAAGGAATATTATTGTATTTTAAAAGTTGACAACTTTTTCACATAGAATCACCAATGTTATCTTATGAGAGGAAATTTAATTAGCAGGTAAGTAGTGTTATCGTTACTTTTTCTTACTCAGTGTTGGATCCTGGATACAGCACTGGTGTATCTCCTGTAAACAATTGAAAGAATGCGTTTAAGTCATACAGGCAATTTTTAAGGAGTATTTGCAGTTTGTGAAAATCGACACTTAGAAACTTTTCAGGTGAAAACCAGACAATGGATTACTATGGAAGGGAATTCAAGTTACTGGTAAGTACAGTTAAAATTACTTTTCAAGGTCAGTGCAGGGCTAAAAGATGCAGCATTGGGCTCAATGTTATCCAATAAGAGGCAGGGGGCTTTCGGTTGGTGGCTGCTGGCAAGCAGGCCACACGGCTGTGGGAGCTGGGCTCCTGGTCACTTGCTCAGGGCAAAGGGGTTAGTAGATTAGGACAAAGGTTGCACTGCCAGGAGCACTCGGGCGGCTGGGTGCAGGGTGCTTTTGAGCCGTCGGGTGCTCAATGTTATTCAATGGAGATCTTGGAAGGTGAAAAAAGGCTACAGGCTCGGGAATGGAGATTCTTCAGGAGCGACCAACACTTCGAGGGGTAAGTTGGGATTTTGGAGGATAGGTAGGCACCCAGGAGTTGGGCACAGGGGCCCGTGGGGCGCCAGGTGCAGGGTTGTCTTTTGACATCGGGAAATCTTACCCGCTGCTGGTCGAGGTTGGAGGGGTCCATTGTTGTGAGGCTGCAGGCGTCGTCGGGGTGAGCCCTTGGGCACTGGATTCCAGGTCACAATCGCCAGGGGGACGTCCTCAGTGTCTTTGTCCACTCAGGCACAGGCCGGGCTCGACGGGTGATGAATATGCTGGATTTGCGGTTCCTGGCTGTCACCAGGGGTATTGCTTGAGAAGAACCACTGCTCATGGGAGTTCAAGTCTTTAAGATGTTCAAGGCAGGCAGATCCTCCGGGGTTTTCAAGGTTGCTGTCCACAGGAGACGTCGGGATTTAGCAGGAGCAGGTTCAAGGATCAATAGGCCTGTAGGGCTGGGGCCAAGTCAGTTGGTGTCGTCCTCTTGTTAGCAGCTGCACGGCAGGTCTTCATCTTCTTTCTTGTTTTCAAATAGGGATCTGCGGAAGGAAGGTTCAGGGTGCCCCTAAAAACAAAATTCAGAGGCGTTACAGGTAAGGGCAGGGACCAATGGGTCCCTGTTCTGGATTGGTCCCTGCCCTGGGGTGAGTACACCCCCCTATCCTGCTAATCTCCTGTGGGAGGGGGGCTGGAGCCTATCTCCGATTGGGCAGGGCTCCCCCATCCTCAAGATGGCCGGAGCCTGGAGTTGTGCTTCACCTCGCCTCTCCCACCTGAGAGGTGGGGTTGGCAGAGGCTGGCACACCCCCTTTTGTCACTTATTTATTTTCAAAGTTTTATATAGCGCAAACAAGATCTTTGCAGATATCAGAGCGCTTTACAGAAAGAAAGGGTAATGGAAACAAGAGGGTGATAAGCAGACTTTTTGTTACAATAATGGTAATAGGTAGTACGTGAGTAACAAAATAAGATCGCAGTCAGATAAAAGCGTAATACACGTAGATAATCAAATAAACAGCTAATACAGAGTCGGTGTAAAGTCTTAGATCGGACCAAAATAGAGTTCAAGTGAATTTAGCCATTAGGATGGCTTTTACTTCTTTCTTAAAAAATGCAGTGGAGGAGATCAGCCTCGTTTTGGGAGGGAGTGCATTCCAGATACTGGGTGCCATTCCTGAGAAGGAGCGTTTGTATGTTTTTTCCTTCCGGAATCTTCGAGGTTTCAGGAGGAGATTTTTTGAGCTTCTATTGGTTCTCGAGCCTCCTGATACAGTCAGCTTTTGGGTGAGGTAGTTGGGTGACTTGTGGTGTACAGCCATGTGTGTCATGCAGGCAATTTTCAACTGTATTCTGGCTTCAAAAGGCAGCCAGTTCAGGGATCTTACGTCAGGGGAAATATGCGAATGTTTTCTTGATCCAGTGATCAGTCTCGCTGCAGCGTTCAAGGAGGCTCTTAGTGGTGCGGTTGTAGATAGGGGGAGTCCACTGAGAGCCACAATTCCGTAGTTATGCGTGGGATGACTAGGGCTTGTACTGCGGTTTGGAAGTCCTTAGCTGGGAAGAAGGGTTTAAGTTTCCTCAAAGTGTTGATTTGGAAATTAGCTCCCTTAGTTGCTTTGCTGATATGCTGCTGCATGTTGAGATTGGCGTCAAGTGTGATGCCTAAGGATTTCGCAGAGTCCACGATGGTGGGTTGGATATCAAGTGCGGTTAGGTGCTTGAGCCAGGATTGGGTGGTGGAGATTTTCGCAGGAGGTGAGATCAGAAGGAACTCAGTTTTCTGCGCATTAAGTTTGAGGTGATTATCGGCCAACCATGATAGGGTGTTTCTGAGCGTGGATTTCAGAAGTTTGATGTCTTCCGGGGATTCTAGTTTGAGGTAGAGTTGAGTGTCATCAGCGTACATGTGAAAGTGTACATTAGATGCTTGAAGCGAGGTGGTGAGTGGTTCCATGACTAGGTTGAACAAAGTGGGGGATAGGGAAGATCCTTGTGGGACGCCTAATGTTACAGGTACAGATGAGGACAACATGTTGTTGATCTTGAACTTCTGAGACCGGTTATGTAAGAAGGAAGTGAACCATTTGAGAACAGTCCCAGATAGACCCATTCTGGTATTTAACAGCTCAAGTAGATTCTCATGTTTGACGGTGTCAAATGCTGAGGAGAGATCAAGTAGGATGAGGAGGCAGGAGTCATTGTGATCAAGGATTTGGAGGGCGTCATCAATTATGTGCATTATAGCAGTTTCCGTACTGTGTCTTGCTCGGAAGCCTGATTGATGAGGGTTGAGGAGGTCAAACTGATCAATGTGTTTTGTCAGTTGGAGTTGTACGCATTTTTTCCAGCAGTTTGGCCATTGGGGATATTGGTGATAGGGCGGTAATTGTTTAGGTCGGCCGGGTCAGCTGTAGGTTTCTTGAGTATAGGCGTGACTTGTCCTACCTTGAGGGAGTCGGGGATGAGTCCTTGTTGTAGGGAACTGTTAATGATTTTAGTCCAGAGTGGAAGGAGCAGGGGGGGTGAAGTCTTTTACAGCATTAGCAGGTAAGGGGTCTGTGAGGAGATTAGAGGGTTTCAAGGTGCCGAGCAGTTTGTTAATTGATTCTTCTGAATAGGTGTCGAAGGACGACCATGCCGCGTTATTTTTAGGTTGAGTGGTAGTTCTGCTGATGGGGCTGGAGTATCGGGTTACATCATTGAGGAGTTTGCTTTTTATATTATCAGTTTTTTGCTTAAAGAAAGCAGAAACGTCTTCACAGGATGGTATATTACTTGTTGTGCTGTTTGATTGTAGAGGTTGTTCCTTGGTTTGAGTTTTGACTAGCTCAAACAGTTTTCTTGGTTAATTTTTTGCTTGGTCGAGCTGGAGGCTGAAGAAGTCTGTTTTCGAGCGCTTGATTTTCCTAAAGTAGGCGTTCCTCTTTTTCTTGAGCGTTCTAAGGTGCAATGCTGAGGGATCTGATCTCCAGGTGCGCTCTGCCATTCGCAAGGCACGCCTATCTTCATTGAGCCTGCCGTCATACCATGGGATCGAGATCTTGGTGGAGGCTCTCTTCAGTTGCAGTGGGGTGGCTTCATTGATTATTGAGGTCATAGAGTTGAGGTATAGGTCGGTCAGAGATTGCACGTCAGAGGCGCCGGTAGGGGGAAGGAGGAGGCTGCTGTGGGAAGGCAAGGAGTTGGGGTTAAGCTTCTTCATGTCCCTTTTCCAGATCTTGGGTTTGGAGGGTTGAACAGGGTTAAGTTTAACCTTTTCGTTGATGTAGAATGTGATAATGTGGTGGTCTGACCAGTCACAGGGTTGGATTGCCCCCAGTTGGGTAGAGTCCTCTTTGGCGATAAGGTCGAGGATAGAGCCTTTGTCATGTGTCGGGCTGTTGCAGATTTGGGTGAGATCAAGGGCATTAAGGAAAGATTTAAGACTATTCACCACTGCATCTTTCTGATCGTTCCAGTGGAGGTTGAAGTCACCCAGGTAGATTTGAGTGTTCTGCCATCCGGAGTTGGTTGAAATCGTGTCCATGTGTTGTTGGGAGAAGGTGAGGTTGTCCCCGGGTGGGTGGTAGATGACATGTAAGGAGTATAAAGGTTTGCCCCCGCTGGTGATAGAGGCAGATTAGTTCACAGGAGGTGAGTGAGGGGACAGTGACTTTAGTCACAGAGAGGTTGTTCCTAAAAATGCATGTGATTCCCCCGCCCGTCTTGCTGTTCCTGTCGAGTCTAATGATGTGGTAGTTGGGGGGAACTAGAATGTCCAATATAGGTGTAGAAGATTCGGATAGCCAGGTTTCGGTCAGAATAGCTAGGTCAAGGTCCATTGTTATGATGAGATCCGCGATGGCGGAGGAGTGTCTAGGGGCCGATCTGCAGTTGAGTAGGATGCATTTGAGTCTGGGGGTGAAGAGGGTGGTGGAGGGTTCTAGAGAGAGGGGGACTGTTCTAAGGTTCTTGGGGACGGAGCTTCTGTTTTGTGTGGGGGGCCTAAGAGGATTTGAGAGAATCGTGGGTATGGAAAGGTGTGTGGTGGTTGTGTTGGGGGGGGGGGGGGGTGCGGTAGTGTTAGAGCAGGGTTCTGCGGAATTAGTAAGTGGTATGAAATTCGGTAGGTGAGAGAGTTTGGGGGTGAAAGGTGTGGGTGAGGTAGGGGGAGGTTGGTGGTATAAGTGAGGGCATTGGCGGGAGGCAGTGAAGGCGAGTTGGGGGATGAGTATAGGCTTGAGATGGTGGAGGTGCATGGAGGGAGGTGGGGGCTGAGAATGGGGGTGGGGGGAGAGAGGAGGGGAGGATAGGGTAAAGGAGGTGGTGTGTTCTGAGAGACTAGTTGGGAGGGTGGGTAAGTGGGGACTGAGCGTGGGTAGGGAGATAGGGTGGGAGATGATCCTGCTGCGGGGAAGGGGAGATGAGTTAAGGCCGGTGAGGGGTTCTGTGGGACTAGTAGGAGGTGTGAGGTGGGGGGGGGGGTGTGGAGAATGTAAGAAGAGGAAGAGGGGTGCTCTATGCCTGTGGTTGAGGGGTGTGTAGTAGTTACAGTGGGTGGGTGAGTGACTATAGCTTGGGGGGGGTGGGCATTCTGATGCTGTGCTAGGTTAGGAGAGTTAGATAGGCGATTAGAGGTGGGGGGTGTTGTGTAGTCTGAGGAGCTAGGATAGGAGATCCGACGGTTGGAGATATGATCTTGGAGGGTGGGGAACAAATTGTCGAGTAGTTCAAGGCTCCTATCTGTGGTTTGACAAAGGATGATCCCGTTGTTGTAGATAGTGATGGTAGCTTTGCCTGGGAAGAGCTGGGATGGTGTGATAGAAAGTGTTAGACCATGGGCAGATTTTCTAGTGGTGGAGACCGTGAGAGAGGCGAGGAACGCTTTCCTCCATTGTGCTCTACGTATGGTGTAGAAGATGATGTTGGTGCTCGTGGCTCCATTGATCAATGAGAAGTAGGTGTCCACTTAGGGTTTCCCGCCTGTCAGAGTGGGGTCAGAACTGGTGGGGGCCAGTTGCTGAGTACAGCAAGTGGCCTGGAGAAGCTCACAAAGGCGCCATGCCTTTGAAGCTTCCCCTGCCCATCCCGTGGGAGGAGACCTAGCACCTCGCCCAGGACGTGCATTGTTTCAGGCCCAGGAGAGCGGATGCCTCTCTACCCAGGGGTCCAGCAACATGTCTGCTGCATGGCAGCTTAGGCAGACAAGACGTGGATTGTAGGTTCGGTTTCAGGGAACCTCTCGAAGATGCCCTCTGTAGTGCATTTTACATTAAATCCCACACTGGAATCAGTGTGGGTTTAATGTGCTGAAAAGTTTGATATAAAACTTCTCAGTCTTCAGTGCAGCCATTATGGTGCTGTGGAGTTTGTAATGACAACCTCCCAGCAGCATATACTCTCAATGGCATCACTGCACTTAGTGCCCAGGAATGGCCCTGGGTACTGTAGGGGCACAGGGCTCATGCACCTGTGCCCACACCACAGGCATAGGGCACCCAGCTAGAGGGGTGACTGATGTATGCCAGGGCAGTGGGCATGGCACACAGGGATGTGTGCCATGGCGACTGTTTACTTCTGCACCAGGACATTCAGTCTGCAAAGGCAGTGTGTGTGGGTGTCAGGGTGCAGGGCGCCTAAGGGTGGCACAATAAGTGCTGCAGCCCTTAGGGGTCTTCTCTGGTCACAATGCCTAGGGTTCCTAGGGTACCATTTACCAGGGACTGACATGTGGCCAGAGATGCCAATTTCGTTTTAGTTTCAACACAGTTTTAGGGAAGGAACACCGGCCCTGGGCACATGATTGGCAGGAGCCCAGGGCACACTCAGTCAAATCACATCAGCAATTCAGCCATGCACATCAGCAATTCAGCAAAACGTGGGGGTATACCATGAAAGAAAGATGGCCCTTTCTCACAAGTGCACCCTGCCTTAGGGCTTGTAATGCCTGCTAGAGGGGTGACTTACCTATACCTTGGGCAGTGCTGCTGGATATGGAGAACAGATAATGTGCCATGCTGACTTTGGTCCTCTCTGCAACAGGGCATGCAGGCTGCAGTGTGGCAGTGTGCATGACCTTGGTGCAGGGTCCCTAGGAGACAATCTACAGTCCCAATGCCCTAGGTATCAGGGGAAACATTTACTAGGGACTTACACAGGGTCTAAAGTTGTTCCAATTGTGGTATGGTTTTGGGGAAAGAAAACTGGTACTGGGAACCCGCAAGGACCAGATACTCTACAGTCAAAGTTGCATCAAAAGCCAGGCAAAAAGTGTGTGGGGAGGTATGGGGGGGGGGGGGGGGGGAGGGGGGGGAAGCAGTGAAATGAAAAACACTTTCCTACATGTACTCAGAGGGCAACTTAGAGATGCCCCCCTGAAAACCTACCAACCCTGGTGTGGTATCTGACAGGCTGTAGACAGCCTGCCACTACAGACAAGTTTCTGGGCCTCTGGCTGAGAGCGCTCGCTCTCTGGGGCACGAATCACAGCCCATCCTTGGCGAAGGCGACAAACCTGCTTCTCTAGAGTTGGCCCAGAGCTCAAGAGTGAAGCTTTAAAGGCCTGCCGCCTTTGTAATGCAGCCAAAACCTCTGGTGCTAGCAGCAGATGACCTCCCCTGGTTCAACTCCCACTTTTGCTGGGAGAACCGGCGGGCAAAACAAAGCTAGAGTAGGTGTGCCCACTTTCGTCAACTCCACCCCCCCAGGTGCTGGAGGTGAAATCAACCATACTTTTCAGTGCTCAACATCTTGAATGTGGTAGGACGTATCCATTCAGGGCTATGGCTTTGCCCCCTCCCACAGGAGGGCACCATAAGAGGGTGTTGACAACCCAGGTAAGCAACCCATTTTTTACCTACTGGTTACTCCCTGTAACACCCCTAAATTCAGTATTTAGGTGGCTCTGCCATCTGACTTCGACGACTTACAAAGTGCCGGAGCGATGGCTGAAGGCACCAACTGACTTGGCCCCAGTGCTAAGGGCCTGTCTGTAACCCTCAAAGACCCTGCTGAAGAGCAACTCTCCCTGCTAACCTGCGAGCTCGAAAACTCTGAGGACTGCCTGCCTTCTAAAAAGACTCCCGATCTCCAGCAGACCTGTCCAGTAGAAACAAACTGCAAAGAAAACACTCTGACCTGAGGAACCGAGAAACTGCCTTCAGTCCCACCTCTGCACCCAAGGCTCACAGCCCAAGCGGCCCACAAGTCCTGAGATGGTTCCCCAGCACTTCTGAGCCCGAGTCCACTGTGGGATGACCCCTGCTGGATTCCTCATTGAAGCCTGCAGACATCTTCAAGATGCCCCAACCTGACCGGTAAGCTGTTTCAACGCCAAAAGGACACCCTTGCAGCCGAAGGCCCTGGGCCTTATGGAGCTTGGCCAACTGGTGTCCCAACGTCCCGTAGCATCTCTACTTACGTGAGCAGCTGTGGGTTTTAATAGTAAGTCCATGGGCATCACCAAAAACTTGTCCATGAAGGAGCACAACATCAGCTAAAGGAACAACCTTCAGAATAAACCTCTCAAGAAAATAAAACCGTTCATTCCGATCTTAAGACAGTAGTGCAATCACTAGTCCTTTCAAAGCTTGACAATGGCAACTCAATCACAGGAACTTCAAAAAGTCTGCTTGCTACTCTAAGCGCTGTTCTCTATGAGACTGCCAGGCTCCTCACAGGAAATAAACGGTTCTTTCACTTCTCACCAGCCCTCAAGAGTCTTAACAGGCTCCTCACTGAAGGAAGATGCGCCTTCCAAACAGCTTCTATCACCAACAAAGCCCTTCACATAAAAAACGAAAACACCTAGAATCCAAACTATATATAGAGCAGGAAAAAGTTGGACACTAAGAAGCTCGAACTCACTTCTCATACCTCCTAGTCTGAGGAAGAAATCTCCCAAGCGCGCGCTCTCAGGAAATGCTCCTAGGATTTGGAGTTTACTCCCCGAGGATCTCTGCTGCATCCCACTATTCCTGCTTCTAACAAGACCCCAAAGCTCTACTCCTCAACTATCTCAACACAAGCTAATCACGTTCTCAAAGACCCTACCATCATCCACTAGACCCGCTGAGGCAGTCGTATGACTCGGTCAGGCTCTTATCTGTCTCCAACGCCATTACAGAATGCTGTATTGTTATATACCTTTTGACTAATTTAACACTACCTTTATTCTGCATTTTCTATATCTTCTCTAGTTCATCAGACTGTCCTATCCCATTTGGGTCCCCACATGTACTTTGAGCAAACTTAGTCACATAACACGTAAAGCTTTTGGATACCTTTGGTTCTAGCCGGTACTATATAAATCTAAAAAAATAATGTATATCTATCTCTAGCGGGTGTGCTGGAGCGTTTCTAGTCCATCACCACACTTAACACCAATTTTCTAGAAGGGAGTCCGAATCAATCAGATTAAGCAAAAAACATCAGAATGGCAAGGGAAACAGAGCAGATCATTCTTGTGGTGTCCACTCAACATCCTGGTGTCAATCTCACTGCTATTTCTAGCAGCTTTGAGAGCTTATGAGCACTCTCACGCGTTCCTAACAATGAACTTAAAAGCATACAAGTATAGTGAGGAGTCACGTGCCACTGTGCTGCCAAAACTGCAGCCTGACACGCAACAGTACATCAAGGCAATGAGGTAGAGAGCGCAGAACACAGAAAAAAAACAGATGAGCGGAGACAGACAAAACTGGTAAGAGAAGGTAGGGATCCAGGCCGACGACTGAACGAATTCAGGCTCATAAGAGGGGTCTGATGTACAGAGTAGGATAGGCAACAGAGATAAGTGTGTAGAAAACAGGAGGCGGGGTAAGGTCACCGATCATCTCTTGCAAGACTGGTGCCTAGGCACTCTGTACAAGCCATTGCAGTAGTCACACAGGACTCTAAATGAAGTGAACCATTAAAGGTTAGAAACAAATTACGATCTTATGCAAAGCCCAAAGGCACAGAGGACTACTTATCCACTGATTTTTTCACATGTATATCCTGGCAAAGAGTTTCCTTACAGCCCTTGGCTTTTTCTCCAAAGAAAAGGAGAGGGCTAGTTTACACAGTGAAAAGACTCCAACATGCAGCTATGGGTGTCAAGTATCCAAAACTCAGAGGACATCGGAAATAAACATCATAAGCACCAATCTGACCAAGGTTCCTTGTGCTTCCTGAGGGAAGGCAAACAGCTTTATGGGAATTTGATGTTATGTACGGCTCGCACTAAGACCCACTAGCATGAATACTACTAGATTCTAAATTGGGTTATTCACTACTATGATGTAGCTACAGTGGCTGCATCATAAAGAAATTCCAGGCAGCTGTAGACAGTGTTCCTAGCAGGCTCTGTGCAGCTGTGGCTCTATGCTCAAGAGTAGAGAGTACAGCTTCAGACAGGGAACACCACAGAATATGGTGGAAATGGGTGGAATTAGTGTTTTTTCCAAATATGTTTGGGGAGGGGAGAACTTAAAGTGGTGTGGGTAAATGGTAGAATACCACGCTCTTTTCAAATTTAGGTGAGTTGTGTTGGAATTTTACATTTCTGTTGTCCCTTCACAGCTGCCTTAGTTGCAGAATTTTGACAAAGGAATCTACGATGTAAATAGAATGTAGGTGCGGACAGTAATGGGAGAGAATAGACGGGATGAGTTGGATATATGCTGCTGGGGTCTATTGTAGTAGTTTAAAATGTGATGATTTTCCAGCCACTGGATGAGTAGTTTCGAGGAAACATTGCTATCAAAATGCAGAGTGTAACCTATACACTTCAATTTCCAATTTCATTCCAGTTATGCACTATCATGCAATTTGACTTTCCAATTTTCAGCGCATGAGCAAACTGATGGTGGTTGCATGTGCTGCAACCGGCATTTGTGGAAACTGATTGCATTATAGACATTCCGCAGGTAGATATGGCTCGCAGAGAATTGGTGTTATTCTTTGTCATACGTTGAGCGTGTAATGCTCAGGGTCATGCTACGTAACCTCGACGTGACAGATATTTTGGATTGGGGCAGTTTTGAGGAAACCGAGGTAAGGATCCAGTTACTTATCTAATAAGCATCTATTTGTAGTGTGTTGTGCTGTAGATTTACATGATATGCATAATCCTGCCATCTAGTGTTTGGCCCGGACTCTGCAAGTTTTTCCACGAGGAAGTTTTGTAAAAGTCGTACTTCCTACCCTGGAGCCATTGCGCATGAACGCTTTCTCTATTAGAAAGTTATCTTTTCCCCTTGCCATGTACGGAGTGAGGATACAGTCTTCTGCTTAGTAAGCGTTCGTTGTTGAACATGCGGTGTTTGTATTTTGTCACCATCTAAGGCCCGCGAGGAAGGCAGGAGGATGCAAGTGAATCTGCTGCACTACACGCTATGTGTATCTGCTGCCATTTGTAGCAACAGATACACATGCTATGGAGAGATTGTAAAGCAGTACCACTCCATGCGGGCGATTTAGGCATGAGATGGTGCGACGGATTTAAATAATGTTTGAAGAACTGTGTCCAACTAGAGCTTGTGGTCTTGATTGAACATCAACACAATAATACTTTGTGAAAGCTGTGTTTATCCATGTTGCAGCTTTTGCATCTATCAATGAAGGATATTTCCTAAAAAGGCATGGTTGCTCCTTTTTTACTTGTTGAATGAGCTCTTGGCAGTTGTTAGTGTCCTTTTTAGGTCTCGCCCGAGCCAGCGCATGCACTGCTCTGTGAGACATTTAGTAGGGGCTTTAAAAAGTGCTACCACAAGCTGCTTTGGCTGGCCTAGCGCTTGCGTTCATGCGCGCAACCGCCAGCTTTCAGTGCCTTATCAGGCGCAACCTGGCTTTCCTCTAACTTGATTGCTTTCTCAATGCTCCTCTGCCCTCCCCCGCCACTTTTACTTTCGCTCGCGCATGAAGGAGAGTGCCAAGCAGCTTCTTAGCTGTTAACATTGTTCCCTTTTTAGTGTTTCCTTCATGCGTGTTTCCTTCATGCGTGTTTCCTTCATGAGTGTCTGTGATACATTGTGCCCGTGTTACCATCAAAACTGCACCTTTTTGCTGCCTCCTATTTCAGTGCACGTGCACTTCCCCCACCCCTCCCACTTGTGATTTGTGTCTCTTGCTTGCTTTAAATGTATTTTTGCAAATTGTCATTTCTTGCTTAGGCTTTTTCTCCACATGTGTATGTTACCATTTGAAGGCAGCACTTTTACTTATTACTTTCTCATGTCTGTTGTATACCTCCTCCCCTCACCCCCCCCCCCCAAAAGAAAGTCTGAAATGGCTCTTGGCGATATCCTAAAATGTTTCCTGGGCTCAGCACGGGGCTTGGATAGAGTCTGAGTGGACTTCCAAGCTGCTGTAGCTCTAGGTCTCCTCAGACCTCCCACCGCAGCACTAGCCTTGCAGTCAGTGTGCAGGGGATATGTAGCGCTGCGCTCCACTCTGTCCTCTTCAACTACGGCACCCTAACGAGTTTACTAGCTAGCCATTAACGTTTAGTAATGAAGCCAATGTGTCTGCTGAAAATCGTACCTTCCAGAGGGTCTTGGGATCTAAAAAGTGTATGTTTAGGTTATGAATTATTCTATAGTGCTAAATGAGGTTTGGGTGGGAATCATTGCTTGGCGCTAAATTTCAGAACTGTCTAAGTAACATGTTCTTTTTTTTCCTGCTGCGTCTATCCTGAATGCCAAGCCTGTATGAAATTTGCGTGTAGTAGCTCTCCGCTACGTTTCCCTATTTTAAGCCAGCAGTGTCCCTACTTTCAATGTTAAACGTTAGGACTGGTGAAAAAAGGCTAATGTTAAAAGCGTTTAATTCATTTATGTGGGGACGGTGTGGATGAGTACTCTGCCAATCGTAAAGTCTAGATTCACCTCGTTTGCCTTGGGAAACACAAGTAAGACGGATCTGATTGTAAATATATGTGCGACCTCCAGGGTAAGTTTACCCTCTTCGCTGCGGCGGCTATTCCGCCGCAGCGCTAGGGGGTGGGGGGGGGTGCCGCGCGGCGCTCCCGTACTCGTGATTGAACCGCTCCGCCACGAGCCTCGGGTGGGCTGTGCTTGTGACTGAGCGGTTCCGTCATGGCCCCGCCCGCTTAACCCCTTCCATGCTGGGCCGTTTCCGCCGCTGTGCGGTAAACAAAAGAACAGGGCGGGCCGTGACGAACCCCAGCCGTCATCAGCACACGAGCGCCGCAGAGCGTGACGGCTGGGGTTCGTCACCAGCATGGAAGGGGTTAATAGAATGCGCCGCGCAGGAGCGAAATCCGCCACGAGCACGGAACGGGTTAAACCAGAGACAGCAGCTCTGCCAGCCTCTGGTAATATGACTCCATACATATCTTAAATCACCTCACAATGCAAATGTGTTTGGATAAAATATTATATATTTATATGTATACACACACACGTGTGAGCGATTACTTGATTGGGGCGGAGTGGGTTTCCACAAATCGAAGCGTGGCAGGACTCAAATACGGTGGGTGGCAGCCTCCTTATTTTGGCACTGAAGAAGGCCGAAAGGGCGGAAATGCATTTGCTTCAGTTTCAATAAAAGTGCTTCAAGATTCCCCTGCGGGGCCTCTGCTCTTTCGCCAGGAGGTGTATGTGTGTGTATATATATTATATATATATTATATATATATATATCCAACCACAAAAGTCCGGTTGTTCCTGGCGCACAATTGGTTGCGATCCTGCGTGGGTGCCGGTCACCCTCAATTTGAATCAACAAAAATTTCCCTCTCCAAAAGGAAACAACGCAGGGTACCTCTGGATGCTTACAAAGATGTTTTATTCAGGCAAATGTGATATATATATATATATATATATATATATAAATAAAACACAGCAAGAGGGTTATTCTCCGGGATCCGTTTCCCTTAGTCAGGTGGCGTGTTCTCTCGGCAAACCCCGCCGCCGAGTTTTTTTAATAGTTTTTAAAGTTCTGCCACAATAAACACCACACGCACTCGGAGAAGTACAGCTAGTGAGCGTTTATTTCCCAAGTAATGCTACTCGTTTCAGCACAAAAGTGCCTTGATCACACGTTTTGAACAGTACACTTGGTCCCAAGTAATTTCTCCAGTTCGTTGACAAGGCGTTTCTTCTGCTTAAAAGGCGCTGATGGGGAGGGTGGTGGGACGGGAACTGGTGCAGCGCCGGGGATGCTGTGCAGCACCGGGGATGGCGTGCAGCGCCTGGGAGGCTGTGCAGCGATGGGGATGGCATGTAGCGCCAGGAGGCAGTTGCATAGAAGCACACTGATTTCATCTGGGTCTTCCGAAAAAAGGCACGGTGTGGATACCAATAAAAACAACTTTCCTAGATAATTGAGATAGGCTTTTTTCCCGTTAGAATCACTACTTCAAGTTATGCTTTGACACTAATCGTCCCCGCACTCACCTCTCAGCGCCGCCTCTTCTCCCCAGTGATGTATTGCTGAAAGGGACGCCTCGCTGTCCAAGAATGTGGATGTAGGTGGCCCCCGATCATTCCTGCACTTTCGGTTTGCCCTTGGTGGCTGATAGGCCGCACCAACGCAATTAAAATCGATGTAAGGTTACCATGGCACAGGGCACAAAGGGGGCATGCCGCAACAACGTGATTAAAAGCGTTTAAAGCTCCCCGGGCATAAACTTGCCTTCTGCTGGGGCCGGACTACGTCCCCCAGCATTCCTACACTTCCTATTAACCCTCAGTGGTGGGGAGGAGGGGCCACGTCCAAAAACGTGCTTGAAAGCTCTTTAAGCTTTCCGTGGCAGGGATGCTCCAGGGACAAAGGCGGGGTCTTTCGTTTGACGAAAAGATGGCTTTAGCAATCCGTGCTGCCGCCATCACCGCGGGACGAGAGGAGCCCAAGAGACCCGGTGAGTGGAGTCGGGGGGCTGAGTGTGCGCGCGAGAGCCCGTGACTGGGGTGGGAAGGGGGGAGGGGGGGGGTGGGGTGGGGGGTGTGTGTGCGTGTGTATGCTGTATCTGTGTGCTGACTTTCTGGGAATCTGAGGGCGGGGATGTGCACGGCGCCGGCCTGGACGTGCACGTTCCCATACAGCATTTCATTTCTAATTTAGCGTGTTTACCGAAAGCGCGCCCACACAGCAAGCAGCCAGCAGCGAAAGCGCGCCCACACAGCAAGCAGCCAGCAGCAGAAGCACGCCCACACAGCAAGCAACCAGCAGCAAAAGCGCGCTCACAAGGACAAATCTGAGACAGAAGCGCGCGTCCGACTCGTGTCCACATTCCCAGAAACGGGCAACATTAGTTGTCGAGCTAGACGCAATGCTTCGCATTGCTTTCTCTAGCTCGATCTTAAAAAGAATGGAATGGAAAGAGAACAGCATGATAAATAAACAAGCATTTGCAATGCAATAGGTCTCGCATTAGGAAAGTTTGAGCTATTGGTATTGCAAATGACGAGTTTTTAGGGCTCGCCTGCTGTGCGCATGCGCATAGCTGGCGAAGCTCTATAGGGGCTTAAATAAGCTTTACCTAGACTGGCGATTGACTGGCGATTTGATGCTGTGCCCGTGGGCTTTTAGGTCAATGCGCAAGCGCATTGACCTAAAATGCGCGTGCACATCATCAAATCGCCAGTCAATCGCCAGCAGCACTCCTCCCCTGCTGCTTCACACTCATGCCGCTCTCCCCGCTCCGCCCCCTCCCTGCCCGCCGTGTCGCATTTCTCATCCCCCCCTCCCCACAGCAATGCCCTCCGCCGGCCGTACTTTCACTTTGACGGCCGTGTTTCTCCTTGTCTCTCGTGTCACCAGGCTGTGTGTGCTGCCTCCGCGGGCACCATGATGTAACCCCACTCTCTTAAATGCCTGAGGTCTAAGTCACTTCCACCCCTCCCCGGGGAGGCTGCTTTCAAGTGCTCCGAGGCCTGCATTGTCTCCGCGCGCAGCTAGTTTGAACATTATAGGTGATTTTATGTCCCACTAAGACTCAGAATCCGCCCCCCGCTGGGTCCTTCTGCCATGAAACGCCCCTTTACAGTGCTTAATTTGAGCCGGAGCTCTAAGTTGCTGATGCGTGCGGCCCTGTCCCCTCGGAGGCCCGTGCTGCGCGTCAGCTGGAGACGGCTCAGGTGGGGGCCACCCCCCAGGTCTGAGCCTCGATGCCAAGGAGGGCTTTGTTGTCTCAATGAGGTGATTATGCGAGGCTCTCTTCAGAGCTGACGATGCACCACAGGCCTCCTCCCCAAGGTGCCAGCATATTGGATGGGCAATTTAAGCCAGCATTTGTGCCCGATTCTGGAGGCGCCCATGCCATATGGTGCTGATGGCATTAAATACGGAAATGGGTTAGATATGGGAGCCATGCTAATTAGGGCATCCGCCACGGGGTACCTAAAACAGATTTACATGTCTTAGGTGTACCTGGGTTATATAGTGTCAAAGCCATCACACGTGCAAGAGGCACAAAGCGTAAATGATGAAATTATTTTTCAAGAACATTTAAAAAAACTCCAGTTTATAGAACACTTGAACGTGATTTGCATATTCATTCCTACACCTCTAAAAAGTACAAGCCATGTAAAAATGAATTATCGGGACCTTACCACCAGCGCGTGACCTCACCTTTCTCGTTTGGGAATTGGAAGTCTCTGTGACCCCGCCGCCAGCCTCCAATGCAAAATACGTCACTGGGTCCATTTCAGGTCAAACGAGCAGTGGCCAATTTCACTAAAAGCGTACCTAGTTAATCGTCATTTTTTCTAGGCATTCTTTTTTAAGGTCGAACCACAGTAGTCTAAAGTGATCAAGGGGTGCAGTGGCCATATAAATACAATATTTGCATCAGGTGAAAGGTTGTTAGGATGGCATGTGTGCCAAGTGGCCGTGTATCGAATGGTATCTTCAGCGAGTCCCTGGTTTTGATCCAAATTAGCACTTTGCATGCTGGTGTTTTGAACCAACAGAAGTAGTGGTGAAAGCAAAACTACAAGTCCCAGAATGCAACGCCCGTTAACTAAAAATTCCTTCCTGCTGCTTCACACTCTCATGCCGCTCTCCCCGCTCCGCCCCCCTCCCTGCCCCCCGTGTCGCATTTCTCATCCCCCTCCCCACAGCAATGCCCTTCGCCGGCCGTACTTTCACTTTGACGGCCGTGTTTCTCCTTGTCTCTCGTGTCACCAGGCTGTGTGTGCTGCCTCCGCGGGCACCATGATGTAACCCCACTCTCTTAAATGCCTGCATTATACCAGTCTTAAACATGATCAATAGTTTCAATCTGGGCTAACATATTTACGCTGATGATAATCATATTCACTTTAGGATATTCAGTTAACTATGTGCCCTTACTGTTGTGTCGGGCAGTTGGTCAGCCACGACACTCTGTGTATTTTATTGATAAGGTGTGGGCCAAACGTGCTCAACAATAATCACAGGAGCCTGCGCGCTGCTTAACTATCGGCATTACACTTACCACAGTGAGAAGAGTCGGTGTCAGACAAGGTAATATTTTCATGTTGCAAATTGGCTTTTGAAATAATCGAAGTTCATATGTCTGTTGTTCTAAACCACAAGTACTAGCTGTGTGACTGGTTGGAACGCCGCATCCACCACCACCACCGCATCCACCATCACCACATCCACCACCACCGCATCCACCACCACCACCGCATCCACCACCACCACCACATCCACCATCACCTCCACATCCACAGCCACATCCACCACCACATCCACCACCACCACCACCACATCCACCACCACCACATCCACCACCACCGCATCCACCACCACCGCATCCACCACCACCACCATCAACACCACCACCACCACCACCATCACCACCACCACCATCAACACCACCACCACCACCACCATCACCACCACCACCACCACCACTACATCCACCACCACATCCACTACAACCACCACCCCATCCACCACTACCGCATCCACCACCACCGCCGCATCCACCACATCCACCACCACCATCACATCCACCACCACCACCACCACCACCCCATCCACCACTACACCCACCACCCCATCCACCACCACCGCATCCACCACCACCGCCTCCACCACATCCACCACCACCATCACATCCACCACCACCATCACATCCACCACCACCGCCACATCCACCACCACCGCCACATCCACCACCACCGCCACATCCACCACCACCGCCACATCCACCACCACCGCATCCACCACCACCACCGCATCCACCACCACCGCATCCACCACCACCGCATCCACCACCACCCACCACCACCACCGCATCCACCACCACCGCATCCACCACCACCGCATCCACCACCACCGCATCCACCACCACCGCATCCACCACCACCGCATCCTCCACCACCGCATCCACCACCACCGCATCCACCACCACCGCATCCTCCACCACCGCATCCACCACCACCGCATCCACCACCACCGCATCCACCACCACCGCATCCACCACCACCGCATCCCCCACCACCGCATCCCCCACCACCGCATCCACCACCACCGCATCCCCCACCACCGCATCCCCCACCACCGCATCCCCCACCACCGCATCCTCCACCACCGCATCCACCACCACCGCATCCACCACCACCGCATCCACCACCACCGCATCCACCACCACCGCATCCACCACCGCATCCACCACCACCGCATCCACCACCACCGCATCCACCACCACCGCATCCACCACCACCGCATCCACCACCACCTCATCATCCACCACCTCATCCACCACCTCATCCACCACCTCATCCACCACCTCATCCACCACCACATCCACCACCACATCCACCACATCACCACCACATCCACCATCACATCCACCATCACATCCATCACCTTCACATCCACCACCACATCCACCACCTCATCCACCACCACATCCACCACCTCATCCACCACCTCATCCACCACCTCATCCACCACCACATCCACCATCACATCCACCATCACATCCACCATCACATCCACCATCACATCCACCACCACATCCACCACCACATCCACCACCACATCCACCACCACATCCACCACCACCACATCCACCACCACCACATCCACCACCACCACATCCACCACCACCACCACCACCACATCCATCACCGCATCCACCACCACCGCATCCACCACCACCTCATCCACCACCTCATCCACCACCGCATCCACCACCGCATCCACCACCGCATCCACCACACCCACCACCATCACATCCACCACATCCACATCCACCACATCAACACCACATCGACCACCTCCACCACCACCACCACATCCACCACCACCCCCACATCCACCACCACCACCTCAACCTCCACATCCACCACCACATCCACCCCCACATCCATCACCATCACCACCACATCCACCACCATATCCACCACCACCACAACCACATCCCCCAGATCCACCACCACCACATCTACATGTGTGTGGCTCTGTGTGTGTAGGTGCAAATGCAATGTTCTTGGATTGTCGTCACAATAAAATACACTGAACATAATCTTCACAAAAGTTATTTACAAACGTTTAAGCTATTGCCATTATAAATTACAATAACTTAAGTATTAATTATTTACAAAATTAAAAGCCATTGTTATTTGTAATATCAATACATCTAAGTCACGTAAATACAAAACACACATTGCATTACAAATGCTATAGGTGTCACATTTGCAAAAGTTAAAACTATTGACATTGTAACTGACAAAGCTATTAATTTTGCTACTTTCAAAACCAACACATAAATAAAAAAAGTGTCATTTACAATACCAATAGCTCAAACTTTCCTAATGCGAGACCTATTGCATTTCCAATGCTTGTTTTATTTAGGTTTTGTTTAAAAAAAAAATAGCTTTGTTATTTACAATGCCAATAGTTATAACTTTTGCAAAATGTGATACCTATAGCATTTGTATGCAATATGTGTTTACGTGACTTACATGTAGTGATATTACAAATAACAATGGCTTTTAATTTTTTTTAAATACTTAAATAAAAGTTAATGTAATTTAATATGGCAATAGCTTAAACTTTTGTAAATAACTTTTGTGAAGATTATGTTCAGTGTATTTTTTTGTGAGAAAATTCCAAGAACAGAAGTGAAATATTTGAACCAGGTGGTGTTGAATGGTTGCACAGATTGATGCTGTGGTGGCGCTGAGTGATGTTGTGATGTCGAATGAGTGATGCTGTGGCGTTCAGTGATGCTGTGGTAGCGCATAGTGATGTTGTGGTGCCCCCGAGTGATGCTGTGGTGGTACTGAGTGATGCTGTATGCTAGGTTTTGTTTTGCTATCCTATGCTTTGTTATGATATGCTTTGCTATGTTTTGCTATGCTATGCTATGCATTGTTGTGTTTTTATTATGCTATGCTTTGTTTTGCTATGATATGTTTTGTTATGCTATGTTTTGTTGTGTTTGGTATGCTATGTTTTGCTATGCTATTATATGTTTTGCTATGCTATGTTTTGTTGTGTTTTGTTGAGCTATGCTATGTTTTGTTGTGTTTGGTTATGCTATGTTTTGTTATGCTATGCTATCCTACGCTTTTTGTTATGCTATGTTGTGTTTTGCTATGCTTTGTTATGCTATGCTGTTTTGTTGTTATGCTATGCTTTGTTGTACTATGCTTTGTTTTGCTATGCTGTGTTTTGTTATGCTATGTTGTATTTTGCTATTTTTTATGCTATGCTCTGCTTTGTTGTGTTTTGCTATGCTATGTTTTGCATTCCTATGCTTTGTTTTGCATTCCTATGCTTTGTTTTGTTATGCTCTGCTGGTGAGTGTGAGTGAGGGGATGTGAGGGTGAGGGAGGGAGAGCGGGTGTGTGAAGGTGAGAGGGTGAGTGAAGGTGAGAGGGTGAGTGAGGGGGGTGAGAGTGAGGGGGGTGAGAGTGAGGGGGGTGAGAGTGAGGGGGGTGAGAGTGAGGGGGGTGAGAGTGAGGGGGGGTGAGAGTGAGGGGGGTGAGAGTGAGGGGGGTGAGAGTGAGGGGGGTGAGAGTGAGGGGGGTGAGAGTGAGGGGGGTGAGAGTGAGGGGGGTGAGAGTGAGGGGGGTGAGAGTGAGGGGGGTGAGGGGGTTTGAGGGGGCTGAGAGGGTGTGAGGAGGGTGTGAGGGGGGTTAGAGGGTGTGAGGGGGCTGAGAGGGTGTGAGGAGGGTGTGAGGGGGGTTAGAGGGTGTGAGGGGGGTTAGAGGGTGTGAGGGGGGTTAGAGGGTGTGATGGGGTTAGAGGGTGTGATGGGGTTAGAGGGTGTGATGGGGTTAGAGGGTGTGATGGGGGTTAGAGGGTGTGATGGGGGTTAGAGGGTGTGATGGGGGTTAGAGGGTGTGATGGGGGTTAGAGGGTGTGATGGGGGTTAGAGGGTGTGATGGGGGTTAGAGGGTGTGATGGGGGTTAGAGGGTGTGATGGGGGTTAGAGGGTGTGATGGGGGTTAGAGGGTGTGATGGGGGTTAGAGGGTGTGATGGGGGTTAGAGGGTGTGATGGGGGTTAGAGGGTGTGATGGGGGTTAGAGGGTGTGATGGGGGTTAGAGGGTGTGATGGGGGTTAGAGGGTGTGATGGGGGTTAGAGGGTGTGATGGGGGTTAGAGGGTGTGATGGGGGTTAGAGGGTGTGATGGGGGTTAGAGGGTGTGATGGGGGTTAGAGGGTGTGATGGGGGTTAGAGGGTGTGATGGGGGTTAGAGGGTGTGATGGGGGTTAGAGGGTGTGATGGGGGTTAGAGGGTGTGATGGGGGTTAGAGGGTGTGATGGGGGTTAGAGGGTGTGATGGGGGTTAGAGGGTGTGATGGGGGTTAGAGGGTGTGATGGGGGTTAGAGGGTGTGATGGGGGTTAGAGGGTGTGATGGGGGTTAGGGGGTGTGATGGGGGTTAGGGGGTGTGATGGGGGTTAGGGGGTGTGATGGGGGTTAGGGGGTGTGATGGGGGTTGGGGGTGTGATGGGGGTTAGGGGTGTGATGGGGGTTAGGGGGTGTGATGGGGGTTAGGGGGTGTGATGGGGGTTAGGGGGTGTGTGGGGGTTAGGGGTTGTGGGGGTTGGGGTGATGGGGTAGGGGTGTGATGGGGGTTAGAGGGTGTGATGGGGGGTTAGGGGTGTGATGGGGGTTAGAGGTGTGTTGGGGGTTAGAGGGTGTGATGGGGGTTAGAGGGTGTGATGGGGGTTAGAGGTGTGTTGGGGGTTTGAGGGTGTGATGGGGGTTAGAGGGTGTGATGGGGGTTAGAGGGTGTGATGGGGGTTAGAGGGTGTGATGGGGGTTAGGGGTGTGATGGGGGTAGAGGGTGTGATGGGGGTTGGGGGTGTGATGGGGGTTGGGGGTGTGATGGGGGGGTTGGGGGGTGTGATGGGGGTTAGGGGGTGTGATGGGGGTTAGGGGGGTGTGTGGGGGTTAGGGGGTGTGATGGGGGTTAGGGGGTGTGATGGGGGTTAGGGGGGGTGTGGGGGGTTAGGGGGTGTGTGGGGGGTTGGGGGGTGTGGGGGGGTGTGGGGTGTGTGGGGGTGGGGTGTGATGGGGGTTAGAGGGTGTGATGGGGGGTGTGGGGTGTGTGGGGGTAGGGGGTGTGTGGGTGGGGTGTGGGGTGTGTGGGGGTTGAGGGTGGGGTTGGGGTGTGGGTGGGTGTGGGGGTTGGGGTGTGGGGTGTGAGGGTGTGATGGGGGTTAGGGGTTGTGATGGGGGTTGAGGGTGTGATGGGGGTTAGAGGGGTGTGGGGGTGGGTGGGGGTGGTGTGTGGGTGAGGGTGGTGGGTGTGGGTGTGTGGGTAGTGTGGGGTGGGGGTGTGTGGTGGTGGGTGAGTGGGTGTGTGAGGGGGTGTGGGGGATGTGGGGTGGTGAGGGTGGGGAGAGGTTGGGTGGAGGGTGGGTGTGGGTGTGAGGTTGTGAGGGTATGGGGTTGTGGGTGTGAGGGTGAGTGAGGGGTGTGTTAGAGTGGTGAGGGGGTGGGTGGGGTGAGTGGGGGTGAGGGAGTGTGGGGGGTGGGGTGAGTGGGTGTGAGGTGTGAGGTGGTGGGGGGGTGTGGGGTGAGGTGTGAGGGTGTGAGGGTGGGTGGGTGTGAGGGTGAGAGTGTGAGGGAGTGTGGGGGTGTGGGTGTGGGGATGGGGTGAGTGAGTGGAGTGTGGGGGTGTGGGTGAGGGGATGGGTGGTGGTGGAGTGTGGGGGTGTGGGTGGGGGTGGGTGGTGTGGTGAGGTGTGGGGGGTGGGGTGGTGGGTGTGGGTGGGTGGGTGTGGGGGTGGGGTGTGGGGTGTGGGGGGTGTGGGTGGTGGGTGGGAGTGTGGGGGTGAGGGTTGTGGGGTGGGGGTGGTGAGTGAGGTGTGGGGGTGAGGGGATGGGTGAGTGAGAGTGAGGGGGTGTGAGGGGTGAGCGAGAGGGTGAGCGAGAGGGTGAGCGAGAGGGTGAGCGAGAGGGTGAGCGAGAGGGTGAGCGAGAGGGTGAGCGAGAGGGTGAGCGAGAGGGTGAGCGAGAGGGTGAGCGAGGGTGAGCGAGGGTGAGCGAGGGTGAGCGAGGGTGAGCGAGGGTGAGCGAGGGTGAGCGAGGGTGAGTGAGGGGTGAGTGGGTGAGTGAGGGTGTGTGGGTGAGTGAGGGTGAGTGGGTGAGTGAGGGTGAGTGGGTGAGTGAGGGTGAGTGGGGTGAGTGAGGGTGAGTGGGTGGGTGAGTGAGGGTGAGTGGGTGAGTGAGGTAGAGTGGGTGAGTGAGGGTGAGTGGGTGAGGGTGTGTAAGAGTGAGAGGGTGTGAGTGTGAGGGTCCGAAGTAAATGGTGGCAGGGCAGACATCATAAGACAGAGAAAAAAAGAAATGTTAAGATAACCGTGCTTGATGGGGCTGTTCATACTGAAGCAGGACCAATAAAGATTTGCATATGGCTGCGGAGAACGTTTAATTAGAAAAATAAAACATGCATGTTCGATATTTTAGCTTGATTTTTCCTGGCAAGAAGCATATTTGCTAGTTTTACTACAAGATTGTAACTGAAATTCTGCATATGTTTAATTCTGCATATGTTTAAAGTGGCAACTGATGAAATGCTTTCAAAGACACCACCTTCTTTGACCTTCAAAAGGCGACTTTCTAATTCTGTCTCCTGTGTATGGGGGAACAAAAGACAAACATCCCCACCTCTTAGCTAGAGAGGTCGGCATTTGGCCTCTGGGCTGCAAAGTGTTGAAAGCGTTGCTATAAAGCTTCGCCATTAGTCTAAGTGGTTATTCTGAACTTCACGTGCATTTCCAGAAGCTGTTTATTTTTTACAACTGGCAACGCCACACATCTGGGCAACCTAACCCGACCCCATTCCTTCCTAGTGCACGCAGGAATAAAAGCAAAACTTCCCTAAGCCAAGCACACAGTATGGTACAAAACGCGACTCTGAATTTGTTTTACACTGGCTCCATCACCACAAACAGTAAGAAAGACTGTATGCCTGGCCCCTCTTCGAAGCAATGGTTCATCCCCCTTGCCTGGCACCAGTTTGGCAACATCAAGGACCCCTCACAACCGAATTCTCACTTGATATGCGAAGTACAGTCAGTGCTGCAGCATGCAGGCTAGATGGGATTTAACTATGTCTAGCATCCGTATCCAATTCATAATAAGTTATATATTTTTGGGACGTGTTCTGAGAAATGTTGGCATGCAGGATTCGAACGTAGAATCTTCTGATAGAATTGTTTGAGCTTTCTCTACACAAAGGAAACTGAAAGTGATGGAATAAACATTGTTAGACCTGACATCTTTGGCGTGAGTTCTTCCCCTATAGTTTGCCACTGCTACCTGGATTTGTGATGCTATGCTGAATTTCGTTTTGCTGGTTTAGATGTATTGGACACTCTGCCACTGCTAATCAGTGTCAGAGTGTACGTGCTCCTAAGGTAAAATATCATATTTGATTGGATATACCCGATTGGCATATCTGTATCACCAGGAAGTCCCTAGTAATGTGCACTGTGTGTGCCAGGGTTGGTGATGTCAGATGCTACTAGTGGTTTTGCAGCGCTGATGGCGCCACCCACATGGTGTCTCAGGCCTGCCTGCAGTCTCTAGGACTGCATGTCACCCTGGTCAGTGTCCACACTGACTGGGCCTAACCCTTCCCTTTTTGTGCACATCAGTCATCCCTATGGAAGGCCCAAGGTACCCCCCTGGGCAGGATGCGGTGTATGTAAAAGGTAGGGCATGTACTAGTGCAGGTACCATGCCCTGGTAGTGAACAACAGCCATTTTATGTGCTCACTGCTGCAAGGTTATCTTGCTCCATAGGATAACATGGGAGAGGCTGGGGCCAATGGCTGTCAGCCTAACTCCTCATAGGAACAAGATAAGACATGAGTGTTTCATATCCCTGCGCTCAGCATTTAATAACCCATCTTTTGTGAGGGGTGTTTTTTAAATCCTGAGTGGGAGAATAGTACTTTTAGAGAAGTCTCTATTCTCCTGTCTGACCCTCCTGTGTGCCTGGGTATGGTTGGGGATGGACTGTCTGGTTTGGAAGTGACAGGAGCAGGAAGCCCCCAGGGGGTTAGATGAGTCAGCCCTTTGATGGGGTGCTGGTATTAGCATCTGGAAGTGAAGGGGGGAGGTAGCACCTGGAAATAGCTAGGGATGTGCCTGCCTGCCACAACACTGGCTCCAACCTCCTGCTGGGTGGCTGACGACCCTGCCCCTTTCCTTGAAAGGAACCAGGAAGATCAGATAACGAAGTGCTCCACTCCACCCAGATCTGGGATCAGACAAGGATTCAGGGTCCAATGCACAAGGAACTTCTAAGAACTTCTAGGGACTTCAAAGGACTTCAAAGCCTTTTTGGGGTATAAGTATAGGACCCCTGTCCCCAGAAAATCAGATTCTACAACAATCAAGAAGGAACCTCTGCTGGAAGAAGGACTGAAGAACTGAAGGAAGATTGCCTTGCTGTGTGCTCTAAGGGCTGACCTGTTCTGCTAACCAACTGAGCTGAGGAGAAGAGGGACTTTGCTGTGTGCTGTGACCCTGCTTGAAACCTACAAAGACTTTTGATTTGTGCTGTGTCTTGCTGTGAATCTCCAAGGGCATGAGAAGAGCTGGCCTCCTGTCTGCAACCCAGGACTACAAAGGTTGCCCCAGAAGAAACTGCCGTGTTCGCTAAGATCTGCTGTGCCCTCCTGCTTGCCTTGCTGTGTGTTCCTGGTAGCGTGGGTTCGATCTGAAGAATCGGAAGAGATCGAGTGTGGGGCGCGCTGGCTGCTCTGAGTGTCTAAGAGCGCCGCGCTGAAGATTCCCTACAAGTTGCACCACTGTTCGACGTGCTCATCGGCACGTGTGGGGCTGAAGAAGTGTTGTCGGTGTTCCCAAGGGGTTAAATCGCACTCCGTGCGGAGTCGCGTGACCTGTGACCCCAGCAGCCGTAAATTCTTGCCATCGGACTTCACCGCCGCGGCTTAGGGCCCGCGAAACCAACTTGCAAACTGATCGGAACCTTGGCTGATGCACGAAGGGGCCGCGACCTGATTGGTTGTTGCCTGGAGGCTCGTCGGAGAAGACGCGCTGTGATTGGCCGCTGCTGTAAGCTGTTCTTGTGAGCTGCGCATCGATTGGAGGAAGTGCCGCCGCGTCATCGGAAGCTGTCCCTGGAGCCGCGCTGTGAGTGGCTGACTCCGGAGAACTCCTCGACGTCAGCGAGAAGCCTGCAAACGCCGCGACCGAATTGGAGAAGCCGCGTTCAGCACCGGAAGCCTGCAACAACGATCGTACCTGCGAGGGTGAGTCTGAAACCCTAAAGAGAGAGATCGCCTGCCCCCAGCACCCGGTATTGACACCGGCTGCAGAGGAAGCGCTGGGGCTGTGCAAGTGACTACGTTCGCCTCGGAAGTATTCTTGGGCGTGTGCATCGTCCCCCGAAGGTCCCGCATTGAGCGTGGGACACGGGGACCAACGACAAGTGCCCGATCTCCCCATTGAGAAGGGGGGAACCTGAGTAGAAGGAGCGGTCCTCCTGCCAGGGCCAAGTACAGTTTAGGAAGCACGTTTGAGTGCTGAATTCCTACACCTGAGTCATTCTATCACGATCTATTTTTGAGAGACTAGAGACTATTTTGAAACTTTCCTAAAACAAGTGCCTACCTGAAACAAGAAAAAGAGTGATAAGAGAAATACGTGCAATGCTTATGTGATTTTATTTACAGTGCCAAAACTAGATAAAAGTTATTTATGTATAACTCACCTGTGTGGTCTCAGTTTGTGGTGTACATTGGGGGGGCATTGTAACCGAATGCAAATACTTACACATTGCCTTGGGGATAAGCCTGACTGCTCGAGCCAAGCTACCTAGAGGGAGCAGGGTTTATCTACAGTGTGTGCCCCTGTGCCCTGACTAGATGCAAGGGTCCCTATTTGGTCTAAGGTGCCTACCTCAGCCAACTAGAGACCCCCAGATCTAACAAACATAATCTGGTATTTATAAGCAACTGTTAACTAAATACCTATAAATTAATTGGTTTTTTTTTTATCGAGCCACCATGCCCAATCAAATTGGGTATGGTTGCTTTAAAAGCTGGGTATTCCGGCAGGGAGATAACTTGACCAAAAGCTTGCAGCCTTGTACTAACTCTTTTGAAGGGATCTGAGTACAGTTGGTAAAGGTTCCCCACTAAGGAACATATCGCAAAAAGCAGACCCATTCTGCATCCAGTCAGTGCGCAAATTGCACATCCAGCAAATCCAAGGTTCATCAATGTGTTTTTTCACATTTGGTCTATTTACTTTGTGAATGTAAATAACAATAACATATACTTTCAAACTGTGACTACATACATGCCTTTATCACCGTTTCCTTCAGAACTATGCGATTGTATACATTTAATGGAGCCTTTGGTTCTCAGTCAAATGGTGATTCGTAGAGGGTAATTGGAAAGTCCCCAAGGCTGCCCCTGTCCCCCCAGAAATGTTGTGTTTCTTACAGACCCTCCAGCATTTCGCGTTTTACGAAAAAATCGCGAAATCAGCTGGTTTGTCAAAAGGCCGCGATATTTCCTATTTCGGCCGCAAAATAAGGGACTCCCGGCAAGCATGAAAAATTATGGCTTCTTATTGGCTGTACGCAAACACGTCACTACGTGTCTCCGTACAGCTGAGCCCTACAATAGTAGTTTCCTTTAGCCACACTGTTGTGACAGGCAGAGTCGACGCAACTGAACTCTGGCTGTGCGTGGGGAAGCCTGCTCATCAATTAGCATGTTGGTGATGTTTTAGGCACGCTGTTTAAGTGCCTTTAAAATACCAGGCGCCTCTCGACCTCTGCTCCCTTTCGGAGGGGCATGAAAACACGGCCTGGACTGGAGAGGGCGGGGGCCACCGGTAGAGTTTAACGATGCATGCCTGTGAAGTTCGTAGCGAGTCAAGCTTCTGACTTTTGCAGCAAGATTAGAAACTCAGAGTAAACGGGAGTGCCTTTCACAGACGCGCATAGATGAAGTAAGGGGAACTCAATTTCCTATAGTACACAGCAATTGTAAAAGAAATGGTAACGTTCCGTTTCCCGTACCTTGATTGAAAAGGTTCCATGTTAATATTTTTGGTGCCTCGCAAAGCAGATAGAGAATCGGCAATAGCCGCTGTATTTTTAATGTGCAAAAAGGTAAAGGTTCATCATCATATCATGTCTGAGTATTTCCATTTGCTGCGCTGTCTTTCGAGGAAATAAGAAAACGAGTGGAGCAGGCTAATTATGTAAACAGTCAGTATGTACTGTATTCTTTTTTTTAAAGATTTTCGAAACAGCATCCGTGAGAAACTTTATTATTTCCATATACTAAAAGCAGGGCTTTAAGTGGGATGAACAAAGTTCTCTTTTAATGATTCGTGGCCTATGTAATTAAGGGTGTGGCTTGACTACATAAGATACATTCCTGCCATTTCCGTGGTGTGCCACCCTACCTGTATGTTGCTCCTCTCTCAGCTTTCTGTGCTGCTCCTCTGTGCAGCCCCCTACCTGAGTTTCTCTGCCTCCTTCCTCGACACACATTTTGCCCTAAAATGCTCTGACGGCCTCTGCCCCCCCAGCTCTCATTCTGATATCTCTGTGCCTCAAGCCTCTTAGAATCACTGCCCAACCCGGCATCTCTGCACCCTGTCCCTACACCCTCCAGACCCCCAAACCCATACATCTCCCTCCCTACTAGCTTCTGTCTCTAGTCAGACCCCCCCAGGATATGGAGGCATGGATGCGCATTCGCATACAGTCAGGCAAGCAGGGCACATGCTAATCTATGTGCATCCTCCAATGGGAAAAAAACTGTTTAGGTTTCTTATTTTCCAGGGAGCCTGTAAGAGCAGCTACCAGCCCACACAGGATTAGGAGAGCAAATGGAACTCTGCAGATTGGTTTATGTTGGCTGCTGAAAACACATGAAGTCTTTGGGTGAAAGTGTGATCAAAATCAGGGGAACAAAGCTGAATTTACCAATTCTTTGATAATTGTACTGGGGCCTATTTTCTTCAACCCTGATGTAAACAATACTCTGCCTGGGTATAATAAGTGTGACAGCCACTGAAAACCCAAGTTATTACCTGGCTTTGACTCCGTATGCGGTGGTCCTGGACCATCAAGCTCGAAACAAGCCAAACCTTCTTGTGGCTTCTGCCCACTATGTTCCGGTAGGTCAGGCCACCGCTTTCTAACATATGCACTTGGGTACGGTCATATGTAGTACCGGACTAGTTACCTCCATACACAAAATGAGGGGGATCTGTTTGACTAATCACGCAACAATTTAAAAAGCACTTATAATTAAAATATTTTAATGTCATTCTTTTATAGCGCTATTCTTTCTAATTCATGATGTTAGTGCTTTGCATCACACCCACATATTAAACAGAGACATTAAATCATACACGTGTGAATTAAATGTCTATGAAGTTACATCTAAAAAAAGGGTTACAAGGTGTAAGAGTCCTCTATCATCCATATTACAAGGCATTAGGCTGTATTAGAAAGATTGCAAGGTAAGAACTGCAAGTAACAAAAATATTTCTGTGCCAAAAGCCTGGGGAGGGGGGGGGGGGGGGGGTTCCTTGCAGAGGAGTTGTGGTGGAAATGGTTTCATATTTGGGATGTAGACTGTACACACAGCACCTGTAAGTCACATTGAGGTGGGGCTGTATTGTGAAAGGGCTTACACCCACCCCATGCCTCTGATCTGCGTAGCAGTGGCGAAACACAGGCCCCCGCGATTCAGTGGGGCCCCCAAGTTCCATAGGCCACCGTCAGCACAATAATCTGGCTGGAAGGCTCCCGATTGAGTTCGGAGGGGGTACCTCCACATACCTTGCCCCCTCTGGTTTAATTATGTCAGTGCTGCGTAGAGCAATATTTCTAGCATGCTTACATTAGCCATGGCAATGCACTTCCACCCACTACGATCATGTGCTCTATGGCACCTGAGAAAAAGATATTATGCCTCATGGGTCCAGGAGGTAGTGGTGCCCAGCAGGGGTGCGTACATGGATGCTAGAACGTCCCAGAGAGAAATAGGTTAGGATTGGAGCTATGCTTCCAATGAGCTGCAGGCGCTCTAAACATGCCTATTTCAAAGTGGAGTACTCTGCTAAAACAGTTTTTCAATTTAAGGCTGAATATGAATGATTATAAGGAAAATAAAGTGCCGCTAAATTTCCATATCTGTGCCGCTAAATTTCCATATTTGTGCCGCTAAATTTGCTAATCCATGCCGCTATATCCTGGGGGGTCTGTTCTTACACTCCTGATGTAGAGCTGTCTCACGCCGCGGGTGGTGGGAATATTTAAAGTCCCCTGCTAAATGTTAGAAGGTGCTCCTTGGTTTTGCGGTATTAGCAAATTGGCAGCAGGTGCTCAACCTAGCGGTTATTGTAAAGTCACGGGCGGACCGGGCTATGAAAAGGTTTCATTAAAAACATACATACTCGACATGTCTCCCTGTGTCAGCAGGGACAAGCGGGTTGATTCTCTTCTCGGCTGCTTGATCGTGGCTTTGGTTACTATCAATGCCAGCAATATACCTAGTGGGTTCCTGTGTCTCTGGCACACTGCAGTGTCTGCTTCGAGTCTGGCCAGGTGCACACATCCTTTCATTCTTTTGAGATGGTGCATAACAAATAAAGTGGCCCAATTTAACATGTCTATTCGAAACTGTATGCCCAGTACGCAAAGGAAGGAGTGGCATTAACCCAATTATTTCGCAAAACTCGTCTTTTTTGTTTTCATTAAAAAATCATTCTGAACCTGCGCATTAAAACCTAAAAAATGCAACCTTCCCAAGAGTGCTCACACTCACACAATTTAGAACGTTTTACCGCTGGCTTGAAGAAGTTTTAAAACTCTTGATCCAGGAAACACGAGCCTCATTTGTTGCGTTTTTGCCTGGTTTAAAACAGTAACCAGAAAATACAGTCTTAAGACAGTTTAAAGTCCAGGCGGTTAGTTTAAGACCTTTTAACACCAGATCAGAGATATCTTTGCTAGTTTAATAGAAGGAAAACCGTTAGCAAAACTGAAAAATATTTGGCAACATTTGTGCAGCTGTGTGACTAAGAAAGTTGAAAAAGTGTAATAATCGAGCGTTTTACGGGACGCGGAAAAAGAGGTATCACAGTTTCTTTGGAAAACAATATGGTGTCTTATGTCTAAAAAAGGAAGAGTGAGCGTGTACGTGAAATATGTGGGGCCGAGGCCCGTTCTCATTGAAAACAAGCTCTCGGCATTGCTGTGGGGGGGGGGGGCGGGGGGGGGGCGGGGGAGCAGCCGTTGATGTTTGATGAGCAGTGGAGCGAGCAAGTGGGCGGTAACGACCATATGGGATGTGAGTGAGGCCAAGCGCGCGCTGGGGAAGCGTCGCGCTTGAATACCTCACATGCATTGGGAGAATCCACCTTGTTCAGATTGCTGTTCGGCCTCTATATGTCTCGAACAGTAATGCTGCGCATTGCCAGTACGAGACCTAAAAATCTCTGTAACCTGTAATGATCATTACAAGACCGTACCCTCCACAAACGTACCAAAACAAAATACTCACATAAGAGTCTATATTCATGACTTGCAAGGACACTACAGCTGAACACTCTTTTGCAGAGTCCTAGATTATTTATTTACGCATTTATTAGAGATTTCCATTCTGTAATATGCATTATTACTTCTTCGAGATCAGGCAAAATAAATTTTCCACTACATATAAAGCTTTGGAAAAAGTCAAGATGGACGAAACACATAGGCGGTCATATTCACTCATAATATAAAGTATTCATTCCGAAAAAAAGTGTAAAGAAAAAAAAAGCTGTGTTTTGTTAAACTAAACACGGTCATACATGTTGCCTTTACACTAGTGCGCGGTTGTCAATTAAAACATTTAAGAATGGGGACCAGTTCCTGGATTGAGGTCACAATCAAAGAAACAGTGCTGCAGGAATGTCTACGTCAGTACCCACTAAGCACAGTGAATTTCATTGTTCCTCTTTTGTACTTACCAAAAAATATCAATGTCAAGATACAACTACAGGAGGATCTGAAGAGAAATAAATGAATGCCTCTTGGCTTCTCAATCTCAAAAAATAAAAGTTAGTTGTGTTTGAATAAACCTCAAGCGGTTATCCTCGTACTGGGACATGCAAATTCTCACAACAGTATAAAAAATAAATAGACACCAAAATAAAAAATGCAGGTGCTGCACAAAAAATAAAAATAAATAGTACAAAATAAACTGCAGGGGAATCGTGTTCACACTAATCGGGAGAGCACTCTGTAGCAGAAATTTTAAAGAACGGCATAGGTGTAGCTACTGAATAACGGGCACCCTGTTGAAAAAAAAGTTGGAAGTTGGAAGCTAAGCTAAGAGTATCAGTAAAAGTAGCAGTGTTAAAACACAGCCTCCATAAGTGATTTAATAACAAAATGAAGTATGCAGGTGGCTAACGAACTAGGCATGGCTTGGATAAAACATATCACAATATGCTATTTTGTAACTTATTATCAGGCGCTGCATGCAACCGAACGGGATACAGAGCACTTTTAAATATTGATGGAACTACATATGTCGTAATGGACAAAACGTGAGCGATTATGCTTTTCATCAGAGTAATAGTTCACTAAGAGAAACATAATAACTATAGCAGCAGAGATTGGATATAACGAATATGCTACTTACCAGTATGCATCTGTTCTTGGCACGTAGGGCTGCGGACATTCATATCTGTGCATAGATCGCCGCCTAGTGTTGGGTCCGGATGATCGCACATTGATGTCCTGGAAGAGTCTTCGAAGTATCACGAGATAGGTGGCTCCTCCCCTGGACTTCAGTGCGCATGGGCATTGACTCCATCCCCAGATTGTTTTTAGCCATTGTGGCAAAGATGGAGTGTAACACTGTGAGTGATGCCCATGCTAAGAGTATTTCTGAGTGCTGCAGCCGCTACAGGCGCCGGGTGGGCGATATGTGAGCAGCCCTACATGCCAAGAACAGATGCATACTGGTAAGTAGCATATTCGGTTCGAGGCATGTGGGCTGCTGAATTCATGTCTGTGCATAGAATACATAGCAGTCTCTCCATTAGCGGCGGCCGCCTGTGCCAGCTGCAGCAGTTTGAAAAAGTGTTTTTAGAACAGCCTGGCCTACAGCTGCCTGCTGTTTAGAGTGCACATACACAGTAGTGTTTCGTAAATGTATGTGTGGTAGACCATGTGGCTGCTCTACATATGTCTTCTAAAGGAATATTTCCAAGGAAAGCCATGGAGGCCCCCAACTTCCTGGTGGAGGGGGCCCGTGGGGGGACCGTTGGAGTGCGCATGGCTTTTTGATAGCAAATCTGAATGCACTTAACGATCAACCTGGCTATATCTGTCTTGGAAATGGGGTTGCCTTTGTGTTGTGGCTAAGCAAAAAATAGTTGTTTTGTTTTCCGAAAATCTTACGTCCTATCAATGTAGTACATTAAGGCTCTTTTGACGTCTAGTGTGTGGAGCATTCTCTCCGCTACTGACTCAGGATTTTGGAAGAACACAGGCAGTTCTATAGTCTGGTTGATATGGAACTGTGAAACCACCTTAGGAAGGAACTTAGGGTTAGTGCGAAGCACCACCCTGTTGGAGTGAATCTGTATGAATGGCTCTTGGATAGTTAGTGCCTGGAGTTCACCAACGCGTCGTAGCTATGTAATCGCTATCAGGAAAGCCACTTTCCATGTTAAGAATTGAATCTCGCATGAATGTAGAGGCTCAAAAGGTGGACCCATCAGTCTGGTGAGGACCACATTCAGGTTCCATTCGGGAGCTGGTGGGGTCCGGGGAGGAACGACTCGTTGGAGTCCTTCCAGAAAGGTTTTGATGGCAGGCACCCTGAAAAGTGAGAGATCCTGCCTGTTTTGGAGATAAGCTGCTATGGCGGATAAATGGATACGAATGGAAGCATAGGCCAGATTGCATTTGTATAGATGTAACAGATAACAAATTATGTTTTGAGTAGATGCGTCTAGCGGGTTGATGTTGTGGTATGCACAATAAATGACAAACCGCTTCCATTTTGCCGCATAGCATGCTCTGGTGGTGGGCTTTCTTGCCTCTCATGATGTCCATACAGTCGGGAGGCAAGTTGAGGTAGCCAAATTCTAAGACTTCAGGAGCCAGATCAGTTCTAGAAGGTTGATGTGCATCTTCTTTTGCTGCGTTGTCCATAGTCCCTGCACTGTGTAGTGGAGTACATGAGCTCCCCATCCCTGGAGAGATGCGTCCGTTGTCAGAATGATCTGTGGCACAGGCTCCTGGAACGGTCGGCCCCTGCAAAGGCTTTGTGAATTCCACCAATGCAGAGAATTGTATGCACGACCGGTCACCAACACTAGGTCTTTCAACGGTCCGTGAGCCTGATTCCACTGAGGTGCCAAGCACTCCTGAAGCGGACGCATATGTAGTCTCGCGTGCGGGACTATGAAGATGCAGGAGGCCATCATGCCTATCAACTGTATGAACACTTGTGCTGGAAGAGAGTGCTGCGGTCTGAATTTTTGTATCAGCGATTGGATGCTGCTGATCCTTACTGAATTTGGCTGTGCTTTGGCTGCCAGAGTATTTATTGTCACGCCCAGATACTGCCGTACGTGGGCGGGCTGAAGGTGGGACTTTGGATAATTTAGTGAGAATCCCAGATCGTGAAGAAGGTGAATGGTGTGGGACATGTGGGCGGCACACTGCTCGGACGACTTTGCTTGGATAAGCCAGTCGTCCAGATAAGGGGAGATGTGAATGTTTTGTCTCCGTAGGTGTGCGGCCACTGTCGCCGGGCACTTTGTAAACACCCTGGGTGCCGTTGTCACTCCGAAAGGGAGGACCTTGAATTGATAATGCTGATTCTGAATGGTGAACCTGAGGTATTTTCTGTGTGACGGGTGTAGTGGAATATGAAAATATGCATCCTTCAGATCTAATGTTGCGAGGAAATCTCCCTGACTGAGCAACGGTAGAACTTGCTGCAATGTTAGCATGTGAAAGTGTTCTGACAGAATGTACTGGTTGAGGGGTCTGAGGTCCAGTATGGGTCTGAGGGACCCGTCCTTCTTTGGGATCAAGAAGTACAGTGAGTACACTCCTGTACCTCTTTCTTCCACAGGCACAAGTTAGATTGCCCCTTTTTGCAGCATGACTAGTACCTCCTGCTGCAATAAGTGCAAATGCTCTGAGGACATAGGACGGTGTCTTGGGGGTATGTTGGGTGGAGTGGATTTTAACTCCAGACAATAACCGTACTGGATAAGCTTTCTGACCCACCTGTCTGTGGTGATGGATTTCCAGACTGGCAGGAACTGTTTTAGTCTCCCCCCGACCGGTGTTGTATGGTCGGGGGGCAGTGACAAGGCGTCACTGTTAGCGGCGGAGGATCTGGAGCTGTTTCCACGACCTCTGCCCTTGGCGCGGTTTCCACGATAGCCATCTCTACTTTGTTTGGTTTATGTGGTTTGTGCGCCACCTTTATTGTACTGTGTTTGCTGGGACAGCTGGCCTCTGGAAACACCTCTATTGCTTGAGCGACGAAAAGAAATGCACCAGATATTGGCCGCTTGAGCTGCCACCCTTTTCCCCGATGCTTCTAGCACTTTAGATTCTTTATCAGGGGGAGGAGCATCACCAGTTGTTTGTGAGTTAGCCCTCTTCCGGGCATTGGAAACAACCAGAGTCCAACGGCAACTGTCCCTTAATGTAGGTAGGGTCCCCAGGCGCCGGTTCGTACTTTTTTTCAATTCTGGGGTTTATCACCCTGGCCCTTGTTGGCTCCTTAAATATCTCTCCAGCATGTTTCAAGACACCCTTCAGCATTGGCAGTCTTGACAGTCGTCTCTGAGGTGGAAAAGGTGTCAAACAGAAAATCCACTTGAATGGGCTCAGCATAGAGCTGGACATCCTGATTTTTGGCTGCCCTTTCAATAAGTGCATTAAATGCCGCTGAGTCTTCAGTAGGCGATGTTTTCACAGCATACACTTGACTGTCCAGGCAGTGTGTGGATCCCCTGGGTCAGCAGCGTCCGCCCAGGGTTCATTATGATCCTCTGGATCAGTGTCCACAGGATAGCTGTATTGCCCATTGTCACCTTCCCCTGTCTCCACATCCGAGTAAGTGGGCGAGACATCTTGGCCAAGTGGAGAGATAGGTTCTACAAGAACAGGTGTTGTAGTAGAATCCTTCTTTTTCAATGGGATTCTATATGACTCCATAGGCTGTTCCGGGGCGATCTTTCGTTTGTAAATAGAAAGCCTGCCGGTCTCGGCATCGATGAATTGTCCCTGTTGCTCTTCAAGCGAGGGTTGTCTATGCTTTGTGGCCGGTACCGCAGTTGTGGGCTTCGGCCCTGTGGACACCTTCTTGGGCGCTTCGATGGCCATCTTAGGGGCGAAGGCCTTCGGTACCACTTTCGGCGGCAGCATGAACTGGATGGGCGCAGACGTCTTTTGAGGTTTACTGGCAGGCTTTGGTGGTGGAGTGTCCTTTGGTCCGACAGCCGAAGCCTTTTCCTTAATTCGCTTCAGCGATTCCGACACCTGCTTCGAGAAGGAGGCGGACGGCTGTGTCGACTCAACGGGTACCTTCGAGCCGCCGCTAGGCGTGGACTCTAGGTTCGTACCGCTCTTAGCCTTGTCTGGTCGACGCGTAGGATCGAGAACCTTCTGAGCTCCGAGTCCTTTGTCGGTGTCGACGGTCTTCGGCGCCGATATTTTCGGGTCAACAGCTTTGACCAGTGCTTTCGGTGTTAGTCTTTGGCTCGACGCCCTTTAGCGACCGCACCGGGTCGATAACACCTTTATGCTTCGTTGGTGCCGATAGTTCAGTGGACTTCGAGCCGACCAAAGCAATAGGCACTTTCGGTTTCGCCTCTAGTGCTTTTGGTTGCGTAGACACCGAAGTTTTCTCTTTCGGTTTCGATTTGGCAACCGGTGGCTCCTTAGAAGTGTCCGAAGCCAGGCCCGAAGGCGGGACTGTAGAATCCCTCGACCTGAGCCTTATGAAGTGTCTTGGCCCCAGTATCAGTTTGTGGGCCTAGCTCCTCGCTTGAGCCATCTTCCATGGCCCCAAAGGCCCCATTGTCGTCTCCTACCTAGTCGACGACATCTTCAGTATCGCCCATCTCAATATCAGCGTCGTAGCTGGAGTCGATCTCCGATGCGGGATCAGACAAGTTCTCTCGAACCTCCCGCTCTGCTCCCTCATCGTCCTCGGCATCGAAGATGTTCACCGGGTCAGGTGCCGTCTGCTGGGCTTCCTTGCGCGCTGCGCGTCGAAGTCGAATGGTCTTCTTGGAGCGGAAACGAAAACAAGCCATACAGCTGGCTTCATCGTGATCCGGCGACAGGCACTTGTTGCACACCGGGTGGACGTCGATGTGAGGATATTTCGAGTTGCACACAGGACATTTTTTTGAACGGGCTCCGTTCCATGATGGTTCGCCGATAAGGCCTCTGGCGTCGACCGGGCCTTCAGTGCCGAAAAGCCCCGCAGCTCCTCTGGATGTCCGGCTCGGGAACTTGAGCTGGAACAGAACTGGGCACCGATCGCAAGACAATACCGACGATAAACTAAAGGCCTTTTGGCCAAAAAGAAAGTTTTTTATTGATTCCAAACCTGAGTGAACCAATATGCATCCGAACCCAATGGCGGAAAAAAACAATCTGGGGATGGAGTCGATGCCCATGCGCACTGTAGTCCAGGGGAGGAGCCACCTATCTCGTGATACTTCGAAGACTCTTCCAGGACAACAATGTGCGATCATTCGGACCCAGCACTAGGCGGCGATCTATGCACAGATATGAATTCAGCACCCACATGACTAAAACAAATAAATCTGAGGATGCAGCATGAGGGTCGATTTTAGGCGGTGGGACCGATGTACTGTGTTCAAAAATAATGTATACGTTTAAAAGCACATCCTGCAGAGGTCCTTGTATGTTGGTCGAACAGTTTATGAAACAATACAAATTTCAAAATAACTAGTGAATAATGTTCCTGTTGAAGAGAGATGGGTTGTGCCTAGTAGCAATTTTGACTCATTAAGTAGGGCAGAGGGTTAATGAGTGTGCTGCAAAAGAACTTGTACCATGCCGATCATAGAACTGAGTTGACTATGAGTAGCGCTATGAAAAATTAGGTGCACGTCTGAGGGGGGCTGTGGAGAGATGAGGGGCACTGATGGAGGGTGGCAGAGGGAATTCTTAGAGAAGAATGTTTTGGGGGGGCTCAAAAAGGCTGTTGCTAAGGGCGCCACCCGTGCTAAAGCCGGCCCTGGCAGCATGGTAATAAGAGATAATGTGCATTGATCAAATGCGACACTAGGGGGCACTGCACATTTAAAAATACAGCATGGCCATGAGGCACAGCAACGTTTCACCAGTCTCGAGCATAAATACGAAACACATGAATTTCAGATTTTTCCCATTGAAGTTGGTGCTGTACAGTACGATTGTGGTGGAATATGAGCACATTTGTAGCACGATCAAGAGCTATAATGTATGAACAAGATCAGTTTTAGGATAGAGATAACAACAAGCACGCGTGAAAAAGGTGCGCACGCGGCCGTCGCGCGACGAGAAAGTGATCGCGATCAAGCTCCCATATGGCGTCTCTGCTCAAGCGCGCCACCGTGCACTTGCACTGCAAGCTGTAGCCGGCAGTAGCATTTTTTTAAGCCCTTAAAGTCTCGCCAGACTAGCGCAAGCTCTGGGTCATGCGAGACCTAAAAACTAAGAAAGTGTTCGACATGTGCGATTCCTCGAAGAGGGGGGCAGAGGTGGGGGTGCGGGGAGAGAAGACCCATGACGCCGATCACAACTTCCTTGAGGAAAAACAACTTGCAGAGTCTGGGCAAAACTCAAGATGGCAAGAGCATACGTAGCATGTGTGTCTGCAACCAAAACATGCTACGAATGTGTTTCAGCTTCAAATATTGTAACTGCTTTGTGGAAAAGGCACAACTGAGTCCCGTTTTTGATTTCTGCACATCTCTTGTGCAGCTAATGCTGTGTATATGAGTAATGGGAATTCCTCTCACAATATTTACATTCGGAGGTTTGTTTCTACAGTGAGAACATTTAATTCTCTGAGGAATTTTGCTGGATCTACACTACTTTGGTGTGCGGTGAAATTAGGACAGTGAACTAATCCAGTAAGAACTGGTGAAGTAAGGACACTGAACAATTCCACATTATTTTCAGAGGGAGTCATACACTTTCTTTGCGTCCTCCAAAACCTTTTTGACCTCAGGGCTGAACCTTCCTTACATTGCAACGAGTGAAAAGAATATTTTTTAAATTATATTGTAAGGGTAGTAGTTAAAATGTCATCAGAGCAAAATAAACTAATGTTATTGCATTCCTTAGAGCCTCAGGGTTTAAAAACCTTCATAAATTGAGTGCATAAAACGAGCCTTCATGGTGGTGATGGTTAAGTTTTTTGTGTCGCTATAGAGAATTTGGAAAAGTACTTTACTTCCATGGTTTGTATTGGTATTAGAAGATATGTTACTTTGTCTGAAAAAATGTATACGTGTGAATCCACTGAATAGTATGTTAGCAAATTGAAGAAATTAGCTGTGGATTGTGCTGCAGGAGGATTTAATTTGTGATCATGTGGTCACGCATGCATTTAACTCTGACATCCAAGAACAGCTGTGGATGAATCGGGATGTGGTCTTAAAGGATGTGCTTGCTATTGTACGCAGAGTAGAAACATCCTGTAGGTATGCACGCGCTTTGAGGTCTGAAACAAAAGACCCAAAAGCTGTGTCCAAGATCAGTGGTAGCAATAAGAACGGCATGGAAGAAGTTCAGAAAGTTTACATTCATTTAAGGTACCGCCCAGGTGTGTTACAGGTGAACACGTTACTTACCTTTGGTAACACCTTATCTGGTAGAGACATGACCTAGCCGCAAATTTCTTACCTTTAAATTTCCCAGGCATCAGATTGGATCTGGAAGATTTTCTTTGCACAATACCCATGCGCGCTGGTAGGTAGCGTCGGTCATCTCTGCGTGACATGCGTGTCACCTACATAGGCACCACCTTGTCGCCAACGTCCGTAACTTTCCACAACTTTCCACGCCAGAAGCACGGAGCACATAAGTGCACTGACACAGATGTGTTAACTAGAGCCCTGAAACGGATCAGCCCTTACCCTAGAAACCTGTCAGCAGTGAGGGGAGGATGGGTGGGTAAGCACTCTGCAGCTAGATCATGTTTCTACCAGATAAGGCGTTGCCAAAAGGCAAGTAACTTGTACATCTGATAGACATCTAGCTGCAGATACCTTACAGTTGAATATATACCCAAGCAACACTACCCCGTAGGATTGACTGCGGTCAACTTTCGACCAGGAAATCCTGCACGACTGAGGGGCCAAATAGGGCACTCATTGAAACTAGACTATCCAGGCAGTAGTGCTTTGTAAACATGTGCAATGTTGTTCTCTGACAAATGTCGAGGACTGGAACTCCACATTGCAACGCCGTGGTAGCAGCCTTAGCTTTGATGGAATGAACCCTTAAGCTTTCAGGAGGCTGCTTTCTTCCCAGAGTGGTAAATTTTGATGCAGAGGACGACCCATCATGAAACAGTCCTCTTCTGCACCGCACAGCCCTTCTTTGATCCAATATATCCCTACAAGGAGTTGGTTGTCCACTCCAGAACTCTTAAGTACAGTCAAGGTAGATGACAATGCTATTTTTGAGTCCAGACAATTGAGCCCCCCCTCTGGTTGCGGAGGAGCAAAGAAAGTAGGAATGGTGACAGATTGTCCCACGTTATGTTATGTTATGTTAGTGCGGCTCTTTTATAGCGCACGGCTACTCTAAGGAGTGTCCCGGCGCTTTAGCAAAGACCCGAGAGAGAGAAATCCAGGGCAGATGCATGGCAGCAGAAAATTACTGGGTAAAAAGCCAAGTCTTCAGCTACTTCCTGAAAACCAGTAGATTGCTGATTTTCCTAAGGGAGACGGGCAGGGAGTTCCAACATCAAGGTGCCAAGTATCGAAAAGAGCGGCCTCCAATTCTAGCCCGTCTGATGGAAGGGACAGAAGCCATGGCCAGAGACTACGATCTCAGAGATCTAGAGGGCAGATAAAAGGCTAGGCGCCTCCTGATGTATTTGGCCCCTGCAAGATGAAGCGCCTTAAAGGCAAGAGTGAGAGCTTTAAAAGTAATGAGTCTTGCGACAGGGAGCCAGTGAAGCATTTTAAGCAACTCCGATGCACTCACTCTTCGGTGAAGGTATCCGTGCCTTGCACTGGATTCCCATCAGGAAGCACATCTCCTTCAAGGGACTGAACTTGGTGTACAAAGCTACGCATAGCAAAGGCTCACCACACCTTAAAACCATGTTTCAGTGGTATACTCCAGGGTGAGCCTCCAGATCCATCACGCATAAGAAACTGCTCTCCCAGATTTCGCAGTTCCAAATGGGATGGCCACTCATTCTCTGTGGCGGCCGCTAAACTCTGGAACTCCCTGTCCCCTTCTATTACCACGGCTGACTCGCTTCCAGTCTTCTGGAAACTTCTTAAGACCTGGCTCTTTGCCTCTTAACCCCTTCGACGCTAATGACAAAGCCAGCTCGTCATGGGCGTTACCTGCGCTGCGTGGATGACGAGCTGGCTTTGTCACGTTACGCGGGATTTTTAAAAATGCCGCGCACAGCGGGAAAAGCCGCCGCGGCGATGCGGTTAAGTGGCTGCTGCTAGTTTTCTGCTCGCCCAGCTCCTGGACACCTTCTGGTTTAGTGCGCTGTATAAATACTATCCTAAAATGTTTATTTTAACTATTGTGCTCTGAAATGCTGTATACGAGCCACAACCAGCTGCAAAATGCACCAACCTAACATAGTTAGCATTGCAGCAATGCCATATATCAAAGGGAGATGTCATCATATATAGACAGTGGATAAAGGACTATAAGGCCTAACCACTCTCCCCTTGATAAGAAGAAGCTTTATTATAAAATAGAAGATCCCTGGGCTTTGTCAGCAGACCCCACCCCTTAGTGCCTTGATGATACATCTACATCATAGGAACTGTGTGGCTCTTCTCCCTGGAAAGCTCCCTCTCCAAGTGCATTACCTAAACATGCATCCCCATAATATCAAAGCACAGGTTTCCAGCAGCAGTGTTAGCATGTGTTGTCTAGGTGCTAGGGACTGACCAGAACAGAATAATAAGGGGCACTGTTTATCGACCTTGCTCACAGAGTTCAGATTAAACTCAAGGAGCAGGCAGAAAAACCAAGCAGACGGTTCTCATGTGAAAGGCATAAACAGAGTCTTGCAAAAATAAAGCCATGTATTAACGTGCGCAAAAGCAGCATCATGGTTGCTTGACTCATGCTAACTTAGCAACGTCGACAATGACCCCATCAGCCACGTGACAGAGCCGGCAGTGCACGAGATGCGTCGGAGTGTCAGGATGCCCAAATATGAGGCACATGGGAGTCATAGAATGCTTTCAGCTAGGGGTCGCGCTGGCTCCCCAGAAGACAGGGAAGCGCAGAGCTGACCGAGGGGCAGGTTCTGCCGAACGAGGCCTAGATTGCCGAGGCTCCTCGGTCACGTCGGCCAAATGACGGGGAGAAGTCGAAGCACGCTTTATCTTCTTGTGTTTCTTATGCCTCTTAGTTGACCTACCCGACAACTTTGACTGACAGAACAAGGACTTAGGGCTCCCTGGAGCAGTGCCCAGATCTTCTGCTCGACAGGTAGTGAGAACGAGACCTTCGAGGCAAACGACGCAGAGCGCCAGGCCACAAGCAGTTTTAGGGACCACTCCCTCAAAGCTTTCATAGTCATGACCCGAGAAGGCGAAGCACGACTGAGTTGTGGTCACAGTCCAGGTACCAAAGACAAATCAAGTATGACTGTCCTTGACAAGGTGCGGTGGCAGGCGCTGCATGGTTTGAATCCACAAGTCTTCTATGACAGGTTGGAAAAAACCTATACATCAAAAAATGGTTGACTAAAAGTTGAAAAAAGCCTGTCAAAAAGTGACAGTGTAGCTGTCTGCACAGATCTTCGCTGGCTGGCGCGGAAAGAAATGAACTGGCGGCAGTGTGCCAAGGTGGCAACTACATAGGTGACAGACATCACAACAGCAGCAGTGCAGACGCACAAGTCATGCGGAGCGGACCTACGCTACCACCCAGCATGCAAGGGTATTGCTTGAAGAAAGTCTTCGGGATCCAGTCTGACGCCTGGGAAATTCAAAGGTAAGGATTCTGCGGCTAGATGTCTATCAGATGTGGTAATTTGGACCATTTAGCATTTGCTTGGTCATGCCCTGCGAGGAAGGTTAGATATAGTGAACGTGTGGGACATTACTCCAAGGTTTGTAGAAAGAAACCCTAGAAAATCAAATATGTGAGTGATCAGGACTTAAGACAATTCTGTAGAGGTGGAATATACAGAAAACGTTTTGAAGATTATGGAAAAACGGATTTTGAACATTAAAGGTTGGGTGTTTGTTGGTTGGAAAAAAACACGGAATGTCGGATAAAAAACTGGTGGTGTAACTCCTAAGATGTTTGCCAATTCTGATACTATATTCAATGAGAGTGTTTGGAGAAATGATTTTGATTTTTTGTGAGGTTTGTACTACATTATTTGCAAAAGATGTAGAACTGGAAAGGTACAGTGGTGAGAGAATTTATATGACTGGATTTTGTTGGTTTAAATTTCAATTTAAGAACAGACATGGGTATGCCGATTGTGTGTGGCGGAAAAAAAGTCCATCCGTTTTGAGTTGGCATGCTCCGAAGAATGTAGATATTTTGGACTGGAATGATTTTAGTAAGAAAATTGGCAAATTATGTGGATTTGAAAATAACATTTGTTTGAAAGAGGGTGCTATGTCTAAAACACAAAGTCAGGAACACTTACATTTCTTTGAGGGAAGAAGCAGCAGTTGAAATGGAAAAGCGAATAGTGGCAGACATTATTGAGCCTATAAAAACTTTTGCCTGGATTTCCTCTTTAGTCGTGGCACGTTTCAGTAAAGCAAGTTGAGATTGTGTTGATTTACATAATTTAAATAGCAATGTTATAGTGGATCAATTTCCATTACCTAGGAATTACAAAATGTTAATTATGTTGAATGGTGCTAAATGGTTTACTATTTGTCTGCAGTGTACCACCTAATTTCCTTGCCAAATGATAGTGAATAATTAACTACATTTAGTATACCTAGTGGATGTTATCAGTTTAAGCCTATGCCTTTTGGTTTGGCATCGGCTGCAGCATTTTTTCTGAATTAACTTTAATGTGAAATGAGACATCTGAACATTATCACACTTTGTAGGCCGTTTTGGGTATTTTAGACTCAAGTGATTGGACTGTTTAATTTAGAAATTCCCTTTGCAAAAAATATAGACAAGTCTTTGATAACTTAAAAGCCACTTTTGGGTATATTTCCCATACCAAAATTGCCTTGGGAGATGTAGCCATTGATATAATGGGTGCAATTGGGGTAACGCCAGATTTGGTCGTTGTACTGCTAGATGTGTTCTAGATAGCCAGTTATCAAGGTTGCAGATAAAGTGGATACGGATATCATTTCGGGTTTTATTTTGGATCAAGCATTTTTGTTGGGAGGGTATCCTTACCAATTAGATATGCGGTTACAGGATGTAATTTATGTCTAACAAGGAGAAAGTACTTTGACAGACAAGTTAAACACAGACCAGATCCTTGTACACACCAGTAATGGTATGGTGAAGCGTTTAAACAGAGGATCAAGAATACCATTCAATTGGCGGTTAAGAGTACAGGTGATTGGGAGGTACAATTGGGAAAAAAACTTTATGGACGTTGAGAGCATCAATTTGTGAAGCTACGGGATTTTCTCCCTTTGTGTTGATGTGGGGTAGAAACTAGAGATCTGAATATAATCCAGGATGGCCATTCAGAACTAGTGTAAAACGTGGGTTGTGAAAGAATTTAATATACGCATTTGAAGGAAAGCCTTTGTAAGATATCAAGCATGGGACGAATGATTGTGATACTGTAGTGCGTACGAGTTAAGAAACCCGCTAAAGTCCATTTGATTACATATTAATGAATGCAGTACGTTTGGTAGGTGCAAGAGGTTGGAATCTAAAAAGGGTAGAGCTATGTTCAGCACCTAGTGGAGCTAAAGCTCATTCTGCAGACCAGAGTTGCAGTAATAATTGGGATAATGGATTAAGTAGTAATGATGGTAATGGAATGTCAAAATCTACGACTGATTTGTCTTTTTCCGAATTTGAACAATGCTAATGGAGTGTGTGAGGCAGTGTCAGCACCAGCTACTTCTGATGTTGTAGTTTCAGGTAGTAAAGCTGCAATATCTCACATAGTGGCAACCAAAAGTGGTGGTGTTTCCACATATCCTGATAAGGATATTAATGCTATTTTATTTATCTATTTGCAACGAGAAATTGCCTTCTAAGATGTCTTAACAGTCAAGCTAATTGTGTAGAATGTAGATGGAAGGATCCAGTTGAATCTAAATGTTTTTCACTTCACAGATGAGTGGGGCTGACAACTCTAGCTTTACTCTCGTCTATCTGATGTCACTATCAATCTCCACGTTATCCACGGTTAACTATCCACTTGGATGCTAGGGTGCTTCTGGCACTTCAATGTAATTTCCATTGAAATCAATGGAAACTCCATGACGAGTTACCCTTGTCATTAGCGGCGAAGAGGCTATCATCACTCTGTGTTAAATTTCCCTATGCCCCCTTTTGGTTCTGTGACCAAAAGTCACAGTATCTCGCTGTGTTACAGGTTTTACTCCAGTCGTCCCCGTTTTACACCGTTCATTCTCTCCTGCATCACGCTAACTCCTCCGCATTTATGCGCTTCCCATTGTTCGCTCTTCACTACTCTTACCATTACCTGTATCTTTGGGACTTAGAGGACTGTTTTATGCCACTATGCCATGGTAAGAAAAGTCCATGGATTGGAGGTGCCAGTAACCAGCGAGGCTTGATAATTCGTCATCAATATATTCGAAATATTGATAGATTGGTGCTCTTGAAAACATTTTTTTTTTTTAACTGGAGGGGAGAACTGCATTCAAATTAAGGCCACAAAAGATAATGTGCATTTCTTTTAGAGAACCCATGTTGATTAACCAGTGACGTGCAACTAGAGAAATGATGCCTGGTTAAGTCAGTCCAAGAAACTGACATCACATGGTATGATTCAAGGAAAGGCATATCTTCCTGTGGCATCAGTATGTCCAGTCCCAGCTTTGTTCCGTGTGCCTGGTATCATACTGAATACACTTCAGACCTCGGCAATGCACCAGGAGGCCGACTTCAGACTGATCGATATCAAGCCTAAAAATATATCTACCGGAACCATGAAATCATGAAATGCATACTACAAGACACTGACATCAGCGGTCTTCAAGTCTAGAACCTGAAATACATTATGCTCCTGTATGGCAGACTGACATCACTCTGGGAACATGGTATCATTTCAAAAAGAGAACACCAATGTTTGACCACTCCAGGAAGTAAGGTAGGGTGCCAACTCACAGACTGCTAAAGCACTGGGCAGATGCAAGAGCGGGCTGTGGCATCACCTGAGTAGCCATTCTTCAGACGGCTAAGTGCCAACACCGGAGAGGCTAAAATCCCAAACTCGTCAGGTATTATGACCCTTCTCCTAATTCAAATATAGAAACTACTTTTTCCTCTCAAACGAAATAAGTTTGGATCATTTAAAAAAATGTACACATCAAAGTGAAGGAAGTAACAGGATGTTGGAAAATCTCATCCGTAATCCGAGTTCAAAGTGATAGTTGAGACCCGAGTGCGGCTTCTCCTCAGTCAGGGGTCTTGAGGCTGGCAGTACATGGCACGGAGAGCAATGACCGCACAGTTATGATGGTGAACCCCACTTATCGTTTACTCCGTCAAAGGGGATCTATTTTAGTTTAATGCAGTTGAATAAATAAACGTTACTCGTAAAACTATGTCCAAATCTAGAAGTCTTCAAGTCAGACAACCTGCCTCGCCAGCCTCGTGTAAAATCTATCAAGTACATCCATTCTCTATGAGCCACTGAGTGAATGCATGTCCGCCGGGAGGGTCTGCTGTGGGAGTGGTTGCATGGGGCCTGTGGTGCGTGTCTAGGGTCGGGGGTGTGTGGGGTGTTTTGCTTCAGGCGGCGGGGGTCTCTGCAGAGGCTGCCCTGCGGTCTCTTCATACCCTTCAGAGCGCGGCCGAGGCTGACCGGAGTGGGGGGCACAGCCCCCCTGGATAAAGTGCTCGACCTCTGACAGGCTCACCAAAAGCCAGACTGAGGACAAACGGCGGGGGAACACAACTCCCCCCCCCCCCCCCCGCACTCCCCCCACAACCCGTGTGAGGGGCCCGGCGTAGGAGAGAGAGACAGGAGAGAGAGACACAGAGAGGGAGAGACAGGAGAGAGAGCGAAAGAATGAGAGACCGTAGCGCCATGGGGGGCGGTCACTGGCGCCCCCCCCCCCCCGCACTGAAGCCCTCCGTGTGAGGGCCTGCCAGCTCTGAGCTCGGTGCACCTGCTGTGACTCCACAGCCCCCGCTCCACTCCACCCCGCTCTCATTCAACTCATCTGAACCCCCCTCCCCCCGTTACACCTCTGCCCTCAGCACTTCGCCCCCTCGCACTCTTCTCTCAGCTCCTTCTCGCGCCACGTGTCTGTGCCCCCCTCCCCTCATACTCGCCTCGCGTTCCTCGAGCCCCGCGCTGCCTCGGCTCCGCGCTGCCTCAGGTGCTCCGGCCGCGGGGATGAACCCGGCCGGGGGCGCGCGCCAGGACGAGGGGGCGGGGCTCCCGGGCCCCGCCCACAGCACAGCAGCACCTGGAAAGAACATGGAGTCTTCCAGGGGACCACCTGCCGGCACGGGGCGTCACCGAGGGACTCCAGGGCACCACCTGAGAGGGAGGGCACTGAGGGTCTCCAGAGGAGCCCCTGCTGGGCCATGGGGCACAGGGGAGTCACTGAGGGTCTCCAGGGCACCACCTGAGAGGGAGGGCACTGAGGGTCTCCCGGGGAGCCGCTGCGGGGCCATGGGGCACAGGGGAGTCACTGAGGGTCTCCAGGGCACCACCTGAGAGGGAGGGCACTGAGGGTCTCCAGGGGAGCCCCTGCTGGGCCATGGGGCACAGGGGAGTCACTGAGGGTCTCCAGGGCACCACCTGAGAGGGAGGGCACTGAGGGTCTCCCGGGGAGCCGCTGCGGGGCCATGGGGCACAGGGGAGTCACTGAGGGTCTCCAGGGCACCACCTGAGAGGGAGGGCACTGAGGATCTCCAGGGGAGCCCCTGCTGGGCCATGGGGCACAGGGGAGTCACTGAGGGTCTCCAGGGCACCACCTGAGAGGGAGGGCACCGAGGGTCTCCAGGGGAGCCCCTGCAGGGGCACGGGGAGCCGCTGAGGGCCTGGTGTCCCACGGCAATAATAATGTACTCCAGGTACTCCCGTTAGGCCATCTACCCTCTTACGGTACTGAGGACGAAGAGTAGAATTCTAATCCAGAATGAGGGTGGGCCTTTAGAAAATTATTCAGAGTGACTTGGTAAATAAAACACCAATCTCCACTAATGTACCGCATAAAACTAACATTTCAGTAACTAAGTTAGGACCAGGAAGTACGCCAAAACCAAAAGGTGCTGCTAGTAACTGGTGCCAAGAGGTATCCCAAACATGAGATCTCCTCTTTAGGTTTCTTTTGGCACTATTGAACAAGGCTATCTGCTGGAGCCTGGTTCGGTCTACCCCCGCAACTTCAAAAGGCTAGAACCCAGCTTTTATAGAGAAATAAACTCACAAGAGGGTCTGAAAAGAAGGGTGATCCCTGGTTACTCCTCCCCACCAAAACGGGAGGGATAAAATGTCTTTCCCCCTTAACTATGAAGGTGCCAGAATTAAGTGCATCCCGCCTCCACCCACGCCAAAAATAAGTTATTCTCAAAAACCCACCACTGAAGCAGCTAGGACCCCCGCCCTGCGAAGTCTCTTGCATTCCTGAAGGGTATGTCCTGGTAGCCCTACTGCCTAGGAACCACTGTCCTGGTCCAAAAGTTTTAAGTCACGGAGTTCCAATATTAGTTCGGGATCCAATCGGTGGTCATGGTTTTTAGAAGGTCTTGCAAACCCTGTATTCATTGAAATAAGCTCAAGGCATCTTTTATTCTTTATACGCCTGTACCTCAGAATCTACCCCACCTTCAAGGTGTATCACTGGCAGATGTAATCGCTCATTTAAGGTCATCCAAGGATATCGCTCATCCAAGTTTGTCTTTTAGGGTTGCATGGCACCTAAGACTTCAACAAGGTATAATCACCACAATCATATGAGCCACAAAGACCATCAAAACTGTTTTAGAATCAGACTCCCCCACCCACGGGAACTGGACTCCAATACAAAAGCCAAGTGACTCCCAGTCTCTCAAAGACTGAAGAAAGGTTGGTGGGAAGGGGGAACATCCTACAGGCACTGGATGAGTTCGGGAAAGCACAAGCTTGCTTTTCTTTAAAAAAAATAATAATAAAAAAAAAAAATAAGGGTGGTGGAATTTCTCCCGGAACTAGATTACGCATTAATCTTCTTGCCTTCTGAGCATCTGGGCTGTGGAGACCTCGTGGTACCCGAGGCAAGAGCTGCCCTCGCACAAGTATTCCAGCGATCAAGTCATCCTTCGAGGTACGCCCGGTCAAATCCTTTACAAACTTTCCTTCCCAGACCATAGCAGCAAAGCAAGTCTGTAGATTCCCCAATTTTAGGTCCACTCTGAGGGGAAAATGTCAAGCATGAAAAGGTTCCACTTTTGATCCGGTGTTTTTTTCAGCAAGGGGGTGCAGCCCTCATTGGTGCACAGATGACATAGAACAGAACAGATCAAGTACGTCTGAGAATTCTAGCCTGTATACCCCTTTGATAGAGAAGGTAGAATGCCAGCGTCAAGCAGAGACAATTTTGTTAGGACATTTTTGCGTGCCTGCAATCCCGACGGAGGAATCCAGTCCTTGCTGACTTACTTATTCAAAGGGTTTCTGACCCTAGCTATATGCACAGAGTTTTATTTGCTAAATGTGCTGGCCTCACGCTGAAACAGCATCTGCTCCCACTCCTAAAGGAGGAGAAGAAAACACAGGACACAGGCTGGTGAGGGATTTTCATAAAGGGCAAGACAAACCTACAGTTAAAAGGAATTGACTGGCCCCTCTACCCATCCGCCACACAAGTTTCAGGGTGAGAGTTATTAAGGTTATACCTGCAGGCCGGGATGTCCAAAATGGAAATCAACCTAAACACAAGAGAAACTACAATTTGGTGAAGCACATGGCACAAATGGACTTCACCAATCACCAGTGCTCACACGAACCACAAATCATATACAACGAAAAACATACATTCTTCAGTGGTGTACCAGATGTGGCTAAGGCAACTTAGGTATGAGGGCCTGATGGACCTTTAATCGGGACAAGAGTGTGTAGTCTCTCTGGAGGCGTGGGCAAGAGGGCATTTGGCTCTCCGTTATAACAGTCACCAACACCGCTTCGCTCCACAGCCTTGCTTGAAGGGACTGACCGTCTCGCTGGCATTACAGATCTCAATCTAAACAGAGCATCTTCAGCTGGTTTGCAGGCCTGTCAAACCCACTGAAGGCAGACAGGGGCAGTCAGAAATGAAATGTACAAGGCCTTGATGACCGGTGTCCAAACGGATGTACAGGACTTTTGCCCTGACCGAAGTGGGGCACAGAGAAAGTTGGTCTGGAGAATGATGGCGACTCGCACCAAGGAGGAGAAGCTGACCGAGTTGATAACCAAAAGGCAACACTCCATTTAGACAGCAGGGCACAAGGTCCCAGAGACAGATCAGGCCCATGTGATTGTGGCCAGACATCGGGGGTTGGAGTGCCCACTGATGGTATGAATCAGGTCCAGGTATACACCCAAACTGGAAGGTACTACAAAGACCTACAACATCTATTTTGGTTCTGGGTTTTCTTACATCATGCAAAAGCTTCTGGCACTGCAAGAAGGGCTTCCTCCAGCCTTGAATAGTGGCTTCAGTTCACCAGTGACTGACGCACCGTACAGAGGCACAGGGTTGTAGCACGTCCCCACTTACATTAACAAATCAACTAAAAAGGAACTATTCGTTTTTACAAATAACAGGTGTGAATTTAATCCATTGTTATTGGCCTCCGAAGGGTGAAAGGTAATCTACTCAAAGGATTCAAATGAACTCACTGAGCTCTCACTGTCTGCAGAGACTGGTATACAAAAGGCATCCATAGGAGATAGCAATTTATCCCACCTAATGTAGTCAGGTGGAAGTTATTATCAGTGATGCACAAACGTACACAGGTTACATGTATTCAAATAAATGGTTTAGGATAAGACATCACAACCAGATTCGAACCCCTAAACAATAAAAAACACTGGAAAGCACATTTCACTTTAACGCGGAAGGCATACACTTTTTAAGCAACCACTCGTGGTTAACACCCACCAACACTCAAATATAGCCCGACACATCCCAAGAATTCAATACAACCTTTTCTTTCCACCCAACCGGTGTGCCAATCGTTCTAATAAATTTGTATCGAGAAAAGCACCCTGTTATAGCATCTCATTCATCACCTTCTCTACCGCCCACTCTCCAGCATGACCTAAATTCCATACCAGTCTATCACTGCTTTTTACTAGACTTCGGCTACGTTCAGCGAAGCAGGTCCGCGTGATGCAACCTTGCAGCTTCTTTCCCCACACCATTCAGTCACCCACCCTATTACCCCCACAAGCACTATTACACGGGTCTTGACACCTTTTGTTCATAAATCTTATTCCCTGATATTTCGCCATCATCTCACACACCACCACCTTAACTGCAGCATAGCGCCGAATATATTTACTCCTTTCTCATCATGACTAAGTCTCAGACAAGTTGTTGAAAAGTAATTCGTCTCCCCAGTCACGCAGTGAGGTGAGGCCCTATACACCAGACGTGTGGACTGTCAAGCCTTTCCCCCAACAAATCTGCTTTTTCTGAAAAAACAAATGTACTCTTTAATGACCTTATCCATCCTCTATATCTGCCTTCATGCTTCTCAGTGGTATAACACTATATCTCCTGTGTCTCAAACTTGCCCCACCTAATAACAAGCACTGGCGTTGCCAATAGGTCTCGCAGTAGGAAAGTTGGAGCTATTGGTTTTGTAAATTACATTTTATATTTATGTTTTGTGATTTACAATGCCAATACTTTTAACTTTAGCATATGTGACACTTTTAGTATTTGTAATGTCACATGTTTTGTATTGCCTTTACTTAGATGTATTGATATTACAATTAACATTGGCTTTTAATTTTTTTAAATAATTAATACTTAAATAAAAGTGATTGTAATTTTTAATGGCAATAGCTTAAACTTTTGTAAATAACTGTTGTGAAGATTATGTTCAGTGACTAAAATCCAAGAACAGAAGTGAAATATTAATTTTTTTTGTGACATTTGCAATAAAGCTTCAAACATTGAGAGAACATATTTGAACCAGTGATGCTGTGGTGCTGCTGAGTGATGCTGTGGTGGTGCTGAGTGATGCTGTGGTGGAGCGATAGATGGACAGACAGAGTGAGGGCGATAGACAGACAGAGTGAGGGCGATAGACAGACAGAGTGAGGGCGATAGACAGACAGAGTGAGGGCGATAGACAGACAGAGTGAGGGCAATAGACAGAGTGAGGGCGACAGATACGTGGGGGTGGTTGTACGTGGGGGTGGTTGTACGTGGGGGTGGTTGTACGTGGGGGTGGTTGTACGCGGGGGTGGTTGTACGCGGGGGTGGTTGTACGCGGGGGTGGTTGTACGCGGGGGTGGTTGTACGCGGGGGTGGTTGTACGCGGGGGTGGTTGTACGCGGGGGTGGTTGTACGCGGGGGTGGTTGTACGCGGGGGTGGTTGTACGCGGGGGTGGTTGTACGTGGGGGTGGTTGTACGTGGGGGTGGTTGTACGTGGGGGTGGTTGTACGAGGGGGTGGTTGTACGAGGGGGTGGTTGTACGAGGGGGTGGTTGTACGTGGGGGTGGTTGTACGTGGGGGTGGTTGTACGTGGGGGTGGTTGTACGTGGGGGTGGTTGTACGTGGGGGTGGTTGTGAGTGTGGGGTTGCGGGTGTGCGGTTGGGTGTGCGGTTGGGTGTGCGGTTGGGTGTGAGATTGTGTGTGTGGTGTGGCTGTGTGCGTGGTTGTGTGTGTGGTTGGGTGGAGGCTAGCCAAAATGACTGTGAAAGTTTTAGTGATGGAAAAACGACTTTAATAAATGGCCCAAAAATAAGCTATACAAATGACATAATTAGTTGGCCACAAACCAGCAAACCTTCTGAAGTGAGAAACATCTAAAAAACTGCAAATTGTGTTCTGGTTTAGTTCAACTGCTGATTACGGTGCGGGCAGCTTGAGCATGAGCCTAGCACCCCAATATTTTGCATATAAAACGTGTAACAAAATGTAAAAATATGGCTTAGTGAAAAGAACCAAGATCCAGGTTAGATATTTTGTGCCCCCTACACATGGCCTGTATAGTTAATATACATACATTATTAGAGTCTATTCAGCCATTTACTAGAAATGATTTCACACACGCTGCTTTTGATTAAAAATATAAATGCCGATGTGAAGCCCCTACCTTGAAGGCGCCCACAGGACCTGTGCAGGAAGGGTGTAAGGAGTGAGGGAGGGGTCGGGCAGGCTAGGGAATGGCTGCAGGAGGAGGAATAATGAAGTGTTCACACTTGCTTAAGAAAGGCTCAGTTTGTGCTCAGAGGGTGGGGAGGGCTTGTGATGCGAAGCAGGAGGGGGGAAGCTTAATGATAATGCCGAAGTGGAGGTCAGCATTCACCGTAATTATCTTCGGTCCGTACCGCATTGATGCGGACTAAAGACCGGTTCGAGTCTCCCTTTCTCAAACCACATATGGAGCAGCAGCTAGAAACATACATAAGTAAGGATTCAGATCACATGTAGAGAAACTGTGCAGATAAACTGAAAAAGAACAGGCAAACACACACTGTGGTGGATACCTTGAAAATGTGCCGTAGTCATTTCTATACCACTGAAACACACACATGGGCTGCCAAAGCAGAAACCCTTTCACAGCTGCTGAGTCACCCTTCTCACAACAAACACCAGCCGGATACACGGGGAGGGCGCGAAGATTAGAGGTGGTCTGTGGGCAAATCAACAAATAGGCAAGGCCGAGCCTGCGCCCACCTAACGAATACCCCCTAAGGGTCAGCTTGAGCATGAGACTAGCACCCCAATATTTTGCATATTCAGCCATTCACTAGAAATGATTTTACACACACTGCTTTTTAAAAATATAAATGCTGTTGTGAAGCCCATACCTCGAAGGCGCCCGCTGGACCTGTGCAGGAAGGGTGTAAGGAGTGAGAGAGGGGTCGGGCAGTCTAGAGAATGTCTGCGGGAGGAGGAATAAGGAAGTGTTCACATTCGCTTAAGAAAGGCTCTGTTTGTGCTCAGAGGGTGGTAAGGGCTTGTGATGTGAAGTAGGAGGGGGGAAGCTTAATGATAACGCCGAAGTGGAGGTCAGCATTCACAGTCATTATCTTCGGTCCGTACCGCATTGATGCGGACTACAGACCGGTTCGAGTCTCCCTTTCTCCCAGTGCCTATTAAAACAAGCAAACCAAAATGTGGTGTGTTCGCTGAGCTGCAGCTTACTTAACAATCTACTGAGACTGCTGTTCCAAGGACCATTGCCAAATGCGATGCCTGCTCGTCTCAGCTCGGCAAGCTACTTGGAAAACAAGCTCTCTGCATTGCATGGCAGGGGAGCAGGGGAGCGGCGTTCCTTTGAAGTCGGAAGGGTGGGAGGGAACAAGCGTATGGGGTGTGAATGTTTCACCAAATTGTTCTGCCTCATGAAGTTTCACGGAATTTTGTGGTTTCATTGTTTTGGTACAATTTCATGTCTGTTTTTTTTTGTGGTGGGTCACATACCACAATGAAATTCCGATACGTTATTCTTTTATTCTGTTTAGTACATGTGAAAACACAATTTCACGAATTGCAGCTGTTTTATTATTGGATTCCACAAAACAGGAAAAAAAACCTCCGGTCTGCAAGCCACCACCGTCACAGACTTTAATAATAAGAGCAACATAAGAAGGCGTGCACTCTGTTTTGTGGGAAAGGTGGGAGGGAACACGGCCTGGGGGAAGCTGGCTGGGGAGGGGGGAGGAGAAATCCAAGTAAGGCTGTGTGCGAGGAGAGAGAGGAGAGGTGCTGGAGCTGGGGAACAGATGGCCGTGAAAGTTTATGGCCCAAAAGCGCATGCCTGTGGCCACGTGAACGCGAAGAAAACCGCACCAAAAAACCCTTGGTTTCACGAGTATTTTGAGCACTTGAATTCTCGCCATTTCCCATTCCTTCGGAATGGAAAAGGCGAGACCTAAAACTAAAAAGAACCAATCCCTTAAGTGAGCTGCACCCAGTTAGATATCCAAAACAAGTTTTACTAGCAGTCTCTAGCAAAAACAACCTTAAACTCAATCACTACATACAATAATCTTAAGGAAAATGCTACTTACCAGTATGCATCTGTTCTTGGCATGTAGGGCTGCAGAACCACACATGTCCACCCGCCTCCCCGGCTACCTGTATCTGTTCCAGAATTCTTATTTAGATACACAACACATGGTCATCTTTATCTGTAAATCAATAACTCCATCATTTGCCCAATGGCGAAAACAATCTGAAGATGGAGTCCATGCGCACTTGGATCTAAGGGAGGAGTCATCCAACAGACAAAAGTCTCTTCCAAGACAACAAAGTGTAATCATCCGGGCCCACCACCAGATGGTGATCTAATGCAATAGTGTGTGGTCTGCAGCCCATTTGCCTAGAACACACTATTCCCCCTTTTAGCCATTCCAGAAAAATATTCACTGCAAGGCATAACTCCCCAAGAAACCTATCGCCATCTTTTGGCAGGATTCCAATGGTAACACCAGTTGACACTTCAATAACCAAGATAAGCCTCGCACTACCGAATTATCCTTTCCACCTGTAAATCCGTCGCTGACCACAAGAAAGTGTCCCTTGCTCCCTTTATGGTGGTAGACATCCAAAAATGTAATTGTGGTGCAGACTAGACCCCAAGGCACTCCATTATCCTGCACCTGTGTTCAACCACTCCTGCAAGGCAACCTCACATTCCAAATTTTCTTTACTTTTACGAGTATCTAACAGCAGCAGTTGTGACTAGCAACCCACTTGTACATTTTATTTACCCAGTGTAAACAATGCTTCAAATAGCTTTGATTTTTACAACTAGGTAAACCAATCGTGCGATCACCATCCCATGAGCACCCAAAGTAGCTTATGGTCGGCCTAAAGCACTAATCTTGTTCAATGTAATCGTTATGTAGAAGTTCCAATGTCCAGGTACATACTACTAGCTGCTGCTCATTTCTTTCCTTGCAGCCACTCTTAGAAAAGAACCATCTCATGCTTCATTGACCAGACGAACCTCTCTAAACAACTGATGTCATTTACATACATTATCCATTATTCCACACAACAGACAAGTGTACATAGTGCATGCAATTTCATGTTTAACAACGTTAAAACAGTGTCAACATCAAACATCTGAATACATTCAGGTGTAATGAGTGCTGTTAAGTGGCCTGTTTGTGTAGTACAACTTGATATGCATTGGCCAAATCTAATGCAAAGCATCTCGCACAAATATGGTACTAGACAACATCAGACGTTCTCAGAGAATTAGACTTTTGCAGAAACAATGCCGAGTCAGCAAGTGAAATGCACGTCATAACCAAGGATGCAGAACCCCACTTCACTCCTGTGTGCTCTATATCCATAGATGTTCCTTCTACAGTTTTGGCTAACGCAGAGTCTTCCCTGTACCACTATTTCTTACTAGTTGTTTCACAATATGGAGCGCAAGAGAGTTCATTATGAATCAGGATGAGAATTTTATTGTGGAAGTTCGATTAATATGTTGGAATTCTTTACGAATATTAAATTTAATGATGAAAAAGTGTGGTTTAAGGTTGTTGTACATTTCAGCAAGTACAGGTTATTTTGGGGCACCACGTGTACCTATGTGTCATAGGTGGGGCGTTGGGGATCCACGTCAAGTATTTACGATCAAGAAAGTGAGGAGCCACACAATTTAAATTTTCTCAAGGATTTTTTCCCTTTTTTTAGAGTTGGGTAAAGTGGGGTTATTCTCATGATATCAATCTTAAGGATGATTAAATTTTAGTAATAACTTGAGTAAACACGATATAGCAGACCCTGCAGAATAACCGGAGTGGTCCTCCCTATAGTTTTGATGAGAAAGAAGTCTGGAAGTTTGAGACTGTGCAGACTTCAGGTTACTGGTTGAACAAATGTTATTTACTTACCAAAATTCATGATTAATTTGCTACTATGGGTCAACCTTGGTAATTTTCAATGCGGACCTACAAGCAACCTACCAACAAATTGAAATGACTGACACTTACAAATATTTAACTACGTTTTTCACCTTACATTAAGTGTTCTGCTATTGGTGTATGCCGTTTCGGTTGGCATCAGCCACCTCAGTTCCATTGACTCATGAATTACCTAGGAACATAGAGGGGTATAACTGGATTCCCGAAGATATTCTGATCTTTGTAACATCCATGGAGGATCATAATAGAGGCTTTGTCTGAGTTTAGAGTGTTCTCATGGGTAGGAGATTGAATTATTCACTGTTTTTAAAACTTAAATACTGTATTTTTTGGCACTTGAATTTTAACTCACTCACCCCTCCTGGGACACATCGTTTGTGTGCAGGCACCTTTCCACGCTGAAAACGAGCGCTGCTAAGGGCGAAATCGCCGCATTTCCTGCCTAATTATCTCCTCTCGCCCCGATTGGGACACGCCCACTAGAGGCCACGTCTCCACCTATCCCCTCCCTTCAAAACATGTGCATGTTCCGGAAGCGCAGCGGGCGCGCCGAAGGCGCGCATAACGCAAGCTCGTCTGTGCTCGTCCGTGCCGAGACCGGGCCTAGGGCTACCTACCCTACATCCCCGGCTACAAAACTCAGACATTACAGCTCGGAAACTCTCATGGGATTAAGACCCACCGGCAGGGACTGCCTTCAGTCCCAGTTTCATGCAGAAAACATCCCACATACCTGCCCCTCCTGCCAATCAATCCTGAAACCTAAGCCGGCGCCAGACCACTCACATGAGTACCGCATGTTCTTGCTCAACTGCAGATCCCTGCCCAAACACAGGGCAGAGTTTGCATTATTGCTGGAAGAACGTATGCCAGACATTGTTTTCCTAACAGAAACATGGCTGGCCACAGATTTGGACCCCGCGGTAATCACAGCTCTCACTCCCGGCTTCCAAATCACTCGGCTGGACCGCCCTGAGGGCAGAGGAGGAGGTCTAGCTATTATTTACAAAGACCAATTCCTCTGTCGAGTTATTCCGGAGACCATACCTGACGAACAAGTTACTTACCTTCGGTAACGATATATCTGTAAGAAACATTAGTTAGTGTTAGATTCCTTACCTTAGAATAACCCCAGGCGTCAGTCTGGATCCGGAAACTTTTGCGTAGCAGTACCCCTGCGCGTCGGTAGGCGTCGTCTGCAGGCGTCCCCTGCGGCTCCGCGTCCGTCGTCTGCGTCGTGCGCCGTGATGACGTTGCTGGAGTATATAGACGCCGCCTCCGCGCGCTGACGTCAGTTCTTTGTACACAGCTTTTCCGCGCCAGAAAACGCAGAGCCATGAGAGAACCAACACTGGTGCCATTTGAAACTAGGGCCCTGAAAGGGATGTCCTTAACCCTAGGTATCAGTTCGCAGAACGGGGAGGATGGGTGGGTTCGGTAAGGAATCTAACACTAACTAATGTTTCTTACAGATATATCGTTACCGAAGGTAAGTAACTTGTTCATCTGAAAGAAACACGTTAGTGTTAGATTCCTTACCTTAGAATAGATACCCCAGCAATACCAACCCCGGTGGTGGGTCTGCGAACCAATACATTCCTACACCAGAAAGTCCTGGAGGACAGAACGGCCAAAGAAGCCATCCCTCCTGAGTGGACTGTCCAGGCAGTAGTGCCTCGCAAAGGTGTGCAGCGAGGCCCACGTAGCGGCCTGGCAAATGTCCTGCAAAGGGACTCCCCGGCCCAGGGCAGTAGTAGCCGCCGTGGCCCGAGTGGACTGGGCCCTCAGCCCAACAGGAGGCTCCTTCCGAGCCAAAGAGTAGCACGCTTTGATGCACAGAACGACCCACCGAGAGATGGTTCGTTTACACACCGCCCGTCCCTTCTTCGCACCCACGTAGCCAACAAACAGTTGGTCATCCACCCGGAACTGGCGTGTGCGATCCATATAAAATGAAAGCGCACGTTTTGGGTCCAGACTATGGAGCCGCTCTTCATCCTTTGAGGGATGCGGAGGCGGGAAGAAGGAGGGGAGGGTGATGGACTGCCCGATGTGAAAAGCAGAAACTACTTTGGGCAGGAAAGAAGGTCTAGTCCTGAGAACCACCTTGTCAGGATGAATGGACAGGAAAGGAGGTTGGACAGAAAGAGCCTGGAGCTCACTCACTCTCCTGGCAGAGGTGATGGCAACCAGGAAAGCCGTCTTTAAAGTCAGGAGACGGAGAGGACAAGAATGAAGGGGCTCAAAGGGAGCACACACCAAAAAGGTCAGAACCAGGTTCAAGTCCCACTGAGGCATCACAAACGGAACAGGTGGATACATGTGTGTGATGCCCTTCAAGAATCTCGTTACAATGGGGGACTTGAACAAAGAAGGCTGATCAGGAAGCCGTAGAAAGGCTGAAAGGGCCGAAAGGTAGCCCTTGATAGTGCCCAGAGGAGAGCCCTGCTGGGCAAGAGAGAGAAGAAACAGAAGAACCTCGGAAAGAGGGGCAGGAAGAGGATCCACAGCCTTTGCTGTGCACCATGCCACAAATCTGTTCCACCGACAGGCGTATACCGACTTCGTGGAGGGACGCTTGGCTGCCAGAATTACATCACAGACTTCAGGAGGCAAGTCAAATGGCCTCAACTGCCGCCGCTCAATCTCCAAGCATGGAGGTGGAGACTGGACAGGTTCGGGTGGAGGACCGTCCCCTGCTGCTGCGACAGAAGGTCCTCCTGAAGGGGCAGGCGGATCGGGGGACCGACTGACATGCTGAGTAGCTCGGGATACCAGTACCTTCGAGCCCAGTCCGGAGCCACAAGGATAACTCGGGCCCGGTCGCGCCTGATCTTCTTCAGCACTCTGGGCAGAAGTGGTATAGGCGGAAAGGCGTATAACAGACCGCAACTCCACTCGCGCCGAAAGGCGTCGCCGTGCGAGTGCCGTCTTGGAAACTCCAACGCGCAGAACTGATGACATTGCGCGTTCTCTTCTGTGGCGAATAGATCTAACCAAGGCTCTCCCCATTGCAGAAAGAGGCCTTGCGCCACGTCAGAGTTCAGACGCCATTCGTGATCCATCGAGCACCGACGGCTGTGTTCGTCCGCCCTGGCGTTCAGAGAACCTGCCAGGTATTGAACCGTCAAAGTCACGCCCTGACGTTCCAGCCACTGCCAGAGGCGCAGAGCCTCCTGGCAAAGGGTCCACGACCCCACTCCGCCCTGTTTGTTGCAGTACCACATGGCGGTAGTGTTGTCGGTGAACACCTGCACCACACTCCCGTTGACAAAGGGGAAGAATGCCTTCAGTGCTAGACGAATCGCCCTTAGCTCCAACAGGTTGATATGGAGCCGGGACTCCGCCGGAGACCAGATGCCTCTGATCGCTGCCTCTCCCAAGTGGCCACCCCAGCCCTGGAGGAACGCGTCCGTCACGACAACGTGCTCCGGTTGGGGAAGGGAGAGGGATCTGCCTCTGACCCAATCGCCGTCCGTAAGCCACCACTGCAGTTGTCTCGCAGTGCCCTCCGAGATCAAGACGTGGTCGGACAAGTTGCCCTGATGCTGGGCCCACTGAAACTTCAGGTCCCACTGCAGAGCCCGCATCTGCCACCGGGCGTGATGCACCAGAAGGATGCAGGAAGCCATCAGCCCTAGTGTCAACCTGACCGAAACCCGGGATAGCGGCTGAAAGATGGGAATCAAAGCCTGTATATCCCGGACCTGCCGTTCCGGAGGATAAACCCGAAACTACGCCGAGTCCAGAACCGCTCCGATGAAAAGGAGCTTTTGAGAGGGACACAGGTGTGATTTCGGCACATTGATGGAGAACCCCAGGTCGTGCAAGAGGTCTGCCGTCATCTGAAGGTGGTGGACGACTGTCTGGGGCGAGCCCGCCTTCAACAACCAGTCGTCTAGGTAGGGGAAGACTGAAACCCCTAACCTGCGCAGATGGGCTGCGACCACCGCCATCACCTTTGTGAACACCCGTGGGGCGCTGGTAAGGCCGAAGGGGAGCACGATAAACTGAAAGTGCTCCTGGCCTACCGTGAACCGCAGGTAACGCTGGTGGGCCGGCAGGACGGGGATGTGAAAATACGCATCCTGCAAGTCCAACTCTACCATCCAATCTTGCGGGTCTAGAGCAGCCAAGACCTGAGCCAATGTCAACATCTTGAACTTCTCCTTCCGGAGGAAGCCGTTGATGTTCCGTAGATCCAAGATAGGACGTAGGCCCCCCTTGTCCTTCTTGGGTACCAGAAAGTAGTGGGAATAGCAACCACGCCCTACTTCTGGCCCAGGAACGCGCTCGATGGCCCCCTTGGCCAAGAGGGCCTTAACTTCCTCCTGCAGAAGTGTCAAATGGTCCCCCGACACACGGTGGTTCTGCGGTGGCATGGCTGGAGGAGTGGTCTCGAAGGGGAGGGAGTAGCCCCTTCGGACGAGTTGTAGCACCCACCTGTCCGACGTAATTGTGCGCCAGTGAGCGTGGTGATGGCGAACCCTGCCACCCACTGGCGTCACATGGGGCCGAAAGCACGGACTAGGAGGATTTGGAGGCAGATGCTGCGGGGGGAGGTGTGGCCTGACCCCGCCCGCCGCCACGACGGTTTCCCCGGCCGCCACCGCGTTGAAAGGATTGTTGCGGCGCGTGGCTGGCAGCACGTGTGGGGACGCCCCTTCCTTGGCCACGAAAGGAGCGAAACGAACCCGTCTGCTGGCGCTGGGTCGAGAGACCCAAGGACTTGGCCGTGACCCTGGAGTCCTTGAAGCGTTCCAGCGCGTGGTCCGCCTTGTCACCAAACAGGCGACAGCCATCGAACGGCATGCCCATCAAGGCATTCTGGACATCTGCCGAAAAGTTGGCGGATCTCAGCCAGGCGTGGCGACGAATCGCCACCGTCGTGGACATCGCTCTGCCTAGCGAGTCGGTCGTATCAAGACCACACCGTATAGAATATTTAGCTGCGTCTCGGCCCTCAGCCACAGCCTTGCCGAGTTTTGCCCTCACCTCCATGGGGCATTCTGGCAGCAGTTCCGCGACCGTATCCCACACAGAGTGGGTGTAGCGGCCCAAGAGGCAAGCGGTGTTGCAAGACCGCAGTCCCAAACTCAGGGACGAGAAGACCTTCTTGCCATACTGGTCATACCTCTTAGATTCCCGGTCGGGCAGGGCCGACGGGAATGCGGTCTGGGAGGTCGAGGCCTGGATCACCAGACTCTCGGGGGTGGGATGGGTGGACAGGAATTTGGGGTCGTCCGGACAAGGACGGTGGCGTCTGGCCACGTTCCGATCAACAGGCGAACCTGAAGCTGGCCTGGACCACGTGCCCAACAGAACGTCTGACAAGGCTTCGTTAAACGGCAGCAGTGGCTCCTGTGGGCATGACTGCGGTTTCAAGACCTCAGTGAGGATGTTAGGCCTCACGGCCGCGACGGGGAGCTCAAGGTGTAAGGCCTTGGCAGCCCTCATCAGCACCACTGAATATGCAGCACCCTCCTCCGACGCCACGGAAGGAGGAGAGACAAAGCCAGGGTTAGGAGAGTCGTCCAGACCACTGGCATCCCCCCAAATCACCTGTCCAGTCCGGGTCATACTGGCACTCACGTGACAGAGGGTCCTCAGACCCCTCCCAACCTTCCCCGTACTCTTCATCATCTCCATATTCGGAGTCAACGATGTAGACCGGCTCCTCGGGGTTCACAGGCCCCATCGGCGTCGAGCCCGGCGTCGATCGACGTCGGTCCGACTCCGCGTCCGGATTCGGGGAGGGTATGGGGACGGAGCCGCCCTGAGCCAGCGCCGGAGCCCCGGGGCCGGCCGAAGCCGGCACAGGAGAACCGGCGCCGCACGGGGACGGCGTCGGGGGTAACCCCGATGCAATCGGCGCCGGACCGGCCGGTAGGCCAGCAGGCGTCGACCCCGAAGGCCCGTGCGGCGCCGGGGACGGAGCCGTCGGCGGCACCGGGGCCGGAGCACCCGATGGCGTCGAGCCAGGGACACCCGACCCGCCAGGGCCCTCAGACGGTAGCACTGGGCCCGAAGGCGCCGTAGGCCCCGTCGGAGAACTGAGCGCCCCCATGGCCATGAGGAACGCCTCAATCTCCTCAGGCGTCGCACCGTGCCCAGGGACCGGAGGGTATGGGGCAGGCCGCGCCGGCGACTCTCGCGGAGCCGCGGTCACCCGAACCCCCGGCCGCGTCGCGCGAGTGTCGGGGGGAGTTGGGGGTACGATGACGACGCTCCGACTTCTTGTGTTTCTTACCTGAAGAGCCCGACGAATGGTGACGACTTCCGGAACGTTCGGCGCGGCTCCGCGACCGCTCCCTCGAACGCTCCCTGGACATCCGGCCGGACCGGGACCGCTCCCGACGCAGGCCGACACCCGGAGCTCAAGCAGCTTGCGGGACCGCTCCCGTCTAGCCTTGTTATTGAGAGCCCGGCAGTCGACGCAGGCGTCCACGTCGTGGTCGGGGCCCAGGCACCGGAGACAGTCGGTGATGGTCCGTGACCGACATCGTGCGGTCACAACCATCACAATTCTTGAAACCGGGCATCCTACCAGGCACCAAAAAGATTAGAAAGATAACAAAGTTGGTCAAAAGACCGAAGTACTGCTCTTCGGATCTGCGCTTACTGGCGCGGAAAAAAGAAGAAGAACTGACAGCGCGCGGAGGCGGCGTCTATATACTCCAGCGACGTCATCACGACGCCGACGACGGACGCGGAGCCGCAGGGGACGCCTGCAGACGACGCCTACCGACGCGCAGGGGTACTGCTACGCAAAAGTTTCCGGATCCAGACTGACGCCTGGGGTTATTCTAAGGTAAGGAATCTAACACTAACGTGTTTCTTTCAGATTGCGAGAGCCTAGCCTTCTGCCTCGAACTCTCCCCTAACACCTGCTTCACAGGTACTCTAATTTACCGCCCTCCAGGCCGTCCCAAACAATTCCACAACCTTCTCGCCTCGGTTGTGGCGGAACGTGTCAGCACTTCCTCGAACTTCACCCTGTTAGGGGATCTTAACTGCCACTTTGACTCCACAACCGATCACATAGCTACCATGATGATAAATGACCTAGCAGCCCTGCAGCTAACTCAAATCGTTAGGTCCCCCACTCACGTCAAAGGCCATTTGCTGGACCCTGTGTTCAGCAATTGTGCAGATCTTTCATCTAGCCCACCAATCCCCCTTCCATGGACTGACCATTTACTAGTCCCCTTCACCTGGACCACACTCAAACCCCCAACCACTAAACCCACAGTACGAATAGCCAGAGCCTGGTCCCGCCTTCCAGTCGACAAATGGATGAGAAAACTCGCTAGCAACCCTCCTCTCCATAACAAGGATCCATGCCTAGCTAACCAGACCTATGAAGACTGGATCACCCAATCCCTTGACAACAGTCTCCCCAAAAGAAAAACCACTCTAAAACGTTCCCATAAATCGGCACCATGGTACTCAGAGGCCCTTAGGGCAAAGAAACGCCTATGCAGGAAAGCTGAAAGGAAATGGCGTCTGGACTTCTCTCCAATAGAAAAAACCCAATATCGAACGCTACTTAAAGAGTACAAAGAAGAAATCAAAGCCACTCAAGCGGCATATTTTTCTAACAAAATCATGTCCGCCAAATCAAAACCTAGGGAGATTTTCCTAATAGTAAAAAATCTCACCAAGCTACCACCCAGCTTACCTGTTACCACATCCACAGAGCACTGCAACAATGTGGCAGCATTTTTCCATCAAAAAATTGACAAAATCTACGCCTCCTTTCCCCCCCTGGCCACCTCCGCCCCAGCCTCGACTAACTCAGTCTTAGCAAACCCTACCCCACAGACCCCCACTACACTAGCTCACTTCCTCCTTCTAGATCTGGCATCTCTGGAAACTGTAGCCCGGAAAGTCAAATCTGGCTCCCCCCACGACCCAGCCCCACCAGACATTATAATGTCGGCATCTCAGGTCACTCTGCCCATCATAATGGACCTCCTGAATGCCTCTATCTCCTCCGGCACGGTCCCGCCTGGATGGAAAAGGGCCATTGTTAAAGCACTGCTGAAGAAACCCAGTTTGGACCCATTAGACTTCAGCAACTATCGGCCAATCTCCCTGCTTCCCTAGCTGAGCAAGGTGTTGGAGAAATACATCAACAGCCTTCTGGTCACCTTCCTAGAAACCAACCAACTGCTAGACCCCACCCAGACAGGCTTCCGACCCAAGCACGGAACCGAGACCGCCCTCCTCAAGGTCACCGAAGAATCCAGAAAAATCTTGGACCAAGGAGGATCAGTGGCAGTGATCCTCCTTGACCTCAGCGCGGCCTTTGACACGGTCAGCCACGACATCCTGCTTAACCGTCTGTCTAATGTAGGCGTCAAGCACCAGGCTTGGCTATGGTTCGAGTCCTTCCTGAAAGACAGATCCTTTCAGGTTTTCGACGGTGAATCAGTATCTACCAGCAGACCTTTAAGGTGCGGAGTCCCACAAGGCTCCGCTTTAAGCCCGGCGCTATTTAACATTTATATGAGGCCACTGGCTGAGGTTGTTCGTCCGTATGGAGTTAAGATCATCTATGCGGACGACACCCAGCTGGTGGTCTCACTGGCGCATGAGGCCAACATCCCCATGAGCGGGGGACTCTGTAAATGCCTTGAGGAAGTAAAAATCTGGATGTCTTCCTCATCACTCAAGCTAAACAGGGACAAGACGGAGCTGATGCTTCTAGGTCCCGCGAATCCTAGCTCCTTCAATTCCCTGTGGCCACCCTGTCTGTGTACCCCCCCATCACCCAAGGACAACATCAAGAGTCTTGGGGTGTGGCTCGATAAATCCCTGTCATTCGACACACAAGCCACCAAACTGTCTGCCACCTGTTTTGGCCTTCTTAAAATGCTCAAAAAAATTCTTCATCTTTAACCTATGGAGGCAAAACAAGAGGCCATCCAGGGTCTGATCCAGTCCCACCTGGACTTCAATAACGTCCTATACCTCGCTGCACCAGACTACACATTGCGGAGACTTCAAACAGTGCAGAACTGTGCAGCTCGGACACTGCTCCAGCTCCCACGCCGACAATCCGTCAGAGCTAGTCTGACCAGTCTACACTGGCTGCCAGTCCGCCAAAGAATACACTTCAAAGCCTTGTGTATTGCCCACTTGGCTTTCTGGGACAAAGGCCCAATCATCACCCGCGACCTTATCTCTCACTACCATCCAAGCAGAAACCTACGGTCAAACCAGACATTTTTGGCCACCGAACCCAGAATAAAAAGAGCCAGAGCAGGCGGTAGGACCTTCACCCATAACGCTTCCAAGCTATGGAACGCCCTTCCCCTACAGCTGAGAGCTAATTCCAATCTTACCTCATTCCGGAAACAGCTCAAGACTCTCCTTTTCAACTCCCCACAATAATTCTGGTAACTACCCCCGCCTCCGCCTATACATCTGTCGGTCCCTTACCGCTTGGACGTCCACGGGCATCAATCGCGCTTAATAAATCCACATACAAATACAAAATACAAATACAAAGATGATACTAAACACGGAAAATGCAACTTGTGTAAGGAAGGAAATATCTGGGGCACACAATTTTAGATGGTGAAGTCAGACCAATAATCTACTTTATCAGCCATCAAGCTTTCTATACCTTTCAGTACAATCATTCGGCTTCTTACTCAGGTGTTTGTGAATACTAATTATGATGTGCAGGTTCCTCCCATGAGTACCTCTGATCGGAGCCCTTGTGAAAAAAAATACTTTATATGTGAGATCTCAGCAAATTACAATATGTGTATACTCCTAAGTGCAAGGTTAGTCAGGCACATGCGCTCTTTCAGTGAAAACAAAGAATGTGTGGGAATGAAAGCTACCAGTGGCACTGGCTTGAGGTTCCTACTATCCAAGACTCTTAATTTGCTTGATTTCTAAACAATGAATGTAAAACATGTTAAGGTAATCCAAGTCCGCAATTTAGTTCCCATTTTTAAAGTGTTTTACTTAATCTTCCATTCCCTAAGAGTGTTTGTTCTTTCTTGTCTGTTGTATTTGGGACATATTACGCTAATATAATGCATACATGTACCCCTTTCAGAGGGCTCTGTCACGTTTAAAACTCAAGTCTCAATTTCAGAAAGAAACATTTTTCAATATTTAGAAGCAAAACATTGCTACTGATTTATGTAGCAGAGCTGACAACGGTTGACAAAGCCATTACTTCTTGCATGTGTATGTCAGTTGTGTTATAATTCTGAAGGCAACAACAAATCACAGAGAAGCAGCAAAATACCACTTGGTAAATACACTACGGAATAAACATTCATAGCTTACATGTTAAGCCACGCCTTTAATTGCAGAGGCCACACCCCTTTCAGAGACCCTCTAGTTTTTTCACCCGACTGCCCTACGCTAGAGAGCAGCTATAGGAGGTGGAAAGCAGTCAGAGGAAATGCTATAGAAGCCAGCCATAGGAGGAAGAGACCTGCATACTAAAGAGAACAGTCATAGGAAGTAGAAGCAGTCAGACTTGCAGACCGGAGGAAGAAGGAAGTCACAGGGAGTGCTGAAACCCCACTCCCAGGATATACAGAGAGGTCCGGAGGCAGTTAGGAGGCAAACTGTGCTACAGGGAGCAGCTGCGAAAGTGAAGTAAGAGTAGGGACACACCTCGGTATTGGAAAGACTAGATGCATTCGATAAAATGTGCAGTGAAACATGCGAACAGTTAGTGCAAAGCACTGCAAGAGGGAGCAGCCAGGGAGGAGCCAGTCAGAGAATGGAGAGTGCAGCATAAGTACATGCAGCGACGATACAATCAGAGCACCTAGAGTGCAGCCAAGGGATGGGCAGTCCCATACAAATAAAGAGACAAGTCACAACACAGGTAAGCTGCAGGGGGGACCGAAAGAAAGTAAAAAAAAAAAAAAAACAACAACTAGGAACCATAAACAGACCACTGCTCGGTCAAGAGTAGCCAGTGAAGTCAGACAAAGACATAGCAGGCGAAGAGAGCGGCAGTCTCATTCCCTAACTAGAGCGCTGCCAAACACACAGAGCCCCAGAGGGAGCAGAAAACAAAGGGAGCGCCCAGGGTAAAGAGACAGCTGCGACAAGGCACGTAATGACCAACACTTAATAGAGTATGCAGTCAGTGCGGCCACTTATTAAACATGAGACAATATGTACAAGGAAACGCTGAACGTGTCTGCAAACCAGCCATAAGGGTTAGACACACACGCTGGCCCCCGTCAAGAAAGCAGCCAGTTGGGTCGCCTCAGACACCAATCAAATACGGCAGCCAATAAAGCAACACTATCGTTAAGTGAGTGAGGGCCTCTCGCACCCTGATGAGACCAGCCCTCGCCATGTCGAATATGCGAGAGGCAGGGGGGGTTCCAGAGACCTTGGTTTTACTGGGAATGAAGCCAAGGGAGGCACGGGCGCTGCCATCGGAGAGCAAGCACTGTGTCTGCCTCTGCGCTCCCTGGGGTGCTGCAGAGCGCGCCTGGTGCAGCTGAAAGGGACAAGACTCACAGGACAAAGAGATCTTACCTTATCCCTCTTCGGCCAGTGCACGATGGGCAGCCCCGTCAAGGCGAGCTTCTTGGGGTCGTTGGCGTGTTCCTCCAGCAACTTCTGAAAAAGGCCAATACAGTAGGGTGAGAGGAGGCATTAGCACCCTGACGTCACTGCACATCACTGCTCATGTCTAAGCCTCTCTATGGGGACAGCAGCCTTCCGCCTGTGATAACTACTCTCCCTGCCATCTGCCTCAACACGTGAAGTCACTTCGAGCACTGAGGCGGCCCCCGTGCAGGCCACAAGCTGCAGACAGGGCCGAGTCCAGCCCCATTTCCTCCACGCAGAGCGGCGACTGCTGACCACCCCCGTCTGCCCCTCTCCGCAGACCACAAGCCGATGACAGGAACCGCACCCAGCCGGTGCCAGGCCCGCCCCATAACCTCAACGCAGAGCTGCATCACACGCCGCAGACACTGGGCACGAGTGCCAGGCGCAGGAGCCCTGCTGCACAGCTGAATCACGCGCCCGCCCCGAAGAGAGGAACAGTTTACACTGGAGCGCCTGGCTTCAGAGCTAGAATCACACGTCTGACCCCAGGGGCGGAGGCAAGGCTGCTGCCTTACCCTGGCGCTCCTGGCTTCAGAGCTCGAATCACACGTCTGGCCCCCAGGGGCGCAGGCAAGGCAGCTGCCTTACCCTGGCGCTCCTGACTTCAGAGCTCGAATCACACGTCTGGCCCCCAGGGGCGCAGGCAAGGCTGCCGCCTTACCCTGGAGCTCCTGGCTTCAGAGCTAGAATCACACGTCTGACCCCCAGGGGCGCAGGCAAGGCAGCTGCCTTACCCTGGAGCTCCTGGCTTCAGAGCTAGAATCACCCGTCTGTCCCCAGGAGCGCAGGCATGGCTGCTGTCTTACCCTGGAGCTCCTGGCTTCAGAGCTAGAATCACACGTCTGACCCCAGGCAAGGCTGCTGCCTTACCTGGAAGCTCCTGCTTCAGAGCTAGAATCACACGTCTGACCCCAGGGGCGCAGGCAAGGCTGCTGCCTTACCCTGGAGCTCCTGGCTTCAGAGCTAGAATCACACGTCTGACCCCAGGGGCGCAGGCAAGGCTGCTGCCTTACCCTGGAGCTCCTGGCTTCAGAGCTAGAATCACACGTCTGACCCCCCCAGGGGCGCAGGCAAGGCTGCTGCCTTAACATGCAGCTCCTGCTTCAGAGCTAGAATCACACGTCTGACCCCCAGGGGCGCAGGCTAGGGGAGAGGGGCAGCAAGGCAGGCTATGGGAAAAGTGCAGGCTAGGGAGAGGGAGGGCAGGCTAGGTGAGAAGGAGGGCAGCGGGCAGGCTAGGTAAGAGGGAGGGCAGGCTATGGGAGAGGGAGGGCAGCATGGCAGGCTAGGGGAGAGGCAGGGCAGGCGAGAGGGAGGGCAGCAGGACAGGCTAGGGGAGTGATGGGCAGCAGGACAGGCTAGAAGAGAGAGGGGCAGCAGGACAGGCTAGAAGAGAGAGGGGCAGCAGGACAGGCTAGGGGAGAGAGAGGGCAGGCTAGGGGAAAAGTGCAGCAGGCTAGGAGATTGAGGGGCAGCGGGCAGGGGGCAGCGGGCAGGCTAGGGCAGGGGGCAGCAGGGCAGGCTAGGACAGGGGGCAGCAGGGCAGGCTGGGGGAGAGAGAGGGCAGGCTAGGGGAAAAGTGCAGCAGGCTAGGAGATTGAGGGGCAGCGGGCAGGGGGCAGCGGGCAGGCTGGGGCTGAGGGGCAGCATGGCAGGCTAGGGAGAAGGGAGGGCAGCAGGGCAGGCTAGGGGCAGCATGGTAGGCTAGGGGCAGCAGGGCAGTCTAGGGGCAGTAGGGCAGGCTGAGGGGGAGTGAGGGGCTGCAGGAGGGGGAGTGAGGGGCTGCAGGGGGGAGAGAGGGCAGGCTAGAGCCTTACACTGGAGCTCCCGGGCTTGAATCACAAGCCTGTCCCCGGGGAGAGGTGCCTTACCTAGGTCTCGGGGCCGCAGTCCCGCCCCCAGCTCGGGGGAGGGCAGTGTCTTCGCCCCAGCAGAGGCGCTCCGCCGCAGGCTCGCAGCACACACTTCCCGGCTCCGACAATGAAGAGCAGCGAGCCTGATCCGGCTCCGCTCCCATCCCATCCCCCACGCACACACGGCCAACTCCCAGCAGTGCATTGCAGCGGAAGAGGAACAAGCTGAGGCCCGCCCCTGACCGGCGTCGCGAGCCGGGGCGGGGTCAGGAGCCCGTGGAGGCACCGCCCACGGCTGCCGCCACGAGGCGAGGGGGCGGAGTCATCAGCATGGGCGCAGCCTCCAGGAGCAGCAGGACTGCTATGAGATCAGCAGGCCCCGCCCACAGCTGGGAGGGCGGGCTCGGAACCCAAGGAGGCCCCGCCCTCAGCCGACGCTGTGGGGGTGGGACAAACAGCAGAACTGAGGAAGGCCCCGCCCACAGCTGGCCACAAGCCGAGGATGACTAGCAGAAGGAAGGGGAAGTCCCGCCCTCCGCTGTCAGACGAGCCCTGTCACAGGGAGGAGCGACGCCTCCTGAGGCAACAGCAGTCCTCGAGCGCCGGCCACCCCGCCCACAGCAGACGCCTAGAATAGGCGGCTCCGCCCACCGCTGGAATCACTTGCGGAGGGCGGAGCCAACAGGAGGGCGAGCGTTTTATCTAGATGCGCACCAAAGCACTCAGGGTCAGAAGGCCCCGCCCATACCCAGCACTGCGCGCTGTGGGGGCGGGATCAACAGCAGCACCCGGGAGGACCCGCCTACTGCCGAGGGGCGGAGTCAACAGCATGGATCCAGAGACCCCGCCCATTGCTGGTGCTGAGAGGGCGGGGCCAGTAATACTTTATAGAACACCGGCTCTTCCGGGCGGAGTCAAGAGCACTGCGGCGGGGCCTGGCGAGCCCCGGGGGGCGCGGGGCCTCGAAGAGTACAGCCCCACCCCCTGGACGCTCTCCCTGCCTCCCATTGACAGGGGCACCCGCCTCTGCAGACACCATGACTCAGCACAAACCAGCCGCCTGCAGCGTCACTCCACAGACCAGCAACAGGGACAGACTGACACACCAGCAGCAGGGACAGACAGACTCTAACACCAGCAGCTCCTGACCTGAAGCCTGCGCCCACCATGCTCATCCCACAGCAGCACCCTGCAGCCACCCTCCACAGACCAGCAGCAGGGACAGACGGACTGTCACACCAGCAGCAGGGACAGACGGACTGTCACACCAGCAGCAGCTCTTGACCTGAAGCCTGCGCCCACCATGCTCATCCCACAGCAGCACCCTGCAGCCACCCTCCACAGACCAGCAGCAGGGACAGACAGACACACAGCAGCAGCAGGGACAGACGGACTGTCACACCAGCAGCAGCTCCTGACCTGAAGCCTGCGCCCACCATGACCATTCCACAGCAGCACCCTGCAGCCACCCTCCACAGACCAGCAGCAGGGACAGACAGACACACAGCAGCAGCAGGGACAGACTGACTGTCACACCAGCAGCAGACCTGACCTGAAGCCTGTGCCCACCATGACCACCCCACAGCAGCACCTTGCAGCCAAACCTGCAGCGGCAGCAACCTGACCACACCGCATGGACAGACACGAAACGTGCCGGTGCTAAGCATCTAGACCTCATGCACGCATTCTCGCTTCACACCATTTACGAGCAAGTCACACCACACTGCCTGTTCTAAGCCAGCGGTCTATCCCATATGACCAGGGCCACTGAAGAATGCGGCAAGAAATGGCACATTATAAAATAACATATAACACTGTCTGGGCATTAGGTGGAGAGGCCTCATTAGTGATATCAAATATAGCAATAAGCAACAGAAAGGTCATCCGTCAACCTTTGCAAAAGGCCTTCCACTGCAAGGCAACATGTATCGCTCAGTTTTTAGTAACTTTTGAACTGTTTGCGTTAGAAACATTTTTTTGGGGTTTAATCTGCAGATTATGCAGCCGTTTATGTATTATGTGGCGAACACACACACACACATATATATATATATATATATATCACAGCAGCTGCATAATTCCACTGGCCTTGCATATGGTACACCTAAGCAAGCGGGCAACTTGACCTACACTAACCCCACCCTAAGGCGGCAGCCTATCCACACTGCCTACCCTCAAGCCGCCATCTAGTTCTCACCTTGCCAGGCCTAGTGCCTCCGCCAAGCAACCTTCTACAAACAGGTCTTCCCTAAACAAGCAACCTAACTCACACTTTATTTTCCCTATCTTTACTCCGCTTATTAGTCCGCAACAATCACTATGCTTCAATACATTCCTGCCCCCAAAAGGTGCCTACTACATCCAGTGGCCCTTGAGCACATTGCTACAACAAGTACTGTCTGCATCATGCGCCCTCAGCTATTTGTTTCACATCGTGCTTGACCCAAGAACCATATCTGTGTCCAACAAACATAATGCCCCAATGTATGCCAATACCATATGTTACACTGTTCTGTTAACTCTTTCTGGTAGCTACACCATCTAACTACAGATTACTCACCTTTAAACTATCCCCAGGCACTAAATTGGATCCAGAGAACTTTCTGTTCCTGCACACTAGCGGGTGGTGCTGTGCAGCTCCACAATGGCTGCTTACAACGCCCAAAGTGACGGAGAAGAGCAAGCCCGGTGAGCTGACATTTGTTCCTAATCTTTCTTCCCTTCCCTGCCCTCAGACACGCAGTGTATTAACAAGTGATAGTGGCATAGTGCAGACCGTTTTAGACGTTAAAGAGGCATTCAGGGGAGTTAGTAGGGCAGCTAGTAATCCGTTATTAGAGTACCCAACGGACTGCTACCAAAATAAGGAACTTGTTCTTCTGAAGGCGGTTTCTAACCGCAGATGCCACCTCTTTAGTATAGATACCAAAACAGTACTTCCCAAAGGTGTAGATTCTGGGGATTGGACTCATACCAAAATATCTTGCAGGACCAAGAAAGCAAAGCGGTTTTGTCAGACCGGGCTGTCAAAGCAATAGTGCATCATAAACACATGCACCAAAATATATGTAACAGCTTGGCAGACATCCAGAACAGGCACCCTGTGCCAATATACTTGTAGCAGCTTTGGCCGTGGGGAAATTTGCTTTCAGGCTGTAGAAGGACTGCTTTTTGGCCAGTGCGTAGCAGATCTTACTGCAGAGGATAACTGAAGAAGACTATCAGTCTTGGCAGGGTCTTATTTTTTGGGGCACTGGAGGACTTTTGGCTGGGTGGCGACTGCCAGTGACATATCAGTGACAGCAATTGATTAGACTGTCTGCTGTACCACTAGTTGTGAAGGGTGGTTTTGCCAATAGGCTAAACACTTCGAATAAATAGCCTCTTAATTTCCTATACTAGTGGCGTCAATAACCCCAAAGAGTGTGCCGTGGATGAATCTCTACAGGTCGGAATCAGCCTTTCACATATACATTGGAGGCGCTGGCACATTTCTAGAAAATCCAGTCAATTTAATTCATGTGGGCCTTCTGAGCACATCACTGGTGTCAACCAGCCCTTCCAAGGCAAACAGTAGTATCAAGGCCTGCACAGATAATGTATTTGCAGAGCGCGACAGCTGCCCCAGCGACGAGGCGTCCTGGCGCGAAGAACCATATCATAACCAACTGAGAGGGGAGAGAAAGGAGGCCTACAGGGGGGGGGGGGGGGGGGGGGGGGGGGGGGGGGAGAGGTGAGTTTTAATAGCTTTTCGAAAAGCTGATAGGTTGTTGAGGCTGTGGAGGGGAAGGGAGTTCCATAGCTTTGCCCCCAGCAGTCTGAATGATCGTCCGCCGATGCGACAGAACTTAGTGTGGGGGACCAGGACTAGGTGTTGCCCTCTAGAGCGGAGGTTGCATTGGGAGTTGTAGGGCGTTAACAGCGGGCGTAGGAGTTCGGGGCCCTTAGTTTTCAGAATTTTAAAGGCAATGGTGAGGGCCTTGAATTGGATGCGGGCTTCCACGGGCAGCCAGTGAAGTCTGTGAATGGTAGCTCTCGCAGAGCACCTTCTAGGCAGGCCTACTATTGCCCTGGCCGCAGAATTCTGTATACGTTGAAATCTCTTGGTTTCAGCCTTGTTAGCGCCTAGCAACAGGACACTCGCGTAGTCCAGCCGGGCAAGGATGGTCGATTGTACAATGAGTTGCCGCGTTTTAGGGTCGAAGAAGCCTAGAATGGGATTGAGGCTTCTCAGTAGTCCAATACACGTCGCGGCTACTCTTTTGGTGTGGGACTGGAAATTTAGCGCCGAGTCCAGCCATACTCCTAGGTTTTTTGCCAGAGTTTTAGGGGGAAGGGCTGGGCCCAGTGAGGGGGGCCACCATAGGTCACTCCAGCTGTTGGGGTTCTTGCCCAGGAGCAGCACCTCGGTTTTTCCAGCATTGGGTTGCAGGCAATTTGCAGTCATCCAATTGGCGACGGCGGCCAGTCCATCCCTGAATCTAGTGGCGCCTCATTGAGGGTGATAACCAACTGTGTGTCGTCGGCGTACGACACCATTGTGAGATCCCACTTTTTGGCTACTTCCGCCAGAGGCTGCATATATAAATTAAAAAGGGATGGACTGAGGGCAGAGCCCTGTGGGACTCCTTGTCCTATAGCTTGAGGATGGGAGATAAATGGGGGAGCTGACACCCGGAAGGACCTATTCGTGAGGAACGATCGGAACCATTCCAGTGCCAAGTCTTGGATCCCAATATTTTCCAGGCGTCTTAGAAGGATGTCATGGGAGACCGTATCAAAGGCCGCGCTGAGATCGAGCAGTATCAGCGCAGCACTTTGACCGGTGTCTATGATTTTCCGCAAATGCTCCGTGGAGGAGAGGAGAGCGGACTCCGTACTATGGCCCGGCCTGAACCCGTGTTGGGAGGGGTCCAGGATGTTATTTTCCACCATGTGGTCATTTAGTACGTTGTTCGCGTGGGCCTCTGCTAGTTTGGCCACCCAGGGGAGCAGTGAGACGGGCCGGTAGTTCTCCGGTTTGGTGGGGTCTAGGGTGGGTTTCTTTATGATGGGAGTGACCCAGGCCTGTTTCCAGCAGATGGGTACTGTGGCCGTGGCGAAGGAGAGATTGAGGAGTGAGGTCAAAGATGGGAGGAAGAACTCCAAAGCTCCCAGAAAATGGACTGGTCTCATAGGATCTGCAGGGGCTCCGGATTTCACCTTCCTGCCAAATTTGGCTAGCTCCTCGTGAGAGATAGCTGGCAGGCAGGTGAGCCTGGAGCCCTCGAAAGGGGCGTTGGTGGAGTTGATGTACTCTGGGGGGTTATGTGTGAAGGAATTATAGATTTTCCTCACCTTTTCAGTGAAGAAAGTGGCGAGGTCTTCGCACTGCTGAGTGGAAGAGATGTGAGATGCAGGCTTGTCGCCGTTTTGAAGTTTTTGGACGATTTTGAAAATGGTTTTCGTGGGGTTGGGGCTTGCTCTGATCTCATTAGCGTAGAAGGCTGCACGAGCTGTGCGTATAGCTTTGTGGTATGCTTTGAGCACAACCAGGTATGAGTTTTTTTTCCTCGTGCTTGTAGTCTTTCCTCCAGTGTCGTTCCGCTCTCTTACATTCTTTTCTCAGTATTTTCAAATTCTCGTCGTACCAAGGGTTACGTCCTTTAGTCCGCTTGGCCGGTATAATAGCATCCAGTCCCTTGGTGATCCACTCCTGGAAGGCAGCATACGACGTGTCAATGTCGTTTGTACCCTCAAAGTTAGGTTCGCCTAGGCTGGCCGCGAGGTCTATTTTATGGAGTTTGTGCCAGGGTCGTTTCAGGCAGGAGGCGGGTGCCTTTTTATCGGGTGGGGAAGCGATCAGGATTGAAAATGTGACCAGAGAGTGATCAGTCCAGGCCATGGGCTTGGGAGAGTCAGCTCTGGCTTCTGGGATGTTGGTAAAGACCGGGTCAAGTATGTGACCAGCGACATGCATGGGAGATTGTACTAGAGGGGTCAGCTGCAGGGCTGATAAGTCCGCTAGAAAATTGCTGATATTAGTGTCCGAGGTGTCGTCTAGGTGAAGGTTAAGGTCCCCTAAGATTGTAAAGTTAGCGGAGTTAGTGATCAGAGCGTGGGCTGTCTCTAGGAACTCCTCTATGAATTTCGAGGAAGGCCCCGGGGGTCTGTAGATAAAAAGGCCAGAAAGGGAGCAGTGAGGGCTCGTGGAGATTTTAAAACGCGCACATTCACTGCCAGTAATGTTTTCCTTTAGGAAAGAGCAAGTGAAGGAAGTTCTATAGATGGCGGCAATGCCGCCTCCTCTCCAGTCTCTATTAATGTAGGTCATGGAGAACCCATCCGGTAGCGTTAGATTGGGGATGCTGGTTAGATCATCTCTAAGCCAGGTTTCACATAAAAACATAATGTCTGGGTTCTCGTCTATTAGAAGCGTTCTTACCTCCGCATGGTGTTTGACCAAGGATCTGACGTTGAGCTGAGAGATAGTGAGTGAAGCTTGGTTCCATCTGGTAGCTTTGTGGCTCAGTAAGCGTGGCTCTGGTATAGCCAAATTACAGCCCTTACATTGAAGAGCGGTTCGTCCAATGCATCCCTCTAATATGTCACATCGTGGTTCTGGGTTGAGTGACCAGAGTAGGTTCCTGTCGTATACGTATGCTGACTGTGGTTTTTGTGCAGGGGGTCTGGCGAGAGGCGAGGACCTGGCGATGACTGGCTTGCCTTAGGCGCGCCTTCGGCCATTATGTATTGTCTAAGCCAAAGAAGATCTGTGGTCCTCGGGGACCACCTTCAAAATCTTACTAGCCATGTCTCACAGAGCATGCGCGTTCCTGCCCAACAATCAAAACACACTTATTCACCTCAGGGCCAGATTTGCCAAAGAAAATATTTTTTTGCAAAATTGGGAGGAGCTGTCAGGAAGTCATTAGGATTCACCCTACTAGTCGAGGCCTGCACAATGAGGCTCAGGTGGAGTGTGTATTCAGGAAGGCTTCATCACTAGTTGCAGGGTCTATGTCACAGGGCTATTAGCCAGCTAACTCATGGGCAATACCAAGGCTTCGACCATGTAGCCAGCGAGGCATCAGTCATAGAAATATTGCAAGGTAGGAAGGACTCTGACAAAGTCGACCCTGACTGAAGAATTTCTGTCAATACATTTATTTTTGCCTCAATGGAGGGAAAAAGCAGATCTAGCAGCTGCTCTACAGACTACTGATGTAACCTAAGTGCTTTCTTCTATTGGAGGTCCATGTGGCAAGACAAGATCTGCTTCAGGGCAGATGGATAGCCTTTATTGATCCAAGAATATTGCATTTTCAGTAGAGTATGAGGGGAGTAATCCATCACCCTCCACCTCAGTGTCACATGGGACCCTGAGTGTTTCTTGTATAGGGACAGGCTCAGAGCCAAAGAGAATGGAGCCTCTGCCGAGAGTTATCGCGGAAGAAGTCAAACATTTTATTTGCGTAGGTAGTTAAAACCATTGCAACACAGGTATCAAAAATTCTTAAAACATCCTTATAAAACACTTAAACTAGGTCCTAAAATAGAAAATTCATTATGAAGAACCTCAGCAAAGCTGGATAGAGTGCTTTCCTTTTTTCACTATCTGTAGTCCTTGTCTCTATGTTAGGAAGCTCTAGTCCTGTTCAGCCGGTTACTGCGATTGTCCCATGGGCTCTGCTTGCTCAACAATGTGCTATAGAAACACGGGTTAACCCAATAAGTCGCTGGGACCTGGATAAGTTAATGATGCAAACAAAGTGGTCCCAGATACAAAAGCAAATGAGCTAAGATTAAATAATATCTCAACTAAATACAAGGAAAGTCTCACAACATTGTTTTTAATCACAACGTGTACAAATATTCAATAAAAACACTGTTCATAAATTACATCAATATTTGATCATAGATGGTGCCCCTAACAGAAGGGAAAGGGAGGGATAGTGATGTGGAAGGTGTGGGAAAACTAGACAAGTGACAAAACAGTGTTCGATTTGACCTCAATGTAAAATTACTAACAATTAATTGACAAAGGCTAATGATCAAAATTCATAAATTAATAGAGCAAACTCATGCCTAAAAAACCAAGTCCACAAATGGTATATGGGGAAGAAGGCTGAGGATGGAGAAAGTGTTGACGTTTCGACCCAATTTGATGCAGGCGTAGGATAGGGCCTTGCTAGAGGGTCTTCATCAGGACAGGGATACAGGAGGGGCAGTGGATCTGCACAAACAATTAATAATTTTAATTGCGGTCGGAATGATCCATTTAACTCATAAAATGTACACTATTGATGGTCAAAAAGGGAAAGCATTACCAGGGAAACACAGAAGATGAGACCAAGGTGATGTGAGAATACTCATATGTTAAAAATCACCAAATTAGAAGGACTGCAGGCTAAACAAAGGACATTACATTCGAGCAATGCCATCTCCCAAGTTATTCAAAACAACCGAGGGATAAAATACAATGGTCACTTATATTAATGAATGTAGTATAGGGCAGTGATTTCTAAGGATGAAGAGATAAATGGGTCCTAAAAAGTGACAAAATAGTGGCCCCTTACAATTTGTCTGAAACGTGAGAAAAATATTTTTTCTCATAACATCAGATTGAAAAAAAGTGTATTATGACTCACTAGATGGAGATTTCCAGAGTGAACAGCAACCGGGTATGATGGATGTCCACAGTTCACTATATCTGTCAGGCAAACGACTAGGTTAGTTGGTAAGAAACCTATATCGAGCAGTCCTATGTGCCAACTAATATTCCTGACCAATTCACTATCAGGACGGAACTTTTAAAGTTCTTTAGGAAAGTCCGCCTGAAGTACTTTTTCGCAATAAGGCACCAAACTACTGCCAATCACATACTGGCCTGAGAATCCCCTCTACCTTTGTTCCACCATCAAGCGCTATGTCCCATAAGATCTTGGCATATGAAGCGGTGGTGCTACGTGATGTTAACCGAACCTTGGAGAAGCGCCGCTATCACACCTTCAACATCAGCAAAAGTGAAAAGATGGCCCTCCAATCCCTTGGCAAGAACCGTGAAATTATAATCAAACCAGCGGACAAAGGTGGTGCCATCGTGGTCCAGGATGTTGCCAAGTACAAAATGGAAATCTACAAACAACTTGATGACGGTACCAGTTACAAAAAGCTCAATACTGATCCATCTATGGCCCTAGCCTCCGAGATTCTTAACCTGACTAGAACAGGACTCAATGAAGGTTTTCTCACCGAGCAAGAATTCAGTTACCTCAACCAGCAAACCCCGAGATTACCAACAATATACACACTCCCGAAGATTCACAAAAATCTGGAAGAACCACCGGGCCGACCAATCGTTTCGGGGTGTGGGTCAATGCTGGAACCCTTGGGGCGATATATTGACTTTTTTCTAAAACCCTTAGCTGAAGCAACTCCAACATATCTCCGTGACCCAATGCACACCATAAACATTGTGGATAGCTTGCCTTTTAATGCTGATAAACAAATCTTGGTCACCTGTGACATTACCTCATTATACACCAGCATCCCGCAGGAGGAGGCTTTGACAGTTATGGCACGTTTTCTGGACCAGAGAACTGCTCCAACACCAGTACCCACCGAATTTATTGTATCACTCCTGAGGTTGGCTATGATGCATTTTTTTAATGTTTCAAGACCATTTTTATTTGCAAACCAAAGGTGTGGCGATGGGGGCTACATTTGCCCCTGATCTGGCCATACTATTCATGGCAGCCTTTAAGGAGGATATAATCTTGAATGACCGGAACCCTTACCGCGACCATCTTGGTTTATGGGTCCGTATATAGATGATATTCTATTAATTTGGAATGGCGATGAGACACAGTTGTTGGCCTTCCAGACATGGTTAGACTTGCAGTCAAGAGACATTAAGTTCACGTTTAAATATGATCTGCAACAGGTTGATTTCTTGGATCTTACAATTTATGAAAGGGATGGCCTCTTGCAAACTACTTTATTTCGTAAGCCAACTGAGCGTAATTCGCTCCTTCAATACGGAATTCACCACCCTAGATCACTAAGGGACAATCTGCCCATTGGACAATTTCTGCGTCTGTGCAGAAATTGCTCTGATAAAACACACTATATGGAGCAATCTGAAGACCTTATGACCAGGTTAATACAACGAGGTTATCCTCGACGTCTCGTCAAAAGGGCCAAAAAACGGGCCTGGTATAATCCTAGGGAGTGCCTACTACAACCACAACAGAATACAGGTCCTCAGGAGGATCGAATGGTCTGGGTTACTACTTTCTCTACAGAGAATAACACTCTCTGGCCCCTGGTATCGGACGATATTGAGTACACCGCCTTACCTATGCATGCCTTTAAAAGGGGCAAGAACATTAGGGACCATGTTGTTCGGTCCTTCCTCCCCCCTGTAGAACCCAGAACTGTACTATCCCTTTGGAATCTTCCACCTATGATAGGCCACCATAGATGCACTCAGTGCAAAGCATGTAGTAATTCTATCCAGACTAAGGTTTATGAATACAAAGAACACAAGATCCCTCTAAAATCACACACGAATTGCAATTCTTCAAATGTCATCTATGCTATTATCTGTGATTGTGACCTAATTTACATAGGTCAAACCCAGCAAAAGGCTAAAGTAAGAATTTTGCAACATTCTAGTAGGATCATGTGTGAGGTAGCTGGAGCGCCATTAGTGGACCACTTCTAAATTGCAAAACACCGACCAGAAAATTTCAAATGGGTCGTGTTAGAGAAGATTGCATTGGGCCCTAGAGGTGGGAGTGTCTCTAATATCCTCAACATCCGGGAAGCCAAATGGATGTTTTTATTTGACTCTGTAAAATCAGGACTTAATGAAACTGATAGCACTTTTGCGCAAATGGCCAATTTAAACTGAATAACTTTGTGTATATATATATCCAGGTTACTGATTAGAGAGTATTATGCAGCTTTCACTTATATAGTTTGGTATTAATAACTGTTCGGCCTTTAACATCTTGTATGATAGCTACGCTGATTGGTGGCTGCTAAGAATTTTTGTTCCTCTCTTATGTAACTGCAATGAACTCTCTTCATCTAATTAATATTAGCTACAATGTCATTGGGGAATATTTTCGGTCATCCTCTACCAGCCTGCACCCGATCCCCATCCACGCACATATGACCTCTACAAGGGATAGTTATATCGACCATTCTGATTGGGCTCCCACCCTGATTTAGATATTGCCCTCTTCTCATATTACATCTAGCATGCCCCCATTGGTACTACCAATTGCACCCACTCGGGTGGGATATAACCCAAATACTTTCTCGGTAAGAAATTTTTAATTCTTCCAGTTTCTTTGGGCTGCATGTTCCTTTTTAGGTCGAGGACCGAGAAGGCTGCGCTTGCGCAGTCTCCGGGAGGAGAATTAATGTTCTTTAGTACGATGTTTGAACCCGCCTCCCTGCCCCGTCTCTCCTCCATTGGCTGGCTTCCTAAACGGAGGCCAGCCATTGGAGGAGAGATGAGTCACTCCGATTTAGCCCCGTCTTTTTCGGATTTGGGGGCGTACGTTTTGCTGTTCTTTAGCTCGTGACGTCGTCCGTCACTCAGGACAGCAAAAGACGCCCCGAATCTGAAAATTTTTCGGAAGCTTGAGGCCGCCATTTTGCTGCTGGTAAGGTTGAGGTAGGCTGCTCTCACTTTCCTCGTTCACGCCGTCTTTCATACACCACCTTGGGTCGTCTTTAAATTAAGAGCCGGTTTAAACAAGTTCCTTAAACAATCTGAATCAGTTTGCATTTATTTGTTTTCTTGGTGTTTGTGTCATACTTCTCGCGCTGTCCTCTACTATGTGGCATGTTTTCCTCTCAACCCCGTTTCGGGGATCCGGACAGCCTAAGATGGTCGGCAGCGTAGCGGTTTTGCCTTCTTTTCCTTTCTATACCCCTGGTTCTCAGGTGCTCGGTGCTCACGTCTCCCTGTGCTGGGTCGCCGGGCGAGGATCAGGAAGCGGCAGTGGGGGCGGAAGCAATAGCCTCACATACCTCTTCCCCCCCCCACCCAAGAAGCAGCGGAGCGTCCTCTGCCTGCTCTGACTAGTACCTTTTTTACGGTTAGGTAACTTTCGACAATTCACCATTTACCATTGTATTTTATCCCTCGGTTGTTTTGAATAACGTGGGAGATGGCATTGCTCGAATGTAATGTCCTTTGTTTAGCCTGCAGTCCTTCTAATTTGGTGATTTTTACCATATGAGTATTCTCACATCACCTTGGTCGCATCTTCTGTTTCTCCCTGGTAATGCTTTCCCTCTTCGACCATCAATAGTGTACATTTTATGAGTTAAATGGATCATTCCGACCGCAATTAAAATGATTAATTTTTTTGCAGATCCACTGCCCCTCCAGTATTCCTGTCCTGATGAAGACCCTCTAGCAAGGCCCTATCCTACGCCTGCATCAAATTGGGTCGAAACGTCGACACTTTCTCCATCCTCAGCCTTCTTCCCCATATACTATCTGTGGACTTGTTTTTTTAGGCATGAGTTGGTTATATTAATTTATGAATTTTGATCATTAGCCTTTGTCAATTAATTGTTAGTAATTTTACATTGAGGTCAAATCGACCTCTGTTTTGCCACTTGTCTAGTTTTCCCACACCATCCACATCACTACCCCTCCCATTCCCTTCTGTTAGGGGCACCATCTATGATCAAATATTGATGTAATATATGAACAGTGTTTTTATTGAATATTTGTACACGTTGTGATTAAAAACAATGTTGTGATACTTTCCTTTTATTTAGTTGAGATATTATTTAATCTTAGCTCATTTGCTTTTGTATCTGGGACCACTTTGTTTTCATGCTCAACAATGTAGCACTAGCGCTAGACATTCATGTTCAGTAAGATGACATTCAGTGTCCATCTGTTGATCGGCCTACATCTGTAGTATTCTCCGCCAGTTTTGGCATTCTCTGTTTGGTCACTCTCAAGAATTTCACAAATCTGCAATTTAGTTGCGTATTTGATGGATTCAACCAGGCAAGCACCGCTTGCCTTCTGGTACCAATCCCTCTCTGCTTAAATTGGTCTTTGAGAAGCGGAAGAGGCACCAGGGATAGTCAGCCTACATAATAATTGGGTGCACTTTTTTCATCTTGCAGCATGACATCAGTTGAGCTCAGGTAGACATCTGATTGGGGTCAAACAAGGGCATCAGAACCAGGTTTTCTATCTGAGCTGGTAGAATTGGAATCACACTAAAGATATGCAGCTTAAAAGTCGCTATCTACTGTGGGATAGAGGATGACCCAAATGACGTGCGTCATGTCAGGGACAGCTGAAGACTCAGGTCTTAAACCGGGGACTGAGAAGGAGTGTGGTATTGATCTTGACACCCATGTGGCTTTACAACACAAGTTGGGAGAGGAGCTTTGGATCACCTTCAGAAGGCAAAGTACAAAAAGAAATGGCATCAGCACACAGGGTAGCACATTTATGTGGATCTGCTACATCGTTTCAGGAAGGTATGGAGCCAATACAGAACTGTTAAACTCCACATGCCTGCATGCTGGATCACTGCTATCGAAGGTATGGCACTTGGTGAAATTCTAAAGATGAGAAATTGCAGTTAGAAATGTCCATCAGAAATAATACTCCTGGTTAAAAAAAAGTAATTTACCATTAAAACCTGCTCAAGCAAGCTTCCCTTACCACAATGCCTTTTTTTGATAAACAGCCAACCTCTAGACACATCTACTCAGTGCCCCGCCCTACAAGGTGCAGCCTGCCACAATGCTATAACCCACCATACCTCCTCAAGGAAATAATCTGCATCACCACGCCTATTTCTAAGTAAGTAGTGTGCGCCACACTTTAATTGTTCTTAAAGATCTACCACACACCGGGCCCAATATCATGCTTGTCCTTGGCAATGGAAATATGATCACATGAAGCACGTTTCTCTTTTGGCAAACAATCAAAAAACAACTTACTGGAAAACAGTTTACCAAGATGGTCTTCAATCTGCTATGACACTCTTGTTGTGCGCCTCCAGGTTTTAAAAGACAATTCTAGGACCTCGGATAGTCCAAGCCAGGTCTAGGCATGTGAGGACACTCAGATTAGTGCCAAAATAAAAAAAAGACAGGACACCACTTTTGTAGAAAAGCGCCCTTAGAGCTTATGACCATAAAATCCCTAAAGGGAGTTTCCCCAAATATGAGCAAGGTGAAGATACCACCAAGTGGTTCACAGCTTTTGAGAGGGCTTTGGAAATGAGGCAAGTTAAGCAGTCACACTGGGGAGCCTTACTTTGGGAACTGTTATCTGGTAACTGAAGAGACAGACCTCTGACCCTTACTTGGGCAGATGCTGAGTCCTATGACCTCATGAAGGGCACCCTGATTGAGTGCTTAGGACTCACAACTGAGGAGTATAGGATGAGATTTAGGCGGACTCACAAAAACCCAAGCCAGTCCTGGGTTGATTTCATAGAATACTCAGTAAAAACACTATATGGTTGGTTAACTGGAAGTGATGTGCAGTAGTAGGTTCGGGTTTATATAATCTGTTGATGACAGAACACAAAGTAATTGCACAAATGAAAAGTTGCATTAGTATCTGGTGGACCTAGGTCTAATTTTTCCCCAACAATTGGGAAAAAGATCATTGGGTCAAGACTAGGTTGACCAAAACTTCCACTGGGGGGGACCAAAAGAAAGGGATTAACAAACCTTAGGGGAAAGGTAGTGAGAACCCCCATGATAAAAAGCCTGAGTCTTCAAAAGGGCCCCAAAAATCTGCACAGGGGGGTGGGTCCCAAAAGTCCCCCCCAAAGAAAAACAAAGTCTTCTAAAGGCACCCAAAATCCTGCTCAGGATAGTGGGACCAGAAGTCTTCACAGCCTACTGGTGGGTATATGGGTAAAAATTTAGATCCCCTGAAAGCTTGGTGTTGCACCTGTAAGATAGTTGGACAACGAACTGGAGATTCTGCCTGTCCTACAAGAATGCGCCTAGTCCACCTCCAGTTAGTACTGGCAAATCTCCAGATGGAATCAGCAGTGTGCCCAGAGCAAATCAGCGTTCACGCTGAAGCTAATCTAGTTTCGGGAGGGTGAGTTGGCCACTTTAGCGGTCTTGCCCTCTAACTTACAAAAGTACTTACAGTACCCCTTAGTAAATGAGATTAGAGTAGAAGTCCTGAGGTATACAGGTGCCAATGTCACTATGGTGAAATATACATTGTTTTCCCCATGACAATACTGGATTGATAAAACCTATACGGTCACCAACGCTGACAGCATCACAAAAGACCATTCCATGGCTATGGTGACAGACCCTAAACCTTGTGCTACTGGGAGAGTGGTAGAGCCTCAGCTGTATAGAGAGTTCTTACTCACCTTGGCCCATGACCTCGCCCTAGCTGGGCACCCAGGGTTAGACTAAAACATAGGAAAGGCTTGTCTGCCATTTCTACTGGCACTAGATTTTACAGAAAGAAAAGGAGTTTGTCAGCTCCCGTGTCACCCGTCAGGCCAGTGGCAAAACAGGTGGACACCCAAAGGCCCTCCTAATGGTTGAGGTTCCCTTTGAGAGGGTTGGTGTGGACAAAGTGGGTCCACTTGAGCCACCCACAGCATCCGGAAACACATTTATGCTGGTAGTAGTGGACCATACTACCAGGTTTCCTGAGGCAATTCCCCATAGGACTACTGCAGCCCCTGCAGTAGCCAAGGCCCTCATTGGTATCTTCACCAGGGTGGGGTTTCCATTAAGAGGCCATGTCAAACAGGTACCAACTACATGTCAGCATACCTGAAACACTTGTGAGATAAACTACACTTTACCACCCACAAACAAATGACCTTGTTGGGAGATTCAACAAGATATTGACAGGCATGATCTTGGAACTCCCTGAAAAACAAAAAATTAGATGGGATGTATATCTGCCATGCCTGCCAGGGACTAGGGGTTTCCCACTTTGAACTTCTGTTTGGCCAGCCTGTTAGAGGACCACTGGCTCTTGTAAAAGAAGGTTAGGAAAGGCCTAAACAAGACGTGGAGCACTATGTGCTAGGCCTATGTTCAAGGATGGCAGAGTACATGCAAAATGCATCCAAAAACCTTGAAGCCAGCAAACCGTTCCAGAAGCTGTGGTATGACTAAAAGACCAGGGCAACAGGTGTGGATTTTGGAGCCTGTGGCTCCAAGGACCCCCAGTACAAGTGGAGTGGCCCTTACCCTATCCATGAGCAGAAAAGTGAGGGCACCTACTTGGTAGACCAGGGCACTAGCAGGCACCAAAAGGGGGTGACACATGTGAACCGCCTGAAAAGTTTCTGTGACAGGGCAGACGTGTCCATGCTGTTGGTTACTGATGAGGAAAGAGAGAGTGAACCTCTCCCTGACCTACTCTCTTACAGTCCAAAAGAGGAGTCAGTTGATAAAGTTACCTACTCAGAAACCCTCACTGCCCAACAGCTAGCTGACTGTAGGCATGTCCTGCAACAGTATGCTGGCCAGATACCCATGATGTGGACATTGGGTACAGCTTGCCTGTCAAAACAAAGATCTACCGGCAGTCGGACCAAGTTAAGGAGAGCATCGAAGCTGAAGTAAGAAATATGCTGGAGTTAGGGGTTATTGAGCCCTCTGAAAGTCCCTGAGCCAATCCAGAGGTTTAGTCCCCAAATTTCATCCCCAGGGTGGAACAAGAGAGATGAGATTCTGTGTGTACTATAGAGGCCTCAATGCTGTCACTAAGATAGATGCTCACCCCTGACCCAGGGCTGATGAGCCAATAGACAAGTTGGGGGCAGCTGATGTCTCAGAACCTTTGACTTAACTGCGGGGTATTGGTTGATTGGCATGGCCCCAGGAGCCAAACAGAAAACAGCATTTTCCAAACTTGATGGGCAAGATCACTATGCCCTTTGGTTTAAAGAAGTCCCCTCTCACCTTTCAAAGGTTGGTAAATCAAGCCATCGTGGGTTAGAGACCTTGATGATCTTGTTGTCTTTAGCTCCTCCTGGCAGGATTACCTGGGTAAGGTTTTACAGGCCTTGCAATCTGCAGGCCTAACTACCAAGGCAGCCAAGTGCCAGATAGGGCAGGGAACTGTTGTATACTTGGGCCATCTTTTAATAGGAGGCCAAGTGCCAAGGAAGGAAGATGGCCGACGGGTGAGGAGCTCGCAAAGGGAGCTCCTCTGTTTGGGATAGTCATTTTGGACTTTAATCCCTGTTAGCACCATCAGCTCTGCCCTGGAACCGCAACACCTCTCCAACTAATACAGAGGAACACAATCAGTAACTTTCAGCTCTCTTACATGTTTCGAACCGCTACCTGGACGGTGGGAGCCAGGAACTGGAACCGCACTGACCAGGATCTTCCATCTTGGACGCCGGATTGTCTGAGGGTCGTGGATCTCATTGACGCCCACAGATAACTGGACGCTGAATGCATATGCCTGCAAATTGGATGCAGAGCTTAAGTCTGGGACAAAACAGCCCAGACCTCCCATCCTGTGCACCAGACGGGTCGAGGGAAGCAAGTTCTCCGTCAAGCCGATTGCCATTTCTGCCTCGATCCTGGGGTAACTGAGATGGACCAGGATTTAACATCTTGTTTACCAGCCTGATTTTGGCTGGAAGTCTGCAGCTTTGGGATTTTGCGGCCCACATGTTGTCAACTGGTGTGAGAAAGTTTCCTCTTTCTTGCATGGTAGGCCCCACTTTTTGCTGATGTGCTTTGACAGAGTGTGCCCTGGGCTCCTGCCAATCAGGTACCCAGGACCTGTGTTCCTTCCCTAAAACTGTATTGAAGCCTAAACCCAACTGTCATCTCTGGCCACATGTCAAATGGCCAAATGGGAACCTAGGTACCCAGGGCATTGTGACCAGAGAAGGCCCTAAGGGCTGCAGCACTTATTGTGCCACCCTTAGAGGCCCTTGTGCCTGACACACACACACTGCCTTGGCAGGCTGCGTGTCTTGGTGCAAAACAAAGCAAAGAGACGACATGGCACAAATCCCTGTGTGCCATGCCCACAGAACACTGCCCTGGCATACATCAGTCACCCCTCTAGCTGGGTGCCCTACGCCAGTGGTGAGGGTACAGGTGCATGAGCCCTGTACCCCTGCAGTACACAGGTCCATTCCTGGGCACTGTAAGTGCAGTGCTGCCATTAAGAGTATATGGTGCTGGGAGGCTGTCATTACGAACTTCACAGCACCATAATGGCTACACTGAAGACTGAAGTTGATATCAAACTTTTCAGCACATTAAACTCACACTCCAGTGTGGGATTTAAGGAAAAATGCCCAACAGAGGGCATCTTAGAGATACCCCCTGAAACTCTACCAACTCCCAGTGACTGACTGAGTGGCTGCTGAGGCTGCCACCACCAGACATGTTTCTGGATCCCTGGGTCGAGAGCTTGCCACTCTCGGCGGCCTGAAACAATGTACATCCTGTGACGAGGTGCAAAGCCTCCTCCCCCAGGATGGGCAGGGTTCACGAAGGAGAAGCTTCAAAGGCATACCACCTTTGTGAGCTTCTCCAGGCCCATTACTCTACTCAGCAACTGGTCCCCACTGGTTCTACCCCCCCACGTTGGGCAGGAGACCCAGCGGGAAAAACAAAGTGAGGAAGAGAGGTGTGCCCACCTCTGCCAACTCCACCCCTAGGGTGGGCGAGGTGAAGCACAACCTCGAGTCCCCGCCATCTTGAGGATGGGGGGACCCAGCCAACCAGGGACAGGCTCCTGCCCCCCTCCCACTGGAGAGTGGCAGAATAGGGGGTGTACCCACCCCAGGGAAGGGACCCATTGGTCCCTGCCCTTACCCACCTGTTAACGCCCCTAACTTTTTAATTTAGGGGCACCATGAACCTTCCTTCAGCAGATCCCGATTCTGAAACTACAAAGAAGAAGAAGAAGAAGAACAAGAAAGAAGACCTGCCGTGCAGCTGCTACAAGAGGACAACACCAACTGTCGGCCCCAGCCCTACAGGCCAGTCGACCCTCCAACATGCTCCTGCTAAACTCCGACGTCTCCTGTGGTCAGCAACCTCGAAAACCTCGTAGGACCTGACTGCCATGCTCATCATAAGACTGGGACTCCCACGAGCAGTGGTTCTGCTCAAAGATCTAAAACCCCTGGTGCCAGCCAGGAACCGCGAATCCAGCACACACTGCTGAGTGGACAAAGACTCTGAGGACTTCCCCCCCAGCGACTGTGACCAAGAATCCAGCACCCAAGGACCTCCATCGACGCCTGCAGCCTCAACTCCAGGGACCCCCCCAACCGCGACCAGCAGAGGGTAAGATTTCCCAAAGCCCAATTCCTGGGTGCCTACCTAACCTACAGCTTTCCAACTTACCTCTCGAAGTGGTGGTCGCACCTGAAGAATCTCTGTCCCAGAGCCTGCAGCCTTTGTTCTACTTGCAGCTTTCCCAATAAAATCCATTGGGCGCCCGATGGCCCAAAAGACCCTGCACCTAGCCCAGTGTCGCTGGGAGTGCAACCTCTATTCTGTTCGACTTCCCCACTTGCCCTGAGCAAGTGACCAGGAGCCCAGCTCCCACAGCCCCGTGGCCTACCTGCTAGCAGCCACCAACCAAAGGCCCCCTACCCGTCATAGGCCAACATTGGGCCTACTCTCTCTGCACCCGGCTGCCCCAGTGCCGCTGAGGGTGTAACTACTGTACCTACCGGAACCTGGTAGACCCCTGAGCCTTACCCCAGAACCATAACTCTACCAGTCGGGTACTTACCTGAAAACCAATAACCTACATTTTCTCCATAGATTAAAATTGACTGGTTTTCGCTTGGAAATTCTTCCAAGTGTCGAGTTTTGAAACTTTGAAATATTTACTAAAAATCATCTAATCAACTAAAACTAAATTACTCCTCTATTACCGGGAGAGATCCCGGTGCTGGATCTTGGTGCCCAGCACTGACCCTAAAAAGCAATTACAACTGTGATTTCCGATAACCTGATTTTCCTCCATAGGATAACATTACCTGTTTTTTACCAGAAATTCTTCCAAGTGTCGATTTTTGCAACTTACAAATATTCCTTAAAAATCGCCTGCTTGAAAAAACAATTTCTTTCAACTGTTTACAGGAGATGCACCAGGGCTGAATCCAGGAGCCAGCCCGGAGTAAGAAAACATACACAAAGTAACTGATATATTGCTTTTACTTAAAATTCCCGTTGAGCTCAATGTTATTATTGTGTTAAGTTTATGTTGCATATTGCAACAACTGTATCTATTGCATTCAAATGTCTATTGCTCATTGAAAGTATTCAATTGCAACATCTCATTCTGAGAAAGTATTTTTATACCTACTTGTGGTTCCAAAAATAAAACAATACATTTTAATATACAAAACAATTGGCCTAGAGTTCAGTTCTTGAGTGTGTGAGACCATTTGCTGACAGTGTGCATATCAAATGCTTTGCACTGTCCTCTGATACTGCCTTACTGCTCGACCAAGCTACCACTTTAGAGAGTAAGTTTCCATCTAACTTTAACCTCTGCCAAACCTCTTGGGACTGTGGACTCTGAGCACACTGTACCTTAATTTGGAACAGTATATACATAGCCACTTACTTACAACTGGTCACTGATTTAATATTACTGAGAGCTTCTCGCAAGAGTACAAGTTTCTCACCTCACAGTTGAACAGAATGTCGGCTTAGGGTCACAAACGTTAGCTGTGCTCCTTGGTCCTGCTGACCAGTCTGAACGACTTCCATCGACGGCTGAGAACGTTGCTGCCTTAAGCCCCTTGTCCCAATCCGGGACGAGAGATGCGTGGACTTTATCCAGGACCCCCAGCGAGGTCGACAGTCGACGAGCACCACAAATCCGTTCGGAGGCTGCCATATGTTTATGCCCAGGCAGCGCACTTGGCCACCATTCGCCTTCACTGGGAGCTGTACTTCATATGCGAACACGCACAGTGAGCAGATCCCCCTACTGGTCGCCTGCCCTCGGTCGCTTTGTAATAAATTTGCCTGATTGCTTCAGGGGTCGCCCGGCCTTGCACAGGTGACAGTGACCAACGAGCCGGGCCCTGCAATCTGCTGGGTCCGTGGCACTCCAGTCTCCCCCTCCCCCCTTCTTTATCAGGCTGCATGGTGATATCGAGATGCCAGTCCTCTCCTGATCTTACCATGAACTTATGGGAACCTGCTGCACCCGCCCCCCTCCTCCCTGCCGGTTACGGGTTGCTGCCTAATTACCGGAGCACAGGCCCAGTTACAAGAAATGGACCTGTGAACAAATTGAGCCCATTCATCAACTCTCCCCATTAATACCAAAGCCTGAACTCACATGTAAGAGCGCTCTGTATGTTTCCTTCTCTTAAGAAGCTGGAGAAACCCGGGCAAGAAGCTCTCTTAACGGGATGAATTCCTGCCCATTGCCCACCTCTTTGCTCGCCTTCTGTGCATTAAACTAATTGCCACACTACTCAGTGGTGTTATAGTTTGTCTCTCCTCATGGATATGGACAGAACACGATTTATGGCTTAATAGGAATAACTATTATTAATCTTTGTGGGGGCTTTATCTGAAAAGAGACATATGACTTCCCCATTAAAAACTATCATAGAGATAACGAAAATAGGACCAGTCAACGTAGTTAAAACAGCAATTGAAAAAGGACTACAGCCTTACCCAACATATTAACTGAAAGTGCAGAAAGTGATAAAGTACTATCCCCCAGGACCAACCATCAGTGGCAACAGAAACAGCCATCGTGAACTACCCTCAAGAACAATCACTGGCATTAAACATAGTTACCACTTTAATTTCACAACTTATCCATGTTTAGCACAACTAAACCTACCCATCACTATTAGATCATCGACACACCCTCTGGTTCGCCTCGCTACAAATATTCAGGTGACCCCTCTACCCTACTTAGCCTTACCTCACCTACTACTTCCAAGTCCGTTTCCTTATAGATACAAGAGCCATCTACATCATTGAACGCACTGGATTACACACTTCTAACATTATATACCCCGCAAACCTGTCTAAAAAAGCAGTCAAGCGTTTTAAACATAACTGTTTAAAATCACATCCCGAGACATTAATCTCAGATCCTTATTTTTAAACAAAGAAGGGCTACATAACCAATGACTTCATCTTCTACACCAAGCGAAGAGTCCAATGGAGGAAAGCCTTCCTCGCCTTGCTCTCGATCTCCTCCACCAGGAAAACAGCATATGTTTTTACCATTTCCATCATTCTGTCCACATTCTTCAAAGCTACTAACACCATTTATCACACTGGGATCATCCTCATTCAATCCTTAAGGCCATAGCCTAAACCTACTAGATAACATCTTTCCTCACATTAAGGACAACGTCATAAGACCCCAGTCCCCCTCCCCTATTGTTTCCAATCATAACCAGCTTCCTAACTCCCCGCACAGCTCCATCGCAAGACACAATAGGCTTTTGCCTCAACAGTCATTCACACTCACCCTAGATCTTTCAGACACCCGTGGAGATGACACCCTCTCCCCTACATCCTACTCTACATCTAGTACGGCGAACGACGCCATGTATCCTCCCACGCCTAGCAGCCAGCTGCTCCACACCCCATCACCTCACGCTGACACACCTTACACCCCCACGACACCCTTCCGGACAACCCGCAACATAATTACTCAGCTCTCAATCGCCCATCAAACTTCACACCTCCCCTCACTTCCCTACCTGCAAATACATTAGCACCATACCTGAACCCAGCCTTGATGAGATAATAGTATTACTACAACAAGTCAAAGACAACCTCAAATCTATACGTGACCTAATTACTCTTAATCCTTTGAGCAGACTTTTTGTAGAAGAATCCAAGTCCAACAACCACAATACCACTTGTAATCCCTCCCTTCAACTACCCACTCGCCCTCAGAAACAGGAATTCCTAGGATGGAGAACAGTACCTTATCCTAATGTATCCTCCCGTCCTATCAGAAGGAATAACTCCCTATCGGATACAGATATTCGTGCTCTACTTGGCTCTTACGATCACCCGCATCACACCACCTACACAGCACAGTCAGAAATACTTCTTATTCACTCACTAATTCAGACCATCCCTACCAATTCTCAGAGTGCCTAAACAAAATTCCAAAGGTATTGTTGAAAATACACGAATCCCCCTCACACAAGGGCCCAACTAACTCCATCAAGCCACACAGTAAATGTATATTATTAAACTGTAGATGGGAAGCACGACATGCAGCGGACATAGCCGACCTAATCCTCACTCATGAACCTGAGCTGTTAATTCTGACAAAAACACAGTTAAACGAATCATCCTCGCCATATTGTTGCCTCCAAACTATATCATCATCAGACTAGACAGAACAGATAGACCTGGAGGAGGCATCGCCTGCATTCATCGGTCCAAACTTTCAGTGAACCGCTCCCATTCACCGGCTCTATCCTCTTGTGAATACTTGTGCCTAGAAATCAAGAAAAACAACAAACCAGTGTGTACATTGCACACTTTTTACCACCCCAGGGAGATAACCTCACCTTTATTGAACATCTCATGGACATTGTTTCTACCAATACGGGACAACAAAATACACAAATAATCCTCGGAGACCTCAACCTCCATTGGAATGACCTCAATGACTCAGCAGTCAATTGCCTCAAATCTTTTCTCTCATACCTAGACCTCACCCAGATTTGTAGCACCCCCTCACATAATAAAGGCTCAATTCTAGACCTAATCATCTCCAAAGCAGAAGCCACCCAGCTGGTAACAATCCTTCCCTGTGATAGGTCTGACCATCACATCATCACTTTCCTCATCAATGAAGCAATACTACCTTTTGCTACTCAACCCCAGAGACCCAAAATCTGGAAGAGAACTCTAAAATATGTAGATGCAGACCTAATCACAAATTCCTGTCCCCAACATCCTGCTGCCCCCGAAGGTCTAACAGATGTACAAGGTCTAACCGATCACTACTTCTGTTCCATAAACAAGGTCCAAGACTAAGTCACTCCACTACAATGGAAAAGAACCTCTACAAAAGACTCCAAACCATGGTACGATGGTAGACTTAACAAGGACAGAAGATCATTGAGATGAATCGAACGAAGATGGAGGTCAACTCCTTCATCAGGTCCCCTCAAATTGTTAAGAACAACGAGAAACTCCTACTACAGAAAGATTAGACAATCAAAGGCAATCTTTTTCAGTAATCAACTGGACCAAGCCAAAAGCCGGCCCCAAAAATTATTTGAACTAATCAAATCACAATCGAAGGACATATCTCAACCCCCCCAATCCAACTCAGATTGGGAATCTGAGTTAGATTGAGTAAGGAACCCAATTGCGAAGAATTTGCCTCCTTCATGCTGAAGACAGAAAACATAAAAGCGGACCAACTCAACGACTTAACAACCCATTCTTGCATGCACATTGACATCCCTTTCCCTCCCTCAGGATCCTTACTCATATGCGCCTCGAAGTTTAACCTCAAAAACAATGCTTGTTGAGCCTCCTTCACTTCATACAGTGAATGAATGAATGTTGGATTTATAGAGCGCGTGGTTACCCTGGAGCGTCCCAGCGCTGTACCACTGGGGAACCCGTCCTGGCTTTCCCTGTGAGATGGTCCCTTTACTGGGCATCCCAAGGTGCAGCCTGGCATCCCCTGCGGTGATGGGGCCGGAGTGGAGAGTAAGCAAGCTATTGCCCAGAGTTGCAGCGTGGGACCCCATGGTTAGAGTGGCGCCCAGGCGAGATTTATCGGGGCCCGCTGACATTGGTCCTGCACCCAGCCGTGTCGGGAATTGAACCCTGGCCCCGGGCCGACCTCTGCCTCTGGGTCTTCCGCCTCTAACCGTTGATCCACACTTCTCCACTAGATGAAGATGCAATAGCGAAAATGCTCACTTCTCTGAACCCATCCAACCATTTCACTGACCCACTCCCCGCGAGCCATTTAAAAGACTTCATCCCTCTGTTACTGCCTATGTGGACTAAAATGATAAACACCTCTCTCCAGCAAGGAATCATCCTAGATAACCTTAAATCTGGCAGGTATCCCCCATCCTAAAAAAGCAACGTCCGATCCAGTGGAGCTAATTAACTATCGCCCAATATTGAACATTCCCACGTTGGCCAAACTACTAGAAAAATGTGTTCACACACAGCTCAGCAGTCACATCGATCATTTCAACCTGCTAGATCAATACCAATCCGGCTTTCTAGCAGGGCACAGCACTGAAACAACCGTGACTCAAATAATTGATGACGCTCTAAAAATTCTAGATCGAAAGGAAGCCTGTCTGTTAATCTTGCTCGACCTATCCTCTGCTTTCGATACCATCAAGCATCACAACCTAATAAACCTCCTGAAGCACAGAACGGGGGCTATCAGGGTCAGTCCTAAAATGGTTCACCTTATTCCTACATAATCCATCACAAAGATTCAGAACTAAGCAATACTTATTTAATCCTGTCCTAGTAACTTTTGGAGTCCTCTCTTCAACTTATTCATGGAACCACTTACAGACATCTTCCGCTCCTCTAATGTTCAATATCACATGTACGCGGACGATCCACAAATCTACTTAAAAATCCACTCACAAGAAGACATCAAATTTTTCAACGTACCTCTTCAAAAAATCCAGACCTGGAGAGGTGAAAACCATCTGAAACTAAACACTCTCAAAACAGAATTCCTCCTCATCGCCCCTCCAATAAATCAACCATCATCACTGTCTGGCTGAAACACCTCACAGCACTCCACTGCCAACCTCTTATCATTGACTCCGCTAAATCATTGGGAGTTACTCTCAACAAAACCCTTAACATGCAGAAACACATCAGCAGCGCAACAAATGGAGAAAATGAATATCCTAAGAAAACTCAAGACCTTCCTGCCCGCAAATGACCTCAAACTTGCTGTTCAAACTCTAGTACTCCCCAGAATAGAATATGGGTGTGCTTCCCTTTGTGGGCTACCAAGATCGACAACAGCCCCCATAAGAACCTCAATAAACTCAGCTGCCAGACTCATCACTTGCTCCAAAATAAATTGCCATATCTCCCCAGACTTTAGAGCCCTCAATTGGTTACCTTTTGAAGCTAGAGTTCAACTGAAAATCACATGCATGACACACAAGGCTATTCACCACAATGCTCCGAGCTACCTGGCACAGAAACTGGTGCTATCTTGTGGCAATAGATTCTCCAGAAGCGCCAATAACTTTCTACTAACACCACAACGATTTTCTAAGAAGAAAACATACAATCAGGCCTTCTCGGGGATTGCCTCTAGGATTTGGAACGCATTACCCCCTGAAACCAGACGGAATATCTCCACTCTATTGTTAAAAAAAGAAGTGAAAGCTATTCTCCTGTCCAAGTTCACATGAACTATGTTTACATGCGGTCATTCTTTGTATGATGTGTTTGTATCATAACAATTTTTCGTTTCTATCTATAATCTGAGTTTTATTTGCTATATCTGCTTGTGAAGCACTCTGATACCCGCAAGGGTCTTGTCCGCGGTATATAAAACCTTGACAATAAAATAAATAAATAAATAAGTGCAACATTTACAACCCAAGATCCAGACAATTCTGGACTCTAAGACTCCAACAACCCAGATCCAAGTCAGCGCATTCTTTGGCTTGACTGGGTCACAGGAGGTTTGTGAAGGGTATGGTCAATTGTGACCCCGCCTCCCCTCACAGAACTTACATCCAAAAAGATGCGAAAGAAAGTGAACTGTACAGTTAGTTGTCAAAAGGCTTTTGATACCATAGAAGAGGCAATGTGCTTAGCACCTATTCTCAAAGCTCCAGACTACTCCAAGCAGTTCATTGTGCAGACTGATGCTTTTGAGCTAGGTGTAGGAGCGGTCCTATCCCAGACCAATGATGATGATGGCCAAGACCAATCTGTTGGTTACAGTATTGGAGTACGATTGAGAGGGAAGCATTTGCTGTGGTTTGGTCCCTGAACAAGCTGAGACCCTACCTGTTTGGGAATCACTTCCTAATCCAAACTGACCACAGACCTCTCAAATGGCTAATGCAAATGAAACAAGCATTGGCACAGCCAATAGGTCTCGCCTTTGGGACCTTATAAGTGATTAGTGCCACAAAGTGCCATGAAGCAGTGCAGACCTGGGTTGAGAGTAGAGTTAGTGTGTCTCGTGTCTTTGCTCTGAGCGTCTCAGTGCAGAGAAGGAGAGAAGTGAGCATTAACACCTGTGCCGTGAAGTGGTTCAAATGTGAGTGAGTGCTAAATCCGAAGGCAAGTGCTAAATCCGTGCACCGAGAAACCACACAAGGACCAACTGAGCTACCAGGAATACAGGGAAGAGCTAAACACTTGCAGATGGGAGCACCTCTCATAATAAGGGTCCAATGGGGCAACAAAAACACTGTCCCTGGAGGAGCCGATCAAATGAATCTACTGCCAGACAAATAAAACCAGGCAGACCTCAGCACCAGGTGCTCTGCACAGTGACACCTGCCTGGATATGGACCAAGACAGCAGGTTCTGTCAACACACACCTCTCTGGAACACCATGGACCCAGACTTTATGCTGCAAACACACCTTACTTTTGCTAAAGTATACATCGAAATATGTAGGACATGTACACATAAGTCCTGTGTCCGTCAGCCACAAATCAACTAAACAGAAAAAAGTCTTAAGAAGCAAGTCACCATAGCACTGTGGAAGATTTGCAGTTATGCTGCATTACGTCCATCTCACATAAGAAGTTCTTGGGGAATTGAAAACAAATTCTGCCTACAGTCTTGACAGACACTGGATCGCTCGCAAATGATTTATTTACGAATAGTTTCTGTCTACCACAAAAAAAATCTGCCTTTCTCACAAGAGCAAATATCTCACAAGGCCCGCCTCTTTTTGTGAAGTTCTTTTGAAAAGTGGGGGAAAAAGAGAAATGTCCTTCGGCAGAGTAAATACATCTGGCAGCGTTGAAACCCAAGGGGAGAAAGTGGAGCCCAGTGCACCAGCTTAGGGTGATTGTTCTTACTTTAAAGCGCTTTATTTCCACTTTTAGAGCTGGAGACTTGGTAACGCGGCACACTGCGCATGCAAACACAGCAGCTATTGGGTGAGCACCTTTTCTCTGGCGGAAACATTTCTCCCTTTGTTAAGCAGCACAGGTTAAACTTTTTAGCAAATGTTTCCAATCTCCCGCTCTCTAAGTGCCAAAGTCGGTGTGAATTGGGCCCGAAGTGCAGATTCCATTTGGGCACAGTAAGTCCAGCAGGTTGCATTCTAATGCAAAACCACTTCAAGTCTACAAGACGAAGAGACAAGGGGACAGAAACTGCATCCAACTGGGCTCTGACATTTTGTGCGACTTTCTGCTACATACCCCCATCAGCTGAATGAATACTGGAGGCATGTGTTCAATTGAAACAGCCTGGTTGCGACAAGGTGCAAAACGTATGCAGAAACCTCATTGAGAAAAAAACAAAAAAAAAATATTTTATGAAAAACAGCTTCAAATCTGCTGGTGTTTTTATAGGTACAATTTCCACCCAGCCCACGTCACGTGAAGCACCCTAAGAGGGCATTCCAGCAAGAAAGAGTCTAGTTGGCCACTCCTGCATTAACAAGTAACAAGCGGAGCAGCGCGGCGACTGCAAACAAGCTAATTGGTGACAGATGCACACTGCAAACAATTTAAGGAATGCTGCAGGGTCGCTGCTCACTTCAGAGAAGGCTAGGCAGGGCACAGAGAAGGCGGGACATGCACCCGCCTTGGACCAATTGCGTGCTGTCCTTCTTAGAAAGACAGATGCAAAGGCCAATTGCGGGTGTTAAAAAAAACCAGTATGTTTAGCGTAAAGCCTCGCAGGCAAGACCTACAAATTACAAACTGTTGAGGTGGTCCATCTCTCTACAGGGAATGGATTAGACAGTTGAACACAGACCTGTGACTGCTCATGCCAATGCAGATGGACTTTCCATCTTCTTCCACTTAGACAATGAAGACTTTCTTGGGAAAGGTTAATTTCATCCTCTTTCGTGGGGGATTGAGTAGGGAAGTGCCCTTTTTGCATGGTTACCCTTTAACATTTTGTCAGATAACATGATGCCAACTTGACTGAGTGAGCCCTGGGTCCCAGCCAATCATACCCCCAGGCCCAGTGATCTTTCCCAAAAACTGTATCTTTGTCTTCACAGTTGGCACACCTCTGGGTCACATGTAAGTCCCTTGTAAAAGGTACCCCTCATACCTACGGCCTTGTGGCCTCTGAGGCTGCTGCATGAATTATGCCACCCTCAGAGACCCCTCACCTTAACACCCACACACAGCCATAGCAGGCTGCGTGTGCCATGCCCAAGTACACTGCCTCTGGCATAGGTAAGTCGTCCCTCTAGCAGGCCTTACAGCCCTAAAGACAGGGTGCAACATACTACAGCTGAGGGCACAGCTGCTTGAGAAATATGCCTGTACAGTGTTTGTGCCATTCCTAGACATTGTAAGTGCAGTTAAGCCATTTTGAGTAAATGGGCAGGGAGTTTGTCAGCACAAACTCCACAGCCCATTATGGCTTTACTCAAGACTGCGAAGTTTGCTACCCAACTTCTCAACACATTAAACCCACACTGATGGCAGTGTTGGATTTAAGGTAAAATGCACTCGGAGACCACCTTACAGATGCCCCCTGAAAAACAACCAGCCCTGTTGTGGCTCCTGACTGGCTACCAGCCATCTGCATCAACCAGACAGGTTTCTGTAACCACTGGGTATAGAGACTTCCACTCTCTGGGTCCTGAAACAAAGCAACCCTGGGCAGAGGTGTCTTGCCTCCTCTCCCTGGATGAGCAGGGTCTACGAAGGGGAAGCATCAAAGTTTTTCCGCCTGTGTTAGCTACCGCCAGGCTCTGCTGCTATCAGCAGCTGGCGCCCACCGGTTCTGACCCCACTTTGGGCGGGAGCATGGTGGAAAAAAACTAGAAAGAAAGGCGGGTGTGCCCACCTTTGCCAACCTCACCCATCAAAGGGGGGGGGGGGGTAGGGGGATAAGTAAAGTAGAGCACACATCTCAGTCCCCTCCTTCTTGGAGATGAGAGGACTCCCCCAATCAGGATGAGGCATATGATCCCTCCCCACTGGAGGGTGGCATAAGGAGGGGTGTAGACACCACAGGGAAGGGACCCATTGGTCCCCACCTGCACACCCCTAAATCTAGTATTAGGGGCTCCCCTGAACCTTGCTCCCTAGATTCAACACTCTGAGAAGAAGAGCAGAAGAGCTGTGCTGCAGAGAAGAGGACAAAACCTGCTTTGGCCCCAGGCCTACCGTCCTGTCGCCTGCTTCATAGACCCTGCGAGCCCTGCAGCCTGGACTCAACCTAGGACTCCGGATCTAGATGGAACCGCAAGTCCTCATCACTCTGCCACCGTCGCCCCCACGGCTGGAGTCTGAGTAGCTCCCACCCCAGCAAAGTCACCCGGCCATCTTGACTTCGGATCCAACGTTGGACGACCACCTCCAATGTTTGCCTGGACGCCTGCAGCCTCAACCTGAAGGCTCCCCCGACCACAAACGGAGCAGGTGAGAAAAACACAACATTAAAAGACAACTCTGCACACTCAGTACCCACGCCTTGGGGTGCCAGACTGACTGTGTCTTGGTGTCCAGCAACTCTCCAACCTCACTCTCCAGTCGATGGTTCCCTTCATCCAGTCATATGGCTCCAGCCTGCAACCTTTTTCCTCGTCAGACGGCCTCGATTGGGGGCCCGATGCCTACTTTGCACCCTGCTGCCTGTGTGCTGCTGGAGGTGCGTTCTTGGTGTCAACCAGTGGCCCCCATGGTGCTAGCCATTGATTCCTGGGCCCTGGCCCAGAAACCACAGGTACCTCCTTGCATTGGGCACAGACTTCCCCTTTGACCTCTGCACCCAGCCGCCCCTATGCTGCTGAGGGTGCACCGTTTGTGCCTTCTCGACCCATGCCCAGTGTTAAGTGCCACAAACCGGAGACATAACTCTTAAATCAAGTACTTACCTGTAAGTTACTTACCTATATTTCTTCCCATTGCATTTAAATGTGTGTTTTCTTGTAAAACCAAAGTGTAATGCAGCTAAATGAACTGTACTTACCTTCATGAAGTATTGTTTGCAAGTAATCACTGCGTATCCTGTAAAAGTATTGCATTCTTTACTGTAGTTTGCAATAACAGCATTACAAGTATTTGCACTATGTTGCTCCTGCAACTAAGTAACTTGGTTCTAGCAAATAAACTAACTACAAAATAACTTTGTATACAAACCAATTGGTCTCCCTATCACAGGGAATAGTTCACAAAAACGCCACGTTGGTCCCATTAATAAAAAAATCCGGCGCCGACCCTTCCAACCTCTCAAACTATCGACCCATATCGCTTCTCCCTTTTGGTGCTAAGATCCTAGAAGCCCATGTGGCTAGCTGTATCTCGAGCTTCATAGAGACATCCGATTTTCTAGAACCCAATCAAGCCGGCTTCCGCCAGGCGCACTCTACTGAGTCGGTGATCCTAGCGGTCCTGGACACTATGATGTCTAATGCCGACAAGGGCATACATCAGGCCTTGGTGCTCCTAGACTTGTCGGCAGCGTTCGACACGGTGGATCATACCATCTTATTACACCGTGTCGAACAGGTCGGCCTGCGAGGCATGGCCCTAGGTTGGATTAAATCCTTTCTGAATGACCGTTACCAGGCTGTCAAACTTGAGAACTTTACGGCGCCCAAACTCCCCACCATCTGCGGCGTCCAGCAGGGCTCATCACTGTCCCCCATCCTGTTCAAACTGTACCTCAAACCACTGCTGCATTAGTTAAAAAACAGGAAGGTTACCATATACAATTATGCGGACGATCTGCAGCTCATATTCCCACTAAATTCCTCAGACGCCGTGGAAGAATTTCAGGCCACTATGTTGCACATCCAAGGGTGGATGGAGACGAACCATCTAAAACTCAACCCCGGAAAGACCGAGTTGGTACTCCCGGGTAAAAGCGCAACTAGCTGGGGCCCTCATTTTTGGCCACCCTCTATGGGATCTCCTCCGTCTCCCTCTCCATAGGGAAAAAAGTCTTGGGATCACCCTTAACACCGATTTAACATTAAAAAGTCAGGTGGGAACTGTGATCTCCTCATGTTTCTTCCAGAAGATCAAGAAAATCGCTCACCTGCTTACACACTCCGCCCTCATCCAGGTGGTAATCGCTTTGGTCCTCTCCCGCCTTGATTTCTCTAACTCCATCTATCTAGGTATTCCCTTGGCTCTCTCCAATCGGTTGCAGATAGTGCAAAATCTAGCGGCCAGACTAATATTCAAATGCAACGGCAGGAGCTCGGCGAAACCACTGCTAGCCACCCTTCATTGGCTACCTATAGCCCAACGGGTAACCTTCAAAGTAAGCTGTCTGACCTTCAAGGCGCTTCATGGAAAAAGCCCCAAGTTTATAAACCATCTCATAAACAGACACGAACCGACTCGCAATCTCCGCTCTGCCCACCTGTCTCTCCTCACCTTGCCCCCCTTTAAAAAGAAACGCCTCGGCGGATGCCGATTCACTTATCTGGCCCCAAAGATCTGGAACTCACTTCCCCTCTCACTACGCAGCTGCACCAATCTAATGCAATTCAGGGGTGCACTGAAGACCTGGTTATTCAAAAAAGCACACGGTTAGGCTACTGCTCACCATCTTTCCTCTTCTCCAGCGCCATGAAACCTCTGGGTGCCCGTGCGCTATACTAATTATAACATAACATAACATCATTTCTTATATGAGTGGGTACAACAAATGATTAGTCTAACTGCTCAGCCCAGCTACCACGAAATTGACAGAGAACCTGCCAGGTGTTGAACCACCAAGGTAATGTCTTGATGTTCCAGCCATGTCCAGAGGAGCAGAGCCTCCTGACATATAGTCCAGGACCCCACCGCCTTGTTTGTTGCAATACCACATGGCAGTGGTGTTGTCCTTGAACACCTGCACTACACACTTCCCCGGACAGAGGGAAGGAATGCCTTCAGTGCAAGCCAAATTGCCCGAAGGTTGATATGGAGCCAGGACGCCGCGGGAGATCAGAGGGCTCTGATCTCCGCCTCCCCCATGTGGCCTCCCCATCCCAGGAGGGACGCATCTGTCACAACTGTGTGGTCCGGTTGGGGAAGGGAGAGGGATCTGCCACTGACACAATTGCGAAGGGGAGCACAGTAAACTGAAAATACTCCTGGCCCACTGTGAACCGCCAGTGGGCCGGCAGGAGGGGGATGTCAAAATAGGCGTCCTGCAAGTCCAACACCACCATCCAGTCTCCAGGGTCCGGGGCAGCCAGGACCTCAGCCAGAGTCAGAGTCAGCATCTTGAACTTCTCCTTCCGGAGGAAGCGATTTACTTCCCGGAGGTCCAAGATGGGGCACAGGCCCAGCTTGTCCTTCTTGGGGACCAGGAAGTAGTGGGAATAACAACCACTCCCTACTTCCAGACCGGGAACGTGCTTGATGGCCCTCTTGGCCAAGAGGACAGTGACTTCCTGACAGAGAAGAGCCAAAAGATCCTGTAGTACCCAGGTAGCATGGCCGGAGGGGAGGACAGAAAGGGGAGCGAGTAACCGTGGCAGATTATCTGCAGCACCCATTTCCTTTGTCCGAGGTAATTTTGCGCCAGTGGTGGAGGTGGTGTCGTACCCTGCCATCCACCGGCGTGGGGTGCTCCCTGATGTTTCGATTAGGAAGGCTTAGAGGTGGAAGCAGCGGGGGTGGAGGTGGACTGACCCGCTCGCTGGTTACCAGACCCACCCCTGCGGAAGCCACGTCCGCTGCCACTCTGGGTCTGGTTCTGCACAGGCTTAGTGAAGGAGCGCGCTTGGGTGTTCTTACCCTGGCCACAAAAGGAACGAAACCCAGACGTGACAGGGCTCTTCGTGGAAAGACCCAAAGACTTGGCCGTGGCCCGCAAGTCTTTAAAGCGCTCCAGGGCATTGTCAGCCTTGTCACCAAAGAGGCGGGAGCCATCAAACGGCATGTCCATGAGAGAGCTCTGGACATCGAGTGAAAACCCGGTAGATCGCAACCGGGAATGGCACCACACAGCCACAGTCGTGGAAATCGCCCTGCCCAGCGACTCAGCGGGTCCAGACCACATCTGATGGCAAACTTCGCTGCATCCTTGCCCTCTGCAAACGATTGGGAAAGAACAGCCTGGACCTCTTCAGAACACTGAGGCAAGACCTCGGCTACCGTCTCCCACACCGCGTGAGAGTAGCGGCCCAACAAACAGGCAGTGTTAACTGACCACAACCCCAAGCTGGCTGAGGAGAACAACCTCTTGCACTGTCCAGACCTAGAAACATCTAGGCCTGCAGGGTGCTCAACCAAATGTCCCTAAGGTTTCTAGCAAAGTATATACAATAATTTCCAAATGCTTTGAATCAACTAAATTCCTGAAGTAATCAACTTAAACAATCAATTTCGTCAAGAGAGTTTTTAGTTCATTTTATCTGAAAAAATAGATTAACAGAGCATATAACAAATCATCTAAAAAAAACCTCTGCTTTGATATTTATACAAATAATTCCATTGGTAACAAAAAGCTAAATTTTAACAAAAAACTCAATGCATTTTGGGTTCCGTAGAACCCTTCTTCAGGGGTTAAAAATAATTTATGCAACTTTCAGAATCCGTTTAGTACTTTTTCGTAAATTTTCGTACTGAAACAAAATCACCATAACACTTTGTTTCAGTCCGAAAATTTTTACGAAGCACACTGGGGTTGCTGCAGAGTGATCCAGTGGGAATCAGAAGGGGTAAGAACTAACTGGCTTACGAGTCATTAGAGTTATGACTGTTTCGTTTCATGAAGGAACATTGGGTTACGGGTGCTATTGTCTTTTTAGCCGGAAGACGTCCGCTTACAAGCCCCATCGGGTAAGTTTCATACATAAGAACACTTTCACTAGGGTTTGAGTCTTAGGAAGGATATGAATCTTCGTTCTTTTCATCATCTGTACAGTGGTTACACGATTTGGGTAGAGGTCTTTTGGCTTTCTTACGCGATGTTGCTTTAAATGTAGTCACATTTAGTATCATTCCTACTAAATCTTTCCTCACTTAGGATCTCTTATCTATTCATTGCACTTCTTACATTGTGTTATTCACGTGCTAATTCTATCGGAATTATGTACACGAAACAATATGAAAACAGATGAACATTGAAATATAATATTTGTATTGTAGTGCCCCATCACGGAACTAAAAGACGAGAAGAAACTGATTCTGAAAGTTGCATAAATTATTTTTAACCCCTGAAGAAGGGTTCTACGGAACCTGAAATGCATTGGGTTGTTTTTTGTTAAAAATTTCACTTTTTGTTACCAATGGAATTATTTGTATAAATATCAAAGCAGAGGATTTTTTGAGATGATTTGTTATATGCTCTGTTAAACCAGATGTTTCTAGGTCTGGACAGTGCAGCTTAGTTTTACGGGTTGTGGGCACAACCCTCAGCAGGGTTGCTCCCTTACAGACAAAAATTGTGAATATCCTTGATCACTCACAGATATAGGAGTGCAGGTCTTACATTTACAGAGATGTGAGAACAACCTCCTGCCATGTATGTCCAGCCTTTTAGAGTTCTTATCGGGCGGAGCCGTGGGAAAGGCAGTCTGGCACTTGAGGCAGGAGCGACCAGGCTCTCAGGTGTGGGGTGAGTGGTCAAGAAGGCAGGATCACCAGGCGCTGGGCAATGACGGCTAGCAACGTTCTTATCCACCGGCGCTCCCAAAGCTGGCCGCAACCAAATGCCCAAGAGGACTTCGGTGACGGCCTCATTAAAAGGGAGAAGGGGCTCCGACGACGTAGACGCCATCTGGAGCACCTCCGTAAGGAGGTTGGTTTTAAGGGCCACCGTAGGGAGGTCAAGCTGAAGAACCTCCACAGCCAAACGTAACACCATAGTGTAAGAAGCGCCCTCCTCCATGTAGGCAGAGGAGAGGCAAATTTCGGGTCAGACAACACATTTAGTTCCCCTGCATCTTGAAGGTCATCCACCCAATCCTGCTCGGAGTCACATTGCCGCGCAAGGGGGTCCTCAGAGCCATCCCAGTCCTAGTCTGGCTCCAAGGTAGAAGGAAAAGGCCGCGGCGGCAGGACGGGAGCCGGAGAGGGGGTCAGCGGCACCGGGAGTGGTGTTTTTTCTCCCTAAGGGCGTTGCTGATGTCGACCACCATCTGGTGTCAAGTGCATCCTCCAAAGACATCACACACCCTCACCCGCAGGACCCTTCACATCGTTGCCATCTTCAGATCCTTTTTTTCTTTCTTATTTTGGCAACTTGCTAGTGTTGTTTGGCTTCCCACAGATCAGTCTATATTTCCCTCTATTTATGTTCCAAATTACCTAACTTCTTGGGCAGGTGGGAGAGCCGCATGTGAATCCAGAAAATTCTTCAAGCTGCAAAACTATTCCTACAGGTAAGGATCCATTTCGTTGTGCAGCTTGAATATTTTCTGGATTCACATGTTCTGCATAGATTTTGTATTAGTATTCCCTTTTCACTCAGGAGATTAGGTAGAAATGAGTATGTGTTTGCGACTAGATGATAAACATTTTTGTATTTCGTTAGTTTGAATATCCACACAGTAGTGCCTGAAGATCACTTGGCTACTGTGCAAATGTCATTAACCAACAAGTTGGCAATGAAAAGTTAGTTATTGATCTCTTCTTCCTTGTTCAATGCAATCCTAGTCAATCTCGTAATGCTACGCCGATTCTCCTGTAGCATATCTGGATCATCTGAACAATCCATCTTTTTCCCCAGAGTTTTATATAGCACAAACCTGACCCGAATCTGGTATCAGGGCGCTTTACATAGCACCAGTTGCATTACATGAGGACATAGTCATTTTTGTTAGGCACGGGTGAGATTAAGTGATTTGCTCAGAATCACAGGATGTTCAGCGTCATTGCACAGACTCGAACCCAGTTCCCCAGATTAGAGTTCGACTGCCTTAGCCGTTAGGCCAACTCCTTGTTTACCTGTTGACATTTGCTTGCTTTCTTGTAAGTAGTACATCACTGCCCTTATATAATCCTCCATGTGAAGGGCTTTCTCCTTCCAATCTTGTTTTTTTGAAAAATGCAGATAGCTTGGTTAACATGAAAGTGTGAGATTACTTTTGGAAGACATTTCCGATTTTACTCATCACTATTCTATACTTGTGTAGTTGCAAGAACGACTCTTGCATGGTGAGAGCTTGTAGTTTGCTTAAAATTCGGAAAGATGTGATGGTTATGTGGAAAGCAGTCTTAAGCGTTAAAGCACTTCAATCCTGCCTTGCACAATGGATCAAAGGGCAGTTTCATCAGCTGTATACCAGATTTAAGTTCCAGAAAGGTTTTGCTACTATGTTCACCCCTTCCAGAAGACACTTCATCTTGTGACTTGCGACTATGGTTGACAAATGTTCCTTAAGTACGGCATAGACAATCCTTCATCTAGAAGTCATGCAAGGTACTTGACAAAATGATAGTCTCCTGTGCCAAAATGTCTTTGTATCCGTTCCTATTACACTTGTGAATACACCTGCGCTATTTGACTGTGCAACACCTTCTTGTGTTAGCTAGTCTGACCTCTTTACAGGCTTCCATTGACCTTTGTGGCAACACTAGATAAACAAACTATGTCCTCGGAAGCCAATACGCAAGGCTGAGGGTACCCGGTTCTGGGTGGTACACCTCAATCAATCAATCAATCAATCAATCAGTGACACTTATAAAGCGCGCTACATACCCGTGGGGTCTCAAGGCGCTGGGGGGGGGGGGGGAGCCGCTACTGCTCGAACACCTGACCCCATTGGGTTGAGAACAGGTGATGGGCTGGCAGTCTCATCACTGCCATGTGCCCTTTCCACAAGGTCTGAAAACCAGGTCTGTCTGGCCCATTGTGGCGCTATTAGAATTAGGTTCACCCGAGTTTGTTTGCACCTGTCCAGTACTAGGGTTGTCAGCGGGATTGGTGCAAAGGCGTATGGAAATGTTTCTCAACAGTCTATCTACAGGGCATTCCAGCGACCAGTAGTGTGTGTACCTGGATACGAAACTTTGACATTTCACTTGTGAGTTGCCAAATTGCTCGAAACTATTTTCTATCTGTTGCTTTAGCTTTTACTAATTAGAGGCGCTTGCACATCTGCTTAGTCCGGCTACCTGTGTGTTTGGATCACTGGCACTCATATCTCCTGTGCCAGTGTAACCTTGTTTCCCATTTTCTTGAGATAAAACCTTGTTGTTCTGTTGCCCGTTTGGTTCTGAACTTTCACCCTCTCCATATTTGTACTTGGAATGCCTTCCAGACTAAAAGAAAGGGCTGTCTTCAGTTCCAACACATTTATGTGCTGCACTGCCTCTCAATCAATCAATCAATCAATCAAAAACATTTATATAGCGCACTACTCACCCGGAGGGCCTCAAGGGGCTTGGGGAGGGGGGGTCCGCTACTGCTCGAACAGCCAGGACTTGAGCTGCTTCCTGAAGGCGAGGTGGTCTTGGGTCAGGCGGAGGTGGGTCGGTAGAGAGTTCCAAGTCTTGGCGGCCAGGTAGGAGAAGGACCTTCCTCCTGTTGTGGCTCTTCGGATGCGGGGGATGGCATCGAGGGCGTGGCTGGTCGATCGAAGCTGGCGTGTGGGAGTGTAGAAGTTGAGGCGGCTGTTGAGGTAACTTGGGCCTTGGTTGTGTAGGGCTTTGTGTGCATGGGTGAGGAGACGGAAGGTGATTCTCTTGTTGACCGGGAGCCAGTGCAGGTCTCTCAGGTGTCCGGAGATGTGGCTGTGTCGGGGGCTTGTCGAGGATGAGTCTCGCTGAGGCGTTCTGGATCCGCTGGAGTCTCTTCTGGAGTTTGTCAGTGGTTCCGGAGTAGAGGGCGTTGCCGTAGTCCAGTCGGCTGGTGACGAGGGCCTGGGTGACCGTCTTCCTGGTCTCGGTGGGGATCCACCGGAAGATCTTACGTAGCATGCGCAGGATATTGAAGCAGGACGAGGAGACGGCGTTGACTTGTCTGGTCATGGAGAGGGAGGAGTCCAGGATGAAGCCCAGGTTGCGTGCGTGGTCTGTCGGTTTGGGTGCGCTGCCCAGGGCGGGGGGGCCACCAGGAGTCGTCCCAGGCGGAGGGCGAGGAGCCCAGGATGAGAACTTCCGTCTTGACTGAGTTCAGTTTCAGGCGGCTGGTCATCATCCACTTGGCAAAGTCTGTCATCCCTTCGTGTAGGTTGGCTCTGACGGTGGTGGGGTCGTTGGTGAGGGAGAGGATCAGCTGGGTGTCGTCGGCGTAGGAGATGATGTTGAGGTTGTGTTGGCGTGCGATGGCCGCAAGGGGGCTCATGTAGACATTGAAGAGGGTGGGACTGAGCGAGGAGCCCTGAGGCACGCCGCAGATGACTTCGGTGGCTTCTGATCTGAACGGGGGTAGGCAGACTCTCGGTGTTCTTCCGGCGAGGAAGGAGATGATCCACTCCAGAGCCGTCTCTTGGATTCCGACGTTGCTGAGGCGCTGCACTAGGGTGCGGTGACAGACAGTGTCGAACGCCGCGGAGAGGTCCAGGAGGATGAGGGTCGCTGTTTCTCCGTTGTCGAGCAGGGCTCGGATGTCATCGGTGGCTGCGATGAGGGCGGTCTCGGTGCTGTGGTTGGCCCGGAAGCCAGACTGTGAGAGGTCGACGGATCCATTCGTCTCAAGGAAGGCGGCCAGCTGTTTGTTGACTGTCTTCTCGATGACTTTGGCTGGAAACGGGAGGAGCAAGATGGGGCGGTAGTTTTTGAGTTCGGTGGGGTCCGCTGATGGTTTCTTCAGTAGGGCGCTGAGTTTGGCGTGCTTCCAGCGCTCCGGGAAGGTGGCGGTGTCGAAGGAGGTGTTGATGATGTCCCGCAGATGGGGTGCGATGACAGCGTCGGCCTTGTTGAAGACGTGGTGAGGGCAGGTGTCAGTTGGAGATCCGGAGTGGATGGTGTCTTCGGTGCTGATCGGGGTCCAGGCGCGGAGGGTGGTGGTGGGGGGCGTTGGTGCGGTCGTGGGGAGCGTTGGTTGTGTGCTGAAGCTGTTGTGTATGTCAGCGATCTTGCTGTGGAAGTAGGAGGCGAGGGAGTTGCAGAGGTCTTGAGATGGGGTGATGTCATTGTTTCCGGCATTGGGGTTGGAGAGCTCTTTCACGATGTTGAAGAGTTCCTTGCTGTTATGTGCGTTGTTGTCCAGTCGTTCCTTGAATGCGGTTTTCTTGGTGGCGTGGATCAGTTGATGGCGTTTTCGGGTGGCGAGCTTGAGGGTGGTCATGTTGTCTGGTGTTGGGTCTCTTCGCCAGGCTCTCTCGAGGGCTCGGCAGTTCTTCTTGGAGCTCTTGAGTTCGTCGGTGAACCAAGGTGCTTTCTTACTGCCAGGTCTGCTGGGCGGGGTCCTCAGTGGGGCGAGGTCATCTGCGCAGTTGTTGATCCACTTCGTGAGGTTGTCAGCGGCCTGGCTGGGGTTTGCTGAGCTGGTGGGAGGGTGCTGGCTCAGGGATGCGCGAGCTGGTCGGCTGTGATCTTGTTCCAGCTTCTTCGTGCAACCTGTTGCTGGTGGTGGTGGATTGTTGTTCTTCTGAAGCTGAAGTGGACGCAGCTGTGGTCCGTCCAGTGGAGTCCGGTGGCGTGGCTGAAGACTATGTCCTTGCTGGATGAGAAGACTGGGTCGAGTGCGTGTCCGGAGAGGTGGGTGGGTGTGGTCACCAGCTGCTTGAGACCGAGGTTGGCGAGGTTTTCCAGCAGGGTGGTGGTGCTGCGGTCGTTGTTGTTCTCCAGGTGGAAGTTGAGGTCCCCGAGGAGGATGTAGTCAGCAGAGGGGAGGGCGTGCGGGCTGATGAAGTCGGCGATATCTTCGCTGAATTGTGTGAGTGGTCCCGGGGGTCTGTAGATGAGGGTGCCTCTGAGGGTGGTCTTGGGTCGGTGTGGATCTGGAAGTGCAGGTATTCGGCAGTTGTCAGGGTGCCGTCGGTGTTGATCGTGATGCGGATGGTGTTCCTGTGGATGATGGAGATGCCTCCTCCGGTCTGGTTGACGCAATCCCTCCGGGTGATCTTGTATCCGTCAGGGATGGCGATGTCGGCCGCTGAGGAGGCGTTCGTTCAGGTTTCCATGAGGAAGGCGAGGTCTGGAGATGTGGTGTCGAGGAGGTTCCAGAGTCCGACGGCGTGTCTGTGGACGGAGCGAGTGTTGAGCAGGATGCACTTCAGGTGGTTGCTGCTGGTGTTCGGCTTGGTGGGTGCTGGTGTGGTGCAGGTCTGGGTGCAGGTGAACTTGCAGGAGTGGCAGCTGAAGGGTCCGTGGGTTCGTCTCGGGGTGGCTCGGTAGCATCCCGGGATCCGACCAGTGTTGAGTGCGTTTAGTTCGGCGGTGTTGTAGGTCCGGCGGGGGTGCTGGTGTCTGCGGGGGCCAGGGGTTCTGGTGCTGGGTGCGGTCCAGGCGCGGACGGGCGCAGACGGGCTTACCTTTGGCGCACCTTCGGCTCTCTAGGGTTGCATAAACCCCTGACGTTCAGTTTTAACATGCGCGACTCCCACCCTATATGGGATGCTTCTGTTGTGATGGTTACAGAGGGAGATGGGTGTTTGAAAGGTGTGCCTATGTTCCACCATAGTCTTGCCTGTATTTTCTCAGTGACAACCGCTAGACCTTCCCTGTGATGGAGCAAGGACTCATAGAAAAGAGACTTTCTCGGAAGCAAGCTCTAATTTAACTCCATAACATGTTACTAATTACGTATTGTGAAAAATTAATACGCACCACATAAAAACGAGGGTTAGTGAACCTTGAATATGTGTTTGCCAACATGTATAACTCGAGTGGCTTTCCAAAATGGCGGCAAACAGGAAATCTTTATTGCGCTTGCGTCAACTGCATCTGCGCAGTATGACGAGCTGTCACTTGAAGGGAAATTCTTGCGCACGCGCAGAAGGTACTAATATGGAGTCTTGAAAACTCATGTGCTTTGCATCTGCTTGCTTGAAACTAAACTTGGTGAATTTACTAATGCCAATGCGGGGAAAGTATTAATAAGTAAAGGGGAATAGAGTAGCGATGGGTGGTACACAGTGAAACCATTTGTTCTTGAAAGTAACATCTATCTTTCTGACTTTATTATTAATGCACATTCGGGCCTCTTGGGTATGTCTGGAGTGAACCGTGTCACATGAGTTTTGCGCATGGCAAGTGGAAGTCAGCCCGGATGGATGACGTGTGGTTCAAGAAGAGTGCAAGGCCAAAGCCTGCGTGAAGCTTGAGAAAAGGCAGTACAAGCACGGAATGAATAAAACCACATATTAAAGTTAAACATTTGTATTGGATGTACTGTGAATGCGGGTGGGAAAAAAATATGAATGAAAATTAAGGGGATGGGTTTAATAACAAAGGGCTAACTGAAAAGAGTTAGCCCTGATGATCTTCCCCCCCCCCCACCCCCCTTGCTAGACCAATCAGAGTTAGTATTTTTACGATATTGAAACATTAAGATATAAGGTATAATTGAGGTAGTTTTAGTTAGAGATACGTCGATGCCGATAGCTGCAGAGCTACGGATACTGTTGGAGTAGCGAATGATGCATATGAAGAACTGAATGCAGAGCTTAATATCCTAAATTATTAGGATTAGAATGAAGATTGCGATAGAATCTCAAGGAAGAAGAGTGTTAGAGAGGGGTGCGACGTGACCGTCGGTGCCAGAGAGGTAATTTATCCTGTCCTGAAGTCTGTCTCCTGAACTATCCCGGGGACCCCTACCAGCCCTTTGGCCAGGGGGTTGGTCTTCACACCATCGTAGGTAACTATCAATTTCGTGAGTTTACAGATGTTTTTTTCTCTCTGTCCTCTCCTTTTTGAGCATAAGTGCTTGTAAGTTTTAAGTATGTGTTGATGATTGATTAATTGAACCTCCTCTCCAATGAGTAATGGTGAATGTGCTGTACGTTGAAGTGGTACACATGCAAAAAATTTAGATAAATATTTAAAACTTTCCAGAGTCTGTGATTATTTAATTTAAAGTATAAAGGTAAAAATTTAGTTAATTTTCACCATCAACTAGTTGAACTAATGGTCCATCGACCAGAGGAAAGAACTTTTTGATCAGTGAAGGATTGGTTAGGAGTAAGAATATAAACAAACTTGAAGTATGAAAAATTTATCAACTTTGACTCCAGCGGCTCACTCAAATTGTGCGTGTGTGTTTTATGGGCCAGGTGAGTATACGGTATTGGAGTATCTGTTGCTGGTACGCCACTGGATCCCCTGCGTCCTATGACCATTGATGTTGTAAGCACTCCTGGCAAAGTCTTGTTTAACCTGGCATGGGGAATCAGTGGAATGCAAGAAGCCATCATGCCCTGGTGTTTTAAACCGTCCTCACTGACAGCCTGACCCTTATGGTAAATGTGAATCTGCTCTGTTACTGACAAGCTCTTTTTTGCAACTGGGTAACTTGTCTGTACCTTCGTCAAAAGGGTTGTTGCCATTGCGACCATGTGCTGTGTAAGCCGGTTACCTAGTCTCCAATACGCGGATGACATAGTTCTTCTAGCCCAAACACCGATAGGCCTACAGCGATCGATATCTCAACTAGGTGCCTACATTACTTCCGCCCAACTTTCAATCAATCATCAAAAAACAAAGGTTCTATGCTTTTCAAAACATCAAAATAAAGAAAAAATATAAATTTACCTGGAAGCTAGATGCGAAATCAATATCCCAGGTGAACTCCTATAAATACCTGGGGTTTCATCTTGATCATAATCTCAATTTTAAGTCACAACTGGATCAAGGTAAAACTAAAGCGAAACAACTCTTTTTCGCTTTGAAAACTGTTCAGAAGAAGCTAACAGGTTGCTCAACAGGATATCTCCTTAAAGTAATCGCTGCTAAATTCCTCCCCTCGATATCCTATGGGTCGGAAATTCTGAAAACAAAAGATGCCACTGTCCTAAACATGTACAAAAGGGGATGGTGATGGACGGAGCATCTGAATCAATCAAACACTCACACCCAGTCAAAAGATCGGGGTTTAATCCATCACCGTTCTTTAGCCCACTCTGCCACCCCAGTTCAGACATGGCTATATGCAAATCAGTCTGACCCTGTGCCTCATGGGAACAGTCCAGCCCGAACTGCCAAGCCATGTCTTCCCTGGACCGGAAACAAGCTTCCGAGGACCGGTTTCTGGCATTCCAGCCGCCTTCAGCCCGGCTTGCTTGAATTCAGTGGCAAAGTGAGCAAGGGACTCACGTCTGAGCATACCCTGCCACACTTATAGCAGCCAAAAGAGGTACAAAAGGGGGTGGTGATGGACGGAGCATCTGAATCAATCAAACACTCACACCCAGTCAAAAGATCTGGGTTTATTCCATCACTGTTCTTTAGCCCACTCTGCCACCCCAGTTCAGACATGGCTATATTCAAATCAGTCTGACCCTGTGCCTCATGGGAACAGTCCAACCAGACCTTTTGACTGTGGGTGTGAGTGTTTGATTGGTTCAGATGCTCCGTCCATCACCACCCCCTTTTGTACCGCTTTTGGCCGCCATAAGTGTGGCAGGGTATGCTCAGACGTGAGTCCCTTGCTCACTTTGCCACTGGATTCAAGCAAGCCGGGCTGAAGACGGCTGGAATGCTAGAAACTGGTCCTCGGAAACTTGATTCCGCTCCAGGGAAGACATGGCTTGGCAGTTCGGGCTGGACTGTTCCTTCCTCTGTGTCCATTGCCCCACTAGAAACAGTCCTGCCTCTAGTATGAAAGAAACCCCGGGCCATTTAGGCCAGTAGTCCAGTTTCCTAATCAGGTGTAGGCGTTTTTCCGATCCATGGCGAGGTATTTAAACCGCCTTTCTAACATGGCAAGTTTGATTATCATTCTTTTCGCGGACTCAGACGTCGCGACCTTGCTGGGTTCAGATCATTATCCTGCTCTCACTCAGAGTTAGGAGGTAAGCAATCTCCGTGACGGTTCCCTCACTTGAGGGCCCTGATCTGCAGGAATTAGTAATGGCCATCATATGCCATTTAGACAGTCATTGATTTATGAGTTTTTTCGCCACACTTGCCTCCATTAGCCCGTTTAATGAGCGCGCATGCATTGCGCCTTTTGTTTTTACCCTGTTTTTAGTCTGTCCTTCTGGAGGAGGCCTTGAAAGACTATTGTGCGCCCATCAAGAAGACTTGTGTATAAATATTATGCAGTTATATAGAAGACACAGCTCTGCACTTGAAGGTAGAATCTCTTATGTTATGGCACCTTTACCAGCATTTGGTCAGGCTCATTAGGTCCTGATATTGTTTTGTATGTTCCTTGCAGGAATCATCTTACAATATTTATTGGTGCTTTAAGATATTATTACATCGGTTGCACAACGAATAGAAGCTTTGCCGCCTAAACTACTCTTTATCAGGTATGCAGGTACACGATTCCCACGTGTTCCTTCTCTGGTCTTTTTTCCCATTTGAAGTACAATATCATTTTTAACCTTTCCCTATGTGTTTATCCCCCTTTCCCTAGATCAATAATTAGATCCCACATACACAGAGAAAGTAGAACATTTATACAAAAGTTGAAAAGTGATATCTATCAGGTATATATCCCGGGAGGCTTAGTGTTCTCTACCCCCCCCCCCTTTCTTGATCGTTTCACAATTATGTGCATAGATAAAATAATAGCAGCTTTCTAGCTAATGTGAATTAGAATGTCATTTTTCTGATAGTCAATATACCTTCAGATGATTAAATCAACACATATGACATTACTGTTTTGGCAATAAATTAATGCAATTTTACGATATACAGTAGTTCTACAAGTGAACACATTTGTTTTGAGATTTATCCGTCTCCTTCCGACCGCGCATATTGATACTAGCGCTGTAGATTTATAGACTGTGATTCACGCTGCGACACAATGTATTGACCCATATATATATTATATATTGGGTTGAATATATCTATAATTTTAAAATGCCAAATTCACATGGCTGGTACTTCTCTTTCTACATGTCTCTTGCTCATGCATTCATGTGGCGTCCATTGCTCGGGTGACTGCAGTTGCCATGTGCCTCACAGGTTGCACTTGTGAGATCGCACATTCAATCTTGGCATTTTGTGTGTTTCCGTATCTAGGACTATATCTGTTCCGGCCATTGTTTTACCGAGATTTCAAGATTCAATTGATCATATCCTTAAACAAGCCCTGGAATCCTTCTTAAACAGTGAGTCTGATCCAATAAATAGGAATACTGGTATTGATATCCTATATAGGAGCAATTAAATTAATATCGCTATGAATCAATATAGTTGTCAGAAAAGTACATGTAGGGCGTTTCAATTTTGTGGCGACCCTCTTCCTGAGTCAAATATCATTGGGTCACTTGTTTCATCATTTCTCTTGTCCTTTATATTTAGATATGAGTACTGCACAATCTTTGTAATATAGCTCTATCATGTTTGTTGTGGAAACAAGATAGAGATTAAATAACTTGACAGCGAGAATGTTCATTCTTTATAAAGTGTAGTTCTATGAACAAATATGTATTTTTAAGATGTATTTTTATGTTTCGTATTATAACTTTGAATAAATTGTAAAAGGAACTTTTCCATATATATGTTTCAGATATCACTGTGTGGCTCCTGAAGAAGGCGTCGTCCACGCCGAAACGCGCGTCGAGTTTCACTCGCCACTGTGTTGTCTCTTTTGACACCAACGATATTAAGTTGCCGGGGTGTCTTTGTTTCACGATTATATATTTCTTGTATGAATTGTATGCTTTTTAAATATTTTTACTATGATACAGTGGTTGTTAAGCCAGTAACCTGTATGATTTTTATCTGTGTTCATTAAAGTCATGGTTGTTTTTATTTAAAATTTTCTCTGAATGATTTTTCGCTGTCATTTTATGTTACTTGTTTGCCCATATTTCAACTGCCTAGGAATTTCTGTTCATACAAGTACTTGATTGTGTCACATGCGTATTTTTTGCGTTGTCAAAAATTCCCAACCTAATTAACCAGACCCTCCAGGATTTCGCGATTTGCTAAAAAAATCGCGAAATCTGCAGTTTTATAAAAAGGCAGCGCTTTTTACAAAACTGCCCACAAAATTTGGGACATGCAATCTGAAAGAAGATTATAAAGTTATAGGGGACATGTTTTTCATGACGCAGTTTATTTCAAAAGAATGTGAAAATGTGCAGAGAAGTGCCTGTCAGTTATGGGCTCGAGCAACACCCGCACGCAAGTGTAGTTTCCATTTCACCCTCGCGGTCATATAAACACCATCTCCGGCTTAGCAAACACATTCGAGGCGGGAGGAGGAGAGAGGGAGCACAGAAAGAGGGAGACCGCAGGGAGGACAGAGAGAAGTGAACCTGAGGGGACAGGAGGGAGGAGGAGACAGGGAGGATAGAAAGAGCTGGCGGGCCTCAGGGAAGACAGAGATAAGGAGGAGTGTGGGGCCTCAGGGAGCACGAAAGAGGGATTTTGTGCCTGATTTTAATAGGGCATATTGGAAGTTGATCTCAAGTTACGCTCACTCTTTCCATCACAATTTTCTACAAAGTATAATTTGGGCATTAAACTGTGCAAACAGGAAGCAACTACTGACCCTAAAATCGTTTTCACCCATTATTACTGTGAAATGTGAGGAAGTGTTTTTTCACCCAGTTTGTTATTGCAGAAGGTGATGAACGCTTAATTACACTGAAAATCATGCATTACCTTTGCCCACAAAAGCCAAAATCGGCTGCATTTCCACGGCTAGATTGCACCAGGAGGATTATGTGTTGTCTTGGTAGAGATGCAATTGGGAAAGGCAAAGAGCGTGTGTGGCTGTATTCTTTTTAAAACCAAGAGCACAGCTACCAGAAGTCATACATCCTTCTCACTGCCCCCCCCCTCCGTCTTCCCCTTCTCCTTTATAATCTGCCCTCATTTCCTCCAGCTTTTATTTGTCATCTGCCAGCTCTTGTACACCTCAAGCTGTGTGCCACACCTCTACCCACTTCCAGGGTCTCACCCTTTTCCGGGAGGTACACCTTATATCTGGTGTAACTTATGCCGGGGGTGCACTTTATGCTGGGCAAACTTTATGCCTGGCACACGTTATGTCTGGCAGGCGCACTTTAAGCTTGCCACACTACATTCTGCATGGCACATATCTCTCTAAGCGTGGCATACATTATGACTGGCATTATGTCTGGCGCACTTTAAGCCTGACACCTCCTGCCTGGCACACGTTATGTCTGGCGCACTATACGCGTAGCACGCTTTCGGCATGACATGCGTGATTTCTGACACTCTTTAAACCGGGCACACTCTCTGCATGGCACGTTATGTGTACGACGCTTTAAGCCTGGCACACTTTCTGCCCGCAAAAAGAAAAAATGATGGACGGAATACTGAACAATGTCAAACACTTACCCCAAGTGCGAGGAAGTCAGGAATTTCTCCACCCACTGCGACCCTGCGCCCTAGGGTGCCTGAGGAAGAGGTGTCATGCCTCACGAATGCGGGAGGCCGTTGTGCCCCGCAGGGGTGCATACATGGGCACTAGAACACTCCAGAGACTTAAGGCCCACTTCCATGAGGATATAATTGGAGCTGTGCTTCCATAAAGCTGCAGAACCTTTAAACATGCCTTTTTCAAAGTGGAATACTCTGCATAAACAGGCGCCATTGATTTAAGGCGGAAAAGGTAGGATTACGAGTAAAATAAAGTGCCGCAATATTGCCGCTAAATTTTCTTTTTTGTGCCGCTAAATTTCAATTTTTGTGCAGCTAAATTTGCAAATCTATGCCGCAATATCCTGGGGGGTCTGATAAACAATGTACCATGAAGGTTTGTATACCCTTTTATGATTTTTAATGAAATCAAATAAAAGTATTATGACTGACTGTGTAAGCCGGTTTGCAACACGAAGGTGACATGGTGATGTGACCCACCCACCAAAGATTATTTTTCTTGGGGCAGAACCCCTTCTAAATTGTCTTCGATTGAAGTGCCTTTTTTCATTCTTTGTAATGAATAATTCGCCGCAGATCAAAAGAGACTTTTGCCAATGAATGGCAGATTTACCACTGCTGCCTGTACTTCCGACTTGAACCCTGATATTCTCAGCTAAGCGTGCGTTTCCTTAGGGTGGTTCCCAAGCTGAGTTGTCTCTTTGTTGTGTCTGCCGCATCTAACGCAGACATCAAACCTGAATCGGCAATGGTATCGCCTTCTTGGATAATATGTGCTATTTTCTTGAGCTGCTCTGGGAAGTGCTGCATGAGTTGTCTTTCCTCCCATTTTTGGTGGCCATATCTGTAGAGCAGCACAATCAGACTGGTGATGTTCACCATTTTGCTCTTCTTATCAGATGGAGGTCCCATTGCTACGGGTACGTTGGCTCTTTTACAGGCTATGGCAACAATGACCAAGCCTCCCACTGCATTCCCCCTGATGTAAACTGCATCTTTGAAGAATGCCTTTTTTATCAGCTCCTGCTGCTTTAACTGCTGCGGATTCCTTAAAAAAGTTGTATCCTCGGTCTATGACACTGGGACTTGATTTTCTGCATTGAGAGGGCAAAAGTGTCTGCTCCTCCAACTGTACCCTACAGGTGTCAACAGATCTTTTGATCAGAGTGTTGTACAATACCAAATCATCTGAAGGAGACTCAACTTCTTCCTCTGGGTTCTGCTACGCCTCTTCTGTTTCGACATCAAGGTATTGACTTTTTACTGCCACTTGTCCTGCTCACCTTTGTAGTCAAAGAAGACTGTCTTTGTTCTTTCTTGGGATTCTAGTGCCAAAAGGGGCTCCAGCACTGTGGGTTCCTAGTCTTGTACTTTTCCACCCGAGTTTTCTTTCAAATTAGTGAATCCTTTAAGGAGTTTACCAACTTGTATTTTCTTTTCTTCATTCCAGTATCGAGGTAATGCCTTTTCTTTTAGAAGTTGAGGGCCTTTTGTTTGTAGGGGAGCATCAAAGCTTTCCTCTCGGATGTTAAGGACTCTTCTTGCCAGCTCCACTCCCTCCCAACTCTCTCAGTTGCCCTTTTGAGTCAAGGGAGGGTCAGAGGGTTTCCTGACAGCGGTGTCTTTTGACCTTGACCCATGAGGTTCTTTTGCTTCTCCTCAATTGCAGATGACTTTGGACCAATGTATTCTTCGAGAGCTAAGAATCAGAGTGTCTCTACTCGGCCTTAGGGATAGGGTAGTGTAAGAAAGTGCACTCTTTTTGCATGGTTGCCCCCACTTTTTTTCCAAACTACTGATGCACTTTGAGTGGGCCCTGGGCTCCTGCCAAACAGGTACCCAGGACCTATGTTCTTTCCCTAAAACTGCATTGAAAACAAAACCCAATTGGCACTCTCCGGCCACAAGTCAGCCCCTTTTAAATGGTACCACAGGCACCAAGTGCACTGTGGTCAGGGAAGGCCTCTAAGGGCTGCAGAACTTTGTGCCACCCTTAGAGGCCCTGTACCTTTACACACACTGCCTTTGCAGGCTGCGTGTTTTGGTGCAGAACAAACTGAAGATTCGACATGGCACACATCCCTGTGTGCCATGCCTACAACACACTGCCCTGGCATAGATCAGCCACCCCTCTGGCTGAGTGCACTATACCAGTGGTGAGGGTACAGGTGCATGAGCCCTGTATCCCTACAATTTCTAAGTCAATTATTAAACAAAACAAGAGAGGAGTACCATCAGAAATAGCTTAGATAAAGCGGTCTGAATGGAATGAATGAGAAAAAAGAGAAGAGAGTCCTTCCATTTTACGGGGAGGCACGGAAAGGCGAGTAGGTACTAAGAACTCTGTAACCAACTGAACTAATATGGCAGCTTGGTTTTTACCTTCCCTCCACCCCGTGAAGCCTAAAAGATCCTAAATAGGAGTCTTTTTGCTTTTCAGCTCAACCATTGTTGTTTCTGAGCTTTTTCACTCTGACCAATTTTGTCAGTTGTGCACAGGAAACTAGGGACCGGCAGGGCGTTAGTGTGTCCTGACCACCCATTTTCCTTTTTGGTCCTGACGAAACACGGCACTTTTCCATCCAACGGGTTGAAACATGTAGACCTCACACATAAGAGATACACACGGTCATAACACCTAAACGTATCCACACACTTACTTTTAATATTGTCCAGTTCTTGAGAATAAACTTTCTACACAAGTATACCAGGACAATTTTTAACATTTTTTTCACTTCACACACAAAATACCCGCTCCACTGTAGTCCAGGTGTCGTAGCACACCCTGATGGCACTCGGCTGTCAGGGTGGACCCCGATGATGAAGCATGTCACCGACTAGGTCGGTGAGAGAGGGGTTTCTTAAAAAAGGAAGGACTCTTCTCTTTTTTTTTTCTCCTTTTTTTTTTTCTTTTTTTTTTTTCTCATTCATTCCATTAAGACCGCTTTATCTAAGCTATTTCTGATGGTACTCCTCTCTTGTTTTGTTTATTACTGATACCTAGGGGATCAGGAGTACTCTCCGTTCACCTTTGTGAACTAATTCCCTTACTCTCTCCTTTGGTTTATTAAGTCAATTATTAGACATTTTAAGTGCAGTGATGCCATTAAGAGTATAGCGTACTGGTAGTTTGTCATTACGAACTCCACAGCACCATAACGGCTTTACTGAAAACTGAGAAGTTTGGTATCAAACTTCTCAGCACATTAAACCCACACTGATGCCAGTGTGGGGTTTAAGGAAAAATGCACACAGAGGGCATCTTAGAGATGCCCCCTGAAAAACTACCCAACACTAGTGTCCAGGCTGAGTGGCTGCTCACTAGCTACCACCACCCGATAGGTTTCCAGCTTCAAAGGCTTGCCGCCTTTGTGAGCTTTCCCAGGCATCTTGCTGCTTCCAGCAACTGGTCCCCACCGGGTCTGACCTCCACTTTAGGCAGGAGAATCGGCTGGAAAACCAAGTGAGGAAGGTAGGTGTTCCAACCTTTGCCAACACCACCACTTAGGTGGGGACGTTGTGGTGAAGCACAACTCTCAGTCCCCGCCATCTTGCAGATGCGGGGACCCAGCCAACCAGAGTTAGGCATATGCCTCCCCTGCCACTGGAGGGTGGCATAATAGGGGGCGCACACACCCCAAAGAAGAGACCAATTGGTCCCAACCTTTACCTACCTGTGATACCCCTAAATCTAGTATTTAGGGGCACCCATGTACCGTGCCTCCTCCGACAAGAACTGACTAATAAGAAAATAAGAAGGACCGAAGAAGCGTGCTAAAGCTAAGAAGGAGGACGCCACCGACTTGGGCCCAGCCCTACTGGCTTGTTCCCACCAGTAATCTGCAGAAGGGAAATCCCAGAGTGTCCTGCAGCCAGCAACCTCAAGAACCCAGAGGACCTGACCTGCCCTGCCTACCACAGAAAAGACTTTGTCTCACGTAAGCATCGTATTTGCTCACCCACAGACTCGAGCGCCGGCCAAATACGCAAGTCTGCTCCACTCTGAACACAATGCCCACAGCCCTAGTTAGAGTGGCCCAACACCACAAGGAGGTCTCCCCGGCGGAACTGACCTGAGTGCTAGTGACCTAGTGATCTGACCTGCCTCGAATTTCCCAGCGAAGCCTGAAGCCTCTTTTTGGAGAATCCCCTAAATGTGACCGGAGCTGGTAAGGAAAACCAGACACCTAAAGACACCCCTGCACCCGAAGTCCCACAGCCTTGGATGGCCCAACTGACGGTGTCCCAGCATCCCCAGGCATCCAACTTACCTCTCCAACCGGTGGTCACCTCCAGAAGATCTTCGTCCCCGAGCCTGCAGTCTTTGTTGAAACTGCAGAATCCCCATTGAAATCAACAGGGCCCCTGACACAAAACCAGCACCCTGCACCCAGCCGCCCCTGCGGGTTACTTTGGGTACTAAAATGGATCCCCCATTGCCCTGAGCTATACACCAGGAGCTTTGCTCCCACAACCCTATGACCTGCTCGTGAGCAGCCACCATCCAGAGGTCCCCTGTCCCCCATTGGATAATATTGGGCCTCAGCACTCTGCACCCGGCCACCCTAATGCCACTGAGGGTGTTTAGACACTGCATCCTTGACCGTGGGGGAACCCTGAATCTAACGCCGGAGTACCAACACCCACAACAAAGTACTTACCTGTTAACCAATAACTTCATTTCTCCACATAGGAATATATGGACTGTTTTTCCTCGAACATTTTTCCATTGTGGAGTTGGTTTTGTATTGATCTTTAAAAAAACTGCAGAGAAATCAAAACTTCTCACTTACCCTTTCTCTAGGAACTGTCCCCAGTGTGATATCTAGGGTGTATCACAGAGTAGAAAATGTAATCCATAAAGTAATATGCAAAAGTAATTCAAAGTACTCCAACAGTAATTTCTATGCTATTGAAAGCATTTACAAACCTGTAAAGGTATCATATACACTTACCTGTGGCAGGCTTGCTTAGTTCTAGAAAATAAATACAACTGAGAACATGCTACTTACCACAGTATGCATCTGTTCTTGGCATGTAGACCTGTAGATTCACATGGTGTGCATAGCTCGCCATCTAGTTTTGTGTCTGGATGTCTGCACTTTGTTTTTGTTCGAATATGTCTTTCCAGTCATGAGGTAGGTGACTCCTCCTTTCAGTGATAGTGCACATGGGCATCGGCCCCATCGTTGGATTGTTTTGCCGCAGAGGGTGATGGAGTTAGTAAGAGTAGTAAAGAGAGATGTTCATGTAGATTCTACGTAAGATATCACTGCAACCAATACAGGTACCCGGGGAGGCGGGTGGGTGCATGTGAATCTACAGCTCTACATGCCAAGAACAGATGCATAGCATGTTCCGTTCTAGGCATGTGATCTGTAGATCACATGCTTTGCATAGACTATACAGCAGTAACTCCCAAAGCAGTGGCTAACCGGTAGCTGTTCCAGTTGTCTGAAATAGTGTACATAAAACTGCTTGGGCCACACTAGCTTGTTGTCTAGCTAACACATCTACACAATAGTGTTTTGCAAACGTGTGTGGTGTAGACCATGTTGCAGCTCTGCAGATGTCTACTGGTATATTTTCTAAAAATGCCATAGAGTCCCCTAGTTTGCGAGTGGAGTGCGCTCTAGGGGAGATTGTCAATGTGCGTTTTGCTTTAATGTAATATGTTTGAATGCACTTGACTATCCACCGTGCAAAACCTGATTTTGATATAGGATTGCTTTTTTGTGGTGGAGCAAAAGCAACAGAGTTGATTGGTCTTACAGAAAGGTTTTGTCCTTTCAATGTGATATAGTAATGCTCTTTTTACATCTAGGGTGTGAAGAGCACGTTCTTCCACGGAATCTGGTTGAGGGGGAGCACACCAGCAACTCAACAGATTGGTTAATATGAAATGCAGAAGTAACTTCAGGTAGGAATTTAGGCTTAGTCCTACGAACCACTTTGTTTTGGTGTATCCAAAAAATGATTCTTCTATGTTTAGAACCTGAAGCTCACTCACTCTCCTTAGAGATGTGATGGCTATGAGGAAGGCTACCTTACAAGAAGAAAGGAAAATGCTACTTACCAGTATGCATCTGTTCTTGGCATGTAGAGCTGCAGAATCCTACATTTAGCAATAGATCGCCACCTGGTGTTGAGCTCGGATGATTGCAGGTTGTTGTCTTCTTGGAAGAAGTCTTTGTAGTCACGAGATAGGTGACTCCTCCCTTGGACAATACTGCGCATGGTCATCGACTTCATCCTCAGATTGTTTTTCGCCATGATGGGAAATGATGGAGTTAGTAGAAGTAAAGAGAAAGGATGTCCATGCGTGTGCATCTAAGTAAGATGAGTACTGGAAAGGATACAAGTCCCGGGGAGGCGGGAGGGCATGTATAATTCTGCAGCTCTACATGCCAAGAACAGATGCATACTGGTAAGTAGCATTTTCTGTTCGAGGAATATGAGCTGCAGATCCTACATTTAGCAACAATTGGCAGCAGTGTCTCCCCTAGCGGTGGTCACTTGTATCCGTTGCAGCATACTGAAATAGTGTTTTAAGAACAGCTTGGCCTACTGCAGCTTGCTTCTTGGCTTGCACATCAACACAATAGTGTTTAGTGAAGGTGTCTATTGTAGACCATGTTGCTGCCTTGCATATGTCCTCTAGTGGTATGTTTCCTAAGAAAGCCATAGAGGCTCCTAGTTTGCGAGTGGAGTGTGCTCTAGGAGGAACTGTTAGTGTACGTTTAGCTTTGTGCTAGCATATTTGAATACACTTTACAATTCATCTAGCAATTCCTCCTTTAGAGATGGGATTGCCTTTTTGTGGGGGAGAGAAAGATACAAATAGTTGTTTTGTCTTTCTGAAGGATTTAGTCCTGTCTATGTAATATAGTAGAGCTCTTCTAACATCTACGGCGTGTAAAGCTCTTTCTGCAACAGAGTCCGGTTTTTGAAAAAACACTGGTAACTCTACTGATTGGTTTAGATGAAAAGGAGTAATCACTTTTGGTAGGAATTTAGGATTGGTTCTAAGAACCACTTTGTTAGGATGTATTTGAAAAAATGGTTCTTCTATTGTGAATGCTTGGATTTCACTAACTCTTCTGAGAGAGGTAATGGCAACAAGGAAAGCAGTTTTCCATGTTAGGAATTGCAGTTCACACGTATGTAACGGCTAAAAAGGGGGTCCCATGAGTCTTGTAAGGACCACATTTAGGTTCCATACTGGAGCAGGTGGTAACCTAGGTGGGATTATTCTTTTTAATCCTTCCATAATTGCTTTTATTGCAGGTACTCTAAAGAGAGATAGATGTTGTCTATTTTGTAAATACGCTGCAATTGCTGCTAGATGCAGGCGTATGGAAGAATAAGCCAAATTGGACCTTTGTAGGTGTAGAAGGTAGCAAATGATATTTTGGATGGAAACATCCAAAGGATCAATGTGATTGTTGTTACAGTATATTGCAAATCATTTCCACTTAGCAGCATAGCATGCTCTGGTAGTGGGTCTTCTAGCTTCTTTAATTATATTCATACAGTCAGGTGGTAAGTTTAAGTAACCAAACTCTAGGACTTCAGGAGCCAGATCGCCAAATTCAGTTGGCTTGGTTCTGGGCGCCTTATTTCTCCATGGTTCTGTGTTAACAGGGATGACGTGAGCCGTAATTTCTGATGTGGAACCAATGAGAGATCTAGTAGTGTGGTGAACCACGGCTGACGTGCCCATGTGGGGGCCACTAGTATTAGTTTGAGAGACTGTTGTCTGAGCTTGCGTACTACTAGTGGAATGAGTGAGAGAGGCGGAAAAGCGTACGCAAATCTGCCTGATCAGTTCATCCATATTGCATTCCCCTCCGACCGTGTGTGTGGAAACCTGGCGGTGAAGGTTGGGCATTTTGAGTTCTTGTGGGTGGCAAACACGTCTATTTGTGGATGCCCCCACATTTGAAAGAATGGTTGAAGAACTTGTGGGTGCAACTCCGATTCGTGAATCTGTTGTGACTGGCGACTCAACAGGTCTGCTATCTGGTTGTGGATCCCTGGAAGGTGTTCTACTGTCAGATGTATGTTTTGAGGGACGGCCCATCTCCAAATGTTCTGTGCCAGTTGGGACAATTGCAGAGAGTGTGTCCCCCCCCCCCCCCTGTTTTTGTACATAATACTTGGCTGTCATATTGTCCGTCCGGATTAGGACAGCTTTGTTTTGGATTTGTACTTGAAAAGTCTTGAGAGCTAGGAAAATTGCTAGCAGCTCTAAATGGTTGATGTGGAACTGTTTCTATTGATTGTTCCACTGACCTTGTGTGGTATAATGCAAGAGATGGGCTCCCCATCCTGTGAGGGATGCATCTGTCGCGAGCATCATCTGTGGAACTGGATCTAGGAACGGCCGTTCCTTTGTCAAATTTTTGGTGTTCCACCATTGCAGAGAGCGATATGTACGGCTGTCTACCAACACCAGGTCTGTGAGCTGACCTTGAGCCTGATTCCACTGTTGTGCTAGACATTCTTGTAGTGGGCGCATTTGCAGTCTTGCGTGAGAAACTATAAAGATGCAAGACGCCATCATGCCTATTAGTTTCATGAACACTCTGGCTTGTAGAGAGTGCTGGCGTTGAAAAAGGGAGACTAAGTTCAGAATACTTTGAATCCTGGCTTGACTGGAATACGCTAGAGCTACCTATGTGTTTATAGTAGCTCCTACATATTGATGAACGTGCAAAGGCTCTAGGTGCGACTTGGTGTAGTTTATCGAAAACCCTAAGTTGTGCAGTGTTTGAATTGTTTGTTTTGTGTGTTGTGCACACTGGTTGTACGATCTTGCTTTCATGAGCCAGTCGTTGAGGTAGGGGAAGACATGTATTAGTTGTCTTCTGAGATGTGCTGCCACTACTGCTAAGCACTTTGTAAACACTTGTGGTGCTGTTGTGACCCCGAATGGAAGGAATTTGAACTGATAGTGTTGTCCTTGTATGACAAACCTTAAATACTTCCTGTGCGCAGGATGTATTGGAATGTGAAAGTAGGCGTCCTTTAGGTCTAGTGTGGACAGAAAATCTCCCTGTTGTAGTAATGGGAGTACCTGTTGTAAAGTGATCATGTGAAAATGATCTGATTGTATGTAGTGGTTGAGGGGCCTGAGGTCGAGAATTGGTCCTAATGTCCCGTCCTTTTTTGGAATTAGAAAATACAGGGAGTAAACTCCTATTCCTTGTTCCTCTAACGGAACTACTTGAATAGCATCTTTTTGTAGAAGTGCTAGAACTTCCTGCTGAAGCAGAGTTATGTGTTCTGCAGACATTGGACGCTGCCTGGGTGGTATGTTTGGGGGGGTTGCTGGGAGTTCTAGGCAGTAGCCATGTTGGATAATTTGTCTTACCCACCTGTCAGTTGTGATGGAGTTCCAGACAGGTAGGAACTGTGAAAGTCTGCCCCCCACAGGAGTGGAATGCTGTAGGGGATGCAGAGGGAAGTCACTGTTTAGGAGTGGAAGAGGAGCGGTTGTTGTTACTACCTCTACTTCTTCCCTTGTTGTTATTGCCTCTGTATCCTCCTCTATAATAGCCTTTATTAGAGGAGGTCTGTGTGTGTGTTTTAAAAGATGATGTTGTGTCTGCGCCAGTCTGCTTAGAGCCTCCTCTATAAGAGGAGCGGCGAAAAGAACCTCTAGTTTGGGTGGATTGTAATGCCCTCATAGACTTAGCGGTGTCTGTGTCTTTCTTCGTCTTTTTTAATGTATTATCTACTTCCGGCCCGAACAATTGGTTCTGATTAAAGGGCTGGTTTAGGAAGATAGTTTGTACCTCTGGCTTAAAACCCAAAATGCGTAACCATGCCTGACGCCTGAGAATAACACAAGTGTTCACAGCTCTGGATGCTGTGTCAGCTACATCTAGTGCGCGTTTAAATGAGGCATTAGATATTAATTTGCCTTACTGTAAAAGTTCCTTGTGTTGATCTGGTAGGTGTTCCATTCACTTTTCTAGTTGATCATAATGAGCCCTGTTGTAGCGTGAGAGTAAAGCCTGTGTATTTGCTATGCGCCATATGTTTGTTGCTTGTGCAGCAATTAGTTTCCCTGACGCATCAATAATTTTGGACTCTTTGTCAGGCGGGGGTGTGTCCCCAGAAGTTTGAATTGGCCCTCTTGCATGCATTTGACACTACCAAGGAGTCTAATGGCTGATGACCCTTAATGTATACTGGATCAGCTGGTGCTGGCCTATACTTGTTCTCTATTCTAGGGTTTAGCACCCTACACCGTACTGAACCTTTAAAAATCTCTGGAGCATGTTTAATGACTCCCTTGATCATTGGTAATATTTGGGTAGACCTTTGTGACAGTTCGAAAGTGTAACAACAAATCCTCTTCAATGGCATCAGAGTGCATAAGAACCCCATGGTAAAGTGCAGCTCTGTTTAATAAATGATTAAACCCAATACTATCCTCTGTAGGGGAAGGCTTTGTTGAGTAGTACTGAGGATCAGGGATGTCTGGTGCATTATTTGGTGCAAAATTATATGTATCATCATCCTTGGGATATTCTGTGTTGATATCCTCGTCTAAAGGGTTTGTATGTGGCTCTGGAACATCATCCCCCCCACCTAAATCCTACTCCTCGTCAGTATGGTGTGATGATGCAGGAGACTGAATAGGAGAATTTATAGGTTCCACATATGGAGTAATAGGAGAGGAAGAAGGTGAAGGAGAGGAAGGGTGCATTGGAGAAGTTGCACAGTCCTTTTTTTGCAGGAACCACAGGTGTAAGTGGTGTGTCTGCTGGTCTCTTTTTTATAAGGAATTGCTTCCAGTTTTTGGATTAATATGGACCTTTTTCTGTCTAGGATCTGGTCTAAACAGTTCTTCCTCTTCTATAATCATCTTCGGCGTCGATTTTTTCGGAGCCGATAGAGGTTGTGCAGTCTTTTTTGCCTTAGAAGGAGTAACTGAGTCTTTTGGCAATGTTTTCGGTGCCGAAGGTTGTTTAGTCTTACCTGGGGTCTTTGGTACCGATATTAGAGGTTTTGGCGCAGACACAGGTTTTGCTGGCCTGTGGCGCCGGAAACTGGCTTCCCCTCTTTGTTTTTTGAACCGGAAGGTTTCGGAGTCGAAGCTTTCGGGTCTGATAGAGGTTTTGGCTTCGGTACCGATGGTACGGGTGCCGAAGTGTCCTTGTCTTTGGGCACCGAAGGGTGTTTTGTTTTCGGTGCAGACGAGTCCTTCGGTGTCGAAGGATGTTTCGGTGCCAATGGAGGAGGTGTAACTGGCACATGGTGTTTTTTCGGTGCCGAGGCACCGGAAGGCGTATTTTCTTTCCTCGGAGCCGGGCCCGAAGGCGGGGCGATAGAGGGTAAATTTCGGTCTCGACTGGGCCCCATGGATGGAGTGCTGACCGTTGCCTTTTGTTTGGGTAATGTCTGTCGTGCAGTGGTAGATGTACTCACGGGTTGTCGAGATGGAATCGAATTGTCCGAATCCTCTGCCCCCGATATAATCTGGAGATCAAGCGAGTCCTCCTCTGCGCCGAGTGGAGCCTCGTCCTCGGAGATATCTTCGATTGGATATTCGTCCTCAGAGACGTCTAACTTCGACAATCTCCTCTTCAAAGATGGCCTCCGGTGCTGGTGCTGATCTCCTCATTTCGTGTCGACGGGCCCTCCGATGCCGGATAGTCTTCTTCGATCGGAAGGCGGCGCAGGCTGTGCAGGTTGACTCGTCGTGTTCTGGCGAGAGACAGAGGTTGCAAATCTCGTGATGGTCGCTATGAGGGAATTTTGCTCGACATACCGGGCATCTCTTGAATGGAGTTCTGTCCATGAGGCGTAGGCCGCATGCCGCCGATGGGCCCAAAGGCCCGCGTCGACGCACCGGAATGTAGCTGGTGATGTCGAAAGTCTATTCGATGTCGAAAGAAGTTTGTTTGAAGTTTCTCGCTTCGAAAAAAGCAAAAAAAGTCTTTTCTAGCCGGAGCAGAAAACTTTCATCCGAACCCAGTGGCGGAAAAAAACAATCTGAGGATGGAGTCAATGACCATGCGCAGTATTGTCCAAGGGAGGAGTCACCTATCTCGTGACTACAAAGACTTCTTCCAAGAAGACAACAACCTGCAATCATCCGAGCCCAACACCAGGTGGCGATCTATTGCTAAATGTAGGATCTGCAGCTCATATGCCTCGAACTTGTAGTTCACATCTGTGCAATGGCTCAAAAGGTGGACCCATGAGTCTGGTAAGGACGATGTTGAGTTTCCATCCTGGAGCAGTTGGAAGCCTTCCATAAATGCTTTAATAGCAGGCACTTTAAAAAGAAAAATATGTTGTCTGTTCTGCGGATATGCAGCTGTTGCAGCAAGATGTAAGCATATGGATGTGCAAGCTAAATTGGAACGCTGTAGATGTAACAGATAGCAAATTATGTTTTGGTTTGAAGCTCCCAGCGGATTGATTTGATTGTTATTACAATACATAATGAACCACTTCCATTTTGCTGCATAGCATGCTCTTGTGGTAGGGTGTCTAGCCTCTATTGATGCAGTCTGGGGAAAGATTGAGATAGCCATACTCTTAAGATTTCAGGTGCCAGATCGCAAGTTTGAGATGACTGAGATCTGGATGCCGTATCCCTCCATGGTTCGGAGTGAGGAGACTGGGAGCAAGGTGTAGTTTTTGGTGAGGAACTACTGAGAGCTCCAACAGGCTTATGAACCAGGGATGACGGACCCATGTGGGAGCAACTAGGATAAGTGTCAGGGACTGCTGTGTGAGCTTCCGAACCATTCATGGAATGAGTGGGAGAGGCAGAAAAGCGTAAGCAAATATCCATGACCAGTTCACCCATTGTGCATTGCCTTTGGACAATGGGTGTGGATACCTGGATGCGAAGTTTTGGCATTTTGCGTTTAGATGTGTGGTAAACAGTTCTATGTGTGGGAAGCCCCACATTTGAAAGAATGGGAGGAGAACCTGAGGGTGGAGTTCCCATTCGTGGATCTGTTGTTGTTAACGACTGAGCAGATCTGCAATCTGGTTGTTTACTCCTGGAAGGTGTTCTGCAAGGAGATATATTGTGTGAGTTATGGCCCACCTACAGATGTTCTGAGCTAACTGTGACAGCTGGAGAGAGTGTCCCCCCCTGTTTTTGTATGTAGTACATTGCTGTCATGTTGTCTGTTCGAATTAGGACAGCTTTGCCTACTAGATGAAGTTGAAACGCTTTGAGCAATAAAAAAATTGCTAGCAGGTCGATATGGTTTATGTGGAGTTGCTTTTGTAGCAGAGTCCACATGCCCTGAATGGTATGCTTTTGGAGATGAGCTTACCAACCAGTGAGCGATGCGTCTGCTGTTAGCACTGGGTCAATGAAGGGCCACCCCTTTGAAAGGTTTCGTGTATTCCACCACTGCAGAGTGCGATGGGTGCCGCCATCCACCAACACTAGATCTGATAACCGACCGTGAGCCTGGTTCCACTGCCGTGCTATGCATTCCTGGAGGGAGTGCATTTGGAGTTGTGCGTACGGAGCGATTAAAATGCAAGACAACATAATTCCTAGCAATTGCATGAACTCTCAAGCTGGTTATTAGTGTTGGGGCTGAAACTTGAGAGATTAGAGTCTGCATGTTGCACATTCTGACTGGGTTGGGACATGCTAGAACTTTGAGCGTCTATTGTGGCTCCTAGATACACTTGTATGTTGGACGGTTGGAGATGAGACTTGGTGAGGTTTAGAGTGAACCCAAGGTTGTGAAGCAGTTGCACTGTTCTTGGAGTGTGGCGTAGGCAGCTTCGCTGCGAGCTGGTTTTTATGAGCCAGTCGTCTAGGTTAGGGAAGGTGTGGATGTGCTGTCTTCTTAGATGAGCCGCAACTACTGCCAGGCATTTTGTGAAAACCCTGGGTGAGGTAGTTACTCCGAATGGGAGGACCTTGAATTGATAATTTTGGCCCTCTACCACAAACCTGAGGTATTTGCGGTGAGCAGGGTAAATGGGAATATGGAAATAGGCGTCCTTTAAGTCCAGAAAGTCACCTTGCTGAAGGAGTGTGACCATGTGAAAGGGGTCCGACTGAACGTATAGAATTTGGTTCTCTGAGGTCTAGTACAGGCCTGAGAGAGCTGTCCTTTTTGAAAATTAATAAGTACAGGGAGTATACCCTGGTCCCCTGGAATTGTAATGGGACTGACTCTATAGCGTGTTTTTCCAACAGAGAAAGAACCTCTTGCCTTAGAAGGGTAAGATGCTCTTGTGATATTGCATGTGATCTTGGAAGAATATTTGGGGGAGTGTTTGGAAGATCCAGGCAGTAACCATATGGGATTTTTTGTAGTACCCACTTGTGTGAGGGGATTGAATTCCAGACAGGTCGGAATTGAGAGAGACGCCCCAGTCAGGAGTGGAATGATCGCGGGTGACAGAAGGAAGTCACTGTTTCGGGGGAAGTGCGTGTGTAGTTGCCTCTGCCTCTTCCCTTACCGTTGATTCCTCTAAAACCTCCTCTGAAATAACCTCTTGATGAGGGGGGATTGGGTTGTTGCCCTTGTAAGAGGAGGAGGGATGTTCGGTGGACACATTTTTAGGACCACCCCTGTAACAGGAGCGGCGAAAGGAAATGTCGGAGGAAAGGTCGGAGGCAGAAGGCAGGAGGCTGTATAGGATCAATACTGTAATATTTATTGATGTTATAAAACAGCTCAGAAATGAGAAGGGACTTCAATTTCAGGATGGAAACAAAACAGTAATAAGATAATCCGGTTTCAGCCCAGGGTTGTGGAGTAGGGTGCTCTCTGAAGGGTTCTGTCTGAAGTCCGTGTTCAGGGGTATCCAAAGGAGCTTCTGGGGAATTCAGGTTGGGTCCCGGAGTTCAGGATTTCACTCCATGAGAAAGCAAGAAAAGCAGCGGTCAGTAACTATGCCCTACTCGAGCTTGCTAACCATCACAGTATCACGTGCAAAATTGGTCATACGGGTGAGGGCTAAGGTGAAAAGTAATAGGGAGGAGATAATCAAATTAAGAGTGGATCAGTCAGTTACTGATCCCTATTGCAGTTGCCCGTAGCGCCCGCTCAACAACTCACTTGACTGAGGTGGGGAAGTTTAAGGCATGCGAGGAAGGGAGGAAAATCGGAGGATGAAGAAAAAAAACAAAAAAAACACCACCACAGAAGAATACCTCCCCGTGTACCCCGCTCCACGTGGTGTCCCTACACCCAAATCATATACTGCTAGATGCCACAACTCTCCTGAGTTGTGGCGGCTCGTGCGTATCCTCCGGGATCCCCAGTCCTCCGTCCAGGTGTCAGGAGCCTCCGGAACCTTTTCTTCGGCGTCTTCGGGTCTGGTGACAGCAGCAATCTCTGGCAGCGTCTCTGCTTTTCTGGCGTCTATCCCATTCTCCTGTTCCGGATGCTTCCTACCAGCTGAAACACCGGATGTGCTGTCTCCCCGCCTTTTCTGCCTGGCTTGACCTTTGTCGGATGTTGCTGATTTGCTGAATTGTGTATTCGTCCTGTCTCCCTCTGGACGGTTTGTTTCCAGGTCACTGACTTCGAGCTGCGGGACGAGGGAGAAGTCTTTTGTTATTTCCAGATTCTCCGACGGGTTGTCGTCTTCACTAATAAGGTAGGGCACCCACTTGGGTTCTACTGGGGTTTTGGTGGTGATAGTGGGGCCGCTCTCGGGGTCTTCCTCACAGGAACCCCTATTAGTAGGTAACTGCAAAGCCCGTATGGACTTTGCGAACGCCGTGTCTTTCTTCATTTTCTCCAGTGAGATATCAATCGCTGGGCCAAAAAAATGTCCCTTATCAAATGGTTGGCTGAGAATGGAGGTTAGCACCTCCGGCTTGAATCCTGAGATTCTCAACCAAGCATGCCTGCGTAGGAGTACGCTGTACTGCATTTGCCATTTACATGTGCTAAATTACATGTTGACCTCGATTCCATGCGATGCTCTGATCTTCCATTCTGTTGCATCACACTTCCATTTTGTGCTGCTTTACCCTGTAGTTAAACTTCAGCCGTAACAAACATGTTTTTCAAGTAAACCAGTACGAGCTGGTGCAAGACATCTCGTGAGGTTATTTTGTACCTTCAGCTTGTTTTTGTGCATTATATGCTTATAACAGGATGCGCTGTGCAAGGCTCTCCAAGGCCGGAGATAGGGAAAGGAATGTCTTGCCTCGGCGCACCCAGACAGAATCTGGGTCTCACTGGTTAGAGGCGGCAGAGGACGGCCCGGGACCAGGGTTCAATTCCCGACGCGGTAGGGTCATGGACCAGGGTCAGCGGACTCGATAATTCTCACCTCGGTGCCTACTCTAACCAGGGATCACACTTGGCAACTCTGGGCATTAGCTTGCCTCATCTCCACCACGGCCCCCCACAAACGCCGGGGATGCCTGGTTTCACCTTGGAGATACCCAGTAGGGACCATCTCACAGGGAAAGCCAGGACGGGTTCTCTAGTGGTCTATTGCGCAGAGATACTCCTTCGGGAGTCGATTCTAGCGCGTTAGAAACCCGCAATTAATTAATTTTAATTAATCTGGCCAGGTCTGTATGGGTGGATCTGATACAGAGATGGGGGCAGCACCTATGATGAATAGATGGGCGAGAGCGCCTGCTAGAGGCTTCCCGAACGTGTTGATTTAACTATAAAAAGCAGTGTCTGTGGGGTGAAGCTCAGTAACTCAGTCTTGGAGTGGACGCACTCGCGGGATGGCTTTGGTGCCTGGAGAGATTACTTCCTGTGCACCAGTCTCCACAGGGTTCCCAACTTGGTGTTTGCGGTGCTTAGCCAGGGATGTTGAAGACTCCGGTGCAGACGCATCTGGTGAGGTGCTTTGTACATTAACTGTTTATATACCTGTATTCACAGTTTCATCTCTACATATATATACATATATATATATATATATATCCTGTGCACCGTCTGTCTCCCAGCTCGCACGCTCGCGCAAACACAGCAAGCAGACTCCGGACACGGACCTTGAGGTATATACAGCTTTATTCACGCAGAAAGAGTCACCAACGTTTCGGCTCTAACGGAGCCTTGATCACATGACAGCGTACATTTGACTGGGTACACCTTTTAAAGTGAAAGCGAGTGATTAACGTAAAACACCTGTGCAAACTTGCTAATAAACATGGAAAACATACTACATATTACACTCGGCAACATGTTTTCTTTGCGGTTTCTTAATAGATGTAAAATACAATAAGATTTCTTTGGGATTTCTTAATAAATGTAAAATACAGTTAGATTCAAATCTCATAAGAATGATATTCAACAGATTAAATAACAGAAGTGACTGATAAAAGTATTGAGGTAAAATACACAGATCTGTTACATTGACCCGTTTTAAAACCATGGTTACAGGATATAAAATACTAAAAACCCCCGATCATTATATTTGCAAACTTGTAACAAAGATCAAAAAGTTTTGTTTTCCAAATTCAGGAATCCCAGTATAGAGTACATATAAAGTGCTGCGTGCTAACTTTTTAAAGTGCATAAAGTGCTTGAAAAGTGCATCAATATGTGCAAAATTGGCAATGTGCAAATACTTATAATACAATATGCTGGGGTCCTGATTCATTCCACTCAAATACAGTGAACATTTGCCTATATATCGAATGTTGGTGAGGAGACAAGTTATTGTATCTCTACTCATACAGGGCTCTATATAGTGTGTTTTGCTGAAGCTTCTAATCCTAAACGGGTGCGTCTTACTTTACAATCGTCAAACATTAGTCACACAAGTTCATGTTGAAAATCACTGCTAGAGTGCCAAGGTTTCCATGTTTATAAATGTATATGTGCTAGAACGAGTTAAGACAAATACACCAGGTCCACAAGGGGCCTGTAACCCAATACCAAACTAATCCAAAAAGTAAAAATAAATGAACAACCAAATGTTAAAAAACCTATATAATTCATCGTATATCAATGGTAATTAACCTGGTTTAGAAAAAAACGTGCACAGTGAAAAACAATAATAGCTAAACATGAATAGTTATCTTATAGCAGCATTATTATTTACAGTAGAGATTCTAATGGATTGTGTTTGCTCGCAGCCCCCACGGGATCTGTCCCAGCACTCTCCCAGCCGGGTATGTACCATGGACATTATCCACGTGGGGGAGAGTACACATTCCTAATACTCAAAGTCTTTCAGAGCAGGCAAGTGTGAAGATCCTCAGTCACATTCAACCCATGGGGCACCTTGGTATTGAGCAGGAGGATGTATTTTGTTTCCAGCTTTCTAAGCTTAGTCTCCCTATCCCCGCCTCTTTTGGTATTGATGACAGAATCAATAACCCAGTATTTGAGACCACTATTGTTGCTTTGATGGTGGTCCTTGAAATGGCGTGCAACAGGATATGTGCTGTCCATGTTTGTAATTGCTCGCAGATGTTGCAAAATGCGTTTATGGACAGCATTCCTGGTGCTGCCCACATACTGTAGGCCACAGGGACAGCGCAAAACATATATGGCGTATTCTGTCTTGCATGTGAGTACTTGGGTTATAGGGTGTTCCTTGCCTGTGAACCCATCCCTATAGGTTTTGGTGTTTTCACCATGGGTACACGCTTTACAGATTTTACAGTTATAGAAACCCTTATTACTTTGCCACCACTCTGTTCTAGTAAAAGGGTCCGGGTTGGTTTTGACTATGTGGTCCCTTAGGGAGGGGGCTTTGCTGTAGGTCACAGAGATAGACTTAGGTAGACTCTTGCCTATAACACTATCCCTCAGCACAATGGGCCAGTGTTTATTCACTATACTCTTTATTTGCTGGTGTTGTCTAGTGAATCCTGTAATTAATCTGAAGCATTCAGGCTCAACTATGTCCGGTTTAGAGGTGCCTCCGCTGGGGAGCTCCCTATCTGCTTTACTAATAAGGAGCTCATCTCTACTCTTTAATAGGGATTTCTGCACAGCTTTATCTATCACCTTTGCGGAGTAACCTCTTTCAAGGAACCTCTCCCTGCTTTCCATTTGTGCTTGTTCCAGTTCCACTGGGTTGCTGCATATGCGTCTTAACCGCAGCATTTCCCCATATGGAATACTGGAAATGAGATGGACCGGGTGCGCACTGGCAGCATGTAAAATGCTGTTATATATATATATATATATATATATATATATATACACATATACACACATATATATATATATTGTGATGTAGTCACTGTTTATTGCCATTTACTTAGTGCCTAAGAATGTACTAGCTTCAGTGACTTATTGCCTTTGTCTACAATATTAATAAAGCTCATTTTACCTCCAGAGGAGTGTTGGAGTTTCTGTGTGAGTAAGTGGTGTGTGTAAGCTAAGATTACCCAAGTGGGCAAAGCAATACATACGCTAACTCTAACCCTGCAAACTCTACATTGGCTCCCGATCAATGAAAGAATTGATTTCAAAGTCCTTTGTATTGGTCACAGGATCGTACATGGCAGGGGCCCGGCCTTCCTTCGGAACCTTCTTTGCCCCTATACGCCCACTCGACAACTCCGCTCGTTAGGAGCAGGCCTCCTCGCGGTCCCCAGACACAAGAAAGCCAGAATGGGAGGAAGATCCTTTCGTACTTTGGCGGCACATAAATGGAACTCTCTCCCCCTGAGCTTAAGAGTGGAAACATCGGAGCTCATCTTCCGTAGAAAGCTCAAAACATTCCTCTTCCCTAAAGATTAACCCGTCTTGTCTGACTGACGGAGTAGATGGCTCTTCTGACAGCGCGGGGACACACTGAAAGTGTAACCATGCGCTTTACAAATTCAGAAATAATAATAATAATAGTATTTACTGCGCGGGCTGCGGTGTCTGCTACGTCTATGGCACACTTGATAGAGGTATTAGTGATGAGTTTATCTTCCTGGATAAGGCCACTAGGCTTAGTCTTGTGATCATCTGGCAGAAATTGCATACGTTTTTCCAACTCATCATAATGAGCCCTATTGTAGCGAGCCAGCAAAGCTTGAGCATTGGGAATGTGCCAATGATAGGCTGCTTGTGAAGTTACTCTCTTGCCAGAGGCATAAATGAGCTTAGCCTACTTATCGGGAGGAGGAGCCTCGCCTGTGGTCTGAGTTAGCTCTCTTGCGAGCGTTGGAAACCACAAGAGAGTCTAAGGGCAAATGACCTCTGATATACGTGTGGTCAGTAGGGGCAGGCTTATAATTTTTCTCCACCCTAGGTGTAATAATTATTGCCCTCACAGGATGTTTAAATATCTCATCTGTGTGTTTTAACATGCCTTTAAGCATTGGCTGTATACAAGTGTCTTTTTGAGAGGAACTAAGGGTCTCCAAGAGGAAATCCCCTTCGAACGTCTCTTTATGGAGCTCCAGCCCGTGATATTGAGCAGCCCTGTTAAGAAGCTCAACATATCCAATGTTATCATCAGGTTGGGAGGGTCTGGATGGATAGAGATCAGGGTCATTATCTGTATTTGGGTCAGTATGCGAATACTCCCAAGGGTCAATGAAGTTTGGCCTATCCTGATCCTCCTCCTCATCCCCATCTCCGTCATCCTGTGGGTCAGGTGAGGGTGGTGGTGAGTTTGAGTGTGTGATAAGTAAATTGGGATCAGTGGGAGAAGGAGGTGGATTGTAAGGTGGAGAAGGCTTAGTACTCAAACTTTTCTTTTGAGAGGAATGTGGTAATCTTCTGGCTGGTCTATTTTACGTTTATTTGGAAGGATGGCATGGATATGCCCTATATCAGGGTTTATAACCAGTTTTTTCTGCTTCCGATCCGAAGGCTGAGCATCGGGCAGAGGCTCTTTAGACAGGGTGTCATTCTCCTTACTCGCCAGTTTCGGCTCAAAGTGCTTCGATGCAGAAGATGGATTCTACGCTAACGGTGGAATTGTTACCATAAGATGTTTTGGTGCCAAAGGTGTCAGTTGGGCACTGATATGGGGCCGGATTGAGCCTGAGCCGGAAGGCTTGTCTTTTGGAGCCTGGCCCGAGGGCGTGGCGTCAGAAACTTTTTGTCGGTGCAGACCTTGGCCCGAAGGCAGAGGAAGGACAGGAGCCTTTTTCTTTGCTTCTTCAGGGGCCAAGGGGATTTGTTAACTCACGGTACGCCGACCTGGAGTGACTCGTCCTTTTCTTCTTGTTGCTGGATCTGAGGAAGGAAGGTTCAGGGTGCCCCCTAAATACTAAATGTAGGGGCATTACAGGTAGGTAAAGATCAGGAACTATTGGGTCCCTTCCCTGGGGTGGGTTCACCCCCTATTCTGCCACTCTCCAGTGGGAGGGGGCGGTAGGAGCCTGTCCCTGGTTGGCGGTGTCTCCCATCCTCAAGATGGCGGGGCCTCGAGGTTGTGCTTCACCTCGCCTCACCCACCCTAGGGGTGGAGCTGGCAGAGGTGGGCACACCTCTCTTCCTTACTTTGTTTTTCCCATCAGGTCTCCCGCCCAAAGAGGGGGGTAGAACCAGTCCCAGTACAGCAAGTGGCCTGGAGAGGTTCACAAAGGCGGTATATGCCTTTGAAGCTTCTCCTTCGTGAACCTTGCCCATCCTTGCCCATCCTGGGAGAGGAGGCTTGGCACCTTGTCTCAAGATATGCATTGCTTCAGGCCCCCGAGAGCTCAAGCTCTCGACCCAGGGGTCCAGAAACATGTCTGGGGGTGGCAGCTTCAGCAGCCACTCAGTCAGGCCACTGGGAGTTGGTCGAGTTTCAGGGAGCATCCCCTAGATGCCCTCTGTGGTGCATTTTACATTAAATCCCACACTGGCATCCGTGTGGGTTTAATGTGCTGAGAAGTTTGATACCAAACTTCACAGTCTTCAGTTTAGCCACTATGGTGCTGTGGAGTTCGTAATGACAACCTCCCAGCACCATATACTCTTAATGGCAGGACGGCACTTAGTGACCAGGACTGGACCTGGGTACTGTAAGGGTACAGGGCTCATGCGCCTGTATCCTCACCACTGGCATAGGACACCCAGCTAGAGGGGTGACTGATGTATACCAGGGCAGTGTTTTGTGGGCATAGCACACAGCGATGTGTGCCACGTCGACCCTTTGTTTAGTTCTGCACCAAGACACACAGCCTTCCAAGGCAGTGATTGTGTGTCAGTGCACAGGGCCTCTAAGGGTGGCACAATAAGTGCTGCAGCCCTTAGGGGTCTTCTCTGGTCACAGTGCCCTGGGTACCTAGGGTACCATTTTCCAGGGGCTGACATGTGGCCAGAGATGGCATTTGGGTTTAGGCTTCAATGCAGTTTTAGGGAAGGAACATGGGCCTTGGGTACCTGATTGGCAGGAGTCCAGGACACACTCAGTCAAAGCACATCAGCAATTCAGCAAAAAGTGGGGGCATACCATGCAAGAAAGAGGGCACTTTCTCACACTGCTGCTCCTCTTTCATGTCGGAGTTGGCTTCAGACACAGAAATATGTTCCTCGGCTCCTTGAGCGTGATGTTCTGTGTCGGAATCTTCGCCTAAGATGTCCGGTGCGGAGTAGCTTTGGTGTTGCATCTTGTGACATAGAGCCCGACGGTCACGAAGCGGCTTCTTCGATCGAAACGATCGGCATGCGTTGCCGCCTTCGCATCGTGTTACCGGGAGAGGAAGAGGTTGCCACTTCATGCAAATCAGTGCGTGGAAACTTAGCATGACACCCGGCGCAGAACTTGAATGGAGTCCTTTCCATCGACTGCTAGCGGTGTTGGCGCGGGTAGACGGACCACCACTAGTTTTCTGATCAAAGTTAGTCGAGTTGAGATGATACGTGAAGAATGGGGAATCGAGATCGATAATACCATTGAGGGTAGTGGATTGTGCGTCAAAGGTCAGAGAAACGGCACCGAACCAGATTGCAGCAATACACATCCGAACCCGATGGCAGAAAAAAAACAATCTAACGATGGAGCCGATGTCCATGCTCACTATCAGCGAAAGGAGGAGTCACCTACCTCGTGACTGGAAAGACTTCTTCGAACAAAAACAAAGTGCAAACATCCTGCCCTAACCTAGATGGCGAGCTATGCACAACATGGGATCTACAGCTCACATGCCTTGAACATAATATTTTAATACAAATCAAATTGGTCTGAAGTTCAGCCTTTGAGTGTGTGATACCATGCTGATTGATGTCTACAACAAATGCTTAACACTTCCCTCTGATAAAGCCTTACTGCTCGCCCACACAACCCAAATATGGGAGAGAGAGAGGCTAAATACTTTTACCTCTGCCTACCTTTGGGTTTCCACAGGACTCTGGGCACACTGTACCTCATTTTGGTATAGTATATACAGAACCGTCTTCCTACAGGGAGAGCCTGATGGTTTACCTGCTGTTCTTTAGGCCCACTGTCCTCTTCTTTTCTGCAAACATTCCTGCTCGACCATAACCTCCTTGCTGTTGGAGCGTTCAACTTGTACCAGCTCAGTGTCTTCATGCGTTTTCTCGTCACTGGACAACGCGAGGTCCTTCAAGGAAGACAGCCTATGCTGGGATGGCTCCATTGAGTAGCATACTCACCTTTGTTTGTCTTGAGTCTTCAAGGTCTTTGGTTGAAACACGGCGCACACATTGCAGCCCTCTACAATGTGATCCCTCTGCAAACTTTTGAGAAAAAGTTTGGTGACACTTGGTTTCTTTGGTGCTTCTCAATTCCGTTGTAGTCCCCTCAATGATCCTGTTGATTTCATCGCCTGTTCCATTTTTCCTTTGATTTCTGCTTGAAAAACCGAAATTTCCGGGTTTCACAACAGAGCTCTTGATCGTGCTTTCAGATTGAAAGGTGAAAAAACGATTGTGAAGATAGCGAACAGGGGCTACCGAGGCATATGTCTGAGGTCACTGAAGGATAGATAGCAAAAAACAAAGAAAACATTCTAGGCCCAACCACTAAATGCACATCATGTGGAGTGCTGCAAGATATATAGGTTATACCAATCTTGTGTTACATGGTCTCCATTTAGGTTGACATGAAATGCATTTAGATAGTTCTTTTAGAAATATATCAAGTAAAAATATTCCAGAGCTTGGGCTAACACATGGAGTGCTGTGCTTCTCAATCAAATTGTTTCTAATCTTCCTGCATAGAAAACAACCTTACGTTATACCTGTTACCAGAAATCATAGAAAATCTAAGGAACTAACAAGGCCTATTCTACCTAAAGATACTCCAACCAGTTGCAGGGTCAGACATCCGGATTTATAAGTCAATTGCCACGTAAGATACAAGGAACAAAAGCAACACCTTTGTATGCCCTTTCCAGCTCAAGAGAAATTACAGAAAACACACTGTTTGTTTCAAAGACATAACAACTACCCCAGTATTTGGTGTGGGGTGCCTCTCTGCTACCTCCATAATTTCCATAATAATACCCCTTCTGATAGGGTCCATTAACCTTAGGCTCTTTCTTTTCCAGTCACCTTAGAATAAGCGTAGTTGCTTTTAGACGTTTAGGGCTAGCGTGAGGTACCCTCTTTACTATGGCATTTTGCCGCTTGACTACTCTGCTTGTTTTGTCTTACTTGGTTCAATTCTGACTTATTGTGAGGAAATGGGGTGTAGTATATGTTGTGATTGTGTGACCTCAATGTGTAATACAATTGCCAACAACCCATTTAGGACCAGTAGGTCTTGTTTGTGAAACCCTCAGCACAACCCTGGTCTCTGTGGCTCGTCAGGCTTACACAAAGAAACCAGTGTTAAGCATTTAAACAGCACCAAAATAATTTCAGAAAAAATGCATATAACACTCAAGAAATCCGTCAATTTATTGAAAAAAATAGACTATTTTTATGTGTATTTTGACACTAAAACAGAAAAGAGACACCAGAGGTTTCCACAGATACAAATTTTAAAACAGCCTTCTGCCCTCCTGGGGAGAAACGTGAACGACTCCCAAGAAGGGTAACAATAGAGGACTGACACTGGATGAAGTGTTAGCTCCTCCAGGCAGGAAACGCATGGGGTGTAGGTTCAAAAGGCAAGCTTCAAATGGGAAACCTCCTTTTGAAGACCAAATGACTAAAAATTGGGAGAGGGGCTGCTCTATTGTCTGGGTAGACAGGGTGGCACTATGAGACAGTCGGTTGCTAAACCGTGTGTGTAGCCCTCAGATAGCCATACCTAAGGGGTGGGCTGCTGAGCTCTAGAGACAAAGAGAGGGGCTCTACTATGTGGGAAATGGGCAGAATGATGCATCAGGGATAGCCAGATATCATACCTCACAGGAAGTGGTTATCGGGAGGGCACCTGGTAGATTGCCCAACAACCACACCCTGCGCTGAGAGCATTTTGGGAGCATAAAAACTGCACCCCTGGCATCCCAAACTCAGATCCTAAAAGGACGAAGAACCAAAGAAGAACTGCCCTTCTGTACCAAGCACTCAGAGAAGAAAGGCTGTACCAACGTGAACAGTGCCTGCGGAACCTGATGGCTAGCAAAGGCGAATGGACAGCGCCTGCTGTGTCCCGCCCGTAGAGTACTAATCGCTGGAGCCCAGTTGAAGCAAGAGACTTCAAGGGTCAGTTGGCTGGCCTCCTGTTCGCAGGACATGGCAACAACAGCTGAAGAAGCCTGCTAGGGCAAGTTGGTGGCTCATATCTTCACATCACCACCGTGGAGAACCAGCGACCAGGAGGAGACACTTAAAGGTGCACCTAAGACTGCTGAACCCGGGAGAGTCAGAGTGAAGTTGGTCACCCAGAAGGCAAGTTACTGACAAAGGAAGAATAATGGTGTGACTGTGATACTGGGAGACTAGCAGTACAGTAGCAGCAGGACTTCTGCCAGGACAAAGAGGACTTCGGGGGACGTTCACTTCTGTGGCCAAGACTACCTGGCCATGTTTGTGGACCGAGGAGTAGCTGCAGTATGACCCCTCTTGACTGCACTGCATTCACAGCATGCTTAATCCCTTGCATTAGGACCACTTACATATCAACCCATAGAAAAAGGATAAAAGTGCCTGGTACTAGCTGAAGACCGCTCCTTCCATCGAGGTAACTGTTTGAGGACCTTTCTGGTGTTTCACCCTCCCGCACGGCTCACTGCAGGGTTGGTCGCCTAAAGGAACCTAAAGTACTTGCACTGATAATTACCAAAGCTTTTCTTGAAAAAGTTTGTCAAATTTGACGAATTTGCCAATGCTTGTTTGCACTTAAGTAAAAAGGGCATATTTCCTTTACTTTGTAAAATCTGTATCTCTATGTTATTAAAGGCCTATTGGTCTACAGATATCCGGGGCCCCATTCCAGGTTCTCTCTTAGCTTAATCGACTACCTGATGCAACCTGCACTAAGGTATGACAAATTAATGGTGCTGGTAGACATGGATTTGCACTTTAATGATGCACTCAGTTCGGGGGCACAAGAGTTGCGCCAGGAATTAGCAACACTTCAACTATTGCTAAAGTCGGAATGCCCTACACATAAGTTGGGACATATACTTGATCCCACCTTTGCCAATTGGGATGCTTTGGTTATGGAGCCTCCGCGTCCGGTGCGGAGGTCGGATCTCCTTTGGATACCGTTTACAATACAGCTTCCGGCTCCCAAAGCACAGGATAAAGTTAAAACTGGTTTTAAAAGCAGGAAGTGGGTTGGTTTCGCTCAGGGGGGTTTTAATCAGGCCCTTCTAAGAGATGGACCACCCTCTGGTCTAGATGCAAACCTGGCTTGTGAAGCACTAGGGAGGCGTATTACTGACACCCTTGACTGTATGGCACCCTGGTCAAATAAGGTGTCCACAAAAAGACGCAACCCAGTTCCCTGGTTTGGGGAAGAACTTAGGATTGCCAAATCAGGGTGCAAACGTCTTGAGAGACGATGGAGGAAAGATTTCTCCTTCTCGTGGAAGAGGAATATAAAATTTGTATTAAGTTAAACCATTCGCTCATTAGAAAGGCGAAGACAGCCTATTTCAAGGAGAGAATTCAAACAGCTGAAAATCTACCAAAGAACTTTTTTAAGGTTTTTAAAGAAATGTCCTCCCTGACATCTATTGCTCCAGCAGCTGTTGGATCCGAGAAATCCTGCAATCGGGTTGCTGAGTATTTTGCGGCAAAGGTAGAAATGATTTATTCCTCTTTCCCGGACTGTGCTCGTGGAAGCGGGGGAGTGGAGGAGGAACATGTGGATGTTCCAACACTACAATTTCTCCATGAATTTGTTGTACCCGTCCCGGACACTCAAACAGATAGCCACTAGCATTAAATCAGTGTCACCAAGGGGTTCAGCTACCCCAGGGTGCTTGGAGGGAGCTTGGACACACTAGAGCCTTTTATCAGGTATCTCATCGAGATGTCTTATTTCAGGAGTGGTCCCTAATAGATGAAAGGAGGTAGTGGTGCTTCCTTTACAAAAGAAGCCCAATATTAGCGCTGAGCAACTGGACAACTTGCGACCAGTCTCCCTGCTCCCCTATTTTGCTAAGGTAGCAGAGAAGATAGTGAATATACAGCTTACAGCGCACATTTGTAAGAACAACCTTCTCCACCCCTTTCAGTCTGGCTTTCGTGCCCTTCACTCCACCGAGTCTGCACTATTGTACTCCACCGAGATCATTCGGAAGCATGTGGATGACGGACAAACAGCGGCCCTAATTTTGTTAGATGTCAGTGCCGCTTTCGACACTGTTGCCCACCATACCCTGCTGCAAGATTTAAAGAGAGGCGGTGTCATCGACGGGGCTTTGAAGTGGATGGAATCTTTTCTGTCAGAGCATAGCTTTCAAGTTATGCAAGGGGCTCACTATTCTAGGAACATCAAGTTGACGCAGAATGGTGCCTCAGGGTTCTACCCTGAGCCCGACCTTGTTCAATCTTTATTTCGCCCCCCTGGCAAAAATCTCGGATAAGTTTGGGATTAATGCCCCGTCCTATGCTGAAGACACCCAGCTTGTGGTCTCTTTGACTCAATCTCGGTCTGACGCTGCCTCCAACTTTATATCCTGCTTGCAAGAACTGGCTGAGTGGATGGCAAATAATTTTCTGAAGCTGAACGGTACCAAAACCGAGGTTCTGGTGATAGGGAACGAATATGCTACTTACCAGTATGCATCTGTTCTTGGCATGTAGGGCTGCTGACATTCATATCTGTGCATTGATCGCCGCCTAGTGTTGGGTGCGGATGATCGCACATTGTTGTCCTGGAAGATAGGTGGCTCCTCCCCTGGACTACAGTGCGCATGGGCATCAACTCCATCCTATTGTTTTTAACCATTGTGGCAAAGATGGAGTGTAACTGTGAGTGATGACCATGCTAAGAGTATTTGTGAGTGCTGCAGCCGCTACAGGCGCCGGGGAGGAGGGCGGGCGATATGAATGTCAGCAGCCCTACATGCCAAGAACAGATGCATACTGGTAAGTAGCATATTCGGTTCGAGGCATGTGGGCTGCTAAATTCATATCTGTGCATAGAATACATAGCAGTCCCTCCATTAGCGGGGGCCGCCTGTGCCAGCTGCAGCCGTTTGGAAAAGTGTTTTTAGAACAGCCTGCCCTACAGCTGCCTGCTGTTTGGAGTGCACATCTACACAGTAGTGTTTTGTAAATGTGTGTGTGGTAGACCATGTGGCTGCTCTACATATGTCCTCTAAAGGAATATTTCCAAGGAAAGCCATGGAGGCCCCCAACTTCAGGGTGGAGTGGGCCCGCGGGGGGATCGTGAGAGTGCGTTTGCCTTTCTGATAGCAGATCTGAATACACTTAACGATCCACCTGGCTATACCAGCCTTGGAAATGTGATTGAATTGTGTTGTGGCGAAAAGGCAACAATTAGTTGTTTTGTCTTCTAAAAATCTTTGGTCCTATAAATGTAGTACATCAAGGCTCTCTTGACGTCAAGCGTGTGGAGCATTCTCTCCGCAACTGACTCAGGACTTTGGAAGAACACAGGCAGTTCTATAGTCTGGTTGATATGGAACTGTGAAACCACCTTAGGAAGGAACTTGGGGTTAGTGCGAAGCACCACCCTGTTGGAATGAATCTGTATGAATGGCTCTTGGATAATTAGTGCCTGGAGTTCACTAACGCGTCGTAGTGACGTAATCGCTATCAGGAAAGCCACTTTGAATGTTAAGAACTGAATCCCGCATGAATGCAGTGGCTCAAAAGGTGGACCCATCAGTCTTGTGAGGACCACATTCAGGTTCCATTCAGGAGCTGGTGGGGTCCGGGGAGGAATGACTCGTTTGAGTCCTTCCAGAAAAGCTTTGATGGCAGGCACTCTGAAAAGGGAGAGATGTTGCCTGTTTTGGAGATAAGCAGCTATTGCGGATAAATGTATACGAATGGAAACATAGGCCAGATTACATTTGTATAGATGTAACAGATAACAAATGATGTTTTGAGTAGATGCGTCCAGCGGGTTGATGTTGTGGTCTGCACAATAAATGACAAATCGCTTCCATTTTGCCGCATAGCATGCTCTGGTGGTGGGCTTCCTTGCCTCCCTGATGATGTCCATACAGTCTGGGGGCAAGTTAGAAGCCAAACTCTAAGACCTCAGGAGCCAGATCGCCAGGTTGAGCTGTTGCGGATCTGGATGCGGAATGTCGCCATGGCTCTGCGTCAAAAGCCTGGGTGTGAGGCGCAGCCTTTGATGCGGTACCACGGATAGTTCCAGAAACGTGGTGTACCATGGTTGGCGTGCCCACGTTGGAGCAACCAGGATGAGTGTCATCGAGTGTTGCTTCAGCTTGCGTGCCACCAGCAGAATTAGAGCTGCTGGGGAAAAAGCGTACGCAAATATGCCTGACCAGTTCATCCATATCGCATTGCCCTGCGACTGTGGGTGTGGAAACCTGGCGGTAAAGCTTCGGCATTTGGCGTTTTCCTTTGTGGCGAACAGGTGGCGAACAGGTCTTTCTCTGGATGACCCCACCGTTGGAAGTACGGGTGGAGGACTGATGGATGTATCTCCCACTCGTGCATTTGGTGGCTGTACCTGCTGAGCACGTCCGCCATCTGATCGTCCTTGCCCGGGAGGTGTTCCGCCATGAGGAAGTTGTTCCTTTGAATGGCCCACTTCCACATGCTCGGAGCCAGATGAGACAACTGTGGAGAGTGTGTACCTCCCTGCTTCTGAATGTAGTACATGGCCGTCATGTTGTCCGTCCGGATCAACACGACCTTGTTGCACAGATGTACTTTGAATGCTTTCATCGCCATGAAGATGGCCATCAGTTCTAGAACGTTGATGTGCATCTTCTTTTGCTGCGTTGTCCATAGTCCCTGCACCGTGTAGTGGAGAACATGAGCTCCCCAACCCTGGAGAGATGCGTCCGTCGTCAGAATGATCTGTGGCACAGGCTCCTGGAACGGTCGTCCCTTGCAAAGGTTTTGTGGATTCCACCAATGCAGAGAGTTGTATGCACGACCGGTTACCAACACTAGGTCTTTCAACTGTCCGCGAGCCTGATTCCACTGACGTGCTAATCACTCCTGAAGCGGACGCATATGTAGTCTCGCGTGCGGGACTATGAAGATGCAGGAGGCCATCATGCCTATCAACTGCATGAACACTCGGGCCTGAAGCGAGTGTTGAGGTCTGAATTTTTGTATCAGCGATTGAATGCTGCTGATCCTCACTGAATTTGGCTGTGCTTTGGCTGCCATAGTGTCTATGGTCGCACCCAGATACTGCCGTATGTGGGCGGGTTGCAGGTGGGACTTTGGGTAATTCAGTGAGAATCCCAGATCGTGAAGAAGGTGAATGGTGTGGGACATGTGGGCGGCACACTGCTGGGCCGACTTTGCCTGGATAAGCCAGTCGTCCAGATAAGGGTAGACGTGAATGTTCTGTCTCCGTGAATGTGCCGCCACCGTCGCCAGGCACTTTGTAAACACCCTCGGAACCAGGGTCACTCCGAAAGGTAGGACCTTGAATTGGTAATGATGATTTTGGATGGTGAACCTGAGGTATTTTCTGTGTGACGGGTGTAGAGGAATATGAAAATACGCATCCTTCAGATCTATTGCTGCAAGAAAATCTCCCTGTCTGAGCAACTGTAGGACTTGTTGCAGTGTTAGCATGTGAAAGTGTTCTGATAGAATGTACTGATTGAGGGGTCTGAGGTCCAGTATGGGTCTGAGGGACCCGTCCTTTTTTGGGATCAAGAAGTACAGAGAGTAAACTCCTGTGCCTCTTTCTTCCACAGGCACGAGCTCGATTGCTCCTTTTTGCAGCATGACTAGCACCTCCTGCTGCAATAAGTGCAAATGCTCTGTGGACATAGGACGGTGTCTTGGGGGTATGTTGGGTGGAGTGCATGTTAACTCCAGAAAATAACCGTACTGGACAAGCTTTGTGACCCACCTGTCTGTGGTGATAGACTTCCAGACTGGCAGGAACTGTTGGAGTCTCACCCCGACCCGAGTGGTATGGTCGGGGGGCAGTGACAAGGCGTCACTGTTTGTTAGTGGCGGAGGACCTGGAGCTGTTGTTTCCACGACCTCTGCCCTTGGCGCTGTTTCCACAATAGCCACCTCTACTCGGTTTGGCATAGGTGGTTTGTGCGCCACCTTTATTGTACTGTGTTTGCTGGGACAGCTGGCCTCTGGAAACACCTCTACTGCTTGAGCGACGAAAAGAACCACCCCTGAACTGCTGGGACTGGAGAGCCCCCATAGACTTGGCAGTCTCAGTGTCCTTCTTGATCTTCTCCAAGTTGGTGTCTACCTCTGGACCAAATAATTCATCAGGGTTTACTGGCTGATTGAGAATGGTGGTCTGTATCTCTGGCTTGAACCCGGAGATTCTAAGCCAAGCATGTCGCCTCAACATGACACTTGTGTTAACGGCTCTGCGCGCGGTGTCTGCTGGGTCCAGTGCACATTTGATAGAAGCATTTGATATGAGCTTTCCTTCCTGTATGAGAATCTCAGCTGCCTCCTTATATTCATCTGGCAGGTGCTGCAACAGGGTCTCCAGTGTGTCATAATGGGCCCTGTCATACCTGGCTAAGAGTGCCCGAGTGTTTGAAATGCGCCAGATGTTGGCCGCTTGAGCCACCACCCTTTTCCCTGATGCCTCTAGCACCTTAGATTCCTTATCTGGGGAGGAGCATCACCCGTTGTTTGTGAATTAGCCCTCTTCCGGGCATTAGAAACAACAAGAGAGTCCAACGGCAACTGTCCCTTAATGTAGATAGGGTCCCTGTACTTCTTTTCAATCCTGGGGTTTATCACCCTGGCTCTTGTAGGCTCCTTAAATATTTCCCCAGCATGTTTCAAGACCCCCTTCAGCATAGGCTGAGTCTTGACAGTCCTCTCTGAGGTGGAAAAGGTGTCAAACAGAAAATACACTTCAATAGGCTCAGCATGGAGCTGGACATCATGATTCTTGGCTGCCCTTTCAATAAGTGCATTAAACGCCGCCGAATCCTCAGTAGGCAATGTTTTTACAGTATACACATGAGTGTCTGGGGCAGTGTGTGGATCCCCAGGGTCAGCAGCATCTGCCCAAGGTTCATTAGTATCTTCTGGATCAGTGTTCACAGGATAGCTGTATTCGTCATTTTCCCCTTCCCCAGTTTCCACATCTGAATAAGTGGGCAAGAAATCTTGGCCACGTGGAGATATGGGTTCCACAAGAACAGGTGTTGTAGTAGAATCCTTCTTTTTCAGTGGGATTCTATATGACTCCATTGGCTGTTCCGGGGCGAGCTTTCGTTTATAAATAGAAAGTCTGCCTGTATCGGCATCAATAAACTTTTCCTGTTGCTCTTCAAGCGAGGGCTGTCGATGCTTTGTGGTCGGTACCACAGTTGTGGGCTTCGGCCCCGTGGACACCTTCTTGGGCACTTCGACGGCCATTTTAGGGACGAAGGCCTTCGGCACCACTTTCGGTGGCAGCGTGAAGTGGTTGGGCGCCGACGTCTTTTGAGGCTTATCGGCAGGCTTCGAAGGTGGAGGATCCTTTGGTCCGACAGCCGAAGCCTTGTCCTTAATGCGCTTCAGGGATTCCACCACCTGCTTCGAGAAGGAGGCTGACGGCTGCGTCGACTCGACGGAATCCTTCGAGGCACCGCCAGGCGTGGACTCCGGGGTCGTACCGATTTTAGCCTTGTCCGGTCGACGCGTAGGTTCGAGAACCTTCTGATCACCGAGTCCTTTGTCGGTGTCGACTGTCTTCGGCGCCGATTTTTTCGGGTCGACGTCCTTGACCTTTGCCTTCGGCATGCCAGACTTTTGCTCGACGCCCTTTAGCGGCCTCTTTGGGTCGATAACACTTTTATGCTTCGTCGGTGCCGACAGTTCCGAGGACTTCGAGCCGACCAAAGCAATACGCACTTTCGGTTTCGATTTAGCCTCAAGTGCTTTCGGTTGCGTAGACACCAAAGCTTTCTCTTTCGGTTTCGATTTTGCAACTTGCAGCTCCTTAGACATGTCCGAAGCCGAGTCAGAAGGCGGGGCCGTAGAACTTATTGGAAGATCTTGGGTAAGGCCCTGTGGCGATCCCTCGACCTGAGCCTTATGAAGTGTTTTGGCCCCAGTATCAGTTTGTGGGCCTAGCTCCTCGCTCGAGCTATCTTCCATGGCCCCAAAGGCCCCATTGTCTTCTCCTACCTCGTCGACGACGTCTTCCGCATCGAGCATCTCAACATCAGCGTCGTAGCTGGAGTCTACCTCCGATGCGGGATCCAACAGGTTTTCTCGAACCTCCCGCTCTGCTCCTTCATCATCCCCGGCATCGAAGATGTTCACCGGTTCAGGTGCCATCTCCTGGGCTTCCTTGCGTGCCGATGCAGAATTGTCTTCTTGGATCGGAAACAGGAACAAGCCATACAGCTGGCTTCATCGTGATCCGGCGACAGGCACTTGTTGCACACCGTGTGGACGTCGATGTGGGGATATTTTGAGTTGCACACGGGACATCTCTTGAACGGACTCCGTTCCATGATGGTTCTTCGATAAGGCCTCTGGCTTCGACCGGGCCTTCAGCGCTGAAAATCACGCGGCTCTTCTGGATATCCGACTCGGGAACTGAGCTGGAACAGAACTGGGCACCGATTGCAAGACCGATTGCAAGACAATACCGACGAAAAACTAAAGGCCTTTTGGCTAAAAGAAAGTTTTATATCGATTCTGAACTTGAGTGAACCAATATGCATCCGAACCCAATGGCGGAAAAAAACAATCTGAGGATGGAGTCGATGCCCATGCGCAATGTAGACCAGGGGAGGAGCCACCTATCTCGTGATACTTTGAAGACAACAATGTGCGATCATCCGGACCCAACACTAGGCGGCGATCTATGCACAGATATGAATTCAGCAGCCCACATGCCTCGAACGGCTCCGTCAGTTTGGTCAACGGCCTGGTGGCCTCAGACGCTGGGCCCTACCCCTACACCGTGCGAACAAGCGAAGAATCTCGGGGTATGGGTGGACAATAAGCTGGCTTTTGATTACCACACTAGACGGGTTGCAGGCGCTTGTTTCGGTATCCTAAGAGGTCTATGGAAGACCCTGGATACCCTTCCCATGGCATCTAGGAAGATTACTGCAATCTCCTGTATTTGGGTGCAACCGATAAGTGCATACGGAGATTGCAGTGTATCCAGAATGCAGCTGCGTGACTAGTTCTTATGCTACCAAGGAGAGCTTCTGCAAAAAAAGCGCTTGCCTCCCTGCACTGGCTTCCCATCAGGGAGAGAGTGAAGTTTAAGTCCATGTGCGTGAGCCACCGGATTTTACTGAAGAAGGGTCCTGTGTATTTGCACGACCTTCTCACTGCCTATGTACCTACCAGACTGCTTAGATCAAGTGGGAGAGGAATGGTGCATATCCCCAAGATTATGAGATCAAGGATGGGCGGCCGCTCCTTTCGGTATTTGGCGGCCCAGTTGAGGAACACTCTCTCCCTCAGAGTCTCGGGCTGGAGGAACCTGAATCCATTTTCCGGAAAGGTCTGAAGACCCATCTGTTTCCTGTGGTCTAATCTGCTCTGCCTAAGCTTTGATGTTCAGAGCCATAGCTACCCAAAGTTGAGCTACATGGTTTGAAAAATTAAACCTACTGGCCCCAAAGGGATTGGTAAATCCATGATATGGGGAGGACGCCCAACCACATCGCATAATACATCTTATTTCCTCCTCATATTGGTGCCTATTGATGGGATCCAGGACTTGTGTTTAGCAGCATCATACAGTTGTTTAACCACTTGGACGCTAAGGGACTTAGCCTCATCTAATGAGATTTCAATTTAAATGAATGGGCAGTGATTGACAAGTTACCCTTGTCATTAGCATCCAAGTGGTTAAGTTTGAGACCACTTAGAATCTGCCACTGTGGACACTAAGAAAACATTCTTGTGCCTCACAAGCGTTTGTTGAAGTTATTGTTGACTCCAACTGACTGTTTCTAATAGAGTTCTAAAACCTTTGATAGAGTTGGGACCATAGTGCTGGGCAAAGTTCGTAAAAGTTCAAACATCCTGAGAAAGTTTCTCACAAAGTTTGAAAAAGTTCATGCAGACACTTTCTGCAAGGACGCAAGGAACTAGACATGGCCAATCAGTCCAACCTTAAGAGAGATTAGCTGAAGGAACTCTGTAGGGACATGAAAATCTACATGGGGGCCAAAGTCAGGAAGAATGAGTTGATCAAGGCCATCGAGGTTAGGAGGAGGCCCACAGAGTGCCTCCATACCTAGAAAAGGAACTGCCCTAAGGTAGTAGGGAAAGAAGATGACCAGGAGGAGAATGGCCTGAGTTTCATTGATCAAACCAGTGGGGCAGGTAGAAGCCTACACGTGATCATTTGCCGTGAATAGCAATCATTCCATTTACATCATTCCTTGAGGCAACAATTCATATTTGTCAATATGATGCAATTAATAGATTTACCCAATGCATTTGGGGTTCAGAACCCTTGTTTAGGGCCAACTATAAACCAAAAGAAAGAATGTCTGTAATACTCAGTACTGTCTAGAGCACTGAGACTGTAGCTCATGCTAGAATCCTAGTGAACCACGAATCCTGGTGAAAAGATGTTAATATCAAACTATCAATACCAGTGTCTCAACAAATGCAGTTCCAGAAAGAAACATAACATAACCAGAAACTAATTATGCTTGTAAAAAAATTATGCACATCAAACATTGGCGATGCTCAGATCAAATGCAAATGATCAACAAAAATACTTATGCGGAAATTCGCCCTAACATTGTGCCTTTACACTTGTACCCCACCATGCAGTCTGTCATAAAAAAAATCATCTTTATGCAGCATTGCCTTTCCTGTATCCTAGCTGCTTTACACCTTTAACACTTGTATATGTATATCGCTCCATCTTACCTTAACATCAGCAATGAGGGCATCCTCGTCTTCAATGCCAGTGGGCACACACTTCTTATGCAATGGCAATGACTCAAGCTTATCAACAAGACTGCGCAGCCCTTCCAGTTCAAAGTCAGTCAAGTAAATTGGAGAGTTGTCCTTAGGGGCTCCAGCAAATGACATCTCTGTGGGAATGTTTCGTTCACTGCTGCCATGCGAGCTGGCAGATTCAGATGATTCTGTGGACACCGTTCGCTTTAGGCTAAGCGGGGCATTGCGCATGCACTTTCCTATGTCAAGCTTCTGCACTATTACTCCAGAGCGACCATTGGACACAGCGTTGGTCAGGAGACAGCGGCGGGTACTTTGCTTCTTGAAATCCTCTTCAACCACATAGTCTTCATCATCATCATCGTCATCATCATCATCCTCCTCATCCTCGTCTTCATCATCTTCAGACTGGTCCTCATTCTTTACATGCCGTTTCCTTCCAGATTCTGACCCATTCAGCTCCAGCTCTAGAGGATAGTAAAAAACAGAAAATGTGTTGAGGAATTCTAACAATTTACTAAGACCCATGCTTTTGCCTCATCTTTGAAGTTACATAGGAATTGCACGGTTAAGAAAGAATTACCAACCTTTGGATGCAACCCTTTCTGATGTGTACTAGGTATTCCTGCAAATTCTATAACCCCTTCGACGCTCATGACGAGCTCAGCTCGTCATGAGTTACGCCTGTCGTATGTCATGACGAGCTGAGCTCGTCATGAACCGCGGGTTTTTTAAAAACTCAGCGCACAGTGGGAAAACGCGTAGCGCGCATGGGGTTAAATTACATAGCAGGATTAGGATTGCACTAAGAACATTTTGATATAAATATCTAGGGTTCCAGGTAGAACCAGGTGTCAGGACCAGGGTATCTCAAATGTGGGATCTCTTTCTAAGCCCCACAAAGAAATCTGTTTCTCCAACCTGCTGCTAGCCAATACACCCAGTTTTAAAAAGCCCAGGTCTGGGGGTACGGCTCTCTCCTGCCTCAGATCTTACCTCTGGAACAAAATGCCCCTCCATCTGAGAAATATTGAATCTACACCTCTGTTCTAGAAAAAACTGAAAACTTGGCTCTATTCATGCCCGCAACCCTTCTTCCCCACTGCTCCCCTCAGCTTTTAGTGCCAGTTGGAGTAGCAGTGCGCTCTATAAATATACCCACATAGACATATTTAAGCCAAATTCGAGAAACCACAGAAGCAAAGAAACTTCAAAACTGAGAAACCAGAGAAGCAAAGAAACTTCAAAACTGGAGAAAAAGGAATTATCTCGAAGAGAGGAATTATGGTTTCTGATAACTTCATTCTTCTAATGATGGTGTCAAACTTGGAGAATGGATTTCTGTAGTCTATGGTGTGGAATATGTATAGCGCAGCATTGGCCGAAGCTTCTTGGTGCTAATATTTACACACTGACTCAGCAAATTGGCGGGTGTCTCTTAACAAAAAAAGATGAGTCTCTCAACTTTTTTAACATCAAATTGTCAGTACTGGCACGCAAGTAGAGAGGAAGGCTGCTGCCACTAAGAAAGTCTTGTTACTTATTGGCAGTTCTGTTGTTAGGGACCAACCCTGAATTGTGAGCTAGATTGTAAATGGTGAAAAAGTTGATAGAAATTAAATGTTTTTGCTAAGAACAAGTAACGGGCTCCATGTCTAGAATTGCCTGCTATTCTTTGATTAACTGGGCGCCAATGTAGACTGCGCTGATAGGACTAATATGTACTGTTCTTGATTCTTAGATTATCAGGAATGCAGCTGCATTTTGTTCCCAGTTTCAGTTGTCCAATGTGTTTTGCTGGGGCGGTGAAATAGACCGCATTGCCCTAATTAAGTCTTGACTAAATAGTATTCCAAAAAGGGGGGGCATGTGTAGAAAGTCCAGTTATCCTTTACTAGTGTACAGGGGCTTTCCTTAAAAATCTCAAGTGCAATATTTGTGTATTGTGATAGAGGGAAGGGTTAGGCATTTGTTGCACACACAGTCAATAAATGACACACTCAATAAGGAAATCTGACAGCAATTTAGAAAAATAATAGATTTTTATATTAATTTAGACACCAAGAGCTACGGGATTAGGTAAGTACTTTACAAGTTAGTGGTTTTCAGAAAAAAAAATAAAGCTGTCAGATTTGAGGTATGAGCCTCGAACGTGGTAATGTTATCCTATGGGAGAAACATACACTGCGTAGGGGTACTTCAATCGAGTTACAGAATTGTTATTCTGGACTTAAGGTAGTAGGTTCCAAGGTTCTTAGAACCACCAGCAGTTTTGGTTTACCTGCTCTAGTATGTACGGATTCAGAGGTGCTGGTTACAAGGGTAGCAAAATGATGCAGGTGGGGACACTTAGGGGTTTTCAGCTTTTATCTGTTGCAACCACCTGAGAGGCCGGTAAACTAGGAAGTGAGTTTCAAACAGGTATTGCTCAACTTCTTCAGGGCCCAGACCACAGCAAAGGCTTCCCTCTCAATGGCACTCTAACAGCGCTTTCGGGAAGTTGTCTCCTGCTTATGAAAGCAACAAGTTGGTCATGTCCATCCATCATTTGCCTGGGCTAGGACTGCACCTATGCCATATTCAGAGGTATCTGTCTGCACAATGAACTGCTTAGAGCAATCTGGAACTTTCATGACTGGGGCAGAGCAAATGTTATCCTTCTGAGTATCAAAATCCTTTTGACAGCTCACTGCCCAGTTAACTTTCTTTTTCATCTTCTTTTCGGTATGCTCTGTGAGGGGGGGTCACTATGGACCCATATTCCATCATAAACCTCCTGTAATACCCAGTCAAGCCAAGGAAGCCCTGATTTTGGTCAAGGTGTTTGGAGCTTCCCTGTCCAGAATTGTCTGGACCTTGGTTTGGAGTCGCTGAGCTTGGCCTCCACCTACAAACTGTAAGTGCCCACCTGGAGTGGAGAACACAGATTTTTCTTTGGCTCCAAGGTTCAGACCTATCTGCCAGTGCCATGGTGTGAGATCAAAGGTACTCAGATACGTGGCTGCCTCTAACCTGTCAATCAATTTGTCTGCTCTAAGAATTGGTTGTGCATCAGTTTTTGTCACAGCGTTAAGACCTCTAAAGTCCACACAAAACCTAATTTCTTTCTTTTCACCCTTGGAGCGAGGTTTGGGGACTAAGACAAAAGGGCTGGGCCAGGGGCTCTCTGAGAGTTCAATGACACACAATTCCAGCATCTTGCTTACTTCTGCTTGGATGCGGTTTCCAACATGATCAGACTGCCTGTAAATTTTGTTTTTAGCAGGTAGGCTATAACCAGAGTCCAAACCATGGGTACCTCAGCTAGTCTGATCAGGGGTCAGAGAGAAGAGCTCAGCATACTTATTGAGGGCCTGCCTCCAATCAACCTGTTGGTCAGTGATGGTCTGACAAGACTATTGCATCAACAGATCCATCTTTTGGATTGCTGGAGAGGAGATCAGGGAGAGGTTCACTCTCAGCTTCCTGTCCCTCACATGTGACCATGCGCATGGTCACATCATCTCTGTCATAATAGGGCTTGATGGCAGTTGATATGTATAACCCCTTTGGGATATCTACAACTAACAAGATCCACCAGATAGGTGACCTCCCCTTTTCTTTCAAGGACAGGGTAGGGCCCATTTTACTTGCACACTCTACCTTACTTTGGTATAGTATATACAGAGCCAGCTTCCTACAAAGTGGAATTAAGGGAGCCTTTAGGTAGCCTCCTGCCTTACCACTGGCTAGGCAGGAGACTCAGGACTGACAAAAGTCCGTCACCTTCTGAGACATCCCTGGCCAGTAGAAGCGACTGACTAATCTACTCCAAGTTTTATCCTGACCAAGGTGCCCAGCTAGGTGGATATCCAGGGCCAAAGTGAGAAGGAACTCAAACCCCTACCCTTCTATTTCTGCTACCCTCCTAGTTTCACCAGGCTTGGGGTCTCTGGCCTCAGTGTACAGGAGTCCATCCTCCCAATAGACCGTGTGGGTGCCACTGATCTAATCCCTTTTCCTGTGCAGCAGCTTGCTGAGTCAGGCTTCAAAGAGGGGGGCAGGTGTCTTGTCCCTGGCACAGATCCATCGTAGAGGGTGCCCCAGGGCCCAAGAGCTCTGCCGTGTAAGACCCAAGCTCCTCAGGCTCAGTTTTCTCTGAGGATAACAAGTCCTTTTCCTGAGAAGAGGGGTTCAGAGTTGGAGTCTGTTTAGAAGCTGATCCCTCAGTCTATTTGCCTTTGCCTTTTGAGGGCTAGTCCACTCTTTCAGGATCCAGGACCTCTTTTTCTTTTTGAGCTCTGCTCTGTGCTAGGTTGTCACAAAACTAAATTCGGAGACACCTAACATGCTTGCATGGGTCCTAAGTTCAACTTTCCAAGCAGGGAATCTCCAGGACCGGGTGGGGACAGGACTGCTTCTTTCTTTCTAACAACTCCCCCCCCCCCTCCCCCAAACCCCCTCCCCCTGGCAAAAGATGCCATAGCCTTGGAATGGATCAATGTGACATTGTCAGCATTGGTGACTGGATGGGTCCTTCCTATCAGGTACTGATCTGAGTGAACCAGTTGCTGGGTCACCATGGTGACACTAGCATCAGTATCTCTCAAGGCCTCTATTCTAGTCCCATTAATCAAGGATAACTGCCTGTATTTTTGCACATTAGTGAACCAGGAAGCACAGGATAAGTCTACGCCTCTTTCGAAGATTAATATGGTCTCAGTGAGGTCACAGACATGGTCAGGCCCAACCCAGGATCCCATCAGGACATTAGCAACTGCAGGTAGGGCAGGTTGGCTAGAGGCATTTTCTAATTTTTACAGCAAGGGACTCCAGTTCGGTGTCCTGGTGCCTTATAGTTGTGACACCAAGCCTTGTTGGGATCCCAGTTCTTTCCCCGGCACCCATCCATATGCTGTGAAGAGTCTCTAGGCCCACCCTCCTGAGCACATTTCGAGGGCCTGAAGAAGACTTTTTATTTTTAGATGTACCCTCTTTCCCTGGAGGGGGATTTGTGGCCTCTTTCTTTTGGTCTCTCCCACCAGTGGTCATTTTGGTTATCCAGTGGACTGCCTTCTTCCCCAAGTCTTGAGGAATAGATTTAGTTTCTTGTGGTGACAATTTCGAAACAGTGCTCCCTCATTTTCATACAATACAACCCTTCATCAGGCATGTACAATGTTACCATCTAACCAGTCTCCTAGTGTTTTCACTGAGAAGTCTACAAAGTCTACCCAGGCCTGACTCTGGCTCTTTCAAGCCTCTCTGGATATCAACTCATACTCTTCAGTACTAGATCCAAAGCCCTCATTCAGGGTACCCTTCATGAGGTCATAGGATGTAGCATCTTTCTCATTGAGTGCCAGGAGTCTATCCCTGCACCTCCCTGAAAAAAACTTCCCACCGGGTAGAACTCCACAGCTTCCCAAGACAGGTTCTTTCAAATGCAATGAACCACTTAATGATAAAACCACCCTAAAATAATTTAGGGGAGATCCCTCTGGGAATTTTGGAGTCAAAAGATTCTACCTCCCTATTTATTATTTGGCTGCCTCCAGAGATTATTCCTAAGCCCATCTCAGATCTTTTTCTATGGCCAATAGTTTAACCTCTAAGGATATGCTTTTGGCCAGTTTCTAAAGATCTGCATCTTCAGCAGCTACCACATCTGGGACTCTACAGGGGTTATTCTCAGTGGTGTTACTATCTGAGGGGGTAGTGATGTAGTCAGTGTTCTCCTCTTCAACTACCTGGGAATCATCATCATCATCTTCCCTACTGGGGGAAGTCTGACTTGCCATGTCCTTATTTTCAGCCAGCAACTGGAAATGGCTTTGTAGGTTTAGGACCCAGGTCATTTTTCCATGCTTTGCATAGTTCTTTGAGTTGGGTAACTGAGATATGCATAGGGGCCAGGTTGAGCTACTGTGAGGTCCCTAGATTTTCAGACATGATTTTTTAAAGTAGTTGGGATCTTATTAAAGGGCTACAAAAAATGCAAACTGACTACTAAGGACCTAACTACTTTACAGACTTTTAATTCTTAAACAGTGGGAGACGTATTCAATGCCCTCACACTAGGTTAAATACATTTTGAAAAAAATCATACACATTGAAAAAATATTTTAGCTACAGACAATATTGGGTTTCCTCTTGTGAAATCACTTGTTGATCAATTGGTATAACACATGTCAAAGTCGTGTACCCCACCGCTGCGCCACCAATGTAGCAAGCTGGCTTTGTATATTGTACGCTACTAGAGATTCCTCAGAAGTGTACAGGCTCAATGCAAACCCAAAGTGCGCTATTAGTGGTAGGATCATCTCTGAGCCCCACCCTCTTCAACGTCTACATGAGCCCCCTCGCGGCCATCGTACGCAAACACAACCTCAGCATAATCTCCTACGCCGACGACACCCAGCTGATCCTCTCCCTGACCAACGACCCCGCCGCCGCCAGAGCCAACCTGCACGAAGGGATGAAAGAGGTAGCCGAGTGGATGACGACCAGCCGCCTGAAACTGAACTCGGACAAGACGGAGGTCCTCATCCTGGGCTCCTCTCCCTCCGCCTGGGACGACTCCTGGTGGCCTCCCGCCCTGGGCACCGCACCCAAACCGACAGACCATGCACGCAACCTGGGCTTCATCCTGGACTCCTCCCTCTCCATGACCAAGCAAGTCAACAACGTCTCCTCGGCGTGCTTCAACATCCTACGCATGCTACGGAAGATCTTCTGGTGGATCCCCACGAGACCAGGAAGACCGTCACCCAGGCCCTCGTCACCAGCCGACTGGACTACGGCAACGCCCTCTACGCCGGTACCACCGCCAAGCTCCAGAAGAGACTCCAGCGGATCCAGAACGCCTCAGCCCGACTCATCCTCGACATCCCACGAACCAGCCACATCTCCGGACATCTGAGAGACCTTCACTGGCTCCCCGTCAACAAAAGAATCACCTTCCGCCTCCTCACCCACGCACACAAAGCCCTACACGACCAAGGCCCGAGCTACCTCAACAGCCGAGTCAACTTCTACGCTCCCAAACGCCACCTCCGATCAGCCAACCACGCCCTCGCCGCCGTCCCCCGCATCCGAAGAGCGACTACAGGAGGAAGGTCCTTCTCCTACCTGGCCCCCAAGACCTGGAACTCCCTCCCGACCGACCTGCGCCTGACCCAAGACCACCTCTCCTTCAGGAAGAAGCTGAAGACCTGGCTGTTCGAGCAGTAGCGGCCCCCCCCCCCCCCAGTACCTTGAGACCCTACGGGTATGTAGCGCGCTTTATAAGTGTCACTGATTGATTGATTGATTGATTACGTTGGCGCGCAGTATTAGGCTTGTACTGAAGAGTGCAAGACATTTATTGCACAACATTGACCAATAAGTGACACACAACTCAAAAAGGAGATCCACACCAACTTTATAAAAAATTACCTTTGTTCAAGTTTATTTTTAAACCAAGATCTTCGCAAAAAGTCAAGTATATTTTTCAGGAAAAGTACTTTAGTCTTTTTAAAGTAAACACTTTTAGAGGCCTAATTTTGGAACCCTACCACCAAACATAGACGCAGAAATATTGAGGTAATGTGAAATGTACAATGAGGATTGTAACGTGGACCAGACCACGTGTAGGTAGACTTGATGAAAGCGTTGGCTGGATTATTAGTATGTTCATGGCACTGAAAGTTATATGGTTCAGAGCCAATGATTTTAGGCTCGCTATTTTTTCATTATGTTATTTCAAATGCTGTTTAATTATATTGAAAGTCATAAGACTTGCTGCTGTATACCTGGCTATTATACCCTGGAACTATTGTATAAAAAAAAATGAAGTAGTTTTGCCTGCTGACCTAATAAAAATGTGTTTTAAAAAAAAATAAAAAGTCAACACTTTGCGCAATTTTTTAACCGGTCAATGTTATCCTATAGGTGAAAACAGCAATGCAGTTTTACAGGTAACCACTGACGACTGGAACTGTAAGTTGGGTACTTAAGATAATCAGAGGGCAAGGCTCAGGTAAGCACAAGGTCTGCACCACCAGAGGCACGGGGGCGGCCGGGTGCTGAATTCAAATTCTGAGCTGGGTCCAATGTTTTTCAATGGAAACTGTGGGCACCTGCAACCACACTGCTTGCAGGAAGGTAAATTGGTTGCAGGGGCCAAGCTTTGGGGGTGTGAGCACGCACAGGGGGGGCCACAAAGCAGCACCAAACATACAACACCAGCGGCACAGGGCCGGCCTGGTGCAGTGTGCAAATAGAGAGTTGGGCGCACAATACTTTTCAATGGAGAACTTGTGTTCGAAAAAACAGGCTGCAGGCGTATCATCCGAGGCTGCAGGAGGGAGGCCAGCAGCAACAGACTTGAGTAGGGTTATGGGGGTGAGGAGGGTGTCGCAGGGTCCCCGTCGGTTCAGCTCACCAAGGCCTTGGGGCTACGGTTGCAGGGGTGTCCTTAGATTCTTCTTACCAGAGAGGGTCGTGGTCATAGGGAGTCTCTGGATTCAGGCTGCAGGCGTCATCGTTAAGTCTAGGAGGGGTCAGCCAATGCTGGACTTGAGGTCAGGATGTCTACGGAACCTGTTCTGGATTGGTGGGCCACCTGGAAACGGACCGGAGGCATCGGGTGCAGACTGGACAGGACATGCGGTTCTGGAGGGCGCCAGAGGCCTTGTCAAGGTTTCTTGGGGACAGATCCAGTATCCTCAGGAGTCTCTGGTATTTGTCAAAGAGCAGGCACTCTTACTCAGGTTTGAGAAGTCACTGGCTGCAGGACAGGCGTAGTCTTCTTTTGCAGGGTCTTTGAAGCTGGAGGCAGGCCGGTAGACCTGAGTCCAAGTCAGTAGGCGCCTTCAGGCTTCACTGCGTCTTCTTCGTCCTTCTTATGTCGGCAAGAACTAGTTTCCAGGTCTGGGGAAGCCACCTAAATACTAAATTTAGGGGTGGTTTAGGGGAGTCTGACACAAACTGAAGGGAAGAGGCGCAAACTTGCCTACTCCGACCTCCCCTATCGATAACTGCAACACACAAAGGAGTAGGAAAGTACCCGCAGTGTCGGGTCACTTCGGCAATCACCAGGGTGCTTCCAAACAAGGGATTCCCCTATTTAACGCACACTTTATAATCTGTTGGGGAAGCACATGGAGGGGAAACCAAATTACTTCTAAATAGGCTCATCAAACATTCATACGGTAGAAACATGTTGACACCTTGGCAGTACGGAAGGGTGAAGGAAATCTTAATCTCCTCTGTCACCTCCATCATTCATGTTTTTAAACATAGCCGGATGGCCCAGGAATAATATTTCAAGTGAGGACACATCCAAGCTAGTTTTAACGTTCACTCGCGCTTTTTTATCGGTGGCCCCAAGATTTTTATGTTTGTAATGTTTTCCCCCTCCCTTTTGCTACACCCCAGGCATTGGTCTGCACAGGGGTGTAATGAAGCAAGCCCAATGATGAAGCATGTCACAATTTTGTGAGTGAGGGTAGTTCTTTCTCACTGAGAGCATGCCACATTTTTAAAATCACTTTCCTATTCCTTTGTGTGTCTTGCTGTTTTAGGGCAAACGTAATTACACCCTCACCCTTTGGGAGGAGGCCCAAACCAAGCCCTGATTGGAGGGGTCTCCCCATCTTCAAGACGGTGGGGACTAAAAGATGTGCTTCACCTCACCACACCCAGCTTAGGGGTGGAGCTGGCAGGTGAGCACACCTTTTCTCTTAAGATTTCCTGGTTTTCCTACCCAAAGTGAGGGTGTAAACTGGGGGCTGGCATCTGCTGCTAGCAGCCGAGGCTGGGCATTACAAAGGCGGCAGGCCTATGAAGCTTCCCAAACACGCACTGTGCCGGTCCTAGGGAAGGAGTAGTTTGTCCTGTAACTCCAGTTCTGTAGTAGGGGTATATCTGTTATAGTCATAATCTAGTGAATAGTCCCGCCCATGTGCGTGGACCCCGGAGCAATCAAAAATAATCTCTTAAATTGTCAAAAAATGCAAAACTGCAAAGACACTTAAGAGAGAATTTAAAGACAGACAATGCAGCCTATAACCACAGGCTACACTGTCCAGTACTTCAACTAGAAATTCCACCAAACATCCACACAAACAGCACAGCCTGCCCAGTTTCCTCCATAAAGAAACTTGCCTCTACCAGCAGAAGCCTCTGGAATGATAGAGAGGAGGTATGGACAGACAAGCCCCATAGGCTGCCATTATGTGGCTTAAACAGGATACTGTGCCTTTAAGAGAACTTTCCTGAACTTCTCCCAGTATCCCAGAATGAACAGCAGGTCCCTTTTTTCTTTCAGTTCTTTTTGAAGGCGTAACACGCCAGACCTGTAGCATTCCTTACATGAACATCTTTCTCCACCGGGGAGGAGGGCGGGCGCTTATGACTATAACAGAGATAACCCTACTACAGAACTGGAGTTACAGGACCAAAACTACTCCTTCTGTAGTAGGGGATCTCTGTGTATAGTCATAATTTAGTGAATAGAATGGCAAGCCCATCCCCACACAAAAAAGGAGGTGGAGAACGAAAATTAACACCACTATTGTGCGAACAGATTTTGCAGCGAAGCCTGCCCAACCTGCGCGTCTGCCCTGGCATCAGTGTCCAGGCAGTAATGCTTAGCAAAGGTATGGACCGACTTCTAAGTGGCCGCCTTGCAGATTTCTGCAATTGGAACATTACGGAGCAAAGCAGTCGTAGCAGCTTTGCCCCTGGTGGAATGTAAATGTAAAAATGTAAATTGATACTTGTATAGCGCACTACTCACCCGCAAGGGTCTCAAGGCGCTTGTACGAATACCGCTGTGGAACCCGTCCTGGCTTTCCCTGGGAGGCTTCCACTCCTGGGCACCCCTAGAGTGAAGGCCAGGCATCCTTAGCGTTGTGGGGGCCGTTGTGGATATTAAGCAAGCTATTGCCCAGAGTTGCAGAGTGGGACTCTATGATTGGAATAGGCACCGAGGCGAGAATTATCAGGTCCGTGGAATTTTTGAGCCCAAGACCCGCTGAGGAGGGGAATTGAACCATGGTCCCAGGCTAGACCTTTGCATCAGGGTCTGCCGCTCTAATCATTGAGCCACACTAGCCTTAGGTTTACCCTCTACGGTCTTATTAGCTTTTTGGTAACATAGCTGTATGCAGGACACAATCCACCTAGAGATGGACTGCTTAGAGGTAGCAAGACCCGTCCTGACCGATCCAAAATTGATAAACAATTGGTCTGACCTACGAATATCTTTGGTCTTATCCAGATAAAATTTCAACACCCACCTAACATTCACGGAATGTAAAGACCTTTCCGCTGGAGATGAAGGATTCTGAAAAAACGTAGGCAAAGTTATGGTCTGGTTGACATGAAAATCAGAAATAACCTTGGGGAGAAATTTAGGGTGAGTACGCATAACAACCGTAGCAGCATGAAATACAGTATAAGGTTCTTGGCAACACAACGCCTGAATTTCACTCACCCTGCGGGCCGATGTAATGGCCACGAGGAACGCCGCCTTCCAGGACATGTGCTGCAACGAAGCCTTATGAATAGGTTCAAAAGGCTCCTTCATCAATCTGGACAGAACCACATTCAATTCCCATGAAGGCGAAGGAAGCCGGACAGGAGGGAACACTTTCTTCAAGCCTTCCAAAAAATCTTTGATCACGGGGATCTGGAAGAAGGAAGTCTGTGAAGGGCATTTCCTGTAGGCAGTCAATGCAGCGAGATGAACCTTAATGGAATGAACATTAAAGCCAGACTGCGCCAAATGTAGAAGGTAAGGAAGGATGACGTCTTCCTTGCACGTCGTCGGGTCATAGTTCTTGAACTTGCACCAGATATAGAACCTCTTCCACTTGTAAGCATAGGAAGTCCGAGTGGAAGGTCGTTTAGCTTCCTTCAGTATGTCCATGCAATCTTAGGGTAGATTCAAATGGCCATATTGCACTATCTCAGGAGCCATGCCGCCAAACTCAAAGACGAGAGGTTGGGGTGCAACATCTGGCCCCCGAACTTCGTGAGAAGGTCTGACCTGCCCGGCAGCCGCATGTGAGGAAGGAGAGACCGGTGAAGCAGGTCCGTGACCACCACTGCCTGGGCCATTCCGGGGCAATCAGGATCATTCGCGCCCTGGACTGGGCCAGCTTGATGAGCACCGCCGGAATCAGGGGAATGGGTGGAAAAGCGTACAGAAAGCTGTTCGACCAGTTTATCCATAGCGCATTCCCCAGCGTCCCCCTGCTGGTAGTACCTGGAGGCGAAGTCTCTGCATTTGCTGTTTTCGGCGGTGGCGAACAGATCTATGTCTGGAGTCCCGCACCTTGCGAAGACTTCTCCTAGTACCTCGTCGTTTATGACCCATTCGTGGTTTTCCTGAATCAGTCTGCTCAGTGCGTCCACCTGAACATTCTGCACACCTTTTAGATGGGTAGCCGTTATCGTCAGTCCTCTGGCCAGAAGCCAGTGCCAGATCGCCTGCGCCTCCTGCGACAGAGTGCGTGACCTCGAGCCCCCCTGCTTGTTGAGGTAATACATCGCGGTCGTATTGTCAGTCTGTACAAGCAGAAGAAAGTTGGTCTGAAAGGACAGATGAAAGGCCTTCAGTGCCAAGTGAACAGCTCTGAGTTCCAGGAAATTGATGTGATACGTGGAATCCACTGGGGACCTCGTTCCTTGAATCTGTAAGTCTCCGGAGTGCACCCCCCAACCGTGGAGAGAAGCATCCGTCACGACAGTCTGAGTGGGAATGTCCTTGTGGAAGGGAACCCCCTCTGAGGAGATTCTCCGCTGAACACCACCACTTCAGAGACTGAAGAGCATGCAGAGACAGTCTTATCTTGTCATCCCAAGACCCTTTCCTCTGATCCTCCAAGCACTCCTGCAACGGTCTCATGTTCAGTTGTGCGTGTGGCGTTAGGAAGATGCAAGAGGCCATCGATCCCAGTAGAGAAAACACTGTCCTCACTGTTGTAGATGGAGTGGTCATAAGAGCCTGAGCCTTCCGAAGGAGTGATAATCGTCGCTCCTCCGAAGGAGACACGCTTGCTGACAGCGAATTGATGGAGGCTCCCAAGTACTGAATGCACTGGGCCAGTGTCGGGACAGACTTGGACATGTTGATGTGCAACCCCAGCTTGTTCAAGAGAACGCACGTCTTCTGGAAGTGTGCTTGCGCTTCCGAGAAGGAGGAGGCCTTGATCAACCAATCGTCCAGGTACGGGTAGACAAACACCTTGTTCTTCCTTAAGTGTGCTGCTACCACTGCCATGCACTTCGAGAATGTTCTTGGCGTAGACTTCAGTCCGAATGGCAGCACGGTGTACTGATAATGATTGGTGCCGACTTGGAATTGCAGGAACTTCCTGTGTTTGTGTGCAATGGCCACATGGAAGTACGCATCTTGTAGGTCTATAGCACATAGCCAGTCTCCCTGTTGCAACTGAGGATAAATCTGATGCAACGATAGCGTGCAAAACTTTTCTCTGCGGATCCACTTGTTTGCCTGTCGCAAGTCCAGAATGGGCCTGAACTCATTCTTGTCCTTCTTGCGAACCAGGAAGAACCGGGAGTACAGACCTCTTCCCCTTTGAGACAGAGGTACGCCTTCTATCGTCCTTTTCTTTAACAGGATATCGGCCTCCGCCTGGTGCTCGCGCAGCTGACACTGTGCGCTGACCGGAGGAATTGATGGAGGCGGGCTGGTGAAACGAAGACTGTATCCATTGCAAACAACATTCAGCACCCTCAGACATTCATCTGATGGGGAAGGTGGGTGGGTTGGTAAGGAATCTGCAGAAAGAGAGTACCACCAGAAAGACAGTTACCACAGGTACATAACTTTTCTCTTCTAATGAATACTTCTACCTGCAGATTCCTCATATGTACAGTAGATTCCAAAGCAGTAGTCTTCAATGGAGAGTGGTTTAAAAATGGTTAAATGAGGAAACTCTGAAATACCCATCTGGCAAAGTGGCCGACTTTACTCACTTCAGAATCAGGGCAGTAAATATTAAAGAAAGAGTGTAGGGATACACAGCATAGCTGCATTTCAGATCTCTGCATTTCAGATTAATTTACTCTTGTTGGAATGGGCCCTGATCCCATTCCAGAGGTTCCTTCTAGGTCATGGGTACTCACAAACCTTCTCTTGGGGGCCAAATTTACACTGTGGTTTGTGTCCGAGGGCCGCACCAGTGGGGGTGGGGTCAGTGGGGGAGGGGGCGGGGCTAGAGCAACAAAAAAAACTGACCATGATGTTGACCACTGGTCCCTGCAGCGGACACCTTCGTCCATTGAGCCACCAGACCCGGCATACACACATCTCTCTCTCTCGCTCTCTTTCTCTCTGTCTCCCTCCCTCTCTCACTCACTCTCCCTTACTCTGTCCCCCTCCCTCTGTCTCCCTCCCTCTGTCTCCTTTTCCCTCTCTCTCTCCCTCACTCTGTCACTCCCTTTCCCTCCCTTCCTTTCTCTCCCTCCCTTTCCCTCTCACTCCCTCACTGTCTTGCTTTCCCCCTCTCACTCCCTCACTCTGTCTCCCTTTCCCTCTCTCACTCCCTCACTCTGTCTCGCTTTCCCTCCCTCACTCCCTGTCACTCCCTTTCTCTCCCTCCTGTTCCCTCCATCCCTTTCCCTGAATCAATTTCCCTCTCACTCCCTCACTCTGTCTCCCTTTCCCTCCCTCGCTCTGTCTCCCTTTCCCTCCCTTACTCCCTCACTCTGTCTCGCTTTCCCTCCCTCACTCCCTGTCACTCCCTTTCCCTCCCACCCTTTCCATCTCTCACTCCCTCACTGTCCCTCCCTTCCTTTCTCTCCATCCCTTTCCCTCTCTCCCTCACTCTGTCTCCCTTTCCCTCTCACTCTATCACTCCCTTTCACTCCCTTCCTTTCTCTCCCTCCCTTTCCCTCTCTCACTCCCTCCCTCTGTCTCCCTTTCCCTCTCTCACTCCCTCACTCTGTCTCCCTTTACCTCTCTCACTCCCTCAGTCTCCCTTTCCCTCCCTCACTGTCACTCCCTTTCTCTCCCTCCCGTTCCCTCCATCCCTTACCCTCCCTCCCTTTCCCTGAATCAATTTCCCTCTCACTCCCTCACTCTGTCTCCCTTTCCCTCCCTCGCTCTGTCTCCCTTTCCCTCCCTTCCTTTCCCTCCCTCCCCATCTCTCACTCCCTCACTCTGTCACTCCCTTTCCCTCCCTTCCTTTCTCTCCCTCCCTTTCCTTCTCTCACTCCCTCACTCTGTCTCCCTTTCCCTCTCTCACTCCCTCACTCTGTCTCCCTTACCCTCTCTCACTCCCTCACTGTCTCCCTTTCCCTCTCTCACTCCCTCACTCTGTCTCCCTTTCCCTCCGTCACTCCCTCACTCCCTTTCTCTCCCTCCCTTTCCCTCCATCCCTTACCCTCCCTCCCTTTCCCTGCATCCATTTCCCTCTCACTCCCTCACTCTGTCTCCCCTTCCCTCCCTTACTCCCTCACTCTGTTAATCCCCTCCCTCCCTCACTCTGTCTCCTTTCACTCCCTCACTCACTCTGTCTCCCCTTTCCTCCCTCACTCTGTCTCCCTTTCCCTCTCTCACTCCCTCACCCGGTCTCCCTTTCCCTCCCTCACTGTCACTCCCTTTCCTTCCCTCCTCCTCTCTTTCCCTTCCTCCCTCCCTTTCCCTCCTACCCTTTCCCTCTCTCACTCTTTCACCCGATCTCCCTTCCCTCCCTCACAGTGGCGGCTGGTGACATTTGAAAGTGGTAGGGCGTAAAAGTTAAGGATGACTTGTTACGAGTAGCAAGCATTTACTAAATGTTCTTTTACATCATTATTTTGAAAAAGTATACCGCCATCAAACCCATATGCACAGAATCACATTGCAACTGGAACACATGACCACTGCCCTGTGCGCTCTGCTGAGAGGCCAGGATTTGATGTCCATCAAGATTTCTGAACATCTTCTTCACTATTTGACAGGCACTGTGAGAAACTCGCACTGCCCTCAGCCTAAGCTCCAGCGCTCTGAAGTGGTGCCACTCAGTTCAAGGGATGCACTGTACAAGAGTAATGTGAGACATGAAAAATAATACATGAACAGAATCCTTAAAATAGCTAACACTTTTAGGGAATGCAACTATGAAATATTAACACATACAATGTAAACAGGAACTAAATCACTGACCTGAACGTGCTCAAGTTTCAATTAAATGTTAAAAATGCTAACATTTTTCTTCCTTCAATGCAGCTGCATGCGGTGCACCCTCGGTTTGCCATCTCTTCCTGTAGTGCCCTCACTCCAGTTTCACTGCATTCTCTGTTCATGTGGCTCATCGCACAGCGTGGACTGCGCCACACAGGTCACTTAAGGTCCCGCTAGCCTGCATCTCTTAGTTGCTACGTGTTAGTGTGCTTTTTAACTTACATCATGTCACTATAGGGCCCCTTTATCTTTAGTAACTTTGACATATTTGATTGCTATGGTTGTATCACGGGCATTGACGAACAAGTTACTTACCTTCGGTAACGATATATCTGTAAGAAACATTAGTTAGTGTTAGATTCCTTACCTTAGAATATCCCCAGGCGTCAGTCTGGATCCGGAAACTTTTGCGTAGCAGTACCCCTGCGCGTCGGTAGGCGTCGTCTGCAGGCGTCCCCTGCGGCTCCGCGTCAGTCGTCGGCGTCGTGCGCCGTGATGACGTCGCTGGAGTATATAGACGCCGCCTCCGCGCGCTGACGTCAGTTCTTTGTACACAGCTTTTCCGCGCCAGGAGACGCAGAGCCATGAGAGAACCAACACTGGTGCCATGTAAAAACTAGGGCCCTGAAAGGGATGTCCTTAACCCTAGGTATCAGTTCGCAGAACGGGGAGGATGGGTGGGTTCGGTAAGGAATCTAACACTAACTAATGTTTCTTACAGATATATCGTTACCGAAGGTAAGTAACTTGTTCATCTGAAAGAAACACGTTAGTGTTAGATTCCTTACCTTAGAATACATACCCCAGCAATACCAACCCCGGTGGTGGGTCTGCGAACCAATACAATACTACACCAGAAAGTCCTGGAGGACAGAACGGCCAAAGAAGCCATCCCTCCGGACTTGACTGTCCAGGCAGTAGTGCCTCGCAAAGGTGTGCAGCGAGGCCCACGTAGCCGCTTGGCAAATGTCCTGCAAGGGGACTCCCCAGCCCAGGGCAGTGGTAGCCGCCGTGGCCCGAGTGGAATGGGCCCTCAGCCCAACAGGAGGCTCCTTCCGAGCCAAAGGGTAGCACGCTTTGATGCAGAGAACGACCCATCGAGAGATGGTCCGTTTACAGACCGCCCGTCCCTTCTTCGCACCCACGTAGCCAACAAACAGTTGGTCATCCACCCGGAACTGGCGTGTGCGATCCATGTAAAATGAAAGCGCACGTTTTGGGTCCAGACGATGGAGCCGCTCTTCATCCTTTGAAGGATGCGGAGGCGGGAAGAAGGAAGGGAGGGTGATGGACTGCCCGATGTGAAAGGCCGAAACAACCTTGGGCAGGAAAGAAGGTCTAGTCCTCAGAACCACCTTATCAGGATGAATGGACAGGAAAGGAGGTTGGACAGAAAGAGCCTGGAGCTCACTCACTCTCCTGGCAGAGGTGATGGCAACCAGGAAAGCCGTCTTTAAAGTCAGGAGACGGAGAGGGCAAGAATGAAGGGGCTCAAAGGGAGCACACATCAGAAAAGTTAGAACCAGGTTCAAATCCCACTGAGGCATCACAAACGGAACAGGTGGAAACATGTGAGTGATGCCTTTCAAGAATCGAGTTACAATCGGGGATTTGAACAAAGAAGGCTGATCAGGAAGCCTCAAAAAGGCTGAAAGGGCAGAAAGGTAGCCCTTGATAGTGCCCAGAGCAGAGCCCTGCTGGGCAAGAGAAAGAAGAAACAGAAGAACCTCCGAAAGAGGGGCAGAAAGAGGGTCCACAGCCTTTGCTGCGCACCACGCCACAAATCTGTTCCACCGACAGGCGTATACCGACTTAGTGGAGGGACGCCTGGCTGCCAGAATAACATCACAGACTTCAGGAGGCAAGTCAAATGGCCTCAACTGCCGCCGCTCAATCTCCAAGCATGGAGGTGGAGACTGGACAGGTTCGGGTGGAGGACCGTCCCCTGCTGCTGCGACAGAAGGTCCTCCTGAAGGGGCAGGCGGATCGGGGGACCAACTGACATGCTGAGTAGCTCGGGATACCAGTATCTAAGAGCCCAGTCCGGAGCCACAAGGATAACTTGGGCCCGGTCGCGCCTGATCTTCTTCAGCACTCTGGGCAGAAGTGGTATAGGCGGAAAGGCGTATAACAGACCGCAACTCCACTCGCGCCGAAAGGCGTCGCCGTGCGAGTGCAGTCTTGGAAACTCCAACGCGCAGAACTGATGACATTGCGCGTTCTCTTCGGTGGCGAATAGATCTAACCAAGGCTCTCCCCATTGCAGAAAGATGCCTTGCGCCACGTCCGAGTTCAGACGCCATTCGTGATCCATCGAGCACCGACGGCTGAGTTCGTCCGCCCTGGCGTTCAGAGAACCTGCCAGGTGTTGAACCGTCAGAGTCACGCCCTGACGTTACAGCCATTGCCAGAGGCGCAGAGCCTCCTGGCAAAGGGTCCACGACCCCACACCGCCCTGTTTGTTGCAGTACCACATGGCGGTGGTGTTGTCGGTGAACACCTGCACTACACTCCCGTTGACAAAGGGGAGGAATGCCTTCAGTGCCAGACGAATCGCCCGCAGCTCCAACAGATTGATATGGAGCCGGGACTCCGCCGGAGACCAGATGCCTCTGATCTCTGCCTCTCCCAAGTGGCCACCCCAGCCCTGGAGGGACGCGTCCGTCACGACAACGTGCTCCGGTTGGGGAAGGGAGAGGGACTTGCCCTTGACCCAATCGCGGTCCGTAAGCCACCACTGCAGTTGTCTCGCAGTGCCCTCCGAGATCAAGACGTGGTCGGACAAGTTGCCCTGATGCTGGGCCCACTGAAACTTCAGGTCCCACTGCAGAGCCCGCATCTGCCACCGGGCGTGATGCACCAGAAGGATGCAGGAAGCCATCAGTCCCAGCAGCCGCAGCGTCAACCTGACCGAAACCCGGGATAGCGGCTGAAAGATGGGAATCAAAGCCTGAATATCCCGAACCCGCCGTTCCGGAGGATAAACCCGAAACTGCGCCGAGTCCAGAACCGCTCCGATGAAAAGGAGCTTTTGAGAGGGACACAGGTGTGATTTCGGCACATTGATGGAGAACCCCAGGTCGTGCAAGAGGTCTGCCGTCATCTGAAGGTGGTGGACGACTGTCTGGGGCGAGCCCGCCTTCAACAACCAGTCGTCTAGGTAGGGGAAGACTGAAACCCCCAACCTGCGCAGATGGGCTGCGACCACCGCCATCACCTTTGTGAACACCCGTGGGGCGCTGGTAAGGCCGAAGGGAAGCACGATAAACTGAAAATGCTCCAGGCCTACCGTGAACCGCAGGTAACGCCGGTGGGCCGGCAGGACGGGGATGTGAAAATAGGCGTCCTGCAAGTCCAACGCTACCATCCAGTCTTGTGGGTCTAGAGCAGCCAAGACCTGAGCTAACGTCAACATCTTGAACTTCTCCTTCCGGAGGAAGCCGTTGACGTTCCTTAGATCCAAGATAGGACGTAGGCCCCCCTTGTCCTTCTTGGGCACCAGAAAGTAGTGGGAATAACAACCACGCCCTACTTCTGGCCCAGGAACGCGCTCGATGGCCCCCTTGGCCAAGAGGGCCGTAACTTCCTCCTGCAGAAGTGTCAAGTGGTCCCCCGACACACGGTGGTTCTGCGGTGGCATGGCTGGAGGAGAGGTCTCGAAGGGGAGGGAGTAGCCCCTTCGGACGATTTGCAGCACCCACCTGTCCGAAGTGATCGTGCGCCAGTGAGCGTGGTGATGGCGAACCCTGCCACCCACTGGCGTCACATGGGGCCGAAAGCACGGACTAGGAGGATTTTGGGGTAGATGCTGCGGGGGAAGGTGTGGTCTGACCCCGCCGTTGTCCCCGACCGCCACCACGGCGGTTTCCACGGCCGCCACCGCGTTGAAAGGATTGTTGCGGCGCGTGGCTGGCAGCACGTGTGGGGGCGCCCCTTCCTTGGCCACGAAAGGGACGAAACGAACCCGGTTGCTGACGCTGGGTCGAGAGACCCAAGGACTTGGCCGTGACCCTGGAGTCCTTGAAGCGTTCCAGCGCGTGGTCCGCCTTGTCACCGAACAGGTGACAGCCATCGAACGGCATGTCCATCAAGGTATTCTGGACATCTGCCGAAAAATTGGCGGATCTCAGCCAGGCGTGGCGACGAATCGCCACCGTCGTTGACATAGCTCTGCCCAGCGAGTCGGTCGTATCAAGACCACACCGTATCGAATATTTCGCTGCATCTCGGCCCTCAGCCACAGCCTGACCGAGTTTTGCCCGCACCTCCATGGGGCATTCTGGCAGCAGTTCCGCGACCGTATCCCACACAGAGTGGGTGTAGCGGCCCAAGAGGCAAGCGGTGTTGCAAGACCGCAGGCCCAAACTAATGGACGAGAAGACCTTCTTGCCAAATTGGTCATACCTCTTGGATTCCCGGTCGGGCGGGGCCGACGGGAATGCGGACTGGGAGGTCGAGGCCTGGATCACCAGACTCTCAGGAGTGGGGTGGGTAGACAGGAACTTGGGGTCGTCCGGACAAGGACGGTGGCGCCTGGCCACGTTCCGATCAACAGGCGGACCTGAAGCGGGCCTGGACCACGTGCCCAACAGAACGTCTGACAAGGCTTCATTAAACGGCAGCAGTGGCTCCTGTGGGCATGACTGCGGTTTGAAGACCTCGGTGAGGATGTTAGGCCTCACGGCCGCGACGGGGAGCTCAAGGTGTAAGGCCTTGGCAGCCCTCATCAGCACCACAGAATATGCAGCTCCCTCCACCGATGCCACGGAAGGAGGAGAGATCAAACCAGGGTTAGGAGAGTCGTCCAGACCACTGGCATCCCCCAAGTCACCTGTCCAGTCCGGGTCATACTGGCACTCGCGTGACAGAGGGTCCTCGGACCCCTCCCAACCTTCACCGAACTCTTCATCTTCTCCGTATTCGGAGTCAACGATGTAGACCGGCTCCTCGGGGTTCAAGGGCCCCATCGGCGCCGGAACCGGCGTCGAGCGACGCCCGTCCGGCTCCGCGTCCGGCGTCGGTGAAGGTAAGGGGACGGCGCCGCCCGGAGCCGGCGTCGGAACCCCGCTGCCGGCCGGAGCCGGCACCGGAGAACCGGCGCCGCGCGGGGACGGCGCCGGGGGTAACCCCGATGGTAAGGGCGCCGGAGAGGCCGGAAGGCCAGCCGGCGTCGAACCCGAAGGCCCTTGCGGCGCCGGGGTCGGAGCCGTCGGCGGCGCCGGGGCCGGAGCCGTCGGCGGCGCCGAGGCAGGGACACTCGAACCGCCAGGGCCCCCAGACGGCAGCACTGGGCCCGAAGGCACCGTAGGCCCCGTCGGAGAACCGAGCCCCCTCATGGCCATGAGGAACGCCTCGATCTCCTCAGGCGTCGCGCCGTGCCCAGGGACCGGAGGGTATGAGGCAGGCCGCGCCGGCGACTCTCGCTGAGCCGCGGGGTTGGGGTCACCCGAGACCCCGGCCTCATCGCGCGAGCGTCGGGGGGAGTCGGGGGTACGATGACGACGCCCCGGCTTCTTGTGCTTCTTACCTGATGAGCCTGACGAGTGGTGTCGACTTCCGGAACGCTCGGCGCGGCTCCGCGACCGCTCCCTCGAACGCTCTATCGACCTCCGGCCGGACCGGGACCGCTCCCGGTCCCGACGTGGGGCCGACACCCGGAGCTCCAGTAGCTTGCGGGACCGCTCCCGCCTAGTCTTGTTGGTGAGGGCCCGGCAGTCGACGCAGGAGTCCACGTCGTGGTCGGGGCCCAGACACCGGAGACAGAGGCGGTGATGGTCTGTGACCGACATCGTGCGCTCACAGTCATCACAGTGCTTGAACCCAGGCATCCTATCAGGCACAAAGAGAGAAATAACTATCGAAAAACTTGGTCAAAAGACCGGAGTACTGCTCTTCAGATCTGCGTCCACTGGCGCGGAAAAAAGAAGAACTGACGTCAGCGCGCGGAGGCGGCGTCTATATACTCCAGCGACGTCATCACGGCGCACGACGCCGACGACAGACGCGGAGCCGCAGGAGACGCCTGCAGACGACGCCTACCGACGCGCAGGGGTACTGCTACGCAAAAGTTTCCGGATCCAGACTGACGCCTGGGGATATTCTAAGGTAAGGAATCTAACACTAACGTGTTTCTTTCAGATATTTGATGCATGTTGCGGCCGGCGGCGGCCCCTGTTCTGCAGTAAGTACTTTTGTATTTCACCCAACTGTGCACCTCGCCTCCAACATGTTATTTATGACGGCATGACTGTCTAAGTGTCGTTTGGCGGCGCGCTTAAACAGATGGAGTCCTGCCACTGCGCCGCCTCGCCTGAGCCTCCCCATCGCATTTCAAATCAATGCCGCCCAGCGCCTAGGCTCCGAGCCGAGGCCTAGTAAAACAGTGCGCTTACAATAATGTAAAAGTCATTTCGATCGATCATCAGTTAAGTTTGCACTTACCAGTTTATGTTTATTTGTCCTCCTGACATGACATGCATGATTGATGCCACCCAGTCAGTCACTGCACCCAGTACTGATGCCAGCCACGAGCCACCCACACACGCATTCCAACTGTACACAGAGTCCCTCACTCCCTCACTGTCACTCCCTTTCCCTCCCTCGCCCTCCCATTCCCTTCCCTTCCTCCCTCCCTTTCCCTCCTTCCCTCTCTTACTCCCTCACCTGGTCTCCCTTTCTTTCCCTCTCCCTCTGTCATCTCACCCTGCCTCTGTGTCAGCCAGGGCTAAGACAGCTTCGGAGCACACACACACACACAGCTGCACCGAGCGCATTAACAGGTCTTTAAAGGACCATTAACATGTTAATGAGGTTGTATTGTTCACCTCTTGGCGCCCCTGCAGCTCCACTAACTATGGCAGGATTCGCCCGGCCGGCCACCACAGATCAGCAGAGTCTCTGAGTCGCACTGCCTTAACTTAGTTTGGACTGTTCCCATGAGGCACAGGGTCAGACTGATTTGCATATAGCCCTGTCTGAACTGGGGTGGCAGAGTGGGCTAAAGAATGGAGATGGATTAAACCCAAATCTTTTGACTGGGTGTGAGTGTTTGATTGATTCAGATGCTCCATCCATCACCACCCCCCTTTTGTAACTTAGTTTGCAGACACTCTTAAAAAAAAAAAAAAAAATATTAAAACACTGGTATGATGTGTACAAGGTCCGCGGCTCGCCAGGGAAGGCTTGCCGGGCCGCCACTGTCCCGCTGGCCGTACTATGAGTACCCCTGTTCTAGGTAAAACTGCAGTATGTCTTGAGGCAGATGATTACCCAACTGGTCAGTCTGCTTCTGCACTGCTTTCCCTTTCTTGGCTCCACAGTGCCTGACAAAGAGCTAGTCAACCAATCATATGTCCTTGGTGCAGTGTAAGTAGCAGTTGACCATCTGCCTAGGGTTCAACCTATGCAACCTCCCCTCTTCCGTTTTGGGATAGGGCAAGGGATACAAGGTCAGGAGAGTAACAGACTGGCTACATTGAAAGGGAGTCACCACTTTCAGCAAGAAAGCATCCCTGATTCATAACACCAATTTGTCAGGGGAAAAAGATGTTAAAGAAGGATGGGAACTCAATGCCTGCAACTCACTGACCGGCCTGGCCGGAGTGATTCCTTTTTTTATGATGGTCCTAGAACAGGATCTCATCCTCATCGACCTACATGGCAACTTACAACAAGCCTTTGAGGGTGGTCATAATTAGTTTATTCTCTTCCTAATTGCTCTGTAGTGCATGGCAGCATATAAATTAAATGACACCGGGTTGTGTGAATTACCCAAAAGTCAAAGATCAAAGATGAACAGTGGAAGGGGCTGTGACGGTCATCTCCTGCTTACCAGACCCTTAAGGTATAAAACCCTTGCATTATGGCAGAGTAGCTGAAAAAAAGGAATTGACAACACCGGCGGGGTGAGGCCGTATGTGGCTTTTGTCATGTTTCTGAGTCTCTGAGTTTCTCTCCTAAATTCATGAAGGTACCACCCTGGTGATGGTAGACAACTAAGAGAAGGAAAAAAAAACGGATCAATTGTGCCAACCAGGAAGGGCTCAGGTGAGGAGTCTACAGGAGCACGCACCCAAAATAAAAAGTGTACCGCTTCGCTATTTTAGCATTAGGGAAAAAGGACTAAAACATTTTAAGTTTGGATATTATTCATTTCCTTGCAGGGGATAGGCCATACATAAGGGGCACAAAGGAGTAAAGTGCCTTCTGCTAGCCGACGCAGCTAGATTGATGAGACAGTAAAAATGGAATGGGTGGCGCTTACCGATGCTGAGAGACTCCTTCTGATATTCTTTGGTGAGGTGAGATCGATGTGTCATGCAGTACACGTAGCGCTCTAGAACGTACCAGCACATCTCATAGTAATACGGATAGCGGAACTTATTCGGCACCTGCAGAGAAAAAAGAATAAAATCCCCTTAAATCATTCAAAATTCTGAAAGAATATAAGTGTCTTCATGAGGGCAGCATGTCCTGACTGATGTTTGCTTGTAAATTTGGGGTGCTGATATTTAAAGAGTACAGGAGGAGTCGCGTGAGACCCAGGTCACTGGTTCATCTATGTGCGCAGATTTCAATACGTGGGGTTTAGTGTGGGTGGGTGGGTTTCAATATTGGGGCATGAATGGTGTTGCAGTTCAATATGAGGTGAACTGGAATACTCACATGAGAAGGTCACTACTTGAATAGCTTAAATGCAGGACCCTACTCAAGGGCATTGGTTGAGCTCAGTGTTCAGGCTTCAGTTCTCTGGGTCACTCATCTGGGTGTGAAGGTTTTAATACTGGCCTGATTCAACTGGACCTGTACGTTATGCTAGAACTGAAATAGCAGAGGGCTGCACACAAATATTCTGGTTAATTTGAGGTCTCTGTGCTGCTTTAGCTGAGGTTGGTGTGGGTCAGGAGTGAGGTGTACTGCAAGAGATGCAGATGTTGTGGTAGTATGTATGTCACCCTAGAGATTTTTGCAATGGTAGTTCCAAGTCAATAATTCTTTCGGACCTATAGGAAGGCCATGCCTGCAGCACAGCGCTGATTTTTCCAAAATAAAATAATAGAAAGCCCAAAAGCATGTGTGCGCCAACTCTGACCCAGCTGAGTTTGCAGGCCTTCATATCCTCATTCCCTAACTCCCCATTTAGAGAGGTTGATGGTGACCCAAACAGAAGGGTAAGAGTGGAAGGTGGACCTAGGAGTACGAGTACAAATGTGACAATAGTGAATGAGGAACATTTGCTTGCGTGTACTGCTGAGCCTCAATCAAGGGCATTGATAGAATGAAAATGTCCTCGGCATGGCTTGATAAAGCTATGCTAGTATGACCATGTGCATTTTTCTAAACAGTACTGTTTTACCACATTGGTGCAAATTTGCCAATGTTGAGCTCTGAAAATGCAGCTTGCATGTTCATAATTGTCTGTCTCTACACCAGTTTCCTGTAAGACTAGCAGTGTTGTCTAGGACTAGGCAATCATCCATTTGAATAACCTGTAAGTCCCTTGGGAGGGGAAACCTTTCCCTCCCTTTTCCTGTTTGCATCAACACTTTTTCAGTGATGTGACCTATTTGGGACCTTTGGTGAAATTAGGATGACACCAAAATGTTTTGTTGAAGTGTTACTTTGCTGTTTTTCCCCAAGCGGGTTTCAAGGTCAGACTACTGAGTTTGGCTGTTGGCTGAGGCTTTCTAAAGAAAGTTTAATTTTATGGTTTCACAGTTCCCTTCTGCTAAGTAAAGATGGAAAAGGCACGAGTGGCTCACATAATTAGGCGATTCACAGGAACAATAGCTCCTCTGACTCCCAAGTTCTCCCTCTATGTGCCATTACGAGACCACAGACAGAGGTATAAGAGGCTAAGGATTAAAAGAGTGGTAAGTTCTCCATTATGCTTGCGTAGCAGAAGAAAAAACACTTAAGACTGGCAATCATAAACAAGTGTCTAATCTTTTGTGATAGCAGCTCTATGTGCACAGGAGATTAGAGGATAACTTTGAAGGAGGGCCTCCCAGACACACGCAGACATCTCACTTCTTGACCGAGATAATTGGAAGGACCGTGTTGCTCTCCAGCCAGGAGATGGATGGACAAAAGTCAGAGTAGACAGACTTGGAGTGCGATGCCCACAGCACCATTTTAGCTTAACCTCCTGTAGCCTGAATATTTAGGGGGTGACATCCCTTGCACACGGTTGAGAAATTTGGAGACAAATATAAAAAAAAAGCGGTCTTTGAGAGACAAGACAGGCTCCGGATCGGAGTCTAGAAGTGCAGAAAGAAAGGAACTGACTTCAGCACACTTTCGGAGAGGAACAGCGTTAGTTCTGAGCTGCACAGCACCACCTTCTGGCAATCATATCTACTGTGCAAAGGTTTAGGGATCCAAAGTAACGCCTGTGGAATATTCAAAAGGTGTGAAATCTACAGCTATAAGTTCCTATCAGAATGTAACTTTTAAAAAAGTTACCTTTACCCTGAATAAAAATGATGGTGGCTAATTTGCATTAGCTCTCCAGCAGCTACTCAGTTGGTGATTAGTTTTAATTTGGAATTCAGAACAGATATAACTGGCCTGTGAACCAGGGGGTGCTTCCCTCCTCTACGAGGAAGACCAGTGGGGGTGAGCCCAGGAACCTAATTTACTTTAAAGGGCCTTCACTGGCACAAGTAAATATTAGGTGACATCTGGAAAGATGCCAGCTTTTCTCTTCCTAGTCAGGCTGGCACCAAAGTCAGTGGGAGGAAAGCTAACCCCAGAATGGTTTTGAGGGACCACAGAGCAAGGGAATCTTCCTTACCCTAGCTACATCTCTGGCGGGGGACACACAGATTCTGCACAAGAGGAGAAGTGTTTCCCCATCTTGGATTTTGGGAGTGAGGAGCTCTGTGGGATTTTTTTGTATTAAGGTAAACAGGAACTGGAAACGACCTTAACGTGGGCTGAGCCACACGTGCCGTTCCCTCGCAAGCCAAACCACACCTGCCTTAACCACACATATGCATGGTTTAGGCAGTGCGCAGTCTAGAAGGTGAATGGATGGTTTGGAAGGATGGGGAGAGGATGTGGTCAGGTAAGTGGGGCTGGGGTAGGGTGAGTGGGAGGGTAGTTTTTCAGGGTGACAGTTTTTAGGGCTCAGGAGGTCGGGGTGCTTTATAAGGCAGGTTTTAGGGCTCAGGGTGGGTAGCTGGGGTTCGGGTAGTTTACAGGGGTAGACGCCAGATTTTTAGGGGTCAAGGGTGAGGGAGTAGGGTAGGTGTCTTAGTGCTTTGAGCATGGGGACCGTTTTTAGGGCTCATGGTGGGGAGAAAAGGGCAGTTTTCAGGGCTGTGGGACAGATTTTGGCCTTTTGGGGTAGTTTATAGGTGTAGGGGACAGTTTTTAGGGCTCAGGGCGAAGAGCTGGGGTAGTTTTCAGGGTGTGGGGCAGGGGAAAGAGACAGTTTTCAGGGCAGGGGGCAGTGGTGTGATCTTTACAACACATGTCCCTTTACCAATCATGTCCACCACAAAATTGCATGGTAAAGATGCTGTCGTGGTTGAGACCACCTGGTTCAGGCATGCATTGTTGAGACATTCGTTGTACCATCATACAACCAGCAGGAACTACTCAAAAGAGTAAGTAGGACTGTCCAAGGGAACTTTTCCCACATTGGTTAGGGAGTGCCACAGGTTGATGAACCCTACAGAGCTGGATCATCACAGTCTTCTTCTGAACTCTTTCTGGACCTGCAAAAGAACAGAAGAGTTTTGAACCTGATGGTGTGACCCAACAAGAGCCCTGAAGGACTGGACTTTCTCCCTCACGAACCAAGGAAAAAGAAGTAGACTCCAAGAGACAGTTGGTTGACCTCCTGTACGGCTACAAGGGTGCACTAAGCTTCAAGAGGCCTTTTCCTAGAAGCCCCTAGCTGACCAGTCGCAACTGGATCTTGACAATAATCTGTTGTTGGCCTCTGCCTAACAAACTGAGAGTATCACTACCTTCCTCTGAGGTCTGGGGGTATTAGAAGTGCACACCTGTGGTTGTTTAAGCACCAGAAGAAAGTTTGGAAATTTTGAACAGACCTTTTCTCAGATAAAATTATCTAAATGGCAGATTCATGGAGTTGGGCTTAATTTCAGTTCCATCCCAGTCATTGCTACAAGGAGCTCTGAAAAAAAAAAAAAGAGAGTAAGTCCATTGACGTTGTAACTTCGAACATTTTTGCAAGAAATCTCCTAAGCTCCTGTGGGACCACCCAACTTCAGATATCTTGTTTTGGGGTCCACGGAGGCAGCTCAAGAAGGATTTTTCTTCCATAAAAAGTGACAAAGTCACTTTCTGCGTTTGGACTTTGAAACTTTCTGGCTTCTAGACTTTCACTTGCACCAATGCACGTGTTGCAGCCGACCAAGGCCCCTTGTCTATAGAAGCTGCAGACTGGGAGCTATCATTGGCACTTCGTGCTTTTTGGCGCTATTTTCACAAATCTTTAAAAACAAATTCCCATCACTCCGGCTTCCTTTATTGGATTTTTTTTCATTTTTGTCTTGATTTACGTATAAAATGGTTCTCTTTATTTTAAAATTGGTTGGAGAATTTTATTACATTGCATGTAACTGGTTACTGAGTATACAATGCTTGAATGCTTTGCATCACATTTCCAGGGATTGATCATAGGTTTATTTAATTTAATTTGTGGACATCTAGCAGGTGGTGTTTTTTTTTTTATTTGAGGGGTTTACTTGTCCATCCCAAATAATAATAATACACTTTCCTACAGCTGTAGTGAAAAAGGCTTGAATCATAGGTTTCAATGGAGAACGGTCATCAACAATGGAATCTTATCTTCTTTATCGTCATGAAGGGTAACAGTCATCGAAGGTGAAGATAGCTCCCTTAAATTGTGGTCAAAATTGCTAAGTTTTCACATAATCTTCTGCAAAGGTTTGATTTCACCCTTCCTAGAGTTTTAATGAGTAAACCAAAGGGTTTTCCATATCTAAAAATTCAATATTTCCTTTTTTGGCCGGCCTTTGTGGAAGTGATTGCTGGAGCACTTTTCACTGAATCCGGCCCAGGAGACTGAGCATTCCATCAGGCGGGAGTAATTATTTTTATTTTCCAGCAGGCACAGTGCCAGCCACATCTCTCCCCATCATTCAGTCTTGAAAGAAAAGGCTTTACAAATGTCACAACATGAAGCCTTGTATATTCTGTAAAAGCAACACACAGCTAATGTGGGTCATCAGTGTAGCAGGGTCTTAAGAGAGATCTCTTCTCCTTGACAGGCATGATGTCAGTCACTGACAACGAAGGGTCCACCGTATCCAAAAAGTGGGCCTTTACCACACAATCACCCTAAAAGTAACTTACATTGCACTGAAAGCGGCCATTATGGTAGGTTGAAGCCCAGAAAAATATCAGGATAAGGTCACAGGTTAGAGCAGAGCTCCTCTTTGGAACACTATCAAAGAACGTGCTGTAGAAATCTGAGCCAGGGAAGCTTACTGGGAGAGTACAACCGCTCAGCACTTGTACCTCATTGGCTGAAGTTTAGGTTGTTTAAAAGGAGGTGGCTGTGCTACTGAACAAACACTGTTTTTAAAGTCATAAAGTCAAATGCTTTTGTATAGCGCGCAGATCACCAAAAGGTCTCAAGGCGCTTGGCAACAAGAAAGACAGCAGCTTTGTTGAAGGGAGTGCCAGGGGCGGAGAAAATTAATTAGGAAAGAGCCAGGGTTTCAGACTCTTACGAAAAGCCTGGTGATTAGAGAGGGACAGAAGATGCAGAGGCAGCTTGTTCCAGAGTGGAGGGGCTATGCAGGAAAAAGAACGACATCCATTTCTCGAAGTCCGGACCCGAGGCTGGACTAAGAGGGATTTGGAACTAGATCTTAAAGCTCTGGAAGGTCTATACCAGACCAGTTTCTTAGCTAAATAAATAGGCCCAATGCCATGGAGGAGTTTGTGAGTTAGACTAATGATTTTGAATTGGCTTCTTTGACGTACTGGCAGCCAGTGGAGCTTCTTGAGGTTGGGTAAAGTATGAGACCTGGGGGGGCAATCCTAGCACTAGTCTTGCGGCGGCGTTCTGAAGAGTTTGAAGTTTTTTCAACAGGCACTTGCTGATGGTGACGAACATTGCATTTCCGTAATCTAAACGGCTAATAATTAATCCTTGAACTAGAGGTTTTCTGGACTCTAGAGGTAGCCATTTAAATTTTTTTTCACAGTTTGTTGCGTACAACTTCTTTGGGTTCGGGGCAAGGTCCTAATTCTTGAGGCCACCAGTCCTGCGACCAGATTGACTTGGCCTTGCCAAATAGCATAATTTCTGTTTTGCTATAGTTTAGTTGGAGTTTGTTTTCCCTCATCCATTCACAGATATCGATCGTGCGCTGTTTAAATCTGGTGCGGGTTTCGAAGCAATCCGGGCTACAGGTGATAAGCACCTGAGTGTCGTCCGCATAGGACACAGTAGAAAAGACATGTGATTTTATAATGTTGGCAAGAGGGGTAAGATACAGGTTGAATAGAATAGGACTTAGAATAGACCCCTGAGGGACCCCCACTGTGAGAGGGGTCTTACTGGATGCAAGGGAATTAACCTTGATGTTGCTATGGCTGTCCGCAAGACAGTTCTCAAACCAGGCAAAGGCATTGCCTCTGACACCAATCTCCCACAGCTGGCGTTTAAGAATGCCGTGGGAAATGGTGTCAAAGGCTGCCAAAAGTTCTAATAGGATCAGAATTGCGGACTCGCCTCTAACTAAGGTAAGACGGATATTATCCACTATCGCCATTACTGCCGTTTCCGTACCAGGGGCTACACGAAACCCAGAATGTCTATGGTCATTTTAACCCCTTCGGTGCTCATGACTAGCTCAGCTCGTCATGAGGCACAGTGCTCGTGTGCTCATGACGAGCTGAGCTCGTCAAGACCACACCCATTTCTATTAGGGCCCAGCACAGGAGAGGAATATCTCAACAGCGAAGGTGTTAATAAGGGTTACTGCTATTTAAAGTAACCAAGAATTCCCAGATTAATGAGAAGGAATGATTCAAGCATGGAAATATGTGAAAGATCAAATGCTGGAGAAACAGTATAACCACCATTTCATCAGATGATTTTACTTATGTGCATATGAGTCCATACACCATTCCAAACATATGCACAGAGAAGGAGAGAGAGTGGGCCACAGCTGGTCAGAAAGACTTGATAAGTAGGTGCTTACAGGAGAAGGCTGGAACTACTCCCCGATTCAAGGGGGCACAGTCACAGTAGTAGATGGAGAGCTGGTTCCACAAAATGCACCCAAGTGCAGTCAGACCTCACAGCATAGTCATTAAGGGCTACTTCGCCCAGGTGGTGAGACAATCTTGATTCCTCTAGTTAATGAGAGTTTGGTGCCTCATCACACAGGTGAGATGTACATTCCCTGATGGTGCGATGGAAATTCAGGTGATATTATCGCTAATTAGCACTTGATACAGGATCTAGCTTTATCAAGTGGGCATGTTCCTGGGGGTGATAGAGCTTGTGTATGCTTCCAATGATTATTCATCAGACAGAATTAGCAGCTCAGATGCTGGTCAGCTGCTGCTAACCATGGCACCTCAAGAACGGCCTAAGACTGGATCTAATTAATAGACTGCTTGAGATTAAGGGGGGGGGGGGGGGGGGACTGGTAGGAAATGTTAAAATATTCCAGGCAGGACCCTGGGAAATGCAATTGATAAACGTGTGAGAAATGCATGGAGGTGTAAGAAAAGAGAATTGGCTTGAGAATGAGCACAACGGGGTATATGCTGTGTGGCTTCCGTGGTTCAGGCCCTAGAGTTTCTGCATTTATCAGAGTTGATAAGCAGTTTGCAGGCCCAGTGGTAGGGTACACACAAGTAGAGGAGACAAACTCAAGATCTAGCTGTAAGAGAAGTGCTCTACACTACAGCTTTTCAAGGGGTAACAGTGAGCTGTAAAGGTTCTGTTCTAAAGAGAACAGTCAGGTCCCCACTTCCATCTTACCCTTGTACGATCTTCAACGCTGTAGATCCGAAGTTGCATAGGGATGTTAAAGCTGTGCAGGAAGTTTCCCCCAAACACCAGTGTATCAGTTGGAGTGTACACAGCATGGATCCAGCCTACAGAACAAAGTACAGTACACAGGCATGCGTATCAAATTATTTACAGCATCTTGCATTGCATGAACATAAACTAGTGAAAGCTAGAACCAGTGTACTTACATTGCATATCTCAAAATCTTACAAGTCACACAGGAAAAAAAGGAGACTGGGAGTGCAACAACCTACAGAGCTTACGTTATCAAGAGTCCGTCACAGAACGGGTCAGATATGGGAGGTTCAAGATGTGTCAACTAATCTTTTGTGCAACTTTATTTGCTGCTCCAAAATAGATGGCTTTTACACCAGCTTTTGCCACAGAAATTGTAAGAGTGCAGCTTCCTGTTGTGAATTATTACAGCGGAACCCTCAAATAACTTTATTCATAAGAAAAAGCAATAGAGTCAGAACCATTTACAAGACAAGCAAGCATTCATATAAGAACACTACCATGAAGAGTACAAAAAGACAACCTGACTTCGATGAAGACGGTTGTGTCTAACCATAACAGCAAATTAAGTATACACACATTAGCAGAAAGATGGACGCCCTTTTGATGACGTTAGTTTCAAATCTGTATACAGTGATTTCAGATGTTGTCTTAGTCTCACATGCGTATCTTAATTTAATCCTTCCCCTGACTGAGGATTTTTATCACCGATTGTAAATATCAAACATATTAATTTAATATATGCAGAATGTTACCAGAACTGTTTGACTTCCTCTGTAACACCTTTAATTAAAGTACTTGTAAAGTGAGAACAGCACTGTGGCTAGATCTGGTCAAAATATAAAACATTTCCAATTGGTTGTGCTTATTAATCCATTAATGGTCTCAGACTTCCTGTGTTGAATGTTTTCATACTGTCTACATCGAAGAAATCAGAATCACAAAAAAGAAATCCAATGCTAAAATTGCTATGATAATGGGGGCCATGTTTCTGTACTGTTATAACTGATGAAGTCTGCGTGGAGAATCCTTGGGGGCATGTAACATATTTAGACCTTGTTTTAACAGGTGGCCTATACTACTGAAAATACAGAGGAAATATGAATGAATATGTTTGCTCTCTTGTGTGGGGGGAAGGGATGAAGCTGAGGTGATGAACCTCTTGCACACCATAAAGATGATTAAATAGCGAGTCCTGATTCAGGCTACTTATCCTGCCCCGTCAACATAACAACTTATACATGCTTTTAAAGCTTTATGATGGCAAGCACGCTCTATTGGCTTAATAGGTACTAAGTGTTGCAGTGTCTCAAATGTGATCAATGTTTGACCTGCCATCGAGATCCCTGGCAGTTGTGTTAAACATACTGTAGGAACTGGGGTCACCAGTTCCCCGGTGGGTAGCTTGGCCCGAGCAGGTAGGCCCCCGAAAGCTTAGGTGTAAAGTGACCACACAGCACACACATCCACCGAGACAATGAAACGCACACAATGACAGACCACACCAGTAAGTTTGATTCAAATCATTAAGTTTTATCTAACTTCAAGGTTCAGGGCACTCAATCAAAGCATCAATGTCTCGGCAAAGCAGTTCATCAGAGGGGAGAAATTTATTATTTACTGTAGCATATCACCATAAACATTTCATTAAAGGGCTACACAGTTCATTACTCTGCAATAACTGTTGCATCAGGTCACTGTAGGCATTCATTTAGAATTTCATTTGGCAAGAGTAAAACCACTTATGTAGGAAGACAAGCAACATTTCCTTAAGCAAGACTAAACATTTCTCTAGAAATCAGGCAACATGTAATTCTGCAGAACCAACAGCTCATTAGGCATAAGTAAAACGTTTCATTAGCCAGGCCACAGGGGCAATTATCATAAAAACCCCCTTTTAGATGTGACCATAGCAGTGTTCTAAACCGGGGCAACACAACAACACAGTTCCAGCATTAACTATTCCCCTAGTCAGGGGTTCCTTTTGGGCTCACCAGTCAGTACAGGGCTCCTGCCTAATTCCAGCAGGCCTGCGGGCACCAAAAGGGGCCAACAGGGCCCAACAACAGTCTTTACCGGGGAGGGGCGACATCAAGGCCTCCTTCTGGCACCCTGGAGGCCCCGCGTCCACTTGAGCTTGCTGCCCTCCTCCCCTAGGGCTTACCTGAAGTCTTCGGCTCCTCAAGGAGGCCTTTCGGGGATTCTCGAAGAGAGGAGGCCTCGCGGTGGTGGGGTAGGGCTCCGACCTGCTGGGCGACCGGTCCCGGGCCTCCGTCAGGCTCCTCCAGCCTCGGGACCAGTCGGGGGCAAAGCAGCATCTCGTGGAGGACTCTCGGTACTCCCCGAGCCCTTCGGTGTAGGGATGTCCTATTCCCGGGCCCGTGATGACGTGGGCGGCCCGGAAACCAATCAGCAGGCGGCTCAGGAGGGCGCGGCAGCATCAGCCAATCGCTGCGTGGCGCCGGATGGGGGCGTGGCCAGGGACGCCGCGTCCCCCGTCACGTGATGGCAGGTTGTGGCTTCAGGCCTTGTCGGGCCTAGCGCGGCCTGACAGGAATTCCGGTGGCCCTCTCCTGACACCGGGGGCCGCCGCAACGTGATGCTCAGCGGGGGCATGAGGCTTCCAGATGATCGCCGCAGCCTCCCCAAGGCTCCAGGGGCAGCCGCAAGGACTGCACACAATCGGGCCGGGCTCCGGTGAAAGTAACGCGGCGGCGGCCCTTTTCTGGCACCGAGGGCCGCCGGGTGCAGATCACAGCGCTCCGGACAGCAGCGCTTCACAGGCAGTCTCCCCTGCGGTGAGTGGGGATTGACGTAGCGCTTCGTGGGGGCACACAGCGCACAGCAGCAGATCCTAGGACTTGCGGGTTATAGCGCTCTCAGGGGCACAGCGCTTGGGTGAGACGCCAGGTGTGGGCACACCCAACAGTTCTGGCAGGACAGGCAGTCCAGGGGGCTAGCGTTAGGCAGGCAGGGCGCTCCACAGGTAGTTTATTTAAATTGGAGGCAGGTAAGCAGTTCAGACAGGACAGGCCAGGCCACACGACAGTGTCAGGACAGCGCAGGGGCCCAGGTCAAGGCAAAGGGGGGCAGAAGGGGCCAGCCCAATACCTGGTGGATCCCCAGTGGTCCTTTGGCAGTTAGGTTTCTTCTTGGCGCTTGATGGTTCCTGCGCCCTTGGTAGAGAACAGATTCTTAGTTTCTTGAAAAAGGGGGGATGGGTTGAGTTGAAGGCTGCTGACAGGTTTCCTCAGCAGGTCACTGCAGGTGGTCCCTGGGTTCCCCTCCCGCCGGGCCAGATCAGTGGGCTAGTTCAGTGTTCCTCACACAGCTTGGCGGGCAGCGCCTAAACCCTGTCACACCCAATGGTATAGGTTCCTGACTAGGCCCTACCGCCTAAGTCTCCTGCGTAGGTTCCCCCAGGTCAGTGATGCCCCAACTGACTAAGAACTTTCCCTCCTTTCTTTATATATGCCCAGGTCAGGTGACCACCCTCTAAGGCAGCAAAAACAGACTCCACCCCTATTCTAGAAGGTTCCAGGAGCTTCCCTAGACTAGCTATGGGCAGGCAAGGCAGGCTGGTATGGCAACAGTGTTTAAGGGTTCCAGCCAGCTCCTGGCAACTAGAGTGCGACTAAAAAGAGCACGCTGCAGTAGCAGGGGCCTGTGGCAGCCATGTTTTAAGTAGAGAGCACCTGCACCTTAGCATTGATTAGCAATGGGACGGTGCTCAGAGACCTAAGGCCAACAAAAAAGAAGGTGGGAAAAATAAGGCAAGGGAAAAAAAAATAGGGAAAGACCACCCTCGGGCTGACAGGTCTAACATGCGTCCCCCCCCCAGCTGAAAGTGGGGAGAGCCACCTAACCTCTATGGAGTTCTCGTCACTAAGGCGGAAAAAACGGGAGAGACCGTCAGCATTGGCGTGGTCAACTCCGGGCCGATGTTCCACCCTAAAGTCCATCCCCTGTAGGGAAATGGACCACCTTAGCAACTTGGGATTTTCGCCTCTGATCTGCATGAGCCAGCGAAGGGGTCGGTGGTCGGTTTGAATCAGGAAGTGAGAGCCAAAAAGGTATGGCCTCAACTTCTTCAAGGCCCAGACCACAGTGAAGGCTTCTCGCTCGATGGTACTCCATCGTCGTTCCCAAGGGAGGAGTCTTCTGGAGATAAAGGCCACAGGTTGGTCTTGGCCGTCGTTGAGTTGCGAAAGCACAGTGCCCATGCCGTGCTCCGAGGCGTCCGTCTGCACGATGAACTCTTTCGGGAAGTCAGGTGTTGCAAGCACCTGAGCGCTGCACATTGCGTGCTTCAGTGTCTCGATTGCCTCTTGGCAAGCAGCCGTCCAGATCACTTTTCGTGGCTGTTCTTGGACGTTAACTCAGTCAAGGGGGCTACGATTGTACCATACCCCTTGACAAACCGGCGGTAATAGCCAGCGAGGCCGAGGAAAGCTCGGACCTCAGTCTGGGTTTTGGGGGCTCCCAGTCCAAGATGGTCTCAATTTTGGCCTGGAGGGGGTGCACCTTACCCCCGCCCACCAGGTGTCCCAGGTAGACGACAGATCCCTGTCCAATCTGGCCCTTGCTAGCCTTGATGGTCAGGACAGCACGTTGCAGAGTCTGTAGCACCTCCTGGAGATGCTGCAGATGGTCCTCCCAGGTGCTACTGAAGACAGCTATGTCGTCCAGCTACACCGCTGAGAAGGACTCCAGGCCAGACAGCACGTGCTTCACCAACCGCTGGAAAGTGGCCGGAGCATTCTTGAGCCCGAAGGGCATCACCCTAAATTGAAAGTGACCCTCGGGGTGGAGAACGCTGTTTTCTCCTTTGCTCCGTCGGCCATGGCAATCTGCCAGTACCCTGATGTTAAGCCAATGGTGCTGAGGTACCGGGCTGCTCTCAGCCAGTCAATCAGCTCATCTGCCCGTGGGATCGGGTGAGCGTCTGTCTTGGTGACAGAGTTCAATCTCCGATAGTCCACACAGAACTGAAGTTCTGGTGTGGTGCCCGGTGGGGCCGCTTTTGGCATCAACACAACCGGACTAGGGCTGCTGGCAGGTTCAATCACCCCCAGCTCCAGCATTTTGGCCACCCCACCCTGGATGCTGTTCTTAACTTTATCGGACAGCCAGTAAGACTTGGTTTTTACAGGCGGACTGTCCCCTGTGTCCACATCATGGGTACACAGATGTGCAATTCCAGGAGTGAGGGAGAACAACAAGGCGTACTGCTCCAACACCTGGCGGCAGTCCCTCTGTTGCGCTGGGGTCAAGGATGGGGAGTGGACCACTCCCTCCACCGATCCATCCTTCTCCTGGGCCGCCAGAAGGTCAGGAAGAGGCTCTCTCCTTCTCCTCGCTCCCATCCGTCACCATGAGGAGAGCAAGCTCAGATCGCTCATGGTGAGGCCTCAGGCGGTTGACGTGGAGCACCCGATGGGGCTGTCGGGTGGTCTTCAAATCAACAACATAGCTGGTCTGGCCTAGACGCTCCACAATTTCGTACGGACCAGTCAACGGGTCCTGGAGGGCACTAAGCTCCCCAGGCTCCAAGACCTACACCTTCTGTCCAGCGTCCAACTCCACCATCCGAGGGTTGCGGTCATAAGCGTCCTTCGTGACGGCTTGGCTAGCCTCCAAGTTGTCTGAGGCTTCCTTCCACAGCTTGGCCATCTGGCTGCGGAATGCCAGCATGTAGCTGACGACATCAAGGGAAAGCTTCTTCGAAGTCTTCTCCCACCCCTCCTTGACTAGGCTGAGGGGCCCCCTAACGGGGTGGCCATAGAGCAGCTCAAAGGGGCTGAACCCGACTCCCTTCTGTGGTACCTCACGGTATGAAAACAGCAAGCAAGGGAGGAGGATGTCCCACTTCCGCCTCAAGTTCTCTGGCAGGCTCCGGACCATCCCCTTCAGAGTCTTATTAAAGTGCTCTACGAGCCTGTTAGTCTGGGTCTGGGGGTGGTAAGGTCACTCCGAACTCCTTCCACATGGCCTGCATGTAGGCCGACATGAAGTTTGTGCCCCTATCTGCCACCATGACCTTGGGGAATCCCACTCTGGTAAATATCCCCATCAGGGCCCGCGCCACCACATGTGCATTGACGGTCCTCAGAGGACTAGCCTCTGGGTACTCAGTGGTGTGGTCCACTAACACCAAGATGAACCGGTGTCCCGCAGAGGTCAGAGGGTCCAACGGCCCAACGATGTCAATTCCGACCCGCTCAAAAGAGGTCCTGACCACCGGGAGCGGTTCCAAAGGGACCTTCACTTTAGTCCCAGTCTTGCCACTCGCTTGGCAAGTCTTGCAGGTTTTGCAATAGGTGTTAGAGGCAACTCTCTTCCTGGGCCAATACAAAAGCGGGACCAACCACGCAAAGGTCTAGTCCTGGCCCAGGTGTCCAGCCAAAGGTATTTCATGCGCCAATTCAAATAAGAAGGCCCGCTAGCATTGGGGGACCACTTAGGCCCTAGAGGATTCATGCACCGGAACCTTAGGCTCACTGTAGAGGATGCCATCCTTCTAGTACACAAGGTAACTGCCGGGCTCCTGATTGGTCGCTTGGGCTTTGGGCTGCCGCCGCATGCCGTCAAGCATGGGGCACTCTTTCTGCGCCCGACAGAATTCCTCCCGGGTAGGCCCTCCTTCCACATGCCACTTGGCAAGGGTCCGCAAGTCCCCCAAGGGAACAACCTCCACCTCCGCGGACTCCTGGGGTACCTCCGCGCGCTCACCATCCATCACACGGGGTGTGTCCTCCACTCCATTCTCCTCTGGACCGGCATTGGGTTGGGCCGTAGTTTCAGGCTCCAACCCGGGTTGAGTTCCTTGCCGGGCAGCCATGGACCTCGTGACCACGCAAGTCCATCCTGGTAACTCCAGCATCTCAGTATGGGCCTTAAACTCCACTTCCTTCCAGGCGGTATGTTTCAGGTCGTTTCCTAGCAGATAGTAAACAGGCAAGGTAGGGCTTATAGCAACTCTCAATGGGCCTTGGACTCCTCCCCACTCAAAGGGAACCTGAGCCACAAGATAGTAGCTCAGACTGCTGTCAGCCAACACGGCCAGATGGAATACATCAGGTACTACTTGCTCAGGGGACACCAGCCGCCTCACTACGGTGGTCATGCTGGCACCTCCTCCCTGTTAACCTTCACCCTCTGCTGGTACTTAGCAGTGTTCGATGGTAAGGACGTCACTGGGACCATCTTTCTGTCCCCGGGTGAAACCAGGGTCAGGCCTGTCCACTCCACTTCCCTATCTAGGGGAAGCTCCCTCCCAAGCGCTACACTAGCAGAAAGTTGGTCTGGAAGGACGGATGAAAGGCCTTCAGTGCCAAGTGAACAGCTCTGAGTTCCAGAAAATAGAGGTGATATGTGGACTCCGTCTGGGACCACGTTCCCGGGATCTGTAACTCCCCGGAATGCGCTCCCCAGCCGTGGAGAGAAGCATCTGTCACAATAGTCTGAGTCGGAATGTCCTTGTGGAAGGGAACCCCCTTGAGGAGATTCTCCGCTGAACACCACCATTTCAGAGACCGTAGAGCATGCAGAGACAGTCGTATCTTGTCGTCCCAGTTTCCTCTCCCCTGGTCCCACTGATCCTCCAGACACTCCTGCAGCGGTCTCATGTGTAGCCGTGCGTGTGGCGTCAGGAAGTTACAAGAGGCCATCGACCCCAGTAGAGAAGACACCGTCCTCAATGTCGTAAGATAAAATAAGATAAGATAAGATAAGAGCCTGAGCCTTCCGAAGGAGTGATAAACGTCTTTCCTCCGAAGGAGACACGCTTGCTGACAGCGTATTGATGGAGGCTCCCAAGTACTGTAGGCATTGGACCGGAGTTGGGACAGACTTGGACATGTTGATGTGCAACCCCAGCTTGTTCAAGAGAACGGACGTCTTCTGGAAGTGCGCTTGAGCTTCCGAGAAGGAGGATGCCTTGATCAACCAATCATCCAGGTACGGGTAGACAAACACCTTGTTCTTTCTCAGGTGTACCGCTACCACTGCCATGCATTTGGAAAAGGTCCTGGGCGCAGACTTCAGCCCGAACGGTAACACTGTGTATTGATAGTGTTTGGCGCTGACTTGGAATCGCAGGATCTTCCGGTGTTTCTGTGCAATGGGCACATGGAAATATGCATCCTGTAGGTCTATCGCGCACAGACAGTCCCCCCTTTGCAGTTGAGGGTAAATCTGGTGCAAAGACAGCATGCTAAATTTTTCTCTGCAAATCCACTTGTTTGCTTGTCGCAAATCTAGAATAGGCCTGAACTCGTTCTGGTCCTTTTTGCGGACCAGAAATAACCGGGAGTACAGACCTCTACCCCTTTGAGACAGAGGGACGTCTTCTATCGCCCTTTTCCTTAACAGGGTATCAGCCTCCGCCTGCAGCTCGCGCAGCTGAAACTGCGAGCAAACCGGTGGAATTGCAGGAGGCGGGCTGGTGAACCGAAGACTGTATCCATTGCAAACAATATTCAGCACCCACTTGTCCCGATTAATTTTTCTCCACTCTGACACAAAATATTGAACGCTTTCCCCCACCGGAGTGGGTAACGGATGACGGGGAAGTAATCGCTCAGGGCCTAGACCCGGCCGGGCCTTTGGTTGCCTTGGCAGATTGCTGACCACCCCTGCCCCTCTGACGTTTCTGGAAGGGCTTCCTCTTGAACTGCTGCTGTCTTGACTGTTGACCTCGCCCTCTGCCCTGCACCCCGTACCGTCTCTGGAACGGGCGGTAGTTCTTCTTCTGGTGCTTGGGCTTCTCCAAGCCCACAGCCGTCAGAGTCTCAGCCTCCGCCTTCATGCGGGCCATCTCATCGTCGGCGTGTTTCTCGAATAGGGTCTCGCCCGAAAAGGGCAGGTTGGCCACCCTCTGTTGATCTTTAGTGACGTCAATCTGAGCCAAGCGTGGCGCCTCTGATTAACTCCATGGCAGTACCCGTGGGCTGCCAGGAGAGACTAGTCTGCAGCTGCGCTGATCAGCTGGTTCGACAACAGCAATCCCTCATTCAGGATCTCTATAAAATCCTCCTTTTCCCGTGGAAGGAGGTCGGCGAACTGTTGGAGGGACTCCCACAGCGCCCGATCATAGCGCCCCAACAGCGCAGATGCACTGGCAGCCTACATGGAGGTAGCGGCCGTCCCGCACACCTTCCTGCCCGCTGAGTCCAACCAGCGACTCTCCTTGTCTGGAGGCACAGTGGAGGACGGGGTGGTGGGGTGTTGCTTTCTCGCCGCCGTCACAATTCCGGATTCCGGAGCTGGATCCAAACGGAGGAAAGCCGGGTCCGTATCAGGAGCGGAATATGCTACTTAGCAGTATGCATCTGTTCTTGGCATGTAGGGCTGCTGACATTCATATCTGTGCATAGATCGCCGCCTAGTGTTGGGTCTGGATGATTGCACATTGTTGTCCTGGAAGAGTCTTCGAAGTATCACGAGATAGGTGGCTCCTCCCCCGGACTACAGTGCGCATGGGCATCCTCTCCATCCTCAGATTGTTTTTCGCCATTGTGGCAGGGATGGAGTATGATACAGTAAGTGATGACCATGCTAAGAATAATTCTGAGTGCTACAGCTGCGACAGGCACCGGGGAGGAGGGAGGGCGATATGAATGTCAGCAGCCTTACATGCCAAGAACAGATGCATACTGGTAAGTAGCATATTCCGTTCAAGTAATGTGGGCTGCTGAATTCATATCTGTGCATAGAATGTATAGCAGTCTCCCCCTTAGCGGTGGTTGCCCGTGCCAGCTGCAGCAGCCTGAAAAAGAGTCCCGAGTACAGCCTGTCCTACAGCTGCTTGCTGTTTGGAGTGTACATCTACGGAGTAGTGTTTGGTAAATGTATGTATGTAGTCCATGTGGCTGCTCTACATATGTCTTCTAGAGGAATGTTTCCCAGGAAAGCCATGGATGCCCCTAACTTGCGTGTGGAATGCGCTCTTGGGGGAACTGTTAACGTGCGTTTAGCTTTTTGATAACACATATGTATGCACTTAACAATCCATCTGGCTATACCTGATTTTGAAATGGGGATGCCTTTATGCTGTGGTGAAAAGGCAACAAACAGTTGTTTAGTTTTTCTGAAAGGTTTTGTCCTGTCTATATAGTACAGGAGAGCTATTTTAACATCCAGTGTATGTAGAGCTCTTTCTGCCACTGAATCTGGATTTGGGAAGAACACTTGCAGTTCGATAGTTTGATTAATGTGAAACTGGGATACCACCTTTGGCATAAATTTAGGGTTTGTACGCAGTACTACTCTATTTGCATGAATTTGTATGAATGGCTCCTGAATAGTTAGGGCTTGTAGCTCACTAACCCTTCTAAGTGATGTAATCGCCACTAGAAAAACCACTTTCCACCTTAGGAACTGTATCTCGCACGAGGGTAGAGGTTCAAAGGGTGGTCCCATCAGTCTGGTTAGAACCACGTTCAGGTTCCAGACAGGTGAAGGTGGGTGTCTTGGAGGAATCACTCGTTTGAGACCCTCCATAAAAGCTTTAATAGCAGGAACTCGAAAGAGTGAAAGGTGTTGCCTGTTCTGAAGATAAGCCGCCACCGCAGCTAAGTGTATATGTATAAAGCTATACACTAGATTGCATCTATGTAAATGTAACAGGTAACATATGATGTTTTGAGTAGACGCATCTAACGGATTTATGTCATTATTGGTACAATAGATGACAAAACGTTTCCACTTCGCAGCATAGCAAGCTCTGGTTGTAGGTCTTCTTGCCTCCTTGATAATGTTCATACAGTCAGGAGGCAAGTTCAGGTAACCAAACTATGACTTCAGGAGCCAGATCGCAAGGTTCAACTGTTGCGGCTCTGGGTGCTGAATGTCTCCATGGCTCTGCGTTAAAAGCCTGGGCGTTAAGCGCAGCCTTTGATGAGGCACAACGGAAAGTTCTAGGAACGTTGGAGCAACTAGGATAAGTGTCATGGAGTGTTGTCGCAGTTTGCGTGCCACTAGTGGTATGAGCGAGGCTGGGGGAAAAGCGTACGCAAACCTGCCTGACCAGTTCATCCATATCGCATTGCCCTGAGACTGTGGATGTGGAAACCTGGCGGTGAAGCTTTGGCATTTTGCGTTTTCCCTTGTGGCGAACAGGTCTATCTCTGGGTGACCCCACTGCTGGAAGTACGGTTGTAGCACTGAGTGATGTATCTCCCACTCGTGCATTTGGTGGCTGTGTTTGCTGAGCAGATCCGCCATCTGGTTGTCTTTGCCCGGAAGGTGTTCCGCCATGAGGAAGATGTTCCTCTGAATGGCCCACTTCCACATGCGTTGCGCTAGATGTGACAACTGTGGAGAGTGTGTCCCTCCCTGCTTCTGTATGTAGTACATGGCAGTCATGTTGTCCGTCCGGATCAACACGACTTTGTTGCACAAATATACCTTGAACGCCTTCATCGCCATAAAGATTGCCATCAGTTCCAGCAGGTGGATGTGCATCTTCCTTTGCTGTGTCGTCCATAGTCCCTGCACTGTGTAATGGAGGACTTGCGCTCCCCAGCACAGGAGAGATGCGTCAGTCGTAAGCACTATTTGTGGTACAGGCTCGTGGAACGGTCGTCCCTTGCAAAGGTTTTGTGCGTTCCACCAATGCAGAGAGTGGTATGCACGACCGGTCACCAACACTAGGTCTTTTAACTGTCCCTGAGCCTGGTTCCACTGCTGTGCTAAGCATTCTTGAAGCGGACACATGTGTAGCCTCGCGTGAGGGACTATGAAGATGCAGGAGGCCATCATGCCTATCAACTGCATAAACACCCGTGCTGGGAGCAAGTATTGGGGTCTGAATTTCTGAATCAGCAACTGAATACTGCTGATTCTTGCCGAGTTTGGCTGTACTTTTGCTACCAGAGTATCTATTTTCGCTCCTAGGTACTGTTGTACGTGAGCGGGTTGGAGATGAGACTTTGCGTAGTTTAATGAGAATCCGAGGCTGTGCAGGAGGTGAATAGTAAGCGACATGTGGCTGGCACATTGCTGGACCGACTTTGCCTGGATGAGCCAGTCGTCCAGATAGGGGTAGACGTGGACATGGATTCTCCTTAGGTGCGCCGCTACTGTCGCTAGGCACTTGGTAAACACCCTGGGGGCTGTTGTCACCCCGAACGGCAGTACTTTGAACTGGTAGTGCCGATTTTGTATGGTGAACCTGAGATACTTCCTGTGTGCAGGATGTATTGGTATTTGGAAGTACGCGTCCTTTAGATCTAGTGTTGCGAGGAAATCCCCCTGACTGAGCAATGGTAGAACCTGCTGTAAAGTGGGCATGTGAAAGTGTTCTGACAAGATGTATTGATTTAGGGGCCTGAGGTCTAGTATTGGCCTGAAAGACCCGTCCTTTTTGGGAATTAAGAAGTCCAGCGAGTATACCTCTGCACCTTGTTCCTGTAGAGGGTCAAGTTCCATGGCCCCTTTTTGCAGCATACTGATGACTTCTTGCTGCAATAAGTTTATGTGCTCTGCTGACATAGGACGGTGTCTTGGGGGTATGTTGGGTGGAGTGGATGTTCGCTCTAGACAATATCCGTACTGAATAAGTTGTCTCATCAACCTGTCTGTGGTAATGCTCTCCCTGATTGGCAGGAACTGTTGTAATCGCCCCCCGACCGGTGTTACATGGTCCAGGGGAAGTGACAAGGCGTCACGGTTTAGTATTGGAGGAGGATCTGGTGTGGTTATTCCCCCGTCCTCTGCTTTTGCTGCTGTTGCCACGGTATCCACCTCTGTTATTTTTATTGTAGGTGGTTTGCATGCTCCCTTTATTGTATGGAATTTGTTGTGATGCCCGGCCTCGTGTTGCTCCTCTGTTACTGGAGCGACAAAAGAAACCTCCTCTAAATTGTTGGGACTGCAAGGCACTCATGGACTTGGCTATCTCAGTGTCTTTTTTAATCTTTTCTAAGATTGTGTCCACATCAGGACCAAAAAGATAATCTGGATTCACAGGCTGATTTAGTAATGTGGTCTGAATCTCGGGTTTGAATCCAGAGATGCGCAACCAAGCATGCCTCCTGAGCATGACGCTTGTGTTGATGGCCCTGGCTGCAGTGTCTGCTGCGTCTAGCGCACACTTAATGGATGTCCTGGATATGAGTTTACCCTCCTGGATTAGCATCTCTGCCCCTTCCTTGTAGGCCTCAGACAAATGTTGTAGCAGTTGCTCTAGAGTGTCATAATGTGCCCTATCGTATCTGGCTAATAGGGCCTGTGTATTAGAAATCTTCCAGATATTAGCTGCTTGAGCAGCTACCCTTTTCCCAGAAGCTTCTAGTACTTTAGATTCTTTGTCTGGAGGAGGAGCATCACCCGTAGTTTGTGAGTTGGCGCGCTTACGAGCATTTGACACTACCAAAGAGTCTAACGGCAGCTGTCCCTTAATATATGTAGGGTCCACAGGCGCCGGTCTGGATTTCCTCTCAATCCTGGGGTTAATAAACCCTTGCCTTAGTGGTTTCCTTAAAAATGTCCCCTGCTGGTTTAAGGACACCCTTTAGCATAGGCAAAGTTTTAACAGATTTTCTGAAGTGGAGAAAGTGTCAAACAGGAAGTCCTCTTCAACTGGGTCAGCATGCATGTCCACATCATGATTTAGTGCTGCCCTTTCAATTAAAGCGTTGAAGGCAGCTGTATCTTCCGTTGGTGAAGTTTTCACAGGATAAGAGGGAGTATCAGGAATAGTCTGTGATTCCCCCTGGTCAGCAGGGTCTGTCCAGGCTTGAGTTTGGTCATCCTGATCATTGTCCACAGGGTAACTATATTGTTCCTCATCATCATACCCCATATGCTCAGCAGAGGGTGTGGGTGAATATGCCGAAGTGTCCTGGCCATAGTACCTCACAGTCTCAAAAAGGACAGGTGATGTTGCAGAATCCTTTTTCTTTTTGAGTGGAATTTTGTATGATTCCCAAGTATTTGCTGATCTGAATTTTCTTTGATAAATAGTAAGTTTACCAGATTCAGAGTCAATCTGCAACTTGGACTGGTCATCATATGAGGGCTCCTGGTACATAACGTCCTCTTCAAGAGGATGACTCCTTTTTCCCAATGACACCTGTTTGGGGATTTCAACCCCACGTCTCGGATCGAGCGCCTTGGGGCGTGCAGTAGGTGGTAGTCCGAATTTTATCGGTGGCATAGTGTCTTTAGACAGACCAACCTTTTTCAGCGCCAGTGTCGATGTAGGCCCGACCGACTTTGCCTTTTCCCCCATAACTTCTTGGGCGTGCGCTGACTCCGGTGCTTGTGGCGTCGGAGGCGCACTCGGCCTCGACTCGACAGCCTTCGAGGCGCTCTTGGTGTTTGACTCGAGGCCTTTGACAAGCTGTGGTCTGTCGACCTGACGCTTCGGATCGAGACCTTTACGAGACTCGAGTCCCTTGTTTGTGTCGCTGTCTATCGACGTCTTCGGTTCAACGTGCTTGGCTTTAATGGCCGACTTTAGCGCCCCGATCTTCTGTTCGACACTCTTAACTTTCGACCCCGCAGGGTCGTCTACACCTGATGTCTTCTTCGACTCCGATGGGTTCGAGGTCTTCGACCCGAAGACTGTTTTCAACACTTTCGGTTTCGGTTATTGACTCGATGGCTCATGTGATGTTTTCTTAGCCAGGCCTTGATGCAGGGCTATAGAATGTTGTTCATGATCTCAGCTAAAGCCTTCTGGCGATGCCTCGACCGGAGGCTTTGAAAGTGTTTTAGTGTCTGTTTCAGGCCCGGTTTCATCGCTCGAGTCGTCATCAACGGCTCAGATGGGGGTTACGTCGTCCCTTACCTCGACGACGTTTTCATATTCGACGTTGTCTTAGTCTTCCTCATAATAGTCGGAGCCATGCTCCGAACCGGGATCCGACAGCTGTTCTGGATCCTCTGTGTCGACTACCTCATCGTTGTCTTCATCGAAGATGTTCACCGGGTCGGGCGCTGGCTTCGACATATTTTGCCTGACTGCGCGTCTGAGTCTAAGCGTCTTCTTCGATCAGAATCGAGCACAAGCTAGACAGTTGTTCTCGTGCTCCGGAGATCAGCACTTGTTGCACACCGGGTGTACATCGGTGTGCAGGTACTTAAGAGTTACAAAGAGGGTGTGAGACGTTGGCCTGATATATAATGTTCACTATTCTAGTGAGCACTTTGTATCAGTCCAAACAACCCTTATTGATGATTGGTTGTAAGTCAACCTTAGACCAGCTATCCTAGTAGCATGGACAAGAGCAGTCTTTAGGCTAAACTCTAGAGGGTGTGTTAAGCCAGCTGTTATACCATCACATATACCCCTTGAACACCAAGTGAAAGGACACTACACAAGTTGTTATGAAAATAAAAGAATATTTATTTAGAACACAACAACCCTGGACTCTTTATGAGGACAGGGTGCTAAGCACAATACAAAACTCTTATGAAAATAATCAAAGTCACACAATTTACACAAATGCCAAAGGGGCACGAAAAACCATATACTCTAAAAGTGGAATGCGAAATTACTAGCAGGTGAGTACTACTCTAATAGGCTTTAGGATCGCTAGGACTGGACTACTGAACCTTCAGATTACTAGCAGGAGGCCTAGGGAGATCGGGTGCAGAGTGAGCACTCTCACGCGGGATGCGGGACAAAGTCTATGGATGCTAGATTTCGTAAAGTTAGTGTTCTCGGACGAATCCGACTAGGTAGAGCTGAAACGAAAAAGGATCTGGACCCTTGGATAGTGAGGCTATGCTGGAGCACCGAAATGCTGAGGTTACCTAGCCCAGGGGCTGCGGCTGCATAGGTCTGGAAAGACGTCGGGAATCCTCGTTGCAGTCTATGGAGCCTGAAAGAAGAAGTTGCTGGCAGGCGACCAGTGAAGATATTCGGAGGGATCCAAGCCTGGATCGATGATGGAGGATACCTGTAAGCAGAGGGGACCAAGTTCTGAATCACTAGCCAGTGATTAGATGGGCACCAGCATGGCACCGGATGGAGTCACCTCGACCAGGTGAGTGGACGACGCTGGGCTCTGCAGTCTCACGGACCAGGAGGCGTTGTCGGCGACCAGGATGGAGGTGCGAGCTGTCCCACGAAGGTATCTGCTGTCAACGTCGCTGGACCCAGGATTGGGGCAACAAGTCTTGGCAAATGCAAGCCCACGCGGTGGACTCAAGATGGCGTCTGGAGTGGACCAGGAGGGTCCGGGGTGCTCCTCTGTTGGAGGGGAGCAATGGCAAGTCTGGAGCAACCAGACCAGCGGTGTTGTCGTCGTGGTGCGTCGTCAAGAGGGCCACAAGCCAGCAGGCAAGTAGCAGGACAACGCCGTGAGCAGCAAAGAGCAGAAGGGCCCCACGCAGATCTGGTGGATGCTGGGGGGCTGGACTTCGGTGCTGGAGCTGCTCAGGGTTAGGGCTTCTTGAACCCCAAAGCACTCACTCGAGGATCCCTCGGCGGTCGTGCTGGATAAGCGTCGTGCAGTTCTGAAGATGGCCGGTCCCTCGAGGTCTTGTCACACCCACGGATCTCAGCTGGGCTGATGATGTAGGTAGAGGTCAGAGGTGCCAGGGAAGCCGGGTCTCGTCGTGCTGGTCGGTCGGATTCCGGAGGAAGGACGTGCAGCAAACCGCAGTGTTCTTAGATGGTGCCTGCGGGTGCAGGGTGACTACTCCTTAGTCACAAGGGAGAAATCTTGAGAAGAAGTCTTGAGTTCCTTTCGTAGAAAGTAGTTTCAGGATTGAAAGATGATCTAATTTGGAAGGGGGCCCGCTCCTATCTTTATAATAGGAAAAGGGGCTGGCACGCGACTAGGTCCTGCCCATGGGTGGGACCAGGAAGGGGGTGGTTACACCCCTCTCCCATGCCGGACTTTCCCCAGCTCAGGGGCTGGTGTGCCCCTGAAACTGGTTCTAGCCGGCCTATGCATAGTGAGCACCGGGGTGCCACTTGCAGTCACCTTCCTCTAAAGCCCTGCCTACCCAGGAAACACAAAACCCTGTCTGGGATGGTGCTAGCACCGCCCCTGACAGGAAACAATTTGTCCAAGCCTCCCTCGCTAGAAGGACTCCCAGCAGCAGGAGGTCAGACTTGTGTCTGTGGTGGCAGCATCCATTTTTTGATGCTGAGGCTTGAGTTAACTTTAACCGGGGTTCACAGTTACATACATGTCGTGTCCCTCTAGAAGGGTGGAATGCTAACCCCGTCGCCAGAATTGGCGAGGGGTTAGTATTCCAATTCGCATGACACCTTACTCGACATGTTTTGATAAAGCGATACCAGAGTTGGCATATAACCGCGAGGATTATAATGCACTTAAGAGTATATGGTATGCGTTATCATGTAACAGCTATTAGGACTTGGTTCCGCAAGCTGCAAACGGGCTCAGCTCATGCCAGAGCACCATCTCACACGATTCCAAGCACTCTGCCTTCAGGATTGTCAAGGCCTGCCATAGGAGTGACTGATAGGAATCCATGTGTCCATTTTAGGGTTAGATATAGGTATACTATATCTAAAGCAAAGGGTGAGTACACCACCTTGCCCCAGCTGTCGTGCAGCCAGTTGTGTCGGATTTAGATGGCCAGCCAGGGGTGGCATAATACATGCTGCAGCCCCTGGTAGGCCCTGGGTACACCTATGCCCTGAGTTACAGGGTCTGATAAGGTGGCCCAGTACCAATTGGTGAATGCATTTAAGGTACATGTGTCAATTTAGAGAGAGAACAGCAAGGCTGTGGGTCTGATTAGCAGGCCCACAGCCAGAGAAGTCGTAAACCAGTAAAGCAAAAAAGCAAATTTCTGGGGTGATCATAGGATTGCAGACCCTACTCTCCTATAGGGGGCATCGTTTGAACGGGCTCCGTTCCATCGACAATCAGGCCTCCGGTGTCGAAAAGGCCACGCGGCTCTCTTCGACGTCATGCTCACGAAAACTGGAACAAGAACTCGGCACCGATCGAAACAATACAGACGACCCCGAAGGCCTTTTGGCCTTTAGAAAGTTTCCAAACTTGAGTAAAGAAAAGTACATCCGAACCCAATGGCGGAAAAAAACCAATCTGAGGATGGAGAGGATGCCCATGCGCACTGTAGTCCGGGGGAGCAGCCACCTATCTCGTGATACATCGAAGACTCTTCCAGGACAACAATGTGCAATCATCCGGACCCAACACTAGGCGGCGATCTATGCACAGATATGAATTCAGCAGCCCACATGCCTCGAACCTTGTATTTCTTTTGCAGCCTGGAGGGGGCTGCTTTCGCCACCGCCGGAGTGAGGAAGAGCTCCATGGGGGGGGGTTCCACTAACCCACGCACCAAGGGCAACAGAGGCCTAGATAGGTGCTTCTTGTGGACAGTCTCAAATATTACAGAGGTCGTAGGCGTGGGCACAGTCCGTTGGATGCCCAGCTTGCTCGCACCCCTCAAGACTTCCTGAAAGGAGACCACGTCGTCCACAGGGGATACCCTCGTCCGAGGGGATTCTGATACAGTTGGCGAAAAGACCTTTGTGCTGGACGTATCCGTGCAGTACCTAGACCGACCCCTCCTACGGTGTCGTCTGGATCTCGTCGATGAGCGACGGCGACTCCTGGACCTTCCTCTCCGTCCGGAGCGAGATCTAGGTCTTCTAGGCCTTGGGCGTTCTGCGGGTGCTTTCGGCAGAGCCTGTGGTGGTGGCCTGACCTCGGACCTCGGCCGAGGTGCCCCCTTAGGCGGCGTAGGGAGGTGCGTCAGTGAGACCGACCTCGGAGCCCGTGGCGGTCCACGTGGAGGAACAGGAGGAGGTGGTGGCGAAGGAGTGCACGGTGGCGGGTCCTTAGGCAGTGGAGGTGGAAGAGTAGGTGACTTCGGCTTGGGGGGCGAGTACACCACAGAGTACACCGAGCCCGGTGACTCCCTCATATTCTTCCTTGGCGTAGGCAATCGAGAGGCAGCGCCCCCTGTCGGTGACCGGGGTCTTCGTCGTTTCCCGGAGGATCCGGAAGGACTCCTGACTCCAGAACGCCTCCTGGACGACGAAGATGATGACGTCTTCAGCGGTGTGAGTAGAAGGGAGGCACAGGATACACACAGGGTGTGTGTCCGACTTGGACTTCTTCCTGGAGCACTCCGGGCATTTATCAAACAATGCTGGCATTTTTTATTAAAAAAAAAAAAGAGTGCTCAGAATACTAGAAAAGGAAGAGGGCACCAAAACATGTCGAGTGTAAACACTCACACGCTTTAAAAGCGTTCAAAATTCTTACAATAAACCCAAAAAAAGGAGAGCTCAATGCTCCAGGGTCCTGCTAGCAGGAGCCGGAAAAAAGAACTGAAAGTAAATGGGACCTGCTGGGCATTCTGGCATACTGAAAGTTCTAGAAAGTTTTCTTAAAGGCACGGTATCCCTTTTTGAGCCACATAATGGCAGCCTATGGGGCTTGTCTGTCCTCCCTTTCCTCTCTATCATTCCTGAGGCTTTGTTGGTAAAAGGGAAAGCTTTTCTCTATGAAGAAAACTTGGCAGGCTGTGCTGTTTGTGGTTTGGGTGGAATGTCTAGTTGAAGTACTGGACAGTGTAGCCTGTGGATATAGGCTGCATTATCTATCTTTAAAATCTCTCCTAAGTGTCTATGCAGGACTGCATTTTTAGACAGGTTAAGAGATTATTTTTGATTGCTCCTGGGTCCACGCTCATGAGCGGGACTATTCACTAGATCATGACTATACACAGATCCCCTACTACAGAAGCAGCATTTTGCAGAATAATTTAACTTAATGGAATTAAAATCTTATTTATTTGGCTCTGGTCAAAACACTCCCTTAATAATAAAATTGTTGCACCTTTTTTAGGGGTCCTTTGAACTGGCTGTTATATCCAACAAACAGCCTCAAAGAGTAAGACTCTACGTTACTATTTAGAGACCTTGCTTTAGAGTCTGGCTCCAGTGGTTCCACGGCAACAAAAAAACTTCACAGGTCGTGTCCCTGCCCTCGTCTCTCACGGCCCAGCAGAACCAGCTGTATTACCCGTGTCGTTGCGATCCAGACAGTCTTCTTGTGATATACAAACTACTCTCTCATACTGTACTGTTCGCTCAACTGTCCCAGATGGCAGGGACCCCATGTCCAACAACACAAGGGACTAACAGTTGTTTGGTAAGCCTCCCACACATAAGCACACCAGAGCTATCTCCTTACTGCCAACGACATTCCTCAGTGCGCCACGAGACAGTTTATCTGGGAGATTACATAATTCTCTTGTTGGGCAATCTCTATTGATATGGCCTTGTTTACAACCACCATCCTTAGAGAGGGGTGAATTTCCATAGCTCCATTACCCTTTGGCTTCTGTCCCAGATGAGAATTCAGTAATTTGCTCTTTGCTGCTGGAAACCCTTTTACTCCCCTTGGGCGACTGGTGGTGCTCTTGCCCTTTCTGTCCCACAGTGCCGGCAGTCCTCCTATCAGTTTCTATTGCTACCCACCTGAGGTGGGTAGCAATAGAAATTTCTAACCTGTCCTTTTGTCCGGGAGATACATATTTATGGAAAAGTTCCACATCTTCAGGACATTTTGAAAGCATATTGGTCGTCACCACCTTAGTTAACCTTCAGTTAGGAAAAATACTACCTGAGCAACGGTGCACAAGCACTTCCTAAAGTCGCGGCAGCACCCATCGTGCAATCCACTACAGTGACAGTGCAAACAATTTATAGCCTGGCTTTTGCAGTTACACTGCAAATTAGACATGTCAAAATAAATTCTTTTGACAGTAAAAGTTTTCCTTTCAACTAATAGTTTACCCCTATCTAGCCCTTAATGCCCATATAGTAGGGTGAATGGTAATTAAAAGTAGGACATGTAGGGATTTAAGGATACAAATGTCCTTACAGTAAAGAAGCCCCCAAAACTATTTTCACTGTAACAAGTGTTGGCTGTTCCATAGAAAAAATATTGGGTTACAATATTGCATGTACTAATGCTAGCTTTGATTAAAAAAAAAAAAACAGGTAAAAAAAATAATCAAACCATTATTTTATTTGTTATTAAAAATCCAATGGTGCAGTAGGATGGTTGATAAAATTTAAGGTAAATTTACTTTTAGAACGTTACATTTTCTTTACCAAAAGCCTCTGGCGGCCCATTTGATTTTGCTCCCCCACTTTTGCCAGCCAATAATTAGCATTTGAATAGCTGTGAAATGCTTCTCACAATCAAACAATAGGTTGACATGAATGACCAGAGAGATGTTTTTCGTCAAAACAACCTAAAATATTCATCATGGCATGTAGATAATTCATAGATAAATATAGTTATAACTTTTACTTTAAAACCAATTCATTCCAACATTATAGTCAAAATTAGGAGTACAAAATAATTCCATAGCTGTTCATTCATTTATATATAAACTGCAGAGTGGTGACCTGGACTGTCTCATTCAACATGCACCAAAATATAGCCACCGGTTCCCGGAGTCAATTGGAGTCAGATATATATAAAGTGCGATGTGCCGGGTGTGGAAACAAGGAAGCTTTGTTCTTCAGGCGTAATCTTGAAACAAATGTGATAAGCTTCCTTCAATACCTTTACCATCCTGTATAATCACAGTGCATTATCCCCCTTTTAGAAAATACATTTGTTATTGAAACCAAAATAAAACAGAATGGGGATGTGATGCTGTTTGCATATAGTAAGGTTCAGAATTGCCTGAAATAAACCCCCTAATCATCATCTGTTATTATAGAGAAAATAAAAACAGAATGGGGGTATAATGCTACATTTAAATATAGTAAGGAAGGTAATTTGGATTCTATACAGGCAAATCGTTCCAATTCATGACTTTGTCAGTTTCCTGCAGGAATTTCAAAAGTCTATATGTTAACTGTACATTCGTCCCACTCAGACAGATTTCTATTGTGTTCTGGTATTGCCCGATTCCTAAATGGCAGAATACTGGTTGTAGCCAATAGCGCCTCAAGGCCTCCAATTCACTACAGCGGCAGACTACATGCAGCAGCGATTCAAGTTCATAATTACACAGTCTGCAATTCAAGGTCACTGTCCCTTTAAAGCGCCCATATTTGTATGCCTTCAAAGGTACTATTCCACATCTTAGCCTGGTTAGGTCTTTTTCTGCTCTGAACTCATATGGTTTGATAGATGTGGGCACCCCCCCCCCAATGGGCTGGTAGAAGGTGACCCACAAGTACGCATGGTGCTTTTATGATAGCTCTTGCTAGTCATCTTCAGTAGATTTTAATCTTGCAAGCACTTTGGCACATAGTTTTGGAGGAAGGTTTAGGTCAAAGACGTCCCGGGCAAACAAGTCATTAATTGAAACTTACTGCCCTGCGTACTGGACCACATCAGTTTCGTCAATAAACCAGTCAGGGCAGCCTTGAGCTTAACAGAATAGCTAAAGTACCTTGCTTTCCCTATGATCACTTGCTCACTTAAATTAATGACAGAATAAGCATTGTGGGGCTATGCCATCCCTTTTCACATTATCATGCTCGACAGGTCAGTGGGTTTAACACAGAACACTTGGGGCACCATTCAAAGAGGGAAATAGGATGTCAAAACAATTTGTGTGTATACCCTGTGTGGGCTCTGGAAAACCAGGCTTTGTTCTACCAAATGTGTGTCTTTGGTTTTTTGGGTACACTGTCTGCTCCAAACTGGACTTGTAGAGTTTGACGCAGAAGGACTCTAGGATCACCACACCACCCTACTCAGACACATTCACAGCCCTCAGGGGACAAGTTTAGTGTGCCGAAGACTTACGCCATCTTGCATATGATCAAAATGTGTAGGGTTGGACATGGGAACATCTTCCCTCTCGGAGAGGGAATACACAGGAGCAATTCTCACCCACTAGCTTGTGCCAGGCATACATGTGCATCTCCAGGCACCAACTTCAGAATACTCCTAGACATGCGGAAGATCAGAAGAAGACTGAATCTGCAGTATGAGACCTGAGAAGAGTCTTAAATAACTGGACTTGCTCTCCCTTTTCTACCCAGCACAAAGAAGTGGACTTCATGGGTCATTACAAAGACGTGTGAAAGCTACAGGGACTCGACAAGCAACACAAGGCCGTTTCCTGCAATTGTAAAGCTGACTAGTGGCAACTTGATCTGGACTGGACCCTACTACTTAGCTTCTGTCTGATTTGATTGGACAGCTTCTGAAGCATGAACAAATGCCTGAGGGTGTCGGACACCCTGTGAGTCTGTACCGGTCACTTCCGAGGTCCTGGGGTGCTTTAGAAGTGTACTCTTGTGGGGGGTTGAATCTTAAAGGACTGTGCTAGAATGTAAAATCTTTCACCAGAACTAACTTGGTTTGTGTTTGTGATCTGTGCTCCATTATGGTCAGCATAAAATAGCAAATATGTCCTAATGTACTTACAATCATTGGCACTTTGTGCTTTTAGGCGCTATTCCTACTTAAGACTTTAAACATTCATATTGTCAGTTCACCTTATTGGATTTTTGCAATTTTGCTTATAAAATTTCACCCCATTTTTCCTAATTCAGTTTGGGATTATTATTGTTTTGTGTTTCGACTTAACTGTGTTGGTACTGTATGAATTCTATACATGTTGCTGCTAAGCCTGCCTGCTCTGTTCCAAAGCTACCAGGGCATTAAGCTCAGGTTAATTTAGTGGCTTTGAGGGTTCACATTGACAAAGTTCTGATTATTCCTTGAGGTCGATTCTCGCCCACCCCTAATAATCATCCAATTTCTTACAGTCCCTTTATTCCAGCAATCCCAGTATCTTATAGGCACAGTCAACCAGTCCTCAGAGAATGCCCATATTTGTTTTTATCATTGTTATTAGACATTTTCTCCCTCATTGGGCTGGGATCACCACCCATGATGATATCCGTCACACCGACTAACTTCGGATGCTCACCCTCATTTAAGGATGGCTTCACTCCCACGTAAGTAAAGTCAACAGCATCTCCTGCTCAGCAAACCTTAACACCTAAGCTGACCGTACGCTCAGGTACTTCCATATCCATTGAGAGTTCAGCAATTAAGATAACACTACTGCTGGAATAAATAAACGAGATACTTGATCAACCCTTCTGATGCCTTTTTCCAAACATTTAAAAAAAGTAATACTTCAGCATAATGCACACTGTTCAGGCACTCCAAACTTGGTCCTTGACTAAGAGGAACCTGCTAAAGAAAGTCAACAGCAAGCAAAACCTCAAAGGCTGCACTGGTGACATCCATAACTAACAAATGTAATCAACATCACCTTCATCCAATAAGCAAGCGCTTTGCAGTTTGAACATAACCTATCCAGGTGCACTCCAAACAAAGAATAAGTGTGGAATAAAGTTTTCCTTTCTGGTCAATACATCACATAAACTTTGTTTTTTTCTCAATTAGGAATGCAATGTGCTACAACACGCCGAAAACAATCTAAAAAACCCCAGCATGAAAATATATCAAACAAAAGGTTTTTTTCAATTTTCAGTTGAAGAAAGTGACATACTTGGACAGGAGAAACACAAAATAGTACTTCATATGCTGATCTACAGTTGCAAGAATGTGGACTAGGAAAAGAAGGGGAAGGGCGAAACACAGAAAATAAATTAAAGGAAAAAAGAAAATGCACAATAGGAGCAAATAAAATGCTTCAGGTAATGCTCTTTCTGACGGACACTGTTCTTTTAGCAGATTTATGTTAACAATGCCTGACGCTAGACTTACTTTGGAAAAACTGCTAGCAATCAAGGCCGTCCCCAGTCTCTTAAAGACCTAGGACTCCCCACCAACAATGAAATCGAAAACACAGGGGTGACCCAGGGAGATCAGGAGTCGGACGCGGACGCGGACTAATCAAAACACAGAGTCACGAGTGAGAAGTCACGCACAGAAAGGTACATGACTGCAAAATCAAAGCAGAACAGACTTAAAGGGTCAGATTTGCAGAAGGCACCAAACGATTTATGTGGCAAAATCACAGAAACCTTGTCATCATTTATTTTTCTTCACTCTCTACAAAACAGGAACCAGTGGCAATAAGCTACCAAGGTCGACCTCTCAGGTGTAGACAATGCATCCCTCGGAGAATCAATCCCTCTTGGAAACAATGAATCTGGCGATTCTTGTTTTCCTGAGTTACAACTAGATCCATCGGAGGCCATCCCCACATGGTAAACATCTTTTTTTAAATCTGGCTGTATCTCCCAAACATGACACAGAAACCGGCTTGCTCAAAATAACTGCTTCAGTGTGTAGGTGACCTGGATGACACATTGCTAACTGTCCAGTTTATCAGTCAATGACCCAATTAAACTCGAATAGATTTATGCAATACTTGACCCCTTCGGAGTCTGCACTGCGTTTAAATGACGTTCTTGCAGATACTCCCCACAACCGTATATTGAGAATGGGTCACCAACGATCGACGAGGCCATGGATTCCTGAATGGCTAACCCACCATTAAATTGTTCTGGAAAACCCACCAATTTAGGTACTTCAAAACAGACAAAGGAACCTTCACCCTATCATATAAATGAAAGTAGAGCTGGTTCCACTTGCCTTGTAGTGCCAACTGCAGCAAGCCGCCCTCAAACAAGCATATGGCACACAAGCAAATTCAAGACATCTTCAACCCCCAAACATCAGAATTCAGACTAGCTAACTGTTCAGGCCCCCAGACAAACTGGCACAATAATATTTGAATATCTCAAACCCTTTCCCTTAGTGACAGAATACCCCTGCATTCTTCATCTCCTAAATACAATGACCGGTATGACTTTTTCCTCCTGTACTGAAATCCCTAAAACATGAATTAGTGTCAGTACTGTCCGCACTTGATTTAATAATTCAGAGGACACCTTGCCTTCACCAACCAATCTTTCAGGTACAGAGAAATATGCACACTACAGCGATGAAGATTAGCAATCACCTTTGCCAGACCCTTGGTGACAACTCCGAGGTAGATGAAAGACAGAAAGGGATTAATGCAAACTGATAACATTTCCCACGGCCTACAAAGCTCAGATGCTTCATGTGAGATTCTCTAACAGGAATATGGAGAAAAAACACTTGCTGGATGTTTAAAGAAACATATAATCTTGATCCTGTGGAGCCAGTACCGCCTGCTGTAAGGATACTATTCAAAACTTTCTGATGAACTTTTAATGCAGCTCCTCTGAACATCAGAGTCAGACTCTCATTCAGATGACTCAGATGAGTGAAGGTGAAGAGGACGACTGATTGGGGAATAGGTGGCAGTTTTCTGAAGAACTCGAGAGTAAAACCTGGCTCCAGCGCCTGCAAGACTCACTAGTCCGGAGTCATTTTTTTTCCATTCTTGGGATAATCAAGCCTTTTGACCCCTAACCGAAGGCACAAGCTGACCAATGGTCAATACCTCAGAAAGGTTTTAAAGTGGCTGTGAGGAGGAGGAAACTGCTGCTCGTGTTAGGCCTCACCCAAAAGATCAACCCTTACTGGGCTAAAAAGAATTATTGCTCAGGTTACTGAAGTTGTTGCACCTGTTTGTTAACCTGGTGCTTGTACCTAGAAAATGTTCTGTATTGCTGGTGAAAACAGAGAACTGGAGATCCCGAAAGATTGAGTCCTCGCTCCTCTCTGTTTAAAATGCCCTTAAGAATGAACAGCCCTCTCCCCAAATAACTGCTGACCATCGAATGACAGAACAAATTTCAAGTATTAGAGGGTTAAAAACCAACCTGTTCTGGCATCAATAGAGGTTATTCACAGAGGTTATTAGAAATTAGATTAAAGTAATGAAGTGTACACAATCCGAGTGAAATAGCATAGCTTACCAGAAGGAATAACAAAAGTATAACCCTGCCGCAGCTCGATGCGCTGGCAATCTGCTACATCGTCACCCAGGAAGATATCCCCCTGCTTGCCAGACAACAGCCAGCTCTCATACATCTCCAGATTGTGGGTAGTGGGTGGGATCAGCCAGAAGATCTGCCAGGTAATGGAGAAAGAATACAGTTACAGTACTCAGATGCAGTATCCGTGATTGAGAGCGTGTATACGCAAACCATTTTACTGAACAGTGCTATTACCAAACATATTGCATCATCCTCGCATGAATATCAAGCTAAACAGGCACTGCTAATGATTGAAACTTGCAGTTACATACCCTGTCATTATTCCGCCTTCCTGTTTGGGTTTTTAATAGTCTCTTTTCTTCATTTTTTAAATATTTTTTGGGTGGGTGTCATCTAGAAATGTACGATTTTGTGCTATGCGCCTCCATGGATGACATCAGACGTATCCCTGGGAAGACCCTCAGCATGGATGCCATGTTCGGATTCTTTATTCCCCCCAAGGTGACAGTCTTGTAGTTTTCACTTCCTGTTCTTCTGTGTGCTGATGTGCCTCTCCTTGGAGCAAACTCATGTTATTTTTGAGGGATGTGGGCGGGTTGCATGCGATTCCAGAAAACACTTCAAGCTGCATAACTACTCCTACATGCGAGTAACTATTTTGTTTTGCAGCATGAATCCTTTCTGGATTTTAGACGCCGAAACTTTTAAAAATATCACTTTTTCGTAATTTACTTTGATATAGCATTAGCACTTACCCCGCCCCTGCAAATCACTCCCCTTGCACTTTCACCGGTAACAGCCGATTTCAGGGCTGTTTACCGAGCAGAAGGGTAGCATTTCTCACGGCAGACATCTTGAGTGGGAGGCGGCAGCTGGTTCAGCGCTCTAGCCTTTCCTACAAAAGGATACGGATATCCTCCGCGACAGCGGACGCGCCTCGCCAGCGCCGGAGTCACGCCAGAGTAAGCCCGTCTGCGCCCGTCCGCACCTTGGACGCGCCCCGGACGTGCCAAGAACTATGGCACCATCTCCTTCAGGTATCAGGGATTTTGTTACATGCCCCCCTATAACCAATGCATTAACTAATACAATCAGCCATTTTCGCCTAAAATATTCTTCTGACTTTTTACTAGCCCTTCGACCCACTCGTCATCCTTCATGCAGGACAATAGATCCTGATCTAAAGAAAACTACATGCCAATGCTGCCATTTATCCACTGACCACGTACAAATAAAAGCCTTACAGGTTAGAAAACCTACAAACAATGATAAGATGAGTTCAGAACAGTTCTTATTCTTCAGTATTAACTGCCGCTCATTACCTAAGCATCGAACTGAAATCTTCAATTTACTCTTAGATGAAGTTCCCGATTCAGTTTTTCTAACTGAAACATGGCTTCAAGACAGCTCTTGATCTGACTTAGCTATGGCACTCCCTGAAACTTATGCTATTGTCAGACTTGATCGTGAAAAACCACCAGGAGGAGGGATAGCAATTATTTTTAAAAAACGTTACAACTGTGAATTCAACAAACTCCCATGTGAGGGTTGTGAAGGCGCAATTTTTAAACTTTCACTTACACCGAACTTTACTTTTTCTGGAGCACTTATTTATAGGCCACCAGGAACCGCCTCTAAATGGATAACTCACCTTGTCGAACTTTTTGGACCTCTAATTATGAAAATGGCTGGCTTCACTATTCAAGGAGATATGAATCTACATTTGGAGAAAGATGATTGCTCTATAGTGAATGACTTTAAAACGGATCTAGCATCCCTTAATCTGACCTTAAAGAACTCCGGCCCCACACATAGAGCTGGTCATTTGTTGGATCCCATCCTCTCCAACTTAAATGACATATCTATACCCACGGCCATCCCAGTGCCCTGGTCTGACCATTTCCTGATTAAATTTTCCCTTCTTGTAAAAATCTCTAACGGGGCTAGAACATCAGCTCCTACGCAACTAATCAGGAAATGGAAAAAGCTTGATTTAGATAACCTTAACTCCCTTCTTGAGGGCCATCTCCCCTGCACAAAATCAACAGTACAAGAGTTCTCAACATCAGTCCAAACTTGGCTTATAAAAGCCATTGACTCTGTTTTGCCTAAAACTAAATTAAAACAAAACGCCCACCGCCCCCTTGCTCCTTGGTTCACTGAGAGCTTGAAACAGGAAAAAGCACATGCAAGACTGCAGAACGTCAATGGAGGAAATCCTACTGCCCTGATGCCAAACTGGCTTACAAAAACAAACTCTCAAACTACCAGAGGCTCTGTGCCAAAGCTAAAGCTGAACATGCTTGCACAAAAATTACCGAAGCCCTATGCCAGTCCAAAACACGGAATTAGTTACTTACCTGTACACTATAGTTCTCCAGTATTATCTTTCATAGATTCACATGCTTGTATCTTCCCCGTCGTCATGGTGGGAGTCTCACGGTAACAGAATGACCAAGCAGTATCATAGAGAAGAAAAACTGCATAGAAAAACCCCATAGGGGCTGTACTATTTGGTAACCAGACCATTTCTTTGTTTTGGTCCAAAAGCCAGCCAATCAGAATTGCTGCCCTGCCCTCACACTCCCCAGCAGCAGCTTCCTGCCTCAGATTTCCGTCCCCGAGTGAGAGACATGGATAAATACCGAGAACAAGATCTGCCTGAGAAACGGGGAGGCGGGCGGGCGCATGTGAATCTATGAAAGATAATACTGGAGAACTATAGTGTACAGGTAAGTAACTAATTCCTTCTCCAGTATTACATCTTTCATAGATTCACATGCTTGTATCAGAGTAGTAAGCAGTGCTCACCATACTTGTAGCGTTTCCAGGACAGAACACAGAAGGAAGCTCTGCCGCAAAGCAATGATATAACAGTAGCTAGTAAAGCATCAGCAATACGATAAATGCATGTATAAGTACAAGTCAAAGCACTGTATAGTAAAAACAATATGCCATTAGACCATACCTTACTGGAATAGACGCTTCAGAACAGCCTGTCCCACTGCCGTGTCCTCCTTCCACGCAGTGTCTAGACATTAGTGTCTTGTAAATGAATGCACACTCTTCCACGTTGCTGCTCTGCAGATGTCTGGCAGTGCCACTCCTGCGAACAAGGCCATCGAGGTTGCCATCTTCCTCGTTGAATGTGCATGCACTTTAGAACATAGCGGCTTCCCCGCTTTTTCGTGACATTTCAGGATAGCTGAGGATATCCATCTAGCAATACTCAGTCTCGACAATGGAAGACCTTTTCTCTGCCCTTCAAAAGCAATGAATAATTGCTTGGACTTGCGGAACGTTTTTGTCCGTTCAATGTAGAACTTTAGGCATCTTGAAATGTCTAGAGAGTGTAAGGCTCTTTCTGCTTCCGAGGAAGGCTTGCTGAAGAAAGTAGGTAAAATAATGGGTTCGTTGAGGTGAAAAGACGTCGCCACCTTGGGAATAAAGGTAGGATTTGTTCTCAATATAACCCTGTCCTGACGAAATTGTAAGAAGGGTTCCTCCACCGAAAAGGCCTGGATTTCGCTTACCCTCCTTGCAGATGTTAAGGCGAGAAGGAGGGCTGTTTTCCATGACAGGAACTGCAAGTCTGTCTTATGTATGGGCTCAAAGGGTGGCCTCATAAGCTGCGATAGAACTGTATTGAGGTGCCACGGCACAGGTGGGCGTTGGATGGGTGGGAAGACTCTAAAAAGCCCCTTGATAAATTCCTTTATCACTCTGGATGACCAGAGAGATGGTTCATTTGGCTTCCGCCGGAAACGTGATATTGCTGCTAAGTGCACTTTAACCGAAGCATGCGACAGACCTGACTTAGATAGTGAAAGCAGGTAAGGCAGGATACCTTCAGGCTGAACCTCAAACGGATGCAAGTTTTGTCTGTTGCACCAGTGGCAGAAACGGGTCCATTTTGCTGTATATGTTTTGTTTGTCGATACAGCTCTCGCTTGTGAGAGAATATGCCTGCATTCTTGCGAAATATCTAGATTTTGAAATTCCCGCTCATGAGGTTCCATGCGGACAACTTTAGAGAGTGTAGGTCCGGATGCAGAATCTGCCCTTCCTTCATGGAGATGAGGTCTTGAAATGTCGGGAGCTGGATCCTGTCGCCCCTCGACAATTGAAGGAGGTCTGAAAACCACGCCTGTCTTGGCCAGGCTGGTGCAATCATTATAATCCGGCACGGTTCCGATCTCATCTTGCGCAGGATGCGCGGTATCAATGGGAACGGAGGGAACGCGTATGCAAACCTTCCTGTCCAGTCCATGAGGAATGCATTTCCCATGGAGTCCTGTTGACGGTACCTGGACGCAAAGTGAGCGCACTTTGAATTGCTTTGAGTCGCAAACAAATCTAATGTGGGAGTGCCCCACCTTTGAAACAAAATGCGAATCTGAGTGTTGTGTAGTTCCCACTCGTGTGTCGCATTGGGAGTGCGGCTCAGGGCGTCCGCCCGAGTGTTGAGGACTCCCTGTATATGCTGAACTTGGATCGAAATTTCGTTGGTTATGAGCCATTTCCAGATCCTTTGCGCCAGTGTCGACAGCTGTCTGGATCTCGTCCCGCCCTGTTTCAACAGGTAAAACATGGTCGTGGTGCTGTCCGTTTGGATAAGTACTGACGATTGTCGTATTCTGGGAAGGAATGCTTGAAGCCCTAGGAACACCGCCTTGAGCTCCAACATGTTTATGTGAAGCTGTGCTTCCCAATCTGACCAAAGGCCCTGAATTTCCAGCTCTTGAAGATGCGCGCCCCATTCTTTCAGCGAAGCGTCCGCCGTCATCACGAAGTCGTGATCTCGAGGAATGAAGCTCAGTCCCTGGTCCAGGTTCTTTAGGATCTTCCACCATGACATGGCCACCTTCATACGGTTCGTGATGGTAATGCGATCCTCAAAGGTTCCCTTGGCCTGTACCCACTGTTCGTCGAGCTGTTCCTGCAAAGGTCTCATTCGCAGACGACAGTTTGGTACCAATGGGATGCAGGATGACATCATCCCCAACATGGACTTGTAAATCCTCACGGAAGTGGACTTTTTTGCTTGAAGGGAAGCCGTTAACCCCCTGATCTTTTTCATCCGATCTTCGGAAGGATAGGCTTTCCCTGCTCTGGTGCATATCCATGCCCCCAGAAACTGTATGCCTTGGGCCGGAGTCAGCGAGGATTTCTCTAAGTTTGTCCTCAGGCCTAATCGCCGAAACAAACGGATGCAACTTTGTAGAGCTTTTGCTGCTTCCCTGAAAGATGGACCTGTCACCAACCAGTCGTCCAGGTATGGGTAAATGTAATGCCCTTGCAGTCTTAAGTGGGCCGCCACCGGGGCCATGCATTTGGTGAATACCCTCGGGGCTGATTTGAGTCCGAATGGCAGGACTTTGAACTGGAAGTGGCGACTCTCCACAACAAACCTTAAATACTTCCTGTGCTTCCGATGAATGGGAATATGGAAGTACGCATCCATGAGATCCAAGGACGCCAAGTAGTCTTTGTCCTTTAACATGAGTAAGATCTCTTGCAACGACAACATTCTGAAGGGTATCTTTTTTATGTATAGATTGAGATCCCTCAGGTCCAATACCTGTCTCCATTTCTGGGTCTGCTTCTTTTTGATGAGGAAGAAATGCGAATAGAAGCCTCTCCCTCTGAGATGCTGTGGTACCTCCTCTATGGCACCCTTTTGCAGAAGCGAGAGAACTTCCTTCTGCATTTCTTTGCGATGACGGTTGGGCCTGAGTACTGGGGGGTGGTCCGGTGGTATCTCCACAAATTCCAGCGTGTGGCCCCTGCTTATGACATCCAAGACCCATTTGTCCGATGTTATGGACATCCAGTTGGCGAAGTATTGAGACAGATAGTGGTCGTTGTCAGGGATCTTCCGTGTGGGGAGCGCCTGCCTGAAATCATTGACGTCTATTAGACTGCTGATTTTTCCCCCTGGCGTTGGGTTTACCTCTGGACTGTTGCTGGTAAGTGGAGTTAGAGGATCTGAACTGGTTGTTGGTGTTAAACTGACGATATCCCTGCTGATTGTACGGTTGATATCGGTTGGACTGAAAAGAGGGTCTTTGATTAAATTGGCCTCTTGCACCCCTCTTCCGAAAGGACTGAAACTTTCCCTGTTGAAGAGATCCTAGCGCTCTAGCCGTATCTGTGTCCGACTTTATGCCTTGCAATGCTTCATCAATATGTTTCCCAAACAGATTTTCCCCGTCAAAGGGCATATCTACAATCTTCGCCTGCACTTCTGGTCGAAAAGAAGTCGCCTTGAGCCAGCCCTGTCTGCGAAGCGAAACCGCCCCGGCCATTTGTCTGAAGGCCAAAGATGAGACATCCATGGCGATGTCGATAGACTCGGCGGCCGATTTTGCTCCTTCTTTGAGAAGGGCTGCCGCTTCTTCCTTTCGGTCCTCCGGAAGCACTGACAGTATGGGTGCCAGATCTGACCATATCTGCCTGTTGTAACGGCCAAGCAGTGCCATAGCATTTGCCGCTTTAATGGTAGAGGCTGCCATGACCGCAAACCTCTTACCTGCTCCATCCATTCTCCTCCCTTCTTTGTCTGGTGGCACTAGCGAAGTAGCCACCGGGTTTTTAGAATTTCTTTGCGCCGCCTGTGTCACAACAGATTCCGGCATGGGATGTCCAATGAGGCAGGCTGCCGTAGATTCTGGAGCTCTGTATTTCTTTTCAATTCGCGGAACTGAAACCGCTATAGAAGCTGGTGTTTTTAGAATCTTGAGGCCCTCCTCCCAGATATGAGGAATAATAGGAATTGAGCGAAGTGACCTTTTGTTATCATCCTTGAAATCGTACAAGAAACAATCAGTCTCTTGCACTTCCACATCTAGACTGAATCTCTTGGCCGCCCTTTCCATGATATCATGGAAGCCTCCGATGTCCTGCGGCGGGGAGGTAGAATTGAGTGGGTCAGGTGATGCAGCCGATGGCAAGACGTATTGCAAATGCTACTTACCAGTATGCATCTGTTCTTGGCATGTAGGTCTGCTGACATTCATATCTGTGCATAGATCGCCACCTAGTGTTGGGTCCGGATGATTGCACATTGTTGTCCTGGAAGAGTCTTCGAAGTATCACGAGATAGGTGGCTCCTCCCCTGGACTACAGTGCGCATGGGCATCGCCTCCATCCCCAGATTGTTTTTAGCCATTGGCCGAGATGGAGTGAAGAATGTGAGTGATGACCATGCTATGAGCATATGTATGTATATGATAAAAATCTGCAGCTGCTACAGGCGCCGGGGAGGAGGGTGGGCGATATGAATGTCAGCAGCCCTACATGCCAAGAACAGATGCATACTGGTAAGTAGCATTTGCAGTTCGAGGCATGTGGGCTGCTGAATTCATATCTGTGCATAGAATACATAGCAGTCCCTCCATTAACGGCGGTCGCCCGTGCCAGCTGCAGCAGTCTGAAAAAGCGTTTTCAGAACAGCCTGACCAACAGCTGCCTGCTGTTTGGAATGTACGTCTACACAGTAGTGTTTAGTGAAAGTATGTGTGGTAGACCATGTGGCTGCTCTACAGATATCTTCTAAGGGAATGTTACCTAGCAAAAGCAACAAAAAGTTGTTTGGTTTTGCGGAAATCTTTCGTCCTGTCTACGTAATACATCAAGGCCCTCTTAACATCAAGGGTGTGGAGCATGCGCTCCGCCAGCGTCTCTGGGTTTTGGAAAAACACTGGCAATTCGATCGTCTGGTTAATGTGGAATTGTGATACCACCTTGGGTAGGAATTTAGGGTTAGTGCGGAGCACCACCCTGTTAGCATGTACCTGGAAGAAAGGTTCTTGGATGGTGAGCGCCTGCAGCTCGCTAACCCTCCTAAGCGATGTAATCGCTACTAAGAACGCAACCTTCCAAGTCAGAAACTGAAGCTCACAAGAGTGCAGTGGCTCAAAGGGAGGACCCATCAGCCTTGTAAGAACCACATTGAGGTTCCATTCTGGAGCTGGTGGGGTCCTTGGTGGAATGACCCTTTTGAGTCCTTCCAGAAAGGCCTTGATAGCAGGGACCTTAAAGAGTGACAGGTGCTGCCTATTCTGGAGGTATGCTGCCATAGCAGACAGGTGAATACGGATGGAAGAGTACGCTAGATTGCATTGATACAGGTGGAAAAGGTAACAGATGATATTCTGAATGGAAGCATCTAGCGGGTCAATATTGTGGTTAGCACAGTAGATGACAAACCTCTTCCATTTAGCCGCATAACAAGCTCTAGTAGTGGGCTTCCTTGCCTCCCGAATGATGACCATACAATCGGGGGGAAGATTGAGGTAGCCAAACTCTAGGACTTCAGGAGCCAGATCGCCAGGTTGAGCTGTTGCGGATCTGGGTGCTGAATGTCGCCATGGCTCTGCGTCAGAAGGCTGGGAGTGAGGTGAAGCCTCTGATGCGGTACCACGGAGAGTTCCAGAAACGTGGTGTACCATGGTTGTCGAGCCCACGTCGGAGCAACCAGGATGAGCGTCATCGAGTGCTGCCGGAGCTTGCGTGCCACCAGCGGTATCAGAGGTGCTGGGGGAAAAGCGTACGCAAATCTGCCTGACCAGTTCATCCACATCGCATTGCCCTGTGATTGCGGGTGTGGGAACCTGGCGGCGAAGTTTCGGCATTTTGCGTTCTCCTTTGTGGCAAATAGGTCTATCTCTGGATGACCCCACCTTTGGAAGTACGGTTGGAGTACTGATGGATGTATCTCCCACTCGTGCATCTGATGGCTGTGCCTGCTGAGCAGATCCGCCATTTGATTGTCCTTGCCCGGGAGATGCTCTGCCATGAGGAAGATGTTCCTCTGAATGGCCCACTTCCACATGCTCTGAGCCAGATGAGACAGCTGTGGAGAGTGTGTGCCTCCCTGCTTCTGGATGTAGTACATGGCCGTCATGTTGTCCGTCCGGATCAACACGACCTTGTTGCACAGATGTACTTTGAACGCCTTTAAGGCCATGAAGACTGCCATCAGTTCCAACACATTGATGTGCATCTTCCTTTGCTGTAGTGTCCATAGTCCCCGCACTGTGTACTGGAGTACATGCGCTCCCCAACCCTGGAGAGAAGCGTCCGTTGTCAGGACAATCTGTGGGACAGGCTCTTGGAATGGTCGGCCTTTGCAAAGGTTTTGTGGATTCCACCAATGCAGAGAGTTGTATGCCCGACCGCTCACCAACACTAGGTCTGTCAGTTGCCCATGAGCCTGAGTCCACTGACGTGCTAGGCACTCCTGAAGCGGACGCATGTGTAGTCTCGCGTGCGGGACAATGGAGATGCAGGAGGCCATCATGCCTATCAACTGCATGAACACCTTCGCTGGAAGCGAGTGCTGGGGTCTGAATCGTTGGATCAGCGCCTGGATACTGGCGATTCTCACTGAATTTGGCTGCGCAGTGGCTGCCAGAGTGTTGATTGTCGCGCCCAGATACTGTCGCACGTGGGCGGGCTGGAGATGGGACTTGGGGTAGTTCAGAGAGAAACCCAGATCGTGCAGGAGATGAATGGTGCGTGACACATGGTCTACGCACTGTCGTTCCGTCCTTGCCTGAATGAGCCAGTCGTCCAGGTAAGGAAAGACGTGGACGTGTTGGCGACGGAGATGCGCCGCCACAGTCGCTAGGCACTTCGTAAATACCCTTGGTGCCGTGGTGACCCCGAACGGCAGGACCTTGAACTGGTAATGCTGGTCTAAGATCGTGAATCTGAGATACTTTCTGTGGGAAGGATGCAGGGGGATATGAAAATAGGCATCTTTCAGATCCAGCGTAGCCAGAAAATCCCCTTACTGAAGCAGGGGAAGCACTTGCTGCAACGTGAGCATATGGAAGTGCTCCGAGAGTATGTACCAGTTTAGGGGCCTGAGGTCCAGGATGGGCCTGAGGGATCCGCCCTTCTTGGGAATCAGGAAATACAGGGAGTAAACCCCTGTTCCCCGCTCTCACAAAGGAACGAGCTCTATTGCCCCTTTTTGCAGCATGACTAGAACTTCCTGCTGCAACAAGGTCAAATGCTCGCCTGACATAGGACGGCTTCTTGGGGGTATGTCCGGTGGAATGGAAGTAAGCTCTAGACAGTACCCGTACTGGATAAGGGACCTCACCCACCTGTCCGTGGTGATGTTCTTCCACGCCGGCAGGAACTGCTGGAGTCTCCCCCCAACCGGTGTTGTATGGTCGGAGGGCAGTGACAAGACGTCACTGCTTGTTGGTGGCGGTGGACCTGGAGCTATTGTTTCCACGTCCCCTGCCCTTGACATTATTGCCTCTGTAACCACCTCTACCCTTGTTGTTGTACGGGGTCTGGGTGTTACTTTTGTAATACTGTGTGGATTGGGATGCCTGCCCCCTTGTGGTGCCTCTGGAGTTTGAGCGGCGAAAGGAACCACTCCGAAACTGCTGACTTTGTAAAGCCCCCATTGATTTGGCAGTTTCCGTATCTTTTTTCATTTTTTCCAGGGTGGCATCCACCTCAGGTCCAAACAGGTGGTCAGGATTCACTGTTTGATTCAGTATCGTAGTTTGGATGTCGGGTTTGAACCCTGAAATTCGAAGCCAGGCATGGCGTCTAAGCAACACACTGGTGTTGATAGCCCTGGAGGCTGTTTCTGCCACGTCTAGTGCACATTTGATGGATGCATTCGTAATGAGTTTGCCTTCCTGAATCAGCATCTCCCCTGCCTCCTTGTATTGGTCAGGTAAGTGTTGCAGTATGGCCTCTAAGGTGTCATAATGGGCCCTATCATAACGTGCAAGCAGGGCTTGGGTGTTAGAAATTCTCCAGATATTAGCTGCCTGTGCAGCAATCCGTTTGCCTGAGGCCTCGAAGATCTTGGACTCTTTGTCTGGGGGAGGAGCGTCACCAGTAGTCTGAGAGTTCGCCCTCTTCCGAGCGTTGGAAACAACCAAGGAGTCTAATGGCAAGTGTCCCCTGATATAGGTAGGATCCGTCGGCGCCGCCTTATATTTCCTGTCGATTCGAGGGTTGACCACACGCGCCCGTGTGGGCTCCTTGAAGACTTCCGTTGCATGTTTAAGCACACCTTTGAGCATCGGCAGCGTTTTGACTGTCTTCTCAGCCACAGAGAAGGTGTCGAATAAGAAGTCCACATCCACGGGGTCCGAGTGCAGCTCGACGTCGTGGTTAGCCGCAGCTCGCTCGATCAGAGCATTAAAGGCTGCCGAGTCCTCCGTCGGGGACGTCTTGGCCGCAAAGAGTTGCGTGTCCTGACCCGATTGCGGGTCCTCCGTGTCGCCTCCGGCGGACCAAGGGGCACGCTCCTCCTCCGGATCGGAGTACGCCGGATAGGTGTACTCGGCATCGTCTTCGTCCACATCGCCTGCGGGGGAATGTGTTGGCGAGAGTCCCAGGGCTTGTGGGGACACAGGTTCCACCAGAGTCGAAGAGTCTGCAGAGTCCCTTTTGTTTTTGAGAGGGATCTTGAAATGCTCCAACGCCGGCTCCGTCGTGATCTTCCTCTTGAGGAGAGACAGTTTTCCGGTGTTGGCGTCGATGATTACCTCACGACGTTCTTCCTCAGCAAGCGGCTGGAGCCGAAGCTTCGACGCCACCAAGGTAGCTTTCGGCGTCAGTACGTCCTTCGAGTGTCCGCCCTGTGTCGACGCGAAGGCCTTCGGCGCCGCCTTGGGCGGTAGGGTGAAACGAATAGGCGTTTGCCCCTTCGCAGGCTTAGGCGGGAGCTTAGGCGCCACAGCGTCCTGAGCGGGAACCACACTGTCCTTTCGGATCCGCTGCAGGGATTCCGCTACCTTCATCGTTAAGGCCGGAGAGGGCTTGACCGGTCCGAGCGACCCCCCGTCGTCGAGAGCCTGATCGCCGGCAGCCACCTTCTTCGGAGCCGACGCCCCATGGCCATGAGCGTTGTCGCCCTGACGCTTCCTCGGAGCCTTTTTCGGGTCTGCGACCCCTTTCGAAGCCGACGCAGACGCGTCGGACGATTTCGCCTTCGGCACCGACCCCGAGGGCTTCGGGTCGGCCATTTTGGCGTGGCTCTTAGAGTCGGCCATTTTGACTTTCTTGGAAGTTGACGCCTCCAGAACCTTCTTGACCATCTCAACTTTCGCTTTCGGTTTCGCATCCGAGGGTGCGGGACCAGTCGGCTTCACTTTCGTTTTCTTCGAAGTAAGCGATGGTTCACAAATGTCCGTGACCGGGCCCAAAGGCGGGGACGTAGGACTAATAGTCAGATCTTGGGTAAGGCCCGAAGGCGATCCCTCGACCTGGGCCGTATGAAGGGGACTAACCCCTGAGTCTGTTTGGGGATGCTCCTCCTCCGAGCTATCTCCCATCGTGGTAAAAGCCTGATCGTCGTCCCCTACCTCGTCGGTGACTTCGGCAAAGTTCTCCTCACCCGCGTCGTAGGTCTCCCCTTCGGATGCGGGATTAGAGTCCGAACCTTGCACGTCGTCGTCGTCCTCGACAGATTCTTGAAAAATGTCATCTGGTGGGGGCGCCGCAGCTGATAACTTAGCCTGGAGCCTATGGGCTCGACGAATCTTTAAAGTCTTCTTGCTCCGGAACTTCGAGCACGCCATGCAGGCGTCTTCGCGGTGATCCGGTGACAAGCAGGTATTGCACACCGGGTGCACATCGAGGTGTGAGTATTTAGAGTTACACACCGGGCACTTCTTAAACGGAGTCCGCTCCATAGCAAGAGTGTAGTGTAGGCCCGTCCGCGCCGAAAGCACGTGGAAGGGCAGCAAGAGATCGGGGCTGAGAGTCAGAAAGAAACCCGAACGCAACTATACCGACGCCCAGCCTAAAGACCTTTTGGTCTCGAGTAGAAGTTGAACAACTATCGGTTCCGACAGAGGGAACCGAAACACATCCGAACCCAATGGCGGAAAAAAACAATCTGGGGATGGAGGCGATGCCCATGCGCACTGTAGTCCAGGGGAGGAGCCACCTATCTCGTGATACTTCGAAGACTCTTCCAGGACAACATTGTGCAATCATCCGGACCCAACACTAGGTGGCGATCTATGCACAGATATGAATTCAGCAGCCCACATGCCTCGAACTCGTCCCATTCCTTCCCCGAGGCATCATGAACCAGCTCTCCGTCTTCGGGCTCTTCATCTTCATCGGAGTCCGTTAGGTCGTCCCTTATAATAACCACCTGCGGAGATTTAACTCCTTGATCTTGAGGGGCAGGTGCTTTTTTAGGTGTCTGCGGAGGAGGCGTCTGCGTAACTGGTTGCGAGGAATTCGCCTCTGGGAAACGACGATAGTAGTCGTTTAGCATCAATCTAAGATCAGACACAAGAGTGAGGGGTATAGAAACCGTCTCTTGACGTTCCTCCTCCCGTGAGTCCACGTGCTGCTCTTCTTCATCATCATAATCACCAGATTCCTGGAATGATTCATATCTGGAAGATTTTGGCCTGTCCCTGAAGGAATAACTTTCCTCCTCATCCGTATCTTGGCTTTTTATTTGAAGCTGAGAAGGACTGTAGGCGGCACCTGAGGACTCCTCTCCATCTGAATCCTGCTCCAACAGCGATGATGGCGGTAAAGGAGAAATCTTTGTCCATGAGGTGAACTCTGCGGATTTACTGATGGTAGCCGAACCTCTCGTCGACTGAAAAGAGCGGATGGAGATCATGGTCTTCGACTGAGGAGAACTGTACGCTTTAGCCGATGAAAGCAAGATTTTCGTCGACGGAACCACCGTCGACGGGACCTTCGTCGACGGGACCTTCGTCGACGGGACCTTCGTCGACGGGACCTTCGTCGACGGGACCTTCGTCGACGGAACCATCGTCGACGGAACCATCGTCGACGGGACCTTCGTCGACGGGACCTTCGTCGACGGGACCTTCGTCGACGGGACCTTCGTCGACGGGACCTTCGTCGACGGGACCTTCGTCGACGGGACCTTCGTCGACGGGACCTTCGTCGACGGGACCTTCGTCGACGGGACCTTCGTCGACGGGACCATCGTCGACGGGGCCCCCGTTGACATCCTTGACATCGAACCTGTCGTCGACGGAGTCGTCGTCGTCGACGGTCCTTTCGCTGACAGAGACATCTTACTCATCGATGTCGTTGCTGTAGACGTCGTGGTCGTCGACGCAGCCTTAGATCCTGTCGTCGACGAGGCTGTAGACGACGGAACTGAAGTTTTCACCACAGACTTAGGAGCAGAAGCCATCGCAGTGGTAGTAGGTGCAGATCCAGGTCCTTTAAGACTTGACTGCTTCTCCAGAGGAGTACTAGTAAGAGATGATGTCGATTTTTCCTTAGACTTACTCCTTTTAGACTCCACTTTCTCCACAGAAACAGAGGCCTTTCTTTTCTTGGGAGTGGAGTGAGAAGATTCTTCCTCAGAATCTGAGCCTGATGTGGCCTTCTTCTTCTGAAGCCATAACAGTAATCTAGCCTCTCTGTCACGTTTGGTTTTGTCAGAAAATTTTCTACAAAGCTTACAGTCCTTCACCAGGTGTTTAGGGTAGAGGCAGTAAAGGCAGTCCTCATGTGGGTCCTCAGAGAAAAGTCTGGCCTTCCCACAGGATCTGCATGGCCTGAACAGCCTCTTTTTAGAGCTTTCAGCCATCATAAGCAAGATAAGTACACACAATACCTCAATTTAGAAGGCAGGAAACAAGGGTCAAAAGTTCACACAGGAACAGAAGAAAACTGAGCAGAGCTCAGGGAGACTCCTTTCTCACACGAAGGCGGTTGGAAATCTGAGGCAGGAAGCTGCTGCTGGGGAGTGTGAGGGCAGGGCAGCAATTCTGATTGGCTGGCTTTTGGACCAAAACAAAGAAATGGTCTGGTTACCAAATAGTACAGCCCCTATGGGGTTTTTCTATGCAGTTTTTCTTCTCTATGATACTGCTTGGTCATTCTGTTACCGTGAGACTCCCACCATGACGACGGGGAAGATACAAGCATGTGAATCTATGAAAGATGTAATACTGGAGAATTTTTAAAACTGTAAGAGAACTAGCTGGTTCCCTCACTTTACAATCTCCTCCAGATCTAAACAAATCACAATGTGACGCTCTTGCAGCCTTCTTTGTAGAAAAAGTTGACAAGATATACCAGGGTATAGAACAACAAAGGAAATTGCCAAGTCCATGGTGATTCTGCCTTCTACTGACATTGGCCTTGAAACTAATACTTCAGCCCCCATCATCCCTGTGGAAACAGAGTTGTCCTCCTGTATATTCCCTTATGATGTAACACCTCCAGCTATTCTAGACAAATGGCCGCTGCTTGACTTAGACCTGGTTCGTAAACTATTAAATTCCATCAAATCAGGTTCACCAAATGACCCACTACCTTGTTCCATCCTGAAAAAACTAAATAACAGAGCCCTAGAGACAATCACCAATCTTCTTAATAAATCATTACAGGAAGAAACCGTACCGAAGGAGTGGAAACATGCAATGATTCACCCTTTATTGAAAAAAGCAGGAACAGATCCCAACTTGCCATCCAATTTTAGGCCTATCTCATTATTACCAACCTTTGCAAAGATATTGGAAAAACATGTTCACAGAGTCCTCACTGATTTCATTACTACCCATGATTTACTACCTCTTCACCAGTCAGGATTCCGCACAGGATTCTCGACGGAGACGACCCTGTTAGGCGTAACTGAGAACATCCGTCTAATGTTGGACCGCGGAGAAACGGTTGCCTTGCTGTTACTGGATCTCAGTGCAGCATTTGATACTGTGTCACATGCTGTACTTGAGCAAACACTCCACGCGACCGGTATCAGAGGCGCCGCTTGCAACTGGATTAAATCTCTACTAGAACAACGTACTTTCCAAGTTTTCTCCCAATCAGCCTGCTCTGACACTATGATCCTTAAACATGGAGTGCCGCAGGGCTCCATATTGAGCCCGCTGCTTTTCAATATTTACATGAGCCCACTGACCAAAATGATAGAAGAGACTGGACTAATGTTCTATTATGCTGACGACTCTCAGCTTATTTTCTCTCTATCATCCTCGGATTCCAACAACATCTCGTCATTAAAAATCGGCCTCACCAACATCGCAGAGTGGATGAGAAAAAATTTTCTCAAACTTAATGGCGAGAAAACAGAGCTACTTGTTTTGGGTAAGAACAAAGAACTTTGGGGACCCCAACACTGGCCTGATGTGATGGGTACCCCCCCGGTTCCAGTCAAATCAGCCCGCAACCTTGGAGTCATCATTGATGAATCACTTAATCTTAACCAGCAAGCTACTAAGACATCAGCTACTTGTTTCGCGATTTTAAAGTGGTTAAAAAAAATCTGTTGGATGCTGCCCAAAAATACCCAAAAATCGGTCATCAATGCTCTGATAACCTCCAGGCTTGATTATGCCAACGTGCTATACCTGGGGGCCAACAAGGCCACAACCCGACGACTACAGACAGTGCAAAATGCTGCCGCAAGATTACTGTGGAAAATTCCCATCTCCACACCCACCACCAAGTACATCCGCGAATTGCACTGGCTGAAAATCGAGAACCGGGTAAAATTCAAATCCTTATGCATTATGCACAGGATTTCAACTAATAAGGCACCCAAGTACCTACAAAATCTTATACATCCCTACCGTCCATCCCGTACCCTTCGCTCAGCTACAGCCAACCAATTTGTGATCCCCAAAATCAGGCTGGCGAGAATGGGCGGCAAATCTTTTTCATATCTCTGACCTTCTCTTTGGAACACTCTTCCATTGACCCTTAAGCAGGAAACTAATCACTTGAAATTCAGGAAGGCCTTAAAAACCTGGCTGTTTAACATCTAAAACCTGAATCTCTCAATGCACTGGATCATCAGCGCCGGGAAACCCTTTGTTGGGTAGCTGTAGCGCTATAAAAGTGAAATAAATAAAAAAAATAAAAATAAATAATGCTGTGCATTGATTCAGCAGCGGTATTCACCACCCCAGGAAGCTTGGGTTAAAGAGAGTTTCTATTTGAAAACGGTTGCTCGAGTACTTTTTGTTCCATCTGTGCCTCTAATAGCTTTCATATCAACACAGTAATGTTTAGTGAAGGTGTGCATAGAAGACCAGACAGCCGCAACACAGATGGCACTTCTGGATACGAATATATACAGTTACTAAGCATGCAATTACAATGCGGTCGTTACCACGCATGCAATTACATCGCAAGTCATTATGTTATTGGAGCTTGTAGCAAGCGCACGGATACACTGAGGAGTGTCCCGGCGGGGACCTTAAGGAGTGAGGGTGAACTGGTTAAATGAAAATAAAAGTTTTCACATTTAAACAATTTTTTTTTTTTAAAGAGATTGCTATAGAGAGGAAAAGGAAGCGAATTCCATGCCATAGCAGCCCTAAAAGCAAGGGAACTGCCACCCATCCTATGCAGGCGAAAGAGAGGTATATGGGCTAGGAGTTGAGTGGCAGAGCGTAGCTATCTAGCTGGAGTGTAGAACATAAAACGTTTCAGAAAATAGGGCCCGATTCACAGAACTAACTTAAGACAAAATCCTAAACTTACTACCATTTTCGTATTCACAGAAAGCACTTACTCATTTTGGTATTCACAGAAGACACTTACTCATTTCGGTATTCACAGAAGTTAGGTGGCCTAAATTTAGGCCTCCTAAATACCTTCTATGAATACCGAAAGTCTTAAAATTAGGATTTTTCACAGTTTAGTGCTTCTATAGTCTGTAGTGCCTGCTATATCTGGCAGGTTCTTTGTGACTTAGTGTGAGTGTAAAAAGAGCTATTTAATATACATAACTATCGTCGTACATAGGAAAACGAGTTTTATCTTTTTAGTAATTTTTTGAGCTATGATCAATAGAGCTGTATTTGCTAGCCCTTATCTACACCACAGCACATGCGCTAACAGTATTAACTCCTGTATACGTAGTGGATAGAAATGGGGAAAAATAATCTTGTGTTACCTGTCCCCGCCCCAAAGCAAAAACCAGTCCCAAACACTCCACTACCCAGCCGAACAGCAATAGACCGTATGATGCAGAAAACCATTGTGGTGGTGGCAAACGCCATTGAAAATACAGAACGCAGCCATTCGCTCCCTGCTGGTTCCCTCCCACCTTTGCCATCTAATAATCTATCTATGTTCACCATTAACTCTCAGGACTCGATATTGGCACCATCTTTTGTCGCCCTCCCAAGGACCCACCACTCCTCAACAACCCAGGATACTTCCCCTACAATGGTTAATGTGTCACCTGAGCCTACACGCTTACCAATAAGACTATCTATGACTCCCACCCCATTCCTACGCGAGTCTTCTCCTGATTCACCTCTCCAGGTAGAATGCCCTATAAGCTCGGGATCCTGTGATACACCACTAAGCTTAATATCGCTTTCAGCCTCGTCCCCGAGTATGAACAATCACAACTCGCACGTAACAACTAGAGGATAGAGGGCCAGGCGAAAGCTAAACCACAAACAGTGAAAGCCTAACTGTAACAAAGGTCAAGGGGAACTCAGGTGGCAATAAGCAGAAGAAAGTTACTACTAAACATAATGTCACAAAAGGGAAAAATCCCAATAACAACGTTCCTGTCGTCGTACCCACATCAACTATTGACAGGGGCCCCTTTGTCTCAATCATAGAAAAGCCAGTTACTTTTTCACCTTTTCCCTTACCGAATGAGGGACTCCTTGATAAAATCGAAATTCTTATGAAACCCTTAATGGCTCCACTCCTGGAAAGGGTAAAGCGTATAGGCGACAAAATAGATGGTCTGGGGCAAGTGAAAAAAAACCGTCCTATTACTTCAGGGCAACAAACAAATAGTACACTTGTAACGGCTACGGATCCTCAGACGCGCCCTGGAGCCCAAAAAACTGGTACCAATAAAGCTACCCAGCCATTGCCTGAGTGCAGGCCCCTAATCGTTCAAGCAAATAGGAATACTGAAAGCACGGGTAGACCCTTACGGGGCGTAGGGGACTCTGAGGGTGGGTGAAGTTAAGGAACTGGAATTAGCGGAAGGTCCCCAGGGCAATGCCGCGGATTCCCAGGGACTGCCAAATAATAACACCCGTGTAGCCAAGGATTCTTCCCTGACTACTAAACCAATGAGGTTATTTCCACACGTTGACTTACCCCCCCCCCCCAATCAGCACCGTACACTGTAGTTCTAGTTGGTTTTGGTGTCCCGGAGTTGCCCCAAGAAAAATCAGAATCATACCCTGAGCTAAGAAATAAAGCTGCATACTGGCTAAACAAGAATAGGCCCCTACCTTTTGGTTAAGTTGGCTGGGCCACAGAAGAAAGGATCTTCCTGGAGACTGCATTGTTATTAACTTTAGGGACAGGTGGGTGGTTCAACATATTTGTAATTGGCCTGCCCAGTTCGGTGGGAGCGAAATTTGCATTAGGGATCTGAGTTTTTTGTATCCCCAATCCCCCCTTTCACGACAAACATCCGCTATAGGGGTTCAGCAAATGTGGAACCAATAGGAGGGACAAGAATTAGAAACAACATACCAACGTTTAATTATTTTGATAAGCTCTCCGAACTGGAAAGGGTGGACTGACTTCAGTCAGAGGGTCTGTTTTTTAATCCCACGACTAGCATGTCCACCCCCTGTGTATGCTTAGATAATTCGGATAAACTTGATGCTGCACATAACGCAGACCTCGTTAACACCACCCAGATCAGCCCTTATAAGCAACTCTCAGGAATGGAGCCCGAACCTGTGACAAAGAAGGACGACTCATCCCTGAAAATACTATTCTGGAATATTGCTGGTCTCCGTGCAAAGTTTGTGAATGACATCTGGTTGGATTTCATTCACACTTTAGCATTCTATGGTAAGGATCCAGAGCACACTATGCATAACTAAATATTGATCATGTGTACAAATATTCATTCCTTAGGGATAGATCAGCAAAAAGTGTTTTTTGAAAAAAGGTTTTTTATTAACATCAGTGTTCACCCCTTGGGAATCACTGTCTTTGTTACTAAAGCCAAGCCTACACGTGTTTCATCACAGCATGTGGCTGTGAATCTTCAGGGCTAAAAGAAACATAATAAAAAGCAAAATAATGTCATGAACAGAAGAGAAGTACGTGTAAAAAGAAAGGGGGGGACACCAGTGAAGTGGAAACCAACAAAAGAAGGGCGGGAGTAGAACAAAAGGATGACTTCCAGTATCAACGTTCAAATTGAGCTTGATTTATGTTTGATAATAACAAAAAATAGTGCCATAGAGTAATGTGTCGTGACATACGGCGCATTTGAGAAAAGCTAAGTATCTAGTAAAATTCCTATCTGTATCCATGAAAAAGGTGCGTGGTGAGGTGACATATATATTAACGGTAACATTTTAAAGTCCAATTAAATCTAAAGAAAAACAGTTGTATGTTGAAAGCTGTTCAAGGTATAGTAACTGCGTCTATACCATAATCCTGGTAAACTGTATGCCAATTTCTTAATGCTCACAAATGGTAAAGCGAATTATTGAGATACAAACACCATATATATACGCCTTAAATATACATTTCGACATCAATAGTTCCTCGTTAAATCTATTTAATCTCCAAGGTACTCTTCAGAAGGAAAACCATGAATTTAAATTGCAATTGCAAAAGGCTTAAGCCACGGAAACTATATTATCCCAGTATGCAACATCTCTAATTAATAATAGAAAAGATTTATAGTTGATTGCAAGGCAAGATTCTTGTATTCATTAAATAACAAATTCCTGTATTAACATACTGTTCATGTTTAAGCGAATATGCAGGAGGTTCATGAAAGATAATATGGCTCATGTAAGTAGCCACGAATGATTATGACTTCCAAGCCTTTACACTGTTCTAAACAATTCCCTTCATTAGCACGTTAACCTTATATCTTTTTAGGCATATGGTGAAATTTAGAGATATGAATCATGTAAGTAACCACAGGTGATTGTAACTTCCAAGCCTTTACACTATTTTCAACACTTCCATTCGTTAGTACATTAACACTGTATCATTTCAGGCATACGGTGACATTTGAAAGTATAATATCCTTATCTTAAAGTTATCATGTAAACGTTGTATTATTATTATATGAATACGGTAACAGTAGAAGATGAGCCATGTCACTCTATTGCGGTAATGGCGGTAGCTAAAGTCTAATAGGAACCATACATTTCTGGCCACGATGTAATCCCAAGAAAGTAATTTCAAAATTGCAGCCGCTAAAGGAAATGGGGGGGTTTTTAAAGTTGTTACCTGATCTGATCGATCGAGAACCGTGGTCTGTAGGAAAAGGGAAAAAAGGAAAGGGGCGGGTTTGTTGGTGTATTTATTGGCTACGCTATCTCGCGTATATCATGATGATGACTCTCTGGTTCAATACACTCACCGGGGAACAGGTGATAGTTCCAACCCGGTCCTTATCGGGTGGTGTGTTTATGTGGAAGAGTACAGCACCAGTCGTGTTTCCGGTTGCCGTCCGCGAGTTGCGGTTTAACAGCTTTAAAATGTCAATTAGAGGTATTCAGGCTGTAAATTAAAATATAAAGAACGTGGGTATTAGACACGGGGTTCCTCCACTGTGACAGCGTTCACAGGAAGAGGTCGTTGAGTAGGGGGGTCGGCGCGATTCTTACCCGTGTTCAGCCCGTGAAGCTTCGTTCAGCTTTAGCATTCTATGTCTACAGGAAACATGGGCACCATCCGAATTACACATTGAGGGTTACAAAACATATTTCTCTCCTGCACTACCTTCGAAATCTGGTAGAGCAAATGGAGTACTTAATATTTTTGTATCTAATATCCTTCAATTTACAAGCTTAGTTCCCATTAGATTGGAGTCAAATATCCAAATACTAATTCTTCATTAGAATAACACCAATGCCCTAGTAATAGTGAATTTCTATAATAACCTCCACGTGGACGATTTAATAAAAGTTGTAAAGGAAATATATTCCTGCGTCCAGGATGTATCCAATAAGGTACATAAAGAGCTGGCTATAATATGGGGTGGGGATTTTAACCAAACTCTTTGCACGCAGAGTACAAAATCAGTCTGTGGCATTACTTATGAAAACGGCGACCCGGTTACCCACTTTCCCCATACTTCGGTTGGGCTTTCCCTGAACGAAATAATGTGCGGCCTAGATCTTGCCCTTGTAAACAATTTGCTATACCCTCCCATACCAGTTACACCTACTTTCAATGGTAGAGGCAAGCCAAGTGCAATCGATTTTATCTTTATTTCTGTGACAGCGGGAAAAGAACTACTTAACTGAAAAACCCATGATATAACGATGAGTGACCACTACCCAAATTGTATCACCTTAAAAACTATTCAGAAATGTGAGAGGTTTAACATCAAGTCGATCCTCGGCCAAAATAACTTAACATTAGGCAAATTAAATGGCTATTCATTAAGGTGGGAAAAAGTGGACCCAATGAGCATTACAGTAAGATTGATCTCAAACCTAAGACCAGCAATCGATAAATGTCTTGACCCAGCCACCACCAACGAGGGAATTTTGGCAAATTTTTCGAAACTGTTGGTAGCAATAAAGGAAGTCCTATTTGTTAAAACAAAAACTGGCAAAGCTAGAACTAAGGGCTGGTTTGATAGCTCTTGCACCAAAGCCTATCAGAACCTAAAAGTAGCCTTAAATAAAAAAGGACAGAAACACCAAGGAAATTGCAACTCTCAGGAAGAACTATAACCAGGCCTTAAAATGTAGGAAGAACACCCTGATCAATTGCATAGATCATGTTCTCTTAGGGACAGCGCCGCCTTCTGGAAGGTTGTGAAGTCCCAATTTCTATCTGATACAAGGGCTAATCCCAGCATTGACGTTGCGATTGACGAACAGCTCTGGGTTGACTATTTTGAGCGGATATTCAGCCTCCCACCAACCGCAACACAGTCAAATGCAATGGGGTCAAATTCAATACCTTTTCCGTAGTCTATTCATATTTTCCATGAGGAGGTGGAGCTTGCCCTGATGGCCAGTAAAGACGGTAAAGCCCCAGGGCCCGATGGGGTTCCAGTTGATCTTTTTACATTTAATAAGGATTTATGATCGCCAATTCAAACTAGGGTCCTTCATGCGTCCTGTGCCTTGGGACTTAATCACTTGTGGTCTCAATCAATTCTTGTGCCCATCTTCAAAAAAGGGGACCGCCAATCACCATCTTGCTACCGGCCCATTTCCCTGTTGGATTCACTGGGGAAAGTGGCTGGCCGCGTTATTCTAGAACGCCTCCAAGACTGGGCATTAGATAACAAAGTTCTATCTGATCTGCAATTTGGGTTTCGTGAGTTCTTGTGTACAACAGAGGAAGCCCTTAATTTATCCTTAATAATAGGCAAAAATGTAAATGCTAAAGGTGGGGCACTGTATATGGCATACGTCGATCTCTCAGCAGCCTTTGACTGCGTCAACCACAACAAGCTGTGGAGTGCCTTAACGGACATGGGAATAGAGAAGTCACATAACTTTCTTACATGAACTCTACTCAAGCGCCACAGCTAGAGTCAGATACGGCCTGGAGGGGGGGGGGGGGGGGGGGGGGGGGCTCACAAGGTCGTTCAGAGTAGAGCGCGGGGTAAGGCAGGGCTGCGTCCTGGCCCCATTTCTATTCAATTTATACACTAACGGCCTGGAAAAAGCCTTGATAGAAGGGTCCCAGGATCTGCCCAAGATAAACAATAGCCCTATACCGGTTTTACTCTATACGGACGACGCTGTAATTCTAGCCCGTACTCCCATGGAACTACAGCGTGCTCTCGTGAAATATTACACCTTCATGGCCAACCTCGACCTGAGGATTAACATTAAAAAAACATTTGTTATGTCTTTAGGTTCGAGGATTAACAACAACACCACCAAGGCCATGTACATTGAAAATCAAAAATTAGAGAGCAAAATCACATATCCTTACTTAGGCATTGTATTTGACCATAAATGCTCCTGGAAGTATGCTGTTGAATCCAGAAAACTCACATTTTCGACGACAACAGCTGCTTTAGCTAACTTTGCCAATAAATTGGGTAGGCGTCCAACGTTAGAACTTTTGTAAATTTACAGGGCAAAATGTATATCCTGTGTGACGTACGGGGCTGGCGTTTGGTGATACGCCAAGGTTGAGGAGGTGCAAAGGGTAGAAAACATCTTTCTGAGATTTCTATTGGCCCTCCCGTAGGGCACTTCGACCTATGCATGTCATTTGGAAGTGGGTCTGCCTTACATAACAGACTTGATCAGGATCCAACCCCTTCTCCTATGGCATCGCATTTGGTTGTCTAGTGAAACCACTCTGTGCCAGGGGTTCATAGAGGATCGTATTTCCCTAGATAAGGCCCAAAAAATTGCCTGGATCGCTTATATCAAGAAATTCCTTGGCGAACTTGGCAGGTCACAAAATTATCATTCCCCTATTTTAATTACCGTAATACCGAGAAAACAATTTAAAAAGATCTGCCTGGCTCACTTAGAATCTCTTAGACTGTCCAGCGAGGTTAACAAAGTTACAGTGCAACACTCGCTACAAATTCAAACAACTTTTGGCAGTCCAGCCCTATTTAACCTACAATCTATCAGGTTACAATAGATTCTTGCTAACTAGATTCAGACTAAACATCTTTCACCACCTGGTCACTTTCCCAAAAAATAACTCCTGGGAAAAATCGTTAAAACTGTGCCCTTGTGATAAAGTTTCCTCTCAAACGACGATCCACACAACACTGTTTTGTAAATTCTATCAGGATCTGAGGAAACAATGGTTATTACCGCTTTAAAAAACCTTTGGCCTACGCAGGTGCCGTCCGGCACTCCTTGCCCTCCAATTTTAAGATGCTGAACCTTTTGCCAAACAGTTAGCAAAATTCCTGAAGCTGGTTGTTAAACACAGGAAGAACCTGGAGTAATTGACAATTAGCACGGGCTGTTCTATCTGGAGATTCTTTTTAACTGATAAATGTAAGTCCTGGTTATGTTTTCTATTAATATCGGTGTACGGAATTTTAACTTGTATTTAACTTGCTGTTTTTTAAGAACAATGTTATTTTCCTGTGTACGCACTTAGCACTTTATACATCTTATATTGCAAGTCTCTTGTTAGGAGTCATACCCTAAAAAAAAAATTAATTGTTTGCTCTTTAAACGATGGAAGCTTAAGAGAACCGTATGCTGCTAATCTTAATCTCTAAGGAATTTTATATCCTTGTGATATCTTACTATGTTTTCATTACTCTTTTTTTATGTATTTGTTATATTGTGCTTTTATGGCTGTCTTTTTACAACCGAATAAAGCTCTTTTGAATTGAATTGAAAGAAGAGCCCATTCAGCCTGAGATTTTGGATGTTGGAAATTAAATGGTATTTGTATGGCTTGATTGCTATGAAAATGTGAACACCTTTGGCAAAACTGGCAAGTTAACTCTCACTACCACCCAGCAGTGTGCAGACAGAGGTCTTGTGTTGAGAGGTCCTGGAATTCACAAAGCCTACGTAAAAACACAATAGCCATTAAGAAGGCCGTCTTGAGTGTTAAATTGTGCATAGGCTCAAATGGCCGCTTCATGAGCTGCCTTAGCACGCGCACACATGCCCACTTACCCACCCACCTTGGTGGCCCTATCCTCTGCTCACTCTACAAATCTCTAGATGACTGGTGCTTGGAAGTAACTCCATCCTCTAATGACTTTTGTGTAAGCCAATATGGCTGACGGGTGTACCTTAAATAAGCATAGAAGGCATAGGAGATTCCTTAGACGGGGGGTGAGGGGGGGGGGGGGGGGGGGGGGCTCAGCCGACAAAGGTATGAAGACCTCTGCCAAAAAAGATATTGAAGATAGGGACATAAAGAAAATCCAATAGCGAATAATTTTAAATGAAATTAAATTACTTATAATATTTCAAATATAAATCGATATAATACATACAATATTTAAAAAGAGAACATTTAATTCTAAAATATTTTAGCCACATTTTTTAATTTAGAAATAAATGTAGCATTTAATTATAGTAAAAGGAACATTCGTTTTAATTAACACTGTACATCCATTTTGATAATTATTAATGCATAATGTTCTTTACACTTTAGATTGGAATATATTTACATTTCAAAAAAACATTACTTTAAATTTTGGATTTTATTCAAAATCAAGTTACATGTGCAGGATTTTAAAAAGAAAATGTATTCCAAAATGAATACATAAAATTAATGTATACCAATATTTACCATAAAACTATTTTTAACAACGCTTCCAAATATTTTACCATGCTGAAATCTCCAACCCATCTGTGGAGATTCCCAATAGTAAAATATAGGGAAAACTAAAAACGTTAATTTAACTCTAAGAAAAAAAAGTGTAAAACATTTTTATGTTAAATAATAATTTAAATTAATTGTATACATTTTAAATGTATAGCACTAATAACTTAATATCGATTGAATCTTATTTAATTTAATACATTTAAATGAATTCAAATTATTTTCTGAAGTTTAAATTACAAAATAAATTCCCACCTAAAGCAATAAATATGCATTGATTATTATGTCCCGTATAGAATTAATTAAAAGTAATTTAATTTTTAGATATTGTTTTTAACATGAAAGTATATTTATTTATATTGTTAACTATTTTAAATATTTTAATTTAGCATGATTTTCTAAGGAAGGGTGTTGCAGTACCACTGGATGGCCATACGAGATGCTTGATTTAGTCCAGCTTTGAGCTGAAAAATGCACTACTTTTTTTGGTCACTTTTTGGCTGCAATAACTTTAGAAGTGCAGTTTGCGAATATAAATTGGCTCACTTGTTTGTAGGTAGGTAGATAGGTGCATGCCCCTCCTAAATCCCTTCTTAATCCTCCTTAAACCACTCCCATTTAGTAGTAAGTATGCCCCTTTTACCAGCCTCTCTCCTGGTCCAATCCACATCTGCTAATATTATTATTATTATCAATAAATTAGTTTTGTAACGCGCACACCTAACCAAAAAGGGTTTCCTGGCGCCTAGCACACAAATTGCTAAAAAAGAAGCAGTCAAGAACCATTTGCTAAGCAAATTAAGGATTTGGAACACAAATACTATATCACCAATGGTCGAGATGTTCTTCCCCCTCCTTATTCAAGCCAAAATTAAGTACAATAAACTCTGCTAATTACCTTAAAATTAAGAAACATAAGTCCAAAATTGCTGCCATTAAGGATGACTCTGGTACTCTGCATTTTTCTGATTCCTCTATACTTGATTGTTTTACGCAATTTTACTCTTCTTTATACACTCCCGAATCTACCCCATCAACGGATCTCATTGATTCTTTCTTTCGTACTATCCCCAAACCTTCACATGATATCCCTGATCTCACTTCTCTAGATACCCCCATCTCTGTTAGAGAATTAATTGAGGCATTGACTCTTCTACCTAAAGACAAAACACCTGGGCCTGACGGCTTCACTGTCCGCTTTTTTCTGCATTTTAAGACTCTTGATACCTCATCTTCTCACATGGATTACCTCTTTTCTTCTTTCTGGTAAATCTCGTGGCTCCTTTACACAAGCAGTGTGGTGTCTTATTCCTAAAAAGGACAAGGACCCACCTTTGTGCAAGAATTATAGGTCGATCTCCTTAATCAATACGGACTGTAAGATTTATGCTAAACTTCTCGCTCTTTGCATTAACTCGGTAATTCCTCCTCTTATCACCATATATCAATCAGGTTTTGTGAAAGGACGCTCAATTACAGATAACTCACGCACTTTTCTTATTATACACTTCGCTTCTAAACTTGACTCCCAACTCGCTGCCATTACACTCGATGCTGAAAAGGCTTTTGATAGGGTGAATTGGGATTTTATCTTTGGTTCCCTTCGTTGGCATGGTTTTAGTCCCACTATTATTAAATTTATTAAACTTTTATACTCTTCGCCTTTCACTTCAGTTTGGGTTAATGGTTCTCAATCTTGCTATTTTCCTCTCCGTAGGGGCACAAGGCAGGGTTGCCCCCTTTCCCCTCTCCTTTTTAGGTCTCGAGACCTATCAATGCGCATGCGCATTGAGCGGAGCGAGACTATAGGGCTTTAAACAGACTAACTAACTGGCGATTGGGTGCTGTGCCCGTGCGCTTTTAGTTCAGTGCGCAAGCGCATTGACCTAAAATGCGCGTGCACATCATCAAATCGCCATCTGTTCTCCCAGCCGCACTCCTCCCACACCTTTGAAGTGAAGCTTAGCTTCACTTCAAAGGCCCCTGCTGCTACACACCCTCATCACCGCTCTACCCGCTCCACCCCCTCCCCTGCCCGCTGTGTCGCATTTCTCCTCCCCCCTCCCTACAGCAATGCCCTCTGTCTTGTTTGCGTTTTGCTTCGTACTAGTGGGTGACCTGTATATTAATGTATGCTGGCATGTGGTGGCATGGTGGACATCTGTGAAATGCCCCAGCCTCTGTATAGGGTGTTCTGGCTGCATGTGCACTTGCACCTGGCTAAGAATCCTTCTCGTCCATTGATCAGAGATTCATGCGTTCATTCGCTGCTTAAACTGCTGGAGATCTGTCTGCTTCACATTGAGTTTGCCCCCCGCTCAAACCACCATTCATGAATTGAGAGGCTGTCGGACGCTAGCTAGACCTCTTTAAATACATTGCTGTGTCTGGACAGTGCATGCACAGAGACTTCACACTGCAGGAGTTTCACCCCTCTTCACCTCCTAAACCCTGATTTTATTGCTGCAGAGGTATTCATTTATTTATTTACTAAATTGTACAAGCGTGGTCCGCTTCGGATGAGCTTGGTTCCGTGTCTCTTTTTTTTTTTATTAGTTCTGTTTGTACCTACAAGAGTTCTGCAGCATGAGGCTGTAATGAACAGATCTACTCTTTAAATACATTGCTGTGTCTGGACAGTGCATGCACAGAGCCTTCACACTGTAGGAGATTCACCCCTCTTCACCTCCTAAATCCTGATTTTATTGCTGCACTGCCCTAGTTTATTTATGTATTTAATCAGTTGCACAAGCGTGTTCTGCTTTGGCCATGCTTGTATATTTATTTATTTAATTAGTTGCACAAGCACTGTCCGCTTCGGCTGCACTTGCTTATTTATTTTTTTCATTAGTTGTGTTTGTGCCTACAAGAGTTCTGCAGCATGCGGCTGTAATGAAGAGATCTACTCTTTAAATACATTGCTGTGTCTGGACAGTGCATGCACAGAGACTTCACACTGTAGGAGTTTCACCCGTCTTCATCCTACTAAACCCTGATTTTATTGCTGCACAAAATTGGTTTGCTTGGATTGACATTCTGAAGGCTAGTACTGATAAAATCTTTTTTAAAGGATTTAAAGGAACAGCGTGCCGTCCGTCACTGGCCCCCACTCATATTGTTTGTTGCTGTGAACACTATGTAATGAAGTACAGTCCCAGGGGAATTGAAAAGGTACTATATTTACAGGATTCGCACAGACTTTTACTACATCGCTCTGCCAGGGCTGCAGCTGCTCGACATGGTGTGCCTGTGCAGACTCAACCCACCACACCCGAGCTCTGGCTTTTCAAGCTAGTTTGCAGGAGAAACTCGCTTCTTGGTCTCCCTCTCCCCATCTCCCCCTCTGCCTGCTCTCCTCTCTCTCTCCCTCCCTCCCACTCTCCCTCCCACTCTCCCTCCCCTCCGTCCTTCGCTCTCGTCCTCCCCCTCTCTTCTTCCCCTCCCCCCCTTTCCCTCACTTCCCTCTCTCCCCGTCTCTGTCTCAGTCTCTCTCTCCTCTCTCCCCCTCTCTCTCTCCTCTCTCCCTCTCTTTACCCTCTCCCTCCTCTCTCCCTGCTCTCCTTTTTCTCCCTCTCCCCATCTCCCCCCTCTCTCCCCTCCGTCCTTCGCTCTCTTCCTCCTCCTCTCTTCTTCCCCTCCCTCTCTCCCTCTACCCTCTCTCCCTTTCCCTCACTTCCCGCTCTCCCTTTCCCTCTCTTCCCACTCCTCTCTCTCCGTCTCTCTCCTCTCCCCGTCTCTCTCCTCTCCCCCTCTCTCTCCCTCTCCCCTCTCCCTCGCTTTACCCTCTCCCTCGCTTTACCCTCTCCCTCGCTTTACCCTCTCCCTCGCTTTACCCTCTCCCTCGCTTTACCCCTCTCCCTGCTCTCTCCCTCTCCCTGCTCTCTCCCTCTCCCTGCTCTCTCCCTCTCCCTGCTCTCTCCCTCTCCCTGCTCCCTCCCTCTCCCTGCTCTCTCCCTCTCCCTGCTCTCTCCCTCTCCCTGCTCTCCTTTTTCTCCCTCTCCCCATCTCCCCCTCTGCCTGCTCTCCTCTCTCTCTTCTCTCTCCCACGCCTCTCTCTCCCTTCCGTCCTTCGCTCTCGTCCTCTCCCTCTCTCCTTTTCCCTCTCTCCCTTTCCCTCACTTCCCTCTCACTCTCTCCCTTTCCCTCTCTCCCCTCTCCTCGTATCCGTCTCTCTCTCCTCTCTCCATCTCTTTACCCTCTCCCTCTCCCTGCTCTCCTAACACAGATAAGCATATCATGCAATAAGTAACTGAGAAAATGTGTTGTACAAAGAATTTATGTAATAACTAATGGAGAAACTGTGTTGTATAAAGAATATATGCTTCTAAAAGCTGTTATGGTTCACAATGTTGGGAATATTGAGGAAACAAACAGTATCAACGTTGATATGCTTATCTGTGTTTTATTGTTGTCTATTGTTTAATATGTAAGAACTGTGTATGATGTAAGGTGGTGTAAGTTTCCGTGCAATAGTAAGAAAAACCAATTCTGGTTAGTAGATGAATTGTTGCCTTATGTTCATGTTAAATGGATTTTTAGTTCTGTTGCTGAAATATCCTTTTTTTTTTCAAAATTATAGTTATCTGGGGAAGACAGCTAATATTTCTCCTGAAGAAGACAGCTGTACTATACTTGGCCCGTCGAAACGCGTTGAGGATTGGGGGAGAGAATTCACTGTGTAATCAAAGGACTATTCTGACTGACGCTGAATAAACCTTTTTGAGTATCTCCCTTGGTTTAGCTTTAGGAACATGTGTGATGAATTTTAGAATATACTTTGTTCTATATATTGCCTGTTTTCCCTTGATGGATATACTTTTTTACTTGGTTTTTAACTTCATTTTTAATTATTAAATAAAACTGTGCATTTGGAATTTATTTGCGGTTTCAGAATTTGGTTTACTATTGCCTTGCTTTGAGTTTGTCTGTATTGTTGTTATACGTTATGTCATTCTGTTTTGATTAATGTGTCCAAAGGGAACTTCTTTTTTGACAAAGTCAATAGTTGGTACCCCATCCCTTTGGTAGAGGGTCCCTCTCTCTTTTATTAGGGACATAGGATGGTGCCTTGGGGGTATGTTGGGTGGAGTGGAGGTTTGTTCCAGACAATAGCCGTATTGGATAAGTTGACTCACCACATGTCTGTGGTAATGCCTTCCCAGACTGGCAGGAACTGCTGAAGTCTTCCCCCGACCGGTGTTACATGGTCTGGGGGCAGTGACAAGACGTCACTGTTTATTGGTGGCGGAGGATCTGGCATTATTATTTCCTCGTCCTCTGCCTTTGGTGCTGTTCCCACGATATCCACCCCTATTGTTTTTGTTATAGGTGGTCTGTGTGCCCCCTTTGTTGTATTGGGCTTGCTGTGATGCTTGACCTCTAGAGGTTCCCCTGTTACAGAGAGCGACGAAAGGAACCGCCCCTGAACTGTTGTGACTGCAGAGCTCCCATGGATTTTGCGGTCTCGTCTTTCTTAATTTTTTCTAGGGTCATGTCTACATCAAGACCAAATAGAAAGTCAGGTTTAACCGGCTGGTTGAGTAAAGTTGTTTGGATCTCTGGCTTAAAACCAGAGATGCGTAGCCAGGCATACCTTCTAAGCATCACACTTGTGTTGATGGCCCTAGCTGCTGTGTCTGCTGCATCTAGCGCACATTTAATGGATGCATTTGAAATCAGCTTCCCCTCCTGCATCAGCATTTCTGTTCTCTCCTTATAAGCATCAGGCAGGTGTTGTAGTAGCTGCTCTAACGTGTCGTACTGAGCCCTATCATATCTGGCTAATAGGGCCTGTGTATTTGAGATCCTCCAAATATTTGCCTCTTGAACAGCTACTCAATTGCCAGAAGCTTCCAAGATTTTGGATTCTTTGTCCCGAGGAGGAGCATCACCACTTGGCTGAGAGTTCGCTCTCTTACGAGCATTAGCCACCACTAGGGAGTCCAATCGGAGCTGGCCCTTGATGTACGTAGGGTCTACAGGCGCAGGCCGGTATTTCCTTTCAATCCTTGGGTTTACAACCTTTGCCCTTGTGGTCTCCTTGAAAATGTCACCAGCGTGTTTAAGGACACCGTTTAGCATAGGCAATGTCTTTACTGATCTTTCTGAAGTTGAGAAAGTATCAAACAAAAAGTCTTCCTCCACTGGGTCAGCGTGCATTTCCACGTCATGGTTATTGGCTACCCTTTCAATCAATGCGTTAAACGCAACAGTATCTTCAGTAGGCGAGGTTTTGACGGTATAGGACTGAGTGTCAGGCGTGGTGTGTGATTCGCCAGGGTCAACAGGGTCAGTCCAGGGTTGACGTTCCTCTTGATCTGTGTCAATAGGATAATCAAATTCCTCATTGTATCCCTCCCCCACATCCTTATTGGTACATGTGGGAGAATAGGTGTTTTCTTGTCCATAGGACTCCACAGGTTCAAAAAGAACAGGTGAGGTGGCAGAGTCCCTTTTCTTTTTGAGTGGGATCTTGTATGACTCCAAAGGATTTTCTGGAATGATCTTTCTTTTGTAAATAGTGAGTCTGCCAGAATTCGAGTCAATGAATAGTTTTGACTGATTACTATAGGAGGGCGCTTGGAACACCACGTCCTCTTCAATGGGCTAATTTCTCGATACTACTGACACCTTTTTGGCCGTGTCGGTGCTCTTTTGTGGCTCGAACGCCTTGGGTCGAGCGGTCGGGGGCAGTCTGTACTTAATTGGTGGCGTAAGCATTGGAGACGAACCGACCTTCTTCGAGGGCGGCACTGTCTTCGATCCGACCGACTTCGTCTGATCACCAGTTTTCTTGCGGCCTTGCGTCGACCCGAGCTCTCGGTGCGCAGCAGGCACACTCTTCTGCTTCGACGTGACATGCTCTTTCGGGTCGATTTTGCTCTTCGACTCAAAGGCCTTGACCACTATTGGCTTGGAGGCTGGAAGCTTCGGATCGAGAGTCTTCTTAGCCTTGAGTCCTTTGCTAGTGTCGCCATCTTTGGACGTCGACGTCGACAGTGCGACGTGCTTGACCGTAGATACAGGCTTCTGCACCCCGATCTGTGGGCCGACGCCCCCTTGTGACCCCAAAGGGTCGATGACACTTTTTGACTTGATTGGATCCGATGAATCCGAAGCCGTCGATCCGAGGACTTTCTTTAGCAGTTTCGGTTTCAATTTAGCATCTGTCGGTTTCGGTTTTGATTTCACCGCTGATTGTGGTTGATCGACTGATGGCTCCTTAGAAATATTCTTTGTCGGGCCTTGACGCGGGGCTATAGAATGTGGATTAAGATCTTGGCTAAGGCCTTCCGGCGATGCCTCGACCTTAGCCTTAGAAAGTACAGTGTCAGTATTGGGCCCCGCGACTGCGGTTGGGCCTTGCTCATCGCTCGAGTCGTCATCGCCGGCTCCGATGGCCTCTGCGTAGTCTCCTACCTCGACGACGTCTTCCTCATGGACGTAGTCTTCTTCTTCATCCTCATCATAGTTAGAGTCGTGCTCCGACGCAGGAACCGACTGTTGTTCAGGATCCTCTTCATCGACGCCCTCGTCGTCATCAGCCTCGAAGATGTTCTCCGGGTCGGGTGCCGTTTTCTGCGCCGACTGTCTTGCGGCGCGTCGTAGCCGTAGTGTCTTCTTCGACCTGAACCTAGAACAGGCCATGCAGCTGGCCTCGTCGTGGTCCGGGGATAGGCATTTATTGCACACTGGGTGCACATCAATGTGAGGGTATTTGGAGTTGCAAACGGGGCATCTTTTGAACGGGCTCCGTTCCATCGTCGATCGTTGATGGGGCTTTTGGTGTCGAAAAAGGCAAACGGCCTTCGACGTCCTGTTTGAAGAACTGGATCAAGTACGTGGCACTGAACGAAAGACAATATCGATGCCCCTAAGTCCTTTTGGCCTTGTGAAAAAGTGTTTTATATCGATTCCGAACTAGAGTTAAGAAAGTACATCCGAACCCAATGGCGGAAAAAAACAATCTGAGGATGCCCATGTGCACTGTAGTCCAGGGGAGGAGCCACCTATCTCGTGATACTTTGAAGACTCTTCCAGGACAACAATGTGCAATCATCCGGACCCAACACTAGGCGGCGATCTATGTACAGATATGAATTCAGCAGCCCACATGCCTCGAACACTGAATTTCGATAAATCTGAAATTCTGCCTCTTAATACATTTTGTCTTCCTTCTATGTTTGTTGGTTCTGGTTTTTCGTGGGCCTCTTCTCACATTAGATGTCTTGGTGTACTATATTGTAATTTTCTAAGAGCACTTATTAAACTGAACCACTCCGAAATTCTCACTAAGCTTACAACTCGTATTGATAGTTGGGTCACCTCTTTTCCTTTCATGGTGGGGCAGACTTGCCATGATCAAGATGATGCTTCTCCCTATCATAAATATTTACCTTTCCATGCTCTCTATCTCCCTTCCTAATACTTGTTTTCGTCTATTAACAGCAAACTTCATAAATTCTTTTGGAATAATAGCAAGCCTAGACTCTCTTTAGCTCGATTACAACTTCCCAAAGACCCTGGCGGTGTTAATTTCCTACATCTTAAACGTTATCACTCTGCTTTCTCCCTGAAGCAAATTTGGACCTTCCTTTCTGATTCCACCACTGCCTCTCCGACGGCGTGGAGCACGCTGGCATTGGTGCAATGTTTTCCTTTTACTCTTCCTTCTGCTCTTAGGCTCTCTTCTACCCACAACGAATTTCTTTCCCTACCCTTGTTCACTCTAAAGCTTTAGCTTTTGCTTCGCTTTCAGCCCACTTCTCTCTCTCCCCCCGTTTCTTGGACGTCCCTCTCTGGTACAACAAACATTTCAACATCAATAATCGTGCCCTCTTTTGGAAGGAGTGGATTGATAAGGGGATTCTCACTCCCCAGCATTTAATTAATGTAGATGCTTTCCTATCTTTTTCTGAGATTCAATCCCTTTACAATGTCTCAGCTCGCTATTCCACACATTACAATACACTTAAAGATGTTCTCACTAACTACTACTTCCCTATTTCTCTGCCTCCTATCTCCTCTGACCCTTCCCCTTCTTCCTCTACTCCTATTGATTTCTCTACCCAGTTTAAAGCAGCCACTATTTATCAATTGATTAACTCCTCTTCCACACTCATAACTAAATCCCCCCTAGAACTCCTTTGGGAAAAAGACCTAAGCATAGATCTCCCTCAACGCACCTGGGACATTCTTTGGTCCCGGATCCACACTACCTCTCGTTCGGCCAGCACGACACAATCCCTTTATTTCTTTTATAACAGATTATTTTTCACCCCTAGTTCCCTTCATTGATTTAAATTTCTTGACTCCCTCAAATGTTGGTCTTGCTCTCACAACAATGCTGATGTTTTTCACATGTTCTTTCATTGTCCCCCCTATTGCTGACCTGTGGTCCAAAATATGGTCTAAATTAAATGATATCCTCATGTCAGATAATCCTTTTCACATCAAACATGTTTTCTTAGGTCACTTGTCTCCTGCTTTTGATAATGATAAGGATTATGGTAATTTTGTAAATTTAGTTATTGCTATTACCTTCCAAATTATTATTTCTAACTGGAAAGACTCATCAAGCATTTCCTTTTTAGCATGGTGGAACTTACTTTGTCATCATCATCAGTCTAGACAGGGCTTATGCTACTTCTACTTCTTTGTTGATTAAAAGAGACTTATTTTGGTTACCTTAGACATTTTTTTATCTAGGAAAATGTCTTAAATGTTTATTTTGTTATTTATTATGATAGATTGTTATCTTTTTCTTCTGTTTCTTCTTTCTTTTTCTTCTCTCCTTTTTTAGGTCTCGCCTAGACGAAAGCAAAAGCGAAGCTTTTGCTGTCTATGCGAGACAACTTATGTTGCCACTTTTCTGGGAATATTGTGGACATCAGACTGTTACGAGCTTTTTCTGCTGTAGTCAGGCTGTCACGAGCTTCTCCTTTGGAGATTTGACCTCGTGAGCGCGCCTTGACTGCATCTAATGGGCCGTGCGCTTCCTTTAGTCAGTTTCACTTTGTTTCATTTCAAAGTGCAGGCGTCAATGTGTCTGGTAGTTGTTCATGTGGAGTGCCTTCTGAGTTCGTGAGCGCGCCTTGACTGCATCTAATGTGTGTGGCTTTTTTTTTCAACGTGGCCCGGGCGCTTGCTTCAGTCAGTTTCGCTTTTAAGGTGCAGGTGTCAATGGGTCTGGTACTTGTTTTATTTCCATTTAATGCTCTTTGGAACAACAATTTTATATTACTTGTGTGTATTACCACTGGCCAGAATTTCAAAGACTTATATTCACGCAGGTGAAATAATACTATTGTGATTAGGGCCGATTTTTGGAGTCTGACCGTTCAGAGTGCAGAGTGGAGCTTCAGAGTGGAGCTTCAGAGTGGAGCTTCAGAGTGCAGAGTGGAGCTTCAGAGTGGAGCTTCAGAGTGGAGCTTCAGAGTGGAGCTTCAGAGTGGAGCTTCAGAGTGCAGCTTCAGAGTGCAGCTTCAGAGTGCAGCTTCAGAGTGGAGCTTCAGAGTGGAGCTTCAGAGTGGAGCTTCAGAGTGCAGCTTCAGAGTGCAGAGTGGAGCTTCAGAGTGGAGCTTCAGAGTGGAGCTTCAGAGTGGAGCTTCAGAGTGCAGAGTGGAGCTTCAGAGTGGAGCTTCAGAGTGGAGCTTCAGAGTGGAGCTTCAGAGTGCAGAGTGGAGCTTCAGAGTGGAGCTTCAGAGTGGAGCTTCAGAGTGGAGCTTCAGAGTGCAGAGTGGAGCTTCAGAGTGGAGCTTCAGAGTGGAGCTTCAGAGTGCAGAGTGGAGCTTCAGAGTGGAGCTTCAGAGTGCAGAGTGGAGCTTCAGAGTGGAGCTTCAGAGTGGAGCTTCAGAGTGGAGCTTCAGAGTGGAGCTTCAGAGTGGAGCTTCAGAGTGGAGCTTCAGAGTGGAGCTTCAGAGTGGAGCTTCAGAGTGGAGCTTCAGAGTGGAGCTTCAGAGTGGAGCTTCAGAGTGGAGCTTCAGAGTGGAGCTTCAGAGTGGAGCTTCAGAGTGGAGCTTCAGAGTGCAGAGTGGAGCTTCAGAGTGCAGAGTGGAGCTTCAGAGTGCAGAGTGGAGCTTCAGAGTGCAGAGTGGAGCTTCAGAATGCAGAGTGGAGCTTCAGAGTGTCAAGAGCAATGCCAATAGCTCTAACTTTAACAAAGGCAAAACCATTGCATTGTAAATGCTTGTTATTTTACCGAATCACATGCTCATGCTGCTGCCTGGTTTGTCTACATGCACACAGGCAGAATCACTCGGTACAAAATGGCTCCTGTTCACTCGTCAGTACGGTCTTGCGCCGCCCCACCTTCCCCCTGCCAAATACATTCATTCCAAATACTGCTTATTTTCATATCAGACTGACTTCTCACATCTGGGATAGCAGGGGCACCTTCCACAGTGATTAGTGCTTCACAAAAAATAATTCTCGGCTAGCGCTCAGAAGCCTTGAAGCTTTGATTGAATGACACTGCAGTTTGATGCCCCGCTCGTTTTTTGATGCTATGCGTTCCAGACACTGATTTTATTAAGACTCACTTGGAGCTCTAAACTGTCACTTGATCTTTCTTTGGGTCATTTCGTTTGCCCGGAAGGACTAACATATCTGTGAAACCTCTTCTTTTATAGTTTGAGCATCGTCTTCGTTTAGCAGGATAACATTATACATTTGAAAATACAAATATCCGGGAAGAGCAGAGAGCAAATCTCCGCGATGTTGGGCATTCTCCTATCATAAAGGAAGCGTGTTGGTGGGACCTGTGGCATCTAACGCATCATTTAACCCTATATGCGTGGGCACCTACCACAATAATGTATAGGATGAGTTTGTTCCGTTCCCGTTTTTAATTTGATGTAAAACTCAAATCACTGCACACTCTCTACTACACACTCTCTACTACACACTCTCTACTACAGTCACTACTCTCTACTACACACTCCCTACTACAGTCACTACTCTCTACTACACATTCTGCTACACACTCTCTACTACAGTCACTACTCTCTGCTACGCACTCTACTCTCTACTACACTCTACTACACACTCTCTACTACACACTCTGCTACACACTCTCTACTACAGTCACTACTCTCTGCTACGCACTCTACTCTCTACTACACACTCTACTACACACTCTACTACACACTCTCTACTACAGTCGCTACTCTCTACTACACACTGTACTACACACTCTACTACAGTCGCTACTCTCTACTACACACTACTACACACTCTCTACTACAGTCACTACTCTCTACTACACACTCACTACACACTCACTACTACAGCCACTACTCTCTTCGACACACTCTATACTAGACACTCTCTACTACACACTATCTACTACAGTCACTACTCTCTACTACACACTGTACTACACACTCTACTACAGTCACTACTCTCTACTACACACTCTCTACTACACACTCTCTACTACAGTCACTACTCTCTACTACACACTCTACTACACACTCACTACACACTCACTACTACAGCCACTACTCTCTTCGACACACTCTATACTAGACACTCTACTACACACTATCTACTACAGTCACTACTTACTACACACTCTACTACACACTCTACATTACACACTCTACATTACACACTCTACATTACACACTCTACATTACACACTCTACATTACACACTCTACATTACACACTCTACATTACACACTCTACATTACACACTCTACATTACACACTCTACACTACACACTCTACACTACACACTCTACACTACACACTCTACACTACACACTCTACACTACACACTCTACACTACACACTCTACACTACACACTCTACTACACTCTACTACACACTCTGCTACACACACGCTCTACTACACACTCTACTACACACCCTCTACTACTCTCTACTACTCTACTACACATTCTCTACTACTCTACTACACACTCACTACTTTCTACTACACTCTACTACAGACTCTCCACTCTCTACTCCACACTCTCTACTCCACACTCTCTACTTCAATCTCTCTACTTCAATCTCTCTAATTCAATCTCTCTAATTCAATCTCTCTAATTCAATCTCTCTACCTCAATCTCTCTACCTCAATCTCTCTACCTCAATCTCTCTACTTCAATCTCTCTACTTCAATCTCTCTACTTCACATTCTGTATTACACACTCTCTACTACACACTCACTACTCTCTACTACACTCCCTACTACACACTCTACTACACTCCCTACTACACACTCTACTACACTCCCTACTACACACTCTACTACACACTCTACTACACACTCTACTACACACTCACCACTCTACTACACACTCACCACTCTACTACACACTCACTAGTCTCTACTGCACACTCTCTACTGCACACTCTCTACTACACACTCTCTACTACACACTCTCTACTACACACTCTCTACTACACACTCTCTACTACACACTCTCTACTACACACTCTCTACTACACACTCTCTACTACACACACTCTACTACACACACTCTACTACACACTCTACTACACACTCTCTACTACACACTCTCTACTACACACTCACTACTCTCTACTACACACTCACTACTCTCTACTACACACTCACTACTCTCTACTACTCACTTACTACTCTCTACTCACTCTCTACTACTCACTACTACTCTCTCTACTACTCTCTCTACTACTCTCTCTACTACTCACTCTACTACTCACTCTACTACTCACTCTACTACTCACTCTCTACTACTCACTCTCTACTACTCACTCTCTACTACTCACTCTCTACTACTCACTCTCTACTGCTCATGACAATGCCATTTATTTATCTGTTTCCAAAACCAACACATAAATAAAACATTTGTCATTTACAATGCCAAAAGCGCTAACTTTTGCAAAGGCGAGACCGTTGCATTGTAAATGCTTGTTTCTTTCCCTTCTTTCTTCTTTCTCTTTTACTTTTTCTCTTCTTTATCAAAAAACTTTTTAAAAATGCACTTGTATTAGTTCAATTTTATTTCATAGGGTTACTTTGCTATTATTGTACTTCATAATTCCATTAGTTGCTGTTGTTACCCACTATTATTGGATTGTACTGATGTTTTATATGGTTTACTTCTTTTAATAAAGCATTTTAAACTTAAGAACCATTTGCTACTAAAAGAGCCAAGTTTTAAGATTTCTTTGAAAGCGGCGATAGGACGGGTCATTCTTCAAGGACACCGGAAGAGAATTCCAGATTTTGGGGCCAAGATAGGAAAAGGAACGGCCTCCCATTCTTGCAAGTTTAAATCTGGGAATCACAAAGTCTCTGTGGGCTGTAGAGCGCAGGGGACGAGAAGGAATGCAAGGATGGATGAGCTCTTGCAGATACGCTGGTGCCATACCTTGTTTGATTTTAAAGATGTAACACAGGATTTTAAATGTAATTCTTTGATCAATTCGAAGCCAGTGAAGGTCACGTAAATACGGCGAGATGGAAGCCTGTCTAGGAACTTGACAAAGAAGGCATACTGCAGAGTTCTGAACTACCTGTAGCTTTCTCAGTACCGTTTGACAGCTACCGAGATAGAGAACATTGCCGTAAGCGAGGCAAGAGGTGATGAGTGCCTGGACTACCGTGCGTTGGGTTGAGGCAGGAAGCATCCAAATGATCTTACGAAGCCACCTCAAGATCGTGAAACAGATGGCACCAACACTCGCCACCTGTTGTCTCAGAGAGACTATCATCAATAATGATGCCCAGATTACGGCCATGGGTGACAGGTAGAGGAAAGGAACCCATTTCCTAAGGCCAATGGTGAGGGCCCCATAGGTCCTTGTGCTTGCCCAGGATAAGGACCTCAGTCTTATCCCCATTTAGATGGCAGATGTTGTAGCGTCTTTAGTGGTGGAAAGCGAAAAGACAATCTGGCTATCATCCGCATACGAATATAGGGAAAGACCCGCCTCTTCCACAATCTCTGCCAGAGGTCTGACATAGATGTTGAAGAGCAGGGAGCTTAAAATGGATCCCTGTGGGACTCCATGTGTCAATATGCAGATCTTAGATGATGATTAGCAGTAAAGACTGGAAAAGTGCGACCATCAAGGAATGAAGCAAACCAGGATAGGGCAGTGCCGTCCAGCCCAAGAGACCTAAGGGCGTTAAGCAAGATGTTATGCGACACAGTGTCGAATGCGGCACTCAAATCTAATAGAATGAGTGTCGCAGTTTCCCCTTGATCTAAATGCTGGCGCAGTTTCTCAGTAACCCCAAGCAGAGCGGTTTTCGTTGACAAGTTGACTCTGAACCCGGATTGTGAATAACGAAGAAAGCCAACTTTATCTATATGTTGTGTCAGTTGAGTATTGATATGTTTCTCCAAATTTTAGAGAAAGCCGGAAGCAGAGATATAGGTCTAAAGTTAGATAGTACAGAAGGATCTTCTCTGGCCTTTTTCAACAAAGGGATGACCATGGCTCGCTTCCACTCGGGGGTACCAAGGCCTCCCACATAGAGGCGTTAAGAAGATCAATAAGGAAAACTTTAGATGTGGCAGAGAGCTGACAAAGGATGTTAATAGGCAAAGGATCAAGAGGAGACCCAGCTTTAATACTGTTGAAACAATTTTGGAAAGACGCCTCTTCAAATGGGTATCTGGTCACAATTACTGTGATATGTAGGATCAAATGCAGAAGCCATACTACACAAGGAAGGGGAAGGAGCAGAGAGTGACTTGTAAATAAGTTCAACCTTCTGAACAAAGAAGTCAGCAATGTTGTTACATTGATTTTCATCAAGGACAGGAGGAGGAGGGATGGTATCAGAGCCAGCTAACTTCTTCACTACCAAAAATAGAGCCAGAGGACGATTAGATGCCTTAGTTATTGTGTTAGCAACGTACAAAATGCGTGCCTCTTTACACGCTGAATGATAACTTTTAAGAGCAATTTTGTAAGCATCTTTACAAGTTAAAGAGTACGATCTCCTCCATATTCTTTCTAGTGCTTTACATTTAGACTTAATAACTTTAGGATAGTTTGTAAACCATGGGGTAGGGGGGTGATGAGTAAAGCTGCGTTTGGGTACAGGGGACAGACCGATGTCAATAGCATTGGTTAGCCAGTCCGAGACAGCAGTATTTAATGAAAGCAAAGGTAAAGTGACATCAGGTATGCTAGTAGACAGAATAGTATTAAAAGACTCCATATTCAACTTGCCCCAAAATCTGAGACTACCTGAGCTAGAAGGAGGGGCCACTATCCTAGATGTGGAAGGCTGCAGGTTGAATGGAGTCAATTTGCATTTGTGAGGATCTCCCCACAGAAAAGACCGGAGAGCTGGAGATTCACACTCCGATTTGTGAACAGCATGTTGCAGTACTTTAGTAATACAATTGTAATACCCCTAAACAGACTACTGGCCCCTACGCCTTCAGGAGCCATGCTGGTTAGTGTGGCTGGTTCTGGATGGTATACCTACCCAACCATGTAATGTCATCAAGTCCCGATGCATAGGTAGTCTCATGTACTACGGAGAAACAGGTTTGTCTGTGTACGGGGTTGGGGAAGGGTCCCGGGCTACTGCTGCTTGCTTCTACCACCAGGGGAGACTCCAAGGGCGCTGCTACAGAAGGAGAGGCTGAATACTGGGGTATATTTACAACAAGGGGTGGTGAGGGACAGAGTCTCTGAATTAAGCAGAAAGCTCTCACCCAGTCAAGAGATCAGGGCTAGATCCTTTCTGGTAAAGAATTGGCTTGGTAGTTTAGTCTGCCCTGTTCCCATGATGCACTGGGCCAGGGACAGACTGATTTGCATATAGCCAGGTTCTGAGCTGGGATGGGGCAGTGAGATAAATAACGGTGATGGATCAAGCCCTGATCTTTGGACTGGGTAAGAGTGGTCTGCTCAATTCAGACACTCTGTTCATCACCACCCCCTTTTGTAAATCGAATACTGGGGTAGACTTTTCAGAGAAGGCTTTATTTTTAAGGGTTTAGGGTAAGTCTTTCGTTGTCTGCTCGTGAGGCGCAAACGCTGCAGGGTCGTAGGGGGCAGTCCTGGGAGGCTCCAGGGTGACGAGGTCACGGGTCCGGTCTTCTCCTGACGTCAGCTCCGCCGGTACGGGGGGGGGGGCGCGGGGGGTAAGAGAAACCGTAGGTTAGGCTCAGTTATACCTCACTCTCTTAAGGGACCGGGGGTGAGGGAAACCAGTGCACGCACACGTGTGAGATCAAGCTGGTTCAGTGTCCGAGTTGTGCCGGTGGGAGGGGGTAATGGAGGCCGACTGTACAAGGGGCTGTACAATTGCTAGAACGGGGGTAGACTACGTTGTCACATCCAACCTGCCATACGCCCCCGTACCTGCTTGAGCCACACTCCTCCCGGTCTCGTCTCCTGGGCTCCTCGAGGTCTCGGCTGTTGGGCTCTTCAGGATCTCTTCTGCAGGGCTTCTCAGGATCTCCTTCTCTGCGGGGCAACGGCTTTCTCTCTCCTCGCGTCCACTCGACTCCGGGGAAACGTTGTCCGTCTCTTCCTGTTCCTGTGGCTCTTTTGACGTCGTCACGTGGGAAGATGGGGGTGTGTCTCCCAAGGCGGTCTCCCATCCCTTAAAGGTGTAGGGTTCTTGTTCTTGCACCGTCGGCCACCAGTAGTCCGGGTCTCCCGCCTTCCATTCGTCTCTGTCCGTGCTATCAGGGGGCTGCATGGAGGCAATCGAGGGAGGTGAAACAGGGGCGGCTGCCCACCACAGCGTATTCTGATCCCCTGCCACGGGGTCCTGCATACCCACCCCGTCACAGTCTGTCCATTGGTCGGAGAAACAGGTTTGTCTGTCCATTGAGGTGCTACCAGCATTAGGGTCACGAGTGTTTACTTGCATCTCCCCAGCATCAATGGTATGAGCGGGATTCAGGGGAAAAGCATATGCAAATTTCCCTTACCATTCAAATGACATGGCATTCCATAGTGATCAATCATGTTCTTCTCTGTTTGCTGATGTAAAGCATGTTGGTAGTGTTGCCTCTCTTGGTCTGCACTGCCTTGCCTATGACACACATTTGAAAGTACCCCCCCATCCATGATACCAAGTGTGTCTTCTTAAGTTGGTACCAGAGCACACTTGTCTGCTGCAAGTGGAGACTGCATCCACTGTTATGTTAGGTTACTCTTCTATGGTCCAGTTCAGTAGGGGCAGAAATTTCCTAATCATCTTTAGGATGGCAAAACATTTGCCAGCCAAGCCCAGAACCCGGGGTTTGAGAGAGAGGCTGTTGTCGATCTGTATTCCCAAATTTTTTGCAACCACAGAGTCGCTGGCGGGGGGAAACATGGCTGAAAGCCACCAGTCTTTCCACCTGGGGTCCGAGGGGCAGCCGAAGAAGAGCACTTCCGGCTTGTCGGAGTTGCACTTGAGGCTGTTCTGTCCAAACCAGTTGAAAACAGCCTCAAGGCAACCCCTGATGTTCACACCATCAAAGTCGGAGTCTCTGTCGCACGTGAGCAGGAGCTAGGTATCATCAGCGTACGACACGATCTGAGCCCCGTGAGCCTCGGACAGTGCCGCCAAAGGGGTCATATAGATGTTAAAGAGAGTTGGGCTCAGAATAGAGCCGTGAGGAACTCCCTCCTTCAGTGGCGGCATTGTGGCAGGGAAAGGAGGAGCCCAGATCGTTTGCTGGCGATTAGCTAGAAAGGACTTGAACCAACTAAACACCGACCCCCTCAGGCCGATCTCCCAGAGTCTAAAAAGCAGACGGTCATAGGGGACGGTGTCGAAGGACGCCGAGAGATCAAGCATTACCAACATGGCTTTACCTCCACAGTCCAGTGTTTCCTTGATGGCCTCAGTGACTTCAAGCAAAGCCGTTTCAGTGCTAAAGTTGGAACGAAACCCGGACTGCGACTGGTGAAGAATATAGTGTGTCTCAAGAAAGTTAGCGAGAGTGAGATGAGCATGCTTCTCCACGGCTTTGGCAAGTGCTGGTAGGAGGGAAATAGGTCTGTAATTTGCATGGACCTTGGGGTCTAGGTTAGTTTTTTTTAGGAGAGGCAAAATCAGGGCCCGTTTCCACGGCTGAGGGACCACCCCTGTGCTAAGGGAGCGGTTAAGCAGCGGATTAATTAAGGGATTAAGCACAGGTGCCACCTGGGCGAGGAGTTTAGCGGGGCAGGGGTCTAACGGGGAGCCAGAGTTTAATTTAGAAAGAAGGTCCAGGGAGGCCTGAAGGGTAAGCGGTGGAAAGTCCCAAAGAGCGGGACCTTCAGGGTTAGAGAGCAAAAGGGGCAAGGGCACTTCCTGTGCTCCGGCCACACCCGCTGCAGTGAAAGAGGCCTGGATGGTTTTATTTTATTGGCAAAAAAGTTGGCAAGCTCGGTGATCCAGAGCTCAGAGTGCAAGGTCCTGGGAGGTACACCAGGAAGGGGAGATGAAATTCATTACTACCCTAAAGATTTCTTTGCAGGAGTTGGAGGCTGCTTCGATTCTTTTCGCCAAATAAGACTTTTTACCTGCGGTAATGGCGTGGTGGTATTCTCTAATGAACTCTCTATAGGCTTCCTTAGAACTAGAGTCATAGTGCCTGCGCCATGCTCTTTCGGCTTTTTTGCATTGCCGCCGCTTCTCAGCAAGCGTAGAGGAAAACCAGGGGTGGATGCTTTCGCGGAATTGGTCCGATGGGCCCGGGGAGGAGCCAATTCATCTAATCGTTGGGTAAGCCAGATCTGCAGGTGCTCGAGATCCGTCTCCAGCAACCCTGTCAGCTGGCATGGGTGGATACTAAGGGCCTGAGCCAACATGGCAGGGGAAACCCGATGGAACGCTCCGACATCTTGGGCTTGGCGGACATGCCCATTGGAGGAGCCCTTCTCGACGTGAGTGATCTGAAATTCCGCTAAATAGTGGTCAGACCAAAGAACCGGTACAAGGGAGGACAGGTCAATAGGGATCGTGGAAAATACTTGGTCTAAAATGTGACCCTTACTATGCGTAGGGGCCAGGAGATAAGGAGTGAGCCCTAATGAAGAGGTGATGTCATTCAGCTTGATGCTGTCTGGGGCATCTACAGTGTCCATATGAATATTAAAATCTCCTAAGAGGAGACAATGTTTTGATCTAAGACAGACTGTGGATATTACAGAGTGGAGCTCTTCGTAAAAGGAGCCCAGCGGGCCAGGAGGCCTGTAGACCAAGAGCCCTTTGCATGATTGGTGTGGCGACATGGAGAGCGAGAATCCCAGAGTCTCGCAACCCTGAATGTTGTCCGTGGGTATAACTGAACAGGCCATGCGCCTGTCAACCATCATGGCGACCCCGCCCCCCCTCCCAGTGGCTCTGTCTTTCCTGAAGATCATGTGGCTGGGGGGGATTGCAGTAGCAATATCTGGTCCCGAGCCCTCTCCCAGCCAGGTTTCAGTCAGAAAAAGAGATGAGGGTTTTATGTCTGTCAGTAGATTATAAACATCCAGCGCATGCTTCCCCAAGGACCTAGTGTTAAGTAGTAGGCAGTTACTCTTGTTGGAAATGGGTTTAGGAGAAGAAATGACGCCCTTACCAGGTAGCCAGCTGCAACCAGGGCAGCGCCTGTTATCCTTGGGAGGTTTGGGAAAGACCGTGAGACAGTTGTTACTGTGGTCCCTGAGGGCAAGAAGCTCCTCCTGCGTGAGTATCCTTGCCTGCTAGCCCAGCCCGACCCGTGCCCGTTGGCCTCCGGGACGCTGACGGTCGCAGACGGGCTTTCCTTTGGCGCTCCTTCGGCGCGTTCGCTGCTCGCGTCCGCTGCGCGAAGAGGAGGGCACCTAGTTATAAGGCGTCGCTGGCCGGCGAGAGGCAGCACCACTAGTCTGCAGCCCTGCGAGCCTGCCTACCCCCAAGATGTCCGCTGAAGAAATGCGCGGCCTACCAGTCCCAGTGCCCTTCAGCACCTCCTCGGCTGAATGGGTGAGGACACTGTAAGCGGAGCAGCACGGTGCGAACCTAGGTGAGTGATAGAATGAAACTTTAAAAAGTGCAGGGAAGGCCCAGGGTCACCCGGCTTTCCACTATGGAGAGCAAGAAAAGTGCAATTAAAATCAATCGCCCGCACCCGGCTTCTGCCTCAGGTGTAATGGGAGAAGTGGGATCTGACCAGAGCAGCCCTCTCGCAGGGTTATAAGGCGTCGCTGGCCGGCGAGAGGCAGCATCATTAGTCTGCAGCCCCGCGGGCCTGCCTAACCCCAAGATGTCCGCTGAAGAAATGCGCGGCCTACAGGTCCCAGGGTGCCCTTCAGCACCTCATTGGCTGAATGGGTGAGGACACTGTAAGCGGAGCAACGCGGCGCAAACCTAGGTGAGTGATAGAATGAAAGTTAAAATAGTGCAGAGAAGGTCTAGGGTCACCCGGCTTTCCGCCATGGAGAGCAAGAAAAGTGCAACGATAGGAGACACAGAATAAAACAGCTAGTAATCAGCAGATGAAGTACAGTGCTAACAGACAGCAGCAGATAAAGCACAACATTTTAAAAGAAATGTTAAAATCAGCTCATATTCCGCTCGTATTCAGCGCAATTAAAATCACTCGCCCGCACCCAGCTTCTGCCTCAGGTGTAATGGGAGAAGTGGGATCCAGTGCTGACTTGAGGCATGTTTTGCAATGGTTCTACTATGTTCATAGCTTCTTTCACCTTTTTTTACATTCCTCCAGGACATGCTGCAGGAGATCTTCCATCTCCTCCCACTGTTGGTGCCCATATCATTTAAGCAGCGCATTAGAGTTGGAGACGGGCCATGAGAAGGCTGCCAACCTCCATGTCAACTGTTTTGGTCTCTTTGTCGGGGGAGGTGGTGCTCTATGATGACCAGTGTGTTAGCCCTCTACCCTGTCAATGTGACTAAAATGGCATCAGTAGAGACATAGCCTTTGATTTAAGCCGGGTCTGGGTAGAATGTCAGTATTTTCTTTCACCCAGAGAGTGACTCCGTGACAGCAACATGTTCTCTAAAAGCTTCCCCCCTTGACCGAGCACACTGGGAAGCATACAAAGGAAATGAGTCACTTTTGATAGGTTATTAGTGTTTCCCATAAAGTGTTTGCAATGTCGTTTGAGGAGCGTTGGGGAAGGGAGTGGCTTCGAAGGATTTGTGTCTACCCATTCCTTGGTTGAATCAGTATCGAGGCCTTAACCACCCTCCTCTGTTGTCTGTAGCTGCTGGAATTGATAATTAGAAAACATACCCTCTTCCTACTCTTCCTCATACTTTAATATATCTTACTCTTCAGGGTTTGATTTAAATTCATATAGAGTGTGAAAATCACCTGAGGGCATCAAGGCGGTGTAGCAGACAGTTAAGAGCTAAATCAGGTCTAAAAACCCACTGCCTATAGAGTATAGAGCCAGGTTTTAAGTGCCTTTCTGAAAGGCAGCAGTACTGAGATAGCCGTCAGGGATTGCAGGAGAGAGTTCCAGAGTCTACTTGCGGCAATCGAAAAGGCTCTATTACCCCATCTTTTTTTTCTAGCCCTAGCCACAGTGAGCAGGTTACAGTGAGCTGAGCGAAGGATTCTACCAGAAGTATTCCAGTGAAACAGGTCTTTAACCCCCGCTGGGCTAAGGCACCATACAGATGGCTTTAAACATACTGTTCTGGTTGATGGGAAGCCAGTGTAACACACTCAGCCCCACAGCAGCTAATTAGCGCCCGGGAATATCAAGAATCATCCTGTACAAGCGCATTCTGTACTTCCTGTAGTTTGTGAGGAATGCGGATATTGGACTCCATAGAGAGGGAGTTAAAGTAGTCCAATCTGTACATAACCCGGGCTAGTTCGACCTGCTTACGTGCTGGCAGGGGAATGAAAGGAAACATTTCCCTAAGCATCCTTATAAGCCAGAAGCAGGTCGCCCCAGGGCGATTAGCCTGGTCATTGAGTATAAGTTCAGTATCTAGGATTACTCTGAGATTTTTTGCCTTCGCACGGAGACAGAACAGGCACCTACGGTGACCTACCACCAACTGCTATTCCAAATCGAGGAGTGAAGGCTCAAGTCCCTAGTAAATGGTACTCCTCATGCATAGGGCATGGGTACTATAGAAGGCCCCCGATGGCTGCAGCATGTATTGTGCTACCCTAAGGGATCCATCAACAAACTCATGCAGAATACCATTACAGGCTGCGTGATGTGCAAACAAAACTGAAACCACGACGTGGCACACACCCTGTGTGCCATGCCCAAAGACACTGCACACAATATATGTGAGCCACCCCTACAGCAGGCCTTAGAAGGTGAAGGCAGGGTGCATAATATTACATGTGAGGCCATATCTGAATGAGCAAATATACCCCTGTGCTGTCTAGTTCAACTACTAGATAGTACAAGTGAACAGGGAAGCCATCTTAAGTATATGTACTGGGCCCTGGTCATTCATTACGAGTTCCCCAGCTACACGACGCCTTAACCGAAACCTATGGTTTTTCAGTATCAAGCACTTGGTCTTCATACAATTGTACGGATGCCATTGGTGGATTTATTAAAACATGCACTCCGACCAAACTACATCAGCTTCTTTGTCTGCTGGCTGACTGGCCTCGTCCAGCCTGTCCCCACAGACAAGTTTCTGATCCTCCTGATGGTGAGAGCCCATGCTCTCCAAGACCAGAACACAACAATGCCTGCTCAAGAGGAAGGTGTTCACACCTACTCCAGCAGGATGGGTAGTAAATTACCATTTAAAGGCCAGGGGCTTCTGCTGCCTTTGATTTGAGACCCTGGCTTCCCATAGACATGGGAGATGCCTCCCTCTGCCTTGAAGCCCATGTGGCACCAGGACAGGCGGAATATTAGTGATGTAAGTAGGTGTGCTGCACCACCAGGCTATTCACACCCCTAAGGTGGAGCCGCCCTGCACCAATACCCAGGGTACCAGAGCCCTTGCAGCAAACAAAGGTTGTTTGAAGTCCAATATGCACTCCAGAACCACAAAGACTGACCAGCCAACGAGGGTCATCAGCAGCGCAAAGGCCAGCACCAAAAGTGGCCCTGCTGTCCTGTTTGATCTCTTCCCATTGGCAGGTCTTACTGAAATCCGTGAAAACCTCTCGATGCATGGGCCCAGCTGACCAAAATCCTTCTCACTGGTGCTCCCCAGCCCACCCGGGTCCACAAACACAGACTGTGCTCCCCTGCTCCCAAGACCTTAACGAACTGAGCCCCCATTGGGAAGCGCCCAGACTTATCCTTAACTTCTCCTCTGCAACCTGTTTCTAAGTGGTCCCCCCCTCTTTGCCGACGGTAAAGCGCACAAGGCTACCAATCCGTGCAGCACCTCTCAACCCAGACACTTCAGGGCAGGTAAAGCTGAACTGCAGGTTGATATTACGACTTTGACCCACCCCTCCTCCCCTTTAAGTCCTAAAGGGGACCCCAAAATACAATTGCAAATACCTGTATGCAGTATGTTTTTTCTCTCCATAGGAAAGCATTACCATGTAAAACCGCATTTGTGTGACATTTTGCTTAGCTGTAAAAATTGATATTGCGAAAAGTACATGTTATGTTATGTTATGTTATGTTATAAAACATTTTATTTCGCGCTCTGCTACTACAAAGTATCCTGGCGCGGTATGTGAGCACTAAGCTGACCCAATCCAAGAAAAGAAAGATACAGGGAACTAAATACTGAGATTAAAAAGATGGGTTTTTAGACCTTTCTTAAATCCTGCTAATGTAGTTGATGATCTCAGAAAAAACGGCAAGGCATTCCAGGCCCGTGCTGTTTGGACAGAGATTGACTGACCACCCAGTCTCGCATATCTGACTTTAGGCATAGACATCAGACGGAGATTGGCCGATCGAAGAGCACGATGAGGAGTGTACAAGGTAAACCTTTTGTGCAAGTATTGTGGGCCTTGCTGATGCACGGCCCGAAAGGCCAGAACCAATGATTTGAACATAATGCGATGTGCCACTGGGAGCCAGTGGAGCTCTCGAAGATGGGCAGCCGCTTTAGAAGGTATTTAGGGAGACCACTGTAAAGAGCATTGGCACAATCGAGCCTTGACAGGATCAGAGCACGCAGAACAGTCTCCTTCGCCTCCCTGTGGAGAAGGGGAAGGAATCTCTTGAGTGACTTGAGGGTCGCGAAACAGGTCGCAGTAAGTTTTTTTTAGATGAGCTTCAAACTTAAGATCCTGTCCAAACCAGACCCCCAGATTTTTGGCCGGGCCTCCGTGATAGCTAGGACATGCAGAATCAGCCGGCCAAATAAGCTCCCTAAAATTGGCCGGAAAATTACCATAAAAAAGTAGCTCTGACTTGTCCTCGTTACATTTGAGCTGGGCTGAGACAAGCCATCGGAAAACATGGGTCAAATAGGAACAGACAGCCTGAGCGTCTAAGCAGTCCTTAGGCCAGGTGAACAACAGCTGCGTGTCATCAGCGTATGACATTTTGGCTCCCCACTGCTCAGCCAGATAGATCAACGGGGTCATATAAACGTTGAACAGCAGTGGGCTTAACGTCGAGCCCTGTGGTACCCCGGTGGTGAGCTTCTTAGGTGATGAGGCAAATGGGGGCAGCCAAACTTGCTGCGTCCGCTCAGACAGAAACGAAGACAGCCAGGCCAGAACCTCACCCGACAACCCCACCTCTGTCAGCCTAGACAACAGCTGGGCATGGGGTACCGTGTCGAAGGCGGCAAATAAGTCCAGCAAAACCAGGACCGCTCTGCCGCCTCCGTCGAGATACACCCTAATGGCCTCTGAAACTTCCACCAGAGCCGTTTCAGTGCTAAAAGCAGCCCTGAACCCCGATTGAGCCGGGTGCAGGGCCTGAGAAGACTCAATGAAACTATTCAGTTGCCTAAAAACGACTTTTTCAGTCACTTTCGCTAGATACAAAATGTTCAAGTTTTTGGTGTTAAAAAATATATAAAAATGCCTGTTATTTTTCTAAATTGATCTTAAATTTGTTCTTGATGGTGTCTATCATTTATTCACTCTGTATCCAACAAATGCTTAAAGCTACCCTCTGGTAAGCTTAAACTGCTCGCCCACACCACCACAAAAGAGAGCATTTGGGATTGGGAAAGTCAATAAGGATCGTCTAGACTTTCTACAAAGTGTACCCAGATTTGGTACACTACATAAAAAGCCGGCTTCCTACAGTATTGTTATGTTAAAACGAATGAACAGATATATCGAATATGCTACTTACCAGTATGCATCTGTTCTTGGCATGTAGGGCTGCTGACATTCATATCTGTGCATAGATCAGCGGCGACCTATGCACAGATATGAATTCAGCAGCCCACATGCCTCGAACCGAATATGCTACTTACCAGTATGCATCTGTTCTTGGCATGTAGGGCTGCTGACATTCATATCTGTGCATAGATCGCCGGCGATCTATGCACAGATATGAATTCAGCAGCCCACATGCCTCGAACATATGTATATATATATATATATATATATATATATATATATATATATTTTGGGGTCCCCTTTAGGACTTAAAGGGGAGGAGGGGTGGGTCAAGGTCGTAATATCAACCTGCAGTTCAGCTTTACCTGCCCTGAAGTGTCTGGGTTGAGAGGTGCTGCACGGATTGGTAGCCTTGTGCGCTTTACCGTCGGCAAAGAGGGGGGGACCACCTAGAAACAGGTTGCAGAGGAGAAGTTAAGGATAAGTCTGGGCGCTTCCCAATGGGGGCTCAGTTCGTTAAGGTCTTGGGAGCAGGGGAGCACAGTCTGTTTGTGGACCCGGGTGGGCTGGGGAGCACCGGTGAGAAGGATTTTGGTCAGCTGGGCCCATGCATCGAGAGGTTTTCACGGATTTCAGTAAGACCTGCCAATGGGAAGAGATCAAACAGGACAGCAGGGCCACTTTTGGTGCTGGCCTTTGCGCTGCTGATGACTCTCGTTGGCTGGTCAGTCTTTGTGGTTCTGGAGTGCATATTGGACTTCAAACAACACTATGAAAAGCTGAGTACAAATCCATTAGAAACATGGACAAATGAATATCATTTAAAGTTGTTAACCTGGAAAGATAGGGGCCTTCTAGACTTCGATGAATACAACTACTTGAAAACGAACAACCCGATTATGGCCACCATATATTTTCTACCAAAAATCCACAAGTCACTAGATCATCCACCAGGGAGGCCCATTGTGAGTTCAATAGGGTCTCTACTAGAATCCACCTCAAGATTCATAGACATTTTTTTGATGCACTATGTGACCAATCTACCATCCTTTCTAAGGGACACAATGGATTTTTTGCAGAGAATATCAACATGTGAATGGAAATCAACCTATCAAATGGCAACAATCGATGTCACATCGCTATACACCTCAATACACCATGAGGATGGTATTGAGGCTGTGAAAGAAACCCTTAAGGCACGATCTGTGAATTTTCTAGAACATTCAAATATGCTATTGGAGATGCTCCAATACTGCCTGACGCATAATGCGTTCCTATTTCTGGGAGACACATACCTCCAGAAACAGGGGACAGCAATGGGGACATCTTTTGCCCCCACATACGCGAACATCTTGATGGGGGCTTGGGAGACTGAGGTGATCAAGAGAGATCAAGAAAATCCGGATGGGCCGAAAATTTAATTGTGGTGTCGTTTCATTGGCGACTTGTTCGTCATTTGGGACGGAGATGTGAACTCACTGAAAAGATTCACTGAAACCTTGAATAAAAACCAATACAGTCTGAAATTTACATCCACGACTAGCTCCCATTCTCTAATATTCCTTGATGTGGGAATATTCGTTATGAACAATAAACTTTGCTCCAAAATCCACAGAAAGCCAACAGCATGCAATAGCATTTTACATGCTAACAGTGGACATCCAACCAGATTAAAATGGAGTATCCCTTATGGACAGATGTTAAGGGCAAAAAGAAATTGTTCTGAGGAAGACGACCTGAACAAAGAAATAGAGAACATGAGCCTCAGATTCCTCGAAAGAGAATATCCCATTGAAGTGATCACCACTGCAAAAAGTCGCATGCATCTGAAAAGAAGAGAAGAACTACTAACCCCAAAGAATAAGAAACTTAAGAGGGATCAAGAACATGAAACAGATCAGAGCAGTGAAACAACTAGACTAATTGTTGAGTATGACAACCAAAGCACACAAATGAAGAAAGCCTACAAAAAACATTGGCCAATTCTTCGTCTGGACAAGACTTTGAGTGAGAGCCTGACAGCAAATCCAAGTATAACATACAGAAAGACCTCCTCCTTAAGAGACATATTGACACAAAGTCACTTAGAACTACGTGAGGAGAGAAAACAGAAATGGCTGACAACACCTGGCTTCAGTAAATGCCACAAGTGTAAGGCCTGTGAGCATGGGGAAAACATCAAACACTATATACTACAGGATGGCAGAAAAGAAACCATACATGACCATATCACATGCGAGTCCAAATGTGTGGTTTATCGGCTTCAATGTCCTTGTGGCAAATACTACATTGGGAGCACTATAAACAAACTAAAGTTAAGAATACTGCAACACCTAAGGGCGATAAAAAACAAGGACACGTGCTACCCAATGGCTACACACTTTGCCCAACACCACCAGAGAGACACCTCCCTCCTGAGATATTCGGGAATTAAACTGTGCAAACTCCCGGAAAGGGGTGGCGACCAACTACAACTGTTGAGACGCTTAGAGTCACGAATGATACTGAACATGGGGACTGAGGCACCGTTTGATCATAACTTGGATGCCAAACTGTATGTACATTTGTGATCTGACCCAAAAATACAAAAGAATGATGCCGTCATTTGAATATGTAGAATTCTAAGGGAATCCTGTATATACCATCTACTTGAAGCTGGAATAAGTACATGTTGTGAATTGTATGGAATCAGAACCGATTGACTTAAAAGATCCTATAATCGTAACTAGAGGATAGGAATTGTGGGGCAAAGTGACTCATAGAATATATGACAACATTGGGATACGATGAGGAACTTAATGAAGATTGGTAATTTACAATAATTTTGGGTAGCTGCATGGGGAGGAATTGTCGAAATAATGCATGTAAGTATAGATGAGAGGTTGTGATATACCTAGAGAATGACACTATGCATTACTTAGACTTTTCTCTATGTTTATATGATACTTTATTTATATTATCGCAGCAATCTCCCAACCTTTAAAAATTCAAAAGCTTGTTCCCTCGTATGTTTTTGTGAACGGATTGTCATATGATGTCAGGCCATCACTTACCCTGATTTAATTCAGTCCTCATTTTTGAGTAATTCACTGGAAAGGTATGACTTAATACCATAAATGCTTAGACGGATCTGACTGTAAAGAATTGTTGTTAATACTTCATTTATAATTATCGGTTCGGTTGACTAATGGTACTTCACATTAATTTTGAACAATGATATGTATAATGGAACAGAACACCAGTGTAAATACTTTATTTTGAATGTATAGTTCTTGATTACCACCAGAGTACTTTACGTTAATTGTATATATTAGTGTATATACCTTTAAACATGTACTGGCCATGTATATACAATGCTGGGTGGGTTGGTCTGGATGACCATGGAAATGGTAGAGGGTACTTACACTATTCACACTATTGAAACAAGGTCTAGACCTAGGGACTATGGTCCAGTGGAAGGCAGGAGCCGAAACGCGTAGACCGTCCTTTTTGATGCACGTTACATTTGCACTGGTGTGTAAATAAAAAGAACGCTAAAACCATCTGTTGCTGTGCTCTTTGGTCTGCTGAATGTGGAAAGAAGAAGCTGTGGCTATATATAGCTATATAGCTATATATATATAGCTATATATATATAGCTATATATATATAGCTATATATATATAGCTATATATAGCTATATATATATATATATATAGCTATATATATATATATATATATAGCTATATATATATATATATATATAGCTATATATATATATATATATATAGCTATATATATATATATATATATATATAGCTATATATATATATATATATATAGCTATATATATATATATATATATATAGCTATATATATATATATATATAGCTATATATATATATAGCTATATATATATATATAGCTATATATATATATATATAGCTATATATATATATATATATAGCTATATATATATATATAGCTATATATATATATATATATATATATAGCTATATATATATATATAGCTATATATATATATATATATATATATAGCTATATATATATATAGCTATATATATATATATATATATATATAGCTATATATATATATATATAGCTATATATATATATATAGCTATATATATATATATATATATATATAGCTATATATATATATATATATAGCTATATATATATATATATATAGCTATATATATATATATATAGCTATATATATATATATATATATATATATATATAGCTATATAGCTATATATATATACCTATATATATATATATATAGCTATATATATATATATAGCTATATATATATATATATATATAGCTATATATATATAGCTATATATATATATAGCTATATATATATATATATATATATATAGCTATATATATATATAGCTATATATATATATATAGCTATATATATATATATATATATATATAGCTATATATATATATAGCTATATATATATAGCTATATATATATAGCTATATATATATATAGCTATATATATATATATATATATATAGCTATATATATATATAGCTATATATATATATATATATATATAGCTATATATATATATATATATAGCTATATATATATAGCTATATATATATATATATATATATATATAGCTATATATATATAGCTATATATATATAGCTATATATATATATATATAGCTATATATATATAGCTATATATATATATATATATATATATATATATATATATATATATAGCTATATATATATAGCTATATATATATATATATATATATAGCTATATATATATATATATATATATATATAGCTATATATAGCTATATATATATATAGCTATATATAGCTATATATATATATATATATATATATATAGCTATATATATATATATATATATATATATATATATATATATATATATATATATATATATATATATATATATATATATATACACACACACACACATATATACACACACACCAAACCGCTCCCAATTTCACCGTAGAAACGGATAACAACCAGGACACGGACCACCCGGCAAGTTTCTAAAATTAAGGTGCTTTATTCTCCCATCAGACAGACATTTGTATAGGAGTTCAGATTTCAACATGTATGTATACGAATATGCTACTTACCAGTATGCATCTGTTCTTGGCATGTAGGGCTGCTGACATTCATATCTGTGCATAGATCACCGCATAGTGTTGGGTCCGGATGATTGCACATTGTTGTCCTGGAAGAGTCTATGAAGTATCACGAGATAGGTGACTCCTCCCCTGGACTACAGTGCCCATGGGCATCCCCTCCATCCTCAGATTGTTTTTCGCCATTGTGGCAAAGATGGAGTATAATACAGTGAATGATGTCCATGCTACATAGTAATTCTGAATGCTACAGCTGCTACAGGAGCCGGGGAGAAGGGTGGGCGATATGAATGTCAGCAGCCCTACATGCCAAGAACAGATGCATACTGGTAAGTAGCATATTCGGTTCGAGGCATGTGGGCTGCTGAATTGATATCTGTGCATAGATTATATAGCAGTCCCTCCTGTTAGCGGCGGCTGCCCGTGCCAGCTGCAGCAGTCTGAAAAAGAGTTTTGAGAACAGCCTGTCCTACAGCTGCCTGCTGTCTTGAATGTACATCTACGCAGTAGTGTTTTGTAAATGTTATGTATAGTGGACCATGTGGCTGCTCTACATATCTCTTCTAGAGGAATATTCCCCAGGAAAGCCACTTACGTGTGGAGTGTGTTCTTGGAGGAATGGTTAGTGTGCGTTTACCCTTTGCATAGCAAATCTGTATACACTTAACAATCGATCTGGCTATTCCTGCTTTGGAAATGGGGTTGCCTTTGTGCTGTGGAGAAAAGGCAACAAACAGTTGTTTTGTCTTCCTGAAATCCTGTGTTCTGTCTATATAGTCCATGAGAGCCCTTTTGACATCTAATGAGTGTAGAGATCTCTCTGCGACATTTTCCGGATTAGGATAGAAAACAGGCAGTTCTATGGTTTGGTTCATGTGGAACTGCGAAATCACCTTAGGCATGAATGTAGGGTTGGTGCGTAGTACAACTCTATTTGCGTGGACCTGTATGAATGGCTCTTGAATGGTTAGAGCCTGGAGTTCACTAACTCTTCTCAGTGAGGTAATGGCTACTAGGAAAGCAACTTTCCAGGTCAGAAATTGAATCTCATAAGAGTGTAGAGGTTCACAAGGTGGTCCCATCAGTCTGGTGAGGACCACATTGAGGTTCCAGACTGGTGAAGGTGGGTGTCTGGAAGGGATCACTCTTAAGTCCCTCCAGAAAAGCTTTAATGGCAGGCACTCTGAATAGTGAGAGGTGCTGCCTGTTCTGAAGATAAGCTGCTATTGCGGATAAATGTATACGAATGGAACTGTACGCTAGATTACATCTGTATAAATGCAACAAATAACAGGTAATGTTTTGAATTGATGCATCCAGTGGGTTAATGTCATTATTGTTACAATATAGGACAAACCTTTTCCATTTAGCCGCATAGCATGCTCTGGTTGTGGGTCGTCTTGCCTCCTTGATGATATTCATACATTCTGGCAGCAAGTTGAGGTAACCAAATTCTAAGACTTCAGGAGCCAGATCGCCAGGTTGAGCTGTTGCGGATCTGGGTGCTGAATTTCGCCATGGCTCTGCGTTAAAAGTCTGGGTGTTAGCCGCAGTCGTTGATGCGGTACCACAGGAAGTTCTACTAACGTGGTCTAACATGGCTGGCGTGCCCACGTTGGAGCAACCAGGATGAGTGTTATCGAGTGTTGCTTTAGCTTGCGTGCCACCAGTGGTATTAGAGGTGCTGGGGGAAAAGCGTACGCAAATTTGCCTGACCAGTTCATCCATATCCCGTTGCCCTGTGACTGCGGATGTGGGAACCTGGCAGCGAAGCTTTGGCATTTTGCGTTTTCCCTTGTGGCGAATAGGTCTATCTGTGGATGACCCCACTGCTGGAAGTACGGTTGGAGTACTGATGGGTGTATCTCACACTCGTGCATCTGGTGGCTGTGTCTGCTGAGCAGATCCACCATCTGGTTGTGTTTGCCCGGGAGGTGTTCCGCCATGAGGAAGATGTACCTCTGAATGGCCCACTTCCACATGCTCTGAGCCAGATGAGACAACTGTGGAGAGTGTGTTCCTCCCTGCTTCTGTATGTAGTACATGGCAGTCATGTTGTCCGTCAGGATCAACACGACCTTGTTGCACAGGTGTACTTTGAAAGCTTTCATTGCCATGAAGATTGCCATCAATTCCAGAAGGTTGATGTGCATCTTCTTTTGCTGTGCTGTCCATAGTCCCTGCACTGGGTAGTGGAGTACATGAGCTCCCCATCCCTGGAGAGATGCGTCCGTCGTCAGTATAATCTGTGGCACAGGCTCCTGGAACGGTCGGCCCTGGCAAAGGTTTCGTGGGTTCCACCAATGCAGAGAGTTGTACGCCCGACCGCTCACCAACACTAGGTCTTTCAATTGTCCTTGAGCCTGATTCCACGGACGTGCCAAGCACTCCTGAAGTGGACGTATATGTAGTCTCGCGTGCGGGACTATGAAGATGCAGGAGGCCATCATGCCTATCAACTGTATGAACACAAGTGTTGGGGTCTGAATTTTTGTATTAGCAATTGTATGTTGTTTATCCTCACTGAATTTGGCTGAGCTGCCAGAGTGTTTATTGTCGCACCCAGGTACTGTCGCACGTGGGCGGGCTGAAGATGTGAATTTTGATAATTCAGCGAGAATCCCAGATTGTGAAGAAGATGAATGGTGTGGGACATGTGGCTGGCACACTGCTGGGCCGTCTTTGCTTGAATAAGCCAGTCGTCCAGATAAGGGTAGACATGTATGTGCTGTCTCCTTAGGTGTGCTGCTACTGTCGCCAGGCACTTTGTGAACACCCTGGGTGCCGTTGTTACTCCGAAAGGGAGGACTTTGAACTGATAATGTTGCTCTTGAATAGTGAACCTGAGATACTGTCTGTGTGATGGGTGTATGGGTATATGGAAATACGCATCTTTTAGATCCAGTGTTGCAAGGAAGTCTCCCTGACTGAGTAACAGCAGAACCTGCTGTAAGGTGAGCATATGAAAATGCTCTGACAGAATGTATCGGTTTAGAGGCCTGAGGTCCAGTATGGGTCTGAGAGACCCGTTCTTTTTGGGTATTAAGAAATACAGAGAGTACACCACTGAGCCTTGGTCTCCTACAGGCACGAGCTCTATGGCTCCTTTTTGCAGTAAGCTGACGACCTCCTGCTGCAATAAGTGTAAGTGCTCTGCGGACATAGGACGGTCTCTTGGTGGTATGCTGGGTAGAGTGGATGTCGGCTCTAGACAGTCCCCGTACTGGACAATCTCTCTCACCCACCTGTCTGTGGTGATGGATTTCCAGACCGGCAGGAACTGTTGCAGTCTCCCCCGACAGGTGTTATATGGTTGGGGCAGTGACAGGGCGTCACTGTTTGTTATTGGCAGAGGATCTGGAATTGTTGTTTCCTCTTCCTCTGCCCTTGGTGTTGTTTCAACGATATCCACCCTTGTTGTATTTATTCTAGGTGGATTGTGTACCTCCTTTATTATACTGTGTCTGCTGTGTGGTTTGGCCTCTTGAAGGTCCTCTAGTATTGGAGCGACGAAAAGAGCCACCCCGAAACTGCTGTGACTGCAGAGTCCCCATAGACTTTGCAGTCTCGGTGTCTTTTTTAATCTTTTCACAGGTGGTGTCAACCTCAGGTCCAAATAAGTAGTCAGGGTTAACTGGCTGATTGAGGATAGTAGTTTGTATTTCATGTTTGAATCCTGAGATTCTTAACCAGGCATGTCTTCTCAACATGACGCTAGTGTTAATGGCCCTGGCTGCAGTGTCAGCTGCGTCTAGCGCGCACTTGATGGAAGTATTGGTTATAAGATTTCCTTCTTGGATTAGTAGCCCCACTCCCTCATTGTACTGATCTGGTAGGTGTTGCAACAGTGTCTCAAGGGTATCATAATGGGACCTGTCATATCTGGCTAAGAGTGCCTGAGTGCTGGCAATGCGCCAGATGTTAGCTGCCTGCGCTGCCACCCTTTTTCCTGAAGTTTCTAGTACTTTCGACTCCTTGTCAGGAGGGGGAGCATCACCTGTAGTCTGGGAGTTTGCTCTCTTACGTGCATTAGAAACAACTAATGAGTCCAATGGCAACTGTCCTCTTATATAAGTAGGGTCCACAGGTGCCGGTCTATATTTCTTTCCAATTCTAGGGTTTAATACCCTTGCCCTGGTGGTTTCCTTAAAAATGTCACCAGCATGCATAAGGACCCCTTTTAGCTTGGGCAGAGTCTTGACGGTTCTTTCTGAAGTGGAAAAGGTGTCAACCAGAAAATCTTCCTCAACAGGGTCAGCATGTAGTTGCACATCATGGTTACCTGCCGCTCTTTCAATAAGGGCGTTGAAGGCAGTAGTGTCCTCAGTAGGAGATGTTTTTACATTGTATGCATGTGTGTCAGGGGCATTCTGCGGATCCCTTGGGTCAGCTGGGTCTGCCCATGGTTGGTTCTGATCATCGGGATCAGTGTCCACATGATAAGTGTCATCCTAATTTTCGTCATCCCCTGCATCCACATCTGAGTATGTGGGTGAAAAAGACCGAAGTTCTTGTCCATAGGATTGCAGGGGTTCCACGAGAACTGGCGATGTGGTTGAATCCCTCTTCTTTTTTAATGGAATCTTATATGACTCCATGGGTGTTTCTGGTATTATTTTCCTCTTATACATGGACAGTCTACCAGTGTCCAAGTCGATGAACTGCCTCGACTCCTGTTCTTCAGGCTCCTCTGTAGCCCCCAGTCCCATCGACACTCCTTTAATGGCTCAGATACCCTTTTTCGGTTCGAACATCTTCGGTCGCACCATCGGTGGCAACCCGAATTTGATTGGTGTTGATGCGGTCTGAATGTTTCCGACCAACTTCGGGGTTGGGGCCTTCTTTGGCCCGACCGTTGTAGCCTTTTCTCTGATGCATTGGAGTGACTCCGACACCTCTTTGGATACGAATGGGGTCGGCTGCGTCGACTCGACAGGGTCCTTGGAGCCAGTCTTTGTCTTGGCCGCAGGCCTTGTCAGAGGATCGACCCCCTCTCTTGGTTCGAACCTTTTGTCTGTGTCGGCTCTCTTCAGCGCCGACTTTGTCGGTTCGACAGCCTTGACTTTGGTCTTCGGTGCCCCAACATTCGGCTCAACGACCTTTTTGAACTTCTCGGTATCAACGGTCTTTTTCTGTTTCTTCGGCTCCGAGGGGTTTGAGGCCTTGGAACCGACCAGAGTCAGCTGCACTTTTGGTTTTGGTTTTGGCAGTGATGCTTTCGGTTTCTTTGGATCAACCGATGGCAGTTTCGATACCGATGGCTCTTTATATATGTGCGTAGCTGGGCCTTTATGCGGGGCTGTAGAAAGAGTTGGTAGATCTCGGGTAAGGACCTCCACCCGAGCCTTATCGAGTGCTTCATCGTCGGCCCCCGTATCGACGGTTGGGCCTAGCTCCTTGCCTGAGCTATCTTCTACGGCCCCAAGGGCCTCTGCGTCGTCTCCTTCCTCAGACGATGTTGTCGTCTTCTTCCAATATTTCTTCATCTTCGGCGTCATACTCTGAGTCATGCCCCGAAACAGGATCCGAGTGTTCTTCCCGATCCTCCAGATCAACGACCTCTTCGTCTTCGGTCCCGAAGATGTTTTCTGGATTAGGCGCTGATCTCTGCGACTCTAATCGAGCCGCGCGTCGAATCCGAAGAGTTTCCTTCGACCTGAACCGGGCATAGGCCATACAGTTGGCTTTGTTGTGATCCGGGGACAGGCACTTGTTGCACACCGGGTGGACATCGATGTGCGGGTATTTTACATTGCAAAGTGGACACCTCTTGAATGGGCTTCTTTCCATCGTAGATCGAAGATCGGGTCGAGTGTGGAAAAAAACGTCTGATTCCTTGATGTCCCCTCGAAGCTAAGATATTGGTACCGAACGAAACTATACCGACGCTGTCGAGAGCCTTTTGGCTTTGTAGAAAGTTTTCCTAACTTGAGCTAAGATAGTAACATCCGAACCCAATGGCGGAAAAAAACAATCTGAGGATGGAGGGGATGCCCATGCGCACTGTAGTCCAGGGGAGGAGTCACCTATCTCGTGATACTTAAAAGACTCTTCCAGGACAACAATGTGCAATCATTCGGACCCAACACTAGGCGGCGATCTATGCACAGATATGAATTCAGCAGCCCACATGCCTCGAACTGTATGTATATGTGTGTGTGTGTGTGTATATATATATATATATATATATATATATATATATATATATATATATATATAGTTTTGTCACCCCCATCTCTTTTTATACCATTTTTATTTTTTGTATTCCATCACAATGACATAACAATACTTAGGATGTGCTTCAATAACGTTGTAAGAGATGTAGTTGTATTCTCTACTTTTTTCCGAGGTAGCTCAACCAAGTCAGAGGCCACCGAAGTCATCTGCGGCGTCCCCCAAGGATCATCTCTGAGCCCCACCCTCTTCAACGTCTACATGAGCCCCCTCGCGGCCATCGTACGCAAACACAACCTCAGCATAATCTCCTACGCCGACGACACCCAGCTGATCCTCTCCCTGACCAACGACCCCGCCGCCGCCAGAGCCAACCTGCACGAAGGGATGAAAGAGGTAGCCGAGTGGATGACGACCAGCCGCCTGAAACTGAACTCGGACAAGACGGAGGTCCTCATCCTGGGCTCCTCTCCCTCCGCCTGGGACGACTCCTGGTGGCCTCCCGCCCTGGGCACCGCACCCAAACCGACAGACCATGCACGCAACCTGGGCTTCATCCTGGACTCCTCCCTCTCCATGACCAGGCAAGTCAACAACGTCTCCTCGGCATGCTTCAACATCCTACGCATGCTACGGAAGATCTTCTGGTGGATCCCCACCGAGACCAGGAAGACCGTCACCCAGGCCCTCGTCACCAGCCGACTGGACTACGGCAACGCCCTCTACGCCGGGACCACCGCCAAGCTCCAGAAGAGACTCCAGCGGATCCAGAACGCCTCAGCCAGACTCATCCTCGACATCCCACGAACCAGCCACATCTCCGGACATCTGCGAGACCTTCACTGGCTCCCCGTCAACAAAAGAATCACCTTCCGCCTCCTCACCCACGCACACAAAGCCCTACACGACCAAGGCCCGAGCTACCTCAACAGCCGAGTCAACTTCTACGCTCCCAAACGCCACCTCCGATCAGCCAACCACGCCCTCGCCGCCGTCCCCCGCATCCGAAGAGCGACTACAGGAGGAAGGTCCTTCTCCCACCTGGCCGCCAAGACCTGGAACTCCCTCCCGACCGACCTGCGCCTGACCCAAGACCACCTCTCCTTCAGGAAGAAGCTGAAGACCTGGCTGTTCGAGCAGTAGCGGCTCCCCCCCCCCCCAGCGCCTTGAGACCCCACGGGTATGTAGCGCGCTTTATAAGTGTCACTGATTGATTGATTGATTGACCATGTAAACTGTATATTTGACAGATCAAAGTTATAAGAGTGTTTTGACAAGAGTCATATTGATTGGCCCACTAATATCTCTTTATGTTTGATTGTCTCACCTCGATTTGACGCATGGAACATGTGAAACATCATCACTACCTATAAGAATTATGAGCAAGGAGTCTTAGGTGTTTGTTACTAAAACCACCACCTCCTTATTTAGAGAACTTTCTGGGCGATGACATATAAACTACAATCATGTGATCAACACTTTATATATATTTCTTGTATCTGCAAGAAGTTTGGTCTGCACAGTTCTGGTTAGAACTCACCTATGCATATTTTCACTGCACTACTGAGGGTACTAAACCCTGAAGGTGGTCTACTCCTGAGAAATAGGACTAAGGATAGAGAGACTGGGTACTTGACCCTGTGAATGACATCTCGCTCCACAGTGTTAGAAGCACTTACTGTATTGGTTGAAAGATTAACAGCAATACACACAGAATACAGAGGTATTAAGCACACATTGCAGATTGTTACGCATGGTCTGTATTTATAATTTATGCTATATATTTATTTTATTTTTCACGTACCGGTTTATTTTTCACTCTCCTTGATGGGGATTGTTGCAACATCAAGTCTTTCTTTGTTTTCCATATGTGTGTCTTTAAAAAGTCTTAAACTTCGAACTTAGGTCATGTGACCAAGAGCCAGTCGACTCGAAACGCGTCTTGTTTTTTGCCCGTGAATAAATACCAATTTATCAACTGTGATCGGTGTGGCTCGTGCTTGTAGGAATACCGTAAAACAAGCTTGCTGGTGGATATAGATATAGATATATATAGATATATAAATATATTTATCAAAATCCTCTACTCAAGGCACAGGAAGACGCCATGTTCTGCTTTTCAAAAAGATCTTTACACAACGTTGTTGTACGCGAAAAGCTTCCATCCACATAACATGATTCGCAGCATCCCGTATGGGGAGAGTTTACGGACCATACGCAATTGCAGTAATACAAACACATGCAATTTTGCCCTTAACAATTTGAGTCAATGCTTTAGAGCGAGAGGATACACCTCAGAGTGTGTCGCCTCAGCAGTTACAAAAGATACAAAAAGACCTAGAGAGGAAATTCTTTTTGGAAAAAGCAACAGTGCAAATGGAAAGGGGAGACCACTCAGTCCCCCCGAACGTATGGATGGGTGCCCCGATCCCCCGGGAAACCATTGTGGGCGGGGGGCGTGTCCCGGCTGGTATGCCCGAAGCGGCACGCTCCTACCGCCCAGAAGAGGTTGGCCTAGACACCCGCCCGGAAGTCTGTGCACGGATGGGTGTACCTGAGGCGGGCCCCCGCCCTTCTGCAGATGGCTAAATAGAGCGGGAATCCATCGAAGCTTCCTCTTGTTCCTGTGCTCTGAAGGCTGCACCACTCGTCGCTCGTGAGCCCTCTAGGGAACAAGCTGCACTTTTTTGAGAACTTGTAATCTTTGTTTTTCTCTTTCAGTTCAGGCGTGTGGAGATCGAGTCACCCTTGCGGGTCAAGTCGGACGGAGTGATCGAAGTCATGCCTGGCAAGAAATCTGGAAAGAGCTCCGAGATGGAGAGGATGCTGCGCACCTTGGTGAACCAAGTGGCGGTAATGGACCGAAAGTTGGGTAAAGTGGATCAGCTCGGTCGTGGCTTAGCGGCCGTCAGGAAACAGGTGGCGAACCAGAATGGCCTTGCGGGGCGGCCTAAAAGAGTCATAGGACCGGCCTTGCCGAACATCGCCCCGGGGGATAAGGGTAAGAAGAGGAAGGGGAGGGCAGGTCCCAGTGAGTTCCCAGTCCCAGGGGTAACTCCATCGAGTCCCGGCGCGGACATTCCCGTCCCACCGGCGGCCAGCCCGGTACCAGGACCGGATGGGGGTTCGCCAATTCCCGTGGTGATCACGCCAATAGGGGATGACCAAATGCCTCCTGAACTGGCACTTCAGTTAGCAGCAGTATTACCATGGCTAAAAAAGGGAGCGGGAGGATCAGCGGCTGCGGGAGACCCGGCTGAAGAAGCCAGATTAATTCTTGAGCAGTTGCGGCAGTCAAGGGATGCTGGGACGGCGAATGTACCTTCTATTTCCCCACAGGTGGCAATGGGGGTCACGGCTGACGGTCGGGTGTAGACAACGGACGCAGCTGGGAAGACGGCTGAAGCCGGTAAGAGAGCGTTGCCATTGGTGGGGGAGGGTCCAGTACCCTCAAGGCGGGAAAGTTTATTGCAACATATTCCCATGGTTACAAAAGTGATGGTGTGGGGAGATAAGTATATTAACATGTTTTCACTTTTGACTGACCATCGTGAGTTAGAATATGCAAAGACCCAGAAAGATCTATGGCACCCCAGCGTATGGGGGGCCAAGATGGCGGAATTCAGGGTCGAGGAGACCATGGTGAACTGGGTCAGGGCCTTTTCTATTTTTACGGCAATTATGGGGGAGCGTAAACCAGAAGTGTTGACTGACTTAGCATGTTATCAGAACAGGATCATGAATTTCCTCACAATGTACGGGGGAAATGAATGGAAGTGTTACGATGTTACCTTTAGAAAAGCAAAGGAGTTTAACGAGGCCTTGACATGGGATTGTTTGGACACAGTGTCATGGCATGCTCAGCTCTTGCCGGGGCCGGCGGGTACTTCGGTACCAAGCACGAGTGGATCTGGGGCGTTCCATCAGAAGCCATCGCAGCCCTTTCGGGCGAGCGCCGGGGGGGATCCACAGCCCAGGCCTGGCGGGAATGGAGGCAAGCGGGGGGTTTGTTGGGGGTTCAACAAAGGAACCTGTACCAGGCCCCAAGGAACGTGTAGGTTCCGGCACGCTTGTTCGGGCTGTGGGAATTCCTCACACCCGGAAACCAGTTGCTGATCTAAAACCAATGGTGCGGGAGGAAAGGGGGGATCCAAGCAGGATTGATGCGGTGCCTCGGAACCAAACATTTTCGCCCGTTGATATCTTGGCTTTGACCCCTTGGCTGAACCGATACCTTGATCATGCGTCCGCCGGGACTTTGAGGAATGGCTTTCTATATGGCTTCAGGATCCTGGCGGGCAATTTTCGGGGGAACCCCTCCTGTAAGAACCAGCTGTCTATTCAGCACAACCCGGCGGTGGCCGCCAGAAAGATAGCGAAAGAAGTTAGCTTGGGGTGAGTGGCTGGTCCATTTGCCGGCCCGCCAGTTGCGGAATTTGTGTGTTCTCCATTAGGAGTGGTTCCGAAGAAAGAGCCGGGGGAGTATAGACTCATCCATAATCTATCGGCCCCTAGCAGGGCCTCGGTAAATGAGGCTATTGACCCTGAGGTATGCTCAGTGAGGTATGCATCGTTCGATGACGCAGTCGTTCTGTTGAATCGCCTGGGCCCCGGTGCATTGTTAGCGAAATCAGACATCGAGGCGGCATTCAGGTTACTCCCGGTACACCCTCAGGACCAGCGCCTGCTGGGATTCACGTTTCAAGGGAAATACTACATGGATAAATGCATGCCCATGGGTTGTTCAATTTCATGCGCCTATTTTGAAATGTTTAGCTCCTTTTTGGAATGGGTATTCACCGAGGCCACAGGGCATAGACAGGTGATGCACTATTTGGATGATTTCCTTTTCCTGGGCCCAGCGGGCACTTGGGACTGTGCACAAGCACTGCAGGACTTCTGCACACTCATGCGGGGTTTTGGGGTCCCATTGGTGCCAGGTAAGACGGTGGGGCCTTCTACCTCACTAGAGTTTCTGGGGATTAAACTAGACTCGGTGGAGGGGTGTTTCCATCTGCCGGTTGAAAAGGTGGCCAAGTTCAGGGCTTCCTTGGTACAATGTCTCCAAAAAGAAAAGGTGACCCTACACTAGTTGCAACAGGCAGTGGGTCAGCTGAATTTTGCCTTAAGAGTAATGCCGATGGCTCGCCCTTTCTCGCGTTCCATAGCACAGGCTATGGTGGGCCTTAAAGAAGGACACCACCGCACTTGACTGTCGGCAGAGGTTCCCCAGGACATGGCATTTGGATGGCATTTCTGGCGGATTTCAACGGTCGAGTTGTGTGGAACAAACCCCCATCCTCATCGGACGAACTGGGATTGTGGACAGACTCGGCGGGGAGCGCGGGATTTGGCGCAATTTTTGGAAACCGGTGGTCGGCACAAACATGGCCGGCGTGGTGGCACTCAAACGGCCTAACAGGTAACATTGGATTCCTGGAGCTATTCCCCATTTGGGTGGCTCTGATGGCATGGCCGGAAGAGTTTAGGGACCGCTCAGTGGTATTTTGGTCAGATAACATGACAGTGGTCGAGTGCATTAATCACCAGGCTGCACGCTGCAAGTGGATCTTAAGACTGTTGAAAGAAATTGTATTGCGATGCATGAGATTGAATGTACAATTCAGGGCAGGGCATGTGCCGGGTGTACTGAATAATGCAGCTGATGCACTCTCTCGTTCACACATGCAGGCTTTATGGGGTTATCTGCCCACAGCGGACCTAGTGGCGGCACCTTTCCCCGAAGCACTATGGCAGATCGGTTCCCCGGACTACAAGACCTCGTGGCAGCCAGTTTAGCGCCCAGGACGAGGAAAGCTTATGACGAGCGTTCCATTCATACCGCTGTGGGCAGATAACCCCTGAAAGCCTGCATGTGTGAACGAGAGAGTGCATCAGCTGCATTATTCAGTACACCCGGCACATGCCTTGCCCTGAATTGTACATTCAATCTCAGGGCCAAAAATATCTGCAGAATGATAACTACCTATAACATCCAACACAATCAAGTTAGAGGTATTTTAAACAAACATTGGCACTTATTACGAAGTGACCTAATTCTGGGTAAAATTGTTACTAAAAAACCACAATTGACATTTCGTAAAGCCAGATGCTTGAAGCAGATGTTAGTAAGCAATACTTTGAAAACTCCACTTCCGAAAATACCAGCGAAGTTGTGGCTTACTAAAAAAGAGGGTTTTGTGAAGTGCAACAAGGGCAAGGCATGCCTTCATGGCAAAAACACCTCTACCTACTCCTCTAATCTCTCGAACAAAAAGTTTAAAATCAAAGGGAATTTTCACTGTGAAACAGACCATGCTGTCTACGTGCTTCAGTGCCCATGTGGCCTGAAGTACGTAGGCAGCATTACGCTCCCCGTACATGAGAATTTTGCAGCGTTTACGGGCAATAAATAATGGAGATAAGGCCTATCCTGTCGCAAGACATTTTGACAAAAAACATCAGAGAAATATTACAGGATTGACTTATTTTGTAGTAGATGCTGTTAAACAAAACGTAAGAGGTGAGAACTATGAGAAAAAGTTGCGCAAACTGGAGTAAATGTATATATTCAAATTGAACAGTAAATACCCGGGAGGTCTTAACATGGAAGAAGATCCTGTGTTTGCTGATTTTTTTAACATAATTTTATCTTTATTTTAGGGTCACATTTAATTTATTTTTGTTTAAAGTCCAGAGCAGAATGATAGACAATGTATTTTGCTTAGTGGAAATGCCCACTTGGGCTATACACATAAAATTGATCTGCAAAAACACAGGGAAATGGTCTATTTGAGCCCTTGCTCGATATTGATTTTATACAACATGTTGCGGTATTAATTGTGATTGGACAAGGCCACTATATTGTAGTGTATGTTTAACCATAGAATATTGAGATAATGTATTTTTGCATTGTATCTATACATTGGTTTACAAGTCGCATTTACGCTGAATAATGAGCCGTAGACTGAGTTGAGAACTTGAAAAACTACAAGTCTTGTTTCCATAGCACTGTCAGTGTAGTTTCATTCACGTGACACGATGTTGATGGGCTTTAAATATGGCAAACTTTATTTTCACTGTGGTGAACAAGCCTGGTGAACAGGCTTAACGCGTCCCAGCAGCCGACTTGTGTAAATAAATCTTTTTGAAAAGCAGAACATGGCGTCGTCTTCCTGTGCCTTGAGTAGAGGATTTTGATAATTAAGGACGTGGTCGAGTCAGCCTTTCAGACGACGCACTCTTCGTTCAGGAGCTGCTGTGGTTTACAACTGCGTTTGGAGATATATATATATATATATATATTTCCATCCACCTTCCTCCGTGCAAAGAAAGAAAGACGAGGTCACAGTAGGGGAAACCATATGGAGCCAGCTTTATTTGGAAAAACACCCGGATATGGCGGATGCATTTCAGCGTGTTCCTTCTTCAGCGCCTGGGGTGTGTGTGAGGGAGCGGGCGCCGATGACCAGGTAAAATACCCCGCCCACCCCTCAGGCTCACAGTTCACTCCTCTTCCAGGTGGAAATCCTTCAGCGTGTGCCTCCTGACGGGTGCTTGATGCACAGCGCCTACAGGTCCCAAAAAGCAGTGCGTTTGGGAAAAGGCATGCGTAGGTGGAGAAAAAACTGGGAGGATGGTTATCGTTAAGTCCCCAAAAACAAGTGTCCCCAAATGTCAGCTTGCTCCTTAGGTCCCCAAGCGCAGCAATCCACAAGCCATGGGGCTCTTTGTTGCGGGGGCAAGAAAGGGATACTCCTCACCAACGAGCGGCCAAATGACTGCTACTCCGCTCCGTATCTTCCCGGACTTGCAGGCGGGCCTCAGTGGATCCAGTTCCCTGGAAATAACAACAGTTCCGCAAAGCAGAGGCAAGTGAAAACTGAGGCCAACTTCAGTGCCACGGGGACCTCGTGAGCGCGACACTGGTGATCGCGCAAATAATTCCATCCACCTTCCTCCGTGCAATGAAAGAAAGACGAGGTCACAGTAGGGGAAACCACATGGAGCCAGCTTTATTTGGAAAAACACCCGGATATGGTGGATGCATTTCGGCGTGTTGCCTTCTTCAGCGCCTGGGGTGTGTGTGAGGGAGCGGACGCCGATGACCAGGTAAAATACCCCGCCCACCCCTCAGGCTCACAGTTCACTCCTCCTCTTCCAGGTGGAAATCCTTCAGCGTGTGCCTCCTGACGGGCGCTTGATGCACATATATACATATATACATATATCTCAATTCAATTAGCCCAGCAGCAGCCGAGCTCCGCTCTCCTCAAGCCTCAAAGCGAAGGCGGTTCGTGTGTAGGTTGTGAGCCTCTATATCAATTCGAATCCATTATTTTCAGTAGCATTTGTGTATGGTAGAGGTATGAGATTGATCTTCTGGCTAGGAAATGCTTACAGGCTGCTAGTCCTAGTGTGTGCGGGATACAAGTATATAGTCCAATCACATCTAGTGATAGCAAGGTATAGTTCTTTTCCCATTTCAATGTTTTTAGGAATCTCAAAAAGGCACCTGAATCCTTTAAACAATGGAACTGTGTCTGACCCAAAACTACTTCCTCTTCGATTGCAAAATCTATAGGCAAGTCCTCGGTACTTCCATGGGGACTTGCTTTGCGCCAAGCTTTGCTGGTCTCTTCATGGGGTACTGGGAAGAGGAGGTGGTATAGAGATCATCAATGTACAAGGAGAAAGTGATCAAATGGGTCAGGTACATTGATGATATTTTTGTAGTTTGGTCAGGCACAGAAACAGAGGCAAAGAGCTTTGTAGAAGAACTGAACTCTAACGAGTTCAACCTGAAGTTCACCAGTCAATGGGTAGAGAATAGTCTTGACTTCCTTGATTTAAAGGTAAAGGTAGAAAACAATCGACTGGAGAATGTTCTCTTCAGAAAAACGACAGCGGGAAAGGCTACTACATGCACGCAGTTGCCACCAGAGTTCACTAATGCAAAGTATACCAGTAGGGGAACTCTTGAGGGCAAAAAGAAATTGCAGCACAGCCTCAAGCTTCTGTGAAGAAGAAAAGAACATGACTGAAAGATTTAGAGCTAGAGAATACACAGAAAAAACTATAGAAAGAGCAAAAAAGAAAGTGGCAGAAAGAAGCAGAGACTCACTTTTGGTAGAGAAAGACAAAGGAGAGGACAGCAGTGAAAATATGAAAACGCGCTTCATCACCACTTACAGCAGTCAGTCATTTATGATCAAACGCAGCTTGAGAAAATTCTGGCCGGTTCTGCAGACAGACCCGGAAATTTCAGAATATGTTGAAACATATCCCCAAATAACGTTCAAAAAGTCTAAATCATTGAAAGATGAGCTGTGCAGTGCAATAACACAGGGAAAAGAAAAACCGATGGGAATACAAGGATTCTTTCCCTGTAGGAACTGCAAGGCGTGCAAGCATAGTAAGAACTGCAAGGAAGTAAGACTCACCAAAGACTGAACCCTTCAAAATACAGGAATACACATCGTGTATTACCGAGTTTGCTGTGTATGCTTTGTTTTGTCCCTGTGAGAAGGCCTACATAGGCAGTACGATACACAAAGCCAAAATCAGAATTTTGGAACACTTAAGGGCTATAAAAAACTGTGACAAAGCATACCCTATGGCGAGACATTTCCAGGCCGAACATAATCAAAACACCAACTTGTTGAGGTTCTGTGTTTTGGAGATGGTGAAACACGATAAGAGAGGGGGAAACAAAATACAGAAACTTCGGAGGTTGGAGTCCAGATTCTTGTCGAATATCTGAAGAGTCACCGCAGCTATAGAACCATATTAGTCTTCAGGACTAAAAACTGAAGAAAAGATGAAGTATAATTGTCTCATAATACAGAAACAATGATTTTAAAATCACGAAGGGTTGTGGTAGAATATATGTGGTAAATGTTTTTTTGTTTATATATTTTCATAGATACTAATGAAGAAAGAAAGAGGAAGAAAATATGAATTTGTGACAGCCGTCATTTGAGATGATTAATGAAGAGAATGCATTTTTGGAGATTGGAAGCATAAGGGAGTTATGAGGTTAAGCCCACTTGGGCGGAATAACGCATTGGAAAATAAAAAAGAACTGATATAATAAGCCCACTGGGGCTAAACAACGATATGCGCTCTATTATACATGATAGAGTAATGCTAAAACCGATGTGAGATTCTCCGGCAATAAGCTTGTAAAAAGTTCTGTTGATATCCGGTGAAATGTAACCGGTTCTATAACGCCCAATAATGAATTAATTTTTTATGTGCAAGTGCGAGCATATGAAAATGCCAAATGTATTTCTCAAGAATATATACTTTGTGGGGCTGTATACCATATGAAACGAATATTGGTGTAGGTTTTCATTAGTAACTATTCACTTTTTGATTTCGCAGTGCTAGTCTGCTTTCTATGATTATTCACAAATATGTCACATGTTGATTTAAAGCCTATCGGAATTGTAACACTTTCACTCGTGAACAAGGGAGGTGAGCTCCTGAAACGCGTAGAGTTTTTGGTTGCCTTTAAACTGCATTAAAGGCTATTTCTTCAGCAACAAGTGTTTGTGTGTTCTTTGACTTAAAACTAAAGGTCAAGATTCAAATTGATGGATACAAATATATATATATATATATATATACATACATACATACATATGAACATACATATATATACATATTTGTAATTAAACTTGTAGGGCGCTCAGCTACCCACATGGGGTCTCCCGGCGCCAATAGAGGTGGCGTTAAAGTCCCAACAGTTATCACAGAGGGAAGAGCCAGGTTTTAAGATCTCTTCATAATTTCATCCAAGAAGGTTTGAGTTTCAGCGCAACGGGGAGAGAATTCCATAGCTTAGGAGCCAGACAGGAAAAGGAGCGTCCGCCCATTCTCGTCAGTTTAAAACATGGAATCAAAAAGTTCCCTAAAGATGAAGATCTAAGAAGACGAGGTGGAGAGTATTGTTGGACCAGGGACTGGAGGTATGTCGGAGCAGACCCCTGCTTGATCTTAATCATGAAGCAGAGGGCCTTAAACTGAACTCAGCTTTCAATACGGAGCCAGTGTAGGTCTTTTAAATAGGGGGAGATGGAGGATCTCCAGGGGACATTGCACAAGAGGCGTGCAGCTGAATTTTGGACAAGCTGGAGTTTCCTCTGGATTTCCACGGTGGCTCCAAGGTAGAGTACATTACCGTAGTCCAGGCGGGAGGTGACCAGGGCCTGGACCACAGTGCGCCTTGTTGAGTCCGGGAGCATCCAGAGGATTTTCCGGAGCCACCCTAAGATGGAAAAACAGGTGGCTGCCACTCTGACCGCTTGGTGCCGCATAGAAAGCGAGTCGTCCAGAACAAAACCAAGGTTTCGTACCTGCATAACAGGCATGGGTAGCGAGCCCATTTCAGGCGGCCAGTGTTGGGGGCCCCAGAGATGTTTATGCTTGCCCAATATGACCACCTCCGTCTTGTCGCCATTCAGTTTCAGGAGGTTCAACTGCATCCACTCTGCCACTCGGCTGAGTCCCTGTTTGAGAGCAGATGGAGCACTTGACTCAGCCGAGGAAAGGGAAAAGCTGATTTGAGTGTCGTCTGCGTAGGAGTAAAGGGAAAGACCAGCGTTTTCCACGATGGTTGCCTGGGGCCTCACATAGATGTTAAAGAGCATAGGGCTCAGTGAGGACCCCTGAGGCACCCCATGCGCAGACGAGCGGGCAGAGGAAGAGGAGTTAGAAGAAACAACTTGAAATGATCGTCCGCTCAAGAAAGAGGACAGCCAGGCGAGCGCAGAACCGGACACCCCAGCCGCCTTCAAAGCGTTCAAGAGGACAGGGTGCGAGACAGTGTCAAATGCGGCGCTTAGATCTATAGTATAAGCGCTGAGGTTTCGCCTAGATCGAGGCGAAGGCTCTCAGTGACCCCCAAGAGAGTGGTCTCAATGGACAAGTGGGTACGGAACCCAGATTGAGATGTATGCAAGAAGCCAGTAGTCTCCACGTGGGAGGTTAGATGTGTGTTAACGTGCCTCTCCAAGAACTTTGAGAACATTGGCAGCAGAGAGATGGGGCGGAAGTTAGAAAGCGTCTTAGGGTCTGCACCAGGTTTTTTTAGGAGTGAAACCACCATGGCTCTTTTCCATTCAGCCGGGACGATGGATTCCCGTAATGAGGATTGAGGAGCTCTTGAATGACCAGGAGTATATCAGGCGATAGCTGTCAAAGAATATCGATTGGAATAGGATCTAGGGGAGAACCTGAATTTACCCTGGCCATGCAGTTCCGAAGCGAACTCTGATCTAACTGGGGCCACTCCGTGACCTGTGCCGTAGAAGATGGTTAAACCATGAGTTCCCAAAATGGGAGGGTCATGACGTAACCCGGTGGAAGCAGTTGAGAGAGAGTTATAAATTGTGTCGACTTTGGATATGAAAAAGTCGGCGATTTCATTGCATTGGGTTTCCCCCAAAACCGATGGGGTAGGGGAAGTGTTTGAGCCAGCTAGCTTCTTCACCATTGAAAAAAGGGCTTTCGGCCATCTGGTGGCACTATTGATGGTCTCCGAAACATATAGGGCCTTCGCCTTTCTACAGGCTCGATGGTACTGCCTGAGAACTGAACGATATGTCAGTTTGTCACATGGAGTGTATGTTTTTCTCCAGGCTCTCTTCTGTTGTTTGCATTTGGATTTCAATTTTTTCAGGTCGTCCGCGAACCACGGGGCCGGGGGGAGGTGTGTAATGGGTCGTCTAGAGCATAATGGCAGATGGTGGTTAATGTTAGAGGTCAACCAGTGGGAAACTTCCTGATTGAGAGAAGTACATGTTAACTTCATGTCTGGGCGGCTAGCCAATAGTGAGGCATTAAACGCCGGGATAGTCAGCTTGGTCCAGGGCCTGTAATTGCCCATAGCGCTAGAAAAAGTCGCTTTTTTAGCACTCTCTGCGGCCAGACTGAAATGAATGGCAAAGTGGTCAGACCAGTCAAGGGGAAGAGCGGGAACGCTACAATCAAACAAGATATTAGAAATGATGGGATCAAGTAAGTGTCCCGCCTGGTGGGTTGGGCCTTGGTTGCATAGTATTAAGTTAATGGCTTCGCAGTCAGATAGAAACATATTGCTTACGCTATTTTGGGTGTCTTCTAAATGGAGATTCAGATCCCCCAAAATAGTAAAATTGGCTGACTTCAGAGCAAGTGAAGCTACTTGCTCCGCAAAGGTTAGTAGCCACTGGGTTGGTTTGTTAGGGGGGACGATAAATCAGTATTCCTGACAATGTCAGTTGGAGGAACAAAGCTAATTTGAACAGCGCGGCTTCACAGTCAGGGAAGGGGAGAGCTTCCAGATGACAGGAGTGAGTGGACTTAACAATAATCGCTAATCCTTCCCCTCTCCCAGTGTCTCTGTCTTGTCGAACAATAACATAGCCGGGAGGCAGGGCACTGGCCGCATCTGGTCTGGAACTGGCATGAAGCCAGGTTTCTGTTAAAAACAGGGCGTCAGGCTAGGTAGAGGTAAGTAGGTAAAAAATGTGATCTCTATTTTTTGGCAGTGAGCGGCAGTTAATGCTACAAAACTTATATGATTGAGATGATTGCACTGCAAACCCAGTTTCGTTCCTGAGAGCAAGAGGACAGTGGGGACAATTTGCCGGGACTTTAGCTGATAGGTCAAGGGCAGGGCAAGTGGGGAAATTGCCTCTAAACCGGTGCAGCTCCTCAGCAGAGTATAAGTATGAGGCAAGGCAGCGGGTTTCTGCCTCGTCACGGAAAGGGTTTCTGGCCGCGGGACGCTGCAGGGCGCGGACGGGCACAGACGGGCTTGCCTCTGGCACGCCATCCGCGCGCATGATGCGCGTTTGCATCAGGCGGTTTAAATACCTGCCGGTCAGCGCATGAGGGGCACCCTAGAAGCCGGCAGTCCTTCCTCTATCCCGCAATTGAAGCGAGAAGGGGAGGGCGCCGAGGTTAAAAGGGTGTAGTTCTCCCTAAAGGCTGAGATAACGTTGCAGGGATTAAGAAATGCCCAGTCACAGCACGATTCAGCAGTTAAAAAGAATTGTGGAACAAAGTTCCAGTGCGTTTAAAATTTTAATGTGCAGGTATGCGGGACAAAGAAAGGAAAGTGAATCTTAAAAGCAGGCATTAACACAGCAGTAATAAAGGACTGTCCTCGCTGCACGTTTGCATCGGGTGGTTTAAACACCTGCCGGTCAGCGCAGGAGGGGCGTCCTAGAAGCCGGCAGAGTCCTTCCTCTATCCCGCGATTGAAGCGAGAAGGGGAGGGCGCCGAGGTTAAAAGGGTGTAGTTCTTCCTAAAGGCTGAGATAACGTTGCAGGGATTAAGAAATGCCCAGTCACAGCACGATTCAGCAGTTAAAAAGAATTGTGGAACAAAGTTCCAGTGCGTTTAAAATGTTAATGTGCAGGTATGCGGGACAAAGAAAGGAAAGTGAATCTTAATAGCAGACATCAACACAGCAGTAATAAAGGACTGTCTATATATATATATATTCTCGATACACTTAGTTACTCACTCGGGCGCACACAGATTTGCACAGGTAACCAGCCTTCATTTGAGGTATGGACACTGTCGTTAGCGGGCTTAATTTCGCAGCTTTCCGAGACGCCGACGCGTTTCGGGTTTCCCCTTCTTCTTGGGCTGTATGGACACTGTCGTTAGCGGGCTTAATTTCGCAGCTTTCCGAGACGCCGACGCGTTTCGGGTTTCCCCTTCTTCTTGGGCTATCAGAAAGAATGTGCTGTGGTAGGCGACTCCCTCATTTAAAACAAAGTCCTGCCCCAATGGGCTAAATGAAGACCTCTGGGAGTCGTAGTCCTTGTTATTCCAAATATGATCAGAGCGCACTTATGACTGCCAGATGAAGCCCTTCGTGGGCCCCCGCGCACTTCTGTGTCCTTAATCCTTCGTGCAGACCCCGCATTGTAATGGTGAATCTTCATCACACGGCCCCCTTGGGATCCTGAGGTGGTGCTGTCCCGGCGGATGAGCCTCCGCCTTGATATTCGATACACTTGGTTACTCACTCGGGCGCACACAGATTTGCACAGGTAACCAGCCTTCATTTGAGGTATGGACACTGTCGTTAGCGGGCTTAATTTCGCAGCTTTCCAAGATGCCGATGTGTTTCGGGTTTCCCCTTCTTCTTGGGCTATCAGAAAGAATGTGCTGTGGTAGGCGACTCCCTCATTAAATACAAAGTCCCACCCCAATGGGCTAAATGAAGACCTCTGGGAGTCGTAGTCCTTGTTATTCCAAATATGATCAGAGCGCACTTATGACTGCCAGATGAAGCCCTTTGTGGGCCCCCGCGCACTTCTGGGTCCTTAATCCTTCGTGCAGACCCCGCATTGTGAATGGTGAATCCTCATGACACGGCCCCCTTGGGATCCTGAGGTGGTGCTGTCCCGGCGGATGAGCCTCCGCCTTGATATTCGATACACTTGTTTACTCACTCGGGCGCACACAGATTTGCACAGGTAACCAGCCTTCATTTGAGGTATGGACACTGTCGTTAGCGGGCTTAATTTCGCAGCTTTCCGAGACGCCGACGCGTTTCGAGTTTCCCCTTCTTCTTGGGCTATCAGAAAGAATGTGCTGTGGTAGGCGACTCCCTCATTAAATACAAAGTCCCGCCCCAATGGGCTAAATGAAGACCTCTGGGAGTCGTAGTCCTTGTTATTCCAAATATGATCAGAGCGCACCTATGACTGCCAGATGAATCCCTTCGTGGGCCCCGCGCACTTCTGTGTCCTTAATCCTTCGTGCAAATGCGGGGAAACGCTGCAGAATGAAGACTTTGTGCAGCAGCTGGGGCTGGGGCCCAAGTTGGGTCTTATCTCAAGCAGTAATCGTGCGCTGCATTGATGCAACAATAAAAAACTCCAACTCCCAGAATGCCAAACACATGACGAAGACCCCATCCAGGGGCGGGATATTAATATGAATGCTGGGGAGGAGGAGCTTCAAGCACATACCTTCTGAGAGGCTCTGAGGAAGAAATCTTTATTTCGAAACGCGTCAGGCTGAACTTAAGGCTGCCATCAATTTACCAGCTCCTGAACTTGTTTGTATCTTTTAATAAAGGCTGGTGACCTTGCACGTTTCTCGTGTGCTTCTCGAGTGAGCCACCTGTGTTTTGCCGTATATGTACACATACATATATACATATACATATACATATATATATATATATATATATATATATATATATATATATATACACATATATACACATATCTGAAATACATTTAGTTCCCCCTGATAAAAAAAATAATAAAAAATGTGTGAAGCACTTATCTGCACAACGCTGCCTGTATGTCCCTTACCTTGTGTAGAAAAATGAAGACAATATTCATTATCACCAAGTTAAAAATCACAGGTGGATAAAACGGACTTTGCAATATAGAAGCAGATTAATATGCACTGTTACGCTATTGGAAATACATAAGACTATTGTGGACAAAGGGCGTAAAATGTGTCAGCCAGGTGTTATTACGGAGAAAGGTTGCAGACCCTCAGGAGGAACGAGCTGGAGGGAATAGGCAAGTTCGACACAGGTATATGGGGTACTTCTTCAAATCCAAATGATAGTTGCGGTAGGGCTTTTGAAGCCACTATTATCAATCAATATTTATCAGAAGAACAGTAAGCAACCAAACAATCAGTTCAAGCCACTGGTTGACCAATGGTGGTACTGATGAAGTGTTCATTGACAGAAATCAATCCGACGCGATTAAGAGGAAGACATAAGCGCAAGTGGAACACCATTACATCTAAGGTGGACAGAAAGATCCAAGGTGAAGAATTTAGTAATTACATTCAGTACAATGATCCTGACTTATTTGGAATAACCCATAAACGCCTTTAACCGGGCTAGGTCGCCCCCACAAACTACTGCCTGCTGCCAGGAATCCAGTTGCCCAGCTGATTCCGCTTCCTGCTCTGCCCTCACGATCGGACGACCCAGCCGCCGCTGAGCCGCCCGCTCCAGACTCTTCCCGCCGCTGCCTCCCTGCGGCCCCGCCCCCTGCCAGACCATTGGCCGCCCCGCTCCCGCCACCCAGCTGCCCCTCCCTCCTGGCTCCTTACTTAAGGGGACCGCGTCCTGGGGTAGGGAGCGACCGCTGAGCCTGTCACCAGGCTAGGTCGCCCCCACAAACTACTGCCTGCTGCCAGGAATCCAGTTGCCCAGCTGATTCCGCTTACTGCTCTGCCCTGCCGATCGGACGACCCAGACTCTTCCCGCCACTGCCTCCCTGCAACCCCGCCCCCGCCAGCCTATTCGCCGCCCCGCTCCCGCCACCCAACTGCCCCTCGCGGCTCCTTACTTATGATGACCTCAGAGCGAGCGCGCAGCGGACGTGCCGAAGGCGCACCAAAGACAAGCCCGTCTGCGCCTGGAACGCGCCCAGCGCCAGAAACCCTGGATCCCATCAATGCCAACGTACCCTACGAACCTACGATGCCGCCACCCTCCGCGCACTCAACACTGGCCAGAACCCCACCTGCTACCTGGCCACCCCGAAACGCACCCACGGACCATTCACCTGCCAGGAGTGCAAATTCACCTGCATCCGCCAAGGACCAGCACCCGCCAAACCTACCACCAGCAAGAATCCCCTCAAGTGCATCCTGCTCAAACACCCGCTCCGTCCACAAGCACGAAGTGGAACTCTGGAACCTCTAAGACACAAACAGCACCGGACGTCGCCTTCCTCACGGAAACCTGGATGAGCGCCTCCTCAGCCCCCGACATTGCCATAGCCATCCCAGAGGGCTACAAGATTACCCGGAGGGACCGCATCAACCAAACCGGAGGAGGCATCGCCATCGTCCACAGGAACACCATCTGCATCCCAACCAACTCAGACAACACCCTCCCCACCGCCGAACACCTGCACTTCCAAATTCACACCAACCCCAGGACTACCCTCAGAGGCACCCTAATCTACAGACCACCAGGTCCACGCACTCAATTCAGCGAAGCCATCGCAGACTTTGCAAGCCGAGACACCCTCGCCTCCCCAGACTACATCCTCCTAGGAGACCTCAACTTCCACCTGGAGAACAACAATGACAGCAGCACCACCACCCTGCTGGACAACCTTGCAAACCTCGGACTCAAGCAACTGTTGAACACACCCAGCCACTACGCCGGCCACACGCTTGATCAGTCTTCTTCTCCAGCAAGCACATCTCCTTCAGCCACTCCACCAGACTCCACTGGACAGACCACAGCTGCGTCCACTTCGCCTTCAAGAAAACCACCACCCGCAACAGGCCCCCCGCAGAAGCTGGAGCAAGATCACCGCCGACCAGCTCACCACCTCCCTCAGCCGGAACCCTCCCACCATCATGACGGACCCCACCGAAGCAGCCCGCAACCTCGCACAATGGATCACTGACTGCGCTGACTAACTCGCACCACTGAAGAAACCACCCAGCGGCCCCATAGCAAGAAAGCCTCATGGTTCACGGACGACCACATAAACTCCAAGAAAACATGCCGCTCCCTGGAGAAAACTTGGCGCCAGAACCAGACAACAGAGAATATGACCGCCCTCAAGAACGCCACCCGCAAGCACCACCAAACTGATCCGGACCACCAAGAGAACCACCTACAAACAGCGCCTAGACAACAACACCCACAACAGCAAGGAACTCTTCTGCATCGTCATAGAGCTCTCCAACCCCAGCAACGACGGCATTACAACCTCTGCAGCTGACTCGACTCGTTCTTCCTCCGCAAGATCGCCAGCATACACAACAGCTTTGGCGCACAGACAAACGACCCAACCACCGGACCAGCGCACCCAACCGCCACCCTCTGTACCTGGAACCCGTCAGCACCGAAGACACCGCCCGCATTATGAGCACCATCCACTCCGGCTCCCTCACCGACCCATGCCCACAACACATGTTCAACAAAGCCAACTCCATCATTGCACCCCAACTCCGCGACGTCATCAACAGCTCTTTCGCATCAGCCACCTCCCCAGAGAGCTGGAACCGAACTCAGCGCCCTCCTGAAAAAACCCACCGCGGACCCCACGGACCTCAAGAACTTCCGACCCTTCTTGCTCCTCCCGTTTCCTGCTAAAGTCATCGAGAAGACTGTCAACAAACAAATCTCCACCTTCCTCGAGATGAACGGATACCTCGACCCGTCACAGTCCGGTTTTCGAGCCAGCCACAGCACCAAGACCGCCCTCATCGCAGCCACCGATGACATCCGTTCTATGCTCGACAACGGGGAAACCACCACACTCATCCTCCTGGACCTCTCAGCAGCCTTCGACACGGTATGTTACCGCACACCCTGATACGCCTTAGCGACACCAGAATCCAAGGCGCAGCATTAGAATGGATCATCTCATTCCTCACCGGTAGAACCCAGAGAGTCTGCCTCCCCCCGTTCCGGTCAGCAGCTACCGAAGTCATCTGCGGCGTCTCACAAGGATCTTCGCTCAGCCCCACCCTCTTCAACGTCTACATGAGCCCCCTCGCAGCCATCGCACGCAAACACAACCTCAACATCATCTCCTACGCCGACGACACACAGCTGATACCGAATATGCTACTTACCAGTATGCATCTGTTCTTGGCATGCAGTACTGCTGACATTCATATCTTGTGCATAGATCGCCGCCTAGTGTTGGGTCCGGATGATCGCACATTGTTGTCCTGGAAGAGTCTTTGAAGTATCACGAGATAGGTGGCTCCTCCCCTGGACTACAGTGCGCATGGGCATCGACTCTATCCCCAGATTGTTTTTGAGCCATTGTGGCAAAGATGGAGTGAAACTATGTGAATGATGACCATGCTAGAAGTATGTGTGAAAAATTGCAGCCGCTACAGGCGCCGGGGAGGAGGGCGGGCGATATGAATGTCAGCAGCCCTACATGCCAAGAACAGATGCATACTGGTAAGTAGCATATTCGGTTCGAGGCATGTGGGCTGCTGAATTCATATCTTGTGCATAGAATACATAGCAGTCCCTCCATTAACGGCGGCCGCCTGTGCCAGCTGCAGCAGTTTGGAAAAGTGTTTTTAGAAGAGCCTGCCCTACAGCTGCCTGCTGTTTGGAGTGCACATCAACACAGTAGTGTTTCGTAAATGTGTGCGTGGTAGACCATGTGGCTGCTCTACATATGTCTCTAAAGGAATATTTCCAAGGAAAGCAATGGAGGCCCCCAGCTTCCGGGTGGAGTGGGCCCTCGGTGGAATGGTGAGAGTGCGCTTGGCTTTCAGATAGCAGATCTGAATACATTTAACGATCCACCTGGCTAAACCAGCCTTAGAAATGGGGTTGCCTTTGTGTTGTGGCGAAAAGGCAACGAAAAGTTGTTTAGTCTTCCGAAAATCTTTGGTCCTATCAATGTAGTATATTAAGGCTCTTTTGACATCAAGTGTGTGGAGCATTCTCTCCGCAACTGACTCCGGATTTTGGAAGAGCACAGGTAGTTCTATAGTCTGGTTGATATGGAACTGAGAAACCACCGTAGGCAGGAACTTTGGGTTAGTGCGAAGCACCACCCTGTTGGAATGAATTTGAATAAATGGCTCTTGGATAGTTAGTGCCTGGAGTTCACTAACTCGTCGTAGCGATGTAATCGCTATAAGGAAAGCCACTTTCCATGTTAAGAACTGAATCTCACATGAGTGCAGTGGTTCGAAAGGGGGACCCATCAGCCTGGTGAGGACCACATTTAGGTTCCACTCGGGAGCTGGTGGGGTCCGCGGTGGAATGACTCGTTTGAGTCCTTCCAGAAAGGCTTTAATGGCCGGCATGAAAAGTGAGAGGTGCTGTCTGTTTTGGAGATAGGCAGCCATTGCAGATAGATGTATCTGAATGGAAGCATAGGCCAGATTACATTTGTACAGATGTAAGAGATAACAAATGATGTTCTGAATAGATGCATCCAGCGGGTCAATGTTGTGGTCTGCACAATAAATGACAAACCGCTTCCATTTCGCCGCATAGCATGCTCTGGTGGTGGCTTTCTCGCCTCTCTGATTATGTCCATACAGTCAGGAGGTAAGTTGAGGTAGCCAAACTCTAAGATCTCAGTAGCCAGATCGCCAGGTTGAGCTGTTGCGGATCTGGATGCTGAATGTCGCCATGGCTCTGCGTCAAAAGCCTGGGTGTGAGGCGCAGCCTGTGATGCGGTACCACGGATAGTTCCAGAAACGTGGTGTACCATGGTTGGCGAGCCCACGTTGGAGCAATCGGGATGAGCGTCATCGAGTGCTGCCTGGGCTTGCGTTCCACTAGCGGTATTAGAGGTGCTGGGGGAAAAGCGTACGCAAATTTGCCGGACCAGTTCATCCATATCGCATTGCCCTGAGACTGTGGGTGTGGGAACCTGGCGGCAAAGCTTGGGCATTTGGCGTTTTAGTTTGTGGCGAAGAGGTCTATCTCTGGATGACCCCACCTTAGGAAGTACGGGTGGAGTACTGATGGATGTATCTCCCACTCGTGCATTTGGTGGCTGTACCTGCTAAGCAGGTCCGCCATCTGATTGTCCTTGCCGGGGAGGTGTTCCGCCATGAGGAATATGTTCCTCTGAATGGCCCACTTCCACATGCTCTGAGCCAGATGAGACAACTGTGGAGAGTGTGTACCTCCCTGCTTCTGGATGTAGTACATGGCCGTCATGTTGTCCGTCCGGATCAACACGACCTTGTTGCACAGATGTACCTTGAATGCTTTCATTGCCAGGAAGATAGCCATCAGTTCTAGAACGTTGATGTGCATCTTCCTTTGCTGTGGTGTCCATAGTCCCAGCACAGTGTAATGGAGTACATGAGCTCCCCAACCCTGGAGAGAAGTGTCCGTCGTCAGAATGATCTGTGGCACAGACTCCTGGAACGGTCATCCCTTGCAAAGGTTTTGTGGATTCCACCAATGCAGAGAGTTGTATGCACGACCGGTTACCAACACTAGGTCTTTCAACTGTCCGTGAGCCTGAGTCCACTGACGTGCTAAGCACTCCTGAAGCGGACGCATGTGTAGTCTTGCATGCGGGACTATGGAGATGCAGGAGGCCATCATGCCTATCAACTGCATGAACACTCGAGCTGGAAGTGAGTGTTGAGGTCTGAATTTCTGTATCAGCGATTGAATGCTGCTGACCCTCACTGAATTTGGCTGTGCTGTGGCTGCCAGAGTGTTTATGGTCGCACCCAGATACTGCCGTATGTGGGCTAGTTTGCAGGTGGGACTTTGGGTAATTCAGTGAGAATCCCAGATAGTGAAGAAGGTGAATGGTGTAGGACATGTGGGCGGCACACTGCTGGGATGACTTTGCCTGGATTAGCCAGTCGTGCAGATAAGGTTAGACGTGAATGTTTCGTCTCCGTAGGTGTGCCGCCACCGTCGCCAGGCACTTTGTAAAAACCCTGGGTGCCGTGGTGACTCCGAAAGGTAGAATCTTGAACTTGTAATGCCTGTTTTGGATGGTGAACCGGAGGTATTTTTTGTGTGACGGGTGCAGCGGAATATGAAAATACGCATCCTTCAGATCTAACGTTGCTAGAAAATCCCCCTGACTGAGCAACGGTAGGACTTGTTGCAGCGTTAGCATGTCAAAGTGCTCCGACAGAATGTACTGATTGAAGGGTCTGAGGTCCAGTATGGGTCTGAGGGACCCGTCCTTTTTTGGTATCAAGAAGTATAGTGAGTAAACTCCTGTGCCTCTTTCGTCCACAGGCACGAGCTCGATTGCCCCTTTTTGCAGCATGACGAGTACCTCCTGCTGCAATAACTGCAAATGGTCGGCGGACATAGGACGGTGTCTTGGGGGTATGTTGGATGGAGTGGATGTTAACTCCAGACAATAACCGTACTGGATAAGCTGTGTGACCCACCTGTCTGTGGTGATGGACTTCCAGACTGGCAGGAACTGTTGAAGTCTTCCCCCCGACAGGTGTTGCGTTGTCGGGGGGCAGTGACAAGGCGTCACTGTTTGGTAGTGGCGGAGGATCTGGAGTTGTTGCTTCCACGACCTCTGCCTTTGGCGCTGTTTCCACGATATCCACCCCGACTTTGCTTGGTGTAAGTGTTCTGCGTGCCGCCTTTATAGTACTGTGTTGTTTGGGAGAGCTGGCCTCTGGAAACGCCTCTATTGCTTGAGCGACGAAAAGAACCACCCCGGAACTGCTGGGACTGCAGGGCCCCCATGGACTTAGCAGTGTTAGTTTCTTTTTTGATTTTTTCCAAGGTGGTGTCCACCTCTGGGCCAAATAGATGATCAGGGTTTACCGTCTGATTGAGAATGGTGGTCTGTACTTCTGGCTTGAACCCGGAGATTCTGAGCCAGGCATGTCGTCTCAGCATAACACTAGTGTTAACTACTCTGGCCGCAGTGTCTGCTGCGTCCAGTGCGCATTTTATAGAAGCATTAGATATGAGCTTCCCTTCTTGGATGAGCATCTCAGCTGCCTCTTTATATTGATCTGGGAGGTGCTGTAACAGGGTCTCAAGTGTGTCGTAGTGTGCCCTGTCATACCTGGCTAGAAGAACCTGAGTGTTTGAAATGCGCCAAATATTGGCCGCTTGAGCTGCCACCCTTTTCCCCGATGCCTCAAACACCTTAGATTCTTTATCTGGGGGAGGAGCATCACCAGTCGTTTGTGAATTAGCCCTCTTCCGGGCGTTGGAAACAACAAGAGAGTCCAGCGGCAACTGTCCCTGGATGTAAGTAGGGTCACTAGGTGCCGGTTTATATTTTCTCTCAATCCTGGGGTTTCTGGTAGGGTCTTTAAAGATTTCCCCAGCATGCTTCAAGACACCCTTCAACATAGGCAGAGTCTTGACAGTCCTCTCTGAGACGGAAAAGGTGTCAAAAAGAAAGTCTACTTCAATGGGGTCAGCATGGAGCTGGACGTCCTGATTCTTAGCTGCCCTTTCAATGAGGGCATTAAATGCAGCCGAGTCCTCAGTGGGTGATGTCTTTACCGCATACATTTGAAGTCTGGGTTAGAGTGAGGGTCACCTGGGTCAGCAGCAGCTGCCCAGGGTTCATTGTTATTATCTGTATCAGTGTAGACAGGATAGCTGTATTCATCATCATCACCTTCCCCAATGTCCACATCCGAATAAGTGGGTGAGACATCCTGGCCATGCGGAGACACCGGTTCCACAAGAACGGGCGTCGAAGTAGAGTCCCTTTTCTTCTTCAGTGGTATTTTGTAGGACTCCATCGGCTGTTTCGGGGCGATTTTCAGCGTATAAATTGAAAGTCTGCCTGTTTCGGCATCGATAAAGTGTTCCTGTTGCTCTTCCAATGAGGATTGTCGATGCTTTATGGCCGGGACCGCTGTTGTGGCCTTCGGCACCGAAGACGCCTTCTTGGGCACGTCGGTGGTTATCTTAGGGGCGAAAGCCTTCGGCGCCACTTTTGGCGGTAGCGTGAAGTGGATGGGCGTCGACGTTTTCTGAGGTTTGTCGACAGGCTTCGAAGGTGGAGTATCTTTAGGCCCGACACCCGAGGCCTTGTCCCTGATGCGTTTCAGGGAGTCTGCCACCTGCTTTGTGAAGGAGGCGGACGGTTGCGTTGACTCGACGGATTCCTTTGGGGCCCCAGATGTGGATTCGTGGGCTTGTACACTCTTGGCCTTGTCCTGTCGACGCGGCGTCTCGAGAACCTTGGAATCACTGAGTCCTTTGTCAGTGTCGACTGTCTTCGGCACCGATGTGTTCGGGTCGACTGCCTTGACCTTTGCCTTGTCTCGACGCCCCTGAGCTGTTTCTTCGGGTCGATAACGGCCTTGTGCTTTGTCGGTGCCGACAGATCCGAGGACTTCGAGCCGACCAAAGCAATATGCCCTTTTGGTTTCGATGTAGGCACCATTGCTTTCACTTGCGTCGAGACCGGAGCTTTCACTTTCGGTTTCGATTTTGCAGGTTACGGCTCCATAGTAATGTCCGAAGCTGAGCCCGAAGGCGGGCCGTAGAACTTATTGGAAGATCTTGGGTAAGGCCTACTGGCGATCCCCCAATGTCAGTTTGAGTTAGCTCCTCGCTCGAGCTATCTTCCATGGTCCCAAAGGCCCCGTCGTCGTCTCCTACCTCGTCGATGACTTCTTCCGCTTCGAGTATTTCAACATCCTCGTCGTAGTTGGAGTCGACCTCCGACGCGGGATTAGACAGGTTCTCACGAACTTCCCGGTCAGCTCCTTCATCATCCCCGACATCGAATATGTCCACAGGCGCCGGTGCAGTCTGCTGGGCCTCCTGGCGCGCAGCGCGTCGATGCTTAAGCGTCTTCTTGGATCGAAAACGGGAACAAGCCATGCAGCTGGCTTCCTCATGATCCGGCGATAGACACTTGTTGCACACCGGATGGACGTCGATATGGGGATACTTTGCGTTGCACACGGGACATCTCTTGAACGGGCTCCGTTCCATGATAGTTCGTCGATAAGGCCTCTGGCGTCGACCGGGCCTTCAGCGTCGAGAAGCACGAGCTCTCTGGAAATCCGGCTCCGACAAGAGCTGGAAGTAATCGGGCACTGAACGCTAGACTATACCAACGAAAAACTAAACGCCTTTTGGCCTTAAGAAACTTTTATATTGATTCCGACACAGTGAACCAATATACATCCGAACCCAATGGCGGAAATAAACAATCTGGGGATGCAGTCGATGCCCATGCGCACTGTAGTCCAGGGGAGGAGCCACCTATCTCGTGATACTTCGAAGACTCTTCCAGGACAACAATGTGCGATCATCCGGACCCAACACTAGGCGGCGATCTATGCACAAGATATGAATTCAGCAGCCCACATGCCTCGAATTCTCCCTCACCAACGACCCCGCCACTGCCAGAGCCAGCCTCCAGGATGGAATGAAGGACGTCGCGGAATGGATGAAGCTCAGCCGGCTGAAGCTCTACTCACAAAACGGAAGTCCTCATCCTCGGACTCTCACCCTCCGCCTGGGACGGCCCCTGGTGACCACCAGCCGTGGGCACCGCACCCAAGCCAATGGACCATGCACGCAACCTAGGCTTCATCCTGGACTCCTCCCTCACGATGACCAAGCAAGTCAACGCCGTCTCATCGTCCTGTTTCAACACCCTGCGCATGCTGCGAAAAATCTTCTGATGGATCCCCACCGCAACCAGGAAGACGGTCACCCAGGCCCTCGTCACCAGCCGCCTGCACTACGGAAACACCCTCTACGCCGGAACCACAGCCAAGCTCCAGAAAAGACTACAGCGCATCCAAAAGGCCTCGGCAAGACTCATCTTGGACATCCCCCGCCAAAGCCACATCTCAGCCCATCTGAAGGACCCGCACTAGCTCCCCGTCAGCAAGAGAATCACATTCCGGCTCCTCACCCACGCACACAAGGCTCTCCACGATGCGGGCCCCAGGTACCTCAACAACTGCCTCGCATTCTACACGCCTACCCGCCAGCTCTGCTCCGCCAGCCGCGCCCTCGCCACCGTCTCACGTATTCGCAAAGCCAACGCCGGAAGAAGATCCTTCTCCTACCTTGAAGCCAAGACATGGAACTCACTCCCCATCCACCTCCGGCTGACACAGGACCATCTCGCCTTCAGGAAGCAACTCAAGACCTGGTTGTTCGAGCAGTAGCGACCCCCCCACAGCGCCTTGAGACCCTAACGGGTGAGTAGCGGGCTATACAAATTCCTTGATTGATTAAGACAGCTGCACTTTACAGCTTTACAGAAGCCAACACAGAACCGACTTTGTCCTTTTTTCGAGGTGCTAGGAGCCTCGAGTGGGACAAAGTTTAACTTTAATCCGATGCCAATGTCATGGAAAAGTTTTCAAAAGTTGCCAAACTTTATTCTGGTGCCCAAACAACCACTTAACTACACTTATAAAGCTGCCTCAGGGGAAGGCGCTTGGAGACTCTCAGGGTGTCAGGCAGACGCAAACAGCAAAATCCATTCCAGGTACAGTTGGAATTGGTCAGCTAGGCAGTTTAGGAAAAAGGCTTGTGTTCCTGTAGCCACCCAGGGGGTCAGGCAACTGATCCCTGTGCTCCACTTTTTGTCCTGTAAACCGCAAGGAGAAGGTAATTTCCTTCAGGGCTCTTAAAAGGTTTAAATAACGTTTTACACACAAAAAAGTCCTTTGGGGATACTTTTAGGTCAAGCACTTTCTTCTTGCCTTCCGCCAGTGCATATTTTGTAAAAAAAATAATTAAGTACCAGGGACCTCATCAGGAGCACTCTGCAACTTGCCCTATCCATTGCCCCTGCCATCTCTGCCAATGACAGTACCAACAGAACTACTAAGCATCACACTCCTATAAGTGTGAAGATTCTAGGCTCCCAAAGCTATGAGAATGACTTGGGAGGCAGGTTTTACCAATTTTTTATGTATATTGAATTAATAAACAACTGTGGTTGTGCTCATCTTTAAATTAGACAGACAGCACCACCATGTGGCAGACTGTCATAAGCGCCGGTTTTGAGCATAGGAAACCATCACCTCAAGTTAAGCAGTGTCTCCTACTAGACCAGAAAGTGCCGAGGATGAAACTTTGGGGTGACACATTTAGGCCTAGCACCAGCTGTTAGGTGGTGGTGCTACCTGGGCACTCCCTAATCACTGGGGTAAAAGTTCCTGGTGGTAACCGTACACAGTTTCTTCTGTAGTTCCTGTTAACCCTACTGCAAACTATCTCACAGTTCCCCTTACTCTCAAAATCCAAGATGTGTAAACTCTTATCTTCTTGAGCGGAGCCTATTTGCCAATCTAGAGGTGAGGCGAGGGTAAATATGCAGTTACCTCATCTGTGGTGATTTAATGCCGGTCAGTAACCTCCATAGTGGGTAAGGTGACTATGAGCGCAAAGGCTGGGCCCTTCCCAGGTGTCACTCGACGTTTACTTGTGACAGGACAGGCTCCTTTGAAGTTAATTAAGTTCCTGCCCAGCACTACCCTCCAATTGCCTTCCTGTCATGAGAACACCCTCCGCATTAGTCTCAGCTCTGGAAGATGTTTTCACACCTCATTTACACCGTGTTAGACCTGGCACCTTGGCGTGAGTCTCCCTTCCACTTTTTGCTGGTGTTAGCTGCTCAGAGCACTGTACCACTGCCAATGAATGCCACAGTGCAAGTGCTCCCTATGAAAAGTGTATACGTGATTGGATTCCATGATTGGCTAATTTGGGGTTACTTTCAGACCCCAGTAAAGTGCCCCAGGAGTGCCAGGGCTTGTAACTCCAAATGCTTTTAGTGGGCCTGCAGCACTGGTTGTGCCACCCACAGAAGCAGCCTTGTAAAATGTGTCTGGTCTGCCATTGCAGAACCTGCGTGCAATCTGGTACTGTCATGCTGGTTGGGAAAATGCCAGCCCTAAACCTTCCCTTTACTTCATGCGAGTCACCCCTAAGGCAGGCCAGTAAGGGCAGGGTGCATTGTAAGCATAAGGTAGGACATGCCCTGATGTGTGTGGCATGTCCAGATAGTGAATTACAGCCATTTTCGTTTTTCACTATTGTAAGGCTTCCTGTTCTCATAGGCCAGAATGGACTGCTGGAATTATTACACTCTATAATCCCAGCAGGCTCAGGGAACATGGTAGAAATTCGAGTTTGGTAAACAACAAGTTTGTTTTAATGGTCTGTGTTTGCAAATACCACTTTTAGAAAGTTGGTATTTGCTCGCATAACCATTTCAGCCCCCTCTGCTCTTGTGTATCTGTTGTCTGGTTTCTGTGAGTGACAGGGCTGGGGAAATCCAAGAGACAGGCTGGGGCTGCCAGGTGGTGAATAGAGAGATTACACCAGGATGGGTGTGAGGAGTGCCTCTTGACTCTGAATAGAGTTGTGCTCTGCCACCTCAATGCTGGCTCCACCCCCTGGGGAGCGTCTGATGTGTCTGCCCTGCACACTGAAAGAAGAAGCCAGAGTCACCACAATAAAGTGCTCCAGAACCGGACTGAACAAGGCACTGGCCCCCTGGCCGGAAAGAACAAAAGTTTTGCTATATAAATGTAGGAGCCCTGCTCCTAAGAAATCAGATCCTGTTTAAGCCAAGAAGAACCTCTGCCCGACAAGAAGGACCTAGAAAAGCTGCATGGAGTACTGTCACTGACCTGGGAGACTGGCCTGTGGTGGGTGCCTTGCTGAAAGAAGGAGAGGAGAAAGACTGAAGTGACTTTTTATCAACTTGTGCATTCTTTTAAACAATCTCCAGGGCTTGCGTGTGAGCCTGCCCCCTGAACGGAGCCCCAGGACCATTGGGCTCTAACCCCCTGGAAGAGAAGCTGCTGAGCGTGCTGCATTTCTCCGCAGTACTAACGAAGGAAACCGAGTGCACCTCGTGGAAATCCACCACACACTCTGAAGAGCAACGCGACTTCTGCCTTGCTGAGCCGTAGCTCGCATCGTAAGGACCAGCCCCGCTAGCCCGAGCACCGCGACTCCTACCTATCCGAGCCGTAGCTTGCAACACAAAGAACGGACGTAGCCTTGTGCCCGCTTTCCCCCTTCGCATCGTCCTGATCAAAGCGCCCCCGCCGCTGTTTGTGAACAGCTGCGGCGCGTAGCGAGGTAGGTATGCCTCGTACCTCTTTGAATCGTACCGCCGCCCAGCACTGCGCTCAGGCACCGGTCCCCTCTCCAGGACCGGCGTGGACGCTGCAACGAAGAGCCTGCCCCCACAATGCATTGCTGTCCTCAAAGTAAAGTGACTACTGAGCCCTTAGAGCCGTAGCTCACACCACACGTGGGTTTTCACACCGTCCGCATCGAACTCTGTCAAGCGAAAGGTACTGTGTACGTATCGCACTGTTTGCAGCGCCTCGGACTGAAGTTTCCGCGAGGCGTGCAAGACTCCGTAAAGGTTTTTTTTACGACACTGCACTGTCAGAAGTTGGCCTGATATGTGCTGTCCACTATTCTAGTGGGCACCCTGTATCAGTCCAAACAACCCTTATGGTGATGGTTGTAAAGTCAACCTTATAGACCAGCTATCCTAGAGGTAGCATGGACAAAGCAGTCTTAGGCTAAAACTTCAGAGGGCATGTAAAGCCAGCTGTTTTACCACATGTAACCCCTTGAATACCAAATGAAAGGACACCACACAGGATATATATAAAATATATATGTATTTATTTCAAACAACCCCTCTGAGCTCTTTATATCAGAAAGCCAAGCACAAAAAGATACTTAATTATCATACAATAAGTTGCACAATATACAGTAGCACCCTAGGGGCACGTCAAACCATATACTAAAATAGTGGTATAAGAACCACGTCACGAACAAAGGATAGGCCTAGGGCATTGCTGGGGCTACACTGTACTACCAAAGGATAGGAAGTAGGAGGCCCACAGGAGGCGTGTGCAGTGTCTTTACACACACACAAGTTACCCTAGAGTTAGAATGGGAACGAAAGAATTGAAAACTAGTTCTTTTAGGTCACTTCCGGAGGGACTAGGAGAAAGCTACTTGAAAGCTAGACACTAGGATAGTTAATGCCCACAGGACCACAGGAGCACCGGAGTACTCGCGTTACCTCACCCACAGGAAGCGGGTGCATAGGTGTCAAAGTGTGTCGGGTTTCGTCGCTGAATCCTATGGAGACTTGAAGAAAGATGCTGCAGGCGACCATGAGAGAAGTGTCCGGTTGGATCCAAGGGCGGATCGAGGATGAAGAGTACCTGAAAGCAGAGGGACAGAGTCTGGGTCACTAGCCTGTGACTAGGAAGGAACCAGGAAGGAACCAGGCGATGTCCCGAAGGAATCAGGTGATGTTGTGAAGCTGGTCTCTGCAGCCACGTGGACCAGGAGGTGTCGACGACGACCAGGAGCTGGGCACGGACTGTCCCACGAAGAATCTCGCTGTCGGCAGAGTCGGTTTCCGGATTGGAGTCAACAAGCCTTGGCTAAGGCAATCCACGCAGGAATCAAAGATGGCTTCTTAATCAGACCAGCAAGGTCTGATGGACTTCTCCTTTTCAGGGAAGCAAGGGCCAGTCTGGAGCAACCAGACCAGCAGTGTAGATTCAAGGTTTCATCGTCACAGAGGCCACTAGCCAACAGGCAAGCGACAGGACAGACGCGTCGAGCAGGAAAATGCAGAAGGGCCCCACGCCGAACTCGTGGAGTGTGGAGGGCTGATCTTCGGTGCAGTTGGTGCTCGGGGCTGGGGCTTCTCAATCCCCAATGCATAACTTCGAGGGTGCTTCAGAAGTTGTACGGAAAGCAATTAGCTGGCTTTCCAAGATGGCCGGTCCCACGTCTCACGTCGCCTCCATGGGTCTCAGCTTTGCTGTGGATCGGGCTGAAGGAAGTCTGGAAGTCCGGGTCTTGTCAGGCTCTCCTGCGGGAGCGATGACAAAGCAAACCGTTGATCGCTTGATGGCGCCTGCTTGTGCAGGGTGGTCACTCCTTGACCACAAGGGAGATTCTTCAGTCTTCTATCTTCAAGTAGAACGTCGAAGGTCCAGAGTTTCGTTTCAAGTTTCAGTCAGGATTAATCTAAAGTCTTGGGACTCAGCTCCTACCTATATACCAAATCTAGGTGCTGGATTACCTGCTAGGTCCCTCTTATGGGTGGGACCAGGGAAGGGGGTGGTTACACCTCTTTCCCTTTGTCCAGTTTTGCGCCAGAGCTGGGTCTGGAGTGCCCCAGCACCGGTTTGAACTGGACTATGCATGGGACACCTTGTGTGCCCCAGGTAGTGTCATTTTTTTCAGCACTCCCTGCCCCAATACACTAGAGCCTGTCTGGGGTGGTGCTAGCACCTCCCAAGACAGGAAACCTATTGTCCAAGCCTCCCTCGCTCGAAGGACTCCCAGCAGCAGGGTTCTGAGGGCAGCAGCATCCATTTTGTGATGCTGAGGCTCTGGTTAACTTTAACCGGGATTAGTAGGAACAACAGGTCTTCTCCCTCTAGAAGGGTGGAATGCTACCCCCGTCGCCAGAACTGGTGAGGGGGTAGTATTCCAAAGCGTATGACACCTTACACAACATGTTTTGATAAAGCCAAACCAGAGTTAGCATTTAACAGCGAGGTTCATAATGTACTGAAGAGTATATGGTATGGCTATATCCTAGAACAGCTATAAGGACATGGTTCCGAAAGCTGCAGACAGACTCAGCTCATGCTAGAGCCTCATCTCACATAAAACCAAGCACTCTGCCTCCAGGATTGTTAAGGCCTGCCATAGGAGTGACTTATCGGTGTATATGTGTCTAGATATAAGGTTAGATATAGGAATACTATACCTAAGCAAGGGGTGATTACACAACCTTGCCCCAGCTGAGTGATCAGCCAGTTGTGTCAATATGAGTGGCCAGCCAGGGGTGACATAATACATGCTGCAGTCCCTGGTAGGCCTTGGATGCACCTATGTCCTGGGTACCTATAGTACACTGTACAGGGGCTCATAAGGTGACCCAATTCTCAATTGGTAATGTACATAAAGTACATGGTATTGAATTTAGAGAGAGCACAGCTGGGCTGTGGGTCTGATTAGCAGGCCCACAACCACATTAAGTCGAAAACCAGTGAAGCAAAAAGCAAAAAGTAGGGTGACCATAGGAAAGCAGATCCTCTATCCTACACCCCCCCTAACCCCCAAACGCAGGGACATTAGACTAACCTTGACCAGTTGTGTCTTCATGTTCTAAGTGGAAGTACCTGGAGAGACCATCTGCATTACCAAGGTCAGTCTCTGGTCTGTGCTCCACTGTAAAGTCCATCCCATGTAGGGAAATGGACCACCTGAGCAGTTTGGGATTTTCACCCTTCATCTGATTTAGCCACAAGAGAGGCTTATGGTCGGTCTGAATCTTGAAGTGAGTGCCAAACAAGTATGGTCTCAACTTCTTCAGGGCCCAAATCACAGCAAAGGCCTCCCTCTCAATGGCTGACCAACGTTTATCTCTAGGGGTCAGCCTTCTGCTAATAAAAGCAATGGGCTGGTCTTGGCCATCTACATTCAGTTGTGAAAGTACAGCTTCCACCCCCAACTCAGAAGCATCTGTCTGGACAATACACTCTTTGGAGTAGTCAGGACTCTTCAGGATAGGTGCAGAGCACAGTGAAGTAGTGTGGCTCACTGGTTAGAGGCGGCAGACCCGAGAGCAGAGGACGGCCCGGGACCAGGGTTCGATTCCCGGCGCGGCAGGTTTCTGGACCAGGGTCAGCGGACTCGATAATTCTCTCGCCTCGGTGCCCACTCTGATCAGCGATCACACTCGGCAACTCTGGGCATTAGCTTGCCTCATCTTCACTAACGGCCCCACCAGACCGCCGGGGATGCCTGGTCTCACCCTGGAGATACCCATTAAGGGTCCATCTCTCAGGGAAGCCAGGAAGGGTTTCGCAGCGGTCAAAGCGCCTTGGGACCCTACGGGTAAGTAGTGCGCTATATAAATGCCAATACATGGCCTTCTTCAGGTCATCAAATGCCTTTTGACAGCTAACTATCCGCTGAACTTTCTTTGGCATCTTCTTTAAAGTCAAGTCATTAAGTGGTGTCACAATGGACCCATAATTCTTAACAAACTTTCTGTAGTAACCAGACAGGCCATAGAAAGCTCTGACCTGTGTCTAGGTGGTTGGAGGAGCCCAGTCTTTGATGGTCTGGATCTTACTCTCCAGTGGTTGAACCTGACCCCCACCTACAAGGTGGCCCAGGTACACAACCTTACTCTGCCCTATATGGCACATTGCGGCCTTGATAGTTAGGCCTGCCTTCTGCAGGGCCTCTAAAACCTTCTTCAGGTGGATCAGGTGATCCTCCCAGGTGGAGCTGAAGACAGCAATATCCTCTACATAAGCTGCACAAAAGTCATCCAACCCAGTGTGGACTTGGTTCTCCAACCTTTGTAAAGTGGCAGGTGCATTCTTCAAGCCAAAGGGCATCACCACAAATTGGTAATGACCTACTGGGGTTGAGAAAGCAGTTTTGGCCTTGGCATCCTCAGATAACCAGATTTGCCAGTAACCAGCTGTCAAATCAAATGTGCTCAAAAACTTGGCAGAAGCCAATCTGTCAATGAGCTCATCTGCTCTTGGAATTTGGTGAGCATCACTCCTAGTGACAGCAGCATTGAGACCTCTGTAGTCCACACCGAACCTCATCTCTATCTTACCATCTTGGGTGTGAGGTTTTGGCACAAGGACTACTGGGCTGGCCCATGGGCTCTCTGATGGCTCAATCACTCCCAGCTCCAACATGTTCTGTACCTCAGTCTTTATACAGTCCCTGACATGGTCAGGTTGCCTGTAGATCTTACTCTTCACAAGCAGACTGTCACCAGTGTCCACCTCATGGGTGCACCAGTTAGTCTGACTAGGTGTCAAGGAAAACATATGTCTGAAGGACTGTACAACTTGTCTGCAGTCCTGTTGCTGCTGGCCAGTGATGCTGCCAGCTAAGGCCACACCATCAACTGAACCATCATCAGGGTTCTGAGTCAGCAGGTCTGGGAGAGGGTCACTCTTCCTCCTGCCCCTCATCTGTAGCCATGAGCAAGCCCATGTCTTCCCTGTAAACATATGCTTTGAGTCTGTTGACATGGAGCACCCTGTGGGGGATCCTGGGAGTTCCAAGGTCCACCAAGTAGGTGACCTCTCCCTTTTTCTCAACAATTGTGTGGGGTCCAGACCATTTGTCTTGGAGTGCTGCTGGGGCCACTGGCTCCAGCATCCACACCTTCTGTCCTGGATGGTACTAAGTCCACAGCCTTTTGGTCATGCCAAGCTTTTTGAAGTTCTTGGCTAGCTTCAAGGTTTTTAGAAGCCTTCTTCATATACTAGACCTAGCTCTAGGACACCCCGCGCCGCACGGCCACCAGCTGCTGTGTGCGTGTTCCCTGCCTGCTGCCTCGCTAGCCGAGCTCCGACGCGTGGCCACGCCCCCTGCCTCCTTGCAGCGTGGTCCGCGACCTGCCCCCGTCGTCATTGGTGTTTACTACTGTTTTTAGTGTTTCCCTGTAATTTGTAAACTTGTATTTGCCTTCTGTATTGCCTGTTGTCTTTGCCTGTATTGCCCCCTGCGTCCTCCCTCCCCGCCACCGCCGCTAAGCCCCGCCCCTTTTTGCCTTCTGGACCCTCCCCGCTCCCGCCTCCCAGCTGCTCCGCCCCCTCCCCCCGAGCACTTCGCCATATATGGCGACCGTGCGAACGCGCAGCGGTCACGCGCAGCGGGCGCGCCGATTGTGCGCCGAAGGCGCGCCAAAGGTAAGCCCGTCTACGCCCGTCCGCGCCTGGACCGCGCCCAGTGCCAGGACCCCTGGCCCCCACCGACTGAAGACGACCCGACTGACCTACAACGCTACCGAACTCATCGCACTCAACACCGGCGGCATCCCTGGATGTTACCGAGCCACCCCGAGGCACACCCACGGGCCCTTCAGCTGCCACGCCTGCAAGTTCACCTGCATCCGGACCTGCCTCGCACCAGCACCCGCCAAGTCGAACACCAGCAGCACCCACCTCAAGTGCATCCTGCTCAACACCCGCTCCGTCCACAGACACGCCATCGAACTCTGGAACCTCCTCGACACCACTACCCCTGACGTTGCCTTCCTCACGGAGACCTGGATGAACGCCTCTTCAGCGCCCGACATCGCCATCGCCATCCCAGAGGGCTACAAGATCACCCGGAGGGACCGCACCGCAAGCTGGAACAAGATCACAGCCGACCAACTCGCCACCTCCTTGAGCCAGCACCCTCCTGCCAGCTCAGCGAACCCCAGCCAGGCCGCAGACAACCTCACGAAGTGGATCAGCAACTGCGCGGACGAGCTCGCCCCACTGAGGACCCCGCCCAGCAGACCCGGCAGCAAGAAAGCCCCATGGTTCTCCGACGAACTCAAGAGCTCCAAGAAGAACTGCCGAGCCCTCGAGAAAGTCTGGAGAAGGGAATCAACACCGGACAACAGGACCACCTTCAAGCTTGCCACCCGGAAGCACCACCATCTGATCCGCGCCGCCAAGAAAACCGCATTCAAGGACCGGCTGGACAACAACGCACACAACTGCAAGGAACTCTTCAACATCGTGAAAGAGCTCTCCAACCCTGGCGCAGGAAACAACGACATCACCCCATCGCAAGACCTCTGCAACTCCCTCGCCTCATACTTCCACAACAAGATCGCGGACATACACAACAGCTTCAGCACTCAACCAACGAACGCCAAGACCGAACCACCGCCCCCCACCACCACCCTCCGCGCCTGGACTCCGATCAGCACCGAAGACACCGTCCGCACAATGAACTCCATCCACTCAGGATCTCCGACCGACCCCTGCCCCCACCACGTCTTCAACAAGGCCGACGCTGTCATCGCACCCCACCTGCGAGACATCATCAACACATCCTTCGAAACCGCCATCTTCCCTGAGAGCTGGAAACACGCCGAACTCAGCGCTCTACTCAAGAAGCCCACAGCGGATCCCACCGAACTCAAGAATTACCGCCCCATCTCGCTCCTCCCGTTTCCAGCCAAAGTCATCGAGAAGACCGTCAACAAACAGCTGGCCGCCTTCCTTGAGACGAATGGATCCCTCGACCCCTCACAGTCTGGCTTCCGAGCCAACCACAGCACCGAGACCGCCCTCATCGCCGCCACCGATGACATCCGAGCCCTGATGGACAACGGAGAAACAGCGGCCCTCATCCTCCTAGACCTCTCCGCGGCATTCGACACTGTCTGCCACCGCACCCTAATACAGCGCCTCAGCAACGTCGGAATCCAGGAGAAGGCTCTGGAATGGATCATCTCCTTCCTCGACGGAAGAACACAGAGTCCGCCTACCACCGTACAAGTCAGAGGCCACCGAAGTCATCTGCGGCGTCCCTCAAGGATCCTCACTGAGCCCCACCCTCTTCAACGTCTACATGAGCCCCCTCGCGGCCATCGCACGCCAACACAACCTCAACATAATCTCCTACGCCGACGACACCCAGCTGATCCTCTCCCTGACCAACGACCCCGCCGCCGCCAGAGCCAACCTGCACGAAGGGATGAAAGAGGTAGCCGAGTGGATGACGACCAGCCGCCTGAAACTGAACTCAGACAAGACGGAGGTCCTCATCCTAGGCTCTTCGCCCTCCGCCTGGGACGACTCCTGGTGGCCTCCCGCCCTGGGCACCGCACCCAAACCAACAGACCACGCACGCAACCTGGGCTGCATCCTGGACTCCTCCCTCTCCATGACCAGGCAAGTCAACACCGTCTCCTCGGCGTGCTTCAACATCCCACCGAGACCAGGAAGACCGTCACCCAGGCCCTCGTCACCAGTCGACTGAACTACGGCAACGCCCTCTACGCCGGCACCACTGCCAAGCTCCAGAAAAGACTCCAGCGGATCCAGAACGCCTCAGCCAGACTCATCCTCGCCATCCCACGAACCAGCCACATCTCCGGACATCTCAGAGACCTGCATTGGCTCCCCGTCAACAAAAGAATCACCTTCCGCCTCCTCACCCACGCACACAAAGCCCTACACGACCAAGGCCCGAGCTACCTCAACAACCGAGTCAACTTCTACGCTCCCAAACGCCACCTCCGCTCAGCCAACCACGCCCTCGCCGCCGTCCCCCGCATCCGAAGAGCGACAACAGGAGGAAGGTCCTTCTCCTACCTGGCCGCCAAGACCTGGAACTCCCTCCCGACCGATCTGCGCCTGATCCAAGACCACCTCTCCTTCAGGAAGAAGCTGAAGACCTGGCTGTTCGAGCAGTAACGGCACCCCCCTCCCCCCAGCGCCTTGAGACCCTACGGGTAGGTAGTGCGCTCTATAAATGTCTTTGATTGATTGATTGATTGATTGATACTCAGCCATCCAGGAGCGGAGACCAAGTACATAGTCCACTATGTCTTGTTTAGGCTTTTTGAGAGGTAACTCCCATCCTTCCTTCACCAGACATAGGGGTCCCTTTACAGGATGCCCAAACAAAAGTTCAAAAGGGCTGTAGCCAACCCCCTTTTGTGGGACCTCTCTGTAAGCACACAGAAGGCAGGGTAGAAGGATGTCCCATCTTCGCCTAAGCTTTTCAGGTAAACCCTGCGCGGAACTCCGATGGACGGAGACCATCCTGCACTCCAGGCACTACCCTGATCAGCCAATCTTATCTGATGACGCGCTGCCCCCACATCACCAGGGCAGCATAGCGGGAGGATCTCTTTCAGGTGACGGTTGGTCGAAACCGGAGCAAAGTCTCCATCAGCTCCACTGTCTATAGTGGTCTATAGCCCCATCCCCTCTGTGACGTGTGCGTCGCAGGGCAACAGAGTGTCTCCCTGCCTGGATTCCTTACTGCTTGCTCCCCCTTGTGTGGCAGCCTGGGGCCACGTAGTAGACCCGGCTGCAGAAAGTCAGCGATGATGCAAGAACACGAGAGGGAGAGTACTTCGATCGCTCAGCTCTACCCTCCCGGTGCCTGGCCACAAATAAGTGTGTGGCACTGCCAACTCTGCAGGGCAATGGAAAGCGCTCCTCTCTGGCAGTGCAAAGTGACTCTTCCATGTGCAGCAGAATGTATAGCTCTCACCTAGCATGCTCTGAAAGCAATACAAAATAAAGGAGCTCAGCCTGTCCCCACCATGGAGATGAGTAAAAGGGCACAGGAGGCGCTCATCAGCGCTATGTTTCCTCTAGCATAGAGCAGCCTTCCTGGGAGATCACTGGGGTACACCAGCAAAGTGCGCACAGGCAGGCCGGGCCACAGGCAAAAGTCTAGAAGGTGGTTCCACCTGGCAGTCCTCTGGCCCAGTGCAGTCCATCCAGTTCCAAGTAAGCACACCCTTTCATGGGTCACAGCTTCCATAATTATGCAACAAATGTCTTTGTTCTCCCCCCTGGCCCAGAACTCAGGGCTCTGAGCCCTGTCCAAACTAGTTCTTGGGGCACTTACACCTTCCTCTAAAGGTAAACAACCACCTCCTTTGTCAATGTAGACTCAGGACCCTGACACACCACGGGGGGCGGAGCCAGCATTGTGGCAGGTAGGCACAGTCCCACGTGCTACTCCTGCCACCACTCCAAATGCAGATTGGCAAATTCGGCCTAGGGCTGACTCACCCAGTCGCTGCACCTCCCCAGCCACTGTCATCCAGAACCAGACATGCAATACACAACAGGCAGGCACAAAGACACATAGCAAACAGAAATGCCCAATTCTAAAAGTAACTAATAACACCACTGGGTTTGGGCTCCCAACAGTAAGGCCAAGCCACTGACCTATATCTAACAAAACAAATGCCAATACTGTTCCTTTCTTTATGCTCTCATTTGGGCGAACATATTGAAATTTAAACAACATGTGCCATGGACTTCCAGTTCTGTCTTGAATAAATCTTATCCTTTTTATTATTTTTCGTATCAAAATTTCAACATTTTCAGAACATTAAAATTTTTGACATCACAACTGAAAAGAATTACCACATACATTCACATTCCTGATTCTCCCATTCAATCAGTCACTCAACCTTTTCAGACGATCTAACATTCATTCATCACATACACCGACGTCACCTTTTTACAATTTTGTTTGATCTTTTTTGTCTGAATTCAGAAAAACGCCATGGTAAACGATTTAATCACATTGGATTTTTCTAAACACAATTCCCACTTTGTTGAGCATTCTTATGGCTGAAAAGTAACTGGTCAACTGAGAATCAGGAATGTGAATTTATGTTATAATTCTTTTCAGTTGTGATGTCAAATATGTAAATGTGCTGAAAATGTTGAAATTTTGATACAAAAATAATAAAAAGGATAAGATTTATTCAAGACAGAACTGGAAGTCCATGGCACATGTTTTAAATTTCAATACGTTTGCCCAAATGAGAGTATAAAGAAAGGAACAGTATTGGCATTTGTTTTGTTAGATACAATTCTAAAAGTGGCATTTCTAAAATAGTGAGCACCATTAAGTAGCATTTACTTCCACTATTCCAAACTTGATCACGCCAGCCCTCTCCCACTGAAGCACATATCAGGGAATACCCAATGCATTCCTAAGAGAGGGCAGCCTCACAGTAGTGAGAAACCAATATGGCTGTTTGTCACTACAGGACATGCCACACAGTTAAGGCACATGTACTACCTTTTACCTACATTGCACCTTGCCCATAGGGTTGGCTAGGGCCTACCTTATGTAGTACCTTATGTAGTAAAAGGGGAGTCACAGACGTGGCAACCACTTTCTGTGCCACGTAACAGTGGCAGTAAACTGCACACGCAGGCCCTGCAATGGCAGAGGCCCGAGTCAGGTTTGGTAGGCTACTTTAGTGGGTGGAGCAAACAGCGCTGCAAGACCACAAGTAGCATTTAATTTACTGGCCCTGGGTATCGGAGATACCACTTTACTGGGGACTGATGGGTAAATTAAATTAGCCAAACAGGAGTAGACCAATCTTACAATGTTTTACCATAAAGAGAACATGCACTTTACACTGGGCAGCAGGGTAAAGAGTCCTAAAACCACCAATACCATGTCAGAAAAAAGACTAGGAGGAAGGCAAAACGTTCAGGGATGATCCTGCAAAAAGGGCCAAGTCTAACACCATAAATACCTTTACAACAAAATTCGTTATAAAGGCATGCGTGGTAAAAGCCTTGTAAAAAAAATGAATAGTAAAGACTACGCGTTGTAAAGGCATGCAGGGTGACAGCCGCGATGTAATGGATGTCCCCATGTGTGTGTCACAAACACCGTGACCGTTATCTTTGAGTTAGGCTGTTTTCATTCCTTTCCTGTTGGCAGCTTCTCTCTATCTTCACTGTAAAGTGTGAGGTTCCCAGAAAACATACAAAAATGCAGATATAATCTTGGCCGATCACTCTGTAGGACATGTGTGTTTAGGTTAGTGGCGCAGGCATTACAATACGGCCTCATACAGTGCGGTGCAGTCATTACAATACAGCCTCTTACAAGTGTATGCTGTTTACAAAGATGGCACCATGTTAATTTAGTCTCTTTGAAGCTTTGGGGTCTCCAAACCCTATTTTGGTTTGTAAATACAAGCTTAAAATGACCGGTTAAATGCCATGTTAACACCAGAATTTTACTGTTGATTATGAGGAGGCTTCACACTAGATTTATTGCCAGAGGTCACGCAGGATTGCAGAGCCATTTCTCTTCAAGTGGAGAGTCGATTTCAGAAGCCGTGCAGAAATTGTCCTTCACTGAGAGCTCAGATTTTGCTTTCTCTCCATAAATTGTTGAAGCCAGCTATTCCAAGGTATGATGTGGGATATGAGAGAGACTCTTTAGGCAGGTATGATATTTAATGCTTTAGCTAAGGTTTAGCAAAGCACTTCAAAATAGTTTTAGGGTGTTAGAATGTTAGAAACTCGCTAAAATGTCAGAAACGTTTAGCTAGTTTTGTTATGTTAAATATTTTTCTAAAGCGCACAGCTGCCCCAACCAAGGGGCGTCCCGGCCCTGCCAAATCTGAATAATACAGTATCCATTGAAGTCTACACAGCTAAAGTCAATCCCAACTATGTTAAAGGGAAGAGAAAGGTTTTGATGGCTTTTCGGAAAGCAAGCAAGCAAGCAAAGTTTGATCCGCGGGACATCCACCAAGTGTTGTCCATGCGAACACAATTGTCGATGGGACACATACGGGGTCGGAAGATTGCTCAATTGCTCCGGACTCCCGTATTTAAGGATCTTAAACAATAAGCAGAGAGCTTTAAACTGTATCCGGGTGTCGATTGGAAGCCAGTTCAGCTTCCTGATAGTAGCCCTGACCGGACACAGACGGGGAAGTCCCACCAGCATTCTCGCTGCTGAGTTTTGAACTCGTTGTAGTCGTTGTATTTCAGCTTTATTAGCCCCTAAGAGCAACGAACTGGCATAGTCTCATCGTGAAAGTATGGTAGATTGTACAATGAGCTGTCGAACTGCTGGGTCAAAAAACTTCAGGAGAGGGTGGAGACCCCTTAGCAAGCCAACACAAGTGGCTGCGACTCTCTTTGTGTGGGTCTGAAAACGAAGTGAGGAGCCCATCCAAACGCCTAGATTCTTCACTAAAGTCTTATGCGTTGGCATAGTCCCCAGGGACGCCGGCCACCAATGTTCATTCCAAAGGGCGGTGTTCTTTCCTACCAATTAAACTTCAGTTTTATTCGCATTCAGCTGTAGGCAGTCGTTTGCCATCCATTGAGCCACTGCTACAATCCCATCTCTAAATCTAGTAGCTGATACTGATGGCCTTCAGCTAAGGTGATAACAAGCTGGGTGTCATCAGCATAGGACAACATTGTTGGGTCACATTCTTTTGCCACCGTCACCAATGACCATGACACATTTAAGCACTTTTATTTTCTCTTTCGTGTGTTTACTATTCCTATTTTATGCACAAGAATGAGGCTGTTAAAATAACCACACTATATTAAATGTCCCTATTTCCTAGTACCATTTGTGAGCCTGCTATTCATAAATAAAAGATTGTCTGGCTTGCCACTGTGTCCTTGAACTCAACTAGAAGAGGTGATAGTATCCTGATAGTACAGCTGATGAAAGATTGCACAGTGCACTTGAAGTAAAAGTTACTTACCTTCAATGATGCTATATCTTGTAGAGATACATTTTAGCCGCAGATTCTTACCTTTGAATTTCCCCCAGGCGCCAGTCTAAATCATGAGATTCGTCAGCAGTACCTCTGTGCGCCTGGGGGCGTCACTTTAAGACTCTGGAGTGACGTCAACTTTGCATCCGACGTCACTAGAGCCATAAAAGTCCCCTCGAGAAACTTTTCCTCAACAGAACGCAGAGCTACTACAAGAACTGGTTGTGGAAACAGTGTGCCAAAAAGATCAATACATGTTTGAAACCACAATAAAAATACACAAGAAATGGGATGAAAATACCAGACATGGATGTAAGGGGAAATAGAAATACATTTTAACACAGGGCCACAAGGAACTGTGTGACCTAGAGAATAGACAAAAGCGGGGGGGGAACGACAGAGCGCATGGTGACGCCGGGAGGCGTCACCATGCGCTCTACAAACCCCTTTATTATTTATTATTTAGCCATAGATCTACCAACGGAATACTTTGTGTCCATCGCCGGCCTGATGGTGAATTTAGCCATTTCACAACCATCCTGTATCAGCTGAAAAAGCTCAGTTCTAACTCCCTCAGTCAACAGAAACCCATAGAGCAAAATAAGCCCTTACAACCACACAGGAATTGTTTAAAGATCTAAGGGCCACACTAATGGACGCAAACATATTTCGGCCACACGTCTCCAACCACTGAGACTCCCTGCTCGGTGGTAGCAATGGAGGAGCTTCCAAATTCAGCAAAGCTGATGCTGCCTGCACAACAAGCCCTCTAGCCAAAGGATGTTGAGAAGGAAAAACAGGGTATTCCAGAGCAGGTCGATGACCGTGTACCCTCAACAGAGACTCCTCACGGTGGTCTTGCCCAAGTTCCCTGAAGGATGTCCTAAAGCGAATCTCCAAAAGGAAGTAAAGGCTCAACCCCAGTGTCTTCTTGATGGCGCACACCCAATAAAGGATCAGAGAACAGAGTCACCACAGGAAGCTTCAACTTTTAAATAATCAGCAGCCTTCTTAATGACCCCAGCAATAGCTGCACTGGCCTCAGTCGCTATACTAGGTGGTGAAAGTAAACCATAGGTAGGGTACGGTTGTAGACTAACGTTCCCACAAAAAGCCAAAGAACCTCCTGCATGAGGCTGGCCAAGAGCTCCCAAACGCTCAACTCCACCAGTATCTGCAGACTCTTGTTGGGGAAGGATTTTGAATTGCTCTGGAGACCCACTACAAACTTATGTTGTCAGTAAACTACGTCTAATCCTCTCCACGGTTCACTCTGGAAGAATTCAATTTCTGGGGGAATTTTGGCTCCAGCCTGGTGAGGGTTTTACCTCCTGCTAAAAAGTTCACAGCTGACAGCCATGAAGTATAACACTTCTTAACCAATGAATGTCATCAAGGTGGTTCTAGAGTCTTCAGGGGCTGAAAGTGCACTGCGTCAGGATAGTGCTTCCTGCAGAACCCCACACATGCATCCTCCCAGTGCACTTGGAGGAAAAGTGTAATAAGCCATCTAAAGTTGCCCTGGTTCACACACTGTTCTTTTCAACCATTGAAATGCTCACAAACTCTTGCCGAGATCTTTATCAACTTCCCATCTCAGTGTAATAAGCCATCTAAAGTTGCCCTGGTTCACACACTGTTCTTTTCAACCATTGAAATGCTCACAAACTCTTGCCGATATCTTTATCAACCTCCCATCTCAGGGTTTACGGTCAAATACATCAAGAGTATGGCTGGGGGATATTGCTGGAAACTTTCCATCAGGGCTTTGTGGGATAAGTGAAGCCTGTTCCTCTACATATACCTGCTGAAGTTCATCTTCTCAGTAATGACGGTCTTTCGTCGGGATCTGGTGAGTGTTATTGTGAGAATGTTACTCTTTTTGCATGGTTAGCCCCCACTTTTTAGCGGGTTTAAATGTGGTTTCAATTGTAGTGCACAGGTTCCCTGCCAACCAGGTCTCCTGTGCAAGTGCTTCTTCCCCAAAAACATATCCCCAATTGGAACTTCTGCCCTCAATAAGTCCCTAGTAAATGGTACCCTGGGTACCTAGGGCCTGGGTGCTAAAGATGGTCACCTGGGACCTCCCTCACTGGGACTATGCCACTGCCCTTGCAGCTTGCATGGCATATGAGGTAGACAAAGTCGACACAGCACCCTGCCTGGGTGCAATGGTTGACATGGCACCCTGCCTGGGTGCCATGCCAGTCAGCACTGCCTCAAGGTATCAGAAAGTCACCGCTCTAGCAGGCCTCACAGCCTTAAGGCAGGGTGCACTATACCGCAGGTGAAGCCTACCATATTAGGGTCCATTTCTCAATATTGTGAGTGCCAGTGAAAACAAAGAATGCATATTGGCAGGAAACTGGACAACTCTAGTTCCAGAGCACCACAGTGGCTTCACTGAACAGAGGAGTGGTTGGTACCAAACTACTCCTCTCACTAAATCCACACTGCCAGTGTGAGATTCATTGTACCGTGTACTCAGAAGGCACCTCATGGGTGCCCCCTGAAAACCTATCACCCGTGGTGTGGTCTCTGACTTGCTGTGCGTGCCAGCCACCATCAGACATGTTTCTGGACCCCTGGATTGAGAGCTTCTGCTTTCTGGGACCAGAAACACAGTCACACCTCCTCCCTCAGTCAAGGCCAGTGCTTGAAGGGGAAAGCTTTAAACACCTTCCGCCTTTGTAATGCAACCCGCCAGCCTCTGCTGTAAGCCGCAGAGGGCAGCCCCTGGTTTATACCCCCACTTTGGGCAGGATAAACTTAGAAGTATAGGAGATGTGCCCACCTTTGCCAACTCCAACCCTAATGTGGGGGAGGAGAGGTGAAGCACATCTTTCAGTCCCAGCCATCTTGAAGATGGGGGAACCCTCCAATCGTGGCTAGGCCTATGCCCCCTCCCACAGGAAGGAGACATAATAGAGGGTGTAGTCAAAGATACTGTGCCAATTGGCTTTACCTGCTACTCCCCTAAAACGTCCCAAAATCTAGTATTTAGGTGGCTTTCCCATACCTAGAGACCAGATCTGCGACGACCTAAGAAGAAAGAAGACATCCCTGCAGAGAAGGCTAAAGACTGCAACTGCCTTGACCCCAGTCCTACCGGCCTGTCTCCAACTTCTGCGAACCTGCGACCGGTCTTGCAGCCAGTGACCTCTGAAAACCCTGGGAGGACTGCTGCATTTGAAAAAGACTCAAATCTGCCGTGGACAGCGGACCGGTCTAGAAGAAATCGACTCCTAGAGCTCCGGATTCAGCTGGAACCTCAATCCCTACCCACGCTACACCAGATGCCTACGGCATGAGTCCTAGAGGCCCACCTGCCCAGTAAGGTCTACCCCCAGCGATCTTTACCTTGAGTCCAGCGATGGCGGACTGCTCCAGACCTCCACAATGACGCCTGCATCCTATTATCCACAGCTCGACCGAAGGGCTTTAGCTCTGTGGCAGTGCACTTTGCAAGAGGGAACAAAGAATGGCAGCTAGGCACACATTTCTGCACCACCCAGTACAGGCACATACAAGTCTCAAGAATTTGTATTGCCCACCTGAAATGACCAGCTGCCACCTGGTCATAAATCAAATACAATTACAACAACAGAATGCACTTCCCTAGTGCATAATGTCTTAGAAAGTTTGAAGAATTTGTCTAAAGAAGCTTGTTAATGAACACCTGAATTATGTCTGCTCCCTAACCTGCGTCGTTTGGTGACTCCTGAACACTTCATAATACCAAATGGAAAAAGGACTTGATTACTTTGTGAACACATTTACAGTCTTTGAAGTATGTTCTATTATGAACAACTCTTGTTGAATACTACTTAGAGCACCCCAAAGAAGCCCTATTTTTCGGGTAGAACTAGTTGGCTGCGCCTATAGGCCTAATTAGGAAGAATTTGAATAAAGAATTTTCCTGCTTACACTGGAAACTGTGGAATGAAATTGTTGGAACTCAAACTCTTTATTTTTTGTGATTATTGCTTCAATCTTTTGTTGTAATTACTTAGCAAGAGTGCCATGTTTCTGCTCACAGATTGTGAGAACAAGAACAGCAGAGCAGACAGCCAGAGAAATATGTAATCAACACATGAGGAGGATATCATCGAAGAAGTGACCATCTTCAAACACTTGGGTTGCCCTTTTTAAGATGCCTTCATGAATCACTAAAACACCTGATGCGAGAGGTTCTCCTCCCGGAAAGGCAAGGGAGCCAGTTGTCTGGAGATGGCCTGATGATGGACGGGACAGAGGCATTTTTATATACCTTACTGTGACTACCGTGATTACGAGAATAGAATGAGATACATGATGCACTGTCATCCTCCTGGCCTTGCAGGACTGGTATTTGGGTTTTTTCAACCTCCTTCAGAGGAAGAGACTGCTACCTTTCATTGCTCAGCTGATCTTTCTTCACCTAGGTCTCGCTTTAGAGGCCAGTAAACATGGCAATAGTTCAGATTCTACTACAGAGCATGGCAAGGAACAGAAAGCCTCTAACTGTTCACTGTCTGTGGTCCTTTTTTCGTCACCTGCCTGAAACTGAAATGGAAGTGGGAACATGAAAGACCTTCCTTGCAACCACTTAGGCACAGGCCTTTGTGTACTTTTTCCGCAGCCAACAGGACTGTCAAAAGACATCTGGTGAGTCCGATACATTCATTTAATGACATTCTGCAAATAAAAGCTCCTGCCGTGAAAAACAAATCTTCTATTAGCTGTAATGATGATCAAGTGGCTCAGAACTATTAACATTATTTCACAAAACACAGGGTGGGTACCGGGACTTACACTTTATTCAGAAAGTACTGTTACAAGTTTCACCTGAATTAGGTAAATGTGCCATTAAAAAAACTTTCTTTCTCCTTCCGCATACTTTTTCGGTTTAAGATTCTCTCCATAATTTGAGGGTAAGTTGTTCAATTAGGTTTTCTCTTTTACTGAATGAAGACATCTTGCTGCCTCAAAAAGTATTTTGTGTCCTTTGGGGGGGTAATGATTGACTGAGCAGTTACTAAAGCCAAACGGCAGAAAGTACCCTCTGCACATAGTCCAACCTCTATCTGCAGTATGGACAGATACGAACAGTATGGCAACGGTTAACACGTATACTAGGAGACTGTGAACTAACATACACAAAATCAGCTGTCGCAGGGCTCAATTGTCCTGGATCGTCATGGTTTGGCCAGGAAATACTCAACAAAATGTCTGCCTAATCCTAATCCTTTCTCAACTGCAAAGAATCAGCTCACATTGAGAACAGGAAAGAGTTAGAAAGTAAAAGTTGAATAAAGTTACGTTTATGGTGACTTTGTTAATCTAACCCCATAGGTTCTTCCTTATCATCAGAGTCCTCCCTCTGACCCCACTGACATCAATCGGAAAACACATACAATTATTATTTTAAAAAAATAAAAAGTTACAGGGGATTGGCGAGGCTGGCAATACACAGGAATGGGGATGTGGTGTCAGATTAAACGGTTAGAGATGCAGTTTCAGGTTCCAACACGAGGCGACAGGTACAACCACAAGCTGATAAAATGAGAAATCGTAACACAGAGACCATAAATATAATTTCAGCATGTAATGAACAGACACATAGCAACTAATGCCCAAGAATTGTGCCTTTTGTATCACAGTTAGCAATGTTACTATTAACCTAAGCAAACAGACTTCAGAAGGTTGAGAGGCTGAGTTTGCCAAGTATGTACTCAGAAATGTAAAAGTGCAAAATTCTGCGTCATTTTCTCAACACTGTAAAGAATTTTACAGTGACATACCTTTCTGAATGAGAGGACATTCATTGCCTTGAAGGTGACATTTCATGGTAGAACGCAACCATAAAATGAAAGTTATGTAGGTGAGTGGTCCAAGACATTGAAAACAAGGAAATAAAAACAAGAAAAAAACTCACCTTTCCACCCCGAAGAATGTGGTACCAGACTGATGTGCCACCAAAGTCTACGTGGAAATCAGTGTAACACCCACGCACACTCATCAGGCAGTACCTGTGAGGACAGGACAATGGAGAAGAGAAGGAGAGAGAAAGTGACAAAATTCCTGTTATTCCTTTGACAATGATCACTGTGTTGGATAATGTTGCTCTATCACCCCCACCCGTACATCCACAAAGTAAACATATCTAAAAAACAAAAATTGACAAATCGGATTTAAAACGTAAAAAAAAAAAGCCATGTAAACTGTGAGGCGTTAAGGAGAAGAAAGCCTGACTCCAAGTAGAACACACAAAGAAAATGTTAAAACAGTTGGTTACCTACCTGCAACTATGCTACTACTGTACAGGTTGTCGAAAACAATGCAAATGACAGCTGTTCTAGTTTATACAATGCATATGGAACATAACCAGCTTGCTTGAATTTCAGTGAGTGCACGGTTAAATCAGAATCGCAGATTATTACTTTGCATGAAAATGCTTTATAATCAATCACTTCTAAACTAAAAAATCTGGTAACACTTTAGTGTTTTAGCCCAGGCTGTCTATGGTATTGATTATAAGAAGAGTATGAAACCGTTGGTTGAGCTTATCTAGCATCGAACCTGCTTATTCCACATACTTGCACTATTACCATACAGGTCGGTGACCATTACAGCCTTTTATTTAGTTGAACAACAAAATGCACACCATGACAGCAATCTTGGGTCTAGAGGGTCATACTTTAATAAAGATCTCCGGGACTCACAGTGGCTGACTTCTTCCTTCTCTAACGACTTCCAACAGATTATTCTTTCACATCTATGTAACAGTCTGTGCAACTAACCCAATATATAAAGTCACCCTTCCACTACTACTGAGACTTCTACACTATGCAGGAGATGGAACCGGAAAACGACACAGCTTACAGAATAAAAAGCATAACAGTACATATAATGTGTCTGGCCTCCTCAAACTCATCCTCAAGCCCCTACCACACTCATGCAGTTTCTCCTTATTTCCTTATTTTTTTTCCAGACAATCCCTATTTGCTCTATGAAAATGTAGAGTCTGGGACAGTTTCCGCACCCAACCACTCAACGCACCCAACCACTCAACGCACCGCATGTGAGCTAGATGAGATTCATGCTCCAAAACCTGCTCTACCACATTAAAACAGATACCTACAGGCACATAAACTACCAGAAGACTTTGCGATCAATAAAAACCTACCTTTTAGAAAGGCAATGATGGCCTGGCTGTGTACTATGTAACGTTGCCAATCTACCACAAACTGACGTATTTGAGGTGAGCGGGGTGTATCTGGATGTGGAAGTAGGCGTCCTTTAATTTCAAAGTGGACATAAAGTCGCCTTACTGAAGGAGCAGGAGTACTTGTTGGAGTGTCACCATATGAAAGGGATCCGATTGGATGTATAGATTGAGGTCTTGGAGATCTAGTATAGGTCTGAGAGAGCAGTCTTTTTTGGGAATTAAGAATTACAGAGAGTATACACCGGACCCTTCATATTGTAATGGGACTGGTTCAATAGCTCCTTTTTGTAACAAAGAGAGAACTTCTTGTTTGGGAAGGTCGAGAAGTTTTTGTGACATTGTGTGTGATCTTGGAAAAATGTTTGGGGGGTGTCTGTACGTTCCAGGCATGAACCATATTGAATAATTTGTAGAACCAATTTGTCTGAGGTGATTGTATTCCAGACAGGTAGAAATTGGGGGAGACGTCCCCCGACATGAGTGGAAGGATCGGGGGTAGAGGAGGGAAGTCACTGTTTGGTCTTTGCAGTTGCCTCTTCCCTTGCTGCTGTTCCCTCTAAATCCTCCCCTAAAGTAACCTCTTGAGGAGGGCAATTGTTTATTGCCCTTGTAAGAGGAGGAGGGGTTCTCTGATGAAGTGGTTCTGGATCCACCCCTGTAAAAGGAGTGGCGAAAGGAACCCCGATTGGAAGGGAGTTGTAAAGCCCCCATGGATTTTGCGAAATCTGTATCTTTTTTCATCTTCTCTAGAGACCGAAGGACCGTAGGACCGAAGAGGTGCTCTTTATCAAAGGGTTGGTTCAAAATAGAGGATTGGACCTTGGGTTTGGACCCTGGAATTCTGAGCCAAGCATGTCTGTGTAGCAATAGACTGGTGTTGACTCCGCGGGCTGCTGTGTCTGCTGAGTCTAAGACGCACCTAATAGAAGTATTGGTAATTAAGTTACCGACCCGAATTAGGGCTTTGGATTTTTGCTCTTAGGGTATAAAGTGCATTAACTTTTCTAGCTCATCATAATGAGCTCTGTCGAGTGAGCTAACAGTGCTTGCACATTTGCAATTTGCCAGTGATTGGCGGCTTGCGATGCTATTCTTTTCCCCAAGGTATCAATTAATTTCGACTCGTTATCAGGAGGAAGGGCATCTCCTGTAGTTTGTGAGTTTGCTTGTTTGCAAGCATTGGAGAAAACAAGGGAGTCTAATGGAAGTTGACCTTTGATGTAAGTGGGGTTAGTATTGCTGGCTTATACTTTCTCAATTCTGAGCGTGATAATTCTTTAACAAAAGAAGAGTTAGAAAAGAGGGTCCAAGAGAAAGTTTTAAGACCTAAAGCACAGTCATAATCTCCTAATGAAGACACTATACTACCAAAATTCTTGCCCGCACAGTGTCTTTAAAAATTTTGTCAGTATGTTTAAGCATTCCCTTAAGCATAGGTAGTGTATGTGTTGATCTCCGGGAGGAACTAAAAGTCTCAAATTGAAAATCCTCTTTATGAGCACATTTGTGTAATTCCACCCCATGGTATTGACCAGCTCTATTAAGTACCCTATGTTCTCATCAGGTGGTGAAGGTTTGGAAGGATATCGATAGGGATCATTGTCCGTGATCTGATTTGTATTATAGTACTCCCAGGGGTCATTAATGTCCTGTGGCAAATCTTCATCCCCATCTGCTTCATCTTGTGGATTAGGTGATTGAGGTTGTGGGGATTTTGTTGGTGTGATGTGCAAATTTGGGTCAATGGGTGAGGAAGAGAAGGGTTAGTACACACATTCTTGCGTTTCAAAGGAATGTGGTAGGCCTCTTGTAATCCCATTTTCCTTTTCTTTGGCATTTTCACATGAATATGTTCTGTATCTGGATGGATAACCAGTTCGTTTTGTTTGGGACTTGTGTTTGCAGGTGGAACGTCGACAAAAGGCTCTTTGGATCGAACAGTCGTTTTCCCTTTGGACACTGTACGTTTCGGCGTCAACAGTTTCAGCTACGAAGCTTTCGGCTCCGAAGATTTACTTTTCGGTAGCATGGGAATGGCCACAATGACGTGCTTAGATTTTGATGCTGAACGTTTTGGTACGGCATCGGCATGGGGCCGACTCCATCCGAAGCCAGATGGCTTTTAATTCTGTTTCGGTGCAGAGCCGGAGGTCGAGGCGTCCAAAACTTTTTCTTGGTGCAGACTTTAGCCTGAGGGCAGAGGAAGGACCTGAGGTATTTTTCTTCGACTAATGTTGGGGCAGGTGGGTGCCTGTAATCACGGTACGCTGACCCGGTGTCACTTGCTCTTGTTGTTCCATGTCGCGGTTGGATTCGGCTCCTTGAACGTGGAATTCTTCCTGGTCGGAATCTTCACCGAAGACGTCCGGTGCGTAGCCGCTTTATTAGTGAATTTTGTGAAGTCTAGCCAGAAGGTCACGGAGCGTCTTCTTGGATCGAAACGATCAGCACGCGTCACAGCTTTGTTCGTTGTGTTCTGGGGATAGGCAGAGATTGCACACTTCATGCAAGACGTTGCGCTGAAACTTAGTGCGAAACCCGCATATTTTGAATGGAGTCCATTCCATCGACTGCTAGCGAGCCCGACGCGGGTAGGCCCAATGGCCCTCCATGAATCTGCTGATCGAAGACTGACTCGAAACGATACGCGGAGAATGGGAAACATGATCGAGAAACAATGCCGTCAAGGGTCGTGGATTGCTCGTCAAGGTATACCCGAGAAACAGTGTTGAACAGGAGCGCCGCAATTGACATCCGAACCAGATGGTGGAAAAAAACAATGTAACAATGGAGCGATGGCGGAAAAAAACGAATAGTTTCTTACCTGTCGGTGTAGTTTTGCAGCTTGAAGATCTTTCTGGATTCACTATGCTGTGCATTATTCCGCGGTCTTGTGGTTGGGTCCGGATTCGTAGTCTTTTTTTTTCCGTAGCCCAGGTGGGCGTCGACGTCCCACCTTTTGGTATATTTCCAGTGACATCGGCACGTTTCCTGCGGAAGCACCCACTCTTGGGCGCCATCTTCGTTTTTTTTTTTCTCCTGTTTGTTCTGTTACCGAAGCAATGGCAATGTTCTAGTAAGTCATTCACCGCTTTAACCTTTAAGGCTTGTTTGTTCAAGTAATTGTCCATGTTTTCAACTCCCTTCCTCTCCAGCCTCATCTTTCTGGCGGAGGTGGGTGTGTCCGCTAGTGAATCCAGAAAGATCTTCAAGCTGCAAAACTACACCGACAGGTAAGAAACTATTCGTTTTGCAGCGTGAATCTTTCTGGATTCACTATGCTGTGCATAGACTTTGTAGTGGTTTCTCTTGTTTGTGGCGGCTGGGTGGAAGATGAGCGTTGGTTATTGAATATGTGTTGAAGCACCTTTTGTCCGACTGTGCTTCCTCGTTCATCTGTATATCCACACAGTTGTGCTTTGTGAACGTGTGCAGTGAAGCCCATGTTGCCGCAGGCATATGTCCTGAATGGGTGTGTTGGCTAGGAAAGCTATTGTAGCTCTCTTTTTCCTGGTAGAGTGGGCCCGTGCACCTCCTGCCAGTTCTTCCCCTGCCTGTTTGTAGCAGAATTGTATTGTCTGAGCGATCCATCTCGCAATTGTTCCTTTAGTTTCTGGTTTTCCCATGAAACTCTTTGCGAAGGAAACAAATAATTGCTTTGTTATCCTGTGTTCCTTTGTCCTTTCAATGTAGTGCATGACTGCCCTTCTGGCGTCTAGGGTGTGAAGAGCTCGTTCAGCGCTTGTTGTCGGTTTCTGGAAGAAACTTGGTGTTTATATGGTTTGATTCATGTGGAACCCTGACACCACCTTCGGCATGAAGTGTGGGTCCGTTCTCATTACCACACTATCATTGTGAATTTGGATGTAGGGTTCCTGTAAAGTTAAAGCTTGTAGTTCGCTTACCCTGCGCAGCGAGGTGATTGATACCAGGAAAGCGGTTTTCATTGTTAGCCTCTCTGGGGATGCTTTGTGAATTGGTTCAAAAGGATGTTTCATCAGTTCTGTTAGGACCAGGTTAAGGTTCCATGCAGGTGGTGGCACCCATTTTGGAGGCGCAATCCTCTTAGCTCCTTCCAGGAATCTTTTAACCACTTGTGAGGTGAAGAAACTCTTACAAGTTTCCCCTCTTGTGTAAGCGACTATTGCTGCCAAGTGAACTCTCAAGGAGGATGAGCTTAGTTTCTTGTTTAGTAGGTGCGCGAGGTATCTTAGCACCGTTAAGTCCCTTTGCATCTTATTGTTCAGCTTCTCTCTCCTGCACCATAGCGTGAATCTCTTCAAGTTCGATACATAGCACTTTCGTGTGCTGGGCCTTCGTGCCTCCCGAAGTACCCTCAGGGTGCTCCCTGGTAGTTTCAGATGCACAAATTTTATGTCCTAAGGAGCCACGCTACCAGGCTCAGGCTCTCTGGCTCTGGGTGTAGCACCTGCCCGTTTTGCATGGAGAGCAGGTCTTTTCTCCTTCCGAATTTGTGGGGTGCGCACTGTGCCATCTCCAAGATCTGCGAATACCATGTCTGCCTGGCCCACTGCGGTGCGACCAGTATCAGTGTCCTGTTGCTCGCTCTGCACTTGCTGAGGACTTTGTGCATCAGCGGTACCGGTGATTTAAAGCGTAGGCAAATGTCCTCGACCAGTCTATCCATGGGGCATTCCCCATGTACCCCTCCCCGGGCAGCCTGGATGCGAAGTTTCAGCATTTTGCATTTTGGCGTGTTGCAAATAGGACCACCGACGGTGCCCCCCACCTGTCGAACAGCCTTCTCGTCTCCTGTGCATTGAGCTCCCATTCGTGGGTTGCCGATGTCTGTGCTGAGCCAATCTGCTTCTACATTGTCCTTCCCTGGCAGATGTATGGCTAGCAGGTCTATGTTGAGAGGGATGGCCCAAGCCCATATCTCCTGCGCCAGCTTCGAAAGTGTGGTCGATTGTGTTCCACCCTGCTTGTTGATGTAGAACATCGCTGTCGTGTTGTCCGTCTGGATCAACACTCTCTGGTTGTACAGTTTTTTCTGTAAGGATTTTATAGCGAGGAAAACTGCCTTCAACTCCAGGTAATTGATGTGTTTGACCGCCTCTGCTGGTGTCCACAGACCCCTCACTCTGAGTTTCTTCATGTGAGCTCCCCATCCCTTCCGGGATGCATCTGTGGTGATGGTCACCGCTGGCGTTGGCGGCGTTAGAGGCTTTCCCCTTGTTAAGTTCTCCATGTTTTACCTTGCCATTTCTTTCTGCACTGCGTGCGTTACAACCACTAGATCCTCACAACGACATGTTGCTTGTGACCATTGCTCTTGTAACCACTCCTGTAAAGGTCTCATGTGCAGCCGCACATTTGGCACTAGGTGTATGCATGATGCCATCATGCCCATGATCTTGCTCGCTGTTCTCACTGTCTGAGCTTGCCCTCTCTGGTAGGGCTTCATCTCCTTCACCAGTGCAACTGACCTCTTCTCGCTTGGGAACACCTTGCTCTGTACGGTGTCGATCTGAGCTCCCAGGAAGATTTTTATTTGTTCTGGTTCCATTGAGGATTTCGCCCAGTGTATGGAGAATCCCAGGTCCATCAGTGTTCTTGTCACTCTCTGTGCATGCTCCTTGCATATCTGGTATTAGCCAGTTGTCCGGGTAAGGGTATACGTGTATTCCCTCCCTTCTTAGGTGTGCTGCGACTGTTGCTAGGCACTTTGTGAAGACCCTTGGCGCAGACTTTACACCGAACGCTAGGGTTGTGAACTGATAGTGGTGTTCCCCTATGGCGAATCTGAGCAGATGTTTGTGACTTCTGTCCATTGGTATGTGTAGGTAGGCATCTTTTAGGTCTATGGTGACCATGAAGTCTCCTCTTTGCAATTGAGGAAGCACCTCTTGTAGGGAGGTCATTTTGAATGTTTGCGTTCTTATGATTTTGTTTAAGAACCTTAGGTCCAGGATGGGTCTCATTGTTTTGTCTACCTTTGGCACCAGGAAGTACGTTGAATACACCCCCCCCTGTTCCTTTCTCTGTAAGGTACTGGTTCTATGGCTTGTTTTTGCAGGAGCTCTCTTGCTTCTCTCTGAAGTAGCTGCAGCTCTTTCCTTGCTAGTTGCTTTGTTTGTTGGTGTCTTTTCCAGTTCTATGCAGTATCCGAACTGCATGATGTTTAGAAGCCATTTGTCCGAAGTTATTGCCTTCCACTCGTGGAAGTAATGCTTTAGTCTTCCTCCCACTGGTCTCACATGTACGCAGGTGTTTAGTGCGCTTGACCCCTGCGTGTTGTCCTTGTGCCTCACCCTGGGAGTTCTTATTTGGGTGGGCACACGTTGCCTGACCAAGTCACTTGGCGGGGGGCTGCTGTCCTCCCATCCTATTCTGGCCACGTCCAATGCCTCTCGCACGAAAGGACTGGCCCCTCTGCTGGTATTGCCAGAACTGCTTCTGTTGTCCTTGCTATGTTTGGCTCTCCGCCTGGTGGGATTGTTGGAACGCCTGGTGCGATGTTCCTGGCTGGTAACCACCCCTGCCGTTGGGCCTTCGTGATGGGGTGCCCCTTTTCGACCCTCTGAACTGCAATGCCCCCATGGACCTTGCTGTCTCATTGACTTTCTTTAGTTGGCTGAGCTTTTCGTCTACTGGGGCCCCGAACAAGGTCTGTCCGTTGAACGGGGTTTTCACGATGCTGTGTTGTACTTCTGGCTTGAAGCCTGACACCCTGAGCCAGGCTTGTCTTCTTTCCGTTTTGCCAATCATCATGAGCCTACTGGTGGTGTCAGCTCCGTTCAGAGCTGCCTTGATGCAAGAGTTTGCCACATTCTTCCGCTCTTCGACTAGGTTTTAAGCACTGTCCCTGAATTCCTGAGGCATATTCTTTATTAACTGGCCCAGTTCCTCCAGGATCTGGTACTGATGCCTGTTTAGTAGTGCGTTGGAATTGGCCATTCGCCAGTGCATTTCGGCATTCCTTTCAATTCTTCTCCCTACCAAGTCCATCCTCTTGCTCTCCTTGTCTGGAGGTGGCCCTGAGGTAGTAGGCACATTAGCCCTTTTCTTTGCTGTGGCAGCAATGATTGAGTCAGCTGAGACCGTGCCCTGGATATAGAGTGGGTCCTTGGATGAATGTTTATACTTCTTTTCAGTCCTTGGGGGACTGCCTTGCATGTAGCCGGCTCCTTGAAGGCTTCTTTCCCTTGTGCCATGACACTTTCCAGCATTGGCAGGTACTGGCTCCTGGTCTGTGTGGGGAGCAATGTCTCGAGAAGGAAGTCAGCCTTCTGCTGCTCTTCGTCGAGTTTCACTTTGAAGACAGCCGCTGCATTCCTAATGACTGTGTTGTACACCCCAATGTCATCTGGCGGCGAAGGCCTCGAAGGATACGTGTCGACGCTTTCTTCAGGACTCTCGGTGTCGACTTCTTGCCAGTCTATCTCCTGCGTTTCCGAGGTCGCCGAACCAAGAAGCATCCTGCGGTCGTCGTCCTCCTCATAGTAGTCGAAGGCGGCCTCATCTTCGTCCGGTTCGTCGAATGCTTCGACATTCTCCGACTGTTCCTCGACTTCATCCTCTTCCTCCTGGATTACCTCGTGCACCTGTGGCTTGGGTTTCGTCTGGATTATGTAGTCTTTCATCCTGGCGTCGAAATCCTTCTTTCGTTGCAGAATGTTTTGCATCTCGGCTTCGAGACGCCTCTTCTTCTTCTCCATTTCGGCAGCCAGATCTGCGTCCAATGGTTCGGCCGGTCTCTTTGGCGGTAAATTTAGCGCCAAACCTATTTTCGGCGTCTGCACTGGAGCCTTTTTTGAGTCCTTCTCCCTCGGCGTCGGACGTTCCTTTTCGGAGACGTTTTTCGACGGATTTTGCTGTTCTTCAGCTCTCACCGCCGGGGACTCCTTCTCAGAGGATACGCTGGGCCTGGGTTTAGGTGCGGGCGCCGAAGCTTTCGGCGCCGGCGCTTTCGAGGATTTTCCCCAGATTCTTCGAGACTCAGGGTCTCTCGGGGCTCTAGGGGCTGTGGAGTCTCCAACCTTCTTTATAGTTTTCATAATATTGGTCTCTACGGCCGTGTAGCAATCGTCTTCGACGGCGTTGTTGTCTTCTTCGTCTGAAGATAGCCCCAGGTCTCGATGGGATGGAGGCTGGCCCTTGCCCTGCATCGTGGCGTTGGCTACTCTCTGTCTCGCTCGAACTCGAAGAGTTTTCGGCGTAAAGGCGGAGCAGGCTTTGTAGTCGCTGCTCTCGTGGTCTACCGGTAGCCAGAGGTTGCAAACACGGTGCTGGTCCTTCTGCATGTACTTGTGGTGGCAATTTGCGCAGAACTTGAAAGGAGTCTTATACATGCGCTCCTATTCCTCGATGGAAATAGGAAGTTCTTGAACTTCCTTCCCTCCTTCGTCGATCTTATCGATGATGTAGTCTCCTGAAGTCTTCTCCAATGTTTTTAGTCCAAGAACTGCGCGTTTTCTTCTTTCTCCAAAAATGTCTGGAGCCCTCTCGGAAACGATCCAGACCCAACAGCAGAAAAAAGAATCTGAAGATGGCGCCCAAGAGTGGGTTCTTCACCGGAAATACACCAAACGGTGGGGCGTCGACGCCCACCTGGGCTACGAAAAAAAAAAAAAAAAAAAGAATACGATTCCGGACCCAACCACAAGACCGCGGAATAATGCACAGCATACTGAATCCAGAAAGATTCACGCTGCAAAACCAATCTAACAATGGAGTTGATGGCCATGCGCACTATCACTGAAAGGAGGAGTCACTTACCTTGTGGTTGGAAAAGACTTCTTCGAAGAAAAACAAAGTGCAACAATCCGGACCCAACACTAGATGGCAGGCTATGCAGGCTATGCAAAGCATGTGATCTACAGCTCACATGCCTCAAACATATAATTATTAAAGAAACAACCTGCCAAGAAAGTAAAAACCATTTGTCAAACTTGTGTGCTCAAGCACAACATATCTATATGCACTTGTCAGAATGACTCCCAGTTCAAGAATCCAGTCACTCCTGTTCAGTGCCTCCAATTCATCATAAAGAAGTACTAATCCAACTGGTTATTTAAAAAAAGTGACTGAAGGTATTCAATAGAACAGCAGAGGAAAATTTTAACAATATTGATAGTCCAAATCCAAACTGCTAGGGTGTCTGAGGCGCTACTGAAGTTGAGTGACAAGGTATTTTCTAAGCTGGCACCCCTTTACAGCAGAGAGGCATCTATGGTGATGGTCACCTGAGGAAGGGGGGTGGAGGATGTCAGGAAAAAGCCTCAGATCAACCAATTGTTCCTGTTCTACCTGCGAAGAGAATACTGGACCCTTGTTGTTACACTAGATCTTACAGTCTAGATCTTACAGTTGCCCTTCTGCTTGTACCCACTGCCATGAAAGGCACCTCAGCAATGGACACATGGGCAGCCTGGCTTGCAGGACAATTACTATGTAGGCGGGCATTATGACCCACAGTTTTATCTACTGATCACACTGTGATGAGACATTGTGGCTGACAAAGAGGCATCAGCTGTTGGAAGGTCGACCCCCTCTGTTGGCTGGGACATGCCTTGACTGCCTGTGCATTGTTGTGCGATCCGAGGAAGGGCTGAATGAGATGTGATTATTTTTCTCATTGATGGTGAATCCCAAGTTCTGCAGTAGAGACACTGCTATTTCATGGTGTGCTAGACATTGGTCTTTGCTGCTGCTTCTTAACAGCCAGTCATCTAGGTATGGAAACACAGGAATAGCATGTCTGCGCACAGAAGATGCCACATCTGCAAGTAAATACTCTTGGGGCTGTATTAATTCCAAAGGGGAGAATCATGAACTGGCAGAGCTTTCCACTTCGCATGATGTGAAGGTATTGATGGTGCAACTGGATCTATAGGGATGTGAAAATACAGGTCATTCAGATCCAACGCTACCATGAAGTTGCCTTGTTGTAGCAATGGGATGGCGTCTTGCAATGTAATCATTTGAAAGTGTTCAGCAGAGATGAACCTGTTCAAAAGTAGGAGGTTGAGGATCGACTGATGCGTACAGTCCTTTTTAGGAATAAGACAATAGAGGTAATAAACTCCTTGTTGGTGTATGGGAATGGGTTCAAAAAGGAAAATGGATTTTTGCAGGTTTACTACTACTTTTTGGCCCCATTTGTGACCACTAGGTACTGGTATAACAGCTCTGAAATGCCCGAGCCCTGCTAAACAGGAGTCTGCACATGTGCTTTGACCCTTAAAATGGTATATGTTTAATTGGCATGTCCCCAATAGGCATACCCTAACTTGTGAGTCCCTAGTATTGGTACCAGGGGTATCCAGGGCCTCTACGTTAGAGTATGCCACAGCGACTGCAGCACTTATTGTGCCACTCTGAGAGGGACAAGGTAAAACATGGCTTTCTGCCTGCCACAGTCCACTGGAACGACGGCTGAAAACTACTAACACAACTTTGCCATTTAAAAGTAATGGCAAAGTCCAAACCTCCATTTTCAATTTATGCAAGTCACCCTTATTGTAGGCCTAACTAGCCCTAATGCAGGTTGCTGTATATTAAAGGGTGGAACATGTACGTTCACAAGCTCCAGCAGTAAAACCTAAAATTGTCATTTTTACTGTAGAAATGCTAGCAGTTCAATTGGCATGAACAGAGTTACAGGCTGGCACCCCAGTCCTGATCACGTCCGAATAGGTTGGTATCAAAAGAATCAGTGCATTAAATCTGATTTAATGCTTAAATCGAATTTAATGTCACTGGTAGGCAAAGTGCAACTTTAGAAGTTGCGACTTTAGTTGGCCATGGTTTCCAGTGCCTGTTTACTGATGTGCATTGGGCTTGTCCTGCAGACAGCTTTCTGCCCTCCTTCTGACGTGCTAATGACTCCCAGGATAGGACACAATAGAGGGCTGCAAGGGAGAGAGGTGTTACCTCCCTCCTGCAAGAAGTCACACAGGTGTTAGCCCACAAGGCAAGTGTCAATGAAGAAGCCGCCTTTTACAGGGCAAACGGGTAACACTTGGGAGAGGGCTGCTGTACTATTTAGCCCGACAAGCGGGCACTGGAGCCAGGAGAGAAGCCAGTTGTCAAATAGTTTTTTTACAGGTGCATGACGTCCCTTGGTATCCACAACTCCGGTGATGGGATAAGGACCTCTGAGTGTTGAGAGAGGGCTCTCACCATCTTGGGAATGAGCAGAATGGTTCATCCTGGTAAAGTCAGATGCTACATTTCCCAGGAACTGGTCATCAGGAGGGAGGGAAATTATTAACCCATTGGCTATCAACCGTATCCTGCAGGAAGATAAATAGGACACCCCTGGCATCCAGACTTTAGATCTCGGCTGACTCAGAAGAAGGACCGAAGGACTATCTTGCTGCACTGAAGGACCAGCAAAGAGAAGCTGTGCTGACAAGGACTGCATCTGGTGTCTAGCGAAGAGAGGGACAATGCCTGCCGTATCCTGCTCAATGAGAAGACGTATCAAGAGCCAAGTCAAGAGAACTCCAAGGGCCCGCTGACTGGTGTCCTTTTTGCAGCATAGGACACAACAGCTGAAGAAGCCTGCTGGGGCAAGTTGGTAGCCCAAGTCTTCAAGCCACTACCACAGCCACGAAGCACCTGGAACCAGGACTCAATGCACAGAGTTGCACCCAGGTTTGCTTAGCTCGGGAGGGCTGCAAGTTACTGGGACCCTCAAGAGGAAAGATAGCGACCTAGGGGGAATTAATCTGTGACCACAATAGTGGGTGACTGGTAGTCCAGTAGCGGCTCGACGTCAGCAGGCCGGGGAGGACTTCGTGGATGAAGAACCTGCAAACATGACCCCTTCATCACCTTCGTGGACCAAGGAATCACAGGTGAAAGACTCAGTTGACTGTGTCGCATCAACAGCATCCTTAAAAGCATCTTCAGCATCCTTCTTCCCTTGCATCAGGACCACTCCTTAGGAATCAATCACAACACAGATAAACTGCCTGGAACTGTTGAAGTACCGCTCCTCCTGTTAAGGTAACTGTACTGGAGTACCTAGCTGGTCCCCCTGACTAGCTCCCTGCCGGAGGTGGTCGCCCCAAGTACTTCCTACCGACCGCATTGACATTTCCTTTAAAAAAAATTAAATGTCCAATTTGTCGACAAGTCTTATTCACGGTTATGTGAAAGCGCATTGATTTATTATAGCTTGTAAAAGCTATCTCTCTGGAAACCCCCGATGGATCTTTTTAGTTCTAGTGTCCACAATCTTATAAAAAAATACAGTAGATTTTAATAAATTGGTGTCCGGTTTCTTGAGTGTTGTGTAGATTTCTTCTTCAATTGTTTTGGTGCTGTTTAAATGCGTAAAACGTGTCCCTCTGTGTAAGCCTTGCTGCTCAGTGCCACAACTACCAAGGGTTGAGCTAAAGGTTTAAAAAGAGAAAAAAAGTCCAAGGGTACTAAAGGGGTCGGTACTTGTATTACACAGTGAGGACACACAACCACACCATATAATAAACCCCACTTCCTCACAGGTTCTATGGTGCCTTTTGTAATTAACGCCCGTACTTCTTCCTCCAGAAGAGGTTGATGGTCTGTATTCTGTACAGGACGGCAGGTGTGTGTGGAATTCAAGTCTGTACCCTTCTCACAAAATGGTTAGGGCCCTATGTTATGAAAATGGGTTATCCTTCCCCCAACCGGAGTACTGTGATCTAGGTGAAATCATTCACGGTTTGGTAGCAGAGGAACCACTGGCAAGGCCACTTCCGTTTCTCTCACAGCCTCTGTAGGCCCCTCTATAAAAGGGCTTATACTGCGGAGGGTCCTGAAAGGGAAGCGTGATTTTTTTGGGAAGGGAACCCTTTAAGTAAATCTCCCTCGTCTCCTTATCTGGTGTACTGTTTATAAAAAAGCAGGTTTTGGTGCGAAGGATTGTAGGGCATCCACTACTTTGTGATCTTCATTTTTTTTTTTTTTTTTCAAACATCTGTTCAATATGTGGGAACAATGCTCCCCATCAAAAGGTAGATTTTCAATGTGCGGTTTCATCTCTGGTCTAAGCCCCACCGATCTAAGTCAGGTATGCCTACGGAGTGATAGACTGATGTTAATGTCCCTAGTTGCTGTCTCCACCACGTTCGCCTCATCAATGGCACACCTGAAGTTCGTGTTGTTGATGGTCAATCAATCTTCCTCGACTCTTTATCCGGGACAGGAGCATTCCCCGTAGCCTGAGCGGAGGCCCTCTTACAGGCACTAGGCACCGCCAGTGAGTGAGGGATTAAAGCCCCTCTGATGTAATCCAGATCCAGTGAGGCTGGTTTGATTTCTTTTTGTTACAGAAGGTTACTACCCAGGTCATGACTGGGTCCTTGAAAGTGTCTGTTGTTGTTTAAGTATGTGTAGTGTATTAGTATCTGTCCTCGTGCTGGGATGCTGCGCGAGGACGCTTCCTTACAAGGTTTGTATTGTTTTGAATGTCGTTCCAGGACCGGGCTCTGCCGAGGGCATTCCAGGGTTCTGACAACGTTAGGTCAGTTGTCGGGAGTCCTGGTTTGCGGAGGGAGCGTCCGGTCGTGGGTGTTAGTACTATCTAGGAATAAATCTTAGAAACTTAGAAGATTAAGTCTCTGGAGTCAATTATTACATTTGGCTGCGAGCTGACAACGAATCCACAAACAACACCCACCGGCCAAGCTATTTTGTATCGGCACCCCTTCACCTCTGCTCTCCCCTGCTCACTGGTCTTGATCCTGCCTACCTTCTTCGAGATTCGACGTCTGAGGTTGATCCTTCATCTTCGCTGCAACTTGATGGTGTTTCCGGATTACTTTGGGCTCCCTGCTTACTGGTAATTATATGACGTCAGTAGCATAGCAACGCCTTAGCAACCATTCGGAACGTCGAGGGGAATATCTCTAAAGAGTGTCATCACGCAAGAGTGAAGAGCACGTCTACAACGTCATCACGTAAGCGTCTATCTCTAACGAATGCCATCACGCAAGAGTGAAGAACACGTCTACAGCGTCATCACGTAAGCATCAGGCGATCATTTTGAATTATAATTTTGGTTACCTGGCAACACCCTGCTTTACTGACGCTGATTCACCAGCGCTGTTCCTAATTTACCAGCAATGTTCCTGCTTTAAGCCTTTAACTGCGCACTTTCTACATATTAAGGTAGGATCCTGCCTACACTTTCACGGTGATAGGCACACCTTTTGAAACTTACTATTAAAGAGTTTTCTTTACTCTGGTACTACAGTTCATTTGTTTGGCCTGTCCTCGTTCACGGTGACGGGCACACCGCTTGACAAGTCATGCCTTTGTTTCATATCACTTTAAATTGAATATTTTAACAATTATAGATAACTTTATTTATTTTATTATTTATGTACTTTTAATTTTTTTTCATTATTTTAATACAAAATTGTTTACGGTTCTGGCTTTTTTGCAACAGTTTGCGCAACCTCCTCCATTCCTTCAACTTCCTGGAAAACCTAGCCTACCATGGCGTCAATGGGTTAAAGCATTTCAAAACCACATTGTTGCCATTGATGCTGTCAAGTTTGCTCCTGAACGAAAGGTGGCAATTTTGTATGGTTGTCTAGGTGTTGCAGCACAACATGTATTTGAGAACTTGCCTACGTTTCCTCCTCACTCTGGAGAAGCTGGGGGCGCTGATCATTGGAATTCATATAAGGAAGCTTTATCTCGTCTGGCGTTACATTATGATGAGGAATCAAATGTTATGCTAGAAAGACAATTTCTTTAAAAGAAGACAACGTGAAGACGAGTCTGTAGAAGAATATATTGCTCAATTGAGAGTTTTGGCCTCAACATGCGAATTTGAGGCAAATCCTGAAATCTACATTTGTGACCAATTTGTTTTTGCCTGCCACTCAAAGAAGATTCAAGAAAGCTTACTTAGCTGTAGAAAACCTACTCTTCAAGAGTCTATTGATATTGCTAAAAGTATCGAAAGGTCAATTACTACTTCTAGAGTCCTCCAAAGTGATCTTCCTCATAACTCTTTCAAAACTCAACCACAGCAGGTTACAAATTTAGTCAATGTTGTTAGTGTTAACAAACCTTTTAGGCAAGTAATTAGGAAAATTAATCCTGTTTGTTACAGATGTGGCTCAAGGTCACACTTCGGAAATAATCCCACATGCCCTGCCATTGGTAAAAGATGTGTGTTATGCAAGAAAAGTTGGCATTTTCAAGGTTCTTGTAGGTCCGTTAAGAGACCTACCAGAATCAACAGTATTGAATATTCTGAAGCTGTTGGTGAGTGTGTTGATCATTTCCAGAATATGTTTTTTTCAATTGAATGTAAGTCTATTTTTACTCCACAGCTAGTTAAAGGTCATTAGGTACTGCACTATTTGGGGATATTGAAATACCCATTATGGCTGATTCAGGATCTCCGATTAGGATTTTGTCAGATGTTATGTTTGATAATAAGTGGCAAGGATCAATTTCTTTATTGCAAACAGATGTCAATCCCAAAGCCTTTGGCGAATTTGATATTGACATGCGGAGTTATTTTAATTCTAGGGTTGAATGTTTAGAAGATCTATTATTACAAAAGTTTATTTTGCGGTCAAAGGACGCAATATCATTGGGTGGCAAGATCTTGCCAAGATGGGTCTTTATTCAATTCCAGGTTCCAATAATCCCATTGCTGTTGCTGAACCTCCCAAAGGGTATACCCCCATTCCCATCTCTAAAACTGACTGTTTAAATGTTATTGATCATACATCGGATATTTAAAAAATGTTGGATAGCTTTCCAAAATTATGTTCAAACAAACCTGGAACTGTTAGGGGTTTTCAACATCAAATCAAACTTAAGCCACAGGCTCAACCAGTTGTCCACAAGGTGCGACCCTTGCCCCTTAGTGCAAAAGATGAACTCAAATCTGTTCTCAAGTCCTTGTGTGATGATGGTATTATTGCACCTTCTGACTCATCAGAATGGGTTTCTCCCATTGTTATTGTTAGAAAAAAAATGGGGACGTCCGATTATGTGCGGATTTGCGCACATTGAATAAAAGTATTCTTATTGACTGTCACCCCCTCCCTAAAATCCATGACCTTCTGGCCAATTTGGGTGGAGCGAAATATTTTTTGATCATTGATTTACGCTCGGCCTACCATCAGGTACCCCTGACTAAGGATTCCCAAGAGTTTACCACATTTATTACACCTTTCGGGGGTTTACAAGTATCTAAAACTTCCCTTTGGCCTAGCCTCCGCGGCCAGTGTTTTCCAAAAGATCATGGATAATCTGTTACAGAAAATGCCCGGAGTCCAGGGCTACCAGGACGACATCTTAGTTTTTTCTGACGAATGGCAGTCACATCTGATGAATCGATCTTCCGTTTTGGCTAACCTTGATGAAGCTGGTATGACCATCAGAGCTGACAAGTGTAAATTTGGCACTCAGTCACTGGAGTATTTGGGTCATACTTTATCATCAGAGGGCATTAAACCTAAAATTTCTCTCATTGAAGCTATCAGTCATGCAACTCCACCGAAAGATAAAGGTTCTCTTCGGCCATTCTTAGGCCTGGCTGAGTATTATGCTTGTTTTGTCAAAGGATATGCTCAAATAGTAGAGCCACTACGTGCTCTTTTACACAAGGGTTCCAAGTTTGAATGATCAGTGGAAACTGCATTTTCTTTTGATCAAGTCAAGAAAATGATTATCGAAGCACCAGCTCTAAACCGCTTTCAGGACTCTGCTAGATGTTTTATAATGGTGGACGCCAGTCTTACAGGATTGGGGGCTGTTTTGGGTCAATGGGTTTCAAGAAAAGAGCATACTATTGCTTTTTCTTCAAGGATGCTTAAAATTTCGGAGACACATTATAGCACCATTGAACGAGAGTCTCTCGCCTGTGTTTGGGCTATAGATACATTTAAAAATTATATTTGGGGTCGTGAGTTTGATCCTTATCGGTGATGGGCTTGGTAAAGCTTCGGCCAGACTTGTCCGACATTTGTCTAAATTACATGAATTTCACTTTTGTATTAAACACATTTCAGGTGGGAAGAATGTCAGGGCGGATTGTCTTTCACGCATGTCACTTCAAGATTCTTCTGAAGTTGAGGATATTGAAGACGTGGAGTGTGTGGTCGCTGCCCTTGATGCCACCAAATTGTGCCCTTGTATTTCTGAACAGTTGTGGTTTGATGCACAGAAGAACGATGAAAGCTTGAAACTGGTAACTGAATATATTTGTCAAGGGTTGGCCAGAAAATAGAAAACTTTCTAATGAGTTGAAAGCATTTGCCATGGTTTCCTCTGAATTATCCTTGGTTAATGGTTTGATTATGAGACCCGATTCATTTGTACCCCCTTTCAGTCTCAGAAATGACATTATTCAATTTGCCCACCAAGGCCATCTTGGAATTTCTAAAACTTCACAATTCATTAAATCTTACTATTGGTGGCCATCTCTTAAATCTCAAGTCAAGTTTTTCATTGACTCATGTCCAGAATGTCTTTTATCTGACAAAAAGTGGATAGTCATGAACACACCCTTGCATCCAGTCCCTTTTCCTGAAAAGCCTTGGGAAAAAGTCGGTTTAGATTTTTCTGCACTTTATGAGATTCTTGCACATGATTTAAAGTATCTAATTTTGTTGATTGATTATCATTCTAAATGGGTTTATCACATGTTCTGTGATTCAGCAAATTCCAGTAATGCTGTTAAGTTAAAAAAATATATATATTTTTGGTTGAAGCTTCACCTTCTATTGTCGTCGCGGACAAAGGAACACATTTCATTTCTGAAAAGTTTACTTTATTTTTGGCTGAGCATGATGTCATTCATTATAAAGTTGCTTTATATTCACCGACATCAAACGGTTTAGTTGAACGAGCAAACAGGTTAGTTAAGGATGCCATTCAAGCAGCTATCTCTTCTCGCCACGATGTACAATAATTTCTTGAGGATAAATTATGGTCTTATAACATTTCTCCCCATTGTACCACGGTTTCCCCATTTCCCTTTTAAGAAACAGGGTTGCTCACACAAATGTATGTCCCAATTGGTTAATTCATAACAATAAGAGAAATATTGAACATAGTAAAGTGGCAACCACTATTTTGCATAGAAAAGATCACATGAAATCCATTTATGATTCTGAGAAAAGATTTCGTTTGCTCAACTTGAAAATTGGCGATTGGGTTCCCAATAAGAATAAAAAAAAAAGTCACTAAAGGTTTATCCAAATGTTCTCCTCCTGTACAAATTCACTAGAGGATCAACGTTACTTGGTTCCAAAGGTTGGTGGAACAAGGGATCTCTTGTACATCTTTCTGTTTCACAGACCAGAGTAGAACTTTAACACTGTGACTGGTCTATTTGGTTAAAGAACCCAACTCTTGTTGTTGATAAATATTCTTCACGTTGTTTTACAGCAATGCATTCTAATAAGTCAAATCCATCAACTTCCACTACTGTTCAGATGTCAAGTCCATCAACTTCTACTAGTGTTGTCCTGAATCCCAGCGCAAGTTTTTCACCTCCGGATTTAGGAGTTCACTGCAGGAGGTTACCTGCAAGACTAAATGATTATGTGCTTTCATGATTTTATTGCATGTTTTATTGTGAATTTTCTTTTCTCCTTTGTAAAGGGGGAGATGTTGTAGTGTATTAGTATCAGTCCTCGTGCTGGGATGCAGCGCGAGGACGCTTCCTTACAAGGTTTGTATTGTTTTGAATGTCGTTCCAGGACCGGGCTCTGCAGAGGGCATTCCAGGGTTCTGACAACGTAAGGTCAGTTGTCGGGAGTCCTGGTGTGCGGCGGGAGAGTCCGGTCGTGGGTGTTAGTACTATCTAAGAATAAATCTTAGAAACTTAGAAGATTAAGTCTCTGGAGTCAATTATTACAGTATGCCTTAAGCATGGGAAGGTAAGAGTTTTCAGTTTTTGAGAGGTTTCCAGGACATCGTCCTCATCCTGTACTGAGTGCAGATGGACTTGGTGAAGTTTACCTGCCCACTTTGTGACATCAGTGTACTTTATGACATCATGTTACACTGTGGTATAATCTAGTAGGGGCGGCGTGACTGGGTATGACTGAGAACTGGGTCATCTTGCGGGTGAACTATATAGGTTTCCGAAGGCTCTGGACCCCATTCCCTGGTCTAGAGGCCTCTTCCTCTGGGTGTTCAAGGTACTGAGGACTTCCAGCATCAGAGTGGTGGGGAGTGTGGAAGTAGAGGTGAGTGGAAAGTAAGGCAGACTGGGAGCCAAATGCTTGACTTTCACAGGGCTTAACACTGGGTAGAGGAGGTAAATCTGGTTCTTTTCCAAAGGCAAGGCACCATTTCTTTCAGCTGGTGATGAGTCCTGGGAACGGCAATGGATTTTGTCAGCGCACAGGTGGACTAAGAGTTTTCTACGTTTCTCATCCTGGATGACAGCAAGTCACTCCTATATAAACCCCTCAGCGGGCCGCAACCTGGTTTCAACATGTACCTCAAGGCCGAGGTAGACCGTCTCTTCAGCATCAGCCCGAAGTGGACTTGTCGGAAGCATGGTCCAAAGTGCCAGTGTTTTCAACACAAATGTGCCTGAGCTTTCAGTGCCAAAGGGGGATGCCACTTCGGTGCTGAGTAAGTCCTCTTTGTGCATGGGAAGCTTGTTGATGACGGAGCATGATGGGGGTTGGTACCCTTTGATATTCTTGATGTCAAGCAGTCTTCGACTTGAACACCACTCAAAGGCTTTGGCTTCTTGTCAGGGCTCAATGAATGACCTGAAAGCGCCACGGGGGGGGGGGGGGGTTGGGGGGGGTGCCGTCTCAACGTAGTCTTGGTTCCGGACATAATGGAAATGAAATGCGTTACTTACCTGTAACAGCAGTTATCCAGTATTGGTATCTTTCATAGATTCACATGCCTGAATCATTCCCCGTCGTCGGGGTAGGAGTCCCCGGTAAATAACAATAGTAATGTCACATAGACATATACTTAGTACTAGGCCAGAGGCCTCACATTAGTAGCCTATCTAGGTCCTTATGTAAAAAGGACCAAACTTTGGCCAGGAGCCAATCAGCTACCATCACCCTTCTCACCTTCCTGGAAGGAGCCCTAGTCCCTCAGATTTTCGTAAGCACAGTGCTACTGAGAGGGAGAGGGTGAGCCCTTCCAGGGGAGGCGGGTGGGTTGCATGTGAATCTATGAAAGATACCAATACTGGATAACTGCTGTTACAGGTAAGTAACGCATTTCTTATCCAGTATTATGGGTATCTTTCATAGATTCACATGCCTGAATCAGAATAGCAAGCAATAATGAGCACATTACGCATAATACATTCGTAAAGACATAGCAATCTTATCATAAGTTGTTACACAGTTTACATGATACTCACAACCTGATAAGAAATGTGCGATAAATTACCTGGAAGGTGGGATGATAGGAAGAAGGCTCACCACTAATGAAATAGATGACGTAAGACAGCCTGTCCCACTGCTGCATCCTTCATAAGTTCAGAGTCCAAGCAGTAGTGCTTCGTGAACGTATGTGGTGTCTTCCATGTCGCCGCCCTGCAAATGTCGACAATGGATACCCCAGCAAAGAGCGCCATGGAGGTGGAAACCGCTCTAGTGGAGTGTGCTCGTACTTTTGAAGGTAGAGGGTGGCCCGCCTGTTGGTGACAGAAGGCGATGGCCGCTGAAATCCATCTGGAAATGCTCTGTTTTGTTAAGGCTAAGCCTTTCCTGGGTCTGCTAAATGCAACAAACAATTGGTTGGACTTTCGAAATTGCTCCGTCCTGTGAAGGTAAAATTTGAGACATCGTTTGAGGTCCAATGAGTGAAGAGATCTTTCAGCCGCAGATGATGGATTTGGGAAGAAAGATCGTAGGACAATAGGTTCGTTGAGATGGAAAGAGGACGGAACCTTCGGTATAAACTTAGGGTTAGTCCGTAGAATGACCCTGTCGTTCTTGAACTGGATGAAGGGATCTTGCACAGAAAAGGCCTGCAGTTCACTCACTCTCCTTGCTGACGTGAGCGCCAGCAAAAGAGCTGTTTTCCATGACAAATGTTTTAGATCTGCTCTGTGGATTGGCTCAAACGGGTGTTTCATTAGTTGAGCTAGAACCACATTTAGTTGCCATGTAGGTGGAGGCGCTCTAACTGGAGGGAAAGATCTGAATAATCCCTTCAGAAACTGTTTGATTAGTCTGTTGGTCCATAATGAAGCTCCACACGAAGATCGTCTGAACCTGGATATGGCCGCCAGGTGGACCTTTATTGAAGCATGTGCCAGTCCAGAATTGGCTAAGTGGAGCAAGTAGGGCAGAATTTGTGCTGGAGTAGAAGTGAATGGATGCAAATTCTGAGCTCTACACCACAAACAGAATCTTTTCCACTTGAGGGAATACGTCTTATTAGTACTTTCAGCCCGAGCCCGGGCTAAGACGGCCCTGCATTCCTGTGGAATATCTAAATCCTGGAACTCTCTGAACTCAGGAGCCAAGCTGATAATTTTAGAGATGTTGGATCCGGATGCTGGACTTGTCCCTGGTTCATTGTGAGGAGATGTGGGCATGTCCTGAATAGTATTGGAGGTTCCAGCGATAGAAGGTGTAGCTCCGTATACCAGTGTTGGCGCGGCCACGCTGGGGCTATCAGGATCATGGTACAACTCTCTGCTTTCAGTTTCCGGAGAACCCTGGGGATCAGGGGAAACGGTGGAAAAGCGTAAGCAAAGACGTTGCACCATGTCATCGAAAAGGCATTCCCTAGGGACCTTTTCTGGGGAAGCCAGCTTGCGTAATGTTGGCATTTCGCGTTCACTTCCGTCGCAAAGAGATCCAGGTGAGGTTTGCCCCAACGGGAGAACACCGAGTCGAGCATCTGCTGGTCGAGCTCCCACTCGTGGCAAAGTGAACGCTGCCTGCTTAGCGAGTCTGCCAGGGTGTTGTCTACTCCTGGGACATACTCTGCCCGCAGAGAAATGTCGTGTTGTACCAGCCAGATCCAAATTTGCTGAGATTCTCGAGACAACGTCCTGGATCGAGTACCCCCCTGCTTGTTCAGGTAGTGCATTGTGGTGGTGTTGTCCGTCCTCACAAGCACTGGGGAGTTCCTGATTCGGGGCAGAAATGCTCGAAGTGCCAGGCGCACTGCTCTCAACTCTAGCAGATTGATGTGGAGTTGCTTTTCTGCCACTGACCATTGACCGTGTACTTGCAGTTCCTGCAGGAACGCCCCCCATCCTTCCAGTGAAGCGTCTGTGGTAATCACATGAGGAGAGACTGGGAGAAGAAAAGGGAGACCCTTGTTTAAGTTGTCGCCCAGAAGCCACCATCTCAGAGCTTTCTTCATGACCTGAGTGATCTTGATCCAGTCGTCGAAAGACCCTGTAGATTGGATCCACTGATTTGTTAAGGCTTCCTGTAGAGGCCGCATGTGTAGGCGACAGTGAGGAATGAGAAAAATGTTGGAAGACATCATTCCTAGCAATGATTTGAATAGTCGAACTTTGACTCTCTGTTTGGCCTGAATGCGGACAGCCAGGGTCTTCAGCTTGACCTGACGTTCTCTGGAAGGGAAGGCTTTCTCTTGTTGTGTATCCAACGTTGCTCCCAGGAAATTGAGACGTTGTGACGGTTGGAGAGTTGACTTTTCCTGGTTGAGTGTTAGGCCCAGATTTTTGAATAGATGAAGGCAGGCCGAAGAGGACTTGGCTACGCCTGACCGAGTCGGAGCTTTGATGAGCCAGTCGTCTAGGTAGGGAAAGACTTGGTGATGATGCTGGCGAAGGTATGCCGCTACTGGTGACAGACACTTCGTGAAGATGCGTGGAGCTGACTTCAGGCCGAATGGTAAAACTCTGAACTGGTAGTGCCTGCCTGCCACTGCAAACCTCAGAAATTGTCGATGACTCTTGTGAATGAGGACATGAAAATAGGCATCCTGGAGGTCTAAGGATACCATATAGTCTTTTGGATTGAGTAGATGTAGTACCTCCTGGAGGGTAACCATACGGAAGGACTGCTTCTTGAGGTATACATTTAGGTTTCTCAGATCCAGAATTGGTCTCCATTGCTTCTTCTCCTTTTTTCTGACCAGGAAGAATCGGGAATAGAATCCTTTCCCCTTCTGACCTCGTGGAACTCTCTCCACTGCTCTTTTCTGGAGCATTAGAGAGAGCTCTTGTTGAAGTAGGCGTAGATTCTTGTGCTGCATAGGACATGGTGGGTTCGGAGGAGGATGTTCCACAAACTCCAAAGTGTGTCCGAAGCGAACTAACTGCAGCACCCAACGATCTGTTGTAATTTGCTTCCAATTGTGAAGGAAGTTGGTAATTTTTCCTCCAACTGCGAATTGTGGAGAAGAGGTGGAGGCATGCTGGAGAAAGCAGTCATTGGCGTCTGTAATTATCCTTCTTTCCTCCTTTCCCTCGAAAGGACGACTTGTTGTAGGAAGCTCGTCCTTGTTGTTGTCGCTGCTGATATTGAGGCTTGTACTGCTGAGAAGAGTTATAAGCGGACTTGTAACCTTGATAGCTGCCTCGATTCTGCTGCCCTCTACCTCTGGATCCTCGAAAGGAATTAGGTTTGTATTGTAGGGTGCCTAAGGCTTTCGCCGTGTCGGTATCCTTTTTAATACCTTGCAGCATATCATCGATATGTTCACCGAAGAGCAGTTCTCCATCAAATGGCATGTCTAGAACTTTGGCTTGCACATCAGGCCGGAATGCTGTGGCTTTGAGCCAGCCCTGGCGTCTCAAAACCGCTGCTCCTGCCAATTGACGAAATCCTGTGGAAGCGATATCCAAGGCCACATCGATCATTTCTGAGGCAGAGCGTTCGCCCTCCAGTAAAATTTTCTTAACCTCTTCTTTCTGGTCTTCTGGGATTTCCTCTAGATATGGGGCTATATCTGCCCAAATCTGTCGATTGTAGCGACCTAGTAATGCTAGAGAATTTGCAGCCCTGACTGATAGGGCGGACATAGAAGAAAATCTTTTGCCGATGCCATCAAGTTTTCTTCCCTCTTTATCAGGAGGCGCTGTTATTGCCGCTGACGGGTTGCTAGACTTCTGCTGAGCGGCCTGTGATATGACTGAGTCCGGTTTAGTTTGGCCAGTTAAACATGCGGGAGCAGTGTCTGGGGCTTTGTACTTCCTTTCAAGTCTAGCTGGCACTGGAATGAGAGAGGAAGGATTTTTCATAATTTTAAGTCCTTGCTCCCATATATAATCGATTACTGGGATGGATCGAACAGATCTTTTGAAGGATTCCTTAAAGTCATGGAGGAAACAGTCCTGCGTTTCCGTAGCTATTTGAATGTTGAATCTTGCAGCCGCTCTCCCTACTATATTATGGAATCCCCCTAAATCTTCAGGGGGTGAATCATCCTGTACTTGCTCTGGGGATGCTGGATCCTGGTTGGCGTTATCATCAGAATCCTCATCATGTATTTCACCTTCCTCATCTTGGACTTCATCATGTCTCATTTCTTCCTCATATTCATCCTCATCAGAAGAAATTTGAGGAGGCAATTTCTCTTGCTCCTGATGCACAACCAGCGGAGGTGGTCGCTGGCGACGTTGAGGGGTTGGAGCTTCCTGCTGCGCTGGCACACCTGAAGTAGGAGCAGAAGACGGAAATCTTTGCCTATAGTCTGAAATTAGAAACTGTAGGTCAGAGACAATTGACGCCGGAAGGCATACCATAGGCTGAACAGTGGTATGCTGTCGAACTTCTTCTTGAATTGTCACCTCTTCAAGATCTTCACAGTCTGAACTCTCATGAACCTTGATGTTAAGATGAGAGGGACTGGATGCTATGGGAAACATGTTCTCCACGTCAGGGTCTTCTGCTTCTAGAAACTGCGTTGGCAGCAGTTGCTGGACTTTGCTAGGTGAAGTCATCTCTGGTGTCACCATGCATGATGACATCTTAAAATGGGTATAGGAATACTTCAGTGATGGAGAGCCCTTTGAGTGTAGATTCATTGTAGCGTCTGATGGAGCGTCTACAATAGTTGACATTTTCATCGTCGACTGCATCGACGTCGATGATGTCCTCGTCGACGTCGACGACAATGCCCTCGTCGACGGCGGCGTCGACACTGCAGAAGTCGACGACGATGGCTTCATCGACGGTGTCGTCGTCGACGGGCTCGACGACGGTGCCCTCGTCGACGGTGTCGTCGTCGACGGTGTCGTCGTCGACGGTGTCCTCGTCGACGGTGTCCTCGTCGACGGTGTCCTAGTCGACGGTGTCGTCGCCGACGGTGTCCTCGTCGACGGTGCCGTCGTCGACGGTGTAGTCTTCGTCGACGAGGAAGTCTTCGTCGACGGTCTCGACGTAGACGGTGTCTTCGTCGACGGTGGCTTCGACGACGATGAAGTCTTCGTCGACGATGAACTCGACGTCGACGATGGGTTTTTCGTCGACGCTGGAAGTCTTGCCTTCGTCGACGATGAAGCAGACGTCGACGGGAGCGTCGTCGACGGTTTTGTGAGAGGAATAACAGAAGGTATTGACCTACCCATCGTCGACGACGTTGTGGCAGTGGAAGCCATGGAGAAAGTAGACGCCGTGGATGTCGAAATGGATACTGTCGACATCGTCACAGGCAGGCCAGAAGATACCACAGCAGGCTTTTTGAAGGTTGTCATCTGAAGAGAAGGCTTGACCTTAGGATGACCCTCCATAGATTTTGGCTTCTTGTGAGGAGGCACAGCAGACTGACCTGGAGATGTCTGTCAAGGCCTTTTAGGAGAGGAGTGGAAACTTCTGAAGGAACACTCACTCTCACCTGAGGAGACTTGGTCCTTGTCCTTCAGTCTCTGGAGCCACAGAAGCAGTCGCCCTTCCCTGTCTTTCAATGTCTTGACCGGGAGAGTGCGACAAATCTTACATTCCTTGGCAGAATGCTGAGGATAGAGGCAGTACAAACAGTCTTCATGCTTGTCCTCTATGTGTAACCTCATTTTACTACATGAGGCACATGGTCTAAAAAGACCTTTTTTAGGAGTAGTAGACATATTAAATACTAATACTCCTTTTCCAACTGACTCTGAAGAAATAGTAAGCAAAAAACCAAAGATATAGGAAAAAAACCTGAGCAGAGCTCAGTGGAGACTCCTCTGCACGACGTGCGGTAGAAAATCTGAGGGACTAGGGCTCCTTCCAGGAAGGTGAGAAGGGTGATGGTAGCTGATTGGCTCCTGGCCAAAGTTTGGTCCTTTTTACATAAGGACCTAGATAGGCTACTAATGTGAGGCCTCTGGCCTAGTACTAAGTATATGTCTATGTGACATTACTATTGTTATTTACCGGGGACTCCTACCCCGACGACGGGGAATGATTCAGGCATGTGAATCTATGAAAGATACCCATAATACTGGATAAGTGTACAGTCCATGGCTAAATCCTCAATGCGTTCTCAAGAGTAGACTCAAGAGGCCGAATAGATGTGGCGGAACGTTTGACAAAGCTTGAAGAAACAAAAATACAATTGAAGGGTTTATTTTAAAATGGTTGTTTTTGTTTTTGGGTGGAAAAAGGGCAACTTCAGAGCCCGAAACAAAACTGCACTGAGGTACCACAGTGTTATTTAAGACTTTGGAGCAGCGTCCTAAACATCTGAGCACGAATGTGATAGAAAACTATCGGAGATTGAGCAATATACTGCGGCTTTCTGAAACAAGGGAGGAGTCACAACAGGTCTTGTGACTCAAACTTTGTCAAATTAAAACAATGGGCACACTTCCAAGCAAAGCACTAGATTGCAGGAGTAAGCAGAGCATGTGTATATAGAGCCACACATGCTACAAACATACACCCAAGCCCTGTTACATGGCCAAGCCCCTACTATGCATAGCCTTCACACTCTGCACAGCTCTTCGAAGGCCGTGCACTCCCTCCACAGACTCCAGCCTCATTATGGGCTGAAGTTTTGCCTACTCTCAGCCTTTCTTCTGTGCACAGCTCTTTACTCCGTCCAAACAACTAAGACCTATGAGGTTAACAAAAAGGAGCAGGTGGGGGGTAAGGCGGGGGTTCATGCATTAGTTGACCAGGTCCTGCAGCAGTACACCAGGACAGTGGAAAGTGCAACAACGAAAAAAACCAAAAACCTGCAAATTGACACAGATTATAACATTAACGCATACTATTGAAAATTCACTACAAAATCTAAAGGCTAAATTTACATTATGGTTAATTTTTAACATTAGGTTTTACTTTACGTTTAAAACACTCTAGAAATTCACTGAAAAAGAAAAAATTTAAAGTGACGTTATAGTGAGCTAACAACAAAATCAATTCAATCTACAAAGACTTCAAAACCCAAACACTCGCCAGGGATAACATCAATCTCTTCACGCCAACCGGCGCCTACCAACATAAGCTCACCATGTATAACGCCCTCAAAGAAAAGGAAACAGCGCCTATCATGAGATCCATCCACTCCGGAGCCCCAGCAGACCCCTGCCACCACACTTTCATCCCATCAGCAAATTACTCACAAAAGTAAAGAACTTCTCGAACATCACATTCCGCATCCCACAGAAATGGAAACATGCAGACATGATGCCACTGCAGAATAAACCATCCGCTGACTCAGGACAAACCAAGAACTTCTTACACATCTCCCTGCTCCCCTTCCAGCTAAGGTCATTGAGAAAGCTATCCACATCCAGCTCACTGGACATCTGCTGAACCACAACCTTCTGCACCCCTCCCAATCCGGCTTCAGAGCAAATCAAAGCACAGAGACAGCTCTAGCTTCAGCCACTAACTCCATCAGGACACTACTAGACCGCAGATAAACTGCCGCCCTCATCCTACTCTACCACTCAGCAGCCTTCAACACCATATCCCACCACACACTGATCAACAGACACCTCCAAATCGGAATCCAAGGAGCAGCCCTCAAGTGGATTGCATCCTACCTCACAGGAAGAACACAGAATGATTATCCTACCATTCCTACTCCTTACACCCTAACAACTTCACCTGCAGTGTACCTCAAGGCTCATCCCTCAGCTCAACCCTCTTCAAGATGTACACCCCTGGCCAGCAGTCGGGAGCCACAGACTCAACATAATCTCCTACGCCAACAACACCCAATCCATCCTCTACCTGACTAACAGCCCAACGACCTAAGACAAGTTCCAAAGATGCATGAAAGATGCGGCAGTCTGGATGACCAGTAACTGCCTCAAACGCAACACAGACAAGACAGAAGTTCTTATCTCCGGAAAAGAAAAGGACACCCTATGGAACAATGAATGGTGGTCATCTGAGCTGAGCCAAACCCCCACCCAACAAACACGACCGTACCCTTGCCATCATCCTTGACACTCAGCTTTCCATGAAGTAGCAGGTCAATGCCGTCTCCTCCGCACGTTTCCTCACCCTCCATATGCTCAGGTAGGTCTACAGATGGCTCCCATCCAACACCAGGAGTACCATCACGCAAGCTCTTACCACCAGCAGACCTGACTACGGCAACTCACTAAGTAGGAATCACTGTCCAACTCATGAGGAAACTCCAGACCATCCAGAACACAGCACCTAGAATCATCCTCAACCTCCCCAGAAAGACACACATCAACCCACACCTCCGGGAAATCCACTGGCTACCAGCTGTGAAGAGATGCGAGTTTAAATTGTTCATCCACGCTTACAAAGCACTACACAATGAAGGACTGGTCTACCTCAACAAACTAGTGAATTTCCACCAACCCACCAGAGATTCTGTTCCAGATCAGTCTCCCTGGCAGATAACCAGCGTATCCGCCATGCACACAGTGGCCACGACCTGGAACTCCCTTCCCCTGGACCTCAGAGCCTCACCTTGGCTCCAGCAGTTCAGGAAGAACCACAAGACCTGGTTGTTCAACCAACAGCAATGGGCAGCGCGATCCCACTGGATGATCCCACAGCGCCTCAAAAACCTCACAGGTGAAGCAGCCGCACTTTACAAATCCTGATTGATTGATGGACTCTCTAAGTCTTCCTCTCTCTCACTATTCAAAGCCATGGTTGGATCCACACGAAAATTAGGAAACATACAGACCAAAAATCCAGGGCCAAACAGAAGATGTAAATATAGCACGATGCTATTCCTACATGAGGTTGAAAGGGTGGTAAATTCCTGTAAATGTAGAAGACCGTGATTTCAACCAATCAGATGTGTGTGTCATTGATCCTGCAGTACCCTCTGCGGGAAATCAACATCCAAAAACAAGGTAATTTCACACAAAAATCCTCACAGATCCTCATTAATTGACCCAATTAGAAAACCTCTGGTGTCAAAAGTAAATGAAAATCACTCTTTCATATTAAACACAATCTTTTTTTAAATTACATTTTTGGGAGTCTAGAGTCTTTTTGGAAGTGGCGGGTTTGGGGTAGAGTGGGTTGTAATGGTCCATTGAAGAAAAAAACCACAAATACTATAATTCATAACACATTTTATAACATTAATGCATACTATTGAAAATTGTACATTATATTTCATTTTGAAAATTAGGTTTTAAAAAAAACCTAGGAATTCACTGAAGAAAACAAATTTAAGTGACGTTACAGTCAGGTGACAATATCAGTCACATCATGTCAGCAGTGTCATCAATGATGTCATTTGAGGTATCAACAAGTATTTCATTGAACAAGTCAGAGATGCAACATGTGAGGTCATAAGCAGTGCATGAAGGGGGTGCAATTTATATTTTGCTTGCTGAACTTTAACTGGCAAATATCAGTGTTTTTTTCTGGTTTAAAACATGATGTTATGACTGGCATTGGCACCCAACTATAACGTCACTTTAACGTTTTTATATTTGTAGGTCCATGTAACAACTCAATATCCTAATGGAACTAATCTGAGAACTTTATAGCAGTGAAAGCAAACATTGGAGGCTACCCCCACTTTTTAAATCCTGGTTTAAGAAGGTAGTCCATGATCTCATAGCTGCCCTTGCAATATCTGATTTTAATAGAGTCCCAAAGACAAAAAAAACGTTACTTAACCTGGAAGCATCTGCTTGCGGCATGTACTGCTGTAAATTCACATGCAGTGCATACTTCCGCCATCTAGTTTTAGGCTCGGACACGTGCAACTTTTTACTTCGAGAAAATATTTTCGGTTCACAGGGTTTAGTGACTCCACTGGTTAGTGGTTTTGCTTATGGGCATCAACTCCATGGTAAGATTATTTTTTCCCACACAAAGGGCGAGACTCAAGATGGAGCATAGAAAATACATTAAAGATGACCATGCAAAGGAATGAAGATAAAAATGATAGGAAAAGACCAGAACCTGCAAGAATCACCGGCAATCAGGGAGGAGGGTGGGCGCATGTGAATCTACAGCACTACACATCACAAACAGATGCTTACAGGGTAAGTATCTTTCTTTCATGGCATGTGTAGTTCTAGATGCACATACTGTGCATCAACTGTGAAGCAGACCTCCTAAAAGCGGTGGCTCAGTTAGAGCATGCTGTAGAAGACTGGAAAGTGTATGTAGGAGAGGTTGGCCAACTCTAGCTTGCTGTCTGGTCAGAACATCCACACAGTAATGTTTAGTGAAGGTAGGTGGGGTACACCAGGTAGGTGCTTTGCAGATGTCTGCTAATGGTATGTTACCAAAGAAGCCAATGAAGTCCCTTTCTTGCAAGTGGAAAGAGGTCTAGGAAGGGCGGAAAGGGTTTTCTAAGCTATAACATAGCAAGTTTGTACACTTTTGACTAACCAACGTGCTATGCCTGCTTTGGTAAGAGCATGTCCCTTATGAGGTTTGGAGTATGACACAAATAGTTGTTGGGTCATACGAAATGGTTTCGCTCTATCAATACAATGCACAAGTGTTCTTTTGACATTCAGAGTATGCAAAGCGCGTTCTGCTACAGATTCTGGTTGCGGGGAAAAAAGACTAGCAGTTCAATTATCTGACTAAGGTGGATACTGGAGACCACCTTAGGAAGGAATTTTTGATTGGTTCTAATTACCACTCTATCTTGATGTACCTGCAAAAATGTTAAGAGCGTGTATCTCACTGACCCATCTTAAAGAATTGATGATCACAGGGAAGGCTACCTTCCAAAACATGAACTGCAGCAGGCAAGAGTGAAGGGGTTCAAAAGAAGGACCTATGTGCCTTGTGAGTACAAGGTTTAAATTCCAAACTGGAGCAGGGGCGTTCTGGGTGGAAAAACTCTTTTAAGGCCTTTCACGAATGTTTCGACAACAAGTATTCTGAATAAGAAAACCTGTAGTCTGTTCTGTAGGTAGGCAGCTACATCAGCCAACTGTAATTGGATTGAGGCATAGGCTAGCCTGATTTCTGCAATTGCAGAAGGTAACACTACTGTGTACTGGTGCTGTGTTGTCTGTGCAGATCCATACTGTCTTGTTGTGAACGATAGAGTGAAATGCGCAGAAAGCAAGCTGAATCACCAGCCGCTGCAGGTGACTGATGGGAAGAAATTGCTGGGTAGGGAACAATTGACCCTGAACAGTAAGATGTTTGAAATTAGTTCCCTGACCTGTGAGTGAGGCGTCCGTTGTGATTGTCTCTCATATAACTGGTTGAGGAAGGGCCATTCCTTTCACAAACTGTCTGTGTTCCACCACCGCAGAAAGCAATGTGTCCCCCCAAAACAACACAAGATATACTAGGCAACTATCCGCTTGAGACCATTGTGCCGCTACGCACTCCTGCTACGGGGCATGAGGAGTCTGGCATGAGGGAATTTAGCTATGCAAAATGCCATCATGCTTAGTAGGCGTATCACAGTTCTGTTACGTGACAATCTGGCAAAAAAAAAAAGACGCCAACTTTTGGAAGGCTTTTACTCTGGCCGGGCTCAGGTAAGCTTTTCCAACCAGCGCATCCAGGACGGCGCCAAGGAAGGGCTGTACCTAAAGGGGTTGAAGGTAGGATTTGGTTAGATTGATGGTGAAACCCAGACTGTGCAGGGTGTGAACTGTGGTCTGGGTGCGCTTTAGACCGAGTTACTGTGTGGTTCTCTTGATCGGCCGGTCGCATATGTAAGAGAACATGTGGATGCTGCTCCTCCTGAGATGAGCTGCCAGCATGGCCAGACATCTGGTGAAGATTTTTAGTGAAGTGGTAACCCAACGGGGAGCACTTTGAATTGAGAACGGTGTCCACTTAACACAGATATCTCCAATTTCCTGGATGGATGGGTATGTGCAAGTAGTTGTCCTGCAGATCCAGGGCAGTCATGAAGTCGCCTTTCTGCAAGAGTAGTATAACATCCTGTTGAGTCACCATATGGAAGTGCTCCAACAGAATGTATTTGTGGAGGCCTGAGATCAAGAATGGGCCTAAGGGAGCCATCCTTCTTTGTGATAATAAAGTAGAGGAAGTATACACGCACAGATGTTCTTTGGACAATCTGTATTGACGAGGGGGGATATTGGTGGTCTTTGTGCAAGTTCTATACAATACTCCTCCTGTATTATATCTAGAGTCCAAAGGACCGAGGTGATTTTTGCCCGGCAGGGCAGAAACCCATATAATCTTTCCCTGACAGGTGTTGTGTGATCGGATTGTGAGAAGGTTGTAGGGTGTCACTGTTTTGGGTGGGACGGTTCCCTTAGGAGTGGTGCCCTTACCTCTACCTTTTCCGTTATTGTCCCCATAACAGCCCCTGTAGTAACCCCGCGAGGGGAACTGCTGTGTTGTCTTTGGGAAGGTAGAAGAGGTTTCTGGAGGGGGATGGCGGTAGTCAATGATGCACCAAAAAACTGTGAGCATCATAAGGAACCTCTGGGGGGCTGTCTCCCCAGAAACACACAGTCAGGCATGGCGGCACAGCAGAATACTTGTATTAATGCCGCAATTTGCTGAATCCGCAGCATCCAGAGCACAGTGGGTGTTCGTGTTTGAGATGATCTTTCCCACTGCCACCGACTGTTTCCCGTTCTTGCGGTACTGCTCTGGAAGACGCTCTCCAAGGTCCGCCATTTGATCCCAGTCTGTGAGGTCGTACTGGGAAAGCAAGCCAATTGATAGCAATTGGCCAATGGGACATGGACTGCACCTTCGCATCAATTTTCTTGCATTTCCCCGTCATGCGTGCTTTGAGTGTTGCTCGCTTTTTGGGCGTATGAACCACCAAAGAATCGGAGGCAGTTGGCCACGGATGCATGGAGGGTCACTAAGGGAGGCTTTATACTTTCTATCCACCCCAGGCCTGATAACTCTCGCCTTGACTGGATCCTAGAAAATTTTGGTGGCAGGCTTGAGGACACCATTAAGCAACAGGAGGTATTGAAGGGAGCGTTGGGAAGAGGAGAGGGTTTCCACAAGAAAATCACCCTCCTCTTGCTGCACATGGTGTTCTACATTGTGGAAAGTGGCACCCCTGTGTAACACCTTATGACATCAGGAGATAATGGCTTCGTAGGGTACTGATCTGGGTCTGTGTCCGCAGGGTGTTCAGCATCTTAGTCACCCAATGGGTCCGGATCTTGTGAGTCATTAGGGTGGTCATATGGGCCAAAATGAAGCCTAGGACTGTCCCCTCCCTCCTAATGTGAAGAAACTCCAAGTGAATGCTGTTGCGACCCCAGTGGCAAGACAGGAGACATGTGGAGGAGGAGGAAGGAGGGCGAGCAGGGCGCAGGGGAGAGAATTCCCCATCACGTCTCTTTTGCTTTTTGAGGGCTGGAATTTCAGGTGGTTTGATGGCCTCCTTGCAAGTCTGCTTCCTCTAATGAGGCACAGAGTCCATTGTCACGTGTGGGGTCGAGGGTGTTAGATCAACACAGAGCCAAAGGTACGGGACGGTGAAAACCGATGAGAATGCAGGATTGTTCAAAGTTACCGATGAGGGGAGGGATCAGAGGGCCCGGCGAGAAAACCAAAAGGGGTCGTACTGGAGCTGCAAATGACACGTCTGCACCGGACAGCAGAGAAAAAGCAATATAACAATGAAGTTGATGCCCATGCACAATACCACTAATAGATGGAATCAATAGATCCCATTACCTAAAAAGACTTCTTTAGAAGAAAAAACAGTTGTACATGTCCGATCACAACATTAGATGGTGAAAGCATGCACAGCATGTGTATCTTCAGCTACACATGCCACAAACCTATTGTTTCTAATAGTCATGCACCAGCTCAAATCAATTACGAGCTACATTCAAAGGCGAGTCTCCCAATAGTACTTAATTATGGGTAGAGAGCGGACACTTACTTCTGAACCTTTGGGTATTGCATACCATGGATTGCGTTTGTCGCCTCAGTTTGCCTCTCTTTTAGGTGTCGAGGCCACATGTTGTCCACCCAATCAATAAGGTCTACCTGTCCCAAGAAAGAGATGACAAATGATTAGAATAGTGTGTGTTAGTAGTTAGCCATTATATCTTTTTGTGAAAACAGCAAGGACGAGTCAAATGGACAAACGGAGGAGCAAGAAGGACACAGCAAATAACTTAGGGATCATACAGTTGTAAACATCAGCTAAGGCCTTCCATTAGCTCATACTCTAAACATTGCCCTGCACCAGTGTATCAGTGGAAGGTCTCTATATCTTCTTTTACTAACAAATGATTTCCCTGTGATACTAATTTTCTTTCTTGGGTTATTCATGTGCAGTTTGCTCATTAATTGGCTCAGTAAAGTTTTTTTTTTAGTGGCAGAAAAAACCCCACAGCAGTCTAGAATGGTGGAACAAAAGCTCCCTTGGAATCGTGTTTAGTGAAAGCTATAAAAATGAGGAGCGTTGGGGGGCGTGGCTTGGTGGCGACCAAGATGGCCGCATAGTTCTGCGGCGCTCCAGTGGCGATCCCGATGACCCCTAACATCCGTCAGTTATCCGGCAGATAGGCGACGTCCCACGCTGGAATCGGAGAGACCTCTCCCTCAGACGCCTGCAGCTGCCTTCCCGGTCTTAGTCCGACCCCGGGAGGCGGAGAAACAGGGATCGCAGTGTGCGGCCTACGCGGAGAAGACCCATTTGTGGAGCACCGGCCTCGGGTGAGGAGTGGGCCGAAGCGGGGACACGAGACGACAGCCACCGGTGACACCCGGTCCCGAGGGGCCCTTACTTGTAGCAGGGTGTGACCCCATCCTCCCTTCCCTGATTTGAGGTGGCATGAACAGACACCCCCCCCCCCTTTCTGGCGAGGGAGTGGGGACGTGGAGAACGGACTCAACCAGCCGCGAGGGAGTGTGGTGAGGCGGCAAGGGCTATAACGCTGAGAGGCAGGCCCATACCTGCCGGGGCCCCTGGGATATCCTGCCTGGAGGTGTGTGTAAAAAGGAAAAAGAATCCGGCCCCAGGAGTCGGAGATTAGCAATTGCGGGCCGGACGTGGCTTGCACAGTGGGGGCCTCTCTGAGTAGCGCTGGCTTAGGGTGCCAGGTGGGCCGCGGTGAGAACGCAGAGAGGAGGCGAAGAGTGCCGGTCGGCGCTGGTGTGTCCTGGATTGCGGAGTGGTGTGGACTTTGCTCTCTCCCCTGCACAGAGGTAGCGTGACCAGACTTGGCCTGCCGCGAGGAGCGGTTACAGGGCGGCGAGGCCTACTACTCCAGCGCGCGACCCCCTGGACATCGGGGCACCAAAGGAGACCCGCGGCGGCGGTGACAAGGGGCCCGGAGGTGCGAGTGGACTGCGTCCGGCTGTGTGGGGCATGTGGGCAGTATTGGATTAAAGAAGGCTGATTCTGCTCCTCTCCGGGACGATCGGGTGCGAGCGACCGGCGGGGGGCCCGAAAGTGACCGCTTGCTATCTCACGAGGCCATGAGGAACAAGAAGTCCACAACGACCCAATCCAACACTATGGATAATTATACGGCGGACCCATGCGGTGGTAGTCTACCCCACCTCGGGCCATCTGAAGAGCCCGTGAGCCAACTCTCTCCTCCATTATGCAGGCCATACAATCCCTGGGCACTACATTAAAGTCTAAAATAGACAAAATGTCAATTGAGTTGACGCTTCAGCGGGCGGATCTGAACAAAACATCTGAGAAAATAACGCAAAACGCTGCCGCCATACGGACCTTCAGGGGACCACCAAATCGTTGCAACAGCAGGTCCAACAACTCACGCACCAAAAGATGCAGATGGCGGCACGGCTGGAGGACCAGGAAGGGAGGGTCCGAAGGAACAACCTCATGGTGGTAGGGGTGCCAGAAAAAATGGAAGGGGCTAGCATGGAACTTTTCCTTGAGGATCTCAATTTTAACACCCTGAAACCCCAAGAGACTGTCTAAGTTCTTCGTCATAGAGCGAGAGCACAGGGCGCCAGTCCCGCCGCCGCGAACCGTCTTCGCACGGATACTTAACTATCGGGACAGAGATGCAATCCTACAGCCGGCGCGACAGCATGGAGATCTGCATGTGGAGGACGCTACGATACGCTTCTTCCCTGATTTTACTCTCAAAGTCCAGCAGGAGCGCCGATCGTTTGACGCAGTCAAGAGGAGACTTCGAGAGCGTGGCCTCCGCTACATGATGTTCTTGCCGGCGCGGCTTAAGGTCTTGGCGGAGGGAAAGTCCGTCTTCTTCAACACCCCGGAGGAGGCCCATGCCTGGCTGCAAGAGCGCAATCAGCAGCAGGGGGGCCCGGACCATGAAAAGCTGGAGGAGCGCGGCCCACCAGTCTCCGGCCTCGTCGGTGGGGTCGACAGGGAAGGCGCGACGGCAACGGGAGAGCCAGCTCCAACAGGCTAAAAGGAGGGCCCGCAGCCTCTCGGTGTCACCAGACCTGGAGTGAGGAGGTGGACTATATGGATTCGGTCTTGTAGACCTGTAATGTAGGGAGAAACTATGAATGTCAACCCAGCAGGATGGCTAAGAATGGGGGAAGGCCTCGACCTGCTTAGTGGGTCTTGCGAGAATTGATAGACGGCCCGCACAGGTATTTGTAAATGTTGCTAGCTTCCAATTTGGCCGAGGGGCAATGCTTGTGTCTTGGGAGGATCTTTCTCCATTATGGGACACTGATTTAGATTGGGATGATCGTCGGACTACTTATTGGACTGTAAAGAGGGGTCAGGGGGGAGCCCTGGATGCTGGATTTGGTTGCACCGCTCACCCCTGAGTTTATTGTTTCAAGGGCTACAGGCGCTCTGCTTGTTGGGGATGTCTGGCACGGTTGGCCAGGGTAGGGGGTTGTTCAGGGGGGGAAAGGGGAGGGAAGGGGAGGGAATGTTCTGGTTGTCATGTTCTGTTTTTGTACTGTATGAGGGTTTTGACTCCATCGACACACACAGGGGGCAGGTGGGATGGGGGGTGGGGGGGGGGGGGGGGAAGAGGTGGGCACTACCCATTCGATTTGACAGGGACATATGCAGGGTCACACACATCTAAGACGCAACACATAGACGTCCTATCCTGGAATGTGAACGGCCTGCAGAATAAGATCAAACGCACTGTTGTGTTGCAGTACCTCCGCAGACATGCTCTGGATGTTGTCCTCCTACAGGAGACGCATCTGCTAGGAAACCACTGCAGGGCCCTAGACCGATTTGGTTACACCCTCCATGCTCACTCTGGCTTTACAACCAGATCCAGGGAAGTGGACTTACTCATTAAGAACTCCTTACCATTGGTCCTGGGGCGATGCTGGTCGGATCCCTTGGGTCGATATGCGGCACTGTCTGCGCAATGGGTGGGTCACACCTTAAACTTCTGCTCGCTATACAGAACCTCCAAAGCTGCATGCGTCCACACTTCCTGATGTGGGGAAGTTGCTGTTGGAAATGCATCAGGGGACGCTGGTCATGGGTGGGGACATGAACGATGTGATGGCTAGAGACCTGGACAGATCGCTGTCTACACTGGGTAGGGGAGGGGTGAGCCACCTCAGGGATTTTGTAGAGGCACTGGGTTTGATCGACCTGTGGAGAACACATAACTCACACATGAGACAGTACACCCACATCTCCGCAGCCTATGAGTCCTCTTCTAGGATCGATTACATATTCACACTAGCAGACTGCGTGAACCTGTTTCGAGACGGACATCATAAGGCCAGAGGGATTTCTGACCATGCGCCAGTGGGGTTCAGTTGATGGGTCCCAAGCGAGATTGGAGCGTCCCACCTAGGCTTGACTCCTTTCTATTTAAGGGCAGAGACTTTCAGGAGAGGTTCAGGGAGAGGGTAGATCTGAAGTTCGACGACAATGTATGCTCCGTGGGCTCCACCGGGATAGTGTGGGAGGCATACAAGACCGTAGCCAGGGATTTTGTACAGGCCGAGGTGGGGCGGAGGTGTAAGGACAGACATGCGCAGGTGGAACAATTGGAGTCGGAGCTTCTTGGTCTGGAAAGCGGGGCAGGGCTCACTCTAGATCAGGAGCGGGACAGGCAGCATAAGGCACAAATAAAATGATCGCCTGGTTGGAAAGGAGAGACCGAGACCGCAGTTGGGTGCCGAAGATAGAGCGACCAGATGGGTCAGTGAGCACCACAAGCACGGCAATTGCGGAAGACTTTGCGCGATATTACGAGGAGGTCTATCGGTCACACACGACGAGGGGCAAACAGGAGTGTTGTGATTTCCTGGCACCCCTGCAGCTCCCGGTACTGGAACCTGCAGACAGGGATATGCTGGAAGCAGATATCACGGTCAAGGAAGTGGAGGAGGCCATGGGGGACCTGCAAACAGGGAAAGCCCCCGGACCCAACGGGTTCCCAGCAGAAGCATTTGGATGTGTGGCTAGCCGCACGGCGCCCCATATGTGCAGCATGTTCCTCGAGGCGCGGGAATTTGGGCAGCTGCCGAGGGACCTACGATTGGCCACGATCGTTGTGATCCATAAAGCAGGGAAACCACAGGGTGACTGCGGTTCGTACCAGTCCATCTCCATCCTTAACTACGAGACGAAGGTCTTATGGAAGATCCTGGCCACACGCCCGGGTGCGGTGATCCAATCGCTGGTCCACCCGGACCAGTCGGACTTTATGCCCCACAGGAGCACGAGACTCAACCTGCGTCGCCGATTCTGGGTTCTACAGAGTGTGACCGCGCGACAGGGGATGCCGGTGTCACTGCTCTCGCTCGACGCCCATATGGCCTTCGATAGTATCGAGTGGCGATACATCTACGCAGTCTTGGAGAAGCTGGTCTTTGGGGACAACTTCTCCTAGGTGAAGCTACTGTACACTTGGCCACTGGCGATGGGTCCGGGTCAATGGGGCTATGTCGCGGGAATTTCAATTGGGACCCGGCACGAGTCATGGAAGCCCCCTGTCCCCGACCCTCTTCGCCCTGGCATTGGAGCCGCTGGCGCACTGGGTGAGGACGGATCCTGGGGTGTGGGGCATAGACATGGGGGGCGGATGGGAGGAACGCATATCGCTTTATGCCGACCACATATTACTATACACCCAGCGACCGTCGGAGTCCATACAACGACTAATGGTCCTGTTGCGCACGTTCGGGGAATACTCCGGGTACTGTATCAACTGGAGCAAATCCCTGGGCTATGTTCTGGCGCTATGTGCTCGGCTGCGAGGGCCTAGTTTGGCGCGCAGCGTTTCGTTATCTAGGGATATGGGTCACACCGTCTGACACTGAGTTTTTCCAGCTCAATGTACAGGCACAACTGAACCGCTTGCACAGTGATGTGCAGCACTGGCGGACCATCCCGGTCTCCCTCATGGGCAGAGCCGTAGTATTCAAAATGATGGCTCTGCCCCGTCTGCTATATGTGCTGCAGAGCTCGACCTTCCCGATCCCGGAGCATTGTCTTGAAAATGGTGGAGGCGGAGCAACGCTCCTTATTATGGGGCGGAGGATGTCCGAGGATTGCTCTTCGGAAACTGCAACGGGGTCCCTAAGAGGGGGGACTGGCAGTACCAGACATCGGCCTATACTATTGGGCGACACAGTTGATTAATATCAATGGGTGGGTGTTCGCCCCACAGGAGTAAACCGCCATACCGGGTGGATCGTATGGCCCTAGGAGCGGGCTCCTACTTAGCGGCTCTCTACTCCAAACCATGCCGCGACCAGTCCTTGCCTCCCCTGACTGCGGTTGTGGTAGAAATATGGAAGCTGGCAACGAAACTGCTTGGATGGCGGAAGAAGGTTACGGCCCAAACGCCCTGTTTTAAAGGAGACTTCCTTAGGGAGGTGGTGAAACTCCGCGACCTGCGCCAGTGGAGCCTGATAGGTATAGATATGCTGGGGGACGTCTGGAAGAGGGGGCAGGTGGTGGAGTTCGCAACTCTTCAGTCGGAATTCCAAATGGGTGATGGTGAACTCCTACACTAACAACAATTCAAACACGCCATGTACATGCATCTGACCCAGGGGGATCAGGTCTCTGACTATGCCCCGCTTGAGGACAGGCTACTGTTAGACCCCATGATTGATAAGGCCATATCACTCACCTACAAGAAGCTCATTAATATTATTCCTGATATCCTGGGGCCACTGAGGGAGAAGTGGGAATCCGACCTTGGTTTGTTAGAGGACGATGACTGGAATGAGGCCCTGCAGTGTCCTAGGGAGGTGGCAGTTCGAGCTCGATTCAGGTTGGTGCAGTTGCGCATCCTCCATAGTTCCTACACCCCTCGAACGGTGCATTTCAAGATGGGATACGCGACATCACACTTCTGTTTGAGAGGTTGTGGGGAAGAGGGCACATTCTTTCACATCCTCTGGGACTGCCCTAAAATCCGTACATATTGGGTCAGGCTGAAGGACATAATGGAGGAGGTGGTGGGGGTGGAGGTACCGCTGGAGGCTAGATGGCACGTTTTGGGGCTCACGGGGGACGTTACATGGTTTAAAGGAGACAAGATATGGTTGGCCTTTGCAATCATGGTGGCCAAGAGAAACATCGCAAGACTCTGGGGGAGTGACTTGATACTGACAATAGAAGAATGGGAACGAGATATAGACTGGTGCCAGAGGGCAGAGAAAGTCATCGATAATAGTAGAGGATGCCCCAAAAAATGGGAAAAGATATGGCAGGCTTGGAGGAGATACAGAGGGGAATGGATGGATACCCCAGATGCTTCACCGTAGGGGTCTCCCCCACTGGGTACCACAAACTGCATATCTTTGACACACCCACTCCCTGGGAGGCCATGAGCTTCGGCTGGTAGCAGAGTCTGAACACTCCGTAGGGGGGATGGGGGTAGGACCTTGGCCAGGGAGGGGGATAGGTGGGGAGGGGTGGGGGGGGGGGACGGGTTAGCAGACCCACTTACAACCTGTTGGGGCATGACCTGGGTGTAGACTGTTATTCTGTCCACTGATGGCTGGTTTATTCTAATCATTTACTGTTTAAATACCACTGCACTTTCACTACTACCTGATGTGTCTTTTGATGGAGCGGTTTTGTTTCAATAAAAAGATTTAAAAAAAAAAAAATGAGGAGCGTGGTTAGCAGACCCACTTACAACCTGTTGGGGCATGACCTGGGGGTAGACTGTTATTCTGTCCGCTGATGGCTGGTTTATTCTAATCATTTACTGTTTAAATACCACTGCACTTTCACTACTACCTGATGTGCCTTTTGATGGAGTGGTTTTGTTTCAATAAAAAGATTTAAAAAAGAAAAATGAGGAGCGTTTTCAAACTAGGATTGTCTCTTGGGAGGTGGGGAGGGGTCGGTGGCAAACAAGAGTTTGTAAATAAATATGACAAACATTAAGTTGCGAAACTGGTGCTGCGGGTACAAAGTTAATTATCTTTGGTAAAGTTTCAGTTTTTCTGGCATAATGAGTCTTCACATATTACTGATATGCATTTACCTCCCAAGGCATCACAACATATCTTGAAAATTGCTCAAAATGTGTGTGGCATGGGGGTTGACTTTGGGGCAGAGCCACTGATTAATCTTCTGAGGTGAATATGTGATACAACAAAGGCACAGCCAGTTACATTTGCTACACTTTAATTCTACACAAAACAGAGGCTTAAATGTATTAGTAGTAAAAAATAAAATAAAAAAAAAACACGTATATCAACTTAACAAATCCTGCATACTACAGCTCAAAAGAAGGAAAGGAAGTCAGAGTATCATCAGAACAACTATTATCCAAGGAAACTTTCTTCAAATGGATAGTGCTTCCTGACGATTCTGAGAATGTGCAGGGTATGGTGCAGGAAAGCACAGCTATGCCAAATTCAGCTTTATTAAAATATTCAACTCCGCCCAACAGTGCCTTACGAGAGTTTGAATTGACACCCCGTTTTAGCATAAATGTCAACTAACCTAGATAAAGCATGGAAACAACTGATACCCATGGTCATTTGAGATTTTCTCTCCTTCAAGGGGCTTCTCCTGAGCCAATTGGTATCACGGGTTGAAAGTTTACTTTGGCAATGCTTTATCCTTTCTGGTAAACAAACTTTGTCTGCAAGTGATAGTTCCATGTCCACAAGACTTGCTCTTGTGGAACAAGAAGTACTAATGCAGTTCTGCCTTTAGAGTGTAAGAGAGTGGAAAAAGACTGAACTGAGATTATCTGCAGCAAAAATGTCTGCATCACTCTACATATCTTTTTTGTCTAGAAGGAACAAAAGGTAGAAATAGGAATAAAAGGAAAGGGAAGACATTCATTCTCTAATCCTCTTTGTCAAGGTAACGGCTACCAAAGTACAGGCTTAATGTTCAGAAGTTTCAAATTACATAAATGTAAAGAATAAAAAGGGCTAGCCATTAATATTCCTAATAGTATTCCACTGAAAATTAATAGTCTTTGAAGAGAAACTAGTTTAGCAACCCTTTCAATAATATCAAAATCAAACTGATCAAAAGTTTAAAAAAAAACAACAACAAAAAACAGGTGAACAAGCAAAAGCCAAAAACATGACCTCCAGTTAAATCAACAAGGTGGTCATAAACTAAGTAAAATAGAAACGTACTGACTTTTTTTTTTAATTCAACAAGATATGGATGACACATCCTGCTTAGTACACCAATCAGAAAATGTGTTTAGAGTGAAAAGGTACCCTGCCTTTGTGGGTGGTCCTCCAGAAGCCAATTACAACCCCATCACATTATCTACTGAATGCCAGCTTGCACAAAGCAACCCTCTATTCCTGAAAGCAAAGGGTTTGGAGGTTTGATCCATGCCCACTAACTTAATACGCAAAGGCTGATTCCTGTATGTTAGCAGGATGAAGGACAAAACAAACATTAAGGGGTGCACAAAACACGTGAGCCCATCACGTCCTGTGCTACGAGGAATAACTGTGATCCTCAAAGCACACAATCTGATCTCATGTTCTACACAACTCTGGGTAACGCAGACAGAGGAAACTGAATGAAGACTATATGGATGGAAAGTTATCATCTATAGTGGTACTGGGTGGAAAACCATAGGGTTAAAACAAACTGCATTTCAAGCCGGTGTTTACTGCGGAAACTGCTCTCTAGGAGAAAGTCTCTCCCATTCACAACTCTTTCCACACCTAACAATGTACAACTGGCTGAAGACAAGTGGCCTTGTAATCTGCCCAAAGGAGATCATCAGCTCCAAGATAAATCACTACAGTCCAGTAGCCAGTGCCAGAAACTGATTGCGCCCATACCCAGAGGACCGAAGGAAAGGTATTACTCTTATTTTAACATGCAGATTTAGGAAGCTGATACACACTGCTCCTGTGCCAAGGGCCACACTCCACCCTTCATTTAGATGTGCCCTACAACCAGAGGCAAAGGGCCAATATCACCAAAGGCTCCTGTACCTTGAATGGTTTTCATTTTAGTAGACAGGAACCCACTGATCACCACTGTAGAAAGAGAACAGGTAATCAGACCCTCGTACAGGGTTGACAAGTGGCCCTAACGCACAAGTTACTTACTTGTGTAACTATATATTAGTAAGAGACATTAGTTAGGGATAGATTCCTTATCTTAGAATATCCCAAGGCGTCAGACTGGATCCGGAAAGTTTTTTCGTCAGCATTACCCCTGCACGTCGGTAGGCGTCATTGTACGGCTCCGTGTACTTCGCTGATGTCGTAGTCGCAAAGATGACGTCGGTCTAGCTACTTCGACTCGCCCACGAGCACTGACGTCAGTTCTGTACATGACTTTCCACGCAAGGAATGCAGAGTCATGCAAGATACTGACCACTGGTGCATTGAAACTAGGGCCCTAAATGGGATGACCGTAACCCTAGAAACCCGTAACCCTAGAAATCAGTTCGCAGAACAGGGAGGATAGGTGAGGCGGTAAGGAATCTATCACTGTCTCGTACAGATATATAGTTACACAAGTAAGAAACTTGTGCATCTGAAAGAGACACGTTAGTGATAGATTCCTTACCTTAGAATAGATACCCCAGCAATACCAACCCCGGTGGTGGGTCTGTGAACAAAGATCACACCAGAAAGTCACAGAGAACAGAACGGCCAAAGAAGCAGTCTCTCCGGACTTGACTGTCAATGCAATCATGCTTGGTAAAAAGGTGCAGCGAGGCCCACGTGGCTGCCTGAGAGATGTCCTGCAGGGGGACACCACGTCCCAATGCAGTAGTAGCTGCTGTCGTCCTGGTAGAATAATCGTACAGCCCCACCAGAGGTTCCTTTTTAGCCACAGAATAGCAGGCTTTGATAATCAAGACAAGCCAGTGGGAGATAGTCCTCTTGTGCACAGCCCAGCCTTTCTTGGCACCTACGTAGCCAACAATGAGCTGGTCATCCACCCGGAACTGTTGTGTGCGATCAAGGTAAAATGAAAGTGCACGTTTTGATTCAAGACGGTGGAGCCTCTCTGGAAAGGTGCGGAGAATTAGAATTGGCGGTAAAAAGCCTGGCGAATGGCAAGGCTGCCTGCAGGACCAGATCACATTCCTGGTGAAATTTATAAATTATTTTTTGAACAACTAAAATATATTATGCTGGATACTTTTAGAGCAGCACAAAAGGGTAAAGTTCCAAAATCATGGAATGATGCCACTATTGTTTTTAGTAAAAAGGGTAGACCTCCAGAATTGCCGGGTTCATATCGCCCGATTACCTTACTTAATTGTGACAGTAAATTATACTCAAAAATAATAGCTAACCGTATTTCCAAAGTTATCACTCCGCTAGTTTCCTTAAACCAACACGGATTTATCCCCAATAGAGGGACTGTGACACATATGAATAAACTTATTACTCTTTTTGATATCGCTCAGGCAGAAAACCGCGCATTAGCTTTAATATTACTTGACACTGAGAAAGCATTCGACCGTGTAGAATGGCATTATTTATGGGAGGTTATGAGGAAATCAGGATTTGGAGACAATTTTTTGACTGCAATTCAAGTGCTATACTCCGCTCCGAATGCAAAAATCACAGCAATGTGGCGGAAATCAGCAGTGATTAATATTACAAGAGGGACTAGGCAAGGGTGCCCGTGCTCCCCGCTATTGTTTGCTTTATTTATTAATCCTTTGTTAATTAGACTGTCCAACAGCCCTTCAATTCAGCATTTTATAGCGCAAAATATATTTCACAAAGTATTTGCTTACGCGGATGATGTGGCAGTTACTACGGTTAATCCAGGTGAGGCGTTAATAGAGATTGAGTGGTTGGCCTTAGAATTTGTGCTAATATCAGGATATAAATTAAATTCCGCAAAGACTCAAGTTTTATGTATTAGTAATACTCAAATCAGCGATCCTAGAGTCTTATCCGAAGTAACGTACTTTGGGATTATAATTAAGACTTCCATGAAAGAAATAGTTGAAAACAATTGGACTAGCACACTTCAACACATTAAGCAATCGCTAGACAGGTGGGGACGTTTACAATTAACAATTATTGGAAGTGGGAATATTATTAGGATGAGCATTTTATCAAAAGGCTTGTACTTGTTAAGAGCCATACCTCTAGAGATTCCACCACATCACATTCAACAGTTACAATCCACATGTGCGAGATTTCTATGGTCTCCAGGGAAATCCCGCCGGGCAATGAGATTGATGACACTCCCGGTTGAGAGAGGTGGTCATGCGATACCTGATTTTTTGTTATATTTTTATGAATGCTTTTTACAAAGATTGCTATTAACTGGAAAATCGGTAGAGGATTTGGCGGAAGCACCATCCATATTTTATTTATTGCTAGGTAATGAAGCCAAACGTAGTTTATTTAAAGAACTCAAAGGCAATTACTATAAGAGAACAAGGTACAAGGTTCTGGAATCATCCTTTGTTGTATGGAGGAAGGTATCTAGAATGATAAATTTAGCAAAAGTTTCATATTACACACCGTTTAATGCAGAGAAAATATTACCCTCTGTCTTCTGGGATCGGGTAGCTATAGAATGGGCACAAAGGGGGATAACGCAAATTGGGGATCTGTTTGAATCAGATGGGTCGATTGCAACTTATGAGAGTCTGATGTTAAAATATCAATTGACTAAGTCTTCCTTCTTTAAATATCTTCAAGTAAGGGACTTTGTAAATCAAAGGCATATTCAATCTGGTATTATTCCTATAGTAGAGGCTATTCGTACACTGAAAAAAATAGGGCTTTTGTACAATTTACTAATGGACTATAGACCTGATGATTTACAGAAATTCAATATGTATTGGCAAAATCAGCTGGGGGAACCTACTTTATTAATAGAAGATGCAATTGTCATGTCTAAGGAAGCTTTCTTATCTGCCAACTTGAAGGCTCAGTTTTTTAAGACTGTCTTTAGATTATACTACACTCCAGAACGAATGATGAAGTGGGGTCCACAATATGACGGGAAATGCTTCCGCTGTAAATCTGATAATGCTGATAGTACTCATTTTTTAGTTGCAATAAATTGCATCAATTAGTGACCCATATTGAAAATTTTCTTACCATGATTACACAGACTACTGTGAAGATAACTCCAGCGTTGATGTTACTAGGTGTAGGGAACAATGTGAAAAAGGGAACTGCTTTATATAAATTCAGATATCTCCTATTTGTAGCCATGACTGCTGCCCGCCTTTGTATTGCCTCTGATTGGCTACAAGAGGAACCTCCTGCATTCGAATTCTGGCGTGCCAAACTATATAATCTTTTCGAATTGGAATGGAATTTGTATGCTTAAAAGGGGGCAAAGAAACGGAGACTTGGTATATTAATTTGGGGTGCAATCCATGAACATTTAGAGATGTGAAATGCTAAAAGTTTAATTTGTAGTTCCAATATTTTTAAAAGGAATTTTATGATTTGTAATATATATGTGCTGTTTGTGCTGATGACTTGTCCCTTCGGGGAACAATAAAAAAAAAATGTTTTGAAAGGAAAGGAAAGGTGCGGAGGTGGTAAGAAAGTGGGCAAGGTGAAAGACAGAGACTATTTTTGGCAAGAAGAAATGATGAGTGCTAAGCTCACTCACGCACCTAGCGGAGGTGATGGCAACCAGGAAAGTAGTCTTCAAAGTTAACGAAGAGGACAGTTGTGAAGCAGCACAAAAGGAGCACACATCAAAAAGGTAAGTACCAGATTGAGGTCCCACTGAGGCATCACAAAATGAACAGAAGGGAAAGGGTGAGTAATGCCTGTGAGAAATCTGTAAACAACAAGGGACTTGAAAAGAGAGGGCTAATCAGGGAGCCTGAGAAAGGCCGCGATTGCAGAAAGGTAGCCCTTAATAGTGCCCAGAGCAGATCCCTGCCGGGCCAGAGAAAGAAGGAACAAAAGGACCTCTGAAAGAGGGAGAGAAATGAGATCCACAGCCTTTGCTGTGCACCATGCCACAAATTTGATCCACCTGTAGGCGTATACCGATTTAGTGGAGGGGCGCCTGGCTGCCAGAATGACATCACAGACTTCAGGAGGCAAGTCAAACGGAATCAACTGTCGCCGCTCAATCTCCACACATGTAGGTGGAGGCTGGACAGGTTTGTGTGGAGGACCGTCCCACGAGGCTGCAACAGAATTTCCTCCCGAAGAGGCAGTCGGACGGGGGGATCGGTGCTAATACTGAGTAGTTGGGGATATCAAACTCTTCGAGCCCAGCCCAGTGCCACAAGAATGCCTTGGGCCCGGTCGCGCCTGATCTTATTCAGCACTCTGGGTAGACGTGGTATAGGTGGAAAGGCGTACAATAGACCGCAGCTCCACTTGTGATGAAAAGCGTTGCAGAGCAGCTGACATTGCGTGTTCTCTTCGGTGGCGAATAGATCTAACCAAGCCTCTCCCCACTGTCGAAAGAGACCTTGCGCCACCGCAGAGCGATGACGCCATTCGTGATCCGTCAAGCACCGGCGGCTGAGTTTGTCCGCCCTGGCGTTCAAAAAACCTGCCTGTGTTGAACCTTCAAAGAAATGCCTTGACGTTTCAGCCAGGTCCAGAGGCGCAGAGCCTCCTGACATAGGGTCCACGACCCCACCCCACCCTGTTTGTTGCAATACCACATGGCGGTGATGTCTATGAAAACCTGCACCACTTTCCCCTTGAGAGAGGGAAGGAAGGAATGCCTTCAGTGCAAGAAGGATCGCCCGAAGCTCCAGAAGGTTGATATGGATCTGGGACTGCACCGAGACCAGGAGACCAGAGGCCTCTGATCTCCGCCTCTCCAATGTGGCCGCCCCATCCCAGGAGGGACGCATCCATCACCACTGTGTGCTCCGGTTGGGGAAGGGAGAGGTATCTGCTGCTGACCTAATGCTGATTCGTGAGCCACCACTGCAATTGTTGTGCAGTGCCCTCCAAGATCTGGACTTAGTCGGACAGGTTCCCCTGATGCTGCGCCTACTGGAACTTCAGGTCCCACTACAGAGTCTGCATATGCCATCTGGCATGATTGGACAGCAGGATGCAGGAGGCCATGAGTCCCAGCAGCCTCAAGTTCATCCTGACCGAAACCCAGGACAAGAGCCAAAAGATCGGAACCATAGCCCGAATGTCCCGAACTCGCTGTTCGGGAGGATAAACCCGAAACTGCGCCATGTCCAGAATCGCTCCGATGAAGAGGAGCTTCTGGGGGGGGATCAGGTGTGACTTCGGCACACTGATTGAGAACCCCAGCAAATGCAGGAGGTCGGCAGTAGTCTGGAGTTGGGAGATGACTGTTTGGGGCGAGCCCGCCTTCAACAACCAGTCGTCGAAATAGGGGAAGACTGAAACCCTGATCTGCACAGATGAGTTGCGACCACCGCCATCACTTTTGTGAACACCCGAGGGGCGGTGGTAAGGCCAAAGGGGAGCACAGTGAACTGAAGGTTTAAGGTTTCCGCCTAGGGGACAGACAATGAATCACAGAGGAATGAGGCGGGGGAGGGAAGAGAAACATAAAGGGGAGACGAGGAAAACAATGTCCGATGTGAAGCTGGGTAGGTGACGGCCGAGGAGTGAACTAGAGCCAAACTCCTCTATAGCTGCATAGGACAGCTCCACCGGGTATCGGCCAAGGTTGCTCGGGCCCCGCGGAACGTACAGACAGATTATGGTTGCCAACTGGGGGGCACCGTCAAAAGTTCTATCGAGAGCACCAGTCACGGTGTACGGTGCTACGATCCCAGTGGTAGTGGGACCACTCCCAATGTTCTACTGCTGAGTGTGTCTCCCTGTGTACACTCCCAGAGAGGTATCTAAACCCCCGGAGAGCAAGGCCTCTCCCTCTGGGGATCCATGTTCCAGTCTCTCTGACTTCTCATTGTATTTCACCACTTTGCTACCAATCCAATAAGGCAGATGAAATAGGCACAAAATGCCCGTATTAATACTTCTTATATGTTCATGTAAAACAAGTATATATAGTTCAACTGTGCTCACTTATTTAATTCTCAGCAGGCCCAGTTTGGTCACTTCCCTAACTGCATCATAGTGTTTCCTTCTGAAATTAATTACAGAAAAATTACCTGGATTAAAACTTAACTATACTGAAACTGCCAATGTACGAACCGGAAGTCAGGAACCGTATAATATAAAAATGGAGGGACTATTTCACGTAACTTCTGTTGAATATATTCTAACAGCTCAGTTAATCAGTTGCATTTGTCAGACCATTTCAAGATGGATTTGATAGATTCCTTGCTCAATAGAACAAGCTTTGGCAAAGCCAACATGTCTCAGCAATCCAAGAGCTATAGGCGTTCGTAATGTAAATGCAGAGGGCAAGCCTCCATGCTACTTGGGCACTGCCAAAACAAGGCACTAAAACCAACACAAGTTAGATGTAAGAGTGTTTGGCCTTATTCTAATGTTTTAAGAGAAAAAAGTGTCTCCTTTTTCCCACCAGGGTCCTTTCCAATGACACTCCCTCCCAGCTCTCTCTTTCATGCATTCTGCACTAATCACTTCCTCACAAACTCGCAACTGCCCTGTTTCCCACTCCCGCTCATATTCCTTCTTCCCTGCCCCATTCTTTTCTAACCGTCCCTTTCTCACCGTCGCTCGTGCACACTTCTCCCTAAACCCTCTTGTGCTTGCTCAGTCTCTCCCACACATATCTTGCATCGGTATCATGCTCTCTCCTGTCACGCATTATCCTCAACCATTTACAGCAAATCCTTCCCTATTTTAAATTCAGTTTTCAACTTGTGTAATTTATTTTCCACCTACCCTCCCTCAAAAGCTATTTTCCCATTTTCTGGCTCTCCTGCGCTGCAAGGTCACACAAATGGCAGTAGCACTATGCAAATACAATCACTCCACTAGAAACAAAAAACGAAAGTAAAAAACATTGTGATTTACATCAATAGCTTAAAACTTTAACAAATGCGAGACCGATTGGATTGCAAATGCTTGTTTATCTAGCTGAATGATGCTCTATTTTTGGTTAATTGCCTGATGGCTCTATGGTAGCAGGGGACAATTCAGAACATATTCCACCAAGGAACAGACCGCTTAAAAGACACCAAGCCAGTCCCCTCACCTGCTGGATATCAGTGAATGTGAACACAACGAAGCAGTCTATCAACAGAAGAAAGGAGATTAATGAAACTGTTGGAAGAGAGGCCATTTTTGAATACTACAATTTATTTTGAATAAAAGACGTTCATATTCGGAAAGAAGCACTTTTGTGTTGAAATAAAGGGGGTGATGGAGTAATGGCTGTTCAGATCCAAAGCCCACTGAAGAGTGGTGCTTAGCAGCTCACTTCTCACTGTGCCTCCTCTTGTCCTCTGTCCCACATCTTTCCCAGCTAATGACATCTATTAACACTCAAACTCAAGCAAAAAAGATTACTTCTAATCCTAGGCTACAAAAATAATTCTGATGGCGGAGTTCACCTGTGGTGAATTGTATGTTTCTATGTGACTCCTGAAACACTTATAGGCAGTGCCCCAAAAGGAGTTTTGGGAAAAAAAGCAAGCTGGAGCATTTAAGAAAGAACTCTAGATGATAGCATTTTCACAGCTGTTGATTTTACAACACTATCATGCTGCAAAACAACAGATTCCAACATACAAAAGGTTGAACTAAAAAGCTCAGACAGAAGATCTCACACAAGGCATGAGATCATTTAAAAGCTGTATTATATTCTTTATAACAATATGTGGGACTATTAGCAGTTTTGTTCACAACAGCATACAGAAGTATAGATAACCAAGTATTACTGGCACATTTATCATATATCTGCAAATGATTCACACAAGCATGGTAATATAGGAAACCTTTGGTGTTGGAGAGAAACAAGGCATCATTGGAATCTAATCAAAATACCTACTCGGAATATTAAAAGTCTAAAATTTATTAGGGAAGTTACCTAAAATCCTCCACCACAACTGCACAAGCCCAGAAAATGCTGGAAAACATTCTTACTAGTACTGTCTTAATCTCACTCAAATAAAGGAAGCTGGTGGGTTTTAAAGCGAAGGGGGACAGAGTTCATATAAACTGCAACGCTATACTAATGACAAAGTTGGAGAAACTCACAACTGACTGTTGTATGGCACCAAAAGAAGCAGAATGAAAACACCCTGCAGTCACTTTAACATTATAGGTGTGAAGAGGCCTGAAGATTTCAAAGGAGATGGTTTGTGTCTCATCTTCCTGAACCAGGAAAACTAGAAGAAAAAAAGAAGAGCAACAACTCACAGTGGTTGGCCTCTGTACTAGGCTTTCAAGCCTGGTGTGGCTGAATTCCAGGCTGATGACATTGTACAGCTTCTCTCGATCTTCGTCCGGAGTCTCGTAGTACTTGGCCCACTGCGACATTGACATCTCGATGTCACGCTGTGTATTTACATCCATCACGTCCACGATGCGCCGGCTACCTGCCCGTGAGGAAGAGCAAGTACAAAGTGGAGACAAAGTTGGAGGAATTAAACATACTCCTTGTCCTACAGCAGCACTACTCTTGAGAAATGAAATCTTTTGACTAGGAGAAAGATTAATAAAATAGGTGCTTGCTGAAGCAGCGAGCAAAGAGGGCTGATAACCTTATCCCTCAACAGGGCTCACAAATAGCTTCCATTTCCTAATTTTCACAGATTTGTAGGCAATACTCAACAGTTACAAATCTGATGGCACATGTGAGGGAAAAATCAACATATACATATTGCTCCAATCAAAACATTTATTTTATATTGGCTACCTATTTGCAACAGAGGTACACTTTAAAATGCAGCCAAGATTGACTAAATTTCAAGCATATTAATCACAAACAGTACCTCAAACCAGTTTCTGAGATCAGATTTGGCCCGCACACACCACCAAGCACTGCTAGTACCACAGCTAACCACAATTGTCCTGGAAGAACTGCCATCTCTGCATAAGGAGAAATAGCTGTGGAAGTGTCACTGCTTTTGTCAGAAGACAAGGTCAAGTGCCCAGTCTTCCTGCCCTGGATGCACCACACCTAAGTACTCAGCACCAATGTGTTTATGACCTATATATTTTTGGATGTGTGAAGGAGACATGCATTAGTCCTTTCACTTCCCTCCTTCACAGCAGGACTAAGGAAACCCAAATTAACATGCAGGTCAGTTTGCGAGCCTTCTCTCTCCGCCGCCTGAAAGAGTTGGAAACCAGCTTTTAACTGGGAAGTGCAATAAAATGTCAGACTAGGCTTCAGACCAAAAACAGAATCTACAATACAAGGCATGTTTAGGGAGTATTGCTTTCAGAAAGAAGGACTAGTGACACAAGCCACTGATTGATATGTGTCTTCCAGAAGCTAATAAAGATGCTTTACTCTGGTGAAGTGACAGTCAAATGTCAGGGTTTACTGTCTGATTGAGAATGGTGGTCTGTATGTCTTGCTTGAACCCGGAGATTCTGAGCCAGGCATGTCGTCTCAGCATGACACTAGTGTTAACAGCTCTGGCCACGGTGTCTGCTGCGTCCAGTGCACATTTGATAGAAGCATTTGATATGAGCTTCCCTTCTTGGATGAGCATCTCAGCTGCCTCTTTGTATTAATCTGGCAGGTGCTGTAACAGGGTCTCAAGTGTGTCGTAATGTGCCCTGTCATACCTGGCTAGAAGTGCCTGAGTGTTCGAAATGCGCCAGATATTGGCCGCTTGAGCTGCCACCCTTTTCCCTGATGCCTCAAACACCTTAGATTCCTTATCTGGGGGAGGAGCATCACCAGTTGCTTGGTAATTAGCCCTCTTCCAGGCATTAGAAACAACAAGAGAGTCCAACGGCAACTGTCCCTTGATGCAAGTAGGGTCTCCAGGCGCCGGTTTGTATTTCTTTTCAATTCTGGAATGTATCACCCTGGCTCTTGTAGGCTCCTTAAAGATTTCCCCAGCATGTTTCAAGACACCCTTCAACATAGGCAGAGTCTTGACAGTCCTCTCCGAGGTGGAAAGGTGTCAAAAAGAAAGTCCACTTCAATGGGGTCAGCATGGAGCTGGACGTCATGATTCTTAGCTGCCCTTTCAAACAGGGCATTAAACGCTGCTGAATCCTCAGTAGGCGATGTTTTCACAGCATACCCTTGAGTGTCTGGGGTAGAGTGAGGATCACCTGGGTCAGCAGCAGCTGCCCAGGGTTCATTTGTATCATCTGGATCAGTGTAGACAGGATAGCTGTATTCATCATTATCACCTTCCCCAGTGTCCATATCTGAATAAGTGGGTGAGACATCATGGCCACGTGGAGATACTGGTTCTACAAGATCAGGCGTCTAAGTAGAATCCTTTTTCTTCTTCAGTGGAATTTTATACGACTCCATTGGCTGTTCCGGGTGATTTTCCGCTTATAAAGAGAGAGTCTGCCCGTTTCGGCATCGATAAACTGTTCCCGTTGCTCTTCCAACGAGGATTGTCGATGCTTTATGGCCGGGACCACGGACGTTGACTTCGGAACCGAGGACACCTTCTCGGGCACGTCAGTGGCCATTTTAGGGGCAAAAGCCTTCGGCACCACTTTAGGCGGCAGCGTGAAGTGGATGGGCGTCGACATCTTCTGAGGTTTTTCGGCAGGCTTCGAAGGTGGAGGAGCTTTAGGCCCGACACTGGAGGCCTTGTCCTTGATGCGCTTTAGGGAGTCCGTCACCTGCTTCGAGAATGAGGCGGACGGCTGCGTCGACTCGACGGAATCCTTCGAGGCACCACCAGACGTGGACTCGTGGGTCGGTCCGCTTTTGGCCTTGTCTTGTCAACGCGGATGCTCGAGAACCTTCGGATCACCGACCCCTTTGTCGGTGTCGACTGTCTTCGGCGCCGATTTGTTCGGGTCAACTGCCCCGACCTTTGCCTTCAAGGCGCTAGACTTAGTCTCGACGCCCTTGAGCTGTTTCTTCGGGTCGATAACGCCCGTCTGCTTCATCTGTGCCGACAGGTCCGAGGACTTCGAGCCGACCAAAGCAATACGCACTTTTGGTTTCGATGTAGGCAGCAGTGCTTTCACTGCGTCGAGACCGGAGCTTTCACTTTCGGTTTCGATTTCGCAGGTTGCGGCTCCTTAGTAATGTCCGAAGCCGAGCCCGAAGGCGGGGCCGTAGAACTTAGTGGAAGATCTTGGGTAAGGCCTAGTGGCGATCCCTCGACCTGAGCCTTATGAAGCGTTTCGGCCCCAATGTCAGTTTGAGTTAGCTCCTCGCTCGAGCTATCTTCCATGGCTCCAAAGGCCCCGTCGTCGTCTTCTACCTCATCGACGACTTTGTCCGCTTCGAGCATTTCAACATCCGCGTCGTAGTTGTAGTCGACCTCCGACGCGTGATTAGACAGGTTCTCACAAACCTCCCGGTCAGCTCCTTCATCATCCCTGGCATCGAATATGTCCACAGGCGCCGGTGCAGTCTGCTGGCCTTCCCTGCGCGCAGCGCATCGATGTAGAAGAGTCTTCTTGGATCGAAAACGGGAAAAAGCCATGCAGCTGGCTTCATCATGATCCGGCGACAGACACTTGTTGCACACCGGGTGGACGTCGATGTGGGGATACTTTGAGTTGCACACGGGACATCTCTTGAACGGGCTCCGTTCCATGATGGTTCGTCGATAAGGCCTCTGGCGTCGACCGGGCCTTCAGCGTCGAAAAGCACGCGGCTCTTCTGAAAATCCGGCTCAGAACTGAGCTGGAAAGAATCGGGCACCGAACGCAAGACTATACCGACGAAAAAACTAAAGGCCTTTTGGCCCTAGGAAACTTTGATATCGATTCCGACTAGAGTGAACCAATATACATCCGAACCCAATGGCGGAAAAAAACAATCTGAGCATGCGTTGTGATGTCATACATCCGTGTAACACCATTATGGTGCTGTGGAGTCCGTAATGACAAACCCCCAGACCATCTACTCTTTATGGCTTTACTGCACTTGCAATGTCGAAGAATGGACTTCGACACTGTAGGCGTACAGTGCTCATGCAACTGTACCCTCACCAGTGTTATAGTGCACCCAGCTGGCGCTATATCATAGGCAGTACAGGTATGTGTGCTATTTCGACTCTTCACATTTGTCTGCACCAAAAGACAGACAGACTGTGTGTGTTGTTTTTTTAAGGTGCAGGACCCCTAAGGGTGGCACAATATGTGCTGCTGCCCTTCAAGGCCTCCCCTGGTCACAGTGCCCTTGGTACCCATGGTACCTTTTACAAGGGACTTACAGGTGGCCAGAGAGGTGCCAGTTGGGGGTACAAAGGTACAGTTTTGGGAAAGAACACATGCCCAGTGAACCTGATTGGCAAGGACCCCAGGCACATCAAGTCGAAGTGCAACAGAAATCTGGCAAAAAAGTGGGACGTTACTGTTACAGAAACCCACTTTCTTACAGAGGGTTTCTGCATTGAGAAACGTTTTAGGGTTGACCATGTCTGGTAGACCCGCGCAGATGCAGCCTTTGGAGCTTGCTTCAAATGGTACAGAGTGCTCAGCACCCTTTGAGTAAATCAGACTCAATGACTGGTAGGGGTCAACACCCTCAGGTGGAGGCTTATTCAGCTCGGAAGTCGACCGGATTGCAGAGTCCCTAAGCTCACCATTTCTCATTGTTCAAGCTTAGGTTCAATGCCTAACTCCTTCTGGAGTGGTGCTCTGCCTCAACATTGCATCTTCTGGGGCCCTGGGTCACAGATATGGGATCCAGGGGATGAAGGCATACTAACGACCCTGAGCATGGTCTGGGTGCAAGGACAAATCTTCAACTGTGTCAACGCCCTTTATCTCCTCGCAGTCACGCTTGCTTGAGAACACAGTCTCTGGCCTCGATGTCAGCAGCGCAGTTGGGAGACTAGACGGACCAGTGTCTTCCTGGCCTTCAGTGTCAAAGGGCTTTAATTCCCTGAAGACCTTAGGTATACCGAGGTGCTCTGCTGGCACAGCATTATTCCCTTCAATACCAGACAGGGTTTTAGGATCTGAAGGTGATGCATGACATACAGAAGGTGTTGTGGTCAGGGAAGAGGCATACGTTGCACACCTCATGGTGGTACTCACAGATATTTTGCTTGGCATCTAGAGGAATTCTGAGAGGATGTTCATTGTATCACCAATGCAGCATTCTATGGTAAAGGACTGGAAATCCTGGGCACTCTACAACAGTCTTTGGTTCTGCTGAAGGTATTTACTCACCAATTTGCCTCTGATTAGGTTTCCTGAATTTCTTCATTAACTAAGCTCAAGTAAGGTAACCTTCAATCTCTGACAGTTAAGCTACAAATTTTGGCTACATCCATCATTCCACCACTGCACGATTTAATCAACTCTTCACTTGCTAGCGGTTTGATGCTAAATCGGGGGAAATTCATAGTAACCCCTTTTTAAACAAATTTGATCTACACCGGGGGATCTGAAAAATTACAGACAGATAACCTTACTTCCAGTCTTTTCTATAATTTAGACAAATGGCTTACTGGCACCACGGAACACTAGGGCATTAAAATTATACAAGCTGGTTTCCAGCCAAGCTACAGCACAAGCAAGTGATTCTAGTATCTCTTGATTAAATGATTCACCAGAGACCACTGTCTCCGCACTGACCGGCTAGTCAACCTCTCTGAAGCTTTCTACAAACCATTCCGCCTTGTTCCATAGTCTAGCAGAGTCAGACTGACTGACTTGACCTTAGAATGATTCAAGTCCTTAATTAAAGTTAATGGCACACCTTCCCTTTATATCTAAGAAGAAGTCTTTGGCATGTGGGGGTCCCCCTTCTGTTTAAAGTGAATGTTCAGCTATTGGGCAAGCGGATTAGAAATGTTGGTTTCAAGGTCCTCTCATATTCCAATGCCATGTAATTGCTACTGACATATGAACCTCTTTCCTCGGATTGCAATGTCCGCCTTGGAGGCCGACTCACAGCAATTCAATATTGGATGTTGCTGAATTTTGTAAAGTCCAAAGGATACAAGATGTAGATCTTCGGGACTGACAGGCACTATTCGATTTGGTCAGTGATGCTATGTCCCAGGAAAATCATCCTACCCACATGACTATAGTTTAATATCTGTGGTCTGACCAAAAACTCACTGCTGACTGCTAGCGTCAGAAAGCATGGTCTTCTTGTCGTTTACGTTTCTGTACTTTGAAGGTGGTCATGGATTTTATTCTGAAGGAGAACTACGTATTTGTATTTGACACTATTTGTGCAGTTCTATACAGTGGGAACAGTGCCTCAAGGCATTAGAGTGCTTTAGATGTGAAAGATAAAGTTACAAAGGAGAACTGAGCAGGCATCAGAGCAAACAAAAGAGCTATGAATCCGAATGAAAAGTTAGACAGAACGGAAACAGGGTGGAGAGTACACAAAATGATAAAGAACAAATTACAAGACAATCACATGATTATCAGGAAGGAATTAATGGTTTAGTATCCACAGTTAACACTGAAGTACAGAGATAAGGAAAAGTGGATTACCAACATCAGTCGACTAAGGATCCACAGAGGACCAATAGTGGAAGAGAGTCAATAAATAATGGGCTATGGGATGCACTACAAATTCTGGTAGCTCTGCCTGAGAAAGACTGCTTCATCGTACGTTTCTTTTTGAAAGGTCAAAGTCCTTATAGTAGCGATTCTGACCTAGGTAGGAATCTACTCTCATCACCCTGGGCAAACTGGACTCTTGCAAGTTGGCTATAGGGTAGAGGTGTTCAGAACATTGTGTATGATGCATGTTGTCTTGTGTAAAGACCTTGACATTGCACATTTAGTAACAAAGGTGTAACAGGTCTGAATCTTTTTGGGCCAGAAAAAAAATAGCACCTATGTTTAACAGCCATCAGCAGGAAGAGGTGTATTTTAGCAAGTTTAGTCAGAAGAGATTTGCCATGGTCAATCGTTGAGAGCATATGGTGAAAGCGCTGCAGTATGCGGAGGACATACTTTTGACACTATCCAATGCAGCATGATCCATCAAGCATCACATGTTCCAGGCAGTTAATCTCCAAATTGTCTGGATACTGGGTCAACTAGCGGAAGTGTGAAGCCCTGTCTTTGACAAAAACAGCAACGGTGGCCACATTAGGGCCTCACTAGTTTCAATGGAAGGAATACAATCTCAAATATCTAGAACTCCTGATAAATACAGGATTGGAAAGAGTAGAAGACAACCTGATCCCTGTGATACAGAAACTACACAAGACCGGTCCAGATGGGCAGCCCTGAATTTATACTATTGCATCAGATAACAAATCATAAGCATGAAGGTTCCACTTCAAGTGAATTACATATTCAGTAGGCTTCTCCTAGTAATGCCCAGCACACTAATACGAGAACGGCCGAACATGATAAAACTCTTCATGTGGAGAGGAAAAAAGCTCAGACTGAAAATGGATAAAATGCATGTAAGCACGGAAAGTGGAGGATTACAACTACTCAACTCAAACCGATCCCCACCAACTTAGAGCTACACTGGATTTCTTTTCAACTGACCACACTTAGACAAGATTCCTAAAACACTAGAGAAACCAAGATGGGTACATTTCGAGAATAACATTTTAAGTGGCAAGGAGAGGCATTGGCACACTATACTCTAGGGACAGAAATAGCATTACACGCATGGTCGGGTGTAAAGCACTCTGTCGCAATCGAGCTCATCGTGCATTTCATGTAGAAGCCACATCATGGGGTAATGACGAGATTCAATTTGAAAACCAGGAACCCATATGTCCATTTTTAAAAGCAAAGGCCATACATACAATAGAATATTAATGACTGAAGGAAGGTAATTACATTTGTCAAGGTTCAAGTCTCCTACGATCATGACAGAACATACACCTAGAAAAATAGGCAAGACACTTCGCACACAGCCCTAAGCTCCTGACTGACCACTTCCAGAAATAACATGCCTATATTCAGAGACTAGAGGAACTGTCCATTAGGTCCTCTTAGTTCACTTAGATCTTCTGTTCTAGACACTACACTGTGGTTCACAACAGATTAGATTTCCCAGTAGAACATTCCTGACTTACAGAATGATTAAAACTAGCAGCGATCTTACGAGGAGAGATTACAAGTCCCCACAGGAGAGTGGTGTGTGCTCTTGGGCCACTAGATATAAGCAAAATAGAATCAGCTGCGGAAGAAAGTGATAGAGGAAGTAGGCTTATAAGAAGGCGCCATAAATAAGGGGCATGCAGAGAAGTGTGCTTTAAGAAATGGGAGGGGGAAACTAGAAAACATGGTTGGATGAATGCTTCAAGGATACAAGATAGGAGGGGATATCTGGTAGTTTACACGAGAGAATGGAGCAGAATAAAAAGGGTGACTTCTGTCTGGCACCATAAGACGTACTGTGAGATTTTCCAGGTGAGATAAGTAGAGGAAAAGGATAGTTAAGCTTGCAGAGGCGAGAAGGAAAGGGAAGCAGCAAGAACAGTGGTATAATAGAAGATGGGTGGTAAGGGCGACAAGATGGATAGTTTCCATGGCAAGCAGCAGAGTTTGATAACATTTGAGCAACAAGTTGGGAAATGCCAACAGAGTGGAAGAGAAATCAAACAGTTAAGTAAGAATAGGACGCTGACCTGAACAAGGGATGCAGGAAAGATGAAAACAAGCTGAGAGGGACTGGACAGTAAAGATACAGATGTAAGGTGGGAAAGCTGAACATTAGAAGAGTTGATACTATATAAGGCAGGGGTGAGGGGGGGCTAGACAGCTCCTTTCCATTACAGAGAAGTGTTTAGAAATGGATATCAAAGATAGTAAAATTTTTATCCAGAGATTACATTATAATCGTCCCACTGCTGTAAATACAATGAGTCCGGCATTAAAGTGAAAAGCAGAGATAGTTATGGTCACATGAAATTCTAAAGACACAAGAAAAATTCAATTAAATCACTGAAAAGACAGACCAGAGTGCTTCACTTTGAGCGAAAAATATAATGGTTTTAAATTTCCTCTTATGGATGCAATGGTATAGGTCAGTAAATATCGTTTAAGGGTACTAACTCATGAACTTATATTTCACTTCTTGCAATCCGGGTAAAGACAGATTCGGTGGGTGATGCATTTTAAAAGAATGACAGTGGCTTGCCTCCACTGAGCAACTACCATGTACGTCTGTTTCCCGACAGAGTTCAGAAAGCTTCAGATAATCCAAATGAATTTCAGGCTCAACTCTGGGCTTTGTAAAAACGATCATTTCTCTGCTGGATCCAGAGAAGACATAGAATTTTTATAAAATACTTTCTTGTATTTAGGGTTCTCTCCCCTAGACTGGCTCCAAATCCCCATCTAATCTGATTGCTATCTATAAAAAGACGTTAGATGGTAAAAGGAGTTAACTGTCAATTAAAAAGGATGATGACAAGGATACTTTATTTTTACCACTGGTGCCTGTGGGTTTTTTTTTTTAAGAGTGTGGCCACACTGTATTCTCTCCAGAAGAAGATCCAGCTAGTTCTGTAAAAGTCAATTTTCACCATTGCATTCTTCGCCTTGCAAATTAGTAAGTGCTTTGCGATTGGCTTTTCTCTTCTGCAGCACTTAATACACGATCACCTTCCTTCCTACTAGTGATAGAGTGCAGCAGGAAATTTGTGAATTCAACAGAAATTAGGACAATTTAAGGACAGAACTTACCCACATACATCTTCACATCGTTCACGCTAAAGTTGGGGTGCGGCATCCTGCAGATGTAAAGGAGAAAATCATGAACAATGAGAGAAGAGATAGAAGACCAACAGACACAGGGAAAACAGAAAGGAACAAGAGGTACTGAGGCATACAGAAAAGGATACCTAGAGGAAGAAACAGAAAAACAACGGTACAAAGGACTTGAACAACAAAAATGGAAACAAAAGGCAAGATGAGAGAAGCAAATTAAGTTACAGACAGGCGTGAGGAATACATTCATGCATCGTGGCGCTCCTGCACAGAGAAATGTCTAGAAATGAATAGCCCCTTCATAAACCTGCATAGAATGTACATCATTAACAAGATGAGGGTGGGTGGTGTCCTATGGTCTCTTTAAGTCGAAGGTCTTGGGCACTACATTGTGTGGATTTTGTCATTTACTAACGACGTCCAAAAGCCATCAAGACTGCTACTGACAATTTAATAACTAAATTAAGAACTAAATTGGTCAATTTTGGGCACTGCACTTACAGAGGGTAGGTAAGTATCAGGCTACTCTAGGACCTGGTAGATGTTTGAAGATCAATTAAGAAACCTCAAAAGCAAATCTCACTTGTTATATCCTCAAAGAATAGGTATTTTATTTAGAGTTCATTAAAGGAACAGGTAGAGTTATGATGCAAACAAAAAACCTCAGAGTGCTAGCACATTCTGGGAATAAGATAGGATCTTAAACATTTTAGAAGTGTTCCATGCTAAATTTTTCAAACACTGACTATAGCCAATGATATTCTTTGGAGCGGCACACATGTGAATGTAGAAGACCTGGGGACCTCTCGCCTTTACCATCTTATCAGCAAAATGTAAGAAAACATGACAGAGGTGTGACCAACAAAAAAAAACAGAATGTAGGAACTTTGCTGTGATATATCCTTGCATCAACGGTCTCAGAGTGCAACCCAGACAAAAATAATAAACTCCTTCATAAAAAAGTCCACCACCCGAACAACATGGTTCTCTTTAACATTAATTCCATGGGGGGAGTGAATATGATAAAAACAAAAAGCCTTGGTGTAACGGGCATCTGGTTGGGATACTTCAGTTTAGATACTAGGTAATGCTCAACTCTTCGCCAGGTGTTGTATGAGTGGCAGCACCTATTATGACGTAGCCCTGGGGTACCAACTTCTAAGGCAGGTGTCACGACAATTTCCACTAGCTGTGGCAATCACTAGACTGCGAGGACCCACTAGAACCCAAAGCATGCATCATGTAGCAACTGTACTTTAGGGCATGGGCCAACGACTGTAGGAAGCTGGCTCTGTATAAACTATACCAAAATAAGGTAGTGTGCATAGAGTCCAGTGGAACCCCAAAGATAGGCAGAAGAAAAAGTAGATAGCACCGTATTCTCTATTGTGGTAGTGTGGGTGGGCAGTAAGGCTTTATCAGCGGGTAGTGTTAAGCATTTGTTGTACAAGCTCAGGCAGCAAATGATGTCACACACTTGAAGACTGAACTCAGGCCAATTTGTTTTTATAAAGAATATTTTTTAGTTATTTTATTTCTAGAACCAACCCAAGCCTGGTGCAGGTATGTGAAATAATAATTTGCTAATTCTTATTCAGTTATTAACAGTTGAATGCAGGTTTGAATGAATTTAGTTGAATTAAAGGTAAGTCAACAATTCAAAATTACTTTTCAGTTACTTAACAGATTACTGTGCACATTACTTTTTAGATTACTTTTTTTAATTACTTTTGCTAATCAGTGTGATGTGCCTAGATATCACACTGAGATCTCCTAGACAAAATGTAAGTAATTCACTTTCAGTTAATTTGCCGTTTTTATGCAAACCAACTACACATGTACATTTTTTTCAGGAAAAGCAGTCAATGCAATCCTATGAGAGGAAGGATAATGTTACTTACCCAGTAAGAATCTGTTCTTGGCATGTACAGCTGTAGATTCACATGCTTTACATACTCCTGCCATCTAGTGTTGGGTCCGGATGTTTGCAAGTTGTTTTTCTTCAAATTAGTCTTCCCAGTCACAAGGTAGGCGGCGACTCCTTTCCGTTATAGTGCGCATGGGGATCAACTCCATTGCTAGATTGTTTTTCTGCAGAGGGTCTAAATAGAGTTACTAAGAGTGGAATAGAGATCTCCATGGGTATGTATATAAAGTAAGAGAAAACTCCAACGGGTACAGGTATCTGGGGAGGCGGATGGGCGCATGTGAATCTACAGCTCTACATGCCAAGAACAGATGCTTACTGGGTAAGTAACATTATCCGTTTGAGGCATGTGAGCTGTAGATCACAAGCTTTACATAACCTATACAGCAGTACTCTCCCAAAGCGGTGGCTAACCCGAAAGAGTGTTTATGTACTGCCTGGCCTACATTTGCTTACTGTCTTGCTAACACATCTACACAACAGTGCTTGGTGAATGTGTGTGTTGTAGACCATGTTGCAGCTTACAAATGTTAACTATGGGAATGTTTCCTAACAAAGGGCCATAGTAGCCCCTATTTTGAGAGTGGAATGCGCTTTAGGGGAATTGGTAACGTTCTCTTTGCTTTTACATAACAAGTCTGACTACATCTAACAATCCAGCTAGCAATACCAGATTTGGAAATAGGATTGCCTTTGTGGGGTGGAGCAATAGCAACAAAAAATTGTTTAGTTTCACGGAAAGGCTTTGTTCTTTCTATGTAGCATAAGAGGGCTCTTCTGATATCTAAAGTGTGTAGAGCTTGTTCGGCCACTGAGTCCGGTTGAGGAAAGAGCACAAGTAACTCAATGGATTGGTTGATATGAAAGGCCGAAACTACTTTAGGTAGAAATCTAGGGTTGGTAAAAAGAATCACTGTCTTTTTAAGCTGGAAAAAAAGGTTCTTCTATGGTTGGAGCCTGCCCCTCACCCACTCTCCTCAGTGAAGTGATTGCATGAGGAAAGCGATTTTCCACGAGAGAAATTGCAGCTCATATTTATGCATGGGATCAAAAGGTGGGCCCATTAATCGTGTGAGGACTTTGTTAAGATTCCACACTGGAGCAGGCGGAAGTCTTGTTGGTATAACTCTTTTTAGTCATTCCATAAAAGCTTTGATAACTGGTAGTCTAAGGAGAAACAAGTATTGCATGTTTTGCAGATACGCAGCGAGATGCAAACAGATAGAATTATAAGCTAATTGTCACAGCTGCAAGTGTAAAAATAATGTATGATATTTTGTATGGAAGCACCAAGAGGATTGATAACATTACAATAAATAACAAAACACTTCCATTTAGCTGCGTAACAAGCTCTTGTAGTAGGTCTTCTGGCCTCTCAAATAATGTTCATACAGTCTGATGGAAGATTCAGATAACCAAACTGTATGACTTCAGGAGCCAGATCGCTAGGTTCAATTCTTTGGGATCTGGGTGTTTGATTTCTCCATGGCTCTGTGGGAGGATTGGAGGAGAGATGCATCTTTTGATGTGAAACTACCGATCGCTCCAGCAGGGTCGTGAACGGATCGTGAGCTACTAAAATTAGTGTGAGGGATGTTTGCCTGAGTTTCCGTACCACTAATGGAATGAATGGGCAAGGCAGAGTAGAGTAGGCAAATATCTCTAAACAGTTCATCCAGAGTGCCTTAAGTTTGGAGAGCGGGTGTGGATACCCAGAGGCGAAGCTTGGGCATTTTGCAATTTCGTTTGTGGCGAAAAGATCTATTTGAAGAAGCCCCCAACTTTGAAAGTACAGGAGGAGAACTTGAGGGCGAAGTTCCCACTTGTGGTTTTGCTGCCTCTGTCTGCTGAGAAGGTCGGCAATCTGATTGTTTACTCCTGGGAGGTGTTCTGCTAGGAGATAGATTTTGTGATCTATGACCCATTTCCAAATATCTTGAGCTAGGTGTGACAGTTGGAGCAAGTGCAGTTGGAGCAAGTGTCCCCGCCACCCCTTGTTTTTGTAAATAATACATGACTGTCATGTTTTCTTGTGAAGTAGTGTGGCTCACTGGTTAGAGGCGGCAGACCCGAGAGCAGAGGACGGCCCGGGACCAGGGTTCGATTCCCGGCGCGGCAGGTTTCTGGACCAGGGTCAGCGGACTCGATAATTCTCTCGCCTCGGTGCCCACTCTGATCAGCGTTCACACTCGGCAACTCTGGGCATTAGCTTGCCTCATCTTCACTAACGGCCCCACCAGACCGCCGGGGATGCCTGGTCTCACCCTGGAGATACCCATTAAGGGACCATCTCTCAGGGAAGCCAGGAAGGGTTTCGCAGCGGTCAAAGCGCCTTGGGACCCTCCGGGTAAGTAGTGCGCTATATAAATGCCTATACATACATGTTGTCCGTGCAAACTAGGACAGCTTTGCCTACAAGGTGAATTTGAAAGGCTTTGAGCGCTAGTAACACTGCTATCAGCTCTAGATGATTTATGTAGAGAGCTTTTTGCTTTTGACTCCACAGGCCTTGAATTGTGTGTTTCTGGAGATGAGCTCCCCAAACAGTGAGTGACGCCTCTGCTGTTAGCATTGCCTGTGGAAAAGGGTCTATGAAGGGCTGCCCTTTTGACAAGTTTTGTGGGTTCCACCACTGCAGAGAGCGAGGAGTATGGCCGTTTACCAACACTAGATCAGTTAAGAGACCCTGCAACTGGTTCCACTGACTTGGTAAGCATTCCTGAAGGGGACGCATGTGAAGCCTGGCAAGGGAAACAATTATGATGCAAGAGGCCATCATTCCCAGCAGCTGCATATACACTCGAGATGGTAGTGTGTGAGAGGGCTGAAACTGAAGAATCACAGCCTGAATATTGCAAATACTGGCTGCATTGTGGAAAGCCAGAGCTATTTGAGTATCTAAAGTGGCTCCTAGATAGTATTGAGTGTTGGAAGGTTGAAGATGCAATTTCAACAAACTGACTATGAACCGCAGTTGGTGCAGTAACTGCAGTGTTAAACGAGTGTGCTAAAGACACTTTGGGTACGTATTGGCTTTGATGAGCCAGTCATACAAGTACTCGAAGACATGAATGTGTTGTCTTCGTAGGTGAGCAGTGTAGGAAGCTGGCTCTGTATATACTATACCAAAGTGAGCTATAGTATGCACAGAGTCCAGTGGAACGCCAAAGGTAGGCAGAGGTAACGATAGATCGCACCTCACTCTCTGTTTGTGGTAGAGTGGTCGAGCAGTAAGGCATTACCTCCTCGTCAGCCCTCCCCGTCCCAGTCCTTACTAATAACCAGGACTGGGACGGGGAGGGCTACGACTCGGAGTCATGAATATTACCGGTGAGTAACCGGTCATTACCTCCTCGTCAGCCCTCCCCGTCCCAGTCCTGGTTATTAGTAAGGACTGGGACGGGGAGGGCTACGACTCGGAGTAATGAATATTACCGGTGAGTAACCGGTCAGTATCAGAGGACAGTGTTAAACATTTGTTGTACACAATCAGTCAGCATATTAATTTACACACAGAACTGAACTTCAGACCAATTGTTTTTGTATGAAAATATTCTTTTAGTTATTTTATTTTATAGAACCAAGCAAGCCTGCAACAGGTAAGCAATAAATACTTTACACTAGAAGTGAATTGAGATTGTATATTAATTAATTAACTGTGTGCTTATATAGCGCTGGAATCATTCCCGAAGGGGTACCTCCGCGCTTCAACCGCTGCGAAACCCTTCCTGGCTTCCCTGAGAGATGGTCCCTTAATGGGTATCTCCAGGGTGAGACCAGGCATCCCCGGCGGTCTGGTGGGGCCTTTAGTGAAGATGAGGCAAGCTAATGCCCAGAGTTGCCGAGTGTGATCGCTGATCAGAGTGGGCACCGAGGCGAGAGAATTATCGAGTCCGCTGACCCTGGTCCAGAAACCTGCCGCGTCGGGAATCGAACCCTGGTCCCGGGCCGTCCTCTGCTCTCGGGTCTGCCGCCTCTAACCAGTGAGCCACACTACTTCACTATATGCACTTTGTTTTGACTTGCAGTATGGTTTCAGAGAAACGCAAACCTTTGTAAATACAGTACATAGACTTGAATAGGTTTTTCAGTAAAATTACAGGTAAGTTACTTTTGAGATTACATCTCTTACTCAGAGTAGTATACCTGGATACTACTCGGACATTTCCTGTAAACAGGTAAGTAAAATCTTAACGGTTAAATAGTACAATTTTAAAGAATTTCTTTAGGTTTCCAAACTCCACACTTAGAAACTTTTCCAAGAAAAACAGTCAATGTTATCCTATGGAGGAAAATAGTGTTATCGGTTTTCGGCTAAGTATTCAGTAGTGGGAGTTGAGGTTCTGGAGGTAGACTCAGGGGTCCCCCAGGGTCAAGGATGCAATCTAGTTACACCCTCTGCTGCGGGCACTAGGGTGGCCGGGTGCAAAGTGCTGAGGCCTAGTGTTATTTAAAGAGGGATAGGGGGCCTCCGGTTGGTGGCTGCTGGCGAGCAGGCCACAAGGTTGTGGGAACCAAGCTCCTGATGTTGGGCTCAGGGCAAAAGGGGATCCTGTTTACCACAAAAACTGCACCAGCTGATGCGCAGGGGGCGGTTGGGTGCACAGTGCTGGTTTGGAGTTAAGTGCACTGTTTTCAATGGGAATTTCGGCTTTCAGTTGCAAGCTTGGTCCAGGAAGACTTCCAGGAGGAGCCAACAGCTAGGCAGGTAAGTTTGAGGGCCCGGGACGTAGGTGCACCTCGGGTTCTGTTCTCCAGAGGGCAGAGCAGCTGGATGCAGGTTTTTTTTTTAGGTTGGATTTTCAACGTACCGTGCCACTCGTAGTAGTGGGGTCTCCATCCAGAGGCTGCTGGCGATGTTGGGGAGTCCTGGAGGGATCAACCCACGGTGGACTCGGACTCTAGGGCACCACACTAGGACCAGTGGGCCACTAACTCTGGCCGAAGGAGACGGGTGCAGTGGTGGTTCCAGGCGTCAGGTTTATTTATCCTCAGCAGGCTCTGAGTCTTTCTTTGGGGTTTCTTCTGAACAGAACTGCTGTTCACAGGAGATCTGGTCTTTGTTGAAGGCAGTCAGTCCTCCCAGGGGTTCTGGAGGTCGCTGGCTGCAGGACAAGACAATTTCTGGTGCAGGATCTCTGGAAACTGCAGACGGGCCGGTAGGGCTGAGGCCAAGTCATTTGTTCTCTGCAGTCTCCTCTGCTGCGCGTCTTCTTTCATCCTTTTTAGGTCTCGCCTAGACGAAAGCAAAAGCGAAGCTTTTGCGTCTAGGCCGAGACAACTTATGTAATCACTTTTGGGGGAATGTGGACAGCAGACTGTCACGAGCTTCTCCTGCCGGAGATTTGACCTCGGGAGCGCGCACGTCGCCGTGCCTCATATTCCCATTTGCAAACAAAGCCACACTCACACATGCGCACATACACACACTGCATACACACACACGCACCCCCCCTTAAACAGACACACAATGCATACACACACGCACCCCCCCTTAAACAGACACACGCACGCACGCACAGACACACTCAGACACACGCGCGTACACCCCCACCCTCAACCCCACTCACCGGGCTCCTCTCCCCTTACGCATGGGAAGGCACTGTGGAGCTCTGTGCCAGAAGGAGCGCTGCCTGGAAACGGAAGTGTCGTCGACGCCGGGCGGGAGGGGCTTCTTCGCTTCTCACCCGGGCAGCGCCTGCAAGGATCTAACACATCACATAATCTCCCCGTGCTTACAAGAAAATAAATATTTCCTTGTGTAATATAACTGTTGCTCACGTAAAGCGCACCGTTACCTTCGGGTCGAGGTTGCGGTATATAAAACTGCCCCAAAAAAACATAATACGCGATGGTGAACGGACACACTATTCTAGCAAACGTCACACTTTAATTTGCTACGAAAAACAAACGCAAAAGATAAACGCCGGAAGTCTTCTTGTCTCGACCTGAAACGCCTTTTCTACTCTCGCGAGATATCATGTCCATGAGACGATTTCGCCAGCACAAAAGTTTTCGGCTTTCAAGGGAGAAAGGCTGGAGTGTCTTAGGCTGAAAGAGGCGTGGCTAAAAACGGAACAAGGCAGGCACAGTCTGCAATGTGCGGGGCGGGCACGAGGGTGTGGCAAGAACCGGGAGGTGGGGTCAGGCCGACTTTAAAAAGTTACGAATACAACTGAAAAGTTGGAGTAGGCTGCGCTTGACCCAAATCGGTGTCTTGGCCGGTATCCAGCAGGTTTAAGAGGCTAAGCCTAGCGCCATAGCTGTCCCTACTTTTATTGTTTACGCACTTTTGCAATCTTTTGAGGGACTTTAGATCACTTTTCAGAGCACGGTGATGCCCATAGACCATGTTCCCGCTCTAGCAAACTGGATAAATAAAGAGAGGTGCTGTCTTTCAGAAAGGTTACGGTGGGCGGGTTTCAGGGACCTCCGTACCCTACAGGGCGTGGTTAGCACGGGTGAGCGCCGAAGGGGCGGAGAAGGCGCTAGCGATGGAGCCTGTGTATGTATGTATGTATAGGCATTTATATAGCGCACTACTTACCCGGAGGGTCCCAAGGCGCTTCGACCGCTGCGAAACCCTTCCTGGCTTCCCTGAGAGATGGTCCCTTAATGGGTATCTCCAGGGTGAGACCAGGCATCCCCGGCGGTCTGGTGGGGCCGTTAGTGAAGATGAGGCAAGCTAATGCCCAGAGTTGCCGAGTGTGATCGCTGATCAGAGTGGGCACCGAGGCGAGAGAATTATCGAGTCCGCTGACCCTGGTCCAGAAACCTGCCGCGCCGGGAATCGAACCCTGGTCCCGGGCCGTCCTCTGCTCTCGGGTCTGCCGCCTCTAACCAGTGAGCCACACTGTGTTGTGAGGGGCTCTTGCAGTGGGGGCGTGTCATGGTGTCAGGGGCGGGTCGCTCTTACCACAGCAGTCCGGACCCGTCCCCCCTCTGCCCCGTGTCCTGGGAACTGCGCTAAGAAAGGCCAGAGAGCTTGGCGGAGCCTGATGGAGCCCCCGGCCTGAGGCGGCCATGGAGCCGGGCCTCCCGCTGCTGCTGCTGGGGAGCTGCGGCCTGCTGCTGCTCGCTGCCGGTAAGTCCGGTTTACGGCCCGGGGAGTGGGTTGCTGTTATGTTTAGACTTGAGGGCGCAACAGGGAGATGTCTGCGGAAGCCCCTTCCCGCGCCTGTGGTGTCACCTTACAGCACTCGCAGGAACTTTCGGGCGAGTTTAGAGCTGGAGGGAACCCCTCACTCACTCACTCTTTGTGCTTCCCGAGGCCACAGCCTTTGTCCCGGAGCCGCGTTATGCGGCTCTCTGGCATCTGCCTGGCTGCAGGCGCCGTTCAAAGCGCGGTGTGTCTCGCACTGATTACCAAGGCCAACTGCACTCTGTCGCGATGAGACCGACATTTAGGGTTTATTACAGCACCTTTAACATGTACACTTGCCTCGCACCACCTACGCGTGTAAACAGCGCATGCACAGACTGATCGAAAAGTGCGTGTATAGAATGAATGTGTACGAACTGCTAATGGGCCATGCATTCAAGTATAGGGTACTAGCCACAGCCGAGTACCTTAATTGTACAGTCCATGCATGCGTGTACAGCTAATACAATATGCACAGACATGTTCAAACGGAAAAAGCTCCTTATTTACAAGCACAAGCATATGTGATGCATTTACTGACTGAGCTATTAAATGTGCTTGTTGAACCTCCGTTTCACTGCACTGATTGCTCATGCTTTGCGTATGCGCAAGTATCGATTACTGTAACTGTTTGTATACGTACAGCTTGCTACTTCATATTGAACATGCACAGATAACTTTCTCTCTGCTCTTACACTAATGTGCTTGGGGTGGGGGAGACCAGCCATGTTGTGCATCAGGCTGGGAGGTGAGACACTGGAGGCAATATTTTGTAACTAAAAATACGACAGCTCGCTGGCTGCTAGAGGTGCAGCTATTTTACAGGCTCTATTTACCGCAAGGCGACATTACTGGACATTCCACCTCTTCGAGCCCATTTTACAAAAAGTAATCGAAATGAACATCCACCACCACCACCACATCCACCACCACCACCACATCCACCACCACCACCACCACATCCACCACCACCACCACCACATCCACCACCACCACATCCACCAACACCACATCCAGCACATACACCACATTCAACAGATCCACCACCACCAAATCCACCACATCCACCACCACCACCACATGCACCTCCACATCCACCACCACATCCACCTCCACCACCACATCCACCTCCACCACCACATCCTCCACCACCTTCACATCCTCCACCACCACATCCACCACCACCACATCCACCACCACATCCACCATCACCACATCCAGCACAGCCACCACCACATCCATCACATCCACCATCACCATCACATCCACCACCACCACCACATCCACCATCACCAGCACATCCACCATCACCACATTCATCACCACCACCACATCCACCACCACATTCGTGTGTGTGTGTGTGTGTGTGTGTGTGTGTGTGTGTGTGTGTGTGTGTGTGTGTGTGTGTGTGTGTGTGTGTGTGTGTGTGTGTGTGTGTGTGTGTGTGTGTGTGTGTGTGTGTGTGTGTGTGTGTGTGTGTGTGTGTGTGTGTGTGTGTGTGTGTGTGTGTGTGTGTGTGTGTGTGTGTGTGTGTGTGTAAATGCAATAGGTCTGACATTTACGAGAGATTAAGCTATTGGCACTGTAAATGACAATGACATTTATTTATCTGATTTCAAAACCAACACATAAATAACAAAGTTGTCATTACAATGCCAATAGCTCTAACTTTTGCAAAGGCGAGACCGTTGCATTGTAAATGCTTGTTCTTCTTAGGCTGCGGGAATCTGCTCTCTTCGTTCAGTGCTGCCCCCTAAGTACTGTTTTTAGGGGCGTTTTAGGTGTCTCTAGGTCAGTAGCCAGTGGGTTACTGACCTTAGGGTGACTACACCTTTGGTGTGCTCACCCCACGTTGGGAAGTGAGCACAATCCCTAATGCTGATTGGGGACTGCCTCCCATCTGCAAGATGGCAGGCACGGAAGAGTGAGTTTCACCTCGCCTCCCCTACATGAGGAGTGGAGTTGGCAAAGGTGGGCATAACTTCTGGGCTGGCTAGTTTTTCCCGCATATCTTCCTGCCGAAAAGGAGGGGAGACAGGCAGGGGGCTTGCACCTGATAGCAGGAAAGGCTGCCAGGCCTTTGAAGCTCCCCAGACACAGATGGCCCGGGGGAGGTGTGATCACCTCCCCCAGGAAAGGCTTTGTTTCTGGGCTCAGGGAGCGAAGGCTCCCACCCTAGGGGTCCAGAAACATGTTTTGTGGTGGCAGGCTGGTGTGTACCGGTCAGGGTACCCACCAGAGGCAGGTCGTTTTTCAGGGGGCATCTCTAAGATGCCCTCTGTGTGCATTTGTCATTAAATCCCACACAGGCCTCAGTGTGGGTTTAATGTGCTGAGAAGCTTAATACTCAACTTCTCAGATTTCCGTGTAGACGTTATGGAGCTGTGGAGTCCGTAATGACAAGCTTGCAGCCCTATATACTCTTAATGGTAGCACTACACTTACAATGTCTAAGAATGGAATTAGACACTGTAGAGGTACAGGGCTCATGCACCTGTACCTTCACCACTCGCATAGGACACCGAGCTAAGGGGTGACTGATCTATGCCAGGGCAGTGGGTTGTAGGCATGGCACACAGGGATGTGTGCCATGTCGACTCTTCACGTTGTTCTGCACCAAAACGTGCAGCCTACAAAAGGGGTAGGGTGTGTATTACATATATACACACACATATATATATATATATATATATATATATATATTTTATATACACATACACACATATACATATATACATACATATATACATATACATATACATACAGGGCCTCTAAGGGTGGCACAATGAGTGGTGCAGCCTTTAGAGGTCTTCCCTGGTCACAGTGTCCTGGGTACCTGTGGTACCATTTACAAACGTCTGACCTGTGGCCAGAGATTACAATTGGGTTCGTTTTGGGGAAAGAACACAGGCCCTGGGAACCTGAATGGCAGGGACGCAGGGTACAAGTTAAAGTGCATCAGTAGTCTGGCAAAAAGTGTAGGGGTGGGGGGGACTGCAACAGAAACCCACTTACCTACTAGCAGCGTCTACTGCCAAACATTTCGTTAAGACTTTAAGAGCCGTGGTGACTCCGAATGGAAGTACCTTGAACTGGTAATCCTGCCCTGCTACCACAATTCTGAGAAATGAGTTATAAGCGGGATGTATTGGAATGTGGAAATACGCATCATTTGAGTCTAGAGTAGACAAAGTCGCCCTATTGTAAAAGTGGGAGCACTTGTTGAAGCATCACCATGTGATAGTGGTCTGATTGAATGTAAAGGTTGAATTCTCTCATGTTGGAGTGCTGAGGCCCAATGTTATCCAATAGGGGGTAGGGGGCCTACGGTTGGTGACTGCTCATGAGCAGACTACAAGGTTGTGGGAGCAAAGCACCTGGTGTTAGGCTCAGGGCAAAGTAGATTCAGAGTTAGCACCCAAAGTACACCCGTGCTGTTTTGGCGCAGGGTGCCCTGTTGGTATCAATGGGGATTCTCTGGTTGCAACAAACACAGTAAGCTCGATGGAGGAAGGTCTTCTGGAGGTGTCCACCAGTTGGAGAGGAAAGTAGGGATGCCTGGGGATGCTGGGACACCGTCAGTTATACGACCTAAGGCCTTGGGATGTTGGGTGCAGGGGTGTCTTTAGGCGTCAGATTTTCTTACCAGCTCCGGTCACGATCAGGGGTATCCTCCAGAAAGGGGCTGCAGGTGTCGACTGGAGATTCAAGGCGATTCAGAGATCACCAGATCTCAGGTCAGGATCGCCGGGGAGACCTCCTAGTACTTTTGGGCCACACGGACCGTGGACGTCTCCTCTTCTTTTGGTCGGTTCTTGTCTGAGGAGTCAAGGTTTTGGGTTGCCCCTAAATACTAAATTTGGAGGCGTTACAGGTACATAAAGGTCGGGACCAATGGATCCCTTCCTTGGGGTGGGTACACTCCCTATTATGCCACCCTCCAGTGAGAGGGGGCATATGCCTCTCTCTGGTTGGCTGGGTCCCCCCATCTGCAAGATGGCACGGACTGGGGATTGCGCTTCACCACGCCCCACCTCCAACTTGAGGGGGTCCCTTTATAACAAGCACTCAATCGACTTTCAAGAACATGTGGCAGCTTGATGACGACCCTCTCTCCCTCCCCCCAGGAAACGTTTCCAATGACTATGTTGCGGGCATTTGGAATCCCGACTACTTTACCCAGACTAGCACTAAAATTGGACTTTACTTTAATGCCTTGAGGTTCTGGATCATATCCCTGTTACTGTTTGGTTAACAATGTGTCTGACTTTTTTTGTTAGAAGCCCAGCTGCAGGGGCTAAAACCCACCAAGCTACCTACTTACAACCAGAGTTAGCTATGAAATAAAGGAATTTATTCCATATAGCTTGATACTTGCTTCTTTATGTCAACTACGTGTGCATTGTTGACAGCTTGTACACAATAGTAAACTTGAGAAAAAGGCAAGGCTGCCAAAAAAACAACTAAATTCCCCAGCAGAATATCATTGACCATAGGGCCTCATGTTCAATCTTTATAGTATACGGGGCAAAAGTGCGATAAAGTGAGTATAGGCCTCTGTCTGGGCTCAATAGCTACCATTACCTTCAGCGCGTTTTGACATAATAATTTTAACCGCCTTTTACCTACTTGCAAATAAAAATCTATTAATCATAATCAATAGGTGCATCATGTAAAACAATCCTTCTCTGCCAAGAACCCACCATGTCTAAGAGGTCAGGCAGAGATGGGGCATCTGTGCTACCATCATTAAAAAAGTAAAATCTACTTCTCAGTAATCAGTTCTTCGTGATGGGATGATTCAGTCAAATTCATAAACAATGAATATCACGGTTTCTGTACAAGATTATGGAGATTATGGACCAAGGCCAAGACACACAAAAGGAAGCGAATAGCCCCCAGAGTCACCCATGCAGGAAAAAACACACAGAGACAGGCAGGGGTGGGCGGGAAGGCAGCCCGGGGCAGTGAGACTGCCCGCACAGGGACCAAGCAAAACCTCCCAGGAACGTGTCCACAAGAAGGTAACGAGCCGCTGAAGCGATCACCCAGGCGACCACACTGCCAGCCAACAACCATGCCCGGTCCAGCCGAACAATGAAGAACCGGACACGAACAGGAGTGCACAGGGACGTCGTGGCAAACGGATGACCGCTACGGTGGAGTTCCACGCCTCCACGTAGCCCGGAGTTCCTGTTCCTGGCTCCTCCCCCCCCTCACCTAGAGGTCAATGGCGACTGCTGTGGTTTGGCAGGTCGAGCTAGGTGTTTGTGTCGCCGCTGAGAGAGCTTCGAGTGCCTGCTGAGCCTGCTGTTCGGTATTTACGTGCTGATTTTTTGATAGGAGACCTACGGAGACGAAGCCTGCTCTTCACAGGGATGCGAGGTGAGCGGGATTGCATCTCCAACGGACCCAGGTTACATTGATGGACTGAAAGAAATCTTTATTCCCGATAACGTTTACGCTGTATCCCCCGCCTACCCACTGCTTGCACTCTGGCTGCATACTGGCTGTATGCCGCTGCTGGGCCTGCTTTGCTGCTCGGTTGCTGAAACTGTACACATTCTAGCAGCGGCCGCAGCTGGGTTAACTCTCTGTTTGGCATTAGTAGCAGGCAATTGTAGCCGGTCAGCACCTGGACTTCCTGTTCTTTGCTCCTCTCTTTCACACAGCTCTACGAGGGTGATGGCATTGGAGGTGCTTCACGGCGCATTTTAGCAGTGGCTGTGGCGTTGGAACTGACTGAAGTGCAGAATAAGTGTTTAGGCGCCGGAGGTGCTGGAATCACGCAGCAACCTAACTGCTTTGCTTGGAGGCTGGCTTGAAATTCAAATACAGCATAATCTCGGAGTGGAGCTGTAGCATTTAACGAATCGACGGGGGAAAAAAAAAAACGACAAGTCCCAGCATTCCAGCATTCCAGCATTCCAGTGATTGGGAAACTTACTGCCTTAATCTGATCTCCTACGATCCTACGATTTGTGCTGATGCAGGACATAGAGTAACGGTCGTCTGGATACTTACTAATTTTGGGCTTGTGACATATGAGCGGGCAGAAGATTGCGCTGCTTGGTGGTGTTTAGCACTGCCCGGTGAGACTCCGTTTGCCTTGTAAAGATTCTCTCTGCTGCTGATAAGTGCGCAGCAGTCGCGGTTTGGGGGATTTGCAGGCTTTAAGAAGCAGGAAGGACAGAAAAACATTTGAGTCTATCCGGTTAAAAAGTCCTTCGTTTTTTGTTTTCCCACTCAAATCAAATTCGGGAGGTTTCTAACTCTTCAGTTGGCTGCTCAAGGCTGTGTTGGAGAAAACTTTGACTTCTTGGCAGGATGGGCAAACAATTAAATGCCCGCGCCAAAGCGCGAATAAGACGCCAGCAATTAAAGGACGATGCCGCCGCTCATAAAAATGCTGATACAGGCGTTGGGAAAGAAGATTTGCTGGTTGAGGTCTCTGGAGCCTCGGGTGACGAGGAGGAGGAGACAACGGACTCGGTTTTTCCTAACCCATCTCGACTGACGCCTTTGAAAAACCCGCCTCAAGCGCAAAATGACTTAGCACTCAATGTAAATGGGAGTGAGATGAGCGATGCGTTGAATAATAGTTTGCAACCTGGGGCCTCCAAAGGCGGGGTGCCTGAGGTGGCCCCTAAAGTCGCTAAAAACTTCCCATTATTTGAGAAAAAAACTGATATTTCAAGGCCCGCTCCTTTTCCATCGGTGGGCTCAAGCTCAAGTCCTATGGGCCTAACTGAAGGTATGGTGGAAGGAGGAGGCGGTTCCAGTCTATCCACCATTATAAATGGGGTCAAAACTCTCTCCTCTGTGGACTTAATGGGCTCGCAAGAATGTAATCTTATACAAGACAAAGTCTCTCCCCAGATGGATCCCATTGTCTCTTCTCCCTCTGGTGTGGAAAGTCCGAATTTAGGAAGGGAGACTGAGACCACAGGAGAATTCCAGATCTCGGTTAAAGACATGCTTAACATGATACTAGGTGAAGTGAGGGAGATGAAGCAGTCACAACGATCTGATCTGGCCCTTATCAATCAAAGACTAGACAAAATTGAAGAAACAATCTCCTCCTTTCCTGTACGGTTACAAGAAGCAGAGACTAGGATTTCCGGCCTGGAGGATAATATGAGCAATGTAAAAAAAGAGGTTACATCTCTTTCCAAAACCTCTAAGTCTCTTGAGCTTAAATTGGACGAAATTGAAAACTATAATAGGAAATCGAACCTTAGAATCGTGGGAGTTCCCTAGAAAATCGAGGGTTCTGATATGAAGCAGTGGCTTACCTCCTTCTTTCTCAGCGAAGTCATTCCAGAATTCAAGGGAGATTTAAAGATTACACGCGCCCATCGTGTCCCTGCACAACCGTTTCCCAACTCCACTCTACCTCGGACTATTCTTGTTAACTTCTCAGATATCAGAGTGAAAGAGACTATTCTTTCTAAGGCCTTCAAGCAAAGGCAATTTTCGGTTGACTCATCCACTAAATGTCGGATCTTTTCGGACATGTCTGCTGCTGCAGCTAGGAGGAGGAAGGAATTTGTTAAAATGCTGCAAATGTTTAAAGACAGGGGTGCGCAAGCAATGATTGCTCAGCAATCAAAATTGAAAGTTTTGGTGAAGGGCAAATTCCATTTATTTACGGATACTGATGAAGCACAGGGGCTGCTACGTCTGATCTCCCAGGATTAATGTTCCTTGTTTGCGAGGCTGCCTAATGAACTCTTGTAATGGTTGTGTTCTTTTTTTTCATGAGATATGGAATCTAGTAGGTTGCCAATATATGTTCTTAAGTCTGCTTTGTTTGTGATGGGGAGGAGGGGCGGGGTCAGGACTGGACTCATAGGAAGGTCAAGGGGTGCTAATCCAAGGCACCTTAAGGGTAGGGGTGGGCCAATATGGCCAGCGTGGGGGAAGGGCCATAAAGGAGGGGGGGCCTACAGGGGTAGGAGGGGGGCAAGGAGGGCAGGGGGCACGAAATCAAAAAAAGAAGTCTTGGATATGTGCATGTAATTTCTTTCTTTTTAGCTGGGCTAAGTAAGTTCTGAATACTCGAATGGGCCTTTTTTTGAAAAATGCGGTATCTAATTGGTTCACAATCAGTTTGAAAGCTTGGGTGTGGGGTGCTTTTTGTCTTTACTCTTTAGTATGGGGCAAAAAATTATTTCTTTCAACGTAAATGGTCTAAACAATAGGAAAAAAATTAGAGCAATAGAATTATGGGCCAAAACGCAACAACCTGATGTGATTCTATTACAAGAGACCCACTTACCTAGATTAAAAATTGAGGAATTCTCTATGTTTAAAAGCTGGGCCTCTTATAGAGTATTCTCTTCATGTTCAGAGTCACGGAGGGGAGTGGCGTTATTTGTTAGTAAAAAATTAGAGGCCCAGATCGGTCAAGTGGAACAAGGGGGGGTCGGGCCGTTGGTGCTGGGTCACCTGTGTGATCCCAAATAGAACTAATACTGTTACGTTAGTGAGTTTTTATGCTCCAACAGAGGATACTCCAGAGATTTATGAGGAGTTTTTCCATTCTTTATTGATGGTCAAGGGTGAGATTATTATTGGTGGGGATTTTAATATTACAATAAACAGAGAGCTGGATTCTTCCAGCAAATCGAAGACACAATTCAAGCCTAAATCTCTCAGGTCTATTATGAATAATATGTTGCTATTTAACTTGTGGGACCCTTGGCGATATCAAAATCCGCACAAAAAAGAATATACTTGTTGGTCCGGTAGATTTAAATCTTCTTCACGAATTGATTTTTTTCTAATCTCACGTCAAATAATTTTTTCTAAACAGACGATGCTTCACAACGGGTTCTCGGATCATGCTATGATCATTATGGAACTGGGATTGGCAGATAGGGCAAGAACCCCTAAACGTTGGGTCTTTAATAAAAAATTCTTGACTGATGACACTTGGGTGGAGGCTATTAAAACTGAGATTTCAGCCTTTTTTTCTCGGAATATAGGAACTGCCCCCCTCAATTTTGTGTGGGACTCGTTTAAGGCATATATTCGCGGCCTAGTGATTGGTAGAGATGCAGCAGATTTTTCAGCAGTTAAGAATAAAAATAAATTGCTCCAACAAAAAATTCAGGCTTTGACTGAACGCAGGCAACAAAATTCTGCTAGATCGGTTCAAGATCAATTAAATGCGGCCAAACGTGAGCTCTCTCAGGAGCTCTATACTCAGAGTGATGAGATCTTTCGCAAGAGCTCACAAAAAATTTATGAAGAGAGTAACTACACTGGCAAACTCCTGGCGTGGCAGGCCAGAGAGCAAGCCTCGACTAATCTCATACACTCCCTATATTCTCCAGACACTCTTAGGGATACATCGGTCCCAGCTGAAATTGGAGAAATAATGATCGCTCACTATAAAAGGATCTATAATACTCAATCGACGATAGATTATCAAAAATTATTGAATTATCTGTAAAAGTACTCTCTTCCCACTCTTTTCCCTGTAGATCAATTTAGTATGGCATCTCCATTGACTAGAGAGGAAGTAGAGAAAGTTGTACAACAGCTTCCACTAGGGAAAGCGGCCGGACCGGACGGGTTTCCCTCAGAGTTTTTTAAAGTTTTTTTTACTGCGTTCTCAGATGTTTTCGTTCAATTATTAAACTTTATGTTGTTGGGTGGATATATCCCGGATTCTTTCAGGGAAGGTACAGTAGTAAGTTTTCTTAAAAAAGGTAAACCCCCAACGACCCAAATTCTTATAGACCCATCACGCTTCTTAACACAGATTACAAAATTACCACTAAATTATTATCTACACGATTTAACTCTTTTTCTTCAGATTTGATTCACGCAGACCAGAATGGCTTTGTTGCTGGCAGGCAGCTCTTGACTAACACTTATTTTTTAGCAGAGGCTTTGGATTTTTTCGAGTCACGTAAGATCCCCGCTTTAATTTTATTATTTGATGCCGAAAAAAAAAAAGGAGTGCACAGGGAGGAACAGTCACAGGCAAAAAAACACCAAAGGCAAGAAGGACAGAAGAGCCGGGCGATTGAGCCCGAGCCGTGCCAACACACTCAGGGAGCAACCAGAGCCAGCAAGCCCCAGGACCCCAAAACGAGGGACAAAGAAGGAGGGCACAAAGTCTACACTGGAAGTGCAAAACCCCCGCCTGGGAGAGGAATACCGGATTCACCAGCACCACCGGATACCCGAAAGCACCGCTGGACCAAGAGAAAACCAGAAAGCAGGGGACTGGCACAATACCCGTGCCCCCAGAGCTACACCACGGACTGGAGCGACAGGTCCAAAGCCCACCGATCGCAGCAGCATACACCAATGGAGAAGCACCCCGGCGAACACCATCAACAGGACAAAAAGCCTAGGACAGGCCCAACGTAGATGGCCCATACTCATCCAGGCACTAAAGAGGCCAGACCCGGAGGAACTGCCAAGATCAGAAGAGACCATGTGCAGACAGGGTGGGAGAGCCGCAGCCAGAGAAAAAAAGACTCAGGCAAGGACAGCACAAACAAAAAAATAAAAACAGGGGCGAACCCCGCAAACCCCCCAGAGCACGAGGCAGGGGAGAAACCGACCAGGAGAGCAACAAGAAGCCCCCGCAGGACCGAGGCAAATCCCAAAGGAACGGCAAACACAAGGCAGACCAAGGGACTCCACACCGAATAGAAACCCAAGCACACCCCAAAGAACGGCAAAGGCCGCCACCAACCGGGAAGGGGAAACCAAAACAGAAAAACCACCGGCCCAAGAAGGAAGAATCCGAAGACGCTGAGTCAAAACACACACAAGACGAGGCCCCCACAGGAGAGCGATCCCAACGCACCAGGGAGTCCCATGTGGGCACCCATCAAGGCGCGAACAACTAACAGAGCACACAAGACCAGAAACATTCAGGGAAGCAAGGTCACAGGGTCCTGGCCACCCAAGCAAGGGAAGCGGAAGGAGACACCCAAAGTCAAGGTGCAGCACCCAAACCGTGGCAGCAAGCCACAGATCCGTGGACAAAGACACCCGAGAGGGCGCCACAGAGAGGAAGGAAGGGAGCATCCAACAACCTCACCAGACCAACCGAATGCAAACCAGCCAGTGGAGGAACGACCCCCGTCACAACCAGAATCCCCCACAATTTCATGAAGGTGACACTATAAAGGATTGAAACACAGAGGCCCCACAGGAGAGCTAGAGGAGAAGGAATCTCAAACATGAGGGCCCAGCGACTTACAGACAGGAGAAAGTGCAACAAGCGACCAGCATGAAAACGAGCCCAGGGAAGCATAACAAAACCAGGGAACAAACACAGAGGCAGCATGCAAGAGGCTACCGCAACCGAGGCGCACAAAACATACCCGCAACCGGGAGGAAGGGGACACCCAGCAGCAGGGCCAAGGAGCCCAAAAACAAGCTGCACAGTGGAGTACCACACCCCTGCCGCAAACAAGCAGACGACGTGGAGGGACGAATCCGCCGAACACAGCCCAGAAGAGCCACACAGTGACCACAGAGGCAACCTAGGGAAGGAGGACCGGCGCCAATAGCAGCCCATCCACAACAGCCATGCAGAACCATGGGAGGACTCCAAAAGAGGGCTCAACCAGGACAAACCCTGCACAACAAATGAGAGCAGGAGGAACGGACCGCAGGCCCAAAGCACCCATGGCAGCAAAACCACCATGACAGCCAAAACTGATGGTACCACCAGAAGTGTGGAGCAACACCCAATGGACCCCAAACTGCCAACCTCAGAAATGAAGAGAGAGAAAACACCGGCAAGGCCCCAATGCAGAACCCGGCCGCATAAAAAAGTAACCATGACCCCACTAAAAATGAAGAGCCCAGAATCACAGGATGATGAGCATCATTGCAGCGCCTCGAACTCAGTTCCCCGGCTGCGACATCGACCGCACTAGCCCTAAGGCTACATCCTCTCCCGACAAGAAACATTAAAAAAGATAGAATGCCGGACAGGAACAAACAAACCCAGGAGCAAGAGACAGAACTCAACTGCCAGGCCACCACGCCCCAGCCAGGTGAAAACAGGGAAGCAACGTAACTAAAGGAGGAAGCAGAAAACCCATGTACCAACTGTTGTGCAAGATACAGAAGGATAAATAGGCAAAAAGCACAAAGACCTGAAGTACGCATCCAACACATACTTATTCAATGACACAGTGATTCGAAGGCCAATGTATCCAAAAAATAAAGGAGAATGAGAGTGGACAGACCAGAAGCACGGGAAGAAGAGCGGCGAAGCAGAGACACGAACCGGCAACCCCAGCCCCTGGGATGATCGCACTAGCCATAAGGCTATCTATCAGGTCCGTCACACCAACGCTCAGGTCCGTCACACCAACGCACAGAGGTAGGTCAAAACACGAAGGAACAAATAGGGAAACCCAACAATTGCAGAGTGGGAAAAATAATCCCACACGCCCCAAGAGAGGAGTAAGGGAAACACAGACACACGGTAATGACCGAAGTCGGAAACCCCACCAGGACACACACAATAACCACCAAAAGGTGAGCCCGAAGTACTGCAGAAACGAGAGCCCCCAATAGAACATGCGCACTCCTCTGTCACAAGTAAACCAGGGAAACAGACATGCAGCGGGAGAAACAAGCGGTGTGCAAGCCCCAAACCTAGTACAAACACCGGCGGCCACAAGCAAGAAGGTGCAAAAAAAACAACACCCAAAGTATAGTCGATGGCCACAGGAACGGGAGAATACGAGGCAACCCCTGGGACCGGGACCCACAGAGGCATAGGTAACAGCACACAACAGGAAACCCAGGAAGGTAAGCCCCCCCCCCGCAGAGCCCACCCGCGCAGCTAGAGCCCACAGAAACGCCCCAAGGCGTGAGGGTGGCGGGAGCCACAGAGCCCCACAACACAGGAGATTTGTCCACAGCGTCGAGACAAGGGCGGGACACGAACTCTGACTACAATCTCCACAGCCTGCAGACCCAAATTTTGAAACTCGTCCCGTTTGCGCTGCAGCCCATGGAACGATGTAGTGGAAGGCGACTGTATGCCACTCACGGGCCCAGGGCGGAATGCAGCACTCGCTGCAGCACTCGCCGCAGCCCCGTAATCAGGCTGCAGGACAACGGAAACTGGAGCTCCACGGAAGGGACCAGTCGCTTGATCCCCAAAAACCCAACTACTCCCTATTCCCCGGTGGGCCAACGAGCACCGCCCAGCAAAGCTACCTGAGCTCGGGGACGCAGCGTGCGCATGAGTGAAACAGCAGGTTTCACCATCATCACCACGCCAGCCGGTTCATAATGTTATGTATGAATCTAGGACCCTAGTGTAATTTTCCCGATTCATGCCCATATATAGGAATAAATCATCCGATCCTTATATAGGCATAGAAATCATACCCTTATTTAGACTGAGCCTATGCAGCCCAAATACGGCACAGATACGTCCACTAAGTTCCAAGAATCCACAACGATGTCTTAAAAAAACCCGCCTTCAGCAGCTAGGGACTTTCCCTTTCCTAAATACTAATTTATCTAGGAAATCATGGAGATTTCAAAGAACTGAGTATTTGATGATGTTATTATGTCTAATCATACGTCCAACTCCGCACCTTCAAGGTATAAATATGCCTGCATTTACCCGGACAAACATGCGGTGGTTTGGAGCAGTTAGACTATCTACTTGCCGAAGCCCTGCTGCTGCAAGTGCCGAAGAAAACCGACCCTCCAGCTGACTCATTGAGAGACGCTGTCTTTTCTCCTGCCGAGAAATCCAGCTCCAGTGTTTCCAGGCTACCCTTGCGGGTTGCTGGGAGATCGAGTCCTAAGAGAGAGATACAAGAACTCCTTCACTCTAACACCAAGGTACGGAGCGGATTAGACCCTTAGAGAATTCTTAGATAAGATACTTGGCAAAGAAAAACTTACTTAACTTAACAAGCTACACCTCACTTACTTCATCCCTCGTACTAGACTTAGGTTAGGTACACCGGGGTAGGCGTATTTTAGAAGCACCAGTTGAGTACTTTTAGTCATTCTTTAATCACTGTATGTATTTTATATGTTTGAGGCATTTCATGGCTTCGAAACCCTATCATGCTCTTACAGTACTATTTTATAATACTCTTGGTATTATATGCCTTGTACTTTATAACCAGTAATACGATTGTAGCAGTACATTTCTTATGCTTGAGAAAGAAGACTGTTCAATAAATACTTTTTATTGAAAACGCCCGTCTCTATTTTCTCAGCACCTCTGGTGAAACGAAGCATGCACAATTGACGGAGTAAAATAGCTATCTATTGTTTCCGCGACTTTAGAGATTGATTTCTTACTCTTGGAAAACAAAGTTGTCATGTTTATGCGGTTGTCAGAAACTAATCCCTTCTTGTGAATTTGAGAAAGTTTCTAGTGACCTCTGAGCTAGCTGGCACTCACAATTAAGTCTAATATATGCGATAGAGACCTAGTAGACCTCAGTCCTACGTCTAAACTATAGTATATATTATTCCAATGCGCAGAGCCTATTGGGAATATAGGAACTAAACTCCATGGCACCCAACGTTTGGTGAGGCGCTAATTTAACGCTAAATACTAGAGTAACTCAGTTGTGCTTTTCACCCAGACCCCTTTTTACCCGTAAACACTCCAATAGTTGTCTGGAGTGGGTAAAAGGATAATATCCGCCAGAACTAAGTAGGACAAAAATCCTATGTATTAGTTTTTTGGTTTGTTCAACGTTGAAGGATACAATGTTCCAGATTATTGTGCTCCTAATCTTAGTTTCCTTGAAAACTTTGTTCTGCAAACTCTTCAGTCAGTAAAATAATGACTAGTGACGAAGAATTAACTGCAGCTCAAGCAGTTTTAGATGACAGAAATCTTCTACAGAATGACCCGGAGGTTATAATCCTCCCAGTAAATGTAACAAAAACTATTTTACAAATTCATAAATAATGGAGTATCATCAAGAGGTGGTAAAGTAATCTTTAGAGTTAAAGGCGCTATGATGAATGATCTGATATTCTACACCGACAATACAGCTAAATGGCGTAATGCCTTCACGAAAACGCTGTTCACGAAAGCCATAAAAAACATACCTCATGGGTCTAAAATAACGACCTCACTAACTAAAAGAAGCAATACTGATCTGTACATTACGCTATATAAAACGGGAATAGTTCTGATACAAGCAGCTAACAGAGAACTCGATAAATTTAAGAGAACTTTCCAAACCCTGAAGGAATCCATAGAAGGTCCAAGCCACCAACAACACAGGACCCCACCTGTCGTCACCCCCGACTTCAACGACTCTACCACTAGTAACTCGAACAAAACGGTCGGCCAGGACAATCCAACCTCCAACCCCGGCGACGTCACCGTATCTGAAAGCGCATTACCAGAGTTTGAGATAGAAGGGACAACAAAGTCTACTAACATTGGAAATAGAGTGAAGAATCTGGCCCTAAGCGAAGAGCAGAGGTTGCCAGGCCAAAACATCCCCGCGAGTGAAGTGACTACCTCAACGCCAAAGAAATCCCCCGATGAAGATCACCACGCCCCCCCTCAACAACCTGGGAAGGGGAGACTCGAATACCCCAGTTCATTACCCATATACTTACCCCCCACACCACTCAACCTAGGGAATAATGAACACACCCGTAATAATGTCAGTAATGCCAACGAAATGAAGGACAAGAAAGAAGGATCGGTGGTAGTGAGAACGAACCAATCATGGAGAAAAACTAAATGTAGAAAACAGACAAGCAGGGCCTCGGCACTAAAGATAACATCACGAACTCAGAATGAAGTTAAAGAGCTCCAGAAACTAGTAGGTAACCTGGTACAAGCCTCGTCGAAACTCTCACAGACAACTGAAAAAATTTGGTAGATGATGTTAGGGACACACGCTAAAGTCTCACATATCCAGAATGTTGTACTCAGGCTCAACAGACCAAACAGGACCGATCCCTTGTCAGATGAAGAAGCCCTGGCCTTACTCCGATCTTATGAACAACCAGTCCGGGGAAGAGAGGAGAGCATTAAATTAGTACCTATTGACTTCAACCGACCGCCCAGAAAGAATGACAGGAAAGCAATCCACAATAACTTACGTCATATCCAGGTAACAGCATCTGAATCTGATTATGGCAATGTCCCAAACTCATATGAACCTTTGAAATGCCTACTACTAAATTGTCGTTCGGCAACGAAACATGCATCTGACATAGCTGCTCTCATCATTAACAATGAAATCGACCTGGCCTTCCTCACTGAAACATGGCTCAATGAATCATCTTCACCTAATATTGATCTCCTTGTTCCTCCACAGTATAATATTGTCAGACTAGACAGACCTAAGAAGAAGGTGGGAGGAGGAATTGCTTGCATCTATAGGTCAGAGATTGAGGTCAGCCAATTCCAATCTGACCCCCTAGAGTCTTGTGAATACCTCGGACTTAATATAAGATCAACAAACAACCAAAGATGTAACCTGCATGCGTTCTACCACCCTCCTGGAGATAACGCAAAGTTCACAGAGCAACTCATGGAGATCATAACAGCCAACTCTAACCCTGATGCCCACAATATATTCCTAGGTGACTTTAACCTCCACTGGGAGGACGGCAATGACAAACTAGTTAAATCTCTTAAAGATTTCCTCATCGAGTTAAACCTTACACAAGCCTGCACACATCCCACTCATTCACAAGGAGGGACATTAGACTGGATTATCTCAAGGAATAAAGAGACTTCAATTCTCACCATCGACCCGTGTGACTGGTCCGACCATCACGCCATAACTTTTGCGATACCCACAATGAAAAAAGGGAGGACCATACAACCCCGCAAGGTCAAAAAACTGGTCCGAGACACTAAAGAAGCTAATATTGATCTATTGGTTGAAAGATGTGAGAATGTCTTGAAGCCACCAAACAACCGACTGAATGTCAACGAGTTAACGGAGCACTACTTAACCTCAATAGGAAATATCGTCAATGACACCATGCCACAGACACTGAAAAGAGTATCAGAAAAACCAAAAAATCCCTGGTTCAGTGAGTCACTGAATGAGGACAGGCGCAAACTGAGAATGGTCGAAAGGAAATGGAGGCAACATCCCTCCTCTCCCGAGCTGATAGCCCTAAGGAATACCAGAAGGCAATATAACAAGAAGATAATTAAATCCAAAAAAGATTTTATAAAAGCTGAACTCGACAATGCCTCAAACAGACCTCGGAAACTCTTTGAGATTTTAAAACAACAGTCGAATAAACTAGCCAAAACAGTTCACGAGAACCCAAAAACTCCCTTAAGTTGTGAGGAATTCTCTACTTTTTTCACGGAGAAAACGAAATTGCTTGAAGTGGAGCTCTCAACTGCCGCGATTAACATCTCGACCCCTACCGCACCTACAAAAGAGCCCAATGAGTCCATAGAGAGTCCCCAAACAAAAAATAAGGCCAATTGGGACACTTTTGAATGCTATGACCAAGAAAAGATCGCCAAAATGCTAAAGGAAATCAGACCGAATAACCACTATCAAGACCCTCTACCAGCAAAGTGCGTAAGAGAAATTAGCCACACCCTAGTCCCAATCTGGACTGAGATAATAAATGCCTCCCTTACACAAGGGACCCTACCCGACTGCCTAAAAACTGGCCAGGTTGTGCCTATCATCAAAAAACCGACAGCGGATGCAACTGACCCGAACAACTATCGACCAGTGACCAATATACCTTTACTAGCCAAACTTATTGAGAAATGCGTACAATGCCAATTGAGTCAACACATCGCTAAGTTCTCACTACTAGATGATTGCCAATCTGGATTCAGAGCTGGGCATAGTACTGAAACTGCGATCCTGCATATCGTGGACGACGCCCTACAAGCGCTAGACAGAAATCAAGCATGCCTATTGATTCTTCTAGACCTGTCTTCTGCATTTGACACGGTAAATCATGAATTGCTGACGACCAGGCTACAGGAAAGGATGGGCTTGTCGGGAAATGTGCTGAAATGGTTTAAATCTTTCCTGCAGAATAGGACTCAACGTTTCCTGGTCAATCAAGCAACCTCTTCCCCTTGTCCTACTGCCGTCGGTGTCCCACAAGGTTCAACCTTATCCCCAGATCTATTCAACTTGTATGTTGAACCCCTCACGGAGATCCTTAGGGAATCACAGATACCCTATCACATGTATGCAGATGACACGCAAATATACATAAAGATCGCCTCCCTTGCTGACATTGACCTAATGAAAAAGACACTAAAGAGAGCTCTACAGTGGTTAACTACGAACCATCTGAAACTAAATGCCCATAAAACTGAATTCCTGTTAATTTCACAGACGAAGAACCGTCCTGAGGTAAAGGAATTGACGAAACTGGTGACCGCGTTGGACTGCACCCCGACCCTAGTCAATTCAGCAAAATCACTGGGAATTACCCTAGATGAGAATCTGAACATGAAAGACCACATAAACTCAATGGCCAAGAGCGCCCGCTTCCATCTGAACTATTTAAGAAAACTGAAACCGTACATCTCAAAGGCAGACCTAAAACTGGCTGTACAATCCCTAGTTATTTCAAGGATCGAATACGGTTGCACCACGTTAGCGGGACTACCGAAAACATCCACAGCACCACTAAAAGCCTGTCTCAATGCAGCGGCAAGACTGATCACGAGATCGAGGAAATTCGATCACATATCCCCTCACCTGAAAACACTAAACTGGCTACCCTATGAGGCCAGAATCCAAATGAAGATGGCCTGTATTACCCACCGAGCAGTTCACTGCAACACGCCGAGATACCTGGCCAAGAAAATTAAGCTATCGGGAGGCAACAGACCAACTAGAAGCGTCAACGAACTGCTACTGAGGCCAGCCTTTTTCCGGAAGAAAAAGACTTACGACCGAGCGTTCTCAGGAGCCGCCCCCAGAGTCTGGAACTCAATACCTCCGAACATCAGGAAGATTCAAAATTTGATAACATTCAAACGCGAACTGAAGAACCACATGATGAGCAAATACCTCTCATAGAGTAGCGTACAGATTAGTGATGAAAACATCTACACCAAAGAGAGAAGGCCTCAACCTAAACGTCCTGAAGATCAATTATCTGCCAATTGACTGATTTCATGTTTAAACCTTGGCCACACACTTTACTACTACCTCAAACGTATATGACCCGATATCGATAATCTCTCAGATAATACTATATACGCTCTACCTCATTATGTTTTATTGCCAGGATCCTGGTTACATGGCAACACTCTTTACTCCTTAATGCTATTTACACATGTTATTTGCACTGTTATACTATATAACCATACCTCACCCACCTCCTACTACTAACTGGATGGGCGAAAGAACTCTTACTTATAATCTCCCTTACAGATTATCCTAGCGTTTTATATGTCATATATATCTGTTGTTACAATTGCCTCCATAATGTCTGTAATCTACCCCTTACAACTTATCTCAGTGTCTTATACCTTATATATATATGTTGTTACAATTGCCTTCATAATGTCTGTAATTTATATCACATGTGAAGCGCTCTGATACCCACGGGTCTTGTCCGCGCTATACAAAACTCTATAAATAAAATAAATAAATTTGTTATAGAGGCACATGAATATCGACAGACAGAAGTGTTCTATTCATGGATTAATTTTCCTCCAGCAGATAGAGGGACACACGAGTTCCACTACTACAAAGTAGAGGAACCTCCAGAGGAATAAGTTCCTTACGAGGACGTTGAAATTCCATTAACTTACCAAGAGCATCCGCTCTGGTTTAAAGGCGCCCTACAACATGAAAATCGCATAACCAGGCTCGGTCCACTAGGTAGACCAGGAGCAACATGGCTGGTACTAGCCAGCTATACACCACATCCTGACATTGAAAAAATGACAGGTCGAGAACTGTTAGTACAACTTTAACAGTTAATTAAAATTCATAGCCAATTCGTTCAATGTCATGCAGACTTTAACAGTCCAACCTATTGTAAGGATTCCACAGCACACCCCTCACCAGGGAAATACAAATAAAATCACACCACAGACTATACAATCAGGATTCCACAGCACACCCCTCACCAGGGAAATACAAATAAAATCACACCACAGACTATACAATCAGTCATTGGTAAATTGCCCGCAAAGAGGGAACAAATTCCTTCTTGGCTAGCACAAAAAATCACCCAGATAAGAGGCAGTATTCTCTGATAGTACACCTCATGAGAAACACAGAATTCTGACAATCTGTTTACCAATGGGGATCCCACCACATGTGGAGGACTGTGACACTTGGGGTACAGTCTTTGCTTCAATCTACACAAAAACACATGGTGTTCCGTCTATGGCGGTAATACCAGACGTCCTAAGACCGATTCAAAATGAATACGGACCAGAACCTGCCCTAAATCTTGGTATGAAATAACTGAAAGATTTCAAACAGGTCTCAGCTATATTATTAGCCAACATTAAAGGTAAAGCAGCATCTGTGGCAATATGCCGAAAACTAAAAGATATTACTGTGCAACCGTATGAGCTTGCCAGAATTATTGAAAAATCATATGAAGAGCTAGGTGGAGATAGTTTGGGTGGGAAACCATTAAAAACCCAACTGACAGAAAATCCTCTAAAGGTTTTTAGTAATAATAATATCCCTACTCCGAAAAAGAAGTGGGAAAATAGTAAACAGACACTTCCTAAAGAGAAACGTTCTCAGTCCAGAATAAGATCTCCCCAACGGGGAGGTAGGTCTAGACAAAGGGAGCCCTCTGAAAAAAGATATAACCTTAGAAATAGGGATAATCTGAGAAAACCTGACAGATAAAAAGATGCTGATACACGTTCCTCTCGTACCTTTCAGACTTCCTCGCAGAAATCCGAGAGAGGACAATCAGAATAAAAAGAAGAACGCGTGAAGTCAAACGACGAACAGCACGTTCTGAAAAATAAGAAAACTCAATTCACCAAGAAGAAGGTACCAAGCGTAAAGATCAGACATGCCGAGGATCTTGGACACAACTCAAGAACGGGGTGTGGGCCCAGACAATGCTAGACAGCGCAGCAGAAGTGACCATAGCTCGCAAGATCCTGAAGGATCATCTAGAGACAGTGGACTTGAATGAATCCATTCAAGTTGAAACTGCAGACACTAGGGTTAGTGTACCCCACAAGTTATATGAAATAACGCTCCGGATGGAGAGGAACATACCTAAAAAAATAAAAGAACTCTTCTGGGAGAAGCTGTCAAAGGGTTATGACATTCTTCTAGCTGAACAAGACTGGCAACCTGAATTTGTCAGGTATTGCCTGTGAGAAGTTGGCCTGATATGTGATGTCCACTATTCTAGTGGCCACCCTGTATCAGTCCAAACAACCCTTATGGTGATGGTTGTAAAGTCAACCTTATAGACCAGCTATCCTAGTGGTAGCATGGACAAAGCAGTCTTAGGCTAAAACTTCAAAGAGCATGTGAAGCCAGCTGTTTTACCTTTCGGCGGCCATATTGGGGGAAGTACTGGACACTCGGCGGCGCCATCATTGTTGCCGCGCTCGTGGCTGAGTCACAGGTATTTAGAGCAGCCATGCTGACGCGCAGCGTTTACGCGCAGCGTGAGCACGCCAGAGTCCAGCCCGTCTGCGCCCGTCCGCGCACGGACGGGCGCAGGGGCTGGGGCCGAGACTCCTGGCCGATATACCACCTATTCCCCGGACACTTTGCGTCATCTACAGTCAAAGGAGGTGAGGCTTGGCCCCCATACTATTGACAGGCTGGAAGAGCTGCGCAATTTAAGAGTACAAACTTTAAATCCGCACCCCAATCACACTCCACTAAAGGTTGTTAGTCTGAACACAAGTTCACTCCATAAGCACCATTTGGAGATTTTCTCTCTGCTTCAAGAGAGAGACATTGATATTTTAACGTTGAGCGAAACTTGGCTTGACGTCAACTCAACATCTGATATCATAGCAGCTTTCCCTAACGAATACGACGCAGTTTGGCAGAACCGCGCAAATAATGCGCGGGGTGGCGGTGTCGCAATTATATTTAAGAAGCTCCTGAAAGTAGAGAATTTATTAGCAGAGTCCCTTGATCTTGCAGATTTACTAGGCGTAAAAATTGTGTTCAATAATGCTTGCTTGGTGATCCTCACAATTTATCATCCCCCCCAATTCCACACCAGCTTTTAATGACCTATTTGGCCCAATTATATCTGATATTTGTACACGATATCAAAAAGTGCTACTAACCGGGGATTTTAACCTACACTGGGAAAAAAGTCCTAAAGACCCAGTATCTCGCCAACTGGAATTGGTTCTGTCCTCAGTAGGCCTGAAACAGCTGGTGGCTGGCCCGACACACATAAAGGGACACACACTTGACTTAATCTGGACTTCTGGCCCGGAAGTCTCTGTCGAAGATGTGCTTCAGTGTGTTTGGTCAGATCATTATTTGATTTATTGTGCTATTGCTATGAACAAGAAACCACCGGCTCAAATCCCAAAGATCAAAAAAGTCCGACAATGGAAGAAGGTTGATTCCCAAACCCTGTCAGACTTTCTCCCACGGTATGCTACCCCTCTTAGTGGGGATTTAGACCAGGATTACTGGAGCTTAACCCAAAATTTAATACAAGCAATAGATCAGATAGCTCCAGAGAAATTACAGAGAGCTAAGGGTATGGACAAAGGCGCGCCGTGGTACACCCCCTCCCTGAGAGACCATAAGAAAGAGCTCCGCTGCGCAGAAAGAATCTGGAGGAAATCCAAGGAGGAAAGGGATCGGGAGCAGTATAAATCTTTATTAAACAGCTATAAGAAACTTATCTTGGCTGCTAAAGCCGATTACTTTGATAATCGTATAAAGCAAGCAGACAACATACAGAGAGAAACCTTTAAGATCTTCTCAGAATTAACAAAGAAGCCGTCAAAGGACGAAGTTAAAATCAACTGTAACATCTTCCAACAGTTCTTCTTAGAAAAGGTAGACACCATCCTCTTGGAGATTAAGAGTAAGGCAGGAACCACTTTCACTCCACGGCAGACTGCGGGTGCCCCTCAAGACTGCACTATTACGAGTTTTCCAGAGATCGAGTCTGTGAAACTCAAACAATTGATGAATTCCATAAAATCACGGTCACCAGCGGACCCCTGCCCCCCCAGCGTTTTCCGGCCAGCGCTCCCTATCTTGGAGGACCACATTAGTTCCCTCTTGAATAATTCACTGCGGACGGGCTATCTTCCACTGAGATTCAAGGAGGCTCGTGTTAGACCCTTGTTAAAGAAACCAGGAACAGATGCTACTAATTTAAAAAATTATCGACCTATCTCACAACTTCCATTTATTTCTAAAATTTTGGAGCAACATGCGTTGCAGTCGTTGTCTGGCTTTCTGGAATCACACAGTCTTCTCCAGGAGCGTCAGGCGGGTTTTCGGGCTCACCACAGCACCGAGTTAGTGATGCTCTCGGTGCTGGATGAGCTTAGAGGCATGGCTGACAGTAAGAATCCGAGTGCCCTGGTACTTTTAGACCTATCAGCGGCATTTGATACTGTCAGCCATGACCTGCTCCTGGACAGACTCGCTAATTTTGGAATTGGAGGCATGGCATATAATTGGCTTAAATCCTTTCTGACTGGGAGGCAGCAGAGGATTAATTTGGGGGATGACATCTCCGAGGTTGGTAGTGTGGATTGGGGAGTCCCGCAGGGTTCAGCATTGTCACCGCTGCTCTTCAACCTCTACCTACAACCTCTAATCGAATCTCTGGTACTTATGGGTTGTTGTGTTTTTAACTATGCTGACGACACCCAGCTGTTATTTAGCACTGAGAACTCATCTGGAGCACATGGATATGTGCAAGAGGCTCTCAAGTTTACAGTGGGGTGGATGACGGCCAACTGGCTGAAAATCAAACCTGAAAAGACAGAGGTTCTTGTGGTATCTACGGGCATATCACCTTGGGGGGATATGTTCTGGCCCCAAGATCTTGGATCCGCACCGCTGCCAGTGCCAAGTGTGAAAAGCCTTGGCATAAAAATGAACCAGGAATTGTCAATGACGGCTCAGATCTCAACCGTCATAGGGACATGTATTGGCCTAATTAGGCAGCTGCGTAGGCTAGTTCCCCTCCTATCCCAATCCATGCTCCGTACGGTGGTCTCTGCCACCATTATATCACGCCTGGACTATGGCAACGCCCTCTACTTGGGTTTGCCAAAAAATCTGACACACAGACTGCAAGTTGTCTTAAATGATGCTGCGCGTCTAATTTTTAGGCTTCCTAGATGCTCTCATGCTTCACCGTTATTGCTCAAACTCCATTGGCTCCCGGTGAAACAGAGGGTGGAGTTTAAGAGTCTGTGCATTGCACATAAGTCGCTTTATGGACAGGCGTCTGCCTATATTAAGGAACGCCTAACACCATATCTGCCTAAACGGACTCTTAGATCATCCGACGCCCAGCTGTTGGCCTGCCCCCGTTTTAAAATGGCAACTAAGGGTGGAAGAGCCTTTTCCATACAGACTCCATTGTTGTGGAATAAGCTGCCAGACTATCTTCGGAAAGAGACTAGCCTCCTATGCTTTAGGAAACAGCTAAAAACTCTTTTGTTTAGAGAAGCCTTTGGATCTATATAATCTACTGCTCTTTCCCTTCTTTCTGCGTGAGATTTCCTGGCTGCCCCTTTGGTCATAAGCGCCTTGAGACTTGTAGGTGAGATGGCGCTATATAAGCTAAAGTAACAATAACAATAACAATGTAACCCCTTGAATACCAAATGAAAGGACACCACACAGGTTATTTATAAAATATATATGTATTTATTACTAACACAACCCCTCAGAACTCTTTATGAGGTCAGAGGAACAAGCACATAAGATACTTAATCATACAATAAGTTGCACAAAATACAGTCGAGACCTAGGGGCGTTGCAAACCATATACCAAAATAGTGGTATAAGAACCACGTCACGAAAAAGGAATAGGCCTAGGGCATCGCTGGGGCTACACTGAACTACCAAAGGTTAGGAAGCAGGAGGCCCACGGGAAGCGTGTGCAGTGTCATAACATACACGCGAGTTACCATAGGGATACAATGGGAACGAAAGAATTAAAAACTAGTTGATTTAGGACACTTCCGGATGGACTAGGAGAAAGCTACTGAAAACTAGGAAACTAGGATAGTCAATACCGGAGTGCTCGCGGTATCTCACCCACAGGAAGCAGGTGCATAGGTGTCAAAGTGTATCGGGTTTCGTCGCTGAATCGTATGGAGAGATGGCCGGTCCCACATCTCTTGTCGCCTCCACGGGTCTCAGCTTTGCTGTGGCTCGGGCTCAAGGAAGTCTGGAAGTCTGGTTCTTGTCAGGCTCTGTGCTCGGGTTCCGTCCGGAGCGTCGACAAAGCAAGCCGCAGATCGCTGGATGGTGCCTGTTTGCACAGGGGGGTCACTCCTTGACCACAAGAGAGAATCTTCAGTTTTCTAGTTGCAATAGAATGTCGAAGGTCCAGAGTTTCGTTTCAAGTTTCAGTTCAGGATAAATCTAAAATCTCTTGTCTCCGCTCCTACCTATATATTAATCAAAGGGGCTGGATTACCTGCTATGTCCCTCCTATGGGTGGGACCAGGGAAGGGGGGTGGTTACACCCCTTTCCCTTTGACCAGTTTCGCGCCAGAGCTGGGGCTGGAGTGCCCCAGCAACTGGTTTCAACCGGACTATGCATGGAGCACCTTGCGTGCCCCAGGCAGTTTCTCATATCATTCAGCCCACCCTGTCTGGGGTGGTGCTAGCATCTCCCAAGACAGGAAAGCTATTGTCCAAGACTCCCTCGCTGGAAGGACTCCCAGCAGCAGGAGGTCAGACTTGTGTCTGTGGCAGCAGCATCCATTTTGTGATGCTGAGGCTCTAGTTAACTTTAACCGGGATTAACAGGAACAACATGTCTTCTCCCTCTAGAAGGGTGGAATGCTACCCCCGTCGCCAGAACTGGCGAGGGGGTAGTATTCCAAAGCGTTTGACACCTTACACGACATGTTTTGATAAAGCCAAACCAAAGTTAGCATTCAACCGCGAGGATGATAATGCACTTAAGAGTATATAGTATGGCTATATAATAGAACAGCTATAAGGACATGGTTCCGAAAGATGCAGACCGGCTCAGCTGATGCTAGAGCACCATCTCACATAAAACCAAGCACTCTGCCTCCAGGATTGTTAAGGCCTGCCATAGGAGTGACTTATAGGTGTGTATGTGTCTATATATAAGGTTAGATATAGGTATACTATATCTAAAGCAAAGGGTGTTTACACCACCTTGCCCCAGCTGAGTGATCAGCCAGTTGTGTCAATTTGGATGGCCAGCCAAGGGTGGCATAATACATGCTGCAGCCACTGGTAGGCCTTTGATGTACCTATGCCCTAGGTACCTATGGTACACTATACAGGTGTTCATAAGGTGACCCAATGTCCAATTGGAGATGTACCTAAAGTACATGGAGTCCATTTTACAGTGAGAGCAGATAGCCTGGGGCCCCGATTAGCAAGATCCCAGGCCAACTAGGTCTAAAACCAGCTAAACACTAGGCAAAAATTTGGAGTAACCATATAGTCAGATATCTAACTTCCTACATTGCCCACATGGCGAAGAGATAATTATGCCAGCCTTCTCAAATCACATTCCAATTCATAAAAAAATACACGTATGCCAGGAAATGGGCAGTGGCTCAAGCTCCAGCATTATATAAAATTCATGCAGGATGGGATGAGGACTCTCCTCACCATAAAATCTAGTTAAATAATCAGCCTACTGCACAAAGGCAGTATCCAGTTAAGCAAGAAGCTAAAAAACAGGTCAGGGAGATTTTGAATCAACTTGAATACCAAGGGGTGATTGAAACATGCACCTCGTCAATGAACAATCCTTTGTTTCCTGTCTCCCAACCAGACAATTCATATTGTCTAGTTTTGAATTACAGACATTTAAACTCCTGTTGCAAAACATTTGCAGTACAAAATGCACACAGTGCATCATTGATGAATAACCTTGTGCGGAAAAAATATAAAACCACATTAGATATTTCAAATGGGTTTTTCTGTCAAAACATTGCACCTGAAAGCGGGCATTTGACCGCTTTTTCAATAATGGGGACACAGCGACAATTTTGCTCTCTCCCCCAAGGATTCAAGAATAGTCCAGGGTTATTTTCAGCCAGGGTAACAGAGTTACTACAAATGTATGATGATGAGGCATTGCCATATGTCGATGACATCTACCTTACAGACGATGATTTGGACGTACACTTGAAAAAAGAGTGAACACCATAATAACTTGGGTTCGCTTTTGAAGGGTATGAATTCAATTTTCAGAAATCACGAATTGCCCACCTCAACGTCCTATTCTTGGGATATGAACTTTCAAGCGAAGGTAAAAGCCTGGCAGCTAACTTTCTAGAGAAATGTGCGCTGCTCCAACCTCCAAAAACACTGAAAAACTTACAATCAATTCTAGGTTTCCTGAATTTCGGAAGAACATATGTTCTAAATTACGCAGAAAGGGTTAAACCTCTCTACGAACTATTCAAACCTGATTTTAAACCAACTAATTGGACTCAAAACCATACATAAATTTTGTGTTCAGTACAAACAGACATGTTAGCAAAAACACAGTTCGAGACATGCGACAATGTGAGTAATCTTGTGATCCGAATCATCCCTTGGAGATGCGGATTCACGTACCTAACCTTTAATTAAGGTGAAAAGGTCCAAATAGCATAAAAATCAAACTTGTATACACAAGCTGAATTAAAATTCACTCCAACAGAAAAATTCTGGACGCGGTTCAAACTGCAGTAGCAAAAGAGAGCTCTCGCGCAGGGAAAACGTATAATGACCGTCACACATGTACCTGCCTTAGAGACAGTGACGAAAACAAGCATTCCCAATGCTAAGGCTTTACGTCCGAGATTAAAAGAATGGGTCAACTCTCTTGCTGCAACAGACGTTGAATACGTCTTTGACCCCCTATTTGAAGACACAAGAATTCCTACAATACGAACACGAATGTCCTTTGCCGACCGAGATTTTGCCTCTAGAACATTATGGATGTATAATCTATACAGACGGATCAGCACAGCCCGCAATTGGGGGTAAACTAGCCTATAGTGCTGCGTGCGCGAATGTTAAAGGGCTCTGGCACGAAGGTAAATTTAGACCTATGGTCACTAATACTCAATCACTCGGAGACTGTACAGCTCAGCGAGCTGAACTACAGGCTTTTAAGATGGCGCTTGAGAATACCGATCGCGAATTCCCCACACTAATAGTGTGCAATTCGTATTTCTGCGTTGAATCCTACAAAGAGCATTTACAGAACTGGGTTCAAAATGGTTTCAAAAACGCAAAAGGTGGCACAATTAAGCTGCTTTGGGAACAAATAGTTCTTTTACAGAAAGAACTACAAAAGACTCACGTGATTCACACACTGAGTCATCAGCGTGATGGTGTTCACGTTGCAGGGAATTCATTGGCTGATGAGGCCGTGAAGGCGGCTGTACAAACGGCTTCCGTAACTACAATCGCTTGCTCGACAAGAGCAATAGACGTTGAAACGTTACTAGCAGTAAGAGCCTCGATGGAAGGCAGCTATGCAGCGTTACCTCTAAACTATCCACTCACGTATACATACATAATTGATGCAAACTCCGTTCCTTTCGCTCAAATCCCTGGAGTGGGGGACAGAGTAATTCCAAACAGGAACCGGAGAGGTGCTTTGGTTCAAGAAGCACATATGAGAGAGGGTCTGACACATCAAGGGATCTTAAAATCTCTAAAAGAATTAGAAGAGATGTGCTGGTGGCCAGGAATGAACGTCCAAGTTTACGAATTTGGAATAAACTGTGATACCTGTTACAGATATCATAGCTTAGAAGATCACCAGATACCTGACTACAGTGTAGCCAGCCCAGTTCAGACACCATTGTTAGACAGCATTAGACAGACCCTCCAGGATATCGCGATTTCGCGGTTTGCCGCGAAATCGGCACTTTTGTAGAAATCGCGCGGCATTTTAACAAAAGCCGCTATATCCTGGGGGGTCTGTGTAATGTGTTAACGAGTTAACGAGCGTCCTCCTAATGAATGGGCGACCCCAGATCAAAGGTGGTGCTTTTTGCAGCCCAAAGAGCTGGGGGTCCTTAGGAGGGCGCGCAAATGCATGACAGAAACACTGAATAATAAAACAGCAAACCCAAGCCATTGTCATGCAAAGGCGCAATCCGCCCTCCTGCAAGTGCAGAATGCAGCCCATTACCAAGGTCTTCGCCCTCAGCAGTGCCACCTCAGGGCATGTCTAGAGTGGGACGCCCCGCTGCGGCCTGTGTATCTGCTGTCTGGCTTCAATCCACAAACGGCGGGGCAGGTTCCAGCTGGAAGCCCTTGGCCGCGAAAGCACCACTTCGAAGAGTGTGTGTCCAACATTTGACAGAGCCGAAAGTGTGCCATGGCAGATAGAAATTGTTTATCTAGGCTTGACTTTTATCTTTGTGTTCCGGCACTTCGAGTTTTGCAAGGACCAATAATGCAACCAACACAAATAACAAAATTCAGATAAAGCAACAGGAGGCAAAGAGACAACAAAGAACAGGGAACAGGATCAACTAATCGTATCTGAAGCGGGATAACTGGAGGTCTCTGGTAGATAGCTCTGCTGCTCTGTGTTGGTTGTGGTGGCTATGAAACGGTGCTGTGATGGCAGACATCACTGCGTTGCAGTGCTAGGCAACACCGGGTGCTTGCACTGCAGGAAGCCTGGAGTGATTTCTATCCAGTACTGTAGTTCTACACTGGATCATCGTGACCCAGTGGCATAATGCAAAATAATGGGTCCCCTTGCAAATGGATGGATGCACATAAAATGCGCACAAATGCCGCTAAATTTCCATTTTTGTGCCGCTAAATTTGCTAATCCATGCCGCTATATCCTGGGGGGTCTGATTAGACTATCTACAAGCAGACGTCCCCAAGGACAGATGCGGTCCCACAACTACTAGGACAAGATTTATTTGGATGTGGCCCCAGCGCTCGGCTGACGTCAGAACTGTTATGAAGGATTTGCGAGTCTTTATCGGCACATATGCAATCGGCACGCTACATTCCGACCAGGGTCCTGCGTTTAGCTCTTGAGCTTACAAAGAGGCCATGCCTAGCTTGGGCGTTGCATTGCGGTATTCTAGTCCCTTCCATCCTGAGGGTAATGCAGTAGTGGAAAGAAAAAAACGTTACATAAAGCAATCCATAACAGCTAAGGTGTTAGGTTCGAGTGATGGGTGGGTCAAACATCTAATAAGTGTCCAACGTAGTCTTAATCTGCCAAGGAATTCTCTGGGTGGAATCACTCCATATAAATTACTATTTGGTACTAGAATGATAATCAAAGTCCTGGATTGTCAAACTTCAGGGGTGAAACAAAACGCTTTGATGTCAAAGATCGTTTGGCTGTTTTACAGGACTTAAATGAAACAAGAAGAAGTCTGAGTAACACGATACAAAAGCCAACAACCACTGAAGAGAAACCACCTTCCCCAGCAAGACCTGTCTGGATTCCAAAGATTGGGGATCTAGTCAGGGAAAAGATCGCACTGAAGAAGGAATATGGGCCTTCTTACAGAAAAGCAGTGCCTGTCTTGGCAATCCACGGAACAAGATCAGTATTACTACCTCCGCTTGCTGGTAAAAGGGAGAACAGAGTTTTATCCATCGACCTGGTCTGACCACATCATGTGGCCGAAAATAAGTAGAAGGCCCAGTGGACTCCCAAGAAGTAGCAAAATGCCAAATCTTGCTACAATCCAAGAGGTTCAAACTGAAAGACTTATCACCTTTGATAAACCTGCAGTAAGAAAAGAAGGACTATGCAACAAAACAATGGAACTTGTACCTCTAGAAACCCAAATAATAGTTTGTCAGGAAACACCTGTCTACAATGATATAGCATCTGCCTATACAAATATGACAAAGGAAGAAGCAGCTCCAACGATTATAAACAATCCTAATGCAATTCCAACAATTGAAAGAACTGCCTCTGGCTATTTCATCAACTCTGATACATTTTCTGAGGATCCAAGTGAACCTGAAACGACGCCAGTAAATAAAACTTTCAAAGAGAAAATAACAGAACTCTTTCATCAGCTTGAAAAAACATATCTGGTTTCACCATGGATTGAATTTTGGATTGTGTTAGGCGTACTTTTTCTCCTGCTCTGGCTCATACTAGTGTTAAGTTTGGGAAAGATGATAGATGGAAAATATAGTACAATGGACACAGCAAGTAAGAAAATCAATTTGCTCCTGAAACCTCACAAATCATCTCATCGTGAACGAAGACACCTGTCATCAGTGAACATCACAGCCGTTCCTATACCTGGTGGTATAGCATGGGACAGAACTGATTATGACATCTATGGCCCAGTAGAACTGCTGAAGATTTCACACCAATTCAAGGTTTCTTTGAGTGACTTTGTAACACCAAGCACATTTTCTGATGATTGGGCCTTTGAAACTGTTAATAATATGATGACAGACTTAGAAATGTCATAAATACTTACAAGGTTCATCAGATTATGAACAAATGTATTGTTTTAATCATTATGGTCACCATTATTTGCATAAATCTGCAAGCCCTAGAAATGTTTTTACTTATAATCAATGGGAACATTGTCCGCCACCAAAGGGTAGCTCAAAAACATTTTTTTTAAAAATTCAGTACTCCGGATGTAATATTACAAATCCAGAAACATTTTATTTAAAAAATATTGATAAAACAGGAATGAAAACAATGTTGACCAATACAAAACAAATTTACTCTGCAAACTTTTATGCTCAGCTGTCTACATTAGGTTTTGACTTTTGGAAAGACAACATTGAGACAAAAACTGTATGGAGCACAAAAGACTGGCTAATGTTAGGTTGGGTAGAGAATACATTAAGTCGACCTGGACTTTACCTTACACACACAGATTTTGGAGTGGGGAATAGAGGTAATCCTTAGTTGCAAAAATTGTAAGAACTCAATAAGAGGTACACTTTTGTGCCAAGGGATTAATTAACACAGAACCTGCGAAAGTTCAGCAAATAACCTCTCTTGCCACCTGCACGGTACACCCTCCACAGTGATAGAACCAATTTTCAGGCAGCTATCCAATGGCAGCTACGTTATGCTCAATGACCACAGCTGTCGTGGCATGTTGCAAGGAAAAGCGTATCTAGTTAGTGTGTCATCCAGGGTCACTTGTTGTATGCAAGTATTGTATCCAAAGAGCAAGACAGACAGGGAGACGGTGTTATGGCCTTCACTGAATATCTCTTCTATACGAATTGATACTTTAAGCAGAATGAAAGTCATACATTATTATCAACAAACTGCCCAGTACATTTCGCAGAAATAATAGGTCAAATCTTAAACTTGCCTGATACGAGTGGCATGGCACATGTATTTAAGACGAATTTTTCGGGACAGTTAACACCATTTGAAGCAGTCCTCAGCATTTTTCCAAATTTCGTGCACTCTGTGTTCGGCGGTCTGCCTCTCATTTTGGGACTCGTAGCAGGAATTCTATTTTTATTCCTTCTGCTCCGATATGGCAAGTCCTGTCACCAGCGATACCCAGAATAAAATGCCTCCTTGCCATGAGGTATCGTGAGAGAATTACACAGATTCTTGGCTTGATCCGGTTAAAAGATCTGAACACAACTTGGTTTCTATTGTTCAGACCAATCTGGCAAGATTGCATCTTACCTGTTCTATGATGCCTGCTTTGCAGAGAGGAATGCGTGTTGGACATTTGTCTTACACTTCCATCAGTCCTGCCATCGGATGTCGACGCCTTGCTAGGTCCGGTAACGTCTCACCAGTAAGTCTAACTGAGGGTGAGATACGAGGATCAACAGGCACACAGGTACCATATGATATGAACATTGCTAACGCGGCACTTGCCGCTGACAGCAATACTTCTCATCTGTGCATATTTGATATACTTTATGAAGTAGTTCCACTTTCACCTACTTTGGTAGACGATTTCTTTGCCAGCCTAGAAGATCTGATGTTTTCTCCAGAAACCAAGAATAACTCTTGATTCATGCACACCGCGTTCCCTGAACTCTGAAATTCGGCCTTCACGTTTTCAAAACGAAGACTTCTAACTTTGGAAACTCTAGATTTCTCAAACGATTGCATTTTTTTCTCCCCCAAAACATTGAACTTTTTGGCACAGACTAATCTGCCTAAAGTAGAACTATTCTTAGAGAACAAGAAATTCTTTTTCAACACTTTCTAGAGGAAATATTTGGCCTTATCGTCAATACTATAATGTTATATTATGAAATAGTCTCAACCTTTTTTCTGTATTTAAGAGCCATTTTTTCATAAATGTAATTATATAGTTCATTCAGTTTGCATTTCAGATATCATACTTTATGCTTAGAATGACATCATTTTTCTTAAATGCGTACAATAGAAATGCTCAATTTTTCGTGTACAACCATTTCAAGTATTTTGGGGTGGGATTGTAAACACATGCCTCAGATATGTTCAGTGCTTATACATTTAATTTATTGAACTTAATATCGTGTAGTGGGTGTTGCAAATGAATCTAGAAACCTAGTGTAAAGTTTGCGAGTCATGCCCTTGTATAGGTATAAATTACCTGATCCTTATATAGGCATAGAAATCATTACCATACTTGGACTGAGCCTAACCAGCCCACAGAGGTGTGGAATTTATTAAAATATCTACTTGTCCTTGGGGCAAGTGGTTTCATAAATCTACTTGTCCTGTAACAAAATCCACTTGTCCCTTTGGTGCCATGCATTTTTCCAAATTTCGTGCACTCTGTGTTCGGCGGCCTGCCTCTCATTTTGGGACTCGTAGCAGGAATTCTATTTTTGTTCCTTCTGGTCCGATATGGCAAGTCCAGTCGCCAGCAATACAAGACTACCATGGAACAAGCCCTCCTTGACATGAGGTATCGTGAACGCATTACACAGATTCTTGGCTTGGTTCGTTTAAGAGATCTGAACACCACTTGGTTCATTTTGTTTAGACCAATCTGGCAAGATTGCATCTTACCTGTTCTACGATGCCTGCTTTCCGGAAAGGAATGAGTGTTGGACATTTGTCTTACACTTCCATCAGTCCTGCCATCGGATGTTGACGCTTTGCTAGGTCTGGTAACGACTCATGCATCGTGTTGCCCCCAACGGCTGCCAATTCTGATAACGGCATTGAGGTCTCACTGGCAAATCTAACAGAGGGTGAGATACGTGACACTACTGGCACACAGGTACCACCTACTGCGGACATGGCTAATGCATCAAACGCTGACGGCGATGATCCTCATCTATGCACATTTGACCTGCTAACTGAAGTGGCTCCACTTTGGCCTACTATGGTAGACAGTTTCTTTGCCAGCCTAGATGATCTGATGTTTTCTAATGACACAGAGAATAACTTTTGATTCATGCACACAGCGTACCCTGAACTCTGAAATTCGGCCTTCGTTTTTTCAAAACAAACCATCTAACAATTTGAACTATTTTCAAAATAGAACTTTTGGCACTGGGTAATCTGCTTAAAGTATAACTATTCTTAGAGAACAAGATTTCTTTTGAAAAACTTACTAATGACTATTTTTGGCCTTGTCCTATAAACGAAAAACAGTTTAAATACTATGCTATGGGATGGTCTCGACCTTTTTTCTTCTGTAACTTTAGAGACATTTCATAAATGTATTTTCATTCTTCATAATTATTAGGATGTATGCTCTCATAATATGCTTCTTATCTGCTGAGACTTGTTTTTCATACAGTTTAAACTATTTTTCATGTGAACAAACCTTTCCAAAAAAACTATTTGTATTTTGGGTGGGATTGTACTTAGATATGTTCAGTGCTTATAAATTTAGTTTTATTGAACTTAATATCGTGGAGTGGGTGTTATGTACGAATCTAGGACCCTAGTGTAATTTTCCAGATTCATGTCCATATATAGGTATAAATCTTCCGATCCTAATATAGGCATAGACATCATACCCTTATTTAGACAGAGCTTATGCAGCCCAAATACGACATGGCCACTTCCACTAAGTTCCAATAATCCACAACGATTTCTTAGAAAAACCAGCCTTCAGCAGCTAGGGACTTCCCCTTGCCTGAATACTAATTTATCTAGGAAATCATGGAGTTTTCTAAGAACTGAGTCTTTGATGACATTATTATGTCCAATCATACGTCAAACTCGGCACCTTCAAGGTATAAATATGCCTACATTTGCCCAAACACACGGTGGTTTGAGCAGTTCGGCTATGTACTTGCCCGACGGCCTGCTGCTGCAAGTGCCAAAGGAAGCCAACCCTCCAGCTGATGCACTGAGAGACGCTGTCTTTTCTCCTGCCGAGAAATCCAGCTCCAGTGTTTCTAGGCTACCCTTGCGGGTTGCTGGGAGATCGAGTCCGGAGAGAGAGATACAAGACCTCCTTCGTTCTAACACCAAGGTACGGAGCTGATTAGACCCTTAGAGAATTCTTAGATAAGTTTAGTAAGTTTTTCTTTGCCAAGTATCTTAACAAGCTACACCTCACTTACTTCTTCCCTCGTACTAGACTTAGGTTAGGTAAACCGGGGTAGGCATATTTTAGAAGCACCAGTTGAGTACTTTTAGTCATTCTTTTATCACTGTATGTATTTTATATGTTTGAGGCATTTTATGGCTTAGAAACCATATCATGCTCTTACAGTACTATTTTATAATACTCTTCGTATTATATGCCTTGTACTTTATAACCAGTATCACGATTGTAGCAGTACATTTCTTATGCTTGAGAAAGAAGACTGTTCAATAAATGCTTTTTACTGAAAACACCCGTCTCTCTATTTTCTCATTACCTCTGGTGAAACTAAGCATGCACGATTGACTGAATAAAATAGCTACCTATTGTTTCCGCGACTCTAGAGATTGATTTCTTACTCTTGGGGAACAAAGTTGTCATGTTTATGCAGTTGTCAGAAACTAATCCCTTCTTGTGAATTCGAGAACGTTTCTAGTGACCTCTGACCCTAGCTGGCACTCGCAATTAAGTCTAATATATGCGATAGAGACCTGGTCGACCTCAGTCCTACGTCTAAACTATAGTATATATTATTCCAATGCGCAGAGCCTATTGGGAATATAGGAACTACACTGCAATAACAGAATGCGCGTTAACTGATGCAAAGAAAGCACAATTCCCCAGTGTGGAGGTACTATACTACGTAAAACTCGGCACACAGGTCCGTAGCCAACCACAAAACCCGCTATAGCAGGGCAGAAAGCAATAAGGGGAATAAAAGGAAACCCCAGGCGCCCGCAACCACCGGAGCCCGGTAGAGCAGGGCGTAAAAAAAACAAAGTACAGTGCGGGGGCCAGAAGGTGTGGAAACCAGCGTCCAAGCCCGCTTGAGCAGTGCCTCCACACCAGAGCCCTGGGACCTGCTGGAGCAGGACATCGGCCCAACTTGCTCTGGAGAATCAGCAGCGCAGAACAAAAACAGACGGAAGGTTTGGGCCGGCCGAGGTCAGGGGTGTAATAGGTCGGCCATATTGGGAAGGGATGGGAGGCTGACTTTTTGCTTTGGAGGGTTCTGGTGTGGAGCTGAAGCTCACTTTGTTAGTCATGTGGCGAGGAAGACTAATGAGGAGGTAATAAGCAAGTTAGGATTAAGAGGAGGAGAAGGAGGTGGAATAGAAGGAGGAGAAGGGTTAGTGCCCACATTATTCTTTTTTAGAATAGTTGCCTGGATATGTCCTGTCTTAAGGTTTATAACCAGCTTTTTCTTTTCCGGTCGAAAGTTGGCTCATTGGATGGAGGCTCTTTAGGGAAAAGTGTATTTCTCTTTCCTTGGAGATTTCGACGCCGAGCCTTCTGCCATAGGTTTTGGCTGTGAGTGTTTGGGCTTGTAGGGTTTTGGCTCCAAGTCTTTGGCCTCAGAAGATTTCAGCTCAGAGTCTTTGCCCTCGGAAGGTTTCGGCTCAGAGTCTTGGGCTTGGAGGGTTTCAGCTCGAGCCTTTCAGCGTTGAAGGTGGCATCTTCGGTCCCGAAGGCATGTTGACCGATAAATGCTTGCTCTTATGTTTAGTTGCCAAAGGTGTCTGTTCGGCATCAGAGCAAGGCTGGCCTGAGCCAAAAGTCTTCTATTTTTGTTCTGTAGCCAGGCCGGAGGGCGGGGCATCGGAAACGTTTTGTAAGTGCCGACCTGAACCTGAGGCCAAAAGAGGGACCGGAGCCTTTGCCTTATGTGGAATGGGCACAGGGGGATCTGTACTCACGGTACGCTGACCCGCAGTGATGTTTTCCTCTTCTTCCATGTCGGATTTGGCTTTGGTAATGGAGATATGCTCTTCTTCCTCTGGCTCTTGAGCTGGATATTGGATACCGGAATCTTCTCCGAAGATGTCAGGATTAGAGTCGCTCTGATGTTGCATTCCGTGGCGCCGAGCACAACGTTCACGAATATTCTTTTTAGATCGGAACGATCAACACGCGTCGCAGTCCTGCTCGTCGTGTTCTGAGGAGAAGCAGAGGTTGTAAACTTCGTGCAAGTCGGTGGGTGAAAATTTAGCATGATACCCGCATCCAGGGCAGTGGATTGCGCGAAGGGGTCCAAAAATTGTACTGTACCGGAGCGCAGCAATACACATCCGAATCTGATGATGGAATAAAACAATCTAAGGATGGAGTTGATGCTCATGCGCAGTATCACCGGAAGGAGGAGTCACCTACCACGTGACTACAAGACTTCTTCGAACCAAAACAAAGTGCAAACATCCAGACCCAACACCAGATGGCGATCTATGCTAAAGCATAGGATCTACAGCTCATATGCCTCGAACACTGGGGCGCAGCGGAGGAGGCAGCGATTGGGGATGAAGAGGTGAACGGGACACGCAAACATCACATATCCATGGAATGGGCCCAACTTCTTCACCAATTCAAACAGCAAACCACATACGATGAACCACCCACTGCATCCCAGACCCAGAGAGCTCAAATGACCCAGAATAGGCCTAGAGAAAAGCATAGAGGGACCGATCAGTCACACAAAAGTAATATCACGCCACAATGGACACAAATTCCAGGGTCTCAGGATAGATCAGTAGAAGCTGCCACAATCCCCCTAACACACTTAAACACAAAACGCCAACCTCATATCAGCAGTAAAGCGGAAGACCCCTGCCTGCACATGCCCCCAACATCAGCCAAGTTCGACTCCAAAGTTAGCAGTTACAGAATCAAACCGGTAGTTCTTAAAATGGAACATGCAGGAAGGGAGCGCAACCCCAAATACAGGAAGTTATACTACAACATCTGCAATAGCACAAACAAGCACAGCTCCCACCTCAGGTGTAAACTACACTAACTAGGTTACAGCTCACATACAGTTGATAGAGTCAACAAGTATGTAACAAATGTAATAAAGATAAATGTCTGATGTGCATAAAGGAACAAAATACCAATAAAAACATGGAGAATAAAATCAGGTAGAGAGGGGGACGTGTCGGGGATGTTCTCTCCCCCTTGTTGTATGCTCTAGCTATGGAGCCACTGGCCTGCATAGCACGGACTGGTGGCAAGTACAGGGGGATATGGCTGTGAGGGAAAGTACACCACATAGCGTTATAGGTCTAGGACAACCTATTGTTCCTAAAAGACCCAGTGGAGGAGCTGCAAGGGGCTAGAAGCATGATGGAGGAGTTCAGGTCTCTCTCTGGGCTTCGATTCAACTGGCAGAAGTTTGACTCTTTCCAATAGTAGTAGACCGGCAGGAGCCTGATGGGTTGGGAGACTTGCAGTGGGAGCCCCGTTGTTTTAGATATCTGGGGGTGAAGATCTTCCACTCACCCCTGGATATACAGGAAGGAAACATAGGGGGAGCATCGAGGTCATTAAAGGACAACATGGCTTTCTGGGGAAAACTCCCTATTTTGGTAGCAGGTAGGATTTCCTTGTTAAAAATGGTTACACTCCCCAGATTATTGTATTTTTTTATCACAATGCCTGTGTGGATACCCATGGCATTGTTTCGAGAGCAAGACTAATGCCTTTCGGCCTTCATATGGGGGGCTTAAAGACGGAGGGTGGCCCTGACAACACTAAAACGACCATCAGCAGAGGGGGGACTGGCAGTCCCGGAGTTTGAGGCATAGGGAACTACAGAGATTCAAGCAAAGGATAGCAGGGATAATGACACCGGATGGGAGCATACCCCCTTTCACCCCGGAGAGTGATTAATTACTCCGCACCCTACTGAGAACTGTGAACCCACAGCACATACACAACAATGAACATAAGGTGATATACCAGTGCTGGAATAGGTGCCTCCAGAGGACTCTGAGTAGACACCCATACTCACCAGAATTGCCAGTGATAATGCTTAGGGCACTACCGCAAGGGGACAATGGAGGGGCCTGGAAGAATGGCAGCAGGCAGGGCCCACGAAAGCGAAGACCTGTATAGAGATGGGGAATTTATTGCTTTTGAAGAATTCAGCATGGACTGGGACATCCCACAGGGCCAGTTTATGCTCCACAGGGCAATTACTGGAGCAATGCGACGGCACTGGAGAACAGGCACTTGAGCCAACACGACATGCCACATGCGAGTACATAGGAATAGCTGGGGGCACCATAAGGGCAGTCACATGCCTGAATAGGGCGATAGTTAGGGACTCTGCTAGACCACTGAACTCACTGAGAAACAATTGGGTATTAGACCTACGAAGGCCACTTGAGGATAAGGAATGGGAGAATATACTGCAGAGGACACCTAGCGTTTCCTGAAACTCCTGATTTGGCCAGATTAGTTTCTATAAACTGCATCAGGTATATATCACACTTTAATGAATTAACCTCTTCTTTCATAGAGACGATGCAGAGTGGCAGAGATGTAGGGAGGTGGGTGTGAGAAAGTGCCATCTTTTTTGCATGGGTATGCCCCCACTTTTTGCTGAACTGCTGATGTGCTTTGACTCAGTGTGCCCTGGGCTCCTGCCAACCAGGTGCCAGGGCCGGTGTTCCTTCCCTAAAACTGTGTTAACCCTCAAACCCAATTGGCATCTCTGGCCACCTATCTGCCACTAGTAAATGGTACCCTACGTACCCAGGGCATGGTGACCAGAGAAGGCCCCTAAAGGCTGCAGCACTTATTATGCCACCCTGAGGGGTCCTGTACCCTGACACCCACACACTGCCTTTGCAGGCTGAGTGTCTAGGTGCAGAACTAAACAAAGAGTCGACATGGCACACATCCCTGTGTGCCATGCACACAAGACCCACTGCCCTGGCATACCTCAGTCACCCCTCTAGCTGGGTGCACTATGCCAGTGGTGTGGGCACCAGTGCACAAGCCCTCTGCCCCTACAGTACCCAGGGCCATTCTTGGGCACTGAGTGCGGTGCTGCCATTAAGAGTATATGGTGCTGGGAGGTTGTCATTACGAACTCCACAGCACCTTAACGGCTCCACTGAAGACTGACAAGTTAGATATCAAACTTCTCAGCACATTAAACCTACACTTTATTTATTTTTTTATTTTAGAGGTTTTATATAGCGCTGGCTGGATCCAGAGGTATCAGAGCGCTTTACAATTGTAACAGAAAGGTGTTTAAATACAGGTACAGTGTGTATAAGTACAGAAAGTTGATTCATAAATGAGCAGTCCGCATAGGATAAAGGTTAAACTAGATGAAAAAGTAGAAAGCAATTGCTAAACACAATGAGATATACAATACAGAGGTCGCAGTTTGGTGGGAAGGTTCGATATAGCATACCTAGGAGGAGGAAGGACAAAAACGTGAAAGAAAACTGAAGGTAATAAAGTGTAGTAAGGGACCGGGGGTAAAGGAGAGGCAAGGAGGGGAGGTAAGGTGATCACATTGAAGGGGAAGGGAAGGAGAGGGAGGGACATGAGGGGGGTCACTACCCGTAGGCGGAGCAGCTGGGTGGGGGGATGCTGAGAGGGCGAGGCCACTCGGGAGGGATTAGAGGATACCGTATTTATTAAGAAGAAGTTTGAGTTCTTTTTTGAAGCTGGGGTATGACGGGTTACAACGGAGGTCTGTTGGGAGGGCATTCCAAATAAGTGGGGCATTGCCCGTAAAGGAGCGTGACCGAGTGGAATTCTTTTTCTGAAGGGGGGATAAGTAGGAGGGTGTTAGAGCTTCTCAGGGATCGCGTGCACCCTTCTTTGGTCAATTTGTTAGCAAGGTATGTCGGTGTGTTTTGGTGGACTATTTTGTGCGTAATGCAGGCGGTTTTATAAGTGGATCTGCCTTCAATGGGGAGCCATTTGAGGGTTTTGAGGGCTGGAGAGATGTGGTCAAATCGCTTGCAGTCTGTGATAAGCCTGGCCGCGAGGTTGAGCACTGATTTTAGAGGTGCCAGGTGGGTTTTGGGAATTCCGGTGAGGATGGCATTGCCGTAATCAATGCGCGATAGAAGAGATTGAACTGCCCATTTAAAATCATCAATTGGGATGAAGGGCTTAATTCTCTTAGGGTTACGGAGGGTAAAGAGGGCTCCTTTGGCAGAGCTTTTGATGTGTACGTTGAGTTAGGCGGTTGTCAAGGGAGATGCCCAAGGATTCGACTGAAGTGGCTAGGGACAAGGGGAAGTTGAGGGCATTAGGGTCTGTGATCCAATTTTGAATGGGGAGCTGGTTGTTTTTTGGGGAGAAAAGAATAATTTCAGTTTTTTTTAGGGTTAAGTTTGAGGTTGTTCGAGTGGAACCAGGCTTGAATTTTGATGAGGGTGTTGTCGAGGTGGAGGATGTCAGCATGGGTTTTTATCTTATGATAGAGTTGTGTATCGTCAGCGTAAAGATGGTAGTTGATCCCGGCTTGTTTGAGAATGAGGGTGAGGGGTTCCATGAAGAGGTTAAAGAAAGATGGAGAGAGTGTGGATCCTTGCGGAACTCCTAGAGAAATGGGGGAGGGGTTCGATAAGCAGTTGTGGATTTTAATTTGTTGAGCACGATGTTGCAGGTATGAGACAAACCAATTATGAGTCATACCATTAAGGCCGAATCGTTCTCTAAGGACTTTGAGTAGAACAGAATGGTTAACGGTATCGAACACTGTGGGGAGATCGAGGAGGATTAATAGGCTAAATTCGCCATTGTCGAGGGAGTGGTGAATGTCATCTACTATGTTAAGCATGGCGGTTTCGGTCTGGCAACCTTTCCTGAAGCCTGATTGTAGGGGGTCAAGTAAGTTAAAAAGTTCAATGTGTCTGTCAAGCTGAAGAAGGACACATTTTTCAAGGGCTTTCGAAAGAAGGGGCAGATTGGAAATAGGACGGAGGTTGTTTAGGTCATTAGGGTCGGCAGTAGGGTTTTTGAGAATGGGGGTGATTTGGCCCAGTTGTAGGGAGGTGGGGACACAGCCGGTGGCTAGGGAAGTGTTAATGATCGAGGTCCAGGAAGGGGTAATGATGTGTTTGAGGTTTTGGACAAATTTAGACGGGAGGGGGGTCTTTGGTGTGGGAGGAGGGTTTAAGTTTCGCAATGATGTCAAAGACATCTTTCAGGAACTGGCTGGAAATTATGCCAGGCGGCATTATTTTTAAGGAGAGCGTTAGGGGGAGTGGAATCGTGGAGGGTGGAAAAAATGGAGGAAAACGGGAGATCAGTGTTATGTAGGATCATGGAGGGAGCGGGGGCGTGGGGGATGTGGGTGAGTTAGGGGAGATGTCCAAAATGGAGGTAGGGATCAGAGTCTGGAGGAAGGATTGTTCTATTCTAGCAATTTTTTCAGAGAAAAAGAGGGCTATTTCTTCGCATCTAGTGGTCGAGGCCAGAAGTATAGGAGGAGTGGATGAGGTTTGATTGCTAACAATGTTAAACAGTTCTCTGGGTCTATTTTTGGCTAGGTCCACTTGTGCTTAGAAAAAGGATGCTTTTTGTTTAAAGATGTGTTGCTGGACCCCTGGGTGGAGAGACCCCCGCTCTCCTGGACCTACAACAATGCACATCCTGGGCGAGGTGCTAGGTCTCCTCCCCCAGGATGGGCAGGGGGAAGATTTAAAGGCCTGCCGCCCTTGTGAGCTTCCCCAGGCCACTTGCTGTACTCAGCAACTGGCCCTCACCAGTTCTGACCCCCCCTTTGGCGGGAAGACTGGCTGGAAACCCTACATCAGGAATGGGGGTGTGCCAGCCTGAGCCAACCCCATCCCTCAGGTGGAGGAGGCGAGGTGAAGCACGACCCCGCACTCCGGCCATCTTGAAGATGGGGAGCCCTGCCCAATCACAGCTAGGCTCCTGCCCCACCTCCCACAGGAGAGGAGCAGGCTAGGGGGTGTCCCCACCCCAGGACAGGGACGTATTGCTCCCTGCCCTACCTCTAAAGCCCCTAAAGTTAGTATTTAGGGGCACATTGAACCTTCCTTCCTCAGATCCAGATAAGAAAAGAAGATCAAGAAGAAGACCCGCTGTGCAGCTGCTCACAACAGGACAACACCAACTGACTTGGCCCCAGCCCTACCGGCCTGATGATCCTGGAACCTGCTCCTGCTTAATCCCAGCGACTCCTGCAGACAGTAACCTTGGGACCCCCGGAGGATCTGCCTGCCTTGACCCTCTTAAAGACTGGGACTCCCATAAGCAGAGGTTCTGCTTTAACAGCCAACCCCCTGGTGCCAGCCTGGAAGCTCAAGACCAACCCACTCTGCACCCGGCGAGCCCGGCCTGTGCCTGAGTGATCGAAAAGACTACAAGGACGTCCCCCGGGCGACTGGGACCTTAAGTCCAGTGCCCAAAGACCCTCTACGACGAACCAGACGACGCCTGCAGCCTCAGAACCAGAGACCCCTCCAACTGCAACCAGCTGAGGGTAAGATTTCCCGACGCCCAAAGACACCCCTGCACCCGGCGCCCTGTGGCTCCCTGTGCCTCCCTTTGGGGTACCTACCTCTTCTCCAAGAGCCCAACTTACCTCTCAAAGTGGTGGTCGCATCTGAAGAATCACCGTCCCCGAGTCTGCAGCCTTTGTTCCCTTTTTACCTTTCCCATTAAATAACAGTGAGCGCCCGACGGCTCAAAAGCACCCTGCACCCAGCCTCTAGCCGAGCACCCTGTGTCCTATCCTACTTCCCCCTTTGCAAGTGACCAGGAGCAGCTGCTAACAACAGGACAACACCAAATGACTTGGCCCCAGCCCTACCGGCCTGTCAATCCTGGAACCTGCTCCTGCTTAATCCCGGCAACTCCTGCGGAGAGGAACCTTGGAAAACCCGGAGGACCTGCCTGCCGTGACCCTCTAACAGACTGGGACTCCCCTGAGCAGAGGCTCTGCTCCAACAGCAATACCCCTGGTGCCAGCCAGGAACCGCAAATCCAAGACCACGAGGACGCCCCCTGGTGACTGGGACCTGAAGTCCAGTGCACAATGACCCTCCTCGACGACCCAGATGACGCCTGCAGCCTCAGAACCAGGGACCCCTCCAACCGCGACCTGCTGAGGGTAAGCTTTCCCGATGCCAAAAGACACCCTTGCACCCAGCGCCCCATGGTCCCCTGTGCCTTCCTTTGGGGTACCTACCTTGTCCAAGATCCCAACTTACCTCTCGAAGTGGTGGTCGCACCTGAAGAACGTCCGTCCCCGAGCCTGCAGCCTTTGTTCACTTTTTAACTTTCCCATTGGCTAACATTGAGCGCCCGACGGCTCAAAAGCACCCTGCACCCAGCCGCTCGAGTGCCGCTAGAAGTGCAACTACTACCCTACTCTACTTCCCCACTTGCCCTGAGTAAGTGACCAGGAGCTCAGCTCCAACTGCCGCGTGGCCTTCTTGCAGCCACCAACCTCCACTGGATTGCATTGGGCTTACTCTCTCTGCACCCGGCCGCCCCTGTGCCGCTGAGGGTGTAACTACTGTACCTTTCCGACCCTGGGAGACCCCCTGAGTCTATGCCCAGAACCTTAACTTCACCAGTCGAGTACTCACCTGAAAACCAATAACCCACTTTACTGCCATAGGATAACATTGACTGGTTTGATGCGAAAAATCTTCAGTGTGAAGTTTTGAAACTCTAAAATATTCCTATAAAATCAGCCGAGTAACGAATTTCGAATTACTCAACTGGAATCAGGAGAGGAGCCAGTACTGTACCTTTCAGCCCAGTACTGAACCTCAAAAGTGATTATAACTATACTTACCTATAACCTGAATTTTCTCCCATAGGAAATCATTGACAGTTTTTTTTCTCTGAAATTTCTTCTAAGTGTCTACTTTTGAAAATTACAAATATTCCTTAAAAATCGTACCAACTACTAAAACGTAAGTACTTACTTGTCTTAGGTAGAGACCCCAGTACTGAACCTAGGAGTCCAGTCCTGGATTACAAAAGTAACGAGAACCTATTTTACCTGTGACCTGAATTTCCTTCCATAGGATAACATTGCTAGTTTTTCACTGAAAAGTTTCTAAGTGTCAACTTTTGAAATACCTTTATATTCTTTAAAAATCATTGCAATAACCAAAACGTTTTTACTAAACTGTTTTCAGCTTAGACCCCAGGACTGAATCTAGGATCCAGTCCTGGAATTACCAAAGTAATCTATAAAGTAATCAACTGCATTGAGCTCAATGTTAAATTGTGTTTAGAATTGTGTTGCCTACTGCAACCACTGTACCTATTGTGTTGACAAAGTTATTACCTTTCTGTAAAGTAATTACCTGAGATCACTCATATTGAGAAAAGTATATTTTGATACCTGTTGGTTCTAAAAATAAAACTATATCTTTTGATATAAAAACAATTGGCCTGAAGTTCAGTCCTTGAGTGTGAAACCTTTTGCTGACTGAGTGTGTACAACAAACGCTTTACACCGTCCTCTGGTACTGCCTTATTGCTCGACCAAGCTACCACTTTTGAGAGTAAGGTCAGTCCTGACTTTAACCTCTGTTATACCTCTGGGGTTTGTGGTCTCTATACACGAGCTTCATCCATATGGTGTGGAACTGCCAGTCCCCAACGCATTACTGGCAGGAGGATACAATCGGAACAGCCTGAATTACTGACCGAGCAGTGCCCTGCGCACTGGCGCACCGCCTGCTTTGCTTGTTATCTCACACAGTCAAGACAAAGGTCACTGACAAATTTCCGGACTTGGCCTTCATTCAAGCCAGGCGCGAAATCCCTAGTAGGTGGAAGGCACCCAACGGCCCTAGCATAAATTGATGGAAGCTGGAACTAGAGAAATGGGCGGGCTGTGAAGGCAGAGTCTTGCTCAGGAACGCAAGACGGGGCATGGGTAAAATTGAAAGTGCTAGGGTGTGAGAGGCACTGGTGGAAGAGATGAAACATAAGGATCTGGAGCCACCGTCCCAACATTGCCCTCAAGACAGGGAAGCCCCTTGAGACGCAAACAAGTAGGTGAATTAGAATAACAACTCAGGGAGGAAAACCCTTAGGACACCAGAAAACAAATTGGTACAGATCCGTGGAGGAGTATCCCAAAGATGCAGAACTACATAACAAACAGGACATGTGACAGCTTAGCTAAAATACGTTAATTAGAGCACCTGCAGTGAGTGAAAGGGAGGGGTTGTATGTCTGAATATATGAACCAGCTGAAAAAAGCCAGAATAAAGCATGTAATTAGGAGTAAGTATAATGCAAGAAACATGCAGTATAACGTGATTTAATGGAATGTATTGTACAAGTAGTGTAAAAGAATGGCAATCAAGTGAATTAAAGGAAATAAAATAGGTTTAAAAAAAAGGAGAAAATCAGATAATCTCAGGCAAGGCCCTGGGTCACAAATGTTTCCCCTTCGAATTCTACAACAGACACACCTCCCTACCGGCTCTGCATCTGTTAGTCGTTTTGAGGAGGAAGACCAAACAGGTTGCCTGCTGAGTGATCTCAGCAAAGCAAGTATCTTTATATTGTTAAATATAGGAAACCCCACCATGCAATGATCATTATCCAATATCAATTACCAACACTGAAGGCAAATATTTGACCAAATTACTGAACAGAAGGTTGCTCAATGTGGTGGAGACTTTGGTTCACAAGGACTAATGTGGATTTGTGTCGGGGTACAGCACACTGCAGTGCCTGAGACACAGGCATCTACAACAAGCACAGGAGATCCCAAGCCCCACAGTACTGGCTTTGATGGAAAAGTCATTTGATTCAATGAGTTGGAATTTTCTTCATCAAAGTCCTGGGCCCTCATTTTCTCTAATAGATTAAGCTCAGATATCTTCTTCTTGAGCCCAAGTATGAATTAAGGGCACTTTGTCAATCCATTCGCCATTGAGCAAAGCACTAAACAGAATGCACCATATCACACCTTTGCTCTTCACTCTGGCGATTGAGCACCTAACTGAGTCGATTAGGAACGATGCCCGAGTATGAGGGTCACGATAGGAGGGCATCAAGGGCTCAATTTAAAAAAAGGCAGACAATATGATCCTCTTCCTCCATAAACCTGTGGTGACTAGACGAAGGGTGAAGTCCATTTTAGAATTGTATAGAGACACATCAAGGCTCAGTGGAAATTTACACTTATGCCGGTACAAGGTGGGAGTCCGGCATACAACTAGCAGTCCAAGATGAACGCTCGGATGGAGCACTTGAGTATGTTGTCATACTCATCTCCATAAACCCATTAAGATATTGGGACCTCAATGTAACCCTTCTTACAGAATGAATTCACAGTGACATGTGACATGCATGGTTGGAATATATTTCTACTTCCCATAATTGGTAGAGTGACACTATAAAATGACGGTCGTTCCAAGGATACTCTGCACACTTCAGAATATTCCATATGAGATCCCATTAAGGTTATGGGAGGGACTGCAGACCCAGATTCGCTCTTAATTATGGGCCAGTAGGCAACCCACAGTATCCTTTGGTAAATATGAGCAATTCCTATTCAGCTTTATTACGGGGATGTTGAACTGCTGCCCATCAACCACTGGCTTTTTGGAGGCAGGGCAAACAGGGCACATCGGCTTGAAGGACACCAATGAATCAATCCATACATTTGTAGAGTGCGCTACACACCCGTGAGGGTCTCAAGGCAGGGGGGAGGAGGGGGGGTTACTGCTACTGCTCGAAAAGCCAGGTCTTGAGTAACATCCTGAAGGTTAGTAGGTCTTCGGTCTGCCCTAGGAGGATGGGGAGGGTGTTCCAGGACTAGGTTTACTCAATTGTGACAACATCCCCTGCTGGCTTTCTGACGCTACCATTGTTACAGTCAAATTGGTGGCACAGGTCAATGAAGTGGGAAAAGTGCCATGGCAGCCCTACACGCTAAACTCAATTAAGGCAGGGACCATGGCTCTCGCCAGGTGAGACTCAAAGGCTTGAAATCGAGGGACCCGACTGGTGTCTCAAGGCTTAAGGTTGTGTGGGCTGGAAATCGCGTCACATCCTAGAGACGCAGAAGATAAACATGACTCCTTGGTCTTAAATAAACAGCCAGTAGTCTCAAATGCCCATAGAGCCAGCCAATAGGGAGAAAGGGCGGTAAAGCACCTTTACTCCGCATCTGTGACCCGTATGCTGTCACAACGTGGTCGTTACAACAACCGCATTCCCTAAAGTCCACACAGACTGGAGTTGGAATAGTAAATTTTACTATTCCAACATCCAGCGCCCCCCCTCCGCAAGTCGTAACGACTTGCGGAGCAAAGGTATGCGTTGTCACAACGCAGACGTTGTTACGACCGCATTGTGACAGCATACGGAATAATGACATACGGAGTGAAGTGGCAAATTCAGAAAGGGCATGTCACAAACTTTCAAATTCATAGTCATAAATACCACTGGTCCGTTACAGGGACTCAGAGACCGGTGAAAGCATAATGTGGGTCACCTAGAGGAAGAGGACTGGAGAGAAGTTAAGATGGCCATCCAAACTCTAGTACTAGGAACATGGCGGAAACATGGTGCCGTTTAAATAAATTCATAGGGTCAATTATATGGTTGAGAGTGTGAAGGATGAACAGAAGCTCCAAACCAGATACATTCAGATGTAAGAAAGCTATGGGTACATTCCTGCAAATGGTCTTGCATTACCAAGTGGTAAAATCTTATTGGTCACGCATCACTAGCACCTTAGAACAGATACCAAATTCAAGCCCAAATTCCTACTTCTGGGGATAACGGGTGAATATGGAGACCCCAGATACATTCAGATGTAGGTATGGACTGGACTTCTCCCGGCAAAAAGAAATACATCTCGCCAATGGAGTTCAGATAGAACACCCCATTCTGCCAAACTGCTGGAGGAGATGGACTACAATATATAAACATATGTTATGGTATACAGGGCCAGAGGGTGTCCCAAAAAACACAGTAAAACATGGCATCTTGGTGGAAGCACAATCCCAAGGTGAATTCCTGAACAGGTGGGAAGGGTATCAGATACAATGGACTTAGCGGGTTCCAGAACTTATCAATGCAATCAGAAGATTAGGTTGCTTATGCACAGAAAAGGAATAAAACAATTTTTAAAGTAATTACTGTTTTTTTATTTACAGGGAAGACTCACTGGCCAGCACAATATTAAGCCTAGTATTCAATCTGCAGGAAGATGTGTCTCCCCAAAAAGGATCTTTCAGAAAATTGTGCTGTTCCGACACAGTAGAGTGAAGTTACACTGCGAATAAGATATCTTCTAGAAGAAATAGCTTGGCATTCAGCTGAAGTGCCCAGAAAATTGTCCTCCTACACCTTAAGACAGCAAGTCAAAATACAAACACTGACTACTTGCTTGTCGTATACTTAAACACGTATACTCTGAAACTAAGAGGACACCTCAGGCAAAAGGCAACTGATTTCAATTTGGTCTTTTAGAGGATTTCAAGATTTTGTGGCCAGTTTGTTTTGAAGGAACTTGGTAGATCGTTAATTAATTTGGTTAGGAACTCCACTCAATTCCAATTTTTAGGCTTCACCAGTCAGGAAAATAAAGAAAAACAGGAGGGATGGATTAGATAATTCACTTGTGTTTTTTCCGAGCATAGGGGAGCATTTTGGAAATGCTAGAGTTCCCAAAATTAATGACCAGCAGGGAAATTGGTTGGGGATATCTAGTGCTTAAAGAAACACAGAGGAGAACCTCCTAAAAATACAAGAACATTCTAAGCAAGAGTGCATATCGGAATAAGAAAAAAAATAACTAAACCGTAGCAGCAGGTGTACCTAAAATCGGAGTTAGCAGGCTTAAAACTTTCAAAGATGCTATAACCAAATAATTATCGAAATCAAAATGATTTTGCAACGGTCTACAGTACAAATAGTCGGGAGCAAACTGCTCCGACCACAGAGATCACCAATTGCACACAACGGAGGAGCAGAGTACACATGAGGCACAGAAGAAAGGAGCAAAGGTTGTGCCTGGGGGCACTAATCCTCACTCTGGGCTCTATGCTCTTTCACGTATTAAGTGCTAACTCCAGCAACACGTCTTCACCAGGCATTTTGCACAAAGGAATAAAGGGGCTGGGAGGTAAGAATACTTTTTGCCATGGTAACAGTGGTGCAATAGAAGCTGCACCAGGTACAGACCATGCATGACTTGAGTAAATGTATCATCCTCAAAGCAGGTAGTCTCAAACTGAGCGTCATACAGTGCATTAACATCAACACTATACCACGGACACTGCTATCCATAAATGAGCTTGCTCTACGTTTCAAAAGACATTTAAACTTTTCTACTCCTGTACTGGATTGTCTTGGTTTCCGAGATTCCCGGCACAATGCTTTTACTCTATGGACCCCAATGGTTTACGTCCTTATTTAAAAAAAGAATATTTAAAAAAAGGAAGAATTTGGCTTCTGCCACAAGAAGTGAACCAACCCATGAGTGGCAGGTAAGTAATCAGATTTCAAATAACATTGTTTATGCCATACAGGTCACATTCATCACTTCCCTTCCAACTGCAGTCACTCTCAGACACTTACTTGATGCCGAGCCCATCCGGCTTCTTGAAGATGAGGGGTTCTCTCAGGCCGCCTCGCTGGATGTATTCCATATTAAAATCTGGAAAAGAAACCAAAAGGATCAATTGGATCAGCCGTTAACTCATAACCAGGGACTTCTAGTTCAGAAAGGAAGATGGATAATTATTCACTGTACAGATTCTTCCAAGCTGCAAATGAATAGCAGACCTCATCTAAATGTTCACAAAGCATGGCAGATTATCCTCATTTCAAGTTATATTTATGTCAGAACTACTAAGTGCTCCTAATTGCAAAATGATTGTGCATCACACAGACTGGGTCACTTTCCCAAAGGCAGGGAAGGAATTTAAATGGGCTCAAAGAAAGCATTTATGCATGTGCTGCCCATATAGCAGCAGAAAGTCATATTGTGGCCATCAACCACTTCTGAAGATTGACACAGAACAATGACTGCTTGTACCTTTGGCTCTTCGACCTTGTGATGGGGCGCAGCATGGTAAAAAAATGTTTTCTACAGCACAGACAACCTGCTCCGTTCATGCTTATATTGTTGTACCAAGCAGCCCCATATTCCCTACAAACACTTTGAGAACAAGCTGCTCACTTTCGGTATGGTTCTTTCTTGCAGACTCCCTTTCTAAACACACATTCCTCACTTCCTGGATCCCGCCAGGTGCCAGACTGGATCTGGTAAGCTGTCCAACAACTGCTCCAGCACACCTGTAAAGTGGCGACTTCAACTCCAAAGAGCAGTCATCCTGCCTCAGCTCAGCTCTGTGCACAGGCACCAATATTGCACGTTGATGCCACTTTACAAAACAAGCATTACTTGCTCTAGGTGCTGAGCACAGTGACAGATTAAAATTGTACCAGGGTGTAGAATCTAACATGAAACTTTATTAATATCTAGAAATCCACTCACATGAACAGAGGAGAGAGGGCACTTGAAGATTGTTATTGAAGGTAAGTAACTTCACCTCATCAATAGAAACCAAAACAGTAGCCACCTCCCCAAACCCTTCCAAAGAAAAAAAGATCAAAGGTCAGATGTATGAACTTCACAACAGGAAATTTTGTAGGACCGCACGGGCAAAATGGTTCTCCATGCAGACTGTGAAGCAGGTAATGCCAGGTGGAGGTGTAAACGGACATCCAGCACTGTACCAACCCCAGCCAAGAGTGAAGCTCTGATAGCGTGCACCTGAAGGCCATCAAGAAGGTCTGAATACAGGCCAGCATCAGTACAGTGAGGAGATAAAGGGTTGACCATCTCCACATCATCCATGAACATCTAGGACATTCTGAGGAGGTGTACAGTGCCGGAACCTAAATCAAACAGAATAATGCCTAAAAGAGTTCAGATAGGATAGGATAGGATATGGGTTTATAAATCGCTCGAATGCAGAAGCGTCTTGGCGCTAGTGTATGTGAAAGTGGTGCAGCTAGCGTTACAGAAGCTCTCTGAGGCAAACAGCCAGGTCTTCAGGTCTTTCCTAAAGCACAGCTTTGCTGCACAGTGAGAAAAGGTTCTACCACCCCATCTAACCCTCCTAATCCTGTCAATATGGAGACGACCCAGGTTACTGGATCTTAATGCACGAACCGGGGAATAGGGCTTGCACATTTCCTGGCTGTCATTGGCTCCCCCCCCATAAAATGCTTTGTGGACCAGGCATAGCGCCTTGAATTCCACCCATTGTTGAATGGGAAGCCAGTGAATTGCTCTAATTCCAGCAGAGGTTGGTTGTCCTCTAGGTATATCTAGCGGTATGCTCGCGGCGGCATTCTGCAATGACTGTAGCCTGCTCATCTGGGTTTTGTTAATCCCCAGCAGCAGGCCATTACAATAATCACATTTTGATAGTAGTAAAGCCACCACTACGGTCTTTTGTAATTCCTGGGCGATAAACGGGAATATCTTTCTCAGAGTTTTTATTAAGAAAAAGCAGGATGAAGTCTGACTATTTACATGAGCAGTGAAATTTAACTGACTATCAAAAATAACTCCCAGGTTTCTGACTTTAAGGACAGGGTTAGGGCATTCTCCTGCACTCACTGGCCACAAGGAGTCATTTCACAGGAGTCGCCCCTGGCCAAACTCAATGACCTCAGTCTTATCAGTGTTGATTTTTAGGAAGCTATAGTTCATCCAGGCCATGATCTCAACAAGACACTCATGAAACCTGATGGCTGTATTAATAATAATAATCGAGAATCATCTGCGTATGACACCAGGGCAAAACCATGCTTCCTAACAAGTCTGACCAGGGGCATTACATAGATGTTGAACATTGTTGGTGACAATGCTGAACCCTGTGGGACCCCACAGGGAAGATGGAAACTATCAGACTGCATGCCCTCCCAATGCAAGCACTGCTCCCTCCCCTCCAAAAATGACGATAGGAGGGACAGAGCAGAACCCTCAATCCCTACCTCCTGCAGCCGCTGGATTAAAACCATGTGGTTCACGGTATCAAACACCGCTGACAGATCAAATAAAAGGAGGACTGCCTGGCCCCCTCCATCCACTATTCCTCGGATCTCCTCTGCCGCTACAATCAAGGCAGATTCTGTGGAGTGGTGTGATCGAAAACCATGCCGAGTTGAGTCCAACAGAATGTTGGTATCCAAATAGTCAGTTAGTGCCTTAATCAGCGACTTCTCCAGTATTTTGGCTGCTATAGGCAGACCAGCTATTGGACGGTAGTTCTTGGGCTCAGGGGGATCTAGGGTGGGCTTTTTCAGGATAGGCCTGATTGTAGCATTCTTCCAGCAAGTTGGGTAGCTACCAGACTCCAGCACTTGATTTATTAATGGGGTCAGTTCATCTCCGATTCTATTGGCAGCCAGATGCATGATCACGGCCGGACAAGGGTCTTTGGGTGAACCCAATTTTATGGAAAGGAGGAGTTTGAGGCGTTCTCTTTCGCAATTCCTGGGAAACTCTCTAACCTAGCATCGATTTTATCTGCCTCCGCCTGTGACAGATGTGGCTTATCTGGGCCCGTTCTTGCATTCAGGTCATCCTAAATTATTTGGACCTTATTCTGGAAAAAGTTAGCCAGTTTGGAGAGCAGAGTAACCGTTTTAAAGAGTTCATTAGAGGAATTACCAGCTTCCTTGATCCTGGTAGTGTAGAATAGTCTTTTTGCGGCAATGATTTCCTCTTTATACTTACTGTTTGAGAGCAAGAGTATAGCATATTTTCTTATTGTTACTATAATCTTGTCTCCATAGACGCTCCGCTTTTCTGCAGATTACTTTTAGGCCCTTCAGCTCAGGGCTGTACCTGGGTGATGAAGGCTTTAGTCTCCTAACTGTTGACCATATTTCAGGTACCACATAATTGGCTGCTGTCAGGAGCCATTCATTAAACCTGGATGTGGACTCATTTTTATCTTTAGCCAGTGACAGAGAAACTTGACCCAGAGCTGTATCTAAATCGTCAGCCTAAACTTTATTCCAGCGCCTGGTCTTTATCTTCACTGGTTTTGTTTGCCTTTGGTGAGTTGGCGATGTGACCCTAATTTTAAAATAAATAGCATTATGGTCTGACCATGGGAGGGCTGCCACTTTAGACAGACTAGTCTCTGAATTGTTAGAGAAGATGCATCTAAAGTGTGGCCTGCCTGATGAGTGGGTTCCAGAACTAGCTGTCTGAAGCCGAAAACTGCCAGATTATCTAATAGTCTGCCTGTGTCTGGATTATTATTTAATTCCAGGTGATAGTTAAAGTCACCGAGAATAATGAAAGGGTGAGAATCTATAGAAGATTCCAAATGTGTAATTAATGTCTGCAAAAACGAGGCCTTAGGCCCAGATGGATGATAGATTAGGAGACCCTGAAGATTAAAAAAGTTGTTTAAATGGATGGTAAAGAACAGTGCTTCTGCCGGTAAACCTGCGAGAGCTTATACACGCAGTTTTAGATGTACCCGGCAAATTATCGCTACGCCCCCTCCTCTACCTAGTTGGAGATATGTGCAGAGAGAAATGAGCTACCACAGAATTCTCCCACACCACGTGCTGTGTTTTTTAATCTCATACCAAAACATTTATTTTGATATATCTGAATCTTATTCCAATTAGAGTTGAGCATCAAGGTCTGGTCCAGAGCTGCCTCTGGGCTGGACCAGACCAAGAATGGCCTTAGGCAAAGAAGTTGAGGCACGGTTTGGCACCGGTGAAGATCCACCGGCAGAACTCTGTCAAGGGACTACAGCAGATCCATGGGGACAGTGGGAGCTCCAAGTGAACCTAGAATCACGGGAAAGCTGCAGGATTGCCAACATAAAGCCCTCTGCCTGCTGCGGAGTTGAAGGCCAGGGAAATTCAGGAAGCATCAGCTCCTGCTGAGGAATAAAGTCTGAGTCAGACAGCTGGTATGGAGTCAGACTTTTGATTGCTGGCAGTGCAATCTTTCCTTAGAGCAGAAGCAACTTATAGACTACTCCGGTCTGTACGTGTGCTTCTGCAGAAAGTTGTCCTCTGATTTGGTCTTCAACTTACTCAACACCAGAGACTGGGACCTAACTCAGGAAAAGCTTGTATCTTGGAAACGGAACAGCTTTGTTTCTTGTGCTTGATGGCATACATGCTTACCTTCTATTTCCTGCTGGCCATCCGATATACGATGAGTATTTTTTGCACAACTCTAAATCATGCTTAGATATGAGACAACAGAAACACATGTCATGTGGGCCTGCAAAAGAAATCAGATTCCTGGAGGCACATGACAGATTAAGCATGTAGTCTAGCAAGCGTTCATTGAAAATATCGTTTTGGAAGTTGGTGAAGAACCTACAAAATTTCAGCTGCTGAGATCTGGATCTGTGTCGAAGGGTGGAGAAGAAAATCGTCTGAACGTCTAGTGTATAGGGGTGGCACCTATGTTTTGCTTCCTGTCGCTTAATAGACACGGGATAACGCCTCTGAAGAGTGTGATGGCGGCACTGCCCTATGCAACCATTTGCTTGAAACGTGAAGAATCTGCATTTTGAGTATTCCTCTGGAAACAGGCCAATTGGCAGAGTCATAACATCCAATACATGTGGCTTCCCTTTAACCACACCTGGCGTAAGCCTTTGATTTGAACTATGTGCTTAGAACTCTTCTTGCCGTAGGCTAGACAGTAACTAGAGAGAGTATTTTACATATCTGAAGAACTGGTTTTGCAGGTTGTCATAGTTGATAGAGTCACATACTTTGTATTTCTCTGCCACAATGTGCCAAAATCAAAAATACTTAGAAAAATTGCAGCTGTTGAGTGTTCATAAATGTTTCAGTCTGGGCTATAGTATGAAGCCCTCAGCACAGGAACACTAACTGTCGTAGAGAGTAGAACGAAGAACAGAACAAAAATTCTGATAAATAAGGGGAGTCCAAATAATCCAAGATGAGTTCAAATAGAGTCCACTTTACGTTTCTTCAATATTTTCTTTATTGATATTCAAATTTCATAAAATTGATTCTCCCAACACGTAAATCGCCAACACGTGTTTCGTCCCACACAGAGACTTCATCAAGGCATAAATATGGTAGAGAGATATCTTATTAGTTTGCCAGATTAGAGGAAGCAAACTGCAGTCTATATGAAGTGGAGCACCATTAAAGTTAGGGAGATGAGTATAGATCTGCAGTACAAAGCATCAAGGTTGTTCAAATATATCAAGGACCGCAAGCATTTATGATTATCAGGAGTGCTGTAATATGAATCTCAACTCCCAGCGATCAACCTAAGGATATGAAATTCATTTTTGGCCTCCAATTTCAAATTCCATCACATTTACAGAACATTTAAAAAATTTCAAATATCCGTTAATAGTATTCTGTGTCGCGGACCTCTAGAGGTGCTCAGACCACAGGTTAACAATCACTGGTTTAGTGTTTTGAACTCTTTTCAATGACTTTGTCCCAGTTTAATGACAGCACATGGCTTTAGAGAGGGGAGCCTGGGACTAACCTAGAGTGCATAAGGTACAGACTCCAAGTCAATCATGTGGCCTTGGGTGTGAATCCAATAAACTGCAATCACTCTGCTTTCGAGCTCAAAACAAGGTGAATTTCAAATTATTCATTTAATGTAATTGAACTGAACACTAATGTTGATTATTTTTGTACTCTTTACAGTGGTTTATTAGCAGAAACATACATGATTCTCAGTCTGAGCGTTGATAATTACCTGGATTTCCCTGACCTCTTGAATTGATACAAATCATCTACAAAAGAAAAAAATCTAACAATCTGAGTTTTGGAATGGGCTTTGAAGGAAAGGCACCTAGGCATGTAGGATGATGAACATATTCGCCATGCATAGACAAAACCAAGTAGCGGAAATGGCCAGATCATTCCCAATACACAACACAGATACAAAAGTGACACACATCATTAGCATACAAACTATGACTGAGAAGAAAAGTCAAATGTCATCTGAGCACCAGCTACACTAAACAGTCCATCATCACCTATCCTTGCACATAACAAGAACAAAGCAGAATAAATGGGTGTCTAAACTAACCTCGATAAATGCACCAACAGAAAAAAGGACCACACAAACCCTCAACCTATGAAAAAGTAGCTTCCTTTAACTGTGAAATCTCAAGTTCCACACAGGTGTTCAAACACCATGTCCTCTTCCAAGACCTTACTACCCAAACCACGTGCTAGTCCTTCTCTACAATGACCTCTTACCACAACCAATTCTTCCCTCATGATAGCAGCTTCACTTTACTCAGATCCCTTTAATGTTGTTCTACTGTATGTCTAGAACTCCAACGTCCTCACATCTCATCTCGTAACATCCTCATAGACAGCCAACCTAGGTGTTAATTGAAGCATATGGACTAAATACACTTCTTTATGCATCTTCAACAAAGGGTCACAAAATGTAGAAACGTATTGCATATATTTACCCAACTTTGGCTATCATAGAGTTTACAGTCACCTATTTCTGTTCCTAATGTCACCCTCTCCATATCCCCGAGTATCCTAAAATATTTATTCCGGGTTCCTGCTTTCGTACCTGCACCATTAATGCTATTCATTTTCCCTGTGCAGACATTACCTTTAACCCCTTTGCTGCTGATGACGAGCTCAGCTCGTCATCAGCCACGGGTGGCGTGTGCTGATGACGAGCTGAGCTCGTCATGTAACGCGGTAAATCGAAAAAAGCCGCACAGCGCAAAAATCGCCGCAGCAGCGATGCGGTTAAAACCAACAATGTAACATCAAAGTTGACACAGATCAGAACAGATGGGCACAACAATGTCAGGGAACAGAAGACAAATGAGATCATGGAGTGAGCTGTACAAAACACTCCAAAATTTTGATGGAGCTTCTTGTTCTCTTACCTTTTTGAAGATTTAGTATTTCTCGTAATCAGTGAGGACATCATTGATGACAAATGTTCCTATGACAGCCACGTGGCAACCAATGCAGTTTTATGGGTTACTGCAGAAGTGATCATTTAGAGAACTTGTTGACAATGTCACAGGAAATGTTCTGGTCACGGACGTGAATCACTACTTTGCCATAGACTGCAAGAGCTGTGTCAACAAAGAAGCGCTTCACTGACTGGCTCCATAATAAGAAAGCCACTGTTCAAGGAGTGCAGGATTTGTTCTTATCTTCAAGACGAGGCAATCATTAGCAATTTGGGTAGAAAGCTAGATTTAAAATCTGATTTTGAGTGGCTTTCGGACGTGCAGAACCTACGCAGATCAGATAATTTTGGAGGTCTTCACCCTTTTAAGTTCCACCTGAAGTCTCTTTCAGCTGTTCATCGATGGTGCAGGGAAGGAGCTTTATATACCAGCTCTTCTCATACTGACCTGCTGCTGCATCAACAGAAATGTTTTCCTCTGCCTATGAACAATCAGTTGAATAGGTCTTACACAGGTCCTACTAGGGAGACTTCTGATATGGATTCAGGAAGTGAATGCAGTGTCTTATAAGTCTGGAGAGCTCAAAAGGGGATGTCATTGTTGGGAGTTTCAGTATGGTACAAAGATGAGGGATAATCTGAAACAATATAAAAGTTGCCTTTGCTTACACCCAATTCGCAGCAGGACTGTGCCTGAGCTGTGCACCTGGGATTAGAGAAACAAAGTAAAAAATACACATGAGATGTGCACATGTATTTACGATCTGTGGATAGCCCAAGTGTCAACATCAGATGAATCCATACTAATATAATAAAGAGAGAGCCCAAACCTTTGAGGCGGGTAATCTCAGGAACCACAGCACCAATCACAACACCCAATACAGCGTTGGAAAGGGCAGTTGCAGCAGAAGGACATAGGCTATGCAGACGCCCACCATATACATTTAAAAGGTAAAAGAACCGTGCCCGCAAAGTAGTCCCTTGTGGGCGTGTCTGCGTTGTGCTGTGGGCTTGTGCTGGGGGGGCGTGAGAAATGCTGGGGGCGTGTGGTACGTTCCGCCCTTCATGCCATGCCTCAGATCGTGTGCTAATCCCACCCTGCTCCATTTAAATACCTCTGCACCCCATAATCATAACCCACCCTTACTCCTTAAAATACCCCAACACCCTTAAACACTAACCCATCTTAACCCTATAAATATACCCTGTACCCCAAAACCCAAAGCTATCCCTAAACCCTAAAAATACCCTTGTACCCCAAAACCTAGCCCTGAACCCTAAAAATACCACTGTACCATTAAACCCAAACCTAACCCTAAAATGCCCCTGTACCCAAAAACCCAAACCTAGCCCTGAACCTTTAAAATACCGATATACCCAAACCTAGCCCTGAACCCTTAAAATAACCCTATACCCAAAACCCAAACCTAGCCCTGAACCCTAAAAATAACCCTGTACCCCCAAACCTAACCCTGAAACCTAAAAATAACCCTGTAACCCAAAACCCAATTCTAGCCCTGAACCGTAAAAATACCCCTGTACCCCAAAACCCAAACTAGCCCTGAACCCTAAAATACCCCTGTACCCCAAAACCCAAACCTAGCCGTGAACCCTTAAAATACCCTTGTACCCAAAAACCCAAACCTACCCCTGAACCCTAAAAATACCCCCATACCCCAAAAGAAAACGAGTTACTTACCTGTAACTTTAGTTCCCCAGTATTGGTAACTTTCATAGATTCCCATGCTTTGTATCATTCCCCGTCGTCGGAATGGGAGTCTCGGTAACAAAAATACCATAGCTGTAGGTACAAAAGACAATGGAAAAAGGCCTAGGCCTCATTACCTTTTGTAGCATATCACCCTCTTTGTGCAAAAGAGACCAAACTTTTGGCCTCAGCCAATCAGAAGTGCCTCACCACTTAGAACCTTCCTGAAGGAACCTCAGAGCCTCAGATTTTCGTAGCCGTTGTGTACTGAGACACCATCTGTGCTGTAGGCTGAGCTTTCCCCGGGGAGGTGGGTGGGCGCATGGGAATCTATGAAAGTTACCAATACTGGGGAACTAAAGTTACACGTAAGTAACTTGTTTTCTTACCCCAGTATTGGAACTTTCATAGATTCCCATGCTTTGTAACAGAGTAGTAAGCAGTAGCAAGATAATCACATTTTGCATTGTAAATAATAGCAGTAGAAAACATGACATTAGATACAAAATGTGAAAAAATGGAAGGTGGGAAGACAGGAAAGCTCACCATCAGTGGAAGAGGTTCCTCAGGACAGCCTGTCCAACTGCTGCATCCTCCTGCTGCAGAGATTCCAAGCAGTAGTGCTTGGTAAAAGTATGGACGCTGCTCCAGGTTGCAGCCCTGCAGATGTCCTTAATCTGCACCCCTGCGAAGAGTGCTGTGGAGGAAGCCACAGATCTTGTGGAATGCGCTCGTATCTTTCCAGTCAGAGGCTTACCAGCAGCCCTGTGACAATGTAATATAGCGCTTGTGATCCACCTTGAAACACCTTGCTTGGACAATGGAAGGCCCTTACTCGGTCCCCCGAAGGCCAAAAACAGTTGGGTAGATTTTCGAAAATCCTTATACGCTGCAAGTAAAACTTCAAGCATCGCTGTACATCTAATGAATGCAAGGCTTTTTCCGCCGGTGTGGAAGGCTGAGGAAAAAACGTTTTCAGAATGACCGGTTCATTCAAATGGAAATCCGAGGGGACCATTGGCATGAACCTAGGGTTAGTCCTCATGATGACAGTGTTCCTCTTGAATTGAAGGAAAGGTTCCTGAATGGTCAAGGCCTGTAACTCCCCTACTCGCCGAGCTGACGTGAGAGCGAGAAGAAGAGCCAATTTCCACGAAAGGTATTTGATGTCAGAACGATGGACCGGTTCGAATGGGCCCTTCATGAGTTGAGAAAGGACCAAATTCAAATGCCATGTAGGTGGAGGCGGTCTCACCGGTGGATAGACCCTGAACAGACCTTTAAGAAATTGTTTGATTATCCTTGAAGACCATAATGAAGGTCCAGATTCCGTCCTCCTGAATCGTGACAACGCAGCCAAATGGACTTTAATTGATGAGTGGGCCAGACCAGACTTGGCCAAGGACAGTAGGTATGGAAGGACCTGATGAGGTTTGGAAGTGAATGGATCAATGTGTTGCTGTCGACACCAACAACAGAATCTTTTCCACTTAAGGCGGTAAGTTTTGTTAGTTGAAGGGGCCCGTGCTTGGGATAAAACCTCCCTAACTTCCTTAGACAATGGCAGGTTCATAAATTCTCGCTGCTCAGGAGCCATGCAGTCAGGTGTAACGACTGAGGGTCTGGATGTAAAATCTGTCCTTCGGACATCGTGAGAAGATCCGGCAGAATTTGGAGAGGTAAAGGAGGAGCAATCGACAGCAGATGGAGCTCCGTGAACCAGAACTGCCTCGGCCAAGCCGGGGCTACCAGGATCATCCTGCACGGTTCCATCTTGAATTTCTTGATTAGTCGTGGTATCAGAGGAATGGGAGGAAAAGCGTAGACAAATGTCTTCGACCAGGGTATCAAAAGGGCATTTCCCAGAGAATTTGGATGGGGAAGCCTGCTTGCGTAAGACCGGCATTTGTTGTTGGTCGGGGTGGCAAACAGGTCGATGTCCGGTCTTCCCCACCGGCTGAAGATTTGTTCCAAAATGTCTTGATTCAACTCCCATTCGTGGCTGACCGAGGATGACCTGCTCAGTTTGTCGGCGTTTTCGTTGAGGACGCCCGGCAAGTGTTCCGCCATCAGGAACATGTTGTGTCGGATAGCCCATTCCCAAATCTGCTGGGCCTCTTGTGACAATGGGCACGATCTGGTCCCTCCTTCCTTGTTCACATAGTGCATGGCCGTGGTGTTGTCCGTCCTGATAAGCACTTGTGAACCTTCCAGGAGAGGAAGAAACTATTGCAGAGCCAGACGTATCGCCCTGAGTTCTAACAGGTTGATGTGGAGGCATTTCTCCTGGGGTGACCAATGACCACTGACATGAAGGTCCTGCAGTACTGCTCCCCAACCTTCCAACGACGCGTCCGTCGTTATCACTTGTGGAGACGGGTCGCTTGCGAAGGATAGGCCTTGGGACAAGTTGTCTAGGTCTGTCCACCATAGGGCCGCATTCTTCATTTCCGGAGTGATAGCCACCTTGTCGTCGAAGGAACCGTGGACTTGCCGCCATTGATTGTCCAGTTGTTCCTGCAAGGGACGCATCCTCAGTCTGCAATGGGGAATCAGTGGAATGCACGAAGATATTACTCCCAGCAGAGACTTGTAGCGGCGAACTGAAAGAGACTTTTTTGTTTGTAAGTCTTGGGCCATCGTCTGTAACTTGTGCCTCCTTTCCAGAGTAGGAAAAGCTCGTGAAAGCTTTGAGTCCAAGATGGCTCCCAGAAACCGGGCTCTTCTGGACGGGATCTGGCAAGATTTCTCGTCGTTTAGAGTGAGACCCAGGTTTCGGAATAAATTGGTACACGCTTGAACCGCCTGTAGCGCTGCCTCTCTGGACGGAGCCTTCAGCAGCCAGTCGTCCAGATAGGGGAAGACTTGAAACTTGTGCCTCCGCAGGAAAGCCGCTACTGGAGCCAGCACTTTCGTGAATATCCTTGGGGCTGAACGGAGTCCAAAGGGTAAAACTTTGAATTGGTAATGGCTCTTGGCTACTGTGAATCGCAGAAACCTTCTGTGTGCTGGGTGAATCGGAACATGAAAATAAGCATCTTCGAGATCGAGTGTGGCCATGAAATCTCCCGGGTTGATTAGCTTCAAGATGTCCTGGAGGGACACCATCCTGAAGGACAGAGAGATGAGATAGGTGTTTAGCCCCCTGAGGTCTAAAATGGGGCGCCACTTGTCGAGCGTTTTCTTCACCAGGAAGAACCTGGAATAAAATCCCTGGTTTCTTTGGTTCGATGGAACTGGCTCTATCGCCCCTTTTCGGAGCATTTGTTGAACCTCGAGCCGAAGGAGACGCTGGTGTTTTGAAGGAGTGGCTGCCGGGGGCTTGGGTGGCGGAACTTGAGTGAACTCTAAGGTATGCCCTTTCCGAATGATATTGAGCACCCAACGGTCCGATGTTATTAGGGACCAGTTGTGAAGGTATTTGTTGACCCTGCCTCCAACTGATGACTTCCTGGAGGAGGGTCCAGTAGGAAGAGCCAGGAGGCCGCTATTGGCGCTTGGACGAATCTCGTCCTCTCGCACCCTGCTTTCCTTTACTGTAAGGCCTGGAGTAGTTGGTAGACTGGCCCTGTCGCTGTTGGTAAGATTGGCGGTGCTGTTGGGAACCGGATCCCGTGTTGGAATAACGTTGTTGTTGGAAGGATCCTCTATACGTACCACCCCTGCCTCTGGCTCCCTTGAAGGGGGACTTCCTGTACTGAAGTGTTCCTAAAGACCTAGCGGTCTCTGTGTCTTTTTTAATGTCTTGCAGGGTGTCGTCAATGAGTTTGCCGAATAGAGCCTCTCCATCAAAGGGGAGATCCAATACTTTATTCTGGACCTCTGGTCGGAACCAAGTAGCCTTAAGCCACCCTTGGCGACGGAGCACTGCCGCTCCAGCTAGTGAACGAAATGCCGTAGTCGCAATATCCATTGCACAATCGATTATTTCCATTGATATCGCTTCTCCCTCTTTCAAAACTTTCTTTGCCTCCGACATAGACTCAGGAGGTAGCTGGTCAAGGTACGGGGAGACATCGCACCAAAGTTGACGGTCGTACCTACCCAGGATGGCTAAGGCATTAGCTGCTCGCACTAGCAAACTTGCCATCGCTGAGAATCTTTTCCCCACATTATCTAACCTCCGTCCTTCCTTGTCCGGAGGAGTTGTCAGCGGTGCCGAAGGGTTGCGCGCTTTCCTCTGCGCTGCCTGCGAGATCACAGAGTCTGGTTTTGGATGACCTGTCAAGGCCGCTGGGGCATCATCGGTCGCTCTGTACTTTTTCTCCAGACGCGGTAGCACCGGCACCACCGTCGCCGGGTGTGTCATGGTCTTTACGCCCTCTTTCCATAAGTGATCCACAATTGGAATAGATCTGGCATTTTTCTGGAAAGGTTCTTTAAAGTCATATAAGAAGCAATCCGTGGTGACTTTAGGCATTGCTAATTTAAATCTCGCCGCCGCCCTCTCCATTAACCGATGGAAACCTCCAATATCCGCTGGCGGGGAGTCCGCCGGGTCCGTATTTGGTGATGCGGGATTGTCAATAATGTACTCATCATACTCCGTGTCGGGAATAGAGACGTGATCCGACTGTTGATCCTCATCCGAGGATTCATCAACCTCATGTGATCTTGGTACCTCAGAGGAATCCTGAGGAACGGCTGTCTGTGGCTGTGGAGAGGTTGGAGGCGGCACTAATGACGCCTGAGTCGTGGAAGGCGTAGCAGGTGTTGATGTATTTGGCAAAGGTCTACTGGCCTTAGACTTATAGTCCTGTAGCATCCTATGTAGATCCTGTAGGAAAGATGTTGGCACTGAAACCATTCCCTGGTCAGAGTGCTGCTGTTGCTGTTGACTATGATCATGTTCCTCGTGGGTGTATTCGCCCTCTGAGTCAGTGTCCTGGCATTTGACAAATAGTTGCGAAGGACTATTGGCATAGCTATATGCATCTTGGTCATCTTCCTCTGACTGTCCCTCTTGCAAGAGCATTGTTGGTAGCAGAGGGGACACTGCCCTTGGAGAGGTCATCTCCGGTGTGATCCGCGTCACAGAAATGGTGATACGTTTTTCTGTGGCCAAGATCGTGGGTTCCGTCGTCGATGGTTGTACATACGCCGTCGAGATAGGCGTGGTGGACGTCGTCGCCGACGAAACTGTGGACACACCAGCCGTCGTCATCGTCACCGTGGTCGTCGTCGACGCCCTCGTCGACGAGACCGTAGTTGACGACACCGTCGTCATCGTCATCGACGGGACTCTCGTCGTCGACACAGTCGTCATCGTCGTCGACGGGACTCTCGTCGTCGACACCGTTGTCGTCGTCGTCGACGGGGCTTTCGTCGTCGACGGAGCCTTCGTCGTCGACGGGGTCCTCGTCGTCGACTGAGTCTTTGACGTCGACGGGGCCTTCGTCGTCGACTGGACCTTGGGCATCGACGGGGCTCTCGTCGTCGACGGCTCCTTCGTTGACACCTGCGAAGCTGGTACCTTCGTCGTCGGCGCCTTCTCCGCCGTCGACGGTCTCGTCGTCGACGAACCTCCAGTCGACGGAGCCTTAGATGTTTTAGTCGACGGGACTCCCGCTGTCGACGTCTTCGTCGTCGAGGACCTAGAAGTCCTCTCAGAAGACTGGCCCGAAGGTGTTTTGAAGGCTGTGGAAGTCTTCGCACCTGTAGACTGCGTAGAAGGTCCATCCCTCTCCTTTACACTTCCGTGAGGAGATTTGCTGGGACCTGGGCTCTCAGACTCACTGGGGGTCTTTTTTGAGGCCTTAGAAGATCGACTTACAGAAGAAGGGGAACCCCTACCCCTTTTCACTGACCTTCTAGTAGAAGCCATCGATCCAGCATCTTCACTGTCATTGGAGACAGTATCCTTCCTCGATTTAAGCCTTTGCAGCCATGTCAGGAGCCTACCCTCACGGTCCCGGAGGGTCTTGGCAGAAAAAGAGCAACAGATTGCACATGTAGCCACCTGGTGGTCAGGATAGAGGCAATAGATGCAGTCCTTATGCTTATCCTCCACAAAAAGCCTTTTCTTGCCACAGGAGGAACAAGGCTTGAAAAGCGCTTTTTTCTTCTCAATTTCCGACATTCCGTCAGGTAGCAACAATCCTGAGAAGAATCTGAAGATCCTGAAGAAAAATCCTGTAGAAAAACCTGAAGAAATCCTGTAGAAGAGTAGAAGTTGAGCAGAGCTCAAAGGAGACTCCCTAGCACAACGTGCGGTAGAAAATCTGAGGTTCCTTCAGGAAGGTTCTAAGTGGTGAGGCACTTCTGATTGGCTGAGGCCAAAAGTTTGGTCTCTTTTGCACAAAGAGGGTGATATGCTACAAAAGGTAATGAGGCCTAGGCCTTTTTCCATTGTCTTTTGTACCTACAGCTATGGTATTTTTGTTACCGAGACTCCCATTCCAACGACGGGGAATGATACAAAGCATGGGAATCTATGAAAGTTCCAATACTGGGGTAACCCAAACCTAGACCTGAGCCCTAAAAATACCCCTGTACCCCAAAACCCATAGCTATCCCTAAACCCTAAAACTACCCCTTTACCCCATAACCCAAAACTATATCTGAACCCTTAAAATACCCAAACACCCCAAAACATATACCTCAGTACCCCAAAACATATACCCCTATACCCATACTTACCTTATCCAAACATTAAAAAAACATGCTTTTACCATTCATGCATTTACAACGAATTTCGTTGTAAATGTATGCGTGGTAAAAGCATATAAAATGTAATGCCATGTGTTAGAATGGCATTGCGGAGTCATGGTACTTTCGTAATGAAAGTATGCGGAGTGATGGTAGGTGGAAAGAAAGTTACGGAATAATGGGTGTTTACCCTCCCCCGGTAAGTACATTGCTGGCACGGCAGCCCACATCTCTAGCAACAAACTCATATTTTTTCACCACCCATTTGAAAAATGCACAGGTCTCTCTCATTGATGGCCAGCACCGACATACACTTTTAGACACACCTACCGCCACAAGTTCTAGAATTGCGAACTTTAGAGCTGGGGAGCTACGTTCGAATCTCGGCATCAGCTCAACATCCTGTGATTCCAGGCAAATCACTTTGTCTCTCCGTGCCTACCACAAATCAATGTGTTCTTCTGTAATGTAAATTGTGCTCATGCCATGTTGTCGAGTTTGCGCTATATAATATTGCAAGGAAAAATAAAGTAGGGAAACTCGAGTTCACACACTACTGAACGCGCACTCTTAAGTGCTTCAGCAGTGCACTGTGAATCGTAGCGTTTCACAGGCCTGTCGCAGATAAGAAAGGCTATCAAAACGAAATCCTACTATACAATATACTACTGGCCGGCAGCAATTCATACCCGGACAACGTCGGGACGGGCTGCTAGTGTCTTATAAAGCACATTCTATTCTGTGAGAACAGTAACGTTCTGAGAGGACTGCAGTTTTCCATGACATGCAGCACCAAATCTGAACGATGGTGGCTCCTAGGAGAGTGAAGTCCAAACCTACATTCCTCAGTGTGTTAAATAATATGTTAAATCATAATTCATTATGACATTGTACATTTTAATTGAGGATTCCACGCCTAACAATGGAACATAATTCAAACACGTAAATCTGTGAACAATTCAATGCTGGAGAAGAAAAAATGCAAGCAAGACTACTACAGCTGAAACCTCTAAAGATCTACAGTCAGGGACACAAAAAGGATCGCGGACAGCATCTGGATGGTAATGATGGTGTTTCTAACACATGCAGCAGTCCTTGGATGCAAGAACGTTTGTTCAGCTACATCTTTATACAATTAGCATGATCTTGTAAATCTTTGGCAGTAGTGGTGATAATGAAATTCATTTGATATACCAGCGGTCATGTCTGTCAACGTTATCTGCTTGTAACTAACAATTTAGCTTGTATACATTTAGGCTTAGGCAATATCTTGTTATGCGAAATCGTCATGACTGTCAACATTTCAGCTGGGGCTCTAACACTTACAGGTCCATTAAAAAAGGCCATCGATTCAGAAATTAGCAATTTTAGAAGGGTAGGCTCACAGGTGAAACAGGTCTATTATGTAAAATGTGAGCACAATGTGAAGCCCCATTGTATCACAAGAGACAAACGAGCACAGGAAGATAACTTGCAGTTTATTTCAACAAAAGGATCCAGCCACCAGCCTGTATTAAATTACATAAATCGAGTCCAAACATTCTGGAGCATCAATGTTCTAGTGTCAAAACCCACACACAAACCCTGTGCAGGCGCAATTGGACAGAGGAAGAGGATGGCACACACCTCGCCGTCTATAAAATACAAACCAAAAGGCACAAAAAAGAACCATCAGATAAATCAGGAAGGCAAAAGCAGAGAGGAAAACAGTGACGAGAAGAGGAACAAAAAAAATCAGAAACAGGGCCCAGAGAAAGAGATCAATAAGAACTGTCACATTTCATGTAACGAGACAGAAAATGTATAACAAAATCATCAAACATTCTTAATTCTCCAAGTAAGAAGGACTTGCATATGCCTTTCATTGTCCTCTGTGCACATTTCCTTTGTCCAGCAGAAGCAAAGTCTGTTCTCTTCTCCCAATCTTGGACAACCTCTAGTTATTTTTAAGCGGACATGACAGAGGAAAGATTGCCCCTTACAGGATGGAGTGCAGCAAGGAAGCCTGCCTCAATCTAGGAGGCAGACTTGAGGCGGAGAGTTTAGTAGACACAGGGACGACCACTAAGAAATTACATCTTCCCTGAACCAGGTAGGATGGACCTAGTGGTGTTGTATAGCGTTTTAGGACCAGAGTGAAATTTACTGATTCATGCCCTTACATAGGTATAATTCACATTGCCCTTATATAGGCATACAAATCATAACCATATTTAGACATAGCCCATCAAGTTCAAATACAGGCAAGGATACTGCCACTAGTTCCAAAAAGCCACAACGATTTCTTGGAAAACTCTGCTTCAGCAGTCAGGGACATCCCCTTGCTTGAATATTGATTTGTCCTATAAATCATGGAGTTTTCAAAGAACTACCATTCCCTTGGGGTGCTTTGATGAAGTTATTATGTCCGACTTTACATCAAACCAGGCACCTTCAAGGTATAAATATGCCTACACTTGCCCTAGTAAACACACGGTGCTTCGGAGCAGCTCTACTATCTACTTGCCCGACGCAGCTCGCTACAGCAAGTGCCAAAGGATGCCGACCCTCCAGCTGACGCACTGATAAAGAGACCGCCTTTCTCTCGCTGAGAATCCAGGTTCAGTGTTTCCAAGCTCCCCTTGCAGGGTGTTGGGAAATCAAGTCCCGAGACAGAGATAACAGACCTCCTTCATTCTAAAACTAAGGTACGGAGCTGATTAGACCCTAAGAGAAATCTTGGATAGAGTCTTGGCAAAAGAATACTAAAACCAATGCTACACCACACTTACTTCTTCCCTCGTACTAGACCTAGGTTAGGTACATTGGGGTAGGCGTGTTTTAGAAGCACCAGTTGAGTACTTTTAGGCATTGTTATTTATGTATGTATTTTATGGTTTAGAAACCATACCATGCTTTTACAGTATTATTTTATAATACTCTTCTTACTGTATGCATTATACTTTCCAACCCGTATTTAGATTGTAGCAGTTCATTGTTTTTGCATGAGAAAGACTGTTCAATAAATACTTTTATTGAAAACGCCAGTCTCTCTATTTCTCTACACCTCTGTAGAAACGATGCATGCACGATTGATTAAAATATTTATCTATTGTTTCCACGACTCTGAAGATACGTTTAATCTTGGGGAAACAAACTTGTCATGTTTATGCGGTTGTCAGAATCTAATCCCTTCTTGTGTATTCGAGAAAGTTTCTAGTGACCTCTGAGCTAGCTGGCACTCACAATTAAGTTTAATATATTCGATAGAGACCTAGTCGACCTCAGTCCTACATCAATTCTATAGGATATATTATTCCAATGCGCAGAGCCTATTGGGAATACAGGAACTACACTACTCAAGCACATTCTATTCTGTGAGAAGAGTAACATTCTCAGAGGACTGCAGTTTTCCATGACATGCAGCACCAAATCTGAACAATGGTGGCTCCTAGAAGAGTGAAGTTCAAAGCCTGCATTCCTCAGTGTGTTAAATAATATGTTAAATCACAATTCATTCTGACATTGTACATTTTAATGGAGGTTTCCCCGCCTAACAATGGAACATAATTCAAACATGTAAATCTGTTAACAATTCAATGCTGGAGAAGAAAAGATGCAAGCAAGACTACTACAGCTGAAACCTCTAAAGATCTACAGTCAGGGACACAAAAAGGATCGCGGACAGCATCTGGATGGTAATGATGGTGTTTCTAACACATGCAGCAGTCCTTGGATGCAAGAACGTTTGTTCAGCTACATCTTGCACAATTGAGCATGATCTTGTAAACCTTTCCCAGAAGTGGTGATAATAAAATTCATTTGACATACCAGAGGTCATGTCTGTAAACATTATCTGCTTGCAACTAACAATTTACAGGGATGTGGAATTCCTCTAGCCCGACCCCCGGGACATATTTTTTGGGGTCAAGGGCTACAAGCTTTCATATCTATTATGCCCTTGGAACAAGTAGACCCAAACCCCTAAAGCACAAGCCCTTTGACTGCCAGTTTACAGCACCACATAATGGATCAGGGAAGGGCACTGCCTGCAGTTAAGGTCATATTTGTGTCCATGTGTTGATGCTGTTCAAACTTGTATTTATGGTTCATTAATGCAAAGCCTTTATTATTAGGGTGAGCTCTCTAAGTAAAAGTTGTAAGCTCAGAATGCATTACTGACAGTGGCTCCAGTATTAAAAATGTGTACACAAGTTTTCAATGTTTAGCAATATGAGGGTATGTTTATGCTCCCAGAATGCTCTGTTTAGATGCAAACATTTGCCGAATTTTGATTAAAAATAAAATTTTCACAAACAAATGCAAAAACAATTAGGTAAACTCGTGTACATTTTTAGGTGCCATTTAGTTGCAGCATCATTTAGTAAAACGTGTTGATGTATGCTAGTATTCCCCCCAAAAAATCATAATGGAAAATCAGTGTAACCAGTTTTTATAAGATTATGGGAAACATTAAAATAAACAAGCCGTGGTAAAGGCAGAAGGTCTGAAGAAGTTGATCAGCTTTTTGGTTTTGTCAATGCAAGATGGCACGGTTTTATTAAAACCATATTGGTGTGGGAACTGGCTGGTCCTCACCATTATAACAAGCATTGGCAAAAGCTAAAATAGCTTTGCTCTCAAAAAGCACAGATTGGGAGGGCGTGGCTAGCAGCCAAGCATGGCGGCTGCGTAACAGAAGAGCTCCCGGAGCACTGAGGCCCATTGCATAAATCCGACTAAAATATCCGTGTCAGACCCACCTGAAGAGGCAGAACCCGAGACCTGGGTACAATCGGCGTCAGCTGATCCGACCCCGGTCAAAATCAGACATCGGGAACTGGTCCGGAAGCAGAGAGGCAAAACGGGCCTACGAACTTTGAAGCAGCACAGGCCTGAAGTGCTTAAGGGCCCGGGCGGAAGGGAGGGATGTACGGCAGAGTGAGTCTGTAGATAACTGGCCCGCCAGCAGATGGAAGATACGCCGAACAATTAAGCAGCAGCAGGAGCGTACAATACAGGTGACACCCCGCGACGCCCCTCCGGGGCTGTGAAGAATACAACAAAGGTACAGATAGCACCGCAAACAGCGAGGCGGTACGGCCTACCAGGGTCCAGAATCATCCCCATGAAGAGTAGCGGCCAACAAGACCAGCGGGGGTGGAAGACAGTGGAAACCCAGCAACGGAGGTGGAACGAGGGCCGCGACCTGGAGATACCGCCTAGGAAGGGACATCAGCACCCGCACGCACCACGAACGAACAGACCGCCATTACTGCACCGTAGACGGAGCAAAGCTAGGCGATTGAACTGAGACGGTGAGGCGGTAGGGACGACATCCGCAGTCTTGCGCGGGAGACATAGGCTGGGGTAAGAGCACACCTGCCTCATAATAAGACCTTGGGTTACGCAATGAGCAGCAGTGGGAAATAATACAGCATACGCACCCCGGCCAAGGCACAAGACGCAACAGACGCACTGTACCGAGGTGCATTATCGCCGTTCGCACTCCGGACGGTCGTTGTTATGTTATGTTATGTTATTAAAATATTTATTAAGCGCACTGTCACCGATTGGTTTCTTGGCGCTGCGATCGACAGTAACATGAACATAGATGAAGAGAAGAGAGTTATTGAAATGCTTGTCTGAAGAGCCAGGTCTTCAAGGCTTTCCGGAAAGAGAGAAGGTCTTGACAATTCCGGATCTCCAGAGGAAAGGAGTTCCACAAGCATGGGGCAAGTGTAGCGAACCTACGGCCTACGGCTCGCTTAAGTTTGAAAGAGGGCGTCTGCAGGAGGCTCAGATGGAGTGAGCGTAGGTTTCGAGATGGAGTGTATCTGGAAATTAGTGGATTAATAAATTTGGGGCTTTTGCAGTAAAGGGATTTGAATATTATACATCCAGTTTTAAAGGCACAGCGCTGGGTGACTGGAAGCCAATGCAGTTTCCTAAGAGGGGAGTAGCGGCCTGTCGCCTCGGTTGATTCAGGATTAGCCTCGCAGCATGGTTCTGTACCATCAGGAGGCGTTTAGATAGGTAGTTGGGAAGACCTAGATAGATGGCATTCGCGTAGTCCAGATGGGACAGGACAGTGGAGATCACAACCTGGGTGATTGCCTCGGGCGTAAGTAGACGACGGACCTTCCGGATTTATTTTAGCTGGAACAAACACTTGGAGACCACCTGACCTACCTGTGCTTTCAGTGAAAGATCACAGTCCACGGTGACACCAAGTGTTTTGGCCGACGAGGAGGGTGTTGGAGCTTGGCCCAGTTCAGAAGGCCAGTAGTGTGGGCCCCAGTACTTAGTGCTGTCGCCGGTCAGGACTAACTCGGTTTTTCCCGGGTTCAGTTTTAGCTGGTTTTGGTCCATCCATGTTTTAATGAATCTCATGGTAGACTGAAAATGCAGTATGGAGTTTTCAGTGTTGTTGATGGTAAAAAGCAGTTGTAAATCATCGGCATAATTGAAGACTCTCACCTGTTTGTCTCTTAGAGTCTGAATCAGGGAAAGTATGTATAGATTAAATAAGTGGGGTGACGGAAAAGAGCCCTGTAGCACTCCGCAAGTGATGGATTGTTTGGCACCCACTAGAACTCCAAGACGTAGTGTTTGAGTACGGTTTGTCAAAAAGGACCTCAGCCAGCAGGCCGACAAGTCCCGGATGCCGGCCTGTTCGACACGGTCGACCAAGATGTTATGGTCGACCGTGTCAAAAGCGGCAGATAGGTTCAGGAGCACCAGGGCCTGTGGGGAGCGTCTGTCAGCGCAGTCTCGCAACGTATCCAGGACGGTGGTAACTACTGCTTCTGTGGCGTGTGCCGGCCGAAAGCCTGCCTGGTGGGGGTCAAAACAGGAGGACTCCTCAAGAAAGTTAGAGAGGCATTTAGCCACGTGAGCCCCCAGAACTTTTGCCAGATAGGGCCATAGGGAGATGGGCCGGTAGTTGGCTTTACAAGCTGGGTCTGCCCCGGGTTTTTTTTTTTTTAACAGCGGGATGACCGTGGCCTCTGTAACGCTGAGGGGACTATGCCGAGGGTCAAGGAAATGTTCAGAAGTGTATGGGCAGGGGCTGGGTATGTTGAGAAACACTCTTTCAAGATGTGAGGGGGGCAGCTATCTGAGGGGGCACCGGATTTTACTCTTGTCAGTAGTTCCCGAAATTGGTCCTGGGTTATAGGTGAGAAGCTACTGAGGGTATTGTGGTTAGGCTTAATTGTCATACCAGAGGTGAGAAGGACGCCGGTTTGAGTTTGAGTTGGGATTTATAAAGCGCGTAGCTACCCTCGGGTATCCCAGCGCTAACAAGACCTTGTATTCCAGAGAGGGAGAGGGACAGTAAGAAGAAGGAATTAAGGGAAGAGCCAGGTTTTTAATTGTTTCCGAAAGGTGAGGAGGATGTATTCTCTCCTCATGGCCAGAGGGTGTTCCATAGTTTTGGTGCGTTGTAGGAAAACAGGCGGCCGCCGGATCTCGACTTTCTTATTCTTGGGATGCTGGCAAGGGCGAGAGAGTCCGATCTTAGATTTTTGATGGACTGATGGGGTTTCATCAGGGATCTGAGAATTGGGGGGCCTTTGTCGTGCATTATCTTGTGGGAGATGCACAGGGTTTTGAAGGTAATTCGCTCCTTCACTGGGAGCCAGTGAAGGCTTTTGAGAGCTGGTTTCGCCAAGCATCTTGCTTTGGTTCCCGTTAGGATTCTGGCTGCGCGTTCTGAGCCACCTGTAGTCTCTGAACGACTGATGCTGGGGCTCCCAGATACAAGACGTTACCATAGTCCAATCTGGAGTTCACCAGCCCCTGCATCAGTAGCTTCCTAGACTGAAAGGGGATCAGGTGGAGAATCCTTCGGGACATACGGAGGAGGCCAAAACAGGTACCTGAGGTTTTTCTGGCCCGGGTTTAAAAATTAAGGTCCTGGTCCAGCCATATGCCGAGACTTTTGACCTCGGTTTTGGGGGTTGGGTGAGTTCCCATGCAAGGTGGCCAGGAAAGGTTTGTGGTGAGGTTGTTCGGATTACCCAGGAGAAGAATCTCCGATTTATCTCCATTTAGTTTTAGTCGAGATTCACACATCCATTGGGAGACCCTTTCTAGACACATGGCCAGGTTGTCTAGGCTAGTACTTGATTCGTTGATGGAGACCACCAGCTGTGTGTCGTCGGCGTACATTACTGTTTTGATGCCGAAGGGAGTAAAAAGAAGACAGAACCTCTGAAGGGACCTATATTTCTTTTAACATTGAATATATCCAAATAGTTGGTAAGAAAGATGCCAAAGGGAGATCCTTGGAAATATTATTCAAACATGAAAAATTTTATGAAACTATTTTGTCATTTTTTAAAAAAATTTTAAAGACACTTTTACAAAAATACATTTCATTATCACTGTGCAAATCAACATTTTTACATGCATTTGGTGATAATCCTATCATTCAAAATGCCCTCTGGTAGCAATTGATCCTATTGATCAAGAACACAGAATCACACATCAGTCACACAGTATCAATAAAGAATAAGGGACATACCTAACAACATAAACAACTAAGCAAAATTATACAAGACATTGGACTAACACAGGTGGTAGCTCTAAGGTGTACTTAAAAGGGTACGTATAGGAACCTAGATGGTATGGTTCTATTGGTTATGATGTAGTTGACCAAATCGTATCCAGGACAAGGGATGCCGAAGGGAGTGACATTGTCCTCAAGAGGGGACATATAGACGTTAAAAAGTGTGGGGCTCAGGGAGGAGCCCTGAGGGACCCCACACTGCAGGGGCAGGGCCTTGGAAGTGGTGGTGCCATCTGACACTTGGAAGGATCTTTCCTCCAGGAAGGATTTAATCCAGGCAAGGGCAGAGTCGGCGATTCCAACCAGACTTAGCCGGTGGACAAGGATAGCGTGGTCCACCGTGTCGAAGGCGGCGCTCAGATCGAGGAGGATCACTGCCACTGATCCTCCTGCGTCTATGATGCTTCTCGCCTCTTCGACCACGGCCAGCAGGGCGGTGTCGGTACCTTGCCCCGGTCTGAAACCGGTCTGAGAGTGACGTAGTAGATGATTCGCCTCCAGAAAATTGGAAAGTTGCTGGTTTGCGATACGTTCAGCCACTTTGCTGATCCCCGGGAGGAGCGAGACGGGTTGGAAGGATCCGTGGGATCTAGGTGGGGTTTTTTCAGGAGAGCTTTGACAGTAGCTTTCTTCCAGTTGGCCGGAACAGTGCCCTTTTTAAAGGAGGCATTAATGAGGTTGGTGATGGGTGGGGCTACCGTGGGGGCTACCAGTTTTAACTTACTGATGGGAGCTGGGTCTGACGGGGAACCACTTTTTACAGATTGTAAGGTAGCTAAAAAAGTCTCCGTGGTAATGTGAGTAAAGGCTCGTAAGCATGGAGCCTCTGGAAGGGGGGGTGGAGAAGTAGCAGATTGTGGGGAAGTGGGGACCGGGAGTGAGGTCAGAATTTTCTCGATTTTTGAGGAGAAAAATTCGGACATCTGATTGTATCCGGCGCCCTCTGGGTCCGGAGGGGGTAGTGGGTCTTGAATGTTTGTGAGGAGACGTACTATGTGGTAAGTTTCCTTGGCAGAGTTTGCTGCTGCTGCTATCTTTCCTTCAAAGAAGGTAGCCTGTGTATTTTTTATAGAATTTTTGTAGAGCTTGATGGCGGCTCTGTACTCTTTTTTGCATTCCGTCGTCCAGTTTTTTCTCCATATGCGCTCAAGTTTTTTGCATCTCTTTTTTTGGTTTCGTAGTTCCTGGGTGAACCATGGTGATTTAGCCGTTTTCTTGATGCTGGGGAGGTGTTTGGGTGGCAGGGTGGTGTCTAGGGATTGGTTGATCCACTCCTGTAGTTGGACATCAGCTCTAGAGGGATCTGGGTCAAGTATAGGTATAGTGGAGGATAAGGCTTGGGCCCAGGAGTTTATGTCCAGATTTTTCCATAGGCGAGAGGGGGGTTGGGGCGGATGTCTATCGGGAGCCTTAGTCGAGAGATGTAATTTGAAAGGGACTAAGAAGTGGTCTGACCAGGGAAGAGGGATGGGGGATTGAGTTGTGAGTCTCGAGAGGTTGGAGAATACGGGGTCCAACAGATGTCCTTTGACATGAGTGGGTAGGTTGTTTAATAGTTCGAGACTAATGGAGCCCAAGTCTGCTTTAAGATCCGCAGCTGGCTTGCTAGAGGGATCATCGAAGTGAAGATTTAAATCTCCCAGGAGCGTAAAGTTCGGGGATAAGCAAGCGAGGGAGGAGATGGATTCAATAAGTGAGTCATTAAAACGTCGTTCCGGCCCCAGTGGGCGATACACTAGCAGCCCTGAGAGGGTGGTCGAAGGCAGCCGGTGGATAGAGAAAATAACATTTTCGCAGTCTAAAATAGGGCTTTCTTTGAATTGGCAGGACAGGTAATCTCGATATATGACCGCTATTCCCCCGCCAATACCTACGGGTCTGTTGTGAAATTTTATGAGGTATTCCGGTGGGAGAGTTTGGATAATAATATTGGGGAATACTGGCTATAATAATATTGGGGAATACTGGCTTTGATATCCATTATTTTATCAGTAAAATAAACATTAAGTGAATCACAGAGAGGCTGGGTGGGAATTATCTTGGGGCGGACAGTGTCTAAGTTAGATTTGTTTGAGGATTCCAAGATTCGGGATGAAAAATAAGCCGCATTTGCAGCAGAAATGACCCCGACAAAGCGGCCTTCAGACACACAAGGAGGTTGGCAGTGGGGTGTGAAGCATCGAACGGAGGCCCAAAGAAGCGCCCCTCGTACATACTTACCGGAGGTGCGTCCAACCTACAGAGAGAGACCACCCGGGGACAAAGCGCGCAGAGAGAAATCGCAGTAGTGCAGATAAAAATCGACCAGAGGCCACTGCCCATAATACGCAAGTGATCAAGGAGCCTGAAATAGCGGCGCGCCACGTGCGTGAACCGAAGCGTGCAGCAACTTGGAACCCCGGGGCAGTGGAAGGGGGACTAAAGAAGGACGCGATAAGGAGAACATAGGCGGCCCACGTCATTGTTAAACGCGGGAGGGATACAACAACACCCTGAGAGCCGCGGTGTCAATGGCGAGAGCAGCCCCCCGGTGTGCGGGTGCTCACCGAGATGTCCAGTCGCTGACGGACGGATACACCGTAAGTGCGTGGAGTGCCTGCGGCGGGGACATGCAGCAGAGTGCCATGCTGGGTGGCCCCCGGAGGAACTGCACGCCAAAAAACACGGTGCGAGGCAACACAGCGGCCACCGCGACAGCAGTGCCCCAAGTTCATAGCCACGACCAAGGGACATCGAACAACATGGCAGGCAAAGGGCCCAAAACCTTGTTGACGCAGGCAAAACTTGATAAATATGCCTACGAGAAACAACACACAGTCAAATGAAAGCCGCACAGGGCCAGGACACGGATGGAAACAAAAAAAGGACGCTGGAAGACTTCATGAAAACTCTCTCGGATGTTCAAACGACGGTGGGGACCATCGCCACTGACGTCAATCTGCTGCATGCTGATTTCCATAAAATGTCAGAGCGGGTGGCGCAAGCAGAAGTAGTTGCAAAATCGTTGGTGGCGGACACCTCGGAATTTCAGATCGTAATGGAATGCATGGAAGCGGTGACCAAACAGCTGCAAGCAAAGCTGGATGAACAGGAGGGGCACTCTCGACGGAACAATGTGCTAATCCTAGGTATTCCGGAAACAGAGGGTAAAAGAGCAATGGACCTGTACATCAAAGAACTCAAAGACTAAACTGCAGCCGAAAGGCCTTTCTCACTTCTTCTCGATAGAAAGAGCGCACAGAGTGCCCGGCGGAACTCCGAAGCCGGGAGCCGCTCCTACACCAGTCCTAGCCCGGCTATTCAACTTCAGGGACAGGGATGCGATACTACAGGCTGCGAGGGTCTCGCCTCCCATCAAACTCCAGAATTCCACGCTAGCCTTCTTCCCAGACTACACGGCGGAGGTGGCCCGGCGCAGAAAAAACTTTTTCGAGGTTAAAAAAGCACTGCGAGCAAAGGAGATACCCTATTCAATGCTATTCCCAGCGAAATTGCGAATCGCTGCAGACGGGAAGACGTGGTTCTTCGACACACCTGAGATGGCGCAGGACTGGCTCGAGGGCTGGAGACCGGTGGAGGAGCCTCGCCGATCCAAAAGAGGGCAGCGAGAACAACAAGCCGGATCACGAGTTGAGACGCGTTCGGAGGAACCAACACCTCAAGAAAGGTCACCAGAGGCGAGATCGGAAGATGATGAGCAACCAACTGAATAATGACCAACCGCGACTCAGCAAAACTGGACATGACTCATCACAACAGCCGGGTAAAATACCCCATAGACTCATGGTTGGGTGAAGCCGAGTAAGGTGGGCTGAGCCAAAGGAGCTCCGAGACTCTTTACCCCCACGAGCAAGTAAGGTGGTTTGGGATGGGTTTAAGTACTCTGCGAAGTTGGGGAGGCGGGCGATGTTATGTCCGTGGCGCAGGGAGGGGGGAGGGGAAGTTACTTAGTTTTAGTTCAAGAACCACACGTTCTGGCACACTATATCACGCATTGCACATACGGATCCATGTGGGGCAGTAGTTAAGTAGTGCCACTGTTGACAAGTAAGCAAGAAGGAGTAGTTTCTGTCCTGTAACTCCAGTTCTGTAGTAGGGGTATCTCTGTTATAGTCATAATCTAGTGAATAGTCCCGCCCATGTGCGTGGACCCCGGCAATCAAAAATAATCTCTTAAGTTGTCAAAATCATGCAGAAACTGCAAAGACACTTAAGAGAGAATTTAAAGACAAATAATGCAGCCTATATCCACAGGCTACACTGTCCAGTACTTCAACTAGAAATTCCACCAAAAATCACCACACACAGCCCAGCCTGCCAGTTTCTACCATAGAGAAACCTGCCTCCCCCAGTCCAAGACTCAGGAATGATAGAGAGGAAGGTAGGGACAGACAAGCCCCATAGGCTGCCATTATGTGGCTTAAATAGGATACTGTGCCTTTAAGAGAACTTTCCAGACTTCTCCCAGTATCCCAGAATGCATAGCAGGTCCAACTTACTTTCAGTTCTTTTTGAAGGCGTATAAAACCCCAGACCTGCAGCATTGTTCACATGAAGAATTCTCCACCGGGGAGGAGGGAGGGCGCTTATGACTATAACAGAGATACCCCTACTACAGAACTGGAGTTACAGGACAGAAACTACTCCTTCTGTAGTAGGGGATCTCTGTGTATAGTCATAATCTAGTGAATAGAATGGCAAGCCCATCCCCACAACGAAGCGGCGGTGGAAAAAAATACATAATGCCACTATTGCGCGAACAAATTCCGCAGCGAAGCCTGTCCAACCTGAGCGTCTGCCCTGGCGTCAGTGTCCAGGCAGTAATGCTTAGCAAAGGTATGAACCGACTTCCAAGTTGCTGCCTTGCAGATCTCAGCAATTGGCACGTTACGGAGCAGAGCCGTCGTGGCAGCTTTGCCCCTGGTGGAATGAGCCTTAGGCTTACCTCCTAAGGTCTTATTAGCTTTCTGATAACACAATTGTATGCAGGACACAATCCACCTAGAGATGGACTGCTTAGAGGTCGCAAGACCTGTCCTGACCGATCCATAATTGATAAACAACTGGTCAGACCTACGGATATCTTTGGTTTTATCCAGATAAAATTTCAACACCCTCCTAACATCCAGAGAATGGAGAGACCTCTCCGCTGGGGATGAAGGGTTCTGAAAGAACGTAGGTAAAGTTATAGTCTGGTTGACATGAAAGTCAGAAATAACCTTGGGAAGAAATTTAGGGTGAGTACGCATAACAACCTTAGCAGCATGAAATACAGTATAAGGTTCATTACAACACAACGCCTGAATTTCACTCACCCTGCGGGCCGATGTAATGGCCATGAGGAACGCCGCCTTCCAGGACAGGTGCTGCAACGAAGCCTTATGAATAGGTTCAAAAGGTTCCTTCATCAATCTGGACAGCACCACATTCAATTCCCATGAAGGCGAGGGAAGCCTGACAGGAGGGAATACTTTCTTCAATCCTTCCAGAAAATCTTTGATCACTGGGATCTGGAAAAAGGAAGTCTGTGAAGGGCATTTCCTGTAGGCAGTCAATGCAGCCAGATGAACCTTAATGGAATGCACATTAAGGCCAGACTGCGCCAAATGTAAAAGGTAGGGAAGGATGACATCTTCCTTACAGGTTGTAGGATCATGGTTCTTAGACTGGCACCAGATACAAAACTTCTTCCACTTGTAAGCGTATGAAGTCCGAGTGGAAGGTCTCTTGGACTCCTTCAGAATGTCCATGCAATCATCGGGCAGATTCAGATGGCCATATTGCACTATCTCAGGAGCCATGCCGCCAAACTCAAAGACGAGAGGTTGGGGTGTAACATCCGTCCCCCGAACTTCGTGAGAAGGTCCGGCCTGCACGGCAACCGGATGTGAGGAAGGAGAGACCGGTGAAGTAGGTCCGTGAACCACCACTGCCTGGGCCACTCCGGGGCGATGAGTATCATTCGAGCCCTGGACCGGGCCAGCTTGATGAGCACCGCCGGAATCAGGGGAATGGGAGGAAAAGCGTACAGAAAGCTGTTCGTCCAGTCGATCCATAACGCATTCCCCAGCGTCCCTTGCTGGAAGTACCTGGAGGCGAAGTCTCTGCACTTGCTGTTTTCGGCGGTGGCGAACAAATCTACGTCTGGAGTTCCCCACCTTGCGAAGACTTCTCCTAGTACTTCGTCGTTTATGACCCATTCGTGGTTTTCCTGAAGCAGTCTGCTCAGTGCGTCTGCCTGAACATTCTGCACACCTGGTAGATGGGTGGCCGTTATCGTCAGTCCTCTGGCTAGGAGCCAGTGCCAGATCGCTTGCGCCTCCTGCGACAGAGTGCGCGATCTCGAGCCCCCCTGCTTGTTGAGGTAATACATCGTGGTGGTATTGTCCGTCTGTACAAGCAGAGAGCTGGTCCGGAAGGACGGAAGAAAGGCCTTCAGCGCCAAGTGAACAGCCCTGAGTTCCAGGAAATTGATGTGATACGTGGCCTCCATCGGTGACCACGTGCCTTGAATCTGTAGAGTCCCGGAGTGCGCTCCCCATCCCAGAAGAGACGCATCCGTCACGACAGTCTGCGTGGGAATGTCCTTGTGAAAGGGAACCCCTCTGAGGAGATTCTCCGCCGAACACCACCACTTCAGGGACTGAAGAGCATGCAGCGACAGGCGAATCTTGTCGTCCCAAGATCCTTTCCTCTGATCCCACTGATCCTCCAAGCACTCCTGCAATGGTCTCATGTGCAGCCGTGCGTGCGGCGTCAGGAAGATACAAGAGGCCATCGATCCCAGTAGAGAAGACACCGTCCTCACTGTTGTAGATGGAGTCGTCATAAGAGCCTGAGCCTTCCGAAGGAGTGATAATCGTCGCTCTTCCGAAGGAGACACGCTTGCTGACAGCGTATTGATGGAGGCTCCCAAGTACTGTATGCATTGGACCGGAGTCGGGACAGACTTGGCCATGTTGATGTGCAACCCCAGCTTGTTCAAGAGAACGCACGTCTTCTGGAAGTGTGCTCGCGCTTCCGAGAAGGAGGATGCCTTGATCAGCCAATCGTCCAAGTACGGGTAGACGAACACCTTGTTCTTCCTCAGGTGTGCCGCTACCACCGCCATGCACTTCGAGAATGTCCTTGGCGCAGACTTCAGTCCGAATGGGAGTACTGTGTATTGATAGTGATTGGTGCCGACTTGGAACCGCAGGAACTTCCTGTGTTTGTGTGCAATGGGCACATGGAAGTAAGCATCCTGTAGGTCTATAGCGCAAAGCCAGTCTCCCTGTTGCAACTGAGGGTAGATCTGGTGCAATGACAGCATGCGGAACTTTTCTCTGCGAATCGACTTGTTTGCCTGTCGCAAATCCAGAATGGGCCTGAACTCGTTCCTGTCCTTCTTGCGAACCAGAAAGAACCGGGAGTACAGACCTCTTCCTCTCTGAGACAGAGGTACGTCCTCTATCGCCCTTTTCCTCAACAGGATATCCGCCTCCGCCTGAAGCTCGCGCAGCTGAAACTGCGAGCTGACCGGGGGAATCGCTGGAGGAGGGCTGGTGAACCGAAGACTGTATCCATTGCAAACAATATTCAGCACCCACTTGTCCTGAGTAATTTTTCTCCACTCTGCCAGAAAAAGTTGGATGCTTCCCCCTACCGGAGTGGGTAACGGATCCGGGGGAAGTAAGTTCCTAGGGCCTAGGCCCTGCCTGGCCCTTGGGCGCCGAAGCCGACTGCTGGCCTCCTCTGCCCTTCTGCCGCTTCTGGAACGGCTTACGGAACGGCTGCTGCTGTTGCGAGTGCCCCGAAGCCTGTCCCCGGCCTCGGCCTTGCCCTCCGAACCGCCGTTGGAACGGGCGGTACTGCTTCTTGGTTTCCTTGGGCTTTTCCAGGCCCACCGCCGTCAGTGTTTCGGCCTCCGCCTTCATGCGGGCCATTTCATCATCTGCGTGCTTCCCGAAGAGGGTCTCCCCGGAAAACGGCAGAGTGGCCACCCTCTGCTGCGCGTCCGGTTTCAGGGACGTCAGCCGGAGCCAGGCGTGGCGCCGTTGGTTGATCCCGTGGCAGAATCCGTGAGCAGCCAACAGGGAAGAGTCCGCAGCCGCGCTGATTATCTGGTTGGCCACCAGCATCCCCTCACTCAGGACCTCCATGAAGTCTTCACGCTGCTCCCGAGGTAGATGCTCCGCAAAGCGCTCGAGGGAGTCCCAGAGGGCGCGGTCGTAACGCCCCAACAGAGCCGTGGCACTTGCCGCTTTCATGGATGTCGCGGAAGTCCCACAGATTTTTCGCCCCGCCGAGTCCATCCACCTAGACTCCTTGTCCGGGGGAACCGTGGAGGTCGGGGTGGTGGAGTGCTGCTTGCGGGCCGCCGTGACGATGACGGAGTCAGGCGAAGGCTCCGCTCTCAAGAAGGCCGGATCCGAGTCGGGAGCCCGGTATTTCTTCAGTAGTCTAGACGGGGCCGCTCTCGTCACAGCCGGGGTGAGAAACAGCGCCATAGCCGGTTCTTCCAAGCCCGGCACCAAGGGCAGGAGGGGACGAGACATGTGCCTCTGATGTAGAGTCTCGAAAATGACGGACGTCTTCGGAGTAGGCACTGTCAGTGTAATGCCTAGCTTCGCCGCGCCCCTCAACAGGACGTCTTGAAAGGCAACCAGGTCATCTATCGGGGACACCCTGGTGTCCGGCGACCCCGACAGCGTAGGTGAATAGTCCCTGGTCCCAGACGATCTTGTGCGGGAGCGAGATTCGCGCCTCCTATGGCGTTGTCTCGACCTCGTGGAAGATCTGCGCCTAGAGCGAGAACGAGACCTGCCAGCTCTAGGGCGCTCCTTCGGTTTGCGAGGAGGGGTCTTCCGTGGCTTCTCACGGGGACTCTTTGGATCCTCCCGGGGCTTCGGTTTCGGGGTCCCCTTGGGAGGAACAGGCAGTGACGGCAGTGAAGTGGACCTCGGCGGAGGCACCACCGGCCGCGGGGCGGGCCCATGCGGTGGGACCGGAGGTGGAGCAGGATCCTCCGTAGGAAGTGGTGGCACGGGCGGAGGGTCCTCCTTCGGTACGGGTGGAGGAGCAGGAGTCCCGGGTCGAGATGGAGTGTACACTTCCGAGTACACCGAGCCCGGTGAACCTTTAGGGGACGGGTGCGGAGATCCATCCCCATCCGCAGGCGACCTCTTCCTCTTGCGTCCACTGGAAGTGGCGTGACTCCTGGGGCTAGAGCCCCCTCTGCGTCGTTTGGGAGAGGGAGACCTACTCCTCGACGCTGACCGCTGTCTGCTGGACGCAGAACGACGCTTTTCCGGCGTCGAACGGCGCTTCCTGGACTCCGGCGTCGAACGTCGTCCCCTCGACGTCCACCCTCTCATCCTCGGCGTCGAACGTCGACTCCTCGACGTCGATCCCCTCTTGCGCGACCTCTCACGTCGTCCTCTCGACGTCGGGCGGTCCGCCCTCGGCGTCGATCGCCGTCGTCGTCTTGATGTTCCCGACGTCGAGGAGCCCCTCGACGTCGATCGGCGGTGTCGCCTCGACGACGATCGGCGGTGTCGCCTCGACGGCGAGCGTCGGTGCCGCTTCGACGGCGAGCGCCGATGCACGTCCCTGCGCCTTCGGCGTCGGTATGAAGACCTCGACGTCGACGAAGACTATGACGTCGACGGCGGCTACGACGTCGGCTTCTCCTTCGCCGTCGAGCCGTCACGCCGTCTCGACCCGGAGCCCCGGGGAGACGGGGAGCACGCCGTCGTCATCCCTCTCGACGCCGCCGTCGAAGCCTTCGACGTCGACGGAGAATGGGATCGTTGGCTGGACTTCCTGCCCCCGGGGAGCCCCCCAGGGGCCTCAGCAGAGGCAGAGGGATCCCTCCCAGGCTGCCCAGACCCACCTGCAGCACGTTGGCGCCTATCCTCCAGGCCAGCCAGCCTGATCTTCAATCTGTCCCTGAGTGTCCTAGCAGAAAGTTGCTGGCAGATCACACACTCCTCAGGGCCATGATCTTCTGGAAGGCACACGATGCAGACATCATGGGGGTCGCTTTTGGCCTTCTTCCTCTCACATGCTGGGCACTTAACAAAAAGGCCAGGCATTTCGGAGCCCCAAAACGCCTAAAAAACAGCACAAGGGTGAGAAGAGAACACCAAGCAGTAATCACAGCACTTTTAAAAGTCAAAAAGTGCAAAAACGAATTCAATAAACCCTTGAAAAAGGGAGAGCTCAATGCCAGGGTCCTGTAAGCAGGAGCCGGAAAAAAGAACTGAAAGTAAGTTGGACCTGCTATGCATTCTGGGATACTGGGAGAAGTCTGGAAAGTTCTCTTAAAGGCACAGTATCCTATTTAAGCCACATAATGGCAGCCTATGGGGCTTGTCTGTCCCTACCTTCCTCTCTATCATTCCTGAGTCTTGGACTGGGGGAGGCAGGTTTCTCTATGGTAGAAACTGGCAGGCTGGGCTGTGTGTGGTGATTTTTGGTGGAATTTCTAGTTGAAGTACTGGACAGTGTAGCCTGTGGATATAGGCTGCATTGTTTGTCTTTAAATTCTCTCTTAAGTGTCTTTGCAGTTTCTGCATGATTTTGACAACTTAAGAGATTATTTTTGATTGCCGGGGTCCACGTACATGGGCGGGACTATTCACTAGATTATGACTATACACAGAGATCCCCTACTACAGAACAGTTATTGACACCTCATGATGACTCAGCAATCCCAAGCCTTGGCACCGGAGGACGCGACTCGCCAAGTGTCAGTCCCCCCCCCCCCCCCCCCTCTGCGTGCTCACTTGGAATGTTAGAGGATTGGGCGATAAAATAAAGAGGGGGCTGGTTCTGCAAGCGATTAAACGTCAGAACCCGTCACTGGTATTATTACAAGAGACACACCTTATGGGGGCAGCATGTCGAGCACTTGACAGACGAGGCTACAAAATGGTGGCACACTCGGAATTTACTTCGGGATCTCGGGGAACTGGTATCCTAGTAAAAAAAACTCCCCCTTTATTGTTCTCCAACATAAGTAGACGACCAAGGCCGTTTTGCAGCAGTCCATGGGCAGTGGGAGGGGAGACTTCTGAATATGGTGTCCGTTTATGTTCCTCCGGCGCTACACTCTATTGCGATGCCAGCATTGGGGGAATTCTTATTAAATCTCCCAGCGGGGGACACAATCATAGGGGGGGGACTTCAATGCCATAGTAGACCAGACACTGGACACGCTTCCAGTGCGGAGGCACACGCAGGGCTCCTCCACATTCCCGGGCTTTCTGTAAGCAATGGGACTGGCGGATGTCTGGAGACAAACACCCCACAACTCAACAGTACACCTATTACTCATCAGTACACAATAGTCTATCCCGAGTAGATTATTTTCTGCTGCTTGGCGAAGGCATGAATGACGTAGACTCCATAGACATTCTGCCCAGAGGAGTGTCGGATCACTCACCAGTGGCCATGACCCTCACCACTAGAGAGGACGCGCGCAAGGATATTCCCCATATACCCCAATTTTCTATTGATCCTCAAGATCAAAAAAGACCTCAAGACAGCGACCACACACTACTTTGACGAAAATGAGGCTTCGGTGGACTCTCCCTCGATCCTGTGGGAGGCCTACAAGACAGTACTGAGGGGGCATGCAATCGCATCCATCGCGGGACACAAACGAGAATGCCGGCGGGAACTCTCAGAATTAGAACTGGCGCTTCATGAGGCACACAGGACACACATGGCTGATCCCACAGCAGACGCTACACACACACTGAAACTGCGCCAGCAGCAATATCACTATCACCTCAAGTCGCAAGTCAGCGACAACATTTCTAATACAGCTCATAGAGTCTATGACATTGGGGACAAAGCAGGGAAAATGCTGGCGTGGCTTGACAAACTGGGAGGGAGCAATAGAGGGATACAACAACTCTATACACGCAGGGGCCAGCTGCAATCGCTCCCTGAGGACATAGTGCACACCCTAGCGGACTACTTTCAGGCAGTCTACTCCCCTGACACAGAAGTCACGCCGCAGGCAGCAGAGGCCGCACTACGTGGAAGTTCCAACACTGACACCGGAGGCAGTCCAAGAGCTGGAGGCGGATTGGACGATAGAGGAGATACAACGGGCGATTCACATGGTACATTCAGGGAAAGCTCTTGGCCCCAACGGGATCCCCATAGAGTGGTATAAACTCATGTCGGATACACTTGGCAAACACCTGATGGCGACGTATGTGGAGAGCATGGCGTCAGCAAAGCTCCCAATAGATCAGCGCACCGCGACGATTGTGGCCATCCTAAAACCCGATAAACCGCAAGCGGAATGCACATCCTATTGCCCTATCTCCCTTCTTAATGTGGAGGCGAAAATTCTAGCGAAGCTATTGGCTAATAGACTACTGACACACCTCCAGCACTTAATCCACCTGGATCTCTCGGGCTTCATGCCCCACAGAAGCACAGCCTTTAATCTCAGGCGGGTACACGGGGTGCCGGCGCGAGCCCCCTCCTTATCAGAGGCGGCAGTGATTCTATCCATAGATGCCAAGATGGCCTTTGACATGGTGAAGTGGGAGTATTTATTTGCAGTACTACACCGTATGGGCTTTGGCCCAAAATATATTTCTTGGATCAGACTCATGTACACAGAACCGGTGGCACAGGTCACTGCAAACGGTCACATCTCACACACCTTTCCACTTGCACGGGGTACTCGACAGGGCTGCTCCTTCTCGCCACTCCTTTTTGCCTTGGTCCTGGAACCATTGGCAATACAGATCAGAACAACACTGTTGCTGAGAGGGATCAGTTGGAGGGAGGGATGGGAGGACAGGGTTTCGCTCTACGCGGATGACATGCTGATCTATTTAACGGAACCCGAGAGGGGCATTCCGGCACTCCTAACTTTATGCAACACATATGGAGAAACATCGGGATACACGCTCAACTAGTCGAAATCAGTGATCTACATCTTGAAGGGACCACAGCCAATGCTCGCAGCAGACTGTCCACTTCAGCTGACGTCTGGATCCTTTCGGTATCTCGGCATACATATCACCGATAGTGCCTCAGACTTCTTCGACAAAAACCTGAAACCTCCTCTAGACCGACTCCGTAGCGACGTTAAGCACTGGGCAAACCTGCCATTGACCCTACTCGGATGCGCGGCCCTATATAAAATGATGGCACTCCCGAGATTCCTGTATGCCCTGGAAAACACACCATACCCGACGCACCACGCTATTTTCAGCAGGCTGCTGCGATAATTTCCAACTTGATGTGGAGCAACCATCCACCTCGCATTGCATATATTAAGCTAAATAGAAGTTGGTATGAGGGGGGGAATTGTGAACCAGTGGATACATGCACCAAGGAATGACCCGGCTTACAGAGCTGATTGGGCGCAGCTAGGAACAGATTGCATGTTGTCGACACTTTACAACAGACACCAAGTAGCACAACTGAAGGGGCCCACACGACACACGGTCACAATATGGCATGCGGTGCAGGCGAAGTTAGAATGGAAGGGAAAGATCACTAAACTCACCCCACTATGGGACACAAAAGCGCTAGGGAGCCTGAGACACAGTGAAGGGTTTGCGCAATGGGATAGCATTGGTATCTCTACAGTGGGAGACCTGTGGGATAGGGGCACCGTGATCCCGTTTGCGCAGCTCCAACAACAATATGGTCTGGGTCAGACAGAAACTTATAGGTACGTTCAAATACGACACGCGCTGCTGCAAGCGATACCCGCGTGCACTGATGTCCCGGAGTCCTCGACACTAGAGGATAGGCTGCTCACTGACTATATGCAGCAGGGCACGACCTTCCTCACATAAAAAAAATTGCTTAATAATTTATCGGACCCGACACTGGCACTGAGAGAGAAATGGGTGGGAGACATCGGAGACATTGGCGATTCGGAGTGGAATGAGGCATTGGCATCCCCGAAAGAGGTGGGCATCTCAACGAAATTTAGACTGGTACAGCTCAAAATCCTGCACCGCATATACTACACCAGACATATGCTCCATAAGATACACAGAGCACCGCATTCATTTTGTTTACAAGGCTGTGGAGAGGAGGGCACACTTTTCCATACTCTGTGGGAATGCCCACTTATCGTGGAACTAGCAGCCCGTTCCAACGTTGTCCGGGTAGGAATTGCTGCAGGCCAGTAGTATATTGTTTTGTAGGATTTCGTTTTGATAGCATTACTTATCTGTGAACGGCTTGTGAAACGCTCAGATTCACGGTACACCGCTGATACACTTAAGAGTGCGTGTTCAGTAGTGTGTGAACTTGAGTTTCCCTACTATTTTTCCTTGCAATATTATATAGCGCGAACTCGACAACATGGCATGAGCACAATTTACATTACAGAAGAAAACATTAATTTGTGGTAGGCACTGGGAGACAAAGTGATTTGCCTGGAATCATAGGATGTTGAGCTGATGCCGAGATTCGAACGTAGCTCCCCAGCTCTAAAGTTCGCAATTCTAGAACTTGTGGCGGGAGGTGTGTCTAAAAGTGTATGTCGGTGCTGGCCATCAATGAGAGAGACCTGTGCATTTTTCAAATGGGTGGTGAAAAAATATGAGTATGTTGCTGGAGATGTGGGCTGCCGTGCCACCAATGTACTTACCGGGGGAGGGTAAACACCCATTATTCTGCAACTTTCTTTCCGCATACAATCACTCCGCATACTTTCATTACGAAAGTATCATGACTCCGCAATGCCATTATAACGCATGGCATTTAATTTTATATGCTTTTACCACGCATATATTTACAACGAAATTCGTTGTAAATGCATGAATGGTAAAAGCATGTTTTTTTTAAATATTTGGATAAGCTAAGTATGGGTATAGCGGTATATGTTTTGGGGTATTGAGGTATATGTTTTGGGGTGTTTGGGTATTTTAAGGGTTCAGATATAGTTTTGGGTTTTGGGGTACAGGGGTAGTTTTAGGGTTTAAGGATAGGTATGGGTTTTGGGGTACAGGAATATTTTTAGGGTTCAGGGGTAGGTTTGGGTTTTGGGGTACAGGGATATTTTAAGGGTTCAGGGCTAGGTTTGGGTTTTGGGGTACAGGGGTGTTTTTAGGGTTCAGGGCTAGGTTTGGGTTTTGAGGTACAGGGGTATTTTAGAGTTCAGGGGTAGGTTTGGGGTACAGGGTTATTTTTCGGGTTCAGGGCTAGGTTTGGGTTTTGGGGCACAGGGGTATTTTTAGGGTTCAGGGGAGGTTTTGGGGTACAGGGGTATTTTAAGGGTTCAGGGCTAGGTTTGGGTTTTGGGGTATAGTGGTATTTTAGGGTTCAGGGGTAGGTTTGGGTTTTGGAGTACAGTGGTATTTTTAGGGTTCAGGGCTAGGTTTGGGTTTTGGGGTACAGGGATATTTTTAGGGTTCAGGGGTAGGTTTGGGTTTTGGGGTACAGGGGTATTTTTAGGGTTTAGGGGTAGGTTTGGGTTTTGGGGTACAGGGTATATTTACAGGGTTAAGATGGGTTAGTGTTTAAGGGTGTTGGGGTATTTTAAGGAGTACGAGTGGGTTATGATTATGGGGTGCAGGGGTATTTAAAGGGAGCAGGGTTGGGATTAGCACACAATATGAAGACGGAACGTACCACACGCCCCCAGCATTTGTCACGCCTCCAGCACATGCCCACAGCACAACGCAGACACGCCCACAAGGGACTACTTTGCTGGCACGGTTCTTTTACCATTTAAATGTATATGGTGGGCGTCTGCATAGCCTATGTCCTTCTGCTGCAACTGCCCTTTGCAACGCTGTATTGGGTGTTGCGATTAGTGCTGTGGTTCCTGAGATTACCCGCCTCAAAGGTTTGGGCTCTCTCTTTATTATATTAGTATGGATACTGGTGACAGTCTCACGGACACTCAAAATTTCCTTGATACCTGAACCGCGTAAATGTTTATTGAATATTTGGGAGCCGACCGACCTGTCAAGGTATGGCCACATATGGGCCACACTAGCCATCATGGTGGCCAAAAGGGACATCGCTCAAAAATGGGGCGCATCTGCCCTACCCACGGTCTCACGATGGAGTAAAAACATGAACTTGCTAATGTTCACAGAACGGGCAGTGTATGTGCTTAGGGCTTGCCCCCGTAAGTGGAATGAAGTGTGGTCAGCATGGAACGTTTACAGAGGGGAGTTGTGCGACCCTTTACCAGAAGAGGATGATTTAGACTTAGACGAAGAGGAGGACGGGGAATAGAAAAGAGAGGGTAGGATGCAGGATTTGGGGAAAACACACAGCGATACACAGCAACCCAGGCGTGGCTCCGGCTATACATGGGCTCACGTGAGATTCAGTCAGTGCATAGATACAGAAATGATACCTAGCGGAAAGTGTGATGGTTTATCTTGAACTCATTATAAGTTCTGTTTACAGAGCATAAAAGAAAATGTAAGACCTGTACTTTGCTACCCATGACGCAGAATGTAATAATGGCAATGCGACTAAGATACGTCGCCGGACCCCAGGGTTGTCAGCCTAATGGCTGTGTAAAAATGAATAAGGTGGACTAAAATGCGACCATGCAGCAGCCGGCCCACAGTGTTGTAGGCATCTGAATGTGTATACATCATCATATATACTCAATAAAGGTCTTTTAAAAATAAATTTAAAAAAAGCACACATTGCCACAATAGTTCCTGGCACTGAACAAAACGGCTGTCTCGATATGCTCCTTATTAAAGAACAGACTGCTGTCACTCACAGGGAAGCGATACAATAGACAAAGAGAGAGAGATAGAATTTTAGTGAACGCGAAAGGTCATGGTTAACACCAGGCCAAATTAGCCGCCCAATTATTAAATACAGTCTCGAAAGAGCACTCATGTCCTTGCATTAAGCGGAGATATACGGCTTTCGTAAAATTTACAGAATTGGACCAAGAAATAGTACTCCTAGAAAATATTTGTGAACTGCATTTCAGCATTAGCAAATATGCAGGTGTAGATTTGCTCATGTAAAAATCTGACTGGTTGCAAGTTCACTTTCCCGCCAACCACTTTCTTCCCAACTCTGTCCCAACTCTGGAAGAAGATTTATGTCTGCCATTGTCAGGAGTATAATAATAATAATTCACATTTGCAAAGCGCGAACAGTCACCCGTAAGGGTCTCTAGGCGCTGGAGGCCGTTGGGAAGATTAAGCAAGCTATTGCCCAGAGTAACATGGTGCTGGGCTAATCTGCCGCCGGCACTGGGGATCGAACAGTGTTCCCCAGATACCAACTTCAGTCACCCTGGCCGCAGCACCACACCTCTCCACATCTTTCTCAGTATGGAAAAAGATTAGAGAAGAGTTGGTGAAAACCCTTAAAACATGCAAGTTAGTAGGTTTGCACAGACTTTAAAGGGCATTCCAACCCTCATACTGATTGCTTACCTTTACCTTCAGCCCCAGTATGTAAATCTGCGGAAACGTGGCAACATAAGGGAATTGCTAGTATTCAAACCCTACTATGGAGGGAGCTCTGGCATAATCAGAGAGCCTATATCCGAGCTCTTATATAATGACATTGCTGCCAAAATTTGTCACTGCATTACATGGCACAAAAGGGACAAGTGGATTTTGTTACAGGACAAGTAGATTTATGAAGCAACCTGCCCCATGGACCAGTAGATATTTTCTTAAATTCCACACCAATGATTTAGCTTGTATACATTTTGGCTTAGGAAAATATCTCGTTATGCAAAATCGTCATGACTGTCAATATTTCAGCTGGGGCCCTAAAACTTACAGGTCCATTAAAAGAGGTCATCGATTCAGAAATGATCAATTTTAGAAGGGTAGGCTCACAGGTGAAACAGGTCTATTATGTAAAATGTGAGCACAATGTGAAGCCCCATTTTATCACAAGAGACAAACGAGCACAGGAAGATAACTTGCAGTTTATTTCAACAAAAGGATCCAGCCACCAGCCTGTCTTAAATTACATAAATCAAGTCCAAACATTCTGGAGCATCAATGTTCTAGTGTCAAAACCCACACACAAACCCTGTGCAGGCGCAATTGGACAGAGGAAGAGGATGGCACACACCTCGCCGTCTATAAAATACAAACCAAAAGGCACAAAAAAGAACCATCAGATAAATCAGGAAGGCAAAAGCAGAGAGGAAAAGAGGGACGAGAAGAGGAACAAAAAAAAAAATCAGAAACAGGGCCCAGAGAAAGAGATCAATAAGAACTGTCACATTTCATGTAACGAGACAGAAAATGTATAACAAAATCATCAAACATTCTTAATTCTCCAAGAAAGAAGGACTTGCATATGCCTTTCATTGTCCTCTGTGCACATTTCCTTTGTCCAGCAGAAGCAAAGTCTGTTCTCTCCTCCCAATCTTGGACAACCTCTAGTTATTTTCAAGCGGACATGACAGAGGAAAGATTGCCCCTTACAGGATGGTGAGCAGGAAGGAAGCCTGCCTCAATCTAGGAGGCAGACTTGAGGCGGAGAGTTTAGTAGACACAGGGACGACCACTAAGATCCGATCCCTCCACAAACACGCCACAGAAATCTGGGACCTCCTCGACAGCACCACCCCAGACGTAGCATTCTTCACCGAAACCTGGACCAACACCACCTCGGGACCGGACATCGTCATCGCCATCGCCATCGCCATCCCCCAAGGATACAAGATCTCCAGGAAGGACCGCTCCACCCACCCAGGAGGAGGAGGAATCGCCATCGTCCACAAATCCAGCCTCCGCCTGAGCACACTCCCTGACGAGTCCACAGAACTGTTGGAACACCTTCTCTTCAAGATACTGGCCAGCCCCACCGCCACCCTCCGAGGAACCCTCATCTACCGACCCCCTGGACCCCGCAGACCCTTCGCCAACTCCATCTTGGACATTATCTCCCCACAGGCCATCGCATCCACCAACTACACCCTGCTGGGAGACCTCAACTTCCACCTCTACAATCAACTGGACCCCAACACTACATGCCTCCTGGACAACCTCCACAACATTGGACTCCGCCAGATCGTGACCGAGCCCATGCACTCAGCAGGACACACCCTCGACCCCCTCTTCACTACAGGAAACTCCATCACCTTCAGCCACACCACCGAACTCCCATGGACCGACCATCGTTGCGTCCACTTCACCTTCAGAACACCCACATCCACAGACACCAGCACCTGCTTGCACAAAGAAACTGTACCAAAATCACAGATGACCAGCTCACCTCCTCACTCAACAACTCCACCCCAACCATCGCGGAAAACGACGACCCCAACACCGCAGCCCGAACCCTGCATAGATGGATCTCGGACAGCACCAACACCATAGCCCCCCTCAAGAAAAACAACAATACCCGTGCCAAGAAAGTCAGGTGGTTTACCACCGAATTTCGAGTCCAGGCGCACATGCCGCCGCCTCGAAAAGGCCTGGAGAAACACCAAATCCACAGAAGCCCACAACAACTTCAGAGCCGCCACCAACGCCCACCATCAACTCATCAGAGAAACGAGGAAAAAAGCGATTGAAGACAGAATCTCCACCCACGCACACAACAGCAAGGAACTCTTCAGCATCATCAAGGAGTTCGCCCAACCCACCAGCGAGTCTACCAACATCCCTCCCTCACAAGACCTCTGCGACAAACTCAGCATCTTTTTCCACCACAAAATCAAGAGCATCTACGATGAAGACAACCAACACACTGAACCCTCACCAACCACCCCTGACACCCGGAAACCAGCGATTGATGACTGGACAGCCCTCACCACCGAAGACACACTGAAGACAATGAAGTCAATCCACTCAGGGGCCCCCACGGACCCCTGCCCCCACCACATCTTCAACAGAGCCGCCAACACCATCGCACCCATGCTCCGCCAAACCATCAACCGCTCCCTGGCGACCGCCTCGTTCCCGACGACTGGAAACACGTCGAGGTCAACCCCCTCCTAAAGAAACCCTCAGCGGGCCCCACCGACCTCAAAAACTACAGACCCATCTCCCTGCTCCCGTTTCCAGCGAAAGTCATCGAGAAAGCCATCAACAGCCAACTCGCCACAATCATTGAAGAACACAACATCCTCGACTCCTCCCAATCCGGCTTCAGAAAAAAACCACATTACGGAAACCGCCCTCCTCGCCGCAACAGACGACATCCGCACCTTACTGGACAAAGGAGAAACAGTAGCCCTCATCCTCCTCAATCTATCAGCGGCGTTCGACACAGTCTCCCACCACACCCTAATACGCAGACTCTACGATGCAGGAATCCAGGACAAGGCCCTCGACTGGATCTGCTCCTTCCTCTACGGCAGGGCGCAGCGGGTCCCACACCAACCACCTGCGGAGTCCCCCGGGGCTTCTCCCCAGGGCTTCTCCCTCAGCCCGACGCTCTTCAACGTCTACATGGCTCCACTTGCCCCCATCGTCAGAACCTACGGACTCAACATCGTGTCATATGCAGACGACACCCAGCTCATCCTCTCCCTAACCAACAAACCCAACACCGCCAGACGCAACTTTCGAGGAGGCATGGAAGCTGTCGCCAGATGGATGAAAAACAGATGCCTACAACTAAACACCAACAAAACAGAAGTACTCATCATGTGCCCAAACCCAGACGCCTGGAGCGACACCTGGTGGCCCACCGCCCTCGGAAACCCGCCAACCCCTACAGACCACGCACGCAACCTGGGAATCATCCTGGACTCCGAGCTCAAAATGGACCGCCAGATCAACTCGGTCTCATCTTCCTGCTTCCACACCCTCCGCCTCCTTTGTAAGACCTTCAAATGGATCCCCCTCGAACACCGAAAGACAGTCACTCACGCCCTGGTCACCAGCAGACTCGACTACGGCAACGCACTCTACGCCGGAATAAACAAAAACCTCACCCGCAAGCTACAGAACATCCAGAACGCCACCGCAAGACTGGTCCTCAACCTGCCAAAACACTGCCACATCTCCCAGCACCTGCGCACACTCCACTGGCTGCCTGTCGAGGCGAGAATCACCTTTAAGATGCTCACCCACGCACACAAGGCCCTCCACGGCACTGGACCAGCATACCTGAACAGCCGACTCAAATTCCACGCACCCCAAAGGACCCTACGATCAGCCCAGCTTTCCTACGCCGTGGTCCCCCGCACCAGAAAGACCAGATCGGGAGGCCGCTCCTTCTCCTTCCTCGCGGCCAAAGCATGGAACACACTTCCGCTCCACCTCAGACAGACAACATCGCTCCCCATCTTCGCAAGAAACCTCAAAACCTGGCTCTCCGACAGACCCCCTCCTTGATGGAATGGAACCTGCACTCTCCCCCCCCCCCCCACCCCTAGCGCCTTGAGACCCTTACGGGTGAGTAGTCTCGCTTTAACAAACTCCTGATTGATTTGATTGATTAAGATATTACATCTTCCCTGAACCAGATAGGATGGATCTAGTGGGAACAAACCACGTGTTGAGGGGATACATTTCATGAAACCCGGTTCTTTCATGAAAACCGGTGCTGTCAAGTGCTGCTCACTGTGGGCTATGGTGCAAAGCTCAGAACAGATGTAGGGGCATGTGAAAGCGGGTGTTTGGTTGGATTAACTACACTGATGAGAAATAACTGGTACCACAACAGACCCAAGGAAGGCAAAATCCTGCATTGTGAATTCTCAAACTGTGGCATACAAGACAATCATCTAAGCGACAGAAATACATCTACTATTAAAAAACAAATTGGGGCGCTCTGAGCTGCCTTGCAAAACTGTGCTAGCATATATATCTGTGTAGGCCTGCTATATGAAAACAACTTGGCGAGCAGACCCTTGTACTAAAGTTTTCCTGAAGTGAAACACAGAACAGCGTTAATGGACTTAAAACTTGTGAACACAAGTGACCACACTCTTACGTCCAACAAAAGCAGAAAGATGTAACTACTGTAAGTGCACCAGTATGTAAGGCATTTTGTGTGCCTGCAATCAGCAGTTCTGCACAAAGATTTAGTTCTTACAGGTTAGAAGGCAGTCTTTTTGGAGAATGATCGAACAATGGTTTACAATAAGAGAAAGAAGTCATGGTGTGGGAGCACCTCGTAAACATAGCTAGACACTGCAGTATGGCAAAGTAGAAGTATTCCTGGTCTTCCTGGTTGCTGTGGTGGAATACTGCCCTTCTCCACAAATGCACTGGAGGAATGCATTTGATAATCTCACATACACTGCTTCAGGCATTCGTCTACTAACATAAGGGGGGGCTACCTGAAAGCACAAAGAGATGCTCAAAAATCTGAGGTAAAAAAAAACCATGAACTTAAGTACTGCTCTGCAAAGACCATGCATTTGTCCTGCTAATTGGAGAAAAAAAAGTCACTGAATGTATGAGGCAATGACACTGTGTGCGCTAGACCAAGCATCACTTCAGTAAGAAGGTGGGGGCACATATAGTAAGAAAGCGGATTTTAATAGTTTATGCGCCCCTATGCTCACAATAAATCTGCTTCAAGACTATATAATAAGAGGGGGCATGGACAACTGACGAAGGTAATGGCCACGCAGATGCTTACCTCCGACACATCACTCCCGAAAATCCCCTTTAAAGACAACAGAGCCCGACTAAAATGTGTTACAAAGGCAATCATTTAACTGCCAAAACGTGACGAACTCGTGGACCTAGCGCCGTCCAGATTGAGGGAGTGCCGGCGGTGTATAATCCAGACCCGGGTCTCCGTCACAGGAGACGTAGGGCGCGCCTTACGGGCCTCTGATCGCCCGAAACTGAAGACCCCATTGTTGCGACACCGCATCCGAGCTATCATCTGCTGGGGAGGCGGCGCGCTTAAGTAATCATCCATACCTGCCCTGTGAGTGCCTGGCCCCTGTGACCACCAGAAATAAACGCACTGTTAATGTTTCCCCGACACTACACAGCGTGGAAAGCAGCTGCAGTGGGATCGGAGCTCTACCGTGCGCGCTCGATGGCTGAAGATACTAGTACATACTGCACCGCTGTGAAGGCGCATACATTGTCCGGACGCCCGCTGGTGAGTTAACGCTGCTTGCGCTCACCTCGGACCCAGGCCCCCGTGGTGTGAGACACGGAACGCGTCTACAATCTCCTGGTGGATTTCCGGAGTTGAGGCCGAGTGCGGTGGACATAAAGGCCACTCGCCGTGGGGGGGAGGGAGGAGGAGGCAGCACACTCCTGGCTAAACTTGAATTTGCTCTCTTGATCCCCTGGCTCCCAAGGACACCAAGGGTACAAAGTGCCCTGAGGGTGCCCCGCTGCAGCTCGGGGTGGCCGGAGTAGGATTCCCGCTCGGACTCTTGTGGGTGGTGCCTTTCAAAATAAACAGTAAACATCAAGGTGCGGCGAGACCGCTAATATAACTCTAGACTGCCTGATAGTGACAAGCATAGTGGGGGCAGGAGGTACCAGCAACAGGATAGTGTTTCTGCCCTCCCCCCTCTCTGAAGTCTTGAAATCTGGAGTCTGCTCCCCTCTGGCGTAGGCCTGCTTGGTGAAACCCAACAGGCCGGACAGGGCACTGACCCCCAAGCAGGTGGCGAAGAGTACCCAAAGCGGCCCCAATACCTACTTTGGCAGCATTTTACGGGCTGAGCACACTATGGCGAGCGGCAGGAGTGGTCGCAATGTGCTCCAAGCAAAGCTGAACAAATTTGCATGGCAGAAAGGCCAGGAGGATGCACAAGCTAACCCAAAATCCACAGGGGAACAACAAGTGCCCAGACTGCAAGACATCTTAGCAGCAATAACGACTGTGCGCACATCCCATGAACATAGAATTGACACAGTCACCTCAGAAGTCTCCTTGATCAGGCTGATATGCGGAACATGAACCGTCATGTCAAGGAGGTAGAATCCATAAATAAGGAATCAACAACGCCGACCTCCTCAAATGCCAAGTTGCAGATCTCCAAGTCGGCCAAGACATGCTTGAACGTCAGCTCGACGACTATGAAGGTAGGATGGGATGTAATAATATCCGTATCCTAGGGGTACAAGAACGTGCGGAGGGGCAAGCAGCGGACCTATTTGTGGAAGGCCTGGTGATGCAACATCTTCAGCCCAAGGGACTGGGCAAATATTTCTCAATTGAAAGAGCACACAGAGCGCCAGGCGAGAGATCTAAACTTGGAGCACCGCCTAGGCTCATCCTGGCAAGAGTGTTTAATGTCCGAGACAGACACATAATACTCCATACAGCGAGGGCGGCCCCACCGATCACTCTTGAAAACAGCAAAATAACAGTTTTCCCCAAACTTCACGCTACGGGAGCAGAGGCAGCGCCGCAGCTTCCTGGAGGTGAAACACGCCCTACGGGACCAAGAAATCAAATAAGCCATGTTGACCGGCGTCCTCCTCACCAAGATCCGCATGCCACCTCACCACTGATGGACTCTTAGCTTTTGGCCATGTGGATCTCTGGCACCATTTTAATCCCATAGGGAGTAACAAATAGTTTCTTACCTGTCGGTGTAGTTTTGCAGCTTGAAGATCTTTCTGGATTCACTATGCTGTGCATTATTCCACAGTCTAGTGGTTGGGTCCGGAATCGTAGTCTTTTTTTATTTTTTTTGTAGCCCAGGTGGGCATCGACGTCCCACCTTTTGGTTTCCTTCCTGTGACGTCGGCACGCTTCCTGCAGAAGCTCCCACCCTTGGGCGCCATCTTCAGATTCTTTTTTTCTCGTTTTGTGTTCAGTTTCCGAATCTATGGCAATGTTCAATGTTCAAGTAAGTGGTATTTGTATTGTCTGATTGATGTGGAACCTTAACACCACCTTCGGCATAAAGTGTGGGTCCGTTCTCATCACCACCCTATCATTATGTATCTGGATGTAGGGTTCTTGCAGCGTTAGCGCCTGTAGTTCATTCACCCTGCACAGCGTGGTGATTGCCACTAAGAACGCGGTTTTCGTCATTAGCATTTGTAGTGAGGCCTTATGAATTAATTCAAAAGGCTCCTTCATGAGTTCTGTCAGGACGAAATTAAGGTTCCATGCCGGTGGTGGCACCCTCTTTGGTGATGAGATCTTTTTTGCTCCTTCCAGGAATCTCTTTACTATCTGTGATGTGAAGAATTTCTTGCCTTTTTCTCCTCTTGTGTAAGCGACTATTGCCGCCAGGTGTACCCTTAGTGAGGATGAGCTCAAGTTTTCCTCGAGCAGGTGCGTGAGGTACTTAAGCACTGTTGAGTCCTTCTGCATCTTCTTGTGCAGCTTTTCCTTTCTGCACCATAGTGTGAACCTCTTCCACTTTGTCACATAGCACTTCCGTGTGCTGGGTCTTCTTGCTTCACGTAGTACCCTCAGGGTGCTCTCTGGTAATTTCAGATGAGCGAACTCCATGTCCTCAGGAGCCATGCTACTAGGCTGAGGCTCTCTGGCTCTGGGTGCAGCCCCTCCCCATCTTGCAAGAAGAGTAGGTCTTTCAGTTTCCCGAATCTGTGGGGTGCACTCTGTGTCATCTCCATTATCTGCGAGTACCAGGTCTGCCTGGCCCACTGCGGTGCGACCAGTATCAGAGTCATGTTGCTGGTTCTGCACTTGTTGAGTACTTTCTGTATCAGAGGGATCAGAGGGATCAGCGGAAAAGCGTAAGCAAAGGTCTTCTACCAGCTTATCCATAGGGCATTCCCCAGGGACCCTTCCCCAGGATGCAAAGTTTTGCCATTTTGCATTCTGTCGTGTTGCAGCAGGTCTATTGATGGTGTTCCCCACTTGCCGAACAGCTTCTCTGTTTCCTGTGCATTGAGCTCCCACTCATGGGATGCAGATGTCTGTCTGCTGAGCCAGTCTGCTTCTACATTGTCCTTCCCTAGTAGGTGTATGGCTAGCAGGTCTATCTTGAGCGGGATGGCCCATCTCCACATTTCTTGCGCTAATTTTGAAAACGGGGCTGATTGTGTCCCTCCCTGCTTGTTTATTTAGACCATCGCTGTTGTGTTGTCTGTCTGGATCAACACCTTCTGGTTGTACAATTTCATCTGGAAGGCCTTTATTGCGAGGAAGACGGTCTTAAATTCCAGGTAGTTGATGTGTTTTACCGCATCTGCTGGTGTCCACAGATCCCTCACTCTGAGCTTTTCCATGTGAGTGCCCCATCCCTTCTGGGATGCGTCTGTGGTGATGGTCACCGTTGGCGGTGTCAGAGGCTTCCCCCTTCTCATGTTCCCCATGTTCCACCATGCTATCTCTTCTTACACTGAGCGAGTTACAACCACTAGATCTTCCCAACGACCTGTAGCCTGTGACCATTGCTCCAGCAGCCATTCTTGGAAAGGTCTCATGTGCAGGCGTACATTTGGCACTAGATGTATGCATGACGCAATCATGCTCATGAATTTGCTCGCCGTCTTCACGGTCAGGGTTCGCCCCTTCTGGTAGAGTCGTGTCTCCTTCAGTAGCGCAAGCATTCTCTTCTCGCTGGGGAACGCCTTGTTCTGTAAGGTGTCGATCTGTGCAACCAGGAAGATTTATACTTGTTTTGGTTTCATGGAGGATTTCCCCCAGTGGATGGATAATCCCTGGCCCATCAGTGTGTGTCACTCTTTGCGCGTGCAGCTTGCACGACTTGTATGAACTTGCTTTTACTAGCCAGTCGTCTAAGTAAGGGTATACGTGTAACCCCTCCCTTCTTAGGTGAGCTGCGACTGCTGCGAGGCACTTTGTGAAGACCCTTGGCGCTGATTTTAGTCCAAACGCCAAGTTTGTGAACTGGTAATGGTCCTTGATGATGATAAATCTGAGTAGATGCTTGTGCCCCCTGTTCATTGGGATGTGCAGGTAGGCATCCTTGAGGTCTATGGTGACCATGAAGTCTCCACCTTGTAATTGAGGGAGTACCTCTTTTAGGGACGTCATCTTGAATTTTTGCCTTCTTATGTACGTGTTTAAGAACCTTAGGTCCAGGATGGGTCTCATTGTCTTGTCTACCTTTGGTACCAGAAAGTAGGTTGAGTACACTCCCCTGTTCCTTTCCTTGTAAGGTACTGGTTCGATGGCCTGTTTTAGCAGGAGTTAATTTGCTTCCTTTTGAAGTAGTTCTAGCTCTTTTCTTGCTAGCGCCCTTTTTTTTGGCTTTCTGTTTGGTGGTCTCCTTTCCAGCTCTATGCAGAACCCGAACTGTATGATGTTGAGCACCCACTTGTCTGTGGTTATTTTCTTCCACTCCTGGGAGAAAAGGTTTATTCTTCCTCCCACCGGTGTTACATGATCGCAGGTGTTTAGTTTGTGTACCCCCTTGTTGTTGTAGCCGTGCTCCACCCTGGGAGTTTTTGCATTGGTGGGCACTTGTCGCGTGACAAAGTCACTTAGAGGCGGGTTGTTGACCCCCTCTTCTATTTTGTCCATGTCCATTCCCTCTCCCGTGAAAGGACTGGCCCCTTTGTTGGTACTACCAGGGTTGTTTTTGTTGCCTCTGCTGTGTCTGGGTGTCGGACTGGTGGGACTGCTGGAACGCCTGGTGCGACGTTCCTGGCTGGTTTCCTCCCCTCCCGTTAGGTGCCCCTCTTTGTTCCTCTGAATTGCAAGACCCCCATGGATCTTGCAGTCTCGTATCTTTCTTCAGTTGGGTGAGCTTCTCATCCACTGGAGCACCGAACAGTGTCTCTCCGTTGAACGGGGTGTTCAGGATGCGGTGTTGCACTTCCGGCTTGAATCCGGAAATCCTGAGCCAGACTTGCCTTCTTTCTGTGATGCCCATCATATTGAGTCTGCTGGCCGTGTCAGCCCCGTCCAAAGCAGTCTTGAGGCAAGAATTTGCCACATTCTTCCACAAGATGTGTAGCCCTTTGCTTCGGTTATCTCAACAACCTGTGGTCTTGGTTTCTTCGGGATTAAGAAGTCCTTCATCCTGGCGTCAAATTCTTTTTTGCGCTGCAGGATGTTATCCATTTTGGCCTGGAGCCATCTCTTTTTCTTTTCCATTTCGGCGGCAGGTTTGCGTCAAATGGATCGGCCGCTCTCTTCGGCTGATTGGTCGGCATCGAGGCGACTTTCGCCGCCGAGCTGGGATTCGGCGCAGAGCTGGCTTTCGGGTCCTTCTCTTTTGGCGTCGAACGTTCCTTCTCGGGGACGTTTTTCGACGACTTTTGCGGTTCTCCAGCTTTCGGCGCCTGGGAGTCCCTCTCTGAGGATCCGCTGGGACTGTTTGTAGCTGCGGATGCCGAAGATATCGGCACCGGCACTTTCGAGGACTTGCCCTCGTTTTTTCGAGAGTCTGGGTCAGACTGTCGAGTGTCTTTCGGGGCTTTAGGGGCTTTAGGGGCCTTCGAGTCTCCTACCTTTTTAGGAGTCTTCTTATCGGTCTCTAAGACCGTGTAGTCGTCGTCTTCTCCGGCGATGTTGTCCTCTTAGTCTGTTGAGAGCCCCAGGTCTCGAAGGGATGGTGGCAAGCCCTTGCCCTGCATGCTGGCGTTGGCCATCCTCTGTCTCGCTCTTACACGAAGAGTCTTCGGTGTGAAGGCGGAGCAGGCGTTGCAGTCCTTGCTCTCGTGGTCTACCGGTAGGCAGAGGTTGCAAACCGGGTGCTGGTCCTTCTGCGCGTACTTTTGGTGGCAGTTACGGCAGAACTTGAATGGTGTGTTGCCCATCTGCTGCGTTCAGGGGGCCCCCTGAGCGCACATTCGCCGATGGACGTCGAAGTTCTGGAAGTTCTCCTGTTCTTTCGTTGTCCTATTCGATGGTGTAGTCTCTCGTCGCCTTTTCTAATCTTTTGTCGTCCAAAATAGGCTTTTGGTGTCTTCTTTCCCCAAAAATGTCTGGAGCCCTCTCGGGAACGATCCAGACCCAACCGCGGAAAATAGAATCTGAAGATGGCGCCCAAGGGTGGGAACTTCCGCAGGAAGCGTGCAGACGTAACAGGAAGGACACCAAAAGGTGGGACATCGACGCCCACCTGGGCTACAAAAAAAAAAAAACGGACTACGATTCCTGACCCAACCACTAGACCGCGGAATAATGCACAGCATAGTGAATCCAGAAAGATTCATGCTGCAAAACTTTACTTTCCATTCTGGCGCCCATGGTACTCAATCCAGAATTGACCGTTTGCTGACGCATGTCGATGACCTATCTAATTTTAATGAGGCTAGATCCCTGGCACGTGGTATTTCTGATCATTCTCCTGTCCTGGTTCAACTGGCTCTGCTTCAGGAGAATAGCTGTATCGCCCTGTCTATAAACCAGTGGCGTCTGAAGATCCCACATGTAAGGATCGAAATTCTCAAAGGGGTAGACCAGTATTTTACTGAGAACACAAATACAGTTGAATCCCACCAGATCCTGTGGGGGGCCTTTGGGGTAGTTATCAAGGGTCAGGCACTTTCACTAACGGTGGGACGTAAGAAGGCATTGGGGGCACAATAGGAGACTCTGGAACGAGAGATTCGGGGGCTGGAGGTCGAGGTGGCGACCACAGATGATGAATAAATCGCACACAGTCTTAGTGTAACAAGACTAGGCTACCGACAGCTTGCAACAGAGACAGCTAGATCAAAACAGAGAGCCATCTTGCATAAAATAGGAGTTGGCTGACAATAAGAGAAAATTGCTTTGATTGTTAGTGAAGCGGGAAACCCCTAGTTGAGAGCGAGGAGGGAGAATTGTTGAGTGACCCACAGCAAATTGCTGAGGCCTTTGCCTCCCACTTTGCCTCCATATACTCCTCCACCGCTCGCACTACCGTAACGGATTCCAGGGATCTTCAGGTCACTATTATGGTTACTACTCTTGCCCTGGACGATTGTGAATCCCTGGAGAGGGATCCCACGGAGGAGGAATTAGCGATTACCATACGAGGGATAAAGTCGGGGGAAGCCATGGGTCCTAAAGGGCTCCCAATAGAACTATTTAAACTGGTGACTTCCAAGATAACACCCGCCCTCCGATCCATGTATCTGGAGAGCTATCAAATTGGGTCCCTACCCAAAGACCTGATGCTGGCCTCAGTGGTCATCATCCATAAGCAAGGTAAACCTACGACGAGATGTGATTCCTATTTCCTAATCTCCCTGTTAACTGCCAAAGCAAAAATTCTTGCCAAGGTATTGGCCAACCAGTTGATCCCAGTCATCTGCAAATTAGTTCAACCAAACCAGTCAGGCTTTATGCCTGGCCGCAACACAGCACCCAACCTTCGAAGAATACATGGGGTAATGGGGAGAATTCACACCATTCAAGAGGATGCAGCACTGCTGTCATTAGATGCAAAAATGGCATTCAACACTATCGAGTGGCCTTACCCATTTACCCTTCTCAAGCATATGGGGTTTGGCCCGAATTTTATAAAGTGGGTTAGGCTACTATACACAGTACCAACTGCCCAAGTAGTTTTCAACCAACACACTTCCAGACAACTCCGTCTAGAGAGGGGGACTAGAAAGGGATGCCCCTGTCGCCTCTCATGTTTGCCCTGACATTAGAGCCTTTGGCGACCTGGGTTAGGGGTGACCCCATGATCAGGGGGCTCAAGTGGACAGATCAGCACGAGGATAGAATCACCCTCTATGCTGACGATGTCATTTTGTATGTTGTGGTTCCAGCGGCCTCGATCCATAGGATCATGCACATCTTCGCCATTTTTTGCGCCGACTCTTGGTATACCATCAACTGGACAAAATCAGTACTGTGTATTTATTCTTCAAGGTCCTTTGCCGCGGATGCCCAGAGACACCCACATTACAGTCGCTACAGAGTAATTTTGCTACCTTGGTATATATGTGACTCAGCATCCCACCCAATTCTACGACATTAACCTCAAGGCCCGCTGAATAGGCTCCACAACAATGTACTCCACTGGCGGTCTTTGCCCCTCACTTTCTTGGGCAGGGCAGCGCTGTTTAAAATGCTGGTGTTGCCTACATTTTTCTACGTACTGCAAAACACGCCTTATAAAGTCCCAGACATCAGTGTAGATAGCGAAGTCAGAACTCTTCTGTGAGATGAGAAAAACCCACGCATCGCGACCTATAAACTGACCAGGGGATGGTATGACGGAAGGATCGCGTTGCCCGATCTTAAAACAATGTTACTGGGCCTCACAGCTCACAGTGATTAATCAGTGGGTCTTTGCCTCACCGTCCGAACCAGCAAACTGCACAGATAAATGGATAATGAATCCGAGAAGGGAGAGGGGGGGGGGGGGAAGAGTATCAGCGTGCACTTTATTCCAACCCCAAATGCCAACACCGCACAGGCCCTACGGCCCAAACAGTTGCACTTTGGCACATCGCGACAAAGACACTGGGGTGGAACAAAAAAAAGAACACTGATCACTTGTTTGTGGGATTCCGAGCAACTCAGCACATTGAGCAGTTGCCCGGACTTCAATAAATGGGACCTAATTGGTATCTCTTCAGTCGAGGATCTGTGGAAGAGGAATGAGATGGTTCCATTTGGAGACCTACAAGTGGAATATCAACTGGCAGGGTCAGAGACGTTCCGCTATTTACAAATTCGACATGCAATGACCACTATTGGGGCGAGCGGTGAGGCTCTACCAGAGGCCTCCCACAGGAGGATAGATTGTTAACAGATCCCATGTCACATAAAGCAATACCACTCACATATCGCAAACTAATAAACAATAGACCAGGTCCATTGATACGCCTCGGGCAGCTGTGGAAATCACACCTCGGATATTTAGAGGACGGCGATTGGCAGGAAGCCCTCTCCTCCCCCATAGACGTTGCGATCCCAATGAGGCTACGGTTAGTCCAGCTCAAAATCCTACATAGAACTTGCCTATCTGCACATACACTGGTGAAATTGAGGCGTAGGTCGGATTCTGGGTGCCTCAGGAGGTGCGCAACAGAAGGTAAATGTTTCCACATACTCTGGGACTGCCAAAACCTCCAGCCGTACTGGGAGAGAATCACCTCCCCACTTGTGAGGGTAAGTGGGAAAAGCATCACTTACTCCTCCGCGCCTTTGTTTAATGAACGTATGGGAGGCCACTGACCTGACCCAGACTGAGTGCACGTGGGCATCATTGGAATTTGTCCGTTCTAAGAGGAATATAGCTCAAGTATGGGGGACTGGAGACTTGCCTACATGCCATAGATGGGCCAAAAACATGGACACTGCGATGATCGCAGAAAAGGATGTGTTCAAACACAGTGGCTGTTCCAAGAAATGGGATTGCAAATGGGCTAAATGGAATGTATCTCGTGGTAACATATGTGTATCCCCAACAGATGACCTGCGTAACACTGAAGTGGACATTGAGCTCAACCCCGCTTAACGATGTACAGAGAATGGGTTTTAATTGTCAAAGATGGTCATTTGTCCTTTTACCACTGTATGTGGCCTCGTGGCCTTTCACTGTACTATTACATCTGTTTAATAAAAAGAAAGAAAAAAAAAAGTTAAAAAAATATGGAATAAGATGCACACCTTGAACTAGATTTTAAACAGAATATAAGTACTTCTCTACAACTCATTTGGCAATCTTAGCTCAAGAAAGTTAGAGATCGCAGGTTTGTTTTAGCTAATCGGGCCTGTGAATTTGAGTACTCTACATACGACAAAAGTGAAATAACATAAAAAGTCCATAAGATGGGGGAATTTAAAATGCAGATCGAATATGCTACTTACCAGTATGCATCTGTTCTTGGCATGTAGGGCTGCTGACATTCATATCTGTGCATAGATCGCCGCCTAGTGTTGGGTCCGGATGATTGCACATTGTTGTCCTGGAAGAGTCGTCGAAGTATCACGAGATAGGTGGCTCCTCCCCTGGACTACAGTGCGCATGGGCATCGACTCCATCCTCAGATTGTTTTAAGCCATTGTGGCCAAGATGGAGTGAAACTAAGTGAATGATGACCATGCTAGAAGTATGTGTGAATTCTGAAGCTGCTACAGGCGCCGGGGGGGAGGGCGGGCGATATGAATGTCAGCAGCCCTACATGCCAAGAACAGATGCATACTGGTAAGTAGCATATTCGGTTCAAGGCATGTGGGCTGCTGAATTCATATCTGTACATAGAATACATAGCAGTCCCCCCATTAACGGCAGTCGCCCGTGCCAGCTGCAGCAGTTTGGAAACGTGTTTTTAGAACAGCCTGCCCTACAGCTGCCTGCTGTTTGGAGTGCACATCAACACAATAATGCTTTGTAAATGTGTGTGTGTGGTAGACCATGTGGCTGCTCTACATATGTCTTCCAAAGGAATATTTCCAAGGAATGCCATGGAGGCCGCCAACTTTCTGGTGGAGTGGGCCCTCGGTGGAATGGTGAGAGTACGCTTGGCTTTCAGATAGCAGATCTGGATACATTTAACGATCCACCTAGCAATACCAGCCTTGGAAATGGGGTTACCTTTGTGGTGTGGTGCAAAGGCAACAAAGAGTTGTTTCGTTTTCCTAAAATCATTGGTCCTATCGATGTAATACATCAGGGCCCTCTTGACGTCAAGGGTGTGGAGCATTCTCTCCGCCAATGACCCAGGATTTTGGAAGAAAACAGGCAATTCAATAGTCTGGTTGATATGGAATTGAGACACAACTTCAGGAAGGAATTTAGGGTTAGTGCGAAGCACTACCCTGTAAAAATGAATTTGAATAAATGGCTCTTGGATAGTTAGTGCTTGCAGTTCACTAACTCGCCGCAGCGATGTAATCGCTATGAGGAAAGCCACTTTCCACGTCGAGAATTGAATCTCGCAGGAATGCAGTGGTTCAAAGGGAGGACCCATCAGCCGGGTGAGGACCACATTGAGGTTCCACTCCGGAGCTGGTGGAGGCCGCGGAGGAATGACTCGTTTGAGTCCTTCTAGAAAGGCCTTAATGGCAGGCACTCTGAAGAGTGAGAGGTGCTGCCTGTTCTGGAGAGAAGCGGCCATTGCAGATAGATGTATGCGAATGGAAGCATAGGCCAGATTACATTTGTACAGATGGAAAAGGTAACAAATTATATTCTGAATAGACGCATCTAGCGGGTTAATGTTGTGGTATGCACAATAAATGACAAACCGCTTCCATTTTGCCGCATAGCATGCTCTGGTGGTGGGCTTCCTTGCCTCCTGAATGATGTCCATACAGTCAGAAGGCAAGTGCTGGTAGCCAAACTCTAGGACTTCAGGAGCCAGATCGCCAGGTTGAGCTGTTGCGGATCTGGATGCTGAATGTCGCCATGGCTCTGCGTCAGAAGGCTGGGTGTGAGACGTTTTATCAAACAACATTGGTCCCCAACATTGAGAAATTTCAGCAAAAGATAAAATATAGACGGAGTCAATCTATATTTTTAGAAAGGCATGTCCAGCCGGACAGTGGTCTTTCAGAGTTTTTACTCAGAATTCATGTATTCAAATCACATAACAATACCTTCCAACAATCAACCAGTGTGGACCACAAGCCTGTGTCCAGTACCAACAGAGCAGGTACAAAGGGTTGATATAGACAGCAAAGAAGGGCTTTGTAAGGCGAAATCAGGTTACTCTATTAACAATACAGATGTACAGAGTATTTCAACCATGCACTTGGCATCCAATAGTAATCAAAATTCGGTTTCAGTGCATACAAAGTCGACGGCGTTTCGGACCCCTAGTAAATCTCAGGGTCCATCATCAGGACAGATACAATGAAAAGCCTTAAAGCAATTAAGCCTCTAAATGCCGGATCGTCTCATGGTGTAGAGGCTTGTCCCTCGGTAACGGAGTAATTAAATAAACGTTCACCCCCAATCGGGTGGCGGGAGCCGCGGAATATAATGGAATCCGTCGGCAACCAGGAACCGGGTTAGTCGGTTGAAGGTTCAATTTCCTGGCGGGTGTGAGACGTAGCCTCTGATGCGGTACCACGGACAGTTCTAGAAACGTGGTGTACCATGGTTGGCGAGCCCACGTTGGAGCAACCAGAATGAGAGTCATCGAGTGCTGCCTGAGTTTGCGTGCCACCAGCGGTATCATCGGTGCTGGGGGAAAAGCCTACGCAAATTTTCCTGACCAGTTCATCCATATCGCATTGCCCTGCGACTGTTGGTGTGGGAACCTGGCGGCGAAGCTTTGGCATTTTGCGTTCTCCCTTGTGGCGAACAGGTCTATCTCTGGATGACCCCACCTTTGGAAGTACGGTTGGAGTACTGATGGATGTATCTCCCACTTGTGCATCTGGTGGCTGTGCCTGCTGAGCAGGTCCGCCATCTGATTGTCCTTGCCCGGGAGGTGTTCCGCCATGAGGAAGATGTTGCTCTGAATGGCCCACTTCCACATGCTCTGAGCCAGATGAGACAGCTGCGGAGAGTGTGTTCCTCCCTGCTTTTGAATGTAGTACATGGCTGTCATGTTGTCCGTCCGGATCAACACGACCTTGTTGCACAGATGTACTTTGAAGGCTTCGAGTGCCATGAAGATTGCCATCAGTTCGAGAACATTGATGTGCATCTTCCGTTGCTGTTGCGTCCATAGTCCCTGCACTGTGTAATGGAGTACATGAGCTCCCCATCCCTGGAGAGAGGCGTCCGTTGTCAGGATGATCTGTGGCACAGGCTCTTGGAACGGTCGGCCCTTGCAAAGGTTTTGTGGATTCCACCAATGCAGACAGTTGTATGCCCGACCGCTCACCAACACTAGGTCTTTCAACTGCCCATGAGCCTGAGTCCACTGACGTGCTAAGCACTCCTGAAGCGGGCGCATATGTAGTCTCGCGTGCGGGACTATGGAAATGCAGGAGGCCATCATGCCTATCAACTGCACGAACACTCTTGCTGGAAGCGAGTGTTGAGGCCTGAATTTCTGTATCAGCGATTGAATGCTGCAGACTCTCACTGAATTTGGCTGTGCTGTGGCCTCCAGAGTGTTTATAGTCGCACCCAGATACTGCAGTATGTGGGCGGGCTGGAGGTGGGATTTTGGGTAATTCAGTGAGAATCCCAGATCGTGCAGGAGGTGAATGGTGTGGGACATGTGGGCGGCACACTGCAGGGATGACTTTGCCTGGATGAGCCAGTCGTCCAGATAAGGGTAGACGTGGTGTAGGAAGGTACCTCCTGACTATGGTTGCCCCCAACTTTTTGCCCTGTGTTTTAGCTGGTTTTGGACATAGTCGACCTGGGATCCTGCCAATTAGGACCCCAGGCCTACTGCTCTCTCTTTAAAATGGATTCCATGTACCCTAGGTGCATTTACCAATTGGTACTGGGCCACCTTATCAGACCCTGTAACTCAGGGTATAGGTGTACCCAGGGCTGCCAGGGGCTGCAGCATGTATTATGCCACCCCTGGCTGGCCTCTTAAATTTGACACAACTGGCTGCATGACAGCTGGGGCAAAGTCGTGTAACCACGCTTTGCTGTAGGTGTAGTATACCTATACCTAACCCTAAAATGGACACACAGATTCCTATCAGTCACTCCTATGGCAGGCCTTGACAATCCTGAAGGCAGAGTGCTTGGAATCGGGTGAGATGGTGCTCTGGCATGAGCTGAGCCTGTCTGCAGCTTGCGGAACCAAGTCCTAATAGCTGTTCCATGATATCGCATACCATATACTCTTAAGTGCATTATAATCCTCGCGGTTAAATGCTAACTTTGGTATTGCTTTATCAAAACATGTCGAGTAAGGTGTCATACGAATTGGAATACTAACCCCTCGCCAATTCTGGCGACGGGGTTAGCATTCCACCCTTCTAGAGGGACACGACATGTATGTAACTGTGAACCCCGGTTAAAGTTAACTGAAGCCTCAGCTCCACAAAATGGATGCTGCCACCACAGACACGAGTCTGACCCCCTGCAGCTGGGAGTCCTTCCAGCGAGGGGAGCCTGGACAAAGGGTTTCCTGTCATGGGCGGTGCTAGCACCGTCCCAGACATGGTTTTGTGTATCCTGGGTAGGCAGGGCTTTACAGGAAGGTGACTGCTGAGTGGCACCCCGGTGCTCACTACGCATAGGCCGGTCTGAACCAGTTCCAGGGGCACACCAGCCCCTGGCCTGGGGAAGTCCGGCATGGCAGAGGGGTGTAACCACCCCCCCACCTAGTCCCACCCATAGGCAGGACCTAGTCACCGGGTCAGCCCCCTTTTTAGTATAAAGATGGGAGCGGGCCCCCTGTTCAATTTAGATCATCTTTGGAGTCAAGACACGACTTTCTGCGAAAGGACTTCACAATTTCTTCATCAAGATTCTCCCTTGTGGCTAAGGAGTAGTCACCCTGCATCCGCAGGCACCATCCTAAAGAACACTGCGGTCTGCTGCAAGTCCTTCATCACGAATCCGACAACCCAGCTCGACGAGACCCGGCTTCCCTGGCACCTCTGACCTCTACTCACCTCTACAGCAAAGCTGAGAACCGTGAGTGCGACGAGACCTCGAGGGACCGACGATCGCCAAGACTGCACGACATCTTTACTGCAAGCCCACCGTGTCCTCCACGGGTGAGTGCTTTGGGGTCCGAGAAGCCCCGACCCTGCGCAGCTCCAGCACCCAAGATCAGCCTCCCTGCATCTCCACGATCTGCGTGGGGCCCTTCTGCTGTTTGCTGTGCACCGCGTTGTTTGGCTACTAGCCGGCTGGCTTGTGGCCTTCTGAACGACGCCCGACGACATCACTGCTGCTGGTCTGGTTGCTCCAGACTGGCCCTTGCTTCCTTCTTGAAGAGAGGCACCCCGGACCCTCCTGGTCCACTCCAGACGCCATTTTAGGTCCACCGCGTGGGCTTGAATTTGCCAAGGCTTTGTTGCCCAATCCTGGGTCCAGCGACGCCGACAGCTTCTATCTTCGTGGGACAGCTCGATCCTCCTTCCTGGTCGCCGACAACGCCTCCTGGTCCGTGAGATCTCCGAGCCCAGCGTCACCCACACGCCTTGTCGAGGTGGCTACCATCCGGTGCCCTCCTGGTGCCCACTGACTACTGGCTAGTAGTCTCGAACTTGGTCCCCTCTGCTTTCAGGTGTCATCTTCCATCGATCCAGGCTTGGATCCACCAAACTTTCTTCACTGGTCGCCTGCCAGCAACTTCTTTCTTCCAGGCTCATGGTCCGTCAACGAGGATTCCCGACGTCTTTTGAGTCCTATGCAGCTGCAGCCCCTGGGCTAGGTAACTTCGGCATTTCGGTGCCCCAGCATAGCCTCACTATCCAAGGGTCAGAATCTACTTTCGTTTTCTCCCTACCAGGCCGGGTTCGCCCGAGAACACTAACTTTGCAATTCCTAGCTACCATAGACTTTGTCCCGCATCTCGCGTGAGAGTGCACACACTGCACCGAGTCCCCTGGGTCTCCTAGAAGTAATCTAACGATTCTATAGTCAAGTCCTAGCGATTCCAAAGCCTATTAGTACTGTACTAACCTGCTAGTAATTTCGCATTCCACTTTTCTAGTATATGGTTTTCCGTGCCCCTCGGGCATTTGTATATACTGTGCTAACTTAAGTATTTTTGTAAGAGTTTTGGTTTGTGCTTAGTACCCTGTCCTCATAAAGAGTACAGGGCTGTTGTGATCTTTAATAAATAACTGTTTATTTTCATAACACTTGTGTGGTGTCCTTTCACTTGGTGTTCAAGGGGTATATGTGGTATAACAGCTGGCTTAACACGCCCTCTCGAGTCTTTAGCCTTAGACTGCTCGTATCCACGCTACTAGGATAGCTGGTCTATAAGGTTGACTTACAACCAATCATCAATAAGGGTTGCTGGACTGATACATAGTGTTCACTAGAATAGTGACCACTGCATATCAGGCCACCTTCTCACACGTGGATGTTCCGTCTCCTGAGATGCGCCGCCACTGTCGCCAGGCACTTCGTGAACACCCTGGGTGCCGTGGTGACACCGAAAGGCAAAACCTTGAACTGGTAGTGCTGGTTTTGGATGGTGAACCGGAGGTATTTCCTGTGTGAAGGGTGCAGTGGAATGTGAAAGTACGCATCCTTTAGGTCTAAAGTTGCGAGAAAATCCCCCTGACTGAGCAACGGGAGCACTTGCTGCAGGGTCAGCATATGGAAGTGCTCCAACAGGATGTTATGGTTGAGTGGCCTGAGGTCCAGGATGGGCCGGAGGGACCCGTCCTTCTTTGGTATTAAGATGTACAGGGAGTAGACCCCTGTGCCTCTTTCTTGCATAGGCACTAGCTCTATTGCTCCTTTTTGCAGCATAAAAGTGACTTCCTGCTGCAATAAATGCAAATGCTCGGCCGACATAGGACGGTTTCTTGGGGGCATGTTGGGTGGAGTGGATGTTAACTCCAGACAATAACCATATTGAATAAGTTTCCTGACCCACCTGTCTGTGGTGATGGACTTCCAGACCGGCAGGAACTGCTGGAGTCTCCCCCCCGACCGGTGTTGTGTGGTCGGGGGGCAGTGACAAGGCGTCACTGTTTGCTGGTGGCAGAGGATCTGGAGCTGTTGTTTCCACGACCTCTGCCCTTGGCTCGGTTACCACGATATCAACCTCGACTCTTGTTGGTGTATGTGGACTGAGTGTTGCCCTTGTAGTACTGCATGGACTGGGAGAGCTGGCTATGGAAACGCCTCTAGTGCTTGAGCGACGAAAAGACCCACCCCGAAACTGCTGGGACTGTAAGGCACCCATGGATTTCGCAGTCTCCGTGTCCTTCTTAATTTTTTCTAGGGTGGTGTCAACCTACGGGCCAAACAGGTGATCTGGGTTGACTGTTTGATTAAGGATGGTGGTTTGGATTTCTGGCTTAAATCCAGAGATTCTCAGTCAGGCATGTCGCCATAGCATAACACTAGTGTTTATAGCCCTGGCAGCGGTATCAGCCGCGTCCAGAGCGCACTTAATTGAAGCGTTAGAGATCAGCTTCCCTTCCTGAATCAGCATCTCAGCCGCCTCCTTATATTCATCAGGCAGGTGCTGCAACAGGGTCTCCAGTGTGTCGTAGTGTGCCCTGTCATACCGCGCCAAAAGCACTTGTGTGTTAGAAATTGTAATTGTAAAATTGTAATTGTAAAAATATTTGTTAAGCGCGGTTGCTGCCCGTAGGCGTCCAAGCGCTGAGTTGAAGCAGAGAAGTGACGGGAAGAGGAGCTAAGGTACATAGGATTTGGCAAACAGCAGTGTCTAAGTTTTTACGGAATGAGAGGAGGTCTGGGTTGCGCCAGATGTTGGCTACCTGTGCTGCTACCCTCTTCCCCGAGGCCTCAAAGATCTTGGATTCTTTGTCTGGGGGAGGAGCATCACCCGTAGTCTGAGAATTAGCCCTCTTCCGGGCATTCAAGACAACAAGGGAGTCCAGAGGCAACTGTGCTTTGATGTAGGTAGGATCAGAAGGCGCTGACTTGTATTTTTTGTCAATCCTAGGGTTTATCACCCTCGCCCTGGTAGGTTCTTTAAAGATCTCAGCAGCATGCTTTAAAACACCTTTCAGCATAGGCAGAGTCTTAACAGTTTTTTCTGAGACTGAGAAGGTATCAAAAAGGAAGTCGACATCCACAGGGTCAGCATGGAGCTGGACGTTGTGATTGTTAGCTGCCCGCTCAATGAGGGCATTGAAAGCTGCAGAGTCTTCTGTAGGGGACGTTTTTGCAGAAAATAGTTGAGGGTCTTGTCCTGATTGAGGATCCCCTGGGTCACCACCAGCGGCCCAGGGTTCGTTGGTATCCTCAGGGTCTGTATAGACAGGATAACTGTACTCATCCTCATCATCCCCCTCACCAGCGTCCACATCAGAGTAAGTGGGCGAAACATTATGAGTCTGTGGGGAAAGTGGTTCCACCAAAACAGGAGTGAAAGCAGAATCCTTCTTTTTCTTGAGAGGGATCTTGTAAGACTCCATTGGGCGTTCAGGGGCGATTTTCCGCTTGTGGAGGGAAAGCCTGCCCGTTTCGGCATCGATTAAGTGTTCCTGATGCTCGTCCACTGAAGGTCGTCGAGGTTGTGGGCCGGGGACCACCGCTGACTACTTCGGTGCCGAGGAGACCTTCTCGGGCACGCTGGTGACTGCCTTAGGAGCGAAAGCCTTCGGCGCCGTCTTTGGCGGCAACGTGAAATGGATGGGCGTGGACGCCTTTAGTGGTTTCTCCACCGGTTTCGTAGGCAGAGGATCCTTCGGACCGGCTGACGCGGTCCCGTCCCCGATGCGCTGCAGGGAGTCCGTCACCTTCTTGGTGAACGCGACGGATGGGCGCGCCGGTTCAATGGAATCCCTCAAGGCCACACCTGGAGTCCACTCTCGGGCGCCGTGCCCTTGGCCTTGTCCTGCTGACGCGGAGTTGTGAGAACCTTCTGGTCATCCAGCCATTTCTTCGGGTCACCGAGAGCTTTCTTTGGGTCGCCGATAGCCTTCTTTGGGTCGCGGAGGCTTTTGCCGGCGTCGACCGTCTTCGGCGCCGACGCGCTCGGCTCGGCCACCTTCACTTTAGTCTTCGGCGCGGCAGACTTCGTCTCGACGCCCTTGACTTGAGCCTTCGGCTCGACAGCCACCTTCAGCTTCTCCGGCGCCGAGGGCTCCGAGGCCTTGGAGCCGATCAAAGCGATGCGCACTTTCGGTTTCGAGGACGGCACCTGCGCAGTGTCTGGATTAGAGACCGTAGGTTTCACTTTCGGTTTCGTTTTGCCAGGGAGTGGCTCAGCAGCAATGTCCGTGGCCGAGCCCGAAGGCGGGGCCGTAGAACCCATAGTAAGATCTTGGGTAAGGCCCGAAGGCAATCCCTCGACCTGAGCTTATGAATTGGCACGGCCCCAGAGTCAGTTTGAGGAAGCTCCTCATCCGAGCTATCCTCCATGGCCCGGAGGAACCCGTCGTCGTCTCCTACCTCGTCGACGACTTCTTCGGCCTCGAACATCTCTGTATCCGCGTCGTAGTCGACGTCCGACGCGGGGTTTGACTCAGAAATGTCCTGGATAGATTCGTCCTCGACATCCCCTGCATCGAAGATGTCCACAGGCGCCGGTGCAGCATGCTGGGCCTCCTGGAGCGCAGCTCGTCGAAGCTTAAGCGTCTTCTTGGACCTGAAGCGTGAACAAGCCATACACTTGGCTTCATCGTGGTCCGGCGACAGACACTTGTTGCACACCGGGTGGACGTCGATGTGGGGATACTTCGAGTTGCAGACGGGATATCTCTGGAATGGACTTCTGTCCATGATGGACGGTCGATAGGTCTGAAGCGTCGACTGGGCCTTCCGCGCCAAGAGAACGCGGGTGTAGAGAATCCGGCTCGGAACCAGATAATTTTTAAAGAAAACTGCCTATTTGCACTACTGTTGATTTCAGAACCCTGTGTGCGTACCTGTTATATTGACTGTTGCTCTCGACTTGAGGTTACCTGCACAGCGGTCCCAGCGCTGTTGCAGGGAGGTTCACCACTGCGACGCCATCGCCCTCGAGACGATAGGACACGCCCCCCACACAAGCCACGCCCCTTCTTCTGCCATTTAGAATGCTCACTGCTAGGAAGCGCAGCGGACGAGCGCAGCGGGCGTGCCGGCAGCGCGCCGAAGGCGCGCCTAAGGCAAGCCCGTCTGCGCCCGTCCGCGACCAGGCCGCGGCGAGCGCGTGCCACTCTGCCCGAATTATTGTTAACCACGGGGCCTCCCCTCCACTATATTCTCGGGAGACGCTGCTCAATCTGAGTGAGCATGCGTGTGAGGGACACTTTTCTTTTGTCGATACTGCCCTCCCTTTGAATGACTTTGCGATCAGTGGTCTGCTATCGGGCGGACTTCTTAATGTAAGATCACTGCCGAAGCATGCCGCTGAAATTCAACTATTGGCAGAAACCTATCAGTTAGATGTTCTTTTCTGTACAGAGACTTGGACCCACTCTAACTGTGAAATTGAACTTGACTGGGCTTACACAATCCTGCACTTACCCAGACCCAAGGGTCGGGGGGGTGGGGCGGGAATTATCTATAGAGCCTCCTGGCATGTCAACATCCTAGATCTGGACCCGGTTGTTGGGACTGAGCTCCTTGGACTTTCAATTAACAGTCACACAGGAGTTACCTTTACGGCAATCATCTGTTATCCTCCACCGGGGGCTACTTACTTCTCTGTCTAATATGGCGATCTCCCACAATAAGTTAATTATCTTAGGGGATTTTAATCTATGGCCTAACGGTCCTTTAGATACTGGACTGCACAACCTTTTGCTCTCCTGTGAGAGCATGGGGTTGAAACAGCTAGTCCGGGAACCCACTCATAGAGCAGGGCATCGACTTGATCTTATTTTTTCCACCCCTCAGCTAGTTCATTTGAATGAGATCTTGCCCATGGCCTGGACTGATCATTCTCTCCTTAAAATTTACATTAACTGTAAAGGAGCTAAAACACTGGCACGCAGTATCCCCTCTGAAATTACGTATAGAGATTGGAAAGCTCTGGAAAGGCGGAGAACTACTGGTGCTATGTTCCAAGTGGAGGATAGTTGCTCTCCAAATCTTCCGGCCGAGGATAATTATGAGGCTTTTTGTCTCAGGATATCGACAACTATTGACTCCCTAGCTCCATTAAAAACATGTAAGCTCAAGGGTAGAGCATCAGCTCCTTGGTTCAACAATTCTCTTAAGGTTCTTAAATTGGCCTATAAGCAGGCTGAAAGAAAATGGAGACTGGGCTACCTTGATGCTAACAAGCAACTCTGGAAAAGTAAACTTTTGGAATATAAAAATGCGATTATGAAATCCAAATCTGCCTACTATTGTTCCACAATTTGTACAGCCGCCAACAGTTCCAAAAGTATCTTCCAGATTCTGAACAGCCTTACCCATCCTGACTGCGCAAAAAAAGCTATCCCCCCACACAACACTTGTGTGACAATCTGGCACTGTTTTTCAATGACAAAATTGAGACTATCATTTGAAACCTAAGCATCTCCCCCACTTTGGTCGACTCCATCGGCACTGAGATCGCCAGTACCGACCATGGAGCAGCGAGCCAAGGGTGCCAGCCTATGGACCTCCTGTGGGAATTTCCCCCCATTACTGAGGTGGAATTTAACAGACTGGCTCAAGGGATTTCATCGGGCTCTCCTCTCGATCCCATTCCCCCTAAAAACTGGAAGGTATCCGGAGAGGAACTCTTTCCCACTCTTTGCAGGATTTGCAATCAATCCCTGAGCAGTGGCCTAGTTCCTGCCCTCTGGAAGCAGGCTCTCATTAGGCCACTGTTGAAGAAACTCTCTCTGAATCCTGAGTGCCTACAGAACTATCGACCAATCTCCTTGCTACCATTCCCGGCAAAAATTGCCGAGCGCTGGGTGAGCTCGTGCCTCTCCAAACATCTGGAGCAGAATCATTTCCTGGACGAAATACAATTTGGCTTTCGTCCAGCCCATGGCACTGAAACAGCTCTACTTACTGCCATGGAGGACCTTCGTATGCGTGCAGACAGGGGCCAGGCAGCAGCCTTGATCCTGTTGGACCTGTCTGCCGCATTCAATACGGTCAACCATATGATTCTGCCGGAGAGACTAAGAGAGGCCGGGGTGGGTGGCACTGTCCTGTATTGGTTTCACTCCTTCCTGCGGGATAGGAAGCAGGCTGTGTCTCTCCCCCCGTATCAATCGCCCTTCTCCCCGGTGACCCACGGGGTGCCTCAAGGCTCGTCCATCAGCCCGATTTTATTTAACGTTTACTTAAAACCTCTGATTACGTTAATAAAATCCCACAGGCTAAGAGCAATTAACTACGCCGATGACACTCAGCTCATTCTATCTTGGGAGGGTGAGGAATCGATTCCTTTGGAGTCGTTTCATGACTGTCTGCGAGACACGGCTCGCTGGCTACACAAAAACTCCTTACAGTTCAACGCCTCCAAAACCGAGGTTTTGTTCTGTGCCGGAAGTCGGATCCCTCGCCTGTTCCCAGCGGAGTTTTGGCCCCCTAAAACTCTGGATAGACCACAGCCGGTCGCCGCCGTTCGCAATCTGGGAGTCATGATCGATAATAAGCTCTCCATGGAAGCCCAGGTTGCGAAAACTGTGCTCACCTGCACTGCCCTTATTCGCTCACTCCGCAAGATCTTCCCACTCCTCCCCTTGCAGGCTCGGGCCTTAATAGTCAGGTGCACTATTCTTAGTCGCCTTGACTATTGTAATGCGCTGTTGCTTGAGGCCCCGTCTGCGCTGTTAGACAGACTCCAAAGAGTCCAAACAGCTGCTGCCAAATTGGCCCTGGGTTGGCCTAGGAGATCCTCGGCCACTGCGGCAATGGCTGAGCTTCACTGGCTCCCTATGAAACAGCGAGCTGCTTTTAAATCTCTGTCTTGTTTTTAAAGCTTTTCACGGAGTAGGGCCTGCTCCCCTGCAATCTATGTTTGACTGGTACATACCAACTAGAGCCCTTCGATCTACAACAGCCTGTCTTGTTAAAGTTCCAAGATTTAAAAAAGTTAGGACAGGAGGAAGATCTTTCAGGGTTACTGCATCAAAACTCTGGAATAGCTGGGAGGAGCCAAGATGGCCGACAGGACGGACGTGTAGGCTCCCAGCTCCGCGAGCCTCCTACTCCCGCACCGATATCCTGCCACTGATCCTGAGTTATTGATGCGGCGCCACGACCGCATGCACGCGCTGGTCACAACCGCGTTCCTCCGAGGCTTCTATCAGCCGTGTGGACGGAGATACGGTCGTGTGAGCCATTTGCCAGTGCACCCCCAGGACCCAGCTCTGATGGCCGCCGAGGGATGCCGATGTACCGGGTAGACGACTACTGGAAGCGCCGCTGCTTGCAGCAGAGTTACCGCCGGCGGGGAGAGACGGTGAGGTCATTTTCTGAACCCTTGGCTCCCCGGACCTGGATGCGGTGGGCACTGGCGGGACGGTACCCCTACCCCCCCTCGTACTGTATTGCGGTGCAACTGGAGGGCTGACTCGGCTCAGGCGGGCGGGACCGCCTGCGTCGGGAGCTGCCTCTGGACCAGCGGCGAGGGGTCGTTTACAGATTGTTCTTTTGCCCTGCGAGCCGCTCCCCTGCCGGCGCCCCTGCCTGATGTGTCCCGATTTCTGATCGTCCCTCTCTCCCATTGTCACCGGATTGCCGATGTAAAGATGGCGGTCTCTGAGGAAGGAGAGATGGCTGCTTCTCTGTCCCCTGGACATTCTGTCTCGCCTGCTCTAACTCACTCCTGTAAACCGGGGATGCGGACCCAACAGCCGTCCTGTGTGGGATTACAGCGGGCCCCCACCTGTATGGATATCCTGGCAGCTATCACGGATCCCAGATCTACGTGTCGGCAAATTGCTAAGGACTTGTGCCGCAAAATGGACGAGGCGATTCTAGCGCCGAGACACCGGTGGCGCTCTGGTTCTTTGCTGCCTACAATTGTCTTTGGCCCGGATACTATGTTGCAGCAGGCACCTGCATTGCCGCTGGCGATTTCTGGCAACAGTGCTGTTGGCTTGCCCACCGACATGGATGTTGCTACAATGTCTCTCTCCACTCCGCACTCCGAGGCTCAGCCTCCACCATCCTTGCTCCTGCATGGACCGCTGACTCCCCGGCTGCCCGGCTTCTTTACAGTTCTTGCCTCTGAAGCCTCCTCCTTTCCCCAGTCGGTGGTACTTTCTCCTGTTAGGGCTGGGAAGCCAGCCTTTTTTGCCAATCGACTCCTTGTGGACTGGGGACACTCGTCTCTTCCTTCCATGCTTTCTCTTTGTTGGGGACGGCCATCTTGTCCCTTTGTTCTGCCATCGGACTGTTTCCTGCAGTCGCCATTTTTGGGAGGCTTGCAACGCTCGGGCCAGGGGTGATGGATCCTTGCTCTGGTTTTGCTTCCATGGCTGACGGATATCGGGACTCTCAAACTACTTTGGAACTTTTGATTGTTTTTTTGTCTTGCCCTACATAGGGCTGTGATTGATGGGCACAGCTGCTGATTCCTGTTTAGGAGATGGGGGGTTTAGTGTGCGGGCGGTCCTGGGGCACGTGGAGAAGGGGGGGTCCCTACTATGCTTTCTTACTTGGCTGGCTGCGCTCTGGACTGTATTGTTCTCAATGTACTGGGTGGCTGCACGCTTGTTATAATTGCTCGCTTCGGGCTACAGCTGGTCTGATCTCTTGTGGGTTGTGGTGTTTGGGTTGGGGGTAGGGTGTGGGCTGGGAGCCCGGGTTACAGTGTTTCTGGCCCTCCCCCGGGCTTTCTTCTTCGGGGGTTGTCTTCCCCCCGTCTTTCCCTTATGTGGGTACTCTTGGGGCGACAGGCACGTTAGTAGGGGGGGGTGGGCCATAGCCTCTTCGACGTGCAGGGTGGGGGGGTGGGGCTTTATTCTTTTCTCTTTTCGTTTCTATGGCCTTCTTTTTATCTTTATTCTTATTTCTCTTTTTCTTCCTATGTATCTTGGGTCAGACGGGAGGTTGGGTTTGGTTCTTTAGGAAACGTCTATTTTCTCTGTGTTTTGCGTCCACGTCCTTAACATTTGGTTCATTGATTCTATGATATAGATACCGATTTTCATACATAGTCATTGAATGATTACAGAACTTGCTCTTCCTTCCCTTTTTCCACTATCGATTGAGGGCGCATATCCTGTCACGAATCTGGACATGTAATGACTGCCTTTTTTATACGTCATTGGATCCTTTATTTCTGCTATATGATGGTCCCTTCTATATCCTGTCATACCGTAGGCAAGCTAGATGTAATTCCTGATTTATACACTGAATGGGCGGGCGCTATTTGGGGCGGCATCTACCTCTGTGATTGTATATCCCTATTGTGAATGTTTACGCCAGTATTTTAATAGAGATGAATCACTGTTGAACATCCTTCATGTGGTTCGCCCACTCAGCTACCCTGTCTGACTTTAGGACGATCCGTCAAAATTATAAAATGAAACCCTCGTTATCCTTTTCCTTGGGCTCCTTGCAAATCCTTCGTTGTGTTCTTGTTCATATCTGCTGCAATGCAAGGTACCTCGGGATGATTGTATATTGTCATAGCGGCCGGCCCGCAGTGGTTGTAGGCTGACGCTGTGTACTATGTTTCCGGAAAATAAAGGTTTTCAAAAAAAAAAAAAAAACTCTGGAATAGCCTGCCTCTGGATGTCCGACAAATAGGTGAACTTCTTCTGTTTAGGAAACGGGTTAAAACTTGGCTGTTTCCAAAATGTTAACTGCCAATTACTTAACTGTGTCTCTCATTGCATCCTTCTTAGGAGTTGTCTCAGCGCCAGGATACCTGCAAGGTGATAGTTGCGCTTTATAAATGTTTTAAATAAATAAATAAATAAATAAGAACTAAGACCGAACGCAAGACTATACCGACGTATTAGACTGAAGACCTTTTGGTCTCAAGAAAGTTTTCTATCGATTCCGACAAGAGGGAATTCAAAGACATCCGAACCTAATGGCGGAAAAAAACAATCTGAGGATGGAGTCGATGCCCATGCGCACTGTAGTCCAGGGGAGGAGCCACCTATCTTGTGATACTTCGAAGACTCTTCCAGGACAATAATGTGCAATCATCCGGACCCAACACTAGGCGGCGATCTATGCACAGATATGAATTCAGAAGCCCACATGCCTCGAACACCAAAAGAAAAAGCTACAGAGAAAGAATGAAAACCATGACAAGCATTGTAACCTTTAACATTTAGCAACGGATAGAGCAAGGTATTATTGGAGCATCAAAAGCGAAAATTACGTTTCATAGTATGTCAGTATGTGAAAATGGACCTAACCAAAGAGATGTACCTGTAAGGGAGCTGGGTGATTCACACCCCCTATGGTCATAGGAATGGTTTAGGTATTCGCTGCAGGAACACGAAGGGTGGCAAGCTGAAGAACTTCCATCCAATGGTCAGACTCCAAACCAGCAGTGGAATTTCTGAATAAAAGTGACATCATTTGTTTTCAAGAGACTTGGTCTCTATCCCCATCGCCTCTCCAAGCCTATTACGAACTCTTTCAATCAGCCTCCCAACCCAATTCCTATGGAAGACCTTCTGGGGGCTTCTCCATTTTCATCAAACACAGGTGCAAGATTGCAGCTACTCCCATCTATCTGATCTTAACGGCAGGGCAACCTGTATGAATTACCGGTCTTTCAACCTTAAGCATGGCCTTTCCCTTGCTCTTAATTAACTGCTACCACAACATAGCTAAAACATCAAAATCAATGGCAACAGTCTTATTGGTCAAACATCTGGAAGAACTTTTATTGGAATTCGCCTCTGCAGAAGTACTGTTACTAGGGGATTTCAACATCAGAGACCTGGCTACCAACGCTCATTCAGTCACCAAAACTAAAGAGCAAGAAGTCATGACTACTTTTCTAACCAATTACAACTTATGTTCTGCAAAGCAAATCACATTGGAACAGAATCCTGGTGCCCAACTGTCGCCAACATTTAAAAATCTTTCGATCAGACTATATTTTTTTATCACCATCTCTGGCACATAAATTAATCATGATGGAAATCCCCACTCGTACAGAGAGGGACCATAATCCTTTGACTATAACAATGGACCTGCAAGTGCCTGCCTTTGCGGAAATAACTGAAGTGGGGCATTCAACGCAGGTCGAACTCCACACTCTAGTCAGACGAATCAAATGGGACGCCTTGTGTTCCGATAAGGTGGGCACCTGGCTCATGGGAACAACTCCAAACTCCACGCGCAATGCCCCCAAAGACTTCCATCACTGGTGGGACAACGCCATTGATAGGCAGCCAGTATCGCATAAATCACATTAGGAAAGTATCACATTTGCGCAAAAATCACATGAGGCAAAAACATGTACGCAACGCAAGGGCACAACACATGAACTGTCCCCAGGCCAACTTGGCCTCTCAGGGGCTGAAACGCCTTGTGTCCAGCAAAGTCAGGGCAGGCTGCACAGGCAGCAATAGAAGATTGAGCAAGACCTAAACGATGCAGCTGCCCACTAAGTGCTGGGCAGCATGGGAAACGGAGCCTGGCACCAGCGTGCCTCCTGGCTCTCTTCTGGGGCTCTAAATCTGCAAATGCCCCCTTCAGCGTTGGAGCCTCGTGGGCTCGAGATTCAACTGTATGCCCGAGAGCTTCGTGGGCTCTAATGAAAACTGCTGCCAACTGGGGGAGCGGCCCGCTGCCAGCCGGGGCCTCTCTACCCAACGAAATGCCCCTGTGGATGTAGGAGCCTCTCGGGGTCTAACTAAAATAATGCCCCCGTCGTTGGAGCCTCTCGGGCTATGACTAAAATGTCCCAAGTCACGTCGGAGCCTTGATGGAGCCTCGCAGGCTCTAAATAAACAAATGCCCCCAGCACTGCAAAAAACGGAGCCCCACTCACCGGGACTCCTGGGCGGCTTCTCGCTGGTCTCCTTCCTCCAGTGGCAATGCGGAGACTCCAAGGTGCGGGGCAGGCAATGGGCCTCGGGTTCGCCGCTGCCCCACCTTCCCTCCGACGGGAGCTCCACGGGGCTCTCCTCAGCAAACGGGAGCCCCACTCTCCACAGCAGCAGGCCCTGGGCAGCTTCACTGCGCGTCTCCCTCGTTGGAGGCGATCTCTCTTCGGGATTCCCCCTCCTCCGTCCCGGCAGCTGTGGGGAGTATCTCCGGTCTCCCCTTTGCACACTGGAGACCAGCCAGGCGCGGGATGGCTTCCCCTGGTAGGGGGAAGCGGGAAACGGAAGGCCACCAGGCCCCGCCCAGGTCCCGGGCGAGAGGTGCCCGACTTGCGGGTCGCCGCGGGCAGCGCGGCGGCCATCTGCGATCTGGGCTGTTTCTTTTCCTCCTCTGGCGGGACTACACGGGGTAGGCTCCCGTTTTCAGCCCAAAGTCCCTGGCGGGATGGGCACCCGCTAGGGGTAGATTAAAAAGAAAAAGGCAAATATACAAGGTGGCCACCTGCGGGATAAACTGCACCAAAGTTACCCAAGTACATGGGGTGGGCTCCCGTGAGGCAAGCAGCACAAGGGGGGGAATCACTACCCTCGGGATTCCCTCTGCAGCGCGCTGCTAGACGCAAGCCCTTCGAAATAAAAAGGCACTTGTCAGGAATTTAAATCCAGTGCTCCCAGGTGCTAGATGCGCAAAAGTCCAGGGCAGTCCTTTAGAAAGGCAGGAGGGCAAAGGCTGGGCCCAGGGGCCAGCTCACAGGGCCCTCCAGGCAGGGAGGCAGTCCCCAGTGGCGGTCCTCCTGGCGCCCAGCAGCAGCAGCAGGCCCCCTTCAAGCTTGGATCAGGAACAAAACATTTTACAAGGGGTCACAGCCCCTTTTAATACACATAAATCCTTTGTCTGAGGCTGTAGGGTTAAGGGAAAAACCAGAAGCAGCTGGTTTTGGAGCACTCTGTTGTGCTCAGCCCCTGTCCCCATTCAGAGGACAGGCTAGGGTCATCAGTCGCACCAGAGGGGGCGGAACCAGCATTGTGTAGGGAAAGCCCAGCCCTACTTAGGTCCCAGGTGCACTCCTCCCACCCTTCTGGATGTAAATCTCGCTATCCACCAACAGGGCAGACCCATCCTGACTCCTGGAGCCAGGCTCACCAGCCAGCTCCAGCCAATCACAAGCCAGACAGGGAATTCACATTTATTACACAGACATGCCAACTTCTAGAAGTTGCAAAAACAACAAGTGATGGACTGAATGTGGATCAATGTCACACACTCCCCCAGTCAAAAGATCTGGGCCCAAAACGATGGATTTGGGCCCAGATCTTTTGACTGGGGGAATGTGTGACATTGATCCACATTCGGTCCATCACTTGTTGTTTTTGCAATTGCCGCCCTAAGTGCGCTGGGGATGCCCAGACGTGGGTCCCAGGCACTCCACACCACTTGGAGTCAAGCTAGCCGGGCTGATGAGAGGTGTTACCTCGAAACCGGTCCGGTCCTCGGATGCTTGATTCCGTTCTGGGAAGGACATGGCTTTTGTAGTTCGGACTGGACTGTTCCCATGGGGCAACAGGGTCAGAGCTGATTTGCATATCGCCATTGTCTAACCCAGGGTGGTGTGGAGTGCAAAAAAACGATGGATTTGGGCCCAGATCTTTTGACTGGGGGAATGTGTGACATTGATCCACATTCGGTCCATCACTTGTTGTTTTTGCAACTTCTAGAAGTGGCACTTCCACACTGGACACATGAACGCAAGACACATGAACGCCGCACACATCATCGCGCAGCATTCACTCTCACGAGTTCACACATACCAAACTGGATCCTGCACTCCCCACGCATCAGGAAGTACCAGGGACACATACATTCCCCATGCATTCCTATGGGAGGGCAGGCCAATCTCACCACACGCATTCAGAGTGCGCACGCACTTTACACTGGGACACAGTAGTAAAGTGTGCATAAGCCAAAAACAACCAACACCAAGTCGCATATCAAAGCAAAAAAGTTTTGGGGTGAACCTGCCAGAAGGGCCAAGTCAAACAGCTTCACTGCGCAAAGCCTTTAAAAAATCATCATGGGAAGCTAAGAGACAAAAAGAACAGAATGAGTGGCTACAAATATTTGCCCTGTTGAAGGAAAAAACCTTACCCAGTTTTGGAACCACATAAACCAGCTTTGGACCTCCAATAAGAACAGAGGGAACGCGGTCCGTGAAGAAGATTGGGCCCAGCATGTGATTCAACAATACTGCTGTGACACCCTGGACCCTGTGGTTGGCGAATTTAGAGATTGTGTCGATACTACGCAGATAGGAACCCATGTGCTGACTACTCGCGCCGAGGTCTCCAAGTATTTGAAAGCCATGAAAAACGATGGCGCTCCCGGGCCCAACTGTGCCAGCTACCCATCGGTTACCAGACGCATGGACAGGCTCGATCTTATGCCCAATATTTAAGAAAGGAGATCCCTCTCTTCCAGCTAATTATCGACTCATTGCCCAATAAGATCTTGAAGCCAAGGTATATGCCCGGTGTCTTCTCAGGTCGCTAGATAAATGGGTAGCAGAAAACAACATTCTACCATACTTTCAAACCGGGTTTAGATCCTCGGCCTCAACAATAGACAACCACTCTAGCTATCCTAAGTCAACAAGCAGCACAAAAAAATAATGTCCCTCTTTATTGCTGCTTTATTGACTACACCGCTGCCTTTGGTAAAATATATTGCAAAAACTTACGGAGGAAACTAGACAAGTGGGGGATTCCTCAGAGTCTGCTAGGAGCCCTTATCTCCTTGCATCAGAACCCATGGGTACAAGTTAGAACTGGCTCAAAGACAGTCTCTGCAAAAATTCCAAACTCAGACGGCCTAAAGCAAGGTTGCGTTCTCTCCCCCTCTTGTTTAACCTTTACACCGCCGACCTGGGAAGATTCCTGGAGAAAAGTAATCTCCTTTCGCCAAAACTGGGCCTTGCAAAAACGAGCCTGCACATTTTGCAATATGCCGACGATATTGTTATAATGAACCAGGCAAAATCTGGCCTTCAACGAGCTTTAACCCCTTCGATGCTCATGACGAGATCAGCTCGTCATGAGGCACGGTTAAGCTGTGCTGATGACGAGCTGAGCTCGTCATGAACAATGGGAATAGACATCATGCAGCACAGGAGGGGAATTGCTGCAGCAGCGATGGTGTTAAGCACGCTCCACAAACATAATACTGCTAACGCTTTAAAAATTAACCAGAAAAAGACAGAGGTTTTGATATTCGGCTACTGCAAGAACAAGAAAAATGTAAGGGGGAACATTGGGCCCGTAGAGATCAAAACCACATCAAAATATAATTTTATTTATTTTATTTATTTGAAAGTTTTGTATAGCGCGAACTAGACCCGTAGGTATCAGAGCGCTTCACATAAACAGCATATTAAAGGATTAATACATACAGTCAACAATGATCACAAAGCAAAAATATGAGGTAGATGCATATAGGGCTTTGGGCGGAGTGTATTGATAGATAACCCTCCGACATACCATTATGCATTAAGAGGTCGGTTAGGCACACTTATATAACAATCTATCTACGCAGACCTGTATGGGGTAGAGAATTATACCTATGGAAGATAAATGTATAGAGGCTGATTTAAATCATAATCTAACTACTTAAACATGTCAGAGGTAGAAAATTATATGGCTTTAAGGAGTGAGGTAAATATGAAAGATAAATGTATCGAGGCTAACTTATATCATATTCTATCTACGTGAACATGTATGAGGTAGAAAATTAGATGGCTATAGGATGGGAGGTAGTATATAGGTTCACATTGATATGAGGTAGCATTTAGTGTATAGCTTAGTTCCAGTAGTGACGCCAGCCTCAATAGTACCACCCGTCTCATATCGTTGAATATCTTACAACTTCTACCTGTTGAAGCTTCCCTTCTGGAGGCGTGAGTGTTCTGAAGTAGAGCTGCACTTGGTCGTAACCATGTTCATTAAACCTGTGTAAGGTATTTACTCATCAAGAAGCTCTTCACTTCCCGCTTAAATGTTACAGTATTCAGAATCTTCCTAATGCTTGGTGGGAGAGAGTTCCATATTCTGGGGGCGGCTCCTGAGAACGCTCTGTCATAAGTTTTTTTCTTTCTAAGAATGGCTGGTCGCAGTAGCAACTCCTTGGCGCTCCTAGCTGGTCTGTTACCTCCCGATAGCTCAATTTTCTTGGCTAGGTATCTTGGCGTGTTGTAGTGAAGCGCTTTATGGGTAATACATGCTATCTTTAGTTGAATTCTGGCTTCAAAGGGTAGCCAGTTTAGTGCTTTTAAGTGAGGGGATATAAGATCAAATTTCCTCGATCCCGTGATGAGTCTTGTCGCTGCATTGAGGCAAGCTTTTAGTGGCCCTGTGGACGTTTTTGGTAAGCCAGCTAATGTGGTGCAGCCATATTAAATTGTAAAATTGTAATTGTAAAAATATTTGTTAAGCGCGGTTGCTGCCCGTAGGCGTCCAAGCGCCGAGTTGAAGTGACGGGAAGAGGAGCTAAGGTACATAGGATTTGGCAAACAACAGTGTCTTTAAGTTTTTACGGAATGAGAGGAGGTCTGGGTTGGACCGGAGTGAGATGGGGAGAGCATTCCAGAGCCTGGCGGTGTTCAAAGAGAACAGCCTACCCCCAGACCTGGCTCGCTTCACTCTGGGAACAACGGCGAGGAACGCCTCCGTCGACCGAAGGTTCCTGTTAGGGTGGTAGGGGGTGACAAGGTCGGTGTTAATGGCTGGGCCCATTTTCCAGAAGGCGCGGTGCGCCAAGCACAGCGCCTTGAAGGCCACTCTCTGCCTCACTGGCAACCAGTGGAGACTTTTTAGAGCAGGTCTGGCTGACTGGGTGCGCGGAATTTTCAGCAGGGTGCGTGCTGCACAGTTTTGAACAACCTGCAATTTTCGGAGGGTCATCTCAGGTGCCCCCACGTATAGGGCATTGTTCGAGTCCAGGCGAGACTGGATGAGACCTTGTAACGCCACCTTTTTGGCCTCTAGGGGAAGTAGCGGGAGAACCTTCCTCAAGATTCTAAGTAGGCCAAAGCAAGTGGCGGACAGTTTTGTGGCCTGGGTGGAGAAGGAGAGTTTGTTGTCCAGCCACACTCCCAGGCTTTTAACACTTTCCTTAGGGGTGGGGGGGGGCCTAGTGCACTGGGCCACAAGGAAGTGAAAGGCACAGGAGAGGTTGGGCCTAGGAGCATGAGCTCCGTCTTTTCTCCGTTTAGTTTTAGGGAGGAGTTGGTCATCCATCCCTTAACATCCTCTAGGCATTTTAGCAGGTCGGCTGGGGAATGCCTGTTGTTCTCCGTGGCCAGCGAGACCACAAGCTGGGTGTCGTCGGCGTACGACACTATTTTAATGCCATATGGTTCGACAACACCCGCCAGCGGCCTCATGTACACGTTGAACAATACAGGGCTCAGGGAGGAGCCCTGTGGTACTCCGCAGCTCAGGGGTTTGCTAGAGGACACTGTCTCTCCGTCGAAGATCTGAAACGACCTCCCAGACAGAAAGGAGTCAAACCACCTTAAAGCGTCACCTGAAACTCCGATGTTATAGAGACGGTCCAGCAAGGTGGTATAGCTGACCGTATCGAAGGCGGCACTTAGATCAAGGAGGATCACTGCCACTGATCCTCCCTGGTCCAGTATCCTTCTAGTTTCTTCGGTGACCGCTAACAAGGCGGTTTCCGTGCCATGCTTCGGTCTGAAGCCTGTCTGGGATGTGTGTAATAGGGAGTGGTCCTCCAGGAACTGGACCAGCTGCGCGTTTATATACTTCTCTAACACCTTGCTAGCCCAAGGGAGAAGTGAGATGGGGCGGTAGCTGGAGTGGTCATCTGGGTCTAGACTGGGTTTCTTCAACAGCGCCCGTACCATGGCCTGCTTCCAAGCTGTGGGGACTGAGCAAGCGGATATGGATGTGTTTAGAAGATCCAGGATTACAGGCAGGGTGGCTTTGCTTGCCTGCATCAGGACTTCTGGAGGAGCAGGATCACAAGGGGAGCCCGACTTGACTTGTCGTGCCACCTTGCTTAAAGTGTCGAGGTCCAGAGGAGGGAAGTGCTCGAGGGAAGGCTGGTCAGGGCGAAGAGGTGGTCTAGGGGGGAGTGGATTAATCGCATCCGGGGTTGTGGCTGCAGTTGGGAAGGTAGAGTAAATTTGTAGAACTTTGTTGTGAAAAAAATCCGCAAGCTCGTTGCATTGGTCCTGGGTTTTGTTAGGAGGGGGTGCCGTGTTGGCACTGGAACATTGCTTTATAATTTGGAAATTTTCTTTGGGCTTAGATTTCGCTTCTAGTATTTTCTCAGAGTAGTGGGTTGCCTGGGCCGTTCTGATCCCTTCTTTGTAGGCTTTGATCGCCTCTTTGTAGGAAGCCTTTTTATCTGGGAGGAAGTCTAAACGCCAGGCTCTCTCTCGTTGCCTGCAAAGGCGTTTTAGCTGTCTTAGAGAGTCAGAGAATCAGGGGGCAGATTTCTGTAGTCTCTTCGAGGGGGATCTACGAAGCGGGAGGATTGAGTCTAGCGAGTGGGTGATCCAACTTTCATAGTAGACGTTTGCCACATTGGGGTCTAGGCAGGGTGACGGGCGAGTGGAGTCCAGGTTATGCAGCCAGGACACCAATGGGAGTTTTGACCAGTTCCTCCTGGTGGTGACTTGGGGAGGTAGCTGGGGGGTTTTGTGTTTGACCCAGGTAAACGGGACCAAAAAATGGTCCGACCATGGAAGGGGGGTGGGTTGATCAACAGTTAGATCCAGGCAGTTACTAAATATAGGGTCAAGTAAATTGCCCTTTTCATGGGTCGGGGCTGCAACCAGTTGGGACATTTGGAGAGCTTCCAGATCATCTAGTAATTCCTGAGCAATGTGGTCTGAGGGTGAATTAAAATGGAGATTAAGGTCCCCTAGGATCGTGTGGTGTGGAACACTTTTACAGGCTCAGGGGGGCGGTAGATCAGGGTGCCGGAGAAAGAGCTATTTGCGTTGAACTCTATGCAGAATGCTACACTCTCGCACTCAGGGATAGTTTCTGCTGTGGTACGGCATCGGTACTGGTTCTTCAGAATGATCGCCAGACCTCCGCCTCTCCCTACCGGTCTATCCACTCTAAGGATATGGTAGCCTACGGGTAAGGCTTGAACGACGTCTGGCTCCGAGTGAGCAGTGAGCCACGTTTCTGTCAGGAAAACCGCGTCTGGCTTTTGCTCCTCGAGCAGCATGGCAATCTGTGTGCTATGTTTAGGTAAGGAGCGGCAGTTTAGCGCGTACATACGGTATGTTTGTGCTGCGGCCGACGGGGATTTGCGGAAGGAGTGTTTGCACCCCGAACATCGGGCGGGTAGCTCTGTGGGAGCAAAGATATGGGAGCACTGGGGAGTGGCAGTCCTACCTATGCTGTATAAGGCCGCCGAGCTGTAGGTCCTGCTCTGGGTGGGGTGGGAGCCAAGGTTTGTGGCCCCGGGCCCCGGCTTAGTACAATCCTAGATATAACTAGGGATTGTATTGCAAGTTTAAGATCCGCCTCTGAGATGAAGGGTTTCAATTTTCTCAGGTAGTTCAGGTGGAATCGTGCACTTTTAGCCATTGAGTTAATGTGTGCTTTCATGTCAAGGTTTTCGTCTAAAGTTATTCCTAGCGATTTAGCTGAGTTGATTAGGGTTGGGGTGCAGTTGAGCGCCGTCACCAGCTTAGTCCATTCCTTTATTTCTGCCTGGATCCTTGTTGGTGAGATTAGTAGAAAATCTGTTTTTTGGGCGTTTAGCTTTAGATGATTGGAAGTTAGCCATTGCACCGCCTTTTTTAGCGTCTCATTCATTCGCTCAATGTCTTCAAGGGAGGCGATCTTTATTGAATATGCTACTTACCAGTATGCATCTGTTCTTGGCATGTAGGGCTGCTAACATTCATATCTTAGCATTAGATCGCCGCCTAGTGTTGGGTCCGGATGATCGCACATTGTTGTCCTGGAAGAGTCTTCGAAGTGTCCTGAGATAGGTGGCTCCTCCCCTGGACTACAGTGCGCATGGGCATCGGCTCCATCCCCAGATTGTTTTTCGCCATTGTGGCAGAAGATGGAGTGTAAAGTGTAAATGATGTCCATGCTAATGACTGAATACAATAGTATATCTGCAGCTGCGACAGGCACCTGGGAGGAGGGTGGGCGATATGAATGTTAGCAGCCCTACATGCCAAGAACAGATGCATACTGGTAAGTAGCATATTCAGTTCGAGGCATGTGGGCTGCTAAATTCATATCTTAGCATAGAATATATAGCAGTCCCTCCATCAGCGGCGGTTGCCCGTGCCAGCTGCAGAAACCTGAAAAAGTGTTTTGAGAACAGCCTGTCCTACAGCAGCTTGCTGCTTGGAATGCACGTCAACACAGTAGTGTTTTGTAAAGGTATGTGGTGTAATCCACGTGGCTGCTCTGCAAATGTCCTCTAAAGGAATGTTCCCTAGGAAAGCCATGGATGCCCCCAATTTGCGTGTGGAGTGCGCCCTTGGGGGTATTGTTAAAGTGCGCTTGGCCTTGTGATAACAAATTTGGATGCACTTAACAATCCATCTGGCTATTCCTGCTTTGGAAATCGGGTTGCCTTTGTGTTGTGGTGAGAAGGCAACAAAAAGCTGTTTTGTTTTCCTAAAGTGTTGTGTCCTGTCTATGTAGTACATCAACGCCCTCCGTACGTCTAACGTATGGAGCATTCTTTCCGCTACCGTTTGCGGGTTTTGGAAGAATGCCGGCAAGTCTATAGTTTGGTTGAGATGAAACTGTGACACCACCTTTGGAAGGAATTTGGGGTTAGTACGTAGCACTACCCTATTTGGATGAATTTGAATGAATGGCTCTTGTTTTGTGAGCGCTTGTAGCTCACTGACACGCCTCAGTGACGTAATAGCAATCAGGAAAGCTACTTTCCACGTTAGGAATTGTAGTTCACACGAGTGTAGTGGCTCAAATGGTGGTCCCATCAGTCTGGTGAGGACCACATTGAGGTTCCACACCGGAGCTGGCGGTGTTCTTGGGGGAATGACTCGTTTCAGACCTTCAAGGAAAGCTTTAATGGCAGGCACTCTGAAGAGAGAGAGATGCTGCCTATTTTGAAGGTAAGCTGCGATGGCGGATAGATGTATCCGAATCGAAGTGAACGCTAGCTTGCATTTGTAAAGATGCAGCAGGTAGCAAATGATGTTAGGGATAGATGCATCTAGCGGGTTGATGTCATTGGTGGTGCAGTAAATGACAAAACGCTTCCATTTTGCCGCATAGCATGCTCTGGTTGTTGGTTTCCTTGCCTCCTTGATGATGTCCATGCATTCAGGAGGTAGGTTGAGGTACCCAAACTCTAAGACTTCAGGAGCCAGATCGCCAGGTTGAGCTGTTGCGGATCTAGATGCTGAATTTCTCCATGGTTCTGCGTCAAAAGCCTGGGCGTGAGGCGCAGTCTTTGATGCGGAACCACTGAGAGTTCGAGGAACGTGGTGTACCAGGCCTGGCGCGCCCACGTTGGAGCAACTAGGATGAGTGTCATCGAGTGTTGCCTTAGTTTTTTCGCCACCAGTGGTATCAGAGGTGTCGGCGGAAAAGCGTACGCAAATTTGCCTGACCAGTTCATCCATATCGCATTGCCCTGCGATTGCGGGTGTGGGAACCTGGCGGCGAAGCTTTGGCATTTTGCGTTCTCCCTTGTGGCGAACAGGTCTATCTCTGGATGACCCCACCTTTGGAAGTACGGCTGGAGTACTGATGGATGTATCTCCCACTCGTGCATTTGATGGCTGTATCTGCTGAGCAGATCCGCCATCTGATTGTCCTTCCCTGGGAGGTGCTCCGCCATGAGGAAGATGTTCCTCTGAATGGCCCACTTCCACATGCTCTGAGCCAGATGAGACAGCTGCGGTGAGTGGGTGCCCCCCTGCTTCTGGATGTAGTACATCGCGGTCATGTTGTCCGTCCGGACTAACACCACTTTGTTGCACAGATGTACAATGAAGGACTTGAGCGCCATGAAGATCGCCATCAGTTCTAGATAGTTGATGTGCATCTTCTGTTGCTGCGTTGTCCATAGTCCCTGCACTGTGAAATTGAGCAGATGAGCTCCCCATCCCTGGAGAGATGCGTCCGTTGTTAGGACAATCTGTGGCACTGGCTCCTGGAACAGTCGGCCCTTGCAAAGGTTGTGTGGAGTCCACCAATGCAGAGAGTCGTATGCCCGACTGGTAACCAACACTAGGTCTGTTAATTGTCCCTGAGCCTGTGTCCACTGATTCGCTAAGCACTCCTGGAGCGGGCGCATATGCAACCGTGCGTGAGGGACTATGAAGATGCAGGAGGCCATCATGCCTATCAACTGCATGAACACTCTCGCTGGAAGTGAGTGTTGTGGTCTGAACTTTCGGATTAGAGATTGCATGCTCTCTATCCTGACTTCGTTTGGTTGAGCTGTGGCCGTCAGGGTATTGATTGTCGCACCTAGAAACTGCCGGACATGTGCCGGCTGAAGATGCGACTTTGGGTAATTCAACGAGAAACCCAAGTCGTGAAGGAGGTGAATGGTGGTTGACATGTCTGCGGCGCACTGCTGTTCCGACTTGGCTTGAACGAGCCAGTCGTCCAGGTAGGGGTAGACATGGATGTTCTGCCTCCTGAGGTGCGCTGCCACTGTCGCCAGGCACTTGGTAAACACCCTTGGGGCCGTGGTGACTCCGAAGGGTAGGACCTTGAACTGATAATGCCTGCCTTGGATTGTGAATCTGAGGTATTTTCTGTGGGACGGGTGAAGTGGAATGTGGAAATAAGCATCCTTGAGGTCTAAGGTTGCTAAGAAGTCCCCTTGGTTTAACAAGGGAAGAATCTGTTGCAGTGTAAGCATATGGAAATGTTCTGACAGTATATACAGATTGAGGGGACGGAGATCCAGAATTGGTCTGAGAGAACCGTCCTTCTTTGGAATAAGGAAGTACAGGGAATATACCCCTGTGCCTTCCTCCCCCACTGGTACGAGCTCGATTGCTCCTTTTTGCAGCATCACCACCACTTCCTGCTGCAATAAGTGCAAGTGCTCTGCGGACATAGGCCTTTGCCTTGGTGGAATGTTGGGTGGAGTGGATTTTAACTCTAGACAATAACCGTACTGAACAAGTTGTCGCACCCACCTGTCTGTGGTGATGTTGAACCAGACGGGCAGGAACTGTTGTAGTCTCCCCCCGACAGGTGTTAAGTGGTCGGGGGGCAGTGACAGAGAGTCACTGTTTGCTTGGGGTAGAGGCGCGTGAGTTGTTGTTCCCTCTGCCGCGTCCTCTGGTGCTGTTTCCTCTGTAGCCCCCCTTGTTCTGTTTGGGGTACGAGGATTGTGCTCCACCTCTAGAGAATTGTGACTGCTGACCCATTTGTCCTCTGGTGACTCCACGTGCACCTGAGCGACGAAAAGTATTGCCACGAAACTGTTGTGATTGAAGGGCCCCCATAGATTTGGCAGTTTCGGTGTCTTTTTTAATTTTTTCTAGGGTGGTGTCAACATCTGGACCAAACAGTCTATTAGGATTGACTGGTTGATTAAGTATGGTTGTCTGAATGTCAGGTTTAAACCCCGATATGCGGAGCCACGCCTGTCGTCTCAGCATGACGCTAGTGTTAATGGTCCTAGCGGCTGTGTCCGCGGCATCCAGTGCACACTTTATGGCTGCGTTGGAGATCAGTTGTCCCTCCTGTATAATCATTTTGGTGCCCTCTTGAAACTGTGGAGGCAGGTGTTGCACAATTTGCTCTAGGGTGTCGTAATGCGACCTATCATAACGTGCCAATAGTGCCTGTGTATTTGCAATACGCCAGAAATTGGCAGCCTGCGCAGCTACCCTTTTGCCTCCTGCCTCTAGCACCTTGGACTCTTTATCCGGGGGAGGAGCTTCACCCGTTGTTTGGGAGTTGGCCCTCTTTCGGGCATTTGCGACCACCAGGGAGTCAAGAGGCAACTGTCCCCGAATGTATGCAGGGTCTGCAGGTGCTGGTCTGTACTTTTTTTCAATACGTGGATTGACCACCCTCGCCCTGGTAGGTTCTTTAAAGATGTCCGCCGCATGCTTGAGGACCCCCTTGAGCATAGGCAGTGTCTTTACATTTCTTTCTGAAACTGCAAAAGTGTCAAATAGAAAGTCCTCTTCAACAGGGTCAGCATGCATGTCCACATCATGATTAGCAGCTGCCCTTTCAATGAGTGCATGGAAACCTGCAGAATCCTCAGTTGGGGATGCACGTGCAGTGAAAGGCTGTGGGTCTTGTCCCACATTATGGGTGTCTTGGTCCCCAAAGTCATCAAATGAATCCGGCTGTGCATCTGGTTCATTAGCTGGGAAAGTGTACTGGTCATCTTCACCATATCCCTCACCGTCAGAGGGGTCTGGAGACTGAGTTGGGCTCCCTCTTGGAGGGGACTGGATAGGTTCCATGAGGCCTGAGGCGTCCTGTGGATACTTTTTCTTCTTCAGGGGGATGACATAGGAGTCCACCGGCTGAGAAGTGATCTTCCTTTTGTAAAGGGTCAATTTGCCTGTATTAGCGTCGATAAAACACTCCGAATCCTCTTCTGAGTCGATTCCTCGACCCGAAAGTGCCCCTGCCGTTGAAGAATCCGACTTCTTCGGTGCCGATTTTGTTGCGAAGGCTTTCGGCGCCTCTTTTGGCGGCAGAAGGTAGAGGAGTTTACTGGCCGATTTGACCGGAACGTCTATCGCCTTCTGTGGCGATGGCGTCGGCGCCGACGAAGCAGCGGCTTTCTCCCTAATTCTCTGTAGTGAAGCAGCGACGAGGGACGTTTCATTCGCAGTTGCCTTTGGCCCCGACGAGGAATCCCTGATCTTGCCTTCGGATCCGACGTTCTGTTGGCCCTTTTGAGTCTTGGACGATGATGCAGCGTCCGCCGCCCCAGAGGCCCTGGATCGATGCGCAGATGTGGCAGCTTTCGATCCGTGCGATTTCGACGGCTCCGTTTCTACCACGCGTCCGACCAACGTCCCAGTTGGCGTCGGAGCCGTGCCGCTGTCCTTGGCGGGCTTTGCCGGCGTCGTAGCGGTTGACCTGTGCGTTCCGCCCTTTTTAGAGGATCCCTCCTCTGGCACCGATTTTGACACGGTGGAATCGACAGACTTCTTCGATCTCTGTGGACCGGAGGTCGAGGGAGTCGATGAAGCAGCGTTTTTATTTGACTTAGGTGGTACGGCCGCCATCTTAGGGACGCTGGAGTCCTTAAGTTTCAGTTTCGGTTTCGGTTCGGCCATCTTAGGTGTAGTCGATACCGTATGTTTCAGTTTCGGTTTCGATACCGTCTGCGCAGCAAGTAAGTCCGTGGCCGGGCCTAAAGGCGGGGCCGTGGCTTGCGCGACGGGGTCTTGGGTAAGGCCGACAGGCGATCCCGTGACCCGTTCCATATGTCCGTAAACTTCGGGGCATAGCTCATCCCCTGAGCTATCTTCCACGGCCCCATAAACTTGTTCGACGTCCCCTACCTCGTCGACGTTTTCAAGGCCTTGATCCACGACTCCGTCGTCGTCCTCCGGATCCGCCTCGACCTCCGTCTCGGGCGGGGAGATTTGAAGATGACGGCTCAGGTCCTCTTCTTCTTGGTCGTCGAAGATGTCGTCCGGTTCCGGGGCCGTTTGGTGGGCCTCCAGGCGCACCGCGCGCCGAATCTTGAGTGTCTTCTTGGACCTGAAACTTGCACAGGCAGTTTCCTTCGTTATGGTCTGGTGAAAGGCATTTGTTACAGACCGGGTGCACGTCTATATGTGGGTATTTGGCCCCACAGAGCGGACAGAGTTTATAAGGACTCCGCTCCATGCCGGAAAAGTTGCTGTCGAGTCGCGATGAGAAGGCCTCGAAGTCCGAAGAGCAAAAACTCCGCTGATTCCGGCTGATTCCGGCTCCGAGAGACGGAAGAACTCGAGACCGCACGCAAACAATACCGACGTAAGCAAATACAAGGCCTTTTGGCCGAATAAAGTTATGTTTTCTCGGTTCCGACAGAGAGACGTCGAGACCGCATCCGAACCCAATGGCGGAAAAAAACAATCTGGGGATGGAGCCGATGCCCATGCGCACTGTAGTCCAGGGGAGGAGCCACCTATCTCAGGACACTTCGAAGACTCTTCCAGGACAACAATGTGCGATCATCCGGACCCAACACTAGGCGGCGATCTAATGCTAAGATATGAATTTAGCAGCCCACATGCCTCGAACATATATCTGTGTGTTATCCGCATACATGTGATAGGACATATGTGAATTTCGGAGAATTTCTGTAAGGGGTTCGACATACAAGTTAAAAAGGTCAGGGGATAATGTCGATCCTTGTGGAACTCCGATTGAATTAGGGCATATAGGTGAAATTGATTGATTAACCAGGAATCTTTGTGTTCTGTTCTGTAGGAAAGACTTGAACCATTTCAGCACATTTCCCGTGAGTTCCATCCTGTCTTGCAACCTTAACAGTAATCAATAATTACCTGGGGGTCTGGTTTAGCGAGTCCTCTAGACCATCAGCTCACCTAGCCGCCTTGAAAAAGAGACCTGGAGCAATAATATACTCTCTGATCCGACTTAACCAGTCCCTGAGTAGTCCTTCTGCAGAACCCATTCTGAAGGTGATTATAGCCACTCTTTTCCCCGCCTTAAACTATGGGCATCAGGCCTTCCCTGGCGCATGCTCGGCCAGTCTCGACCACGCCCAAGTTTCCTTTTATAAAAAAAATCTTCCATCTTCCGAATGTCATCCACAGGGCAAGACTACGACTGGAGCTGGGACTTCAAAGACAATCTATTTTCTGTGACGCTGATACCCTGAAATACTTTATAAGGACACTAAAAGCTGCAGACAACACCCTAAAATCCCGGTTAACAGAAACTCTTGCCAGCCCTGGGAATCCGTGGAATCGTCAAATCATAAAGGCCATAAGAACGCTAGACATCGATAACTCATTACTAACCGCAGACACTATTCCATACACAGTCTGGAAAAAGGTTATCAAGAAGCAGGTCAGACAAATTTCCCACCGGAAGGACACCCAGGTTCTAAAAACATCAACTATCCTGCTTCCCTTGAATATCTCATACCTCCCTGGGGTACCTCAATCTTACCTCTTGGAAAATCTGAACGCATAATGTTCATGCGCCTCCTAGGTCTGCGCTCCACTGCCTTCAACCGATGGGCTCCAACAAGTGAGGAGGGGGCCTGCAGACTATGCAACTACAGGTCCGAATCATGGTTGCATTTTCTGTGCTGTTGTCCTGCCCTTGACGCTCCCAGAAGACTTCTTGTAAAACCCTTATATTTAAAATGGGGCATCGGAACATGTTGGGAGGCATCGGCCCTTTGCTTTACTTCCTTAGACACTCAAGTCCTTGAAAGGACTGGAAAATATGTGAGACTCCTGGACAATCTCTTTTTACCCTCCTTGGCCCCTGCTCTTCCAGTTCCTCCCCCCCAAAAAACTTATCACAGACTTTTTTCGTCCCCTGTTCTAGTATTCCTGTACTAATTTATTTTACTCTAGGCTTTGGATCCGTTTATGTGATTTTAATGGTAACTACAAGATTGTCATGTTAGTTATATGTATATGAACTTAAACCTTGATGGTTTTCTTAGTTTTTGCTTTTAACATGGTAATTGCGCTATGTTGACACTCTATAGCAATGGTTTTAATTAATTGTGCTAACTTAATAAAACCCCCCAAAAATGTTTTAAAAAAACATCCATGATTCCATCTTGTGCTAGTAATAGGGCACACTTTGGGAAGCTGCAATGTACATATTGTACCACTCCCTTAATCAAAAGGGTCCTTCAAATAACTAGGACTTTAGTGAGGTTTTACAGGTAATGCCTTGACCAGGGAGGAAAGGCAGTAGTTTCAGCGGTCATGCAATTCCTCTCTGTGGAATGTCAGCAAGTATTACTCTTGGACGGTGTGGTGCTGCTTCTCTTGCTTTTGACTGGTGCTTCTGTGGCAGTGCTTGTAACAGAATACAGTGCCTTCTGCAACGTTTAAGAAGCAGACTTTCTGGCCAGATGTTCTGGCATGTGCTAGTTTGGATGATGCCTTTTAAGGTTATACAACCTTGGATGCTCATTTTTATGTCATTGTAATACCACTGCTTCTACCCAGTTGCCAGTGAAGCTTTCACATTTAGAATTGTAATCAGTAGATCACTATAAAGAGGGGATAAAAGACAACACCATAGGGTTTGACAAGTAGATATATGGCTAGCTGAATGCCCTGAAAAAACAACATCCCTCTCTACTCTCTTGATACAGGGATCAAAAAGAAGTCCCTTTTGAAAACAGGGAAATAAACCTAGCATGCGGAAAAACTCCAAGGCTCGTAATTTTAGGAAGGATATTAACTGCAGGTCTTCTTTAAAGAATACAACATAAAGGTCCAAGCAAAATTTTACCTTGAGCAGTAATGGGCAAAAACCATAAAATCAGAGAAATTAAATGAAAAGGAGCAGCAGTAAAGGACGGACACTGGTACCAATGAAGAAATGTATCTAACGCAAAGCTTATCTAAAAAAGTAAACCTAAATGCTTACATTTTGAAGTGAGACTAAAGAGAATGCAGAATGACCGCGGATGGAGAACGCCACTATGGCCCCAGATGCGTTACTTCACCTCCATAACATTGGCCTGTTAAAATGAGAATCTCATGACACAAAGGTTATTAAAGGCCCAATTTAGAACTCGGTGGGTGGGTTACTCCATCATAATGGTGATGGATAACCCATCTGCCATAGTATAAATCCCATTATATCCTATGGGATTTAAGTTTCAACTAACAGCGTATCTGACATCGGTGACGAGTAACCTGCCAGCTGAGATCTAAATCAGGCCCTACGTTTTTTTCATTGCTGTATAAAGGCAGGTAACTGAATGAACGTGAAGGGCAAAAGATCAGAGAATGGAGAACTAAATAGGAGCACAAGAACATTTACTATAAACATATCTCGGTTTTGCAAGGCATGGCACAACTCCTACATGGAGTATAGGATCATCACCGCTTGAAGGAGGGTTATTACATCTCATCTGAGAGTTCCTCAAAGCTTTCTTACAGCAAGGGAAAGACAAAATTATTTATTAACACCAATAACTAACCTTTGCCCTCCATAAAAATGACAAAATTTGCATTGTATTTGGTGCTGCACAATTTCTCCTCCAGGTCAAAGGTCCTCTTGCCCTCGATCTCTTCATCGGAGATGCCGTCGTCTTGATACTTGCGTCGCATGTTGCCGCGCTGGAAGGGAGAAAACACAGAGGAAGAAAAAGTAATCAAAGTTAAACTGTTTGAGATCGAATTAATTTCTTGCTTTGCTTCAGTCTCGCACAGTACACACAATGCAACTGAACACTGGTGTGCAGCTTCACATCCCCGCTTCAGTATGGAGAGCCAGAGCTCTGTCAATGCACCACAACCTCAGTCTACAGTGCTCAGTAAGACCAGAGGAGGCCCACACCTCTGCCACCTCACTTTATTGCTCCCCTCCAGTAACCCCGTTTTTTCCAGTTGTGGGGTTTGTACATCTGCCAGTCCACTCAGACCTGATAAGGTATCAGATCAGTTTTAAACACTGGAAACGGTATTCGAGAGTTTTGCTTATAAGGCTCACAACCTTTTTAATACTGCTGCGCAGAACATTGCTTCCTGCGTGCGGCATACACATATTAGACAAAGATCTTCAGACATTGTACCACACTCGAGCACAGTAAAGCCATTCAATATTTAATGAACAGCTTTGACTAGAGCCATAGGTATGCACAAACAGCTGTAGGGCAGGGTGGTGGCTCATTGTGGGCACACTATGCTTAAGTTATGAATACACCAACAGAAGTATAAATGAATGAGAAGGCTCCGGCATGACTGTGTGGAAGCAAAATAACTTGAAAAGACCAGAACTGACGTGCGAGAGGTTTCTACTTTGTTTTTATCGTTGTATGCACCGTCCTTGGACAGGTTAAGATACAACACCTAGAAATTGGTAATAAAAGAGTCAAATAACATTACAGCACTGCTGACATTGAAGAAATTCACAATACTTTTGTGAGATCTGCCCACAGAACCAACAGCTATTGCGTGCACACTGTCCACACCAGTAAATTTAACCCACAAGAGAAGTACAAAGGAATCTGCAAAGAAAACTCTAGTATTTCTCTCTTATTAAACTTCACCCTCTGAAAATTCACATAACACCCAAAACCTGATTCTACTAGGGGCGCAGAAGTCAAATGTTCTTGCTTTTGGTCATATTATTTCTGGTCCCAATATTATTGTGTAGCTTTGTGCAGACTGCTCAGTTTACTGCAAATGGAGTGTGGTCATCACAATCAAACGGACCAGGAAGAAGCAAGTGGGGGGAGAAGAGGTCGCTGACACACTGAGGTATCACTGTGACAATCTGTGCCTAGGAACGTATTTCAACTGAGGAATAGTGGCTGACACAATTCTTGTTCCACTGACCCCACCATCAACCAGGTGACCCATGTGCAGCAAGGCCAAGCGCCTTTACAAAGGAGGATCTACCCAGCTCACAGGTCCGTAGAATGTACAGTGAAATCATAGAAGCAACCTGCATTAGGTCTCAAATACAGGACAGGACATTGGTTTAAAGAGTAATCCGTGAAGTGGGGGATAAGAAAGGTTAGGCACAGTTTGTCACAGTGATACCTCAGTGTGTCAGCTACCACTTCTCCCCCCCGCTTGCATCTTCCTGGTCTGTTTGATTGTGATGACCACGCTCCATTTGCAGTAAACTGAGCAGTCTGCACAAAGCTACACAATAATATTGGGACCAGAACACAACTAACCCTAAATCAGAGATGAAAGAATGAACCTTCACAGGTGTCCATCTCCAAAGAAGGCTTGCTAGCCAGCTTCAAGAATTTTCAAAGTGGATATCTATAATTTGAAAGAAACTCTAAAGGTCTTACGCAGAGGAATGTCGTGTTCTATCTAGGACCCCGATCAATTTTGTGACCTTATGCCCCTATACGGCTATAATCAATCCATACCCCTATAATGGCATAAACGATCAGAGCCATATTTCAGAAACTCGCCTCTGCAGCTCATTACAGTATATGACACAGCAGAAGCCACTATCTTAGATTCCTAGATTACACACCGAGATCTTTCAACAGATAAAACCCCCAGCAACCTGGGAAAGCCCTGCTTGCTATGTTTTGATTAGTAATAGAACTCTAATGAGCACTGTAAGAACGACCGGTTCTTAGTGACATCTTTATTGACGTCTTATGTCCAAAAACTTACGTCAAACAAGGCACCTTACAGGTATAAATATTACCAACGTTGCCTTAAGCAAACACAGCGGTGGTGGTAGAGAATACAGGAGCAGAACAGCTGTCCCTTGCAGAGCCCAGCAGATGCGAAAAGCCCACGGACGCTGCCCCTCCTCCTGGACGCGCTGAGAAAGACGCTGTCTTTTCTCCTGCTGAGAAAATCCAGCCCCGGCGTTCCCAGCCTACCCTTGCGGGTGACTGGGATATCGAGTCCTGAGAGGAGATACAAGACCTCCAACATTCTATTCCAGAGGTACAGTGTTGACTAAACCCTTAGAGAGAATTCTTGAAGCAAACCCTTGGCAAAACCAACATAACTTAAACTGCTACTTACTTACTCCCTCCCAAGGCTTAGATCAGGTACACTGGGGTAGGCGTAGTTAGAAGCAACAGTTGAGTACGTTAGCTAAATGTATATATGAATGTATGCATTTTATTCATTTTAACCATTGTATGGCTAAGAAACCATATCAATGCTTTTACATTATTATTTTGCAATCCTCCTTTTACTGTACGCACTTTTTATAATAACAAGTTTTGCAATTGTGGCAATTCATTTCTCTTGCATGATAAGAAAGACTGTTCAATAAATAATACCTTATATTGAAAACACCCGTCTCTCTATTCTCTGCATCTTAGTGAAAGTAATTCTTGCACAACTGACTGAGTGAAATAGCTGTCTATTGTTTCACACGACTCTAGAGATTGACTCTTATTCTAAGGAGCAAAGTTGTCATGTTTATGCGGTTGTTGGAAAACTGAATCCCTTCTTGTCTGAGCCAAGGAAGCTGATCACTTCTTATTCAGTCAAGAAAGTTTCCAGTGACCTCTGAGCTAGTTGGTACAAACCTAATTAAGTCTAACATAGTCAGTAGAGACCTGGAAGACCGCACTTCTACGTCTACACTGCTGTTTATGTTATTCCGATGCGCAAGGCCTATAGGGAAAATAGGAACTACACTACATGGCGCCCAACGTTTGGTAAGGCGATAAAACTAATGCAAGACGTTAGAGTAACTCAGTCGTGCTTTTTCACACAGACCCTTTCTCCCGTAAATGCTCCAATAGACGTCTGGAGTGGGTGAAAGGTTAAAATCCGCCCAAACTTAGTAGGAAGAGATTCCTATGTAAAGCTCTGGTTTATTCAATGTTGAAGGATACAGTGTTCCAAAATATTGTGCCCCTAATCTTTGTCTCCTTGAAACCTGATCTGCAACAAAAGACCTTCCTGACAGTAAAATGCCAGGAGAAGGTGGTAACAACGGAACCACTGATGCCGCAGTAAATGCGACTCAGCAGGGTCCCGATGAAATTAATGAACCAGGTGCGATAATTATCCCGGTCAACATAAGAAAAACTAGAACGTTAAAACTTATGGAAAATGGACTGACCACACAAGGTGGCAGTGTCGTCTTCGTGATAGAGGCCCACGAATAGTGAAGTAGTGTGGCTCACTGGTTAGAGGCGGCAGACCCGAGAGCAGAGGACGGCCCGGGACCAGGGTTCGATTCCCGGCGCGGCAGGTTTCTGGACCAGGGTCAGCGGACTCGATAATTCTCTCGCCTCGGTGCCCACTCTGATCAGCGATCACACTCGGCAACTCTGGCCATTAGCTTGCCTCATCTTCACTAACGGCCCCACCAGACCGCCGGGGATGCCTGGTCTCACCCTGGAGATACCCATTAAGGGACCATCTCTCAGGGAAGCCAGGAAGGGCTTTGCAGCGGTCGAAGCGCCTTGGGACCCTCCGGGTAAGTAGTGCGCTATATAAATGCCTATACTATACTACTATACTATCGGCAGAGAGTGGTATTCTATTCTTGGATAAAATTCGAAAGCAGAATCCGCTTCAAAGCCCTGAATTACATGTTCAGAATCAAAGCAGGAACAGCACCTAAATATCTCCAAACTCTTGCCTACCTCTATACGCCCAAGAGAAACCTCCGGTCACAGACAGCAGCCTGTTTCTGCATACCAAGGTTTAAACGAGCAAGAACAGGTGGCAGATCTTTTGCCTATCTGGGACCCTCCCTTTGTAATACGCTCCCCCCCTGTATCCGGAAGGAAGAAAACTACTTTAGGTTCAGAAAGCTTGTGAAGACCTGGCTGTATGAACAATAATCACTTAACAGTCACCTCCCTTCTCTACCCTCAAACTAGCTGTGTCTAGGCGCCGGGAAACCCTTTTTGGGTAGCTGTTGCGCCCTATAAATTGATAAAATAATAATAATAATAATAATTTCCAGCGGCAAACGCTGCAACACACGAGTTCCACTATTACAAAATAGAGGATCCACCGGAAGAGTACGCTCCTTTCGAGGAGATTGAATTCCCATTAAAATACCAAAAGCACCTGCTCTGGTTTAAAGGCGCCCTAAAACACAATGATCATATTACCAGGCTCGGTCCACTAGGTAGACGAGGAGCAACGTGGCCGGTTCTAGCCAGCTACACACCACATCCGGACATTGCAAAAATGTCAAAAGAAGAACTTTTAGCACAGCTAAAAACATTAATCAAAATACATAGACAATTAGTCCAATATGTAATGCGGACTGCAACAGTCCAAACAGCTGTTAATGTCCCACAGCTGACCCCTCATCAGGGGAACACAAATAAAATTACACCACAGAACATACAATCATGTCTTGGTAAAAACGGGAACAAATTCCTTTCTGGTTAGCACAGAAAATTACTCAAATAGAGGCAGTATTTCCGAACCCACCCCTATTGAGAAACACAGAATTCTGACCATCTGTCTTCCAATGGGGGTCGCACCACACGTGGAGGACTGTGACACTTGGGGTACAGTCTTTGCTTCCATTTACACAAAAACACATGGTGTTCCGTCAATGGCGGTAATACCAGATGTGCTAAAACAGATTCTGAATGAATACGGTCCAGAACCTGCTTTAACTCTTGGTATGAAATTACTGAAAGACTTCAAGCAGGTCTCGGCTATATTACTAGCCAATATAAAAGGAGAAGCAGCATCTGTGGCGATCCGCCAGAAGTTGAAGGAAACAGATATAACAGATCAACCGATTGAGCTTGCCAGAATTATAAAAAATGTTATGACGAATTAGGTAGAGACAGCTTGGGTGGGAAACCAGTAAAACCCCAACTGCTCGAAAATCCAAAAAAATTATTTATTAAAAATAATTTAAACACTCCTAAAAAGAGCTGGGATGGAAATAAACAATCCACTCCCAAGGAAAAAGTTTTCCAGTCCAGAGGAAGGTCTCCTCGACGGAGGGAAAGAACTCCGACTCGAGAACACCAGTCTCCCCAGAGAGAGCCCTCTGAGAAAAGATATAACCTTAGAAATAGGGATAACTTGAAGAAGCCTGATAGATATCAAAGTATTGATACACGTCCCTCTCGATCTCTTTCGCAGAAATCGGAAAGGAGAGGACGTTCAGACTCAGGAGAGCACACCAAGTCCAAAGACAAGGAACCTGATCAAAGTAAAAAATCACAATTTCCAAGAAAGAAGGTAGCCAGTATTAGAGTAATCGAACATGCCGAGGACACAGCTGAAAAACGGGGAAGTGGGCACAAACAATGCTAGACAGTGCAGCAGAAATCACCATAGCCCGCAAGATCCTGATGAGTCATCTGGAGACAGTGGACACGAATGAATACATTCAAGTAGAAACTGCCGACACCAGAGTTAGCGGACCTCATAAAATATACGAAATAACACTGCGTATAGAGGGAGATAAGACTAGGAAAATAAGGGGTCTATTCTGGTATAAACTCTCAAAAGGCTATGACATCCTGTTAGCTGAAAAAGATTGGCCCCCGGAGTTTGTCAGGGAGTGCCCTCGTGGCGAAGAAATGATTACGCCTGCCTTCTCGAATCACATTCCGATTCACACTAAATATATATATGCAAGGTAATGGGCAGTAGCCCAGGCACCAGCATTATATAAAAACCATGTAGGATGGGATGAGGACTCTCCTCCTCACAAAATCCAGTTAAAAAGTCAACCGCCTGCACAAAGGCAGTATACAATTAAACAAGAAGCTAAAAAACAAGTCAGGGAGATTTTAGATCAACTTGAATACCAGGGGGTGATTGAAACATGCACCTATCAAATGAACAATCCTTTGTTTCCTGTCTGCAAACCGGACGATTCATATCATCTAGTCTTGGACTACAGACACCTTAACTCATGTTGCAAAACATTTGCAGTACAAAATTCGCATAGTGCTACACTAATGAATAACATAGTTCGCAAAAAATATAAAACGACATTAAACATATCTAATGGTTTCTTTTGTCAAAATATTGCACCAGAAAGCAGATACTTGACCGCTTTCTCAGTAATGGGTTCTCAGAGAAATTTCTGTAGGCTCCCACAGGGATTCAAGAACAGCCCAGGATTATTCTCAGCCAGAGTAACAGAGTTACTACAAATATATGGTGATGAGGCATTATCTTACGTCGATGACATCTATCTAACTGACGACGACTTGGAGATTCACTTGAAAAGGGTGAATACCATAATACTTGGGTTCGCTGCAGAGGGTTACAAATTCAACTTTAAAAAGTCTTGAATTGACCATCTGACAGTCTTATTTTTAGGATACGAATTATCAAGTGAAGGAAAAAGCCTAGCGGACAACTTCTTAGAGAAGTGCGCTGTACTCCAAGCACCAAAAACGCTCAAAAACTTACAATCGATTCTAGGCTTCCTGAATTTCGGAAGAACTTACATTCTAAATTACGCGGAGAGGGTTAAACCTCTCTACAAACTAATTAAACCTGATTTTAAACCAATTAACTGGACTCAAAAACACACAGAAATTTTGAGATCACTGCAAACAGACATGTTAGCAAAAACAAAATCAGATACAAGTGACAATACACGCTTTCTAGTAGCCCGAGTCATCCTAGGAAGATGCGGATTCACGTACCTGACCTCTAATGAGGGAGAAACGGTACCAATAGCTTACAAATCTCACTTGTACACACAAGCAGAAAAAACATTCAGTCTCACAGAAAACACTGTGAAAGCAGTGCAAACTGCAATAGCGAATGAACGAGAACTAGCACACGGCAAAAGGATCACTGTTCTCACAGCAGAATCCGTTTTCGAGGCACTATTCAGCCCAGTAAACCTGCCTACAGTGTCACTGGATCCGAAATGGATACAGTGGGAAAATTCTCTTGCTGCAGAAGACGTGAAATACTATTTCGCCCCGCACATGAAAACACTGAATGATTTAACTTATGAAGAAGAATATCCTCTGCCAATCGAAATTCTGCCTCTTGAACAATACTCCTGTATAATCTACACAGACAGATTTGTACAGCATTACAACGTAGAAAATAAATCCTACGATGCAGCCTGTGCAATTGTTAAAGGTCGCTGGCTCTGCGGTAAATTCAGACCGAAAATAACAAAAACTGAATCACTTAGAAAATATTCGGCTCAGCGAGCTGAAATCAGATCTTTAAAAAAGGCGCTTAAAAATGCAGAACGTGAATTCCCGACACTAATCGTGTGCGATTCGCATTTTTGCGTCAACTCCTACAATAATGATTTGCAGAGCTGGATTCAAAATGATTACAAAGATGACACAGGTGCCACAATCAAGCATAAAATGCTTTGGAAACAGGTAGTTCTTTTACAGAAGTAACTACAAAAGATTCACGTGATACACACTCTGAGTCATCAACGTGATGGCGTTCACGTTGCAGGGAATTCATTGGCTAGTACAGCCACAGCGGAAGCAACTAAACCGGCTTCCGTAGCCACAAAAAAGCGTTCAGAAAAATACATAGACAGGGGAAACCATGCTGGCAGTAAAGATGTCCTTAAAAGGCGACTGTGCAGCACTACCCGTGAACTATCCACTCAATTATGCATACGTAATTGATGAAAACTCCGTTCCTTTTGCTCGAATCCCTGGAGTGTGGGATAGGGTAATTCCAAACACGAACCGGAGAAAGTTATTAATAGCAGACGCACACATGGGTGAAGGTCCAAGGCACAAACAGATGAAGGAATCTCTGACTGAATTACAATCAGAGTACTGGTGGCCGGGGATGAGCGTGCAACATTAAATATTTGTAAACAACTGTCCCGACTGTGACAGAGATCGCAGTAATGAACCGGTCCAGTCTATTGCCCAGTTGCCGTTTATAAATAGTGGTTCTGTCGGATTGTACTCAATTTCTTTGCTCAATAGCTACTTGGCTCAGTATTTTCTCATATGTACTTTTTCTTAAAAAACATGGAAATACTTTTATGAAAAATGCACACACCAAACGTTTTTTCTGTAAGCAAAGTTGTAATTATTCAGTTACTTTGCAAAGCTTTTTTTCTTTTTTCAACATTAAAAGATCGGTTGTCCATACAAATTGAAAATATAATAACAATAAATAAGTGCAGCAGTGAATAAACGTGATCTGTGATTAATGGCGACTGTTATAGTGATAGAGTTTCGTGGAAATGCAATTAGAAACAAAGGTCCAGCAATAACTTCAATTTCCTCAATCAGTATAGTTATTCATATTTTTCTGTTTGAGATGCAGTGAGGACCAATTGGTGGATTAGCGTTGACGTTTCGACCCAGCAGTATGGTGCCGGTTTATTAGCAACCGTTTCGGGTCTTCATCAGGACAAAAGGGGGGACAACCTAAAATTAGATAAAAGGGGCCTGTTTTAGTTATCGGTGTGTGCATAGCTAATCCAAAAAATGGAGAAGCACGGCGGGGCTCGCTCACCTGATGGAAAGATACTGAGGTGTCTTATTCGTAACCTCCGTGGGATGATTCTCTCCTATATTGAAGCGTGGTATCTGTAGATTATTAATAACATTTAGTACCAGCCCTGTGTATTGTTTAACAATTGGGGGGGGGGGGGGGTCCGGGGTGAACACACGCTTCATCGGAACACATACCTTCGTAAAAGAATTTATCACCGTCCGGTGATGTATTCCGGTTTGAAGTGCCGCAGCTGCGATCACCTAAACAATGAACATGTCTTAATTAGTCGGATTCCTTGCTATATGCGTACTCGGTCAGAATCAGTCTTTTTAGGAGAGGGGAGGTACGCCAGGCACCATAACGGTAGCCATGTCACTTACGGTGACCGCACTGAATCCACCTTTGTGATTCATTAACTGAGGGCGCGGTGGTGTACTTACTTGAGGAGCATGACAGCAGACGTCTGTATTTCTCTCCCGTTCACGAATCAATGGGTGAGACCGCGTCTGATTACCTGTTAAAGAACAGATTACGTCCGCGTAGCGTGCACAAGTGCACGTCCGACAGACACGTCATATGTGACGTGTAAAGGAATTTTCAAAACCCGGAGGGCATGTCAGTGTGACAGGGTTACTTAGAAAACCTGCAGCGGCCGAGGTTTGAAAGTGGCCGGTTGTATCAGGACTTATAACTGACTGTGGGAGCGCATCAGTTATTTATGAGAAATAATGGACCAGTCGGTCCAGGCGTGTGGAAGGGATTTATGGACGCCGGATGGTGACCTTGGAAACATAGTCTGGGCCGGGTCTGAATGAAGTATCCAATTGTTACACTGTTATAGAGGATTCAAATGCATGTATAATAATAATAATAATAATAATACAGAAACTTATTGAGCGCGAACAGCTACCTCTGGGGAGGTGTCCCGGCGCTAGCGAGTCCCACAGCAAGAGTAAGTAGTCAGGAGGGGGGGCAGAATTATTGCATAAAAAGCCAGGTTTTTAGGAGTTTCCTAAAGCTTGCTTCTGACGTGGCGGATTGGATGGCAGGAGGCAGGGTATTCCAAAGTTTCGCCGTGCCGGCCGAAAAGGACCTGCCTCCAAGTCTAGCTTTCCTTACGCGCGGTACAGTTAGCTTGAGTAGGGAGTTGGAGCGCAGCTCACGTTTTTGGTGGTAGCGGGGGAGTCGGAGTTTCAGATAATTTGGACACGTGCCTTTTAGTGCTCTAAAAGCCAGGGTTAACACTTTGAACTTAATTCTGCTTGCCACTGGTAGCCAATGTAGCTCGTGCAGATGCGGAGAGATGTGCTGCCTAAAAGGGATCCGTTTTATTAATCTCGCAGCCCCATTCTGCACGATTTGTAGGCGTTGCACCGCATATTTAGGTAGACCAAGATAGAGGCCATTAGAGTAATCGAGTCGGGAAGTGATTGTTGCGTGAACAACCGTTTTCCGGCACTCGACTGGTAGCAGAGGCAGAAATTTCCGCAAATTTTTGAGTTTATGCAGGCAGCCCGCGGTGAGCTGTTGTATATGCGGCAAGAAAGACAAATTCTCATCCCATTTTACACCTAGATTTTTAGCATGGGAGCTGGGAGATGGGGCAGGGCCCATTTCCGTTGGCCACCACAGATCCGGAGGGGGATGTTTGGGGTTTCCAAAGAATAGCACCTCCGTTTTGCTCGCGTTCATTTTGAGTTTGTTGGTATTCATCCATTTGGCCACGTCTATCAGACAGCCCCTGATTTTGCTAAATGCTGCTTCAGACGTGTCGGTGTATGGGAAGACTAATTGCGTGTCGTCCGCGTAGGATATTGCCTTGACCCCCCATTTGGCAATCAAGGTGAAAAGCGGGGCCAAATAGACATTGAACAGCAGGGGGCTGAGTGCCGACCCCTGTGGGACGCCACACCAGAGATTTTTTGGTCCAGAAGAGAAGGGGCCCAAGGCCACTTTCTGGGAGCGATTAGTGAGGTAGGAGAGTAGCCAGTTGAGAGCTTTGTCTCCAATACCTATGTCCTTATGTCGGGTCAGCAATCTGCTGTGATCTACAGTATCAAAAGCAGCTGATAGATCCAGGAGCACCAGCATTGCTGATGCCCCTGAATCTAAGGACCACCTGATAGACTCGGCAACCTCAATAAGGGCCGTCTCGGTGCTGAAGTCGGCCCTAAAGCCCGACTGAGTTTCATGTAGGGCGCCGCTGTCTTCAATAAATTTATTAAGCTGCCGCTGAATTATTTTTTCAAGCATTTTGCCGGGGGCTGCAAGGAGAGAGATGGGTCGAGATTGTTCAGATCATCCGGTGCACCTTGGGGTTTTTTTTTCAGCGGGAGAAGTGTGGCCTGTTTCCAACAGTCCGGAAACGTGCCTGTAGCAATGGACGTGTTCCATATGTGTAGGAGGGGAGCTGCAATTGCTTCCGACATTAGTTTCCACAGTTTAGGTGGGCAGGGATCATCCGGGCCTCCCGATTTACATTTTTGTATTTCTTTTACTGCCTCACAGAGGTAATCGGCTGAAATTGATTTAAAGGGGTAATGGGGCACTCGGAGACTCTCAGCTCATCCATTAATGTCGGCTCAGGGTCCGTGAAAGTGTCATAGACTTTTAAAATTTTGGTATCAAAAAAGTCTGAAATGGATTCGCAGAGATTTACCGACGGGATGATATCCGTCTCGATAGCTTTGGGCTTGAAAAAGGATTGAACAATCTTGAATACTTCTTTGCTTGATTGTTCCGCCTGTAGGATGGAGGCCTCGAAGAAGTTTTTCTTGGCTTTTTTAATGGATAAGTGTAGAGCATGAAGGGCTTTTTTATAGCTGGATTTGGCTGAGTCGCAATAGTTAGCTCGCCAAAGGCGTTCCAGTTTTTTACATTTACTTTTTTCGGCCTTGAGTTCAGGGGTGAACCACGGTGCAGAGGGAGATTCTCTGCGTGATGTGGCAGTACCGGCCGGCGCTATAGAGTCCACTGTTTTGCTTATCCACACGTTCAGAGAGGCAGCATCGGAGTTTGCATCCGTGGTAAGGGGTATAGGGGTTGCGCGAAGTGCTGGACACAGTTTGTCCGCTGTTAGATTGTCCCATTTTCTCCGCACATAGGATCGTTTTCCAGTGCTCTGAGATTGGGGAGGGATTGAGATGGCCATGGTAGTTAAGTAGTGGTCCGTCCAGAGCAGTGGTAGCGGAGAGGAGGCTGTTGTGTTAAGTAGGTTAGAAAAGAAAAGATCGAGCATATGCCCTGCCCGATGCGTGGGGCCTGCAATAGCTTGAATCAGATTGGCCGATTGCAGGGTAGAGATAAGATGGGAAGCCTGTGGGCAGTCAGGATTGTCGGCGTGGAGATTAAAATCGCCGGCTACGATAAAGTAAGAGTGGTCTAGAGAGTTTAGGACTATAAAGTCCATAAGCTCACTCAGGGCTGATGTCGGACAGTCCGGGGGTCTATAAATAACTAGGCCAGTAAGAGACAGTTGGGGGGTAATTTGGAGGCAAAAGCGTAGCCCCTCAATGCTTGGGAGTGTGGTGGGAGTGGAGGACAGCAGAGTGTATTTCTCGTTGTAAATGAAAGCCACTCCACCTCCTCTTCGGCCCTCCTTTCTATTGGAAAAGCTCATTTTAAAGCCTGGCGGGATTGCTAGCGAAATGGATGCCATGTTGTCTTCATTGAGCCATGTCTCTGTGAGGCATAGAGCGTCCCAGTGTGAGTCCGTTATGAGCAGGTATAGATCATTAGCATGCTTGGGAAGAGATCTGTAGTTAAGTAATCCAATCCTAAGTTGGGTGGAGGAGGTGTTACGAGAAGGCTTGCTAGCTTTTTTGGGAAGTGAGGTTGTTAGAGAAGAGACGGTGCCTAGAGACTTATGGCAGCGTGGGCAATGGGGAGGGAGAACCAGAGTCGCCAGATTGAGTTCAGGCGCCTGACAGATAGTATCAGCATTCAGAGCCCGGAGCTCCGCACTGGGCCAGACTATCCTTTGTTTGTGTGCGTGGGCAGCATGGCTGGCGCTGGTCGCAGGCCGGTCGCGGACGGGCGCAGACGGGCTTGCCTTAGGCGCGCCTTCGGCGCGCAAACGGCGCTCCCGCTGCGCTCGTCCGCTGCGCTTCCTCCAGTGGCACATTTTATAGTGTGGGAAGGCGGGGTGGCGTGGCCAGAGAGGGGGCGTGGCCTCGTTGCACGCCGTCAACGGCGGCGGCCAGAGGGCGTTTTGGCGAGGCGAGGGAGGCGCTGCTCGTGATCAGCAGGCTCCAAGGACAATGCCAACATGGACTGAGGTTTGGCTATATCAAGTAAAATACACAATTTATTAGCACACTCAAAGGTTTAAAATTTCTAAAAAATGCTCAGGAATACAACTCCCGGCTATCCGCCTCAGGAGTGGGAGACTTACAAATGCGCTCGCATTCAGCGCTTTTAAGCTCGGCGGGGGGGGGCGTGGCCGGAGAGGGGGCGTGGCCTCGTTGCACGCCGTCAACGGCGGCGGCCAGAGGGCGTTTTGGCGAGGCGAGGGAGGCGCTGCTCGTGATCAGCAGGCTCCAAGGACAATGCCAACATGGACTGAGGTTTGGATATATCAAGTAAAATACACAATTTATTAGCACACTCAAAGGTTTAAAATTTCTAAAAAATGCTCAGGAATACAACTCCCGGCGGCTATCCGGGGGGGGGGGGGGGGGGGGGGGGGGGGGGTGGCCTCGTTGCAGAGAGGGGGCGTGGCCTCGTTGCACGCCGTCAATGGCGGCGGCCATTGTATACATGTTATAAATGCGCAGTAAAACGGTAAGTTTTCATACAGAGCTTAATTAAGGTTACATAACATGTGTTATTAAAGTCTGCTCATTTGTATGCATGTTTCCTCCTGGCTATTTAATGGGAGCGCATCAGTTATTTATGAGAAATAATGGACCAGTCGGTCCAGGCGTGTGGAAGGGATTTATGGACGCCGGATGGTGACCTTGGAAACATAGTCTGGGCCGGGTCTGAATGAAGTATCCAATTGTTACACTGTTATAGAGGATTCAAATGCATGTATACATGTTATAAATGCGCAGTAAAACGACACATTGGTAAGTTTTCATACAGTGCTTAATTAAGGTTACATAACCTGTGTTATTAAAGTCTGCTAATTTGTATGCATGTTTCCTCCTGGCTATTCAATCCCTGTGCTACAGAGTCTAGGATATGGATCCAGAGGCACTCTTTGTAGTTCAAAATGGAGGCCATATCCTCTCCTCTCTGGTGTAGTTCAATTTTTTCCAATACCCACCATTCCAGTTGTTCATGTGAGTGGTTGGACATGTTGTAATGCTCCACTAGAGGTGCACCATGGACTTTGCACCGAATTCTGCTTTGGCGTTGTAAGATCCTGTTATTTACTCGTTGGGTAGTTTGGCCTACATACAACAACTGACAGGGGCATTTGATGACGTAGATGAGATTTTGGCTGTTACAGTTTGTGACGTTGTTCACTGTATGTGTCTTATTTCCGTGGATAAAGGAATTGACAGTTTTGGTGTATTTGCAAGCTTTGCATGCTCCACATCTATGGTGCCCTGTAACAGGTGGCATTCCTAGTTGACTCCTGATGTTATTGTTGGTGGGTGTATCCAAGTATGAAGAGACCACATAGTCCTTAATGTTTTTTGCTCTTTTAAAAGTGCACATGGGTGTCTCCTCAATCCCAATCTCTGGTCCCACTAAATTCCAGTATTTCTTAACTATTTTGTTGATATCATGGCTCCGGGTGTTGAAGGTAGTCACACAAATCAATCTTTCTAGTTGTCTCAGATTTTTCCACCACTTCTAGTAGCGTTTCTCTGAGTCGATACCATGCCCTCTTTCGTGCTCTGTTGAGTAGGCCTCTGGGGTATCCTCGGTCTCTTAGTTTCATGAGTAATATGTCTGTTTCTTTGAAGTAATCAAATCGCTTCGTGCAATTTCTACGGATACGCAAGAATTGTCCGTATGGTAGATTATCACGTAGATTCTGGGGTGGTGGGAATTATATTGCAATAATGTGTTACGATCAGTTGTTTTTTTTTATAGAGATTCATTACTATTTTGTCATCTTCCACCTCAATTGTCAGGTCTAGGAAGGGCAGCGAGTCTCTGTTGCATGCATTCGTGAACTTGATGTCTGTTGAGCGGTCATTCAGCCAAATCATACATACGAATAGGAAAGACCTGATCATCAACATCTCAGATCACATTCTGACCAAACCAGAACATGACATACTATCAAAGGGACTATCGTTTGTACCCACAACTCCACCTAATACCTTCAATGTAAAACTCGAATTACAACAATTTTTTCGGAAGATCCGACTAAAATATTTCTTCCATCAGAAAAAGATGAATACATCAGAAAACCAGCAGCTACCAACTTCCGTCCTGGAACCAACCAGTCTTCTCCATCTTGTGAGTTGCAGCCCACATGTGCCCCAGATTGCTTTGAGCAGAGTCCAGGAAGTGGTAAGGAGACAGACTAGTGCTGTCTCTTCCCAAGACAAAAAGTTATTTAAAAAACGATTTTCACTTTCTGTGTTTACTGTCTATGCCTGTGGTTGTTACAGTTAAAAATTGTAGTTTTAGCCTGCCTGTAATTGCATATTTTATCACCTGTGTTGTGTTTTAAATGTGTGGTTTTCCCTGCCCATGATTGCCTTCATTTAGTGTGTTGAATTGTGGGATTTGCAGTCCAATTTCTGTAGTTTGTCCCTCTCATTCCTTGGTGACAAATCTGTTTTCCCTCCAAATTTCTCCTTTGCTCTGTGCTTAGGCCTGTGTGCTGAAACAGTGCAGCCCCAGCCACCATTTTGTGTTCACAAGCCAGTGAGGCCAGCCCCCCTGCCCCCCCTCCCCCAGCAACAGGGATTTTCTACATCAGAGGGTGCTTCTGTGAGCTGTTGATGAAACTGTATTTACTGGGGCCTGTGCACTTCGTTTTTTGGCCAGCAGGGGGAGTAAAGCTTTATTCAAACAGTATTGTTAGATTTCGAGTTAGTGAAGCCTTTACCTGCTGAAGTCCAAAGTTGTGGATTGAGCCTGTCTGTCTCCTAGGAGATTCTGAACAGGAGCAAGCAGCTGCCCAGGCCCCACCCCCAGGCCAACAGACCATTGGCTATTCAGCTACCAGGCAAGCCTGAGCCCTCCTCTCACATCTGCCCAGGCCCCTGAAGGCCTTGCTGGGTGAACCCCAAATCAGTCTCCTCCATCTTGTGAGTTGCAGCCCACATGTGCCCCAGATTGCTTTGAGCAGAGTCCAGGAAGTGGTAAGGAGACAGACTAGTGCTGTCTCTTCCCAAGACAAAAAGTTATTTAAAAAACGATTTTCACTTTCTGTGTTTACTGTCTATGCCTGTGGTTGTTACAGTTAAAAATTGTAGTTTTAGCCTGCCTGTAATTGCATATTTTATCACCTGTGTTGTGTTTTAAATGTGTGGTTTTCCCTGCCCATGATTGCCTTCATTTAGTGTGTTGAATTGTGGGATTTGCAGTCCAATTTCTGTAGTTTGTCCCTCTCATTCCTTGGTGACAAATCTGTTTTCCCTCCAAATTTCTCCTTTGCTCTGTGCTTAGGCCTGTGTGCTGAAACAGTGCAGCCCCAGCCACCATTTTGTGTTCACAAGCCAGTGAGGCCAGCCCCCCTGCCCCCCCTCCCCCAGCAACAGGGATTTTCTACATCAGAGGGTGCTTCTGTGAGCTGTTGATGAAACTGTATTTACTGGGGCCTGTGCACTTCGTTTTTTGGCCAGCAGGGGGAGTAAAGCTTTATTCAAACAGTATTGTTAGATTTCGAGTTAGTGAAGCCTTTACCTGCTGAAGTCCAAAGTTGTGGATTGAGCCTGTCTGTCTCCTAGGAGATTCTGAACAGGAGCAAGCAGCTTCCAACTCCCTGACCAGCAAACCTTGTCTGAGGTTGCTGGGACCTTATATAGTGTGCTGATGGTTGGCACATATGTACACTGATTGGTGGTTGTATCTGGTGTTTCTATTGGGTTAGGGTTAATGTCCTCATTGGCTGGGTATTTGAGGGTTCTGATTGGTTTCTCGGTCTGTGATTCAATCATTGCAGGGTTGGGACTAGGGCTAGGGTTCGGATTTCTATAGGAAGTAGGGGCTAGGGCTTCCAAAGTTATTGGTTGTTGGGAGTAGGGTGGGACTAGGGCTACGGTTAGACCTTTAATGGGAAGTAGCGATTTAGTGCTTCTGGTGTGATTGGTTTTTGGACCAGTTGTGGGACTAAGAGGAGGGTTAGGCTTTCTATTGGAAGTAGGGACTAGGGCTACTTGTACCATTGGCTGTTAGGGCTAGTGTTGTGATTGGATAGTGTTAGGGCTAGGGTTCCCATTGGCTGAAGGGGTCACCTGATTATTAGGGCTACAAAAAGGGCCAGGCTTAGGGCGTCTCAGCCCGGGCGTCAAGGCTAAGGGTGGAGAGGACAAGGGTAGTTGCCTGTTTGGGCCTGTTCGAGACTGGTCGGGACTAGGGCCTGAAATGCTGCCCTTTTTCTCTTTAAAAAAAAAATCCTTCACTCTTTTATCCCTCCACTATCCTTTTTCTATCAAAATTAACAGACTAACATGTTCACTTCTCAAATTCCATGTTCCACATTCAACTATACTAATATACTGCCCAAATAACTGAATAACATATCTACTACTCAAATTAATTCATATTCATACTATACTAATTTTCAACACTAATCCTTTATGGGTTCCGGAGTGGCGTGCTACTCGCCAAAAAAGCGCTTCAACACCCATCAGGGGTAACATGTGCTATATGAATGCAAATCTTTCTTCCCTTTTATCCATCCTCTATCCTTCTCACGCCAAGTAACACACTAATATCCACCACTGAATTTACCTCATATTTCACCATATTAATTCACCACTAATCCTTTATAGGCTCCCTGAATAGCATGCGTCAACAAGCGAGCGATAAATAAATACTAACCTTTGTCCTACTCTATCCTTCTGCTATCATTCCAAATCCAAATAACTGACTAACATATCCACCACTTAAAATGTACTTGCATGTTTCACTATACTAATTCAAAACTAATCCTCTGTGGGTCCCGGAGTAGCGTGCTACCCGCCGAAAAAGCGCTTCGACGCCTCGTCAGGAGTAGTAAGCGCTATATAAATGCAATTACAATACAATACAATACAATACATTCAATCCAGCAAACCATCTTATGAATGAAAGGATACTTGCCTACGAAACAATTGTGATGTTGGAGGTAATGAACGTACTAAAAGAATCTAAGTACATCAAGCACAACATCACGAAAGAGGAGAGAGAAGCTCTTATGGCCCTAAAATCCAACCAATCAATTGTGATCAAAACAGCGGATAAGGGGGGAGCTGTAGTAATACAAAACAGAGAGAATTACATATCTGAAATCCGGAGACAACTGAACTGTGAAGATAGCTACACCAAAATACCAGGTGACCCCACAAAAGAGATTAGCAAACTAATAAAAAACCTAACCACACAAGGATTAGAAGATGGCTTCCTCACTGACCCAGAGTCACGCTTTCTGAACAAACTACATCCCAGAATTCCAACAATCTACACAATTCCCAAGATTCACAAAGACCTGATCAACCCTCCTGGAAGACCCATCGTGTCTGGATGTGGTTCAATACTGGAGCCCATAAATCAATATCTTGACAACTTTCTCGAACCGTTTGTTCTAAAAACTAAATCATACCTCAGAGACACCGTGTATACAATTCAAATATTCGAGAATCATCCATTCAAAAAAGAAGAACAACTATTTGTCACGCTAGACGTTTGCTCTCTATATACGAGCATACCACAAAATGCAGCAATGGAGATAGTAAATAGGATACTTAATACCAGAGAAGCTCCCCATTGGGTACCAACAGAATTCCTAATACAGCTACTACAAATAGCAATGACCAAGAACTATTTTATGTTCCAAAACCAATTTTACGTACAATGTAAGGGGGTAGCTATGGGCGCGGGCTTTGCGCCAAGCTTGGCGAACCTCTACATGGATGATTTCGAGTGGAAGCATATCTACTCTGAGGGAAATCCGTACTCCAACTGCATTACCAAATGGAACAGATATATAGACTATATCATAATGATTTGTAGTGGTACTGAAGAACATCTAAATACTTTCTTGATTTGGCTGAATGACCGCTCAACAGACATCAAGTTCACGATGGCATGCAACAGAGACTCGCTGCCCTTCCTAGACCTGACATTTGAGGTGGAAGATGACAAAATAGTAATGAATCTATAAAAAACCAACTGATCGTAACATTATTGCAATATAATTCCCACCACCCCAGAAATCTACGTGATAATCTACCATACGGACAATTCATGCGTATCCGTAGAAATTGTACGACGCGATGTGATTACTTCAAAGAAACAGACATATTACTCATGAAACTAAGAGACGGAGGATACCCCAGAGGCCTACTCAACAGAGCACGAAAAAGGGCATGGTATCGACTCAGAGAAACGCTACTAGAAGTGGTGGAAAAATCTGAGACAACTGAAAGATTGATTTGTGGGACTACCTTCAACACCAGGAGCCATGATATCAACAAAATTGTTAAGAAATACTGGAATTTAGTGGGACCAGAGATTGGGATTGAGGAGACACCCATGTGCACTTTTAAAAGAGCAAAAAACATTAAGGACTATGTAGTCTCTTCATACTTGGATACACCCACCAACAATAACATCAGGAGTCAACTAGGAATGCCACCTGTTACAGGGCACCATAGATGTGGAGCATGCAAAGCTTGCAAATACACCAAAACTGTCAATTCCTTTATCCACAGAAATAAGACATATACAGTGAACAACTTCACAAACTGTAACAGCCAAAATCTCATCTACATCATCAAATGCCCCTGTCAGTTGTTGTATGTAGGCCAAACTACCCAACTAGTAAAAAAACAGGATCTTACAACACCAAAGCAGAATTCGGTGCAAAGTCCATGGTGCACCTCTAGTGGAGCATTACAACATGTCCAACCACTCACATGAACAACTGGAATGGTGGGTATTGGAAAAAATTGAACTACACCAGAGAGGAGGGGATATGGCCTCCATTTTTAACTACAAAGAGTGCCTCTGGATCCATATCCTAGACTCTGTAGCACAGGGATTGAATAGCCAGGAGGAAACATGCATACAAATTAGCAGACTTTAATAACACAGGTTATGTAACCTTAATTAAGCACTGTATGAAAACTTACCAATGTGTCGTTTTACTGCGCATTTATAACATGTATACATGCATTTGAATCCTCTATAACAGGATAACAATTGGATACTTCATTCAGACCCGGCCCAGACTATGTTTCCAAGGTCACCATCCGGCGTCCATAAATCCCTTCCACACGCCTGGACCGACTGGTCCATTATTTCTCATAAATAACTGATGCGCTCCCACAGTCAGTTATAAGTCCTGATACAACCGGCCACTTTCAAACCTCCGCCGCTGCAGGTTTTCTAAGTAACCCTGTCACACTGACATGTCCTCCGGGTTTTGAAAATTCCTTTACACGTCACATATGACGTGTCTGTCAGACGTGCACTCGTGCACGCTACGCTGACGTAATCTGTTCTTTAACAGGTAATCAGACGCGGTCTCACCCATTGATTCGTGAACGGGAGAGAAATACAGACGTCTGCTGTCATGCTCCTCAAGTAAGTACACCACCGCGCCCTCAGTTAATGAATCACAAAGGTGGATTCAGTGCGGTCACCGTAAGTGACATGGCTACCGTTATGGTGCCTGGCGCACCTCCCCTCTCCTAAAAAGACTGATTCTGACCGAGTACGCATATAGCAAGGAATCCGACTAATTAAGACATGTTCATTGTTTAGGTGATCGCGGCTGCGGCACTTCAAACCGGAATACATCACCGGACGGTGATAAATTCTTTTATGAAGGTATGTGTTCCGATGAACCGTGTGTTCACCCCCAAGCCCCCCCTCCCAATTGTTAAACAATACACAGGGCTGGTACTAAATGTTATTAATAATCTACAGATACCACGCTTCAATATAGGAGAGAATCATCCCACGGAGGTTACGAATAAGACACCTCAGTATCTTTCCATCAGGTGAGCGAACCCCGCCTTGCTTCTCCATTTTTTGGATTAGCTATGTACACACCGATTACTAAAACAGGCACATTTTATCTAATTTTAGGTTGTCCCCCCCTTTTGTCCAGATGAAGACCCAAAACGGTTGCTAATAAACCGGCACCATACCGATGGGTCGAAACGTCGACGCTAATCCACCAATTGGTCCTCACTGCATCTCAAACAGAAAAATATGAATAACTATACTGATTGAGGAAATTGAAGTTATTGCTGGACCTTTGTTTCTAATTGCATTTCCACGAAACTGTATCCCTATAACAGTCACCATTAATCACAGATCACGTTTATTCACTGCTGCACTTATTTATTGTTATTATATTTTCAATTTGTATGGACAACCGATCTTTTAATGTTGAAAAAAGAAAAAAAAAGCTTTGCAAAGTAACTGAATAATTACAACTTTGCTTACAGAAAAAACGTTTGGTGTGTGCATTTTTCATAAAAGTATTTCCATGTTTTTTAAGAAAAAGTACATATGAGAAAATACTGAGCCAAGTAGCTATTGAGCAAAGAAATTGAGTACAATCCGACAGAACCACTATTTGCATACTACATAATACCCAGGTTCTGATGGTCACTGGGTTACCCCATTAAAATTAACAGTTGCCGTTTATGACAGGGTAATGCTGTCTATTTGCGATCCAGCGTCCTATTAATTGTGTAAGACTACATTCACTTTAAAAATGTGGCCCCAGTGCTCGGCTGACGCCAAAACTGTTATAAAAGATCTGCGAGTCTTTATCGGCACATACGCAATTGCCATGTTCCATTCTGACCAGTGTCCTGCTTTCAGCTCTCGAGCTTATAAGGAGGCCATGGCCAGTATGGGTGTTGGGTTGCGATACTCTTATCCATCACTCCCTAAGGGGAACAGTGTAGTGGAAAGAAAAAACCGAGACATAAAGCATCTATAACAGCGAAGGTATTAGGTTCGGGTGATGGGTGGGTCAAACATTTAATAAGTGTCCAACTTAGTCTAAATAATTTGCCAAGAAATTCTCTAAAAGGTTTCAGCCCATACGAACTATTGTTCAGAACTAGAATGCATGTTCAGGACCTCGATAGTCAGGCTTCAGTGGTAAAAGATAAGAATAAAGACTTTGACATCAAAGATCGTTTGGCTGTTTTACAGGACTTGAATGAAACAAGAAAATCCTTAAGCAACAAAGTTAAAGCAACAGCCAACTACCACTGAAGACACACCACCTGTCCCAGCAAGACCTGTCTGGATTCCAAAGTTTGGGGATCTAGTCAGAGAGAAAATAGCGGTGAAGAAGGAATTTGGGCCTTCTTACAGAAAAGCAGGACTTGTCTTGGCAATCAACGGAACAAGATCATTAGTACCGAGTTGTATTAGCGCCGAGACGCCTACGGGCATTTGTTCGTGCTGTATAAATTGTAAAAATAAATAAATAAATAAATTGTATCAATCGACCTGGTAAAACCACAATCATGTGGCCTTGTAATCAACAGTAGGCCAAGTGGACTCCCAAGAAATAACAGAATACCCAAATTTGCAACAATCCAAGAGGTTCAAACTGAAAGACTAATCACATTTGATAAACCTGCAGTGCACAGAGAGGGACTATGCAATAATGCCATGGAACTCGTGCCTCTTGAAACTCAGATTGAAACAGTTCGTCTTGAAACACCAGTCTACAATGATGTGGCATCAGAATGTGCTACCGAAAGACAAATCGAGAAAACAACTCCAACAATTGACAGAACTGCCTCTGGCTACTTCATCAACTTCGATACCTTTTCTGAAGATCAAAACGAGCCTGAAGTGACACCAGAAACAAAGACTTTTAAAGAAAAAGCAACAGAACTCTTTCATCAAATCAAAGAAGTATATCTAGAGGCACCATTGATTGAGCATTGGATTATATCTGGAGTACTTATGCTCCTACTAGGCCTAATATTGGTTTTAATTTTAGGAACATTTATCACAGTTCAATGGACACAGCAAGTCAGAACATCAACTTAGTTCTAAAACCTCACAAATCATCTCACGTGAAGAAAAGAGGACTATCATCAGTAAATGTCACAGCCATTCCAATATCCGGCGGGGTAGTTTGGGACAAGACTGACTATGAAGTATATGGCCCGGTCGAAATCTTGAAATATCCTCACCAGTTCAAGGTTTCATTAAGTGACTTTGTAAAACCAAGTACATTCTCTGATGATTGGGATTTTCAAAGTATAAATAATATGATGTCAGATTTAGTGTTGTCAGCAAGATTTACAGAACATGATTATTTACAAGGTTCGTCTAATTATGAACAAATGTACTGCTTTTCACATTACGGAGACCATTACTTACATAAATCTGCACAACCTAGAAATGTTTTTGAATATAACCAATGGGAACATTGTGCTACTCCACCTAAAAGCAGTTCAAAAACGTTTTTTGAGGAATTCCAATACTTCTCAGGGTTTAATACAAGTAATGCAGAAACATTTTATTATAAACTGTTGGATGAAACAGGGCTGAAAACAATGCTGACAAATACTAAATTGATATATTCAGAAGCATTTTATGAAAAAATGCCGACATTTGGTTTGGATTTCAGGAAAAACAACATTGAAACAAAAACAATCTGGGGTACAAAAGATTGGCAGGTACAAGGCCTAGAAGCATTATTTCGAGCCTGCATGATCCCAGAACAAATAATGTTCTTAAATGACACAATTCAGCAAACAACATGTCTTGGCCTAGCGAAGATTAAAGACCTTAACAAAGCGTCTATTCCAAAGCCAATACCTGATTATGCAACAACAGAAGTTGAAATAGACGTATCTAAAATTTTACATCTAAACAGAACACATCCTGATTGGAAAAAGTGGTTAATCTGGCCTACTGACACGAATAACTGTCAAGATAGTTTCCTGAACAAAACACAGGAGTTTACAATGACCAGACCAGACCCTAGATACTCCCAGAGACAACATCCAGGGATATTAACAACATACAATGTAGGGAAACTGTGCCTTGAATGGCTAGAATCATCCACACTGGCAGAAATTAAGCAACACTTATCTTTACTTAAAGATGGTGCTGATTTGCGCGATTTCATTATGGGACCACGCAAACAGCGTCAGAAACGTTTCATAGCGGCAGGTATATATGCGGCATACAACGAGGCTTGGAAAATAACACAAATTGAAACAGCTGAAAAAATACGAGAAATTGATCGTATTCATTTGGAAAAATCACTTTCTGTTGTGGACAATGGGTTAATGACTCTGTCCTCCAGAATATATTCACTGGACAGTATTGTATCATCTGCCATCGATATAATAGATAAAGACTTGCTAATGTTACAGCATGGCCAGTCGCAATTGCGTTCTATTGTACAGCTAGGCTGGACGCTGCAAAATCTTCGTTCAGGCTATGTGCCATGGCGTTTAATCAACACAACGTCATTGTTTTCCATCTTTAACCTTACTGATAAACAAATCAGCTTGGCACAGAAAGGAGCAGACTTTACAATCCTGAGCATCGAAAAACTCGAGAGATTACCGTTGACAATGTCAGAAAGACCTGTCATTGAATAGATAATGCACTGGATTATCACAATTCCGATAACAACTTTCCAATTGAAAAAGTGCCTTGAATATATACCGACTGACCAGTATGAACGATTAGGTAAAGGGTACATTAAGTCAGCATGGAAATTACCATATACACACACATGCTATAGTGACAGCAACAAAAATGTATTTCTTAGTGGTGAAAATTGCAAACATTCACTAAGCGGTATACTTTTGTGCCAGGGTATTAATTTACACGCCTGTGAAGGAACTTCAAACAACCTTTCATGCCACCAACATGTCACACCTGCAACGCAGATAGAGCCTTTCTTTAAGCAACTCTCGAACGGGAGTTACATTTTAATAACGGATCACAGCTGTTGTGGCTTGATGCCAGGGAAAGCATATCTCGTAAGCCTAACTTCCATGGTCACTTGCTGTAGGCAAGCATTGTTTCCAAACGGCCCTGAAGATTCCGAGACGCCGATTTGGCCTCCTTTGAATGTCTCTTCTATACGAATTGATACTTTAAGCAGAATGAAGTCTGTGCTTTTACAGACAACAGTGCCCATAACGTAATCAAAAGAGACGTATGATCTCCAAGTTGCAAGGACAACATCGGAGATACATGACCTTTTATCAACAAATTGCCCCGTGCATTTCACACAAATGCTTAGCGAAATTCTAAATATGTCGGATGCCGTAGGTATCTCAAACGTATTTAAGACAATTTTTTCGGGATTGTTAACACCATTCAAAGCAATCCTAGGAATTATTCCTAATTTTGTCCATTGAGTCTTTGGCGGCATACCCCTAATTTTGGGACTTGTAGCAGGCATTTTATTTTTGACCCTCCTGCTCCGATATGGCAAGCCAAAACACAGACATGACTCCGGAAAGGATGGAAGAAAAGATCCTAGCAGTACGCTACTGGGACCGCATAACTAGAGTCCTTGGATTGGCCAGGCTTAGAGATATGAACATGACCTGGTTTCTTTCATTCAGATCTATATGGCAGACCTGCATCTTACCTGTGCTTCGATGTATGCTATGCGAAGAAGAATGCGTGTTAGACACCTGTCTTGCACTACCATCAGCAGTACCAATGGATATCGATACTTTGCTAAATCCTGTAACGGCTCACGCATCGTGTTGTCCCCAGCGGCTACCAATCCTGATGACGGTATTCATTGAGACTCCTGTGCTACGACTAGGTGGCGGCAGTGAAGCGATACATGAAAGCAACATCACCCAGGTACGGCCTTCTGTGAGCATTGCTGATCCAAACATCGATGATGGCAATCATTCTCACACCTGCCAAGTTACAGCATTATCGAACTTGGTCGAACTGTCACCTGAATATGTAGACCTATTCTTTAAGAGCCTGTCTGATATGATGTTCTCGCCTGAACAGCAACAATGAATTTTTGGAAACACATTCCGGCGCACATCGTTCTCATGAACTCTGAATTCGGCCTTCAGTTTTGATCAACAAAAACTACTAAAAAGCGTTTGGAACTCTATTCCCCCGTTCACCATGAAAAAATTTTTGGGGAACTGAACACTTTTTCAAAATATTTACCTTTTTTCTGGCACAAATACCTTTGCTTAAAGTAGAACTATTCATAAAGAACAGAACTTCTATTTTTAGTAAATCTAGAGACAAAATAATTTTACCTCCGCCTCTAGCACATTTTACAGCAAATGCATTTATATGTGATGAAATAATCTCGCCCTTCTTTTCTGTATAAAGATATATTTCATGTGTAATTTTTTTCTTTCGCAAAATCGTTCAACTGATTACATATGCTATAATTTTTGAATGATTTCTATGCTTAAAGACGTACAGTACCTATATTTTTATGCATTTCAAATACTCCATTTCAAATGCAATATGTATTTTGGGGTGGGAAGTATTACACGCACATCTTATTGCTTTAGTTTTTAGTAATTTGATGGACATAAATTCGTGGAGTGGGTGTCGTGTTCTATCTAGGACCCCGATCAATATTGTGACCTTATGTCCCTATACGGCTATAATCAATCCATACCCCTATAATGGCATAAACGATCAGAGCCATATTTCAGAAACTCGCCTTTGCAGCTCATTACAGTATATGACACAGCAGAAGCCACTATCTTAGATTCCTAGTTTACACACCGAGTTCTTTCAACAGATAAAACCCCCAGCAACCTGGGAAAGCCCCGCTTGCTATGTTTTGATTAGTAATAGAACTCTAATGAGCACTGTAAGAACGACCGGTTCTTAGTGACATCTTTATTGACGTCTTATGTCCAAAAACTTACGTCAAACAAGGCACCTTCCAGGTATAAATAATACCAACGTTGCCTTAAGCAAACACAGCGGTGGTGGTAGAGAATACAGGAGCAGAACAGCTGTCCCTTGCAGAGCCCAGCAGATGCGAGAAGCCCACGGATACTGCCCCACCTCCTCCTTGACGCGCTGAGAAAGACTATGTCTTTTCTCCTGCCGAGAAAATCCAGCCCCGGCGTTTCCAGCCTACCCTTGCGGGTGACTGGGATATCGAGTCCTGAGAGGAGATACAAGACCTCCAACATTCTATTCCAGAGGTACAGTGTTGACTAAACCCTTAGAGAGAATTCTTGAAGCAAACCCTTGGCAAAACCAACTTAACTTAAACTGCTACTTACTTACTCCCTCCCAAGTATTAGGCTTAGGTCAGGTACACTGGGGTAGGCGTAGTTAGAAGCACCAGTTGAGCACCTTAGCTAAATGTATATATGAATGTATGTATTTTATTTATTTTAACCATTGTATGGCTAGGAAACCATATCAATGCTTTTACAGTAATATTTCGCAATCCTCCTTTTACTGTACGCACTTTTTATAATAACAAGTCTTGCAATTGTGGCAATTCACGATAAGAAAGACTGTTCAATAAATAATACCTTTTATTGAAAACGCCCGTCTCTCTATTCTCTGCATCTTAGTGAAAGTAATTCTTGCACAACTGACTGAGTGAAATAGCTGTCTATTGTTTCACACGACTCTAGAGATTGACTCTTATTCTAAGGAGCAAAGTTGTCATGTTTATGCGGTTGTTGGAAAACTGAATCCCTTCTTGTCTGAGCCAAGGAAGCTGATCACTTCTTATTCAGTCAAGAAAGTTTCCAGTGACCTCTGAGCTAGTTGGTACAAACCCAATTAAGTCTAACATAGTCCGTAGAGACCTGGAAGACCGCACTTCTACGTCTACACTGCTGTTTATGTTATTCCAATGCGCAGGGCCTACAGGGAAAATAGGAACTACACTACAGGAACAACAGACATTTTTCATGCATCATCAAGAACCAAGTTCAATGATCCCTAATGGCAGAATGTTGGAACCTGCAAAAGATTCCTTAGGCATATAATCTACCCCCAGAGAGCGGAGGGTGCGGAAGATAAAAAGAAGCAAATGGGCAATCCTAGACAATTTAGAAGCTCATGAGGGAGGCCAAAATATTTAAGATGAACGGAAGCCAATCAAGAAAATCACAAATCCTAGCACCTTTCCACTGACTGGGTATGGAAAAGCAAGTCTTGAATGAGAAGTTCATAAGAGCCTCGAAACCTGCAGAATAGTTGTTAAAGGAGAAAAAAGAAACACCAAGTGTTAGCACTATCGGGTCACGTAAGCATTCTTGTGACAACTAGACAAAGAAAGGAAAATGCTACTTACTAGTATGCATCTGTTCTTGGCATGTAGGGCTGCTGACATTCATATCTGTGCATAGATCGCCGCCTAGTGTTGGGTCCGGATGTTTGCACCTTGTTGTCTTGGAAGTCTTCGAAGTATCACGAGATATGGGACTCCTCCCCTGGACTACAGTGCGCATGGGCATCTTCTCCATCTTCAGATTGTTTTTCGCCATTGGAAAGATGGAGTATAGGAAAGTAAGAGATGGCCATGCAAAAGATAATGCTGCAGCTGTGACAGGCACCGGGGAGGAGGGCGGGCGATATGAATGTCAGCAACCCTACATGCCAAGAACAGATGCATTCTGGTAAGTAGCATTTTCCGTTCGAGGCAAGCGGGCTGCTGAACTCATATCTTAGAATAGACTGTATAGCAGTTTATCCTCTAGCGGTGGTCGCCTGTACCAGCTGCAGTGGTTTGAAAAAGAGTTTTAAAGGACCTCCTGGCCCAAAGTAGCGTGTTGCTTAGCTTGCATGTCAACACAGTAATGTTAAGTAAAAGTGTGTATGGTAGACCATGTAGCTGCCCTACATATGTCTTCTAGGGAAATATTTCCTAGGAAAGCCATGGATGCCCCCATTTTGCGCGTTGAGTGGGCTTTTGGGGAAACTGTTAAAGTGCGCTTTGCCTTTTGATAGCATATTTGAATGCATTTAACTATCCATCTGGCTATTCCGGTCTTAGAAATGGGATTACCCTTATGTTGTGGTGAAAAGGCAACAAATAGTTGCTTTGTCTTTCTGAATGATTTAGTTCTGCCAACGTAATATAGCAGGGCTCTTTTAACGTCTAGTGTGTGTAGAGCTCTTTCAGGCACTGACTGTGGGTTTTGAAAGAAAACTGGCAATTCTATGGACTGATTGATGTGGAAAGTGGAGATAACTTTTGGCATAAATGTAGGGTTTGTACGAAGCACTGCTTTATTGGGGTGCATTTGCATGAAGGGTTCCTGAATGGTTAGTGCCTGTAGCTCACTCACTCGCCTGAGGGAGGTAATGGCAATTAAAAATGTCACCTTCCATGTTAAGAATTGTAGTTCACATGAATGAAGTGGTTCGAAGGGGGTCCCATAAGTCTGGTAAGTACTATGTTTACGTTCCAGACTGGCTAAGGTGGATGCTTTGGAGGGATAATTATTTTAAGTCCTTCCATAAAAGCCTTGATAGGTGGTATTCTGTACTTGGACACATGTGGTCTGTTTTGAAAATATGCTGCTATAGCCGCAAGTATGCTAGATTAGATCTTTGAAGATGTAGCAGGTAACAGATTATCTTTTGGATGGAGGCATCTAATGGATTGATTTGGTTATTATTACAATAAATTACACATATGTTCCATTTAGCTGCATAGCATGCTCTGGTAGTGGGGCACCTTGCTTCCTTGATAATGTTCATGCAGTCTGGAGGCAAGTTAAGATATACGAACTCTAAGATCTCAGGAGCCAGATCGCTAGGTTCATCTGATTGTGATCTGGGTGCCCGATTTCTCCATGGTTCTGTGTGAGCAATTGTGGTGAAAGGCGCAGTCTTTGGTGAGGAACTACTGAGAGTTCTAGGAGCATTGTGTACCATGGCTGTCTTGCCCATGTTGGAGCAACCAGGATCATTGTGAGTGATTGTTGCCTTAGTTTGCGGGCCACTAATGGAATCAGTGGGGTTGGTAAAAAAGCGTATGCCAATCTGCCTGACCAGTTCATCCATATCGCATTGCCTTTGACAACGGGTGTGGGAACCTGGCGGCAAAGGACGGGCATTTTGAGTTTTCTTTTGTGGCAAACAGATCTATTTCTGGATATCCCCACTTTTGGAAGAATGGTTGTAGAACCCGAGGGTGAATCTCCCATTCGTGTATTTGTTGAATGTGTCGGCTTAGTAGATCTGCCATCTGTTTGTCTATCCCTGGGAGATGTTCTGCCAGGAGAAAGATGTTCTTTGGAATTGCCCACCTCCATATGCTCTGTGCTAGGTGAGATAGCTGCAGAGAGTGTGTCCCTCCCTGTTTTTGGATGTAGTACATGGCTGTCATGTTGTCCGTCCGGATTAACACAGCCTTGTTGCACAAGTATTTCTGAAAGGCTTTCAATGCTAGAAATACTGCTAGTAACTCTAAGTGGTTAGGTTTCGCCTATTATCATTCGCTTGCGAATGTAATAGGCGAGAATTCAAGGGCTCGATCGACTCGTCAAACCACTGCGGTTTCTTCACAGTGCATGTGAGTCACGTGACCACAAAAGCGGTTCACCTGACCACAAAAGCGGTTCACGTGACCACACAAGCACGCGCATCTCCCTAATCCGCCTGCCACACTTCTCCTCCCCTCGCTCGCATTCCCGCCCCCCCACCAGGCTCTCCCGCCCCCATCCGGCTTCCCTCCGCACATTTCCCTAATAACGAATTTAAACACCATTCATGAATGTTTTTACACCAGTAGGCACCTTAAATTAAAGTAAGACCTATTAGCTTTGCCAATGCTCGCTTATTCCGTAAGTATGCATATTTATCCTACTGACAGAGGCTATGGGCGTGCAAGAGCATCAGGGAGTTTGTGAACTACATTCACTCGCAGAGCCGGCTACATACATGGCTGTGGGAGCCCCCATTTATAAAATGAAAGTGAATTGGACAACTCGCTGCCTACCAGGAGGTTGTAAAGGGGCGGGCTAGAGCGATTCATAGCTGCTGGATTGCCTTGTGACAATCACAGGACTGTTCGGCGTTATTTTACTTCTGGGCCCATTAGCTTGTAATCAAACCCTGGGCGATAAAATGTGCCCCACCCACATTCACCCCCAAAAAACTCTTCAAAACAAAAAATGTAAAATCTAGAACGTCCCACCCCCACGAATTCACAAAGAACCCATATGCAGTTCTTTCAGTATAAGTGAACATAAAGGTTCAAACAAATCGACGTCGGGATCTCGCGGTCAGACAGGCTCAGAACCTTCTAGAACTCAACCAATGTATGTATCCCAGGAATATACTTTCAGGTTTCTTGGTTCGAGGTGCTTAGACAACGCAAGAAAGCCAGTAGCGAGTGTTGTTTTTTTAAGATCTGTGTGATTAAGGAACTGTCAAAATGGTCAGTTTTGAATACCTTGCATAAAACAGGTTTATACTGGAAAAAGAGGTTGTCCGCTGCGTCTTGCCCAGGGTATTAACGCGCGCGTGCCAGAAAAAATGGAAACGCAGACTTAAGAGGTGCTGATAAACGGGAACAGCGTTTGTTTATTCGTAGTCAGGAGTAATTTACGTTTACAAGATACATATTCGCACAGAATGGAATTATTGGGCCTTCGGAGCAGAAGCGCTGACGTGTTAAACCGAAAACGCACGTGTCTCCTTACTGTTCGACCTAAAGCGGGGTTTATAATCCTTTTTTGTCTGCAACCGTCTTTTGCGAATTTACAAAGCCACATTTCTCGAAGCGTCGAATCCCGGGAACCCATACGTGCTTTTTATTTTTTCGTAATTAAAATACTTCCCATTAACAGATAAGAGCAACTTAAAGCGGTGCCAAGCGAAAAGGAGGAGAGGCCAGCTTCCAACGTGGGGCCATGTGTACCAGGTTTCTTGTTACCATGAATAGGCGCCTAAAATCCCAATATTCAAAATATCCCCATATTAAAACAAGCACTGGCGTTGCCAATAGGTTTCGCATTTGGAAAGTTGGAGCTATTGGTTTTGTAAATGACATTTTATATTTATATATCGTTATTGGCATTGTCAATAACAATATATAAATATAAAATGTCATTTACAAAACCAATAGCTCCAACTTTCCAAATGCGAAACCTATTGGCAACGCCAGTGCTTGTTTATATGTAGTGTATTTTGCTTGACTGTCCAGAGACCTTGGACCGTGTATTGAAGGAGATGCGCTCCCCAACCTGTCAGTGATGCGTCCGCTGTTAATACTACCTGTGGAACTGGCTCTTGGAACAGTCACCCCTTGGAAAGGTTTTGTGGGTTCCACCACTGCAGAGAGTTGTAAGTGCGACTATCTACCAACACTAGGTCTTTTAGTTGTCCTTGAGCTTGGTTCCACTGCCGTGCTAGGAATTCCTGTAAGGGACGCATTTGAAGCAGAGTATGAGGGACAATGAATATGCAGGAGGCCATCATTCCTATAAGCTGCATGAACACTCGAGCTGTCAGGGAGTGTTGTGGCTGAAATCTTTGAATGAGAACCTGTATGTTGGCTATCCTGGCTGGATTTGGATATGCCTTCGCCACAAAGGTATTTATTGTTTCTCCCAGATATTGTTGTATGTGGGAGTGCTGCAGATGTGATTTTCGGTAATTTATGGAAAATCCTAGACTGTGCATTAGCTGGATTGTCTGTGACGTATGCTTGCAAACTGTGCGTATGAGTTGGCTTTTTATGATCCAATCGTCGGGGTAGGGGAACACATGGATGTGTTGCCTTCTGAGGTGTGCTGCTACTACTGCTAGAGCATTTTGTAAAAACCCTTGGTGCTGTAGTTACCCCGAAGGGGAGAACTTTGATTTGATAGTGGTGACCTTCTATTGTGAACCTGACATATTTCCTGTGAGCTGGATGTATAGGGATGTGAGAGTATGCATCTTTGAGTTCTAATGTAGCAAAGAAGTCGCCTTGCTGGAGTAGTGGGAGTACCTGTTGTAGAGTGATCATATGGAAATGCTCTGAGTGTATGTATTGGTTGAGAGGTCTGAGGCCCAATATTGGTCTAAGGGATCCTTCCTTTTTGGGAATGAGGAAGTATAGAGAGTATACTCCTGTCCCTTTATGTTGAAAAGGTACTGGCTCTATGGCACCCTTTTCCAGCATGGATAGCACCTCTTGTAACAGTGTGATGTGTTCTTTGGACATTGGAAGGTGTTTGGGCGGTATGTTGGGTGGAGTAGAAGTGAGTTCCAGGCAGTAATTATACTGGATAATTTGTCTCACCCACCTGTCGGTTGTAAAGGAGTTCCAGACTGGTAGGAATTGTGTTATTCTCCCTCCGACTGGTGTTAAGTGGTCTGGAGGGAGTGTGAACAAGTCACTGTTTGTTGGCGGTGGAGGCTCTGGTGTTATTGCCACCACGTCCAATGCCCTAGTTATTGTTCCCTCTATAACCTCCTCTGTTGGAGCCTTTATTAAAGGTGCCTTATGTAGTACTCTTAAATGATGAAGAGGTTTGGGATGTGTTGCCTCTGCCTGAGCCTCGAAAAGAGGAACAACGAAAGGAGCTCCTAGACTGTTAAAATTGAAGTGCACCCATGGACTTAGCAGTGTCAGTATCTTTTTCAGCTTTTCTAAGATGGTATCAACTGCAGGGCCAAACAAGCAATCCTGGTTAATGGGTTGATTGAATATGGTAGATTGCACCTCATTTTTAAAGCCCGAGATGCGGAGCCAGGCATGCCGGCGTAGCAACACACTAGTATTGACAGACCTAGCGGCTGTATAAGCTGCATCAAGGGCACATTTTATGGATGCGTTAGTGATGAATTTCCCTTCCTGTATTAGGTCATTTGCTTTTGCCTTATAGGGTTCTGGTAGGTGTTGTAAGGTGTTGTAGTAATCCTTCCAGTTCATCATATAGTGTGCTCTGTCATAGCGTGCTAGGAGAGCTTGTGTATTGGCAATTCTCCAGGTATTTTCTGCCTGGGAGGCCACTCTTTTCCCCGGGGCTTCGAAAATTTTTGACTCCTTGTCAGGAGGTTGGGCATCACCTGTTTGCGAATTTGCCCTTTTCCTAGCATTAGATACAACTAGAGAGTCTAGTGGTAGCTGAGCCTTCATATAAGAGGGGTCTGTAGGGGCTGGTTTTTATTTCTTTTCAATTCTCAGATTAAGGACACGCTCCCTGGCTGGGTCTTTAAAAATGTCTGGTGCATGCTTTAGTACTCCCTTCAGTATACTGATGTTGGGAAGTGTGTTAAATAGGAAATCCTCCTCTATAGGGTCAGTGTGCATGCTTACGCCATGATACTGAGCTGCTCTGTCCACTAGCTGGTTGAAAGCGACAGTGTCGTCAGTAGGAGATGGTTTATTGGGGTATGGTAAGGGATCAGGTATGGGTTGTGTATCATATGGGTCATCAGGGTCATTCTGATCGTCCCATGTGTGATCCTGGTTTCCTTGATCATCAGGGTCTGTAAAATCCTGTTGAGGATCTTCACCCATGTCTTCTGCCTCATTATAATGTGGAGGTGTAGGAGAATATGGAACATAAGGCATGTTAGGAGTGAAAGGAGGAGGTGTGAAAGGTCTAGAAGGGGATGTCCTAAAGAGCTTCAGTGTCCAGTCTTCTTTTGTTCTTATTGTAAACTGATATATGTCCTGTATCAGGTTCTATATACAGTCTATTTTGGTCTGGGCTCACTGGATCAGGATGAAAAAGTTCTTCCACTGTCCGTGGCGCCGATGGTTTTGGATCGGTCGCTTGCTTGTTTTTATTTTTTTGTGGAGCTTTTTTCGGCTCGTCGTCCTTTGTCGGCTCGGCGGCACTTTTCGGCTCGACGGCCTTGTTTGACTCGACGACCTTCGGTTCAACAGTCTTTTTTGGGTCGACAGCCTTTTTCGGTTCGATGTGTTTTTTCGGCTCAACTACTTTTTTCGGTTCGACTACTTTTTTCGATTCGACTACTTTTTTCGGTTCGACTACTTTTTTCGGTTCAACTGCCTTCTTTGGCTTGGTGGCAGTCGTCGGATCGACTACTTTCTTTGGGTCGATTCCTTTTATCTGGTCGGTTACCTTTTTCGGGTCGACGGTCTTCTTTGGAGCGACGACCTTTTTCGGGTCTACAGTCTTTTCCGGATCGACGACCTTCTTCGGATCGACGACCTTCTTTGGCTCGACGACCTTCTTTGGCTCGACGACCTTCTTCGGATTGACGACTTTTTTTATGTCGGCGACCGTTCTCGGTTCTGCAGACTTTTTTGAGTCGACTGCCATCTTGGGAAGCTCGGTCCCGGGGTACCGGAAGGCTTAGGTATGGTCTTCGCAGCCGAGCCGGCTTTTAGGCGATGCTTTGACCAGAGCCTTGTCTGGAGGTGGAGACAGGGTAGGGGCTTTGGTACTCACGGCTTGCCCCGGTGGGATATCGTCATCGGAGTCCGACTGGTCTTCCACTGTGACTAGTTCTAGGTTAGAGTCCGCTGCCTCTGGGAGTTCATGTTCGTCGTCTAAGATGTTTTCCGGTTCAGGTGCCTGTCGCCGCATCTCTTGTCGAGCAGCTATTCGGTTCTAGATAGTTTTCTTCGACCGGAACTGAGCACAAGCTGGACAGTTTTCTTCGTTGTGCTCCGGAGATAGGCACCTGTTGCATACTGTATGCTTGTCGCTATGTGGAAACTTGGATCAACATTGTGGGCATCTTTTGAACGGGGTTCTTTCCATCGGCAGGAGGCCCACGTGGCGTCGAAAAGGCCCAACGGCCCGCGTCAACTGCCAGAGAAAGATGAAGAGTAGTCGAGTCGAGGGATACCGAGCAGAAACAATACAGTCGAAAGTATAACGTTTTTGGCTTTAGAAAGTTGTAAAACTTCGGTCCCGAAGTTGGAGTTGTCGAAGTGCATCTGAACCCAATGGCGGAGAAAAACAATCTCAAGATGGTGAAGATGCCCATGCGCACTGTAGTCCACGGGAGGAGTCACCTATCTTGGAATACTTCAAAGACTCGTCCAAGACAACAAGGTGCAAACATCCGGACCCAACACTAGGCAGCGATCTATGCGAAGATAAGAATTCAGCAGTCCACATGCCTCGAACATTATATATCCTATCATGCCCTGAGAGAGGGGCATGAGTTTGGATAAATCTGCCTAGCTTACTCAACAGAAAAAGCATAAAACAAGGCTTCCATCTGCAGAGATGGACAGTAGCTTCCTAAAGCAACCTTATTCTTGTGAAACAATGAGGAAGGTCATGGAAACCTAAAGCCTACATCCTATCTGATTCAGCGATTAGTAGGAGCATCTGGGATGACCAGATATTCAAAAGGACTGCCCCAAAGCTGCTTTGATTAAAAAACAAGCAGAAGAGAAACTTATTTAACTCAGTGGGTGCTATGGACGGCACAGTTCTGTCTTCAGCCATGGTGCTCGTGTGCCAAGGACAGAACCGCTCAGTCCTAGAACCCACCCATGGAGGAAGCGCTGCCGCACCCCTGTGGGTCACCTATCTACCGGATCCCACTTGGGACAGCAGAAGCATTTTCGCTGCCACTCACAACCCCCTCCCCTTACCTCCTCGCCGATCTGATTACATCGGCATGAGCACGGCACGCCAAGGGGGCGTGGCTTGGACGCCGATGGCGATGGTCGCCTGAGAGCTCGGCTCCGGGACTGAGCCCGTGATTATCCTGCAGATCGGAGGCCGTGGGGCACCCTAGTCCCCGCAAACCGTCGATCAGGCTGATTGGGACCTGCCGAGGCACCTGGTGCAACTCGAACATGAGTTGATCCGACGGAAAGTCGAAGTTTGTGGTCCCGCGGAGTGCGGCCCAACATGGCGCCCGGACCTCTTTGTCCCCTTGGTCGGGACCTTTAGTCTGGAGGAGCGTCGTTATCTACAGCGCACCCTCCACCTTTTCATCTCCCTGTGATGTGATGGTCTGGGTGTCGTTCTGATCGGACTTTGAATACGGTGATTGCTCCTGGATGATCGGATGCCCACACTATAGTGGACCTCGACTCACGGACGCCTGGCGGCCCTGGCTGCGGTGCCGATCCCCTGAGCCGCGCCTGGCTGCATCCCCCCGAGTGACTGACTTCCATGGGCAGCACGGCGCCTTGGCGCCACAAAGTCTCCGGTGGTGTTGGAGACCCTCGTTCCAGATCCTCATCGGCCAAACGGGCCTGCCCGACCTGGCGCCGATTGTCCCCGCCTCCTCCTCAGTGCCCTCCGACGACGCGGTGGTGGCGCGGCCCGAAGCTGTGGAGGTCCAACAGGCCCTGGAGACGGAGATCGCCCGCCCTCGGCCCGAAGGCCACTGGCCGAGAAAGACATAGCCGACACCCGCACTTGGTGGCGCCTCTGACTGGCTCTCCACCGTGTAACTCCTGCGCCATGGGAAAACCGAGGGGAGCCAAGGGGACCACCCCAGCCGCCTCAGACTCGGAGGCCCCGGACAAAGAAGAACGTGGGGACCCGGAGAGTTCTGATGGAGCACCATTGCAGCAACAATTTGACCGGGTCCTGGAGGCGATCGCGACCACACGCTCGGCCCTCCAGCAGGACATTGCCCAGGTGGCGACGAGTCTGGGCCTCCTTAGAGCGGACCACGGCAAGCTCTCGGATAGGGTCAAGGAAGTGGAGGGCTCGATAAAAACCTTGGAGCCAGCACAGAGAACCCTAGCCGCGACGAAGGATGCCCTATCCCGGATTGATGCCCGGAGCGGCGAGCGGAAGACGCGGAAGGTCGCAAGAGGCGAAATAACATTCGAGTGGTGGGCCTGCCGGAGAAGATCGAAGATGGCGACATGGTGGCCTACTTGGAAGCCTGGCTACGGGACACGGTGGCTCCGGAGGGTTTATCCTCCTACACCCTGGAGCGAGCACACAGAGTCCCAGCGAGGCCGCCGCAACAGGGCCGTGCCCCGCGACCGGTGGTGGCACGGTTATTGCACTTTCGGGACAGAGATCTCATCCTTAATGCCGCCAGACATAATGGCCCCTTCAAGGTGGCGAACAGCCAGGTCAATATCTTCCCGGACTACACCTATGAGACCCAGCGCAGGCGGTTCTCATTCCTGGCGGTCAAGCGCGAGCTCCGGAGCGAGGGCATCCAATACTCGCTCCTGTTTCCTGCAAGGCTCCGCATAATTGTCGATGACAAGACTCAGTTCTTTGATTCCCCGGAGGATGTCTGTAACTGGCTAGAACTCTATAGAGCCGGAAAGGATGGCTTTGGCTCCTCATCTCAACTAGCAGTGGAGCCTGGACAGCGACGGCGGTCCAAAAGGATTCGGAGTCGCCGTGGCCGGTCAGGCGGACCCTCGACTGCGGAGACGTCGACGGAGCGGAAGGGAGTGTTGGAGGTGTTGTCTGCGCTATCTGGCTCACGGGATGGTACCATAGAAGAGGAAGCGGACCTTGGTGACGAGGGGGTACCAACGGACTCGGAGGAATCGGTGACCGACAGTGTCCACACCCCGGTGATCACTCCGAACTCGGTTGAGGACCTTCTGGATGGACAGGGTTGACTGGGTGAGCTGCGTCCTTTTGGGTGGGGGCCTGCAGCGGGGGTGGCGGGGTAGGCGATTGCTCATAATTCCCGGGGAAGTGGAGGTGGGGTGCCCTGCCCGTGCCTTGAAGGTTTCCTCTTATTGTTTTGGGCTCACTTTAGTCTCGGTAGCCCGAGCATCGAGGGCCCATTGCCAACGCCCAGCCCGCACCTGGCCCTTAAGGCCTTCCTGCGGTGGCGACTGCAGGATTAGTCGGGGACAGAGGGTTTGCTGGGGGTATGGTTTGGATGGGGTCTAGATGGAACTATTTGGGTCCTGTTCTGGGGAGGGTGGGCGAGGGTTTGGGTCGAACCGGGGTTGTTGTGTTTTGGTTGGGGAAAATGGCCGCCATCAGTGCTGGGTTGATTGTTGCTCTTTCTTTGTTGGGGCCCGGATGGAGAGACTTTGCACGAACAATATGGGACAATGGCTGATGTTGCTAATGTGAAATGCATTACTTGGAATGTACGGGGGCTTCACACTATGTCTAGACGTCACAAAGTCCACGCTTATTTAGTGCGTAGAGGGGTGCAAATGGCGCTGCTGCAGGAAACCCATCTTAACAAGGCGGAAGGGGCGGCGCTACAGCGTAGATGGAGGGGGCAGGTCTTTTACACTTCGTACTCCGCGTATGCCAGGGGGGCGCTAATTTGGATCAGAGCTGGGGTTCCTTTTCAGGTTACGAAGTCAGTGGTGGATCCGGAGGGTCGATATGTGGCCATTTCGGGCACTCTAGGGGGGAGGGACCTAAACGTTTGCTGTGTTTATGCACCCAATGTGGACCAGCTTGCCTTCCTTTCCAGGTTATCGGGCTCGTTAGCCCACTTCTTTTCCGGGCCCCTCCTGCTCGGCGGGGATTTCAATTCAGTGGTAGATGTGGAGAATGACCGCTCACATCCCCCCCTCCCTGACTCTCCGGTTCGCCGTGTGGCTAAAGGTAGGAGGGACTGGCAGACGCACTGGGGTCTGACGGATATCTGGAGGGCGCAGCACCCCGACACTAAGGACTATTCCTACTTCTCAGGCTTGCACGAGTTACACGTCCGTCTGGACGGGTTTCTGGGCTCGACAGACTTGGTTTCAGTGGCGGTCCGGTCTGAATATTTGACCAGGACCATCTCAGATCATAATCCTCTCCTGCTGGACCTTCGCTGGTTTCCGGGGGTGCCTGCGGTGCCCACCTGGAAGTTGCGTCCCGAACTCTTAGAGGACATTGTATTCAAAGCGGACCTAGAAGACAAGATCTCGGAATACTTCTCGTCCAACGGGGGCACTGCGGGTTCAAGGGCGCTAGAGTGGGACGCTTTTAAGGTGGTTGTCAGGGGCTTCTGCATTTCCAAGAAGGTGGGCATGAGGCGAATCATCCTTGATGACTTAGAAATGGCAGATCGGAAACTCCGTGAGTTGGAACTCCGTCGCCCCGGGCGCCCGGAACTCCAGGAACGCACGGCAGCGGCGAAGGAGGCGGTAGCGGCGGCGGTCGAACGGCTGCGCTGTTTCGACTATAAGGCCTATACTGTTAGGTCCCTCGCAGAGGGGGATAGATCGAGCGCATTGCTGGCGTGGCTAGCTAATCCTACGCGCCAGACCTCTCTGACGACGTCCATGCGTACGGCGGATGGGACCGAAGTGCACACTCAGCCTGAGATTCTGAGCTGTTACCTGCACTACTATGAACGTTTGTACCGCAGTCGCTCTGCCAGAGACCCCGACCGGCTTGATGACTACCTGCGACCCCTAGAGCTCCCAATAGTGGAACCTGACGTAGCGAAAGCCCTGGGTTCCGACATTGAACTGGGAGAGATTCGCAGCGCCATTAAAAAGATGGCAAGGAATAAGACCCCGGGTCTGGACGGCCTTCCGGTTGAATTTTATGCCGCTTATGCTGATCTCCTGGCACCGAGGTTGCTGATCGTTTACAGAGAGGCGAAGCGGCTTGGTCGGCTCCCCGGCTCGATGTGCGAGGCCTTAGTGGTTCCCCTCCTCAAGCCGGGAAGGGACTCGTCCGATCCGGCGTCCTACCGTCCTTTATCAATGTTGACGGTCGATTATAAAATACTGAGCAGCATCTTGGCATCGAGATTGCTGGGTCACATGAGCTCTCTGGTGCATGAGGACCAGGCTGGATTCATCCCCAAGCGAAACATGACCATGAACATCCGTAGGCTGTTCCGCTTGCTGGGAGAACCGCTCGTGGACGCCCCGTGCCCGGTAGTCCTCTCGGTAGATTTGGAGAAGGCTTTTGACAGCCTGGAATGGGACTACCTGCGCACAGTATTACTACGATTCGGCCTCGGTGAGGGTTTCGTCAGATGGACCACGGTACTATATACCTCGGCGTCGGCCAGGGTACGGGCAGGCCCGCTGATCTCCTCGCAATATCCGGTGGAGAGAGGCACGAGACAGGGTTGTTCATTATCCCCGCTTCTCTTCGCGTTAGCCGTGGAACCTCTGGCGCTGCTACTCCGGTCGGGAGCCCACTATAATGGCTTATGGACGCCTTCGGGCCCACATTATGTCTCGCTGTACGCTGATGACCTGTTGCTCTTCCTTGAGGACCCAGTTGCTGCCCTGAATGGAGCTGCGACGGCGCTCACGGCGTTTGGGGAGGTCTCGGGCCTTCGGGTGAATTGGGCTAAGACCTGTCTTTTCCCGGTTCGTAAGGGTACACCTAGCCCTGATATCAGTAGAGAGATTAGGTGGGAACCTGACTGCTTTAAGTACCTGGGGGTATACGTCTACCATGAACCGTCAGACCTCCTGGATGGAAACATAGCTCGCAGCACTCGCGCGCTGCGTGGTAGCATGGACTTCTGGGCTACTCTACCGCTCTCAGTAGCTGGACGGATCGCTTTGCTTAAAATGGTGGCGCTTCCCAGATTGCTATATTATTTCCGGGCGCTGCCGATTTGGATCCCACCAGCCACATTTCGACTGTTACGGTCAATGGTGGTCGGATTCCTCTGGGGTTCGGGCCGCCGAAGAGTGGCCCTCAAGACCCTGACGAGGCCGAAAGCTGAGGGTGGGCTGGCGGTGCCGGACTTTGAAAAGTATTACTTGGCAGCGCAGCTGCAGACTTTCACCCAGGAGGTCGCCAGGGAATTCCGAGGCCCAGAGGACAGGAGGGGCACAGGGATAGCTAGGCATGTTCTCTCCTTCATAGCGCTGCGACAGCGTTTAGCCTTGCAGGACTTGACACTTGAAGAGAAGACCATTCGCTTGTGTTGGAACCGAGCCCACGCCCGGGGCCAGTTGCGGATACCGTATGCACCCGAAATACCTCTGGGCATGCTGACGGCCCTGCCTCATGGCGGTGATTGGTCACGATTAGCGGATTGGGAGGACGCGGGCCTACAGTTGGTGGGTGACCTTTACGAGGACGGGGCGCTTTTGCCCTTTCAGGAGCTCATTGATCGCTTCGAGGTTCCTCGCGGTGATTTTCTCCTGCACTCTGCCCTGGTCCGAGCGATTCAGGCGCACTGGAAGCACGGGCAGGAGGAACCTCCTACTTCTCCGGTGTGCCAGTACGTTATGATGTCCGCGGGAACTGTTAAGGCGGTCACTTGCCTGTACGGCAGACTGCTCAATGAGGGGTTGGCCCCCCTTACTACTTTAAGAACCCGTTGGGAGGAAGACATAGGGAAGGAGATCCCGGAGACGACCTGGTCCCAACTCATGAGACGGGCCTGGAAGGGCACGCGCCACGCCCGCTTTCAATTGGTCCACTACTACGTACTCCATAGGACATATTTGACCCCGGCGAAGATCCGACAATATTTTGCCACGGACTCCGCGGACTGCCCCAGGTGCCAGGCGCCTGATGCAGACCTTCTTCATATGTTGTGGTCCTGCCCGGGGCTGTCCTCCTACTGGCTGGAAGTGGGGGATACCCTGGAGGAGGTAACGGGGAGATCCTTATCGGTTGATGCGGCAGTGGGCCTCCTGCACTGGTTCCCACATACCCCCAAAAATAAAATCACTAGTAAATTTATTGATCTGGGGCTTCTCCTTGCTAAACGGGAGGTGACCAGGAATTGGAAGGCACGGGTTGGTCCAACGGGGGCCCGATGGCACAGCGAACTCTTGAAATGGGCGGCGGGGGAAAGCACGCTGCGGTACCAGTTAGCTAGGAGACAACACAACGAGAAGGCGCAGGAGGCGGCGCTAGAATGGGAGACATTAGTGCAGGCCCTCAGGGATTATTGCGCTCCCAGCGATTCCGAAAGCGAAGATGCAGCTCGCCCCGAGTCCCGATAGACGATTGCACTTTACATGTCTGTTGCTTTCCTCATGGTTCCTCTCACAGATCCTATTACGGCTGTTACCGTGCACTGATGGCGGGGTTGGGGGGGGTTTTTGGTTTGGTTCATAGTGTTTTGAGGGGGGGGGGTTTCTTTTGGCTTTCTTTGTAGGATGGTTTAGAAAAGCAGATGATGGATAGTGGATCATCCGGACCAGCTCCGACTTCCTGTTGAGTCCCCATTGGGTATCGCCGCCCGACCCTCGGGTTGTGGGCTAAATGGCTGTGTAATGGTTCATCCTGCTAGGGGACGGAGGGATGTATTCTACTAATTTTGATTGAACTTATAATGCTGGTCGCTTTGTAAAAATTTACTGATTCCTGCAATAAAAATATATTTAAAAAAAAAAATGAGCACGGCACGCCAACATCAGCAGAGCAGTCATGGGACACGCTGGAAGCCACTGCTTCCAGCGCATCGGAGAAAAAGTATGTTCTATAATGCCATTAGACTCCAGGGATTGAATTTGATATGGCGGGGAGCAGCCCCTTGGGCAAGGGTTGCTCCCCATTATAGGGATAATATTGTGGCTACTTTCTGAGTCTCCTGCATTTTTGGTGCCGGGCTCAGCAGCCATTTGAGAAAACCTACCAAGCCCAGACATATAAAAAAAAAAGCTCGACACCTGTGGAAGTCCAGTTAGGTGGGGCTTGCGTGGATCCCCCAACATTACTCAGAATATTCTGCAAACATCAATTTTAGATAGAAAATCACATTTATGTGTGGGATCACTGCGCTGGCACAAATTTCCTACCTAGAAAAACCAAAGGAAATGATGGACGGAGCGTTGACAATACAAGCACTCGCCCCCAGTCAACTGATCTGGTTTTTGGCATTTCAGCCTTCTTCAGCCCGGCTTGCTTGAATCCAGTGGCAAAGTGAGCAAGGGACTCACGTCTGAGCATTCCCTGCCAACTTATGGTGAACAAAGAAAAACCAAAGGAAATGATGGACGGAGCGTTGACAATACAAGCACTCACCCCCAGTCAACTGATCTGGGTTTAATCCATCACCGTTCTTTAGCCCACTCTGCCACCCCAGTTCAGACATGGCCATATGCAAATCAGTCTGACCCTGTGCCTCATGGGAACAGTCCAGTCCGAACTGCCAAGCCATGCCTTCCCTGGACCGGAAACAAGCTACCGAGGACCGGTTTCTGCCATTTCAGCCTTCTTCAGCCCGGCTTGCTTGAATTTGCAACATTTTTAAAAAAACATACTGTGTTTTTCTCTCCCCGTCTTTAGATAATAGGTTTTATAATGTCTTAAACAATACGAACATTAACATGCTCCTTGTTTAAGAACAGTAGGATATGATCTAACGCTGGGTCTGTTCCACGAGAATAGCACACGTGCTACACTAAAGTATAGCTCTGTATGTTAATTTATATAAAGTTTAAGTGAAAGTAGAGTGATCACGATTGGGTACATTAACCTTTTGCAGGGGATGATAATAGAACTCGGACACGTCCCGCAATCCTCCTCAGCCTGTCACATCTAGGCGGTGGGTGAGACACAACCATTGGATACGCGAGGTTCGTCATGTGACACCAGCTAACTAATCAGAGACTGTGTCTTGCACTCGCGTACATCAGGCAAACGACTTTTGTGACTCCGGACGCTGACTGAGGCGTTTTTCTTGCGACATAACGCAAGTATCAGTTTCTCTTCCATTCACGCCCAGGGTCAGGCGGGTCAACAAATGAGGCGGTCAATCATCTGATCTCCTTCAAGACACAGGAAACCCTAAGTTATTTACATGCGCGCTCGCACACAGGTGCTGCTTGTTTTCCGATACTTGCCGTTTTCAATCATTTGAATGCTCGACTATAAAAGCTGAGCCCCACCTAAGCCACATTATCAACGGGGAGGTGGAGAGGCACATTGTAGGTGAACTTACGAGATTTCCCTTTACAACAGGTGAGCCCAACAACACTACCATACTATTGGTATTTACAACTTTATAACGATCTTAAACCACAACTATGTGGACTTTTTAAACTCAGTTCAGCATCAGTTATTTCTCAGTTTTCGTCTTTCTTCTTGACTTAGTGTGACTGCAGGGACCTCCTAAGGACAACCCCCCCCTCCCATGGGGCAAGTGAACCTTATTACAGGGTAAGACATTTTTTCTTGAATCCTCCCAGTTCTCAAACACCATTATTGAGCACTGGGGTGCGTACTATTATCAAAACTCAGTATATGATTTGAAATAGTCTTCTGACCAAATACATTAAATGTCATTAGTCATTAAATATGCACTTTTCTCTACATTTTTTATGTTACATCCAGGTCCTTGGACCCACATAGTGGAGAGTAATAGGATCACTCCCACGGAGTGGCACTACCAAGACAGTTGGTAAGATTGGAGCCCCCTCTTGGTCCTGACGAATGCCATGTACCCATATGGACAAAGGCAGAAACATGTTGACCTTTTTCTAAAAATTTGCAGCGGTGATGGGAAGATATTGTCCTTATTCACCGCACTTTTGATTTTAATCCCACACAGTCTCCCTTTTGAATAAAGGATTTATGGGGGCACTGTGATGGCTTTTTAATTCACTTTCATTTTCTGGGCCCCCACTCACTTAGAAGTGCATCCCTGTCTCCAGGTGTATGCCCGCCCTCCATCAAACGCGGTTTTTGGAGGGCGAGGACTGGCAGATGAGGAAGCATGACTCCGGGTGGAGTGTGATGCCAGTCCATCACTTTTTGTGAGATGCCCAACTACCTGTGGGCACCTCACTATTTGTAATTTGGTCTTAATCTGGAACGGTCTCTACTGTGTTTATCAGATTGGATTGGAGTCTTCCAGTGCCCTACGGCCTCTAGTTCCCTCCTCAGGCCATTGCCTGAGACAGTTTTGTGCTTTCCCTAGAAGGCTGCCAAGCCCAGGTGATCGTCTTGCAATACCAGGTCGTTTTGTGATCGATAATTCAGATGCCTCCACAATATGTTTTGAGACTTTTCCTGTTGCCGGCACTAGGTCTACCCACACAAGTGAGGCACCATTTGTATCGGGAGACTTGGAGGATTGCTGGGTGGAAGGAAGTTTTTTTGCTTACCTCAGATTCCAAAACTTTCCATCACAGAAACGTGAGGAAAATGTGTTTAGACAAATTATGAGGTCTGCAAGTGATTGTGGGTAACAAAACCTGGTGAGAGCGACAAGTCACCCCATGTTAGGTTCCCCTGGGTGTCTAGGTTTTAGAAATGTACAGGTTTGCTGGTTTTCCATAGGTGCCGGCTGAGCTAAGGCCCAAAAACCACAGCTAGGTACATTAAAAACCTAGCATTTACAATGCAATGGTTTCACCTTTGGAAAAGTTAGAGATATTGGCATTGTAAATGACAAATTTTGTATTCATGTGTTGGTTTTGAAAAGATAAATAAATGGCATTGCAATTTACATTGCCATTCTCTCGCAAATGTGAGACCTATTGTACCCTACGGACGAGCTCAGCAGACAGCAATTACTACCACACACACACACCCAGAGCCACACACACACACACACCCAGAGCCACACACACACACACCCCCACCCAGAGCCACACACACACACCCACCCAGAGCCACACACACACACCCACCCAGAGCCACACACACACACCCACCCAGAGCCACACACACACACACACACACACACACCCAGAGCCACACACACACACCCAGAGCCACACACACACACACACACCCAGAGCCACACAACCACACCCAGAGCCACACAACCACACCCAGAGCCACACAACCACACCCAGAGCCACACAACCACACCCAGAGCCACACACACACACCCAGAGCCACACACACACACCCAGAGCCACACACACACACCCAGAGCCACACACACACACCCAGAGCCACACACACACACCCAGAGCCACACACACACACCCAGAGCCACACACACACCCAGAGCCACACACACACCCAGAGCCACACACACACACCCAGAGACACACACACACACCCAGAGCCACACACACACCCAGAGCCACAGAGCCACACACACCCACCCACCCAGAGCCACACACACTCACCCAGAGCCACACACACCCACCCAGAGCCACACACACCCACCCAGAGCCACACACACCCACCCAGAGCCACACACACCCACCCAGAGCCACACACACACCCACCCAGAGCCACACACACACCCACCCAGAGCCACACACACACCCACCCAGAGCCACACACACACCCACCCAGAGCCACACACACACCCACCCAGAGCCACACACACACCCACCCAGAGCCACACACACACGCACCGAGAGCCAAATACACACGCACCCAGAGCCACACACACCCACCCAGAGCCACACACACACACACCCAGAGCCACACACACACACACACCCAGAGCCACACACACACACACACCCACCCAGAGCCACACACACACCCACCCAGAGCCACACACACCCAGAGCCACACCCACCCAGAGCCACACATACACCCACCCAGAGCCACACACACCCCCACCCAGAGCCACACACACCCCCACCCAGAGCCACACACACCCCCACCCAGAGCCACACACACCCACCCACCCAGAGCCACACACACCCACCCACCCACCCAGAGCCACACACCCACCCACCCACCCAGAGCCACACACACCCACCCACCCACCCAGAGCCACACACACCCACCCAGAGCCACACCCAACCACCCAGAGCCACACCCAACCACCCAGAGCCACACACCCCCACCCAGAGCCACACACACCCACCCAGAGCCACACACACCCACCCACCCAGAGCCACACACACCCACCCACAGCCACATACACCCACCCACCCAGAGCCACACACACCCACCCACCCAGAGCCACACACACACACCCACCCAGAGCCACACACACCCACCCAGAGCCACACACACCCACCCAGAGCCACACACACCCACCCAGAGCCACACACATCCACCCAGAGCCACACACACCCACCCAGAGCCACACACACCCACCCAGAGCCACACACACCCACCCAGAGCCACACACACCCACCCAGAGCCACACACACCCACCCAGAGCCACACACACCCACCCAGAGCCACACATACCCACCCAGAGCCACACATACCCACTTTGCTCTTCTGAAATGTTGGCATGTATGGTAGTGAGCTGTGTGTGGTGAGCTGTGTGTGGTGAGTGTGTCTCGTGAGCAGTGTGTGGTGAGCTGTGTGTGATGAGCTGTGTCTCGTGATCCATCGTGGTGTGCATGTGTACATCAGGTGAAAGTGTGACTAACAGAGGGCGGGGGGGCAGTGGAGCGGGAGGGAAGCGTTTACAGTCAGGCCATAGCCGTGGGCAGGTGTCAGCGACTCTGGTTACCTTTGTGACACAGAAAAGACTCCCATGGAACTGTAACCGGCGGGCTGAGACCTGTGCGGATCAAGACGATCGCTTGCCGTGGGCAGCCGCTGCTTTTGTCTGCGGGATGAAACGCGGCCCTTCTCTCCTTACCGGGGACTGTCCCGCAGCTGGGCACACGCTCCTGCGCTGGTTCCCGCCTGTGACTCCGGTACCTCGCGCCAGAGGGCCGGCGGGCAGCACTCTGATGATGACCAAATACTATCTGTCTCCTTGTAACGCCGCGCGCCGCTAATGTGCGCCACGCTGGCCTTGTTGATTATGCACACGCTGGGCTGCGCGAGGGTTGTCGACCCTTGGCTGCCGTCCAGCGTCAAAGGACATATGCCGAACTCATCCCCACCCCGAAGGCTCGCTGCTGGTTCCCCTCACTGACAACTTTTAAGGCCATCATGAATGATGCCGCCACCTGTCTGTGGCTGACGAGCTGTGCATCTTCAGTATCTCTTGCCATAAGCCGAAGTCAGGACTGTGTCAGAGTAAAGTGCAAGACAGAAAAAAAAGATACGGCCAGAGGTGCCCCTTGTGACAGCGGGGACGGGCACACTGACAGCGGGAGTCACGGGGGGGCGGGGAGCAAACAAAGATACGGACAGCGGGAGGGGGGGCGGACAGCGGGATACAACCACGCGGGACCAGGACGATCGAACAAATGAGGAAAAACAGCCATGTAAAAAAAAAAAAAAAAAAAAGTACACGCCCACAGTGGACACGTCTTCATGACGTTGCGAAAAGCCTAAAAATCGCCGGAACGCCCACGAATCTGCTCCGGCTATGACGGACAGATCTCTGTTCCAATGGCTAGCCTCCATTTATGGAGCAAGCCAATGGAACAGAGGGGCGGGACAACACACACATGCTGTAGGCATAAGACTTTAATTTGATTTAGGGATTGGCTATGGTATCAAGAACGTGTTGTTAGTTCACTCCCTCCAAAACAAACCTATTATTTTATAGGGGTATTTCTAAAGCAGGGAGCGGGCCATGGGCGGCAGTCGAACCCCTCACATAGAACAGGGAGTGTGAGTCAGGCAACCTTACAGACAGCTTACCAAGACGTTTACATTCCATTCTCCGTCAACCAGGAGTACTGTGAAAGCGAGCCACGTGAGACCTGGAGTCCCTGCAAGAATGGCTGACGGAGAGGCTGAATGACCTGGCCCCAGTCCTGCCCCCCCGCCCGACATCTAAGCGGGTTTCGGCCCCTTGGTTTACCCCTGCTCTGTGGGCTACGCGGCAGCAGTGCAAGGTAGCCGAAAGGGCCTGGCGGGCACATTATGACAGCAAGGACAGGTCTGCCTACAAGGCTGTGGTTAAAGCTTACCACCGAGACATCCGCCTCGAAAAGAAAGCCTATCTTGCGGGGAGAATCGAAGCAGCTTCGAACTCCAGTAAGGAGATCTTTTCCATCGTTCGAGAATTCATCTCCCCTCGGACTACTGCTTCGGAAGAGGGGCCCGTAGAATCTTGGGCGGCGGATCTTGCGGGTTTTTTTACAGGCAAGATCAAACTCATCCAGGACTCCTTTCTATCGAGTGGGCCGGTTACATTGCCGATGCCCGAGGCGGGCACGCCTCCCCCAGTTGCGCAGGGCGCCATATTGGCTGAGTTTCCATCTCTGCCAGCCTCAGCTTCTCTAGCGCTTATGGGCAATTTAAAATCTGGGTCTCCGCTTGACCCCTGCCCTGCTAAGCTCCTGGGTAAACTGGCGGAGGTGGTTAATCCGCTGGCGCACCCTCTTCTCAACCTCTCGTTGAGTCTGGGAGAGGTGCCGCCAGTGTGGAAGCAGGCAATGGGCATTCCGTTGCTTAAAAAGCCGGGACTTGACCCGAAAGCCCCAGCCAATTACAGGCCAATTTCGTTGCTGCCGGCTCTTGTAAAAATTCTGGAGAAGCACGTTCAGTCGGTGCTCTCCAATTTTCTGGAGTCCCATGAGATCTTACATGACTCCCAGTCGGGCTTCCGTTCAAATCGCAGCACCGAGACCGCGCTCCTTGAGGTTTCTGAAACCATTAAAGGGGTGTTGGATACCGGGGGCAAAGTCATGCTGGTGTTGTTGGACTTGTCGGCGGCTTTCGACACCGTCCCCCATGAGGGCCTGCTCGCAAGACTCTTTGAGATTGGTCTGCGGGGGACGGTGCTCAAATGGTTTTCTTTCTTTTTGGCCGGCCGCCGGCAAACGATCTGGACATCTGACACCGCCGTAATGCCGCCTCTGGGAGTCGGGGTCCCTCAGGGCTCTATATTGAGCCCGACCCTTTTCAACATCTTTATGACCCCATTGGCGGCGGTGGCGGAGTCATTTGGTGCCCGGATCGTGTCGTATGCCGACGACACCCAGCTCCTCTTCTCTTGCGAGAGAGGGGCTGACTTTGACGGGGAGAGTATCCAGAATTGCCTTGGGGCTGTGTTCGCATGGTTCCAACTGAACAGCCTCAAGTGCAATTCCGACAAATCGGAGGTACTCTTCTTCGGGTGCGATACGGAGCCTAGCTGGCAGGCCTGGTGGCCCATCGACATGTTCCCTCCGTCCGGCTCTTCTCCCATGGCTAAAAACTTGGGGGTTAAGATGGACAAGGGGCTGACGATGAAAGCCCAGATCTTGGGGGTTACCGGCACTTGCTTCGGCCTGTTAAAAATGCTGCGGAGGTTTTTGCCTCTCTTGTCCGAGGAGCACAGGAGGCTGACGGTGCAGGCTTTGATAGGCTCCAGGTTGGATTATGCCAACATTCTTTACCTGGGCCTGCCAGAGTATCTGCTACAAAGGCTTCAAGTTGCACAGAACGCGGCGGCCAGGGCCATCTTTGGCCTAAGTAGACGCGCCAGCGCCGCTGGGTTGTTGGTGACGTTACACTGGCTACCCATTCGCAAACGGATCGCCTTTAAGGCTCTGACCTTGGCCTACAAAGCGCTCCATGCTGTGGGAGCTAAACATCTCCAAAAGAGACTGACCTTTTACCATCCGACTCGCTCGTTGAGGTCAGAATCTCTACTTCTGGCGGCTGTTCCGCGCGTGAAGAGGGCTCGTCTCGGGGGCCGCTCTTTCAGTCTGTTGGCCCCACAGATGTGGAATGCATTACCGCTCCCTTTGCGGGGGGCGTCTACTCTCCTTGATTTTAGAAGAGGTCTCAAAACCTGGCTGTTTTCCCAATAGGTCTGCCAGTAGTTTCGCTTTCTTTTGTTTTTCTTTGTAATCTCTTTTAGCTGTGTTGTGTTATTCCGAAATCTGTTCTCCTTACCTAAAAGCGCCGGGACACTCTTTTTGAGTAACCGTTGCGCTATACAAAAGAATAAATAACATAACATAACATAACATAACGTCACAAACTCCATGTACATGAAAAACACGACCTTGCTTAGCAGACTGCCCGCAACGCAGAAGCTTGTCGATCTATGTTCATGAGCCAAGAGCAATGGAGCAGAAAGGCCCTATGCCCCACAGCCTCAGGATCAGCCAAGGGCCGAGAGCAGTCACTCCAAGGGTCTGATTCACAAAATCATTTATGAGCACAGGGGGCACAGTACTATGGACCTCGTGGGAGAATGCAAATGCTACTTACCAGTATGCATCTGTTCTTGGCATGTAGGGCTGCTGACATTCATATCTGTGCATAGATCGCCACCTAGTGTTGGGTCCGGATGATTGCACATTGTTGTCCTGGAAGAGTCTTCGAAGTATCACGAGATAGGTGGCTCCTCCCCTGGACTACAGTGCGCATGGGCATCGCCTCCATCCCCAGATTGTTTTTAGCCATTGGCAGAGATGGAGTGAAGAATGTGAGTGATGACCATGCTATGAGCATAGGTATATATATGAATGAATACTGCAGCTGCTACAGGCGCCGGGGAGGAGGGTGGGCGATATGAATGTCAGCAGCCCTACATGCCAAGAACAGATGCATACTGGTAAGTAGCATTTGCAGTTCGAGGCATGTGGGCTGCTGAATTCATATCTGTGCATAGAATACATAGCAGTCCCTCCATTATCGGCGGCCGCCCGTGCCAGCTGCAGCGGTCTGAAAAAGTGTTTTTAGAACAGCTTGACCAACAGCTGCCTGCTGTTTGGAATGCACGTCTACACAGTAGTGCTTAGTGAAAGTATGTGTGGTAGACCATGTGGCTGCTCTACAGATATCTTCTAAGGGAATGTTACCTAGGAAAGCCATAGAGGCCCCCAGCTTCCTGGTGGAGTGGGCCCTCGGTGGGATAGTGAGGGTGCGTTTAGCTTTAGCGTAACAGATCTGAATGCACTTTACTATCCACCTAGCAATCCCTGCTTTTGAGATAGCGTTTCCCTTGTGGTGTGTGGCAAAAGCAACAAAAAGCTGCTTGGTTTTGCGAAAATCTTTTGTCCTGTCTACATAATACATCAAGGCCCTCTTAACATCAAGGGTGTGGAGCATGCGCTCCGCCAGCGTCTCCGGGTTTTGGAAAAACACCGGCAATTCAATTGTCTGGTTTAAGTGGAATTGGGATACCACTTTGGGTAGGAATTTAGGGTTAGTGCGGAGCACCACCCTGTTAGCATGTACCTGGAAGAAAGGTTCTTGGATGGTGAGCGCCTGCAGCTCGCTAACCCTCCGTAGCGATGTAATTGCTACTAAGAACGCAACCTTCCAAGTCAGAAACTGAAGCTCACAAGAGTGCAGTGGCTCAAAGGGAGGACCCATCAGCCTCGTAAGAACCACATTGAGGTTCCATTCTAGAGCTGGTGGGGTCCTTGGTGGAATGACCCTTTTGAGTCCTTCCAGAAAGGCCTTGATAGCAGGGACCTTGAAGAGTGACAGGTGTTGCCTATTCTGGAGGTATGCTGCCATAGCAGACAGGTGAATGCGGATGGAAGAGTATGCCAGATTGCATTGATACAGGTGGAAAAGATAGCAAATGATGTTTTGAATGGAAGCATCTAGAGGGTCAATATTGTGGTTAGCACAGTAGATGACAAACCTCTTCCATTTAGCCGCATAACAAGCTCTGGTAGTGGGCTTCCTTGCCTCCCGAATGATGTTCATTCAATCGGGAGGAAGATTGAGGTAGCCAAACTCTAGGACTTCAGGAGCCAGATCGCCAGGTTGAGCTGTTGCGGATCTGGGTGCTGAATGTCGCCATGGCTCTGCGTCAGAAGGCTGGGAGTGAGATGAAGCCTTTGATGCGGCACCACGGACAGTTCTAGAAACGTGGTGTACCATGGTTGGCGAGCCCACGTTGGAGCAACCAGGATGAGAGTCATCGAGTGCTGCCTGAGCTTGCGTGCCACCAGCGGTATCAGAGGTGCTGGGGGAAAAGCGTACGCAAATCTGCCTGACCAGTTCATCCACATCGCATTGCCCTGTGACTGGGGGTGTGGGAATCTGGCGGCGAAGCTTTGGCATTTTGCGTTCTCCCTTGTTGCGAACAGGTCTATCTCTGGATGACCCCACCTTTGGAAGTACGGTTGGAGTACTGATGGATGTATCTCCCACTCGTGCATCTGATGGCTGTGCCTGCTGAGCAGATCCGCCATTTGATTGTCCTTGCCCGGGAGATGCTCCGCCATGAGGAAGATGTTCCTCTGAATGGCCCACTTCCACATGCTCTGAGCCAGATGAGACAGCTGTGGAGAGTGTGTGCCTCCCTGCTTCTGAATGTAGTACATGGCCGTCATGTTGTCCGTCCGGATCAACACAACTTTGTTGCACAGATGTACTCTGTACGCCTTCAAGGCCATGAAGATTGCCATCAGTTCCAACACATTGATGTGCATCTTCCTCTGCTGTAGTGTCCATAGTCCCTGCACTGTGTACTGGAGTACATGCGCTCCCCATCCCTGGAGAGAGGCGTCCGTCGTCAGGATAATCTGTGGAACAGGCTCTTGGAATGGTCGGCCCTTGCAAAGGTTGTGTGGATTCCACCAATGCAGAGAGTTGTATGCCCGACCGCTCACCAACACTAGGTCTGTCAGTTGCCCATGAGCCGGAGTCCACTGACGTGCAAGGCACTCCTGAAGCGGACGCATATGTAATCTCGCGTGCGGGACAATGGAGATGCAGGAGGCCATCATGCCTATCAACTGCATGAACACCTTCGCTGGAAGCGAGTGTTGGGGTCTGAATCGTTGGATCAGCGCCTGGATACTGGCGATTCTCACTGAATTTGGCTGCGCGGTGGCTGCCAGAGTGTTGATTGTCGCGCCCAGGTACTGTCGCACGTGGGCGGGCTGGAGATGGGACTTTGGGTAGTTCAGAGAGAATCCCAGATCGTGCAGGAGATGAATGGTGCGTGACACGTGGTCGACGCACTGCTGTTCTGTCCTTGCTTGAATGAGCCAGTCGTCCAGGTAGGGAAAGACGTGGACGTGCTGGCGACGGAGATGCGCTGCCACAGTCGCTAGGCACTTGGTAAACACTCTCGGTGCGGTGGTGACCCCGAACGGCAGAACCTTGAACTGGTAATGCTGGTCTAAGATCGTGAATCTGAGATACTTCCTGTGGGAAGGATGCAGGGGGATATGAAAATAGGCATCTTTCAGATCCAGCGTAGCCAGGAAGTCCCCCTGTTGAAGCAGGGGAAGCACCTGCTGCAACGTGAGCATATGGAAGTGCTCCGAGAGGATGTACCAGTTCAGGGGCCTGAGGTCCAGGATCGGCCTGAGGGATCCGTCCTTCTTGGGAATCAGAAAATACAGGGAGTAAACCCCTGTTCCCCGCTCTTGCAATGGAACGAGCTCTATTGCCCCTTTTTGCAGCATGACAAGAACTTCTTGCTGCAACAAGGTCAAGTGCTCGCCTGACATAGGACGGCTCCTTGGGGGTATGTCCGGTGGAATGGACGTAAGCTCTAGACAGTACCCGTACTGGATAATAGACCTCACCCACCTGTCCGTGGTGATGGTTTTCCACGCCGGCAGGAACTGCTGGAGTCTCCCCCCGACCGGTGTTGCATGGTCGGGGGGCAGTGACAAGACGTCACTGTTTGTTGGTGGTGGTGGTGGACCTGGAACTATTGTTTCCACGTCCCCTGCCCTTGACATTATTGCCTCTGTAACCACCTCGACCCTTGTTGTTATACGAGGCTTGGGTGTTACTTTTGTAGTATGGGGTTGACTGGGACGCCTGTCCCCTTGAGGTGCCTCTGGAGTTTGAGCGGCGAAAGGAACCACTCCGAAACTGCTGACTTTGTAGAGCCCCCATAGACTTGGCAGTTTCCGTATCTTTTTTCATTTTCTCCAGTGTGGCATCCACCTCAGGGCCAAACAGGTGGTCAGGATTCACTGTTTGATTGAGGATCGTAGTTTGGATGTCGGGTTTGAACCCCGAAATTCTAAGCCAGGCATGGCGTCGAAGCAGCACACTGGTATTGATAGCCCTGGAGGCTGTGTCTGCCACATCCAGTGCACATTTGATGGATGCATTCGTAATGAGTTTACCCTCCTGAATGAGCATCTCCCCCGCCTCCTTGTATTGGTCAGGCAAGTGTTGCAGTATGGCCTCTAATGTGTCATAATGGGCCCTATCATAACGTGCAAGTAATGCTTGGGTGTTAGATATTCTCCAGATATTAGCTGCCTGTGCAGCAATTCGTTTGCCTGAGGCCTCAAAGATCTTGGACTCTTTGTCCGGGGGAGGAGCGTCACCAGTAGTTTGAGAGTTCGCCCTCTTCCGAGCGTTGGAAACAACCAAGGAGTCCAATGGCAAGTGTCCCTTGATATATGTAGGATCCGTGGGCGCAGCCTTATATTTCCTGTCGATGCGAGGGTTGACCACACGCACTCGGGTGGGCTCCTTGAAAACCTCCGTTGCATGTTTCAGCACCCCCTTAAGCATAGGTAGCGTTTTGACAGACTTTTCGGCTACCGAGAAGGTGTCTAACAAGAAGTCCACATCCACGGGGTCCGAGTGCAGCTCGACGTCGTGGTTAGCAGCAGCTCTCTCTATCAGAGCATTGAAGGCCGCCGAGTCCTCAGACGGGGACGTCTTGGCCGCGAAAAGTTGAGTGTCCTGAGCCGACTGCGGGTCCTCCGTGTCGCCTCCGGCGGACCACGGTACGTGCTCCTCCTCCGGATCCGAGTACGCCGGATAGTTGTACTCGTCACCTTCCTCGTCTGCATCGGCTGCAGCGGAATGCGTCGGCGAGTGTCCTAGGGTTTGCGGGGACACAGGTTCCACCAAAGCCGGAGAGTCCTCGGAGTCCCTTTTGTTTTTAAGAGGAATCTTAAAGGGTTCCAACGTCGGCTCCGTCGTGATCTTCCGTTTGAGGAGCGACAGCTTTCCGGTGTTGGCGTCGATTATTACCGCACGACGTTCCTCTTCCGCAAGCGGCTGGAGACGCAGCTTCGACACCGCCAAGGCAGCCTTCGGCGTTAACACCTCCCTCGAGGGTCCGCCCTGTTTCGGTGCGAAGGCCTTCGGCGCCGACTTGGGCGGCAGGGTGAAACGGATAGGCGTTTGCTCCCTCGCAGGCTTAGGCGTCGGCTTCGGCGCACTGGCATCCTGTGCGGGAACCACACTGGCCTTTCGAATCCGCTGCAAGGATTCCGCTACCTTCTTTGTCCAGGCCGGAGAGGGCTGGGCCGGGTCGAGCGACCCTTCATCTTCGAGAGCCTGCGCGCCGGCAGGCACCGTCTTCGGGGCCGACGCCCCCTGCCTATGCGCGTCGTCGCCCTGACGCTTCTTCGAAGCAGTCTTCGGGTCCGCGACCCCTTTCGGCGCCGACGCAGCCGCGTCGGAGGACTTCGCCTTCGGCGCCGACCCCGAGGGCTTCGGGTCGGCCATTTTGGCGTGGCTCTTCAAGTCGGCCATTTTGGTTTTCTTGGAAGTTGACACCTCCAGAACCTTCTTCATCTGCGCCACTTTCACTTTCGGTTTCGCATCCGAGGATGCGTGACCAGTTGGCTTCACTTTCGTTTTCTTCGACGTAAGTGATGGTTCATAAGTGTCCGTGACCGGGCCCGGAGGCGGGGACGTAGGACTCATAGTTAGATCTTGGGTAAGGCCCGAAGGCGATCCCTCGACCTGGGCCGTATGAAGGGGAACAACCCCTGAGTCAGTTTGGGGATGCTCTTCCTCCGAGCTATCTCCCATCGTGGTAAAAGTTTGTTCGTCGTCCCCTACCTCGTCGGTGACTTCGTCAAAGTTCTCCTCACCCGCGTCGTAGGCCTCTCCCTCGGATGCGGGATTAGAGTCCGAACCTTGCACGTCGTCTTCTCCCTCGACATATTCTTGGAAAATGTCGTCAGGCGGGGGCGCCGTGGCCGATAACCTAGCCTGGAGCCTATTGGCTCGACGAATCTTCAAAGTCTTCTTGCTCCTGAATTTCGAACACGCCATGCAGGTGTCCTCGCGGTGATCCGGCGACAAGCAGGTATTGCACACCGGGTGCACGTCGAGGTGCGAGTATTTAGAGTGACACAAAGGGCACTTCTTAAACGGAGTTCGCTCCATAGCAAGAGTGTAGTACAGGCCCGACCGCGCCGAAAGCACGTGGAAGGGCAGCAAGAGATCGGAGCTGAGAGTCAGAAAGAAACCCGTACGCAACTATACCGACGCCCAGCCTAAAGACCTTTTGGTCTCGAGTAGAAGTTGAACAACTATCGGTTCCGACAGAGGGAACCGAAACACATCCGAACCCAATGGCGGAAAAAAACAATCTGGGGATGGAGGCGATGCCCATGCGCACTGTAGTCCAGGGGAGGAGCCACCTATCTCGTGATACTTCGAAGACTCTTCCAGGACAACAATGTGCAATCATCCGGACCCAACACTAGGTGGCGATCTATGCACAGATATGAATTCAGCAGCCCACATGCCTCGAACCTCTTAAGTTCCCGTACATGCCTTTGTGAATAGGCGCATACCCTATTAGTAAAGGTGAAAAGAGGGCCCAATCCTTTCAAATTGTACGAACAGTAAATGGATATTTCAATTTCGTTCCCATTTTAGACGATTTAGGAGCAATTCACAATAACCGGGCTGCAGGAGCTCTCTTATACGTACTCCTAAACACGTGCGACTCACCCTCCTAAATACTGACTGCGATAAGACTGAGGAGCCAATTCTCAAAGTGCGTGACCCTTGCCAATTCACTAGACCAACACCCGCCTTCCCGGAGGGGATAAAATTGGAGCGCCAGGAGGCAATTCCGTGAGCAGTGCGCGCTATAAAAGAAAAATAAAATTTTAAAAAACACACAAGACCCCGCCCTCGTTCATGGTTGGGACTGTGCCACATGTACATGTAGCTACAGTTGCTTGCAGTAAAGCAAGCAGAGCTTCGGAGTTCCCGTAATTACACCCATTATTACAACGCGCCCAAGCAGAACGTTTGCCCCGCTCCTCTCTCCTTCCACTGAGGGCCCAAACTTCACAATGAGATTATGTGACAGGTGGGGCGGGCAGGGGGTTAGGTAGAAACTTGTAAATCCACAAGAGAATAGGCGAGGTGTGTCCTTGGCCCAGGCAAATGGTGGCCCGCATTCCTGGTGGGGATAAGCCTGCAGGCCCAGTGGGAGGCGCGGCGTCCTGCAAACACCTCACAATGGCCCCCGGGGCTGGCTCGCTGGCAGCGCGGGGATTTGGGGAGCCGGGAACATTACTTTGTATCCGAGGGGGATTCAATTTGCTCTCATTTGTACTCCCTGCTCAATTTCCGTAATCACTCTTTTAAATACCAATGCCGGACAGACAAAGTAAACCCATTAACAGCTTTAACAGACGCCTAACGCCACGTTTAAATAAGAAAGGGGGCAAACAAGAAAAGGAGGAGAAATTAGGATTCCTCCAGCTTTTTATAAACTTGCAAATTACTCAAATGTGGCATTAGCCTTTCCACAAACTGCTTTGCACTTAGATGCTTAGTTAGCAAACGTTTTAGGATGCAAGCCTGACGCTGCACTGAGCTGTATCCACAAAACGTAGGTACAAAAGGCATGCGGTATTTAAAGGGCTGAGCAAATGTCTCAGGTGTAAACTTTTAACATAAACAAACATTGTGACAGCGGGGACGGGCACACGGACAGTGGGAGTCATGAGGGGGGGTGAACAAAGACACGGACAGCGGGAGGGGGGACGGACAGCGGGATACAACCATGCGGGACCAGGACGATCTAACAAATGAAGAAAAACGGCCATGTAAAAAAAAAAAGTACACGCCCAAAGTGGACACGTCTTCATGACGTTGCGAAAAGCCTAAAAAAAAAAATCGCCGGAACGCCCACGAATCTGCTCCGGCTATGACGGGCAGATCTCTGTTCCAATGGCTAGCCTCCATTTAAGGAGCTAGCCAATGGAACAGAGAGGTGGTGACCAAGCCACATACTGTTCTCATTAGATTTCGCCTGCGCGAAAGTCTGCTTGCGCAGCTTTCGACAGGCAAAACCTAAAAAAGGGTACATTTTCAGTGGAAAAATGTGGTGTCCACATTGCGTTTTGGGCTGTTTCCTATTGCAGGCACTAAGCCTACCCACACAAATGAGGTACTATTTTTATCTAGAGACTTAGAGGAACACAGAACAATAGACAAGTGTTATTACCAATTGACTTTGTCTACATATGTGCACTCCAAATATAAGACCGTGTGTAAAAAAAAAAGTAATTTTGAAAAATGTCCTCTAATTCCCCTGCCAGTATGGGTACCCACAAATTAAGAGATGTTCAAATAACCACTGCTCCTAAACTCCGTATCGTGTTACTATTTCCGAAATACATACGGTTCCTTGATAGCTATTTTTAGCTCTTTATATTTTACCAAATTATTGCTGCATAACCAGTACACAAGGAAAAACCATTGCAAGATGCAGCTCAGTATTGGCTCTGGGAACGTCGGGTTCTTGCTGAACCTACAAGCCCTATATGTTCCCGCAACAAGGAGAGTCAAGCAGACAGAACAGTATATTACTTTTAAAAAAACTGCCATAGTTAGGAGTCGCAGGTGAAAACGTAGACACAAATGGCTGATTTTTTTTCAACCCAATTGCAATATAGTTCTAATTCAACTGTTTCTATAGGAAAACCTTGAATGATCTACATAAATGACCGCTTGCTGAATTCAGAATGTTGTCTACTTTTCAGAAAAGTATAGCTTTAGGGGATCCATTACTAGTTTCACACCCATTTCTACCACTGAGAAGGAGGTTGAAAGCACAAAATATAGGCTATCTCCCAGTAAAATACCAAAACTGGGTAGAACATTTTGATTTTATGACTAAAGTCTGTCTGATCCTGAAAGCATGTGATTTTAGCACCGCAAACCCATAAGACACAATTTGCAGGGGGGGAGTGGGGGGGTGAGGGGGGGGGGGGGGGTACTGATAATTTCTTCCAATTTTTCCCCAAAGACCCAAAATGTTGCTGTATTTTGGCTTATTTCTCAGTCCTCTCCAGGGGAAACCAGAAACCCTGGCAACCTTTAGAATCCCCAGGATGTTAGAAACAAGCATTGGCAAAGCCAATAGGTCTCGCCTTTGGGACCTTATAAGTGTTTAGCCAGAGCTGGTGGCTTTGCTAATGTGTTTAAAGCTATGCTGTCGAGATGTGGGGCTTGTGTTCAGCAGGTTCCAAAGTTATAATACAAAAACTGTTATAAGCATTTTTGTAACCTCGTCTATAATTAAGGTGAGATTATGTATAATTGAACGACCTTATAAAAAAAAAAAGATTTAATATAAAATATGTTTAGTGTACGACTGAACAGTGTAGACTCGTCCGCGGCACAAGGAGAACCAGCACATCACTCCCAGTAGTGGGAAAGGGAAGGGACACACACCATACATCAAGCTACCGAAACGAAACGCCATTCATAAACTCGACTTCGATCCTGCCCTTCACATATTGCATATTCTGTAGAGGAAACCCTGAGTGAATAGGCAGAGGGCGCGTGGGAGGGATTATAAGAGAAGACATCGCCTTTGCTGGAGAGGAAAAGTGTCAGGAAGCTGCGAATAGTGAAAGTTCGCATAACGGGAGGGAGGTGGAGGATAGGTGGCAGCTGCTCCCGCGCTGCAAGGGTGAGGCGTACTACTTGTCAATGCACAAGGCACAAAAGTGATTGTGGCAGGGGCACACGGAGGGCAGGGATGTTGTTGGGTGCAGGTGGGCAGGAGAACCAGGAAACCGAGTGTCAGGGTCACCTGAAAGAAAGCTGTGAACTACTGTTGTTCTCTTGAGAGCAGGCACTAGCTATTCCATCATCTCCACAGGGCTGCTGGGGGGACTCGTACTGTACTTTATTAGACTTTTCAGGTGAGGAAAGACGTGGCTAGGGGGGGGGGGGGTATATGAGGACACACACAATGTGTACTTATGGGGGTGAGACTTGCTTATTGGACGAAGCAGGAGTTATTGTTACTGGTTGCTTTGTTTCGTATTTATTTGAAACTGTGCATTTGATGACCGAGTCTGACGAGTATGCGCGACGGCTGTGAAAAAAGATGAAGCGGCACACATAGAAGGAGAGGCAGGCAAACAACAAGAAACGGCACAGGACTAACTGATTTAAAAAAGATAACAGTGTTGCAAACACACAAGAAGTAAAGCCAACAATAAGGGGAATTGTGACGGGCAGTCACTACCAAAGTCAAAACTCACTTAAAGGCGGGACAACGAGCAGCCTTTAACAAACGAAAACAAGTCTAGTCAAGCAGTCGTGCTCGTGCTAGCATCCACGAGAGCAAGCAGCGGCGTGCAGGCCATCTGTTTTCAATTAGCAGGCGCGCCTTTGCTCGCTCCCGCAAGGTGGATGCCAGCACAAGCATGTGTGCTTGAAAAGAGCTGACAAATTTCTAAAGGTCATCTCCTAGAGCAGCGCATGTGCGCTGCCTAGGCGAGACCTGAAAAGGGGCTCCTAATGGGGACAAGAAGTTATGGGGGCCTCTTCGCAAAGTACCCCAAAGAGCCAATAAAAGGCTTAGCACTGAGGAGGAGGGATGGGGAATTTCACAGCGAAGGGGATTAAAGAACAGTACATAATGATGCAGTAACACTCTGCCTTCCTTCTGAGAATCCTGTTAGCCGTCCAGTGGCACACCTACGTTACTGTGCCTTGTACTATGTGCAGTGCTTTGCTGCCATACAACTGGGTTAGCACTAAAAATAAATACCACATACATACAAACATACGTACCTACCTCCCTCTCGCTTTCTGTCGGCAGTGCTCTGGAGGCAGAAGTTTTATATTCTAGGGCGTCACTGCTCATAGAAAGAAAACAAAGTAAAACTCCTATTGTGTGGTGCCTTAGGGGAGTAAAATCATCCCCTGTGAGCATTTTCCATACGAGCCTCGTTGTTTTAATGAACACCAACGCAATAGTAAGATCGGAATGTAGGATTTAGGCTGAGGAAAAGGCCTGCAGGCAGCTGAATACGAGGAAACCATTACAGCTGAAGAACCAATGCAGCCTCCCTGGGACACGCAAGACATGCAGAGCATCACTGCAGCCTCCATGGGACACGTGAGCCATGCAGAGCATCACTGCAGCCTCCCTGGGACACGTGAGACAAGCAGAGCATCACTGCAGCCTCCCTGGGACACGTGAGCCATGCAGAGCATCACTGCAGCCTCCCTGGGAGCATCACTGCAGCCTCCTTGGGACATGTGAGCCATGCAGAGCATCGCTGCAGCCTCCCTGGGAGCATCGCTGCAGCCTCCCTGGGACACGTGAGCCATGCAGAGCATCACTGCAGCCTCCCTGGGACACGTGAGCCATGCAGAGCATCACTGCAGCCTCCCTGGGACACGTGAGCCAAGCAGAGCATCACTGCAGCCTCCCTGGGACACGTGAGCCATGCAGAGCATCACTGCAGCCTCCCTGGAACACGCGAGCCATGCAGAGCATCACTGCAGCCTCCCTGGGACACGTGAGCCATGCAGAGCATCACTGCAGCCTCCCTGGGACACGTGAGCCATGCAGAGCATCACTGCAGCGTCCCTGGGACACGTGAGCCATGCAGAGCATCACTGAAGCCTCCCTGGGACACGTGAGCCATGCAGAGCATCACTGCAGCGTCCCTGGGACACGTGAGCCATGCAGAGCATCACTGCAGCCTCCCTGGGACACGTGAGCCAAGCAGAGCATCACTGCAGCCTCCCTGGGACACGTGAGCCATGCAGAGCATCACTGCAGCCTCCCTGGGACACGTGAGCCAAGCAGAGCATCACTGCAGCCTCCCTGGGACACGTGAGCCAAGCAGAGCATCACTGCAGCCTCCCTGGGACACGTGAGCCATGCAGAGCATCACTGCAGCCTCCCTGGAACACGTGAGCCATGCAGAGCATCACTGCAGCCTCCCTGGGACACGTGAGCCATGCAGAGCATCACTGCAGCGTCCCTGGGACACGTGAGCCATGCAGAGCATCACTGCGCCCAGCAAACACCGGCGCACGCCTTGCTGGGGCAGCCAGCAGGCAGGATGAGATCCAGGCTACATCGAAGCCACCCCCACCCCCTCTGTGATGCTGCACTATGTTAAAAGGAGGATCCAGGCCACTTCGAAGCCCACACACCCCCTGTGATTGTGCAGCCATGTTAAAAGGATGGTCCAGACCACATCAAAGCCCAAACGCCCCCTGTGATGCTGTAGCCATGTTAAAAGGAGGGCTAGGCTACATCAAAGCCCACACACCCCGTGATGCTGCAGCCATGTTGAAAGGAGGACCCCAGGCCACTTCGAAGCCCACACACCCCCTGTGATGCTGCAGCCATGTTAAAAAGAGGGGCAGGCCACATCAAAGCCCACTCACCCCTGTGATGCTGCAGCCATGTTGAAAGGAGGGCCCAGGCCACATCGAAGCCCCCAAACCTCTGCAATGTTGCAGCCATGTTAAAAAGAGGGCCCATGCCACTTTGAAGCCCACACACCCCCTGTGATTGTGCAGCTATGTTAAAAGGATGGTCCAGACCACATCGAAGCCCAAACATCCCCTGTGATGCTGCAGCCATGTTAAAAGGAGGGCCAGGCCACATCAAAGCCCACATACCCCTGTGATGCTGCAGCCATGTTGAAAGGAGGGCCCAGGCCACATCGAAGGCCCCACACCCCTGCAAGGCTGCAGCCATGTTAAAAGGAGGGTCTTGCCCACATCGAAGCACACACACCACCGTGATGCTGCAGCCATGTTGAAAGGAGGACCCCCGGCCTCTTTGAAGCCCACACACCCCCTGTGATGCTGCAGCCATGTTGAAAGGAGGACCCCAGGCCACTTCGAAGCCCACACACCTCCTGTGATGCTGCAGCCCTGTCAAAAGGAGGGCCCAGGCCACATCGAAGCCCACACACCCCCGTGATGCTACAGCCATGTCAAAAGGTGGGTCCAGGCCACATCGAAGCCCCCCACACACCTCATGTGATGCTGCAGCCATGTTAAAATGAGGGACACTCACCAGGCGGCGGCTGTAGCGCGTGTTCTCCTCCTCCAGCTCCATGTCTCGCTCCATCTGAGAGCCGTTGCCGCCGAAAGAGGGAGGCCACTGGGGGAGGCCGACGCCAGCAGGAGCGGTCCCGGGAGGTCTTCAGCGTCCCCACCTTAGAAACCAAAGAGAAGAGAGGGACAGGCTTAGCATGGAGGGCACAGGTGTGAGCAAGGCAGCCGTCCTCTGTACAGGGAGGGATGGAGAGAGGCCCCTGTGCCTGTGCGAGAGCTCGACTGAAGGACGGGGCTGGAAGGAAAGAGGCCACTGTCCCAGCAGGAGCACGACTGGCTGCCGAAGATCACACCACCTGGAACCCCAGCCCCAGGAGCGCTGCGCCTGCCTCTGGCATTACATTAACGCCTAGCATCGTATGCCCTGGACCTAGTTCACGAGTATTAAGGAACACATTTTATAGACGAGAACCAAATACTAGTTAACTGTTGTAAGATAGCTAGTAAAGAGAAATAAAAGCAAGGAATCTGTAATTGATGAAACATGTATTGCACCGCATGTAATAAGAGGCGGAGGTGTGGGCAGGAATTATCACATGGGCAGAATCTAAGCTGCTGGGTAAGAGTTTACCATGTGTGGCCGACAGGAGAGCAGAGTTTAGTAAGTCTGATCAACAGCACATAACTCAGGCCCCCAACATTCCTCCTCGATAACGGGCTGTAACCCACGGAGCTCGGCACTTACTTCAAGCCCGGTCACTAGCGGGCATTAACTCCCTATTACCGAATCACCGGGTGCGAAAACATCTGCATAAATTACCATACGGAGACAAGGAGAAGAAAGCTCTGCTTCCGACTCTGACAACAAACAGGGCCTGGACAAACAGCTAGATCCGAGGGGGGCGAGAGCCTCACAAACACGCCGCCGACCCGCAACACTGGTCACCGCCACACACACACACTGTCCACCGACACACACACACACACACACTGTCCACCGACACACACACACACACACACTGTCCACCGACACACACACTGTCCACCGACACACACACTGTCCACCGACACACACACTGTCCACCGACACACACACTGTCCACCAACACACTCTCCACTGACACACACACACACACACACACACTGTCCACCGACACACACACACACACACTGTCCACCGACACACACACACACACACTGTCCACCGACACACACACACACACTGTCCACCGACACACACACACACACTGTCCACCGACACACACACTGTCCACCGACACACACACTGTCCACCGACACACACACTGTCCACCGACACACACACTGTCCACCGACACACACACTGTCCACCGACACACACACTGTCCACCGACACACACACTGTCCACCGACACACACACTGTCCACCGACACACACACACACACACACACACACTCTCCACCGACACACACACACACACTCTCCACCGACACACACACACACACTCTCCACCGACACACACACACACTCTCCACCGACACACACAATCTCCACCGACACACACAATCTCCACCGACACACACAATCACACACTCTCCACCGACACACATACACACACACACACACACACACTGTCCACCGGCCACAGACAGACACACACACACACACACTGTCCACCGACACACACACACACTGTCCACCGGCCACAGACACACACACACACACACTGTCCACCGACACACACACACACTGTCCACCGGCCACAGACACACACACACACACACACACACACACACACAATGTCCCCCAGCCACAGACACACACACACAATGTCCCCCAGCCACAGAAACACACACACACACACACACAATGTCCCCCAGCCACAGAAACACACACACACACACAATGTCCCCCAGCCACCGACACACACTGTCCACCGGCCACAGACATACATACACACACACACACACTGTCCACCGGACACAGACATACACACACACACTGTCCACCGGACACAGACACACACACACACACTCCACCGACACACACACACTCCACCGACACATACACACACACTCTCCACCGACACACACACACACACTCTCCACCGACACACACACACACACTCTCCACCGACACACACACACACACACTCTCCACCGACACACACACACACTCTCCACCGACACACACACACACTCTCCACCGACACACACACACTCTCCACCGACACACATACACACTCTCCACCGACACACACACACACTCTCCACCGACACACACACACACACACTCTCTCCACCGACACACACACACACACACTCTCTCCACCGACACACACACACACACACACTCTCTCCACCGACACACACACACACACACACTCTCTCCACCGACACACACACACACACTCTCCACCGACACACACACACACACACACACACACACTCTCCACTGACCGACACACACACACACTGTCCACCGACACACACACACACTGTCCACCGACACACACACACACTGTCCACCGACACACACACACACTGTCCACCGACACACACACACACTGTCCACCGACACACACACACACTGTCCACCGACACACACACACACTGTCCACCGACACACACACACACTGTCCACCGACACAGACACACACTGTCCACCGACACACACACACACACACACTGTCCACCGACACACACACACACACACACTGTCCACCGACACACACTGTCCACCGACACACACACACACTGTCCACCGACACACACACACACACACTGTCCACCGACACACACACACACACACTGTCCACCGACACACACACACACACTGTCCACCGACACACACACACACACTGTCCACCGACACACACACTGTCCACCGACACACACACTGTCCACCGACACACACACTGTCCACCGACACACACACTCTCCACCGGCCACCGACACACACACTGTCCACTGACACACACCGACACACACACACACACTGTCCACCGACACACACACACACACTGTCCACCGACACACACACACACACTGTCCACCGACACACACACACACACTGTCCACCGACACACACACACACACTCTCCACCGACACACACACACACACACTCTCCACCGACAGACACACACACACACTCTCCACCGACACACACACACACACACACACACACACACACACACTGTCCACCGACACACACACACACTGTCCACCGACACACACACACACTGTCCACCGACACACACACACACTGTCCACCGACACACACACACACTGTCCACCGACACACACACACTGTCCACCGACACACACACACACTGTCCACCGACACACACACACACTGTCCACCGACACACACTGTCCACCGACACACACACACACTGTCCACCGACACACACACACACTGTCCACCGACACACACACACACACTGTCCACCGACACACACACACACTGTCCACCGACACACACACACACTGTCCACCGACACACACACACACTCTCCACCGACACACACACACACACTGTCCACCGACACACACACACACACTGTCCACCGACACACACACTGTCCACCGACACACACACACACCCTCTCCACCGACACACACACACACTCTCCACCGACACACACACACACTCTCACCGACACACACACACACACACACACACACTCTCCACTGCCACACACACACACACACTGTCCACCGACACACACACACACTGTCCACCGACACACACACACACTGTCCACCGACACACACACACACTGTCCACCGACACACACACACACTGTCCACCGACACACACACACACTGTCCACCGACACACACACACACTGTCCACCGACACACACACTGTCCACCGACACACACACACACACACACACACACACACTCTCCACCGGCCACCGACACACACACTGTCCACTGACACACACACACACACACACACACACTGTCCACCGACACACACACACACACACTGTCCACCGACACACACACACACACACTGTCCACCGACACACACACACACTGTCCACCGACACACACACACACACTGTCCACCGACACACACACACACAGTCCACCGACACACACACTGTCCACCGACACACACACTGTCCACCGACACACACACTGTCCACCGACACACACACTGTCCACCGACACACACACTGTCCACCGACACACACACTGTCCACCGACACACACACTGTCCACCGACACACACACACACACTCTCCACCGACACACACACACACACTCTCCACCGACACACACACACACTCTCCACCGACACACACAATCTCCACCGACACACACAATCTCCACCGACACACACAATCACACACTCTCCACCGACACACATACACACACACACACACACACACTGTCCACCGGCCACAGACAGACACACACACACACACACTGTCCACCGACACACACACACACTGTCCACCGGCCACAGACACACACACACACACACTGTCCACCGACACACACACACACTGTCCACCGGCCACAGACACACACACACACACACACACACACACACACACACACACAATGTCCCCCAGCCACAGACACACACACACAATGTCCCCCAGCCACAGAAACACACACACACACACACACAATGTCCCCCAGCCACAGAAACACACACACACACACAATGTCCCCCAGCCACCGACACACACTGTCCACCGGCCACAGACATACATACACACACACACTGTCCACCGGACACAGACATACACACACACACTGTCCACCGGACACAGACATACACACACACACTGTCCACCGGACACAGACATACACACACACACACACACTGTCCACCCACCACACGCTCCCGTCCACCCGCCACCGTCACACACACTGTTCATCAACCTCCGCTACACTCCATGCATTGACCAACGTCACACTCCATGCATGGACCACCTCCACACACTCTGTCCATCGACCACCACCACCACCACACTCTGTACACTGACCACCACACTCTGGTCTTATTGTACTCATGAAGAAGCTCTTGTGCCACAAGACAGTCACTAATGTATAGAGCGTGACCAGGGCAGAAAATGCGTTTAAGATTGGGGTTGAGTGGAGTAAGACAGACTGGGCGCTTCACAGAGGACAGTCACTGATGTATAGAGAGCACAAGAGGGACTGGGCAGGAGGGGCGATAGAGTGGAGGGCATGGATAGGCCACCACAACAGTAAGGATATGAATAGTACTTACTCGGGCCTCTGCTGACAAACTCATCACTCAAAATTAAGTTCACAGGGCAAAGAGGGATGGTTTAGAAGTGACTTTAAGTCAGACGGTTCCGATACGGTTCCAAAGCAGTGGCAGAAGCAGCTAGAAGGATCCAAACCTCGTGGGCCCACATGGAGGTCTACGCAGGTAGAAAAAGTGCAGACGGGCTGATATAAGCGTGTGGCAAGTGCGTGTGCGTCACAGATTTGGAACGGTGTGGTGAAGACAACTCATGTATGGCTATATAGACCAGGCCCTATGACACTGAGGACGTTTGCCTGAAAAAACGACCATCAAGAAGGTTTAAGAGGTACTGCTGAAAAGAGGCATATTTATGACTGGTTTGGCCATTTGAAACAGGAGAGGTTGGAAGAAGTTTCATACACTGAGAAGCGGACAGTGTTGAAGATTCATGCTAAACCTGAATTGTATTCCTAAGCATGCGGCAGAGCATATGGCTGTCATGGTATGTAGAGGGTGGGTACAGCAAGGTATGAGTGGGGGCGTGCAGGAGAGGTTGTTGGAGATGTTGGATTAGAGTGGAGCATGAAAGGAGGTGTAGAGAAAGTTTCAGAAATGCCAGTAACATGATGTCAGGAGAAGTTAAAGGATCATATATGCCCAAGTGAGGTGGTGACAAAGAGGGAATAGAACTACGCTTGAAGGGCTGCTTACAGCTTGGGAGAGGAGGCGAGCAGGAAGACCTCTCTTATCTTATTACCTACTGGTGTTGCCAATAGTTTTCAGTTATGCTGAACACCAGAGGCACTCGGGGAAAATGTTCCCAGCTGCCAAAAAGTATTGTCTGTGGTGTGGCTGAGGGCCGCGTAGAAGGCAGCAGGGTGGAGGTCAGGAGAGAGGTGGAAAGAAGGTGGGCGTAGGAGGAGCAAAGCATGTACATGGTTCAGACTGCGAGTTGTGGAGTCATTTTGAGTGTTTTTCAATACTGCCCCCTAAATTATGCCCCTGATCTCTTGAGAGACACAAATTTGACAATACTGTGTTATGCTGCATCTTAGTCGCTATCCATCTACCGCAACCCTGGGAGAAGCATTCTCTGCTTGCTATTGCTACCTTTAGCGAGTCAAGTTTACAAACTGCCTTTAAAAGAACAAGCCAAGCAAGAGGACTCATTTCCATCATCCATCTTCACAGGAAGAAACATCTATAGATTTCACACAACACTCAGCGCTCACATTCATGCTCAATACCTGCTCACTTACCAAATGGACCACAGAGATCTAGGATCTGTTGCATGACAGTGGCCCAGACCTACATTTCCTCATGGATATCTAGCTGAACGCTGCATTAGCACTGGACATCACAGCCATCCACCCCCTGGCAACGAAATCGACAGGTAGGAGAGACTTTACAAGCCTGGAGGTGGAATCGCCATGATCCATAAGAACGACTTCAGCTGCACCACTTCCACTGACCAACTCATTCTCCAACTTCAAACACCTGTCGTTCAAGCTCCAAATCACAGCCAACTTCGCCCTAAGTGGCATTCTTATCTACAGGCCACGTGGCATGCACACCAACATCATCAAGGACTTCGTCGCACCACTCGCACTTGTAGACCTGAACTTCTACCTGGAAAAGAAAACCAACTCAAAAGCACTCTCAGAACTTTGCCTCGCCCAACAAGTAAAGGGATCTACCCACGTCGCCCAACACCTCCTGGGCCCTATTTTAAATACCTTCGGTAACATCAGAGTCGAAGAGCCCGCACCAGTCTGCTGGACAGACCAGGTCCTCATCAAGTTAAGCATCCCCGTCCAATGCACACCCACCACACACAGTCAGACCAGCCTGCCAAAACTGAAGCATTATCACTGAAAAAGACTCGAAGATCGCTCTTAACACCCACAGAACTGATACACCCTCCCTAAAGCCATCAAGTATTTCCACAATTCGATCACCTCATGCACCAACTTCTTTATCCCCCTCAAAACACAGCAACACAACAAGATCTAGACCCCAAGCAAGTTGGTACATGGCAGAACTCAGACTGATGAGATGGCAAACAGATAGAGCACAAACGGAAAATGTTCCAGGACAACGCAGAAACAAGTAGTTTAAAATACACCTTGAGACACTACTACCAAAAGATCCATACCACCAAAAGTACCACTTCGGCACAGACTGCATTGATGCAAACAGCAACAGAATCAAAGAAATCTTCACCACTGAATAATTTCACCTCAACAGCTGCCACCTCCCCCTCAATCGCCCCCTCACAGGACCAGTGCAACAATCTCTCTGTTCTTAAATAATAAAATGACAGACATTTACATGAACTTCTATACACAACAGACCTTTTTCTAAACTCTGCCAGATCTTCTCTAAAGGGTGGATGATAACCACATGATTGTCATCACCCCCAGAAGAAACCACAACCATGAAATCCATCCCCTCCGGGGCCCCTTCAGATCCCCGCTGTCACAGTACCTACCCCAGAGGACAGCAATACATCAGCATCATGCTCACACCCACCTTGAATGCCTCCACCTGTTCTGTGACCTCCCAGGAAGTAGGAAACAGAAAACTGTACTCCCACTGCTGAAGAAACCCTTCAATACTCGCCACCTACAGACCTATCTCTCTGCTACATTTCCCAGCCGAGGTCTTAGAGAAAATAATCAACAAACGCATCAACAAATATCTCAACCGCCACCAACTCCTTGACACCACTCAGTCTGGTTTCAGACCCAACCACAGCACGGACTCTGCCCTCATCACTGCCACGGTTGACACCAGCATGACTCTTAGCAGAGGAGTCACGGTGGCTCTCATTCTCCAGGACCTCTCCGCAGTGTATGACACGGTGTCCCACCCTACCCTTATCCAATGCCAACAGGACATCAGAATCCAAAGAAATGCATTCCAATGGATCGGTTTCTTCCTGACTGGAAGGACCCAGTCAGTTAACCTCGCATCATACACCTCGGATACCAGTGAAATGAGGGGAAAACGAGGCATTAGCATAATCCCCTCCCTTGTCACACAAACACACTCCTTCCTACATTTGTGCTGACCCTTCGACCTGGCGCTCTATACCCAGGACGTGCGTATCCTCCTTCCTACGTACAGTGCCAATTCCTACTCCAGGCACTGAACAAACAAAAATTACCTCCATCCCACCTCCAGTGTCAGACTTTACACCAGGAGCCATCAGTGATGTAATATTATTGGCAGCAACCCCATTCTGAAATGGATCCAGCACCTCTTGTGAATGCCACTTGGGAATGTCATTCACACATGAGCACTTGTTGGTACCCTTCTCAGCAATCTTTTTTCTACACAGATCTTAAAGGAAGCAGTGCACTGTAATTTAAAGAACATTTGTCCAGTTCTGGCACACAATTCTCAGCTTTTAGTTCAGTATTAAGTGCTGAAAAAGCCTAGTATTTATTAATGAGGCATTTGTTTTTTTATAGAGCAGAAATAAATACAGTATTGGTTTTAATAAGAAGCAGGTTTCGTAGAATAAATTGTAAAATAGAGAAAAAAAATTGTCAGAACTTTCACAAGCACTAATATAAGAAAAACAATCAGTTTTATGTGCAGAAAAGTGTATCAAAGTGCAACGTTAGCCCATCCAATCACATTTCAAACGGAGAATTAAATTGCAACTTATAAAAAGTGCAATGTGTGCATACAAAGTGCAATGTGAAAAGGGTTCGAAATATCTTGTGAGAACATTTACTCCATCTCCTGTACCACCCAAACTAACATTCACGGACACAGAAAAACAAGCAGGCTTGCAATAATAGGATTGGGGCTCCAGTTCGTCTTCAATATGCTCTAAATCAGGGGTCTCCAAACCGGTCCTGGAGGGCCAGATCCATGCCAGATTTTTTGGATATCCTCATTGAGATACATGTAGTAATTTAAAAAATCTGGCATGGATCCGGCCCTCCAGGACCGGTTTGGAGACCCCTGCTCTAAATGGTGCCATATAGCATCAAACCTCTTCAAACCTCTCCAACACCCACTCCTCCAACCCGCTAAGCGTACATCTCTTCAAATGTTATAGTACGCATCATTTTAGCCTTCCAGCCCATAACTGATGAAATCAGGCTGGTCCTCCAATTGTGCAGGATAAAGGAGCGTGCAATCACGAGTGCAATAGATACAAAATATTGTCCTCCCTTTTAAATTGCTGGCTTTCCTTCGAAACCCAGAACACTAAACTTGCTTCTGGATGTCTTCTGAACTGTAGATAAGCTGGGGGCAGGTAAAACAAGCATTTACAATGCAATGGTCTCGGCATTATTAAAGGTAGAGCTATTGGCATTGCTCCTGACATTTTTTTAAAAAACATAAATAAATGGCATTGTCATTTACAATGGTAATAGGTGAGCAAGTGGCACGGGAAAATGGTAAATGTCAATAGGTCTCTTCCTTTTAAATATTCCCCGTATTATTGTTCACCTGTGATTTCTTTATCAATAGTAAAAAAGTAGGGGTAGGTCCTATAAGCAGCCCCAGGTTTCTATCTGCAGCAATATCAGTTTCCATGGGGAAGGTTGGACTGGGCTGTACTACTGTTGTCTAAACATGCAAAACGAGAGCACAATTGAATACAAAGTAACTTTCAGACTATCAAGTCTAAAGAAAAATGCTCAACAAACAATGCTTGGTCAGTAATTTAACAACCAAAACCTATTTGGCACCCTAACAGCTCTCATGTCCCTCCTTCAGTTTTCTCTTCTAGATAATCTTTTGATAACTCCTTGTTCTTACTGAAATTGCACCGTTGAAAAATACACAGAGACTACTATATTACTGTAGATCTGAGGTCTATATGTACTAACATATTTTCTCAAAGACACTTATTGGGAGAGCCCCTTTGATACATCAGGCCCCGTATTACTTTCTCAGAAAGTGGCAAATCACTTCCTTGATGTGGAGTGGCACTTTTCCGTCAATTTCTTTAGGTATTTTCCAGGGAAAGACATTGGGCCGGGGTGTCATCTGCTTATTTGGGTTCTAGTTTATCCTTTACTCTCTCCCTTTACGCATCTCTGAGGTATCTGGTGGGTGTTATACTTATTCAGAAAATTCAACAAAGTAGGTGTTACTGCATCTGGTAAATACTAATACCCTGTGGTGTGATATTTAACGGGCACTGTAAATACCTCCTGTTCCAAGTTAGCACTCACAATAGGGGGAATTACACGCTAATGTAAGTGCTTACCACACTAATTTCCACATGTATCAGAGTTTTTACCCATGTTTTATCCCAGTGAATTTCATCAGGATACACCTGCCTAACTGTACAGATGAACTTTATCAAGGGTGAAATAAATCTTCATAATTATACTTCCGCCTGTGTGTGTAGGGATCAAAATTTAGCCCTCTGCTCCTGGACAGATTCATAGAGAGGAGTCGCCAAAGTTGATAAAGCCCATCATGGGAAGTCATTCCGCCCAGTGGCCGAGAAGCAATGAGACATAAGTAATTAACAGGTGATGTGGCCACTTCTTTAATGGCCAACATATATGTGTGGTTGAAAAGAACATGTATGTTCCTTTTTTTGTAAGGCTTTAATTTAGTTTACTTCCATTTTACTCTATGTCACCATAAAGCATGAAATTATTTTAGGACACAGTGCAGTTAAAGTATATTGTAAATGAACACTGGGGGGGGGGGGGAGAGAGAGAAGAGAGAGAGAGAAGAGAGAGAGAGAAGAGAGAGAGAGAAGAGAGAGAGAAGAGAGAGAGAAGAGAGAGAAGAAGAGAGAGAAGAAGAGAGAAGAGAGAGAGAAGAAGAGAGAAGGAGAGAAGAAGAGAGAGAGAGAGAGAGAGAGAGAGAGAGAGAGAGAGAGAGAGAGAGAGAGAGAGAGAGAGAGAGAGAGAGAGAGAGAGAGAGAGAGAGAGAGAGAGAGAGAGAGAGAGAGAGAGAGAAGAGAGAGAGAGAGAGAGAGAGAGAGAGAGAGAGAGAGAGAGAAAACACTGTGAAGCTGGATTGAATCTTTTTTTATAGGCTCAATTTTGTTTTCTGGTCGGGTGGATCTTTTACAAACGCCATTGATTAATGGTTGAACATAAAGGACCAGTCATTGCGATCTGTATTAGGAAGGGGTGCCAATTAGCACCGCTCTTGGGAAACAGCAACTGGCCGGAACAAATGGGTCTCTGAGAAACCCTGCTCTTTAAGCTGGTAAATGTGGAGGGCTTGCCACTGAAAGGTGATGTTGCTCTGGAGCACTCTTCCCAGGATGCTTCTGGCCAAGCATGGAAAGGACAATAATCCATGCGGGAGCTAAAGGACACCACAGAACCAGCAGCTAGGATGAAACCTAACATGAGCCTGTGCTATGCAGGTGCACAAGAACGGATATGGAGGATATTTTTAATATTTGTTCACTTGCTTATGTGCTTTTATTATCCAAAAACAGTTGTCTAGAAAGCACTGTCCGTCAATCCCATTGTTTTGACATTCTTCTAGTTGTCTACACAGGAATAGGCTAGATACATCAACAACGTCCAAGGACCCAAGTGCAAATAACATGTGATAGGAAGAGTGAGTCTGTAGTGGGCACAGGGGCATAGAATCATTAGTGCCACAGATTCAACAGCGCTCTGGGGTTCCCTAGTGATATCAGGGACGCGCACTGAACCCCCATTATGTTGGTCTTATTTCTATCCAAACTGGGTACAATGCATAGCTACTTTCCTTGCAGTAGGGTCCATGCCACACTTACTACATCATTGCCTTTGCATTATTTTAAAGTATTAGTATGCAGCAGTATTTCCACCAATAGTTTCATTATTCAAAAACTGATGTGGTAATTTTATTCAACCTCACAATATTGTTTTCAACATTAACTTTTCAGAATTCATGGTAAAGATCCATTTGTTGTCCATGCCCTGTAATGGCAAATGAATACAGGGGAGCATAGCAGCTGTCCGTGCAGCATATGCAACTGCACCAGAGCCCGGGGGCGTAAGGGCACACCGCACCCCAATCATGACTCTCTTTCTACCAATTTTGGGATTGAAAGGCCCATCTTTTAAAAAAGCATAAACCGATCTGGAGTAGCCAGTGTTCCTATCCAGAGATGACCTGGCATGACAGTTCAGGCTAGACAGTTTCTATTGGAGCATGGCAGTATCTGATTTGCATATGGCTGATCTCTGTGCAGAGGAGCACAATGGCCCCAAAACAAAGGACGGACTAGCATCCGAATAATTACCAGAGGCTCAGATTAATTCAAGCATTCCATCCATCACTTTATACGTATTTCTCTGCACCACAGTCCAAAACAACAGCTGGGTATGAAACCCAGCAATTGAGTAAACCCAGATTTATAGCTGCCCGGTCCACTCTTGTTGCAAATACACTAAATTACAACTGATTTCCTGAGTGCAGGCGACATGCTCACATCCTCGGCAGCGAGTTAATACAATGGCGAGGCGCTGTATCACAAACATAAAATCAATGCGAGCTGCGACACAGCCCAAGTCCGGCCTCGTTGCGCGTTGGCATTTCTGAGGGTGAACAATACTGAGAAAAGGCCGGGCAATGCGGGGCAGGCGGGGGAATGCATTGAAAAGAAATGGGGTCGTTAATGCGGAACAAATGACCATTGAGAGTAAATAGCAAGCACAACAATTGGTGGCACAGAGGACAACGAGATACCCTGAGACAGAAGCGCATTAAAATTCAAAAAAAGAGGCAACGTCAAGCCATAAAAAGAAACAATCCCGCTGGGTTGTGTGTTCCTGTACTAGTACCCCCCTGCTGGTAACAATTTAGAACTGCTGCCATACCGAAACCAGTTTAATTAGTAATAAACGGTGTTCGTCTTACTGTTGTATATGTTGTCACCAATCAAAACAATTCAGAAAAGGGGGTGGTGATGAACAGAGTGTCTGAATTAAGCAGACCACTCTTACACAGTCCAAAGATCAGGGCTTGATCCATCACCGTTATTTAGCTCACTGCACCATCCCAGCTCAGAACCTGGCTATATGCAAATTAGTCTGTCCCTGGCCCAGTGCATCATGGGAACAGGGCAGACCAAACTACCAAGCCAATTCTTCACCGGAAAGGAGACAAGCTTCCAGGGACCGGTTTCTGGCATTTCAGCCGTCGTCGGCCCGGCTTGCTTGAATCCTGATGGTGCAGTGAGCAAGGGACTTATGTCCGAGTATACCCTGCCACACCTATAGTGGCCAAAAACGATTCAAAACAGACAATCTTGACATAAAAAGTAAACGCTTTCAGGCCATGGACCAAGACAGAAGGGCTGGGGCGGGCACAGGACCCCTTGTCACTTCTAACACACCCTGGGATGTGTGTGTCTAAACGCCATCTGTTTTCTAAGGAGTGAGGGCAGGGTCACTGTGACAATGCACAACCAATTTATGCAGCAAGGCTGACTAAATTATGCAACAAGAAAGGCAAATTATGCTACATAGTGCAGCACATTATTTAGCATTTTCATTTCACTAAGTTGACCGTTTGACACAAATAAGTGTCTGAGCGAAGTTTGTATCTCAATAATACCAATTTACAAATTTAAAACACCAATCCGCCCCCACCTGAGCGCACCTTCCGCTGCTGCTTCTCCCAGGCGGGGTCCAGCAGGAGGTCCTGGTCGTCCTCCGGGTGCATGTAGTCTATGGTCTGGGTGTCGTAGTGGTCCATGCTTGCTTCCGTCCCTGAGCCCCGGCCTGGAGTGCTTTGTGTGGGTCTCAGCCTCCCCCTTCAGCTGCTGCTGCCGCCGCCGCCCCCCCTACAGTGCAACTCAATAGGCAGCCAGAGCTACAGAGGACACGGACAGACACGAACAGCGGGAGGGTGCGGGAACGAGGACAGCGGTAGCCACAAACAGCAGGAGGGGGTGGGAACGAGGACAGCGGGAACCACTAACAGCGGGAGGGGGCAGGAACGAGGACAGCGGGAGCAGCGAACAGCGGGAGGGGGCAGGAACGAGGACAGCGGGAGCAGCGAACAGCGGGAGGGGGCGGGAACGAGGACAGCGGGAGCAGGCGACCTACCTCATCTTTAACGAACAGCAAAATGGCGGCAGCAAAGCTCGAAACATTTTCGGATTCGGGGGCGTGTTCGTGCTGTTCTAAAAGGGGCGTGGCTAAAAAGTGGAAAGAACAGCACGAACACGCCCCCGAATCTGAAAAAGACGGAGCTTCTTTGGAGGGACGGCTCTCTCCTCCAATGGCTGGCCTCCGTTTAGGAAGCCAGCCAATGGAGGAGAGACGAAAAGAGAGGCGGGATAAAGCAGCCACTCTAAGAAACAATAATTCTCCGGACTTCCGGCTTGGCGTACGGCCAAGCCTACGGTCCCTCGACCTAAAAACTTATAGAACCAGCCTCCTGAACTTTGCTGCTGACAACGGAAGCAGTTGTCAGAAACCGACTGACATTTTTTTGAGAGACACTGGGGTATAATAGCCAACCAGCGAGATAAGAGCGACATCTTTTATAGTTTGCAGCTCGTAAAGATTTATATCCAATCTCTGAAATAGAGTGCCAGTCACTTTCAGATAAATAGCATTGCGTTTTTTCAAGAACTCTGGACAGAAATCTACCATTATGAGCTTTTGAGGGTTGGTTCTGAAGCAGTCTGTACCAGTTTCTTAATCCTGTCAATTTACTTTTTACCAGTGCCCGGCTCATAGGGTGCAGTTCTGGACTATCTCACTGAATATTGGGCGCCAAAAAATTGACTATCTGTCCAAAGCTAAAGAAACAAGCACAAGTGTTTAGCCATGCAAGAGTTGATGTTGTTGCACCAAGGATATTGTGCTGGGTAACTAAACCCTTATAAGGTCCCAAAGGCGAGACCCATTGGCTATGCCAATGCTTGTTAGTACTCTGTATCCACAGTCCCCGCTGACCATGGCCTGTGGTCATGCACACATGGAGCAGTTCGGAGTTCGCTCCATTGTGGTAATAAACTGCAGTTTGATCTTTGCACTATACTAATTCATGTGTAAATGTGCACTGATTAGTACATTTGAACTACCGGGCTATTGGGCCACATTTACTTTCGCTGCCATGGTGCACTTACATGAAATGTGAGCTCACCTTTGGTTTCCAGCAATGACACCAACACACGCCACATCCACTACACTCACTGCTTCTGAAGCCGGTGCACGTCACCCTCCGGTAGGCCTTGTCCAGCTCCGTTCTCTCCTCTGCATCTTTAACAACCTCCTCTGCTTCTGAGGTCAGGGGTCTGAGGATGGGCAATATGTGACAGTGATTGGTGGATCTGGTGAAGTTGGAAAGATACAGATGACGTGTGGTTGGGCTTTCCCTAAAGCCAGATTGAAGGGGGTTGTATAAGGTTGAAGAGTGGTTGTGTCTGAACTGTGTGAGGGTGTTTATGTCAAGTCCTTCAAATGTACACTTCTGATGGCATTAGCAGAGAAGGGGCACCGGTGCATATCTGCCCACCTCAAGGACGTGGCACCAGAGTAGGTCACTCTCTATCTAGATCACATAACACAGAGGGGCGCCATTTTCTGCACATGACATGTCCCTTGACGATGACATCACACACTTGTGCAGCTCTCTGCCTGTGACTTCCCACAAAGATGTCTTTCTCTTCTCTGTCTATGACATCACACACATGTGCCCCATTTTTTGTCCTGACGCCACACGTCCTCTTCCTACCATACCTCACACGTTAAGTGACAATAAAACAGACAGGCTCAAGCTTAGAGTGTCGTCATAAGGATGTACGTGTGCCTACAATGTGCAGAACTTACATTCGGGTAGAGGGGTCTTTAAACCCAACAGATCGTTTTCAGGTTTAACCCCGATTGGGTCTTAATTTTTTTAAACCTTACTTCTCACATTTTTTATGGCATAACTGGGATGATGTATTGTTGTCGCGTTCAGATCCATCAGAGTGTTGTCGGGCACTACGTAGAGAATCACACTTCACATTTAAACGGACACTGGTAACTTCGAAAACAAGCCCTGGACCCCATTCATTATTTTTGTATTTTCTAAAGACTTATCTACACACCACCACATGATTAGATTGAACAATTTGTATAGTGCACACTACAGAGACAGATCTGTCTCTCTGCCCTGAAACAGGAATGTTTAGCACCAAATGCAGTGGTGTCACAAGGATGAAAGGCCAGGTTGACCCTGCTGAGATTTGAACTTGTGATATGCAGGATAAAAACAGATCTTTGCCGAAGCAGCTGAACTGTCCATGCGGTCTGCCATTCCAAGTAAGCATGCCATCCCAGATGCACTCTTTTTAAAGGTGATCTGGACAATTCAGGGTATTTCATGAATAGGTCTGGCTACAGTCACCTTTAGATGCGACCTGACTGCACATCAATACAACACACTGGGGAAACAACACACTACATTTAGAAAGGGGCTTTGGCTTGGCCCTTTCCAACCACTGGATTGTTACGGTGCAGTGCCAGACGCACAACGCCCACTGGGCTCTATTGCTGTAGACTGTAGACCATATGTAGACTCACAAGACAGTATCTTAGTTTAACCTGTTAAGTGCTGCCGTCGGCTGTTGGACGTTCGGAGCACTACCTGGCTGGTGCTGCGTACGTTCAACGGCCGACGCAGCCCCGCCCGTTCATTTTCTAAAACGGCCGCACTGCCGCGAAAAAACAAATGCGGTTAACGGGTTAAATGACAGACGTTTGTTATCCAATTTAATGGTGCTCGTTGTATCGACCTTGAAAAGATAAACAGCTGAGTCGAACCTGCGACCATGGGCTTAATCATGGAAGGATCGGTCAATGGAGCCACCAAAGCTGGCTACTGACTGCCTTTCTCGCCCTGCTTGCACCGGGTTATGTGGCCTGTTGTGACCTCACGGAGTGGGCAACAAAGGGTTATGGATGCCCTAATAAAACGCTTCTGTGCAATGAATCCTGATACATTGTTCTGCAGGGAAAGGAAGGATGCTCGTGGAGTGGACATTCTCATCAGCAGTGTTGGGTCGTGAACTCTATACATTAGAGTTCAACTGGTTCCAAACTGATGTTGTCCCAAGAGATTCCAGGGCCATGCGCGGTCTGGGGACCAGCATCACACGAGTCCATGGGCTTACAATATGAATTTGTTGCCATACACAGACAGAGCTGAATATTCAAGAATTGAACAAGTGCAAGCAAAGTTCAAATAGTTAAGAAAGGCCATGCATAAAGACAGTCTGTTTTATGGAGATGCAGTATTTAAAAAGTGTTTCTGCAGTAATTCCCTGTTGGCTCTCTCAGGAGATGCAGGCGCTTGAAGTATGTTCTGGAAGGCTACCGCATCTCCCAGCAGATTAGCGCTGCATCTCTTTCTTTCCGACAGATAAAGAATCGCGCTGTTAAATTTCCAGGGATAAACTCTGAAATCTCGGTCATGTGGTTAGGAGGGTGACAAACATGCAGCTCTTGTTTCAAATTATGCACTGAAAGAAACCACTTAAAAGGCCCATAAAACGAGCTATATATACACAACAGAGGAAGTGCGCATCGCGGGCGCAGGAAAACACCGGACTGTGTGAAGCAGACAACAGAGCGGCGATGAAAAATTACATTCCTCGTGTTAAGCACCAGCAAACCGAGGGAAAGGTAAATGATTTGCTCTGGCAAACGACTGCCAATTATGAAGGTCAGTCGGGAATGCAGTAAAACCACTGACAGCTATTCTCTGTCCCCGCCAGTACTTCAGACAGAAAGTCTGGGAGACGTAAAAGATTTACATTAAGAAGCTGATAACATTAGTTATCTGCAGTTAAAAGACATATTGGAAATTTCTGGTACTTAATTGCGGAGTCCTTTATTTTCCACGCTGAAAGCGGCAGTAATGCTTAACAAGCAGAACGACAAGCTTCGGAATGAGAGAAAAAAACAAGCACGGCCCGTGGCCGCGAAATATAAAGCAACGCACATTCTTGTGGAGGTGGGGTGGAGGGGACGTGCATGAAAGCTGACACAAAACACATGGCCCCTGTGCGCCGCTGATGGCTCCCGAGAGCAAAACGCTCTGGGAGTAAATCTTTCCTGAAAAGCTGGGGCATCCACACAAATTTGACCAATTGCGTGCTGAAGCCAGACCCAAAGGCCAATCGTGTGTGAGCACCACACGCACAAGCTTCTACTGAAGCTAAAGTGATTCCAAGAGGTCGTTCAACGCAGTGCATGCGCGCTGCCATAGGCTCGACTTAAAAAAGCTTACACTCTTGCCCACTTTTAGAGAGGAGCTCCTCCCAAGACTAAATGAAGAATGTATACAGATTATCGTACTATCAGTAATTCATATCAACAAAACATAACAGAAGTTACTTGTACCTACTGAAAACAGCGCAATGACACATTGAGAGGACTTTTCACAAGAATCTAAAAATATACAGCAATCCAATCAAAAGCAATAAAAGGAAGTGTGTTTATGGACATTACATACAACAATTTGAAGAAAAACCCACTATTCTCCTTTTAACAGATACATGTAAAGTGGAAATCTCGACAAAGCGAGTGGGCTTGTTGTCAGAGTTTTATAGCACTTTACCTTAACTGAACCTGTTTCTAAGCTTTCCTAAAGTTTACAAATGAGACTCAAGGAATAAGGAGATTGTGAGGTTCATCATTCAATTTAATTCTAATTCAATAACCAAGTTACTTCCTTTGTTATGTTATTGTTATGCAGATTTGTAGAGCGCACTATCACTCAGGAGGGTATCCTGGTGCAGAACCGGTGTGAGTTTCGGCCAAACCCAAGCCTATTGACTAGTGGGACTATTTGAAAGCAGGTCGTCAGCTTCATGTGGAATTCAAGACGGGAGTAAAGCGGTTATGTGTAGAAGCAGGTCTTTCTGTGCTTTAGGTGCAATGTATGAGTAGGCCTGACTGCTAGATCTGGCTTTCCATCTGCATTTGTTTTTTTTTTTTATTTCACAAAAAATTTTATTGAGAGAGATGAGTAAGCATTACAGGCGTGAGCAGAAATCATGCATGGTTTCGGTATCAACAAGAGCAAGTATGCAAGTGTAACGGGAACAAAGGAGGGGTAAATTAAATTAACATAAGGAACGAAAAACAATAATCAATTTAAACACAAATAGTAATGTAAAGCACAGGCATTGCATCAGTACATTTACAAAGGTTACAGTCATAGGTGGATCAAGGTAGTCATATAAGTCAATGAGGTTAGTCGCTTGGGCAGGTAGGCAGCCCGAACTATGGGTAGGGTGTATATGTTCATAATCATGGTGGTTTAAATAGGTCGAAGTGAGCGTCCAGCGAGGACCATAGGTTCCTATAGGGGGGGCGCCAAGGTGTAGCTGCCAGCGCAATATTGTCGGCTCCTCTGAGGTTCGAGACCCAGTTTAGCCAGTGGGGGAAAGAAGCTTTGCCAGTGTCCTTCCAGTTGTTCAGTATGAGTTTGACCGCTGCTGTCAAAAGTAAGTCAAGTAGGGCTTTATCATTTTCATTGAGGTTAACAGCTTTGGTGAAACCCATGACTAAGGTTGCAAATTCCCTCGGGAGCGAGACATGCAGCACTTTGGTGATAAATTCGAAAATTCTATCCCAGTATTCGGACACACAGGGGCATTTGAATATTAGATGTTCAAGGTCCCCACCCTCTGCCATGCAGTTCCAGCAGGAGTCATCTTCCTTGATGTTGTGCAGGAAGAGTCTCCTAGGAGTCCAAAAAGCTTTGTGGAGAAGCCAGAATTTAGATTGGGATAATGTAGGGCTGATTTTGTGTCGAGAGGCAGATTCCCATATTCTGGCCCACTCTGCTTCCGAGGTTGGTGTGGAAGAGTACGAGTCCCAGAAGGACTGTGTGGATGATGTCAGCTTTGTGGACTGTGGGCGGATCAGTTTGTATATTCTGGACACCTGGTGACCCAGTCTATTAATCGTGTGTAGGTAGTCAGGGAGGGAGGGGGTGACGTTGGATAAGTCTATTTTGGAGAGGGCCACTTTGATGTGTAAGAAGTAATAGAAGTCTATGTTCTGGAGATGAAACTTGTTTTGTAGGTCGTTGAAAGTGAGTGGCAACGGACCATCAAACAGCTGATGAGGGAAGTGTATACCCTTCTCTATCCAAGTAGGATTATTCATTGGTTTCCCTTTGTATAACAGTCTGGTGTTGTTCCACAGTGATTCCCATCTTGATTTACAAAATTGGTGCGGTAAAAATTTGCTTAAGTGGAGAAGGGCAGCCTTCGTGTTTCTGAAGATGGTACCTGAGGATACAGTGGGTTGTGGTTTGGTAGTGAGGAGGGTGGAAGGGGGAAGGCCACGCAGAATGGATTTTTCCACCATCAGCCAGACTGGGGTGTAGTCTGGGTGGGGAATGAGCCAAAAAGCCCCTTGTCTAGCTAAGAACGCGGTTTGATAGAGCCTAAAGTCGGCTAGATTGACGCCTCCTAGGGATTTATCCAGCCTTAGTTTTTTTATGCTAATTCTGGCTTTTTTCCCTTGCCAAAGGAAGGAGGAAATTAATTTATCAAGCTTGGAAAGGAAATCCTTTGAGAATGTGAGGGGCAGCATAGTGCTCAGGTAGTTGATTAGCGGTGATATCATCATTTTTATAGCTTCAATCCTTCCCCACCAAGTGATAAATCGAGGGGACCAGCCGTCAAGGATTCTTTTAACTTTTGTCAATGTCAACGTTTCGTTGTGTGTGAAGGTGCTCATTAGTTTGTCGGTAAACTCTATTCCTAGATATTTTATAGCTCCTGTCTGCCAAGCTAGACCTGAGGTACCAAGAACTTCTTTGGTGGTGAAGATGTTTAGTGGTTTAACTTCGGACTTATCTTTGTTTAACTTGTATCCCGACAGGTACGAGTACTTGCTGATTGAGGTCATGAGACCCTCGATCGATTTGGCCGGGTTTTCTGTTGCAATTAATATATCATCAGCATACGCTGCCAATTTTATCTGAGTATCTCCAAAGGAGACTCCCTGAATATCTTCATTCTTTTTGATGTCAGTTAGAAGGGGTTCAAGGGCCAAAAGGAAGAGTGCAGGAGAGAGCGGACAGCCCTGTCTGGTACCTTGGTAGAGGCGAAATGGGTCAGAGAGGGTGCCATTAATTGCTATCCGAGCCGAGGGGGAGGCGTACAGGGCCATCACCATTGTGATGAACGATTGTCCGAGATTGAATGAGCGCATACAGTATTGAAGAAAAGACCACGAAACCTTATCGAAGGCCTTTTCAGCGTCCAGGGTGATCGCAACCATCGGGGATTGGGAGTTGTTAGCTTTCTCTAAAATGTGGCACAGAAGTCTGGTGTTGTCATTTGACATCCTATGTTTCAGTAAGCCAACTTGCGACGGGCTTATTAATTTGGGAAGAACAGCGTTTAATCGGTTCGCTAGGATTTTGGCATATATCTTGCAATCAAGATTTATCAAAGAGATGGGGCGGTAGTTTTTGGTGTGGAGCGGGTCTTTTCCCTCTTTAGGGATCACAACTATGTTGGCTTCGCTCATAGAGGGTGAGATACATCCACTGGACGCCGTAGAGTTGAGAACAGTGTGGAGCGTGGGGGTAAGTTGGTTTTCAAAGGCTTTATAAAAAGAAGCAGTGAAGCCATCTGGGCCGGGGGCTTTGTTACTTTTTAGAGATTTGATGGCCTCTGCGATCTCTGTTTTACTGATGGTGGAACCTAATCGTGTTTTGTCAGATTCTGAGAGTTTAGGAAGGTCGAGAGATTCAAGGTATTCGGTGCAAGCTGCTATGTCCAGTGATTTGTCATTCTTGTAGAGCTCTTCGTAGAAGGATTTGAATGTATCAAGGATTTTAGTTTGATTTGTGTGGGTAGTGTTTGTGGCGTCTTTTATTGATGAGATGGTAGACAGTTTTTGCTTATGTTTGAGATACGAAGCCAGCAGTTTACCTGCTTTATTTCCTTCGCAAAGCTTTAGGGCTTTGAAGCGGTTAATCCAAACGCCCGCTCTTTTACTAGTTATGGCATTGTACTCATACTTCTTTTTAGTGAGAAGGTCGAGGGGATTGAGGTCTTGAGGGTTGGCCTTGTGCCGGTCTTCTAGGATTGTGATATCTCGTTCCAATTGTTCTAGGTCTTTGTTTAATTTTTTGTTGGTTTTAGCTCTAATATTTATGATGACCCCACGGATTGTGGCCTTAAGGGCGTCCCATAGAGTGTTAGGATTTGTATCAGCGGTATCGTTTAGGAGTAAGTATTCCTCGATGGCATCCGCTATCTTGAGTTTGTCCTCTATGTTGGTAAGGATTTCGTCGTTAAAACGCCACCTTCTAGGCGGGCGAATCGAGCGGGAGCCTGCAAGTTTGGTGTGAATACATGCATGATCAGATACCAGTTTGGGGGCAATACCAGTTTCTTCAATCAGGTGTGCGAATGAGGTGGATAATAGGATGAAGTCAATACGTGAATAGGAGTTATGTGGGGCAGAGTAGAAGGTGTAGTCTCTCCCATCGGGGTTCTGTAGTCGCCAAGAATCTTTGAGACAGTAGCGCTCACAGAGACGGAGAAGGGCCCCATGTGACCGTGAGGGGTGGAATGCGCACTTGGATTGTCGGTCTAGTAAGGGGTCTAGGGGTAGGTTAAAGTCGCCCCCCACTATTAGTAGTTCATCTTGGGAGATATGTTCAATGGACCGAGAGACTGAATCCCAGAATGTGGGATCGTCGGAATTAGGGCCATATATATTCACTACATGTATGGGATCGTCTTCTCTGCGTAGATGAGTCACTAGTAACCTACCATCTGTATCGTGAGTGTGTGATAGCAGTGTCAGGTTGGCATTCTTAGACAACAGTGTGATTACACCACCTTTCTTTTTTAGCGCAGGAGAGGACAGGACGTGGGATGACCAGTGTATGTTAAGGAATCGCAAGTCCTCCTCAGAAAGTTTTGTTTCCTGTAGAAGAACGATATCTCCTTTAGTTTTTGCTAGATAGTCGAACACTTTCCGCCTTTTCACCGGGTGGTTAAGTCCTTTGACATTTAGTGAAATCACTTTAAGATCGTCTTTAATTGAGTTGGAGTTAGCCATCGGTGAAATGTTTCATCGCTCGTTGGGAAGCTGGCGGGGTGTTGTGACGAGTTCGGGTGCCGTAATCTGACAAAATCGGATAAATTTCAGTACAACCTTTTTTGACAATATGCATAAATACAAGTGTTGTGATGCGTACCTGCAGCCTGTGTTGTGGAAACAATAAGGGATAAAGTGGATTTGGTGTGGCGAGTTGTGTGTGGCAACTCTGTGAAACATAAGCATTAGCATAAAAAAACAGGATGTGATACAAAATGAGAGGGAACCTACTGAGACTCTGCCAAGTGATTGCTCCTACATCCTCTCTCTTTTCCCCTCTCTCTAAATGATCCCTCCCTCTCCCCCCTCCCTCCCTCCCCCCCAAATACGTACGTAGGGAGTACGACGACAGTACCATGCTACGCAAAAACAGGAGTAACAATAACAATAATGAGTGCATATTATCAATCCCAGATGAATGTAGACGGTTAGTATAACCAACAGTATAAACAACAGGAAAGTGGCCTAGTGGAGATTGTTAGCAAAATACGAATACGAGTAACAGGCCATAAACAGTTTGACCTAATATGGACTAAATAGGTAAAGGGCAGTTTAGAGATTATGAGAGTATCTAATAGATGCGACCATGGTATACTCGTTGGGCTGCGCTACTCCCATCACGTGTTGAGTATGTGGAATGTCAAGATCCAGAGTGGAGGCGCTACTTGAGATGAGCAAAATGTACAAGAGTACCCATTGGTCTAAATGCAATAACTTGCGTGAGTCATAAGCAGTCACAAATCGTAACTAGTCACATGCTATATGAAGCCATTATGCTGGCCATAGGTTGCCACGCTTACAAACTCACGGTACTGTAGCTTCGATGAGCCTGGCATGCAGATTTTAGGAGTCCGTGTCACGAGTTGAGTAAAGTTCTACGGAGGAGGATTCCGTCGAGGCAACCGATGCCGGTCCACTGGATGAAAGAAGAGTGACATGGAACTAACTGGCTCCATCTTGTTGAGTCGAGCACGTGGTCTTCCTTTTGTTGGAGAATCCGGTCGATTGATCCATTTCTTGCGTTGGACATTCTTCGAGAAGATGCGCCAGGACTTTCGGGTCGGTGAAGAATCTCGGGTGGCCATTTATCATAATTCTGAACTTGGTTGGTCCTGCGAAAGAGAAGGGGATGTTCTTGGATCTAAGTTTAGGGCGGAGGTCCAGGAAGCCCTTACGTACATCCACTGTGTCTTTGGAGAAGTCCTGCGTGAAGATGATCCTGTGTCCTTCCCATGTAATGGAGTGATTTTTCCTCGCATATTGGAGAATCAGATCAGCGTGCTGATATCTGAGCGGCTTGCATATCATTGGCCTGGGGCCTTTAGCATTCCTGCTCGTGAAGGTAGGGATCCTATGCGCCCTGTCGAGTTCGAGGCCATGTGGGAACTCAGTCTTGGTAATCATGGGGATCCATGATTCTAGGAAGGCCACGCAAGAATCAGCATCATTTTCCGCGTTTTCTGGTATGCCGAAAATTCTAACGTTCCCCCGTCTGTTGCGGTCCTCTAACTCCGCATTATGGCGTCTGAGGGCGTCGGTGGTGTCTTCCAGGCGTTGGATCCTGGATGTTGATTGTCGCGATAGATCCTCAACATCGCTAATCCGTTGTTCAGCGGCTCCCAGGCCCGAGGTTAGAGCGCTCATGTTGGCCCTAATTGCGGTCATTTCAAGTTGCATTGAGTCCGTATTGGCTTTGGTTAATTTGGAGATATCCGTAAGGTCTGACAGTTTCTTCAAGATCATCTCCATTGTGGCCGCCATGTCTGCTCTGTTTTTGATGGGTGAGTCGGAAATTAGAGGTTCTGGTTTTACCTTTTTTGGGTTGTTCCTGTCTTCTCGGTTTGCCATTGTTCTAGGGACGTATGGCACTATTAATCTTGCTGATCTTGTGTAGGAGGAGCTTGGTTCACGAGGGTCACAAGGGTCAAGATGGCGGTGTGATAAGGTATTGGTCAGTGTCCAGAGCGTGGGCAAGAGTTGGTGGGCAGGAGCCTGAGGCCACACGGCTCCAAGGGTGGTATGTGGTAGACACCAGAAGCACAGGAAACGTGGACAGATTATCGTCTTCGCAAGCGCCGGGTTGAGATGGTTCGAGATCTCATGAGGAAGAGCTAGTGGGGCTCACTTACAGAGGGCTGCCTCCACGTGGTAGCAATGGTATTAGCAACTCCCCAGCATTCATTTCATGTTCTTAGTGGTAAGAGAAACTTGTTGGTCTGAGGGCTAATGTTGGGTAGGGAAAACAGGGTCATTGAGGTGCTCTTCCTGTTCTTTCTGTATTTAGCTGTGTGTGATTCCTCTGATGTTTGGAAAAACAGTGTGGCAGTGTGCTAGCCGAAATTTGGCTATGCGCTGGATATTCACCTCATGTGGAAACATAGAGTGCTCATATATTGTCAGGGAGGCTGAGCACTTCTCCTTCGTTTTCTTCGGTTGTTTGCCCCCTAGACGCTCGTTTAAGGCGCTCTCGTTACTGAAGAGCCGCCATCTTAAGGTCAGGCAGGACGCGCTGATCAGCTAAGAGATGCGGGCGGATAGGTGACAGTTCTCACCTTACAAGAGGAGATCTGCGGGGCTTTGGAGCGGCTCATGTCCCCTCGGGTGCTGGTGTCTTGGTGTGAGATGGTAGGGCGCGAAGACACTACCTTCCGTCAGGCAACGCCGCCTTGACATCGCGGCGCCATTTTAGTCCGCAGTCCGCTGTCGGCGCGTGGCGGGATGAAGAAATCCCTTTTCGTCCGCCAGTAAGGGTCTGCCACTCCCGTTCAAGGCTCCGGTGGGTGTCCCATGGTTTGAGACATTATTGTCTGTGACATCCGTTGCAGTGCGACGCGGTGTCGGTGATAGAGGGATTGAAGTCGCTCTCCTGAAGTGCGGAGCTCCGGTTTAGGCGGCCATTCCCACTGCCGTCCAAGCCACGCCCCCCATAACCTCCATCTGCATTTGTAGTGTGAAAATAGGAGCCCAGCTGAGCGGAGGTGTCTGGAAGGTTAAAGCAGATGAGATTGGTGAGGTATCCAGGGCCAGGATTATGGAGTACCTTGAAAGTGTGGGTGAGGAGTTAGAATTGTGCTAGTTTGTGTATGGTGAACCAATGGAGCTCCATCAGTGTAATAAGAGTGCAGTATGGGAACCCGAGTCATTCTGGCCGCCGCATTCTCAATCATTCAGGTATGATTGTTGTTGATGCCAGCATAATGGGTGTTCAAGTAGTCCAGCTTGCTTGTGAGGAGGGGTGTATGATGCTTTTCCGAGTGCTGATTGGAAGCCATTTGAAATCTTCCTCTGCAACTTCAGTGTATGGAAGCACAAGGCAGTGACTACGTTGACTTGAGCGGTTATGGCAAGTTTGCTGTCGATCCAGAGGTTCTTGGCAGTGGGAGTGGGTGTATGTACTAGCTCTGTTAGCCACCAGGTGGGGTCTCACTATTTCGGTTCGGTTGGTGTCCAGCGTCAGACAATTTGTCATTGTCCAGTGGGCGGTTTCAGTCATGCAGGCATTTAACTTGATCCGGTACTGGGTATCTTGTTCATGAGGGAGAGAATGAGCTGTGTGGCATGGGCGTGGGAGACACTGATGTGAGACTGGATGATGCTGGCTAGAGGGATCGTGTATGGGTTGAAGATGGTCAGGCTCAGAGAGGAACCTTGCGGAACTCCACAGACTTCCGGTGCCTGGTCTAGAGGTTGGCATTGGTGGAAGGAATGTGATACTGGTCCTGTCCTGTGTGCAGAGTGCCTGGTGTTGGGGATGGGGTTTAACAAGGGAGGTAGGAATAGAGATGTGGGTAATTCTATGTGTGCAGCACTTTGTTTAGGGGTCAGCAAAAGGTATGAACGAGGTAGTGCTCTTCTCTTGGGTGTGCAACACCCGTTTAGGGGTTGGCACCAAAGCTAGGAAGGAAGCGAGGCTCTTGTTGGGTGTATTCAGTGCCGGTGTAAGTGCTGCCCCTTAAGATAGAAAGTAGGTGAGGCTCATTGTCAGTGTGCAGTACCTGGTGTAGGTGTTGGCACTGGAGGTAGTAGTCTGATGTAAGAAGCACATGGTGTAGGGATTGGCATCCAAGGTAGGTAGAAGGTGAGGCACATCGTGTGTTTGCAGCACATAAGATAGGTGTTGGTACCGGAGGTCGGACGAGGCAATGCGTGTGTCTGGTGTATGCAGCGCTTGGAGTTGGGGTTGTCAGTTAGCACCGGAGGTTGGAAGAAGGCGAGGTGAATGTCAAGTGTATTCAGAGCCTGGGATAGGGGTTGGCATTGCCAGTAGGAAGAGGCATAGCTCATGTCTGGTATGTGCACGGCTTGAACAGGGGTCGGGACCTGAGGTACGATGATCATCATCTCCTTCCTGTGTGTGCAGAGCCTGGTGTAGAGGTTAGCCCTGGAGGTAGGAAGAGGTAATGCTTATGTTTGGTGTATTCATCGCCCGTTACATGCAGTAGGTGAGGCTAATCCTGTGTGTGCAGTGCCAGGTGTAAGGGTTGGCATTGCCAGCAAGAGGTAATGCTCAGGTCCGGTGTTTGCATGACTGGCATGGGATTGGCACCGAGGGAGGTTCTTGTGTCTGCAGAGCCTAGTATAGGTGTTGGCACTGGAGGTAGGAAAAGGGAATGCTCAAATCTGTGTATGCTTGCCTGGCACAGGTGTTGGCAACCGAGGAAAGATGAGCATCATCTCCTTCCTGTGTGTGCCGAGCTTGGTGTAGGTGTTGGCACTGGAGGTAGGAATAGGTAATGCTCATGTCTGGTGTATTCAGCGCCTGTTACAGGGATTAGCACAGGAGATAGGCAGTAAGTGAGGCTGATCCTGTGTGTGAGCGCCTGGTGTAGGTGCTGGCACTGGCGGTAGGAAAAGTTAATGTTAATTTCTGGTGTATGCGATGCTGTTTGTAGGGTGTTGTCACTCAAGATTGAAAGGAGGTGAGGCTTGTGTGTGCAGTGTCTGGTTCTGTCCCTGGACTTGAGAAGATGCAATGCTTATGTCTAGTCTGTGCAGTGCCTGGTGTACAGTACTGGCATCGGTGGTAGGAAGAGGTTATGCTCTTGTCCAGTGTATGCAGCTCCTGGAGTAGGGGCTGTCAGCCAAGGTAGAAAGGAAGTGAGGTTCATCCATGGTGTACGGCACCTGGTGTAGGAGTTGGCACTGAAGGTAGGACGAGATAATGCAGATGTCAGGTGCGTACAGCACCGGGTGTAGAGGTTGGCGCTGGAAGTAGGAAATCCTGTGTGTGCAGCGCCTGGCAGAAGGGCTGGCACCCGAAGTTAAAAGGTTGCGAGGCTCTGTTAACAAGCAAATTTAGTCAGTGATGTCAACATATGAAGCCATCATAACTGCTCCCAACCTATGCCGTCGTAAGGCCGGGAGCTGGCATCAGATCAAGAGGCGACCTGGAGGACCAGGACCACCCACGCCCTGGTGCATGCTTCTCTTGCCCCCCCTTCAAAACAGAATACTCCTTTAACATGCGCCGCTGTCATCTGCAGCTTTAGAATAATGAGTATCTGAATGTAAATGTTCGTGTTATGTGCCACTGTAGGAAGCTGGCTCTGTATATACTGTACCAAAGTAAAGTATAGTGTGTACAGAGTCCAGATGGATCCCCAGAGGCTTACAATGGCTCTATCAGATAATACTAAAAGCTCTATTTGCGGTAGTGTGGTTGAGCAGTTAGGCTTATCAGAGGGATGTGTTAAGCATTTGTTGTACACACTCAGGTGAGAAATGATTGCACACACAAAGACTGAATCCAAGCCCAATTATTTTGTATAAAAGTTATTACTTCGGTAACTTATTTAAGAACCAAGAGGAACTCACTTGCAGGTAAGAGTTTCAAGAGTAGTAATAGTTTCAGAAATGCAATAGGATTTGTTTTGCACAGCAGTAGAAATGCTGTACAGTAATAGAAATACTTTTGTAGGGTCAATCAGAAATAGTAGAACTTAGCAGTTGTAAAAGATAGACAGTTTACATGCAATAGGAGAAATGCAATGCAATCCTATGGGAGGACAACAGGTATCTGCATTAACAGGTAAGTACTCAACTTACTCTTCCAGTCTTCAGGGGTCTGTACCAACACTGGGCAAGGTTCACCTTAAGGTAGGTACAGCACCACCAGCGGCACTGGGGCGGCTGCGTGCAGAGGTCACTGGGCCCAATGTTAGTCAAGAGAGACTGGGGGCATCCACAAGAGGTGCTGGTTGCAGGTAGGTACCCACGGTGTCAGGGCACAGGCCCCGTAGGTCAAGGTGTGCACAATGGGGTGGGGGGCACAAGACAGCACCAAAGCTACACCACCAGAAGCACAGGGGCAATTCAGCATCAGGAGCACAATGCTCTTCAATGGGGAATCTCTGTTGCACAAAGAGGTTGCAGGCTCAGACCAGGAGACTGGATGAAGATACCCACCGGCTGGACGGGGTAGGTGGGATGCAGGTTAAGGTCTAGGTGCCGTCGGTTGGGCTCCTCAAGGCCGGGGGTCGAGGATGCAGTGGTACCTTTGGGTGTAGTGTTTTCTTTGTCAGAGCTGGTCGCGGTCCGGGGAACCCTTCGTGCAGAGGCTGCCGGCACCTTCATGAGGTCCAGAAGAGGCCAGCCATCTATAGAGTTGAGGTCTAGATTGCTGGGGAGACGTAACTGGACAGGTAATAAACTCAGACTCGGTCGTGGGCGTCTGTTGCAGAGTGGGAAAGGGTTGTGGATATGCCTGGATCTGGAGACCTTGGAGTTTGCTGGACAGGGCGGCTGTCCTGGGGAGATCTGGTCTCTGTTGAAGAGTGGCAGTCTTCCTGGAGTTCTTGGAAGTTGCTGGCCACAGGACAGGTGTATTCTTTGCAGCCTCTTCAAGCTCCAGACAGATCAGTAGGGCCGGGGCCAAGTCAGTGGTCGTCTACAAGATTTGCTGAACCTCCCCTTCTTTGTCCTTCTTTGGTCGCAGGAATCTGAGGATCAATCTTCAGAGGTGCCCCTAAATACTGAATATATGGGTGTTACAGGTACTGAAAGGTAGTTGCCAATAGCCTACTTTGCCTTTAGGGTGACTACATCCTTTATATGTCCCTTTCCTTTGGGGAGGGGGCATCCACTAACCCGATTGGCTAAAATCCTTCCATTCAATATGGAGGATTTCCTAAGGAGGGGGTCAATTCAGCTATGGACACCTTAGAGGTGGTCCTGGCTGAGAGGGGGACACACCTCCGACTACTAATGTTCCAGATGACCTTATCACCAAAAATGAGGCTTGGTCAGGGGGCAGGTATCTTCACTGACTAGAGAGGCTTTGGCTAGCATTAAAAGGGCAGGAAGACTTTGAGGCTCACCCCCTGAATGCTGTTCCTGCTCGGGGGGGTAGGCGTGAAGGACCTCCACCTACGCAGGCTTTGTTCATGACCCACGAGAGCACCCGGCCTCTGACCTCAGAGGATCAGAAATATATCTGTGTGGCAGGCTGGTGCCGACCAGTCAGCTGTACACGAGTGTGCTGGTTGTTTTTCAGGGGAAAACACACAAGATGATGGAAGAAATGTTGCACAAGGGCAAAACATTCACCCCCAGTCACAGATCTGGGTTTAATCCATAACGAAGGATTAAACCCAGATCTGCAACTGGGGGTGAATGCCCAGACGTGGGTCTCGTGCTCACTACGCCACCTGAGTCAAGCTATCCTGGCTGAAGACGGCCGATAGCCAGAAACCGGTCCTAGGATGCTTGATTCCGGTCCAGGGAAAACATGGCTTGGCAGTTCGGGCTGGACTGTTCCCATGAGGCACAGGGGCAAGATTGCTTTGCATTTGGCCATGTCTGAACTGGGGTGGCTTGGTGAGCAAAAACACGATGGATTAAACCCAGATCTGTGACTGGGGGTGAATGTTTTGCCACTGTGCAACATTCCATCCATCATCTTGTGTGTTTTGCAGTTGTTTTTCAGGGAGCATCTCTAAGATGTCCTTTGAGTGCATTTTACAATAAATCCAACACTGGCATCAGTGTGGGTTTAGGGTGCTCAGAAGTTTGCTACCTAACTTCTTAGCATTCAGTAAACCCATCATGGAACTGTGAAGTTCGTAATGACAACCTCCCAGCCCAGGTACTCAATATGGCCTCATTACACTTACAATGACAATGTGCAGCTATGCCTCCCTGTAGTATAGTAAATCCTGCCTTATGTAAGGCCTGCTAAAGGGGTGACTTACCTATGCCACTGGCCGTGTTTGTGGGCATTGCACACAGGGATGTGTGCCATGTCGACCCTTGAGTTTTGTCTGCACTAAAACACACAAATGCTGCAATGGCAGTGTGTATGTGTTAGGGTGAGGGGTCTCCGAGGGTGGCACAATACATGCCGCAGCCCTTAAAGACCCACTCTGGTCACAAGGCCCTTGGTACCAGTGGTACCTTTGACCAGTTGACTTCTATGTGGGCCAGAGGTGTGACAATTGTGGAAACAAAGGTACAGTTTTGGGTGTCCCAGAACACATTCAGTCATCATAAATCTGGCAAAAACTGGCCAAGGGGGGGGTGTTTGGGGGAGGTGTGCGCGGGGGGGGGGTTCGGTGCGGTGAGTTACTTCAACAGAAAACCACTTTCCAACAACCACCTTCTGGGACATTGGATTTTACGCCAGTGTGTAATGTGTACATAATGATTTGGATATGAATCAGTGTAACAGAGTATTCTATGTGGACTTGAGATGTCACACGTACTGCATGTATAATCTATTGTGCGCATCCTGCCTTGTTAATTTCTGTGCTCCTTCAGGATTTATGAGAAAAGGGGTCCCAGTAATAAAACAACAAATATATATCATAAGTGACTCAAAATAAATTTACACTGAATTCACAACCATTGTTATTTAATCACAATGTTGTCATGTATAAATTGCCCAAAAACATTATGTAATTCAGAATGTATTTACAGTACCCCTGGAAAGAGGGAAGGAAGTGGAAAGGTGAAGGGTAGTGAAGGTAAAGGATGGTGACATATAAAAATGGCCAAGCGGCCTCACTGTACTATGTGTTGTAAGTCAAACATAGACATATACATCATTAAATGCAGAAAACCTTAGAGAAATATCATGCTCCACATAACATACAAATTTTCAAATCATGTGTTAGAGCTGAAAAGTACACAGAGCTGTCGAGGTTTCGACCCCTATATAGCAGCAGGTATTAATTATCTCCTTGTAGTGGGGTCTTCATCAGGACGGGGAGGGTGGGGCAAAAGACCTGTTTGAATAAATAATAATGGGTATTACCATATATTGAATGAATCAAGTTTAATCTAATTGATCGGCACATGTTAGTAAGGGACAAGACATACCAATTGGTCGCTTGTCGTAGGAGAGGATGGTAAAAGTGGTATTATGCCCAAGCGTGGAACTTCAATACCAGTAGAGGAAAGTGTAGTCTGTAAATACAGAGCCAACCTATATTCAAAATCACGAGAGAGGGAATGGAACGATTAAAAACTCACATGGATTGGTGGAGAGGTTTGAAACCTTGGATCTGAAAAGGAGCGAAACAGCATGCCATTACTCATGTGTTGTCTCCGAAATTGATCAAAGCCCATTAGAGCCATTCAAATTAAAAACGGGCGATAGAACGTGCAGCTTACTTGGATAGTAATAATAAATTTCAGAAGTCCGCCCGTAGGTCGGTCTGATCAGTGAAGAGAAAACCACTGCTGTCAAAGTCGTCGGCGATCCGTACAACCTCGGACTCGCTGGCATGGGCATCTTATGACTAGATATCTCAAAGAAAATATTATTCCTATTGGCCTACAAATAAAGATAGACCAGCTGTCTTTGTTGAGGTACCCAAATTTAAAGAAGGTTTCAGTCACGTGGCAAACAACTGCTCACGCCACTGGATAGTGCTGGGTGTGGAAACAGCGGCTGAACAAATAAAGATCATAACAGCAGAAATTTACGCACTCAGGGCAGAGATTAACGGAGATAACACACTCACGAATGCCAAGGAGGCACTTGCCAACCTGGATACTCCTTTAAAGGACTTGGACCTCAATACGCAGAATAAGAAGATTGAGAAACTGGCACGTGATTGCGTCTGTACGATAAAAAGAAAACTTACCCGTATCTACAAGAGGATTATTACCGCCAGGACAACCAGGGCCGGTTTACCAACAGAGGACGTGCAGCCTACCGCGGGAGACACACCTATATACGACATTCTCTGATTCCGCATATAGCTCGGAGGGGGAACCTGATCAAGCAGGCTCAAGCAACGCCTACCAAGACTAAGGATATTATCCTAATCAATATCCCCCCTCTTTTTTAGGACAAGGCCAGGGACAATGGAGACCATCAAGAGGCAGAGGCAGCAACTGGCCGAGAGGTCCTCAGCGAGGACAACAACAGAGTACCAACACTTGGGACACAGGAAGGGGGCAACCACAGAAGCAAGTACACTTCCAGCAGGAACAACACGGCGAAAGAACAACGCGTCGCAAGACATACCGTTGGTGAATGACCCCCTGACTGCCGATCCTGTAGTTAATATCTCTGACTACATCCTTAATGAGGATGAGTGTTGTGTAATGGTCTGTCTTATATTCCAACCAACGTACCAGATAAATTCTCAGTGAGAACTGAATTGTTTAAATTCTTCAGGAAGATTCGTTTAAAGTATTTCTTTCGGAATTCTTCACCATACCAATGTCGATCTCACACAGGGTTGAGGATTCGGTCTACTTTTGTACCCCCAGCGAATTCAATGTCACAAGATACTGGCATATGAATCTATCGTTTGGAAAGATGTCAACGAAATCCTTGAAGACAAGAGCTATACTAAATTCAACATAAGTAAAGCTGAGAAAACAGCACTTATAACCCTTGCTAACAATAAAAAGGTTGTAATAAAACCGGCCGACAGGGCGGGGCAATCGTTGTCCAGGATGTCTCCAAGTATGAATCAGAAATCCTAACACAACTTAACGATGGTGTGAGCTATAGAAGACTACCAGCTGATCCGTCACTATCCCTTGCTCTTGAAATACTTGAGATTACCAAGGAGGGCCTAGATCAAGATTTCCTCATGGAACAAGAATTCAACTAAACCAGAAAAAAATCCCAGGTTACCAACAATTTATACCCTCCCTAAAATTCACAAAAGCATGGCAGACCCCCCGGGACGTCCCATTGTCTCGGGCTATGGCTCCATGCTAGAACCAATTGGGAAGTATGTGGATTTTTCTTGAAACCCATCGCGGAATCCACCCAGACATATTTACTGGATACGATGCACACCATCAATATCGTGGAAGGTTTACCTTTTGACTCGAATGAACAGATCCTGGCCACCTGTGATGTCATCTCCCTTTACACCTGCATCCCCCAGTCCCCCAGGAAGAAGCCCTAGCGGTAGTAACCCGATCATTGGACAAACGCCCAGCACCTGTGGCAGTGCCCACTAAATTCATTGTGGCTGTGTTACGATTGGCTATGATGAAGAATTTTTTTCATCTTTAAGAACCAGTTTTTCTTCCAGACTCAAGGCGTAGCCATGGGGGCTACATTTGCACCTGATGTAGCCATCATATATATGTCTGTCTTTGAAGAAAATGTCATTCTGAACACCATCAACCCATTTAGAGACCAAATTGGTCTCTGGATGAGGTACATTGACGATATTTTACTCACTTGGCACGGCACCCAGAATGAACTTACAGATTTCTACACGTGGCTTAACCAACAATCACCTCACCTCAAATTTACCATTCACTCAGACAGTATGAAAATCGACGTTTCTGGATATCACCATTTTTGAGAATGAAGGAAGTTTGCAGACTACACTATATTGGAAGCCAGCAGAAAGAAACTCGTTGTTACAATACAACAGCCACCACCCTAGAGCTCTGCGGGACAATCTCCCATTTGGGCAGTTCCTACGTATTCGTAGGAACTGTTCCAATAAGGAGGATTAAATGGTAGAGTCCGCAGATCTTTCCAGTCGTCTCCAACAGCGTGGCTATCTGAAAAGGATAATTAAAAGAGCAAGAAAGCGGGCGTGGTTCAATCCACGTGAAAATCTTTTGACTCCTAAAGAGAAAAATGAGCAACAGGAACAAAGACTTGTATGTGTCACAACCTTTTCAACAAAAAGCAATAAAATCAAACGGGCCATCAATAGACACTGGAAATTGATCGCCGATATTGGACAAGAAAATACACCACTGCATGCTTTCAAAAAAGCTTAAAGTGTGAGAGATCATGTTGTAAGATCTTTCCTACAGTCTGACGATGAACAATCTGTAACGACTATGTGGAATCTGCCACCTATTGTGGGCCATTACAAGTGTAGACATTGCAAGGCCTGTGCCAACACTGTCCAAACCAAAGAATTCCAATATAACCAACACAAAGTCCAGCTTAAATCTCATACCAATTGCAATACCACCAATATCATCTATGCAATAGTATGTCCCTGCAACCAGATTTATATTGGTCAGACGCAACAAAAGGCCGAAGCCAGGATTCTACAACACATCAGCAGAATACGTTGTGAAGTACACAGTGCACCCCTAGTGGAACACTTCAAATCTGCTCAACACCCCCCTGATAGTTTCAAATGGGTGATCCTTGAGAAAGCACTGTTGGGACCCCGTGGTGGCAACATTAGCAACATTCTCAATGTGCGAGAATCGAAATGGATGTTCCTTTTTGATTCGATCAACACTGGCCTTAATGAAAACGACAGCTCCTTCACCCAGTTGGCCACACTTACCTAAATGACATCATTGACCATGTCAATAGTTTACAATCCATGGTCTTGATCTGTTTCTCTTGGAGTAAAACTATTGCCCGTTTCCTCATGCCGTTACAGTTTACTTATGTGCTAACCATGTGCTTAGATTGGAACTTAATATATATCTATACCATGGTCATGACCGAGTATCTATAACCATTTCTGGGCAATTGTACACCTTTCCATCCTGTGTTTCAAATTGCTCTATGATATTAATACTATGGGATGTGCAATACAGTCGTAATTGTCTCAATGTAACAATGACTTTTGCTCTACTCCTTTTTAAATTTGCCCTTTGATATGACATATATGAAATATGCTCCTGAAAATTTTTGGTTGCCTCTGAGGTCCAACAAGACACAATATGGACTTCTGTGCAGCAATATTGAATATCAATGACTGACTGTGAAATTATCTTGCACGCTGTCGAAATGGGTATATTCTGAATTAGTATTATTTCTAACATTTCGTGCAATTTAAAAATGTATAGTTATCTTGGACCATGATGAAATATGAATTTTGTTTTGCTAGTATAATACATCTTATTTCGTGCAAAATACCAACTGAGTCCTTTAGGATCACGGAGTAGATTTACCAGCGTTTTGAGTCTTTCTACTATTTCAACCTGGAGATCGCAGTCACGTGATGCGATCTCCTTGGTTACCTACACACCAGGAAGCGGCGGTTCTCCATTGCTAACCGTGCGCTGCAATACGGACGGATTCATCCATTTTCCCGTAGGTCCAGCCCGTATACCTCTCGTGTGTCTAACACTTGAGTCACGCTGAATTTCCCACTTACGAACCCGGTATGTTTTACAGAGGTTGTACGGATCGCCGACGACTTTGACAGCAGTGGTTTTCTCTTCGCTGATCAGACCGACCTACGGGCGGACTTCTGAACTTTATTATTACTATCCAAGTAAGCTGCACGTTCTATCGCCCGTTTTTAATTTGAATGTCTCTAATGGGCTTTGATCAATTTCGGAGACAACATATGAGTAATGGCATGCTGTTTCGCTCCTTTTAAGATCCAAGGTTTCAAACATCTCCACCAATCCATGTGAGTTTTTAATTGTTCCATTCCCTCTCTCGTAATTTTGATAATAGGTTGGCTCTGTATTTACAGACTACACTTTCCTCTACAGGTATTGAAGTTCCACGCTTGGGCATAATACCCCTTTTACCATCATCTCCTACGACAAGCGACCAATTGGTATGTCTTGTCCCTTACTAACATGTGCCGATCAATTAGATTAAACTTGATTAATTCAATATATGGTAATACCCATTATTACTTATTCAAACAGGTCTTTTGCCCCACCCTCCCCATCCTGATGAAGACCCCACTACAAGGAGATAATTAATACCTGCTACTATATAGGGGTCGAAACGTCAACAGCTCTGTGTACTTTTCAGCTCTACCCCATGATTTGAAAATTTGTATATTATGTGGTGCATGATATTTCTCGAAGGTTTTCTGCATTTAATGATGTATATGTCTATGTTTGACTTACAACACATAGTACAGTGAGGCCGCTTGGCCATTTTTATATGTCACCATCCTTTACCTTCACTACCCTTCACCTTACCACTTCGGTCTCTCTTTCCAGGGGCACTGTAAATACATTCTGAATTACATAACAAATGTTTTTTGGCAATTTATTCATGACAAAATTGTGATTAAATAACAATGGTTGTGAATTCAGTGTAAAAAAAATTTGAGTCACTTATGATATATATTTGTTGTTTTATTGCTGGGACCCCTTTTCTCAGTACCCTCAATACCCAGGTCCCAGTGACTTTATTTGGGTGAACCCTTCGTATATACATCCTTCAGGATTTATAGCACTTTGACATCCATACAGAAGAGCTATACAAAAACCACAACAAACGACAGTGGAAGTAGACAGCACCCGCTGCTAGCCAAGAGAGCTGTGAGCATGCACTTTGGGTTCCTAGGGAAATGGGAGGGGGCCAGTGAACTTACCATCCGTGCATGCATAGCAGGGTGCAACACACAATGCTTTTGGGAGTTTGCGAGCCCAATAAAGGTCGGAGCTTCTTTAGGTCTTTGATTAGCCAGAAACTAAGGGACAACCCAAAATGTTATGTTTAACACTTCGAGACCAATAGTACTAATGCACAATCATGCTTCATGTCTGTAGTACTTCATACCTCTAACGAGGGATGCAGAGCACTCTAGTTTTCATCAGGAAGGGGAAAAAAGAAAGAACTAGACTTTCTGCCTTCAGAAAGGGCAGGCTACGATGCATCTACAGGTGCTGCAAATGCACATAGCGAGACGGATCAAGGAAGCTTTCATTTTTAGATTGAAACCTAGCAAAGACATTGGGACATGCTGAAAGCTTACCTCGGAGTACAGTCTCCCTATTGCTTGCCATTGGCTTTGTGGCGCACATTTGTGTGCGCTTTATTCACTGCTGTTATTTGTTTTAGGCTGTCCAGCACATCTTTGTTCCTTTGTTCCTCCTGAACCTCATCATCTTTGTATTCTTCTACAAGTGCTCGCTTGTGGGGAACTCTTTAAAAAAAAAAAATTCATGAGGCACTCCTTGAGTGCTAACATTTTCAGCTTTCTCTTGCGCATGATAGTTCATGGAACAGTTGCTGCAGCTCTGTGGGTTGAATTAAACATTATTTTGGCACATTGCTGTGTGTTACAAGATAGAGGTCAAATGTCAAGCTATGTGTGGCTCTTTATTCTCTTAAAACCGGTGCTACGGTTTATTTTTCTTTGACTGCAAAATTAGAAGAATTTGTAAAGTGAACTATGTGACAATGTTGCTGGGTATAGGGAGTGTGAAAGGAAAGGCTGTAGGGTGTAATTTCTTTCTAGCACACAACATTCAAATACCAGTAAATGAGCTGTATAAATATTTCATATTATATCAACAATTAGGGAAGCAAACATGAAGCATATTGTTTTGCAATTTTGAAGTGTTGAGGAAACAAAGATTTGAACAGCAACAAAATAAGCCAATACACTTGGATATGGGCAAACAAAATATTTGCTGAAACCAGATTTCCCCACATTGTCTGTACGCTGCATAGTTTTACCAGTAAAACTATGTGTCTGAACATTTAGGGGTCATTTCAGTGAAACATTTGTTGTCTGTAAATTATAGTGTGCTACTACACTATGCTTTAACAAGCATTTGCAATACAATAGGTCTCGCATTATTAAAGTTTGAGCTATTGGCTTTGCTAATAATAATACAACAACAATAGCTCAAACTTTAATAATGCAAGACCTATTGCATTGCAAATGCTTTTTTTTCTTCTAAAAGTTACTTGGGATGTTAACAACGGAGCATGGGCCCCAGTCAGCCCTGGGGGGCGTTGGGTACCCCTTTGGGGTGGGGTGGGGCACCCCCTCAGCGGCTCTCAATCCTTCTGATGGGCTTATTCCGGTCAAGGGAACCAGTGATTTCCCTCGAGGTTCTGCACACGACATGAATAAGGCAGTGTTGAGTAAGCCTCAGTGTGATTTTCAACTTTAATGCTTATGAACGTCTTCTCTTCTTGACATTTAAATACCGGCCCTACACGTGCTTTCCTCTGAAGTGCTTTGATTGGATGAATGGAAGTAGTTGTACTTTGGAGATTGTGATTGCAGAAAAGGGAAATAATGCTGTGCGATTCCATAAATTGGGGGTGCACATGTGGCAGTAATAAGGGGCAGAGTCACATAACAGTCAATTTATGCATTTTTTTTTATTGACCTTAAAGAAAATGAGAAGGACACTTTCGATTGTAAGTCAGTTCTGGATTTATAAATGGGCACTGCCTTTTCAGACATTTACAGGGTTAACGCATCTGCTGCCGAGAACGTTGCGTTTTAGTGTGTTATAGCAGTAAGAAAGGTGTGTACACGCTGGAGAGATGTATGTGCAGTCTACTCACGGGCTTGACTCATCATCAAATAGTATAAAGGGTTAGTGCACCTGCCACAAGAGAGCAGCGCGTAACATGAAGGTCACAGGTTTCATTAAGCTAGCTCAGTGGGTTACTGCTTTTGTTTTGGAGATCCGTGTGTTACCTGCAGGTCACAAGTTACAATCCTTTGCAATATATTTTTGTGTGCACAGTTCAGGCACTCCTGTGGCACTTACTTTTCACAGTCTCTTACTACAGCAGCGGGCAGGGCACACACCCTTTGATGTGCTTGCCCCTTCTGCAGAACCAGTGTGTGCTTTTTATGGAACAGCGACACATAAGCTTAAATCTCAACAAAATCTACCAGGTTTGTACTGGACACAACAAAAGGTGCGAGTGTTACCCAAACACGCACTTCAGTCTGTGCAGCATCATAGAAATGTTTGTAGTGGCTGCAGCACGCATTCTTTTGGACTGGAATTGTGGGCCATGCCAGGCAGGGCACAGCTGGTCCCCGGTGACAATGCCGTCCTAGAATAACTGGAGGAGAGTGGCAGAAGAGTTACAGATGGATAAATATACCCTCGTGTGGGAAAAGGGCCGAGTCAGAGGTTCACAGTGAGCGGGAGAGCGCTCTGGGGCCTAGGCTTGCAGCATTCGTCGTTTCTATTCACTGTGGTATTTCTTCTGTGACTGCCTCTTTTTTTTGTTACAGACAATTATATCAAGAATGGCGAGACATGTATTGTAGCACTGAATCAATCAGCCAAAGTGCACTGAATCAGCGAAGAGTGCATTGTAACTGAATAAGTTTGTAGATTGTTCTAGCGCGACTTATCACTTCTGAGAGTATCCAGGCGCTGCCCACGGGGAGATAAAGTGATTAGCCCAGAGTCGCAGGATGTTGCCCTCCCCCAACAGAGGCTCGAACTCGGATCCACAGCTAACAATTCTGCAGCTCTCGCCCCTGCGCCACACCCTCTCCGAAGGATGTAATGAATAGGCGAAGCATTGCAGCATTGAATCAGCACGGCATATAGACACCGCTTGTGGGTGTCAGCACCACCACCCCACAAGCAAAATGTTACAGCACATCTATTTCATGCACAGTCCTCATTTACCCCTCCCTTGTTACAGCGTCAGCAGTGAATGTAGTTCCTGTTGCTTTCTCGGTTCCATAAAGCGCGTGGTATTTTAGGTATGCATTCTAATCCGTAATTAAGCAAAGCACTTTCCCCATTACAGTAAAGCGATCCCTTTTGCAGGGTAAAGAGGCCAGGTTTCAGGCGTGGCCCTGCCAGCGTAAGGAGAGACTACCGCAGCCCCATGGAGAGCCACAGCCGGCCACAAAAATAAAAAGTTCTGGCTTTAACGCACTGCTGCATGTAAACACAGGCAAATGACGTTTACATGTGTTGCATGCACAAATGCTGTTTAGGCAGTCAATCCTGGGAGGATGGGGGTCTCTGAGATGAGCGAGAAATACTCCTCAAGGTGGCGCCAAAGAAGACGGTTTGCATATTTTAAAGCATTATTAACAAGAACATCGCCAAAAGAACAAAAAAGCGGCCCGGAAAGGATCCCTTTGAAGTGGCCGTGAAAGTGAAAGCAATTAGGGGGAGGAGAATTGAGGCCAGCGCGCACTGCGCACGCTGGGGAAGCCTGTGGGAGGGAGGCTGATGGCTTTGATGTGGGGAAATGCGCGTGCTTGTGTTCACATGAACTGTTTGAAATCCGCCCGATAGTTTGAGAATTTTGCCTCCTATAATTCTCGACTATCCATTCCTTGCGGAATGGGATAGGCGAGACCTAAAAATATGTTTACAACAGTATGCTTCAAAATGTACCACTAGCTACATACTACACCCTTATCACTCTCCCGCTAAATAAATTTGCTACACTTGTTCTTTTTTCACAATCCCTATTATTTCCTACACCATGTGCTGCATACACTGGAGGAGCCTCAAACTCATTACTACCTCTGGTGCCAAACCCTACACCATGTGCTGCATACACTGGAGGAGCCCCACCTCTTCCCTATCTCCACTGCCAACCCCTCCAGCAGGCTCAGCAGACCTAGGCAATGTGCCTAAACTCCTGAGTCTGGTGCCAACTCCTACATCAGGCACAATACACATAGGACATGAACATTACCTCATGCTTACAGGCCCAACTGCTACAAGAGGCGTGGCACACAAAGCCTTCTTCGACCTTTTCCCTCCAACCAACTTCCAGCACCAGGCACTGCATACACTAAACATAAGCCTTTGTTAGGTCTCAGATGGCGAAAGCAGCGCATGCGATGACCTCTTCATACGAGGGCTTCTTGGAATCAATACAGATTCCGAAGCTTTCAGAGACGCAGTTGAAGCCCCGCCCATATTCCTCATTCACTGGTGTCATCTTCCATGCAAAACGCTGGCTTCTGATTGTAAAGGAGGCTTCTTAGTTCCTCCTTGTTGCCGCCTTGTCTCTTTTTGTCCCCTCCTACCGGCATTAGATCGTTTACTGGTGTCGTGTTACTAGCTCCTTTAATTACAGGGTGAGGACATTTTTAGGTCTCGCCTGTCGATGCGCATGCGCATCGAGCAAGCGAGAGTATTGCGACTTATCCACTCTTTATCCACACTGCAAGGAATCGTGGCGATTCCTTGCAGTGCCCGTGACTTTTAAGCTCAATGCGCATGCGCATTGAGCTTATGCGCATGCGCATTGAGCTTAAAAGCGCGTGCACATCCGTCTTTGTTTACCCGCTCCGCCCCCTCCCCTTCCCGCCGTGTCGCATTTCTCCTCCCCCTCCCCTCTCTTCCCTCCGTCTTGTTTTCTTATGGAGGACAATCCCGTCCACCATGTTGAGCGGCGCGGGTCAGGGCCATTATCACAACAAGCGGATGCAACCCGGACAGCTGACTGTGCAGCGGCTTAGTTTCTCAAACCCGTTGTACTTGCGGATCTGTTTTATTATTTGTCAACTTGTGTTTATGTTTGAATCGGCGCGATCAACACAAACACTCCTCACTTCCACCAGATGGTTGCCACGGAGACCCTAGGGTCATTTTCTTCCCTTTAAACCGATTGGACGCTCAATTCGGATTACAAGCACCAATCTACCGGATTGGTTGACTAACCACTGCGTCATTCACGTCTGCGTCATGGCGCTTTCAGTTCAGCCGAGCCCTTGATTGATCGGGACGTGTTTAAAACTACTCCGGTATGCTCGCATATACATCCACGGGATCCGGCATTACGAGGAACTATACAGGTACCAAGCGGGTGCCTGGCAGTGAAGGCGTGAGTCCTGATATTCAACCACGAGCTAAGTACTTTCTTAAAGCCGAGGCTTGAATATTTAACTTTAGCCTTATTTTCTCTCTCCTATAGGGTGTGCCGTTTTGCCCCCACCCCCCTCCCGTGACACATAGTGTAACAAGTGATTACACCCTCTGTAAGATATTTCTTCAATATATTTTTTTTAATTGACCTAGACGTGCCCAGCAGCACCGAGTGTTTGTCCAAACGTTTTTAGCATCTAAACTCCATAGACCACCGGCTATTGCTAAATGCTATTTTGGGCATACAGGGCACTACAGCCCTTAGTAACAGCATACATCTATGACGTTTACAGACCACCGGCTACTGCTATACGCTATATTGGGTATACAGGGCACTACAGCCCTTAGCAAAATCTTTTTCTGATTTAAATACTTGCAGAAATAATAAGTGCACAAGATCACATATAGTAGCACGTTAGATCAGCGTTACCGCCTAAAGTGCACTACGTGCCAGACCGCAAGATTCACAGATTTGTTAGATACTGTGTTATGGTTGTGCTGAGACGAAGGAAACCTCAATGCCTCGTTCGCATTTCTCATCCCCCCTCCCCTCTCCTCCGTCCGTCTTCGACCTAATACTCCGCCCTGCAAGAACCCCCCGACCACCCCATAAGGTTTAATCAGGGGAAACCTCGCCTGCTGCACTGAATCTACCCACGCACGACAGCGCTCACAAACAGTCAACTGGTGCGATGTGCGCCACTCCTTCCACACGCCTCCAAACTGTATTCAGCTTCCGATAAGTTGAGGATTAGCATGAGGGCAAAAATTGCTCCGTACGTCTGCGGATACTACATCAATGCCAGAAGTCTTCAGGTCTCTCCTTCTGACACCATGCGACTTGCATGATGAACAGGTCAGCAGGGCAAGATAACCATCAGCAGAAATCATATGATTATCCGGCTGAAGAAAGCTGCAGATGTTCATTCAGGTACGTGTTATTTCTATCGTGGAGAGGTTTCTGTATAAGTCGCAGCCACAAATTATGTGGTAAGGACACCGACATAACCAGGTTCATGAATGTAATCATTTATTTTAGAGAAAAACCACCCGAGCTGCTGAGCGCCCAAGCACCGCCAGCCTCGGACTCTCAAGTGCTTTGACTGCCTGAACCGACACTCTATAGAACTTTGACATTCACGCTGTCACGAGCAGGTGTGTGGAGTCTGGAATACTACACTATGTTTGATTTGTTGATTCATAATTCAACCAAAGATTTGGAGAACCCTGTTCACCCTTCTTATGTGAGCCTGAGGCAAGGGAAAGAGAGTCCGTACTTACCATCATTTTGTCTAGAAATGAAGGCATCATCATCCTTCCTCACAAACACGGGGCCCATCATTAGAGACATGGCCATTGTGAAAACTCATGAGGTTGATCTAAATCCAAAGGTGAAGGACAGGAACCGGGGGAGGGGGAGCAAGGGAACCTCAAACTTCTGATGCTTTAGGTAAGTGGTGACATAAATTTTCGCAATTTAAAAAAAAAATAAATACTCACCCTCAAACTTTCACCCTCAACACCTCACTCACACTCACTCACTCACCCTCACTCAGCATCAACTACTCCCCCTCACTCACCCTCAACACCTCACCCTCCACACCTCACCCTCACTCACCCTCAACCCCTCACCCTCACTCACCCTCAACCCCTCACCCTCACCCTCAACCCCTCACCATCACTCACCCTCACTCACCCTCAACCCCTCACTCACCCTCACTCAGCGCAACCACAGCATCTTCACTAAATATATTTAATACACTTTAAGCTATTGGCAATATAAAATAAAATCCATTTTATTTACGTATTAATTATTGTTTTTTAAAGCCATTGATTTTTTTTATATCAATACATATAAGTCACATATAAGTCCCGTTAATACAAAACATGTTGCTTTACAAATGCTAGAGGTGTCACATTTAGAAAAATTATAACTATTGGCTTTGTAAAGAAGAAAGCTATTAATTTAGCTATTTAGAAAAAACAACACATAAATAAAAAACAAAAAAATAATTAACACCTATAGCTCAAACTTTCCTACTGCGAGACCTATTGCATTTCCAATGCTTGTTTGTTATTATGGCTGGAAACGAGGCACAGAACGGCCTCTGTCGGAATCTTTCGAGTAACATTTTTAAATTTCTTTTGTGCTTCCGTTTTCTCAGAAACAAACATAAGAACACATTGGCGGATCTCCCCACGTGACTAACAATCTTGCCTATGAAAAACAAAAGGCAACCACACTTAATATCGCTCGCGACATTAGCCGAAACATGCCAATTGCAAAAGGAACGTGCAGCGGTAAGAGGTCCGTCCGTTTAAGTATGCATTGTTCGATAGGGTGACAGAAACGACACTTCCATCTTTGACTAAAGCGGTTTCCTTCCACTTGAATGCTGATGGTAGATAAATGTATATTTTTTCAAGATTCTTTCCAGAAATAACACAATTTACTAATAAAAAATCAACTTCTATTACTAAGCAAGCAATACGAAATAAAGAATGACCGGTAATAAGTCTCTGATTTTGTTAACGCTTGTTCAATAGGTTATTAATATTGGCTAACAAGTTTCACAAAGTTGCTTCAAAATTCCAACAGAGTAGTCCAAAACATTGACAAAGTCCTCTTGACTAAGAATCCTACATTGGCTGCTGTGAGAGGCGTCTAATTTGAAAATGGCTTTTAAATCCAACAAAATCAATTCAGATAAAAGTGTGAATGTGTTCCTCAACTATTTTCAAGAAAGTTACCATATGGCGGCCATGTTGAACTGTGCACTTCTTATTAGGGATTTGTCATATGGAGAATCAGCTCTGTCAAATGATATCTCAGGCATATATTTTAATTTGTTTCAGAATAATGACAACTGAATATAGTTTGTTACGTGAAAATGTACATATATATATATATATATATATATATATATATATATATATATATATATATATATATATATATATATATGTATATATAGTAGATCAATTCACTTGCAAATTCGTAGCAGTTTCTAAGCAGGAACAATTCACCGGTATTCGTAGTTTGCTGCAGCATCACTCTTAAATGCATGAGTTACAACTTCTCGCACGATAATGTCGTATCCCAAACAATTTTGTGGTAGGCTGCTGTGGTAAGGTGCTCTTTAAAAATGTTGAGAAGCGCAGCTACATAGAGAGCGATTGGTGATATGCTTCTGAAATTTGTGGGATTGGCTGATCGCCCTGAACCTCCGTGCTTGGTGTGCGGATTGGCTGTGATTCTTGCGTTGGAGTGATTGGTGTATTCAGAACGAGCATTCACGATGCTTTGACGCTCACCCTGTGGCTGTGAGATGGGACTGAAAGATCCTGTAGTCGAAAGGTGAGGGGAGAAGTAGTATCGTCGTTAGAGGCAACTTGGCGTAGAAGTGTTTTGGAAAGTGAACTACCTCCCATCTAAAGCTAGTCAGATCGTCAGAGCAGGCATTTATGTCTTGCAGCGACCATCTACAAATAAGCATTAACAAACAATAAGTATTTTTAGATATATGTATTGAACATGGGTTTACCACGATTTATCAACACAGAACACAATCTCAGAAATGGCAACTGCTGCGCACGTTTCTTTAACTCTCACAACAGGTGTAACGCAGATCTAAGCTGTGCAAGCACGCACCAGGCATGCTGTAGTACAGACAAAAGTGTAACAATCAGCAGTATTGATAACAGTGCAACAGTCTGCAGTGTTTACATGAATCGCATATACAGTTATGAAGCTCTATTAACCACATGCGTGCGGGGGTTATTTTTGCGCTGTGCGGTTTTTTCCAAAAGCCGCGTTACATGACGAGCACAGCTCGTCATCAGCACACGACCACCGTGGCTTATGACGAGCTGAGCTCGTCATCAGCATCGAAGGGGTTAATCAAACCTCTGCTGATTGCAGAGGAGGCTTTGGGAGTAGTAAAGGCTCCTGAAAGCAATACGAAGGTCTAGATCCTTCCATTCAATAGGACGAACCTTTTAAGTCTCATCTCTGCGCCCGAGCACCACTACTACAGTAGGCCACGCACCTATTTCAGAGACGTTTATGCATTATTTTATTCACTTTATATTTGTGTTGATTTTTTATCCATTTGCAGATTGCACCTGTTGTGTTGTAATTAAAGTCAAAGTTTGTGTCACATCAATACCCATGGTATTATTAAAATATGCCACTCAGTTCTCAGTCTTTGGATTTATCAAACTTGAGTGCTTTGGCCCTTTGTGTCTAAGAAGGTGCCTGTGTAATCATGTACAGGTGCGTGGATGCTATGGTGCAACTGTGCCTTTGGGGCAAGACGGATTGCATGTTTAGGTCTCAGCTGGCGAAAGCAGCGCATGCGCTGCTCTTGTCATAAGATGGCTTCTTGGAATCAATACAGATTCTGAAGCGCTCAGAGGCAGAGTTGAAGCCATGCCCATCTTCCTCATTCGCTGGTGTCATCTTCCATGCAAAGCGCTGGCTTCTGATTGTAAAGGAGGCTTCTTAGTCCCTCCTTGTTGCCGCCTTGTCACCTTTTGGCCCGGTCCACCAGGATTGGATCGTTTACTGGCAGCGTGTTACTATCGCCTTTAATTACAGCGTGAGGACTTTTTTTGTCATTCCGGCTGGAGCGATTTTTAACTTTGAAACTGAGCTCGGCGCCGCTTCACGGACACAGTGCTCGGATTATTTATATATTTTTTAACTTTAGCAGAGAGCGCAGCACCTGCTTCAAGGACACCACGCTCAGTGTTAAAGTTAAGAAATATATAAAGAAACCGAGCGTGGTGTCTGTGAAGCGGCAACGCGCTCAGTTTTAAACTTACTGTTACTAAAGACAATGGTCCCTTGACAATAACGATTAGGAAGCAACTAATAAACATATGCTAAATAGACAGCCGGACAGAATTTTATTATTGAATAAGCTTTGTAAAAAGGAATCAATTACAAATACAAGTGGGATGCAACCTGCGTCCAACTCACAAACATAAACGGACAACATAAACGTGGCTGGGGGGGGGGGGTTCAGGCAAGGGAAAACAGTCTGTATTCCATACTGTTTGACAGACTTTAATTACATGAAAATACCATTGTACATTGTAATTCACAACATTTAAATACATATGGTACATGCAGTGTCGACAACGTTTCGATCCCTAGGGAAAATTCATGGGATCATCCTCAGGAAAGTCGTTATTAACATACCTGTATGCGAACAATATTAGACATTCTATTTGTCCATGTCTGGATACAAGTTAGGTAGAATCACAAGTAAAGGAAGGAAGTAGAAAGGGAAAAGTGAAGAAAATGAAAATGGGCATTAAAGCAAAATAAGGGCAGGCCATACATTTATTTAAGACTGTGTGACATGCGCTAGAAACAGGAGTACTCGGCCGTTTTGGAGGACATGGAGAGAACAATTAGCCATGTTAAAAAAGCGTGTGCCGATCAATAAGTGAGATATATACCGCCGTGTAGAAAGCCATCAAGGGACTAACTCTTAAAGGAACAAATAACCAGGTTAAACGAGCGTGACAGTCAAAGAGTGAGAGAAGGGTTGTAGGCCGTGAGAAATATACCGCTATTGGAACTTAAGCATTGGCAATGCAATCGGACGGATTACATTGCAAATGCTTGTTTTTTTTCCTTCCAGAGTCTAAAGCAATCCAACATGACGACTGCCCGTATCCGGTTAGTACTTAGCAACTATCACAAGCGGCTGGTAACCAGGAGAGAGGAAAAGAGCCTGTGACAGTCTTGCTCTCGAGGTTGGTGAAACGGATGGTTGTAATTATAGCTGGGTTAGACTCTCGTTCCGTCAAGACTCCGCTTTGTGCGGGGGCGTACACAATCACGTTTTGTTGAGGGTCAGGTGCTTCTTGTACTAAAATGTTGGTCGCATACGCGTTTGTTTCTATTTCTTGGATGCTGTGTGGAAACATAAGCTGTTCTTCCACCTGTCTCCCTTTCAGTGCCGCAGACGTGTTATTAGGTGCATTGATTAGGCGCCTTATAATTAACTAGGAACTGTTAGCACAGAAGATAACTTGCATACAGCGCCAGGATTCAGAAGCAAGGCAACAGCCAACAATGCCCTGCAGCATAGGCAGCGTGTCTCCTGCTCTTTGTGTCATCCACTGCCAGGGCACACAATGGGAGCTAGTGGTCGATAGGAAGGCGAGCCAACAAATTAACAGGAAGAGCCACGCCAGAGCGGGCTCTGGCTTTAGGAGTCCATGCACAAACTGACCCTTGACAATATTTGGTATTTAAGTAAAGCAAAACTATTTTGGGCGGGGTCTCAGAGGCCGTTAGTAGTGGGAGATCACCGCTTGTGTCCGTGGGGCCCTTGATGCTCTAATAACGGCAGCTCGCGCTCCATGCTGACGGTGACTGTGGGGTCCGTGATGCTGTAGGGCTGAGAGCTCGGTTCGGAGTCTGTGATTGTGGGCCTCCTATGCAGTTATTTTTTGGAGAAGCTCAGCTCTGCGTCGGTGGGTATGGGGCCCTGGAAGCTGTAGTGGGGCAGCTCCGCTTGGTGTCAGTGAATATGGATCCCACAATGCTGTGGTACGAGAAGAGCCCATCTCCACAAAGCTCCACGAAGCCTCTATATTGCACCAGCATCTTCTCTGCTTGCATCTTTCATATTATCCGCTCGTGGCAGTTCAGAGCTGCGACGTGGCAGATCGGTGGTGCTTCGATTAATTGTTCTTCTCAAGTCATTATCCCAGATGTTGTTTTGTTTGTCCGTACCTGCATGGAAGTCCCCTTAGGAAGAGAAAGTAGAACATCTGCAGCCATTTTTTTTGTCTTTACTTAAAAGTTCCTCCCAGCACTGCGCCCTCATTCTTTCGTCCTCCGTCTCGGTTCCATTTCAGTGTCCCTGCCGTCTGCCCGTTAATCCTCATGGCCCCTCTCTCCTTTTCCCGAGTTCTCATCTGCATTCTAAAAACAAGCATTGGAAATGCAATAGGTCTCGCATTAGAAAAGTTGGAGCTTTTCGTTTTGTAAATGACAAATATTTTATTTATTTGTTGGTTTTTAAAATAGCTAAATTGATAGCTTTGTGATTTACAATGCCAATAGTTATAACTTTTGCGAATGTGACACCTATAGCATTTGGAATGCAGCATGTTTTGTATTTACGTGACTTATATGGCAGCTCTCGTCGTTATGCTACATCTCTAGAGAGCAGGAGAGTGCAGCAGGGGAGAGAAGCACAGCAATGCAATATGTCTCGTATTAGGAAAGTTTGAGCTATTGGTATTGTAAAGGACACAGCGCTAGAATTTGCAACGACATACCCACAGTGATGTTTTCCCAACATTGCAGTGCCATGACAATACGATACTTCTAGAGGAAATCCTGGCTAAACTAATCCAGATGGTGGTAATATATTTTAGAATTTGGAAATGCTTTGATCTGAACAGGGATACTTAGAAAAGGCCATTCTTTCCGCATCAATTGACAAGACATTTATAGCAATGCACATTACCAAGGAAAGACAACTCACGTAATTACTAAGAATCTATGGAGTTACTGCCACGTAACAAACATAAGTCTCTTTCAGGTGGAACCACAATTTCACACAAAAGTGAAGAAAATACACACACAAAAGGGGTATCACGCGTGTTTACACCCTCTCGGCACCACCGTGAACTCGTCCATGTAATGGAACCTTTTACTCCCGCCTTTTATACATCAAACAAGATGAACGTATTCGCGGAAATTGTTACATAATCGAAACAAATGGTAAAGCTGTGGATCTGCATTTACTGGAACAAAACCACAAGAGACGTGGCGTGAAATAATCTCTCAATAATATTGGAATCCCCGAGACCGCGCAATCACTGCAGATGCGCATGTTACTGTTCCTCAACGCAGCAATCGGTTATATTTCATGTACAGTATCGTAAGTTATGTTGAACGTGGGGGTAAGAGAACAAAGCAGTTGCCACTCGAGCAATACAAAATGTTCGATGTGCACATGTAATTAGCTTTCAAATTATTTATTGTGACTCACTTTCGACGGCTTTTCTCCTAAATGTAACTTGGAGTGACCTCTAATGAACTGCCACCGCCTGGCTCACAATTTGATACGTTTCCATTCTGCAGGTTAACGAAGCGAGGCAGAGACGTAAGCACTGAGCTGCGCAACCAAAGCATCTCATAACCTAACTGCACGTCAAACGAGAAACACAGGACTAAGATTTAAGGACACAAACCTCCCATTAAAATGTAGTGGCGCCTCGAAGCATTTCCTGTAACCAATTTGTAAAGACAACCAAACTATCATGGAATGACACTTCAAAAAAACAGGAATTCATTCCAACAATAACAGAACGTCTACACAAGCCAACAGCAAAGGTGTGTGCAGAACAAATAGCGGATTTTACCAAGAAATGGTCGACTTTTTTTTACTTAGTGGAGGATAAACGTTGTTAACTTGCACGCGTGAACCTCGAGGAGCAAAGACAAGCTATGGCTTTCTCGGTTACATCATGCAGCACAATTACTTAAAAAATAACTGGATAAAAAAAAGTTAGTTGAGCACACAGAACCACACGCAGTTTTTAGGACAGGGTCAGTTTTCAGAAGCGCTTGCATTCCTTGATAAAGGAATTAATAATAAACTGTCTTTTTGTTCAGAAATAGTTTTGGAGCGGATAGCAGCAATCGCCTGCGTAACTATACAGAAAAATAGTTCTTAGAGCTGCAAGTGCGCAAGCTATATGGATTAACGCACCGTATGCCCAAAATAATCAGGATATTTAAAATGGGAGGAAAGTACCCATGTTACTATTTAAAAAAAAATCTGTTTTACCTTCGATGCTGGCGACTAGCGCCTTTCGTAGCGTATGTTACAGACAATTAAGAAAAGTTACTTGCATGATTGTAGTTATTTTAACACTTATTGAAACGTATGTAGAATTGTACAAAAGTTTGAATTGTATTCACTTTTTACCCTACATAAAATAAATAATATATAGCTTGAACGGTAACTTTGTCAGCTAGATGCACAGTGCGGATCCCCAGCGCCAGCATCAAGCACGAGTACCACTGTCAATAGTCATTTTCTTGCTTCCCTATACAACACGATCATTCGCAGTTAGACCTAATACAATGCACAAGGCCATCGCAAAGTATGTTATATTCACTGTAACTGGGCACAGCCCTGTGCCCCCTGCTCAGCTCCAGGGTTACAACTCAATTAGGAATACAGCCATCCTCAAACAAGTTAGTAACAAGGAGGAGGCAGCGAGTCAAAATGGAGGGCATTGCTGTGGGGAGGGGGGAGGAGAAATGCGACGCGACATGGCAGGCAGGGGAGGGGGCGGAGCGGGGGTGTGGGAGGAGTGCGGGAACAGACGGCGAGGGGAGGAGAGTAGGAGGAGGAGAGTAGGGGAGCTGTGGGGAGGGTGGAGGAGAAATGCGACGCGACATGGCAGGCAGGGGAGGGGGCGGAGCGGGGGTGTGGGAGGAGTGCGGGAACAGACGGCGAGGGGAGGAGAGTAGGGGAGGCACGGCCTAGCGGCCGTGCAATCAAGAAGTGAGGGGGCGGGAGAGTAGGCAAGGCAGGCGGCTGGGGGCATGTGCACGCGCTTTTAAGCTCAATGCGCATGCGCATTGAGCTTAAAAGTCACGGGCACTGCAAGGAATCGCCACGATTCCTTGCAAGTTGGATAAAGAGTGGATAAGCCCCCATAGTCTCGCTTGCTCGATGCGCATGCGCATCGACAGGCGAGACCTAACAATCATTCAAAATGCAACAGGTCTCGTCTTTCATTAAGTTAAAGCCATTTGCTTTGCTATACAATACCATTAGCAAAGCAAATGGCTTTAACATCAGCATCACTCAGCACCACCACAGCATCACTCAGCACCACCACAGCATCACTCAGCACCACCACAGCATCACTCAGCACCACCACAGCACCACTGATGCACCACCACAGCATCACTCAGCCGAACCACAGCACCACTCAGCCGAACCACAGCACCACTCAGCCGAACCACAGCACCACTCAGCCGAACCACAGCATCACTCAGCCGAACCACAGAATCACTCAGCACCACCACAGCATCACTGGTTCAAATATGTTCTCTCAATGTTTCAAGCTTTATTACAAATGTCACAAAAAGATGTTAATATTTCACTTCTGTTCTTGGATTTTCGTCACAATAAAATACACTGAACATAATCTTCACAAAAGTTATTTAGAAAAAGTTTAAGCTATTGCCATTATAAATTACAATCACTTTTATTTAAATATTTATTATTTAAAAAAATTAAAAGCCATTGTTATTTATAATATCAATACATCTAAGTCACGTAAATACAAAACATGTTGCATTACAAATGCTATAGGTGTCACATTTGCGAAAGTTATAACTATTGGCATTGTAATTGACAAAGCTATTAATTTTGCTACTTTCAAAAACAACACAAATAAAAAAATTGTCATTTACAAGACCAATAGCTCAAACTTTCCTAATGCGAGACCTATTGCATTGTAAATGCTTGTTAAACTAGGGCACTTTCACTATGCTTTACAAGGAATCTTCTGTCATATTCAAATAGCTTCCTTGTATCCTCTTTAGGTTCTCATTTTCGTTTGAAATTACATCAGGGCTTAGTGTATCTTCGGTTCTTTGAAGAGATTGACGCAAGCAGGAACCATAGATACACTGCAACCCAATTTAAAAAGAATGGGAATTATGGAAGATCACCAAGTCATTGTGAATAACTACACAGGTTAAGAAAATGTATTTACTTTACTTAGAATAAAAAGCATTGTTTGAATAAATGCACCTAGGGTAGTCTTACTTGTACAACTTTATAAAAGTGGCATTTTCGAATTGTAATATAAAATCCGCCTTAACCATAAGTTAGGAGTTTCATTAAAATTCCAAAGACACCAAACACGAATCAATTACGTGTTCCCATTTGGAAGTAACAGCTTTTTAAATGTAAGAAGAGAACTCCAATGTTATCCTATGGTGGAGGAAGGCCTTGCAATAGTGTAAACTCAATATAAGAGTTTTTCACCATCGGGACATAAAATCTTAAGACTTACATGTCTAACTATTTAGATACACTGCACACAGTCTTTGGGACTGTCCAGTGCCTACCCTACAGGTAACATATGTATTAACAAAAGAAAGTTTGGGCTTGGGAAAAGGTTTAGTTGGTCAGGTCAAAATGGCAGCTTAAAACTGCACACTGACTGCAAAGGCACGCATTAGAAATGTTTAAAGTGCCACTTAAGTGGGTGGCTAAATAAATGTTGCAGGCCCACTAGTAGCATTTAATTTACAGGTCCTGTGCATACGTAATACCACTCTACTAAGGACTGACAAGTAAAATAAATGTGTCAATTGGGTAGAAGCCAATTCTACCATGTTTTAAGGAGAGAGGGCAAGCACTTTAGCACTGGTTAGCAGTGGTAAAGTGCACAGAGTCCTAAAACCATCAAAACCTAACTCAGCAAACCAGAGGTCTGAAGGCAAAATGTTAGGGAGGAAACCACACCAAAAATGCCAGGTCTAACAATGTTCCTTTTATGTTTTACTTGTCCTGACAGTGAAAACTTGCAATTGCCGTTTTCACTGTAGCAAGGCTGAAAGTCCCGTTGGCCAACATGGGGTTACACTACCCTGACAGCTAAGGGCCAACTTCCATTTGGAACCACCAAATATTATACTTCAAAGTTTCAAATTAATGGTTGCATTAAGCAAATTTATTGTTGAAGTCTGATTTATAGTAACTTTTAATATTAAGGTGACTTTAAAAAAAAGTCACCAGTTACTTGCCCCAAAGTTCTAGTAGCCGTCGCTGATTAACTACAACAGTTGTTAACCTTGACAGCCTGCTGCTCTCCTGTTAGGAGGTGTGATTGGCTCACCAGGCAAAGGAACAAAAAGCCTGTTATTGGGAGAAACTGCAACCATCCTCCAAACATGGTGGCCAGAGGACTGTGGCCACAGATATCCCAGCTTCAAAAGAGGCAGCACCTCCAATAGGCAAATGGGAGTCATACTGCAGCATGCCCTGTCCATTGCGGAGGTAGACAGGCTGGCACCTACCTCCTGATGGCGAAATTCTGTTGCAGAACAGGAGTTCCAGAGGGAGTTGCTCTTTATGCTGGACACACACTGACCTTATACTGAACTCACACACGACTAAAGTAATGATTTTTGGCCATTGCACAAAAAAAGCACTGCTTAAATGGAATGTGGGCAGAGAGATCATTTCCACTACTAAATCCTATAACTATCTTGGAGCTTGGCTCAGCGATTCCCGAAATCAATCAATCAATCATCTCATTTGTAAAGGGCACTACTCAGCCGTGAGGGTCTCAAAGCGCTGGGGTGGGGAATGCTGCTACTGCTCGAAAAGCCAGGTCTTGAGGAGTTTTCTGAAGGTCAGCAGGGTCTGCCGTAGGTGGATGGGGAGGGTTTCCAGGTCTTGGTGGCAAGGTGGGAGAACGATCTGCCGCCGGAGGTCGCTCTTTGGAAGCGGGGGACTGTAGCGAGGTCGGCGGAGCAGAGCTGGCGGGTGGTGGTGTGGAAGCGGAGTCGTCTGTTGAGGTACATTGGTCTGGTGTTGTGGAGTGCCTTGTGTGCGTGGGTGAGGAGCTTGAAGATTATCCTCTTGTTGACCGGGAGCCAGTGCAGGTCTCTCAGGTAGGGTATGATGTGGCTGCGGCGAGGGATGTCGAGGATCAGGCGTGCAGAGGCGTTCTTGATGCGTTGAGCGTCAGGAGTTTGGCCGAGGCTCCTGCGTAGAGGGCATTTCCGTAGTCCAACCTGCTGCTTACGAGGGCCTGGGTGACCGTTCTTGTTTCAGTGGGGATCCACTTATAGAACCTGCAGAGCATGCGAGGGTGTTGAAGCAGGAGGAGGAGATGGTGTTGACCTGTTTATTCATGGAGAGGGTGGAGTTGAGGATGACCCCTAGGTTGCGTGCATGGTCGGCGGGTGTATGAGCGATTCCCAGTGCGGTCGGCCAACAGGAGTCGTCCCAGGCCGAAGGGGTGGATCCGAGGATGTGGGCCTCCATCTTGTCAAAGTTCAGCTTCAGTCGGCTGTTCCTCATCCATTCAGCAACGGCTTTCATAACTTCGTGAAGGTTGGTTTTGGCGGTGTGGGAGTCCTTGGTGAGGGAGAGGATCAGCTGGGTGTCGTCGTCGTAGGAGATGATGTGGAGGTCGTGGCGACGGGGGCGAGCGTTGCCATGTAGATGCCAGACAGAGTTGGGCTGAGTGATGAGCCCTGGGATACACTGCAGATGATCTCGGTGGCTTCGGAGCGGAAGGGGGGGGGGGGAAGGCTGACGCTCTGTGTTCTGCCAGAGAGGAAAGAGGTGGTCCAGTCCAGGGGCTTCTCTTGGATCCCGGCGTTGTGGAGGTGTGTTCGTAGTGTGGGGGGGGGGGGGGGGGGGGGGGGGCAGACCGCGTCGAAGGCGGCTGACAGGTCCAGGAGGATGAGGGCCGCCATTTCTCCGTTTTTCAGCAGGGGCTTGATGTCATCAGTGGCAGCGATGAGGGCAGTCTCTGTGCTATGGTTGCTGCAGAACCCGGACTGGAAAGGGTCCAAGATGTTGTTCTCCTCGAGGTACCGGGTCAGTTGTTCGTTGACGGTCTTCTCAATGACCTTTGGCGGGAATGGGAGCAGGGAGATGGGCCGGAAGTTCTTGAGGTCCGCCTTGGGTTTCTTGAGTAAGGAGTTGATCTCGGCGTGCTACCAGCTCCCTGGGAAGGTTGCTGTTTCGAAGGAGGTGTTGACTTTCCGGAGATGGGGTGCAATGGATGTGCTGGCTTTGTTGAAGATGTGGTGTGGGCCTGGGTCTGACGGAGATCCAGAGTGGATGGAGTTCATGATCTTGATGGTGTCGTCGATGTTGGTCCAGGAAAGCAGGCGGTTGGTGCGGATGGTGGTCGTGGGGACGGAGGTCTCAGTGGTTGTCGGGGCGGTTGTGACGTTGAAGCGGTCGTGGATGTCTGCGATCTTGCGGTGGAAGAAGGTGGACAACGAGTCGCACAGGTCTTGCGAGGGTGGTAGGTCCTTGGTGTTGGAGATGGGGTTGGAGAGTTCCTTCACGATGTTTAAGAGCTCTTTGCTGTTGTGCGCATTGTTGTCAAGGCGGTCTTTGAAGGAGGCCCTTTTGGCGGATCTGATGAGGTGATGGTGTCTGCAGGTGGCGTTCTTGTGGGCAAAGTGGCTGTCCGGTGTTCGTTCACGGAGCCAGATCTTCTCCAGCTTTCGGCAGGTTTGCTTGGATGCCCAGAGGTCTTCAGTGAACCAGGTGGCTTTCTTGTTGGTGTGACTGTTGGAGGGTTTCTTGATCAGGGTATGGGTGTTGGCGCAGTCGTTGATCCACTGTCTGAGGTTGCGGGCAGCCGTCGGGGTCGGCAGGTAGGTTCTGAGCGAGGGTGGTGATTAGCTTGTCTTCGGTGACTTTGCTCCAGCAGCGGCAAGGCATCGGTTGGGTGCGGTGGTGCGTGGTGGGTTTCTTGAAGGTGAAGTGGATGCAGCGATGGTCGGTCCAGTGGAGTTCGGTGGTGTGGTTGAAGGAGATATTGGGGCTTGCGGAAAAGATGGGGTCAAGCGTGTGACCGGTGGAGTGGGTGGGTGTTGTGACGAGTTGTTTGAGTTCGAGGTTGGTTAGGTGGTCGATCAGGGTGGTGGAGTTGGTGTCGTTGTTGTTCTCGAGGTGGAAATTCAGGTCCCCGAGGAGGATGTAATCCGTGGAGGCGAGGGTGTGTGTGCTGACGAAGTTGGCGATGGAGTCGCTGAACTGTGGTCAGGGTCTGGGGGGGGGGGGGGGGGGGGGGGTGGTGGGGTTGTAGATGAGGGTTCCTCTGAGGGTGGTGTTGGGGTCGTGTGGATCTGGAAGTGCAAGTGTTGGGAGGTGCTGAGGGTGTCGTCGGTGTTGGTCGAGACTCAGAGTGTTCCTGAGGGCGATGGTGATTCCTCCTCCTGCAGAATCAAGACTGGACTTCAGAAAGAAAAGGGGCGCTACTGCGGTTGACTTCGTGGAGAGGGGCCCCAAGGGTAAGCCAAGGAACAGTGGGAGGACTCCAAGGGCTCGCTGGCTAGCCTCCTGTGAAGCCTCATGGACACTAAATCTAAAAAAAAAAAAGCCCTGCACATGCACACCTGAGCAGTACACACTGGAATTGGCCGAAACTCTGCAGATTTAGCCCATGCGATAGAGTCCTAGCGCGGAAGAGATCCTCCCCACACAGGTCCTGGACCCTTGGCTGGTGCTAAAGTGTATACTTTCAACGCAGAACTGCAATGTGTTCCTAAAGCAAAAGATAACAGTTTTTGGGCACATACCCAAAGTTCTTACACTACTGCTACTTGTCGGTTTATAGGTAGCCTTGAAAGTCATTGAGATTCATGGCTTCCGCCGGACCGCAGGACTTCGCCTGTCTGCCGATGTTGAACTCAACTCTGGAATCAAGTTGCAGAGATACCATAAGATGTGAGACGTTCTAAAAGAATATGTGAGACAGTGTTGAAAGCAGCTGATAGGTCTAGTAAGACCAACACAGCATTCCTTCCCTAGTCTAAAGCGGCTCTAAGGGTGCAGTGCACAGGAGGGCTGATTCCCATGAATGCAGAGGCCTGAAACCTGATTGATTAGAGTGAATGATGTTCGCTCCTTCCAAATGTCTCACAAATTGAAGGTTGTGTTGGATGATAGGGGCCCATGTGGTGTTGGCCCTCACTAGTAACGATACTATTTTTGTTATTACTTATCGCTCTGGTGCCCAAGGGAGGGGGGAACCATCCAATCCTCCAAATTTGAAATCCCTAGAGATCTACCTAGAAATTATACACATGCCGGAGCACACATAATACAGTTGTCAATGTTCTTAGTTAAATATTAGACATCGCCAACACGTGTTTCGAAGTAGTGGGTCCTACTCCCAGACGAAGAAAAGTGCTGGCTGGATCAACCACAGAAGGAAAATAAATCAAAAGAATTTCTGTCTAACCATTACTGTACGAGGTCTAATATTTAACTAAGAAAATTTACAAATGCATAATGTGTGCTCGGACGTGCGTATAATAAGTTGAAGGTTAACTAGTTTTTCAGTAATCCTGCTAAGACATAGCAGCAACGAGTTGAGTCGAAGATTAGTAAGGGTGGTGGGATCAGCAAGTTGTTTCTTTTGGAGCGGAGTTTATTAGGTTATAGATGACTGGATTTACATTGTCTATGATGGCGTGTAGAATTAAAGGGTGACATGGGTCATAGGGAGAACCTGATTTAACTGCAAGAGTATACGGACGGGATTGCTCTAGGCTAATGGCTTGAAAATCTCGAAGAGATGGTCTGTTTCCTAGATCAGCATTTGTCATAACGGGAGAGGCGCAGGAAAATTTTGGTGTAAAGACTGGACCTTCTGTTCAAAATAGTCGGCTATACGATCACAGAGAGACTGTGATGGGGGAATCTCTTGTTTAAGTCATCCATTGCTTTCTGTAGGACCTCAACACTAATTTGAGTAAATCTGTATCAACTGTATCACTATTTAGTCAACTTCCAAAAAGGAATAGTGGTGTCAAACATACACGCGATGCATTTGAAAAAAACTCACGTTTGTTTAGCATGCTCAAGGAGATTGTGGACCATTGACTACCCTCCAACAGTCACGCTATTCGGAGAAGCAACCTGAGATGAAGCATGTCACTGAGGCTGGTGTGTGAGGATTTTTGTCCATAGGAACACATGTGGGCAAACAGTCAGTTCTTTTTCGATTCCTCTCGTACCGGTACAAGGACCAGTTTCTCGTGCCCTATGTGTCCTGTGTGTCTCGTGCACAGAACACTCTAAAGCACTCTGCCCTGTATACACAACTCCTTGCTGCAATCTGCCACGTGTACTCAAATTCTTGCAGCTGTACGCCACATGTATACAAATTCTTGCAACCGTTTGACACGTACACAAATTGCTGCAGCTCTGCCATGTGTGCTCCAGTCCATGCGGCCTGCAGCCAGTATAACTTTAGGGACTTGTACATACAAGTCCCTAAATTCACATGTACAGACCCCTCTGTAGCCATCATCCCTTTGTACACAAATGCCTACACCAGTTGTGTACAAAGACTCCACTGTACAGAACTGTCTAAGCCTTCTGTTCAAGGTCTACAACTACCTACAGTACACCACACAAAGTATACAATTACCTACAGCTGCCTGATCAGTGCATGTACCCCCCATTCTATACAATAGCCATCTGCCTATTGTATAGACATCTGTACAGATTATTCTGCCCAGCTTTTACAAATGTATGCAGCATTCTGCCCAGTGTATAAAACTCCATGTAGTCGAATGAAACTGTCGAAGCAGTGTATACCTTATAACTCTCAGCAAAATTCTGCCTACAGCAGTCTGCCCCGTGTGCACACACTAGCAAAGTAATAAAGCGCAATGCTGCTGTTTGTAAAAGTTATAATCTCTTTATTGCAGCCACAGCAGAGCAATGCAGCTCGTCTCCACAAACAACAGCCACCCACAAAAACAGCATCTAAAATGGGCACGCTTTTTACGAGAAAGAAGCACTCTGGGGGAGTTGGGTTTTAAATATAGATTCTACAGGTGTGATGTGAAGGAGCGGGCAGATCAGATACTGCACTGGGACAAAGGGACATCAAGTGATGGTATAGTGGGCACACAGTTACCCACTGTGGCACAAATTAAATAGCGTGGAACGCTTTATTGTATTGGAGCATCTCATTATCGCTTTGATCCCCTTAACGAGGCCACAAAGCCCCAAGTGTTAGGTTCTTAGAAACTAGGCCTGCAGCCAAGGAATGTACAAAAAGAAAAAATCTCTACTGGAAGCTGAAACCTAAAACTGGTGTGGCACAGCTCATCCCTGAGCTGTGCCACACCATCGCGGCACAGCTCAGGGAATACTGCTGGTAGCTCACTGTAGTGTAAAATTATGCCAAAGTAAATCTTATTACAGTTTGCTGCTGTACAAACTAGTTCTCAAGCAGCTGGCGAAAGAAGGCTCTGCCTTACAGAATGTTTGTTATTTAACAAGGCCCAGAGCAGAGAACATTCAACAAAAGCGGCAGGCAGTGACCACAGGTATACATTTACTTCACAATATAACCTCGACATGGAGGCAATGTGCAAGCAGTGCAATTACTGCTGCTATCATACAAGTGAGGTGCAGCTTACAGCGTCAACAGGGCCTGTAGAGTTTATAGGTACTTCACTAAAGACAAATAACCACATACAGTTCATAGGTGATTCTTTCAGACCGAATAATGTAGCAGGTAAAGTCCCGTTCATAAGGGGCAAATATTTAAGGGGGGTTGGGGGGAGTGGATAGTGTAAAGAGTGGCTGTCCTGATTTCTAAAGATAGTCCTTAACCACATGGCTGCTGGGCGTTTTCCCCCCCAGTGCTGGAAAATGCCATTTTAGTGGCACTATGACGAGCTCAGCTCGTCATCAGCACACGACACCCGTGGGTGATGACGAGCTGAGCTCGTCATCAGCATCGAAAGGGTTAAGGGTCTTTTTTTGGCTTGTGATAGAAATAAGGTAAAATATACTGTGACCACAGTAGACTGGGCAGCCCGCAGCCTACTGATGGAAGGGCCGGGCGCAGCCACTAAAACAATTGTTTGCCCGGAACGAATAGTGTGTACAATTATTTGGCAAGAGAACATTTTTTCCATGCATTAAATTTAAAACAAGCATTTGCAATGCAATAGGTCTCGCATTTACAAGTGTTTGAGGTATTCACATTGCAAATAACAATGTCTTATTTTTGTTTTCGTTTTTAAAACTTAAATACCTTGAACTTGCGTAACTGCGAGACCCATTGCATTGCAAATGCTTTTTTTTTTGGGCCTCTGCTATACGGGATTACCCCGAAAGTTTCCTTGCACAAACCAGTCAAAAAGTTGCACTTTTCTGGAAAGGTTTGAGGAGATTTGGCAAACGTCGCCAAAGTTAATAGCAACACAACAAAAGCATTTCCAATGGAAACACGAACTTAACTATAAAATCCCACTGGCCACCACCACTGGGACGGATCTAAACTGGCCTTTTTCAACATGACTAACGCCATATCAAATGCACTATTTAGACCACATTGCTCCCAAGTGATTAATGAACATAGAAGATTACTTCAGATGTTTCTGCCCTTTACCTTCCATACGATTTATCAGGGAGTCCGACTACTAAATTTGAACAGCATAACATTAGCATATGCATTAAATTCAGTACCAAGCAAAAATTCGATACTAAAGATCGGGGACCAGTAAAATACTATAGACCAGTGTTGGATCCTCTCATGAGACCACAAAGGTGCAAAACAGAACAATTCTGATGCATAATGTCAAAATCACACACTAATTGCAATACCACTGACGTGGTATATTGTAGAACATGTCCCTGTGATTAATCTACGTGGGTCAGACGTAGCAAAAGGTCAAAGTGCGTTTTCCACAGCACTGTAGTCGCATCAGGTGTAGAGTGATTGGAGCACCCATGGTAGACCACTGTATTAAAGAAAACTATCTACCTGAAAGTTTGAAATGGACTGTACTTGAACATGTGACACTTGGCCCCCGTGGAGGAAATATAGTTCCTATTCTTAATATGAGAGAACTAAAATGGATAACATTCTTTGACTCTGTCCATAACGGCATCAATAAATCCGAAAGCAGTTTTGCCCAATTAGCCACTCTGTAATTAACCCAGCCACAGATTAATACTCTTCGTGTATCTAAAACCCTTTTCTCCTATTCTGTATTCCTGACTCTTCCCTCTGGTTGTCAGTTTTAATTACCACTATGTAGGGCTAGGAATGTAATTTATCCATGATAGTCTGTGTTTACACCACCCTGCGAGGTAGGTGAACACTGCACAATCTATCCATATGAGAGGATTAACACGGACTTGATCTTGTGTAATAGGGATTGCGGACCACCATGGTAGGTGGAGATGCGCCCACTAAGTAGGGTCTATAACAACTGTTTCTCAATGGGCGTGTTTACCACCATGTTTGGTAGGTATGCGCTTAACAATTAATATCCACCATGTTTTTTGTGCCAATGTGAGGCTGTGATGAATAATACCAACAACACTCCGCCACCTAACCTTTTTGCCAGTATGATTGCTGAAACATATCTAATATACATGCTCTAACGAGGCTCACAATTATCGATAATTTGATATTTTTTTTCTGAAGAAAGTCTGCCTTCTAAACAAAAGTGTGGTTGCTTACTGACCGCAATCGCACTCTAGTCTTTCCTCACTTTTGTCCATGTGGGCGTAGCCACGCCGTAACTTTGTAAACTGTGTTAACCGATCGAGTCTGCATTCGCGTACTGGCTTTGCAGCGAAGAACGAATATGGATTAAGCTCATTTCCCCTTTTTGAAAATTCAGAATAGGTAAGGAATGCACCACTCCAGGGCTGCCTTTTAGTATTTTTTATTGGTTCAAAAAGTAGATCGTACTTCGTTCAGTTTGTAACCATGGGGCGTCCCCGTTATAGGTACTTCAACCAACAAGACGCTACCATTCCCTGATCGAGCGAGGTCCTGTCGCCTCCTTTTGCCTCACAAATAACAAAGTACAGGTGAGCGTGTTGTACTATGTTTTTCAGGTATACTACCCTGCTAGCGTATATTTTTATGAGCCACGGACTCTAAAATACTTTGAGAGAGAGGTTTTTTCATCCCTTTAGAGATGCTGTTTACAGATGCCTACAACAGCACTTGAATGATGTGATCCGCGTTTCCCCTTTCCAGGGTCAGGTGAGCGGTGGCATGATATAATATACGAGCTGGTTACTGATTTGAATCGAGACCGATTTATCTTGAGCTTATCTCTCACTCCGCCAGAGCGTAACTTACATTTGGCTTCTTCCTTTTTAATAGTGGTTTCACTACACGTTTGAACGACAACTTTAGGATGCGGATGTGGCAATTGTATGTTGGGTTGTTTGTGGCCCACTTTGGTAATCATATCTGGACTACATGATCCATGAGCTCCACTCAGGGTCTTGATTGGACTGTATGAATTTCATTGGAGAGATGTTAACTTCGTGTGGCTTTAGTCTCTCTGGGAGGGCTGTCCACATGTATTAGTAATCTAATCCTCTGTCTTAGTATGTTTATTAATGATGTTCTCAGTCCAAGTGGGGTTAATCCCATTATGGCCTTTTTGGGATCTTTTTGGGCCCTTTCTGGACTGTCGCTCTTTCATTTACCCGTAGGAGGTTGCCCACCCCTTCCTCCCCTTCCCCTTCCGTTGGTTTTAACGAAGACTCGCGTCGCAAGGGTAATCAACCCTGCAATATTCAGGGTCGAAACATAGACTTCTACTACATCCCACCAGCTTCTACTCCATTCCGGATTCATACAGCTGTCTCCGAAGCATGGTCTATAACCGAATGGATTGATTAATACTTCTTTGACCCTTGATAAGGGGATCAATCAAATTTTTGTGTGGATATAAAGAAGTACATATATTGATGTTTTATTGAAGATTGTTTATTTGTAATATACCTTCACTACATCCCTTCACAGCACACCCCTCCCTCCACTTTCCTTTTACATGTGGGCACTTTTAATTCTACGAAAATGCATAAGCTTTTGTACAATGTGTAACCAGTGACCAGGTTTTCAGTACAGTGTGAATTAAAACATTGTACCTTGGAATTGTATTGTTTTTTTCCATTTGTAACAAAGTATTGTCTTTACTATTTTGCTCATAATTCTTCCCCCTTTCCCAGTCTGGGACCCCTCCATCTATAATGTTGTGGCTGTGTCCGATAATTGCAATGCATTGCGCCAGCGTGCCACCCATTGCAACTGCACAGCCAAATAATAATGTTCCAAATTGGGCACTGCAAGGCCACCTCTCTCTGTTGGCTGGCATAATGTTGATGGTGCCACACTGCAACATGATTTACTCCAAATGAATTCCCGTATTGTTCCTTCAAATGAACAGAAAAAGGAAGCATTTACGTATAAGAGCACGTTTGCAAAATAATATCAAAGGCGGGGGAGTGCCACTCAGCCAGTCACCAAAAAAGGAAGCATCCTCCAGAAAACCAATTGTGCCTGTATTGTTGTGACTGTGTGCCCCAAATCACCTTAAAAAATGTCAGTCTCAGATGAGGCGTTGCCTGGTTCAACTAAAGATTCTACATCACAGTTATGTGACTGGCCCTCGGTTGGTGCGAATGGGTTTGGCTGACAGTGGAGAGTGCAGGAGAGGTTGTGGTGAGTGGGAACCTTTTTCCATGTTTTGTGGGAGTGCGCCCATGTTCAAAGATACTGGTCGGCTGTTCGTATCAAGGTGAGAGAGGTGTGGGGAGTGGGATTTGAGATGGAAGCGAGGCGTTGTCTCTTGAATGTTTGGGACCCGACTGATCTTACTTCTCATGGGAAGGTGTGGGCAACGTTGGCATGTAGTATAGCGAAGCGTAACATAGCTCAGTTGTGGGGTGTGGCTCAGCCACTGACGGTTGGGAAATGGATGGATGATTTGGATTGGTGCATGTTTCGAGGGCGGGCTGTGTATGTGTTGGAAGATCCTTAAACCTGAATGTCGCTACTATTGTTGATTTTTTTTCATGTTTCCGGAGGATGTGAACTGATTTATTGTGCAGATTGGCGACTAAGTGCAATTATTGTAAGTCTATTATTTCTATGTTTTTAATAAAAAGAGTTTTTAAAAAAAAAAATAGGTCAGTCTGGGTTGGTAGATCTGTATTCCCAAACAGCAGAATACATCAGCCTGCCAGGTGAGTGGTGTTGTGTCTACTACAATTCTCGGCTCTGGTGTATTAGGATCAAACGGGAATGAACATGACTTTCACCAATTAACTGTCAGGCTAGATATTGAGGCAAATTGCCAAAGGATACCCACAACATCAGCAGGGACAAGTGACATCGCCTAGATAAATAAGCAAATCATCTGTGTATAAAGAGAGAGTGCACACCATCGCCTAGCGGTATGCCCCATTCCGTTCCGTAAGCATGCAGACGAGCAGTCAGGGGCTCCACAGCTTGCGAGAAAAGCAGCAGCAATAGAGCTATAGAAATAGGTTCCGATATAAATGAGTCCGTCTTCACCCAGGACAGCGGTATTGTGTATATTAACTTAATGTATTTGAGAAATCTTGTAGTAAGTATTGAGTAGGGCTAGCAGCCCATAGGAGCTTAGGGCTTCTGGGTCTGTGCCTGGCTTAGGTAGTGAAGTTAAAAGAGCTTCAACCAGAGAAGCCGGGACACAGGATGTCTCTAGTTCTTCAGCATACAGAATGTGCAGGCGGGGCACCAGCAGCGGAGAGTAAACTTTATAGAATTCTGCTGGGTAGTCATCCGGCCCAGAGTCCAGGCTGTCACCAGCGCAAGTATGGCCTCACATATTTAAAGGCCGTGATGGGTTTGTCCACTTCCTGCTTCTGCTCTGGTGCAAGTGTGGGTAGTGTCACTGTAGCCATAAAAGAGGAGATGTCCTACTGGGTCGCTAGTATTTGCGAGCGATACAAGAATGCGTAATGGCAAGTCAATTCTGCGTGAATGTCAGACTGCAAGTGTCAGAGCATACCACTGGCCATTGTAGGCCACCAATAGGACCGCTACAGCGATGCTGGCGGATTAGCCAGGCAAGTAGGGAGCCTGCTCTGCCACAGCATGAGTTTTGGCTGAATGAGCTGCATAGTTGCAGCAGCATAACCTTTCCAGTAGAGTCAAGCATTGTCTCCAAGTGGGACTACCTTCCCCTGCCATTCCCAACCGCAACAGTTTACACTTTACTCGCGTCAGGTCTGTATCTAACACTTAGCGAATATTTCAAGGCAAGCCAAGGCACGTACAACATAACAGGACTTTAAAATGCATCCCATTCTATTGAACGTGTCTGTCGTGTCAGTGTTACTATCAAAATACACTGCAATAGCAGTGTTTATTGGTACATGGAACGCGGGGCGTCTTCCACTGCAGCTGCCTGTAACCGTTGGTTGGGATCACAGGACGTGGTTCAGTCCATGCAAGTTTCACAAATTGTGGGTAATAATCCGAATAGGACCCTTATCGTCAGTATGTGTGATGTGTTGTGTGACCTAATGCGTGCCTACTAGTCTATCTATCCTGGCATGCAACACGTGCGTTGTGGAGTAGAAGTAATATATATTAATCAAAGTGTTTTGTCTGCTTCAGATGTCCACTAGGCCTCAATTATCTAGCCAAGCCATTAGCGCTTTAGTGTTTTACGAGGCAGTAGTGTGGGGCAGGGAAGGAAATGAGCGGTCTAAGTGGACGTCTAGCTGTAATGACGGACTTTTTCCGGCCCTTTTTGGAGGGAGAATGATGGAGAAGGACTCCAGTCTATCAGGCTTATAGTGTAGGGGTTAGGACTATAAGTAGGACCTCTCTGGGAGACATGGTAGGGTATATTCGTCCCCCTTTTCTTAGAGTAGGGCTTACGAATTTAAGCTAGGGAGTAAATATATAAGTATTAGTCATGATCCACCCTTTTCCCAGTGTGTTAGGATATTTTCCATGGAGTTATACGTATTCTGGGCCCTGTAGGCCTTAAACGGGACAGACTCCATCTTGCTCTCTGCCTGGTAGCTTGAGAGGCTTTCTAGGTCAAGTGTAATATTTTAGTTTCAAGGTGTTGTTCGCTTGGAGAGAACCAGCTCAGGCTGGCCCTTATCGAAGGAATGTATTTTTCTCCACTCCGAAGACACAACTTCAGGCCGGCCGGCTGGGAACGTGTCCTTGGTACGGGGAGGTACAAGAATTTGGTGGGCGGCAGGTTACTGGCCGTAACTTTCCACGAAGGAACAGGCTTTGATATTAGCGAAGGTGTTAGAGAGAGAGAGAGTTAGTTCATAGGCGGCAGCTAGCCGTTAGCATCTCTGCCATTAATTATTTTCTTCGGCGGACAGTCGCCATCTTTGAAGTCCGAGAAAGATTTACCACCGAGACTCTCTGAGAAAGTTTGAAGGAGAAATAGCGCGGAACGCATAGAAACAGAGAGAGAGAGAGACCCGGTAGCCAATAACCAGCAAGGTTCCAGTGACTTGGAGGGAAGCAGACGAGTTTGAGCCTAGCGGTGCAGACGTGTACTTGTGACGGCTGGGGTGTGACTCTGAGACGAGCCAAGACACAGAGACGAGAAGGGAACCTAGATGACTGCCGAGCCCCGACTTCATATTAACCAGGTGATCTCCGCCCTTTAATTCATTCTAACCTTTACCTTTCCTTTGCAGAATATATATATTGCATAGTATTGTGTTTGTAATTGTCAATAAATACCCTGGTTTATTGTGAACCAACATGTGCCTGGTGTTCCTGTTCAATCGCGGTAACTGATCTTTGTTGTCTGGCATTGTTTGCATGAACGGATGTGAAATCCCGATCAGGTAAGGAGTGATCAAGCCAATAGGAAGCGAGGGGACCTTTGATGTCGGGAACAGAAGGTACATATTCCAATTAGAAGAAACATACTAAATTCACATTGTCCTAGTTTTATCCCAAGTAGATAAATGAGAAGTTTCTCCCATAGGTGTTCATAGGAAAGTGGTCGTCGTTGATATGCGGCGTTAATGAGAGCGTTGGGGGGGAGACCAACGTGGAGGTTCGCGGGACTGTGAACCGAGTGTAAGTGAGAGCGTTGGGGGGGAGACCAACGTGGAGGTTCGCCGGATTGTGAGCCGAGTGTAAGTGAGAGCATTGGGACTGCAGGCCCATGTGTAGACACGCCAGATTGTGTGTCATATCTGCCCTAGGGTAGATTAGTCTGGGTCGGAGTGGCCGCGAGACTAGCTGATATGTATAAGATATGATAGAAAACCCATGCATGTTTATTGCTATTCCCCTATCCTTAGGTGTGAGATGTACATATATGTATCTATATTCATTGTAAATACGTTCTAAGGAGAGAGGTGGTTACGTTCTGACTGGGTTGGAGGGGCCCCTAGGGGCGGATTCCATCTAAGCGGAAAATCCGGTCATTACATCTGGCGTCACGAACTGTTTACGAAGCCTGTGTGCGCTTGATTGTTTTATTCTTGTTGGTTTGCGCTCGGCTCGTACGTGTCTATTTTTGTTTATATTGTGTATATATTTTTCTTTTTGTAGATCGATATGTTTTCGAAAAAGTCAGGCTCTGTTTTCAAACTGCCTATTCAGATTCCCGGCTGGGAGTCTACGCCTTACGAGGCTTTGGCCCGCGAGTGGGCCGATTCTACTGGTTTGAGTGAGAATTGGATTTCTTGTTTGGAGCAGGCGGAGCCTGCTGATGTGGTTTCTTGTTTGCAGAAAGCTCCAGTAGTGAAGGGTGATGAGCTTCCTATTTTGGGACGCAGAGGCTGAATTGTACTCCATGCGTATCGGATCCTTCATGAGAGGTTTGTTCAGTTGCGAAAGCAAAGTAAGGATATGGAAGGACAGGTTGTTGAGTTGCAGAATGCGCATACTTTATTGCGGTGTCAAAATAAGTTGCTTGCCGACAAACTTGAAACTTATCAAACTATAGCCGAACGGGCTGCAGTTCGCATTGCGCGGTATAAATACAAACATCGTCGTGGTCGGGTGTCTACACGGAAGGTGCGCATGGTCGTGGCGAAAGCCGGACTTGATTGGAACCCTGATGAGTGTGATGGTAATATCTGGGATTCTAATGCTTCGGACTCCTCGGCTGAGGAGATTGACACACGCAAGTCTTCTCGCTCCGGACGTGACTGTAAATCTGCTTCTTGTGACAAAGATGTCAAGTCTAGTGACCGTGGTCGTTCTTCCCGTTCCGATGACATGTCTTGCCCTGATTGTCCTTCTAAATCTAAGGACGGGGCTTCTTCGGGAGCTCTGCCGGAGGTTTCTGCTCATCCTGTGTTTCGTCGCAAACTACAACAAGCTCCTGGTAATCCGGGTGGTGTTGCCCTGGATAGTATTGAAGACTTTACCCAACAGGAGGTGAGTGACATTTTACAACGATTTCGTCAACGGCCTGGTGAGGCTTTGCTTACGTGGATGGTGCGCCTTTATGAACTGGGCGCTGCCGGTATTATGCGCGATGCTGTTGATTGTTTACGGTTTTGCTCTTTGAGTTCCGACTCTACCATTCAAGATCATTTTCGGAACTATAATGGTGCTGGTCAGATTTCTTTGCTCCAGCTTGCGTCTGATGGTTGTAACCATAAATATCCTACTGAATCTGATTGGCCTGTCAATGACAAGCCGTGGTACACTTTGCGTGATGCGTCGCAACGCTTGAAGGAGGAGGTGATGAAAACTGCTATTTTTCTCAGCACTTCTGACAGACTGTTGGACGGTCTTTTGACATCATCTGTGCGCAATCGCATTATCCGTTCGTCCCCTGTTGCTTACAAGCAGGTTATGATGACTTTGTTGATTAATCAGACTGGCAATCCTTTGTCTGCGGTGCTTGAATCGGTTCGTCAGCTTGGTGAGTTGGGTGATTGGTTTAAACCTGAGAGACCTTCTCGTCCTGAAGGTCGTACTGCTGGGGATTATAAGTTCTCTAGACGTGATATGTTTCTGGCTCTTTTGGCTGATGGTGTGAAGAGGGAAGATATCGATGGGGAGCCTAATAATCGCTTGTGGGATATTTTCCGTAAGCGTGGTTTGGATCGGAAGGAGGGTGCCCGTCGTGTTCGAAAGAATGATTGTGGTCGTGGTTCTGATGACAGTGGTGATGAGAGGCGTCGTGTGGATTCTGATCGCCGTGGTGACCGGCGTTTTGATCGTGATGGGTCCCCTCATCGTGAGAGAGAGAGAGAGGGGGAAAAAGAAAGGGGGAGAGATGATCGTGCTTCCACCCGATATAGAAATGAGAGAGATTATTCCCCTGAGCTGAGGAAAAGGGAGGATCGTCACAGGCTTGCTGATCGTAATTCACAGTACGATGTGAATGACAAAAATCCATTTCGTAATGGAGATGGATATGAACAGGAAATTCTGATACCCAAGAAACATGAGAGCATTTATCCTGATTTGTCCTGGCTAGCGGAACGTAGTCAAAATGACTAGGAAGTAGGTCAAGCTCCAGTACGTAGGTGGGCTCACAGAGACAACAGACCCTATGTCGATATTGAGATTTTTTGGAAACATCGTAATATCCAAAGGGCCCGAGCATTGGTAGATACAGGAGCGGAGGCCACTTTAATTCATGGTAAAGCAAGGAAATTCAAAGGACAATTCTTCACAATTACTGGTTTAGGTGGGAAAGAGACCCCCGCAGTGCAGACTACACTTGAGATGAAAATTGGTAGGATTCCCCGTAGAGAATATTCTGTGTTAGTCGTACCGCTTTTGGAGTATATAATTGGAATTGACATTTTGAAAGGAATGACTTTGCATTTAGATGATGGCTGTTACCAATTTGGAACTAAGCATTACATTTCGTCCAGACCCGTACGGGTTGGTCGTTTACGGATGCCCCCCATTAAAATTCCCCAAGCTACAAAAGTGGTTTCTCAGAAACAATATCGTATCCCAGGTGGTCATGAAGAGATCAGTGCCACAATTCAGGATTTGGTTGATGCAGGAGTTATAACTCCGGTTACTTCTGCTTGGAATAATCCCGTTTGGCCCGTGCGCAAGAGTGATAATTCTTGGCGCATGACTGTTGATTATCGAGAGTTGAACAAACATACACCTCGTTTAGCTGTGGCAGTACCAGACATTGTTACTTTGATCCAGAGAATTCAGAAGCATCCAGGTACATGGTATGCGTCCATTGATATTGCTAATGCTTTCTTTTCAATTCCCATTGCCCCCGAGTGTCAGGAACAATTCAGTTTTACCTGGAATGGATGTCAAATGACGTTCCGAAGTCTTCCTCAAGGTTATGTACATAGTCCCACGATTTGTCACCGGCTGGTGGCCGAGCATTTGTCTGAGGTGCCCGCGAATCCACAAATACAGGTGTGCCATTATATAGATGACATTTTGATTCAAGGTGAGACGCAAGATCAGGTACAGTCTCATTTGGACCAGATCCTTGATTGTTTACGAACAAAAGGTTGGGAAATCAATCCTGATAAATTACAAGGTCCATCCCAAAATGTAAAATTTTTAGGTATTAATTGGCATGAAGGTCACAGAGAAGTGATTCCACAAGTGAAGCGAAAGATTTTAGATTTTGCAGTCCCAAGGAATAGAAAAGAGGCTCAGAGTTTCATTGGCTTGTTTGGCTTTTGGCGTCAACATATTCCTCATTTAGGTCAGATTTTGGCTCCATTATATCAAGTCACTCGGAAAAAGAATGCATTTGAATGGGGAGAACCACAACAGAGTGCATTTAATTTGGCGAAAGAAGCGATTCAGTACGCCTTGGATCTGTGGCCGGTGAGCGACGGTGATGTTGATTTGAATGTGTCCGTGGAAGGTCCGTATGCCAATTGGAGCTTATGGCAAAAGCAGGGCAGACAAAAAGTACCATTAGGTTTTTGGACCAAAAAGTTACCTGAAGCTGGTGAGCGTTATACACCCTTTGAAAAACAGTTGCTTGCATGTTACTGGGCTCTGGTGGATACCGAGCAATTGACTTTAGGTCATGCTGTGATTTTGAGACCTGAAATTCCTATAATGCAGTGGGTTTTGAGTTCGCCAAAATCCCATCGGATTGGACATGCTCAAGAGGCGAGTGTAATTAAATGGAAATGGTACATTCAGGACAGAGCACGTATGGGTCCGAAAGGCGTGGCAGTGTTGCATGAGCGAGTGGCGCAGGCGCCATCGAACGAGACTGAAAGTGATTGTTCTGTACCTGTAGTGCAGGAATCTCCTGTCAAGTGGGGTAAATCATTTGATGATCTGTCCGTGGAGGATAGAAGACATGTGTGGTTTACGGATGGTTCAGCGAGGTTCATTGGTGAGAAACGACATTGGAAAGCAGTGTCGTATAATCCGGTTATGAAGAAATTATTGAGTACCACTGGTGATGGAAAGAGTAGCCAATATGCTGAATTGTATGCAGTTTACCAAGTTTTGAAACAGGAATTACCCGGCACATGTCATATTTTCACTGATTCCTGGTCCACTGCTAATGGACTGGCGGTATGGTTACCAACTTGGCATTCTCATAATTGGGAATTGCATTCAAAGGAGCTGTGGGGAAAAGAATTATGGCAAGAAATTTGGGATTTGCTCCCACAGAGTACTGTGACAATCTTTCACGTAGATGCTCATACCCCGATAGACTCCCTTGACAAGTTTTTTCATAATATTGCAGATGAAGAGTCTAAAATTTCTGAGGCAGTGGTGGACATGCAAGATTCTGATTTGGCGGGATTGGCGAAATGGGCCCACCAGAAAGCGGGACATTTTGGAGAGAGAGCCACTAGCAGGTGGGCTATTGACCGAGGAATTCATATTCCTTTACATTTGATCAAGGATGTCATTCTGCATTGTCCCACTTGCCAGCATTCTAGAAAGAAAGAAGTGCCTCACATTGTTCAAGGCCATTTACATCGAGGAAAGTTGCCCGCTCAAATTTGGCAAATTGATTATATTGGCCCGCTCCCTATGAGCAGGAATTGTCAATACATTTGTACCGCTGTTGATACCTATAGTGGCCTTTTGGTCGCTTTCCCGTGTAAACATGCTACCCAAATTAATACTATCAAAACCTTGGAACTACTCATTTTATATTATGGTGTTCCATTTTAAATTCAATCTGATAATGCATCCCATTTCCGTGGAAGATTGGTGCAGGAATTCTGTGTGGAAAATAACATTGAATGGGTATTTCACATTCCATATTATCCACAGGCTGCGGGATTGATTGAGAGAATGAATGGTTTGTTAAAAGATCAGTTGCGAAAGTTAACAGACGAACATTACAAACAATGGAGGGATATTTTAATGCAGGCATTGTTGATTCTAAACAATCGTCCTTTGTTGCATGCTGAATCTCCTTTAATGCGTTTGTTTCCTCCAGCTGTTGATGCAAAACCGAATACCCTTGTTCAATCCGTGATGTATTGGGAAATTACCCCCGGAGCTTTGGCTCCATGCAGAGCGACTCCAGGTTCTGCAGGCTTGGACCTGCATGCTATGGATGACATTGTCCTAAAAGGCAGAGACCGAGTCATTGTTGAGACTGGCGTTGGTATTTGTATACCTGCCGGTAGTTTTGGATTGATTGCCCCTAGATCGGGCCTTGCCCTAAAAGGTGTCCAAGTTCTTGGAGGAGTGATTGACAGCGATTATCAGGGAGAGATTAAGGTCCTTCTGCTTAATAGCAGTGAGGTTGATTTATCATTCAAAAAGTCTGACCGCGTTGCTCAATTGTTGATTATGCCTGTCTTCAGTGGTGAGATTAAGAAAGGCACTGCCCCAACGTTGCTAACGACACGTGGCCAAAAGGGCTTCGGCTCCTCTGATAACCCCGGAGCTAAGATATGGGTGCAATCGCCAAAACATCCCCCTGAGCAGGCTGAAGTTATTGCGACCGGTCATGACAACACCATTTTGGTAATGAAGCCAGGGAAAGATAGCTGGGAAGCTGTCCCCCTGACAAATGTTACTTACGAGAATGATTAAGGCCTGTGTTTGTATTCTTTCAGATCATTCTCTGGACTGCTGCTGCAGGATGTGCCGGCGTTGGACTCCTTTTGGTCTGCTACGCCGGGAGAGGAGAGGACCCACCGACTTCGGTTGATTGGAGAACCCGAGTCCCGCGTTCCTTCGCTGCGTGGGATGCCTCCGCGAATTTCTGGATCACCCTTGCAAAAAGGGTTACGAACTCTCCACATTTCTGTCTTACCCCTATGAGATCTGTGACTGATATTTTAGCGACCTGCCTGGTTGCTGTCCCTGCTTCCACTGAGACTCTACAGCATATTTTCAATATGTCAAGTGCCCGTCCTAATGTTATTTTGGGCGATTTTCCCGCCCATGAATTTTGTCCTCTATGTTCTACCCTTTCTGATTCTGCCCTTCCGATTCCTTCCCGAATTACCACCTATAATATTACACAGGGCGACTTGTGTTTTATTTTTACTTGTGATCCTAAAGCGATTTCGGAATGCCTACGTTTAAAATTACAGGCTGCCACGACTTTTTCTGCTCACCAACGATTGCTTTGTTTACGAAGACTTCCGAGTTCATGTATTTCTGTTAAAAATAATATGACATGTAAATGTTTATTAGTTGTTCCTAGCTATTTTCGTCCTATGGTGTTGCCTAATAGCTGGTTGTTTTCCTGTGGCAATACTTCTTGGCCCTATATTCCTGCTAATGTTACAGGAGGTCCGTGTGCTATCACTAGACTGAGCTTACTAATGTTTTCCTCACACCCTGGTTCCCATTCCCGTATGGTACGAGACTCTATGACATTGCAAGAAGACTGTGATTCCTCCGTTCATCTTTACTCTAAGTCGGAGTATCTTAGTTTAGCATTCTCTATTATTGGTGTCCCGGCATTGGCTGTTTACAATGCTAAAACCATTGGCAAGATGGCTTGCTGGATGGTTAAATCAATTAACCACACCTCGACTGTATTAACTGATTTATTATTAGATGCCCAGGGTGAAAGACGAGCCATTTTACAAAATCGCGCTGCGATTGACTATTTGTTGCTGAAACATGGACATGATTGTTCTGACTTTGAAGGCCTCTGCTGTTTTAATTTGTCTGACCATTCTAAATCAATCCAAGCCCATATTGACAGACTCCACGACTTGACTGCAGAAATTAGACAGCATATTGATCAGGGCTGGTTCGACTGGCTCTTTAATTGGTTACCTGACTTGCATTCTTTACGACAGATTTTAGGGGGGATTATTGTTTCCATTTGTATTTTAATAGTTATTTGCTGCTTTATTCAGTGTATTCCTTCCCTACTACAATTTTGTAGAATTGGCAAGAGATATAAATCTGTTAGTTTTGTTTCTTATTATTCCTCCACTGATGTTAGCTCTTTATAGAATATAGCTAATAGACTGGAGTCAAGGGGTGTAATGTAATGACGGACTTTTTCCGGCCCTTTTTGGAGGGAGAATGATGGAGAATGACTCCAGTCTATCAGGCTTATAGTGTAGGGGTTAGGACTATAAGTAGGACCTCTCTGGGAGACATGGTAGGGTATATTCGTACCCCTTTTCTTAGAGTAGGGCTTACGAATTTAAGCTAGGGAGTAGATATAGAAGTATTAGTCATGATCCACTCTTTTCCCAGTGTGTTAGGATATTTTCCATGGAGTTATACGTATTCTGGGCCCTGTAGGCCTTAAACGGGACAGACTCCATCTTGCTCTCTGCCTGGTAGCTTGAGAGGCTTTCTAGGTCAAGTGTAATATTTTAGTTTCAAGGTGTTGTTCGCTTGGAGAGAACCGGCTCAGGCTGGCCCTTATCGAAGGAATGTATTTTTCTCCACTCCGAAGACACAACTTCAGGCCGGCCGGCTGGGAACGTGTCCTTGGTACGGGGAGGTACAAGAATTTGGTGGGCGGCAGGTTACTGGCCGTAACTTTCCACGAAGGAACAGGCTTTGATATTAGCGAAGGTGTTAGAGAGAGAGAGAGTTAGTTCATAGGCGGCAGCTAGCCGTTAGCATCTCTGCCATTAATTATTTTCTTCGGCGGACAGTCGCCATCTTTGAAGTCCGAGAAAGATTTACCACCGAGACTCTCTGAGAAAGTTTGAAGGAGAAATAGCGCGGAACGCATAGAAACAGAGAGAGAGAGAGACCCGGTAGCCAATAACCAGCAAGGTTCCAGTGACTTGGAGGGAAGCAGACGAGTTTGAGCCTAGCGGTGCAGACGTGTACTTGTGACGGCTGGGGTGTGACTCTGAGACGAGCCAAGACACAGAGACGAGAAGGGAACCTAGATGACTGCCGAGCCCCGACTTCATATTAACCAGGTGATCTCCGCCCTTTAATTCATTCTAACCTTTACCTTTCCTTTGCAGAATATATATATTGCATAGTATTGTGTTTGTAATTGTCAATAAATACCCTGGTTTATTGTGAACCAACATGTGCCTGGTGTTCCTGTTCAATCGCGGTAACTGATCTTTGTTGTCTGGCATTGTTTGCATGAACGGATGTGAAATCCCGATCAGGTAAGGAGTGATCAAGCCAATAGGAAGCAAGGGGACCTTTGATGTCGGAAACAGAAGGTACATATTCCAATTAGAAGAAACATACTAAATTCACATTGTCCTAGTTTTATCCCAAGTAGATAAATGAGAAGTTTCTCCCATAGGTGTTCATAGGAAAGTGGTCGTCGTTGATATGCGGCGTTAATGAGAGCGTTGGGGGGGGAGACCAACGTGGAGGTTCGCGGGACTGTGAACAGAGTGTAAGTGAGAGCGTTGGGGGGGGGAGACCAACGTGGAGGTTCGCCGGATTGTGAGCCGAGTGTAAGTGAGAGCATTGGGACTGCAGGCCCATGTGTAGACACGCCAGATTGTGTGTCATATCTGCCCTAGGGTAGATTAGTCTGGGTCGGAGTGGCCGCGAGACTAGCTGATATGTATAAGATATGATAGAAAACCCATGCATGTTTATTGCTATTCCCCTATCCTTAGGTGTGAGATGTACATATATGTATCTATATTCATTGTAAATACGTTCTAAGGAGAGAGGTGGTTACGTTCTGACTGGGTTGGAGGGGCCCCTAGGGGCGGATTCCATCTAAGCGGAAAATCCGGTCATTACACTAGCACATTATTAAAGTTGCCCCCTAGAAACCATGCTCTCCCATTCCACTGTTAAACAACCCTTGAATGAGCATCCAATTACACTGACTGGTCTGCGTTATTGGCATAGAGGCTGCCAAGGAGCATGCGTCTGACATCAAACCTGCCCAAAACAAGGACGTATCTAACCTCAGGATCCACCACAACACTGTCCGCAGTAAATGGGACACCAGGCCTGACCCACACAAATGCTCCGCGCGCGCATAGGAGGGGAAAACCCTATGGCAAACGGCTGTTCTTGCCAGCGGCACAGCAACTTGATTGTTTCATTGTGTGTGAGGTGGGAGTCTTGTAGCGGACACTGTCGGTTAATAAGCGGTCCAATTACGGTGAATTTAGAAGAGCAAGACTCCAGAAATCAGGTACTCAAATACGAAAAATCTAGGAGGACTAAATGGGATGAATCACTTTGCTACAGGAGCTTTCTGCACTGTTTTCATCTTTGTTCACTTTTCTCCACATCAGGTTTCGCAAACAAATTCCATCTTTCATTTGTGATGTCAATGGGTATCAGTAGAAAAGAACCTTGACATGTCTTTCACCAGCCATATTTGTGGTAGTTATCTGTCCACTACTTACAGTACCACTAAACTGACAATAGATCTACAGTATTTATTTGCAAAGTAAATGTTAAATTGCTTTGTATAAACACATAAGTCGGGATCACATAAAATATCAATCCTCATTTCCTACTAATGTAACCTACAAATAGAAACCGGAATAAAGGCATGGAATAGCGTTGTAAAGCACAAGACTAACCTCAATAACCAACAATAACTACATAAACATTAACCCTGGGACCTGGAGCAGGCAGCTTCCCAGCATTAAGCACAACAATACCTCAACATGGGGTAGTAAGTGCAGGACCCTGCGCCAGCTCCCCGTCGCTGCGTTTCAATTGCTGCCCGCTGTTTCCATTTGTGCCGGTCTTACTCTCATCTCTTGCCTTTGCTACTGTAACATTAGTGCCCGTTTTCTTTGCCTTCTGTCGTTAGCGACTTTGTCATATGTAGGGGGTGAGCGCTGTAATTAAAATCCTCTCCCGGTCGTGTAACCTCTCCCGCCCGTCCGCTGTGGCTACGGGCCCCCATCCACACACTGCGGTCGGGCCACACAGGCAGATAGAGGCTGCAGATCTGGCGATCACGGGCTGCACCAGCTGCGGGCGCCCACCGGGGAAGATGAAAGGGCAGCAGGGAGCCCGCTCCTGATGTCGCGGCTCACGCATTGTTACCTCATAACATGGGTCTGTTTCACCGCAGCCCCCCCCCATTCTACCTCCGTTTCACCTCGGGCGCCATCTTGAGGTGTTATCGCCAGGGGTGGAAATTGCCGATATCGCGGCAGAACAGCCGCTGGAAGTATCGGCGGCCCCAGCGGCAGACGCTCCAGATAGTCCGAATTTGGCATTTGGCCCTTACAGATAATTTAGTGGGGCTTGGTGGGGTGCGTTAGGATGTTGTGCGCTGGGTTTCCAGGGAACTGAAGCTCCAGGCAGCCATGTTGGAATTGGCTCCTCTAAATAATTTCAGGGAAATTATTACCTAGAGGATGGGGAAACAACCAAAGTGATAACAGGTGTAGCCTTTTAGAGACGATCGGGGCAAAAACTGCATACCAGGAACACAGCCTGTGCCCCAACTGGAAACTAGAAATGTATAGTAAGAAAATCTCTAGAAACAGGCAGCACATTCGTCGTCCGAGGTGAGATCAAATCAAGCAAGGGTACTAGCAAGAATTTAAAACAAGCATTTGCAATGCAATAGGTCTCGCATTTACTTGAGTTTGAGCTATTAGCATTGTAAATGACAATGCCTTTTATTATGTTTTGGTTTTTAAAACAGTTAAATGAAAGGCATTGTCATTTACAATACTAATTGCTTAAACTCGCTTAAATGCGAGACCGATTGCATTTGTACCTGTGAGAACACAAAGGTAAAAAATACACGCAGATATAGACACACACTGAGACAGATGTGCACCGAGAGACAGAAACACGCACATAGAGAAGCACACACAGACACGGATACAGAAACGCGCACACAGCAAAAAACACACGCAGATAGAGATATGCACACAAGAGGGGATGTCACTGTTAGGGGATGCCATGACAGAGAGGCGTGGGAGGTGGGCTGGCATGTACAGGGAAGGAAACATACATTACAATGTTTTTAAAATTACAAGAGAACAGTGGGAAAACACAGAGGGGGGGAACAAATACAAAAAAGTAATTGAGAGAGTGAGATAAAAACGAGACCTATTGGCGATGCCAATGTTTGTTTTACTAGTAGGTGTTGTTTATTGGCACCCGGCAGTTAGGGTTTCTTAACTGAACTGCTCATGTCAGGGTGACTGGTATTTTGCTTATGGCCTGCCCGACATGTACAGTTTAGGCTAAATTATTCTAGCAGCTGGTTTTGCCTGAACTGGACATATTTATTATCAAAGGATTAAAACCACTGCAGTTAGTTCTTGTCATACTCAGCCTTAGGTATGACTCTGGTGTGGTTTTATCGGGGTTTCCACATACACGGTCTGGTAGATTGTTCAGTGGGCTAATGCATCCAATCTAGGAATAAGTGTTTGACCTCATGGTCACAACGTCAAATACTGGTGGGCACGTACAGCCTTTCATCCTTCCAAGATCAAAAAAATTTACAGAGTTGGATAACAATAAACATCCGTTATTTTAATACCAAGAGAAAATGTTTACTTTGCAAAATAGGCGGTTATGTGGTCAGGGAAAAAAAACAGAATTCCATATTTCTCCGTGTCACTGTCCGCTTATCTGGCAAAGGTACATTCACCTTCATCCCGTGGGCATTTTAAGTCAGAGTTGGGTGGCCTTCTAACAATGACAACAAATATATCAGTATGTGTTTTTAAAGCACAATGACATTGTACCACCAGCAACTCACTACAAAAAAAAACAAGTTTTACAACTAAATTGAATAGAAGTGATAGAGGACGGGAGGCTTACTCAATGGAATTTAGAAATGCAGACTGCAGAACCATCTCCACAGAAAGCACTTGACACATTGAGATCTTAAGCAGGGCATCCTTTTTCATGAACGCTAGCTCAAAAATTCTCTCCCCGAGGCCCAAGCCTGGCACTGATAAAATGAGCAGTGTTTAGTAAACAAAGGCAACCCTATTCATACACAACCATGGCATATGAGAAATACAGAAAAAAGGAGACTGGTCCCTCACCATCAGGGTGAAAAACAAATCGTAACTCTGCAGCAGTGCCACCCTCCCCTGCCTGTTATGTGACTTCAAAGAGACTCGTTATAATTCTTCCCCAGTCTCATCACTTCAGAACAGAAGCATTTTCAATATAATTTACAACGGATCCAAAGTTGTTGATTATTTATCTTATGCAACTGACACCCATTAACAACGCCAATAGTCCTAACTTGTTATCTGTATAATGATTCTTGTTGCATTATATATCCCGAAGCAAAGACAGAGGCAGCAAAATACCAGCGAGGCACACTGGTAATCACAAATTAGCTTAGGTGTGGATTAGCCACGCCGTTAATTATATGGACCACGCACGTTTGATAGACCCCCCCCCCCCCCCCCCCCCCCCCCCCCAGGTTTTTCATCTCACTTAAAGCCCTGGCTATGTACTTAGATTGGTCAATAAAATAAAAATAAACACGTGTGGAACACTTTTGTGTTTTTAATATTCGGAAAAAACAGATGTAGAGCGGGTTAGTTGGAGATGAATTGGAGAAATGCACCGAGGAGTGGGAGGGGCACGAGGAAAAAGGCACAGGGGAAGTGGTAGAGAAATACATGAGGGAGACTGCAACAAGGGGGGGGGGGGGAAGGCATGGCGCAAGGAAACTCGAGCTCCCATCCAGTTAGGAGCTTTAAAGCCTGGTCCCCGTGAGTTTGCCCCCCTTCCTGGCATGTGGGGGGCTATTGTTACGCCACTAGTGGGGGTTGGGCGAATGGAGACGGTAACGGAGGGATGCAGGGGAGAGAGCTAACAGCAAGCACATAGCAGGTGTACATTAGTGGGAGAGGCCTCTATATTTTACATTAGGCAAATCGTGCTCCTTGGCTGGGGAGAGTACCGGTAGCCTACAGGGCAATCCAGGAGCGCTGATTTGTCTGACCAGCAAAACAGTGATAATTCATCTCGCACTAGGCAAGTTTTGTTTGTCAACATTTCAAAACTTGTTGAGAGGCAAATTACAAAAGCGAACGTTACATTACAGGAGGAAAAAGTGACAATCGTGAGCAAACAAAATACAAGAGGAGCAAACGGTGCATTACAGGAGGAAAATCCATGCACATGTACACGCACTACAGCACACCGGTACCTATAACTTCCCCTCCCAAGGTTCCAAAGGAGCCAGTCATCCCACTACGCTCTTGGCCTGGGTGGGATAATGCCTCCTCTGTCCCAGCCAGTACTAGGTGTCGGGGATGGGGGGAGTGAGGGGGGAGGGGGGGGGGAGAGAAGTCTCCATGCCGGGCAGTGGTCACAGCGCCGCCCAGTTTTCGCCGTCCTACTGGATCAGTCCCAGCCGGTTTCAACTGCTTAGGAGAACAGGGCTAAGGATAGGTCTTGAACAATGTGACATGACAGAGAGGACGCCCAATGGGAGAGCGAGTACGTTCTGTGATGTAATGCGGACTTCCAGGAAATCCCTGTTGTGCTAGAGAGACCTTGAATGCGGCGTAGTGAGTCTGCTCTACATCTTGTAATTGTGGGCAAATTGTTTAATCCCCCGGTGCCTACCGAAAATGAATGTGTCCATGTGTAATGCCGCCACCACCGCGGGACGAGAGGAGCCTGAGAAACCCGGTGAGTGGGGGGGGGGGGGGGGGGGGGTTGTGTGCACGCGCGTAAGTCCGTGTGTGTGTGCCTGTGTGTGCATGCGTGTGTGTGTGTGTGTGTGTGTGCGCACGCTTGAGTGTGGCTGTGTGTGTACACGCGCGATGGCCAGAAGATGACTTGCGGTGAATGTTGAGAACAGGAGATGTGCACGGCGCCGGGCTGGGTGTGCGCGCCCACGAGGTGAAATCGCCAATTGTAAAGCGCGTGCACATCCCCTGTCTCACATTCATCGGAACACGCCAACAAAAGATGTCTTGCAGACAAAGCATGCTTTGCATGCTTTTTAGGTCTGTTCGGCCTAAAAACAGGCCATTGAAGAAAAGAAAAGAAAAAAAATCAGGATACACAATTTTCAAGGGATGAAAAAAAAAAAAGAGGCACTGGAGATGAAACGATACACTGTTAAATGAAAAATATGAACATTTAAACCACAGTTTCTTCAATGTTACAATTTAAAAATTCCAAACCGGTTTAGTGTCTAAATATGCTCATCGAAGAAGCAGAACAATCACTGTGTGCCAAACGTTAGGAATTAATGGATGTTCAAAGACGTTCGGCATCATTTTCCTGAAATTATTAAGACCCCCAGGCTCAAGACCCAACACATGCATCTTAAGGCATTTTGGTGAAGAACGGTGTGTTTGTTTTACTGTTTCTTCCATGCTCAAACATGTTAATTAATGCACCCCATCACCCTACAACAAGAGTAAACAGCACGATGACACTCACAGACATCATGTTGGTTGTTTTATATAATGAAAAAAAAGATCATTTCTCATTATGTTATTCTTACTATCCGAGAATTCTTGTTTTGAGGGCAGAACACCTGATTTTTCAGTACAAACAAAGCATATTTAGATATTTAACTTCGCTTCATCTGAAATTGGATCTTGACAGATCACGTCTTATAAACCGTACTTCAAGCAACTTTACATTCTGTTGCGACTTTGAAACTTAGTCACTGTTTTTTAAAACCGCTCCAGTTACTATGTTATAAGAACAAACTATTACTGCAACAGATTAAATGCTTGCAGGTTTTGTTCTGCTGTCTATACTTGGCAGGACCTGGTTGGGTTCTATCATCGCAGCAGACTACATTTGTGAGCTTCTTTTCACTAAGACAACCAGACACGTTTCATTCAGTGTACCAATAGTTATCCAAGTAAATGGGAAAGAAAGCCCGAGGTAGACATATTTAAACAACAATAAAAATGTGACTAACAGGAAAAGAAATGAAGATGTTTTTTAAGATAGTTCTAACTATGTCCACAGAGCAGAATACTTCTATTGCTGGTACATTTCGTAGTTCAGTTTTATGATGAAGTATTGACTACTAATTTATTGTCTTATATTAATTATAATAGTTTCTCACAACCAGAAAGTAACAATCACTACAACTGTCTCTCGTTCTATTACTACTAATTGTCCTACACTACATTCCCCAGCAGCAGCTAAAGTATCATCATACATACTAAAACCACCACAACAACAAGCATTTGAGTAACACAAAGTACAAATACAAGCCATGTTCCTACTACCAACATAAACCCTACCACCCTTACTACTACACATGCTACGACTAGTCCAGGTCCTACACACTCAGTAATACACTACTGAACTGAATGTATTTATTTGCATTTTAGTGGGCTCCTATTCAAATATACATACAACATTGAAAACTATTTAAAAGGATAAAAAAAATCAAACAATAATCATACACTAATCAATATATTAAAAGGCGCTGCAAAAATCACATCAAATTATTCCATTACCATTTCAAAGTGAGACCTATAAACACGGAAAACAAATCTTTAAAAATCAACCCCCCCTCTAATCACCCTTGTTACCATGTTGGTAATGTCACACCACACCAAATATCGTGGATGACTCCAACATAACCCAGTGTTTCCCATACCTCAAAAGATCTCTACCCCACCCAATCTCCTCCCCCCAGCAGGGCCTATGAATCAAATGGTTAGTTGTCTTACACTAACCATTTGGGGTGACAGTAAAGCGCTATACAAATATACAATACATACATACATACATACATACATACTCCCCCGGCATCTATGCAGACAAACTAGGAGTCCCCCACCTTGGAACCTTCTCCCACTCATCTGCTCTCTCTCACTCCCATGGAACTATCTTGCAAGGCTCCCCTAAGCACGCCATCAGCCCCTACTGATGACAGGAAGCTACCATACTCGGAACGCATAACCCCCAACTTGATCATCCTTTTATCAGGCACATTCATCTCACAACCTATATGCCCTCCTACTCTCCCTCCTCCACACAAGCAGGTCCTCTACAAGACCTGCCGGACTCACTTACACCCCCTGACGGTAATAATGCCGCCTTTGCTCAACTAGATCTCCCACACGGCCTCTCCCCCCCCCCCCGGAACTCACACTTCAACCCTTAACTGACTGTCACCAGACTGACTGGGGCGCACGACTTGATGAGTTCTCTAGCTGCATACGCCACCACACGTACAAACTCCCAAAATTGACAAGTCATCACTATCGAGCTTCTGCCCATGCATAGACCTACTAGTACCCTGGGGAATCGGCCCAACTCCCAAAGAGCCATATATCTTGCCCATGGCTCGCACATCTTTCATCTTAACTCAAAAACTATACCCTTCCCCAGTACCTCCTCTCGTCCCAGGAGACTGAAGGCTGATTTATCTGACAGCGATATCCGTTACCTACTCCTCTCTTATACTAACCCAATAGACACTGACCAGACCTACAGGAATCAAATCCAAGCCATTTAAGCTAACCCCCACTGAGAACCCACCCACAATCACAGATGTATAAATAGCAATACCTCAAGTGCATTAACATCCCTCGGATTGCCACCCGCCAGTCTACTAGCCAACTGAAATGCGTACTTCTCAAATGCAGATCAGCTAGTAAACGTGCACCCGATATCTACCATCTCATCCTAACAACTGAGCCTAATATTGTTTTCCTCTCTGAAACCTGGCTAAACCGCTCCTCCACTCCTATCCTTGCCCTACTAGTCACTCCCAGCCACAACATAATTCGACTTGACAGAACAAAGAAACCAGGTGGTGGAAGAGCTTGCATATACCGAAACACACTCTGTATATCAATCAGAAACCTTCCCCTTACGCACCAGTGAATATCCCTGCATCAACCTCCCAAGCAATATCTTCCTCATATGCAATCTACACACATTCTACTATCCCGCTGGAGACAATCTGACATTCATTGAACAATTCATGGAAATTACCACATCCAATGATGACCCTCCAAGTGACCAAAATCCTGCTCGGAGGCTTCAACCTCATTTGGACTAATCCAAACGATCATGCAGTGAACTGTCTTAAAACATTCTTATCTGACCACGATCTGACCCAATTTTGCTAAAGCCCAACCCACAACCAGGGAGAAACACTGGGTCTTATCATATCTAAAATAAACAACATAACACTGGAACCCATTCTCTTATGCGACTGGTCTGAACACTACAGCATCATCTTCTTTATAAACTTGGAGGTGACCATGAAGAGAGCCAACCCAAGAAAAGAAAACAATGGGAAAAGATAGTCTGAAACATTAATCCTAAATTCTTTGCAACCTGATGTAACACTGTCTTGATTCCCCAAGCAGGAATGGATGTACATGACCTCACAGAAGTCTATAATTCCTCTGTTTCTGACATCCTTGATTCTATTAGCCCCCTTCAACAAAAAAAATGTTTTCACTAAAATCTCCAAACCTTGGTTCAATGACAATCTAAACCCTGAACGACGCCAAGATCAGCAGAAAGAACCTGGAGATCCGTACCCTCCACCGAATACCTGAAACACCTTAGATCAGTAATGAACTCATACAACAGAGAAATCAAAAATGCGAAAGCAGGCTTTCAAATTAAAAATCGTCCCAAAAGCTTGTTTAAATCGTCAAGCAACAGTCTCTCAATGCACCAAACCTGCATGACCATGGTGACATCAGTCCCCAACCTGTGAGGAATTGGCCTCATTCTTCTTGGAGAAAACAAAAATCACTGAAGACGACCTACAATCAAAGAGGGAACTTCTTTCAACTACAGAGTTCGCTTCCCTAGTCGCCTCTTGGTTCGGTCCCCTTGGAGATGTGCCCCAAACAATGCCTCCTGGCACACTTTCACTCCCCTCAATGGGCGTCACATCTATAACATTCTTCTAGCGGTCAACCCATCTAACCACTTCAACGACCCACTACCATCTCCAATCTTCAAAGAAATAAAAGCTGCCATTCTCCCCTTATGGTCTAAGACTGTTAATGCCTCACTATTGCAAGGCACTGTCCCGGACTGCCTAAAAGAAGGGCAGGTAACCCCATCCTAAAAAAACAAACGCAGACTGCTCAGATCTGAACAACTTCAGCCCTATCTCTAACATCCCCACTCTGGTGAAACTTCTAGAAAAAAAAATATGCAAATTCAGCTTTGCAACCACATTGAGAACTTCCAACTCCTGGATCAACATCAATCCGGTTTTCGTCAAGGACGCAGCACAGAATATGCACTCACTCACGTTATGGGTGACATTTAAAATGCTAGACTAAAATGAATCATGTCTTCTGATACTACTTGATTTATCCTCTGCCATCTACACTGTTAAACACAACAGTGTACTGTCCCTACGGGAACGCAGGGTGGGCCATTCAAGTCCTGTACTGCAATGGCTTACGACATTTATCCACAACAGAACTCAAAGAGTCAAAGTGAATCAAACCCTCTCTCGGCCCTCCGTGGCCAATATGGGGGCACCACATGTATCACATGTATGCAGATGGCACTCAATTGTATCTGAAAATCTACCCCCCTGCTAACAAAGGAGCTAATTAGCAGATTGAGTATACTAAGAAAACTTAAACCCTTTCTACCATTGGACGACTTTAAGCTGGCGGTCTAAGTCCTTGTGTTGTCTAGATTGATCAGACAGCTAAACAAGGTTTACTTCCAGGATGCCTACTTGCCTGAAAGGAATGGAAATATGTGCAACAAGTTAATCTGAAAATGTAACTGCAATTTGCAGCTGTAAAGAATGCTTGGGAGCAGGAGCATTTGCAATGCAATAGGTCTCGCAATTAAGCGAGTTTGAGCTATTGGCATTGTAAATAACAATGCCTTTTATTTATGTTTTGGGTTTTAAAACTTAAATAAAATGCATTGTTATTTACAATCCAATAGCTTAAACTCGCTTACATGCAAGACCTATTGCATTGCAAATCTATTGTATATCATTGTGGCCAGTTTATTCTCAAGCACATTTCTGTCAAGTAATTTTCCTCAAGTATATTACTTACCAACTGTAGCAGCTCTTCGAGTTTGAAATTCCACATAATTAAAATAAATAAAAAGTACTCCAAGTATTTCCGAAATCTGGGTGGACGAACAGAGCTTTGGGTGTTCTGAAGTCTGCTGTCTAGGCTTAGGAAAGAGGTGCGTGGTGTCTTGCATGTCCTCCAGTGCGTCACCCGGGAGCACAACGCCCATTGAGCTCAAAGGGCTTCAGCCACCACCCCCGTCGTGTGTGGCAGCCCGGACTCAGACAGCTTCCTGGGCACACACAAAGCCGCACCAGAGTACTTCACAGATCTTTAAAAGACCATGCTTGTTAATGAGGCTTTGTTGTTTTTTCACCCCTTCTTAGAGCCCCTGCTTCTCCACTCTGCCTATTGCTGGAAGAATTCGCCCCCCCCCCTCCCCGAAATTTGGCTCTAGTTGTGCCTCTGACGTCAACCATCTGCTCTGCCCAACGTGGAGCAGGTCGTGTCAGACGTCACAAATGGGGCAGAACACTACCATATGTGTCAGTAGCAGGGAGGCCTTGCAGTGAAGTTGTGCTCAGAGCTAGTGCAACACTAATGCCAGAGCCACTGAATTATGTGATTATGCGGCCGCAGCGATTTTCATATAATTATACATTTGCCACATAATCCATCATCATCTGCAGATTTCAACATAAAATAGTGTTGAGCTCAAACGGTTCAAAAGTTGTTAAAAACAAAGCAACAGGTGTTGCGGCGCAGTGGAAAATACTTTGTAACGGTTGATTGGTCATAATTCTGTAACTTATGGCTGTGTTTGGGTGTTAAAGTGGTACTAATGGAGTTGCAACTAATGCCCAGACAGTGTTAACAAGTTTAGAAATGTCAAAATAATGAAGAGATCCTTTCACAAAATGTGCTGCATAATTTGCCTTTGCTTGCCACATAATTTATCCAACCATGCTGCATAATTTGGGCCTCCCCTGCTGCATAATTCCAGTGGCCCTGACTAAGGCCACTGAAAATAGCTGCCTTACGGCCTGCATAAACAAATGAACCCAAAAGGGGGCCATATAACAATAGTGTCCTCAAACGCCCTTGTTAGGGAAAAATGAGCACTCAAACAGGAAAATTTAATTTTGCGTAGGGCTCCGCAAATCTGTGCAGCGAGGCGGTTTGTGCTGCTCTTGGTAAGGCAGCTTTTATAGTCTGTTTATGTCATAAATACGAGGCCTGTTGCCTAAAATATATGAGGCAGATTGAGGGACCATGTGCTACTGCTACAACACTGAATGAGTGAACACTTTTTTACAAGACAAGCAAACCTTCAAAATAGACATGGCTTGGCAGTTCGGGCTGGACTGTTCCCATGGGGCACAGGGTCAGACTGATTTGCATATAGCCGTGTCTGAACTGGGGTGGCAGAGTGGGCTAAAGAACGGTGATGGATTCAACCCAGATCTTTTGACTGGGTGTGAGTGTTTGATTGATTCAGATGCTCCGTCCATCACCACCCCCTTTTGTACCGCTTTTGGCCGGCATAAGTGTGGCAGGGTATGCTCATTTGTGAGTCCCTTGCTCACTTTGCCACTGGATTCAAGCAAGCCGGGCTGAAGACAGCTGGAATGCCAGAAACCGGTCCCCGGAAGCTTGTTTCCGGTCCAGGGAAGACATGGGTTGGCACAAAATTCACTGCTGGTGGTGTTAATAGGACATCTGAAACCACAAGGACACACCGTGTCCTGCTGGCAACCTGTCGGGGAAGGAAGCAGAGGTTCAAATACCTGAGTCACTATTATCCACTGCACCAACCAAGATTTCATTTTGTGGCTTTCTAGTTACATACAGACCGATTATTAAGGTGGATTAACTACTAGAGGTTCAATAATGTACTATATTACATTGCCCTTTGAGTAGCACTTTTTTAATGTATTTTTAATTTAAGCTGAACATTAATTTATATGTAGCTACCTGATGGTGAAGGACCCAAATATTTTGTTTTTAGCCAAACCTTTGACACTGCCAAGTGCTCACACTCACAAGGGCCTCAAGCGTCCCCCAGACATGACTGAAATCAACAACAGCAGCAAACTAATATAACCAGGAGTCAGTTTTTGCTAAAATAAAAGTGTCTGTTATCATAATGTTAAAAATAAAACCTTTTTAGAAAAACAGTGTGAAAGAAGCTTAAGGGACCACTTCCTCCCCTTGGAATTAAAGAAAGCATCCTACTTGGGCCTTCCAGTTCATCATTAAGGATGGTAAACGGTATGTTTTAATGATGATGAATGTTGTTCAGTAACCGCTAGTTCCATGCAGCTGTAAAAGCCGAGCCACCAGCATCCCATGAAATATAGTATGGTTCTCCTCGGATGCCTTGCACTAAAGTTGCAGCCCATGCGTTACAGCCATTATACCGAGGGGTACTGGGATTATGCGATTGTGCAACCGTAGCGAATTTCACATAATGATAGATTTGCCACATAGTAAATCATCTGCCACATAAACTGCTGATTTTAACACAAAAAACTGTGTTTATAGCTCAACCTAGTTACTAAAAATCAGCGGTACGTGTTGCTGCGCACTAAGGGCCCTTTGCAAAGCGGGACTGGTCTTGGTTTAATTGCTTGTTGCTATATTTGAGTGTTAAACTGGAAATTATAAGGTGCAATCACAGATTGACCGTCTCTCTGGAGAAAAACAAGCAAATTCATCACTTTAGTTCAGAAAGGTGTTATCTAAATAAGTTTTGCCAAAATATGTTTTATATGGCGGGCTTCTTCCAAAGCAAGATTACAAACATTCTGCAGTCACTCCCGCCCAAATCAGACAGCAATCCCCCTGCTGCCCCCCTCCCCCCTACCCCAAGACCCACCCTCGACAGCTTTAACCAAATATCGAACAATGACTTTCTGAAAGCCCTATCAGACCTGAAAAGCGGCTCCCCCAACGACCCTGCTCCTATTCGAATCTTAAAACAAGTCGGACCTACCATATCCCACCTGGCCACTAACCTTATTAATACATCGCTGGGCCAAGGAGTGGTTCCCCCCAGCTGGAAGCATGCCATGGTCAAGGCATTACAGAAAAAACCAGGACATGACCCATCAGACCTATCCAACCTTCGACTTATCTCTCTCCTGCCTGGCTTGAGCAAAATCGCAGAGAAGGCAGTTAACCAGCAATTGTCAGCCTTCCTCGAATCCAATAATCTTCTTCGACCCTCACAAACAGGCTTCCGACCAGGCCAGGGGACCGAAACAGCTCTCCTGAAAGTGGTAGAGGAGGCTAGATGCATCTTGGATTCAGGGGGATCGGTCTTACTGATCCTCCTGGATCTAAGCGCTGCATTTGATACGGTGGACCACAAGATCCTAATACAGCGACTATCTGAACTAGGAGTGAGAAACACGGCACTAGGTTGGCTCTCCTCCTTCTTAGAAAACCGTACCTTCCAGGTTTGTGAAGGGAACGTCCGATCAGATATCCTTTCCCTCCAGTGTGGGGTCCCCCAGGGCTCTTCACTGAGCCCTACACTGTTTAATACATACATGGCCCCCCTGGAGGATGTGGTCTCCCCATTTGGGATAAAAGCCGTCACCTACGCTGACGACACCCAAATGATCGTATCATTTTCACTCGAGGAAGAAAAAAATCAAAAACCTTCATGACTGCCTAGAAGGTATACATGCCTGGATGTCTAACTCAAGGCTCAAGCTCAATGGGTCAAAAACCGAGCTTATGCTCTTGGGACACCAACCACCATCCCTCCCCACTGCTATGTGGCCTTCATGCCTAGGACCCATCCCCCAGCCTAAAACTGAAATCAAAAGTCTAGGCTTCTGGCTGGAACAGAATCTTTCCATGACAACACAAGCCAAAAAAACAGTCGGCACCTGTGTTGGTCTACTTCGATCTACCAGGAAGATTCTCCCACTACTTCCCGCAACCTCCCAGAAAATGCTTATGCAAGGTCTAATATTATCTAGATTGGACTATTGCATTGGCCTTTTTTTGGGTGCCCCTGAAGCCACGCTCAATGTCCTGCAGCGAACACAAAATGCCACTGCAAGGATACTCACTGGCACCCCCCGTAGAGTTTCAGCCAAACCTGCCCTTAAGACACTGCACTGGTTGCCGATACGCGAAAGGGTCAAATTAAAGTCCCTTTGTACCACCCATAGAGCTATGCAAAACCAAGGACCCCCAATGCTGAAATCTATGCTCTACCCATACACCCCGAACAGACCCTTACGGTCAGCGCAAGGCAACCTGGCCAAGGTCCACCGAACTAAAAGAGCTCGTACTGGTGGACGCCGTTTCTCGGTGGTCGCCGCAACCCTCTGGAACTCTCTCCCAATCCAACTCCGGTCTGAACCTAATCATATGAAATTCCAAAAGCTTCTCAAAACTCACCTTTTCCCACAATAACCTTTTCTCTTCCCCTTCAGCCTCTACCCTCAGTTGTTGGTCTACAATCACAGCGCTGGGACGCTTCCGGGCAGCCATGCGCTATACAAATCCCAAATACATTCATTCATTCATGGGAAAAAGTACCATTGTGAATTTTTGGGTAATTCTTTTTGAACTGTGTAATAAGCCTCTGATACCAATCCACAGTCACCCACAAACTTTTGGTTTGCTAAACACTGTTTAACATGGTTTCCCCACCATAAAAATGATTTGCAGTGGGAATTTGGGACGTGTGATGTTGTCGAGGATGGGCAGTACCAGTCTCCAGAAATTTTTGTCAGGGGGGTCCTTACGCCTACAAAATGTTGACAGGGTGGTGGGTCTCAGCATCAACAAGTTTGAAGACCTCTGGTCTAGGGTAATATTCGATCTATAGAAAACTATATCAATAAAAAATTAAAAACTACTAGATGTCAATTAACCATATCACAATGCTTCCACGGGAAAGCAAGCGCACAAGCATATTTACATTATGCTTAGGTGGGTTTTTAAAACTGGTCGTTGCAGAGAAACTGTACAGCCATGGAAGATTGTAGAGCAACTCATGCTCGGACACTGCTCAGAATGCTGCGCGTAATCTTAAATGCAACTGAACAAGAGATTGAGTTGATGGAAAACGTGAGAGCATTCCAGAGCGTAGATGCAAGAAATGAGAATGACCGACCCCCCCAAGCGACACTTGATGATGGGGGGGGCCATAAGGACTTGCGACTAAAAGGGCAACAAGACTGAGACTTTGTTATCTGGGAGCTAGGAACAGAGCTGTCAACTGCTTAAAAGTCCAGGCACAGGACTGTGGAATTACTATGCTGTTTAGTGACAGCTAACGGAGAATTCCAAGATAAAGCCTGGGAGTTGCAGAAACGAGTATAACAAATATCGCTTAACTTGTCAGTAAAGGAGGTCTAACATCATCCATCCCACAGCCACACACGTAAACTTCAGGTATTTCTACTGCAGATCAATTATACAGTGCAGAGTCTGAAAATCAAAACAAACACATAAATTGATGAGATTACTCACCGACTGCTCACATGTATCCCCCGCTCTTGCTGGTGGCTCCACAATTGAAAAATAAAAAATTATAATCCAGTTTGTCCAGAGGGCAAATTTGCTTAGATGATCAACTCCAATCCCAAGAAAATGCAAATATTTACACAAAAATCCAGAAACGTGATTTGCGTAAGAAATATTAAAAACTGTGCAATCTCTAGCTCGTGCAGCGTGGTCCAGAAGCAATTTGAAGGATGAAACGAAAAAGTTAGGAGAAGCAGAGATGCAAGAGATCCATGGCTCCAGGACCTGGATGCTGGCGGCTCCCTGGGTCCTGTGCACGGGCTGCACCCACAGGCTGCAGGGGTTCCCTCAGCGCCCGCGCACCGGGGGGGCGCCTAGATGCGGGGACCGCGACACTGTCATCTCTAGGCGCTTCCCGCCCAGCCGGGAGAGGGGGGCAGCTGGCCGGGTGCAGTAAACTTTCACGCCTCGGCGGGGGAGGGGGCGCTGTGCTCGGGGCAGCTACGTGCCAGTGCTCAGGAGAAGGGCGGGAGGCTCCCAGACAGGGCCTTCCCTCCCGCCTCCCCACTGCAGAGCCTCCGGGCACGGCTCCTCCGGCGGCCGCGGCTCCGCTCTCGACTCTACCGACTTCTACGGATGAAGGACAGAAACCGATCCGAGAGTAAGTGATGGCACCGAGGGGCAATCGGAGAGCGAGTTTAAACTGATTGACAGGCTGAGCGGCCAGAGGGGGCGGGGCTCGGTGGCTGGGATACCCCTTCCTTCCTTCGATTGGCTACAATTATGATCCGCCCCGGAACAGAAGGCCTGACCGCCCCCGGAAGAATCCGCCTCAATGTCTGTGACGGAAAACCCCTCTCCGTTTCTGCGGAAGCGGTTCCTGTTTGCACCGGAAGTAATCAGCCAGCTGCAGATGGTCCTATTGCGAAGAGGGGTGCTCTAGGTAGTGCACGCTACGCGCGGTCCATCAAGGGCGAGACCTGGAATGCTGTTCTTATTTATGTTAATGTGGATGTCATATAGAGTATGTCCTCGCGCGACTTACCTCGGCGAGGCCCGTCGTCGCTTCTGCGTCATGGGGTGTTCTCTCTTAGTCCCGCCCCTTCCGGTGAGCAGGTAGACCGAGGAGGCGGCGGTCGCCCCGGTCCCTCTCTCTTCGGGTGGGCATAGTGCCGTTCTGTACAAACCTACGCATTCTCTTTACTTGGGGGAAGCAGCAGGACATGCCTGAGGCTTAAACAGCAGTACGTTTCATTCTCCTGCAGAGTCGCTGTTCCTACCCAAAAGATTATTTCGTATTCTATATCAGGACTAAAGGCGAACATTATCCTCTACGTTCTTCACTCTATTAACCAGCAGTCGTATTAAAGGTCAACACTTAAAGTTATAAAAGCATTTTTTCTTTGTATAGCGTTTTCCCCTTTTCGGCCTTTCTTGTTTATTGGCACATTATTCTCCACAATTATTTTAATTCCTATTGCTCTTTATTTGGGCTATTGTACTGATGTTTTACATTGTTTTCTTCAACTCAATAAAGCTTTTCAAACTTAAAAGGTCAACACTTGTTATAATTAGTTAAGTAAATAAACTACATATCCCAGCAACCTCTGAGAATGAGTGCCCATTACCAACAGTCCTCCAATCGTAACACGGGTCGTGGTTTATAACTCTGTGATATCCCTTTTTAGGTTTTGCCTCTCAATCCGCATGTGCATTGAGCGAGACTATACAGACCCCCCAGGATATAGAGGCATGGATTAGCAAATTTAGCGACACAAAAATGGAAATTTAGCGGCACAAATATGGAAATTTTGCGGCATTATATTTGCCCATTTTTCCTGCAACAAACACAGATATCTTAGTTTTTTTTAGTTATTCAACAACATGAAGCTATGTATATTTGGTTTATTCACAATGTAGACACTTTGTTTCCCTCAAAAAGCAAAAGACTGCCTGTCAGCAGCCCAGGGCAGCAAAACAGCGTTACAAGCGTCCCGGGTTGCATGAGGGGGGGAGGGGGGGGGGGTAGGACCGTAGTCCCACCAGGAGCTACCAGCATCATTCACGGGAGGACAGCAGAAACTGGTCCGGCTTATGACGTTGGAAGGTTTGCCCAGCGATAGAATGGCATGGAGTTTCTTCAGGGGGAGATGCTGGAGTTTGGAGGTTCATCACACAACAATAATTTGCGCCCTCAGCTCTTCCTCAAGACCAGCGACGGTGCACTACAGCAACTCACTCTATACTGGAATTCACACTCCAACCAAACACTTAAGTTCAGCTGGACTTCTACTTGCAATCACACTCCACATACACAGAACCAGATCCTGAAGTCGTACCTTCTCCTACCTCGCTCCTAAAGCCTGGAACAACCTGCTCTGCACATCAGAGCCGCCTCCTCAGAATTCTGCAAGAAACTGAAGATCTGGCTCTTCGCCTAGCACCGATGGTTCAGCCCACACAGCTCCTGCTTCAGCTTCAGGGTACACTCCGGGAGAGTTGTGCGCTATACAAATACACATAACGTAACAGATGCTGCATTTAAAATGAAGTTGTAAAGACAGAGAAATTCGTCTTTTGGTGCAAATCTGGCTCGTTTTGGAACACGTAGAGCCTCAAGAATGCTGTGTTATGGAGTGGGAGCTGTGACAGTCAGCTGGCACCGTGATTGCTTCTTCCAATCTCCAAAATATGGTGCCACCAATGACCATAGAATATGTTAAATTGGAGAGAATCACAAGATATATAATATAATAAAAGTGCAGCTTTCGCGATTTTTTTGCAAATCGCGAAACCGCGATATCATGGAAGGTCTGATTGGCGCCTTAGCCTATTATACATTTGCTTATTAACCAGTTGCACACATTTACATTTCTTTCAGGTAGCAGGCACTCTGACAAGAAATCTTGATTCTTCTTTCACTGTGTGTCTCTCTTTAGGCTTCACAATACAGAGGACCCCTTCCCTTTCAACCAGAGGCACCACAAGGTCGGCAGTAACGGCTCAGAAATGGTTGGTTTTAACAAAAAATAAAGAAGTAGGGGAACTGCTTTGTTGTTCCTCATAGACATCTGCAGACCCTTATTTCTTTGATAGCATTTCTTCTTGCTGCACTCCACCCAGAGGTGGACGAGCCACTGAAAGGGGGAGTCAGGCTCGAGCCCGATGCCTCACTCTGGCTGAGCTCGAGGTCTCTGAGAACATTATCCTTTGATGTAAAATAGGAAAAGGAAATACTTACTCAATGTCTGAATGGCACAATGTGGAATCAGGAAACCTAGAACCTTTCCTGCCTTCCCTGCTTGACCAAACTGTGATGTGATCCTAGACAAATATTTTATTTCACTGTGCCTCCTATTTTCTTTATTGCATTTAAGAGTGCTTTGAAATACATGAGTTCAAGGTGTGTACTATCTTGTGTCGGATTGAAAGACTATAATGTTGCTCCATGAAAGAATCAAGGCCACCTACATTGTACACATGACAACTGACTTGCCTTTTAATTCACTAATGGCAATGCAGTCATGGCTGGGGCCAGGGGGCATGACCATTTTGAAGTTCATGTTTAATAAATCCCTCGCAATGCATTGATATCATCTGATGTACTACGTTGAAACACTTCTATCTGCTAAAGAAATGCACTCTTTGGAATGTTGAAGTGCAGGAGCACTTAAAACCCAGACAGAGAGTCGGCTCGGCTCTTGCAATTAATTTGGTTGTAAATGTGTGTTGCCTCGCCCACCCGCACCTTTGTGCGAATATGACGTTGAAATCTGCAATGATTTGTATCCACAGCCTGCCCAACGTGATGCATATTTACTCCCCACGCCCATAGCCTTATTAATGCAATAGCAAACTATAAAACCCAAGGAACAAAACACAGAAGGAAGGGAAATCCATTCTGAAAGGTTCATCTGAACAACACTGGCAAAATGACAATGTAACTGTTCAGTAGTGTTCATAGCGCCTAACACTGAGCCCCGTGTATGCATTTATTAAGTGTGGGCTGTTTTCAAGACCACAGGCCATGATGTCGGACTTTCCATCAGAAGGGGGCTCCTAGGAGCAATATGCAAAGACCTATTCAGATGAGACAAATGCACCTGCGGTACCCAGTGATTGAGTTTCTATTTAATGATTATGGCCTAATCAGACCTCCCAGGATATAGCGGCATGCATTAGCTTTTGTTAAAATGCAGCGATTTCTACAAAAGTGCAGATTTCGCGGGCACTTTTGTAAAAATCGCGGCATTTTTACAAAAGCGCCGATTTTGTGATTTTTTTGCAAATCGCGAAATTGCGATATCCTGGAGGGTCTGACTATAGGGGCTTAAATAAGGTTTACCTAGACTGGCGATTTGATGCTGTGCCTGTGCGTTTTTAGGTCAATGCGCTTTTAGGTCAATGCGCAAGCGCATTGACCTAAAATGCGCGTGCACATCATCAAATCGCCATCTGTTCCCTAGCAGCACTCCTCCCACACCTTTGAAGCTTAGCTTCACTTCAAAGGCCCCTGCTGCTTCACACTATTCATGGCCGTAAGGCCCTGTCTCTCCCCCATCGCCTCTCTCCCCGCTCCGCCTTCTGCTGCGGCCGTGTCGCATTTCTCCTCCCCACAGCAATGCCCTCCGTCTTGTTGGTTATATGTTTTAATGGTGAGGAATTGTTTCCATTCTACTGTGTCTACTATTTTCTTGAACGTTAAGTAGCAACAGTTCCATGCCTTCCCCTGAGAAGCGTGTGTGCTTCGTGTTCCCAGTGGACCGTGCATGAATGTTTAATGTGCCTCCGAGGACCCATCAATTAAGGTGCTTTTAAATCCGGCATTTTTTTCCCCTTCAGAACACTGTCTCCTATATGGCTTTGTTGTTTATGTGTTTCGCATTCCCAGCCTCTCCCAGTCAACTGACTGAGTGGTTAATCCCACATTAATCGCTGCGCTGCGCATGCACTGGAGTCAAGGGTTTTAACGGGAGCTTTGAAATTTCAACACGTCCTGGGGTGTTTTTACTTGCAGTTTTATTTCATTAAACCTGCAGATGTGGATTGATTTTCACAACGGATTTCTGCTCTTTTATGACCTCTGGTTGAAGATTGGGTTAGTTGAGTGAATTTGGACGCCTTTTCGCTCAGTAAACATGCCGCCGCTTTTTGAGAACGTGTGCGGTACATAAAACAGTAAACCAAAGCTGAAATTCCAAGTTTTCTATTGGAGCTAGTAGTTTTAAAAGCGGTAGTTTTTCCACCTAACGTAAACTTTACTTTTACTGTAGGAGTAGCAACATTCAAAATCTACATAAAAATGTGAACATAAAGTGAATATTTCTCAAATGTCTGTGTAGATATTTTGTAAGAGCTACCTGGCAACCTGAAAATCTGTAAAAATTGAGGTGAAAATGTACATTATATTTATCATGTTTCTATAAATCACCTAGCAACGTTAAACTGCACTCTTGGTATGTCACTCTCCCCTGTCCTCACTCTCCCCTCTCCTCACTATCTATTTGAATAACCAGCACTAAGTCCTTTAAAACGAACGAACATTTGTCAGACCATTCCTAGCAGCCATTTCCTAAAATTATTTGAAAAAAGTCACACTATTCCAAGAGCTACTTTTGCGACCTTCCTCACACACCCACTCACCCTCACCCTCACACCCCCTCACCCTCACACCCCTCACCCTCGCACCACTCAGTGCTACAACACATATTGTGTTACAATAGGTGTCACATTTGCGAAAGATAAACCTATTGGCATTGTAAATAACAAAGCTATTAATTTCGCTATTTTCAAAACAAGCACATAAATAAAAAATGTGTCCTTTAAAATACCAATAGCTCAAACTTTCCTAATGCGAGACCTATTGCATTGCTGTGCTTCTCTCCCCATCTGCACTCTCCTGCTCTCTAGAGATGTGGCCTAATGACCAGAGCTGCCATCTAAGTCACGTAAATACAAAACATGTTGCATTCCAAATGCTATAGGTGTCACATTCTCGAAAGTTATAACTATTGGCATTGTAAATGACAATGCTATCAATTTAGCTATTTTAAAAACCAACAAATAAATAAAATATTTGTCATTTACAAGACCAATAGCTCCAACTTTTCTAATGCGAGACCTATTGCATTTCCAATGCTTGTTGTTCCTCTTCACTGCTTGTCATTTATTTCTCTCCTTAACTATTTGATTCCTATTGTGCATGTTAAACGTGTTTGTTCCCTTTAACTGAATTTTGCTGAATGGTTCTGAGATGAACACTTGACTATGCTTATCCTCTCCAGCATGGGTACCCGCCAATGACTACGCCACACCAGGTTCTTTTCGCAAGCCTTTTCTTCGTTTCGTTCTCTTCGATTGGTCCATTGAGGTAACTTATTTCATTGCTAACCGGAACTTCAAAGTTGCAGGGCTTTCACCCGTGGCCGATTAAGGTATTGAACAATAAGCTCTTAAAGTGGAATTTAAAACAGGTTTTAGACCCAGCTTCATTAGTGTAGCACACAGCACTGCTTTCTTTTAGCCTACTCCTAAAGCGTTCAACATGGCCATTTGCTCGTGTTCATAGAGGTGTGCTCTTCCTATGCTGTACATTCAGGTACTCTAAAAAGTCTATGGACCCTTGACTGTTGAAAAGTGGGCCTTTGTCAGATTTCAATATAGCTTAAACACCCTATGTTACAAATATGCTATGAAATCATTCTACAACTCCATCTTGATTGCTAGACAAGAGATCTTCAATTATCAGGCATCATGAATATTCGTTCACAGTCACTATTTGGTGGTGGCCATTGTCACATAGACCGAAAAATTCAATGGCTACTCTCTCCCATGCATACCTTGGGAGTTCTGACATGTTCAAGGTGTGTTAAGTAGTTCTCATAGAAAGGCAGTTGCATTAATGACAGGCCTTTAATTATTTTTTTAACCCTCTCGAAATAAGGAAACCAGACTTCATCTCGGAGAGCTCGTTTTGTGGCAACAATTCCATCATGTCTTTCATGGACCACTTAAATTATTTTCTATCGCAGACTCTCCACAATCACGAGCCTCTCAGTATAACTCCTTCTTGTTTGAGTTGTAGACAGTTCATCCTTGATATTTTTGGTATTCCCATCACCTGTGAGAAGTTGAGTGTGTTGGTTGCGTGACTCATTTCACTATCATGGTTAGTGGAAGTGGCAATCTGGGCTAATGAAATGACAGCTGGTGTGTTTGATTTTACAATAAAGTTGATATAGGCTTCAGCCGTCTTACATGGAGTATCATCACCTTATATAGATACTGGAAAAGTAGTCAGCAGAGTTCTGATCTTTACCTGGGTGATGCACAATGGTATAATTCTACTCTTGTAATTATAGTCCCCTTCATTCAATGCAAAGGAGGCTTCTTGGCCTTTGGATTGCCAAATATGGTCAGTAAGGCTCGGTGATCTGTCACCAGCGTAAAAGGCTTCATGTACAGGAATTCAAGGAAGTGTTCACAACCTCACACCATGCCTAAACTTTCTTTCGCAGGTTGTGAATAATAACGTTCTGTTTGGGACAAGCTTCTACTTGCATATGCCACAATATGTCTTCGAGGAATCGAGTGTCCGCTGTGCAAGGATATCGCCTAGCCCAATTGTGCTAGCGTCAACAACAACCTCAGTATGAAGCTTCGGATAGAAGTATGCCATTTCGGTAGCGTTCTCAACGGCTTGTTTGATGCTTTTAAAACTTTTCTCACATTCATGTGATCAATGAAATGGAACATTCTTTCTTTTCAAATCTATCACTAAAACATTTACAACATCTGGTGGCGCGTGTGCCGGGCGCGTTCTGAAAGGGCTGTAAGACTGACCCGGTGAGAAGTCTACAACAATCGGCAAAACTGGGGTCCGAGCCTTGCATTGCGGACGTGCGTGCGACACGCCCTGGGCGGCTACAGATACAGCGCTGAAAAAAGATGATCGCCCTTAGTGTGCACACTACCCTGCGGGCACTCCAGTGCGGACCCGGAGCCTCGGTCTGCCCGGCCTCAACTGAACATCCCTGTCCTCCCTTTTGCACCTGCGGGGCGGCTCCCCACGCGGCGGGTGCGAGTGAGGTCTGCCGGGTCCCTGCCTTACATAGTAGATCCGAAGTGCACCGTGGGGCTCCGGCGGGATCACAACTCCATGCCTCTGAGGGGTGAAGAAGCGTGTGGGTCCTGCCCCCCCTCTTGAGCCTGGATGCCCGGAGGGGCAACAGGTAAATACACTGGCTCGCCCAAGCAGCCATGTAGAAGATCCCAGCGGGGCCACCCTCTTGCAGAGCCGGATTATATCGCCTAGGCTATCGGTACACCCACTGCTGCCGAACACTTGCCGCTGGCTGCGCCGGGACTTGCGCTGCTGGAGCTCTTCCACTCTGCCCAAGTCTGCGACATAGAAGCCCACGTAATACCCTGCACCACTACTCTTGCTGGGAACCGTTCTTATACGCTGCGGCCTGGAGGACTAGCTCCATTGTGCAAATCGGGGGGGGGGCCACGCCTCCCGGGTCCTGAGCTGCTTTACTTGCTTCACTGTACTCAAGCATTAGCGTATGGCCCTGGGAAACCTAACCCACATAGAACGCCTCATGAACACCACACTGAGACGCCACTCTCATTGGATCGCCCAGTAAATATCAGACTTCACCAAGGCACTTGTAGAGAATCCCGGAGCCATCGGACCACTACTGTGCTGTCCTGTGCACAAGACACCTGTTAAACGACCTCCTGGACCTCTGCCACCTGTCCAAGCCGGCACGACGATGGGGAACCGTGATGACAAACCCACGCTTACGTTTGATACTCGCAGAACGCCCAGAGGGCAGCCACCTGCCATGGACCATGACGGCATGGAGCAAGAGAATCAAAGCACGTATGAGGTGGACATGAAGACATTGCTCCATACAATAAAAGCTAGCTTTGCATCGATCGAAGGGAAAATGGACTCCATGTGCGCCAGAATTGATCAGATCACCCAAAAGATCGAAAAGCAAGGCAGCAGAACAAAGGAAGCCGAAACGTGAATCTCCACCCTCGAAGACGGACACAAATAGGCGTCTGGGCAACTCACGGATATCGATCGGCTACTAAAAGGGATCGATGCAAAAAATGAGGACATTAAACCCTGCTCACGGCGGAACAATATAAGCATTACATCTAATACAGGGAAACTGGAAGAATGCGTCGAAAGGCTGCTCACCACATGCTTCAGACCGGAGTCCTTCTCGCACATGCTCATTGTGAAGTGGGCGCATCGCACATTGGTGCCGAGGCCCCCCCTGGGAGCGACGCCGGGCTCACAGTCGGTAGAATACTGAACTACCGCAACTGCGATACTGCTTTACGCAAGGCAAGGGAGCTGAAAGACATAATCTTTTAGAACAATGCTATATCCCTGTACCCTGACTTTACTCTTAACGTCCAAGAGGCGCGGAAGAAATTTGTACCCATTAAAAAGAAGCTGCAGCAAGAAGAAGTGGAGTATGCCATGCTCTGCCCCACATGCCAACGGATTACCTATGATGGCATGCACCACATTTGTAACACCCCACAACAGGCAGCAGACTTCTTAAAAAAAGACAGTACTGGCTGCCAAGAGAGCGACATGATTCCATTGAATTGAATTGAATGTGGGTTTATAGAGCGCATAGTAACCCGGAACCATCCCAGCGCTAAAAACCAAGACAGCGATACCAGAGGGGGTGACAGGGAGGATAGGGGGGGGGTTCAAGGGAAAAGGTGGGTTTTCAGGAGTTTCCGAAATAGGAGATGGCAAGGTTCGCTCCTGAGTTTGAAGGGAGTTCCACAGTTTGGCTGTGTTAACCGAGAATCGCCGTCCTCCTGTGCGTGCCTTTTTTACTCTGGGCACTGTGACTAGGCATTCGTGATTTGAGCGGAGTGGTCTGTTGGCTTCGAGACCGAGTATCCTGGGAACCCGTGAGCTCTAATCCGACTCGCGTCCCATTCCGACATTGATCGCGAACGAGTGGACGGCCATCGAGCCTTACTCAACCCACCCAATTCTATTATTTAAGCTCGCCTGAATCTGGCGCAACTGAAAGAACAGGTATACATTCCCTAGAATTCCGTCCAGATATTAGCAGGAGCGGAAAGCATAACAATTAACTGCTTGGCTCATTGCAGCAACGGGATACATGAGATTATAATCAGCAACCACCAGCACTACCAGTGCGTCTGCTCGATTATTTAAGGAACGTCCTCCCTGTTTGTCCCGTTTAAAACCAGCCCAGACGTCATACCCAACAATCAAGCTCACCATTCTCCACCTCTCATCAAGAGGCGTTGTCATAGTCAGGCAAATTCTATTTTTAAGTCCTGATGATGATCCCCTTTATGTAATTGAGCAAAGGGATCGAAACGTCGACACCCATGAGTGGGCATACATGTAATATATTTCAAATGTGATTTTGTATGTGCCACTCCAGGCGACACTGTCACTATCCTCTACTGTTTACAGTGCCCTGCTTGCTCCTTTTCTTGCCTGAAAACACCCCTTTCACTCTTTTTTACTTTCTTTTCTCTCCTAGTACGGTACAGGATTGTGCCACGCTACTGTTGTAGAAATATATTATGATTATATCTAACACTTGTTGATAAATAAATTCCCTGTCCGGCTGGGCAAGGAGACTTAAGCGTATAGTAGCCTATTGTGTTCTATACTGTATTGTTATGATTCTAAATAAGCTAGGAACCCTTGTTTCCATAACTCTGTTGGCTTTGTAGGGCACGACTAGGTTTTTGAGGATGGGGGGGCCCTTGTCCTGTAGTAATTTGTGTGCCAAACAAAGGGATTTAAACTTTACCCTTTCTCGTATTGGGAGTCAGTGCAGCAGTTTAAGTGCTGGTTTGGCTGATGTTCTAGCAGGGGTGTCGGTGAGAAGCCGGTGCTGCGGCGTTCTGGATCTGTTTGAGCTTGTTGAGGGTGGATTCCGGCGCTCCAAGGAAGATGGTGTTGCTGTGATCCAGTCTGGACAGGATCAGTCCTTGAATGAGCAGCTTACGGGAGGTCTGCGGGAGGAGGGGCAGGACTTTCCGAGCCGATCGGAGGAGGCCGAAGCAGGCTCCCGCTATTTTTTTGGCTTGGGTCTTAAAGGATAGGTCCGTTTCCATCCAGACCCCCAGACTTTTGATCTCCTTTTTTGGAGATGGGGGCTCCCCCAGACAGGTGGGCCAGATGTTCGGAGGGAGGATGGATCCTTTATGCCCTAGTAGCATGATCTCGGTCTTGGACCCGTTCAGTTTTAGGGAGGATTCACCCATCTAAGTGAATATTTTTGATAGGCAGGTGTGGAGGGTACCCGGCCCCTGGTCAGGTTTGGGATAGGGAAACGACAAGTTGGGTGTTTTCGGCATAGCTCACGATTTTTACTCCGAACGGGGCGACCACCTCCTCCAGTGGGGACATGTACACATTGAATAATGTTGGGCTAAGGGAGGAGCCCTGTGGTACCCCGCACTGGAGGGGAATTGCCGCTGATCGGGTGTTACTCTCCCAAACCTGGAAGGTGCGATTGCTCAGAAATGACGTGAGCCAGGACAGGGCCGTTCCTACCACCCCTATGTCAGTCAGTCGCTGGATGAGGACTTGGTGGTTAACAGTGTCGAAGGCCGCACTTGGGTCCAGGAGGATCACTGCCACTGATCCTCCTGAGTCCAGAATGCATGTGGCCTCCTCAACTACTGCCAAAAGGGCGGTGTCCGTACCCTGTCCAGGGCGAAAGCCAGTCTGCGAGTTCCGGAGAAGGCCGTTAGATTCCAGGAAGGGGAGAGTTTTTTATTGACTAGCCTTTCCGTGACCTTGCTAAGTCCAGGGAGTAGGGAGATTGGCCTATAATTGGCCAAATCCGCTGGGTCTAGAAGCGGCTTTTTAAGAAAGGCTTTGACAATGGCTCTCTTCCATCCAGGAGGAACCACTCCTTGAAGCAGCGAGGTGTTAATAAGGTCAGTAACAGGTGTGGCGATGGTGGGTGCGATGATCTTAAGGAAACTGTGCTGCGACTCTGCTGACCAATACTACAGGCTTGAATGGCGACACTGAACGCAGGACCGCTCGTTCCAAGTGGCAGGTAACGATACGTGTTGTCCTTCAGTGTTCTCCGGAAGTGGCACCATTTTACACTTAAGACAGTGTGACCCCGGCAGGATATTGAACCTGTGCTCCGGGGCCCCCTCCTGCACGACACGTCAGAGTTGGAGGTGCTGCCACGCCCCCTGAAACACACGCCTCCAGGGGTGCTCCCCTTTCTTTCAGTACTGGGAACGGAACTGTTAGGCTGTTGCCTTTGTTGTGGTTATATTGGGGGGATAGTTCAGATATGCCTCACTAGCGATCCCGACATCCTGCATGCTAGAGGCGCCCCACTGTCATTATGTAAACATGTCTTTATATCACCCATGCTTTGTATTTCCGCAACATGGATGGCGCATCGTCTATACGTGGAATTGTGACACAGATGCTGTGAATTTTTCTGGTTTTGTTGGGACGGGATGTGAGGGCGGGAACCATGCATGGCAAGTTGGGGTCGCCGTTGTGGGAGGAGGGTTGGGGCACCAGGGTGGGCATTTCTAAGCTTGCTCAAGACAACAGGGTACGTAGGTACAGTACATATCCAGAACTAGTCACACGTATACAACACATACAGATGCACGCAACACTAGGCAATGGCAATAGCTTTTGTTGCAAGGCTTGTCCTGCAGTATTGCAGATGTCAATTTGAGAAGCACTAATAATGTGTGCCGTAACAATATTGAGACTTGGTGGTGCCTGGAGGTGGAACATTCTGTCAGCGAGCAAGTCCCTGAGGAATCATGTGTTGACACAGGTCAAGCATATCAGAAAAAACTGTTTCCATACGCCTTTGAAAACTAGAAGGTACATTGAAAAGCATAGGGGCATTACCCCCTCATGGGTCCTCCCCGTCCCAGTCCTTACTACGTGAGGCAGTCCTGCCTCCACCCAGCCAATCAAAACGCCAGAAATCCAAAGGTCGAAGGTTACATAAGCCCCTCCCACCCACCGCCATGCCTGTTTTTTTCTGTTCGAAGCTTTTGGCTTCCTGGTCCTTGGGTACAATTTGTATAAAATACTAGGGATTTACATGCAAGTTAAATGTTCTAATGAGGAGTATGCCAATTCGACCATGTCTAAAGAAGGGGTATTGGCACATTACCAGTAGTTAGGAAGTTTAAAGTTCTACATCCAGCAAAAATACAGAGTCCAGATAAAGTTGGAAAATTTGGAGTGACCACTCAGAAAATGTCCTACATTTTGCAGGCGCAAAGTAACCTTGACTCACAAATGCACAACAGATACTGTGCAGGTAGCAGCACTGCAACCTTTCCAAATACACACTCCCCTGCACATGCACACCAACACACACTCCCCTCCCCAGTGTGCATTAGGAAAAGAAATATAAGGTCCCATCATTGAAAACAGGTACAGCACAGGCAACACCAGTGTAAGATTCCTTTTCACAGGAGATAAACAGGACACAGGGTTAAACTCCAAGCTTCCCTGATGCAAAACAGGCATGGAAGAGGCCACAGCTGTGCAGGCTTCCTTCAGACACAGAACAGGCATAAGACAAGCAGAATCATTGAACGCTTTATTCACACAGAAAAGGCACAACTTGGATAGGAACTTTGGAAATAGCAGGGCTCTGGAATTCTGCTATGGAATTATGGAGGGTCAAATTATGCTGCAGAGTTGAGTAAATTATGTGTCATTATGCACCACATTTTGTGATAGTATTTCTTAATTGTTTTGTCATTTTTAGGTCGAGCCTAGCGTTGCTGCGCATGCGCTGCTTGCTTTGCGAGGCATACAGTATCAGTGGTGGCTGATGGATTTTGAAAGTGGTGGGGCGAAAACAGTTGTACCCTAATGTTATAAGCGAGCTAGCGAAGCGAGCGAACCTAAACTGCAAAAGTAGGGTACGGGGGGGGGGTTCTCCCCCGCAAGAACATTTTAAAAAAAAATTGATTCAAATGGTGGGTTTTACACCACATATTTACTGCAAATTGTTGAAAAAAGGGGGAACAAAATATAGCATTTTGAAGCACAAGTGTGATGAAAACATTAGAATCAAATCAAAAATGTGCCCAATCCTCAAAACTGGTCTGCTTGCAAAATGACCCCCAAGCACATTCAACCAACAGGCCCTCTAAGAGTTTCCCACCTGTAACACATCTCTGAACCACCTATGCTTTCATTGTATATAATCATGAAAATGCTGCAGTTCGTTCTTATTTATCTTATGCAGCTTGCAACCCTAACAACAAACTGCGCTGTGTATCACATTCATTACTAATGTTGTGTATCAAAGAGTACACACACAACACAGTCCATCACACATCACTCACAGCACTATTCAGCAGATACCACAGCTACCAAGGCACATCTCAACATAAACAGTAGACATTGTATTGTACTTTGTATCATATAATTTAAAAAAACACTATTCACTATAGACTACACATCACACCGAGCATTACACAATAAAAGCAAATTGCACCACAGGAGTCGTCCCTGTATATAAAACAACACCAATACCACAGTGCATCACAACGCACAAACAGTGCGCATCACAAAGCACTGTCGGTTTCATCCATCACAATTACTAACAACATTTGGACTCAGAGTACAACCAGAACTGTGCAACACACAGCACATATGGCACCAAACATTAAAACTTTGCTCAAAACAAAAAAGACAACATTGTGTGGCACAACACACAAAGATCAGTGTGCACCACATACACCCATGTATCGCACAGGAGAAAAGACACTGTGGAACACACAGCATAGGCAAACCTATACATAAAACAGCAGACATACCAATGTGCGTCACAGTCCACAAAAATCAGTGAGCATCACAAAGCACTGGCAGTGCAGTCCATTACATTTACAAACAGCATTCAGAATCATGGCACTGTGCAGCAAATTTGCACACAGCAGTGAGCATAAACTACATTGCTCATATCAAGAGTCAACATTGTGCATCACAACGCACAAACAGCACTCCACACAACAAACCAATGAGCATCGCACCGGCGAAAATACATTTTGTGGCACACAGCACAGGCCACTCTCGAGCCTTTCTTATTGCCTGCATCCTGAGGACTCAGCCTGGAGACTGTAAATCTAGCAGGTGATTAGTTCTATTCCCTCGAGAGGCTAGCAATTAGCACTTGCAACCACTAAAAAAAATGTCATTTCGAAACCTTGTTTACTGTGCTCAGGAATTTTCTCTGATCTAGGCTTTGCCTCCCAATAAATATATATGGCAGTCATCTTTCTAGTAAATATCACGCTGCACAGCTAAGCGGCCTCCTAAGAGAAGAATCTCCAAGATTAAAATGGGCATGCCTGTTTAGTACAAAATATGAGATAACGCAAGCATGAAAATAGTGGCTGTGATATTTTATGTATTCAAAACATAATCAGTTCATTTCAACAAGATGACTTTGTAGCTTTTTAGGGTTTACCTGGCTGGCCGTTCTATTCTTCGTCGTGACGCGCTCCAGTAGCTGTGCTGAGCCTCTCGCACGTGCTTTGATGGCAGAGTTTTGATTCCTGTGGCCCGTGTGGTGGTTGCACTATTGTGCAGACGGGGTCCGTGCTTTGATTGTAGTGCCATGGCATCTGTGGCCCTTTATTCAATGGCAGCGGTTTCCGTGGCCCCTGCTTGCATGATGTCAGTAATAAAACTGCCAGAAGTAAAACCCTACAAGCCACCTTGGAAACTTACTGGCGAGAAAAAGCCCAGAGACTACAGTCCGTGGCAAATCAACCATGCTTTACATGAGCCGCAGCAGCAGCCACTGCGGAAGCTGCTCTCAATCCTGGCGCTGCTCTCTACTCTTAAAGTAGAGAGCAGCGCCAGGATTGGGGTGAGCAGGCAAAGTCGCTGCTCATTTTTGCCTACTGGGGACAGCTATTAAGGCCAGCCCCCACTCACCGATACAGTTTCTGCTGAAAAGCCACTGGGCCCATGTTGGGTTCCTGGCCGGGTAAAGGCAGCCGGTCAAACCCAAAATGCGCACTGCCGTCGTGCCACAGACAGCCACTGAGCCACACAGTGAGTCCGCAATCATATTTCCTGCCAGTACGCGCCGTTGTTCAGTGTCACGTGACGCCGCCGCGCGTGAAGGCCAGTTTAAATTATTGATTAATTTAGAAGAATTTCAACTTTCAAACTTTTAAATATGTACTAATTTAAAAGTTTGAAAGTTGAAAATGGTGCAACATTTATAAGTGGGGCAACGCCCCACCGCCTAACGCAAAAACCGCCACTGTGCAGTATTCAAGAGAGCGTGGAACCATTGTTTATGCTCCGTCCACTCTCTGCTCATCTTTTTCATTGGCTTTTGTCTTAAATGCTGCCTTCCGATTGGTTTTAGGCTTGTTAGTCCCTCCTTATGACAGCCATGTTGTCATTTGTGTCCTTCCATGGCTACTGGCCCCTTTATTTTCAACACTATTTTCTTTCCATGCCCCCCCCCCCCCCCTCCCGCAGTCTGTGACTTCTCGGCTCCCCCGCCCGCATTCCCGTTTGTGCCTTTTTGCCCGTACTCCCGTTTCCAATGCAACAGGTCTTGCGGAAATGCGAGTCCTGTTGCATTGCAAATGCTTGTTACACTTGTTAACACTATCTGGGCATTAGTTGCACCTCATTAGTACCAGTTTAACACGCAAATACTGCAATAAGCTGCAGAAAGGTGACCAGTCAACCTTTGCAGAGGACCTTCCACTGTGTGGCAATCTGTGTCTGCGCATTTTAGCTAACTTTTTTATTGTTTGAGCTAGAAGCATCATTTTTTGTTAAAATCTGCATATTATGCAGCAGATAATTAAATTTGTGGCAAATGCTGCAGATTTACAATTATGCGAAAATCGCCACACAATCTCATAATTCTATTGGCCCTAGAATAACTCTTGAACAAATCATGCATTACAGTATGCATTAGTGTAAGCCTCACTGCAGCATGGGCATCAGCAGTGCAAGCTTCTCTCGCACTAAACATCAAAACCATGAGTAAAAGGTGCAGATGGCTCTATCTCAAAACGAATACAGTACAGGGAAGAAGGAGAGCTGCAAATATCCCTCACAAAAGCGATGCACCTCTCACTCCCCTCAAATATTAGGAAAATTCCAAACACTGCAACATTCAAGAGGGAAGCGAAGATCTTCCTAATGAGTAAGTTCCTCAAATAGGCAAGACAGGGCATCACCACCACTGGGACATAGATGTTTCCAAAACAGAACAACAAATGGAAGTGAAGAGAAAGTCACAGGTTATGCTGAGGATAATCAGCGTCGATACAATACTAATCCAGATTTACGGACGTAAAATGCTCGGAAAAAGATAATTCCAAACTATTGGTACTGGAGTCGCAATACACCAGGTACAGTACAGTAGACAAGCCCAAGAACTTCCATTGCACCCTTTAAGTTAGACATTTACTGGAATTATACAGACATATGTCATTTCCGAACCTACCTCATACCTTGTGAAATGTTTAATATATTGCTTTGTACCAAACCTACCTCATACCAGTGAACTGTCATGCCATATAAGATGTATATCGAACCTACCTCATGTAAATGTGAAGCGCCCAAGGGTCAGGTTTGCGCTATATAAAACTCTCTAAATTAATAAATAAATAAATAACGGCGGCAGATTGATTTTAACTATGAAAACACGTCTCAACAAAACATGTAGAATACCACAGCAGCAAAGCACGCTTATCTCACTAAACAGTTGATGCCTGAGCTTAATGCAAGGATGTGACCAGCTGCTAAGTGGCAACATACATGTCACGTGACCGTCAGCCATTACTATTCTTTTATCCTTATCCATTGCGCAAACCGGGATTTCTAATGCCAAATTTTAAAAGATTCCAGATGCACAGTGAGGTTGGCTAAAAACCTAGGACTAGCTAGCGGCTTTCCATTTCACATGCGTGGCTGCATGTGCATGTACGTGTGCATGCATCTGTATGTGTTTGTATATATGTGTACACCGCACCATCAAATGTTCTAGGAACTATTACTAAAATGTGATTAGATACTGGGGGCATCTCACTGATGATGACCGGCTCGTCATACCGCCCATTGGGGGCTTTAATCCAGATATATAAGGCCCAGGCTAGGGGGGCGATTATGTACGGGGCTGAATTGTGGGGCCATATGCCCTGCCGGAACCTGTCACTAACAGAAAATAAGTTCATAAGACAGATAGCCGCACTCCCCCCTAGTACCCCGCTCCTCCCCTTCAGGCTTGATTTAGGGCTACGACCATTAGCTGACGAGATAAGTCTGAGACCCATAGCCTTCTGGCGTAGGCTGTGGAGCAGCAACGATCTCGCCGACTATAGGGCGGAACTGGTCGAAATACTGAATCATCCCAAGGCGCTTAGCATTGCCTGGGTCAAAAATATTCAAGTTACCTGTGCAGAATTGGGGCTTCCTGATTTGTGGACTGAGCCGGCGACTGTAGCATCAAGCATCTCCAAGAGGACCCTGGCGAATTTGTATCACGAACACAAATGGGCAAGGGCCCAAGCTACACAACCAGATGGGTCCCTATCATCTGTGTTCCTGCAAAGCAAGGATTTCTACAGATTTGAGAAAGCATTGGACCCTATCTATCCCATACTTGCTAGGAAGCTGTTCCTCCAATGGAGATACGGCACATTGCCTTTTCGGTCCTTTACAAGCTCCTGGTCATCGGCTTCCTCCACAAAGTATTGTCCTGTCTGTGCTGACAAGGAGGAAAACAACTTGCACGTGGCCTTCTTTTGCCCAGCCTACAAGGCAGCTAGAAAATATTGGCTCCTCCCTCTGATAAGGAATTTGGGTGGCAGGGAATATGCACCAATGTACAGGATTTTAAAATCCGATGTTTCCGGCCCAACTGTTTTTGCGCTTTCCAAATTCTTTACTAATGTTTGGTATACGCGTAATCGCCTTTTAAAAATGCTGGGTAGTACCTAGAAATTCTTCTCTTTTTTAAGATGTTTTAAATTTGTATCAGATCCCTTTTAACATATGTACTTAGTGTTTTATCTGTTTATGACAGAGTCACAAGTGAATTTTATTTGTACTGTGTATCTTTTATGACCGAATGGTCGAAATAAAGATTGGAAATGAAATGAAATGATTAGATGGACTGCTGCACATAGCAGCAAATCTCAGTGTGGTGTGAGGTGCACTTAAGCTATGCACTTTAAGATGCATGTTCTTAACTGTGGCAGGGTCACTCTGGGAACTCTAATATATGGGGTTCTAAAATACCTGTAGTGACAAATATGCTTTTAAAACATTTTTCTGTACCGTTGATGCAACTCATAGTGCACGCTTGGGCTCCATTTGAACAAGGTGTTCTAGTTGTCTATTTATTGTCTTTAACAAAAGGTATTTTTATTGTATTTACTTTGGGTGCAATTCAGATTATACGTCATGCCTGTGCTCCATTTGAATAAATCTTATAGTTGGCTATTTATTGCCTTTCACCCTTGAATGAACGATACAAAAATTACAGTGTAGACAATTTCCCAGTGACCTGGTTAAAGGGATCATTCTGGTGCCCAAGGAGTGCCCTGCTAAAGGAGCTTTGGAACAGGTAGATGTTCAAGTAAGATGAACATGGTTGGTGAAGGGGTCTTTAAAAAGGGCGGGGCCAAAGAAGCGTAACTATACATGTCTTTCCAAATGTAATTATGGGTGGTGCTTTAAACTTGCAAACTAAAACTATGTCTCTCTTCCACTATTTCGCAAGGCCTTAAAGACCTCGCTTTTTCTTGATTCCTCAGTTTGAGCATGTTCTTCTTCTCTCCGTTTCCTGATGCTTGCATCCAGCGCCTTGACGCCCTTGGTCTAATTTCGTGCTTTATAAGTTTAAATTCATTCATTCATTCATGTGCACCACTCAGCATACTACCTGAGTAGCGTCTGAATGCAGTATCAGATAAATAAGTAATAAATATATTGTTGTAAAAAATTAGAAAATGTTTCAGTTCTGCAAATTTGAGACTGCCAATTAATTCTTACTGTGGCATGTGAAAGGGGTAGTGGCCTTCAGTGTTGTAATCACTCGTGTTCTCTCCTTCCCACCACTTTCGTCTGCAGTCTCTATGTGAGACATTTACCCCCCCCTGCATACTTCACACTTCATAATTTTTCTTCTGTACTTTTTCCCTCTCTTTTCCTAAATCTACTTCCTTGCATCTCCTTCACTTCCACAAGCCCCACACACATTCACCTATAAGCACTTGTATATATGCCAACAGATCCAATCAGGGCCAGCCTTGTGCGTGGGCGAGCAGGGCCCAGGCCTGGTGCTCCAAGAGTCAGAGGGGCGCTGCAGGGAGCTTCCTGACTTAACGTTATGCAAACAGCAACTTGTCCACCCCACTTGGTCTCAATCAGATCTGTGAAATACTTTGTAATCAGCACTTAATGTACCTCAGCATAATTGTTAACACCCCATCAACCCCCTGTTCTCCTCCCATCTTCCTCACGCACCACAATGACCCCCTTCCCCACAACAAACACCATATTTTCTTTCTGCCCAGGACGCTGTCCCAGTTCATCCGATTTAGTGCCGGCCCTGGTCTCGATTCATTCAGAAGACTCAAAAATGGCTTCTTTTTAGCTGTCTGCCACCAGACATTAGCTTTGTATCATTAGAAGTCAATGGGAAAAACACATTCCCCTGATTATTTTTCCAAAATCTCCCGCTTTCTTGTTCTGAAATGTTGGCATGTATTCACTTCATATCATTTTACTTTCGTCCTGCCAATATTTTGACAGTTTTGAACCTCCTTCACATACTTTCCCAAATACTCACAATTACTTTACACCCCTGCAACAGCAGATAGGCCTCAGCCGGCTCCTTCTACATGCAACCTTTAAGTTGCTATTCAATTCCTTTGCAGCCAGCTAGCTGTGGGTACCCCGACCCTCACTTGCTCCACCCCTGCCATGGAAGGTATGGTGGCCCCTGCCGACTCGGGGGCTAGCCCTCTGGGTTCAAGTCTCTGCATCAGCTCAACATCCTGTGATTCTGGGCAAATAACATAATCTCACCGTGCCCATGGACAGCGCCTGGGTACCCTCATGGGTGATAAGCAGCGCTATATAAATCTACAAATGTACTTTATTTATTACACCCCTGTTAGATACATTAAAGACTGCATATAATAAAAACAAGTTTTAAAATTAATCATTTTTTAAATTGTAGAAAAATTTGGAGTAAACCGCCCGCCAGAATCTAAATCAGGCCCTTAGTTTCCAATCGTATGATGCTGTGTCTCCAAGCCTGAGGGAAGGACGAGACTCTGTGTCCCTACACACAGGATCTGTGATATCCTTTTTGAGACGTCCGCTTCCTGGAATTCCTCCTTTTACTTCCACATTCAAAGATTTCAGCAAGTCAAGCAAGTTCATCCTCGGTGACCTGTAGCAAATGGAGAGAGAAGTCCTAGGGTATTTTTCACCATTACATGGGCGCTTGGGGTATGCATAGACCCCCACAGAAACATGAGTAAAAAGTGTAGCCCTTGCCATTGGAAAGCCACATTGACCCTCATGGAGGAGACAACTGAGAGGGAAAGGTCACAGGACTTGTAGGCTGGCCTTCTCATGAGATGGGGACTTCAGTGAGAGAGACCTATCAGGAAAGCCCACCTTTTTGGGTGAAGAAGAATCAGGGGATTGTCTCCACACGTGACCATGTCATCAACCCACAGAGGGTTAAGGAATTTTCTCTCGTGACCGACAGGTAAGCTGTTGTATGTGGGCACTCAAAGATGAGAAGGTATGTTGTTAATGTTTGTTTTTTATCTTTAAATAGGCTGAGGAAAACAACCAAGTGTGCACTTTCTGTGTGGGATGATGTGACTTTCTGCCACTCACGCCATAGGTTATATTATTTCATCTTGTGCTCTCAAACCCTATTGTGGCATGTTTTTTAATTACATTTCCACATATGTGTACAAGTAAAGGTGTCATGTAACATGTATTTGATTGTATATAATGGTGTAAATACATTATTATGTGATGTTTTGTTATGAGGTGTAATTGATTATTGTCAATCGTATTGCAGCCCTGAAGAAGCAGGGTCAGCTTCGAAACGTGTTGGCTGCTGCTTTCGACACTGGCTCCTGTCACTGAAACCGGCTTGGCTGAAAGTAAGAAACTTGAAGGCTTCTTTAGGTGTCTGTACATACAGATTCCATCAAATAGGTTGATGTTGAAGTTATTGTTACTTTGGTCAAAACCTCCTTTGATACATTAATTACTGTATTTGAGTCAGTTTAAATGTATTGTAAGAGAAGTTTCATTGGATAATGAATTAGTATTTTTTATAACATATTGTGTCTCTGGAATGTTTTGATAGTGAATGAGTTTGTCTTATAGTTGAATCCTCCCTAAAATCTTTAAATTTTCTTTAATCCACAGAAGGTTGACAAGGCCCACCTTCTCACCTTCAGATCTTGGTGGGGAACAGGTGTTAAGACTGTTCTCATCAATTGGAGCCACACACAACTCCCTTGAGTGGGAGAGGGGACTGAGCTGTCTTGTTATCTTTGAGGGGCCTGCGTTGCATGTTCCAGAGATCAGGAGCCCATCTCTACCCTGGAGGGACTCTGCATGGAAGGTGCCACTAGGACAGCAATACCAGCCTGCTTCTTCCTTATTCTTAGGGCCTTCAAACTGCTTGCGTGGACCTGTGACATGGGTATGAGCAAGTTGTTATGCAGATGAAAATTCTTGTCCTTGTGGTCGCTACTTCTGGCACTGCATGCGTCCAGCAAGGCCTTAGGTTCAAGAGGGTACAAGAAGAGAGTCTGCTTGTTTGCCACCGAAAACCAGTATAAGAGGCAGACGTCACTTCTGTGAGCCTCTACTTTTGCTCCTGGTGTTAAGTCGTAGGAGTGGACTCCAGCATTAGGCTACAGGCGCACCTTGTGATGAACCTTAGTTTTAGACTGGGGAGCATCACTGATCTAACATGGAATCAGTTTGTGTGGCCACTTTAGCACAAAGATCAAGGTATAGGCTAAGACGGTACAGTTAGATTGGCCTCCGGCATTAGGCTGGATTGGCTTCTGAGAGCGAGCACACACCGCTCATTTCACATTTGCCAGCACCAGACATTTTCCAAACACCAGAGTCCTTTTCAAGTCGTCAATGGCTCTGTTTTACAATAACACCCCACATGCTCATTGACAGCCATATTTTTGTAGTGCGGAAGTGTTCTGGTACCCTCTGTATCGGAAGGGCATTCCAGAAATCTAGAGGAAAAGGGATGGGACATATTAGTATCATATACACACCAGTACACACAACAGTAGACCCTTCTGGGAATGGCTGAACGCTCCACGTGCTTAATTATTTGTCACAGCATAGCAAGCCATCCTCATTTTGATTTTATTGTACAGCAAAGAAAGTGAAAACCGGTGGTCCTTAGTATTCACATTCAATGGCTAATGTTGGACATCATGTAGAATAGCCAGGGCAACGGCACCTTGAATTACCCCACAACCAGGACAATTCCAAGATTATGTGCACAAAACATTTAAATACTCCAGGACTATAAATGAAGTAGATGAAGAAAAGAAGAGATATGAGGGATATTAAAATACAGTATTGGTTAGTGTTCCCCAGTGCAGAACTCAATGGTAGCCTCAACCTTGCAATCTGACTATCAAGGTTTGTAATTCTCCAATTTATATATCAAGCACATGTAGCTCTTAGTCTGTTTATTACAAAATTGTATTATTTTATTCATAATCTTTAACACAGATCAATTGGAATTGTTGTGTGTGCATTCTTTTATATTCTCATGGTTGATAAATCAAACTGCTTCTATTCATGTGGGGGAAGGCAAAAGATGAAGGGATGTGTGAGACAGACATAGAGTTGAGCACTGGAGGGCATCACTCAAGTCTGGGCTAGTGTGTGTTGTAGTTCTGCAGGAGTTCTGGACCAGTGAACCCGACCCCCTTAGGCAGATTACTATTTATAACACTAAATATCACTGAAAGAAGATACTCCAAGATGACTGCCATGCTCAAGATCATTTTGAAGTTTTCTTCTAGACATTAAAACTCCTCAGGGTATAAATATAGTAGTTGAAATTAGCATATTCCAGAGGAATTGCAGCTTTGGAAGCATAGACCGCTCGGACATCTCCAGGGGTCGTATAAAAGCATTAAACTACCTTCCAGTACAGGAAGTAGAGGAATGTTTGTAACATAGTTCAGAATGTCAGTAGACAGACTCGGCATTAAAATGGCAGTGATTATGGTGTGAGAACAAAGACATATCCATAAACTGAAAAACATTGTTGGTGCTGCAGCAGAAAGCAAATAAGCACAGACAACTGTCCTGGCAGCCCATACTTGCTCTTTGTATATGTGCATCACCACAATGCTCTATGCAGCTCCTGGTCCTGCTGCATCTTGTCTCCCAGTCTCTACCATTTCTTAAAAACAAATTATTGCACAAAATATTTCTCATCGGTTTGGCAATTCTTTACATTTCCCTGGATAAACATGTTTGTTGTAATAATCTTTCAGCAAAGGCTGCAGTAGAGTGTTCATAAGTCATCCTCTTGGGGTCCTCTTATATGTCCAAAAAGTTCTCCTTACAAGTCTTTCTTTGGTGTGTAGAGAAAAAGTGTCCGTGAGCTCCACAGGTTCATTGCTATACCTGGTGTGGGACTCAGCAGGTGCTACGACAACACGCAGCCTCTCTTTGTTCTCCTCTTGCGCTGTTTCTTTTTCATGCCATGAATGGCTGCTGTGGCCGCCTCTGAGAAGATGTCCAGGATGTTCTCGCGGAACTTGGCCGAACATTCCAGGTAGGCGACAGCTCGGATTTCCCGGCCCATGGACTGCCCCTGTGAATAAAAGGAGAAAAGAGTAAGTGAGGGCTGGACGAGTGGGTTCCTGAGAGAGAAGACACCCAAGAACAGGGCACATGACATGGTGCTGTCAAAACCATGCTAATTATTATACATGGTGCTAGTTTTTTTATTGTAATGCTAACTTAGCTAAACAATACATTGAGTTCTAATTGAAAAACATGTTAATTTGTGTGCTTGTTTCACTTTCCTTGCTATGTGTTTTAGAAAACTGTAAGATCTGTAACTTGATACTACTAATGCATGTTACATTTATGTGTCTTTTTCAATACAAAACTCATCTCTCACCAATCTGCCTCCATGTACGCACTTGCGTTGTTATTGCTGGTGGTGTGCAGAATACTCACAGTAAAAGGGCTGTAAATAAACCAGAGGAGTCAGAGTGATGTGAACACCCTTCGTAGAAGGGATGTTGGCAAACCTCTGGAACATAAATGACTATAGCAGAAGAGGCAGAGGAGAGGAATGTAAATTCCAAGGGCAATAAGTGATCTAGCAGATGGAGATGCGAGGAATATAAATACCCAGGACTATAACTGAACTGCAAGAAGGAGAGGAAGGATAATTAAATATCCAGGGCTATAAGTGATCTAGCAGATGAAGAGGAGACATATGTAAATACCCAGGGCTATAAGTGATCTAGCAGATGGGAAGGAGACATATGAAAATAACAAGGGCTATAACTGAAGTAGAAGAGGCAGATGAGAACATGTGTAAATACCCAGGGCTATAAGTGTTCTAGCCGATTGAAAGGAGCCATATAAAAAGACATACCCAGGGCTATTACTGAACTGGAAGAAGGAGAGGAAGGATATGTGGAGAAGTGTGGCTCACTGGTTAGAGGAGGCATACCCTGAAGCAGAGGTCAGACCCGGGACCAGGGTTCAATTCCCGACGCGGCAGGGTCTTGAGCCCAATTGTCCACGGACTCGATAATTCTCGCTTCGGTGCCCACTCTAAGCATGGGTTCACACTATGCAGCTCTGGGCATTAAGCTTGCTTAATCTCCACAACGGCCCCCGCGGCGGGATGCCTGGCTTTCACCTTGGGGATACCCAGTATGGGTTATCTCACAGGGAAAAAGCCAGGACGGGTTCCCAATGCAAGCGCCGAGATGCCCTAGGGTAAGTCGAGCGCTATATAAGAACACACATACATACATATACATACATATGTAAATACCCAGGGCTATAAGTGATCTAGCAGATGGAGAGGAGACTTATATAAATACCCAGTGCTATAACTGAACTGGAAGAAGAAGAGGAAGGATATGTAAATACCCAGGGCTATAAGTGATCTAGCAGATCGAGAGGAGACATATATAAATACCCAGGGCTTTAAGTGATCTAGCAGATAGAGAAGAGACACATATAAGTACCAAGGGCTATAACTAAACTAGAGAAGGCAGAGGAGAAGATATGTAAATACTCAGGGCTATAAGTGATCTACCAGATGGAGAAGAGACATATATAAACACCCAGGGCTATAGATAAACTGGAAGAGGAAGTGGAAGAATATGTAAATACACAGGGTTAAAAATGAATAAAAGGAGGGAGAGGTGTAATATCAAATACCCAAGGGCTGTATGTAACCTATAGAAAGGGAGAGAACTAATATGTAAATACCCCAAGGCTGTAAATAAACAGGAGAAGAGAGAGAATGGGTATTTGAATCTATGGGCTACAAGTAAAATGTAAGAGTGAGAAGAGAGATATACATTATGGGTATGGAGTTTTATAAAATATCTACTTGCCTAAGGGACTCGTGATTCAAAATTGTACGTGTTATGTGAAAAAAAAATCCACTTATCCCATTTGGTACCATGTACAGAGGCGACACATGTTGGCAGCATTATTATATCATAGCTCTAATAGCACCCCCTCAGATTACTCTAGGGCGCATTTTAGATCAGGGTTGGGTTCTAGCAGTGCTGTGATAATGCACTTTTATGATTATATCGGACTCTGTGCATACCAGGCTCTGTTTACACCAGATCTATGACTGTCCCCAGGCTGGGCGTTACCAGAGGCTCTGTTTATGAATGGACGCTCATTGGAATACCTTTCTGATCATGAGCGGCCGATGAATATTTAAGGCCTTAAATTGTATTGTATTGTAATTGCATTTATATAGCGCTTACTACCCCTGACGAGGTGTCAAAGTGCTTTTTCAGCTAGTAGCACGCTACTCCGGAACCCATAAACGATTAGTAGTGAATTAGTATAGTGAAATATGAAAGTAGTTGGAGTGGAGGATATTAGTCAGTTATTTGGGTTGAGATGGATAGCGGAGGGATAGAAGAGGGAAAAAAAGGTTTGCATTTATATGGCGCTTGTTACCCCTAATGGGGTTTGAAGCACTGTCCTGGTGAGTAGCACGCTACTCCGGAACCCATAAGGATTAGTGGTGAATTAGTATAGTGAAATATGAAAGTAATTTGAGTGGTGGATATTAATCAGTTTTTTGGATTGAGAAGGATAGCAGAGGGATAGAGGAGGGAAAAAGCTTGGCATTTTATATAGTGCTTTGTTAGATTTGGGGGTCTCTAGTTGGCAGAGGTAGGTACCTTTGACCAAATAGGGACCCTTGGTCCAGTCAGGGTAAGGGGGTACACTCCTAAAATAACCCCTGTTCTCCCCTTCGGTAGATTGGCACGAGCAGACGGGCTTATCTCAGAGGAAGTGTGTAAAGCATTTGTGAACACATACAGTAACCCCGTGACAACACTACAGATGGACACCACACAAGTTGTAGTATAAAAATAAGTATGTGTATATAGAGTTAACACAAGACCATAAATGACAAAAATGGTAGAATTTTCTTCATCGCATCACGGCACTGCTGGTCTTATTGCCACGGAAGCGCAGTAAGAAACCGACGCATCACCTCCCCACGTGGAGAAGTACCAACACATCCCCTAAGCAGCAGTAGGGACCCGACGCATCACTGTGCTTGCGTGTAAGGAACCAACGCATCACCTTCCCTGCAACACTTTTGTTGTATAGCGTTACAAATCCAAAGGTACATTGAACTAAGTGTCGCATTTTACATCTAAAGAAGACTAAGCTATTTCTACCATTTTTAAAGTACAGTATTGTGGATTTTTGTTGTTTGTGGTCTTTTGTGAAGTCTATATAAACATATTTATTTTTATACTACAACTTGTGTGGTGTCCATCTGTAGTGTTGTCACTGGGTTACTGTATGTGTATACAAAAGCTTCACACACATAAGCCTGTCTGCTCATGCCAAGCTACCAAGGGGGTGAGCAGGGGTTATTTTAGGAGTGTACCCCCTTACCCTGACTAGATGCAAGGGTCCCTATTTGGTCAAAGGTACCTACCTATGCCAACTAGAGACCCTGAAATCTAACAAGCTTGTTACCCCTGTTGAGGTGTTGAAGTGCTTTTTTGACAAGTAGCACGCTACTCCGGAACCCGTTAAAGGATTATTGTTGAATTGGTATCGTGAAATATGAAAGTAATGTGAGTGGAGGATGATATGTTAGTCGATTTTTGTATCTTGAAGGGTAGCAGAGGGATAGAAGAGGGACAGAGGTTTGCATTTATATATAGCGCTTGTTACCCCTGATGGGGTGTTGAAACGCTTTTTTGGCGAGTAGCACACTACTCCGGAACCTATAAACGATTAGTGGTGAATTAGTATGGTGAAATATGAAAGTCATTTGAGTGGTGGATATTAGTCGGTTATTTGTATTTAGAAGGATAGGTGAGGGATAGAAGAGGGAAAAAGGGTTGCATTTATATAGTGCTTGCTACCCCCAATGAGGTGTTGAAGCGCTTTTTTCGGCGAGAAGTACGCTACTCGGAACCCATAAATTATTGTGCTTGAGCTCTGCATGTAGCAGAGTTCAGGATATGTCATTGCTTTCTTTCTAACTTTGGTTTTCAAGGATTCTCTGATAAATTTAATTTGAAGTGTTCACTTGTTTTTACAAAATATTACTTTAAATAAACTAATGTCCAGGCTGCCACCTTAAGGATCAAGGAGGCCACCCCAGTCTGACCTTCTTACTGTGCCACAGTTACTTCTTTTCCCATAATTGTAAAAACTTACTAAGGGCTCTATCAGTGACTGGACTGTTACATTTAACAACTAGACAAACTGCAGAGTCTTGGCAGAGTCAGCATTTTATGGACCTGCAACAGATGTTTGATCACTTAGAAGATTTTTGTATGAGTTAATCTACTCACAGAGATGGAAGTAGGCGGGGTGGTAGTTTCACGGCTGGATTGCCCTGGGATTTTGTGCACAATCATAAACTACATGTGTGTCAAGGATACCAACCAAATCCTCTCTGTCTGTATCCCACCCTGGAACAGGTCACAATGTATTCCTGACAAAAACTGGAGTAAAACATTTTTTTCGATGGGAAGGGAGTTTCGACCTGAAGAGGACAATACCTTCCCCCTGGAGAAACAAGAAACAGAAATTTTAAGAAAGGAATTTGTAATTGCTCAGTAGATTTTCACATGAGCAGCCATATACACGTGCAGTTGGAAAATATATGCATGTATGTTTGCTAATGTAAAAATAAATTACTAAAGTGTGATAGGAATATGCCAGGAAAGCTGGACAAAGTGGGCAAAGTCAGTAAATGGATGCTACGGTCACAGGTATCCAGGCCTGCTTCTGTAAACTCACCCCCACATACACACTCATCGCCTTGAGACCCTTACCCATGAGTAGTCGGACAACCCAGATTGATTGATTGATTTTCAATTCCTGAAAAGTTGTGAATCTGCACCGATGCACGATCGTAGACCTGCGTGGGCACTATATATTTTTTTTACACTGGTTCTCCAGTATTAGTTTTAAAAGATTTGGCAGGCATCAAACATATTTAATTAAATGATAGTTTAAGGAAATTACATTTAAAGGTCTGCTTAAAAACATGCACTACAGTTTAGTAAATGGTCTGTGACCTTCGGCCATTTTTAAGTCCAGCCTACAAGGCAGCACAGCTGTCTGGTTGCAAAAGACTTAATGTGGGCTTACCAAAAACTTATAGCCTGGCCTTTGCTTACCAAAGGTTGGTTTTATTGTCACTCTCGCTTGCTTGTTATTCAGCGGCTTTCTGTGTCCCAACTTGCCCTTTTTATGATGGTACCCCCCCCGGAGCATGGCCTCTTTACCATCTCTCTGATCAGCTTACTTTAGCAGTGGTGTGGTCAAAGATAGTAAAAGAAAGTCTGTGGTAATTAGTACTTTAAGAATCATTCTTTATTATACATTTTTTAACCAAACTCTGTTCACCTACAGCATTCTTTACTTGATCTTTGTTTACCCTTGTTTTCATTGGCTTTCTGTGAGATCTGTATGGGGATTCTAAAGTTGCATGGGTATTCAAGTGAGTTGGAGATCTTCTTTGTTGTCACATGGATGCTCCAAATAAAGTACACAGTTGAACTTCAACCTTGAGTGGTACTTCATTTTGGCGACGAGTTGTAAAGCTCTCTTCTGGCAGAAGCGTCCACTTTCTTCCGCATCGTTAGGTCTCGCTAGAGCCAGCGCATGCGCTGGTCTGGCAAGACATTTTGTAGCTGGCTTTTAAAAGTGCTACTTTTGCCGGCCACCAGCTTGCTATCATGCGCACAATCACGCGTGACGTGCACAGCTGCCATCTGACTTTCGCGCTGCGCGGCTGTGTCAGTTTCACGGCCGCGCGGCCATTGTTTGTTAACAATGCTCATCCAAAGTTCCACTTTCACTGCCTTCCACTCAGAGCAAAGTACTTTTTCTCTCTCTCGAATTTTGCCCCCGAAATGCAGAACAGCTTCATGATAAAGGCTGGATTGACATACGCTTGTTGCAACCTAGAATCAACTTCAATATACAATAGCAGAATAGCCCACACCAGCGATTCATCTTTGTACTTTCCCTGCAATGTTTTTCTTTGTTTCATCCTGTAATGAGAATAGTATTTTACTGTCATTAGGCAGTTTAATGATCTATTCAGCATAATGCCTTTTCTTTCCCGGTGTCTCAAACAAAAACAAAAACAAAATTATTTTTTGCTCTGCATTATTTGCTAGCATTCGGTATTATTTTTAATCCACTCTGTTCTTTGCTTTAAAAAAAACATTATTTTCTGTATAATGTGGATAAAGAGCAAAACAAATCTGCGTCCAACTGGATTTCTATGCGCTAAGAAGCTATAATATGGCAGATTGCTTTCTGTAATGTTTTGAATAAATATCCGTAATCAAATATTCCGCTGGCGATGAGAGCATGCAAACAGCGCAGCCGGCTTGATTAAAGCACTGCAAACACGGGCTCACATCTGCAGCGCTTTATGAGCACAAAGGCGTACGCATCATGCCGGGACAGGGGCAAACCACTCCGGCAGTGGGCTGCAAATATGGTATTGTGCCCGAACAAACATGCCACTCAGCAGCTGCAAACGTACTGACTGACTGCCATCACTTTGCACCAAAAAATGACAACTGGGGAATATTCAGGCGCCCGACGTGCAGCCTGTCCACCAAAGGCGCCTCTGCACCTCGCCTTGGCTATGAAGCGCTTTAGAAATATTGCTTAAAAGCAATAACATACGGCATCCTTATGAAATATGTATGTGGATACTGAGGGATGAGTTCATTTATCTAAAAATGCCAATCGGAGAACTGCCAGGCTCAGAAAACAGCACAAAAACATGCAGCAAACAGAGGACGAACAGATTTGAGCACAAAAGTTTTTATTTTTTCATGCTGCCCTGTTGGCACGTTCAGCTCGCGCGCTCTACACCTGCACTTCCGATTGCCTGTAACAAAATGGGTTTGTCTCAGCTGTTGAAGGCAGTTACACAGTGTCCAGCCTCACGGAACTTTATTGCTGCCCATAAACCCTGACAGGGTTTTTAGGTCGAGTCTAGAGCAGCCCATGTGCTGCTTGCTCACGCTCGACTTTTAGTAAGGGGTAAAAAAAGTGCTACCAGATGCTGCCATAACCGGCCTAGAGCGTGAGTGCATGTGCGCGGGCGCGCGCTTGAACACTTCTTGCCCTTTCCTGGATGCCAACTGTGCATCGCTCATTCTTTCGATTACTCGTTCTTTCTTTTTCCTTCTTTGCTGCTTTGCTGTGTTCTCATTCTCTTTTCTGCCACTTTCATGTGCTTTTTTCATTATTCCTCAATCTTTCTTTGCTGCTTTTTGAACTTTTACACTGATTCTGTGCCGATCTGCTGGGCATCTGCCACTCTTTCTCATTCATTCTTTGCTTTTGCCTTTCATTCTTTAACATTTTTCTCTGACCTTTTCACTCAATCTTTGCTGCTTTTGGCTTCTTTTAGTCTCAGCTCTTCTCTTTGAGTTTCAAACTCAATTTTTCTCTTAACTCCTCTTCTTCCTTTTACTCACTCTTTTGCTCTTCTTCCTGCCCCTTTCATGAATTTGCGACCTTCCCTGCTTCCTCTCCCACGCCGCACTCCCTTCTCGGTTTACGCCAGTTACTTAGCCCAACCCATTGCCCCAGAGACCCCCGGTCCTAATGCATGTCCGCCGCAGCTTGGATGCACAGCCTGTATGTGCCCCTCCCGTGCCCAGCGGCAGACCCCTTGCTTTCACTGCCATCACTGCTACGTCTCTGCTTCCCTCTACTCACCTTGAACCTTGAATGCACCTTCCAGTGCTGCTGCTAGGCCTCGGTAGTCGACTGTGAAGGTGCCTTCCCCTGTTCCACCTCACACTTTTCCTGCACCTTCCCACACCTTCACACCACCCTGACATGCACCGCACACAACACTCACCTCTCCCTTAGCCATGCATACCTACACACCTCTCCCCACCCCTCCCTGTTCTGCCTTCTCCTCAACTACACCTCCCTCAATAAACACGCTACTGAAATATGGGACCTGCTGCACGACCACACATTGAAACTGCTTTTCCTCACAGAAACCTGGCTGATTGTATCGACATTACCACACCTATTCCCCAGGCACCAGGTTATAAGACATGACAGAATTAAAAGACCCAGCGGAGGACATGTCATCGTTTTCAAAGAGCTCATCAAGCGTTCCACTGCCTCAGCGAGCACCAACAGCACCATGAATCGGTGCAAACGTTTTTATTCACACAACTGTTGCAGCACATCAAGTGAAGTTTGTGTGTGCTTTATTCTCACCGAAGAAGGAAACTTGAATACATGGCACTCCGACTGAAAAACTTGTGTTTCAATTCTTCATTGAACCTTCTTAGCCTAAAAGGCAGAGCTTCTGTCTAATAATCTGAAGGTTGTGAGTTTGTACCTCTTAGTGGGCATGTGTTTTGCGATATAAGTGTTTGCATTTTGATAATTCTCCAGGCACCTATTTTAGGGGATACTTAACATTCTCTCTTCTCCCAGATTCGTGTTGTATCAGGACATAGTTTGTAAATTAAACATACGCACTTAATACTTTGGCAGCTGCGTTTATTGGCTGTAGTTTGGATCCTTCTACCTTTTCTGTTTGACAATGCATTGTAAATTATTAAGAAGGTACAGTATGATGCTGGTTTTAATTGGCAAGTTGTGCACACTATACTTTAATTATTGAGCACATCTGTTTGCTGCACAGCTGTTTGCTCTAAATCGGTGGGCATCCTGGTTGAGTGGCGGGATGCGATAATTGAGTGAGGTTAATCGGGCATTGGATCATCCACTAAATGTAAATGTAAATGTAAATGTATGTAAATGTAAATGTATAGGCATTTATATAGCGCACTACTTACCCGTAGGGTCCCAAGGCGCTTCGACCGCTGCGAAACCCTTCCTGGCTTCCCTGAGAGATGGTCCCTTAATGGGTATCTCCAGGGTGAGACCAGGCATCCCCGGCGGTCTGGTGGGGCCGTTAGTGAAGATGAGGCAAGCTAATGCCCAGAGTTGCCGAGTGTGATCACTGATCAGAGTGGGCACCGAGGCGAGAGAATTATCGAGTCCGCTGACCCTGGTCCAGAAACCTGCCACGCCGGGAATCGAACCCTGGTCCCGGGCCGTCCTCTGCTCTCAGGTCTGCCGCCTCTAACCAGTGAGTAAATGGAGCATGGAACCAGTCGTACCAGCCAATGGAAAGCCGGTCCTCACTCCTGAAACTCTCTCAAGTCCCCAGAGCCCAGCCCGCACCCTGATTTAGCCGCACACTCTAATGCCCACTTGCTAAGAGCAGCTGGTAAAAGTGAGTTTAATGTAAGCTGACCACCTCCCTCCAGAGACACTATTTCCACTCCCGGACTTTTGTGTGATAGCCTACTGTATTATGGGTATTGTAGTCTTGTTAATCTTCCACTGACCTAATAACACTAACACACCTAAAATTCAGTTGTTTGTAGGTGAATAGTTCAGGACTGGAGATAGTGTCCGTTGTGACCTACAGTGCGGTAGCCACCCTATTAGTTGTGTACTTTTCATCGTCTGCCTAAGCACATTTCTTAATCTGCTCCATTATTCTAAATGTTGCATGCTGGATGTGTTTATTGGGCCAACATGGCTTCTTTTGTCATCTTCAATGCAAGATAGTGCACTCTCTTAATGCTTTATTTTAATAAATATATTTAGGGCGACCACCACCCTCTAGTTCAGTGTGGACACTTTCCTCAGTCCTTGTCTTCTCTCTCTGTACGTCACACCTCTCTTGCAATAAACCTCAGTGCCCCACAGCACTTACCTCTCATGACCTCAACTTGCCACCTCTCTCCGATCCTACCTCTAGATCTCTAGCTCTCTGCCCATCTCTTCTCCTCAAGTGCCTCTATCTCACTCTCTCTGCTTTCTCTTCTTTCTGCATCTTGCTGCTCTGTTTGCATCTCACCCCCTTCATTTCTCTTCCATTTACTTCACCTCCCTCTTAATTTCATCTCTCTTTATGTTACCCTTTCTATCATTTTTGCTATCTATACCTTACCTTTCTCAACCTCTCACATGCCTCTTTCTACCTCACCATTCTCTCTGCATCACAGCTCACTGCCTCATCTCTCTCTTCCCCACCTCTCATACACTATGTAGACTCTCAATTTACATCACCCATTGGCCTTCTATGTCTCTCTTTTTATTGATGTCCTCTTTCCCTCGCCTTTCTCGTTATTTTATTTTTTTCTCTCTTCAATGCCAGCAGCACAAGTGTATTCATTAGAATGCATGCGGAGACTGTACATGCGCACTGGCCGATCGGCATGGGTATGCCGTATGTAGTCCTCGCGTCTGTCTTTGTTGCCAAGCAACAAAGTCAGCGTGTCTACGTGATTGGACAGCACACTCTGGCAGCCATATCTTTTGAAATACTTCACCTGCAGTTTCACTTATTCTCTCCTTTTTGGCAGTAAGATATTCTCATCAGAACTCTGTGGAACTATTACCTTACTCTAGCACAAGTTGGGTGATCTTACAGAGTTTTTTTATTTTTGGTTTTTGACATTCCTTCTACTGCTGTTTTTTTATTTGGTGTTTTTGGCCATCTTTGTTTGCTGTGTTATTTTATTTAGGATGGTCAATACCAATTGTGGGAATCCTCCACCTGCATTTTTCAAAGGTACCAACCAGCCTAGTATGAAGTGGGACAAATGGCTTTGTCATTTCAACAATTGCATTTTGGCTATTAACGGTGCAACTTTTGCTCTTGAAAGGAAAACAGCTTTACTTCTAAACGGATGGGTAATGATGCAGAGAATATTTTTTAACATTTACCTGCTGTTGCACCTCCACATGGTTTTGAAGCTGGTGACTATGATTGCTTTTCAGAGGCTTTGGATAGATTAAAGAAAAGATTCAGGGAAGAACCACACATTGTTTTGGGAAGATTTAGTTTTTATACTTGATGAATCTGTGGATGCCTATGTTTCTTCCTTAAGGGTTCTGGCTGGTGATTGTGCGTTTGGCATTGAAGTTGATACTTACCTCAGAGATCAGTGGATTATTTGATGTTCCAACAAAAAGATCCAAGAACAGTTCTTACGCCAACACAATCCTACTCTACAGGACACTATTGACATTGCGAAAAGTGTAGAGCACTCTAATAGTTACTTTAAAACGATTAACGTGGACAGTACTGTTTTGGGTGTAGCAGCGTTATCTGTTAAACATAGTAGCAAAGTGGGTCTTTCCAGAAAAAAAAATCAAAACTGTTCACACCTTGCAATAATTCTACAACTAAATCAGTTTGCAACCATTGTGGTTCTAAAACTCACTCAGCCCAGTATAAGCAATATCCAGCCAGAGGTAAAGCGTGTTTTACATGCTGTAAAGTTGGTCATTTTGGCACTGTATGTTTGAGCAAGGGTAAAAGAGTGTCTATTGTCCAGCAGTGTGTCAATGAGGAACAATGCAAACAGCATGTGGTGTTATGCATCAGGGCAGGTTAAATTTCAGATAAGGCATAATAAGGTTCTGGAACCTTCTGATATCAGAGTTTATAGGTTTGGAGAAAAAGAATCTTCTTAGAGGGCTATTTCATTTCGGATATTAACCCGTTCGCTGCGGATGTCGGCCAACGGCTGTCGCGAGCTCTACCTCCGTAGTGCTGCGCACGTTCGTTGTCTGACACAGCCCCGTCTGCTTAATAGAACGTTCCGCACTGGCGCGGAACGTTCGAAGCAGTTAAGGTGTTTAATTCAGATATAAAGTTATTTTCGGTAAAGTGTATGTCGTTATAGATGGGCTGCATGTGCTAGGATGGAGACATCAAGGAAAGTTCAACATCATTCTTTATTCTAATGCAAAGGTACAAGTTTGTTTTGCTGAGGACTCTGGTTGTATTCAAAGTGTCATAGATAAGTATAACAGATTAGAGTGCATCTTAGATAAACATTAGAATCTTTTTCGCAAGGAACTGGGTCAAGTGAAATGTTTTTTACACCATATCCAACCTTAAAAAGATGCAGTTCCTGTTAAACATAAATTGAGACATGTTCCTTTGTCTTTTTGTGCAGAACTGTCTCAAATTCTTAAGAACATGTGCAGGGAAGAAATTATTCAACTTATTGATTCATCAGAGTGGGTTTTTCCCATTGTTTTGGTAAAAAAAAGGAACGGGAAGCGTAGACTGTTCGGATTTGAGGTCTGTTAACAAACAAATTCTAGTGGATTGCCACCTCTGGCTCAGAATTCAAGTTTTATAAGCAAAATTGGATGGGGCGGATGTTTTTTTGACAATAGACCTCAAATCAGATTATCATCAGGATGCGCTGTCCTCTCAGTCAAGACATTTGGTTACGTTTATTACACCTGACGGGGCACTCGGATATGTCAGGCTGCCTTTTGGTTTAGCGTCTGCCGCATCTGTATTTCAAAAATGTATGTTTAGTCTGTTTGGAAATATCGATGCAGTGGTCGTATTCCAGGATGATATCCTGGTGTATTCCAAAACTGATGATCAGCATGCTACTTTACTTAATAGAGTGCCGACCATTTTGGAGGAGGAAGATATGCCTGTTCATCTTGATAAATGCACATTTTTCTCGCAATAAGTTGAGTATCTAGGACAGCTCTGGAATTTCTCCTAAAGAAGATTTGCTAAATGCCATTTGTAATATGCAGACTCCCAAATGTAAACATCAACTCAAATCTTTTTTGAGTTATGTGAGTATTACGCAAGGTTTGTTCAAACTTTTGCTGACATTGTTTTACTTTTGAGGTCATTACTTAGAAAGGTTATGAAATTCGAGTGGCTAGATGTTCATACTTCTGCGTTCAGTAGTTTTAAAAAGCAATCATCGATTCAAAACCACTGTTTGCATTTTTACATGATGCTTCTAATGTTGTCACTGTGGATGCCACTGCAACTGGATTTGGTGCTGTTTTCAGTCAAATTAAAGAGGGGATTGAACGCACTATTGCATTTGTATCCAGACCTCTCACTTCAGCAGAATCCAGGTATTCCACTATTAAGCGTGAATCTTTGGGGTGCACATGGCCTGTGGAACATTTTGAAATGTATTTGTGGGGCAAACATTTTCATATCAAAACTTACCATGAGCCGTTGATTTTGTTACTTTCAAAACATGGCGTAGGAAAAGCTTCTTCTAGATTGGTTAGGATTTTATCGAAACTTTATGAATATAACTTTTCTGTGCGATATATTCTAGGCATACAGAATGTTCGGGCTGATTGCTTATCCCATTTGTCAGGGGATTTTGTTGCAAGTCCTAATGAAGAGTGTGTTGTTGCATCTTTAGATGATGTTGTACTTTCTGTGGGAGAGGTTATTTCTAAGGAAGAATGGTTGTCAGCCATGTCTCAAGACGATATCTCTGTAATTCTTAAAAGTCATATTGTAGAAGGATGGCCTTTGGAGAAACATTTATCTAAAGATTTACACGTTTTCTAGAAGGTCCAAAATGACTTATTTCTTGAGAATGAGGTTTTTGTAAAAGGAGGTTGTTTTGTTCAACTCTCTGGTCTTAGAAACAAATTGATTTCTTTTTTGTTTTTTTTTGGTAAACCTTTATTAGTACTTAAATCAGTTACAATCAAAGCAATGCAGACCATCATGATCAGCCATCGGAACGGGAGCGGATAAAACAAAGAAATTAGTCCATGGCAGCGCGAAAATCCGCTCCGCAAATACTTGGTTGTAACCCAGGAAAGCACTCTTACCGGAAGGTAACAGGATTAAAGAAGGTTTCATTTTAAAATTAAGTAAGAAAAACAGGATCTGTGGCATTACACTTAAGACATAACAAATCAAGGGATATTCGAGAAGCAGGATTTTCATAGTCCGGATTACTGTCGGTAAGACATGGATGTTCCAATACAGTATCAGGATAGTCAAAATGCAAGCAGTTCTCCCACCGAACAGTTCCAGGCTGCGGTAGCAAAGCATTCAAAATCACCCTCATCGTTCAAAATAAGAAAGCATGCGGAGGACTATCTCCACAGAGATCCCAAATAAGAGGAGAAAAGGAGAAAGTAAAGTCTAGCCAAGAGCAACAAAAATAAGGAAGGCCATAGAAACAAAGAAGAAAGAAGGAAAACAACAACACCCCTCCCCCATACCCCCACCCTGGACCCCTGCATGTGGCTACGGCCTACCCCCCTAGCAGCGTGCCTGTCGCCCATTATGAACCCGAAATATAGACGAGAGAATAAGAGAAAAAAGGAGAAAGGGAATAACAAACCAAAGTTAAGAAGAAGAGAGGAAAAGAAAGAGTAACTAACAGCCCACGATAGGGAAAGAAATATGAGGGAGATTCCCGGTACGGGCACCCCGACCCCCCCCCCCACCGTCACACAACGTTTCAATTGCTCAGAGAGTAAAGTCATAACATTGGGAGCACCCACTTAAACAGGATATTATTAATCGCTACGCATTTCAAGTCCCACAGGAGAGTATAGATCTCCCCAAGTAGCAACATTGGCGCCCCGAGCGCACTCGACTCCCACGGGCCCCCAAGATCAATGTTACAGATTACACCAGTCATATGATGCCGGGCCGGGTCAGAAAAGTACAAACTGGAGCACCCAAGTCATTCCAGGAGAAACCAAAGCCTCTTCGACGTCGCACGGAGCGGTCCGCCCAACCGCCACCAACCGCCACCCACGGGCCAGTTATCCTGTATTTGATCCGCTACGAGCCACCGAGGAGTCTCCTGAGGGAGCATGTCCGCAGTGCAGCCACCATGAAATCGCATCCACATCCGGCCGCAGCCCCTCCGCAGGGAGCTGTGACATTTATCCCACAAGGAGTGACGGGCAAAGCTGGTGGCGGCTTACAGTTAAGCATTGGTCCAAAGGCAATCAGAACATCCTCACGCCATTTCCAGAATGTATTTCTTCGGCCCCTCGGGGGTATTCATTCGCCATCCCCCAGCATCCAATACACCCGGCCACCGCCATAACTAGATAGAACCCATCGAGTCGCCACTTTCTCAGGGAGCACCACCACGGCGCAGTACAGACAGGCTTCGGAGTCGCCGGTCCCCGCCAGATAGAGGATTGCGATTTGCCGGTGCCCCAACAATAAAGTAACACAGGGTGCCATTCTCCCCCACCACTGGGTAGTGCATACGAGCCCCCCCAGCACAAGAAGTAACACAGTAGCATCGTGCCCCCACCGGCACCAGTGAGCCGGAGCGTAAATCGCAGTTCAATGTGTGCAAGCAAGCAATGTACCTCCAGGGAAACAAAGAGCAGTTCCCATTGTCCGGCTGCCGATGAAATGTGCTGGAGGGGGGGGGGGGGGGGGGGGAGGGAGGGGGGGGGGGGAAGGGGGGAGAACCAATCAGCACAGAGGGACCGTGCATCGCGCCGGTAGCGGGCTCCACCGGTGTCGAGGGGTATATTGGCCTCCATGACGGGAGACCGGCGCCTCATGGGTCCGTGTGGCCGCTGTTGTTGAACTGGCGGCCGGGTGCAGTGCAGCGCGAGGTCCCGGTCGCCGGCATCGGGCAGGCCGCTCCGCGCAAAGGAGCACATCTCCGTCCATGGAGTGCAGATTTTCGCCGGAGTCGGACGCCTCATCTCGGCGTCCCCTCCGATGCGCAGAAGCTCCGTTCTCGCACGGGGCAGGCGGGCAAATCAGGTGGTGAGGGGAGAAGGTCGGCGGAGCCGGGACCCCGTGCGGCCATCTTGGTCACCGGCCCCCAACAAATTGATTTCTATTGCTCATTTAGGTAATCTAGTACCATTAAGAAAGTCAGGAATTTTTGGGATGTGGTCAAGTTTATTGAAAATTGTCCTTTAAGTATTAAACCCGACAAGATTTTGAAAACTCAACATGTTGATCATATTCAAATCATCATTCCTGGTGGACCTTGGTGGAAGTTGGCCATGGATTTATTAGGACCCTATGAAGGAATCAACTCTAGGAAACCATATATTTTGGTTCTCGTTGATTATTTTTCAAAGAGATTGGAATTAAAGTGGATATGTCATCAAGATACTTGCACTGTTATTGATTTTCTGCAGGAGGTGTTCAGGAAAGAAGGTTTTCTGGACAGTATTTTAACAGACAACGGCTCCCAGTTTACCTCAATTTCCATTGAAGATTTTTTTTAAGGGGTTGATGTAGGAAGCTGGCTCTGTATATACTATACCAAAGTGAGGTATAGAATGCACAGAGTCCAGTGGAACCCAAAAGATAGGCAAGGGCTAAAGTTAGATAGCACCTCACTCTCTATGGTAGTGTGGGTCGAGGCAGTATCAGAGGAACCTGTTAAGCATTTGTTTTACACACCCAGTCAGCAAATGAATTCACACACTCAAAGACTGAACTCAGACCAATTTTGTGTGCATACAAAATATTATGTTTTTTTATTTCTAGAACCAAGCCAAGTCTGATACAGGTAAGTGAAATAAATGCTTTGCAAAATATTATGCAGTGTTTACAAGTGAATGTGTGGGTTTAATGTGGGTTTAATGTGCTGAGAAGTTTGATACCAAACTTCCCAGTTTTCAGTAAAGCCATTATGGTGCTGTGGAGTTCGTAATGACAAACTCCCAGCACCATATACCCTTAGTGGCATTACTGCACTTACAATGTCTGAGGATTGGCTTAGACACTGTAGGGTTACAGCGCTAACCCATGCTCACAAGGCCCTCAATGACACAGAACCAGCATACCTGAACAGCCGACTCAAATTCCACGCAGCCCAAAGGACCCTACGATCAGCCAAGCTCTCCTACGCCGTGTTCCCCCCCAGAAAGACCAGATTGGGAGGCCGCTCCTTCTCCTTCCGCGTGGCCAGAGCCTGGAACAACCCTCCGCTCCACCTCAGACAGATAACATTGCTCCCCATCTTCGCAAGAAACCTCAAAACCTGGCTCTTCGACAGACCCCCTCCTTGCTGGACTGGAACCTGCAACCCCCCTCAGCGCCTTGAGACCATTACGGATGAGCAGTCGCGCTTAACAAACACCTGATTTGAGTTGATTTTTACAGGGCTCATGCACCCGTAACCTGACCACTGGTATAGTGCACCCAGCTAGAGGGGTGGCTGACCTATGCCAGGGCAGTGGGTTGTAGGCATGGCACACAGGCATGTGTGCCATGTCGACTCTTCACTTTGTTCTGCACCAAACCACCAACCTGCAAAGGCAGTGTGTGAGTGTGAAGGTACAGGACCACTAAGGTTGGCACATTAAGTGCTGCAGCCCTTAGAGGCCTTCTCTGGCCACAGTGCCCTGGGTACCTGTGGTACCATTTACAGGGAACTGACCTGTGGCCAAAGATGCCAATTGGGTTTTGTGTTCAATGCAGTTTTAGGGAAAGAACATCGGCCCTGGGTACCTGTGAGGCAGGAGCCCAGGGCACACTCAGTCAAAGTACATCAGCAGTTCAGCAAAAAGTGGGGGCACCCCTGCAAGAAAAATGGAACTTTCTTATAGTTTATATTTGTCACCTTACCACTGTGCTGTATGCACCAAACTTGAACGGTTTGGTGGAAAGATTTAACAGGACTCTGGCGGGAGGTATCCAGTTGGCTCTTAAGTCCAGAATTGATGTGAAACAACATAATGCCGACTTGTTGTGGTCTTTTCATTGTACGCCCCATTGTACCACCAAATGTTCCCCTTTCTAGTTACTCAAAGGGAGGTCTCCTAGGCAAAAACTGAGCCCTGGGTGGTTGTTTCCCTAACTCAATACTTGCAATCTTAATCAAATGTATGAGTTGGTCAAACATAATGTGGAAAAGAAAGGAACAAAAAAACATTGTGCAGGTGTTTAAAGAAACTAGGACTAGGTTGTATGTTGGTGATAAAGTCAAGATCAAACTATCTATTCACGTACAAAAAGGTTGTTCCAAGTTTTCTGATGTAAGGAAAATTGTCAAGTTAGGAAAAAACACTTCTGCTTTATTGGACAATAGATCTTGGTGGAGTTTGTCTAGATTAGCAAACGTTTTTTTTATCCTGCGCAAATTAATACCAATAGCATTGATGTTCCTGACTTTGGAAGTCAGTCTTTTGCTATGAAGATCTGAGAAGGAAAGAATTTCAATGATGTTGTACCTGAAATTGTTGGGAAAAGTAAGAGAAGCATTAAGTTGTCTGTAAAGTTCGATGATTTTGTAATGTATTAATCATTTTGCAGTGTATTAATCACACCTTTACAGTACTATTATTTTGTAATGTATTAAAATGCATTTGTTTTTTGCTTAGGTTGTTTTAGTTATTTTAAATTGTTGTATTTTTTTCCATTTATAAGGAATGGAGGAGGTATGTGGTAATTAGTACTTTAAGCATTATTCTTGATTCTACGTTCTTTAATCCAAGCTCCGTTCACCTACAGCATTCTTTACTCGATCTTTGTTTACCTTTGTTTTCATTGGCTCTCTGTGAGGCCTATGGGGGGGATTCTAAACTGTTTGGATATTAGAGGGAGTTACAGAACAGGCTGTAAGAACATACATAAAATGTAATTTTTAAACCCAGTAGCTTGCCCGTTAATTAAATTGCTTTCTTAAACCAACTGATAACTACCCCTGCTTTGTAAAACAAAAAAAACACCTCCCACCGTTTTCAGTCGACTCTCTCTAACAAGCATTGGAAATGCAATAGGTCTCGCACCATTAGAGTTAGTGCTTTTAGAATTGTTTATGGGTTTTTTTTGTAAATGTTTAGCATTTTTGTTTCCTGTAGCCAATGCTAAAGAATTACAAATAAAAAAAGCCATAAACATTTCTTAAAGCTCTAACTGAAATGGTCTGAGACCTATTGCACTGTGTGAGGGTGAGTGAGGGTGAGGGTGAGTGAGGGTGAGGGTGGGTGAGGGTGAGTGAGGGTGAGGGGTTGAGGGTGAGGGGTTGAGGGTGAGTGAGGGTGAGTGAGGGTGAGTGAGGGTGAGGGGTTGAGGGTGAGTGAGAGTGAGGGTGAGTGAGGGTGAGTGAGGGTGAGGGTGAGTGAGGGTGAGGGGTTGAGGTTGAGGGTGAGGTGTTGAGGGTGAGGGTGAGTGAGGTGTTGAGGGTGAGTGAGGGTGAGGGTGAGTTAGGGTGAGGGGTTGAGGGTGAGTGAGAGTAGTTGAGGCTGAGTGAGGGTGAGTGAGAGTGAGGGTGAGTGAGGGGTTGAGGGTGAAGGTTTGAGGGTGAGGGGTTGAGGGTGAGTGAGGGTGAGGGGTTGAGGGAGGGTGAGTGTGGGTGAGGGTGAGTGAGGGTGAGGGTGAGGGTGAGTGAGGGTGAGGAGTTGAGGGCGAGTGAGGGTGAGGGTGAGTGAGTGTGAGGGGTTGAGGGTGAGTGAGGGTGAGTGAGGGTGAGGCTGAGGTGTTGAGGGTGAGTGAGGGTGAGTGAGAGGTTGAGGGCGAAGGGTTGAGGGTGTGAGGGTGAGGGGTTGAGGGTGAGTGAGGGTGGAGGGTGAGGGTGAGGGTGAGGGGGTGAGGGTGAGGGGGTGAGGGTGAGGGGTGAGGGTGTGGGGTGAGAGTGAGGGGGTGAGGGTGTGGGGTGAGAGTGAGGGGGTGAGGGTTAGGGGGTGATTGTTAGGGGGTGTGAGCGTTAGGGGGTGTGAGCATTAGGCGGTGTGCGGGTTAGGGGGTGTGAGGGTGAGTGTGAGTGAGGGGGTGTGAGGCTTCGGGTGTGTGACGTTGCATGAGTGTGAGTGTGTGTGAGGGTGAGTGAGGGTGTGAGAGGTGTTGTTATGCAGAGGGTGTGTGACGGTGTGTGAGGGTGAGGGTGTGTGAGGGTGAGTGTGAGTCATTGTGAGGTGTTGAGGGTGAGTGAGGGTGAGTGAGGGGTTGAGGGTGAGTGAGGGGTTGAGGGTGAGTGAGGGTGAGGGTGGGTGAGGGTGAGGGGTTGAGGGTGAGTGAGGGTGAGTGAGGATGAGGTGTTGAGTGAGGGTGAGGCGTTTAGGGTGAGTGAGGGTGAGGGTGAGTGTGGGTGAGGGTGAGGTGTTGATGGTGAGTGTGGGTGAGGGTGAGTGAGGGTGAGTGAGATTGAGAGTGAGTGAGGGGTTGAGGGTGAAGGGTTGAGGGTGAGGGGTTGAGGGTGAGTGAGGGTGAGGGGTTGAGGGTGAGTGAGGGTGAGTGAGGGTGAGGGGTTGAGGGTGAGTGAGGGTGAGTGAGGGTGAGGGTGATGGGGTTGAGGGTGAATGAGGGTGAGGCATTGAGGGTGAGTGAGGATGAGGGGGAGTGTGGGTGAGGGTGAGTGAGGGTGAGGGGTTGAGGGTGAGTGAGGGTGAGTGTGATGATGATCTCATAGATGTGTCTCTGGGAAGGGTGCCTGGTTACCTCACTGGTAGATAGGGCGCTCAATGATACCATGTACTCATCACCTGGCTAAGCTACGTCGCACAGTGCCCTGCGACACCTACTGCACACCCTCACCCCGCGCAGCAGTGAACTGAAAGAATTTGCTGCAGTGGGGGTCAGAGCAGAAAGTCAAAGCATGCCGCCCGCGGCTGACGGGAGCGGCGCCAGCACCTCTGCGTGTGCCGTGGAGGAAAATGCCTGCTGAAGGGGGTGAGCAGTACTACTGGCAGGCCGTTCCCAGAGTATGGGTGAAAGAAATCCGTGCCCCAAGAGGTGTATGCCAGCAAGGTACGTTCCCAACCCAAGCGAAGACCACAGAAAAGTAGCGAGATCTGGGAGTTTCCGAAAAGCAACTCCTGCCCCTTCTCCCCACGCAGCGTGGGTAACGAGCGATACAGCGACGGGGCGAGGAGGGAGATTGGAAAAATGCTCATTCACTAAAGTGCGAAGAAGGCAGTGGGAAGGGGAAAAGCATCATGGCGGTCGCAGGCTGTAAACATGGGCACGGTGGACACAAAACATTCCAGAGCCTGGCGGGCGCACTCGCTTTTGTAAAATGCTTACCGGATTAGGAGAAAGTTTGGGATAAGCGCTGCTGAGGAGGGGCATACCCAATTGCAGTTCACCCACCAAAAGGTGTTTAACTTCAGGCGAGTTCTTCTGAATTGGGTGGAGATGTTATTCCAAATTGTTGAATATAGGGAACACGTCAGAACGTGGCAAGATATTTCTGAATGTGCCTGTAGTGGAAGTTCTTTTTCCTCCAAGTGAAAAAAAGCGAAAGAGAAAGCAGGGTAACCTGACCCAGGAGGGGGGAGGAGGGAGGAGAAATGCGTCTCGGCCGGAGCAGGGGGCGGAGCAGGGAGAGCGGGCTTTAGCACGGCGTCAGTGTTGGCATTGATGGGGGGTAGGGGGAAGTGGGGATTTAAAAAAAATACGACACGGCGGGCAGGGGAGGGGGCGGAGCGGGTAAAATAAACAAATAACAAGACGGAGGGAAGAGAGGGGAGGGGGAGGAGAAATGCGACACGGCGGGAAGGGGAGGGGGCGGAGCGGGTAAAATAAACAAACAAGACGGAGGGAAGAGAGGGGAGGGGGGAGGAGAAATGCGACACGGCGGGAAGGGGAGGGGGCGGAGCGGGTAAAACAAGACGGACGTGCACGCGCTTTTAAGCTCAATGCGCATGCGCATTGAGCTTAAAAGTCACGGGCACTGCAAGGAATCGCCACGATTCCTTGCAGTAGATAAAGAGTGGATAAGCCCCTATAGTCTCGCTTGCTCGATGCGCATGCGCATCGACAGGCGAGACCTAAAAACCGGGACATGAGCTAAATTACTGAGGACAAGCAACGAGTAATTCATAGCGATAAAAATGCTTAGCTCTTCGTAATTAATGAGATACCGCCGCCATCTACTGGTAGAATGGGAAACTAACAGCGGCCAAACATTGGTCCTTGTTCTTGATACTCGTTTTGCCGCTCAACTGGGGAGTGTCACAGAAACACTCATGACGTCACAGACGCATTCATGACTTTTGGAATTCTAGGACCGTGAATGACATTTATTCACAAACTGTACCCACCCTATGGAGGGGTGTCTGTCTGCAGCTGTAAACAGAGACGCCCGAGCGTAAGTAGGGATTTGTACAGGAAAACATATTTGCTGTATGGAGAAAAAAACACTATAAACAAGCAGTGGCAAAGCCAATAGGTGTTTTGCCAATGCAAATCCATTATTAGCTTTGTCATTTTTTTTAACATAGCTTACATTGTCCACATCCCTATTTTTTTTTAAAAGAATTGGAACCTCTAATGCAGCTTAATGCGCAGTGAAAGTTCTGCAAATGGGTTCATTCAAAGGAACATATCAGAGGAAACACAAAAGATTGAGTGGAGAGAAGGAGAGGGTGTGAAAGATAACACGGGCGAGTACCGGGACTCCTCATGAGCAAACAGGTACTGTAAAGAATAAGTGTCTGCACTTCTATCTTTCCATTTGAAACACTGGAGATATGAGAGGCGGTGCTGCGCTCTGATTAGTCTGTTTCAACCAATCTGAGTCGAGCCTGGGAAGAGCCAGTTGTGCTGCCCCCAGGTACTTCATGCACGCCGCAGCACAGACGTGCAGCCCAGTGAGAGTGTGTTGTGGCGAGGAACTGCTCGTCTTAGGAACCGCTGAGGCAGATTCTTTTGAAAAAACTCCCTTTGCACTCTGTTTGATAATTTTCTAATCACTGTGACTGTTTTAAACTTGCGGAAGGGCTGCAATCTGAGTGATCTGTTTTAACCAGCCCGAGTCGAGCCTGGGAGGAATCAGTTGTGCCCTCCAGGGCGGGTGGGGCGCCAAAGGTGTCCCAAAGGCAAACCCGTCTGCACCCGTCCGCGCCTGGACCTCATCAGGAGGCAGGCACTGCCTGATTGCCACCCCTCAGGTAGGTTTATTTGCGCAAGACTCTGTTTGCCTTGCAACTGGGCATCCCCCCTTGCGGAGGCCAGAGCTGGTCTCCAACTGCCAGCCTCCCGCACTGTACCTTTAGGGTCAGGCCCTGCTTACGTCCCCCCTGTACATGAAGGAGTACAAAATTTGCAGTCTAAACTGTTGTTCCTTGGCCAAGCACCATGCGGAGGTGTTTGACCTTTTAGCTGAACAGTCCCTTGACATTTTATTTCTGACAGAGACCTGACTCTTTGATGACTCTGCTGCTATCCAGCCCTGGTCTTGCCCACAGGATACGCTATGAGAAATTAGAATTTAGAGGTGGGTAGAGGCGGGGGCACTGCAATAATATACACAGCCATCTATGCATATACTCTTACCCAGGAAACCCTACATGGTTGTGAAAGCGCACTCTTCAAAATTGCACTGACGGATAATTTCACGCTCTCTGGACTACTTATCTACCGTCCTCCAGGCCCGTCTAAAACTTTTAGAGAAGCGTTAGTCAATGCTGTCACCACATTGGCGCTCAAAACAGCCAACTTCACCATCATAGGGGGTTTGAATCTCCACCTGGAGTCCCAAAGTGGACCCGATATCCACAACTTCTTATGCAACATGGCAGCGTGCCATATTTTGCAATGGGTTCCAGGGCCTACACATGAGGCTGGTCATCTCCAGGACCCTGCCTTTTCCAATATCCCGTCCCTAGAGGTCCGGGCCTTGTAATCCATGGCATGGACCACCCACTTCCTCGTTCATCTCTCTCTCAGCTCCTCCGCAACCCTCTAAATAAACGCCCATGGCACAAATTGGATTACACTACCTTCTGAGACAATCTTGGCACTCTGAGACCAGCTCTGCCCACCAATATTGAGGGGGCCAATGATTGCTTTAGGGGGTGGGTCAACCACGCACTGGACAAGTGCATCCCAGACAAATTGACTTATTCCAAGAAAGCACGGGCCACCGCTTGTTTCAACGAATTGCTCACAGCAGCCACAAAGAACTGCAAGTTTCTGGAATGCCCCTTGCGGCGTTCATATGGTACTGGCCACCTACTTCATCCAGAAGGTCGAGTGTATCTATGACAACCTCTATCCAGAGAGTACAGACCGAAATCCACTAGGAGTCCACCGCATTGGAGCTGAGAATCACTCCCTTGCAGCTTTTCCTCTGACTACCACCATAGTCCTCCAGGCCCTGTTTACCAAGATAAAGTCTGGATCTCCAATCGACCCTCTAAAACCCAACCTTTTTATAAAGTTCCAGTACTGTCTTCTACCCAGTTGCCTGGAACTCATTAACCTATCCCTATATTCTGCAGTGATCCAGCACTCTTGGAAACATGCTAAAGTCATCCCCTGTTGAAAAAGCCTTCTCTAGATGCCACCAGGCCAGAGAATCTCCGCCCGATTTCCTTGCTCCTGTTCTTAGCCAAAATACCAGAATCTCATGTTAACACCATCCTGACTCAGTACTTGGATTCTCGCTCCGTATTAGACCCTGCCCAAAATGTATTTAGACCTCGTCATAGCACTGAGGCAGCCCTACTCGCAGTCACCAAGCAACTCAGAGGTTCCTTGGATGAGGGTAGATCCTCGGCACTGATTCGACTCGATCTCAGTGCAGCTTTCGACACGGTCTACCATAACACCCTGCTATATCGGCTGCAGGAGATCGACATCACCGGCAAATCCCTCGCCTGGTTCACATAATTTTTGACCGACAGGACCTTTCAATTCATTGCCCCCCTTTTTAATTTCCCAACTCATTCTCTACGCTGTGGCATCCCCCAGAGTTCAGCTTTAAGCCCCACCCTGTTCAATGTTTACATCTGGCCGCTGGTCCTATTAGCAACAGCTCAAAATATCTCCTTGGTGTCATATGGGGATGGCACGCAGCTGGTGCCTTCTTTCACCAAGACTCTGCAAAATTCCAGGAGGATCTGACCGCCATCTCTGCCTGGATGGCGGCTAAATGTCTTCAACTAAACTCTACCAAATATGAGATCCTTATCCTAGGAAGAGACCCTAAACTCTGGGGCAGCAATTGGTGGCCTCCTGAGCTTGGCGCACCCGCTCTGCCAAAAGTTGTTGTCAACAATCTAGGCATCTGGGAGGATAGTGCCCTCTCCTTTGAAGCTCATGCCAAATCGGTAGCAGGTATTTGTTTCGGACTACTTCGGGGCCTAACACCCATATTAGGACTCTTTATCCCCCACACTCGCCAGCTGATTGTCCAAGCCACTGTCCTAGCCAGGCTGGACTATTTTAACGCTCTGCTCCTGGTATCTAATAAGTCTGTGACCAAGAGGTTACAGCGCACCCAGAACGCTGCAGCCCGTACGTTGTTTGCCCTCCCCAGGCATTGCTTGCTCTCTGGCCTTTTGTGCTGACTTCACTGGCTGCCCATAGAGCAGAGAATCCAATTTAAGACCCTCTACCTCACTCATAAGATTCTCTCTGGCATCTGTCCAGTGATTTTGAGCGATCTATGTCACTGGATTCAAGATAGTCTGGCTGATGAGGATTATGAATCCGAAACCGGTCCCAGGATGCTTGTTTCCGGTCCAGGGAAGACATGGCTTGGCAGTTCCGACTGGACTGTTCCCATGAGGCACTGGGTCAGACTGATTTGCATATGGCCATGTCTGAACTGGGGTAGCTGAGTGAGCTAAAGAATGGTGATGGATTAAACCCAGATCAGTTGACTGGGGGTGAGTGTTTGATTGGCTCAAACGCTCCGTCCATCATCCCCTTTTGTTTTGCTTTGTTCGCCCTAAGTTGGCAGGGTATGCTCAGACATGAGTCCCTTGCTCACTTGGCCACTGGATTCAAGATAGCCTGGCTGATGAGGATTATGAATCCAAAACCGGTCCCAGGATGTTTGTTTCCGGTCCAGGGAAGACATGGCTTGGCAGTTCGGGCTAGACTGTTCCCATGAGGCACAGGGTCAGACTGATTTGCATATGGCCATGTCTGAACTAGGGTGGTTGAGTGAGCTAAAGAATGGTGATGGATTAAATCCAGATCAGTTGACTGGGGGTGAGTGTTTGATTTGCTCACACGCTCCGTCCATCATCCCCTTTTGTTTCGCTTCCTTTACATCCTGAAGCATGCCCTACGGTCAGCTGATCTCCATCTGGTGCGGGTCCCAAGGTTTCGCAGATCCAGAGCCGTAGGGTGCTTATTTAAGGTGACCGCGCTTGCCCTCTGCAATGCCTTGCCTCTCTCCATTAGAAGTATCTCCAACCAGCTGGCCTTCAGAAGGGTGGTGACAACCTGGCTCTTGCGTTGATTGTTAATCTCCTCCACTCGCTCACCTCTCTGCACCATTCAGTGCTGAGACGTCCCATTTCCGGGACAGTCATGCGCTATACAAATATTTTAACATAACATAACATGTTGGAAAACGCAGCATAAAATAAATGTGTTTATTTACTAAGCGCTTACTACCACAGACTTGCAAGTTTGTAACGCTGTAGGTAATAGCTACCATCAACCAACTGGATTGTTTTGATGAAGTTCAGAGAATGCGTAAAAGATGCCTCTTTCAGTCTCTGCTTGAATTGAGATTATTCAGGAACAGGGTGATGCCGAAGAATACAGAACTTGTGTACCTCTCTTCTGAATGGATGCTTTTATTCTCTTGCCAACAGTGAATCTTTGCCTCTTATCTGAGCAGTCTAAAGTCGAAGGACAACGTCTAGAGTGATGCAGCATAGCCTTATAGCCCGCCGAAGTAGGCCATACTGGCCATTAAATGCCGGCTCCAGCTTTAAAGGCCAGAACCGAAGGCGAGGGCCTTTAAGAAGGAAGTAGCTCTTTAACGGACAAGCCCAGCTGTGGTGAGCTATAAGGCTATTAGAACATTCTGCCACTAGAGGGCAGAACACCCTATTTATAAAAACAAAGTAATCAGAGCTTGAGGGAGTTGAAATCCCCAAAGCTCCGGCACCTTTGACTCACAACTGTTGCTGTGATTGTCGAGATCCAACAGCAACGCCCAGGGCCGCGGCTGTTAGCTGTTGAACATTCACAGCAAGAGCTGTAAAAGGGAGCAGGAGTAAGCCCCTGCTTTTCACCGGATCGGCTAAACTGCCTTATTTTTGTTCAGCTGAGCCAGGGAGACCCGGGAGCGGAGCAGCATTACCCCTTCCCTTCAGGGGCGTAACACAGGCCCCCGCAGACCCTGCGGTGCGGGGGGCCTCTAGCTCAAAGGGGCCCCCTCGGCACTGCACTCTGGCTGAAGAGCTCCTGATTAAGCCCGGAGGGGGCCCCTCTAAGTACTGTGCAGGGAGGCCCCCTCACATTTTGTTACGCCAGTGCTTCCCTTCCTCCGAGAAGTGACTCTTAGCTCGGTAGGAAGAAGGGGAAAGGCTCCGGTGTGCCCTGGAGCACAGCTTCTGCCTTTGCATTCCCCTGCCCACTCTATGTCTTTTGGAAAAGCATAGGAAAGATAAAGGCAGAGGCTGTTTATGCGTACATCAAAATGTTGAGAGCAGTAGGCCTATACCAGTTCATATAGGCCGCTGCTGCTCCATTGTCTTCAATTGAGCTCGCAGCATTCCATTTTTAATAGTGAATAAATAAATTCCTCAGAAACTTGAAAGGCTGGGTTAGCCCACCAGGATTAGAAATGGGAGCATCACATCAGAAAAATAAATATTTCGGCAGCAAACCCTGGCCCCACTGAGCTATCTTACAATTTCAACACATGTAACATTGCAGAAGCGACAACATCTGAGTAGGTGGTGGGAAAGTGTAAAACAGAAGTTGCCTGCCGTTACACCAGAGACTGAAAGGCGAATCTTTCATCGTAAGAAGCGTGAGGCTGTGTCCTATTTTCATCCCTTGAAGGCGAGTCCGCTCTGGGTTTTAAGCACTGATCAGCTAGTCGGTGGGCTAAGCTGACCTCGTACACTGGTCAGACACCTAAGCCGCCTGTGCAAAATTAGATGACTGCACCAGGCTGCTGTTGCTACGGAGACTGGGTGTATTTATTTATTTACATTTTTCCATGGTACAGTTTACCGAGTGGGTGTAAGCACGCTTCATAATGGCAGGGCGGTTTTGAAATTCATTATTTGCTTGCCACTGAAGTTCTCACTACATTTTAATTTCTGACTAACAAGGCAAAAATGGGGGATGGGCGGTCAAACAGTGGATTTTCTAGTTCTAGTTTAGAGCCCATCAACATTTCCTTGCTGCAACATAAAAAACCATCAGAAGTTTTCCTACAGCGTACTTACGAGTATGGTTTAAGGCATTTATTTTAAAGAAAGCGCTGTGACCCGGTCATTGTTGGCCGCGTCACAGCCCTTTTTCTTTTACTCAAAGCGGTGGTAAAGGAGAGGGACTACAGAGGCATGCACTGAAAGAGTGCATGTTGAAAAGTAAAAATACAATGCCCGCACAGCGGGAGCCTGCATTGTAAAGACACTGGCCACTGGAAGCAGTACTTGGTCCAGGCTCCACTGCAGGAGGGAACAAAGTCTTGAAGCTCAGGAGGAAGACGAAGGTGAGGAGGAGATGCTGACCAATAGTAAGTAAGAAAATGAGAGTGACGTAGAAGCCACATGGGAGCCAGCCAATGGAAAGTAAAAGGAAACAAGAGTGACATTGGATCCATGAGGGAGCCAGCCAATCGTAAGTAAATGGAAATGAGAGTGATGTGGGATTCGAGTCAATATGAGCCAGCCAATGGTAAATAAAGTGACGTAAGAGCCACGTGGTGGCCAGCCAGTGGCAGTCAAAGTAAGAAATGGGCAGGTTCAAAGCCCCTTTTAAGATTATTTTTTTTAAATACAAGAGATTTTGCAAGCGCTGTGCAGGCAAAACTTAAAAATGATGATTGCAAAGGTGCATTTTTGCATCATTTCTTCAAGTGTATTTTCCACTAAAGTGAAAATCTGTTTGGGTGTAGGAGAATACTTCTGCGTTTATTTGTGAATCCCTGAAAAATCAGAAATCTACTCTTGGGAGTAAATCTACTGATGCAAATTTCAGGAAGACGCAGGACTGGAAAAGGGACTTAAAAAACAAAAAAGGCCACAGAGCGGTGCTAAACTCCACAGAATGTCAGTGACTTGTTTCTGCTCAGCACGGTGCATTTACCAGGCAAGCAATATTCATGACAACTCATTAGGAGGGGGTGAGGGGTTATGTTATGTAATGTTATATGTATTTTATGTAGCACAAATCACCTTTAGGTCTCTAAGCGCTTTTAGAGAGAGTGACCAGAATCACTGACGGCAGATGGAAACACAAGGCAGCAAACAGAAATTACACTGTGACTAACATCTCCCGAAATAGGAGCGCATTAAGTAGTTTCCTAAATATAAGGAGGACCAGTTCCCTACGAAGGTACTCAGGTAGATTGTTCCAGATTTGTGGGAGCAAGATAGAAAACGCTCTGCCCCCATTGGATTTGGTGATATATCGAGGAAGGGCTAGACGGCAGGCCACGCAGTGTCCAGCCAGGAACATATTTCTCCAGGCATTCTTTTATATACACTGGTGCTTGGCCATAAATTGCTTTGTGGGCAATATAGAGGCCTTTAAATCGGATTCGGAGCCAATGCAATTTATGTAGTAGAAGGGTAGCGCGGGTCCTTATGGGAAGTCTGAAAATTATCCTGGCCGTATCATTCTGCACTACCTGCAGTCTCCTGATAAGTTGCTTGGGGAGGCCGATTTAAAGGGCATTCCCATAGTCTGGCCTAGAGATAGCAGTGGCGGAGACAATTGCCTGTAGTGAGGACATTGACAGAAAAGGGGCAAGTTTCCGTAGCTGCCTCATCAGTCCCTTACAGGTTCCCACCACCGTGGTGACCTGGCTGGACATGGTCAGCTCGGAGTCAATATTGATGCCCAGGCTTTTTACAGCCTGGACTGGTACGGGGGCAGAACCCAGTTCCGGTGGCCAAAAAAGGTCACACCAAGGGCTGTTTTTTGTGGGAATGACGAGCACTTCGGTCTTGTCAGGGTATATTTTCAGAGAATTGTCCGTCTTCCAATTCACTGTGAATCTGAGCAGCTTTTGCGCCGATTCCTGGGCCTGACTAGATTTGCTGATCCGGATGAGGAGTTGGGTATCATTAGTGTAATTGAAGACCCGGCAGTCCATGTGAGCCAGGGTCCCCACCAGGTGTTGCAAATAGATATAAAAGAGGAGCAGGGATAATGCGGAGCCCTGGGGTACGCCGCAAGTAAGAGTGCCCTTATCCGATGTATGCTCATCCAACTGAACCCACTGAGTCCGGTCCGATAGAAATGATTCTAGCCATTGATGAGCTACCCCGCTGAAGCCTAGGTCAAGGAGACGGGACAGCAGCTTTTTATGGCTGACCCATCGAATGCCGCTGATAGGTCTAATGAAATCAGGGAAGGGAGAATGCACAGTGAGGCCAGAAGGTGGAAGGCTGATGCTGTGGTCGCCACATCCGACAATAACATGGCCAGTCTTATTAAAAATAGATGAATAGCTAAAGGAGAACTCAGCAGGTGTGTTTAGTGCCCCTTACTAGGAAGACTCAGGGTCAAGTTTTTCCCAACGCCCCTGGCCCAGTGCCCGCCTGGCTATGGAACCAAGAGTAGATGGGAGTCCGCAGAAGCAAATAAATCAGCCCTGCCAAGTGCCACGCATCTAGTGTTAGAATAATGAATTTCCAGTAATTTCCCGCATTACCGCAATGCCTGAGAATGTCACACAAAAAAACGTGTCCAAAAGCGCTATAGTGCCAGTTTCTTGCTTTGCTAAGACTGACGGCCTGAAAGCTAAGCTCAAGTGCTGTTTTTCAAGCAACACAAGACGGCGCTAGGATACAACGGGAGGTATAGGATTTTCAATATAAAATGACGTGGAAATATCTTGCTATAACAGTAAGCCAGGCAAACTTCAGAGATTTGAAGACCAAAACACAAAACCACACACCGCCTAATTAATGTAAAAAAGCACTCCCTGCTCAAACCATACTATCAAAAAGATGTGGGTGTCCAGCCGCGAAACGAATCTTCTTAATACATGCCAAAAACGGAGCCAGTCTAAACTGCAGTAAAAGGGACTGTTCTGGGGGAAGATGCCCTCTGTGGCCCCTCTCCCATCCTGTAGTCGGCCTTGGGTCCAACGTGGCCTGGACGGACTCTGCCAATTGATCAAGATCTGATCCTGCCTTTAATTTGATTGGTCGCCAGCCCTGGAGCTGCAGGCTGGCTAAGGCAGCGAATCTCTGTTTAGTTTATTGTTTCTCTCCGCCCGCCCGGCAACAGGTGTCTGACCAAGGCTGTGGCCTGTGCCACGCTACAACTAACTGTGGGTGACATTATACTGTTAGCGAGTAAGTGTCACTCATAGTCATTGAACGTCACTCATAATTACACTGAAATTATGAAAATGTCACACATAAGCAATCTGAAACCTTGGCAGCTATGATAAATGCAGGACACGCCCACAATGGCCCATCACCCCCAAGGCACGTGATTCGGTGGCTGTGGTATCTACGTCTTGAGAGGTAAGCATGGCTGGTGTGTAAGCGATGCTGCCAGTAGGGGGAGCCAGTCGCATGGAGTGCCACCCTTCTGCTGTGTCCTGTTCTGTCTTGATGCCTATGTCCAGCCTTTCTGTTTACCTTGGAGGAGTGGGGGCCTCCCTATAAACCCTTAATCCAACTTCCCTATATAATCTCTACCCCCTCCCCCCCCCACACTTCGCTGCCATTTCTCAGGTCTCTGACCACCCCAAGGCATGCACCAGACCACCGTATCCTATTACCTCCCTGGTTCCCATCCTCTCTAGCGTCAACATGAAACTCTCTGAGGCTCCGCCCCTTTCCTCGTCTCTTCTCCATATGGCATGTGACATGGCACAACAGTCACAAGATTTGGCTTCTTATGTTGATGCTACTCAAGGCCTTGGTTTTGGCACTCCCACCCAACACTCTTCCCCACCGCAGAATCAATGGACATCTAAACGTCACTAAGGAAGTAAAATAACACCTACACATCTGTAGAAGGCTGTTGAAGCCGCTAACTTATAATACTAAAGATGGCCCCACAACCACCCCTAAGTACTTTATTTTACCTTGAAATCCCACAATGAACATCACGTGACACAAAGGGCTGTGGAGAGAGGGACTCCTGAAACTGAAAGTCCTTCTAAATGGACTTTTAAAATCAGGGTCCTTGGCCTGGTGAAGGCCTGAAGGAAACAATTTCTAACTGAAACACTGTGGACACATTTCAAAGTTCACATTGTCTGCTTTTTAAGACTGATTCCTGGTTGCACTCCATACTGAGCTACTACTGTGCATGGATAATAGATTCTGCACTGTGACTGCCCAAACAGCAGTGATGTAAAACCTAGGGTTTACAACAATGGCGTCAACCAGTGTTAAAGCCACAGAGTCTCTGTATAAACTAAGCTTTCACAACAGCAATTTTAAAAGCCCTTCACTAAAACTCCATCTTCTCAGGTTTGAAAATGAATATTTCATACTATTTTTTAATCATGAACAATCACAGCATTTAGTGCGGTATTAAACCCACTTGCTCCAATAAAATATTTCTGATTGAAAAAACAGGAGTTTTTGCGACTGCATAGCGCAGAATAAACCATGGCATGTAAAACTGCATTATGGGTAATGTTGATGGCCATGGACAAAGCCCATCCAAACATCAATGAATAAATCCTGCAGGTCCCACTAAAACACTTGCAGGCACGTTAAGCTCCGGTCATCCACTTAAACCCGTTAAGGTTAGTTCCGCAACGCTAACCCACCCGTATGCGGGGCTCAGCACCGACAGGTCAGATGGCGCCCAGTGCCACCACGGAGCACGTCACTGATGACATCAAGTATGACAGCACATGCAGGGGACAGAGGCTTGGAACCAGGGAGAGGGAGAGGGTAGGGTTACGCTTACACTACGGGTTAGACTAAGGTTAGTATCAGCAGTAGGGTTAGACGGGGTGACGTCACGTTTAGAGTTATGGTTAGACTAAGGGTTAGACTTCGCTTCTGTGTTAGGAGTAGGGTCCAACATAGTGTGATGTCAAAGTTGCAGTGAAGGTAATACTTAGACTGGCTCTGTGGTTATTGTTTCTGCCTGGACAAGCGCTGGGATGCCCGAGGGTAACTACGCGCTATACAAAATTCCAAATAAATAAATAAAATAAATACTTAATTTTAAGGTTAACAGTAGGGTGACATTAGGGTTAGGGTTCAGGGTTGGCTAAAGGTTAGAATTAAGATTAGTGTTAGCAGTAGGGTTAGACATAGGGTGGCATCAGGGCTAGGCTACAGTTTAGGCTAAAGCTTAGATTTAAGGTTAGCAGTAAGGTTAGACATAGGGCGCCTTTAGGGTAAGGTTAGAATTAAGATTAGTATTAGAAGTAGGGTTAGACATTAGGATTGGAGTACTGGTTAGGCTAAATCTTAGATGTAATATTAGCAGTAGGGTTAGACATGGGGTGACAGGGCTAAAGGTTAGATTTAAAGCTAAAATGAGGCTAAAGCATAACTTTAGGGTTAGCAGTGGGGTTAGGCATAGGTGACTCTGGGTTAGGGTTCAGGGTAGGCTAAAGGTTGGAATTATGATTAGTGTTAGTGGTAGGGTCAGACATTAGGTTTAGGGTACAGATTAGAATAAAGGTTAGATTTAAGGTTAGCAGTAGGATAAGAAATAGGGCGACATTAGGGTTCAGGGTAGGCTAAAGGTTAGAATTAAGGTTAGTGTTAGCAGTAGGGGTGGACATAGGGTAACACTAGGATTAGGTTCAGGCTAGGCTTTAATGTCAGGGTCAGCAGCAGGGTTAGTGAGAGAGAAAGGTTAGGGTAGGGTGACTACATATTGAGAAGGAAAAAACGGGACAGGCGAGACATAAAAGTAGGACTAAAGCCTTTACTAGGTACAGTTAAGGGAGTGCCTGAGATAACCCTAAAACATCCCCTACACCCATCAAACACACACTCTCAGCCTGTCAATATTTGGCCTACTTCCCACATCTGCCAAGCCCTAACGAACCTCCTTTGTATTAAACTAATGAAAGTTGCAAGGTAAAGTTATGTAGTGTGCAGTACAGAGTCGTCTAGTATGAATGTGTTTCTGCTCGCATTGCTTTAGTAGAGGGATGTATAAGCAAACTGTGCTCCTGTCTCAAAGGCCCTATTGACTGATTGCCCGACCGAGGCATCGAGGGCATCCACTCATTTGTCTTCTAAGTAGGGCTCTTGCTGCCCCTCATAGTAATTGTAGGAAGGTGGATACCTGACTATGGTTACCCCAGATTTGTTGCCTTGTGTTTAGCTAGTTTTCGACTTAGTTGGCCTGGGATCCTGCTAATCAGGGCCCCAGGCTATCTGCTCTCTCTTTAAAATGGACTCCATGTACCCTAGGTACATTTCCAATTGGATACTGGGTCACCTTATGAGCCCCTGTACAGTGTACCATAGGTACCCAGGGCATAGGTGCATCCAAGGCCTACCAGGGGCTGCAGCATGTATTATGCCACCCCTGGCTGGCCACCCAAATTGACACAACTGGCTGATCACTCAGCTGGGGCAAGGTGGTGTAAACACCCTTTGCTTTAGATATAGTATACCTATATCTAACCTTATATATAGACACATATACACCTATAAGTCACTCCTATGGCAGGCCTTAACAATCCTGGAGGCAGAGTGCTTGGTTTTATGTGAGATGGTGCTCTAGCATCAGCTGAGCCTGTCTGCATCTTTCGGAACCAATGTCCTTATAGCTGTTCTATTATATAGCCATACTATATACTCTTAAGTGCATTATCATCCTCGCGGTTGAATGCTAACTTTGGTTTGGCTTTATCAAAACATGTCGAGTAAGGTGTCATACGATTTGGAATACTACCCCCTCGTCAGTTCTGGCAACGGGGGTAGCATTCCACCCTTCTAGAGGGAGAATACCTGTTCCTACTATTCCCGGTTAAAGTTAACCAGAGCCTCAGCATCACAAAATGCCACAGACGGATGTATGACGTTACAACGCAGGCTATTACAACGCCTGCCTTTACAGCGCGGTTTTTACATCGCATACTATTACAACGCATAGTGCTTTTAGGCGCTGGATAGTGAATTATTTAATTTACTATTCCAACTCCAGTCCCTGTGGACACTAGGGAAGGTGTTGGATAGTAAATTAAATCTATTCCCTATCCTAGAGCGCCCCCCAGCGCAATGCGTTGTAATGGTTTGCGTTGTAATGACCGCGTTGTAAAGGCACTGCGTGGTAATAGTTGCGTTGTAAGTGATGTTTCCCCCACAGACACAAGTCTGACCTCCTGCTGCTGGGAGTCCTTCCAGCGAGGGAGGCTTGGACAATAGGTTTCCTGCCTTGGGAGGTGCTAGCACCACCCCATACAGGATTTTGTGTATTGGGACCGGGAGGGCTGAAAGGATTGAGACACTGCCTGGGGCACACAAGGTGTCCCATGCATAGTCCAGTTCAAACCGGTGCTGGGGCACTCCAGCCTCAGATCTGGCGCGAAACTGGACAAAGGGAAAGGGGTGTAACCAGGTTCAGCCTTAATAACCAGTCCACCAGACCACTCTCCTGCGAGACCACAATCACATGCTAGACCTTAGAAAGCTTTCGCAACACCTTAGAAGTCCTGGTGTCGAGGAGTGACCACCTGTGCACCTCCCTTCCCTGGTCCCACCCATAGGAGGGACCTAGCAGGTAATCCAGCCCCTAAGATCAGTATATAGGTAGGAGCTGAGTCACTAGGACTTTAGATTATCCTGACTGAAACTTTGAAACGAAACTCTGGACCTTCATCACTCTACTTTGGAAGAAGACGACTGAAGAATCTCCCTTGTGGTCAAGGAGTGACCACCCTGCCCAAGCAGGCACCATCCAGCGATCGATAACTTGCTTTGCCGCCGCCTCCGCTGGAGCCCAAGCCCACAGCCTGACAAGAACCAGATTCCCAGACATCCAACTGCCCGATCCACAGTCCCTGCAAAGCTGAGACCCGTGGAGGCGACGAGAGACGTCGGACCGGCCATCTTGAAAAGTCTGCGACCTGCTAACTGCGCAGCCCCTGAGGCACCCTCGAAGCTGTGCATTAGGGATTGAGAAGCCCCCGCCCCGAGCAGCATCTGCACCGAAGATCAGCCCTGCACACTCCACGAGTTCTGCGTGGAGCCCTTTTGCATTTTCCTGCTCGACGCGTCTGTCCGGTCACTTGCCAATTGGCTAGTGGCCATCTTGGTGACGATCCCATGAAACGACAACACTGGTCTGGTTGCTCCAGACTGGCCCTTGCTTCCTTGAAAAGAAGCAGCCCCTCAGACCTTGCTGGTCTGAGTAAGAAGCCTACATCGACTCCTGCGTGGGTTGCCTTTGCCAAGGCTTGTTGCCTCCAATATTGAAGCCGACACCGCCGACAGCGAGAGCCTTCATGGGACAGCTCGTGCCTCCATCCTGGTTGTTGTCGACACCTTCTGGTCCACGTGGCTGCAGAGACAAGCTTCCTGTCAGCACCTGATCGCATCCCGACATCGCCTGGTTCCATCCTGGTTCCACGCTGGTCACTGGCTAGTGACCCAGACTCTGTCCCCTCTGCTTTCAGGTCCTCTACATCTTCGATCCACCCTTGGATCCACCCGGACTCTTCTCTTCTGCAGCATCTTCACTTCAAGGCTACATAGATCTCCACGACGAAACCCGACACACTTTTGAACCTGTGCACCCGCTTCCTGTGGGTTAGGTAATGCGAGTACTACGGTGCTCCTGTAGAGGTTTACATTCCTAGTGTCCTAGTTGCAAGTGGTTAAGTTCTATTCCAGTCGGAAGGATCCTAAATCTTTAACTTTATAACTTGTATGTACCCATTGACTTCAATGTGTACACTCGTGTGCTTTTAGACACTGCACACGCATCCCGTGGGCCTCCTGCTCCCTAACCATTGTTAGCTCAGTGTAGCCCCAGCGATTCCCAAGGCCCTAGGCCTTACCATTGTTCGTGACGTGGTACTTATACCACTTTTTTAATATATGGTTTGACGGACCTCCCGCCCTATCCATAATTGTGCAACTTTTGTTTATTCTATTAAGTTACTTGTTTTGTGCTTGTTCTTCTGTGCTCATAAAGAGTTCAGGGGTTTGTTTAGAAATAAATACATATATATTTTCAATATATATCTTGTGTGGTGTCCTTTCATTTGGTATTAAAGGGATTTCATATGGTAAAGCAGCTGGCTTCACATGCCCTCTTGAGTTTAGCCTAAGACTGCTTTGTCCATGCTACCACTAGGATAGCTGGTCTATAAGGTTGACTTTACAACCATCACCATAAGGGTTGTTTGGACTGGTGCAAGGTGCTCACTAGAATAGTGAACATCATATACCAGGCCAACTTCTCACATTAATCATACTCATCCTCTTCAAAAGTGGGACATTCCCCCATTCTGAGGGCTTTAGTGTCAACACTCACTGGAAAGCCAAATCTATTCCAGAGGAATCAGTCAGGGGGGATCCAGTCCCCAGTGCACCAAAAATGTAGACAGAAAAGGAGCCCCTCAGCAAAGCAGTAGCACGATTATTACAGTCCCATGCACAGGGCGTCAAAAGAGCCAAATATATGAGCCTGCCCACCGCTCAGGGCCAAGCTCGAATTATTCCAGCCGGAAAAGGCGTCACCACCACACTGCGAGAGCTAATTAGCAGTGAGGAGTCTGGGTTAAAAGAACACCGAACAAAGGAGGAAAACCAAAGGCGACGCCGCAAAGCCCAACAGGAGCCCAAACGTAGCCCAATTGGGCTACGAGCATCTGGCTTTTAATTACAATTATTTATTTAGAAAGTTTTATATAGCACGAACAAGATCCTATAGGATATCAGAGCGCTTTACATTAGGAAGGAAAGGAAGGACAATAAAGAAACGCTAGCGGGCCCGATGAGGGAAGGTTCCGCTGCAGTAACCAGGAGGGCGGCGAAGGCCGCTGACACACGTGCTGCCATGCGGTTTAAGGAAGGTGTCGAGTGAGCAGCTGAACCGCTGCCTCCTGCGAGCCTCTCTGACCCGGAAGTGGAGATTTGCTCGTTCTAATTTGCTCTCTCCACACACGCGTGAATACTGCAGTGGAATGGAGAGCGGACGAGAAAGCTGCACCGTGCCCTATGCTCTGTACCCCTGAGCTGAGCCTGCAGCTGTGTGTAGTGGGCACAGTATGCACCCGTGCCCTATGCTTTGTACCCCTGAGCAAAGCCTGCAGCTGTGTGTAATGGGCACAGTATGCACCCGTGCCCTATGCTTTGTACCCCTGAGCTGAGCCTGCAGCTGTGTGTAGTGGGCACAGTATGCACCCGTGCCCTATGCTTTGTACCCCTGAGCAAAGCCTGCAGCTGTGTGTAATGGGCACAGTATGCACCCGTGCCCTATGCTCTGAACCCCTGAGCAGAGCCTGCAGCTGTGTGTAGTGGGCACAGTATGCACCCGTGCCCTATGCTTTGTACCCCTGAGCAGAGCCTGCAGCTGTGTGTAGTGGGCACAGTATGCACCCGTGCCCTATGCTTTGTACCCCTGAGCAGAGCCTGCAGCTGTGTGTAGTGGGCACAGTATGCACCCGTGCCCTATGCTCTGAACCCCTGAGCAGAGCCTGCAGCTGTGTGTAGTGGGCACAATATGCACATATACCCTATGTACCATACACCCGGGCAGACACTGCAGCTGTGTGCAGAGGGCACGGTGCATGGGGTATGCCCTGCACCAATCCCAGGTACCTGGTACCCCTGCCTCTCCAGGCCACCAATGCCCTTTGACAGCCCTCTCAGGGGAAGTGTCCTGGCTCCAAGTCTAGCCAGAAGACAGGTCCTGGTGCTGACCCAGCAGCACCCAGGGTGGCCCAGTGAGCGCCTCCTGCAGGCGAGGCGCTCCCTGCCTCCGCCCTCAGAGGGCTGCATGGACTTGCTTTAGAACCCCAGGCACGCGCTACTCAGCACATACCTTCCTGCTTCTGGAACATTTCAAGGAATGGCTGGGTGGCTCCTGCGTCAGAGTCAGGGAAGCCCTTGAGCCTGCCAAGAAGCACTGGCTCCTGCCAGCTGGCAGCATCCACAGGTACATAAACCCGTCGCCCTCTGTTGCTTTCCTCTGCGTCCTCTCTCCTGGCTCAGCATCTTTCTGCTGATCTTTTCCTCACTCGCCTTCCTGTTTCTTTACTCTACACTTCCCATGTGTGCTCTCATCACTGACCCTCATTCCTGTTCCCTTGCTCCCCTGCTCCCTCTGTTGCTCCAGTTTCTGGTTCTCCTCCCTGTTCCCTCAAGCCGCTGATCCCTCTGTTGCCCCTTTCCCTGTTCTCTTCTTGTTCCCTCACTCAACAGGTCCCTCAGTTGTTCTTTGTAAGGAGATGCCTCTTTTTGTTTGGTCCCCTCCCTATTTTTGGACTGACGCTGCTAGTTTTTTACGCCCTTACCCTTAAACTGGTGCGTCAAATTGGCTTTTGCCAAATTGGCTGATCTAACTTGCCTGTGAGTCCCTAGTAAATGGTACCCAGGGCATGTAAGTTAGAGGATCACCCCAGGGCCTGCAGCACTAGTTGTGCCACCCTGGGTGTGACATGAGTAAAAGGAGACACCCAGCCCGCCATTTTCAGGCCAGAAGACCAGTTTTAACTGCTGGTGCGACTTTGCCAATTATAGCAATTGCAAAGTCAGACTTCCCCCGGTATATGTGTAAGTCACCCCTATGGCAGGCCTATTGAGTCTTAAGGCAGGATGCCACATATTCCATGGGCAGAACATGTCATTTTACCTGTTCGTATAGTAAAATGCCAACCTGTCACCCAATTACCAACTGCAGACTTTAAACACTGACCCCTCAGCTGTGCTAACTCTGGAACGGTGTGACGACAGAGGGTCATCCAAGGTATCAAACAACCCGTTACATTAAGCTCAACTTGATGCTTTGGTTGAAATTAAAGTGACAAGTTGCAGTGCGCAACTTGAGCAAAGTTGCCAATGTGTTGCCTTCAGTCTCCTGTGCTCATACTGTTGAACACGGGGTTCTGTACTAAGACATCTTTCTGCCGACCTGGGGTGACGCGTTAATGAATCCCAGGAAATAATACAGTAAGGTCCTGGTCTTGAAGGAGGTGTCCACTCCCTCCTACAGGAAGCCACACAAGTGCTGGCCCGAAAGGCAAGCTTAAAAGAAGAAGCCGCCTATGAAGGGCAAATGGAAACACTTAGATGACTGCACTCAAGCACACAGTTTCAATCACAGGTAGTTATCCAGTTTATAGCCTGTTATAAATTCCAGTCCGCACAAAGTGAGGTTTTAAACATGATTCTTTTTACTCCAAACACTGCTGTCCAAAGATTGCCGCAGCCGACATGTGTTTCGTCCACCTGGACTTTTTCACGGCTATCTGTATAGTGACATGTCCGAAGTAAGTTTAGGGTCTCTCCCGATTGTAATAGCTATAGAGTTTAGAGCAGGGGTTCCGTCTATCCGGGAGCTTACACATGTTGGTAGTCCCATTTTTAGGCTGACTACGACATATCCTATCAGAAGAATCGAGTATCATATCAGGGATCTCATACCCAATAATGACTCACAACTAACAAAGCTAAGAAAATATGTATCAAGACCATTGTGCATCATAACAACGCAGGCACTTACTCCGGAGGTTTTTAGCGTCTGCAGCCGTAATATTTGGCCATAACAAAGAACTGCAACACCATGATAAGCGTGCGGGTCTGAAAGTCCTCATGTCCATGCAATGTTCAGGCACACAAGCTGGCACTTTGGGCAGGAAAGGGAAAACCAGGTGCCAAACTGGGTCTCCAGTAGCGTGTAGATCCCTTAAACTCAAACCTCTGGGTTGGGCTTGGGAGAATCACACGCCAGGAGAGAGGGACTGCCATATTAGAAGTGAGCAGAATGGTGCATCCTGGGATGCCTAGATTCCAAACTCTGCAGGAAGTGATCATCAGGTTGGAAGGAACCTGGTAACCAATTGGCTACCAACCACATCCTGCCCTGAGTGCATTTCCTGAGCATAAGTCGGGCACCCTGGCGCCCCAAACTCAGATCTCAACTGGACAAGGAGAAGGACCAAGGAAGGACTTCCCTGCTGTACCGTAGAATGAGCAAAGAGAAGCTGCACCGGAGTGGACTGCACCTGCTGAACCTGGTGGTTAGCAAAAGAGAGGGACTGCGCCTGCTGTACGCAGCTCGAGGAGAAGACATCTCCAGAGCCAAACACAACCCAAGAGACTCCCAGGGTCAGTGAGCTGGCCTCCTGTTCACAGCACAGGGACACAACAGCCAGGATGCCTGCTGGGGCAAATTGGTAGCCCAAAATCTTCAACCAACCGCTGACGTACACCACCAGAGACTAAGATTTGATGTATAAAGTTACACGAGAATTCGCCGAAAACGGGAGTGTCATTTAAAAGCAGCTAGGATCCCCAGAAGATGAGTTATCGACCCGGAAGGGATTGGGCCAGTGACCGCGATACTGGGTGACTGGTAATCCAGTGGCAACTGGATTCTGTCAGCACCGAAAGGACTTGGAGGGACATCGACCCTGGGACCAGGGTTGCCTCACCCCCTTCATGGACTGAGGAGTAGTTGCAGCAAGACTCCCATCATCCGCATGGCATCCACAGCATCCTTTGAGCATATTCAACATCCGTCATCCTATAGCATCAGGGAGATTTCCAAGGGAGAGCCCTGCAAATGATAGAAGTGCCTGGAAGGCTGCTTCACCTGCGGAGGTATCTGTTTCTGAGGATTTTGCTGGTCCCCCGGTGTAGCTCCCCACTGGAATTGGTTTCCTAAAGTAACTCTAGGTGACCGCACTACGCCAAGCCCAAACTTTTTTTGTGAAATGGTTTCGAAGTGTCAATTTATTGAATTTGCCAAAGCTTGTTCACAGTTGAGTGAAATGCTTTGATTTATTCTATCTTGTAAATTCTATATTACCTGAGCCCTCCGGTGGATCTTTTTCTTTGTGGTGCCTGAAAATACCTAAAAATACAGTCTACTTTTATACCAGTTGCTGAAAGCAGCAAGAGGCCTGGGGAAACTCACAAAGGCCTTCGAATGCTTCCTCATGGTTCTGGACCCCTGGGTCGAAAGCTACTCTCGGGGTCTGAAACAATGCACATCCTGGGACCAGGTGCCAAGCCTCCTCTCCCACGATGAGCAGGTTCTACTTTTATAAATTGGTGTTGGATTTCTTTGGTGTCTTGACGATTTATCATCGATTGTGTTGCTGCTATTTTAAGGCTTTACACTTGTTCCTTTGTGTAAGCCTCACTGGTCAGTGCTACAGCTGCCCAGGGTTGAGCTTAAGGTTTGACAAAAGAAACCTAAGCGGCCTGAAGGGGTTTGAGAGTGTATTACACAGTGAGGTCACACCACCACAACAACCAAAACATCCCATTTCCTCACACACTTGTTGCTGATTCTCTTGCCTGTTCGATCGCTCAACAGGTCCCCTTGTTGCTCCTGTTCCTGGTTATCCTTCCTGTTCCCTTGCTCCACATCTTCCTCTGTTGCTCTTGGTTGTGTGTCTGCTTATCCCACTCTCATCCCTGGTTCTCCCCATGTTTCCTGCACTGCACTCTTCTTGGCTGCTCTTATCCCTGGTTCTTTCCCAGCTACACCCATCCCTCTGCTCTTTTCCTGGTTCTTGATCCTTTGTTCTGGCTCTACATCTTCTACCACTCTCATCCCTAGTTCTCCCCAGGTTTCTCGTCACTGCACTTCTCTTCATTGCTCTCATTCCTGGTTCTCTTATCTGTGGGCGCACTTTCTGTTTCCTGCTGTTTTTCTTGTTTCTGGTCCGAGGTGCAGTTTCCTGGCATTCCTGCTTCCTCAGTGGTACTTGTTCCTATTCCAGGCTTTTACTCTGTTGTTACTACTCTTATTACAGACTGTCCTTTCTGCTTCCTCATCGGTTTCTTGTGTTCCTGGTGCGCTATCCTGCGTTCTTGCTCTGCATCTTGCTTGGTCTTGTTCCTGGTTCTCCTTCCTGTGTACTTGCTCTGCATCTTCCTCCACTTCTCGTGTTCCTGGTTCTTGTTCCTGTTTCTGACTTCACATTTTCCTCTGTTTCTCTTATTCCTGGTTCATCGGTCCCTGTGCTGGCTTTACTTCCAACTGTATTGCACCTGTTCCTGGTTTTCCTGACTTTGTTCCTTTCTCGCTTAATCCTGGTTCTACTGTCTCTGTGCTAGATTGCTCCCCTCTGTTGCTCTTATTCTTAGTTATTGCCTGATTTCTGTTGCTCTTGTTGCTGGTTCTTGTTCCTGTTCCTGACTTCACATCTTTCTATATTTCTCTTGTTCCTGGTTCTCCTTTCCCTGTGCTGCCTTTGGTTCCACCTGTGTTGCACTTGTTCCTAGTTCTCCTGACGTTGTTCCTTTCTCTCTTGATACTGGTTCTCCTGTCTCTGTGCTAGATTTGCTCCACATATGTTACTTTAGTTCCTTGTTCTCCTGGCTTTGTTCCTTTCTCTCTTGATCCTGGTTCTCATGTCTTTGTGCTGGATTGCTCCCCCTCTGTTGCTCTTATTTCTGGTTCTTGCCTGATATATGTTGCTCTTGTTGCTGGTTGTCCTGGTTCTGTGGTGACTTTGCTGTACCCTATGGGGCCCGATTCACAGAATGAACTTAAGACTCAATCCTAAACTTACTACTATTTTGGTATTCACAGAATGCACTTACTACTTTTGGCATTTACAGAATGAACTTACTACTTTTGGTATTCACAGAAGTTAGGATTTTGTCTTAAGTTTGTCTTAAGACAAACTTAAGACAGACTTAAGTTAGGATTTTGTCTTAAGTCTGTCTTAAGACAAACTTAAGACAAAATCCAAACTCGCTGTGAATACCAAAAGTAGTAAGTTCATTCTGTAAATGCCAAAAGTAGTAAGTGCATTCTGTGAATACCAAAATAGTAGTAAGTTTAGGATTGAGTCTTAAATTCATTCTGTGAATCGGGCCCTCTATGTCTCTTGTTCATGATTCTCCTAGTTCAATGCTGGATTTGCTCCACATCTGTTGCTTTAGTTCCTGGTTCTCCTGACGTTGTTTCTTTCTCTCTTGTTCCTGGTTCCTCTGGTTCTGTGCTGGCTTCTCCCCCCGTCTCTTACTCTTGTTCCTCATTATCCTGGTTCTTGTCTGATCTCTGAGGCTCTTGTTCCTAGTTACTCTGGTTCTGTGCTGGCTTTCTTGTCTCTCTCATTCCCTTGTTCCTGGTTATCCTGGTGCTTGACAGACATCTGTCACTCTTTGATCCTGGTTCTTCTTCTTATTGTGCCGACATAACTGCTCCCTCTGTTGCTTTTGTCCCTAGCTCTACTGGGGAGCTATTCTGGCTTTCCTCCACATATGTTGCTCTTATTCCTGGTTCTCCTGACTTTTGTTCCTTTCTCTCTTGATCCTGGTTCTTCTGGCTCTGGGTGTGCTCCCCCACACCCACTATTTCTCCTGTCCCTGCTTCTCCTAGCTATATGCTGGGTCTCCTCTCTGTTACTCATGTTCCTGGTTCTCCTGTATGCCCCTCCCTCTGTTGTTCCTGGTTCTGTCCCCTTTAATTGTTCCTGGCTCCCCTGCTCTGTTCCTGGTTCTCCTGTATGCCCCTCCCTCAGTTGTTCCTGGTTCTGCACCCTTTAATTGTTCCTGGCTCCCCTGCTTTGTTCCTGGTACTCCTGTCTGCCCCTCCCCCTGTTCCTGTTTCTGTCCCACCCTCCCGGTTCCCCTGCTCTGTGCCTGGTTCTCCTGTATGCCACCCCCTCTGTTGTTCCTGGTTCTGTCCCCCCCGTTCCCCTGCTCTGTTCCTGGTTCTCCTGTATGCCCCTCCCTCAGTTGTTCCTGGTTCTGTCCCTCCCCCGGTTCCCCTGCTCTGTGCCTGGTTCTCCGGTATGCCCCCCCCTCTGTTGTTCCTGGTTCTGTCCCTCCCCCCTCCCCTGCTCGGTTCCTGGTTCTCTTGTATGCCCCTCCCCCTGTTCCTGGTTCTGTCCCCCCCGTTCCCCTGCTCTGTTCCTGGTTCTCCTGTATGCTCCTCCCTCTGTTGTTCCTGGTTCTGTCCCTCCCCCTCTAATTGTTCCTGGTTCCCCTGCTCTTTTCCTGGTTCTCCTGTATGCCCCTCCCTCTGTTATTCCTAGTTCTGTCCCTCCCCCGTTCCCCTGCTCTGTCCCTGGTTCTCCAGTATGCTCCTCCCTCTGTTGTTCCTAGTTCTGCCCTTCCCCCTCTAATTGTTCCCTGTTCCCCTGCTCCCCTGCTCTGTTCCTGTTTCTCCTGTATGCCCCTCCCTCTGTTGTTCCTGGTTCTGCCCCTCCCCCGGTCCCCCTGCTCTGTTCCTGGTTCTCCTGTATGCCCCTCCCTCTGTTGTTCCTGGTTCTAACCCCCCGACCCCCTGTAATTGTTCCTGGCTTCCCTTTTCTGTGCCTGGTTATCCTGTATGCCCCTCCGTCTGTTGTTCCGGGTTCTGTCCCCCCCGCTCCCCTGCTCTGTTCCTGGTTCTCCCTTTATGCCCCTCCCTCAGTTGTTCCTGGTTCTCTCCCTCCCCCGGTTCCCCTGCTCTGTGCCCGGTTCTCCTGTTTGCCCCTCCCTCTGTTGTTCCTGGTTCTGTCCCTCCCCCCTCCCCTGCTCGGTTCCTGGTTCTCTTGTATGCCCCTCCCCCTGTTCCTGCATCTGTCCCCCCGTTCCCCTGCTCTGTTCCTGGTTCTGTCCCTCCCCCCTCCCCTGCTCTGTGTCTGGTTCTCCTGTATGCCCCTCCCTCTGTTGTTCCTGGTTCTGTCCCTCCCACTCCCTGCTCTGTTCCTGGTTCTCCTGTATGCCCCTCCTTCTGTTATTCCTGGTTCTGTCCCTCCCCCGGTTCCCCTGCTCTGTTCCTGGTTCTCCTGTATGCCCCTCCTTCTGTTATTCCTGGTTCTGTCCCTCCCCCGGTTCCCCTGCTCTGTTCCTGGTTCTCCTGTATGCCCCTCCCTCAGTTGTTCCTGGTTCTGTCCCTCCCCCGGTTCCCCTGCTCTGTGCCTGGTTCTCCTGTTTGCCTCTCCCTCTGTTGTTCCGGGTTCTGCCCCCCCGTTCCTCTGCTCTGTTCCTGGTTCTCCTGTATGCCCCTCCCTCAGTTGTTCCTGGTTCTGTCCCTCCCCCGGTTCCCCTGCTCTGTTCCTGGTTCTCCTGTATGCCCCTCCTTCTGTTATTCCTGGTTCTGTCCCTCCCCCGTTCCCCTGCTCTGTTCCTGGTTCTCCTGTATGCCCCTCCCTCTGTTGTTCCTGGTTCTGCCTCTCCCCCGGTTCCCCTGCTCTGTTCCTGGTTCTCCTGTATGCCCCTCCCTCTGTTGTTCCTGGTTCTGCCCCCCCCTGTAATTGTTCCTGGCTCCCCTTTTCTGTGCCTGGTTATCCTGTATGCGCCTCCCTCTGTTGTTCCGGGGTCTGCCCACCCCCCGTTCCCCTGCTCTGTTCCTGGTTCTCCTATATGCCCCTCCCTCTGTTATTCCTGGTTCTGCCCCCCACCGGTTCCCCTGATCTGTGCCTTGTTCTCCTGTATGCCCCTCCCTATGTTGTTCCTGTTTCTGCCCCCCCCCCCGTTCCCCTGCTCTGTGCCTGGTTTCTCCTGTATGCTCCTCCCTCTGTTGTTCCTGGTTCTGCCCCTCCCCCTCTAATTGTTCCCTGTTCCCCTGCTCTGTTCCAGGTTCTCCTGTATGCCCCGCCCTCTGTTATTCCTGGTTCTGCCCCCCCCACCGGTTCCCCTGATCTGTGCCTTGTTCTCCTGTATGCCCCTCCCTCTGTTGTTCCTGGTTCTGTCCCTCCCCCCCCCGTTCCCCTGCTCTGTCCCTGGTTTCTCCTGTATGCTCCTCCCTCCGTTGTTCCTGGTTCTGCCCCTCCCCCTCTAATTGTTCCCTGTTCCCCTGCTCCCCTGCTCTGTTCCTGGTTCTCCTGTATGCCCCCCCACCGGTTCCCCTGATCTGTGCCTTGTTCTCCTGTATGCCCCTCCCTCTGTTTTTCCTGGTTCTGTCCCACCCCCCCGGTTCCCCTGCTCTATTCCTGGTTCTCCTGTAGGCCCCTCCCTCTGTTGTTCCTGGTTCTGCCCCCCCGACCCCCTGTAATTGTTCCTGGCTCCCCTTTTCTGTTCCTGGTTCTCCTGTATGCCCCTCCGTTGTTCCGGGTTCTGCCCCCCCCGTTCCCCTGCTCTGTTCCTGGTTCTCCTGTATGCCCCTCCCTCAATTGTTCCTGGTTCTGTCCCTTCCACTCCCCTGCTCTGTTCCTGGTTCTCCTGTATGATCCTCCCTCTGTTGTTCCTGGTTCTGTCCCTCCCACTCCCCTGCTCTGTTCCTGGTTCTCCTGTATGCCCCTCCCTCTGTTGTTCCTGGTTCTGTCCCTCCCACTCCCCTGCTCTGTTCCTGGTTCTCCTGTATGCTCCTCCCTCTGTTGCTCCTGGTTCTGTCCCTCCCACTCCCCTGCTCTGTGCCTGGTTCTCCTGTATGCTCCTCCCTCTGTTGCTCCTGGTTCTGCCACCCCCCTCAGCCCCCCCCCCCCCTTCCCCTGCTCTGTGCCTGGTTCCTCCACGCTGCTGTACTCCACAGACCTCCCTCTTTCATTGGCTCTGCGGGGTTAATTGTCTGCGTGATTAAACAGGTCAGATCTCCCAGGAGGAATTTTCCATGCACGCGGCCTCCCCTGGTTAGTCATGAAGCCCGGGGCGGAGCACGAGGGGAGGTTCACCCCAGCCTCACCCGGGGCCCTGGCTGCAGCGCTCCGTCTCCACAGGAGCGCCTCGAAGCCCCTGGAGGTGAGCTCCGCCCAGGGGGCCCTGGTAAGGATGGGCCCTGGCTGCAGCGCTCTGTCTCCACAGGAGCACCTCGAAGCCCCTGGAGGTGAGCTCCACCCAGGGGCCTCTGGTAAGGATGGGCCCTGGCTGCAGCGCTCTGTCTCCACAGGAGCACCTCGAAGCCCCTGGAGGTGAGCTCCACCCAGGGGCCTCTGGTAAGGATGGACCAGGTGTAAGCAGGAAAACGCCCCTTCGACAGCTACTGGCAGTACCCCAGCAGTATCAGGGTGGGTTCAGTGAGCCCTCAGGGCTCCTGGCCCCGGTGCCACTATACCTGCTGCACCATTGGTTGCTACGCGTTGGGCACTGCCTGCTCTTCAACGGGATTCCTCTGGTTTTCTCCTTTGTCAGTAGGTCTGTCCCCTTCATTCACAGGCCTTTCTACATTTTCCCCATTGCCTGGTTCTTCTTTCTCAGCCCTCCCCGCTGTCACTCCTTTTATCCTGTCCCAGCAGATCCTGGAGCCCTCGCACCTCATCTGTTCCTGCCCTCCCTGGGTATAACTCATGCCCTGCACCCCCTGCGGCGCGAGAGAGCTCCCAACCTTCAAGCCAACATACATCTGTGAGGTGTGGGAGACTCGGCCCCCTCTTCACTTTCTGCAGGGGTGTGGGGGGCATTTGATGTCACACCCCTGGCCCTGTCTTCTTTTGTGCCCTTCCTGAGGGCGAACGACCATCGCAACACATGCGTCACATCGCATGCGTTTATGTCCCGTGCCGTCACAACACACGCTACGTTACAATGCGTGCGTTCACTACGCACGCCATTACATCGGAGGCGCCATTAGATCGCGGGCACTTACAACGGATACAGCAGACTGTAGTGTCAGCGCTCTAGCCGCGCCAGCGTGCGTGTGACGTAACACGCACACAGCAGAGCGCGCACTGGTGCGCATGCGCAAACGGCAGTTCGCGCCTTGACAGAGCGACTCGGAGCGCGATTAGGGTAAGACGCCCGGCGCTCTTCTCATTAGTGCTTGTATTTAATAAACACATCTTGCAACCTCCACCCAGCAGTCGGTGTGGTTATTTAGGGGAACTTAAGACTCCACAGTGGCGACGAGGAGTGGGATCTGTCCCCACAAAGGAAAAGAACAGCAGTGGAGAGAAGAAGGAACCGGGTACACACCAACCGACACCAACCCCCTGCAGAAGAAGAGGGAAGGCGCAAGGTCACCGCAGGACGCACGAGAGGAGCTTGGCAGAGGCGCAGAAACCCAGACAAGCACACCACGTAACCAGGAGGCAAGTGACGCAACAACCAACGCAGAAGCACGGTAGAAAGACGGCAGTGTCCCCTCAAAGGCCCTGGCAGAAAAGGGAGACCACGTGGAAGGGGGAAGAGGAGAACCAAGCCCCAACACATCACAAGCAGGGAACGCCAGCGCACCGGGCAGCCCCAGGAATCGGGGAAGGAACAACAGCGCGCCCGGCAGCCCCAGGAATCAGGAGGGTGTGCCAGAAAGACAGGCCAGAATGAGTAACCAGGCGTCCTCACTCACGGCACCGATCCCGTTTCTACCCAAACCAGGTGAACCCCAGATGAAATGGGAAGACTGGAGGGAATACTTCAAGAACTACCTAGAAGCCCTAGAAGACGAATCCAGTGACAAATTCACCCATGCAAGAAGGAAACGAATACTACTGCACAACCTGGGCCCGGAAGGTATAAGGGTGTTCACGAACATAGCGACGACGCCTCAACAAGCAGCCGATGCAGACGTCTTCAAACAAGCTCTAGAAGACCTAGACGCCCACTACCGCCCAGCGGTATGTGTCTCCATTGATCGGTTCAACTTTCAACAGAGGAAGCAAGGGGAAGGAGAATTGGTTGACGACTACGTAGCAGCCCTGAGGAGACTAGCAGTCACGTGCAAGTACGGGGCGCTGGAAGAAGACTTTATCAAAGACCAGATTGTAATGCACACCACCAATAAGAATGTACAAGACAAGCTGTGGGCTCACGGTGAAGCAACGTTAAAGGAAGTAATAGCGATAGTGAAGAAAGCCGAACTTTCGAAACGATGTGCTGAAGCCGCAAAAAAGGAGAGTGCGCAAAGAATCATGGTCAACAAAGTAGATGACGCTGAGCCACCGGGAAGACACAAGATGGCGCCCGGAGACAGCAGAGGAACCAACAAATGGGCGGGAAGACCCGGACAAGCAGGGAAGCAGTCCTCGTACACCAAGTCCACGTGCTACAGATGTGGGAGTGCGAACCACGCAGCCCAAGACAAACGCTGCCCGGCTTTTCGCGCAAAGTGCATGTTCTGCGGCCTGATAGGCCACTACGAGAAAGTGTGTCGAAGGAAAGAGAAGAGATCAGTAGTAAAATACATAGCGCATCCACGACCTGAAGAAGGAGCTGACGAGGAATCAGATGAAGACGACAGAGTGCTGTGTATTGAGGAGCAAGTGCTAGGCATTGACACCAAGCGCTCTGACAAACCGCGAGCAGACATGCTAATAGGCGGAGTCAAGATCAGAATCGCGATTGACTCAGGATCCCCGTACACCATAGTGCAGAGGTTAGTATGGGAAGAGGAATTCAAACCCAGCCTAGGTCCCAAACTAGAACCACCTGACATAAGACTGTCATACACGAGCAACCCGATTCTGATGGTAGGATACCGGAGCCTGAAGTTCGAATTCAGAGGGAGGACAGCTACATGCAAGTTGTACGTGGCAGAGAAAGGTCCCTCAATTCTAGGATGGAGAGACCAATGAGACCTCAGAATCAAACTAGACCCAGGGGGCAAGGAACAAGTACTGTTGACGGACATAGAAAGCTGGCCAGACCTGGAGAGAGTGAGAAGAGAATTCCCCAAGGTCTTCGGAGGCAAAGTGGGGAAACTGTAGAAATTCATGCACAAAATCATACTCAAAGAAGACTCCCGGCCAGTGTCTCACAAAGTCTGAAATGTGCCCATAGCAGTGAGGGAAGCGGTGCAACGAGAACTGTGCCGGCTGGAAGAACAAGGAATCATCGAGCCCATCGATAGCTCGGAGTGGCTGGCTCCCTTGGTGGTCGCCAGGAAACCCAACGGCAAGGTGCGCCTGTGTGTGGACCTGCGCGAGTTGAACAAATGCTTGGTTGTAGAGAAATTTCCGCTCCCCAGAATTGAGGAAATGTTGGCGGAAACTAGAGGAGTGAAATGGTTCTCCACAGTAGACCTCACGTCAGCATACCATCAAATTGACCTACACCCGTCAAGCAGGAAACTTACGTCTTTCATCACCCCGTAAGGATGCTATCAGTTCCGCAGGATGCCCTTCGGGCTGGCGTCCGCCGCAGCGGTGTTCAAAAAACTCATGCACCGCCTGTTCAAAGACGTCGAAGGCAACCAGTACTTCCAGGACGACATCCTAATAATGGGGAAGGACCGTAAGGACCACGACAACAAATTGAACAAGGTGCTAGGCGTACTGCAGGAGAAAGGACTAATAGCAGAATGGGAGAGGTGCAGATTTGGCATGACATCCGTCACCTACCTGGGGCACGAGATAAGCGAACAAGGGATCACTCCCAAGAGGGACAATGTGAAAGCAATCTGCGAGGCCAGAGCCCCAACCAACAAGGACAAGGAACGGTCATTCCTTGGAATTGCCGAGTACTACAGCAAATTTGTCCAACATTTTGCCACGAAAACGCACAAGTTAAGGCAACTCATAAGGGACAAGGCATCGTTCCAGTGGGACGACGAGGCTCAGAGAGAGTTTGAGGAACTGAAAGGGAACATCAGCCAGGCCGTGCCCTTACACGGACATGATCCCGCAGGGAACACCATTCTCACCACTGATGCCAGTGAAAAGGGCCTGGGGGCGGTCCTTGCACAAGAGAGGGAGGACAACACAGTTGAAACACTCAGCTTTGCTTCCAGAGTGTTGTTGCATGCTGAACAGAAGTTCAGCGTGATAGAGAAAGAGATGCTGGCTGTCACGTGGGCCATGGGAAAGTTCCGGCAGTTACTATGGGGCACAAGGTTTCGCTTACAGACTGACCACAAGCCGTTGGTTAAAGTGCTCACCTCAAGTGGGCATGCCACAGCCACCCCGCGGATAGAGAAGATGACTCTCAAACTCCTAGAATACAAGTACGACTAGAGTACATCCCGGGGACAGGCAACAAAGTGTCTGACTACCTCAGCAGGGACTCAGCCATAGAGGAAGCGCCCACCCCTGTAGTGGAGAACAAAGAAATAGTAGCGGTGATGGAAGACATGGTAAGAGCCATCAGCATACAAGAGTGGGAACAAGCATACGAAGAGGATGTGAACTTGGAAGAGGTTAAGAAGTACCTCGTCAGAGGATGGCCGGAAAACAAAAGGTTAAGAGAGGTGCCTAGGAAACTGTATGAGGTGCGGGAGGAATTATTCCTGTATCGCAGTGACAAGGTGGTGCCGCCAGAAAAGCTAGTCCCGACCCTGCTGAACCTACTACATGAAGGCCACCTCGGCATTGTAAAGTCAAGAGTGAAACAGATGTACTGGTGGCCAGGAATGGACATCATAATTGAGAGACATGTAAGGGAATGTGACCAATGCCAGGGAGCAGACAAGGTACTCAAACCATTGAGACCGGCGTTAGGGAGATTTGAACAACCCCGTGATCCCTGGGAGGAAATTGCGGTTGACATCCTAGGACCAATATTGGACAGCCAAGGGGCAGCTAAATACTTGTGTGTTTTGGTTGACAAGTACTCCAAATGGCCGGAAGTGCATGTGCAACCACGAGAGACAGGTAAGGACGACGATATAGCCGTAGTGTTTTAGGCTTTTAGGGAGTTGATGAGGAGTGTAGTGGAGGAGGAGGGTTTTAGGCTTTAGGGCTTAGGGTTAATAGTAGTATATGTTTGTGTATTAGGGGTTAGGGCTTTTAGGACTTAGGGTCGGATATGGTAGTGTTTTAGGTTTTAGGGTTAGGGCTTTTAGGGCTTAGGATTAAGGTTCGGCTATGGTAGTGTTTTAGACATTTGGGTTAGGGCTTTTAGGGCTTAGGGTTAAGGGTCGGATATGGTAATGTTTTAGACATTTGGGTTATGGCTTTTAGGGCTTAGGAGTAAGGGTTGAATCTGGTAGTGTTTTAGGCTTTAGAGTTAGGGCTTAGGGTTAAGGGGCGTATATGGCAGTGTTTTAAGGTTTAGGGTTAGGGCTTAGGGTTAAGGGTTGTAAATAATACACTTTTAGGCTTTAGGGGGTCGTAGTGTGTTTGATACGTTGCTTACAGTGTAGTTTAGGCCATAGGGTCAGAGGGAATGCGAATTGAGGTAAAAATCGAGATTTAGAAACATGCGGGGTGTTTGTATGCGGTGTGAATTTCTTTTGCATGCTTTTCAATTGGGATGCGACGTGATTGGGTGCGTTGTAATCACTTGCGATGTAAAGGGACATGCAATCTAAAAACGGCGATGTGAGAGCATACGATGTTACCGTTTGCGATGTGCCATCATACATCCTTCCTGAGTACCCTGGCCCTCTCCTCTTTTGGGCCTTTCCTGAGTACTTTCTGCTCTCACTTTCACTCTGAAGCAGTGGGGGAGGGTCCCCTCGACAGGAACACATCAGCCGACACCTTTGGAATCTCCACCGGCTCCCCATTGAGAAGAGAGTCACTTTCAAGATGTTCACCCACGCCTACAAAGACCTCCACAACACCGGACCCCAATACCTAAACAATAGAATCACTCTCCACATACCCAGAAGAAACTTCCGATATGCCAACCTCGTCCTAGTTGAGACCCCACGCATCCGCAGCAGCGGGAAGAGCCTACTCTTACATCGAGGCCAAGACCTTGAACGAACTACCGATCGACATCAGCCGCGCACCCTCCCTGAACACCTTCAGGAAGGCACTCAAAACCTGGCTTTTCAACTGAACGGAACTGCGGACCCCCTCCCCTCCCCCAGCGCCTTGAGACCCTCAGGGGTGAGTAGTGCGCTTTTAATCTCCCTGATTGATTGAGGGGAGAGTCTCTGAAAGGGTCGTGGCCTGTTAGCTATGGGTGTGGATCCGACATCATTTTGTGTTACACCCCTGGCCCTCCCTTCTTTTGGCCTCTTCTTGAGTACTGTTTGCTTTTACTTTCACTTTGAAGCAGTGGGGGGAGGGTCTCTGAAAGGGGCGTTGCCACAGAAGCATACACAGGATCTCTTTGCAAGAGGTGTGGTCTGTGTATCTACGTCGTGTGTTTCCCAAAAAAGACATGAACTACATTTTAGAGCTGGGCACAGCCCGCCAATAGATTCGTTTTTAGTTGCCTCACTCTGCGATTCCTAAAACACTTTACACTACTTTTTAGTCAATATCAGAAGAATAATTAACAATGACATAGCAGTGAATAATGAGATTGGCAATGTTTAAATTCTGAAGATGATATATGTGAAAATATGAGCTGGGGCATTACACATTACACTGGTTGGCTGAAGGGGGCGTAGCCTTGGAGTAACTGGGGCGCTCACTCCTCCCCCTCACATCACTTTCCTCTGCAGCCTCTCTCAGCTTTCTCCTATGTCTCTTTCTAAAGTTCCTCAAGTCTGACACTTCATATCTTCCTCTTCTTCATCGAAATCTTTTTACTCTCACCTTCTTGAACCCTCAGCTTCATCATCCTCTTACACACACACACTTCCTCCTCACATTTAAACTCTGCACTTTAGACTCCTTTGGCGCTGGCAATATTTCAACATCTGTGTACCCCCTCCAGACACTTTCCATGTAATTACATTGGCACATATGTGCCCATTGCTCTGTGCACTCTGCAGAGAGGCCAATGATTGAATGAGCCTGCCTTCATAACACTTTTATGGCCTAGTGACAAGCAGAAAGAGAAACACAGACTGCTTCCAGCCTCAATACAGACCCGTCAATCATGTTATGTCATTAACAAGTTTTCACACCCCGAACTCGCCTTCAACACGCCTAGAGGCGACTTACCTTCAACACGCCTAGAGGCGACTCTGTTTTTAGTGCGGGTTACACAAGACTCCTATGTTACACGACAAAGAACACTGAAGCAGGGCAACATCTGGGAAATATTACACAGGCAATATGAACAAGCCCTGTGACGTGACAGGAACTGCGTCATGTTGTATATTTGTGCTTCTTACAACATGGCCACCTGTGGTCATTGTGTTTCCTCTTCCCCAGCCTTCCAGAATACTTGTCAAGTCAAGTCAAGTCAAGTCAAGTCAGATAATTTATATAGCGCACTACCTACCCAGAGGGTCTCAAGGCGCTTAGAAATGGGAGGAGGATTACTTGTCAAATATCCACGTTTTAAGTTGCTTTCTGAATTCTAGGTGGTTCTGGGTGAGGCGAAGGTAAGCGGGGAGTGAGTTCCATGTTTTAGCAGCCAGGTATGAGAAGGATCTGCCTCCCATGGTGGTCTTGTTGATGCGAGGTACAGTGGCGAGGGCTTGGCTGGAAGAGCGAAGTTTGTGGGAGGGGGTGTAGAAGGATAGTCGTGAGTTGAGGCATTCTGGTCCGATGTCGTAGAGTGATTTGTGTGCGTGGGTTAGCAGTCGGAAGGTGATTCTCTTATTGACGGGTAGCCAGTGGAGGTCTTTCAGGTGACCAGAGATGTGTTTGTTGCGCGGGATGTCTAATATGATCCTGGCTGAGGCGTTTTGGATTCGTTGGAGTTTCTTCTGGAGTTTAGCGGACGTACCTGCGTAGAGGGTGTTTCCGTAGTCCAGTCGGCTCGTGACTAGAGCATGGGTGACTGTTTTCCTTGTTTCGGTGGGGATCCAGCGAAATGTTTTTCTGAGCATGCGAAGAATGTTGAAGCAGGATGAGGAAACAGCGCTGACTTGTCTGTTCATTGAGAGTGAAGAATCCAGGATGACGCCTAGGTTCCGTGCGTGGTCTGTCGGGATGGGTGCTTTTCCAAGGGCTTCCGGCCACCAAGAGTCGTCCCATGCAGAGGGGGATGTACCTAAGATGAGGACTTCTGTTTTGTCTGAGTTCAGTTTCAGACGGCTTTGTTTCATCCATTCGGCAACTTCTTTCATTCCTTCGTGTAGGTTAGTTTTGGCGGTGCTGGGGTCATTGGTGAGAGAAAGGATTAGTTGAGTGTCATCCGCGTAAGAGATGATGTTGAGGTTGTGTTGGCGGGCGATGGCCGCGAGGGGGCTCATGTAAACGTTGAAGAGGGTGGGGCTGAGTGAGGATCCTTGAGGTATGCCACAGATGACTTCAGTGGCCTCGGACTTGAATGGTGGGAGGCGGACTCTCTGGGTTCTTCCGGTGAGGAACGAGGTGATCCATTCAAGTGCTTTTCCTTGTATTCCGATGTTATTGAGGCGTTGTAACAGGGTGCTGTGGCAAACTGTGTCGAATGCTGCCGAGAGGTCGAGGAGGATGAGGGCGACTGTGTCTCCATTGTCCAATAGAGTTCGAATGTCGTCTGTTGCTGCGATGAGGGCGGTCTCAGTGCTGTGTTTTGCTCGGAAGCCAGATTGTGAGGATTCGAGGGATTTGTTGGCTTCGAGGAAAGCGGCGAGCTGGTTGTTGACGGCTTTATCGATGACTTTGGCCGGGAATGGAAGGAGCGAAATGGGGCGGTAATTTTTGAGTTCGGTGGGGTCCGCTGTGGGTTTTTTCAGAAGGGCGGTGAGTTCAGCGTGTTTCCAGCTTTCCGGGAAGGTGGCGGAGTTGAAGGAGCAGTTGATGACGTCTCGGAGGTGCGGTGCTATGACGGAGTCTGCTTTGTTGAAGATGTGATGAGGACATGGGTCTGTGGGGGAACCTGAGTGGATGGAGTTCATCAGGCGGATTGTGTCCTCAGTAGAGATTGGGTTCCAGTCGTTGAGGGTGTTCATGGGGGGAGAGTGTTCAGCAAATGGTTGGGTGGGTTGGTCTCCGGGTTGGTTGTCGAAGCTGTTGTGGATGTCTGCAATCTTGTTGTGGAAGAATGAGGCTAGGGAGTCGCAGAGGGCTTGAGAGGGGGTGATGTCGTTGGAGTTGGCCGAGGGGTTGAAAAATTCCTTGACGATGTTGAAAAGTTCCTTGCTGTTGTGGGCGTTGTTGTCAAGTCGATCCTTGAATGCTGTTTTCTTGGCCTTTCGGATTAGTTGGTGGTGAGTGCGGGTGGCGTTTTTGAAGGCGTCCTTGGTGCTAGTGGTTGGGTCTTTTTTCCAGGCCTTTTCAAGGGAGCGGCAGAGTTTCTTGGACTTCTTAAGATCGTCGTTGAACCATGAGGCCTTCTTGCTGCCAGGTTTGCTTTGACGTATTTTCAGTGGTGCTAAGGTGTCGGCGGTGTTGGATAGCCATAGGGAGAGGTTGGCGGCGGCTTGGTTTGGGTTAGAAGAGTGGGCTGGGGTGTTTAGAAGGAGCGATGCGGAGATCTGGTCGGTGGTGATTTTGTTCCAGTTTCTTTGCAGGGTTGGTTGGGGGTTGTTGTTGGGTTTTGGCTTGTTGTAGGTGAAGTGAACGCAGCTGTGGTCAGTCCAGAGGAGATCCGTAGTGTGGCTGAAGGAGACATGATTGCTGGAGGTGAAGATGGGGTTGAGTGTGTGACCTGCGATGTGGGTGTGGGAAGTGACTAGTTGTTTAAGTCCGAGGTTGGCGAGGTTGTCCAAGAGGGTGGTGGTGTTGCGGTCGTTGATCTTTTCGAGGTGAAAGTTGAGGTCTCCCAGAAGGATGTAGTCTTTGGAGGGGAGCGCGTGTGGAGTGATGAAGTCCGTGATGTCTTCACTGAATTTTGCGCGGGGTCCTGGTGGTCTGTAGAGGAGGGTGCCTCTGAGTGTGGTCTTGGGGTCGATGTGTATTTGGAAGTGAAGGTGTTCGGAGTTGAGTATTCTAGCTTGTACTTGAGTGTTCCACTCTTGTCCGTTGATGGTCTGGTCAGCTGGCGAGGTGTTCGCTCAGCTGTGCTCTTAAATAAATCTACTCTTGTAGCTTAATGGAAGTTTCCTGTTTCTGCTTAACTTAATCCACAACACGTCACTGACGTGTACTCTCTTAGTCCCTCACTTTTTCTTGTTTAGAATTCTGCTGATCATTAAAACGTGAAGCTTTTCGCGCAGTCAGGGCCGGCTAGCGCATGTGGTGCCCAGTCGATGCGACGATCATTTTCGGCGCCCCCACAACCTCCTCTTCGGATTCCCTTCCCCAGCACCCTCCATCGGTGTCCCCCATCTCTCTATAGCTCCTCTCTGACATACATTTCATTGTTTGTAGCGCCACTCATAGTTCACTCACACTCAGTTGTGCAATCTGCATGGTACACAGTCTCTGCAGCAGGCACATTAACCCTCCTGCTACTTTATGAGTGAAAACTGCCACCAGTCAAAATTGCGACCGTAGGAATGTTAATCACCACAGTTATCTTGAAATTTTTATTGTTGCCTGAAAACTGCTGGACACAAGGAAGTTCCCCTGCTTTTAAGACAATAGCACTTTTTAAACACAGCGCCCCCACCAAAGTTTGCGCCTGGTGCGGCTGCACCAGTCGCACTGCCCTAAACTGGACAGTCCCTCTCCTCACTGCCGCTCCTTTTATCCACAGGATGCGGGTTCATCAAAGTACCCTGGGGCCTCTCCCTGCTCCGAGGGCAGGTGCTGTCAAGACCAGGAAAACCAAGAGGATGAGGAGAACTCCTGAACTAGGACCAGCGCCTAGATACCCTCACGGGTGACACGTAGCGCTCTCCAAATCTACTGATTGATTGATTGACCAGGAGAACCTGGACTAGGAGGACATGGACCAGGAAGGGTGGGCCCACGAGACCAGAACCCGGAAGAGCATTAACCAGGAGAGCCCTGACCGGCCTTGGCAGGGCAGAAAGAGAACCATGGGACGGTGGATCGGAAACAGGACCAGGAGCGTCAAAGGAGCTGTGACTAGGACGCTGGAGAGCAGGAAGACCAGGCGGCTCAGGAAAACTAGAGCATGTCTAAGAGGGTCAGGAAGAAGAGGACTGAGGTGGAAGGCATATGGCAGAGGATGAAGAGGAGGAGAAGGATGGGACGATGGTGTTTTATAAATTTAGTTACTTCCCTTAGGCCTCTTACCCTGAGGTATCCCCATCTTTACAGACTCCCTAAGGCATCACTAAACTCCTCAGCTGTCTTAAAAGGAAGTCTGTTTGTGACCATTTAGAACAAGTAGAACACCTTATTGCTACATTTTAACTTGTTGCCAATTCTGTGGGGCAGTTTTTTGTCACAAATAATGCCTAGACCGACTGCCATTGGCTCTGGTCTCAAGGCACCACCTCACACGACTCCCCTCTCTGATGACCCCTCTCCTTCACTCAGTTTTTAGGTCCCCAAAGTAAACTTTTCTGCATTTCCAGCCCTGCTCTCAGCAGGTTCTGCCCCATCTGCCTTCTCACCTCTCCTCATCTTTCCCTGCTGTCCATGCCTTCTGAGCAGAAATCAACAGCAGCAGACTATATTCTAGTGGAGGAACAAACACAGGAAGGCACCAGAAGACACGAGAAGAGGAAGGCAAGGAATGAACTAAGAAGCAAGCAAATGAGAGCAACAGTAAAAGCAAACAATGGTAAGCAAAGCGCGGTAACAATGGAAGCAAACAATGGTAAGCAACGGGCAGTAACAATGGAGCTAAACGATGGAAAGCAACGTGCGGTAAGAATGGAATCAAACTATGGCAAGCAACGTGCGGTAACAATGGAAGCAAACGATGGTAAGCAAGGGGTGGTCACAATGAAAGCAAACAATGGTAAGCAACGGGTGGTAACAATGGAAGCAATCAATGGTAAGCAAAGGGCGGTAACAATGGAAGCAAACAATGGTAAGCAAAGGGTGGTAACAATGGAACCGAACGATGGTAAGCAACGGGCAGTAACAATGGAAATAAATGATGGTAAGCAATGAGCAGTAACAATGGAATCAAACTATAAGCAAGGGGTGGTAACAATGAAAGCAAACAATGGGAAGCAACGGGCGGTAACAATGGAAGCAAACGATGGTAAGCAACAGGCAGTAATCATGGAAGCAAACGATGATAAACAACCAGCGGTAACAATGGAAGCAAACGATGGTAAGCAACGGACGGTAACAATGGAAGCAAACGATGGTAAGCAACGGGCAGTAACAATGGAAGCAGACGATGGTAAGCAAAGGGTGGTAACAATGGAAGCAGACAAAGGTAAGCAAGGATGGTAAAAATTGAAGCAAACAATGGTAAGCAACGGACAGTAACAATGGAACCAAATGATGGTAAGAAACAGGTGGTAACAATGGAACCAAATGATGGAAAGTTACGGGCGGTAACAATAGAACCAGACAATGGTAAGCACTGAAGGAGGCAGAGAAGAAGGAGAAGCAATAAACAATAGAACCAAACTATGCTAAGCAATGGGAGGTAACAGTGGAACCAAATGATGATAAGCAACAGGCAGTAACAATAGAACTAAATGATGGTAAGCAACAGGCAGTAACAATAGAACTAAATGATGGTAAGCAACAGGCAATAACAATAGAACCAAACAATAGTAAGCAACAAGCGGTAGTAATGGAACCAAACAATGGTAAGCAACAGGAGGTAGCAATGGAACCAAATGATGGTAAGTAACGGGGTAACAATAGAACCAAACGATGGTAAGCAACAAGCGGTAGTAATGGAAGCAAACAACAGTAATCAACGGGCTGTCTCTTAGCCCACAAGTGGCTTTCACCTACAGGCAAAAGCTGCTTGGAAGGCCAGATCCAAAAATCAGGGATGAAGTACAACCTGTAAGCATGAGATAAAGATACAGGAAGTGAACAGTGTTTGAATAGAAAGGCATGATGTGGAATCAAGACAAGCTGGTTTATATTCTTTAACTCCAGCAAAAGGTTAATGCCAGTGGGAGGCACTTTGGGCACTGTGAGGCACTCACCTTCTGATAGGTGATGGGCTCCAAGCCTTCCTCCCTCAGCTTCCTCAGACGCACTTTGTCCTTCCTCAGATCTGTCTTGCAGCCAACGAGGAGGATGGGAGCCCCCTTGCAGAAGTGATTCACCTCCGTGTGCCACTGCAGGCAGAGAGCAGGAGGGTTAGTTTCTGTGCTGAGTTGCATGGCGAAATGGGAGCGCTGGCTGTGGGGCGGTGTAGGGGCGCTGGCTGTGGGACGGTGTAGGGGCGCTGGCTGTGGGACGGTGTAGGGGCGCTGGCTGTGGGACGGTGTAGGGGCGCTGGCTGTGGGACGCTGTAGGGGCGCTGGCTGTGGGACGCTGTAGGGGCGCTGGCTGTTGGACAGTGTAGGAGTGCTGGTTGTGGGACTGTGTAGGGGCGCTGGCTGAGGGACGGCGTAGGAGCGCTGTCTGTGGGACGGTTTAGGAGCACTGGTTGTTGGACAGTGTAAGGGCGCTGGCAATGGGACAGTGTTGGGGCACTGGCTGTGGGACGGTGTAGGAGCGCTGGCTGTGGGACGGTGTAGGATTGCTGGCTGTGGGACGGTGTAGGATTGGTCGCAGTGGGACATTGTAGGGGCGCTGGCTGTGGGATGGTAAAGGGGTGCTGACTGTGGGACGGGTTTAGGGGAGCTGGCTGTGGGACGGTGTAGGGGCGCTGGCTGTGGGACGGTGTAGAAGGTTGACTGTGGGATGGTGTAGGAGTATTGGCTGTGGGACGGTGTAGGTATGATGACCAGGCCGCACATATTTAATGCTTACCTTTATCAGGACATTGTCAAAGCTGCCAGGGTTCGTCACATCGTAACAGATCAAGATGACATTGGCTCCGGTGTAGGAGAGGGGGCGGAGCCTGTCGTAATCCTCCTGGCCTGAAAGGAGAAAGAACACCTGTTACTGCTTGTAACTTGGCACAGTTCTCCGTCCTACCATTAAAGGGAGCTTCCTCGGCTAAAGGGAGAGGGCTGTCACTCCTGATCACACAGATGACGCACGCATGCACGCACAGTCACACACACACATGCCCGGTCACACCAGGGGAACCTCAGTGTCTTGGGAAGGGAAGAGATAAGCAGTGTTACGAAGTAGAAGACAGTCCTGTATTATATTTCTTGGGGTACTCTAGGCTCCGGCTTGCTTGCTAATGGCAGCAAGCGTTGGCCAGCTAGAATGTGGAAACTAGCTGAAATGGCTGTTAGCATCAGCTGAAGCCATTTTGTTTTCTGGCAGCCATTTTAGCTAGCCACAGTGCTCGCTAAGTGCTTTCTCCTTCTTCACTGTTGACTGCCCTTGTATTCTGCTTGTGTCATCTATTTTAGGTAACTCTTTCAGCACAGCACCAGAGCCTTGCACAAGCTCAGAAAGACCTGCCAATAACCCTGTTCTAATATGTAAGTGTCAGGCTATTCTTACTGATGTAAGCAGTTTAGTCTCTCCTCCCACTCTGTTGACTAAGCGATTCTTATGTATCCTTATATGTATTTGTGTGCACACTTGTACTGCCTCTTTGTGAGTCTTCCTGCATACTCATCGGTAAATGGGGTATATAAGCCCTGTGATCCTTGTACTCCTTAGACTGTCTCATACAGCGGCCTGAGGGTACTGCATGACGCAGTCTGCCTCATGTGAGGTTAATACATACTTCTTTTTGATATTACAGCTTCTGTGCCAATCTTTTCTTTGTTGGTTTAAGGACCAGGTGTATCAGTGAACCCCTAAAACGGTTTTTATTTCTACAAGAAGGGAACATGAAGAGACAGCAGTACTGGAACAAGTTTCAAAGTAGGGGTGCTGCCATCGGTATTACATCACTGAAGTCATAGGGGTTGTGAAAAATCCAAGCATCAGACGAAGAACAAGTGACACAAATCGGCCACGCCCACTCATCAGGAGAGTCGTTAGGGCATGGCATGTTGCTGGGGATGCAATTTTGGAGTAACTGTCTAAAATATATCATTGAAGCATGGTGCAGGAGCACACAGTCATTTACCGACAGGACAGTCTCCACTGAAACACCCACTACATTTGCACAGACATGAATTTAACTGATAAAACTATATAGTGCAAAAACTGTGATGTGTGAAAATCAGGTTTCCACAAATGTTTTTTTCGCTCGCTTTAAATTGCTATCATACTCTGTTTTACAGCAATTTCCTCTATTTATTGGTTAATACCTTTTTAAATGTATTAAGCTTTTTTACCTTCATATACTAGCAGTCAAGGTTAGACAACAGAGGGCAGCTGCAGAGATAAAGGAAATACTGGACCCATTGGATAACATTGTTACAGAACCGGATAAGATAAGATATGTTTTCAGAATATTTTATGAAAAACTCTATACACGGGAAGGCACAGGGGGAGCAGTGGAAATTAATAATTACCTTAAAGATCTAGTCCCATCACTTCTTACAGGAGAATAAAGGGATATCTTAGAATCTACTTTGGGTCTAGAGGAATTCAACGATGCATTAAGTAGTTTGCCGTCAGGAAAGGCATCCGGTCCGGATCAAATCCCGATTGAGTTTTACAAGGTATTTAGGGAGGGTTTATTGATCTATATGTTTGAGGTTATGTTATATGTACAACAAGGGGGGCAGGCACCGGATTCATGGGGAGGGGCAGATATAATTGTTATTGCTAAAAAAGGGAAGCCCTTAACTCTCCCTGGATCCTACAGGCCAATTACTCTGATGAACTCAGATGTTAAGGTATACTCGAAGATGCTGGCAAAAAGACTTGCAGGCTGTATAGAACATCTGGTGAGCCCATCACAGCATGGTTTCATACCCGGGAGGGGTACTACACAGCATATTAGGACAGTCATCACTATGTTTGATGCGGCAGAGGTGGCAGGCGATCCTATTTCGGCTCTCTTCTTAGACGCCGAGAAGGCATTTGATAGGGTCGCCTGGGACTATCTATGGGAGGTCATGAAGTGGTGTGGTATCGGGCCAGGTTACATACAAGCTATACAAGCTTTATATAGAAACCCGGTCGCAAAAATAAGAGTAAATGGAGAGCATTCAGATCCAGTACATATACAAAGAGGGACCAGACAGGGTTGCCCGTCTTCTCCATTACTTTTTGCCTTATACATAGAGCCACTACTTCGCAAATTAGAGGGAAACCCTGAGATTCAGACTATGACAATAAATGGCAGTACCGTGAAAACCCTCGCTTATGCGGATGATGTTGCTATACTGACTCCCAACCCAGATAGGGCTATGATAGGTAGAGAAGCAGAGGCACAGGAATTTTGACTGGTATCGTGTTATAGTCTAAACAAAACAAAGACCCAAATAATCTTGAATAGGTTTGCAATTAGTCAGGATACTAGGGTGGTTAGCAGTGCAATATACTTAGGGATTGATATTTCCGCAAATTTGGAGGAGGTAGTCGAGTGTAACATCAAGCCATTGATTGTGAAGGTAAAAAGTGATTTGGAAAGGATAAATAACTTGCACCTTTCACTGGTTGGCTGCACGAATGTGTTAAAAATGATGGTCTTACCCAAATTTTTGTATTTATTTAGGTCAATACCTTTAATTTTCGAGAATAAATGGTTTAGTATGTTGGAGAATGTAGTTAATAGATTTATATGGGCCCAAGGAAAAACTCGTAGGGCTTATAAATTTATTACGTTGCCAAGGGATAGAGGGGGCTGGGGCGCACCAGACTTTAGGATGTACTATTTGGCTGCAGCTCTCCAGTATATCCAGGGACTGATAGGGGGAGGAGGAGGGTCATCAAAGTCTATTAATATGTCAGTGGAAGCCTAAACAGCGGTACTAGGAGAGAATGCTGAGAATTGCTTTCTCTATTTTACTGACTTGGGTCAGCTTAGAAGACAGGCGTATAAGACACTTAGGGCGGCACTAAAAATATGGAGTTCTTTTTTGAAGAAAACAGGTATGGGCAGGTTTAATAGATACACCAAAGTTTATAAAAATAAATCCTTCCCTGAAGAAATTTTTTCTGATCATGTAATGGCTGGTTGGGAAGATAAAGGGATACATCAAATTGGGGATTTAATGAACTCTGAGATTATGGTACAATTCGAGGATTTGGTGAATATATACAACATAAATAGAAGAGATTTTTTTAAATATCTTCAGATCAGGAGTTTTTTAAGAAACAAGCAAGGGGGTCCATTGGGTTTTCAACCTTATGAGCTGATGGAAGGGATAATTGCGGGAGAGGAATACTCCATTAGGTTAATATATGCTGCCCTGGCAAAAAATAGACCAGATGACCTAGATAAGCATAGGGCTAAATGGGAGGAGAGGATAGAGGCTACCCCGGAAGTTTTTAACGAATCCCTAGAGCTAGGTCGGACCATGCTTTGTTCTGCCCCCTTGCAAGCCCAGCATTATAAAACCTTGTTTTCATTGTATTATACTCCAGCTAGGATTGCGAAGTGGGGGGGTTCAGAGGGCACTACATGTCCTAGATGTAACTCCATCGAGGCTGATATTGTCCACATGTTTGCTACATGTCCGCAGCTACATACATTAATTAAGGACATTGAACATTTTTTAGTTAATACATTAAGGATACAGATAACCTTTTCAGTAAGCTTAATTATGTTGGGGGTTGATGAGGGAAATCCACAATCGGACTCGGGCGACGTAATGTTTTTGTTTATGGCAGCTGCTGTGTTTAGATTAATGTTAGCCAGAGTATGGCTAGATAAGAGTCCTCCATCTATACAAATATGGTTAGCAAATCTTATTGCTATATATAATCTTGAGAAACATATTTATGCTAGAAAAGGCAGGGTCGGGAGAACTCGGGGCCTCAAGATTTGGGGACCACTGGAGAAATGGAGGGCAGGAATAGGTTGATAGGGTATAAACTACTGAAATGCCAAAATATGATATGTCCATGTATTGGCTCCCTTCAATGAAATGTATATGGTTTCTTTTTTTTTTTTGTTGTTTCTTTCGATTAAGGATTTTTCGTTGATATTGTGAGGTGAACAAATGTAAGATGAGAAAAGCTTGTTTATTTTTTGTTACTTTAATGTGTGTTTCTTTCTTTGAAAGGAAAAATAAAAATATTTAAAAAAAAAAAAAAGCTTTTTTACCTTCATATGTATTTAAATGATTACAGTTGTAGTATTTCATTTATCCTTGCTTCTCCTTTCCTCCCTCTCCCCCCCTCTTGCGTCTCTTTGGTTCATAAGTCTTATAACGAGAAGTTGTATATGAAACTATTTTCGATCCATTATTCCTTGTTTTTATATTGTGTAAATCTCAGTCCACTTAATGTTTTGTACTTATCATCTGATAGCTATTTGATTGCTCGTACTTGGTTGCATTGTCTCAAAAATAAAATCTATGTTTAAAATTTAAGGTTTAAGCAAATGTTTATCCTTTGCACAACACAAAGCTAAGTGGGCCCGATTCACACAATGAACTTAAGACTCAATCCTAAACTTACTACTGTTTTGGTATTCACAGAATGCACTTACTACTTTTGGCATTCACAGAATGAACTTACTACTTTTGGCATTCACAGAATGAACTTACTACTTTTGGTATTCACAGAAGTTAGGATTTTGTCTTAAGTTTGTCTTAAGACAGACTTAAGACAGACTTAAGACAAACTTAAGACAAAATCCTAACTTCTGTGAATACCAAAAGTAGTAAGTTCATTCTGTGAATGCCAAAAGTGGTAAGTGCATTCTGTGAATACCAAAATCGTAGTAAGTTTAGGATTGAGTCTTAAGTTCATTCTGTGAATCGGGCCCAATGTCTTTATTTCTTTTGATTCTAATAAAATTTTTGCTTCCATCACTTCAGAATTATCAAAACAATGTCGAGAGGTCCTGGGACTGAGTTGCACACACACTGGAACCAAGCGACATGGACTGAGGGATACTGACCAGGGGAGATACAAGAGAAGAGCTATGACTTCCAGGAAACCAGACCCCAACCTAGAGGGAACCCCAGATCTACGTGGCAACAACACCTCTGGGTGCGCGCACAGCGCCGAGAGGCCAAACATAGCATGGGCAGCTACAGGAGCACACAGACTGAGGTGTCCCTTTAGCACATACTGTCTCCTCCTGAGGGAAGGTAGGAGAGACAGAGCAGTCGAGGGTGAGATGCGAAAGAGCACCGTTTTAAAGGCATCCTTAAAAAGTCCAGAGGTGGGAACACGTGTCACTTGATGCTGCCAGCACTTATATGGAAAGATTGATAAAAAAAATGACAGAAAGTGCTCACACAATGTCATATGTCTGAATATTTCTTCCCTGCCTTATGACATGTTTGCTAACTTGTTTGCCAATTCAAGTTTTGAAGATTGCCTGCAATTAATCCTTTCAAATTAACTGCATTCATCATCCCATAAGAAACCCTTGTATTCAACTCCCACAGGGATCAAGGGTGTTTTAACTAGTTTAAATCGATAAAAACTGTTGCACATGTATACTCTTTTCAGGTGCATAAATATGTGCAGTCTGGCAGCCACCGTTGCACTGCCTTGTGTTTCTTCTTTGAGTGTGCGTTTTCACCCCGCCTGCACCGCTGGACCTGACTACACCAGGTAACATGACTTCCATTACGGGTTAATTTGCTAACTCCAGATCCCCTTGGAACACCACAAACGTTAGGACATTAGAGCACAGGTGACATCCCTGGATAAAGAAACAAACTTTTAAACGTGGGGGGTGGGGTGGGGTGCACACAGTGCACTCAAGCCCCCAACAAAGGTAGTCTTTAACCACATCCCATTGTTAGTCGAGTCCCCATATTGATGCTAACATAGGGAACAAATGCCACTTATAAACACGCATGCAATCACACACCCACACACGTACATACATACAAGCATACACGCCACACATACACACAAATGTGCAAAACACACACATAAGGATCACATACAGGCACTAGTGCTCACACACCACACATATACACATGCACTCACACATCCACACATATACACATACAAGCAGACATACCACACATGCACGTGTGCACACACGCCACACATATACCCATGCACGGACACAAGCAGAGACACCACACATACGTGCATGCATACATGAGCAAACACTGACAATCACATACACACATAAGCACAAACACACAAAAACACATCTACACACATATAGACAGATGCACAATCAAACACAACATATACACAAATGCACAAACACTCATGCATGCAAACACATGCACACAAGCCCACACACCACACATATACACATGCATTCAGACAAGTAGAAACACCACATGTACTTGCACACACACCCACACACACATGTAGAAGCACAAAAACATGCACAAACACACACATGCTCATGCACACACCCGAACCACACACAGTCGCCACATATACACAGACATACACCACTCACATACACGTGCACAAGGAGAAATGCATATACTAAGAAATGCACACAAACACTCCTCACACATACACATTTGTACACATTAGTGCCATGTGTATGCACATTCAGACATACACAGACGCATTCATGTATGCACACTCGCGCACACAAACACCCACCATACATGCACACACATATTCACACATGTGCAAACACTCATGCACACCCACACACACATGCACACGTACACTCTCAAACTACACACACACATCCATAGACCTGTCAATATGAGCACTCCTGTCCCCAAAGGCGCCCTCCTCCAGGCGCATGGTTGGGCACGCGCCACCCCCTGGACAGACGCAGAATGCGCGCGCCGCTCTCACCTGCAGTGTCCCAGAGGTTGATCTCCACGCTCTTGCTGCCCACTTGAAAGTTGGCTGTGTACTTCTCAAAGACGGTGGGGATGTACACCTAGGGATGGAGAGAAAGAAGAGGATTGTGGGACTGACGTCACCAGGCGAGGCGTGCATTGAGACAGGGTCCTGGCACAGGATGGGCTGCCTCATGAGATGTATGGCCATATGTGAGGACAGGGCAGTAAAGAGTCACACCCAAGGGACACAGAAGGAATGGAACACACCTGTGAGGTCATCAGACACCTGAACAGGACTGTGGGAATGACATCACCAGGCGAGGAGTGCATTGAGATAGGGTCCTGGCACAGGATAGGCTGCCTCATGAGATGTATGGCCATATGTGAGGACAGGGCAGTAAAGAGTCACACCCAAGGGACACACGAGGAAGGAACAGACCTGTGATGTCATCAGACACTTGAACAGGACTGTGGAACTGACGTCACCAGAGGAGGAGTGCGTTGAGACAGGGTCCTGAGCACGCGAGGACGCTGCTGACATCGTCAGAGCACTGGTAGAATGAGGGTGAGATCTATACGGCTTCTTAAAGAGTAAGGTGGGATTTTACGGGTAAGTAAAGTAGGTGGGTGCGACCCTCAGGTCAAGTGCATGGGTTGAGTTAATTCACTTTTTTTGCATAGTCAACCAGATTTTTCTCTTTTTCTAAACCTTATTTTTGCTGGCTTTATACCTCTGTGCAGTTTACCACTGCTAAGCCGTAGTAAAGTTCTCTGGCTTCCTCTCATAAGCATGTGTTGTACATCAAAACTCTCTACTGGGCCTAATGAACTTTTCTATAAGTTAATTGTAAATGGTGCCTATGGTGCACTTAGGAGTGAGAGGCAGAGTGCAGTTAGAACTGCAGTTTATGCGGGTATTCCTGCTGCCCGCTACCCGAGCGGCAGCTCACACTCCGAAAAGTCTGCCAAGAATGGAAGTCAGCTACTAAACTGCACCCACAAATGCTTTGATAAAGCAACTTTACATGCTAAAAAGCATATAATTAATTCACAAAAGTGAACTTTCAAATAAAAATATCAGTCAATGAGAGAGGTGATGATTTTGGTGTCCCTCCTAACGTAGGGGGGGGGGGACCAAGCAGATGCCTTGAACACAAAGAGCATATCATGCTGAACTAGTCAGTGGTGGTCCCATCCTCTTAGGACCACCCCAAGCACAGTTCTTGGCAAAAATATCATCCCAACCAAAGGCCCTGCAAAGCATTATGGGACGAGATTAGCAGTGGGCAGTGAATATTATAGTATCCAATATATCAAAATAATTCTACAAAGAGCTGCAGTTCAACTCGTCGTTATTAGGTGTCCCTCACAAGTCATATGCAAAAGCATTGAAATTATTACATCAAGTTGCAGTTCCTCTAGACGTTACTCGATGTCCCTCACGAGTCCAATGCTAACGCATTGAATTCCTTTCATGAAACTGCAGTTCCAGTAGTCGTTAATAGGTGTCCATCACAAGTCAAATGCAAAAGCATTGAAACCCTGAGCTGAGAGCTAATACTATAAATTCTACAAAGAACTGAACTGCAGTAGTCTTATAAACAGACACTCGAGAACTACAAGAGCACAGACTGACCCCGGCTGCTGGAGAGCTTCCTGTGGTCGGTCCCAGAACCCTTTGGTGTTCTGGAAATCTAATGGAACTAAAGGGAGTTCTGGATTCTCCTCTGGCCCACTTGGCCCTTTCGACCGGCTCAGTTTGTTTCTGACTCCACCAAGGTCAAATCCTTGTCTGACCTGTTTTGGCATATTGCATATTGCGGGGCACATTGCGGACCTGTTTTGGCATGTTGCGGGGGCTCAAGTCGCTGCTGTTTTTTTTTGATCCGTCCATTAGGCAAGTTGTCATTCAGGCCTCCATCTTGTCTAGGTTGGATTATGCTTACTCGCTATACCTGGGGACTAACAAGACAGAAATCCTGAGATTGCAGAGGGTTCAAAACGTGGCTGCCAGAACGCTCCTTGGACTCCCTAGAACCTGCTCTACTACTAGTCCATCTGCCGACTGCTCTGGCTGCCAGAAGCCAAACGCGTAGAGTTTAAGTCCCACTACATTGCTTTTAAAATTTTGAATTTTTCCTCTCCTGGCATCTGGGTCAACTTGCTCTCACCTTATGCACCCACGCGCCAACTCCACTCTGTGGGTTAACATCTGGTGTGCGTTCCCCGGGTGAGGAAGGTGCGGGCTGGTGGGCACTCCTTCCGTACACCGGCATCCAAACTCTGGAACTCTCTTCCAATACTTATCCACAGCATGAATAACTACCTGGCATTTCATAAGGCAATTAAAACGCACCTCTCCCCCCCGCTATAGGCCCTGCTCTCTGCTAGTAGCCTCCTAATTTCTGCTATCAGCGCTGGGACCCCCCTTTGCCGGGGCAGCTGTGCGCTTTATAAAACATTATAATATAGCATAACAATACTGATGCTCCCTTCAAGAGTTCATTTCATAAGATGCCTGAAGAGCATTGTCTGGGAGGAGCCTCTGTGCGACGTCCTGCAAAGGGAACGCCGATGGACTACTTTATGTACCTCGTCCTCGTCGGTTGGCTGCTGAGTTCACTTGGGAGTAAAGATTTTGGTGAAGAGTTCTTAATTTGAGCTTGTGGTTTCCGGAGCTCGGCTCCACCACTTAATTGTCAACACTGGTGCTTATGACAGTCCTCCACATGGTGGTGCTGTTTGTCCAGTTTAGAGATTAGCACAACAACACTTGTTAAATAATCCAATATGCCTTAAAATGACTCATACCTGCACAAGCCATTCTTGTAGCATTGGTGGCCTGGAATAGTCCCACTTGTCACACTTGTAGATGTGTGATGGCGGTAGCTGTGTTGGTATAGCGCTGGTTGAGGCAATGGGTGGTGCAAGCTGCAGTCACCGTGTGACGAGGGCCAAGGCATTTATACTTTTTCCAAACTAAGCACTGCAGGTGAGACATTTCTGACTGGGACTTAAGGTGGAAATTAGGGATGAATCAGCGCAATGAACGCAACCAGCGTCCTTGTGGGAGTTAGTAGAATTGGCCCTCATCATAGAACCCTATCTGTTGGAATTGTAATTGCATTTTTCTAGCGCTTACTACCCCTGATGAGTCGTCGATGCTCTATGCAAGAAAAAAGAGGCATGGACCAGTTCCCTCCACTTGTCTTTAACCTTCTCCGCTCTGCAGAAGGAGTCCAGTTTCTCTGATGGGACTTCCTTTGATGAAGACCAATGCTCGCAGTCTCCGGTTTGAGGAGAGGTGCTCGCCCTCTCCGGTTTGAGGAGATGTGCTCACGGGCTCCGGTTTGAGGAGAGGTGCTCACGGTCTCCGGTTTGAGGAGAGGTGCTCGCCGTCTCCGGTTTGAGGAGAGGTGCTCACTGTCTCTGGTTTGAGGTGAGGTGCTCGCTGTCTCCGGTTTGAGGAGAGGTGCTCACTGTCTCCGGTTTGAGGAGAGGTGCTCGCGGTCTCCGGTTTGAGGAGAGGTGCTCGCGGTCTCCGGTTTGAGGAGAGGTGCTCGCCGTCTCCGGTTTGAGGAGAGGTGCTCGCGGTCTCCGGTTTGAGGAGAGGTGCTCGCCGTCTCCGGTTTGAGGAGAGGTGCTCGCGGTCTCCGGTTTGAGGAGAGGTGCTCGCGGTCTACGGTTTGAGGATAGGTGCTCGCGGTCTCCGGTTTGAGGAGAGGTGCTCACGGTCTCCGGTTTGAGGAGAGGTGCTCGCGGTCTCCGGTTTGAGGAGAGGTGCTCACGGTCTCCGGTTTGAGGCCGAAGAGCAGAGGTGGTCTTTGACTGGACTGTGGGTGAGACGATTTCTGGGTCAGCACTTGTCTCACTTGCCTGGCAGTGAGTTCGAAGAAGTCCAGAGCCCTCGTAAGAGTGCGTCAAGGACGCGTTTTTGCCCCACAGTTGTTAAGCTTTATGTAAGTGTTTATGACATAACCCTTGTTTGTGCTGACGGACATACCCAGGATTAGTAAGGTGCAGCCTGGGCGGCTGTGACACCTCCATCCTTGGGATCACACACACGTCAAAGCCTCCTCCAGCACTGCTGTGGGTGCTGGTAGCGCCCAGAATCTCAGTCAAGGCACTCTGCATTGCACAAGAAGCTCGACAAGGATTCAAACCAAGGTTCGTCCAGCCAGGGTGCGTCCCTGGTAGGTCTCGCCCTCGCTCAAAGTCCAGCAGAAGTCCTCATGTCCATGAGCCTCATAAGGAAGCGCCCTCTCTATGAATAATAGAGTCAGGAAGAGATCGCTCAATACATGGAAGCCTCAGACTTGGAATCTATTGACAAACATTGGCATCTGACAAGGACCTCTAACGATTGGTAGCACCAGACAGGGATTGCAGTAGTAATAGTAGTGTCAGACAGGGCTCTCTACATGACCAGTAATGTATATGTCAGAGCGGGGTCTCAGCATAAAAAAAATATCGTACAGGGAGCTTGATAGGGATAGTAGTGGCAGACAGGGAGCACTCGCTACGAGTAGTTGTTTAATAAAGATACAAATTGCATCGATCACTGTTAGGAGGTGATTCTGACACTCTGAACTCACCCACAGTGAAATCATGATGAGAGAGACTGCATGTGGATTTTACTGGTGTCCCCCTAGCTTGACTAAGCCGCTGCGCAGCAGCGGGAGTAAGGGGCACCGGGCTGGTTACATGCAGACACATGTGTACATGCGTGCATGCGTCCTGGCGTGCGCAGTCCAGGAGCATCTACAAAGTGAATGGTGTGGCAGGATTTATGCAGAATGGGGTGGTGACATCGAATAGGCTTTACACAGTGGGAAGAAACATGCCAGGGAGAGTCAGTGTGCTTTAGAGTGTTTGTTCCATTATTCTCTTATGGGGATAGGGAGCACATGGGCTAGTGTTACTTTCCTAGTGCCTACAAATTCCAGGCACGCACCAAAGCCCACTGTAACCTATGTGAGAAGAAGTATTCTGCAGAGACCAAAGTCATATTTGTACTGCTTTTGGGTCATCCAGAAATGTTATATTTCTCTGAGTCAGCTCATAACCAGGGCCTGGTTGGGGCTGACCCTAGCAGCCTGGATTGATGACCTTCCATCCAAGGAGAGAAGATGGGTGGAGCTTCAGGCTAATCCATCACCAGCTGTCACTGGGTGACTGGCACCTAGCTGCATAAGGGAGAAGGCAGCTCTGGGGGGAAGGGGCTTTCAGAGACCATGTGGCAGGAGACCCTGGACGACGCCATCTTGAACCAACCCAGAGGCCTGGGCAGGAAGGAGGGAGCGGGGTCAGTGAAGTGATGCGTTGCTGTTTGATAGGACAAACAGAGACTCCCTGCCAGCCACCTCCCCAAAACTTTAAAAAGTGTTTGCACAGGAAGAAAAGCTCTCTCTGGGGTGTGGTCTGCTGAGGCAGAAGGTGCTGGAGCAAGGCGCAATGGGCAGTTGGAAGGAGGAACCCCTTGACTGTCCCAGGATCCTGAACAGTGCTAGGAGATTAGACCATGATCAGTGCGTAGAAGCAGGGGCCTCTGTGCAGGAAAAAGAGAGGCCCAGGAGGAGAGGCAGGCGAAAGGCTGGCGCAGGGAGCCAGTGAAGACAGTTCCCTGCTGAATCCTCCCTCTGAGAGGCCCAGAAGGTGAAGGAAAGTGCTTCCAGTGGCTGGGGAGCACTGCCAGGAGCAAGAAGAGTCCAAAATCAGGAAGATCGGACCCCTGGGGGCTTAGATATGCCCCACGGAAGGTAGGCAACCTTTGTTCTGTGGCCAACCGACGATGAAGTGCGTGGGGCTCCGCCGCCGGTTCAGAGAATGCCTCCCGGGGGCTGCCCCTTAAAGAAGTGAAGTCGGGGTGCGCCATCACGCACTCCGTGAAGGTGCCCCCGCGGGGTGCCAGGAGCCCACACTGGCCCCCGCCCAGCATGAAGCCGGGAAGATGTGTAGGGGGAGGGGTCCGGGATCCCTAATCCGGGCCCCGTTTGCAGAGTAGTAGGCGGGTAACGCTGTCTCATTCCCCCGTGAAGAGGTCTCCAGGGGCCCGGGACCCCATCTCCGAGCCCCGAAACAAAGCCGGGAGCGCCATCGCGCTACCCATGAAGAGGTGGCAGCGGGGTGCCAGGAGCCCACCCTGGCCCGCGCAAAAGTAGCCAAGCTGAGGAGCGGCGTCACTCTCCCCGTGAAGATATGGCCAAGGGGCCAGGGACCCCATCTCCGGGGCCCGAAGTGAGAAGGAAGGACGGGGGAGTGCCGTCGCACTCCCCCGCGGCTGCAGGGAGGAGGGGGGGTGCCGCCGCACTCCACTGAGACCAGCTGGACCGGCGCTGTCCTTCGCATCTGCCCGGGGGAGTGGGTAGACCAGAACTGTGGTGCCGGCTCCCGCGGCAGCACGTGAGGGTGCTGTCCGGGCGGGGAGCCGGAGGGGGAAGCCAGGGGTGGGTTCACCCAGACTGCCCTCCAACCTGGAGAGCCTGTGGGGACCCTGAAAGCAAGAGAGGACCGGCAAGGGGCCCGGGTGGGACCTGGGCCCCTGACAACCCACCGAGCGGCCAGGGTGGGCTCCCCGAGTCGCCTCCACCAACCTCGAGGTCTGGGTGGGACCGGGCCCCCCCAATGAGCATGGTGAGGTGGGAGGGTGTGGGTGGGACTGGGCCCCTGCAAAGAAGTGCAAGTTGCGCGCCGCTCCCCGGAACATCGGGAGAGCCGCTGTTCTAATATGCCGAGCTAAAGAGAAGCGCCCCATAATGGCTTGCAGACCCGGACCGCCTGCAAGGAAAAGCCAGGGCTCTCTCGGCTTGTGGTAGCTCCAGGAGGACAGGGTCCCCACCACATGTGTGACAGGGTTCAGGGGGAGCTGCAGGAGCAACGCAGTCTCCCCCGGCAAAACGTGAAGCAGTCCTTCCCTAAGTCTCATGGGGACTAAGAAGCACAAACCCTAAAGGGCTCAGCAAGGAGTCATCTGCATCCCCATGGCTAGAACTTTTGTTCTAGAGTTGGGGTGCTTTAGGGACTGCCTCAAGGAGTGAAATGCTGAGTTGGGAATGTCTGGAGAAGGGCATCTCCTGGAGGTGAAGAGGTGTAATTGCACCCATAGTGCATTTACTAATGTTATATCTTCCAGAGGAACCGAAGGTCACATGTGTAATGTGAAGTACCGGTGTAATGTGCTGTCATAAGCAAAGTGGGGTAATGTTGCCAGACATTCCTGCTTGAGGGTCTGTCTGTATATGCGCAATCCTGTGATTTCATCTGTGATGCCTTTAGGGGCTGTAATTGCAAGGCATTCTAATGTCCAACGAATGTGAGGAGTACTGTCATTTTAAAGTGATGCTTAAGCATGTGTTCTTGCTGCTGCGCTTAGGTGAAGATCCCAGACTGGTAGCCCTTAAGATACAGAGGGGTATACGTCATGGTCTGTAGGAAATGCTCCGTCAGGGTTGTGTGTCAGCAGAGCAGGTGTACCTATTTTAAATGCTTGTTGAGGTAACGGGGTGGGTCGCCGCTGGGAAGATGCCAGTGCGCAGGGCCCTGGCTCCAGGTTAGGTGCAACTAACTGCATTTGGGGGCAAGATGTTGTGCATACATGGGAGTGGTGGTACTAGACCCCACCCCCCTGCAGGAGGGCGGAGATGTTATGCAATGTCACAAAGTAATTCTAACAACTTATGTATATTTGTAAATTGGTGGATAGTATTGAGTAGTGTGTGTTTAATAAATGTACTCTTACTTTTATAAAGCAAAGTACAGAATGGACAATCAATTATTGAGTGTTCTTCCTGGGCAGCTGTAATGGCGATTACTAGCCCACACCACCTCCCTTGAGTAAGCCTCAGACTGCTCTGCAACGCTACCCTCTGAGAGGCAGGCACTACAATTGGCTGTTTGGTTCCCAGTGAAGGACAAATGTAGTCATGTTATTTGTGCAGGCCTCACAGATACTGCCTCATTTTCCTACAATCACACATCTCTTTCTCAGTGGTAGTGTCACACAGAGATCTCTCTACAAATGCTAGCATCGGGTATGGAACCCTCTAAAAATAGCAACATCAGACAGTTATTTGTGTCCGGGTTATAGCGTCAGACAGGAATCTACCTGTGAATAATATCATTGAATAAAGATCTCTCTCCAGATTGTAACATCAGACTAGGATCTGTCGACGAAAAATAACATCAGGGAGGCGCCTCCGCACCAAAATATACTATCAGCCTGGGAGGGCTCTATTAATAGTAACATCAGTGAAGCATCTCTGTATTAAACTGTACCCTCAGCCAGGGAGGGCTCTACTAATAGTAGCATCAGACTAGGATCTGTCGGTGAATAGTAACACAGCACCAAACTGTACCCTCAACCAGGGAGGGCTCAACTAAAAGTAACATCAGACTGGGATCTATCATTGAGTAGTAACATCAGCGAGGTGTCTCCGCACCAAACTGTACTATCAGCCGGGGAGGGCTCTACTAATAGTAACATCAGATGGGATCTGTCGGCGAATAGTAACACCAGCGATGGGTCTCCGCACCAAACTGTACTATCAGCCGGGGAGGGCTCTACTAATAGTAACATCAGACTGGGATCTGTCAGCGAATAGTAACACCAGCGAGGCGTCTCCGCACCAAACTGTACTTTCAGCCGGGAAGGGCTCTACTAATAGTAACATCAGACTGGGATCTGTCAGCGAATAGTAACACCAGCGAGGCGTCTCCGCACCAAACTGTACTTTCAGCCGGGGAGGGCTCTACTAATAGTAACATCAGACTGGTATCTGTCAGCGAATAGTAACACCAGTGAGGCGTCTCCGCACCAAACTTTACTATCAGCCGGGGAGGGCTCTACTAATTGTAACATCAGACTGGGATCTGTCGGTGAAAAGTAACATCAGCGAGGCGTCTCCGTACCAAACTGTACTATCAGCCGGGGAGGGCTCTACTAATTTTAACATCAGACTGGGATCTGTCGGCGAATAGTAACACCAGCGAGACGCCTCTGCACCAAACTGTACTATGAGCCTGGGAGGGCTCTACTAATAGTAACATCAGACTGGGATCTGTCGGTGAATAGTAACATCAGCGAGGCGCCTCTGCACCAAACTGTACTATCAGCCGGGGAGGGCTCTACTAATAGTAATATCAGACTGGGATCTGTCGGTGAATGGTAACATCAGGGAGGCGTCTCCGCACCAAACTGTACTATCAGCCGGGGAGGGCTCTACTAATAGTAACATCAGACTGGGATCTGTCGGTGAAAAGTAACATCAGCGAGGCGTCTCCGTACCAAACTGTACTATCAGCCGGGGAGGGCTCTACTAATTGTAACATCAGACTGGGATCTGTCGGTGAATAGTAACATCAGCGAGACGCCTCTGCACCAAACTGTACTATGAGCCGGGGAGGGCTCTACTAATAGTAACATCAGACTGGGATCTGTCGGAGAATAGTAACATCAGCGAGGCGTCTCCACCAAACTGTACTATTAGCCAGGGAGGGCTCTACTAATAGTAACATCAGACTGGGATTTGTCGGTGAAAAGTAACATCAGTGAGGCGTCTCCGTACCAAACTGTACTATCAGCCGGGAAGGGCTCTACTAATAGTAACATCAGACTGGGATCTGTCGGTGAATAGTAACATCAGCGAGGCGTCTCCGTACCAAACTGTTCTATCAGCCGGGGAGGGTTCTACTAATAGTAACATCAGGCTGGATTTTGTCGACATATATTATTATCAGCCTGGGATCACTCGACCAACTGTAGTCTGAGGTGGGGATCTACATACCAGAATAAAGATCAGAGTGGGATCTCCTTATGAAGAGTGGTGTCAGATGAATTGTAAGATCAGACAGGCATCTCTCTACAAATAGGTGTAGCATATATGAATCTCTCTTTAAATGGAAGCGTCAGACTGGGCTCTCTTTAGGAAGAGTGGTGTCAAACAAGGATTTCTCTTCTAAAATTGCTAAGTCGAAAGTAAAGATAATGGCACAACGAGTAGAAAAGCTTGCTTAATAATGAGTTTTAAAGTATTCATAGTTCGGGACAAAATTTAGGAATAGACTAACAAAGAAAACATACTATCCCGGGACGTTTGACGTGGCATCGTCAAATGGCGCCATGGTTAGATCTGCTTGTGTTTAGGCAGGGCACCTGTTGGGCATTTCTGACAGACCGATAGGGCCAAGAGGATCCCAGTGTGGGATGACAGGACACTGGCATGTGAGGAAGCAGATTTTAACCATTCAAAACAACCACAACATACAAAGGGCTTCAAGTTTGAATGACCCCCAAGCCGTTATCCTCCTCGACCTCTCAGCGGCGTTCGACACAGTCTCTCACCGCACCCTAATACACTGACTCCATGATGCAGGGATTTCAAGACAAGGCCCTCAACTGTATCTGCTCCTTCCTCTCTGGCAGAACGCAGCGGGTCAGACTCCTCTCGGACCCTACACCAACCTCCTGCGGAGTACCCCAGGGGTCATCTCTCAGCCCCACGCTCTTCAACGTTTACATGGCTTCGCTCGCCCCCATCGTCAGAAACTACGGACTCAAAATTGTGTCATAAGCAAACGACACAGAACTCATCCTCTCCCTATCCAACGAACCCATCACCACCAGACACAACTTTCGAGAAGGCATGGAAGCCGTCGCCGAATGGATGAAAACAGCTGCCTTCAACTAAACACCAACAAAACAGAAGTACTCATCATGGGCCCACACCCCGACGCCTGGAACTATTTTAATGCTAATCTATGCTAACCTGCCTATTTAGTAACATTAGACTTACTCCAGCTCTTTCTGCCTAGCTGCTCCCCAAAAAGCATACAACCTTCGATACAAGCACAATAAGTGTAAATGCCGATTAAGAGAAAAGCACCAAACTGGACTTGCCTATCAAAGAAGAAACAAGCAGCAAGTTCCAAGCTCTAGCACTTTGCAGCCACATAAGTCCTAAATAAAAGTGTTGTACCCTGCACATAGAGACACTGGAAAGCATGTTGTATATTTCAGGGTTTAATTTGTAAAACATAAAGTGCTGGGGCTAAAAGGAAAACTTTAAAAATGACCAAAAACACGTCAAAAATGTGATGAGAAAGTAGACTCTAAATACTTATTCCCTTGAATGAATTGTCTTCAAACCATTTGCAATTAAATAAGCAGACTTGCATATTAAAAATCAACAAGCAGCAAATGTCACGTTTTACTCTCCAGCACTCTTCTGCAGCCACAGAGGTCCCAAATATCCAGTAATTGATTTGTAAAACACGAAGTGACGGGGCTAATGGCAAACTTTAAAAAATGCCCAAAAACATGTCAACCATGTGATAAAAAATTATATTCTAAATACTCCTTCGCTTGAATGAATTATCTCCAAACTATCTGCAATTAAATTCAAAATTACTCACCAAACACAAAAAGTGTAAATTCAGCTGAAGAGAAAACCCCCAAACAAGACCCGCTTATGCAAAATCAAGCAAGCTGCAAGTTCCATACGTCAATACTCTGCAGCTATATAAGTCTCAAATAAAAGCCTGCAATGCTTAATTAGTAAAATATAAAGTCAAGTCAAGTCATATAATTTGTATAGCGCACTACATACCCAGAGGGTTTCAAGGCGCTTAGGAAGGGGAGGAGGGTTATTTGTCAAATATCCACGTTTTAAGCTGCTTTCTGAACGCTAGGTGGTTCTGGGTGAGGCGAAGGTAAGCGGGGAGTGAGTTCCATGTTTTAGCAGCCAGGTATGAAAAGGATCTGCCTCCCATGGTGGTCTTGTTGATGCGAGGTACAGTGGCGAGGGCTTGGTTGGAAGAACGTAGTTGGCGGGAGGGGGTGTAGAAGGACAGTCGAGAGTTGAGGCAGTCTGGTCCGATGTCGTAGAGTGATTTGTGTGCGTGGGTAAGCAGTCGGAAAGTGATCCTCTTATTGACGGGAAGCCAGTGGAGGTCTTTAAGGTGACCAGAGATGTGTTCGTTGCGTGGGATGTCTAATATGATCCTGGCTGAGGCGTTTTGGATTCGTTGGAGTTTCTTCTGGAGTTTAGCGGTGGTACCTGCGTAGAGGGTGTTTCCGTAGTCCAGTCGGCTCGTGACCAGAGCGTGGGTGACTGTTTTCCTTGTTTCGGAGGGGATCCAGCGGAATGTTTTTCTGAGCATGCGAAGAATGTTGAAGCAGGAAGAGGATACGGCGCTGACTTGTCTGTTCATTGAGAGTGAAGAGTCCAGGATGACGCCAAGGTTCCGTGCGTGGTCTGTCGGGATGGGTGCTTTTCCGAGGGCTTCCGGCCACCAGGAGTCGTCCCAAGCAGAGGGGGATGTACCTAAGATGAGGACTTCAGTTTTGTCTGAGTTCAGTTTCAGACGGCTTTGTTTCATCCATTCGGCGACTTTTTTCATTCCTTCGTGTAGGTTAGTTTTGGCGGTGCCGGGGTCATTGGTGAGAGAAAGGATCAGTTGAGTGTCATCCGCGTAAGAGATGATGTTGAGGTTGTGTTGGCGGGCGATGGCCGCGAGGGGGCTCATGTATACGTTGAAGAGGGTGGGACTGAGTGAGGATCCTTGAGGTACTCCGCAGATGACTTCAGAGGCCTCGGACTTGAATGGAGGAAGGCGGACTCTCTGGGTTCTTCCGGTGAGGAACGAGGTGATCCATTTGAGTGCTTTTCCTTGGATTCCGATGTTATTGAGGGGTTGTAGAAGGGTGCTGTGGCAGACTGTGTCGAATGCTGCAGAGAGGTCGAGGAGGATGAGGGCGACTGTGTCTCCATTGTCCAGTAGAGTTCGAATGTCGTCTGTTGCTGCGATGAGGGCGGTCTCAGTGCTGTGTTCGGCTCGGAAGCCAGATTGTGAGGGGTCGAGGGATGTGTTGGCTTCGAGGAAGGCGGCGAGCTGGTTGTTGACGGCTTTCTCGATGACTTTGGCCGGGAATGGAAGAAGCGAGATGGGGCGGTAATTTTTGAGTTCGGTGGGGTCAGCTGTGGGTTTTTTCAGAAGGGCGGTGAGTTCAGCGTGTTTCCAGTCTTCTGGGAAGGTAGCGGAGTTGAAGGAGCAGTTGATGACGTCTCGGAGGTGAGGTGCTATGACGGAGTCTGCTTTGTTGAAGATGTGGTGAGGGCATGGGTCTGTGGGGGATCCAGAGTGGATGGAATTCATCAGGCGGATGGTGTCCTCAGTGGAGATTGGGTTCCAGGCGTCGAGGGTGTTTGCGGGGGGAAGATGGTCAGCAGATGGTAGGGTGGGTTGGTTTCCGGGTTGGTTGTCAAAGCTGTTGTGGATGTCTGCAATCTGTATGCAATAAAGTGCCAGGGCTGAAAGCAAAATACAGGTCTGAGACATATATGAATCAATTCTATCTAAATTAATATTATACTAGTTTAAGCAATTCTCAAGTATCTCGCCAAGCCTCAACTTGACTAATTCATTAAAAAATGTGTACAACTTTTGACACAAAGACCTACCACCCCTCCATATCAAACAATGTCATTTACAATACTAATAGGTCAGACTTTGGCAAAAGCAAGACGTATTATTTTGTAGAGAGCAATGTCCGTAAAGTGAGCACCAAGCTCACCAATAAAGTAAAACAAATTAAAATAAACAGAGCGCGGTGTCCCCAAAGCAAGTGCAGCACTCAGTATTCCAATTTACAAAAAAATAATAAAAGGTGATAGAACGTCACCATTGGGCAACAAGGGCTGTGGGGGAAAGGGGCGGCCACTTAAAAGTTAGAGCAGCAAGGCGCTCTATACGAAAAGCAGCCACCATTTTCCTTTGTGGGTGCAGCAAATACGAAAAAAAGCATTTGCAATGCAATAGGTTTCGCATTTAGCAGAGCTTGAGCTATTGGCGTTGTAAATGACAACGCCTTTTATTTATGTTTTGAAACCCTGCAAGCGGTGCATAAACACGCACTTTGAACGTGAAGTCCTTGCTTATGAGAAGCAAGACTGGCAGTAAAAGAGGCGCAGTTACTGACAGCCTTACTTCTCGTAAGCAATGACTGCAAGTACAAAGTTCGTGTTTATGCACCGCTAGCAGGTTTTAAAACATATAAATAAAAAGCATTGTCATGTACAATGCCAATAGCCCAAACTGTACCAAATGCTACAACCATTGCATCGCAAATAGTTGTTTCTTTTCGACTGCACACAGTAGGCAGGTCCTGGCACACTTAGAGCAGGAGCTTCTATTCACTGTCAAGAAGATCTCGAGGTCCAAGAGCCGCATGTGTGATATTTGTCAGCTGTGGACCAAAAGCTAATGTGTGAAGAGGAACCTCTATATCTAAAAGTCACAGAAATCACTACAGACCACTGAGATTGTCCTGGAATAAGACAGTGCCCATGGGCGTGAGATGTGCATTTTATGTGGCAGGTTAGGTTTGTGACGCTATCTATATAATTGGCTGAAGTGCATCGTTAATAAATGAATATCTCCTGTCAATGTTTTTATGCTGGGTACGCCAACATTGTATTTTCTTAAGCCGACATCTACCAACGAGACTGCACAGTATTACAAGGAGCTCCCACGCCTGTCAGTGAGCTGTCTTTAGTTAATGATGAGGCTATAACTCTTCATTTCCAAGTTTTTTTAGACATGATTCATGCTGGCAGCATAAGTTAAAACTTAGCAGCCCCAGTTTTGTTGCATAAGAGAGGTGCCCAAAAGCATCCCTCCTGGACGAAAGCTAATAAAACAAGCATAGGGTGCTATGTGTAGGCAGTGGCATGCTCTCTTTATTTTTTATTCATTTTATTCCATGCTTGAAGTAAAAAAAACAAAAAAGTTGACCATCGATCCAGCGTGCCATACCAGACCTATGGGCTTTGCCATTGTGGTATTGTATTGAGCAAAGTGTTTTTTAAAAAAAAACATTTTGCGCGGATCCCTGAAATGTATAAAATGACACCAAATCTTTTTACCTCCCTCTCCCACCCCCTGTTACTTCCTTACGACGACCCAAACACGATTCCGTTTTCCTGTTTCAGTCATTGGGGGCCACTCAGCTGGGGTGGATATTTCGGTAAGAATAGGCCACCCACCCACCATGCACAAGCGTTGTGCGTTGCAGTCGTTCTGCCTCACAACCGCTGGCGCCAGAACTAACTAAAGTCAGAACAAGCATTGGCATAGCCAATAGGTCTCACTTTTGGGACCTTCTAAGTATTTAGTTATGCAGCACAATTTCCTTAATGCAACAACATCATCTGTTGCATGGCTAAACACTTATAAGGTCCCAAAGGCGAGACCTATTGGCTATGCCAATACTTTTTTTAATGAAATTACTTAAAATTGGTTCTGCCAGTATCTTTTTTTTTTATTTAAAAAAAAATGTATTGGATTTTTTTTATGCAAGGAACAGAAGGTGTACAAGAGTAAAATAAGTGTATCAAAACAGCATCGGAAAGAAGGCAAGATTCTACAGAGTTCATCATCGGGAAAAATGAAGAAGAAACAGGGAATAAACAAAAGATTAAAACAAAAAAGAAAATGGTGATGCATTAATAAATATACAATAATAACAATACAGAAAAACAGATACAGCCAAGAGAACCGGGCTCGTCTATGATTCGTTAAATCATTAAATCCAATCTGCTATAGGGGCCCATATTTTTAACCCTCTTGCCCTCTTTCTACTATTCTTGGTTTTATAAATTGCAGACTCTACATTGTACATAGCCAAAAGCTGCGACCTCCAAGAAGAAAATAGCAGAGGATCTAGAGAAATCCAATCCTTGGTAATGCAGGCACGCAGGATAGCCATACAGATAAACAGAAAAGACGCCTTTGATTCAGCCAGTATCTTGAGTAACTTTTCTTCATTAAGGAATATCTTGCACAGAAGTCAAACGAGATACCGGCAGAAGACTTATTCAAGGATTCAATGTCTTGTTCAAGGACAAAATGTTGCGCTGTGAAAAAATGTTTTTATTCGAAAAAGATTCTCTTGTGCAAAAAATTCACACAATATTTTAAATTATGCAGAATGTTGAAAATTTCACGTTTAGTCTAATGAAAAAAGTCCTTGGCATATGAGACGTGCAGCTCGTTTTAGCTGAGCCAAAAGTAGGAAATTCTGATTTGCTAAGAATGTCCATGCCTTAAGCGCCACATCCAAGAACCGTGCAAGGACTAAGATTGCGTCCACTATCGAAGTGTAGAAGAGGCTTTGAAAATGGAGATAGAAAGGCAGCACTGAAAACTGGGGTGAAACGTGCTACACTTTACACTGTAACCATTTATCATTGTTACTTCAGACCCATGTTGCAGGTGGCGGCAACCATACGATGACTTATTCATTCATTGTTGCTGCGCAAATTGTTGTCAAAGACTTTGCAAAGTCAGCAATTTTTTCAAATCTATTTTATTAAATTGTAGTCCCTGTAAGACAGGGGTTTTTTGAACCAAAACTCTTTTTATGCAAACGCATATTTTCATATTCGAAAGAGTGATTTAGTGTTGAGCCTACGCAGACCAGGAGTGTTTCTCGGGGAGCTGGCTCCATGCCAGGTTTGCTGGATGACCATGTAAGAAAAATTCACCCTCCATCTAAATGAGAATTGTTTATTGAACATTCAGAGACGTGTAAGAAAATAGTAGATGGAGCTGGAGACTTTAGTGGTTCAAACTAACGTTTTATTTCATATAATTACATTTGATGAACAGATCATTATATAGATGGGAGGGGGAGGGTGGTGTCAGTGTGGTTAGTATTCAGAGAACAGGGTGGAGGAGCATTAGCGCAACTCCTGTGTGAGGAGGCTGAAATCCAGAGCTGTCTTTAAAGCTGGGAGGGAGAGGTGGGAGAGGAAGAGGGTGACTCAAGCCTCAGCTGTGGTTGTGTCCAACGTAGATGGAAGGAGTGACATTGGGGTGGGTCCTAGGGGTCTCCAATAGGCGGAGAGAATAGCAGCATGCTATGGTTAATATAATAAGTTCCAAATACATGATAGATACCGGGATAGAAAGGGGACGATAACATTTTTTAAAAAGCACTCGGCAGAGTGAATCCTAACAGAATCGTACGGATCACTAAGTACCACACTTAACAGAGACTTAGGACAGTGAGTATCAGACAAGGAAGTGAGAGAGACAGAGGCGGAGAGAACAGCACCATGCTAACGTTAATATAATGAGTTCCAAATACATAATAGATACCAGGATAGAAAAGGGACGATAAAATAAATAAAAAAACACGCCAGTGATGCGCGCGCGGGAGCAGGAAAAAGTGAAAGTGATTGCGCTGGAAGGGTGGCGCAAGCAATTAAAAAAAATTACGCTAGTGCTGCGCGCGCGCGGGGAGCAGGAAAAAGTGAAAGTCATCGCGCTGGAAGGGTGCCGCCATTAAAAAAAAAACACGCTAGTGATGCACATGCGCGGGAGCAGGAAAAAGTGATTGTGCTTGAAGGGTGCCGCAAGCGATGTGCTTAATGAGGCATGACGGAAAGGCAGATGGCGGCTGTGCGCGTGCCCGCGCGCGTAACCACAAGATTAAGGCCAGCAAAAGCATGTGGTAGCACTTTGAAAACCCACTTACTAAATGTCTTGCAGAGGCAGCGCATGCGATGGCTCAGGTGAGACCTAAAAAGGGCTAACAGGAGGGAAAAGAAATGCTGCCAAGAGGAGCTCTGGGTGGGAGGTTTGTTTTTACTGATTAATTTACCAGAAGTAAAAAAAACTGGTAAAAAACGGTCCCACTCAGGGCCCAGCCCTCCCAAAAAACAAGCATGTGACATTCCCACACAGTGAATCAGGGGCTGAGATGAGATTACAGTTTAAACCCATTAGTTCCAACCAGGAGACAGCAAAGACTCCCCTCAAGCCCCCCTTAGTTTCTTAGACACTTGTCAAAAACAAAAACACCCCCTGCCCCCACCCGAACCCACTAAACCGACGCCCCACAAAGCACTTTTTCCAATTACACTTTGTCGTCTTTTTCACTGATCCCTGCCCTGTGAATGATGAATTCCTCCCCAGGTTTTCCTACTTAGTGGCCTTTCAGCAGCACTGAATATAGCACGGAGATCCAGCAGCATTGGTTTCTGTAGATCTGACTCTTTCGTGGTGGGGAGGCCGTAGCTGCTACGTTTTTTGTCTGTACATGTGTGACATTTCCATGGCTGCAGTGTGCTTATGTGTGACATTGCCATGGCTGCAGTTTGCTTATGTGTGACAATTCTATTGCTGCAGTGTGCTTCTGTGTGGCATTTCCATGGCTGCAGTGTGCTTATGTGTGGCATTTCCATGGCTGCAGTGTGCTTATGTGTGACATTTCCATGGCTGCAATGTGCTTATGTGTGGCATTTCCATGGCTGCAGTGTGCTTATGTGTGGCATTTGCATGGCTGCAGTGTGCTTATGTGTGGCATTCCCATGCCTGCAGTGTGCTTATGTGTGGCATTCCCATGCCTGCAGTGTGCTTATGTGTGGCATTCCCATGCCTGCGGTGTGTTTATGTGTGGCATGTCAGTTCCTCAAATGTGACACTATGGTTGCCACATTATCGTGAGCGGAGGAAAGCACTTATGTCTGTGCTTCTAAATGAACTTTAGTGGTCTAAAAAGCACAGCTGCCACACTACCGTCATGCTCACGTGAGGTATAAAATTAACTCAGCTCAGAAGCAGTATAGCATCACTATTCAATGCATGGTAACTTAAACAAGTAATGAGCCCATGGGATTATCAACAGGCTAGCACTTTGCTACCCTGCTGCATCGTCCCACATGCATGCTCTGTCTGCTTCCATAGACACAGGAGCCCGTTGTCAAGACGAAAACTCTAACAGGACTCTTCCATGCTGTCTCAGCCGAAATTGCCTTTGTCCTTACAGAGCTCGTGCACAATTAGTCGCGAGGCCTCAGCGCACCCTTATTTCCCCGTGCAGAGCCGGGAGGTGTGCGCATGTGTGAAAGGGAGAATGATGGGTGTTGAGGACTTTTGAGTTATAAGCTCAGCAAGAGCGCAGAGGCAACTGAAGGTTTGACTGCCGCCCATGCTACTGCCATTGAGGAAAGAGAGCACCCAACTGCTTTTGCTCCCTGTGCACCCTTCTGTGCCAATACGACAAACACCGGAGTCAACAGGCTGCACGCGCTCCACTGGCCGGCTGCAATATTTCCCCAAGGAATCCGGGAAGCGGAGCAGAGTTATCACGTTATGGAAACAGTTTTTAATTAATGCCTTTGATTTCAAGAACATGGTATCAGCCGAACTCAGCTGATTTGTGTGTCTAATGTTGGGCCCTGCAGTGACTTCGCGATTCATCCCGAATGCGTCACACTAACCTCTGATCCGTGGTCCTTGGCAGGGCTGGGGGCCTTGCTACCTACACAAAGCTATGGTCGCTCCTTTGTTGAATCTATCGCTTTCCCTATGCACCCCCCCTTCAAAGCCTTTCCCATGTCAGGCAGAGTAAGCTCCCTGCTGCCTCCCTGTAAAATCAAGCGCGCGGGTGAGAGCGTGTGAGCGCGTGGTGGGAGCGTGTGAGAGAGGAGACGCCATGCGTGTGCAAATCGCCTGTCCGTGCGCGCACATGATTTGTCTCCCTTCGGAACCAAGCTGACAACAATAGTCTCTCGCCAAGGCAAAAGCAGCGCATGTGCTACGTTCACTAGGCGGGACCTAAAAATACCCTGAACTTAAGCATATTATATATTATTTTGGAATAGTAGCAATATAAAAGATATACAGTGTTAATATAACAAAGTAAACTAAGGCATCTGTACCACAAAAAGCTAAATTTAACGGAAGAGTATTTCAAATGCATGATGGAGGTTGACTTATTTAAAAGGAGACGGCTGTAAAATAAACCAGGTAAGGGAACACATGGAGAGAAATCTTGCCTTTCAGCTGGAAATGGTATAGTCCAAAGCTCCGTTTTTAATATGAAATCAGGGCCTTCGGTGGTCATATCACTGACAATACAACATTTGAAAAAAATATTATTGTCTACTGGAGCTCGTGGAATGCTAACGTGATTTGGTATTTTATTGACCTTTGCTGGTCATTTTCTATCAAGAAAGTTAAATAGAGGCAGTTGCCAGAACAGTAATCAAAGAAATTCCCTAAGCAGAGAGCAATTCTGGTATTTTACTGACTTCTACTGGTTGTTTTCTATCAAGACAGTTAAATAGAGGCAGTTGAACTAGCAGAAAGCAATTCTGGTATTTTACTGTCCTGTTTTGGTTGTTTTCTATCAAGACAGTTAAATCGAGGCAGTTGAACAGAAAAAAAAGTCCCCAAGCGGAAGCAAATACTCCTAGGGCTGATCTCCAGAGCCCACAAAGCACATAAACATATAAGTATTTACTAAAGTATATACAAAAGGCCTCAAATACTTGACTTAAAAAGGCCCCTACTCAGACCTAGACAGCTAGCGAATGATGGCACTTTTAGAGACCGTTCAAAGATCTTTGCTGGCATTTTGTTACAAGAACTGGTCAGCTGGGCGGAAGGTGCAGGCCTGACTACACAAAATCAAATAAGCTTCCGGGCCAAGTCAAATACGAATGACAATCTTGTGGCGCTTTCCATGCTCACATAGAAATACGCCCAGAAAAAACAACTGCTCTATTCAAGTTTCATTGATTTCTCAAAAGCTTTTGATCACATGACACAAATTTGCTGAGGCATAAATTGGCATCATGGAAAATCCCGACAAATCTTTTACAACCTGTGCATCAGTTGTATTCAGAAACCTGGGCAAAGGTGAGCCTGGTGCGAACACGGGTTTATCCTCGGCAATGAGTACTCTTATTCAATCTTTTTATTTCTGTTGTGAGCCAATCTATTAAATTGGGATAGCAATTGCTGACATTTCTGCAATATGCAGATGATATTCTATTGATGAATTTACCCCAAGTGCTCTGCAAAACCTGTTGAATGCGCTGGCCCTTTACTGCATAAAAAAACCACATGACTGTGATCTTAGAAAACCCCAAAACAGTAATCTTCAAAGGTGGTTATAAGAAGATGGGGAAATGGTACATGGGAAGCAATTTGGCGGAAAAACGTTTCAGGTATGAATACTTATGGCTATAGCTCACTGTAAAGGCGATTGTGTTCTCCCAATAGATCAGGTGATCCCCAGAGGCTTCACCTGCTGCAAAGGCTGAGGCCTGGCACCTCAAGCCCTAGCTGCGCTAGGCAGAATTTCTCCCAGGTGTGCCCACCCTCAACCTGTTAGCGGGCAAGCACAGGTAGGTCACCTATGGTGGCAATGTCTTCCTGGGTTCGACTCAGAGGCCGCCTCCACAGGGACTTCCACCACAGGAACTTAAGGGACTGTTTTACCGCGCCCCCTGCCCCTTCCTTGGCAGCTTTCTGGGCTATTGTTCCAGGCTCCAGACCTCCTTGACTCCCTTTCCGGGCAGCCATGGCTTGTGTGGCTATGCCGACCCACTCAGGCAATCCCATCTTCTCCAAGTGAGACATGAGCTCTACCTGCCTCCAGACAGTGCTCCAGATAATTTCCTAACAATAAATAGGCATGGAAGGGCTCACAGATACATTTAGAGAATCTAAGACCCTCCCCCACTCAAAAGGATGCAGAGCCACCAGTAGATGGCTCTCACGATTGTCGGTGCCTACAAATTGGTGGAATGTGTTTGGAAGGACCTGCTCTGCAGCCACCAGCTGATGCTTGACAGTTGTCGTGCTGGCTCCTGTGTCTCACAGAACCTCCACCTATTGCCCATTCATGCCGACCCACTGCCCATACTTGGAAGTATTCTCAGGCATGTGGGTTTTTGGCACCTTTTCCCTATCCCCCAGGGAAATTGGGGTTCCCTCTGTCTGTTCCCTTAAAACTAACAGCAACTACCTCATCCTGAGCACTACACTCACCAGCCCAGGGGTCTGCCCAATGGTGGGGGGCTGTGCCCTCTTCCGACATTTGGAGTCGCCCCTAGAGTGGCCATACTTATAGCACTCTGTACATTGGGGTGAAAATATCCCTGTCTTTTGGTCGAAGAACCCCTTCTTCTTAGGATCACAATGGAACTGGTTACAGCTACTCCCTTGGGAATTATTTTGGGGGGCCTTTTGAGAACTCCTTTCTTTTAAGTTTTGCTCCCCCCTCTTTCTTCTGTTGGGAACACTGATCACCTTTGTGGGTGCCCCCTCCCTCCCTCACCCCAGACACCTTTTTGGACACTCTGGTGCTAACCCAGAGGTCCCCCTCCTCAGCAAGCTTCCTGGGGTCGGTCAACATCCTGTCGACTAGGTGCTGGCGCCACTGAGTAAAACAGATCTGAGCATGCACGCTCTCACGATCAAATGATACAGCCCATGTAACTCGCTAACTTTGCTGCCCCTCACCCAGCCATTCAGTCCCTTGTTGGAATAAATAACAAAATCTACCCAGGACTGGTTGAAGGGCTTTTGGCTGTCCCTGAACCTTTCACGATACTTCTCAGGAGTCAGCCCAAATGTGGCCATCAAAATGGCTTTCATGGGGGAATATTTGGTTTAGTCTTCACCCTCTAATGTCAGAAGTGTGTGACTCATTCTTTTGAAAACAGGGGACCCCTATATATCTAATGACCAAGCTATACATAGGGAATAACACAATAGGTAAAGGTATATAGCTTGTAATAGTGAAAAAATCGAAAAAATACCTGTAAACAGTAACCACTAGTACAGAAAAAGGCACGAACGTATCTCAAAAAATATATATTTCTTTTTATTCTTCAAAACAGTCTCTTATTAGATTACATTTTGAAATATTTCTTAGTTTTTTTCTCAATATATAAAAAGTATTCCATTCATTGCACATAATCAATATACCAAAAACATATCAATCAATTAGTGGATGAATATAATAGACGAAAAGTTGATGGGGGGCAATGCGGTAGAATTGTGTGACCCCCCAGTGTAGGAATGTGTTTCCACAGACCCGGCCCCCAGTGCTCATCAGGAACCCTGTGAACCTTCAGTGAAACTTCATAAGCAGAAAACCACTCATCAATGTCATCCCCACCACATAAGTGGGCGCCAGCTCCTTTGGTATAAGGACCTTCTTAACTCCATCGGGTGCTCGCGTGCTGCCACCATCACTGCTAGAATCAGACTGTCAGCGCTTGATCTCCAGCTCCTTTAGACTCAGTTCATGAGCCAAAAATAGTTTCTTGTCAGCTAACTCTCTGTCAGCCCCAGCCTTCCTCTCCTCAGCTTCAATCTTTAACTTTGCCATCTGCAGTTTGAATTCTCTCTCCTCCCCCCTCTCAGCCAATTCCTCGGGATGGGCCCTGGTAGGAGAGACTGACTCGCTCCTCTCCCTAGAGCTGAGTGGTCGCTCCCCAGTGTCCCTCTGAGATATCTGGTATCGTTTTGGCGCTTTGCTTTACATAATTGCAACTTTATTTGTGCCTGCTGCCTGCCTGATCGCCACTGAGCTAACTTGCACTTTAATTATTTATTTGGCTGACTCGAGCCTGTTTGCGCATTGTGCCGCTTTGCTCCCACAACTGCATAATTATTTGTGCCTGCTGCCTGCCTGATCGCCGCTGAGCTTACCTGCATTTTACTTAACTATTTAAAGTTTATTTTCATATGGTTTGCGCGTTTGCTGTGCTCCCCCCTCCGCCTCCATTTTGTTTGTTGTTGTGCTCATCTTTAGCCCGCCCCGCCTCCCAGCTGAGACGCCCTCCCACTTACTAGAACAGCGCTTCTCCACCTGAAGACGCCGTGACTCGCTCCTCTCCCTAGAGCTGAGTGGTCGCTCCCCAGTGTCCCTCTGAGATATCTGGTATCGTTTTGGCGCTTTGCTTTACATAATTGCAACTTTATTTGTGCCTGCTGCCTGCCTGATCGCCACTGAGCTAACTTGCACTTTAATTATTTATTTGGCTGACTCGAGCCTGTTTGCGCATTGTGCCGCTTTGCTCCCACAACTGCATAATTATTTGTGCCTGCTGCCTGCCTGATCGCCGCTGAGCTTACCTGCATTTTACTTAACTATTTAAAGTTTATTTTCACTCGGTTTGCGCGTTTGCTGTGCTCCCCCCTCCGCCTCCATTTTGTTTGTTGTTGTGCTCATCTTTAGCCCGCCCCGCCTCCCAGCTGAGACGCCCTCCCACTTACTAGAACAGCGCTTCTCCACCTGAAGACGCCGTGACTCGCTCCTCTCCCTAGAGCTGAGTGGTCGCTCCCCAGTGTCCCTCTGAGATATCTGGTATCGTTTTGGCGCTTTGCTTTACATAATTGCAACTTTATTTGTGCCTGCTGCCTGCCTGATCGCCACTGAGCTAACTTGCACTTTAATTATTTATTTGGCTGACTCGAGCCTGTTTGCGCATTGTGCCGCTTTGCTCCCACAACTGCATAATTATTTGTGCCTGCTGCCTGCCTGATCGCCGCTGAGCTTACCTGCATTTTACTTAACTATTTAAAGTTTATTTTCACTCGGTTTGCGCGTTTGCTGTGCTCCCCCCTCCGCCTCCATTTTGTTTGTTGTTGTGCTCATCTTTAGCCCGCCCCGCCTCCCAGCTGAGACGCCCTCCCACTTACTAGAACAGCGCTTCTCCACCTGAAGACGCCGTGACTCGCTCCTCTCCCTAGAGCTGAGTGGTCGCTCCCCAGTGTCCCTCTGAGATATCTGGTATCGTTTTGGCGCTTTGCTTTACATAATTGCAACTTTATTTGTGCCTGCTGCCTGCCTGATCGCCACTGAGCTAACTTGCACTTTAATTATTTATTTGGCTGACTCAAGCCTGTTTGCGCATTGTGCCGCTTTGCTCCCACAACTGCATAATTATTTGTGCCTGCTGCCTGCCTGATCGCCGCTGAGCTTACCTGCATTTTACTTAACTATTTAAAGTTTATTTTCACTCGGTTTGCGCGTTTGCTGTGCTCCCCCCTCCGCCTCCATTTTGTTTGTTGTTGTGCTCATCTTTAGCCCGCCCCGCCTCCCAGCTGAGACGCCCTCCCACTTACTAGAACAGCGCTTCTCCACCTGAAGACGCCGTGACTCGCTCCTCTCCCTAGAGCTGAGTGGTCGCTCCCCAGTGTCCCTCTGAGATATCTGGTATCGTTTTGGCGCTTTGCTTTACATAATTGCAACTTTATTTGTGCCTGCTGCCTGCCTGATCGCCACTGAGCTAACTTGCACTTTAATTATTTATTTGGCTGACTCGAGCCTGTTTGCGCATTGTGCCGCTTTGCTCCCACAACTGCATAATTATTTGTGCCTGCTGCCTGCCTGATCGCCGCTGAGCTTACCTGCATTTTACTTAACTATTTAAAGTTTATTTTCACTCGGTTTGCGCGTTTGCTGTGCTCCCCCCTCCGCCTCCATTTTGTTTGTTGTTGTGCTCATCTTTAGCCCGCCCCGCCTCCCAGCTGAGACGCCCTCCCACTTACTAGAACAGCGCTTCTCCACCTGAAGACGCCGTGACTCGCTCCTCTCCCTAGAGCTGAGTGGTCGCTCCCCAGTGTCCCTCTGAGATATCTGGTATCGTTTTGGCGCTTTGCTTTACATAATTGCAACTTTATTTGTGCCTGCTGCCTGCCTGATCGCCACTGAGCTAACTTGCACTTTAATTATTTATTTGGCTGACTCGAGCCTGTTTGCGCATTGTGCCGCTTTGCTCCCACAACTGCATAATTATTTGTGCCTGCTGCCTGCCTGATCGCCGCTGAGCTTACCTGCATTTTACTTAACTATTTAAAGTTTATTTTCACTCGGTTTGCGCGTTTGCTGTGCTCCCCCCTCCGCCTCCATTTTGTTTGTTGTTGTGCTCATCTTTAGCCCGCCCCGCCTCTCAGCTGAGACGCCCTCGCCCCTCCCCCTCCACCATCCATATATATGACAGGTGTTTTCGCGCGCAGCGTTCACGCGCAGCGACCGCGCCCAACCCGCGCCGAAGGTGCGCCAAAGGTAAGCCCGTCTACGCCCGTCCGCGCCTGGACCGCGCCCAGCGCCAGACCCCCTGCCCATCGCGCTGCCCAGCCCTCCCGCATCACCTACGATGCCGCCACCCTCCTAGCCCTCAACCCCGTTCGCGCCCCCAACTGCGTCCAAGCAGCTCCTGGACACACCCATGGACCTTTCTCCTGCTACTCCTGCAAATTCAGCGGCACCGACAACATCTCCGCTACGACCACACCACAGATTCCCGACCCCAACCACCTACAATGCATCCTTCTCAACACCCGCTCGGTCCACAGACACGCCATTGACCTATGGAATCTACTAGACACCATCTCTCCAGACATCGCCTTCCTAACGGAAACATGGATGAACGCTTCCTCCGCCCCAGACATCACCATTGCCATCCCTGAAGACTATAAGATCACTCACAAAGACCGTACCGGCCACACAGGAGGAGGAATCGCTATCGTCCATAAGAAATCAACCAGCTCTGACGCCAACCTCGCCAACTCCGAACACCTTCACTTCCAGTTCCACATCGACCCCAAGACCACACTCACAGGCACCCTCCTCTACAGACCACCAGGACCCCGCGCAAAATTCAGTGAAGACATCACGGACTTCATCACTCCACACGCGCTCCCCTCCAAAGAATACATCCTTCTGGGAGACCTCAACTTTCACCTTGAAAAGATCAACGGCCGCAACACCACCACCCTCTTGGACAACCTCGCCAACCTTGGACTTAAACAACTGGTCACTTCCCCCACCCACATCGCAGGTCACACACTAGACCCCATCTTCACCTCCAGCAATCATGTCTCCTTCAGCCACACTACGGATCTCCTCTGGACTGACCACAGCTGCGTTCACTTCACCTACAACAAGCCAAAACCCACCAACCACCTCCAACCAACTCTGCAAAGAAACTGGAACAAAATCACCACCGACCAGATCTCCTCATCGCTCCTTCTAAACACCCCAGCCCACTCCTCTAACCCAAACCAAGCCGCCGCCAACTTTACCCTATGGTTATCCAACACCGCTGACACCTTAGCACCACTGAAAAAACGTCAAAGCAAACCTGGCAACAAGAAGGCCTCATGGTTCAACGATGATCTTAAGAAGTCCAAGAAACTCTGCCGCTCCCTTGAAAAGGCCTGGAAAAAAGACCCAACCACCAGCACCAAGGACGCCTTCAAAAACGCCACCCGCACTCACCACCAACTAATCCGAAAGGCCAAGAAAACAGCATTCAAAGATCGACTTGACAACAACGCCCACAACAGCAAGGAACTTTTCAACATAGTCAAGGAATTTTCCAATCCCTCGGCCAACTCCAACGACATCACCCCCTCTCAAGCCCTCTGCGACTCCCTAGCCTCATTCTTCCACAATAAGATTGCAGACATCCACAACAGCTTCGACAACCAACCCGGAGACCAACCCACCCAACCATATGCTGAACATTCTCCCCCCGCGAACACCCTTAACGACTGGAACCCAATCTCCACTGAGGACACCATCCGCCTGATGAACTCCATCCACTCAGGATCCCCCACAGACCCATGTCCTCACCACATCTTCAACAAAGCAGACTCCGTCATAGCACCGCACCTCCGAGACGTCATCAACTGCTCCTTCAACTCCGCCACCTTCCTGGAAAACTGGAAACACGCTGAACTCACCGCCCTTCTGAAAAAACCCACAGCGGACCCCACCGAACTCAAAAATTACCGCCCCATTTCGCTCCTTCTATTCCCGGCCAAAGTAATCGAGAAAGCTGTCAACAACCAGCTCGCCGCTTTCCTCGAAGACAACAAATCCCTCGTCTCCTCACAATCTGGCTTCCGAGCAAAACACAGCACTGAGACCGCCCTCATCGCAGCAACAGACGACATTCGAACTCTACTGGACAATGGAGACACAGTCGCCCTCATCCTCCTCGACCTCTCTGCAGCATTCGACACAGTCTGCCACAGCACCCTTTTACAACGCCTCAGTAACATCGGAATACAAGGAAAAGCACTTGAATGGATCACCTCGTTCCTCACCGGAAGAACCCAGAGAGTCCGCCTTCCACCATTCAAGTCCGAGGCCACTGAAGTCATCTGTGGCGTACCACAAGGATCCTCACTCAGCCCCACCCTCTTCAACGTATACATGAGCCCCCTCGCGGCCAACCTCAACATCATCTCTTACGCGGATGACACTCAACTAATCCTTTCTCTCACCAAGGACCCCAGCACCGCCAAAACTAACCTACACGAAGGAATGAAAGAAGTTGCTGAATGGATGAAACACAAAAAACAATTTGATGGACAGAATGTAGATCAATGTCTTACATTCACCCCAGTACAAGAATCTGGGCCTAAATCCATCGTTTTTTGCACTCCACACCACCCTGGGTCAGATAATGGCTTTATGCAAATCAGCTCTGACCCTGTGCCCCATGGGAACAGTCCAGTCCAAACTACAACAGCCATATCTTTCCCAGACCGGAATCAAGCATCCGAGGACCGGACCGGTTTCGAGGTAACACCTCTCATCAGCCCGGCTAGTTTGACTCCAGTGGTGTGGAGGCTCTGGGACCCACGTCTGAGCTACCCCAGTACACTCAGGGAGAAAATTACAAAAAACAATTTGATGGACAGAATGTAGATCAATGTCTTACATTCACCCCAGTACAAGAATCTGGGCCTAAATCCATCGTTTTTTGCACTCCACACCACCCTGGGTCAGATAATGGCTTTATGCAAATCAGCTCTGACCCTGTGCCCCATGGGAACAGTCCAGTCCGAACTACAACAGCCATATCTTTCCCAGACCGGAATCAAGCATCCGAGGACCGGACCGGTTTCGAGGTAACACCTCTCATCAGCCCGGCTAGCTTGACTCCAGTGGTGTGGAGGCTCTGGGACCCACGTCTGAGCTACCCCAGTACACTCAGGGAGAAACTTACAAAAAACAATTTGATGGACAGAATGTAGATCAATGTCTTACATTCACCCCAGTACAAGAATCTGGGCCTAAATCCATCGTTTTTTGCACTCCACACCACCCTGGGTCAGATAATGGCTTTATGCAAATCAGCTCTGACCCTGTGCCCCATGGGAACAGTCCAGTCCGAACTACAACAGCCATATCTTTCCCAGACCGGAATCAAGCATCCGAGGACCGGACCGGTTTCGAGGTAACACCTCTCATCAGCCCGGCTAGCTTGACTCCAGTGGTGTGGAGGCTCTGGGACCCACGTCTGAGCTACCCCAGTACACTCAGGGAGAAAATTACAAAAAACAATTTGATGGACAGAATGTAGATCAATGTCTTACATTCACCCCAGTACAAGAATCTGGGCCTAAATCCATCGTTTTTTGCACTCCACACCACCCTGGGTCAGATAATGGCTTTATGCAAATCAGCTCTGACCCTGTGCCCCATGGGAACAGTCCAGTCCGAACTACAACAGCCATATCTTTCCCAGACCGGAATCAAGCATCCGAGGACCGGACCGGTTTCGAGGTAACACCTCTCATCAGCCCGGCTAGCTTGACTCCAGTGGTGTGGAGGCTCTAGGACCCACGTCTGAGCTACCCCAGTACACTCAGGGAGAAAATTACAAAAAACAATTTGATGGACAGAATGTAGATCAATGTCTTACATTCACCCCAGTACAAGAATCTGGGCCTAAATCCATCGTTTTTTGCACTCCACACCACCCTGGGTCAGATAATGGCTTTATGCAAATCAGCTCTGACCCTGTGCCCCATGGGAACAGTCCAGTCCGAACTACAACAGCCATATCTTTCCCAGACCGGAATCAAGCATCCGAGGACCGGACCGGTTTCGAGGTAACACCTCTCATCAGCCCGGCTAGCTTGACTCCAGTGGTGTGGAGGCTCTGGGACCCACGTCTGAGCTACCCCAGTACACTCAGGGAGAAAATTACAAAAAACAATTTGATGGACAGAATGTAGATCAATGTCTTACATTCACCCCAGTACAAGAATCTGGGCCTAAATCCATCGTTTTTTGCACTCCACACCACCCTGGGTCAGATAATGGCTTTATGCAAATCAGCTCTGACCCTGTGCCCCATGGGAACAGTCCAGTCCGAACTACAACAGCCATATCTTTCCCAGACCGGAATCAAGCATCCGAGGACCGGACCGGTTTCGAGGTAACACCTCTCATCAGCCCGGCTAGCTTGACTCCAGTGGTGTGGAGGCTCTGGGACCCACGTCTGAGCTACCCCAGTACACTCAGGGAGAAAATTACAAAAAACAATTTGATGGACAGAATGTAGATCAATGTCTTACATTCACCCCAGTACAAGAATCTGGGCCTAAATCCATCGTTTTTTGCACTCCACACCACCCTGGGTCAGATAATGGCTTTATGCAAATCAGCTCTGACCCTGTGCCCCATGGGAACAGTCCAGTCCGAACTACAACAGCCATATCTTTCCCAGACCGGAATCAAGGACTGGGGGAATGTGTGACATTGATCCACATTCGGTCCATCACTTGTTGTTTTTGCGAATGGATGAAACACAGCCGTCTGAAACTGAACTCAGATAAAACAGAAGTCCTCATCCTAGGTACATCCCCCTCTGCATGGGACGACTCTTGGTGGCCGGAAGCCCTTGGAAAAGCACCCATCCCGACAGACCACGCACGGAACCTAGGCGTTATCCTGGATTCTTCACTTTCAATGAACAGACAAGTCAGTGCCGTATCCTCATCCTGCTTCAACATTCTTCGCATGCTCAAAAAAACATTTCGCTGGATCCCCACCGAAACCAGGAAAACAGTCACCCATGCTCTGGTCACGAGCTGACTGGACTACGGAAACACCCTCTACGCAGGTACTACCGCTAAACTCCAGAAGAAACTCCAACGAATCCAAAACGCCTCAGCCAGGATCATATTAGACATCCCGCGCAACGAACACATCTCTGGTCACCTGAAAGACCTCCACTGGCTACCCGTCAATAAGAGAATCACTTTCCGACTGCTAACCCACGCACACAAATCACTCTACGACATCGGACCAGAATGCCTCAACTCACGACTGTCCTTCTACACCCCCTCCCGCCAACTACGTTCTTCCAGCCAAGCCCTCGCCACTGTACCTCGCATCAACAAGACCACCATGGGAGGCAGATCCTTCTCATACCTGGCTGCTAAAACATGGAACTCACTCCCCACTTACCTTCGCCTTATCCAGAACCACCTAGCATTCAGAAAGCAACTTAAAACGTGGATATTTGACAAGTAATCCTCCTCCCCTTCCTAAGCGCCTTGAGACCCTCTGGGTATGTAGTGCGCTATATAAATTCTCTGACTTGACTTGACTTGACATTCCTGCTCTCACAGGGAGCTTAAATTCAGGTATGTCACCCTCAGCCACTGCAGGTGGTTCCTCAGACGAGCCATTCCCAGACTCTCCCAATCCGTCATTCTCCTTGGAGCGGGCTGCTGCCCAGGCCTTCGGCGACATTTGAAACTCCACCTTCTTGGTGGCTCCTTGGGCAGGTACCCCTGTCTCCCTGAAGAAGCTTTCAACTGGTTTTCTGTATAATCTTCCAGCTCCATGAATCCACTTGCCGAAAAAGCCAGAGACATGATGTAGAGGATGAATCAAAGATGCAAAGCAGTGAAAAATGTAGAAGAATATCCGAAATGGTCTTGGATGTGGATGGGCAGTGGACACGTAGCTATTGTATGCCACTGCACCAACACAAGTCCTATACTCACCGCTGAACACCAATGTTGGAAATTGGATTTGGGGTTGGCGGAGGTATGCACCCTATCCAAGCAGGAACTAGAAGCCTAGTCGGGGTAAGTCACAAAACACAACCTAAATTAACCCATGCTCACCCCCTGGGAGCTTGGCACAAAGCAGTCAGGCTTAAATTAGAATGCAAATTGTAACGTTTTTTGTGCAATAACTCATAGAGTAACACAGTGAAAACACCCCACAAAGACTCCATGCCAGATTAGAATGGATTATGATTTTATAAATAAAATAAGACTCAAAGGACAAATATCCATCCAGTAGAAGTTGAGAAATGAATTTTCAAGGAAAGATGCAAAATCTAGCGATTAGGAGCAAATGGAGCTCAAAGAGTTTATTGGTTGTGCCAGACTGGGACACAGTTCAGGCCGCCCGCAATAGAGCACAGGCTGGATACAATACCGATGCAGGGCCCACTGACCAAAAGTACCTTAATCCTTATTGCAGCGCAAAATATGTCGATGATCCCCAAGCGGTGGGGGTTGTGTGTCAGAGTTCTCCATGCAAATAAGGCAATATGCTAGTCCCGTTGAGCGAAGCGCTAGTTCCTGAGTGCAGCGGTTCCGAAGGCGATGCACCAGGGTAACCCACGCTGGAGGAGTGATGCATCGATCTTCACCATGCAGAGGCATCGATGCATTGGTTCTGAAACTATGGTTCCGGATGCGATGCAGGGGTTCCAAGAGCGATGCACCAGGCCGGGTGCCGCAACAGCAGTAATGCATGAATTCTGCTCTCACAGCAGAGGATGCATCGGTTCCACTGGAGCAAACCCCTAGGGCCACTTCCAAGGGCCCAGGACTGGGATGGCACCACATGGCAGTACAGACTCACAAGCAGATGAGTCCAAGTGTTGGAACAGGAAGGCATTTGTATCCCTGAGACTTACACAATAGGAGGCAGGCCAGCAAGCCTTTAAAGTCACTCCGGGTTCAAGTGAAGCAGGGCCTGTCCTTCTCATCCAGGCAGTTGAACAGCAGGCAGGAGGGCAATAAGACAAGGCAAAAGCACATCAAGGCAGAGTTCAGCATATCAGCAGTCCAGCAGAATGGCAGTCCTTTCAACACCACAGCAGTTCTGCTTCCTGACAGAGTAGTCACAGGTCCAGAAATGTACTCGTTTGTTAGTGTCAGAGGTCCAGTACTTAAACCCAGTGGTGCCTTTGAAGTGAGGGAGACTTCAAAGAAAAGCTTTATGTGCGCAGAGGTTCCCCCTTCCTGATCTGCCTCCAGACACACTACAGGGGAGCAAACAATCCTTTGAGTGGGGACTGGACCCACCGCTGTCAGGTGCTAGTGTCAGCTCCTCCCTCTCATCCTGCCTCAGATGACTCATCAGTATTAATCAATGGGGATACCCAGTATAGTGCAAAACCTGGGGACAATCACATGTAGCGAACAGTGGTTCTGCCACAACACACTTTACAAAGCAAAACAACTTTAAAGTCGTTTACCCCTTTTCTCCACTGAAATATCAAGAAATGTTTCTAGAAACAGATGACCCATCAGCATGCAGATAATCACTCAGTCACACCTACTCTTCCCTGTGTGTGGCTGTCTAGAGAAAGTGCAGGAAGCCAGCTGTCACCCACCCCAGACGTGTATTCCAGAAACAGGCAGCAGGCACCAAATGGCTAAAGTAAGTAAATTACAACTTTCTAAAAGTAAACAGAGCGGCTGATGGACGGAATGCTAAACAAATCAAACATTCATTCCCAATAACAGATCTGAGTTTTGCTCACCATGCTTTCTATAAACCAGTCCCAGGATGCTTGTATCCGGTCCAGAAAGGCCCTGGCTTGGCAGCTCGGCCTGGGCTGTTCCCATTGGGTGCATGGTCAAGACTGATTTGCATATGGCTGGCTCCAAACTGGAATGGCATGGTGAGCAAAACAATGATAGATTTAGGCCCAGTCTTCTGTACTGGGTAGGGATGTTTGACATCAATTGTTCTTTTTGCAACTTTCTAAAAGTGGCATTTGCTAAACTGGAATTTAAAATCCAACTTCACCCTAAATTCTGATTTTAGATTGTGATTGTGTACACTTGAAAAGTCTGTCTCTTCACAATTGGGAGTTACACTTAAAACCTTAAAGGATGCTATATGGTAATCCCAGTATTATCCTAAGGGGGAAATAGGCCTTGCTGTAGTGATAAATGAGATTGGGAGATTTTTCACTACTAGAAATTGTAAAGTTAAACGTGCATGTCCTGCCTTTAAATACATGTTGCCCTCCCAGTAGGTAGACAGGGCCTAACATGGGAGTGACTTATAGGTATATGTAAATGTAAATGTCAAGGTATATGTAGAGCGCAGCGCCACCAAGCGGTTTCCTGGCGCTATTACTCATACCGCTGTGGAACCCTTCCTGGCTTTCCTTGTGAGGTGTCCACTCCTGGGCACCCCCAGGGTGAAGCCAGGCATCCTAGCGCTGTTGGGGCCGGTGTGGAGGTTAAGCAAGCTATTGCCCAGAGTTGCAGCATGGGGACCATGATTAGAATAGGCACCGAGGCGAGAATTGTCAGGTCCGAGGAAATTGAGCCCAAGACCCGCCGAGGCGGGAATTGAACCCTGGTTCCGGGCCAGAACTCTGCATCAGGGTCTGCCGCTCTAACCATTGAGCCATGGAGTGTCCTCCACAGGTATAAACGGTGAAGGCTTAGGCCTGGCAAGAGGGTTACTTGCCAGGTCAGCATGGCAGTGTAAAAGTGCACATATAGGCTGCAATGGCAGGCCTCAGCCATGGTTACAGGGCTACTTGAGTGGATGACACAATGAGTGCTTCGGGCCCACTAGTAGCATTTAATTTACAGGCCCTGGGCACAGGTAGTGCACTTTACTTGGGGATTATAAGTAAATAAATATGCCCATTGTGTATAAGCCAATGTTATCATGTTTAGGGGGAGAGATTACGAGCACTTTACCACTGGTCCAGCAGTGAAGTGCAGTGCACAAAGTCCTAACACCAGCAAAAACAAGTTCAGAAAAATGGAGGGAGGCAGACTATTAGGGTTGTGCGTATCCTATATGTGAGCTAGATTCTTATTATACACGAAGCAAAGGTTTAGTCTATTAAATCAAACAAGAGTTTTTTGTACAGCAGAAATGCTGAGCTCACATATTTGAAGGTGCTCTCATATGTGACAATGAAGAGAAAGGTGGCTCTGTAAATGAAATATCTCCCTGGGATCACTCAATTTGAGACCAGTTCACGGGTCAAGTACATTACAGTTAGGTCAAGTAGATCATTCGAGTTACTAGACCTGCAGGTTTAATAATATTTTAATTATTTTTGGAGGTCTATCAAGTATATGTCATCATTAAGAGAGACACTTTAATATCCTTCATCTGGAAAGAGATTCAAGAAGGCCCTAAACCGACCCGCTGGGTCAATGCCAGAAGTGAGGCTTTAGAGATGCTGGAAGCACATCGCCTCCCTGAAGCAAACATACCCCGCAAAGCTTTTGAATCCACAAAAAACAAAAATATAAAATTACTGTGGTAGGCGAAAGACAAGAAATGCTTCAAAAATTGTTAACACTCATGGACGTTTATAAACATGTACAAATCGCCTAACTCATAGAATTATTTGATTGAAATAAACAAAGTTTTTCATAAATCCAGGTTCCTAGCCCTGAGGTTTGAATTATCATCACCAAGAGACTCAACCCGGCTCTTACACGTGTTTATTAAAGTATTCAGACCTACTAAACAGGTGCCACCCAGACTGTACCACCGGAAAAGGTTACTTGTACACTGTGTGAAGAGTTTTGCAAACTGATTTCCTGTAGATGTTTACCCCTCTTGTCCGTATTGCAAATACGAATTGCTCAATTATGTTTGTACTATGCCAATCAGCTATGTATGATGTTAAAAACTAAAAATAAACAAATTTAAACCAAAAAAAATAAATAAACACAAGAGACTCACTGGCAAAATGGGCCCCAAAACCTGCTCGATGCAGTGTCGGCTGTGTCAGGGGCATGAAAATAATCTCTTGCATATATTGTGCATATGACCAGTCCCGCAGGCGGAACACAGAAAGTTCTAACATAACATCTACAACACTCAGAGAATTTGGACGTCGTCACGACCTCCTTTTTTAGGGCTCGCTGGTACTGCATCCAAAGGATGCGTCCAGCAGGAGCCTTTTAGTTGCCTGACTCGAGGGAAGGGGGACAAGCGTGTGTTACTAGCTTTTCTCCTGGATTTGGGTGCGATAACGCGCACGTCGGCTCCGTCCACGCGTGCGCACACAGCCAGCCACCACACAGACTGATACACACGCGCGCTTCCCCCCACCAGTCATCGGCTCTTTCTACACACGCACGCACGCATGCATACATACACACACACACACAGACACACGCGCACAGACACAGGCACACACGCACAGACACAGGCACACACGCGCACAGACACACTCGCGCACACACACACTCGCGCACACATGCGCGCACCCCCCCCACCCCACTCACCGAGTTCTTTTCGTGTGTTCCTCTCTCCCTCGGCAGGCAGCGGGTCATCCTCAGCAGCAGGCGGGGCTCTCCACGAGCACGGGAGCCCCGCTAGCTGACACGCAAATCTTCCGGCTGACGGGCACAGGAGCGCATCAGCACAGGAGCGCGGGGTAGGCTCCCGTCTGCATCCTGTCTTTTTGTGGCCCCGCCCCCGTCCCAACACAGGTTGCCTGGCTTCCTGTTCAAGCTGGCTGCGGCGGTGAATTTTTATTGGTCTCGGCAGCCATTCAGTCTTATGAGCCGCAGTTCCTTGAAGTTTGGATGCTCTTCCTGTTGAAGGCTTGGTGGATGAATGGAGGCGGCTGTAAAGATCATAAATGCATTTCCTCTTTCGGGTGCTGTGTGCGCAAAAACTATCGAGGAAGGTGTTTGAGGTCCCGGGATCGCATCGAAAGTGGTTGTGACACTTGTAAGATAGAAGGTCCGTAGAAGATACGTTGGTTTCTGAACACGCACAGAGCTGGTAAGAAATGGCAAAACCCTTACGTGTCTTATTAACATTCTAGGCATGATTTTTTTCTCAATGAGGGGGTTGAATTTTCAATGTTTATTAAAACGAGTGGGAAATTAGCTTGGGAAAAGTGCCTCGGGAGGGCTTGAAATTTATTTGACCTTGCAATCAAGTTAGATACCTGGGGCCTCATTTATGAGGCCCCTTGCGCCATCGGAACTTCACTTTTCATGAAGTTCCGTGGCGCAGAAGCCTGCGTGGTATTTATCAGGCAGCAGTATGCCAGTTTTTGTGGCGTACTGCTGCCTGATAAATATCAGTCCCTTTAACGCAGTGTTCTGCGTTAAAGGGGCATGCAATGGGTGTTGCTGGGGGCGTTCCCAGCAACATCCATGGCCTTTTGACACTGCCCCAGATTTACGAGAAATCGTAACTCTGAAGCAGTGCCAATAGTCTTACGCCTCCCCAGGGGAGGCGTAAGGGAGGCGCAACAGGGAGAAATGTCTTTATTTCTCCTCGTATTTCCTTTTTCTATGTGTGCTTCATTCTACAGCACACATAGAAAGAGGAAAAGCCTCTTGTGATTATTTTTGTACAGAAAGGTTTCCCTTCCTGTACAAAAATAATCTTCCCCGCAACGCAGGCCCCCTTGCACCATTGTGCAAGGGTGCCTGCGCTGGCGCAGGCAGCCCATTGTGCGCCGGCGCATGTGAAAAGGACAAGAATGCGCCGTATCTTATAGATACGGCGCATTTCTGCCCTTTTCTTTTGCCGTAGGGAAGCGCAGCAGGAAGGCCTGCTGCGCTTCCCTACGGCAAAAAGTCATAAATGAGGCCCCAGGATCGTTAGTCCACGGATGGTAGGCAAACCTGCTTTTATGGACCCACATTTTGAAAATTACTCATCTGCTTGGAGGACAAAGGCTTTTCTACAATTTTTTGGTTTGTAGAACTGAAGCCAATTGAAAGGCTTGCCAGTATAGGACGGCTGCCAAAGTTGGACCTGGGGACTTTGTCTCTGCGTCCTTAAATGTAAATAACATGGTTCTATCTCCAACATTTTATTTGGTATTTGAAATGGAGCATTGGAAACATTTTCAAAAATTGTACGTGCAGCCATGTGTTTGCTTGCAGAAACAGGGAAGTGTCACTTATAGTTGTTGAATGTTATGTATAATTACACTGAAATTATAAAAATGTCACACATAGCAATCTGAAACTTTGGGAGCTATGTTGCATACACATGGTAGCAGGTGCAACGCTACCCCTCCAGAGCTTTGTTTAAATCTAAACAAGTATTATGGGTGCATGTGTATTTACATGGTGGGGTATTGTACTGTAACTGCTCTCCAGTGACACTGTGCTATAACTCAGTATTAATTTAAAAATCAATGTTTTGTTGTAAAACAGTGACCAGCACTTTCTGGTTTGCATCTGCCACCCCATGCTTCCTTTGTGCACCCTGTATAATCTTGTCTTCGCATTCACTGCCCTGGGCTGTCGGACCCCCATTGCCTACTGTGTTCAGGGCTTGTGATTGCTGCCTTTGTGAGCTGGCAAGTGAGGCTGTAGGGCCATGCTTGCTGAAGCGTTGGTATCTGTTTTGCATTGTGGGAGGCGCGGTGTCACATTTGCGAAAGTTATCACTATTGGCATTGTAAATGACAAAGCTATTAATTTCGCTATTTTCAAAACCAACACAGAAATAAAAACTTTGCCATTTACAATACCAATAGCTCAAACTTTCCTAATGCGAGACCTATTGCATTGCAAATGCTTGTTGCTTGCAAGTCTCAAGTGCTCCCAAGCAAAAGCCAAGAAGAATCTTAAAAATACCACTAAATGCGCCAGCTGCACAAACACGTACAACAAGGGGACACTGATAGAAGTTCTAATGTGCGGCATGTTGCCCTACATATGCGACCTTTGCAATGGAGGAGTGCAAGATTTGAAGCATGTTTTGTTGGTGTGCCCGAACTCGATATTGGTTGAGGCCAGAAGGCGCTATTTAAAAGTAGTTCAATTTAGATATAATAGTGCATCTGTGCAGAGATTGATTTCGCTTTTTAAATCTCCACCAGATGAATGTGTTTGTCATAACTTGTTTAAATTTTTTGAAACTTTTCTAAACTTGTATTGAAAGTTTTTTGTATATTGTTTTATGACAAATGTTCTACTTGAAATGTGTGGTTCTCAGTAGAGAACTAAATCAGATAAATTAAACTTGAAACTGGAAAACTGTCTGAAATGCCCTGATGTCAGTTGAGCGCACTGAACCAGGAGCCCCACTAGTGCTCGCCAGGCAAGCTCCATTGCACTCTCTAATCACTGACACATGAACCTTTTGCAGCATCACACTACTATGGACAATTTAAAGGCGATTAATTGTGGCATGCCGGGCACCGGACGGCCCAAATGTATACTTTTAAAAATATGTTGCATGCTGCGCACCAAGAAAGTGCTTCAAAAGCCCGTTAGGTGTAACAAGCACCATTTAAGTGCAAACCTTTTTCCGTCTTCTAGCCCTCCACTATCCTTCTCAATCTACATAACTGACTAATATCCATCACTAAAATGACTTTCATATTTCACTATACTAATTCAATATTAAGCGTGCTACTCGCCGAAAAAGCGCTTCAATGCCTCGTCATGGGTAGTAAGCGCTATATAAATGCAATTACAATACAATACAAAACCCGCTTAACAATCATTTTTGTTTTCATTTTTTGCTATTTGTAATCTTTTATCATGTAAAGGTTTCAATTCATTGTATCATTCTCAATAAAATTCCTTCGTTCGTTACTTGTCCGCCTGGACAAACCCTCACCCTGCCTGAACTCACTTCATTGATCGAGACATGAATATTTATTTCTTTAGAATTTATTTCATTTCAATATTTACACAGCTCAACCAAGCTATGTGTGCTTACTTATTACTAATAAACAAGAATTGAGGTACATATGAGTGATCTGGGGTAGAGAACCAAATAACATGACTAGGGGTTCATACGGGGTCAGCGAGGTGAGTCTTGTCGAAGGAGAAGAGGTTGACCAGCAGATCAGCACCGGCGCCAAATGATCGATAGAAAACTCTAGAAGCAGCAAGACTGGTCTAGTCGATCAGTGGTGGTCACTGGGGCTGGCTGTTATTGGGTCAGAAGTTGTCTGATGACAGCAGACGTGGGATCTAGCTAAGGTTAGTGATCAATTCCTCAACGCAGCTACCACCTTCCCAGAGAAGGATTGGTTCCTTGCTAAAGATAACCTACATTTTCAACGTCTGGCAGTAGAGTTCTTGCCACTCAAACCTCTGGCTCCAGCTGATGAGGGTGGTGGATCTGACAAGTGAAGTGGACTCAGGACCATCTAACAATAGAGTTCTTGCTTCTCAAACCTCAGAGTCCATATGAGACGGTGGCGGATCTGATAGTTGGAGTGGACTTGGGACCATCTAGCAGTAGAGTTCTTGCTTCTCAAACCTCTTGATGCACCTGAGACGAGAGGTGGATCCACTAGGGTTGGGTGGACTCAGGACCATCTAGCAGTAGAGTTCTTGCTTCTCAAATCTCTGGATCCACCTGAGACGCGTGGTGGATCCGCTAGGGTGGGGTGGGCTCAGGACCATCTAGCAGTAGAGTTCTTGCTTCTCAAACCTCTTGATGCACCTGAGACGGGAGGTGGATCCACTAGGGTTGGGTGGACTCAGGACCATCTAGCAGTAGAGTTCTTGCTTCTCAAATCTCTGCATTCACCTGAGACGCGTGGTGGATCTACTAGGGTGGGGCGGGGTCAGGAAAATCCACCTGTAGAACGTTTGCTTCTCGAACCTCTGGATCCACAGAGATGGGTGGTGGATCTGGTAGGGTGAGGTGGGATCAGGAAAGTCTAGCAGTAGAGTTCTTGCCTGTCAAACCTCTGGATCCAGCTGTGAGGGGGGGGGCTGGTTCTGTTGGGCTGGCTGCCATCATGAATGGCCTTAAGAACAAGGACGCAGGGCTTGAAACATCTGGCTTGTAAGAGGGTAAGTATGGTTGCCGGGAGTGGGCCTGATGGACTCATATTGTTTTGCTTTACGCACCAATCTGATTGGCCACTGAAAGAGCGCTTTGCTCGGGGCCAGGTGTGATTGGGGAGCCCCAGCTAAGAGGGTGGTTCCAAAGTCTCCAAAGAAGACCTCTAGTATGTGGCCTGTCCTAAGGCTGACCAATGCCGAGGAGGAACCAACATGATCACTGAGGAAGTGCCCGCGTCAGAGGAGAATCGTCCAGTTGAATGCCCTTCACCGACTACTTCTATCGGAGAGGAAAGTTCACCGGTGGATTTTATCCTTGTTTAGCATTTCCATTTTGGAAGGTTTTCCATTACCACCCAACTCTAATGCGGGCCTTAAGACTGCTTCTCGCTCCTCTCAGTTGCAATGTGAGGCCTTGTGGTGATGGCGCCTCCGGTGGCGGCTCCTCGGGTGGTTGTGCCTCCGGGTGGTGGGACCTCGAGCGGCGGCGGTTCAGTAGTGCGCCTAGGGGTGGGCGCTCGGGTGGGCGCTTTGAGGGGCGTCTCTAACACAAGTCAGTCCCTCCTCCCTCTGTGGTCAGCTGCCATATGGGAACTGCAGCTGCGGTTCTGGAGTCTGTAGAGAGTGTGTGTGTGTGGGGGGGAGGGCGGGGGGGTTCATCTCAGCATCTCCCTGGACAGGCCCCGTTCTCTGCCGTGCATGGGGATGGGGATTCCTGAGGTTGCGGGGCGGCAGTACGCCTGTGAAGTGGTTCGGTGAGGAGTGCTGCTGAAAGGAGCCTTCTGTCTGAGACCACAGCTCCTCTACAGCTCCTCTACAGCTCCTGTACAGCTCCTGTGGGTCAGGGCGCCTGTCTCAAGGGGTTGGGTTGGGAGTTACAAGGGTTTATATTTGAATAATGGAAGGTGTTCATGTGCGGACCATTCATGTGAGGACTCATTTTATTTTTGGAAAGTTTAATGCTGTCCTTATAAGTCTCAAAAAACTGTGGGTAATCCTGGCTCCGCCCTCTGCCAGGATAGGGAGACCTCTAAGGAAGAGAGAGCGGAGTGCGAGACTGGAGGGGTGTAGGGGTGGGTGGGGAGGGGTAGGCCGCAGGGCCACTGGCCCCCCCTTGAAGAGTGTAGGGGTGGGTGGTGAGGGGAGGGAGGGTATGCCACTAGCCCCGCTCTGGAAGGGTGTGGGATGGGGGAGGGGTTGGCCACAGGCCACAGGCCCATTGAGAGGGGATTGGGAGGGGTGAGATAGACGAGGGCAGGTGGAGCGAGCCGGCTGAGGACCGAGGCCCCCCTGTGAGGTGCAGACCAGTGGAAGCTTTGCTCTCACAGGTGCTTTTCCTATCCCCTTCCCATAACGTTGTGTTTCTTTTGGGCTAGTGAACGATAACATAATTATCAAAAGCACAGCCCAGGTTTTCTGCCCCTGCCTAATTGGCCGTCTGCCCCCTCAATGCTCCGCCCTCGTTTGATCTGCACTCCCCCTGTCAGGCCTCCATTCTCCTCTTGCCCCCCTCATCCTCCCCCAAAACTTCTGATGCTCGTCCCCCCATTCCCCCAGCCCTGGGTCCTTTTCCCTTCTTCTATTTCTGACCCACTCGGGTTCTCTCCCCCTCCTCCCGTCCACCCCTGCCCTCCCCCCACTCCACCGCTGATGAAGCCGGACTTTCCGGCTTCATCCAAAACTGCAGCACTGAAACAGCCCTACTGCAAGTGATTGATGACAAGCTGCGGATGCTCGATTCTGGGGAGTCTTGTCTTCTTATTCTCCTTGCCCTTTCTGAAGCCTTTGACACTCCTCAATCACAACACTCTAATCAACACTCTTCAACAGAGAATGGGCATGGAGGGCACTGTGCTTAAATGGTTTGCTTCCTTCCACTTTGATAGATCCCAAATGATCAAAATAGCGTAGAGTCTTTCATCTCCTTTGGTAGTAGGTCAAGGTATTCCTCAAGGCTCTATACTTGCACCCACATTGTTCAATCTCTATTTAGAACCACTGGGAAATCTCCTAAGTAAATCCGGGGTCCACTATCATCTCTATGCGGACAACACTCAAATCTACCTCAAGGTGGCCTCCACTCACAATCTCTCCATCCTAAGCGCTACTCTGGACTCCATTCAAAACTGGATGTTTACTCATCAACTGATTCTGAATCCCTCCAAAACTGAATTCCTCCTCCTCACTCTCTCCTTCCCTGGTTCAATCATGGATGGATCAGATGAATCTACAATAAACCCATCATTGTCGACAGAGCAAAATCCCTTGGTGTCATACTCGACAAAAAACTCAATCTAATCTCACACATTAATTCCATTGCAAAGTCTGCTTGATACCAACTGTGCCTTCTTTGGGGGATTCGTCGCTTCTTCCCAGAGCATGACCTTAAAACCCTGGTCCAATCGCTGTCTCTCTCCAGATTGGATTACTGCAACTCTCTTCTTACTGGCCTCCCCAAATCCCACCTGTCCCCCCTTAAATCTGTTCTCCATTTAGCAGCTCGTTTCATTTATGGGCCAAAAGAAGCGACCACATCACACCCATGCTATCCACCCTCCGTTGGCTTCCCATTGGGGCAAGATCTATCTACAAGACTGCCTGCATCATCCACAAAGCCCTGCACTCCTCCTCTCCTCACTATCTGGCGAATAAACTGAAACTCTCTGGAGGCTCTAGACCATCACGTAATGTGGAAAATGTACTGCTTGAACCTCCCACTTTCAAGAAGAAAAGATCGAAGGCTCAATCCTTTTCAGGCACCGCAGTGGGAATCTGGAACTCACTTCCGCCTCAGCTCCGGACCACACCTCCTCGCAGGCCTTCAAAACTGACCTCAAAGTTCTCATCCTTCAAAGACACTTCCAAATGTAATTCACACCCTCTCTATTATCTGAAGGAAGACCTTTTAGTATAGAAAGTTTATATTCTCCATGACTATGGAAGTGCCTTCCCAGTGTGTTCTGCCATTTATTGCAGTATTATCCTTCTACCTGTGTCTGGTACTCTTTTGTAACATGCACACGTCACTTTTCTCTTGTAACACACTGTTTGCTACCTCTTACATTTTGTTTGCTTTCGATACTAGCACAAGTGCCACCACTGCCTATGTAACGTTGTTCTTGTGTTTGAGTGTCTGCCATTTATGGCAGTATTATACCTCTACGTGTACTTTGCACGCTTTTGTAACCTGCACACATATCACTTTTTCCTCCTGTACTGCACCGTTTGCTACCTCTTGTATTTTGTTTGCTCACGATTCTCACTTTTGCCTCATGTAATGTAACGTTTGCTTTTGTAATTTGTTCACTTGTAATGTTCTCTTGTATCAGTTCTGTTCCAATTGTGAAGCGCTCTGACACCTTCGGGTAAAGTTCGCGCTGTATAAAAACGCATAAAATAAATAAATAAAAAAATAACCGCTTCTGTCTCACCTCAGCTCTTCTCCCTGTCCTCTCCCTCCCCTCCCCCTCTCCTCAGCTCTTCCTTCACACTGCTGTGGTGACCTTCACAGTTGGGTGTAAACAGGAAAGTTGCCGGGCCCGAGTCTGATCTCACTGCACGGGCCGGTCCAATCCGGCCAAAGGAGCCGGTTCCACTGGGCGTGCCAAGAGCACAGCAACACCCGGAGCTCCGCTGACGCACCTCTAATCTGAGGCACCGACTGAGGCTACAGGGAGCTCCGCCGATGCACCTCTGATCTGAGGTACAGAGAGCTCTGCTGATGCACCTCTGACCTGAGGCACCGCCTGAGGCTACAGGGAGCTCAGCTGATGCACCTTTGACCCGAGGCACCGCCTGAGACTACAGGGAGCTCCGCTGATGCACCTCTGACCTGAGGCACCGACTGAGACTACAGGGAGCTCAGCGGATGCACCTCTGACCTGAGGCACCCCTGCCCATTCACCGGTGACACTACACGGAGCTGCGCCGATGCACCTCGGACCTGAGGCACCCCTGCCTATTCACCACTGACACTGCAGGGAGCTCCGCTGATGCACCTCTGATCTGAGGCCCCCCTGCCCATTCACCACTGACACTACAGGGAGCTCCGCCGATGCACCTCTGTCCTGAGGCACCTCTGCCCATTCACCACTGACACCACAGGGAGGTTTGTCGATGCACCTCTGACCTGAGGCACCGACTGAGACTACAGGGAGCTCCGCTGATGCACCTCTGACCTGAGGCACCGACTGAAACTACAGGGAGCTCCGCTGATGCACCTCCGACCTGAGGCACCGACTGACACTACAGGGCGCTCCGCCAATGCACCTCTGATCTGAGGCACCGACTGACACTACCGGGCGATCCGCCGATGCACCTCTGATCTGAGGCACCGACTGAGACTACAGGGAGCTCCGCCGATGCACCTCTGCCCTGAGGCACCCCTGCCCATTCACCACTGAGACTACAGGGAGCTCCGCTAATGCACCTGTGACCTGAGGCACCCCTGACCATTCTCCACTGACACTACAGGGAGCTCCGCCGATCCACCTCTGACCTGAGGCACCCCTGCACATTCACCACTGACACTACAGGGAGCTCCGCCTATGCACCTCTGAACTGAGGCACTTCTGCCCATTCACCACTGGCACTACAGGGAGCTCCGCCGGTGCACCTCTGACCTGAGTCACCCCTGCCAATTCACCACTGACACTACAGGGAGCTCTGCCGATGCACCTCTGACCTGAGGCACCAACTAACACTACAGGGCGCTCCGCCAATGCACCTCTGACCTGAGGCACCCCTGCCCATTCACCACTGACTCTACAGGGCGCTCTGCCGATGCACCTCTGACCTGTGGCACACCTGTCCATTCACCACTGACACTACAGGGCGCTCCGCCGATGCACCTCTGACCTGTGGCACCCCTGCTCATTCACCACTGACACTACAGGGAGCTCCGCTGATGCAGGCTCTGACCTGAGGCACCACTGCCCATTCACCACTGACACTACAGGGAGCTCCGCCGATGCACCTCTGACCTGAGGCACCCCTGCCCATTCACCACTGGCACTACAGGGAGCTCCGCTGATGCTCCTCTGACCTGAGGCACCCCTGCCCATTCACCACTGACACTACAGGGCGCTCCGCCGATGCGCCTCTGACCTGAGGCACCCCTGCCCATTCACCACTGACACTACAGGGCGCTCCGCCGATGCACCTCTGACCTGTGGCCCCCCTGCCCATTCACCACTGACACTACAGGGCGCTCCGCCGATGCACCTCTGATCTGTGGCACCCCTGTCCATTCACCACTGACACTACCCGGCGCTCCGCCGATGCACCTCTGACCTGAGGCACCCCTGCTCATTCACCACTGACTCTACAGGGAGCTCTGCTGATGCACCTCTGACCTGAGGCACCCCTGCCCATTCACCACTGACACTACAGGGAGCTCTGCTGATGCACCTCTGCCCTGAGGCACTGATATTAATTTCTGCACAGGGGAATGAGCTGAATTACTACTGTGTTCTGACTTAAGATATATGTATAGATGTATTTTGATACTGTGGATTTTAAATTTAAAAAAATTTAAAAATACAGGAAATATTGAAAAAGGTGACATATGGTATAGTGACATTAAGTGCTCAGTGATGGTGGTGCAGTGCTTATACAAAAAGTGATAATATGTACAATTATTTACAGAGGGAACTAGATTGCCCAGAGTTTTGATGTAGCTGAACCATACATATTTGTGACGAATATATATGGTTTAGCTCTATCAAAACTCTGGGGCATAAATCAATAAGCAAACCAGCCGCTTACCAGAGTTATTGTCGACCCTTGCTCTGACCGCATTTTAGTTGCCAGTGTAAATAATGTTACATATTATCCCTTTTTCGGTCTTGCCTAAGCAGCACGCAAGCGCTACTTAGGAGGGGACCTTTTGCAATCGCTCAGGACTTTTGCTTACACGCCTGCATGTTTGGCATTGGTTTCTATTGGCACTCGTGCACGTTTGGCGTTTCCCTTGCGGGAGCGAGCAGCGGCGCCATCTGTTTTCAATGATATTGCTCGCGCTTTCAAAACAGATGGCGCCGCTGGTCGCTCCCGTAAGGGAAACTCTGTGCGTGGCTGGTCCCTGTTTGAAACGTTATCTTTGTGCTTTGTCCCACATTAACTTCCTCTTTCTATGTTTATTTATTGTGAGGAGTGTGAGTCCCCTTCCCTTTTTTTACATCTGTTATTATTTCTTTTTTGTGCTTTGCAGCCTTTTTTCGTTTGAGCTGCGTAAATCGCAAATACGGCTTGGGTCAAAGATAAACTCCATTACCCACAATGCAATTAACTTGTAAAAAAGTCAAATTTAAATAAACATTGTCAAAATATTCATCAGCTTTTAAAAAACATTACTGTTATATAATATTTATTAGTGCCGATTGTGAAAGAAATGTTTTGATGTAATTTTCCCATCTTTTAGATGCCACTTTTTACAAGTGAATTGCATTGTGGGTAATGGAGTTTGTTCACTAAGTTAGAAGTCCCGAATAGCAAAATGACGATCGTAGCACCAATGAGGAGATAGAAGTTTAGGAGGGCATGGTTTAAAAGTATGGGAGGTTATACACACCAACTGATATGGGAGGACAGAGTAGTTTTAACATCAGCAGCAGGTACGTGAACAATTGTTTCGCGAGGGCAAGAGAAGTGATAAAATAGATTGGAGTTCCAAAAAAATAACGGGGAACCCAAGGAGATTAATGATTGTAGCTTCATACGAACATTGAGGGAAAAATAGAAGGAATACGGTAGGGTGCGAGAAGCGGCACGATGGAAGACGTTGCAAGAACGATTTGTGTGAACAAGGAAGGGATGAGATGTGTAAGGTGTTATGTAGAAGTATGTTTTATTAGTGTTGTGAGAAGCGGCACGTACATGGACGGGGAGTTAAAATAAAAGAGATTCACGAAGGTGTGTGTTGACCTACATATTTATAAGGAATGGTTAACAGTGAGAGGCTAAGTACAGAGTAAACATACTGTTATACAGTGAATTTGTCTAGCAGAGTGTAGGGTGCATTACGTGAACAGGGTGCCATTACTTACTGTCATCATCTATTTTTGTTTGAATAAAAAGGATGGGTTTAATAGTTATAGGATTTACATAAGTGGTACATTGAATTTAATTAATGAAGTAACAGTATTCAGTTTTGTGACAGTGACATGTTTTATTGTTATTTGATAGTGTCCCCTGACGAAGAGTGCTTGTAGCCCGAAATGCATTGGGTCTTGAATAAACACTGCTTGGAACGGCATGAACAACCTCGCCAACGGCTTCACACACACACCAAGGTTGTGACATCTGTTCCTGGAACATGCACGGCCTTCACTCAAAATTAGAAGACCCAGACTTCATGGATTTTATCACACAATACAACATTCTTCTATTTCAAGAATCCTGGCAGATAACCTCATCCCCAATAATCGGTTTTAAAGAATTCCTGAACCCAGCCAAGAGAGCTACAAAACAAGGAAGAGCAAAAGGGGGTCTCTCTACCTTTATTTCAATAGAAGTCCCATGGCACGCCTCGATTATAGACCTAGACTGTTCTTGGATGCTGTGTGTTAAAATAGACGTCTCGGAGTCCCAGACCCTGCTCATACTCAACATCTATATTCACCCCGCATCCAAACAAAAGAAGTTAAGAACCGAACAACTAATTACCTCATTAACAACATTAAAACTCGCCTATTTAGATGCCAAACCCATTGTGTCGGGTGAGAATCTACAACACGCCAGGAGTAAGGGTCAAACGGAGGCCACACCAGCCCCAATACTACAGCACACATCTGGCAAAAACTGCGCGGCCTACTTGAAAGACCTGTCAATGTGTGTACTCAATGGCCAATGTCCGACTGATCGGCCCGCAGCTTACACCAGGGTTACACAAAAAAACACGCTCTACTATTGATTACACCTTTACGGATTATGACCTCCTCCCGTACATCGGGAACTTCCAGATAAAAGACAGGGCGGAAAGTGACCACCAGCCGCAATCCTTCACTTTATTAAAATCATTCACAACCCCTGAGAAAATCAAAAGCGTTATCAACATTAACACAATGCTACAACTTAAAACGACTCAGCTGGAATAAGGACAACATTGAAGATATTACAAGTACTTACACCAGTCTTTTGGAAAAACCCAAATCTGAAACATTAACCATAGAAGCCAGGGAGTCTTTTATCAATGAAATCAATAAGAAATTCTCTAAAAAAGCCCAATTTTATAAAGCAGGATACCAAAAAGGGGCAGCCTGGTTCAATAATAGCCTGAGGAAACAAAAACAACAACTAAATAAATACATCAGACAACTACGATCTCAGGGACCAGAACGCCACCAGGCGCTCCTGCTTTTAATTGCAAAAACAGTAAAAAAGTTAAAAAAGGTTATAAAATTTACCAAAAAAGAACATCAAGAACAAATTTGGGCGAAACTCCTTTATGCTTGTAAATTAGGGGACTCCAAGCTCTTTTGGGAACAAATCAACCAACTAATCAATGGCCGGAAACGACATCATAATTCGGACATATTGGAGGCCACATGGAGAGTTCATATCGAATGCCTATACAATGAAACTATACCATAATTGGCCCCAAATTGCCAATTACCATCAGGGAAGGAGGCTGGAGGTCAAGGGAAAGCCAATTATACAGCAAATTATGAGTGCTCCAATGATTTCATGCTGTTCTCGGAAATCAAAGTACAGAAAATTATAAAAAATCTAAAAAACGAGGGAGCTCCAGGTCCGAACGGACTACCAAACGCTTTGGTCTGGCATGACCCTCCATTCTGGTCTCAAGTCCTGACTCCTCTTTTCTCCAAAGTCACAGCTAATAGTCTGATCCCCGAGTCCTGGAGAGGAAGCATCCTTAATCCAATCTATAAATCAGGTTTCCGTCCAGACCCCTCCAACTACAGGCTGATTGCGCTGATAGATGTAGAGGCAAAAATATTCGCATCTAATCTCCTTGTAGAGCTAGACGCTTGGGCCAGTCAAACAAACTTAATACCTCCCACGCAAACTGGATTTTGGTCACCCTTACGAACATCTCTGCGGTTACTCTTTTAGCCAACCAAACCTTTGCAAAATCAAGGCCCTTGTATGCCTGCTTCGTAGACCTGAAAGCGGCTTTCGATACAGTTCCAAGAGCTTCTCTATGGGCAAAAATGCCAGCCTGTGGGGTTCCTTCCAGGCTCCTGGATGCCATTATCAACCTGTATTCCCACACGTGGATTCAGATCAAGAAAGGAGACGGGTCCAGCGTAACCAGTAAGATTCCAACATCAAATGGGTTAAAACAAGGTTGCGTTTTAGCGCCGTGCCTGTTTAACATTTACATGTCAGATCTCGACAAGTGCCTCCAGTCTATCCCAGCTGACCCCCCAAAATTGGGCAAAATACCGACACTGTGCCTCCAATACGCAGATGACATTGTATTGATATCACAAACACCAGTTGGCCTGCAGAAATTGATCACGGGACTAGAAGCTTATATCACCTTAAACCATCTTACAATCAATCATCAGAAGACAAAAGTCATGTGTTTCTCCAAACATAATAAAACATTGAATAGGCACTCCTTTTCCTGGAAACTGGGCAAACAACCACTGACCCCTGTTACTTCCTACAAATATCTAGGCTTCTTGCTCGATGGCAAGCTCAATTTTAAGCTACACGTGGAACAAGGACGCACAAAAGCAAAACAATTGTTATTTGCCTTTAAAATCCTGAAGAAAAAGCTTATAGGTTGTTCTACCGGTCATCTGCTAAAAGTGATCTCTGCAAAATTCCTACCTTCCATCTCGTATGGCTCAGAAATGTTGAACACTAAAGATGCTACTATATTAAATACAGCACGATCGATATTCTTTAAAAAACTGTTTTTTATACCGCTACATACCTTGCAGGAACAAATCCGTTTAGAATTCGGACTAATAAATCAGATCATGGCCAGACAAGGTGCTCTAGTAAAGTATTATTGGAGGATGAGGGAGTCAGAAGACAACACCCTAGCCCACTGCTGTTGGATTGAGATTGAAAATCAAGGAAGACTGGCTAATTCGACCACGACAATCCTAAAGGAATCCTTGTCGGCTTTACAGCTAGAGGAGTCTTGGTTAACACCATTAACATATTCTCGTCTTAAAAGCGCCGTGAACTCCGCAATCTTTGTCAACCGATAAAATGAACTTCGCAAAAAAACATCACGCTTGGGTTGTGATATAGGCCTACCAGAGGATTAAGCCGAAGCAGTATCAGACCGAACGTCTCTCCTACCATAAAAAGCATTACCTGATGTTGCTACGTATGGGATCACTCCCCTCAAAGGATTTGACCCCAAAATGGAAATTTACATGGCCTTCCAAGGAATGCCGCCTCTGTCATCAAGGAGAGGAGTCACTATAACACTTACTATGCATATGCCCTTTCCTACTGAAAATCCGTAAATCCATTCTTCTGGAGTTTTTTCGGATTCAACAAATAAGAACTTGCAGAGCTGCAGTCATCAGGTGTCTTGGAGGGCTTTCGATTTCCCTCTCCTGCAGTGCCATAAAACTCTGGAAAATAGCTGCTAAGGAACTAGATAAATTGATTTAAGCGAACCAGTTAACAAACAACCTACTGGCCGGCATTTTTCAAAAAAATGTATTGAATTGTCAGCTTTTTAACTGTGGTCACGTCTCACGCTTCTCATGTTTAAAAAAAAATGTTCATTTAATGTATTGTGTTTTATGATGGTTTGCCATCCTTTTACGATTTTTTAACGAATCAAGAAAAGTATATTTGACTTGACTTGAGAGACACCCCGGTGCGCCCTCCCATGGCACAGAGACACCCCGGTGCTCCCTCCTGTGGCACAGAGACACCCTGGTGCGCCCTACTGTGGCACAGAGTAGAGACACCCTGCTGCGCCCTACTGTGGCACAGAGACACCCCGCTGCGCCCTCCTGTGGCACAGAGACACCCGGTGCGCCCTCTTGTGGCACAGAGACACCCGGTGCGCCCTCTTGTGGCACAGAGACACCCGGTGCGCCCTCTTGTGGCACAGAGACACCCCGGTGCGCCCTCCTGTGGTACAGAAACACCCCGGTGCGCCCTCCTGTGGCACAGAGTAGAGACACCCTGCTGCGCCCTACTGTGGCACAGAGACACCCCGCTGCGCCTTCCTGTGGCGAAGAGACACCCCGGTGCGCCCTCCTGTGGCACAGAGTAGAGACACCCTGGTGCGCCCTACTGTGGCACAGAGACACCCCGCTGCGCCTTCCTGTGGCGAAGAGACACCCCGGTGCGCCCTCCTGTGGCACAGAAACACCCCGGTGCGCCCTCCTGTGGCACAGAGTAGAGACACCCTGGTGCGCCCTACTGTGGCACAGAGACACCCCAGTGCGCCCTCCTGTGGCGAAGAGACACCCCGGTGCGCCCTCCTTTGGCACGGAGACACCCCGGTGTGCCCTCCTGTGGCACAGAAACACCCTGGTGCGCCCTCCTGTGGCACAGAGTAGAGACACCCTGGTGCGCCCTACTGTGGCACAAAGACACCCCGCTGCGCCCTCCTGTGGCACAGAGACACCCCGGTGCTCCCTCCTGTGGCACAGAGACACCCCGGTGCTCCCTCCTGTGGCACAGAGACACCCTGGTGCGCCCTCCTGTGGCACAGGACACCCCGGTGCACCCTTCTGTGGCACAGAGACACCCTGGTGCGCCCTCCTGTGGCACAGGACACCCCGGTGCACCCTTCTGTATGGCACAGAGACACCCTGGTGCGCCCTCCTGTATGGCACAGAGACACCCTGGTGCGCCCTCCTGTATGGCACAGAGACACCCTGGTGCGCCCTCCCGTATGGCACAGAGACACCCTGGTGCGCCCTCCTGTATGGCACAGAGACACCCTGGTGCGCCCTCCCGTATGGCACAGAGACACCCTGGTGCGCCCTCAGGTATGGCACCCGCCCGCCCCCCTACCCCCTGCGGTCAGCGCCCCCTTACCTCGGGGAAGTCCCCCTTGGCGAAGACCATCAGCAGGGAGGTCTTCCCGCAGCCTCCGTCCCCCACGATGACGGCCTTGACGCTGGTGGGGGCCTCGCCTCCCCGGCCCCCTGAGGTGCCATTGGCGCCCTCCCCCATGGCGCCTCTGCCACGGAGCCTGCCCCTGGAGCCAGGAGCGGTGGTGGGGGGTCGGGAGAGAGGGTCAGCCGGCCTCGGGTCACGCAGAGAGGCCCCTCGGCCCTGTCCAGCTGGCACTGCCCCCCTGTCCTGGACCGGTGGACACGAGCTCAGCGGGCGCGCCTTCCTCTACTTGTCCTCTCCCAGTGGCCAGGCTCAGAGGGCATAGAGTCCCGCAGTGTCTCTTCGTAGTGGGCAGGCTCTCAGTGGACACGTCCTCCAGTGGGCAAGCTCTCAGTGGACGCGTCCTCAAGTGGACAGGCTCTCAGTGGACGCGTCCTGCAGTGGACAGGCTCTCAGTGGACACGTCCTCCGGTGGACAGGCTCTCAGTGGACGCGTCCTCAAGTGGACAGGCTCTCAGTGGACGCGTCCTCCGGTGGACAGGCTCTCAGTGGACGCGTCCTCCAGTGGACAGGCTCTCGGTGGACGCGTCCTCCGGTGGACAGGCTCTCAGTGGACGCGTCCTCCGGTGGACAAGCTCTCAGTGGACGTGTCCTCTGGTAAACAGGCTCTCAGTGGACGCAGATGTGCCCCGTCCTCTCCCAGGCGCGGAGACGTCTGTTCTGAGAAAGGACCCCTGGGTCATCCTGGCCCGCACAGCCCGGGGCTGGCAGTCACCCTGCGAGGAAGGCACAAGGGGCGAGCCTATGTGGACAAGCTGGCAGAGGGGAGGAAGAGGGTGAGCGCACAGGAAGGAAGGCTGGCACAGTGGGCCGGGTAGACACAAGGAAGGACAGGCCAGCCAGAGATGGCACCGTTGACACTGAAGGTGGGATGGTACAGAGGGATGCAGGGGACAGGGTGGCACAGAGGGAGCGGGTGGCACAGAGGAGGTAGGGTGGTACAGAGAGGTGCGGGGGGGGGCAGGTGGCGGCACAGAGGAGCAGAGGGGGTAAGGCAGGCGCCGAGGGACAGGCTGCGGGGACTCCGCGCTCAGGACAGATGTGAATGAAGCTCTGTCCGCCTGCAGGGGAGAGAGGGGGGGAGGGAGGAGGGGGTTAGGCGGGGCGGGCAGGTGCACCAGGAGCGAGAGGGGGAGGGCAGCGGGCTGATGACTCATGGGAGTTGGAGTGACTCAGGCAGGGAGGGGACGCCAGGGAGAGATTGAAGAGGGAGAAACTGGAGGGCAGTGGCATAACCAGAGCACCCACGGTGCAGGGGGCCTGAGCTCCAGGGGGGCCTCAGGTGCAGGGGTGGCAGGCCTCTGGCCTAAGAGCTCCTGACTGGTGCCGGCGCGTGGGGGGGGGGGGGGGCTACATGACCTTTGCAGCAGGGCTTTAAATGGCCCGGGTCTCAAGGGGTCTGAGCACCGGCGGTTTTTTAAAGGGGGCCTCGAAACGGGTCTCTATCGGGCTCTGTTTTGAGCCCTGGCACAGGTGGTCCGTTTTTTTCCGGACTGCAGAAACAGCAGTTTGCTGTCACTGCAGTCCAGAAAAAAGTGCCAGGGCGCGAGACCCATTTCGAGACAGCAAGCACATAGATGTGTGCTCCCCACACTGCTCACTTCTCACTAGTGGAGAAGTTACGGCATGACGTCATGCCAGGTGAGCGTTGTGGGGGAAGGGAAATCCTTTAAAGAGTCATTTTCTTTCTGGATTTCCCTTCTCTTTCTGAAACTCAAGAGCAGCAACATTGTGGTAGGGGCACCAGGGCTGTACTCTGAAGCTTTTCAAGATTATATCTCACAAGCCATAGTTGCAGCTTATTTATCTTATGCAACTAATAACCATTGACAAAGCCAATAGTCCTTACTTTTTGTAGGTATGATGTTACTTGTTGTATCACATGTCTGGATGCAATGACAGAAACAGCAAAATACAAGTCAAGTGGCACACTATGCTAAAAATAGATTTTTAGCGAAAGTATTTTAAAGCCACGCCCCTAATTACACTGGCCACGCCCCTTCGAGAGACCCCCAGTTTTTTCATCCCACTTAAAGCCCTGCTTTGCAGGATGCTCCCCTCAAGTTTCCTTAGGTGCCAGGCTGTTTGTTGGGACGTGGACATAGTCGGTGTCTGTGACAGCGTGAGGGGGGCCGAGGGGGGTTGAAAGCAGGCAGGAAGGTGCTAGATAGGGTTTTAAATGCAGCCATTGCGACTCACTAAAAGTATAAAAGGAGAAGAGAGGGAGAAACCAGCAGAGTCCTCTGAGAGAAGAGGGCTCATGGAGGGAGAAGAGAATTGAATGGGAGAGGAGCGACAGTAGAGACGCAGAGACGAGGATGGAGGAGAGGAGAAAAGAGGTCGAGGGTGAGTAGGGAATGCAGGAGGGTTGAAATGGGGTGAGATGAGAGAGTGAGGGACAGTAGGAGGATAGGATGGAGAAAGAGGTCAGGGTCCAGGAAGTCAGAGTACACGTCACACATGCATAGAACAAACAACCCCCTCCCCCATCCCCAGCAGAGGTCGCAGGAGCGCCTCGTGTCCTAAGCAGGTAGAACCGGAGACTTCGAGGCACATGAGGAAAAGTGACCGTATCTAGCCTCACCCCATGGGGCCGGTGAAGAGAAGTACGACGCTAGTGCCTAGAGGCCAAGAGAGGCACTCAGGGTGACCACCTGGAAAGTATACACATTCTGGACGGCTACTGTAAACATTCAGGACAAAGGGTCAACATTCAAGACAAAAACCCAGTTTTAAAGACTCATCTGAAGAGGTCACGCACGGATAAAATACATGCCCAGCACCAAGACAACATAGGTTTACGTTCCTAAGTTTGCATAATACACAGCAGCATTGGTCCAACATTCCTGTGCAACTGGGTGTATTCTTACTACTGATGCCTCCTGCCCCACCTGGGGTGTGGGCATCAACCAGCACTCTCCAGGGCAGCCTGGGCCCAAGGGAAACAAATGAAGCCTCTTCTTTCAATCTGACTCCAGGTGTAACCAGCCTCCTTGGCTTGAGGTGTTCTTCTTTTCCTTTACCCTTGCGGGTTCCAGGTCTGTGTTTGCCTGGTGGTGTTTGATGGGGGCTCGGGGAGGGTGGGACCTCTCCAGCCCCTGCGTCTTTTCATGATTTGTTCATGAGCAGAGAGTTGAAAGTCGGCTGCCAGAGGTCGTTGTTGCTGATGGTGTTTGGCCAGTGGAGTTGGAGGATTTGCCTCTGGCTGGTGTTGACTGTGTTGGTGGTAGTCACTGTTGTCGTCCAAGTTTCTGCTCCATTCAGAAGGAATGATTTTACGTTGGGGTTAAAAAGCCTGATCTCAGGTGGCTGCGTGAGGTCCTTGGAGCTCCGGACCGACCCTGTCCACCCTCCCCAGGGCTTAATCATGGATTAAAAAACAGATTTCTGGGGGAGGAGGGGAAGTGTGGGGGGGGGGGGCTGGGGGAGCAGGCTGTAGTGTAGCCCTTTGAGGTCAATGGATATTGCGCGCCTGGAGCTGTGGGTCCTGATATGTCCCCCGTCCCCAGCAGGGAGTCACAGAGATGCCCTCCCATGATCGGGAAAGAAGGAAGATGACGCAGAGAGATACTGATCCCCCCCCCCCATGAGAGAGGCACAGAAAAGGTGGGTGGATGAATGATGGGTGGATGGATGGATGTAAGGATGAAGAATGGATGGATGTGTGAAAAGGTGGGTGGTGGATGAATGATGAATGGATGGATGAAAGGATGGATGGATGAACAGATTTCAGAGTTTGACAGCTGACGTCGACAGCGGTTCACAATTCTACCCCCTACCACGGTGGATAGGGCCAGAAGCAGCGCTCTGTTGCCGACTGTGGCCGGAGAGTTTATAGGCAGTAACGCCACCAGTTCAGTTCCTCTTTTCAAGGGGTGCTTTTTATCACAGCTGGCAGACTTAAATAGTTCTTTGTTCCCAAGAGTGAATGAACAGAGGTCTGAGCAGGAATATTTCAGATTAACCTGGATCTGATGTAACTCTTTAAGGTTATTGTTGACAGCCGAAGACTTAAATCTGTCTTTATTCGATGACCCTGAGATTGACCTCTGGTTTACAAGGGTCTCCTGGCCCTCTACCAGTGCCAACAGGGCAGTAGTAGTGACGCAGTGATGACCAAGTGCACCTGGACCAACCTGTCTGGAAGATCTGAGTTGCGGAGGTCGAAGGCTACAAGTCTTAGCTCAGCCTGGAATCCCCACCCAGCTTCCAGTGCTGCTGACTGACATTTCTTTAAGACAGAGGCATGAATGTTTCAATTAATAAAAAGTGTACTTTACACAGTTTTTCTATAGATTTATAGTCCGCCATAGCGGGCTATACTGGCTAATAAAGGCCTGCTGCAGCATTAAAGGCCCGAGCCGAAGGCGAGGGACTTTAACAAAGCAGCGGGGCTTTAATTGCCGGTATAGCCCTGTTAGGAAGGGCTATAAGGCTATTCAAACATTCTGCCACTAGAGGGTAGAATGTTCTAACAAATAAAACAAAGCCTTCGGGGAATGCGGAGGGGATTGGAATCCCCTCAGGCTCCCTGTAGCCTTTGTTCACAGCCAGAGCTGTGAACAAAAACATTGGAATGTCGGAGCTCCAGGCTTATACCAGCCATTATAAGCCCAGAGCACTCCATTGTTTTCAATGGAGCGACCAACATTCCAATGTTCTAATAAAGCATATTAGATAATATCACAGCACTGAGTGATCTAGAATGAGTGAAAAGCCTCCCTTCTGCCATGATGGTTTTTATGAATGACTCAAGAGACTGAGGCAAGTCAGCGGTTTTGTGACTCCTATAGAAGTGTTCAGACGTGAGTGTCCCCTGTACAGGTGTGTCCCCTTGTCCTGAGTGCCTGACTGCATGCATCTTTTATTCTGACTTTCAGTTTTTGGCCCTGCCATCATGTTAATCTATCATGTGTGCAGAGGCCCAGGTCTGACCCTGGCCAGGCCCTGCACTTGTCCTGTGACTGGGAGTTGCACACCGACCAGGCTCTTATTGAGTGATAGTGGACTGCTGCCATGGGTGTAGCATATAGAGCTGTGGTGGCAGCGTACCACGATTCGAGAATTAGACCAGACCTTTTTATCGGTGTGAACGGAGTGGAGGCCTACTGGCCCACTTATGTTACGCTCCGCTTCTAAGCGCTTACCCGGTTCCAAGCACTAACATCCCAGGTGTGTGTTAAGCATGTTGTTGCATGTAACCTGTGTGATATATGCATGCTGTGTGAGTGATCCAGGGTAATGGACATGTGTGAGATCCAACCTAAACTGGTTCTACAGACTCAGACAGTGCATACACATCTGTCTGGTTTTGGTGTATTAAAGTGGGGCCCTGTAGCCTACTCGTTGTTTCAGTTCCAAGCCCTCTAGGGCCTAGGAAGGGAGTGCTCCACAGAGGACATCTCTGCAGCCAGGGCCTGTGTCTGCCTGACAGCCAGTCTCCCAGAGGGAGGGAACATCGCCTGAAGTCTGGATCGCCTGCTGAAGCAGCTCTGTGCCTGTCCTGAGCTGCCTCGAAGTCTGCCTGCCTGCTTCGAGAGGGAAGGAGCCAGCCATCCCTGGAGGAGGAGTATTTGTCCAGGTGGAGTGGGTTGCAACACATTCTGGGTGTCTCACCCAGAATAGAGGGCCGAGGAGAGCTATCTGCTCGACCCCAGCAACAGCATGCCCCAGTCACTCTGGCCTGGTTTCTGGTGGGAATCGTGACTACGGGCCCGATTCACAGAACTAACTTAAGACATAATCCTAAACTTACTACTTTTGGTATTCACAGAAGTTAGGATTTTGTCTTAAGTTTGTCTTAAGACAGACTTACGTTAGGATTTTGTCTTAAGTCTGTCTTAAGTCTGTCTTAAGACAAACTTAAGACAAAATCCTAACTTCTGTGAATACCAAAAGTAGTAAGTTTAGGATTATGTCTTAAGTTAGTTCTGTGAATCGGGCCCAATATGTCCACAAATGCGAAGGCCTGTGTGAGGCTGCAAATACTGGCTGAAAATCAGCAAGTGCATTCCACACCTGCTCTAGTTGTGATTGGCCTGTGCATGGCTGCATCTGTGTGCGTGGGGCTGCGACTGCCTGGAGTGGTCAGTCCTTGTGGGGGCTGCAACTGCTCCCTGTCACCAGCTCATGCAGCGCTGCAACTACTTACCAGTCAGAAGAGTCAACAGCGACTAAAGGGTCGCCTGTCCTAGGGGTGCAGCAAGGACCTACCAGCTCCTATATGGGACTGTGTAGAAAGCTGGCTCTGTATATACGATACCAAAGTGAGGTATAGTGTGTATACATTCCAAGGGGCATTTCAACAAGCGGCAGTGATAATTATCGCTGGTCGCCCTTAGCGTGAGGAAGTTTATCGCCTGCTATCTCAGATAATTATCGCCATGCTAGCGCCGTATTACCAACGCATAGCGCAATGGCAATAATTATTCCTGAGATGGCGATGTTTTCCATGGAGCATCGCTGGTTTTCCAGTGATGTTCCATGGAAAACGGCGATATCCTTGTTGATAGGGCTGGGTGGTCTCAGCCCTATAATCCACCACCCATTGACTAACATTGTTAAGTCAAAGGAAAAGCAGGCGTAAGGAAAGTAGCGATAACCAAGGCTAGCGCTACTTTTCTTATCGCTATGCTTGTTAGCATGCCCATTGATAATTGGAGAAATGTCGGTTAGCGGCATTTCTCCAGTCATTTTGAGCTGGAACGCTCACTTTGCATCTCATTAGAGATGCAATGGCGGGCGTTACAGGAAAGGGCGCTAAAGCAAGGATACACAAAGTAGCGTGACCTTGCTAATATTGCGATAAGATTATCGCCACTTTTCGGTCGAAAACAGCCGCAAAAGTGGCGATAATTGTTTAACGCCACCTTGTTGATATGCCCCCAAGTGTCCCAAGAGGTAGGCCGAGATAAAGTTAGATAGCACCTCACTCTCTATTTGTGGTAGTGTGGTCGAGCAGTAAGGGGCAGTACCAGAGGACAGTGTTAAGCATTTGTTGTAAACACTCAGTCAGAAAATGGTCTCACACACTCAAGAACTGAACTTCAGACCAATTGTTTTTGTATACAAATATTCTTTTAGTTATTTTATTTTCTAGAACAAAGCAAGCCTGGCAAAGGTAAACAATAAATACTTTACAGTAGTAATGCAGTTCGTAAACAGCTTGAATAGCAATTGTAAATGTACTTTGGTTTGATTACTGTAAGGCTACTGATAATGCAATGGTTTTCAGAATACAGTACATATATTTTGTATAAGGTTTTTGGTAAAATTACAGTTAAGTTACTTTTGAGATTAGTTCTTACACAGTGTAGTACAGAGGTCTTCAAACTTTTTGATGCCGAGATCCCCTTGTAAAACCTTTTTAGGGGTAAAGACCCCCTTCCGACAAAAGTTTCTAGAAACTGGTACTCCTCAGCATCATCTTTTGACAACCATAAATGCGCCTGTTAGACCTCATCACATCCATCAATCATTCATCCACCCACACTTTCACACATCCATCCTTTCATCCTTCCATCCATCCATCCATCCTTCATCCATCCACCCTTTCATCTTTCCATCCATACATCCATCCTTTACCCATCCACCCTTCCATCCATCCACCCATCATTTATCCACCCACCTTTTCACACATCCATCCATCATTCATCCATGCAACCTTTTATCTATCCATACATCCATCCACCCTTTCATCCTCCCATCCATTCATCCATCCTTCATCCATCTACCCTTTCATCCATACATCCATCCACCCACCCTTTCATCCATCCATCCACCCATCATTCATCCCCCCACCTTTTCACACATCCATCCATGCATCATTGATCCATGCAACCTTTTATTCATCCATACATCCATCCATCCTTCATCCGTCCACCCTTTCATCCTTCCATACATCCACCCTTTCATCCATCCATCCATCCATCCTTCATCCGTGCACCCATTCATCCTTACATCCATCCATCCATCCTTCATCCATCCACCCTTTCATCCTTCCATCCATACATCCATCCTTTACCCATCCACCCTTCCTTCCATCCATCCACCCATCATTCATCCACCCATCTTTTCACACATCCATCCATTCTTCATCCTTACATCCATCCATCCACCCATGATTCATCCACCCACCTTTTCTGTGCCTCTCTCATGGGGGGGGGGGGGGGTCAGTATCTCTTTGTGTCTTCTTCCTTCTTTCCCGATCATGGGAGGGCAGCTCTGTGCCTCCCTGCTGGGGGCGGGGGACATGTCAGGACCCACAGCTCCAGGCGCGCAATATCCATTGACCTCAAAGGGCTACACTACAGCCTGCTCCCCCACCCCCACTTCCCCTCCTCCCCCAGCTCAAATGGCTTCAGGGACACACACACACAGCCACACCCGAGTACTTGACAGGTCTTTAAAATACCTTTTACTTGTTAATGAGGCTTTGATGTTTTTCACACCTCGGTGTGAATTAGGCCTCCACCGTGAGCACCCTCGATCAGCCCAACGCCAGGAACTGCACTCCGACAGAATCTGCGACCCCCTTCCAAGGACTCCACGACCCCCCTGGGGGTCGCGCCCCACAGATTGAAGACCTCTGGTGTAGTATACCTGGATACTACACTGGGACATTTCCTGTAAATAGGTAAGTCAAATCGTTTTTGTTAGTGCTATTTTAAAGAATTTCCTTAGGTTTTCAAACTCCACACTTAGAAACTTTTCCAACAAAAACAGTTAATGCTATCCTTTGGAGGAAAATAATGTTATCTGTTTTAAGGTAAGTATTTGGTAGTGGGAGTTGAGGTTCTGCGGGTGGACTCAGGGGTCCCCCAGGGTCAGGTATGCACTCTTGTTACAACCTCAGCGGCACTAGGGCGGCCGGGTGCAGAGTGCTGAGGTCAATGTTATCCAATGGGGGATAGGGGGCCTCAGGTTGGCAGCTGCAGAAGAGCAGGCAACTTGTTTTTCGGAGCAAAGCTCCTGGACTTTAGCTCAGGGCAAATGAGGAAAAAAAGTAGCACCAAAGGTGCACCCTCAGCGGCATTAGGGCGGCCGGGTGCAGGGTGCTGTTTCAACATCGGGCGCCCTGTTGTGTGCAATGGGGAACATCCGGTTTGCAAAGGCACGGTAGGCTCAGGGACGAAAGTCTTCTGGGTGCGACCACCACTTCGAGAGGTAAGTTGGTATGCTGGGGGTTGGTTAGGCACCATTGGTTGGGCCACCCAAGGCCGTGGAGCATCGGGTGCAAGGGTGCCTTTTCGGGTCGGATCTTCTTACCAGCTCCAGGTCGCGGTTGGGGGGACCTTCAGGATTTAGGCTGCAGGCATCAGCTGGAGGCTTGAGGCAGGTCAGGGGTAACCAGATTTTGGGTCAGGATTGCCGGGAGACCTCCTTGTGGTGTTTGCTCACTTGACCTTGGGCCGTGGACGGCAGGTGCAGAGTGGTGCATATTTGCGGTTTCCGGCCGGGGCCAGAGGTTATTGCTGAACAAATCCGGTGTTCATAGGAGGCACAGTCTTTGTGGTTGAAGGTAGGCAGGTTCTCCGGGGTGTTCGAGGTTGTTAGTTGCAGGACACACCAGAATTTTGCAGGAGCAGGTTTGAGGTGGAGACAGGCCGGTAGGTCTGGGGCCAAGTCAGTAGGCGTCTTCCTCTTGTTAGCTTCGGCACGGCTGTTCGGTCCTTCTTCTTCTTTTCTTGTTGCAGGTTCTTGTCTGAGGAAGCAAGGTTCAAGGGTGCCTCTAAATACTAGATTTAGGGGCATTACAGGTAGGTAAAAGGTTGAGACCAATGGGTCCCTTCCTTGGGGTGGGTACACCCCCTATTATGCCACCCTCCATTAGGAGGGGGCATAACTCTTTCGCTGGTTGGCTGGGTCCCCCGTCTGCAAGATGGTGGGGACTGAGAGTTGCGCTTCACCTCGCCTCCCCCACCTGAGGGGTGGAGTTGGCAGAGATGGGCACACCTCCCTTCCTCACTTGGTTTTCCAGCCAGTTCTCCTTCCCAAAGTGGGGGTCAGAACCAGTGGGGACCAGTTGGTGGGAGCAGCAAGTGGCCTTGAGAAGCTCACAATGGTGGCAAACCTTTGAAGCTTCCTTTTCGTGAACTCTGCCCATCCTGGGGGATGAGGCTTGGCACCTCATCCCAGGATGTGCATTGTTTCAGGCCCCCTATAGCAGCAGGCTCTCGACCCATGGGTCCAGAAACATGTCTGGTGGTGGTAACTGAAAGCAGCCACTCAGCCAGGACATTATTGGTAGGTTAGTTTTCAGGGGGCATCTCTAAGATGCCCTCTGTGTGCATCTTTCATTAAATCCCACACTGGCATCAGTTTGGGTTTAATGTGCTGAGAAGTTTGATACTAAACTTCCCTGTCTTCAGTGTAGCCATTATGGTGATATGGAGTTCGTAATGACAACCTCCCCGCTCCATATACTCTTAATGGCAGCACTGCACTTACAATGTCTAAGAACGGACTTAGACACTGTAGGGGTACAGGCAGTGCTTAATTTGTAAAAAACATAATTGCCAGGGCTCTTGTCAGGAAGCCTCTGCAGCTTGCACCACACATTGCCCCGCCATGCTGCCAATGATAGTAACAACACAACTACAAGCCATCACACTCCCACAAGTGTGACAGGTCTGGCTATTTCAGGCCCCCAAAGCTATAAGAGTGTCTTGGGCAGCTGGTAATAGTCATTTTAATGTATGTTGAATTAATATTTACTGTTGTTGAAGTCATCGCTAAATTAGACTGTCACAAGTGCTGGTGTTGACAATTGAGTGCTGGTGCCGAGCACCCAATACCACCGTCTCTAATAAGGCACTCAACTGTTTACACCACTGTATTGAAAGAATTATGGAATTGAGACTGACCCCATTCGTATTTTCAAGTAATTCGGAAATGTTACTGAGCTTCATTCACAGCAGTACTGCACATCATAGTGAAGGGGGCACCTCTCAGAACCATGACAGAGCCTGGACCTGGGGGTGCATGGAGGAAGTACGTAGAGGAACAGTGCTGTCGGAATAGATGCAGAAACACTAAATTGTTTGATAGAATACGTTGTGTGTACTATTGCATTCTAGTCTGCATGGACATACTATTGATTCATGAGATAACCACTGGGTTGGACACTCCGTTATGGAGTTGTATACCCAAACTACCTCCCAGAGAAGCCTGTGACTGCTTGTTACTAGTCACTGTCACCTCCCTGAGAAGCCTGTGGCTGCTCGTCACTGCTACCTCCCTGAGACGCCTGTTGTTGCTCGTCACTGCTGCCCAGGGCACAAGTCCTAAAAAAAGAAGTGGGGGTACGCTGTCACCGGAAGTGACGCCACAACAGGAAGTGACATCACGAAAGGTGGCTTGCTCCTTGTCCCGGAGAGGCCAAAGAATGAAGTCCAGCTGTTTGGCAGGGGGGACAGCGTCCCCCCGGTGAAATAAGCGGGGGGACCCCGTCCACCCGCGTAGTACCCCGACTGGAGCCCTGCTGCTACCTCCCTCAGAATCCTGTGGCTGCTCTTCACTGCTACTCGAGCTCGGCGGAGAAGGGTAGGTCATGCAGCCAGGACACAAGAGATTGGAGTTTTGACCCAAGGACTCATCCTTGATGTCTAATCCCGCCGACCCCTCTGGTGGCTGTTAGTTCTTGACTTGTAGGCATAGGACAACCCCCACAGAGGTAATACACACACCACTTCACACATGACACCAGCATGTTGTTTTTCACCTTTTTATAGGTCCTGATGAATCGCGGGTAATTATTACCCATTGCGAGAAACATGTCGACCATCTTCACCCCTAGCCCCATCTAGGGTCACCTGACCTTACTCGTTGACACCTAGTGAGCTAGCCCCCTGTTTTTAATTGCAGCCAGGGGACCCCCAGAATAAAGTAAATTCCGGTACCCTTAGCTACATTTTAATATCCCTTTTCACTACCACACACCACCCTGCCCACACACCCACACCTCACCATAAGGCTGTTGGAAAAAAGATCTCCGCCAAAGAGCCCCTCTTTGAGGTGAGCCCGTCGGGGATTGCACCGCCTCCCCGACGAGGAGCAACCGCCGATGATGAAGCATGACACCCTTCTGGGTGTGTGAGGCAAATCCATCCAACAAAATGGATGCCCTAGGGTGTTACTCCTACACCTTTGGTCACGCCAGTTAAATCTTCCCTTAGTTATACATTGGAACAGTCCAGCAACCCCTCGTTGTTGTATTCTTAGATACGGGCACACGCTGTGACTGGACCTTCCACCAACCTGAGTGGTAAATAGTGTCCGTTGATCAAGTGATCACTTCTCCTTCCTCCCTCTTTTTGACAAAAAAATGCTCTTCACTGCTACCACGGAGTTTCAAGTGCTGAAGGGGTTGTACTGGTACTAGTACTGGTTCTGGATGGGTATTGCATCCTTTCCTTCTTCTGCCCTGATGACAATTTCATTAGTGACCCAAAGACAAGTCGGTTTTCTCGTGCCTCGCGTACGAGGACTTGACTGTTATGGATGGAGTCACAGGATGGTCTCTTAACAAAAACAAGAGAGGTTGTTGTACACGGCACGTCCTGAACTGAATTATTCCTCAGCACTCTCAAATGTGATGTTCACGGAAAAGGAGACAGAGGGAAGAAAAGTAATTGCCCAGGGTCACAATGTTTTGTTAACCTAGGAAGTCACTTGGGATTAAAACCATGTTCTCCAGGTCAGCGGCCAGCCAGACAACTCGTTTTTGCCCCTGGTTCCACAAAAGCATTTGACTGGCCCCCGCCTAATCCCGACATGCAATGAAAGGTCACACTGGAGGGGCGGGAGGGTAGGGGCATCTAAACTCACAAGAAGCCTTTTAAGGGAGCGTCTCACCAGGTTCAAACCAGAATTACGGCATTGAGGTACCCCGACCTGGAGGTGGGTACTTGGGGCATGGGTGCGGGTGCAAAAAGTACCACTGTTAGCGGCTATTGCGTTGTATTCCATTAATGTTATGTTGTAAGTTATAACCTTCAGGAAATGACCCAAATAGGGTCACCCGGGTCACGCCCGACCAGCTCTCAGCCTTCCAAACAAATGAAGAGTCGGTCAGACAGTAGAGAATTCAAACCGAAGTTATTTATTAGTGATGCGCTGCAGCGGAGCCCTGGCTGACCAGCTTCATGAGATGGCTGCCGAGGGACTGACTCCACCCCGACATAACACAAGATATTATACAATTCCAAACCCCTAAGAACACGGCCAGGCTGGAAAATTCCAGTCCAGGCACTAACAAACAAAGGAGGCATAGGAGGATGAGCTGCAGTCATGGGACCGGGTACATGTTATCTTCACTCCATGGTCATGTCACCCCTGCTCGCCCTTAGAGTGAAGGTGGGAAACAGCTAAGGTAGGTAACAATAGAGAGTACATTCATTAGTGCAGCTGAAATCGGCCCTGGAGAAACACGTCCAAAGGGGCATGGGGACAGTTTTCTGCAGAGGCAAGCAGCACGAGGCAGGAGCTTAACTTTCATCATGAAACAGAATGGCAATTACTAGGCACCATGAATGCTAACTTAACACAGTATAAAGCACGAGCAATGGGAGAATAACATTTTCAATTCTAAAAAAACCCAAGTCATAAGGAACCAGATTAAAGAGGGATACACAGGGCATCTGAAGCCGCCGCCCCTCCCCCAGCACGGAAGGAGCAGCCAGAGTGGCGGGAGAGACAGGCAGCTTAGCTGAATCAGAGGGTCCCAAGCTTGATATGATGTAAACTGGGCTCCAAAGAGCACAAGAGAGTTCAGGGCGAGCATGTGTACTGTAACAGGAGCCCCTCAGCCAAGAAGTGCTACAAATAAAGATGGGTTCGCTCAGGTTGGGGTTGTCTTTTTTGGGGGGTGGGAGGGGAGTTAACATGTTAAGTGTGAGTACTAGACTGCAGTTTCTACACTCATTTACAACACCAGCATGCCACTGTCAAATATTTTGACCAGAATCACGTTTTTGATGAAGTGTAAAACCAGAAATTAGAAACCAGGGCCCTCAGACCAGGAGCTCAGCAGCCCTCAGACCGGGAGCTCAGCAGCCCTCAGACCAGGAGCTCAGTAGCCCTCAGACCAGGAGCTCATCAGCCCTCAGACCAGGAGCTGAGCAACCCTCAGACCACGAGCTCAGCAGCCCTCAGGCTAGGGGCTCAGCAGCCCTCAGACCAGAAGCTCAGCAGCCCTCAGACCATGACCTCAGCAGCTCTCAGACCATGAGCTCAGCAGCCCTCAGACCGGGAGCTCAGAAGCCCTCAGACTGGGAGCTCAGCAGCCCTCAGACCGGGAGCTCAGCAGCCATCAGACCGGAAGCTCAGCAGCCTTCAGACCAGAAGCTCAGCAGCCCTCAGGCCAACAGCTCAGAAGCCCTCAGACCAGATCTCCTGAGTTCCGGGTAGCGGGCACAACAAACCCCTTCAAAATGAAAGAAATTACAACTTTTCAAAGCTAAACAAGCATTGGCATAGCCAATAGGTCTTGCTTTTTAGACTGTATAAGTATTTAGTTATGCAGCAATATCCTTGGTGCAACAACATCATCTGTTGCATGGCTAAACACTTATAAGGTCCCAAATGCGAGACCTTTTGGCTCCGCCAATGCTTGCTTTCCTTAAGCAGGTGGGGTGGCACCACCCCTTTCCGTATCAAAAAGGGACATAAATATGGCATCAAAGAATGCTGAGGATGTCTTCTCAACATCCTGAACAGTGGGATTCTTCGATCATTAGCACTTAAAATAAGCATACATTGAATAATATGTTAATGATCATGCCAGTGTCATGTGTACGCTGTTGGTCTGCGAATGCTATATGGAGGAGTAACGCATAACTGATAGATTCAGAGAGGATCAATATCCTGAGTCTTGGGCTCAGAAGTCGACAATAGTGCAGGTCCATGAAATATATTAGATCTAACGGTTGTGGATACTTTGAGGTTAGAGGAGAGAACAAAAATGCAATAACAGCAAAGGTGTTGGAGAGGGCGGGACAGAAGGGAGGTGGCAGTGCTCACGGCAGGCACTGTATATACTAAATGTGGTCTACTCATAGAGAAAATGACGCTGCACAAGTGAAAACTAAATGAGGTTCAGTCCTGTATGATACAGACACCACACTAGCAAGTCTGTGGGAAACCTAGAACTGGTGAGGTGCAAACAAAGGTGTTGAGGTGCAGTGTAAACAAATAAAAAAAAAACATTCTTCCAAACCACAAATTCAGAACAGTGACAGCCCAGAAACAAATTCTGCTATAGGGAGGCCACTGCGGCCTGGAACTCACTACCTCCCAACCACAAAACACTGACTCCAACCAAGCTCTACCTTCCATAAGCAGCTCAAATGTCCAGACAATTCGTAGACTAAACATAGTGCTGTTTCTAGAAACTGCTTTTATAAGTCTTCGCTCTGATAAAATGTAGGTTATTTTGAATTTTTGTCGATGTAATCCCAAAGTTTTCTCCTATGTTGCCGATGTAAAGCACCCTCATACAAAAGTTCTGATATATAAATGAATAAATAACCAAAACAGAACTATTCCTAAAATAAACGTCACAGTCTGCTGAGGTACACTAGGAATGTTGGTAAAACCCTGAGGTCAAACTAAGAACACCTGTAGGAGGAAGCCATTTGATTAAGGGGAAAGGAGATAGGTAGTAAGAGATGGAAGGACAGGTCACGGCAAAAAGGCAGATGTTCTGGGCCATGACCCCTTCGGGTCCAAACAGGCAAATGTAACGTAGTACATTCCCATCATCTGAATGCCTCAAAGCGCTTTCGGATCCCGGGCACCCATTACAAGCGACACCGTTCCTCCAGCATTTCATAAGCCTGGCCTTTACAGCATGTGCATTGCATTCTTAGAGCAAATGGCTCTCCTCATGTCAATAGTCCAAGACTGCTGCGAAACCATCCCCCATTTACATCCGTGGTGGTGTGTGACAGGAAAAGAGGCAAAACGTGGTGGGCTCTTATGCATACTCTTCTGCATACTGAATTTCAGTATCCTATCTTTTAACACATCTGATGATTAGTACGCTCAAACTTTACGTGTTCTACCTCCTTGGCTGGTAAAGATGAAAGTCCACAAGTTTAACTTTTAATAAACTCTCCAGACTAAGCCTAGCTTGAAGGCAAAGTGTGCATACCAATGGGCCTCGTTGCACATCGCCTGCCGATCAACCCCAGGCCACTGGCCACACAGAAGCTAAGGTAGTGATGCCTCTTTGTGGGGTGCACAAAAGGCTTGTGCTCTCTCAAGGGAAGACAATATCCCAAAGCATGATTCCCCCAACTCACAGTCAGTGGGGCATCCGCGTAGCAAAGCAGAAGGCAAGGCACAGATGAGGCCGCCCACATTGTCATGTGAATGTCTTCTCACAGCGGACATGCACAATGACAACACGGAGCTGCTCAATACTTAAGGAAAGCAGAAACGTCTGTATTGTGTGGCACATTAAATACGCGTGTTGGCGAAAAAAAGACTTTCTAGAAGCAAACAGTTGAAAACACCTTACCGACAAGCTGCAAATAGAGGTCAACAAGCATTGGCCGCGTGGCCGTAAAAGTAACGGCCGCGCAGCCATGAAAGCAAAAATAATCGCGATCCAAGCGAAAGTGGTCGCGATCACGAGGACGGGACGCGCTGTGTGGTAAGCATGCGAGTGGTGCGCGAGCAGCAGTGATTGGCGGCTGCACGCATGCACGCTCGTGTGAACGCAAGTGTTAGGCCAGCGAGATCTGGTAGCACTTTGGAAACCCGTATACTAAATGTCTCCCCGAGGAGCGCATGCGTTGGCTCAGGCGAGACCTAAAAATGGGATACTGGTACAAGGGTATTGTACCAGATGACACCGCCTACTCACGAGCTTTGCTTTTAAAACTATTTAAGTTGCATCCGGAGTGCGGGTCAGTGGTCGGAGCCTCTGTCTCTTGTGCCTCTAAAAGTGGCCCATGGACCAAGAATGAGCTATTAAAAAACTAATATAAATTCAGGCATTTTGCTCTCTTTCGCAGAGGCTGAGAGGAGAGCATTGCTGTGGTCAAACTGTGATTCACAAAAGCTGCCCACTCACTCTGTGGTTGTGAAGTGAGTACACTAACTTAAGTTTAAGTCCTCCCGCAGAGACACCCTTGAGAAAGGCAGCATTTTCACCCAGAACAATGGGATGAAAACGAGCGCGAGCCTGCAGGGAACCAGGCAGCCTTTCAGGTGCACAATAACATAAACAGACTTACACAGGCTGCCCCGCCCTCAGCAAACCGAGATCATCTCTTCAATGGCTGACATTTACTGAAGGCGGCCCCCCTCGCTGACCCGCGCTCTGGCTGACAATTAAATGTCTTTGGCCGGGGCCTCTCCGTCCACGGGATGAAAGGGCCAGCCTGACCGGTGGGACTCAGGGTCTGTACTAGGGCCCCTCTACAACACCCCTGTGGCAGCCTGTTAGCAACAGTCGGGCAACACCCAGTGGCTATCAGGCATAGCTGAAATTATAGGTAAATGCTGTGGACATTTGCCTCAAATAACAGAGGTGTTACAGCAAACAAATGATGGACGGAATGCTGACAATGCAAACATTCTCCCCCAGTCAAAAGATCTGGGTTACATTTTCTTTTTGCATTTGTCTGGGTATGCCCAGACGTGGGTCCTGTGCTCTCCATGCCACTGGAGTCAAGCTATCCTGCCTGATGAGGGCTGAAAGCCCGAAACCGGTCTTAGGATGCTTGTTTCCAGTCCAGGAAGGACCTGGCCTGTCAGTTCAGGCTGGACTGTTCCCATTGGGCGCAGGGTCAAGGCTGATTTACATATGGCTGGGTCCAAACTGGAATGGCATGGTGAGCAAAAGAACTATGGATTTTAGCACAGATCTCTGAACTGGGGTGAATGTATAACATTGTTCTGCATTCTGTCCATCAATTGTTCTTTTGCATTTGTCACCTTGAGTGAGACGGGTATGCCCAGACGTGGGTCCCGTGCTCTACTTGCCACTGGAGTCAAGCTATCCTGGCTGATAGGGGGTGAAACCCTGAAACCGGTCCTAGGATGCTTATTTCCAGTCTGGCTTGGCAGTTTGGGCTGGACTGTTCCCCTTGTGTACAGGGTCAAGACTGATTTGCATATGGCTGGGTTCATGGTGAGCAAAAAAACGATGGATTTAGGCCCAGATTTCTGCAAACTTAAGACAGAGTTAAGACAGACTTAAGACAGACTTAAGTTAGGATTTTGTCTTAAGTCTGTCTCAAGTTTGTATTAAGACAAACTTAAGACAAAATCCTAACTTCTGTGAATACCAAAAGAAGTAAGTGCATTCTGTGAATACCAAAATAGTAGTAAGTTTAGGATTGAGTCTTAAGTTCATTCTGTGAATCGGGCCCTCTGACATCACCAGTCATGACTATCAAAACACTATTGAGGGCTATCACATCAGAACTATTGCATGACCAGCCAGAACTATCACATCAACAGCTGAAGCTACCACATCACCAGCCGGGACTATCACTAGCCGGGACTATCTATCATATCAACAGCTGGAGCTATCACATCACCAGCCAGAACTATCACATCACCAGCCAGAACTATCACATCACCAGCCAGAACTATCACATCACCAGCCAGGACTATGATATCACCAGCCAGGACTATCCAATCACTATTGAGGGCTATCACATCATAACTCAGAATTATCATATCACCAGCCAGGACTATCACATCACCAGCCAGGACTATCACGTCACCATCTGGCACTATCACATCACCATCTGGGACTATGACATCACTAGCCAGGACTATTACATCACCATCTGGGACTATGATATCACCAGCCGGGACTATGACATCACAAGCTGAGACCGTCACATCACCAGCCGGGACTACCACATGTCCAGTCTAGACTATCATTTCACCTGCCAGAACTATGACATCACCAGCCGTGACTATCAAATCAGCATCTGAAGCTACCACATCACCAGCCAGGACTATCAAGTCACTATTGAGGACTATCACATCAGAACTATCACATGACCAGCCAGCACTATATCAGCATTCGTAGGGAAGGAACATAACATAACTCAATACTGGAATGAAAGGAAAAACTTGAATAATACTTGCGTTGTATATAGTCTTGAAATTGACATGAAGAACTGCAGTCGGTGATTACACGAGAAACAGACTCAGAAGACCTGCAGCCTGTAATAAGAGAGACAGACTCAGAGAGGTTAAGACCTGCAGCCTGTAATAAGAGAGACAGACTCAGAGAGGTTAAGACCTGCAGCCTGTAATAAGAGAGACAGACTCAGAGAGGTTAAGACCTGCAGCCTGTAATAAGAGAGACAGACTCAGAGCAATCAATCAATCAGGGGGATTATAAGCGCACCACTCACCTGTGAGGGTCTAAAGGCGCTGGGGGGGGGTCAGCCGGTCCGAATCAGTCAAAGAGCCAGGTCTTCAGAGCCTTCTTGAAGGTGTTCAGGGAGGGGGCACGTCTGATGTCGGTGGAGAGCTAGTTCAGGTCTTAACCGTGATGTAGGAGAAGGATATCTCCCCGGCTCTGGCTCTGTGGATGCGAGGGGTTTTGGCACGGAGGAGGTTGGTGAGCGGAGGTTTCGTTTGGGTACGTGAAGGGTGACTCTTTCATTGAGGTATTGGGTCTGGTGTTGTGTAGACATTTGTAGGTGAGTATCTTGAGGGTGACTATTTTCTCGACGGGGAACCAGTGGAGCTTGTGTAGGTATTGGCTGATGTGTTCGTATCGAGGGGTCCCGAGGATGAGTCTGGCTGCAGTGTTTTGAATATTCTGGAGCTTGCATTGTAGAGACTTGTTGATGCCGGCATAGAGGGCATTTCTGTAGTCCAGTCTGCTGGTGATGAGTGCATTAGTGACTGTCTTCCTTGCCTCAGGGGATCAATTTGATGGTCTTATGGAGGATGCGGAGGGTGTTGAAGCAGCTGGAGGTGGCGGTGTTGACCTGGCAATTCATGGAGAGGGAGGAGTTGAATACGATGCAGGGTTTCTTGGCGTGGTCTGTGGGGGTAGGGGGGATGCCGAGGGCAGTGGGCCACCAGCTGTTATTCCACGCTGAGGGGATGGTACCAAGGACGAGGACTTCTGTCTTCTTCAGTTGAGTTTAAGGCTGCGTCCTGCATTCCTTCCTGGAAGTGGAGTCTTGTGGTGGTGGGGTCCTCTGTTAGGAAGAGGATAGCAGACCTCTTTCATTCTAAACCAGAGGTGCAGAGAAATAGAGAGACGGGGTTTTCAATAAAAGTATTTATTGAACAGTCTTCTTTCTCATGCAAAAGAAATTAACTGCTACAATCGTAATACTGGCTCTAAGGTATAATGCGTACAGCAAGAAGAGTATTATAAAATAATACTGTAAAAGCATGGTATGCAGTGGCGGCTGGTGACATTTGAAAGTGGTGAGGCGCAAATGTTTGGGACCTGTTGGCGAGCAAGCCTGATAGTCTCTCCCACACACACACACACACACACACACAATTTGCAAGTTAATGCAGGGAGAGGGTACAGAGGGGAGGGCACTGCTAACACACACCACATCAGTCACCCGCACAGGACGGCCAGCTTTCTTATCTGCCGCTGCATCTCACCCTGGGCCTGAACAAGTAGGAACACACCTCTCCCATCCTGATGGAACTCCACTGGCTCCCTTACCGGCCGCACCATCTTCAAAGCAGCAAAAGCCGTGACAACCAGCAAACTTGCTTAATAAGCCAGGTACTGACAGAGGTATCCTCTGGATTCTCCTTAAAAAATGTTTTTCCGCAACCTGACTGAGGAAGCAAGACTTTTAGCCCCATATCTCAGAACCAAATGTCACTGTTGGGACACATTTTACTTTATAAACCGCCAATTGTGAAACTGACATTCAAACGACCCAATTGCCTCGCAAAGGCATCAATACCACGGGCTACTCTATTAAAGGACTGCACAAGCACGCTGATTAAAGGATCACAATACTGGTCAGAACACTTCTGGGGGTCCCATTTAATATGTATTCCTAAAGAAATCATTTGCGGTGGCAGATGCAGAATGAAAACTGTTTAACACTACATGCTAAGTTTAATATAACAGTGAAATTGTAATACATTTCAATAAAACAATGCACGATGACGATGCGAAACATTTAAAAACAGTTTTCATCTAAAATTAACTGTTTCCAGTCGGAACTTTATCACAGAAAAGAAACTGTTTGATGCCGAGAGATAAAGTAACACGTTGTGTCTCTAGTGAAGCACTAGGGACATCCCCTTGGGCACTCCTTTATCTCCTCCCTTGTAGTCAGAGGATTCCACAAAAATTGTATTTCTTTACTTTGAAATTTTATTAGATGTTTTCAACGTTTTTACTTGAATTCAATCATTCATTATTTTTTCATAATTTCAACATCAGTGACAAAAAGTTCTTAATATTCCAATGCATTTCGGGCGATATCATTACGCCCTTCATCAGGGAATCAATACTATGAAAAAAACAAAAATATGAAAAAACGTCACTACCTAAATAAATGTGATGAGTCTTATCAGTACAAAGAATCATTATTAAAAAAAGGATAACTGTGCATTCCTACATAGGAGAATGAAAACGTCTACATATGGGTACAACATAATGGAAGACAATTGTCCTTATCAGGTTGCATGCATACACTCACGTGTCACTTTTCTTCTCTTAGGAGGGTATATCTGGAAAAATATTGTAAAATAACGAGTGTAAGCTTAATGTTCTAACAGCACTATTCTTAAAAATTCAATACTGGCATGACCGATGGTTCTAAGAGCACACTGACCTCGTAGTCTCAATCTCAGCGTTTAGTTCAGCAAAACCTCTCCGGCTCCATTATCAAACGGTTGCCCGGGATACGAACAAGCTGAAATACTATTCGACGTTGCTCCGCTCACGTGACACGGGGCATTATCTCTAACCCGGAGCTCAATATCGGCTCGGGAACATCATCTAAACTGTTCTTAATCGTGAAGTCAATATATCAATCCTAGTTGGTGCTTAAATGTCATTAAACTTACATATTTTTAAAAAAAGTCGGGAAAAAATATGAAACTTGATCAAAATCATGTTGGAAGTCAGGTTCTGACCTCAGCATATTCCAGTGTTTGGTGATGATTCTTTTGAAGTTATGACTTTGTTGGCAACAAGATTTACTAATAGAGGGTATCCAACTGAGGTGATAGATAAAGCGAGGAAAAAAGTGGATGTAATGGATAGAAAGGATCTACTAAAACCGTCAGAAAAGCATGAGGAAGCTCGCATAGTAGCGGTGTCGAAATTCTCCACCCAAGTTCCTATATTCGCACATACTAGAGCTCAAAACATGGGAGAAATCCTCAAGCAGCGCAAACCCCAAACCAAATCATTCAAAGGAACTAAACCCTGTCTAAGTTGTGGAAGCTGCAACAATATCATTAAAGGCAATTCTATTAATCATCCGATGAAGGGACATAACATCAAAGTCAATGTCAATGCCACATGCAACACCAAAAATGTCATTTACGCACTGAAATGCCCGTGCGGAAAACTATATGTGGGAAAAACGGAAAGAAGCATAAGAATACGACTGACGGAACATAAATCGAACATTAGGCTCAAAAGTGTAAAGTCCACCGTAGCTGTCCACTTCACTGAGGCAAAACATAACATCTCGCAATTACAATACATGGTGTTGGAAATAGCAGAAAAAATAGAAGGAAGAGACAATACTAAACACCTACTACAACGTGAGAACTATTGGATACATAAATTGTGCACGCAAAGCCCGAATGGGCTCAACGAACGGAGCGAACTGTCATGTTACCTCTAATTGAACGGGCATCACTGTATGCCTGCCTGTCCTCACCCGGGACTGGACACCTGTGATATTATTTACTGTGATGTTCATTTTGTTATAGTTTACTGTTGATTATTCAGTGTATGTTTACTTTTTCTCCACCTTTCTGTCGTTTTGCTTTCACTGTTAATGTGTTCCACGATAGCACACCGCGATCGAGGATAGATTGGTTTTACTGGGCATATGAGGTTCGAATCCCAGTAGGGACACTTATATTTTTTCCCGACTTTTTTTAAAAATATGTAAGTTTAATGACATTTAAGCACCAACTAGGATTGATATATTGACTTCACGATTAAGAACAGTTTAGATGATGTTCCCGAGCCGATATTGAGCTCCGGGTTAGAGATAATGCCCCGTGTCACGTGAGCGGAGCAACGTCGAATAGTATTTCAGCTTGTTCGTATCCCGGGCAACCGTTTGATAATGGAGCCGGAGAGGTTTTGCTGAACTAAACGCTGAGATTGAGACTACGAGGTCAGTGTGCTCTTAGAACCATCGGTCATGCCAGTATTGAATTTTTAAGAATAGTGCTGTTAGAACATTAAGCTTACACTCGTTATTTTACAATATTTTTCCAGATATACCCTCCTAAGAGAAGAAAAGTGACACGTGAGTGTATGCATGCAACCTGATAAGGACAATTGTCTTCCATTATGTTGTACCCATATGTAGACGTTTTCATTCTCCTATGTAGGAATGCACAGTTATCCTTTTTTTAATAATGATTCTTTGTACTGATAAGACTCATCACATTTATTTAGGTAGTGACGTTTTTTCATATTTTTGTTTTTTTCATAGTATTGATTCCCTGATGAAGGGCGTAATGATATCGCCCGAAATGCATTGGAATATTAAGAACTTTTTGTCACTGATATTGAAATTATGAAAAAATAATGAATGATTGAATTCAAGTAAAAACGTTGAAAACATCTAATAAAATTTCAAAGTAAAGAAATACAATTTTTGTGGAATCCTCTGACTACAAGGGAGGAGATAAAGGAGTGCCCAAGGGGATGTCCCTAGTGCTTCACTAGAGACACAACGTGTTACTTTGTCTATCAGGCGCCCAGGGACGTTGGCCGCCACCCACGGAGCACCCAAAAAGGAACGAACAGTGTCATACACAGGTTGTGCACTCATCCCACAATACAGATGATGCCGAGAGATCCCATCTGAGTTTGGGTTTCCCTGACATAGACTTTAATTTATAGGAGTCGCCAAGCTGTTTTCCCCGAACATTTCTCAGTGATCCCTCGACTTCTCATTATACTTCACTGTGACTGCAGTAATAATATTAATGCTGGCTCGGGTCTCCGAAACTTACCTAAGGCTTAGTTGACGGCTTCCCGCTTTTCTTTGAATCCTGACTGAGGATCCGATCCAGACTTCAGAATCCCGCAGTTGCTGGAGAATTCCGACGTCATTAGAAGGCGGCAGGCAGCCTCCCTCCCCTCCACAGCAGCCAGCTCTGGGATTGGTTCGGCCGGCTGCCCCCTACTGACGTCATTTCTCTCTGTATGCTGCAGCACAGCAGCATACAGAGAGACGGGGAGAGTGGGAGGGGTTACTCGAGGGCAGGGGGGAGCGGCTTGCCTACTCTGTTAATACTGTCTGTCTGGGTAGCCTCTCAGGATGCCCAAACAGACAGTATTACCAACAGTGGGCAAGCCGCTCCCCCCTGCCCTCGAGTAACACCGCCCACACAGATTCTACTTTCTCGCCGTGCAAGAAGGCAAGGCAGAAGCAAATGGTAGTTATTATCATTGGTGATAATAACTACATTTGTTTGCCTTCTCGCACGGCGAGAAAACAGGGGGGGCGGCGCCCAAACGCCCCCATGGACCAGCCGCCACTGATGGTATGGTTTCTAAGCCATAAAATACATACATTAATAAATAAAGACTAAAAGTACTCAACTGGTGCTTCTAAAATACGCCTACCCCAATGTACCTAACCTAAGTCTAGTACGAGGGAAGAAGTAAGTGAGGTGTAGCATAGGTTTAGTATTCTTTTTGCCAAGAATTTATCCAAGATTTCTCTTAGTGTCTAATCAGCTCCGTACCTTGGTTTAGAATGAAGGAGGTCTGGTATCTCTTTGTCTCAGGACTCGATTTCCCAACAACCCGCAAGGGTAGCTTGGAAACACTGGAGCTGGATTTCTCGGCAAGGGAAAAGACGGCGTCTTGCTGCAGTGAGATGCGTCGGGCAAGTAGATAGTCGAACTGCTCCAAACCACCGTGTATTTGCCTGGGCATGTGTGGGCATATTTATACCTTGAAGGTGTAGAGTTTGACGTAAGGTTGGACATAATAACGTCATCAAAGAGTCTCTGCTCTTTGAAAACTCCATGAGTTCTTGGACAAATCAATATTCAAGAAAGGGGAAGTCCCTGACTGCTGAAGGCGAGTTTTCCAAGAAATCGTTGTGGATTTTCGGAACTACTGGAAGTAGCCATGGCTTATTTGGACTGCATGGGTTATGTCTAAATATGGTTATGATTTTTATGCCTATTGGGAATATAGGAACTACACTACACGTCCCTTACGCGACTTCCGCCCACCCCTAGTTAAAACTATTTAAGCTGTATCCAGAGTGCGGGTCAGTGGTCGGCGCCACCATCTCTTGTGCATCTGAAAGTGGCCCACGGACGCAAGACGGAGCTATTAAAAACGAATAAATGCAGACATTTTGCTCTCTTTCGCAGAGGCCGAGAGGAGAGAGTTGCTGCGGTCAAACTCTGATTCACAAAATCTGCCCACTCACACGGTGGTTGTGAAGTGAGTCAGTACACTAACTTAAGTTTAAGTCCTCTCGCAGAGACATGCTCGAGAAAAACGCGGGGACACTCCGGTTGGAGTAACCATTGCGCTTTATAAGCTTACTAATAATAATAATAAAAGCTGCATTTTCACCCAAAACAATTGGGTGGAAACGAGCGCGAGCCTGCTGGAATCAGGCAGCCTATCAGGTGCACAATATTATGAACGGATTTACAAAGGCAGCCCCGCCCTCTGCAAACCGAGAACAAGAGAAAGGTTCATCTCTTCGGTGGCGACATTTACTGAAGGTGGCCCCCCTCGATGACTGCACTCTGGCTGCCAATTATTGTCTCCGTCCCCGGGATGAAAGGGCCAGCTCGACAGGTTGGCCTCAGGCTCAGGGTCTGTTCTGGGGTCCCTCTATCGACAGCACCCCTGCCGCCGCCTGTTAGCAGCTTTTGGGCGACACCCATTGGCTGTCAGTGGCATAGCTGGAATTATGGACCAATGCTGTGGACATTTGCGTGACGGAAATGAGGTCACACAGGCCTAGAGGCACTACCAAGACACAGGACTACCGCATGACAAGCCAGGGCTACCACATCACAAGCCAGGACTACCGCATCACAAGCCAGGGCTCCAACACCCCCTGGAAACCATTAACAAAAGGCTACCAACTCTAGTGTAAAGTAGCAAGGGCTATCATCAACGAGGCAGTACTATCTTATCAGCCTCCGGGACTGCCAAATCTCTTGCCAAGACTATCATATCAACAGCTGAAGCTACCACATTCCCAGCCGGGACTATCAAAATACTATTGAGGGCTATCACATCAGAACTCAGACCTATCACATGACCAGCCAGAACTATAATTTCACCAGACAAGACTATGACATCACCAGCAAGGACTATCGCATCACCAGCCAGGACTTTCGCATCACCAGCCAGGACTATCACATCACCATCTGGGACTATGACATCACAAGCTGAGACTGTCGCATCACCAGCCGGGACTACCACATCTCCAGTCTGGACTATTATATCACCTGCCAGAACTATCATATCACCAGACAAGACTATGACATCACCAGCCAAGACTATCACATCACCATCTGGGACTATGACATCACCAGCCAGTTCTATCACATCATCATCTGGGACAATGACATCACCACGCGGTACAAAAGGGGGTGGTGATGGACGGAGCATCTGAACCAATCAAACACTCACACCCAGTCAACAGATCTGGGTTTAATCTATCACCGTTCTTTAGCCCACTCTGCCACCCCAGTTCGGACATGGCCATATGCAAATAAGCCTGACCCTGTGCCTCATCGGAACAGTCCAGCCCGAACTACCAAGCCATGCCTTCCCTGGACCGGAAACAAGCTTCCTACGACCGATTTCTGGCATTACAGCCGTTTTCAGCCAGGCTTACTTGAATCCAGTGGCAAAGTGAGCAAGGGACCCACATCTGGGCATACCCTGCCAACTAGGGCGAACAAAGCAAAACCAAAGGGGGTGGTGATGGATGGAGCATCTGAACCAATCAAACACTCACACCCAGTAAACAGATCTGGGTTTAATCCATCACCGTTCTTTAGCCCACTCTGCCACCCCAGTTCAGACATGGCCATATGCAAATCAGTCTGACCCTGTGCCTCATGGGAACAGTCCAGCCCGAACTGCCAAGCCATGCCTTCCCTGGACCGGAAACAAGCTTCCTAGGACCAGTTTCTGGGAGATCTGTTGACGTTGATGTTTTTTGTACCATTGGTCTCAGAAAGGCATTCGCGAATTTGGAGACCGACTCTAGGATGGATCCTATGCCAGATACAATTGGACGCCCTGGTGGGTTCACTAATCTCTTGTGGATCTTGGGAATGGTATATAGGTAAGGTGTTACCGGTGCATCTTGGATTAGGAACTCTCCCTCGTTTTTCGTTACCCAAACACGCAGCGTAATTTATAAAATATGTTTGCTTGATAATGCTTAAAATCACGAACCCTCAATGCATCCAGTTTTAATCCCTCGAGAGCGTGATGTACAATATATGTGTGATTGACAATACTGTTGAATACGAACCCTAAATGCATCCATATGTATAATCACTAGAGAGCAGGTGGCCATATATGACCTCTTCAACTATTTGAGGGGGTACTCTCCTGGAGCCACCACCAGACATTTTGCTAAAATATAGGCTTACCTAACGTCATTAGCCACTACTACCAATACCAATCACAGGCATGATATTAGCAGCCTGATTCATCATTGGGCCGTTTTGCGAGTCTGAAATAGCAATTCATAAGGAATCGCTATTCCAAACTCGCAAAACGGTATTCATGTAGGAATCGCAAAAAAATGGCGATTCCTACACATTCCTTATTTGCGATTAGCAAATTGCTAATCGCAAATAAGGAAAAACTCCCCATTCATTCCTATGGGCCAAAAGGCCCATAGGAATGAATGGGGAGTATTCCTTATTTGCGATTAGCAATTTGCTAATCGCAAATAAGATTGCGATTTGAAGGGTGCCAGGGGTGTCCAAAGGACACCCTGTAGCACCCCTTAAATGCACATTTCAACAGGTGTTGTGCACACACATGTCCAAAGGACATATGTGTGTGTAACATGCAAAAGAAAAAAATGCACTAAAGTGCTTTTTACTCTTTTTTCGCAATTTACCACCAAGTCAGACTTGGTGGTAAATTGCGACCAAATATTGCGATTTCGCAATTTCTAAATGGTTGATGAATTGCATTTAAGGAATCTCTATTAGAGATTCCTTAAATCCAATTCCTCGCAAATATGCGATTTCGGTAATAGCGATTTTTGCATTTGGGATGATGAATCCCAAATGCAAAAATCGCACTCGCAAAGGGCCAGATTCTGGGAATCTGGCCCTTTGCGAGCGCATATCTACTTGATGAATCAGGCTGTAAATATACAAAGATTTCTCTACACAACCTGATGTAGGACAATTAAGGAGTGTGTTTTTTAAGCAATGTGTGTGCATTTTTTGTAAAATGAAACGGCGAAATGACCTTAAAACATGACAAAATTCGCCAGTTTAAAACAAAGTAAATTTTCTGACAATCTTGCAGCATAAGATATAAAACAAAGGGAAACCTTCAGAAAAATATATCACTTTGAATAAAAAATCCACGTGATGGTGATGTGTTCGCAATTAAAGTTGATCCCATATTTTTTTTTTGTTTCTTTCATTTGCAGAGACCAATTTTGGTTATTTTTCTACAGAAGGGCTCAATTAAGCCTTTAGATAAACAGACTGGCCGATTTTTGCCAGCCTGTTTTAGGAAAGTAGGCATATGACATATAGATTTAGTATTTTTGAGTGCAGTAGGGATCAACTTAGCTCCTGAGGAGTAAAGCAGTGGGGACTGCTTACAAAACATGTCGACCAAGTAGGGTATAGTAAATATCCCTACCACAACCCCATTTTAACATTCTCAGCTAGAGAAGTGAATAAATTGTTTTTTCTACTAGCCAGGGAATTTTTATCATCTTAATTCTTTCACATATTCTCACCCTCTACCACTCACTCTTTTCACAGCACACACAAACAACAAGTGCTCCCGCGCAGTTCATAGGTAGTAGCACGCCCCGCCCCGTAGAGGGACGGGAAGACCCCCATGATGAAGCATGACACTATGGGATTCGTAGTGTGTGAGGGGTATTTTAAAAACACATAGTGCTTCTCCTTGTCATCAACAAGGTCTAGCAACACGTACCACCTTTTTTCACAATTTATTGAATTAAAAAAAAACGTATAAAAATTGATAGAATCTTGTTGATTCTAAAAATCTGTACAGGAGGTAGGTTCTATCAGATAAACCTCTACTCTTCCCCCTTTTGTTTCTTTTTGATATGCTATGTACGGCCTTGTTCCTGACTCATAGACCATGAAGTAGTAGCACCTGCGAGCAATAGCGCACTGAGATTTTTCCATATGTGTCCAACATAATGTATGTATCTGGCAGCAGGACTGCAGTGTTGGTTTTATATTCTTATTGTTGACACTTGCACTATTGAATGTCACAGGGGGTATATAATTTTGCGGTGGGCAACCGAAAGTACTGTATAAAACTATGATGCCAGTTATGATAAAATCAGAAAAAAGAGAGACAGACTCAGAGAGGTTAATACCTGCAGCCTGTAATAAGAGAGACAGTCTGAGAGGTTAAGACCTGCAGCCTGTAATAAAAGAGACAGTCTGAGAGGTTAAGACCTGCAGCCTGTAATAAGAGAGACAGTCTGAGAGGTTAAGACCTGCAGCCTGTAATAAGAGAGACTCAGAGAGGTTAAGACCTGCAGCCTGTAATACGAGAGACAGACTCAGAGAGGTTAAGACCTGCAGCCTGTAATACGAGAGACAGACTCAAAAAGGTTGGCGTTTTCCACGGGGTCGGTCCGGTTGTCATCTCTATGTGAGACTTAATATACCTTGCAGCTTATCAAGTACTGCTCATCTTTGTGACGACACTTACATTGGTCCCTATGAATATGTTATACATGTGATTTTTACAGATATCTGCACAACTATTGTCTTTTGACATTAGTGACCCACGGCCCCCCTGACGTTTTTGGACTCAGACGTGAACAACTAGTTATTTCAATTCTTCTTTTTTCGGAGTATTATCTCTGTTCAACTGGACTTCGCTTGAGCCATATACTTACATACAGCGCTTATCAAGCTACACTGTAATGGACGGTGCCATTCCTATTTGATCTTGAGACCTACACAGGTTTCAGTTTGCTTGATTTTTGCCCTGACGAAGCTCCCAAGGTTGGGGAGCGAAACGCGTTGGCTGTCTTGTGCACCTAAAAAAGAAAACAATTAATAAAAAGAAATATATTTTTACACTACTCTTCGCCTCTGCAAATTACTTTGAATTTGGTGCTGCCTCCACTTGTCTTCAATACGAGAGACAGACTCAGAGAGGTTAAGACCTGCAGCCTGTAATACGAGAGACAGACTCAGAGAAGTTGAGACCTGCAGCCTGTAATAAGAGAGACAGGCTCAAAGAGGTGAAGACCTGCAGCCTGTAATAAGCCAGACGGACTCAGAGAGGTTAAGACCTGCAGCCTGTAATAAGAGGGACGACTCAGAGAGGTTAAGACCTGCAGCCTGTAATACGAGAGACAGATTCAGAGAGTTTAAGACCTGCGGCCTGTAATAAGAGAGACGACTCAGAGAGGTTAAGACCTGCAGCCTGTAATACGAGAGACAGATTCAGAGAGTTTAAGACCTGCGGCCTGTAATACGAGAGACAGACTCAGAGAGTTTAAGACCTGCAGCCTGTAATAAGAGAGACAGACTCAGAGAGGTTAAGAACTGCAGCCTGTAATACGAGAGACAGACTCAGAGAAGTTGAGACCTGCAGCCTGTAATACGAGAGACAGACTCAGAGAAGTTGGCGTTTTCCACGGGGCCGGTCCGGTTGTCATCTCTATGTGAGACTTAATATACCTTGCAGCTTATCAAGTACTGCTCATCTTTGTGACAACACTTACATTGGTCCCTGTGAATATGTTATACATGTGATTTTTACAGATATCTGCACAACTATTGTCTTTTGACCTTAGTGACCCACGGCCCCCCTGACGTTTTTGGACTCAATTCAATTCAAATGATTTATATAGCGCGCTACATACCCAGAGGGTCTCAAGGCGCTTGAAGAAGGGTGGGGAATTACTTGTCGAATATCCAGGTTTTAAGTTGCTTTCTGAATGCTAGGTGGTTCTGAGTGAGGCGAAGGTGAGTGGGAAGTGAGTTCCAGGTTTTGGCTTCCAGGTGGGAGAAGGATCTTCCTCCCATGGTGGTTTTGTTGATGCAAGGTACAGCAGCAAGGGCTTGGTGGGAGGAACGTAGCTGGCGGGAGGGGGTGCAGAAGGAAAGTTGTGTGTTGAGGCATTCGGGTCCAAGTTCGTAAAGTGCTTTGTGTGCGTGGGTTAGGAGGCGGAATGTTATCCTCTTATTGACGGGGAGCCAGTGGAGGTTTTTCAGGTGACCAGAAATGTGGTCTTTACCCGGAATGTCTAGTATGAGTCTGGCTGATGCGTTCTGGATGCGTTGGAGTTTTTTCTGAAGTTTTGCGGTGGTACCGGCGTATAGGGTGTTTCCGTAGTCCAAGCGGCTTGTAACCAGAGCGTGGGTGACCGTTTTTCTAGTTTCGGTGGGGATCCAGCGAAATGTTTTTTTGAGCATGCGAAGGATGTTGAAGCAAGATGATGAAACGGCGTTGACCTGTCTGGTCATCGAGAGTGAGGAGTCCAGAATGACGCCCAGGTTCCGTGCGTGGTCCGTCGGGATGGGTGCTTTTCCAAGGGACTCTGGCCACCACGAGTCGTCCCAGGCGGAGGGGGAGGTACCTAGGATAAGGACTTCTGTTTTGTCGGAATTCAGTTTCAGACGGCTGAGCTTCATCCACTCGGCTACTTCTCTCATTCCTTTATGTAAGTTTGTTTTGGCGGTGTTAGGGTCTTTGGTGAGTGAGAGGATCAGTTGAGTGTCATCAGCGTAGGAGATGATGTTAAGGTTGTGTTGGCGAGTGATGGCCGTGAGGGGGCTCATGTATACGTTGAAGAGGGTGGGGCTGAGTGAAGATCCTTGTGGCACGCCGCAGATGACTTCAGTGGCCTCTGACTTGAATGGTGGGAGGCGGACTCTCTGGGTTCTTCCGGAAAGGAACGAGGTGATCCATTCCAGTGCTTTTCCTTGGATTCCTAAGTTTCTGAGGCGTTGTAACAGGGTGCTATGACAGACTGTGTCGAAGGCTGCGGAGAGGTCGAGGAGGATGAGGGCGACTGTGTCTCCATTGTCCAGTAGAGTTCGAATGTCGTCTGTTGCTGCGATGAGTGCGGTCTCAGTGCTGTGTTTGGCTCGGAAGCCAGACTGTGAGGAGTCTAGGGATTTGTTGGTTTCGAGGAAGGCGGCGAGCTGGTTGTTGACAGCTTTCTCGATGACTTTGGCCGGGAATGGAAGGAGCGAGATGGGCCGGTAGTTTTTGAGTTCGGTGGGGTCTGCTGTGGGTTTTTTCAGAAGGGCGCTGAGTTCGGCGTTTTTCCAGCTTTCCAGGAAGGTGGCGGAGTTAAGGGAGCAGTTGATGACATCTCGGAGGTGGGGTGCGATGACGGAGTCAGCTTTGTTGAAGATGTGGTGAGGGCATGGGTCTGTGGGGGATCCTGAGTGGATGGAGTTCATCAGGCGGATGGTGTCCTCAGTGGAGATTGGGTTCCAGACATTAAGGATGTTCAAGGGGGGTGGGGGTACGGCAGAAGGTAGGGTGGGTTGGTCTCCAGGATGGTTGTCAAAGCTGTTGTGGATGTCTGCTATTTTTTCGTGGAAGAATGAAGCTAGGGAGTCACAAAGGGCTTGGGAGGGAGTGATGTCGTTGGAGTTGGCAGTGGGGTTGTAAATGTAAATTGTAATGTAAATTGATACTTGTATAGCGCACTACTCACCCACAAGGGTCTCAAGGCGCTTGTACGAATACCACTGTGGAACCCATCCTGGCTTTCCCTGTGAGGCGTCCACTCCTGGGCACCCCCAAGGTGGAGGCCAGGCATCCTTTTAGCGTTGTGGGGGCCATTGTGGAGATTAAGCAAGCTATTGCCCAGAGTTGCAGAGTGGGACTCCATGATTGGAATAGGCACCGAGGCGAGAATTATCAGGTCCGTGGAATTTTTGAGCCCAAGACCCGCCTAGGCGGGGAATTGAACCCTGGTCCCGGGTCTGCCGCTCTAACCATTGAGCCACAATTCTCCTCAGTTGGTAAACTCTTTGACGATGTTGAATAATTCCTTGCTGTTGTGGGCGTTGTTATCAAGTCGGTCTTTGAAAGCGGCTTTCTTGGCGGTTCGGATCAGTTGGTGGTGTATGCGGATGAGTTTTTGAACGCGTCCCTGGTGCTGGTGTTTGGGTCTTTTTTCCATGTCTTCTCAAGGGAGCGACAGAGTTTCTTGGATTTCTTAAGATCATCGTTGAACCAGGGGGCGTTTTTGCTGCCTAGTTTGATTTGACGTTTTTTCAGGGGTGCTAGGCTGTCGGCGCTGTTGGTTAGCCATTGAGTGAAGTTAATGGCTGCTTGGTTGGGGTTCGAAGAGTGGGCAGGGGGGTTTTGAAGAAGCGATGAGGAGATCTGGTCGATGGTGATTTTGTTCCAGTTTCTTCGCGGAGTAGGTTGAGGATGGTTGTGGGTTGTGGTCTTTTTGTAGATAAAGTGAACGCAGCTGTGGTCCGTCCAATGGAGGGCTGTGGTGTGACTGAAGGAGATATGTTTGCTGGAGGTGAAGATAGGGTCGAGAGTGTGACCTGCGTGGTGAGTGGGGGTATTAACAAGTTGTTTGAGTCCGAGGTTGGCGAGATTGTCCAGCAGGGTAGTGGTGTTGCTGTTGTTGCTTTTTTCCAGGTGAAAATTGAGGTCTCCCAATAGAATGTAATCCTCGGAGGGGAGGGCGTGTGGGGTGATAAAGTCAGTGAAGTCTTCACTGAATTGTGCACGGGGTCCTGGTGGCCTGTAGAGGAGGGTGCCTCTGAGTGTGGTCTTGGGGTCGGTGTGGATCTGGAAGTGAAGGTGCTCGACGCTAGCGAGGTTGACGTCTGAGATGGTTGAGATGCGGATGGAGTTCTTATGGACGATAGCGATGCCTCCTCCTGTTTGCTTGGTGCGGTCTTTTCGTGTGATCTTGTAACCTTCCGGGATGGCAATGGTGATGTCTGGAGCTGAGGAGGCGTTCATCCATGTTTCTGTTAGGAAGGCGACGTCCGGAGAGATGGTGTCTAGTAGATTCCAGAGGTCGATGGCGTGTCTGTGGACCGAGCGGGTGTTGAGCAGGATGAAATTAAGGTGGTTGGTGTCAGGTCTCTGTTTGGTGTTAGTGGATGAGGAGTTGGTCTTGGTGCTGTCAAACTTGCAGGAGTTGCATGAGAAGGGTCCATGGGTTTGTCCGGGGGCGGCTTGGGCGCAGTTGGGGAGTCGGCCGGGGTTTAGGGCTAAGAGGGTGGAGGCGGCGTATGTAATGCGGGTGGGGTGGGTGGGACGGGGGTCCGGGGGTCTGGCGCTGGGCGCGGCCTTGGCGCGGACGGGCGTAGACGGGCTTATCTTTGGCGCACCTTCGGCGCGGCCGTAGTGCGTGGACGCTGCGCGTTGGGGCATTCGACTTAAATGGATAGTCGAGGGGGGCGGAGGGTGGGAGGGTCAGCAGGGAGGCGTTAGCTGGGAGGGTAGGCAGGACAATCGAGTAAACAACAAGCCAGGTTCCAAAATGGAGTTTGGAAAGTGAAACTGGGACAGACTATGTTTAGTGCAAAGCTAATACCACAATGAATGCACAGTCGAGGCAGCACAAGAATGCAGATTAAACAATGTCAGCAGTAGCTACAATCACGTGAAGTTAAACCACAATGCAGAAAATGATGCGAGGTACGGTGCTATTAATTAGTCAAAGCGCTATGTTTAAAATAACAATTTCTATCGAGCGCGATGATGCCAGGTCAGTTTCACTCAGGCGCTGTGCTTCAATGTCGAGCGCGATCTTCAGAATGCACTTTAAAAGCTAATTGACTCGAACCCGATGTTCAGAGCTCCTTACAATCACGCGCTATGTTTAGTATGCTAATGCAGTCGAGCGCGAGTTACAAATGCTGCTTTACAGCTATGCGCGATGAAATAAAGTAATTGCAAGTGGACGTGAACAACTAGTTATTTCAATTCTTCTTTTTTCGGAGTATTATCTCTGTTTGTCTGGACTTCGCTTGAGCCATATACTTACATACAGCGCTTATCAAGCTACACTGTAATGGACGGTGCCATTCCTATTTGATCTTGAGACCTACACAGGTTTCAGTTTGCTTGATTTCTGCCCTGACGAAGCTCCCAAGGTTGGGGAGCGAAACGCGTTGGCTGTCTTGTGCACCTAAAAAAGAAAACAATTAATAAAAATAAATATATTTTTACACTACTCTTCGCCTCTGCAAATTACTTTGAATTTGGTGCTGCCTCCCCTTGTCTTCAATACGAGAGACAGACTCAGAGAGGTTAAGACCTGCAGCCTGTAATACGAGAGACAGACTCAGAGAAGTTGAGACCTGCAGCCTGTAATAAGAGAGACAGGCTCAAAGAGGTGAAGACCTGCAGCCTGTAATAAGCCAGACGGACTCAGAGAGGTTAAGACCTGCAGCCTGTAATAAGAGGGACGACTCAGAGAGGTTAAGACCTGCAGCCTGTAATACGAGAGACAGACTCAGAGAGGTTGAGACCTGCAGCCTGTAATAAGAGAGACGACTCAGAGAGGTTAAGACCTGCAGCCTGTAATACGAGAGACAGATTCAGAGAGTTTAAGACCTGCGGCCTGTAATAAGAGAGACGACTCAGAGAGGTTAAGACCAGCAGCCTGTAATACGAGAGACAGATTCAGAGAGTTTAAGACCTGCGGCCTGTAATACGAGAGACAGACTCAGAGAGTTTAAGACCTGCAGCCTGTAATAAGAGAGACAGACTCAGAGAGGTTAAGACCTGCAGCCTGTAATACGAGAGACAGACTCAGAGGAGTTGAGACCTGCAGCCTGTAATAAGAGAGACAGGCTCAAAGAGGTGAAGACCTGCAGCCTGTAATAAGAGGGACGACTCAGAGAGGTTAAGACCTGCAGCCTGTAATACGAGAGACAGACTCAGAGAGGTTGAGACCTGCAGCCTGTAATAAGAGAGACGACTCAGAGAGGTTAAGACCTGCAGCCTGTAATACGAGAGACAGATTCAGAGAGTTTAAGACCTGCGGCCTGTAATTAGAGAGACGACTCAGAGAGGTTAAGACCTGCAGCCTGTAATACGAGAGACAGATTCAGAGAGTTTAAGACCTGCGGCCTGTAATACGAGAGACAGACTCAGAGAGTTTAAGACCTGCAGCCTGTAATACGAGAGACAGACTCAGAGAGGTTGAGACCCGCAGCCTGTAATACGAGAGACAGACTCAGAGAGGTTAAGACCTGCAGCCTGTAATAAGAGAGACAGTCTGAGAGGTTGAGACCTGCAGCCTGTAATAAGAGAGACAGACTCAGAGAGTTTAACACCTGCGGCCTGTAATACGAGAGACAGACGCAGAGAGGTTGAGACCTGCGGCCTGTAATAAGAGAGACGACTCAGAGAGGTTAAGACCTGCAGCCTGTAATACAAGAGACAGATTCAGAGAGTTTAAGACCTGCAGCCTGTAATTAGAGAGACGACTCAGAGAGGTTAAGACCTGCAGCCTGTAATACGAGAGACAGATTCAGAGAGTTTAAGACCTGCGGCCTGTAATACGAGAGACAGACTCAGAGAGTTTAAGACCTGCAGCCTGTAATACGAGAGACAGACTCAGAGAGGTTGAGACCCGCAGCCTGTAATACGAGAGACAGACTCAGAGAGGTTAAGACCTGCAGCCTGTAATAAGAGAGACAGTCTGAGAGGTTGAGACCTGCAGCCTGTAATAAGAGAGACAGACTCAGAGAGTTTAACACCTGCGGCCTGTAATACGAGAGACAGACGCAGAGAGGTTGAGACCTGCGGCCTGTAACACGAGAGACAGACGCAGAGGTTGAGACCTGCGGCCTGTAATACGAGCGACAGACGCAGAGAGGTTGAGACCCGCAGCCTGTAATTAGAGAGACAGACTCAGAGAGGTTAAGACCTGCAGCCTGTAATACGAGAGACAGACTCAGAGAGTTTAAGACCTGCGGCCTGTAATACGAGAGACATACGCAGGGAGGTTGAGACCCGAAGCCTGTAATAAGAGAGACAGACTCAGAGAGGAATATATGTGTATATATACTGTCAGGGCTTTAAGTGTGCAGGGTCCTGCCAGCGCTCAGCCTGACAGTACTTAAAAGTAGGTGCCGAGACGGGTCCCCATCGGGCTCTCAGTTATTACCGGCCTGAACCTCAGGGGAATCTTTTTACCTCTGCTGCAGTGCCCTCCCCCTCCCAGCCCCCCCTCCCTTTCACTGCCTTTGATGTAACTTCACAGAGACTCGGTACAGTTCTTTCAGTCTCATCGTTTCAGAACTGAAGCATTTTCAATATTATATACAACGAAGCCATAGTTGTCACTTCTCTAACATATGCAACTAACAACCATTGACAAAGCCAATAGTCCTGGCTTCTTGGGGGTGTAATGCTACTTGTATTCTGGATGGAGTGGCAGAAGCCGCAAAATACCCTGGAGAGATTCTCCAGTTTTTTATTCCGCTTAAAGCCCTGGATACAGGAGAAACAGCCGGTGCACAGCGCGACCCTTTGGCAGCTGTGCACGGTGGGCCCAGGATGTTTAAGGTTGACCTTGCGGAGGACAGAGGAGAGCCCTCAGATCACGCTCTACGCTGATTGATGTAGTCCATATTCTATATTCTGTACCCATGGAGCTCTCGGTGGCTTCCTGGAGTCTTTCTTCCCTTTCCATCCAGGTGTGCACAGTGGGCAGGTGACCTCGTGTCCCATATCTGGGTCTGAAAAGATTAACCCCCGCCATGATTGTTCTGTAATCCCCTCCGCCCAGAGACGTCTCTGGTTATCTTGGCCCCCGGGGGGGCTGGTGCCAGCTCCTGCCCGCCGCCCATTGTTCTGCCCCAGTGGACTATCTACAGAGGGGCCCGCAGGGGGCGGGGCCTGCGTGCGGTGGGCTGCTGCGTGTGTGTGTGGGGGGAGCACTCACATCAAAGGGGGCATTACAAGGACTCATCAGCGTTACATTACCCCGTTCACTCGCAGGGCTTTGACTGTGTAATTACATAGCGCTAACTACCCATGACGAGGCTTTGAAGCGCTATACGGCGAAAATGAGAGGTTTACAGCTATAAATCATGTCCCGGCCAAGTTGTTCAGAATAAGCCCATTAGTAAAACCCTGCTGAGCGTCTGTCTGTCTGCACCAGGTCACTACCCAGCGCTTGAGTGGGTGGTGCTGGTGGGTGCTGGAGGGGCGCAGGCAGCACAGTTTAGACACTTATTTTTCACCATAAGGTTTTGCCCCGGAGCAAGAGAAGCAAAGTGAAAGAAAGAGAGAGGAAGAGAAAGAGGAACATAGTGACAGAGGGAAGAGGACTGAGAAAAATCCCCGAAGTGTGAGGTGAAGAAAGGAAATGCAGGAGGGGGGAAGGGGTAGCATGAGGGGGAGTGAAGACCAGGCAGCGGAGGCCCTTGGCACCCCCGGCACTCAGCACCACTGGTGGGGGCTCCTCAGGAAAGCCCTGGGCCCTGCATTTATTTTCGTTGAAGTATTTTATAAATTAAGCACAGCTGGTGTGTAGGGTGACCAACTGGCATTGGTGCAAATTCAGGACGGTGAGTGTAAAAATTCAGGACAAAGGGTCAAATTTCAGGACACAAATTCAGGACAGGAGGTCAAAATTCATCGCAAAACTTCAGGACAATTGGATAAGTTTTACAGACACATCAGAGGTCGCACAATTGTATATAAGTAAGCCCAGCCATATCTAGACATATTCAGCCATTTGCAAACCTATCCATCATGTATCCTTCCATTTTCATTTCACTTATCCATCCCTTCATTCATCCATCCGCCCTTTCACCCTATCCATCTGTACACTCAGCCATTCACTCTTCTACCCATCCATCCATTCACTCATCCATCCAGCGATTTACCCTTTCACCTTTCCAGTCATCCTTTCACCTACACATCCATCCACCCAGTCACTGATCCTTCCACCCATCCACTCTTTCAGTCATCCATCATCCTCCCTTTCTCTCTCCATCGACTCTTTCACTTAGCAATCCTTCCTTCCATCCATCCATCCACCCACCCTTCCTTCCATCCATCCATCCATCCACCCACCCATCCATCCATCTACTCATCCGCTCATGAATCCATCCATTGACCCTATCACTCATTCATCCTTTCTCTCATCCATTTATCCTTTCACTCCTTCACTGGTCTATTCATCATTTTGTCCATCTACCTTCCCTTTCACTCACTCATCCATCCTTACATCCACCCTTTCACTCATCCGTTCATCCATTCGCCCTTGCACTTATCAATTCATCAATCCATCCATCATTTCACTCATCCATTTACCCACTCACTCATCATCATCCACCTTTTCACTCATCCATTCTTTCACTCATCCAGCCACCCTTTTACCCATCCAGCTACCCTTCCACCCATACATCCAGCTATTTCCGTTTTCTCTCTTCCATCCTTCCACTCACTCATCAATCCATCCATCCCATCCCATTATTCATCTATTCAATCTTTCATTCATCCATTCACCCTTTCACTAATTCATCCAGCCATCCCTTCACTTACTCACTCGCCCACCTTTTCATATTGATTTTGAGCTGAGCCTTTTTGAGAAGAGGCCCATCAAGAACTTCGGCCTCGCTGCAGGAGACATTCCAGGTCTGGGACAGAAGCCACCCAGGGCAGAGACAGTATCCACCACAGGATGGGGACAGAAGCCATCACAGGCAGGGGGCAGGTGGGGGGAGCAGGAGCTATCACTGGGGCGGGGCAGGAGCCATCACAGGAGGAGGAACAGGATCCACCAGGGTGGACACAGGGGTGGGTATGCAGTATTCTAGTATCATCTTGGTCTCTTCCAGGGTGGGGTGGGGCTCCTCACCCCCTCCTGGACAAGACAACGAGAAGACAGGCTCTCTTTCCAAAATGTTAGTTTTGCCACCCCCCACTGTGATGTTCAGTACTTAAAGGAGATACTCCAAGAGAACTGATTTAACTGATTGTCCTCCATACTTGGTTAATCAGTGTGGGTGCGATTGTGCCATTTCTCTATTTTATTACAATATAGACTGCATGTTTTAAGAATCGAGGTTTGTTTACAATTTAGTGACAGTAATTAAGCTATGTGAAGTGAGCCCCGTGCTGCCTCGGTGTAATCAGGGCCGGTTCTAGGATATTTGGAACCCTGGGCAGAAAGGGAATGTCTCACACCAATTGAAAATACAAGATGCATTCAGTGCTGCTTGCATCTGAATAGATGCCCCTGCTCCTGAACCGGCAGCCCCCCCCCCCCTCTCAGGCACCTTCAAGCACCTCTTAACAGCTCAGCAAGGGCTGAAGGTGTGAGGGTTGCCATCCCGCGGTGCCTCGCCAATGCTGATGGGTATCTGAGCTTTTGTACTGCCTCGGAGTCTGTTACACCCGACCTCAACAGCATTGCTGTCAAGAAGGGAGGAGGGGGCCAGCTGTGCAGGTTGAGCGACCAGTTAAAATTACGGACAAATGGCGTCCGTTAAACAATCCTTCACGGACAACGGACAGACGGCCGAAATTACGGACTGTCCGTGAAATTACGGACGGTTGGTCACCCTACTGGTGTGGCAGGGGAGTCTGGGCGACAGTCCCCCCAGGAGCCCTGGTATCACCGAACTAGAGAAGACGAAGTGCAAGAAAGAAAACACAAAAAACAGACTTTCTACGGCCAAGCACCCAGGGCCTTATTTATGAGGCCTTGCGTCACTTTTACGCCACCGGTGCGTCACTTTTTGTGATGCACCAGTGGTGTAAAAAATGCCCCATGTTGCTTCATACTTACAAAGTGATGCATCTAGGTAGATGCGTCACTTTGTAAACCCCTGCGACACATTATACCTGAGCCAGGTATAATGTATGCAGAGGGTGGCTTTCTGACGCAAGAAAGGGTCGTAGAAGTGACGCAGTGAAATCTCTGAAATTTCACTGTGCCACTTCTAGGACACAAATGCGTCAATATCTTACATTAGCCTCACAGCAGGCGTAAGACTGACGCAGGCACATTTGGAATGGGACTTGCCCATGTGTAATGAACCATTGCTGGAGTTGCGTTACTTTTGTGACACACTCCAGCAATGCGTCATTTTTGCGCCTACAGATACGTCAGAAATACTGACGTATCTGTAACTCCTTGCGACATGATGCGTCATACTGTAAATATGACGCATCATAGGTGTCGCAAGGAGGGTGCAATGAAAAGTGACGCATCGCTGTTTTCCCGCAGCGATGCGTCACTTTTATTAAATGAGGCCCCCAGGATTTAGAATAACAACCCCACCAGCATGACAACTGCATCAATTGTACTGCACTTCAGAAAGAGTCTACAGACGCGACCCTTCAAGGGTCTTTACCCCCGGTACAGCAGAAGGACTCTCGTCCTCTCACCTACCTAACTCTAAACTGTCTGAATTGTACCTTCGGCTGTTTCCCACTGGTCACCCATCACTGCTTCCCAGCTAGGTTTGCGCTATACACATCCCACTACATTCATCCTAAAAACTATGCATACCGCACTCGAAAGAAAAAAAGCACAGTGACTATACGGGGGGATATTGCAGATCATTAGGTAAGGCACATGAACTTGCAGGAAACTTATGTAAAATGAAAAATAAAAAATAATAAAAAAGAGTGACCCGCTAGAGAATAGGTGCCCACAGGCTGTTGACAGGGTCAGGTGGACACAGACAAAGCAGATCACCAGAGGGAGGCGGGGTCTACAGGTGATGCACCGTCATCTCAAAGACGCTGAAACCAATTTTCTTATCCATTCAACCAAATAAGATCAAAACAAGAGATATTACTTTAGAGAGTTTCAAAAGAAAACCAAAGATTTTCAAAAACCAAACAGAATCATAAGATCACTTCTGACAAGGAAACCTACACCAAGGACAAGAAGCCTGCTGATCCAAGGAGTTGCCTACCCCTTCTGCCAGAGTGCTGTTTGCTGGGGGAATCCTGCAGTTGTTTCTTTATTTTTGCCAAGGAACAAGGAGAGAGGAACTGAGTGTGTACTCTCAAGCTTTGCCAAGAAAGTTTCCAAGGGCTGGAAGAGTGCCAGTCTCCTGTTGAAGTCACAGGGCTAAAGGACTTTACCATCTGCTAAAATTGCCTGTTGCTGGAACGTGGGAGTCCAGCACATCTAAAGAAACCAGCAATCACGCCGCCGCCGCCGCCGCCGAATCCAGCTCGACATCGTGAGTACGACTCCAATGTCCCGCACCTTCGGCGCCGGCCACCGGGCCCAATCGACGCCAGTAATGACGCCGCTACCGATCGCCTTGACACCGTGGCCCCTCTCGACGCCGGGAGCGCTGCTCACTCTTCCAACGACGACATCGACCACAACGCCGTTTCCTGCTTCGCCACCGTGAGCGCTGCTCCGGCCCGACATCTCTCGACGCCGCTGCGGATTGCCCCGACTCCGAAGCTCGATCGAAGCCAACGCCCTGACGTCGATACTTCTCGATACCGTGGATCATCGTTTTCTTCATTCTAAAAGGTACTGTCTTTGTGGGGTCTGTTTCGACTCCGGGCTCGACGTAGCGCTCCTCGTGGTCGACGCCAAACCTTTGGAATAGCTTTGCCTCGACGTCGTGTGAATCCAGAGGGGGTTAAATTGTTGCCAAGAACTGTGCTTTAGAGAAGAAGAGTTATCTTTGTTGCTAAAGAACTGTTTACTAAGAAGAAACTTTACCTGAACTATAATTTTTCCTTCCAAAGAGTATTTATTGAGTTTGTGGTATATTTTTGTCTTTATTTGGTCTTGTGCTAAGCCTTATATAAACATCCTTATTTTTATAGGCCTTCTGTGTTGTGTCCATTTGTGGTGTATTCACTTTATTACTGTATGTGGTCATAAATGCTTAACACACTGCCTCTGAGATAGGCCGGTCTGCTCTGCCAAGCTACCAAGGGGGTGAGCAGGGGTTATCTGAGTGTGTGATCCCCTTTCCCTGACTAGAGGAGGTGGGTCCCTATTTGTCAGAAGTGTATACCTCTGCCAACTAGAGACCAGTCGATTCTAACAGGGTGGCACAATCAATGTTGCAAGCCAACAATCAGCATTTGATTTACAGGCCCTGGGCACACATAGTGCACTGTACTAGGGTCTGACAAGTAAATCAAATAAGCCAATCATGGAATCACTAATCCATAACAATAAAGGGAGCACTTGTACTTTGGCACTGACCAGCAGTGGCAAAGTGCCCAAAGCAACTAGATCAGCAAAAATGGAGTCCAACATACAGCAAAACACAGGAGGTAAAGGCAAAAAATGGCAGGGAGACCCACGCCAATGGGGCCAGGTCTAACAACCAGAGATTATGATTGTTATTGGTGCAAGGAACATGTACTACTGGGTTTGAAGTACTGTAACCTGAAGACATAGTTTAAACACACAAAGATGATGCAAAAAGAAGGAAAGGACACAGAAGGGAAAGAATAAAAGAATTGCCAAAGTCAAGTACTGGCCCCCACAGCCCCAAGAACTGACGTAAAGTTCTCTTTAGGTGGATGGGCCCATACGATCAGGCAAAATGTTATCACTCACAGCTTAAGAGAGTGGCTGGAGGAAGTGTGCTGACCCACGCCCCATCGTGTCTTCTCTGGCGGGTGGAAGCAAAATGACCGTTGAACAGATGAAGGACGATTGAATGAAGAGGGCTGAACCAAAGCCCCTCTATGTATGAACATATGTATGCATTTTTTATTTATGATTTTTTATTATTATCTTAGGTTAGAGAAAAAGCTAAAGCTGTCTGTAGGCCAGAACTAAAAGGTGTCTTATAGTCAATATTGTGCAGGGTACTCTGGGATCGCTATTTCAAGATATCAAGGGCCTCAGTTATGGAAAGTGACGCGTCGCTGCGTGAAAGCAGTGATGAGTCATTTCTCAGTGCACCCTCCTTGCGACATATTGGATGCGTCATATTTACAGTATGACGTATTATGTCGCAATGAGGTACAGATACGTCAATATTTCTGACGTATCTGTAGGCGCAAAAATGATTGATTGCTGGAGTGTGTCACAAAAGTGACGCAACTCCAGCAATCCCTCCTTTCACATGGGGCAAGCCCCATGTGAAAGGGCCTGCATCAGTCTTACACCTGCTGTGAGGCAGGCGTAAGATATTGACACATTTGCACCCTAGAAGTGGCACAGTGAAACCTCGTAGATTTCACTGCGTCACTTCTACGAGGCTTACTTGCGTCAAAAAGCCCCCGCATACATTATCCCTGACGCAGGTATAATGTGGCACAGAGTTTACAAAGTGACACATCTACTTAGATGCGTCACCTTGTAAATTGGGCGCCACAGGAGGCATGTTTTACTCTGCCGGTGCGTCACAAAAAGTGACGCTACGGAAGCGCAAAACTGTTGCAAGGTCTCATAAATAAGGCCCCAAGTGTGTAGCTTGCAAGGGCTATTACGTGTTTTTCATTCTGGCACGTGCAAACACCTCCTGCATCAAGAAACTACTAACATCGACATGATGAGTTAAATTCAGGCTCCGTAGTCGGAATGGAGAAAAAATTACAGCTTTTAGCTGCTTGTTTCGCAATGTAAAATATAAAATATAGTTTGATTGCCCCTTTTATATGCAAACAATATCGGGGTAAAGGTGACAAGCATCCGACTGTGGCAAAAACAACAATTGATGGACGGAATGTTGCACAATAGCAAAACATTCACCCCCAGTCAAAGATCTGGGTTTAATCCATCGTTATTTTGCTTACCGCGCCACCCCAGTTCAGACATGGCCATATGCAAATCAGCCTTGACCCTGTGCCTCATGAGCATCCGACTGTCCCTAAATAGAAGTGTTATTCAGGTGTTTATTGTTTACCAGATATGTTAATTTCTTTATATAAAGCTTATGTAAAATTAATACTTTAACTGATGTCTGTATGTGTAATTGTTTATGTAGTTTCCTGACACACTGTAACAAAAATTATAATGAATACAGAATACATCTCCCACTGTCTCCCAAGTCAGTTTCCTTCTTTCATTTGATAAAATATAAATAATATTTGCGAGGGCATTTTGTAAATAAATGTTTTGGAAATTCTTACACATCTAGTTATGCTCAAAAGCAGCAGCAGTAATGTTTTTTATTATATATATATTGAATTATTAGAACGAAACTGGCTCGAGATAGTGACATAATGTCAGTCTGTGAGGGTGAGAGCAAGACTGACTGAGGTTCACACATGAGACTTCAACCTTTGAGAGTTACAACAAAACCAGTTTCACTCAAAGGCAGGACATCAGCCTGTGAGGGATAGACCAAGACTGACTCCCCTCAGAGACTGGACTTCAGTCTGTGAGGGTTAGACCAAGACTGACTCCCCTCAGAGACTGGACTTCAGCGTGTGAGGGTTAGACCAAGACTGACTCCCCTCAGAGACTGGACTTCAGTGTGGGAGGTTTAGACCAAGACTGACTCCCCTCAGAGATCGGACTTCAGTGTGTGAGGGTTAGACCAAGACTGACTCCACTCAGAGACTGGACTTCAGTCTGTGAGGGTTAGACCAAGACTGACTCCCCTCAGAGACTGGACTTCAGTGTGTGAGGGTTAGACCAAGACTGACTCTCCTCAGAGACTGGACCTCAGTCTTTGAGGGTTAGACCAAGACTGACTCCCCTCAGAGACTGGACTTCAGCCTGTGAGGGTTAGACCAAGACAGACTCCCCTCAGAGACTGGACTTCAGTGTGTGAGGGTTAGACCAAGACTGACTCTCCTCAGAGACTGGACTTCAGTCTGTGAGGGTTAGACCAAGACTGACTCCCCTCAGAGACTGGACTTCGGCCTGTGAGGGTTAGACCAAGACAGACTCCCCTCGGAGACTGGACTTCAGTGTGTGAGGGTTAGACCAAGACTGACTCTCCTCAGAGACTGGACTTCAGTCTGTGAGGGTTAGACCAAGACTGACTCCCCTCAGAGACTGGACTTCGGCCTGTGAGGGTTAGACCAAGACTGACTCCCCTCAGAGATCGGACTTCAGCCTGTGAGGGTTAGACCAAGACAGACTCCCCTCAGAGACTGGACTTCAGTGTGTGAAGGTTAGACCAAGACTGACTCTCCTCAGAGACTGGACTTCAGTCTGTGAGGGTTAGACCAAGACTGACTCCCCTCAGAGACTGGACTTCAGTGTGTGAGGGTTAGACCAAGACTGACTCCCCTCAGAGACTGGACTTCAGTGTGTGAGGGTTAGACCAAGACTGACTCTCCTCAGAGACTGGACCTCAGTCTTTGAGGGTTAGACCAAGACTGACTCCCCTCAGAGACTGGACTTCAGCCTGTGAGGGTTAGACCAAGACAGACTCCCCTCAGAGACTGGACTTCAGTGTGTGAGGGTTAGACCAAGACTGACTCTCCTCAGAGACTGGACTTCAGTCTGTGAGGGTTAGACCAAGACTGACTCCCCTCAGAGACTGGACTTCAGCGTGTGAGGGCTAGACCAAGACTGACTCCCCTCAGAGACTGGACTTCAGTGTGGGAGGTTTAGACCAAGACTGACTCCCCTCAGAGATCGGACTTCAGTGTGTGAGGGTTAGACCAAGACTGACTCCACTCAGAGACTGGACTTCAGTCTGTGAGGGTTAGACCAAGACTGACTCCCCTCAGAGACTGGACTTCAGTGTGTGAGGGTTAGACCAAGACTGACTCCCCTCAGAGATCGGACTTCAGTGTGTGAGGGTTAGACCAAGACTGACTCCACTCAGAGACTGGACTTCAGTCTGTGAGGGTTAGACCAAGACTGACTCCCCTCAGAGACTGGACTTCAGTGTGTGAGGGTTAGACCAAGACTGACTCCCCTCAGAGATCGGACTTCAGTGTGTGAGGGTTAGACCAAGACTGACTCCCTGTGGAGTGTGGGGGTGGGCGGGCCGGAATAACAGGCGTGGAGGCCGGATATAGTGTACTATGATTAGCAAGGGTTTTATTAGTGTACAGAAAAGTCAAGTCCTTGGGCACGGTGATTAGGTACAATCCTCGGTATTCGGTTTGGACTTCCTCTTGAGGGGTTCCGACTAGGAGAACACAGGTAGGTCTTCTACTGCAGGGCTGGTGTTCTCCTTCCTGGCTGCGGGAGTTGGGGTGTCCCTCGGAGATAAAGGAAAGAGACACAGGGCAGTTAGTTCCAATGGTCACGGAACTCAATAGTCTGACACCGACACCGGGAGTGTAAGGATGGAAACAGACCGTGAGGGAGGACGGTAAGGTAGGGAAAGAGGGGGGAAAGAAAGACGGGTGTAGGTACAGAGTGCCAATAGTGGGGGGGGGGGGTTGTGTGGAAGGTATTATACAGTGCAAGGGTGTTTATAATATACAGTGGAGTGCACGTGACTTCTGTACAAGATTTACACCATTTATACTAATTACACAGGGAGGGGGAAACACGGAGAATGGTAACAGTTTACTCACGTGCCCCGCCGTAACTCTCATCCGAGTTACGGCCGCTTTCCAGCCACCTCCTGAGGATGCCACCAATCCTCGCACCAAACGTCTTCCTCTTCTTCCTTCTCTCGCCTCGTCCTCTCTCCTACAGTCGTCGCTGCCGGTCCTTCGCGTCTCGCCAACTCCTGCCACGAGTCCACCGCTGGGAACCTCTCCACCTCTGTGTCGTCGGCTTTTCTATCCTCCGCTCGGGTTCCTGAGGAATGGCTTCCGGGGTCAGATAGGGTCACTTCCGGTCCTTTAGTGGCCGTTGTACTTCCGGGGTCAGTCCAGGCCGCTTCCGGTCCACTGTGCTCGGGTGTTGCTGTCGGCGCCTGCAGGGAGACAGAAAGAGGTGTAGCCGGTTTTGGCTGTGGGTTAGTGTTATCGCCCGTATGGGCGGTCCGACGGGAGCGTTGCGCCCGGGAGGTGAGGTCCGCCCCTTCACATCCCCTTTCCCTAGGATTGTTTCTTGTAGGGGAGGGGGAAGGTGGATACCGGGAGAGGTAGTCTGCATTACCCTGTTCTAGCCCTTTCCGATGTAGAGTTCGAAAGCGAAAGGGTTGGAGTGAGAGAAACCACCTGAGTACTCGATCATTGTTACCACGGTTACGTGCCATCCATTCCAGAGGCGCGTGATCCGTGTACAGAATGAATTCCCGCCCCTCCAGGTAATACCGGAGGCTTTCGATCGCCCATTTAATGGCGAGTGCCTCTTTTTCAACCACTGAATAATTGGTTTCTCGGGGAAACAATTTCCTACTTAGATATAGGACAGGTTTTTCAGCCCCCTCTGCATCTTTTTGGGACAGCACCACCCCCAAACCCTGGTCGGACGCGTCGGTCTGCAATATAAAGGGCTGGGTATAGTCAGGACTCATCAGTACTGGCTCCGATGTTAGGGAATGTTTGAGTAGATGAAAGGCCTGTAACAACAAGGGGGTTGGGTGTTTGAGGATCTCTTCCGTTTTCGTTGTTTTCTTCAGGAGATCTGTCAGGGGGGCTGCAGTATGGGAGAAGTTGGGTATAAACCTCCTGTAATATCCCAACATACCCAGGAAAGCACGGAGATCCTTACGGGTTTGGGGAAAAGGAATGGCTTGGATGGTCCTGACCTTACTGTCTTGTGGACGGATATGCCCCTCCCCTAGCAGATACCCTAAATACTTCACACTCTGCGCGGCTAAGGTTGTCTTAGAGGGGTTAATGGTGAAGCCGGAGGCGCCTAGGGAGGTGACAATTGACCGTACATGAGACAGATGCTGTTCCCAGGTGTCACTATAGATGACGATGTCATCGAGGTAGGCCCCCGAGTATTGGGAGTGGGGTTGTAGGACCTGGTTCATGGCCCTTTGGAAGGTCGCTGGGGCCCCATGAAGGCCGAAGGGCATAACTTTAAATTGGAACAGGCCTTCTGGAGTGGAAAAGGCGGTCTTGTGTTTGTCCTCTGCTCTCAAGGGGATCTGCCAGTATCCCTTGCAGAGGTCAAGGGTACTTATATATTTAGCCCTGCCAATGCGTTCGACCATCTCGTCTACACGAGGAAGAGGGTATGAGTCTAAGGCTGAGATCTTGTTCACCTCCCTGAAATCAATACAAAACCTGGTGGAGCCATCGGGTTTTGGCACTAAGACGATGGGCGAATTCCAGTTACTGCAGGAGGGTTCAATGATGCCCATTTTTAACATTTGATTGGTTTCCTCTTTTATGACAGCTCTTCGGGCTTCCGGGACACGGTATGGTCGCTGTCTGACTATTTTCCCGGGTTCCGTATGGATGGCATGTTCCACCACTGTAGTGTGTCCCGGCAGGGAGGAAAAGACTGTTCGTACTGATGACAAGGTCCGGCACAGGTCCTGTTTCTTGCTCTCTGATAGCTCGACATCAAAGCAGCACTCAAATGGGAGGGGGCTAACACCAGACAAGACGGGACGAGGGCCCTCCCATTTCTTAAGGAGGTTGACATGGTATATCTGGGCGGACCCCCGGGTGGCATCTGTCTGGACTTCATAGGTGACCGGAGTCACTTGTCTTGTTACAGTGAACGGACCCTGCCATTGTCCTAGCAACTTATGGTCCGAGGAGGGAATGAGCAACAGTACTAAGTCCCCGGGAACAAACGACCGGGGTTTGGTTCCATTGTCGTATTGTTGCTTTTGAGACACTTGGGCGGCCAGCAGGTTCTGTCTCACAATCGCTCTGATCTCTCCTAAATGTGTTTTCAGATTGTTGACGTAGGGGAGAGGACGGGTCCGATCGGGCTCGGCTTCCCAGGCCTCCCGGGCCATGTCCAAAAGAGTCCGGGGGGCCCGACCATACAGCAGTTCGTAGGGCGAATAACCCGTGCTGCTTTGGGCTTTGCACATGATGTCAAAGAGGGCCAAAGGAAGCAACTCCTCCCACCTTTTGCTCTCGAGACCCAAAAGTTTTTTCAAGGTGGTCTTTAGCGTGGCGTTATAGCGTTCCACCAAGCCGTCCGTCTGGGGGTGGTAGGCGGAAGTCCGTATTTGTTTAATCCCCAGACTGGAACAGACTTGGCGCATGAGGGAGGAGACAAAGGGTGTACCTTGATCGGTCAAAATCCCCCGTGGAAACCCCACCCTGGAAAAGATGGAAATGAGCGCTTTGGAGATGTTCTGGGTGGTTGGTTGACGGAGGGGCACAGCTTCAGGGAATCGTGTGGCATAGTCCACTACCACTAAGGCATACCTACAACCGCTCTTGGAGGGTAACATGGGGCCTATAATGTCCATCCCCACCCTAGTGAAGGGAATATCGATCAGAGGAAGGGGCTGTAGGGGAGCTCTCGGTGGTCGGTACCGGCTGGTTTTTTGGCACACCGGGCATTCCCGACAGTAGCGTTTGATTTGAGCATACACGCCTGGCCAGTAGAACTTCTCCAAAATCGCCTCTCCAGTCTTTTCATCACTGAAATGTCCACCTAACAGATGGCTGTGAGCCAGAAACAATACTTTATCACGAAACAGCCCTGGGATAACCAATTGAGTATTAGCCTGGGCTCCTCCTTTCCGATACAAGAGTCCGTTTCGTATGAAGAAGTAGGGACCTACGTGTAAGGGGTCTTCATCGGGAAGCGCACGACCCCAGGCATCCTGCAGCACTGGATCCTCTTGTTGAGCGGCACGGAACTCCCGATCGGTTTCCCAAGGATGATTGTCCACCTGTGCGGGACAGGCCAGGGCAAACCCCCTCTTTTCTTTTTTTCTTTGGGCCTTGGTCTTCAAGGGTTTGGGACTCTCGACTGTAGCAGGAGTTTCACGGGAGAATGGAGCCTCTGCCCACCATTTCTTCACGGAGTCCGTGGTGTCTTGAAGGAGATGGGGAAGACCGCTATAGTCGCTCCCCAAAATTGCCTGTTCAGGTAGATTGGGCACCAAACCAACCGTCAGTAGGCTTCCCTTGTCGGTAGGGTGTTGCACCCGTACTTGTGCTGTTGGGTAGCATTTCGTGTCTCCGTGGACGCATTTGATGGCCACCGACCCGGTCACGGGTCCCACTGCGTGAGGTAGTTCTTGGGGACGCAGAACGCTATGGCGACATCCGGTGTCTGCAAGCGCCATCATGCTGTGTCCGTCGATCCGTACGGGGCAACGGAAGGGCGGAGGGGTTGTTTCAGTGGTAAGACACACATAGTTCCTGGTCAACCCTATCTCCATGGGTTCCTCCTTCTGGGGGCATATGCGGGCTATGTGCCCGAACCCACCACAATGATAACATTGAGGACCTGGTTGAGGCGGTCTTGGCATGACTGGATAAGGCATCAAGGGGGCTGGTTCTGGTTTCCGGACCACCAGAGGTGGTCTCGATGGGCGGGGATGGCTGCCACGAGCTATGTGGGCTGGGTGTTCTTCCTTCACCCGCTGGGACTCCTGAGCTCGATTGTAGGCGCTGGCTATTTCGACAGCACTGTCGAGAGTCAATCGGGCATGTTGGCGGACCCACTTTTGCGTGGCGGGATGTAAGGAAGCTAGATATTGCTCCAGGTATATCTTGGCCATTATTTCTGCCTTGCTGGAGGTCTCAGGTTTTAGCCATCGGTCGGCCAAGTCTTGTATGCGGTAGGACAAAGCCCGGGGATTTTCTTGTGGCCCCTCCTTGGCCTGGCGACGCCTCACCCTGTAGGTTTCATCGTCTATCCCCAGACGTTCCAATATGCACTTCTTGATATCCGCATAAGGGGTTTGTCCCTGTATGTTTGCTTGCTGATAGGCTGCTTGCAATTCTCCTGTCAGAAGAGGACCGAGGTAATGACCCCAACGATCAGCGGGCCAGGCCGCGGCCTGAGCAAGGCGTTCAAAATTGGTGAAGAAAAAATCGGGGTCTTCGCCAGCCACATACTTTTGCAGGACTACCGAGGGTAGCGATGTCATGGGTCTTTGCTGCCCCATGACGGTCGTTAGTTTTTCCAGAGCTTGGTCCTGGGCCGTGCCCTGCCCCTTCAGGACATCGTGCAACTGTCCCCTGTCGTCTTCTGCGGTCTTGAGAAACCGCTCCATCAGCTTGCCAAGAAGTTCCTGCCCTTCTGCCAGCTGTTTGACGGCGGCCTCCATGCTTCCTGGCGATCCCACTTCTGACACCACTTGTGGAGTGTGGGGGTGGGCGGGCCGGAATAACAGGCGTGGAGGCCGGATATAGTGTGCTATGATTAGCAAGGGTTTTATTAGTGTACAGAAAAGTCAAGTCCTTGGGCACGGTGATTAGGTACAATCCTCGGTGTTCGGTTTGGACTTCCTCTTGAGGGGTTCCGACTAGGAGAACACAGGTAGGTCTTCTACTGCAGGGCTGGTGTTCTCCTTCCTGGCTGCGGGAGTTGGGGTGTCCCTCGGAGATAAAGGAAAGAGACACAGGGCAGTTAGTTCCAATGGTCACGGAACTCAATAGTCTGACACCGACACCGGGAGTGTAAGGATGGAAACAGACCGTAAGGGAGGACGGTAAGGTAGGGAAAGAGGGGGGAAAGAAAGACGGGTGTAGGTACAGAGTGCCAATAGTGGGGGGGGGGGGGGGTTGTGTGGAAGGTATTATACAGTGCAAGGGTGTTTATAATATACAGTGGGGTGCACGTGACTTCTGTACAAGATTTACACTATTTATACTAATTACACAGGGAGGGGGAAACACGGAGAATGGTAACAGTTTACTCACGTGCCCCGCCGTAACTCTCATCCGAGTTACGGCCGCTTTCCAGCCACCTCCTGAGGATGCCACCAATCCTCGCACCAAACGTCTTCCTCTTCTTCCTTCTCTCGCCTCGTCCTCTCTCCTACAGTCGTCGCTGCCGGTCCTTCGCGTCTCGCCAACTCCTGCCACGAGTCCACCGCTGGGAACCTCTCCACCTCTGTGTCGTCGGCTTTTCTATCCTCCGCTCGGGTTCCTGAGGAATGGCTTCCGGGGTCAGATAGGGTCACTTCCGGTCCTTTAGTGGCCGTTGTACTTCCGGGGTCAGTCCAGGCCGCTTCCGGTCCACTGTGCTCGGGTGTTGCTGTCGGCGCCTGCAGGGAGACAGAAAGAGGTGTAGCCGGTTTTGGCTGTGGGTTAGTGTTATCGCCCGTATGGGCGGTCCGACGGGAGCGTTGCGCCCGGGAGGTGAGGTCCGCCCCTTCACACTCCCCTCATAGACTGGACTTCAGTGTGGGAGGTTTAGACCAAGACTGACTCCCCTCAGAGATCGGACTTCAGTGTGTGAGGGTTAGACCAAGACTGACTCCACTCAGAGACTGGACTTCAGTCTGACTGGACTTCAGTCTGTGAGGGTTAGACCAAGACTGACTCCCCTCAGAGACTGGACTTCAGTGTGTGAGGGTTAGACCAAGACTGACTCTCCTCAGAGACTGGACTTCAGTCTGTGAGGGTTAGACCAAGACTGACTCCCCTCAGAGACTGGACTTCGGCCTGTGAGGGTTAGACCAAGACTGACTCCCCTCAGAGACTGGACTTTAGCGTGTGAGGGTGAGACCAAGACTGACTCCCCTCAGAGACTGGACTTCAGTCTGTGAGGGTTAGACCAAGACTGACTCCCCTCAGAGATTGGACTTCAGTGTGTGAGGGTTAGACCAAGACTGACTCCACTCAGGGACTTCAGTGTGTGAGGGTTAGACCAAGACTGACTCCACTCAGGGACTTCAGTGTGTGAGGGTTAGACCCAGACTGACTCCCCTCAGAGACTGGACTTCGGCCTGTGAGGGTTAGACCAAGACTGACTCCCCTCAGAGATTGGACTTCAGTGTGTGAGGGTCAGACCAAGACTGACTCCCCTCAGAGACTGGACTTCAGCGTGTGAGGGTTAGACCAAGACTGACTCCCCTCAGAGATTGGACTTCAGCGTGTGAGGGTGAGACCAAGACTGACTCCCCTCAGAGACTGGACTTCAGTGTGTGAGGGTCAGACCAAGACTGACTCCCCTCAGAGACTGGACTTCAGCGTGTGAGGGTTAGACCAATACAGACTCCCCTCAGAGACTGGACTTCAGTGTGTGAGGGTTAGACCAAGACTGACTCTCCTCAGAGACTGGACTTCAGTGTGTGAGGGTTAGACCAAGACTGACTCTCCTCAGAGACTGGACTTCAGTCTGTGAGGGTTAGACCAAGACTGACTCCCCTCAGAGACTGGACTTCGGCCTGTGAGGGTTAGACCAAGACAGACTCCCCTCAGAGACTGGACTTCAGTGTGTGAGGGTTAGACCAAGACTGACTCTCCTCAGAGACTGGACTTCAGTCTGTGAGGGTTAGACCAAGACTGACTCCCCTCAGAGATCGGACTTCATCCTGTGAGGGTTAGACCAAGACAGACTCCCCTCAGAGACTGGACTTCAGTGTGTGAGGGTTAGACCAAGACTGACTCTCCTCAGAGACTGGACTTCAGTCTGTGAGGGTTAGACCAAGACTGACGCCCCTCAGAGACTGGACTTCAGTGTGTGAGGGTTAGACCAAGACTGACTCCCCTCAGAGACTGGACTTCAGTGTGTGAGGGTTAGACCAAGACTGACTCTCCTCAGAGACTGGACTTCAGTCTGTGAGGGTTAGACCAAGACTGACTCCCCTCAGAGACTGGACTTCAGCCTGTGAGGGTTAGACCAAGACAGACTCCCCTCAGAGACTGGACTTCAGTGTGTGAGGGTTAGACCAAGACTGACTCCCCTCAGAGACTGGACTTCGGCCTGTGAGGGTTAGACCAAGACTGACTCCCCTCAGAGATCGGACTTCAGCCTGTGAGGGTTAGACCAAGACTGACTCCCCTCAGAGACTGGACTTCAGTGTGTGAGGGTTAGACCAAGACTGACTCTCCTCAGAGACTGGACTTCAGTCTGTGAGGGTTAGACCAAGACTGACTCCCCTCAGAGACTGGACTTCGGCCTGTGAGGGTTAGACCAAGACTGACTCCCCTCAGAGATCGGACTTCAGCCTGTGAGGGTTAGACCAAGACTGACTCCCCTCAGAGACTGGACTTCAGTGTGCGAGGGTTGGACCAAGACTGACTCCCCTCAGAGACTGGACTTCAGCGTGTGAGGGTTAGACCAAGACTGACTCCCCTCAGAGACTGGACTTCAGTGTGTGAGGGTTAGACCAAGACTGACTCCCCTCAGAGACTGGACTTCAGTGTGTGAGGGTTGGACCAAGACTGACTCCCCTCAGAGACTGGACTTCAGCGTGTGAGGGTTAGACCAAGACTGACTCCCCTCAGAGACTGGACTTCAGTGTGTGAGGGTTAGACCAAGACTGACTCCCCTCAGAGACTGGACTTCAGTGTGTGAGGGTTGGACCAAGACTGACTCTCCTCAGAGACTGGACTTCGGCCTGTGAGGGCCATGAGTGACACACTGTGGTTACTGTGTAAAGATAATGTTACCCAGCTGTGGGCTCCTGTGAATCAGGGCGTGTGACTATGTAAAACAGGCGTGAACAATCCAAGAGAGAGGTCATTCGAGGGCAAGGAGCAGAGAACTAAAAATATAACTTAACGAGCTCCGGGCTAAAGCGGAATGACGTGTTTTGGAGTTTCACTCCTGGGTGGAAGGCATTTATTTTATGGATACACAGTCGCCGCCTGTATATTCCTGTCTTTATTTTTTTCTCATATTCTTACCGTTCCCCTGGAGTGTCTGAATCTGTTAATGACACAAAAGCTTGTATTTTGCCTGAATTTAGTTTTGTGTTTGTCCAAAAAGGTTGAAAAAGTTGAAAATGCAGTATTTCTCCACTGTGAGGATAACACTGACACACAACAGAGCCTATTCACAAACTGCATTTGCAGTAAATTTTCCAGTACGACAATAGTACTACAATCATACTACAAAATGTTGTTCACAAACGTGCATGTGGAGTTTCGAGCCACTCTTAGGTGTGCAGAGATCTCTGTCCCGACTGCGCAGATTTGGCACCCATAGGTGTACCTTATATTAGTACGTGTGGGAGGCACAGAGGGGATTAGGGTGTAGTAAGGAGGGGTTTAGGGAATTTCACAGGGGTCCGGAAGGGGTTTACAGAGGGACGTCCACCCATCCACAAAAGAGGAAGCCCACTGCCCTACACAAACCACACTTCGAAAGTTATTACAGCCCAAAAGGGTCCCAAAATAGTAAAACATTACTCCAGTTCAGAGCTCAGGTAAGTCCAGTGCCACAAAAGTACTGGTCCTGCAACACCTTCCAAGAAATAATAATGGAGTTTGGAATAATAAAATGCCATTGGAAAAAATCTTGTATTAAATTAAAATATTTCAAAATAATTAAAAATATATTAAGTATAATTTATTACGAAAAAATATAAACATAGTACATATGTATGATTTAAATATAACATTTTTTAATAATAGTTTGGGGATTTAAAAAGTAATGTAACAATATTTTTTATTTAAATAGAATTACATTAAACGCTCACTTCTATCCTTGGGCCTTACTCTTAACAAACGAGATATAGCTAAGAAATGGATGACGGAAACTCCGCCTCCACTGGTGGCATGGAAAAAAGGCCTCGATTGCGGCATGGGATTGGAAGTAGCTGACTATTAGGTATGGGGCTGCCCTCAGAAGCGCTTCAAAATTTGGCAAAAATGGGCAGACTATAGAGGCACTGTATTTGAACCGATACGACGTCATGACTCTGGGATTGACAAGGGCCTCCAGGGATATGGCCTGGGCGACAGGGGTAGGACTCGGAGCCCTACTTCAGAGAACTAAACTCTGGAGATCACATCTGTGGGGATTGGTGGGGAAAGGGTCGTTTGGTCTGTGCAAGTTGCTGGTTTTTTTTGGTATTCTTTGTTCCTTTTCCCTGTTATATTGCGTTCATCATTCGATATGTCACCCTGGACCACTCAGGCCATGTATGTGCACAAAAAACCTAATCAAATTTGTGGTGAAAAAATATAGAATTACATCACTTTCAAATATTTGGATACATCACTTAAAAAAATCATGCATAATAAAAAAAATCTATTTTGTATTCGATGGCATTATTTTTAATTTAAACTTCTAAAAAACCATTTTAACATAATTTAATATATTTACATTGTTTAACTATTTAATTAAAAATGAAATCAATAGTACTATACCATTGTTTTCTTTAGTTTTAAATTTATAATAAATATATAAAAGTAATTTATATTATTATTTAAAATAAACATCTTGTTGCAAAGTTTTTGAGTCATTAAAAGGTTTTAATTTTCCATATGCTTGAGCATAGGCTTACTTCAGTCAGGGTGGAGATCTCCGCATGGTTAAGTATAGGGAAAATGAACAAAAATTCATAAACTTGGAAAACATTTGTAAATATATTTTTACATCCAATATTAATATAAAATATTTATATATATTATTTTTAAATGTAGAACAAAAACTATTTTGAATAATATCTTTAACTAATTTAAATACATTAAATTCAATAAAATTATTTTTCGGAAGTTTAAATGAAAAGCAAATTCACACCAAAAGGGAAAAGAATACATTTTTCTAGTGTGCATTACCAGTTATTAGACATAGAATTAATTAAAAGTAATGTACTTATATTTTAGCCAAAACTATTCATTAATTTCTGCATTAAAAATGTTATTAAATATTGTATAGTGAAAAATGTTTTTATATTTTGATACTACATTAGATTTTTATTTTTTAACTTAAATGCATTTAAGTTAACATTATTTCCTAAAGGTTTTTAGTTTAAGTCCATAACTCCACTATGTTCAATGAGAGAGGGTTGGAGAATCAGTGGTTGACCATGCGTGGTGCTGGATCTAGTACAATTTTTTTAGTGGTAACTTACTCTCAGAAAAATGGCTCCACCCCTTTTTCCAGGGGTGGAGATGTGTAAGTCTCCACAATTGAGTAACTTTACACTCAGATTTTGTGAATAGCCTGATGTAGTAAAGTTACTCATAAGTATAAGGGTAAATTACATATGTAAACTACTCACAGTTGCAATTTGCTTTAGTGAATAGCCCCAAATATTTTTTTGTCCACAGTTACTTGAAACATGCAAAGGCCGGATGTTTCCAATAGGTTATTATTCCTCTAGCATCAATGCCCTTCCGAAAGTTACTCCGCTAGTATTCCCGCCCTGCAGGCAGTTATTGTCCTAGTACTCCTGCCCAGTCGGTGAGTTTGTGTGCCTGTACTCATATGCCTTCCATTTTTGAACCTCTCAATGATTGTGCCACTGTTCATGTCCATTTGTCAGTTATCGTGTTAGCAATCATGCCCAGATGCTGTATTGTGTCAGTACTTATGGATCATGAGTGAGTTATTCCACTGGCACCCAGGCCCCTTCAGTTATTTAGTTGGTGAATATGTAGATTCATCCAGTTATTACAGCTATCCTCAGTTATCGTGCCAGTATTCATGACCATCTGACAATGACCCCAAGTACTCGTGAGTGAGTTCTGACACACATACCTATGCCCTATCAGCTATTGGTCCAGTATTCACCCCCGTTATACATTCATATTGAAGACGATCCTGCCCCCACCAGACATTCATATTGTAAACACTCTTTACCCCCAATTCATAATGTAAACAATCATGCCCCTCAGACGTTCATACTGAAATGCAATGCCCTCCCTGGCACCCGCCATCCTCGCTGCCTCTGCCCGATTAGGGGAAAATACGGGGCATATTATCAATACCCAGCGATAATTATCGCTGGCCGCTCTTTGCGTTAAAATGTTTACCGTCGGCTATCGCAGATAATTATCACCATGCTAGCGCTGTATTAACAACGCTTAGGGCAATGGCAATAATTATCCTAGTAATAGCGATGTTTTCCATGGTACATCGCCGGTTTTCCAGCGATGTTCCATTGAAAACGGCGATATCCTTGTGGATAGGGACTGGGGTCTCAGTCACACAATCCACCTCCCCTGTTAGGTATGCCTGGGGGCCAGATGTAGGAGCTGAAATACCGGTCGGTAATGGCCGATTTCGGCCGTTACCGACCGGTATTTACAATTTGGCATGTAGGTGCCCTTTTTTACCGATTCGGTAAATTTACCGAATCGGTAAAATTACCGAATCGGTAATCAGTATTTTTACCGATTCGGTAATTTTGAGATGTAGGTGGGACTCTTCTGAGTCCCACAGCCCTTACCGAATCGGTATTTTACCTCCCAATCCAATTGGGTGGTAAAATACCGATTCAAGGTGTGCATGCACTTGTGTGCATGCACACCAATGGCATGTGACAGACAGACATGCCCTTAGGGCATGTCTGTGTGCCACATGTCACACATGCCTTGAATCAGGGTGCTAGAGGGTGTCAAAGTGACATCCCCTGCACCCTTGCAAAATTCGGTATTTACAGAATCGGTAAATACCGATTCGGTAATGCCCATTGATTCCTATTATCTACAAACAATCTTTGGCCACCCTCAGTAGCCATATCCTGACCACTATGATCGACGAAAATCTCTTCAAACCTCGTGAAAAAATCAGACAGATTCTCATCTTTCTTCTGTTTGCACGCAGACAACTTGTCCCAATTAAGCATGGGCGGAAAATCCGTTACGCTCGCGGATTTTGCGGATTTTCGGGAAATCCGCAATCCGCGAGATTTGCGAATTTCCCGCAAAATCCGCAAATTCGCACGCAGCGGATTTTTTTGGCGGCGCGCGGCGTTGGTGATACAATTTTTGCGGCGCGCGGCGTTTATCATCGTTTGCCGAGTTGTTTTTTTCGATAGTTTGCGAGTGCTGCGCCATTTTGGATCTTGCTGTGTGATCCCGCGGGAATTGGCGAGCGCGATTACGTCATCGCGGCTTGCCAGCGATAGTTTGTCAACGCGAGTACGGCGAGATCACGTCTCGCGGTACTTCGCAATTGCGAGATTTGAGATGCGGCGAGCGAAAATATAAATTTGCAATTCTGCACAAGAAATCCACCAGCAAGCAGCATAAACCTTCTAGAAATGATTATTTTTATCTGAATAACTCCTTAGTTTGACATTTGCCTGCACTTTTTTAGCGAGGAGTCCATTTTGGGGAGGGGGTCAGGGGGGTGGGAGGAAGGAAGTGCCCCACAGTCTTCAACTTCCTGTTCCTGTTCAGCAGGCTCCTCCCAGTGCTTTGTCCATCTCCTGGTCACTTTTCATTTGGGTCTGGAGCTGGAAGGATTACTTTTTGTGGATGCTGCTGGATATTTGGATTTGAGGCCTTTTTGACTTTCTTTGGATCACTGTTGGATTAGAAATTTTACAAGTAAGTTTGTTTGGGGCATTACAGTTGCTGCGATTAAAATTTTGGAATTTTCGATTTTTGGGCTGTTTTGGGGCCTTTTGCCCAGGGGTACTCAGTGGTGGGTGGACTGAGTCTTTCTGTGGGGTGTCTTGAATTTAAACATCATGGAGGGGCTGGATGGCTTGGGATTGTGCTTATTTTTCAGTGATTTTCGTTTTTTTGGGCTGTACTTGTGGCCTTTTCACCAGGGGTAGTGAGTGTTGCATGGGCCTAGTCTTTCTGTGGGGTGTCTTGAATTTAAACATCATGGAGGGCATGGATGGAATGGGATTGTGCTGATTTTTCTGTGTTTTTCGATTTTTGACCTGTTGTTGGGGCCTTGACCAGGGGTAGTGAGTGGTGCATGGGCCTAGTCTTTCTGTGGGCTGTCTTGAACTTTAACATCATGGAGGGCATGGATGGAATGGGATTGTGCTGATTTTGCAGTGTTTTTCGATTTTTGGGGGTGTTCATGGGGAGGGACATGCCATGTGGCTGGTGGCCATTTTGAGTGCAGCTACAGGCACTGGCCATGTGCTGGCAGGCAAGTGGCCATTTTGAATGCAGGCTTTGTTGTTAGGCCTCCAACCATTTTGCCTACTTTTCAACCTTTATTTATGCCCAGGGGTAGTGAGTCTTGCATGGGCCTAGTCTTTCTGTGGGTTGTCTTGAATTTAAACATCATGGAGGCCATGGATGGAATGGGATTGTGCAGATTTTTCAGTGATTTTCGATTTTTGGGGGTGTTCATGGGGAGGGACATGCCATGTGGCTGGTGGCCATTTTGAGTGCAGCTACAGGCACTGGCCATGTGCTGGCAGGCAAGTGGCCATTTTGAATGCAGGCTTTGTTGTTAGGCCTCCAACCATTTTGCCTACTTTTCAACCTTTATTTATGCCCAGGGGTAGTGAGTCTTGCATGGGCCTAGTCTTTCTGTGGGTTGTCTTGAATTTAAACATCATGGAGGCCATGGATGGAATGGGATTGTGCAGATTTTTCAGTGATTTTCGTTTTTTGGGCCTGTACTTGTGGCCTTTTCACCAGGGGTATTTGAGTCTAGCATGGGCCTAGTCTTTCTGTGGGCTGTCTTGAACTTAAACATCATGGAGGGCATGGATGGAATGGGATTGTGCTGATTTTGCAGTGTTTTTCGATTTTTGGGGGTGTTCATGGGGACAGGCCATGTGGGTGGGGGCCATTTTGAGTGCTGGTACAGGCAGGCCCTGGCCATGTGCTAGGAGGCAAGTGGCCATTTTGAATGCAGGCTTTGTTGTTAGGCCTCCAACAATTTTGCCTACTTTTCAACCTTTATTTATGCCCAGGGGTAGTGAGTCTTGCATGGGCCTAGTCTTTCTGTGGGTTGTCTTGAATTTAAACATCATGGAGGGCATGGATGGAATGGGATTGTGCAGATTTTTCAGTGTTTTTCGATTTTTGGGGGTGTTCATGGGGAGGGATATGCCATGTGGCTGGTGGCCATTTTGAGTGCAGCTACAGGCACTGGCCATGTGCTGGCACTGGCAGGCAAGTGGCCATTTTGAATGCAGGCTTTGTTGTTAGGCCTCCAACCATTTTGCCTACTTTTCAACCTTTATTTATGCCCAGGGGTAGTGAGTCTTGCATGGGCCTAGTCTTTCTGTGGGTTGTCTTGAATTTAAACATCATGGAGGCCATGGATGGAATGGGATTGTGCAGATTTGTCAGTGATTTTCGTTTTTTGGGCCTGTACTTGTGGCCTTTTCACCAGGGGTATTTGAGTCTAGCATGGGCCTAGTCTTTCTGTGGGCTGTCTTGAACTTAAACATCATGGAGGCCATGGATGGAATGGGATTGTGCAGATTTTTCAGTGTTTTTCGATTTTTGGGGGTGTTCATGGGGAGGGACATGCCATGTGGCTGGTGGCCATTTTGAGTGCAGCTACAGGCACTGGCCATGTGCTGGCACTGGCAGGCAAGTGGCCATTTTGAATGCAGGCTTTGTTGTTAGGCCTCCAACCATTTTGCCTACTTTTCAACCTTTATTTATGCCCAGGGGTAGTGAGTCTTGCATGGGCCTAGTCTTTCTGTGGGTTGTCTTGAATTTAAACATCATGGAGGCCATGGATGGAATGGGATTGTGCAGATTTTTCAGTGATTTTCGTTTTTTGGGCCTGTACTTGTGGCCTTTTCACCAGGGGTATTTGAGTCTAGCATGGGCCTGGTCTTTCTGTGGGCTGTCTTGAACTTAAACATCATGGAGGGCATGGATTGAATGGGATTGTGCTGATTTTTCTGTGTTTTTCGATTTTTGACCTGTTGTTGGGGCCTTGACCAGGGGTAGTGAGTGGTGCATGGGCCTAGTCTTTCTGTGGGGTGTCTTGAATTTAAACATCATGGAGGGCATGGATGGAATGGGATTGTGCTGATTTTGCAGTGTTTTTCGATTTTTGGGGGTGTTCATGGGGACAGGCCATGTGGGTGGGGGCCATTTTGAGTGCTGGTACAGGCAGGCCCTGGCCATGTGCTAGGAGGCAAGTGGCCATTTTGAATGCAGGCTTTGTTGTTAGGCCTCCAACCATTTTGCCTACTTTTCAACCTTTATTTATGCCCAGGGGTAGTGAGTCTTGCATGGGCCTAGTCTTTCTGTGGGTTGTCTTGAATTTAAACATTATGGAGGGCATGGATGGATTGGGATTGTGCTGATTTTGCAGTGTTTTTCGATTTTTTTTGTGCTCTATACTGAACTGATGTTCCTCTGTCTTCCATTTTTTTTAGGTGCACAAGACTCAAGAGAACCACCAGTGCCAGGAAGAAGTCCTGCAGCGGTGTGTGTGTGCAGCATAACGTCACGCGACGTCACGTCTGGCCTCAGACAACTCTACAATTCGTGCAACTGTGGCCTGCTGTCTGACCTGCTCTGAAGAAGATGGCCCCGCCCCCAAAGAAAGTTCTCCGTAGCTCCTCTAGCAAGAAAGTTGCTAGTAAGGAGCAGAAGAAGCAAGTTACCAAGGAGGCTGGTGTGCTACCCGCCACGTTTTTTGGGAGCAAAAAAAAAAGTACGCCTGCAGCAGCAGGATCTGCTGGGGACCAAGCTGGGAGCAGCACCCCTGCTCCATTGGGTTCAGTGCCTCCACCACCACGCCAACTTAAGTCAAAGCCCTTGAGTGCTTCAGAGGCAGTCAGTGTACTTCTCCAATCACCATCGACCAGTGATGTTGGCTCATCGCAAGAAAGTAGCAGCAATGTCCCTGAATCAACACAGGTTGTTGTAACTCATCTGACAAGTGTTGAACAACCACAGCCGCAACAACAACACCATGTGCAAGTACACGCCCAAGTACATGTGGAAGGAGAGGCAGCAAAAGGAGATGCGCAAGCAAAGGTGCATGGAGGTTCACAAGTGCCCACAATAGTTGTTCCTCCCGAAGTAGGGGCACATCAGGAAATCGACAATGAACCCGAGGTATCATTGGAAGCCACTCCTCCTGATGATCATTCATTGTCTTCCACATCCCTAGCAAGGAAAAGATCAAGGGGGGTGTCTACATCTTCTTCAAGCCCACCTCGTTCTGATGCAAGTGATCTGTCTTGGGAACCACAACTGCGGTCTGACAGTGAGGCACACCATGATCTGACACCGGTACCTAAGCGTAAAAGGAAGGTCGTCCAAAAACTCAAACCTATGGAGTGTGATGAGGCTCAACAAGAAGTGACAGATACTGCTGGTGATGAAGCCTCTCACGATGACGACGAGCCAGTCATCACAAAGGTCACTGCAGCCCCACCGGGCATGCAGCAAAGAGACATTTTGACCCTATCCCGAGAAGCTGCTGAGCGTGATGATGATGTCGGCGAGGAGGCAATGGAAATGGAATCATTAGATTTGGAGTTAAGTAGTACACCAAAACCTACCGCTTCCATATTTCTTCCTCGCAAGAAGGTACCCACCTCGTCCTCGACCTCAATTCGTGGTGGTGAAAGTGCAAAACGTACTGAAGTTCGGCAATCCACATCCTCCACTTCATCTGACATTAGCAGCAGGACCACCACCACCACCAGTATCGCCGCCTCCTCCGGCCCCCGAAGACATTTCAAGTCTCCAGTTTGGGACTTCTTTAGTGTTTGCCCAAAAAATGAAAACGTAGCCATTTGTAGCATTTGTAAGCTTCGAGTTAGTCGTGGTAAGTTGGGTTCCAACTATGGTACCGGAGGCCAGAGAGGTCATCTTAGGAGAACGCACGATGTCCAATGGTTTGCGCACCTACACACGATCAAGGAAGCCGGAATTGCACGCAATGAAAACGTTGTTTTTTCATCTGATGATGACGAGGGGGAAGAAGGCGATTCAAACACTTCACTTACACCCAGTTCCCCTGTCAGCAGCACACCCCATGGGAGCCACGCTAAGAGTGTGGGAGAGAGTGAGACATCAATGCGGAAAAGTTCATCAGCGAGCGTAACTGGGTCGAAGAGATCATCATCATCCCGTAAATCCTTGGTCCAGGGCAACATTAAAAAGATGTTGTTTACAGAAGCGCAATATGAACGCAACCACCCAATGACCCGTCTGTATAACACTAAGCTGGCTAAAATGCTAGCTCTGGACCTTCTCCCTTTTTCTTTTGTAGAAGGGGTTGGTTTTCTAGAATTAGTGACAGCGCTCTGCCCTAAATGGAAGGTTCCTAGCCGGTTCTATTTTGCCCGAGTTGCGGTTCCAGCACTACATGAAGATGTTCTGAAGGTGATTGGGGCAGCTTTGCAGAAGAGTGCTGTTCACACTATACATCTGACAACAGACATGTGGACCAGTGACGCAGGCGCTGATTACATGTGCATCACTGCACACTGGGTCTCTTTTTCAGGGGCTAAATCAAAGCTAAACGCAGGTGTTGACACGAACATTGTTTTTGAAGGTGCTCGGAAACATGCAACACTAGCCATGTTTGGTTTGGAGAAACGTCACACAGCAGAAAACATTTTGGATGTCTTTAACACAAAGGTCCTTAACTGGCTGTCCCCACTAAAACGCAAGGTTGGTTATGTTTCCACGGACAATGGCGCCAATATAGTTAAGGCCATGAGGGACGGTTACTATTTCAGAGTGCCGTGTTTGGCGCACTGTATAAACCTGGTTGTCCAAAAATTCTTGGGTAATAAAGGCAGTGCAGCGTACAGTGTATTGGACACCTGCCGAAAAATGTGCAAGCATTTCAGCCATTCTTTTAAGGCCCGGAAGCAGCTGAGGAGCCTGCTATATCAACATCAAATGCCAGTGAAAGCACTCATCCAGGAGGTGGTAACACGTTGGAACTCAACCTTCTACATGCTTGAGCGTCTGTATGAGCAGTATACGGAACTCGATCAATATTTCCTTAAAGAGGGTGCAGAGGAGCTGAGGATGGGTGGGCCGCAATGGAACATAGTTGAAAGCCTGACACGCATGCTTCGTCCTTTTGAGTTCTTCACGCGTGCAGTCAGCAAGGAGGACTCTAATTTGGGAAAAGCTATCCCATTGTTGTACATGCTGGAGGACCAACTGAAGGAGGTGTGTTCTGTGTTTCGAAAAGATAAAAACCAAGACTCTTTGCTTCTGGCTGAGCAATTATTAGAGCTCCTACAAGGTGATGAACGTCTTAAAAAGATCCACTCAGAACAGCATTACATTTGTGCTACTATTCTGGATCCACCCCGCCTCCCAGCTGAGACGCCCTCCCACAAACTACTTCAGCGCTCCGTTACCTTGAAGCGCTGTGACTCACTCGACGCTTGCCAGCTGAGTGGTCGCTCCCTTTTACTGCGGTATCGTTGATTAACGCTTCGTGCTCAAAACTGTACAATTTCAATTGCCTGCTGTGCGCTTTGGCTGTGGAATCATTGATTAACGCTTCGTGCTTAAAACTGTACAATTTCAATTGCCTGCTGGGCGCTTTGGCTGTGGTATAGTTAATTAGCGCTTATTGGTTAGAACTCTGTCATTTCAATTGCCTGCCGTGCGCTTTGTGCTCCACTTTGATTGTTGCACTGCTCTGATTCCCAGCGCGACTTTCTGACCTGTAAATTGTATTCCCCCCAAGCGCCCTCCATTTTGTTGTTGTTGTGCTCCTACCCAGCCCGCCCCGCCTCCCAGCTGAGACGCCCTCCCACAAACTACTTCAGCGCTCCGTTACCTTGATCGCTGTGACTCACTCGACGCTTGCCAGCTGAGTGGTCGCTCCCTTTTACTGCGGTATCGTTGATTAACGCTTCGTGCTCAAAACTGTACAATTTCAATTGCCTGCTGTGCGCTTTGGCTGTGGAATCATTGATTAACGCTTCGTGCTTAAAACTGTACAATTTCAATTGCCTGCTGTGCGCTTTGGCTGTGGTATAGTTAATTAGCGCTTATTGGTTAGAACTCTGTCATTTCAATTGCCTGCCGTGCGCTTTGTGCTCCGCTTTGATTGTTGCACTGCTCTGATTCCCAGCGCGACTTTCTGACCTGTAAATTGTATTCCCCCAAGCGCCCTCCATTTTGTTGTTGTTGTGCTCCTACCCAGCCCGCCCCGCCTCCCAGCTGAGACGCCCTCCCACAAACTACTTCAGCGCTCCGTTACCTTGAAGCGCTGTGACTCACTCGACGCTTGCCAGCTGAGTGGTCGCTCCCTTTTACTGCGGTATCGTTGATTAACGCTTCGTGCTCAAAACTGTACAATTTCAATTGCCTGCTGTGCGCTTTGGCTGTGGAATCATTGATTAACGCTTCGTGCTTAAAACTGTACAATTTCAATTGCCTGCTGGGCGCTTTGGCTGTGGTATAGTTAATTAGCGCTTATTGGTTAGAACTCTGTCATTTCAATTGCCTGCCGTGCGCTTTGTGCTCCGCTTTGATTGTTGCACTGCTCTGATTCCCAGCGCGACTTTCTGACCTGTAAATTGTATTCCCCCCAAGCGCCCTCCATTTTGTTGTTGTTGTGCTCCTACCCAGCCCGCCCCGCCTCCCAGCTGAGACGCCCTCGCCCCTCCCCCTCCACTATCCATATATGACAGTAGCTCCCGCGCGCAGCGTTCACGCGCAGCGACCGCGCCCAATCCGCGCCGAAGGTGCGCCAAAGGTAAGCCCGTCTACGCCCGTCCGCGCCTGGACCGCGCCCAGCGCCAGACCCCCTGCCCCTCGCGCTACCCAGCCCCCCCGCGTTACCTACGATGCCGCCACCCTCCTAGCCCTTAACCCCGGGCGCGCCCCCAACTGCGTCCAAGCCGCTCCCGGACACACCCATGGACCTTTCTCCTGCTACTCCTGCAAATTCATCGGCACCGACAACCTCTCCGCTACGACCACAATACAGACCCCTGACCCCAACCACCTACAATGCATCCTTCTCAACACCCGATCAGTCCACAGACACGCCATTGAACTATGGAATCTACTAGACACCATCTCTCCGGACGTCGCCTTCCTAACAGAAACTTGGATGAACGCCTCTTCCGCCCCAGACATCACCATTGCCATCCCAGAAGATTATAAGATCATACGCAAGGACCGTACCGGCACAGGAGGAGGAATCGCTATCGTCCATAAGAAGTCAATCCGCATCTCAACCAGCTCTGACGCCAATCTCACCAACTCAGAACACCTTCACTTCCAGATCCACATCGACCCCAAGACCACACTCAGAGGCACCCTCCTCTACAGACCACCAGGACCCCGCGCAAAATTCAGCGAAGACATCACGGACTTCATCACTCCACACGCGCTCCCCTCCAAAGACTACATCCTTCTGGGAGATCTCAATTTTCACCTTGAAAAGATCAACGACCGCAACACCACCACCCTCTTGGACAATCTCGCCAACCTCGGACTTAACCAACTGGTCACATCCCCCACCCACATCGCAGGTCACACACTCGACCCCATCTTCACCTCCAGCAATCATGTCTCCTTCAGCCACACCACGGAGCTCCTCTGGACTGACCACAGCTGCGTTCACTTCACCTACAACAAACCAAAACCCACCAACCACCTCCAACCAACTCTGCAAAGAAACTGGAACAAAATCACCACGGACCAGATCTCCGCATCGCTCCTTCTCAGCACCCCAGCCCACTCTTCTAACGCAAACGAAGCCGCCGCCAACCTCACCCTATGGTTATCCAACACCGCCGACACCTTAGCACCACTGAAGAAACGTCAAAACAAACCTGCCAACAAAAAGGCCTCATGGTTTAACGATGACCTTAAGAAGTCCAAGAAACTCTGCCGCTCCCTCGAAAAGGCCTGGAAAAAAGACCCAACTACTAGCACCAAGGACGCCTTCAAAAACGCCACCCGCACTCACCACCAACTAATCCGAAAGGCCAAGAAAACAGCATTCAAAGATCGACTCGACAATAACGCCCACAACAGCAAGGAACTTTTCAACATCGTCAAGGAATTTGCCAATCCCCCGGCCAACTCCAACGACATCACCCCCTCTCAAGCCCTCTGCGACTCCCTAGCCTCTTTCTTCCACAACAAGATTGCAGACATCCACAACAGCTTCGACAACCATCCCGGAGACCAACCCACCCAACCATCTGCTGAACATTCTCCCCCCGTGAACACCCTTAACGACTGGAACCCAATCTCCACTGAGGACACAATCCGCCTGATGAATTCCATCCACTCAGGATCCCCCACAGACCCATGTCCTCACCACATCTTCAACAAAGCAGACTCCATCATAGCACCGCACCTCCGAGACGTCATCAACAGCTCCCTCAACTCCGCCACCTTCCCGGAAGACTGGAAACACGCTGAACTCACCGCCCTCCTGAAGAAACCCACAGCGGACCCCACCGAACTCAAAAATTACCGCCCCATCTCGCTCCTTCCATTCCCGGCCAAAGTCATCGAGAAAGCTGTCAACAACCAGCTCGCCGCCTTCCTCGAAGCCAACAAATCCCTCGACTCCTCACAATCTGGCTTCCGAGCAAAACACAGCACTGAGACCGCCCTCATCGCAGCAACAGACGACATTCGAACTTTACTGGACAATGGAGACACAGTCGCCCTCATTCTCCTCGACCTCTCGGCAGCATTTGACACAGTCTGCCACAACACCCTGTTACAACGCCTCAATAACATCGGAATCCAAGGAAAAGCACTTGAATGGATCACCTCATTCCTCACAGGAAGAACTCAGAAAGTCCGCCTCCCACCATTCAAGTCCGAAGCCACCGAAGTCATCTGTGGAGTACCTCAAGGTTCCTCACTCAGCCCCACCCTCTTCAACGTATACATGAGCCCCCTCGCGACCATCGCACGCCAACACTACCTCAACATCATCTCTTACGCGGATGACACTCAACTTATCCTCTCTCTCACCAATGACCCCAGCACCGCCAAAACTAACCTACACGAAGGAATGAAAGAAGTTGCCGAATGGATGAAACAAAGCCGTCTGAAACTGAACTCAGACAAAACAGAAGTCCTCATCTTAGGTACTTCCCCCTCTGCATGGGACGACTCATGGTGGCCGGAAGCCCTCGGAAAGGCACCCATCCCGACAGACCACGCACGAAACCTGGGCATCATCCTGGACTCCTCACTCTCAATGAAAAAACAAGTCAGCGCCGTATCCTCTTCCTGCTTCAACATTCTTCGCATGCTTAGAAAAACATTTCGCTGGATCCCCACCGAAACAAGGAAAACGGTCACCCATGCTCTGGTCACGAGCCGACTGGACTACGGAAACACACTCTACGCAGGCACTACCGCTAAACTCCAGAAGAAACTCCAACGAATCCAAAACGCCTCAGCCAGGATCATATTAGACATCCCACGCAACGAACACATCTCCGGTCACCTTAAAGACCTCCACTGGCTACCCGTCAATAAGAGGATCACTTTCCGACTGCTAACCCACGCACACAAATCACTTTACGACATCGGACCAGAATGCCTCAACTCACGACTGTCCTTCTACACCCCGTCCCGCCAACTACGTTCTTCCAGCCAAGCCCTCGCCACTGTACCTCGCATCAACAAGACCACCATGGGAGGCAGATCCTTCTCATACCTGGCCGCTAAAACTTGGAACTCACTCCCCGCTTACCTTCGCCTCACCCAGAACCACCTAGCATTCAGAAAGCAACTTAAAACGTGGATATTTGACAAATAATCCTCCTCTCCTCTTTAAGCGCCTTGGGACCCTCTGGGTATGTAGTGCGCTATATAAATTCCCTGACTTGACTTGACTTGACTTGACGCTACAAAAAGGCGCTGGCAGGCCAAGCATTCTTTCCTTTTGATGATGAACATGTTCCAAAGTACAAACGTTGGCTAGCCTTGTCAGCCAAGAAGTTTGAAACAGAACGGCTGGAAATTGAAGGAAATGGCAGTACATCAGCAGGCCATCCCCAGTCAAAACAATCCACTTCTGCACCTGTGGCTGTGGCACAAGTGACCTCTCAGCCGTTAAAGACACCGGCAACCGGATCATCTGCACGAAAGACAACAGAAACATTGGAGGCTGAAGAGGATTGGCTAGCTCTGCGTGGGTTTGGTTCTCAAAAGGTCAGAGGCACAGCAAGAGCTAAGCAAAGTGGAGGAACCTTGGATGAGGACCTTGAGTCGATGGTGAAGGACTATCTGAATGACTCAACAGAGGTCTATGTTAATTCTGACCCATTGGCGTATTGGCATGGGAAAAAAGAATTGTGGCCACAGCTCACCAACCTGGCTTTAAACTACTTGTCTTGCCCACTCGCAAGCGTGTCTTCTGAACAGGTTTTCAGTGCGGCTGGTGGGATTGTAACTCCCAAACGGAGCCGCCTCTCGCCCAAAAATGTGGAGAGGTTAACAATGATCAAGATGAATCAGCACCTCATACCACCAGATTTCAGAGTACGAGAGAGCGTGCGGGATGAAGAGGAGGTGGGCAGCAACATAGATGAGGGAATTTCTACTCTGTCAGGTGACACTGAGCTCACCCTGCCTGAATTCGCAGAGTATGATGACGAAGCCTTATTCTTATTCCTGGACCGTGATACCGAGCCCTGAAAATGAGACAACGAATCAATAACTTTCTTTTTCATCCTTATTCACTTTTATTCCTTTGTGTCTGTCTTTCTTTGTTGTGCACAGTTAATATAATTCAAACTTTAATCAGATAATCACAAAAACAAGCCCATCAGCAGAACTGTCTTCACTTGTTTGCTAATTGATTTGAAGGTGCCGCAGTCTGCATTCCTCAGGTTCACAAGTTCAGAAGAACATGCTCCTCTATCCTCCTCCTCCAGACTCCTATTTCCATCAAAGCAGAGGGCTGGTTTACGCCCAATGAAGAAAGACTCAGCACTTGTGGGGTTGTTGTTCTACCTCTTTGCAGGTGAGTTGACGGGTCTGGGGCCATTGCTGGGAAGCACTAAAAGTGGTTTGGACCAAATCCGAGGCGGAAAATTTTTTGTGTTTTTGATGACTTGCTTGCCTTTGAGGTGCTCTTAGGGGGGGTTCCGTCTGTTTGCGGGTGAGTTTCGTGGTCTGGGAGCATTGCTGGGACACTCTAATCTTGATTGCATTTGCTTTTCAGGAAATCCGTCGTGGCAACCCCGACTTATGGCCTAGCTACGCAGCGCGTTTGGACCGAAGGCCCAGAAATATTGCAAGTATGAGATTTTGCTTTTGGCCTGTTTGGGGATGTTATGCTTCTTGGCGGGTGGGTTGCCGGGTCTTGGGGCATTCCTGGGAAGGTCTAATACCGGGTAGAAGTGGTTGGGACAAAATCCAGGCCGATTTTTTTTTTTGGCTATTTCTGACATTTTGCTCTATGTAGCGTTTTCGGGGGCCTGTTTGGGGGGCTTCCTGGTGTTTGTGGGTGAGTTTCGTGGTCTGGGAGCACTGCTGGGACACTCTAATCTTGATTGCATTTGCTTTTCAGGAAATCCGTCGTGCCAACCCCGACTTATGGCCTAGCTACGCAGCGCGTTTGGACCGAAGGCCCAGAAATATTGCAAGTATGAGATTTTGCTTTTGGCCTGTTTGGGGGTGTTATGCTTCTTGGCGGGTGGGTTGCCGGGTCTTGGGGCATTCCTGGGAAGGTCTAATACCGGGTAGAAGTGGTTGGGACAAAATCCAGGCCGATTTTTTTTTTGGCTATTTCTGACATTTTGCTCTATGTAGCGTTTTCGGGGCCTGTTTGGGGGGCTTCCTGGTGTTTGTGGGTGAGTTTCGTGGTCTGGGAGCACTGCTGGGACACTCTAATCTTGATTGCATTTGCTTTTCAGGAAATCCGTCGTGCCAACCCCGACTTATGGCCTAGCTACGCAGCGCGTTTGGACCGAAGGCCCAGAAATATTGCAAGTATGAGATTTTGCTTTTGGCCTGTTTGGGGGTGTTATGCTTCTTAGCGGGTGGGTTGCCGGGTCTTGGGGCATTCCTGGGAAGGTCTAATACCGGGTAGAAGTGGTTGGGACAAAATCGAGGGCGATTTTTTTTTTGGCTATTTCTGACATTTTGCTCTATGTAGCGTTTTCGGGGGCCTGTTTGGGGGGCTTCCTGGTGTTTGTGGGTGAGTTTCGTGGTCTGGGAGCACTGCTGGGACACTCTAATCTTGATTGCATTTGCTTTTCAGGAAATCCGTCGTGGCAACCCCGACTTATGGCCTAGCTACGCAGCGCGTTTGGACCGAAGGCCCAGAAATATTGCAAGTATGAGATTTTGCTTTTGGCCTGTTTGGGGGTGTTATGCTTCTTGGCGGGTGGGTTGCCGGGTCTTGGGGCATTCCTGGGAAGGTCTAATACCGGGTAGAAGTGGTTGGGACAAAATCCAGGCCGATTTTTTTTTTGGCTATTTCTGACATTTTGCTCTATGTAGCGTTTTCGGGGGCCTGTTTGGGGGGCTTCCTGGTGTTTGTGGGTGAGTTTCGTGGTCTGGGAGCACTGCTGGCTACATATACTTTACTTTGCAAGAGGTTTGAAGCAAATCCATGGTGGCAGAGGGGACTTAGGGCCTAGCTGCAGAGCGCGCGCGGAGTGATTTGGGAAATTTGAGAAAAATTGACTAAGTCCCCATTTTTGTACTTTTGCTCTTTGGCTGTTTGGGGGTCTTCTACTCGTTTTCTCCTGGGTTGACGGCTCTGGGACCATTGCTGGGAAGCTCTAATACCGGATAAAAGTGTTTTGGACCAAATCCCAGGCGGAATTTATTTTGTGTTTTTGATGACTTGCTTGCCTTTGAGGTGCTCTTTGGGGGGGTTCCGTCTGTTTGTGGGTGAGTTTCGTGGTCTGGGAGCATTGCTGGGACACTCTAATCTTGATTGCATTTGCTTTTCAGGAAATCCGTCGTGCCAACCCCGACTTATGGCCTAGCTACGCAGCGCGTTTGGACCGAAGGCCCAGAAATATTGCAAGTATGAGATTTTGCTTTTGGCCTGTTTGGGGGTGTTATGCTTCTTGGCGGGTGGGTTGCCGGGTCTTGGGGCATTCCTGGGAAGGTCTAATACCGGGTAGAAGTGGTTGGGACAAAATCCGCGCGGAAAAGCCTTTAGTTTTGGCACTTTTTGTAACTTAGGGTTCGTTAGGGTTAGCCCTAGCAGCAGGATTGCATGTGTTTCGGGGTGTTCTAGATTTTTCCAACTGAGTTCTGGGGTCTTAGAGCACTCGTGAGAATGTGTAATTTTGGTTGCAAGTCATTTGAAGAAAATCCATGGTGGGAAAGGGGGGATTTGGCATAGTTAAAGAAAGCCTTTGCCACTATTCTTAACTTAGGGTTCGTTAGGGTTAGCAGTATTTCTATTGCATGTGTTTGAGTGGGGGGTATTTCGAGTCTTGGAGCGATGCTGGCTATGGCTACTTTTGCTTGGTTGCTTGCAAGTAGTTTGAATGCAATCCACGGTGGGTAATGGGTAATTAGGAAGGGGGTACTTCGGCCTACTTTTACTTTCAAAGTAAGTTTTGTCACCAGTTTTCTGCTAGGCCTCGTTTTTTGAGATTTGATTGGGGGTCTTCTACATTTTTGCGACTGGCTTTAGTAAGGGTCTGGGTGGGAGCACTGCTAGGAAGATCTAATTTTGTTCTAAAACACAGTTTACAGTACACCTTGCTTGAGGGGCAAGATCCGCTACATTAATTTGCCCATACTTATTTATCCTTCAAAAGGTGACTCAGAGTACGCACTTTCAAAAATATTGTACTGTCTACTAGGAAAATCAAATTGTGACTTTTTGCACTCCACAGCCTACATACCTTATATTTATTTATCAGTGGTGTTGTAATATTATATCACTTCCTGTTTTTCGTTGAATAATTACAGGCCGGGTTTCAGTCTCTGCAATGGGGAAAAAAGGATGGAGTCAGGCTTCACAGTAGCGAGCCACAATTCAGCATCAGGCAGGCAGTGGACAGGGTGTCTTCTGGTGACCAACATCGATGGACGAAGCGTCGGCTGCAATGGAGGAGTGCCGCTAATAGGAGGATTTTTTTTCTGCAGGCAACTTACTTACCACTTCCAACAGGACCACTACAACCACATAGATACAGTATCCCTTGCCTTTTTCTCTGACTGTGACTGCATTTCTTGGCTCTCTCTCGGCTTCTAAATTGATCCCTTAACACATCACTTAGTCCACTCCACTATCACATCTGCACCACACATAGTCATTTGTAAGTGCTCCTACGTAATTCGCAAGTCGCAGCACGCCCCAGGCCGTAGAGGACTGGGATGGCCCCAATGATGAAGCATGTCACCAAGGGGCAACCCTGGTGAGTGAGGGGACACCTAGAAAAAAAGCAATTTCTCCTTTTCTATCTACTATACCTTCCAGACCAACCCCACTGAGTGTTGTTGTGAATGGATTTATAGTGACCAGCAAGGCTCTCGGGTATCTGGCTACAGAGACCTTATGTTGAATATCGTTATCAATAATTTACACATAGGCCCTTTACTGTTGCATTCTTTCTTCCACAGTTGTCGAATGTACTACTTACTTTTCACTGACATGCATGCAGTAGTGCATGCACTTTCAAAGATTGATGGATAGGTTTGTACCCAAAGAATTGTTTATGTTCAATTGTTTGTCTATGCTGTGCTTTTTTTTACAGGGTGTCTTCTGGTGACCAACATCGATGGACGAAGCGTCGGCTGCAATGGAGGAGTGCCGCTAATAGGAGGATTTTTTTTCTGCAGGCAACTTACTTACCACTTCCAACAGGACCACTACAACCACATAGATACAGTATCCCTTGCCTTTTTCTCTGACTGTGACTGCATTTCTTGGCTCTCTCTCGGCTTCTAAATTGATCCCTTAACACATCACTTAGTCCACTCCACTATCACATCTGCACCACACATAGTCATTTGTAAGTGCTCCTACGTAATTCGCAAGTCGCAGCACGCCCCAGGCCGTAGAGGACTGGGATGGCCCCAATGATGAAGCATGTCACCAAGGGGCAACCCTGGTGAGTGAGGGGACACCTAGAAAAAAAGCAATTTCTCCTTTTCTATCTACTATACCTTCTGTCAGGTTACGCAGCCCCTAAGCGCCTACCGTACTATGAAACTACATTTCCCATGAGTAGGCGGGAGACTTGCAGGAAGTTTATCTGGGGAACAGACGCGCTTCCTGTTGCGCGTTATTCTGGTTTCTGTTCTGCACCGGCATGAGAGCGGATGCTCTGCATGCTTTTCTATCGTGTCTCCTGTGGACTATCACCTTCCCCCCCCCCCCCCCCCCCCCTGAGGCTCAGTGGGGAGCGCTTCCGTGTTCTGTCCTTGGCGGTAGACGGACTTCACGCGTCTTCAGGTAAAGCCGCTCTAAACTCTTCGGCCGCCCGTGCGGTCAGCTGATTACTGCCTGAACGGATTGTTAAGGGAGGTTCTGTGACTGTTTTCTAACAGAATTCTACCTTTGCTGAATTCCTGTTTGGTTGAATTGTGTGTGGCGGAGCACAGTGGCGGTCTACACCACGTGTTACCGTTCACATCGGGGATCGTTTTTGTACTATTAAAACGGAGCGCGGTAGTAAGGACAACTACGCGTCTCCGTTGTATAACTGTGTATTTCAAAGGACCTCCATAACTGGGCATGTAGTGAGGTAACTACAGGCTACCCCAGTTCTCTTTGTGTAGTGCACCGTGGGGTGTGTTGTTGGCAGAATTCAGTGGTGGTCGCAACTACGTTTTTCTGTTTGACCTTCACCAAAGATTCTCTACTGGGTCATTACTTAGAGAGCGCAGTGTTGTAGTTCTTGCTTCCTACACACTACCGTTTCCCTCTTCCTTTTTGTTGGACCATACATCTTTGCTTTGACTATTTGGAACCCCCTTTGTACATTGAGTCCTCTACCATGTTTGTGGTATGTTGGGAGTAGTGGGTTTGATGTCTTAGTATAACGCGAGTGTGTTTGGTGCGACAGGAGTGTGTTCGTTAACTATATGTTTATGTGTTTCTTAGGCCTTCCTCACAGATTGTGGCAGAAGGGCTATAGTATTTCCTATCCAAGGTCATGTTTTCTTGGTGCTCAGGTACTTGTCTACTTCCTTGGTTATTTAGTGAGACTATATGAGAGTAGCCTTGTATGTTAGGACAGCACTTCACTGATGCCTGTCTTGTCTTCTGTTACAGGTATCTTTTCCCTGCTGACCCTACCTTTACCCATCCCACATTTTTTATTTTAGTTTGTTATTTTTCTCCCCCGCCTAATGGCTCGAACACCCTGTGTTTACACTTCTGGGTGTTGGTGACATTTGGAGGTGGAACCATATTTGCATCGACTGGATCACGGGGAGTAAACCTGACACCTTCCAGACCAACCCCATTGAGTGTTGTTGTGAATGGATTTATAGTGACCAGCAAGGCTCTCGGGTATCTGGCTACAGAGACCTTATGTTGAATATCGTTATCAATAATTCCACACAGGCCCTGTACTGTCGCATTCTTTCTTTCCACAGTTGTCGAATGTACTACTTACTTTTCACTGACATGCATGCAGTAGTGCATGCACTTTCAAAGATTGATGGATAGGTTTGTACCCAAAGATTTGTTTATGTTCACAATTGTTTGTCTATGCTGTGCTATTTTTTCTTGTCTCCCAAAACCTTTCCCAAAAACCCCCGTACCCATCCATTTTTCAAACCCTAACCCTCTTCCCCCCGGGCTGTGTGGTTTTGATTGATGTGTGACTAAATTATTATTACAGCAATAAATCCACACACTTGCTGGGGAGGATAAGGTGATAGCAACAGGCTGGTGAAGAAATCCGAGGATATATTCTTACTCTGCTTGACAAAGAACCATTGCTAATGTGAAAGAACTTCAACCGAATTAGTAGATATACTTTACCATTTGTTAGGCTACAATGTGGCACTGTTCTACTGTACTTCTGTCACCTGCTATATTCTCAGTTGTACCGTTGAATTGCTCAGGAGGACAAACCAGATTTCATTTTCTTTTTTTTCATAGGCATGCAACTGCCACTGTGTCACACCACTAGTACCACCGCTATGAGGAAATTTTATCCGACCAAGATTGCCAACCTTATTCGGTGTTTCCCGTGGAGCCAGCCCTGGGTCTAGCCCTACTTTCAAACACAAATTACAGGTAAGATAAGCGTTTGGTGGTTTGGGGGTATAATGGAGTATTAGTACGAGAGACGAGAGACTGAAGGTAGTACTACTAAAGTCCTAGGACTCTTGGATTCACTTCACTTAGTCTGTGAGAGGCACTTAGTGTTGAAAACATTTGGGCATTTACACTTAAAGGAAGAAAATGGAACTAAACTTTCAGGAAAACAGTCAACGTTAAACCCCCACCCACCAGGCAAGCAGTAAAAAACAGGTATGCTCAGATAAAGTTTGAAAAAGTATATTTATATCCCTAACAAAATAATCTCCCGCAAGACCCTCCCTAACCCCAACGATTGTCCTTCAAAAGTCCCCAAAAACCCAACTCCCAATTCCCACCCCCCAAAAGTCTCTAAAAAAGGGGCAAGGGACACTATGGGTGGATGCTGTTAACTTTTTGGGCCAGGGCATCATGCTCCTCGCGGAGCAAGGCGAGCTCCTGCTGAAGGCGGGACACCATCAGGGTAGTGCGGCGCAGGCGTGCCTTCACTGCCTTGCAGGTGCAATGCCTGTGAGAGGCAGCTGTTGGCCTTGCTGCTCGGCGGTGGCGTTTGCCTTTGGCAGCCCGGCTCAGTCTGGGTGGACCACTGTGCTGGGTGGCAGCCCGTGGGGCCACGGAGGCCGATGCAGACGACGTTGTTGTTGTTGTCGACTGCACACTTTCCTCGTCCTCCAGGGCCACCAGCCGCCGATATTCCGCAACAGTGGCCTCGATCCTCCGTTGCCGGGCCGCTCTAGCCAGCTCCTTCCTCCTTGTTCGTTTGGAAGGAGCATCTATATGAAGAAAGAAAGACATAGTCTGTAACCAATGCTCTTTAAGATTAACTCAATCATTCAGCAGAAATTTGTGTTGCAGTACAACTAGCAACTTGCAAGCGCATTACATAACTATTGAGGCCAGTATCTATCTAACCTCACACTTCTTCATCCTTGCTCTAACATTAGTGGGAGTTTAAGGAACAAATTCTACGAGCACTGTGGACTTCCATTGGAGTCGACTAGTATGAAAGTACACCAGTCTTATTCTTCTTCTTATCTCTTGTTTTGGAAAATTGGTACGTTATTTTCTGCAAGCCGGCATAATGCCAGCGCAGTAAACTTGCACCCGAGAAAAAGAGACGCACGCCATGAGGAGTGACCTAGACTTGCGTTGCGTTACTGTACCCGTCCAGTACATGCAGGTGGTGAAGCTCTTACTTTTCTATTACGGGTGGCACTGAGAATACTCTGTTACAACTCAAGGGCTACTGCTTAATTAATTTAACTTTCACCCTACAGTGGAAATGAGTACTAGAAATGGAAAATTGAAGAAGATAAATAATCTGATTATCTATCACTTCACATGGGATGTTTTTGCTTATATATGGGATGACTTTAGGTGCTTTGCTTTTTATTGAGTGACCAGTGATACATCCACACATGAATGACTGAGTACTACTAAACTTATTAAGAGAGGTAGGGAGTGGCCACCGTAATAACCGGATCTATGCAGTGCTTGCAATACAAACTACTGCTACTATTTATGGTAGTATTTGGACAAAATTAAAAGTTCTTTTCCTTGCCTTTCCTACACTGGAACGGACGTGCGGGTGCAGTGTTACATGCTCTTCAAAGTTACACTTAGTTCATCCACTGACCGTCTACTCTCTCTAGATCATGGGTACTCACAAACTTTCTCTCAGGGGCTACATTTACAGTGTAGTTTGGGGCCGAGGGCCGCACTGGTGGGGGCGGAGTCAGAGGGGGCGGGGCTAAAGCAAAACGATAACTTGTGACCATGAGGTTGCACACAGGTCCCTGCAGCAGATGCCCTCATCCACTGAGCCACCAGACCCAGCATTTACATACATCTCTCTCCCTCCTGCTCTCCCTCCTGCCCTCCCTCCATCTCTCTCTCCCTCCTGCCCTCCCTCTCCCTCCCCCTCTGTCATCTCACTGTGTGTGTGTCTATCTGTGTCAGCCTTCAGCCCGGGTTGAGACCGCTTCCTCAACGCGCACACACAGACAACAACACCAAAGTACTTAACAGGTCTTTAAAAGACCATTAACATATTATTGAGGCTTTGTTTGTTGTAGCGCCCCTGCTTCTCCACCCTGACAATCACTGCTTGCCCGGCCCCACAGAGCAGAGGCTTTGTTCTATTTCACCTCTTTGTGGCCTTGCATCTCCACTCTGCTCTGTGGGGGCCGGGGGAGCAGTGATTGTCAGAGTGGAGATGCAGGGGCGCTAACAGGTGAAATACAAAAAAGCCTCTGCTCTGTGGGGGCCGGGGGAGCAGTGATTGTCTGCAAGGTCTGCGCACCGCCAAGGAAGGCTTGCCGGGCCACCACCGGCCCGCGGGCCGTACTATGAGTACCCCTGCTCTAGATACACATATGCTATCTAAGAGTCAGATAGTAGCATGATCCAGGTATATGGACACATACAGTTTCTGTGTCACCCACCCAGGCTGTTGTCCTTCCACCCATCATTGCTTCATCATTCACCCAGCCATGCATCTCATATTCTTGCCTTCCCAGCTAGTCTTCAATCTCAATAAGTAAGGAATATATAAGAGCTTACCTCTGGCCGCCACCACCACCGTCTCAACTCTCACAGCCGCCGCCTCCTCCCCTGAAGAATCGCCCTCCGCCTCCGTGTCGAGCACCACCACCTCCACACTGGCCCCGCCACCAGATGTTCCACCTACAAAGTACATTTAAGAATGTTAGAATAAAGCACTCACTAGTCTTTGGTCTAGGAATGAAGACATGTGAAAACAATGTAATTTGTGACTGTCTACGTTAAAGTTAAAAAAAATGTCCCTTTTTCCAGGGAAGGTTGTCTTGCTGCACTTTTTGGCACAACTGATGAAGGCTGTTTTTTTAACACGCACCATTTTTCTCCACACAGACAGAAGATGGACTTCTAACAACAAGATCAAGTTGAAACCAGGTGAGAGCTCGGCTCGACCACAAGAAATGTCTTCAATTAATCGTCAGCACTAACCACTTTTCCATTATCAGTTAAACGTTTAGTTTTATTATGACTTCATTTTAATAAATGTGTTTACTTTTAATAAAGCTTTTAAACTTAAATACAATCTGTGTTTTTTGGTCCAGACTAGAGTGACTGAGCGAAAGGTTTTGCAATTTTTGCAAGCATGAGTCCAGATAGAACACTTCAAAAGACATTATGGACAATCCCAGAGGACTGCACTAAGTTGATAGAGCTATTGCTGACTAGAATCATGGGAGTTTCGCCAACCGTGCAATCTTAGTTAGCTACACAGACAGACTAATAAGAATAATCTAGTAATACCATAGGGAGTCATAGTAGAGGCAGGATAAGAATTTAGATACAGTCTACAAGAAGAGCAAAGACAATTTTGAAAAAAGTCAAATGAGGAACGCTAGGAAAAATAGGTACTAGTCTAAAATGAAAACTTACTGGGGCCAGCAGAGGAGCCCTCGCCTGCCCGATCCTGGCCCTGTTGAACAGCATCCGCCGCCTGCTGCTCCTGTGTCCTCCTCTCGCCCCTGGGGGGAGCTGACGTACAACATGAAAGAAAGAACAGAAAACATGGATGATTGTTGCTTGTCAATGTCAACCAAATCAAACATTTCAAAAGAACAATAACAAAATATTTCCGCGAAATTATATTGATTATGGTTACTTTTCATTTATTTGCGGACCTGTGACTTCGAAAGTCACGTAACTCACTAAACAAAGTACTGAAACGTTCACCTAGGACTGGCAGGCAGCAGTCCGCAGGCAAGACGCAAAGTGACAGACAAACTCCATTGTGATTTCAGTCAGATCAGTGACAACACTAACAGTTGCCTGCTACATTACCAGTCATTTAAATAGTCAAACTATCAATCCACCGCCACTATTTTTCTTATTGTCAGGGGTACAAAGGAAGGGGCAGATTTAAGCCCTTGCGGCTCTTTTGCGCCGTTCTTGCGTGACTTTTGTGGCGCAGCAGCTAAACAAAAAAGGGCGCCATGGTGCGGCGTATAATATTATAACAACGTGACGCATTTGGGAGATGCATCCCGTTATAAAGCCCTGCGCCATCAGGGGGCGTTCCGGCGCAAGGGAGGGCATTCCTGCGCTGGAACACATCCTAATAGTGGCTGAGGGAAATCTACAAAATATCAATCAGTCACCTTTAGGACAATGATGCGTCACACAAACCCTGCACCTGCTTGAAGCAGACGTACGGCTTGACCCAGCATTGGGGAGATAGGGTACCCCAGAGCATTGATGGAGCTGCGCCATCGTTGCGACGCAACTCCAGCAGTAAAGCTTCGGTGACGTTTTGGGCCCATGGTGTGCCGCATTGCAAATACGGCGCACCATGTTTGGTGGTGGTAGCGGGCCGCACAATTAATGGCGCATCCCTGCTACTTTGCAGGAATGCGACGGTAATTGCAATTCTGCCCCTTAGGGGCATACTTACTTACGCGTTCTGGCGCATCTCCAGAGATGCGCCAGATCAAATGCGTCACGCAAAACTACCCTTGCGACACGGCAGATGTGCCTCATTTACAATGCGGCGCGCCCTGGCGCAAGGGTAGGCACTTGCGTGACGCATCTCGTCACGTAAGAGCGGCGCATCGCTGGAGTCACGTCGCCAACGCAATGCAACTCCAGTAATGCTCAGGGCCACCCAATACTTAACATGCTGTGTCAGTCCTTTCGCCTGCTTCGAGCAGACATAAGGAATTGAATTGACGTAGCAGCGTCGCAGAAGTGCCTGCGTTAAATCTTGTAGATTTCACGCAGGCAATTTTGCGAGGCGCACAGCCGCTGGACCGCCCACCCTGCGTACTAGGAACGCACCCATTGTGGTGCAGGCCCATGGCTTTATAACGTGACGCATCTCCCTAGATGCGTCATGCTGTAAATGACTCGCAGGGATGCGGCACGTTTACGCCGCTGTTGCGTCACGCAAGGCAACGTAAACGTGGCGCAAGGGGCTTGTAAATGTAATCTGCCCCCTAGTGTCTAGCATTACGCAGTTCTGTAAAGTACACTCATACATAATAGTTACTCAGGCCAATGAGACCACGAAATAGAAAACAAATAAGCATAGTAGCAACGCCACTGAGAAGGAGAGCAGTGCACCTGAAATGCACAGAAGATTTTGAAATATAATTTAACTACAATGTAATCGTCATCAGCGGCATTATTGGCTTGCTCCATGTAAAAAACAAATATTTGCAATACAACAACACAGAGCAGGAGAAAACATCATAGTAGTGAGTGATTAAATGGCTACTACTACTCACCAAGCCCGGGGATCTCCAAGCCGAGCTGGTCCAGCAGGTCGCGCTCGCGGTCCAGGAGGTCCGTCCAGCGATGGGTGACCTGGCTGTAGGTGCGCTGGACCCCGTAGAGGTGGGATATGGCCCAGCACACCTTCTCCCACCGCTTCCGGCGCTCCCGCATGTTGTAGCCGCCGGCCGCGATCCTGCCGCCTCCCGCGATGGTCCTGGGCAGGCGGCGCTGGACGAAGTAGACCAGCGCGCCCACTTCCTCCGGGCTGAATATCTCCCGTTGCGTCACCTGCTCCCCCCTCAATCTCCCGCATACTGTCCTGCCACTGGTTCCAGCACTACTCCCCGCCGCCGCTGCGGCCCTCAAGTGCCTGGGCAGCTTCACGGCGCCTGGCTTGACCATGGTCTGGGCAGGTAAGGTAGGAAGAAGTAGAAAATTAAGAAAGAATAGGATAGGGAAGAAGAAAAGAAAAGAGTTTTAAAAAGTAGTTTAAAAGTAAAGAAAAATAGCAGAAAAGACAAAAATATACAGCTAGGAAAAGAGAGGGATAGATAAGAAGCAAAAAACTGAAAACAAGCAAAGGATGGCAAAGATACCAAGAGGATTAAACACCATGCCCAGACACAGGAAATGAATGAAAAACAAGATGGCCGGCGCCCGTTCACGAGCGCGAAAGTAAGTTCGCGCGAGATTTTCCTCGCGATCTCGTGCGAACCTCTAGATTTCCCGCGCGATCTCGTGCGAACCTCTACTCGCAATGCGCTTACTGCGCGAGATTATACATAGCGGGCGGAAACGGAAATACGTCACGCAAACAAAATGGCCGCGCCCGTACTCGACCTTGGGGTAAATTCGCGTGTTGCGCTGCAAGCGGCTCGCGAATACTGCAAAAAAACTCGCGAAACAACAAGCCGCAAAAAAATAAAATGCTCATTCGCACGAATTGGCGGCTTCCGCGGTCGGTTTCGCACGACGCCGCGCCCCGCGAATAGCGCGAAAAAAACCGAAAAACGATTTCAGCAAAAGCAAAAGCAATGAGCAGGTGCAAAAGGTCAACCTCATGATTTGTAACGATTCTTTGTAGTGCTTCCTGAGGGGGCCCTCCAGAATTCGGTTGCCTGCTTGCAACTATTGTGTGACCCTGCTCTGACCTTAACTGTATGCCACAAAGGTCCTGATTTACAGCTAAAGGAGCAGACAAGCAGGTGCCAGGCTGGAACTTTAAATTCTTTCAGTGACACATTAATTAGCCCCTAATTCATTATTGTCAGTTGGGGCAGGGCAGGTGTTGTTAATAAACTAACCCCAAATTAATTCATGTCAGTTCAAGCAGGGCAGGTGGGCTTGCTGTTCCCCCCCATCTTCTACAGTGATGATGAACCAGAGGGTGGCATTGATGTAACAGAGGGTGGCATGGGTCAAAGAGAGGGTGCCAGTGGTAAAACAGAGGGTGCTGGGAGGCTGTGATGATGAACCAGACGTAGAAACAACATAGTCGCGACCGTTGCGAGCCGACAAGTAAGTTCGCAATTGCGAACTAGTACCAAATCCTCGCGAACTGGCAGAAACAATTGCGACCACACAAAAAAAAAAAAATCCGCAAATTCGCGGGAATTCGCGGATTTTGCGGATTGCGAGTTCGCAAATCCGCAAAATTCGCGAACGTGAGATCCGCAAAATTCGCCCATGCTTAGTCCCAATTCACGCGCAATTCAGGCATTAAAGTCTTCATATATGTGATAATTCTACCAGGGAGTTCTGCTACTAAAGGTTCAGGTTTAGCACCACCAACTTGTCTAGCATTAGCAGCGGCAATATTCACCCATGTATCGCCTAACTCTTGGTCATGGTCTGCATGACGAATTTTTTCCCATAGAGGCTGTGGAACAACATTCCCAAACAACATGTCTACATCGGCTAAATTCATAACACAGGAGCTGGCGGTCTGTGATAACTCCTTATAATACCCTGCAGGATTTTTGCGGGGATCAGGCAATGTCTGCTTTAGAGCCAAGACCTCAGATCTTTTCCAAGGGACATGTACCCATACACGCTGGAAATGTGGCGGAATTGCTGGATTCGCGTTTGCATAACATTCCCTCCAAACTGGAGGAACCTCTCTCATAGGGTACTGTCGCACCATTTTCTTGTCTGGCATGTCATGTTCAGACAGTGATCGAGAATTGCCTCCCTTACTCCTACAAGACAATAACATCTCAATTGCTGGTTCGACATCGGCACCCACAATCATGCCTTCTGCGAACTTAAATCGTACACGGAATAATTCATCTATGTCATATTCTGGATCATTTACCCTCAAATCTTCACGGAGATATATACACATCTGTTCAAATACATATCTCTGTGTAGTTGCTTCCCATTGACGGAAAACTTCCATCACTGACTGAACATCATAGTTTACGGTATCAATAACCCATTTACGTGCTAACTCATTCAGCACTTCTCTTTCTTGATAGTCAGGCAGTCGACTCCGCAACTGTCTACGTTCTGTTTTAGGGGTCGTGTTAGGTGACCCAAAGAAAGGCGAGAATAGACCAGTAACAGTATTTGCTACTCTCTGTCGAACAGAAGGAGAAGCTGATGGAACGGCAGAAACGCCAGAAAAGACAGGCTGATGTAAAGCAGAAGTTGAGGCGGCAGCAGAAACAGTATTAGGATAGGCAGTCGGAGCAGTAGGCGAGGTCGTAGAAAAGGTGGATGGAGTATGCAGCAAGGGCGGCGGCCCTTGAGAGGGCTGCGCCGGAGGAGTAGAGACCAGCTGAAGAGGAGCTGGTGCTTGTGGAAGAACTGGGGTTCGCGCAGCGGGGCGTGGTATAACAAAGCGTCGCGGGGGTGCAGTAGCATCTTGTGCATAGGGGGGTGGTGAACTCAATAAGTGGTACATTAAAGGATCGTTGTCAAGTTTCTCCGTTGATCCTTGTCCTTTACGTGGCAGAACTGGGTAGCATTTATCTACTGCCAACTTCTTGCTTCTGAGCATTTGTTCATTCTCTTGCTCTTCCTCATTATCCCTGTATGCAATTGTGGCTTGTACCATTGACATACCTCGTTTATTCTTCTTTGCTAATTTCATTTCTTTCTGTTTGGCTTCTTTGCGCCATAGGCGAAAGGAGTCAAACATCGCCGGCCGGGCTTTCTTCTTGAACAGTTTCACCTCTAGATTATCTAAGATCTCTGCGTCAAAGCTACCATATTGTGGCCATTTTAAAACACCGTCCTTGCGGGTGTATTTGATCCACACTTCATTGTATGTGATGGGGCCTACCCCATGCTTCACATAAAGCTCATAGGTTGGAGTTCCGATCGGAGGAACCGGACACGAGTCCTCTAATCGGGAGTCCCTACTACAACCAAGACAAAACAAGTTTCCAAGTCTGCTAAGACCAGGCATCTTCGCTCTGTAGTCTAGCTTCAAACTTCAAAGGATTATCGATTACGATATTTCTCGTGAATACACGAGTCTTTCGGCTTTGGCGCTTGCAAGTTCCAAATCAAAGCGTATCTCAAGGATACCAAAACTAAGATTTAAACTAAGGACTGGGAGACGCTCCACTTATACTTAACTGAAGTATTGATGATCGATGACGTCACTAGAAGACTCGTCTATCGTTTCGCTCTACCAAGCATCAATGGGTCCAAAACAGGGCGATAGTCAGGGCAGCAGTCCTTCGTAGCCGTCGGGACGTGGGGAAACTCGCAGCAAAGACCTTCGGAACCACATCGACATGCAGGGGTCGCTGAAGTGGCTGGCCGTCCTCCGGAATTTTCACACGAAGCTCCTCACGAACATCTGGCTTGGACCGACACCGCTTGATACCGCCCAGAGTTGGGCGCCAAACTGAGGTACCGGGTTTTTAGAGACCCGGCGGTGCCAGGGGAAAACACCCAAAGACCTCTTGAGTCCTTCCTGTTTTGGACCACAGAAACACGAGTCTTCTAGGTGAAATCAAAGATGTAATTTATTGGCTGCAACCAAGTAACAAGCGTCCTAGAAGTAGAACAGCACTCTGTGTATATTCTCAGGAGACTGTTCGTTTTTACAGAGACAGCCTTCTCTTTTTATATACAATTTTACACTTCAGGCAAGAATTCTTTGTTTTTATGATGCGGCCATAAACATATTTTCACAATAAAGAAAAAGCAAAGTCATGATGGCCAGCCTACATTTTCGTATGTACAGTCAGTGATAGATTACCCAGCCAGGCCCAGAACTCCCATCAGATATCGATGAAACCCCAATAAAATCGGGCACCTCCTCGTCGTAAAACTAGCCATAAACAAGAAACAGAGACAGGTGTGTGTATGATAAAGCATGGTTCGTATGCAGTGAATGGTTTATGACATGTTGTACCTTGATGCTAATCTCGCTCGGCCTGTGGGTTGGGGACTGCCCGAACAGGTTTGGCTGAAGGCAGTGAAGGCAGCTCGCCCAGGTCAGAGAAGAGTCAGGAAAGGTGGACGTGTCCTTTCAGCTCGAATTCGGCCTTGGACAATTGACTATGTAAGGGCAATCACAAGATGGATGCCGCTCACAAGATGGAACCTCGAGGTTTCAAGGCAGAAATCACTGTTTTAAGGTGATTGCATTGCTTGATCACGACGCAAATGCACAGGGGTAATGTCCGAGTCATTACCGGTCCGCCGATACCAAATTCGTCATGGTATGATGATATTTTGTGACGCGAGTGTTTGGCCTCGGTACCATTTTAGCAGGGTCCAGACCTTTTCAGAACCACACTCCCCAAGGCAGACTTTGAAGTCAATGGGTAAATTATGTCATTGATGGTGGACACAGTCTTTTTGTACATTATAATACCTAAAGTAATCTATTAAACATTGTGGCACGGGGTAGAATTGATCTAATCAGGATAACAGGGTGGTGAATAATTGGGTCTTGGGATATATGACAGAATCCATAAAATGCCAAACTGTCAATAGAGAGACCCCTTTTCCACCAAAGGAATAGGGTACTACTAACAAGAAAAGAGCAGAGCTTCCTTTGGTGACTGCTAAATTTACAAAAACAACACCACTCGTATTCAATCACCCAATACACTGATGTCACAATCAATCGCACTTCAGGGAGTTATGCTTTATGCCCAAACAGTACCCCAAAAATATCTCAATAGTAGAAAATGTACAGTCATTTATTAGAAAGACTTTCTTGTTAATAAAAAAAGGTTTTTTTGTTGATAACAATAAAAGGTTTAAAAAACACAAGAAGTTACAAGGAAATACAGTTCATATACCAAATAACATTACCATATTAAAAAAGCAGCAAAAATGGCCATTGCCAACATTTACACAAACAATGAGAGAAAAGAAAGACTGTATGCGTTGGCATAAAAGGCACATTCGTGTAAGACAAAATACAGACTGAAACTCAATATATTGGCACTTGTTGGATTTCTATAGTTCCAGTCCACTACATCAATTGTGTCTCAGAGGCATCAACACGTCTCAATGGTGTTGTTCAGATTATTACCATCTTTTTCAAGACGTGAATACATCTCTCATATCTAGGAATGTAGTTAATCCTAATTAAAATCCTGTCCAATTATACACTGTTGTTTGCCTTAATAGGAGTCATCCACACTCCAGGTATCGAACACTCTCCTCTGGTTTATAATTCACAGTTAGAAACATTCGATAGCTGTTCTAAGATTCCCAACCTCTCCTGTGGTGGCCTTTGCAGTATTCAACAAATGCCCTTCATAAATTGGGCCTGTTAAAATAGACTATTTGCCATTCTCGCATATCTCAGTTACGCCAACACCCCCCTTTAGCCAGCTCTCCGACCCTGCCACAGCCGTGCCCAGGTGAAAGCTCTGGTTAGGATGCCTTAATCACTATTTCAGAAGCATGAGAGAGACCGATGGGGCTGTGAAGAGTTTGTTGCTGATGCACTTCGGGGGTTTGTTGCTGATGCACTTCGGGGGTTTGTTGCTGATGCACTTTGGGGGTGATGAACTCTACAAACTTTTTGAGGCAATACAAGATATGGGGGATGAAAACGACTACAACGCAGCGGTGGTTGCCCTCAATATGCATTTCAACCCCCAAATGAACCCGGACTATGAACGATTCAAGCTGCAGGAAGCCAGGCAAACTGAGGTAGAGACGGTGGACATGTTATACGCCAGTTTGAAGAGGCCTGCACGCACATGCACGAACATCGACCAACCGGAGGAGATCCACGTGCAAATAATACAGGGGTTCACGTCTGTCTCGCTGAGACGCCAGATACTCCACCAACCAGGGATGTTCCTGGATGAGATCCTTATCTTGGCATGCTCCCATGAACTGTCCGACAGCAGGGCAGAGGAAATGGAAGCCACCAGAGTTCGAAGCAATGCCGCTACCCCATCACCAAGGGCCATCCCCATCAAAGAAACGACATTGGATGCGGTGCCACGGTGCCCTGGACCAGCACACATGCGGACCCAGCCTAGCAGAGCCATTGCAAAATGCGGATATTGCTCTTTAACCACAAATCGCAAGAATGGTGCATAGTAAGACGGCAGACCTGCTCCAAGTGCTGCACGGTTTATCACTATGCCAGTGTCTGCCGTGGAGGAGGAGGGCGAACCAGAGGCGGCACATCAAGAGGTCGTACCATGACCCTATGCCACCTGACTCTAGAGGACCCCACCCCTTCTGAAGCATCCTGGGTGCGAGAAGCTGCTTCCCCCAATAAAGATGACGACAATGACGTCTTCATGATCTCGTTAGCCAGACGGTCTGGTCTCAAGAAACATCCTCCACCCATGTACACCGTGAATGTAATGACACCACTATTCAAGCCCTGATAGACACAGTAACGTCTGTGAACATGATGGACTCAAGCCAATATGAGAAATCGTCCCTTCGATCAGCCCTCACTCCCAGCTCGGCCAGGCTATACACCTACAGTGGTACCGTACTCCTACCACTCACGGGAGTGATCGAAGTGGACATCACCAATGCGGAACACTCCATCAAAACCAAGTTCCAAATCACGGAAGGCCAGCAGGGGATGTTACTCGAATGCCACACTGTTGAAGATCTATAGTTGGTATTCTTCGCAAATTAAAGTCCACGACACACACGCAGAAGACATACTAAATGAGTTTTCACAACTATTCCAGGGGCTGGGAAAACTCAAAGACCACAAGGTAACGCTCCATATTGACAAGACCATCACGCCAACGGCACTTAGGCACATGCACGTCCCAATTCACCTTTGCCCCCTCGTAGAGACGGAGCTGCAGGACCTAGAAAACATAGGCGTAATTGAGAAGGTGTCATGCTCCAACCCCTTGGTCTCCCCGCTGGTGATTGCAAAGAGGCCCAAGCAGCTGGAGGCCATCCGGCCATGCGTCGACATGAGGCTCCCAAACCAGGCCATTTAGAGAGTGAGACACAGGACCCCGATGATGGATGACATTGTAGAAGACTTAAATAGCGCCAAGTGGTTTTCCAAACACGACCTGAACTCAGGATACCACCAGCTAGAGTTGGCGCCGTAAAGTCGCTGCATCACGACCTTCTCAACACACGTGGGCCTCATGCGGTACACCCGGCTCAGCTTCAGCGTTTCTTCGGCTGCCAAGGTGTTCCAGAATGCAACCAAGGAGACCCTGTCGGGCCTGGAAGGAGTAATTAACCGAAGCGACAATATCCTCATATACTCCCCGAGCCTTGAGGAGCATCATGTCCGACAGCGGACCACGATCCATCGCTTTATGGACTGCGGTCTTACCCTGTATAAAAAAAAATGCTTGTTCTACCAGGGTTCAATCGATTTCTTTGGGTACGTCTTTTCAGGGGAAGGACTCCACGTTAATCCACGAAAGGCAGAAGCCATCCGCAATGCCATGGTCACCCAGAACCAGACGGAGAGTTTCCTCAGCATGGTAACATATTACGGCAGATTCATCGCAAGCCAGGCCACGTTGTCAAAACCCCTGCGCCAGCTCACGAAGACCAGCATACCGTGGGCTTGGAGCCCTAAGGAAGAAGATTCCTTCAACAGCATCAAGAAACCAAACCACCATGGCGTACTTCCATCCCAGGAAGAGAACTGAACTTGTCGTGGTTGCCAGCCCTTTAGGACTGGGGGCAGTACTCCTAAAAGAGAATGTCAAGGGGGCCTGTGTTCCGGTTGCATATGCCAGTCGGGCACTATCTCCTACTGAGACTCGCTATGCACAGATAGAGCGGGAGACCCTGCCCATCAGGTAGACTTGCCAACACTTTCAACCTCTACCTCTGTAGCCATCGATTTCGAGTGGTGACCGACCACAAACCGCTTCTACCTCTGTTCAACAGGTCATCTCGCCCTGCACCACCGAGGATAGAGAGGTGACCTGTACAGCTCCAGGCATAGTCCTTCCAACTCATCTACAGACCAGGGGCTGACAATCCTGCCGATTTCTTGTTAAGACACCCATCACCAGGCCACCTAGGAGGACACACAATGGACGAAGAGCACACAGAATGCTTCATAAACATGGTGGAGGTTCCTGAAAAAATAGCCACCTTAGTTAGCTCCCGATCCAATTTCTCTATAATAGGAGATCTAAACATTCATTTTGATGAGGCCTCCCTACCCAGCACCAAGGAGCTAGTGGATGATCTAACGGCCCTGGCCCTTGTCCTTATAGTGAATGGCGTTACTCATCTCGAAGGGCACCTTCTTGACCCTATTTTTACTAATGCCAATTTAATAGCTGATAGCCCAATTCCCTCACCGTGGAGTGACCACTATCTAATACTATTTACTTGGTCAACCCCAACTAAGAAAAAACCCATAACATCCACAAAAAAGCTTGGATGAAATTGGGCTGGATTCCCAATGAATCCTGGGCAGAAATCCTGAATAACACTCGACCAGTACTAAAACGGGACATAGAATTAGCCAATTCGGAATTCAATGGCTGGTTGGAAGCCTCCCTAGATGTGGTCGCCCCAAAGAAACTTAGGAAAGATAAGACAGGTCTAAAAAAAACAGCTTGGTATACCCCCAACCTTAGAGAACTTAGGCTTAAGTGTAAACAAACAGAGAGACAATGGAGGAAGGATTTCGCCAAAGAAAAAAAACAAATCTACAGGGAAGCTGTGAAATTATACAAATTTGAAATCCGCAAAACCCAAGCCAAATATTACGAAACCAAAATCTCCACAGCCGCCAATGCCCCGCGTGAAATGTTTAGAATCTTTAAAACTATCACAAACCCGACTCCACCATCACCTCCTGCAGCTAACATACTAAAACGCTGCAACAACCTTGCAGAATTTTTCCACACTAAAATCAGTCCATTTATCTAACTTTTCCGCCGCCCATCATCTCACATAACCTCCCACAAATGGACACTTAGAGCAGCCGGTCTGGAACAGGTCTAGAGGTGTTCCCTCCAATGAACCTGGAAACCCTAATAGCCCATCTCAGTAAATTAAAATCAGGCTCCCCAGAAGACATGGCCCCTCCCACGGTTCTTAATTAAGTCTCGCACACAGTCGCTCCTACCATGCTTGAGCTTATAAACTTATCTTTAAGCTCAGGCAGGGTCCCGTCTGCTTGGAAGCTAGCAGGGGCTAGAGCACTACTCAAAAAAGTAGGAGCTGACACAGAAGTCCTTTCGAACTACCGCCCCATCTCGCTGTTGCCTGGAATTGCCAAAATCACAGAGAAACATGTGAATGCCATACTCTCTTCACATCTAGAGGAAAACAACTGCCTAGACACTACACAGACAGGCTTTAGACCCCAGCAAGGAACGGAGACAGCCTTGATTGCTGTCACAGAGGAAGCCAGGAAAATCATGGACTCCGGAGGATCGGCCGCCATTCTCCTCCTGGATCTATATGCAGCCTTCGATACCGTGAACCATCATCTGCTTATCTCCAGGATTAGAGAGGCAGGGGTATCGGGGGTTGCACTGGAATGGCTGGAGTCCTTCTTGGAAGGCCGGTCATTTCAAGTATTCGAGGAAAATTGTACCTCCAAGAGCAGGCCTTTGAATTGTGGGGTACCACAGGGCTCATCCCTGAGCCCCACCCTTTTTAACGTTTATATGAACCCTCTGGCCAAATTAGTTGAAACATTTGGAATCTAAACTGTAACCTACGCGCACGACACTCAATTGATAGTATCCCTCAACCAACAAGGACAAAACTCCGACACTCTATCTAACTGTCTGAAAAGCATCTCAGACTGGATGGAGGGGTCCTTCCTCCAACTTAATGGTGCAAAAACTGAACTAATGTTTCTGGGCGAACCATTTCCAGAAGGATCCACTCCCATGTGGCCCAAGTGTCTAGGAAATGCTCCCGCCCCCAAAGAGCAAATAAAAAGTTGGGAGTCTGGCTGGACAACAAACTAAATATGAAAGTCCAAGCGCAGAAAGTGGCTGGCTGCTGCTTTGGACTGTTAAAAATTATGAGGACAGTTTTTCCAATTCTACCATGGGAGACAAAAAAACTAGTGGTCCAAGCATTGATTCTCTCCCGCTTGGACTACGCCAATGCTCTCTACATTGGAGCACCAAAATCCACAATACTGAAACTCCAGGTAGTGCAGAACTGTGCAGCTAGATTGCTTAGTGGTATCTCCCGCAGAGAATCAGCTCGAGGAGCTATAGCCTTACTTCACTGGTTGCCGGTAGCAGAGAGGATACAGTTCAAAGCCCTCTGTGTCACCCACAAGATCATGAGCGCTAAATGTCCGGAAATACTTAAGTCAATTGTAGTCCCTTATCATCCCAAGAGAGTTCTACGATCTGGAAACAAACGCCTGGCGACCATTCTGAAAATCCGAAAGTCCAAAAGTGGCAGACAGCGATTCGCATTTGTCGCCTCCAGAAGGTAGGACACTCTTCCGGATCAGATTCGTCTGGAAGAAAACCACCTGATCTTTTGTAAGTGGCTAAAAACACTACTATTCCCCTCCAGCTGAAGTATGTACCTACAGTACGGTTTCTCAGCGCTTGGAGGCATTGTGGTAGCCACGCGCTTTACAAACACCTTTCTATTCCATTCCATTCCAGGTCAACGCCTGCCCAGTAGCGGTCACTTGAGAAGACAAAAGAAGTCCAACAAATGTGGATAACACCCTAGTACAGGTGAGAAAGTCAAGTCAAGTCAAGTCAAATAATTTATATAGCGCCCTACATACCCAGAGGGTCTCAAGGCGCTTGAAGAAGGGTGGGCAATTACTTGTCGAATATCCAGGTTTTAAGTTGCTTTCTGAATGCTAGGTGGTTTTGAGTGAGGCGAAGGTGAATGGGGAGTGAGTTCCAGGTTTTAGTTGCCAGGTAGGAGAAGGATCTTCCTCCCATGGTGGTTTTGTTGATGTGAGCAACAGCAGCAAGGGCTTGGTTGGAAGAGCGTAGCTGGCGGGAGGGGGTGTAGAAGGAGAGTCGCGCGTTAAGGCATTCGGGTCCAAGTTCGTAAAGTGATTTGTGTGCGTGGGTGAGGAGGCGGAATGTTATCCTTTTATTGACAGGGAGCCAGTGGAGGTTTTTCAGGTGACCAGAAATGTGGTCTTTACGCGGGATGTCTAGTATAAGTCTGGCAGATGCGTTCTGGATGCGTTGTAGTTTTTTCTGAAGTTTTGCGGTGGTACCGGTTATATAGTGTGTTTCCGTAGTCCAGGCGGCTTGTAACCAGTGCGTGGGTGACCGTTTTTCTGGTTTCGGTGGGGATCCAGCGAAATGTTTTTTTGAGCATGCGAAGAGTGTTGAAGCAAGATGAGGTCAACGGTACCATCTCCTTGACGGCTCCAAGTCATTAGTGGCTGATGAACTGAACATGCGCCGCCAACTCTGGAGAGTGTGGCATAAATTGAGCACCAGTGGATCTGGCCTAGTTCTACATGGACAGAGGATAGTCGTCCCAAAAAGCCTCCGCAGTCAAATGGTCGCACTTGCTCATCAGGGCCACCAGGGAGCTGCGAAAACCAAGGCAAAACTCCGCGCACGTGTGGTTTCCTGGCATGGATGAACTGGTGGACGAAGAGATCCGACGCTGCCATCCCTGCACGATCACCAGCAGCGACCCCACTACTACACCTGTGCTGAGGGAGGAGCCTTGTTTAACTCCCTGGACCAAAGTCAGCCTAGATTTTTGGAGCTTCCCGGATGGGCAAAACACTGTAGTAATCATGGACTCGTTCTCCAGATTTCCCATAGTAGAACTGGTGCCATCCATCGCTTTTGCCCACGTACAACCCGTACTTGAAAAAAACATTTGCACTGCTGAGACTCCCAGAAGACATCAAGTCTGACAATGGACCCCCATTCCAGAGGCAAGACTTTCATGATTCCTTAGCACAAAGGGCAATCAAACACCATCAAATCACTCCCCCAATGGTCTCAAGCCAATGGGGAGGTGGGGAGATTTATAAGAACATTGAATCAAGCACTCCGGTTCGGAGTGGATAAATGCCAGGATGCTGAAGAGTGCCTGCTTCAATTTCAACTGGCATACAGACAAACCCTTCACTCCACGACAGGATGGGCCCCTGCCACTCTGCTGCTCAAATGGTCACTGGGGACATAATCCCAAAAGACACTGAGTGGGTGCCGCCCAGCCTGGACGTAGAAAAGGCCCAACAGAAATGACCGACAACAAATGATAAGGCTACCATGGATCAGCAAGAGAGTACTCAGACGCTACATGTTGGGACCCGTGTTGCGCTCAAAAAGCGCCACCCAGGGTGGAAGTTTTGCACTCCCTATGAACCAAAGGTATGGATGGTGACACGGGTAGATGGAACAATGATAACAGCACAGCATGGTAGGCATACAGTAGTGAGAAATGTGTCATGGTTCAAGGCCATACCTGTTGATGCTGCCCACGCCAGCACCCCACGAGGAGGAGAACGTGGGCTGGAAAGTGGCGATGAGTTTCCGAGCATGCAGCAAACAAGACGGATGGTCCACGGAGCGCCACACGGGCCCTTTGGGAAGCACCCCGAATGCCAGTCTCCGTAGGGAACATGATCCAGTTGGAGATCCGATAAGTTAACGTTACGTTTTGAGGCATAATCCTGTGCCCAGCCAGAGGTTGAGAGACTATATGTGATGACATTTTGATGCCTACTGTTTCCTGTTTCTGTTTTCTGTTTTTCTTTGATAACTAAAAGAAGTGGGGGATGTAGAGAGCCACCCGGCCTCTCCCCTTCTTTGTTGCTGCAGACACCCCTTGCGGCCGGGCTCGGCCCAAGGGTATAAATAAATGGGGTAGGGTTGCAAGTGACCACTAGCCGAGCAGCTACTGAGTGTTGTGGTGTGTTTGTGCTGTTCACCAAAAGGTAGGCCTCGAGCCACTATCAGGCCTGGCCTCCTACAAACGTGAAATGTAAACAGACCTGCATTGCTGACCTGGATTACCCAATGGCTTTTGCTTTGATCAGAAATCGATCAGTGTTTTTCGCACGTCAATGACATGAATAAAGGAGCCAAGGGGCACCAGATTTAATATCAACTATAAATTACTGCAGGGTCTGAGATGTAGAGGGATCCGCCCACTTACATTCCTGGCAGCAGGCTTCTTGGCATTAGAACCATCTACATAAGAAGGGGAAACGGAGGCCGATCAGCTACAGCGTTGGCACGTGGGAGGGGGGCTCGGTTCTGACATGTTGTATGAGGGTGGGTGGAGGGTAGTCAACAGCCCTGCCAAGTACCATGCATCAGGCGTTAGACTAACGCATTTTAATGTGGTGGTCCGCATCATTAAAATGCATTACGCATTTTGACCACCTGCACGCTCATCCGAGCCTGGGTGAAGCAGGCAGTGACTGTCTGCGACCGTGGTCGGAGCTGCATTTATAGCAGTGGCAGGCGCTGCTTCCACGTCGAGTGCGGCTTCCAAGTGCTCAGTGAATGAGGGCTGGGGCAGAGCCATGGCGGGGCGGCTCCGAGCGGCTCGGTGACAGGAGTATGTCGGTGAGACCTGGAGTCGGCCTCATAATTTTTCGTTTTAAATATGGAACAAGTGTTTAAATATTTCTGTGGAACGTCAGTGCGCAACTGTAGCACAAACTTTTAACTTGGCTCGAGATGATTTAGAACACCTGCACTGTCAGATTCAGGTGACGCTTCTGTAATAAGTCAATCAATCCGGGGTATGTAAAGCACGCTACTCACCCGCAAGGGTCTCAAGGCCCTGGGAGGGGACAGGGGGGAGGGATCAGCTCCAGATCAGTCAAAGAGGTGCGAGGGGAGAGTCTGGCACGAGCTCTGCTTGTGAACAGACTCGGGCCCTCCATGCGGGCGGGAGGGGCTGCACCGGGCCCGGCCTGGCCCTGAGGGCTTGAGCCGCTCCCTGCACCTGGCCTGACAGCTTCAGGTCCTGCATTGCTGGCTGCAAACATGGAACCTCCCCGTCTCACTACCCGGTCGGCCATTCGTGCAGCATCCCTGGTGGCAAACTACAGCAGCTACCAGCACCCCCTGCTGGGAGTTGGTGTAGTTTCCCTCCGGGAATGCTGCACGAGTGCCCGACCGGCCCGAGTAGTGAGAAGGAGAGGACTGGACGGCAGAGAGGCAGTCACAGCCGGTCAGATGAGGAAGGAAAGGGTCGGCCCTGCATCCACCACAAGCCTGGACCACCTCTCGCACCCGCCTGCTGTCGACACAACCTTCGAAGCACCTGCAGAACAAACAAACATATATGTTTGACAAGTATGGTTTGATTGCTTAAGGATCTGCGTCCATAAAAATCTAACCAGGGCTGAGTCGGGGTACCACGCAGGTGGACGGCGTACCCCCACTTCTTTTTTTTTTTTAGGACTTGTGCCCTGAATCTAACCATTCTACGACTGAGGGTTCTGTGCAAGTTCTGATTTGTGAGGATGAAGAGCAGGCCCGGTTCTAGCGGGTGGGCCGGGTGGGCCAGGCCCACCCAAACATGAGCCTTGGCCCTCGCAGTGAGGGCTTGAAGGCAGGAGCGCAACGCCAATGCGCTCAAAGGGCCTCAACCCCACCCTGTCGTGTGTGTCAGCTCAACTGAGACAGCTTCCAGGGCGCACACACACAGACAGTTTTTGAGATTATCGCAGCCGCACCAGAGTACGTCACAGGTCTTTAAAAAACCATTTAAATTCAGGAACCAGCAGTGATCCTTTCCCGTGACGCTAGTATGGCGTTCGACATGGTGAAATGGCTGTATTTGTATGCAGCGCTGCAGCATTTGGGATTTGGTCCCAAGCTCTGTGCCTGGGTCAGTTTGCTCTAAAACAAACCAATGGTGATTGTTGGGGCCAATGGGCACATATCGAGAGATTTCCCGCTTGCACGGGATACGCGTCAGGGTTGTCCGTTATACCCCCTGTTGTTCGCGCTGATATTAGAGCCACTCGCCGCTTGGCTCCAATGGGAACCCTCTATTGGAGGGCTCCGCTGAACTGACGCCTGGGAAGACTGCATATCTTGTATGCGGACAACGTATTATTATATTTAACTTCCCCTAGAAATTCCATCCTGGAGCTGCTAAATGTATGCGAGAAGTTTGGTAGAGGGTCTGGATATAGGATAAATTCGTCCAAGTCTGTTCTTTACGTGCTGGCTGGACCGTCGCAGCTGTTACCCCCGGACTGCCCACTGTGAGTTACCGATGAAGCCTTTAAATACCTGGGCATATATGTGACGTCCGACTCAACCGAGTTTTACACCAAGAATTTGAAGCCCCAATTAGACCGCTTCAAACGTGATGTGATGGTGTGGCGTAATCTCCCCCTCACCCTTCTGGGGAGGGCGGTGCTTTATAAAATGATGGCGCTTCCGCGTTTTCTTTATGTCCTCGAAAATACACTGTTCTTAGTCCCACAAGCTTACTTCAAGGCCATATCGGCAGAGGTTTCCGGTTTGTTGTGGGGAAACAAGTCGGCGCGGATCACGCAGGACAAACTGGTGCGCAGCTGGTACGATGGAGGGATAGCACTCCCGAATGTTCAGTTGTACTTTTGGGCGGCACATCTTAAAATAATTAACTATTGGTTGCACACCCCGCAGGATGAACCGGCTTATCAGGCAGACAGACAAAGCTTGGAGGAGAAGGGACTGATGGCAACTCTATACAGGCATCGTAGGCCCCCGGGACTGCTTGGCCCTACAGCACATACAATACACATTTGGTATCAGGCGCAAGCCCGACTGCGATGTAAGGGGACGATCACACAAATGACGTCACTGAGGGACTCCCAGCAGCTAGGTTGCCTCTGCAGAAGTAAAGGATTCCACAACTGGGATAACATTGGGCTTTCTACGGTAGGGGACCTCTGGAAAAAGGGGACGGTGGTTGATTTTGAATACCTACAAACACAGTACGACATGGCCCAGATGAAGAAATTTCGGAATCTCCAAATCCGACATGCACTCCATGCAGCCATACCGTTGGGCACCTCCCTACAGGAGGCCATCCCATTGGAGCACAGACTTCTGACAGAACACATGATACACAGGGCGACGTCTTTGAGGTACCGTAAGCTAATCAATAACCTACCAGACCCAACATCTAGACTGAGACAGACCTGGTCCTGGGAGGTAGGCGACTTTGATGACTCGGAGTGGCAGGAGGCTTTGTCCTCGCCATGTGAGACGGCAATACCTTCCAGGCTTCGACTAGTCGAACTCAAAGTGTTACACCGTACATATTATACAAGGACAACTCTTCATGCAATAGGATCAGCAACGCACCGGTACTGCCTGCGCGGCTGTGGGGAGGAAGGCACGTTTTGCCATACCATTTGGGACTGTTCCCGTGTTGTGGCATATTGGGCAAAAATAATGAGAACTATTTCCGGAGCCGAGGCGTTGCTTGTTAAATGTGTGGGAGTCCAATGACCTTAACCATCGGGAACAAGATTGGGCCATGCTTGGGATGTTGAAGGCGAAACGTAATATTGCCATGTAATGGGGATCGGATGCACTGCCTATGCTTCACAAATGGTGTAAGGATATGGATGAAGCGACGGTGGTGGAAAAAGCAGTCTTTGTGCATCGTGGTTGCCCTCAAAAGTGGGGAAAAGTATGGGGGGGCTTGGAATAAGTTTAGCGGTAATATCTGTGACCCGCCAGAAATTGAAACGGACGATGTATCATTGTAGGGGAGCGGTTGTGACCTGGGGGGTGGGAGGACGGGGTTGTGGATGCGGGACTGTTAGTATGACACATGTAATTACGACCATGTCTTGGTATTCTAGGATTTGGATGTGGCTGCAGATTGTAAAGACTTTTGATGTATGTATGAATGCCTTGATTTCTAAATTAATAAAAACTTTAAAAAAAATAAAAAGACCATTTAAATGTTAACGAGGCTTTGTTTATTTTTTCACCCCTAATCTTCTTCACTTGGGGCATAGCGAAAGGCGGCAAATCCTTTCTTTGGCACTGGTAACCTTTGCCTACTGTCCCGCTGCGTGGATATTTCTTTTACTATGCAGTGCAGGAGAAAATAAGTTTGTTTATTCAGATTCACCTTTCTTAACCCCTGCAGCTGCTTATCACTTCAGGCTGTGACACAAAGTTTGACTAATGGAGTAGGTAAGAGAATGTGTTACTATTTGTTTCTCTATTAAAATCTGCACAGGCCCAGCAGAACACATACTTAGTGTGTGCTTCATTTGAACAGTTTTTATCATTATCATGATAGCCGATGCAGGACAACAATAAGACAATAAAAAAATGCCCAGATAGCGCTGGTGATTAATGATCCTGCTGGAGAGCAATCATTTGTCTGTTAGTAGTTTTAAAATGCAGATGAACTGTATTATATGTGGAAGCTCAGTGGGTTACTGCCTTTGTCACAGAGATCCTTGTGTTACTTGCAGTTTAGAAGTTACAATCCTAGCATAGGACAGTGACCTATGAACTGTCATCAAAGAGCTGCATGCAAACCTTAATGGTACAGTTAGAACTTCACTTTCTTTGTTTTGTGATATTGTTAGAACTTCCTCAGTCTTTCATTATTTTAATGTTGCTAAAATGAGTATGTTTGGGCAGATGTACATTTTTATCAGTAAAGCCAACCCCCAACCACTGGAGTACTCTAAATCCTGAGTTTGTGCCTCTACAGATCAAACCCTCTTAAAATATACTGCCCAATAGTATGGATGACATGTGATTCATACACCTTGTAATCCTCATTGGCTTACGTGACATTCCCTGTAGACTGATTTACATACTTGTATGATTCGTTGTCTCTGTATAATGTGTGTGTGATGTAAAGTACTGACACACACTACACTGAAATGAGTAGCGCTATACAACAAATGAAATGCATATGAGAGAGGGGCTATGTAAAGAGGAGGGGCACTGGTGGAATGTGACAGTGATGGAATCGAGTAGGAGGTCAATAGGGGGAGGGGCTATGGAGCGATGAGGGGCACTGTTGGAGGGTTTATAAAGCCAAAAAGGGAAATCCCTGGAAACCACAGTAAATCCTTATCTACATCATCCTCTCACTCTTTCATGCCACAATATTGTAGACTCAAATTTTTGTCCCCAATATATTTGCAGACTAGAATGTAGCTATTGGATCTGAGTAAGGTCTAGTAAGAGCATGAGATTTGCTTAATGAGGGGGGTAACTAGAATCAACTGTGATTATGCGCTATGTATTTTATGTTGATAATTCCATTTTTTGCGTTTTATGATGAAATGTAATGTATAAATTATACTTAGGGAACTCATTGTATTTTATTGTTTATTGTTGATGTATATGTTTTCGGGAATATTTCCGGAATTTTAAAATTTGCAGAAAAGAGCAAATCTTTTAAATAAAAAATATTGTAAGCGCTACATTCTAGTCGGCAAATATATTGGGGACAAAAATTTGAGTCTACAATATTGTGGCATGAAAGAGTGAGAGGATGATGTAAATAAGGATTTACTGTGGTTTCCAGGGATTTCCCTTTTTGGCTTTATATGTCTTGAGTACCCAGTTCCCTGGAACTAGTGGGGTCATCTCTCTTTCCTTGACCTGCATTGTTGGAGGGTGCCAGTGAGGAAATCCGAGGAAGAGGTCATGGGGGAGCTAGGGGGAGATGAGGGGCACTGGTGGAGGGTGGTAGTGAGGGAGTCAGAAGAGGATGCTATTAGGGGAGGGGCTACGGAGAGAGGAGGGGCACTTGTAAGGTGGCAGTGAGTGAATCCGAGGAGGAGGTCAATGGGGGGGGCATGGAGGGATGAGGGGCACTGTTGGAAGTTGGTAGTACAGGTATTTATGGAGAAAGAGGTTATTGGTGCGGCACCAAATAAGACTTTCGCATCAGCGCTAAAGCCGGCCCTGTCATGGCCTTTCTGTTTTTGTTTATTTAATTAGCAGTCGGGCCATAAAGGCTACTGTGGAACATACTTTAAAGTGCGTGGCAATTATATTTACTGCTATATTCAATGTGTTAAGTTTGAAGGTGATTTTACTAATGTTTTTACTGGGAAAAATGAGAGTGGAGCCCGATGGTGCCTGATATGGGGCTGGGGCCCAAGGTCAGCTATGAGATAAGGTGCACTGGAGAGGAGTAGTGGATAATCAAGCATGTAAGGGAGTGCGTTGCAGACTACAGGGTCAGGTGGATAATAGTAATAAAGAGGGATTCTCCCTGAAGGCTCTCACAGAGGGAGGGAGCCAGAGAAGTGTTACTTGCCTGATACTCCTACTTCAGAAACCTCTTCTTCCCATCAAAGGCACATTACATGGAAAAACACTTTTTGAGAGTGATAATATTTAGAAAGAGATTTGGAAAAGAGTGTGTTTTAATGGGCCTTGTAAGACTAAGAGGAGATAATGGAGGGCCCTGAAGCAGGCCTGCCTAGACATATATGCAACAAATCGAGCCCACAGTGGCCCACACAAATGCACCCTTGGCCCACCCAAATAAAAATTCCTCGAGCCGGGCCTGATGAAGAGTAACTGAGAAACGGAACCGAGGAGTAGCACCCTGTTCCCACTCTAGCCCTTGGACTTTGTTTTAGTGAAGTGTGTGTGAGTTTCAAACCTTGTGCTGCACCGCCCTCTGGTGAGTCAGTCTGGCATTGACTCTAGAGACCAACCCGCAGGACATGAAATGGTTAGCAAATAATGTACTGCTGGGGGTCAGGCACAGATCACGTGCACTCCTTTAGATTAAAAGAAGGATTAGCTGCAATTCGTAGGAGCTGTGCAGCACTTTTACCAGTACAGTATGTGCACTTCTCTTCAGGGTGAATACTTCTGATAGGAGATTACCTGAACTTCTCAGTAGGATTGCAGCACTTTTCATGAAGGAGAACCTGCACTTCTTAGTAGAGATGCAGGACTTTTAATGAGAGAGTATCAGCACTTCTCAGTGGAGATGCAGAACTTTTATTGAGAGAATATCTGCACTTCTCCGTAGAGATGCAGTACTTTTAATGAGAGAGTACCTGCACTTCTCAGTAGGGGGCAGTACTTTTCTTGGGAGAGTACCTGTACTCCTCAGTAGGGGCTAGTACTTTTCACGAGAGAGTACCTGCACTTCTTAGTAGAGATGCAGCACTTTTAATGAGAGAGTATCAGCACTTCTCAGTGTAGATGCAGTACTTTTAATGAGAGATTATATGCACTTCTCAGTAGGGGGCAGTACTTTTCTTGGGAGAGTACCTGCACTTCTCAGTAGGGGCTAGTACTTTTCACGAGAGAGTACCTGCACTTCTCAATAGGGGGAAGTACTTTTCATGAGACAGTACCTGCACTTTTCAGTAGGGGGGCAGTACTTTTCATGAGAGAGTACCTGCACTTCTCAGTAGGGGACAGTACTCTTCACGAGAGAGTACCTGCACTTCTGAGTAGGGGGCAGTACTTTTCATGAGAGAGTATCTGCACTTCTCAGTAGAGATGCAGTACTTTTCATGAGAGAGTATCTGCACTTCTCAGTGGGGGTGTAGTACTTTTAATGACAGAATATCTGCACTTCTCAGTAGGAGGCAGTGCTTTTCATGGGAGAGTACCTGTACTTCTCAGTAGGGGGCAGTATTTTTCATAGGAGATTACCTGCAGGTCTTATTTGGGCTGCAATGTGTTTAATGCACGTGAACCAGCAGCAAACAGATGCTGGGGATAGTAATTACCTGCCTGCTTCTATCTAGTTCATGCCCTGGTACTCACCATGCTGCTTCAAGCCCTGTGGGGTGCCCACCCTAGGACTCTCCATCAGTCGGGTGCTCGCCCCCACCGGGGCCTGGCAGCTGCTTCATTTTGATTGTAATCTTTTTATCTTATAGTCTGTCTCAGCCTCAAGCAGGGCGTGAATCGCTTCACAACGAGAAGAAAAGCTCACAAAACAGTGAGTTGAGCAGACAAGTAAGTGACCTAAACCGCAGAGTGGGAAAGAACAGAGAAGCACCTTGTTAGACTTGGCATCTTTTGGCATGTTTCCCCAGAGTTTTTGCTTTCTGCCCTCCTGGTTTTGACTCTGTTTTTGCTGGCATAGTGTTTCTGCGTACATTTCTCACTGCTGATCAGTGGTAAAGTGCAAGTGCTCCTATGGTAAATTGTGTTATGGATTGGTGTTTCCATAATTGGATATTTTATTTACTTGTTAGTCCCTAGTAAAGGGCACTGTGTGTGCCAGGGCCTGTAAATCAAATGCTACTAGTGGGCCTGCAGCACTGATTGTGCCATCCATGTGAGTAGCCCTAAAAAGGTAACCCAGACCTGCTATTGCAGAGTCTGCGCACAGTTTGTAACTGCCATGTCGACTTGGCAAATGCATCCACTTGCCAGGCCCTAAACCTTCCCTTTTCTACATGTTAGTCACCCCCAAGGTAGGCCCAAGGTACCCCTGTGGGCAGGGTGCAGTGCATGTGAAAGGTAGGACATGCCCTGGTGTGTGTGGCATACAGTGTTGCCAGATTTTAAAACCCGGCCCAATCCCAAAGCCGCTCAAAAACAAGCCCAAAATAAGCCCAATCAGACCAGTTCCAGCCCAAAAACCAGCCCAAATTAGGAACTCTGAAATGATGCACAAATTATCTTCACAAACAATTTTAAGGACAAATATACATTGTATTCAATATACAGATGGTGGGAGGGTGTTAACTGGGCACCTGCCTTAATGCTACTCTATTTTAAGACCAGTCCTTACTGTGACTTTGTCATGTGAAACAGGCACCGCTCAGAATACAATAGTAGAAAACAAAGAATAAGCAAGGCAAAAATAGTGTTCTGTGCAATTTACTGCTCCCTCTAAATTGTATTTTAATAAAGTCTGTAAAACTTAGTGTCTTCATTATTCCTTACATTACAGATTAAAAATCTACATTGAAAGTTTTCGACCCCTGGCAACATACATGAGCTGCATGCAGCTCCGGGGTGGTGGCGGCACTGACTGTTACAATTTTAAACGCTGCACAGTAACATCTGCAGCCACAGGGACTTCGTCTCAGATCTGAGTGTAAAGTCTGCATGTTATGTTGTTGTCTTTTACCTTCATCCCCTCTTGTCCCCCTCAGGCCTCCGTCCCATCCTCGCGCGTCCCCTGCCCTCGCGCTACCCTGTTCACCACCAGCTGGCATTCTAGAATGCCAGCTGGTAATTTGCATATGCACAGTTGAGGGGTTGTGACTGGGATGACGTGACCTGCGGCTGCGTCCCTCCGCTCCTGCCAGGGTGTTGTGTTTAGCACTTAAATAAAGGAGGAGCCTTGTCATCACCATGCCTGCCTGGTGTCTCTCCCTTAACATTGGCGACGAGGTGAGGAAAATAACAACACACCGGAGATAAAAGCATGCGTGAAAGAACATTCCACCAAGAAGATAAAGAAAACGATTTATTTAATGAAAGCAATCATAAGGAAGACCGATTTTTGGAGAAGTACGAACGTGAAGGAACTTAAAAAAAATACAAAGGACCTCCCACTATTGAAAGTTCTACTCTCCACGACTATGGAAGTGCCTTCCCAGTGTGTTCTGGTAGTTTGAGTGTTTACCATTTATTTCGGTATTATCCTTGTACCTGTGTTTGGTACCCTTTTGTAACTTGCACACGTCACTTTTCTTGTGTAACACACTGTTTGCTACCTCTTACATTTTGTTTAACTTAGATACTTGCACAAGTGTCACCATTGCCTACGTAACGTTTGTTTTTGTCCTGGAGTGTCTGCCATTTATTGCAGTATTATACCTCTACTTGTACTTTGTAGGCTTTTGTAACCTGCACACATATCACTTTTTCCTCCTGGAATGTACCGATTGCTACCTCTTGTATTTTGTTTGCTCACAATTGTCACTTTTGCCTCATGTAACTTAACGTTTGCTTTTGCAATTTGTTCACTTGTAATTTCCTCATGTATCATTACTGTTCCTATTGTGAAGCGCTCTGATGCCTTTCGGGTAAAGTCTGCGTGTTATGTTGTTGCCTTTTACCTTCATCCCCTCTTGCCCCCCTCAGGCCTCCGTCCCATCCTCGCGCGTCCCCTGTCCTCACGCTACCCTGTTCACCAGCTGGTAATTTGCATATGCACAGTAGAGGGGTTGTGACTGAGATGACGTGACAGGCGGCTGCGTCCCTCCGCTCCTGCCAGGGTGTTGTGTTTAACACTTAATTAAAGGAGGAGCCTTGTCATCACCATGCCTGCCTGGTGTCTCTCACACTCACTTAACTTTGTACGCTTTTGTAACCTGCACACATATCACTTTTTCGTCCTGTAATGTACCGTTGCTACCTCATGTATTTTGGTTGCCTACTATTGTCACTTTTGATTCATGTAACTTAACGTTTGCTTTTGTAATTTGTTTACTTGTAATTTCCTCCTCATGTATATTACTGTGCATATTGTGAATCGCTTTCAGGTAAAGTCCGCGCTATATAACATCGCATAAATACATTAAAAAAACGAGGGAGCGTGCACTGTGTGAACATATATAAAGACCATTAAATAAAATACAATGAAATAAATACGGATAGGCCGGCTGGGCCTGGCATGGCCTGGGGCAGAGGCTGGTGTCCTACCTTTGAAGTGCGTCACCGTGTCTCTTCAAGGTCTGGGGCTGGGCCTGGGGCGCTGCCTCAAGTTCACTGTGGTGTGTGTGGGGCCTGGGTGTGCGGCAGCGGCAGTGTGACACACGACGAGTGTCACCAGTGACTCACGAGTCCTCCCCCCGACCTCTGCTACTCTCCAGTAAGCAGCCCGGGTCAGACAGTCTGTCTGTCAGTCACCGGCCGGCCGCCCGCAAGCACCACCACTAATATCACCGCCACCGCGCCGAAAAAGAGAGGTGAGGTTAGCCCCCCGCATATATGGGAAGCTTGTGGGGGCTGACCAACAACTGCTGTCCAGGGCGGTCATTGGTAGCGTTTTCGCGCGCTACACGAATGACGGCCCTAAGGGAACCCCACATTGGCTAATTTAGGGCTAATTTACAGTGGCAAATGGCTCCAGGCCATAACGTTGCAACTGTAACTAAGCAACAAAGCAAGGTGGTGACCTGGGGGGGCGTCCAGGTACAGCGCGCATGTGCTGAGTGTGTGTGCACCATGCAAATGAAATACAGTGACATGCAAGATAAGATAACGCAAGCAAGAATGTAAAGGCCTGAGCCAGGCCTCATTGATGGATGCCAGACCTCGCTCTATGGCAGGGTGCCTTCTGCTCGTGTGCGCGATGCGCTTTAAGTGTGTGTGTGATTGTGGGCGCCCGCCCAAGCCAGTTTTTCCCGCACAAGGCCACAAATATAGCCCAAAAACTAACCGCCCGCCAGGCATGGGTTTTTCCCGCACAACTGGGAAAAAAGTCGCCCACTTGTGCGGGAAATAGCCCAATCTTGCAACATTGGTGGCATATCCTGATAGTGAATTACAGCCCATTCACTATAGCAAGCCTACGTGTTCCCCATAGGACAGAATGGGAAGTTTGTTTATAACATCTTATAAAAATAACTGGCCCTGGGACCTAGGTGGAAAAATAAAGTTTAGTGTGCCTGAACTCAGAATCTAAAGATGCATCTTTTAGTGAAGGGGATTTTTACATTCTTTGTTTGAAAATACCACTTTTAGAAAGTAGGTATTTTCTTGCTCCTTCATCCCATGTGCCTCTGCTGGAATGTGGATTGCCTGTCTGGGTTTTGGATGACAGAAGGGGGGGGGGCAGGAGTGGCTCCAGATAGTCTAGGTAGGGTCAGGAAAGGGCTGAATAGACCTGGGCTGGCTGTAATGGGGGAAGGGTGAGGAGATTTCCTAGCACCTCAGAGGGTTTGATATGCCTCTGACAATGCAGATTCCACCACCTACCCATAAATCACACCAGAGAGGACAGAACTGGTTCTGGCTGGGCACAGACACTCTCTGCCTAAGAGATCAAAGGATTTTGGGATATCAATATGGGGGCGCAGACCCCTGAATTTTAGAACATCTTTTGGATCAAGAAGACTGCCAAGAAGAAGAGCTGGAGAAGCTTTGAGGAAGAACTACCACTTTGCTTTGCTGTGTTGGCCTGCAGTGGCTGCTTCTGTCTTGGGCAGTGAAAGGACTGGACTGAAATTTCTGCAACCTGCTTTGTGAGTTTCTCCAAGGGCTTGAGGTAGAGCTTGCCCCCTGTTCAAGAAGTCTCAGGAAACAACAAAGACTTCAAGCTCTACTGCCTGCAACACTGGGGACAGTGTGATTTGTGCTGCAACAGAGGAAAAGCAACTCAACGACGTCTATGATGCCGCTGCCGACTCCGTGTCCTGACGGCACCACAGAGGGCACCGCCGTAATGCCGCAACGATGATGCCTGCTGATGCCACCACTGAGCCCCTTCTTGCACCATGACCTGTGGGCACCGCACTCTGCACCGCCTCACTTCACAACGACGCCTTGGCATCACAGATGGCACCGTCGCAATGCCGCACCGTGACCCTTGTCTCACCGATGACGCCTGCTTATGCCGCCACTGAGCCACTGCTCGTACACATGTCCAGTGGTTTTGGTCACATATATTTCCCAAAAATTAATTTAAGGAGCGTCGCGGCCCCAAGCAAACTGAGATATCCCTTCACAGGGACAGGGGCTTCATGCAGGCAACAAGGAAGGGAGTGCCAGGCCAGACCACAGCCAACCCCACGCCGCGCACAGCCTTTCCTCGTGCATTGCGTGGGGTTAGCTACAGGCCCTGTTTTGCAGCCAAACCCTGCTACCAACTCCCTGCAGCCAGCCCCACGTTGCACAGACTTTGCCCATGCACAGCGGTGGGTTGGTCACAGGGCCTGTGGCCAAACCCCAGGAGACTGCCAATCCCAAGCTGTGCACAGCTCTTGGCGTGCGCAGAGTAGGATTGGTCTTCGGACCCAGGGGACCCCATCCCTTGAGGCCAAAACATATATGTTAAGGGGAATGGGCATGGAACCACATCCCTGTTCCTTAATTGGCACCGGGAAACATGTCCCCAGGGACTAATACAATTGAATTGGGGAGGTGGGCATGCATCCCCCCTCCCGAGCATTATTGGGCCCCAGGGACCCCATTCCCCAGGGTCAGATGTATTAGAAAAGGGGAAGGGGCATGCTGCCCCGATCGCCAACCCTTACTGGAAGCCGAGAAACACATCCTCCAGGGACAAATACAATTAAATCGCCCCCCCTCCCGAGCCTTATTAGGCCCCAGGGACCACATCCCCTGGGTTTGAGTACTGGCAAATCCCCCCTACCTGAACCTAATGAGGCTCTGGGACTCCATATTCCCAGCCTAAAATGTAAATAAATGGGGATAGGGCTGCACAGCGCACCTTCCTGAGCCGTTATGCACCCCAGGAATTCTGGGCCAGGCATTATTTAAAAGAAAAGGGGGCCCCTTCCCCGAGACATAATAGTCGCTGCGACCCTATCCCTGGGGCAATATGTTATGTGCCCCCTGACCTGAACCTCCTCAGGACCCCGGAGGCCCAAACTTGGGGATCATCTATTGTTTTTTAAAAGGGGGGGGGAACCACACGGTTTTTTAGTGAATTTTTAAGGTTTTTTATGCTATTTCCCAACTTTAATGTCTCTATAGACTTTTTTTTTGTGAATTTCAAAGGGTTTTAAATTTTAATACCTAACTGTAACCGCTAACCTTTGAGAGTGGGTGTGTGAATGGCTGTACGGGTCTGTGAGTGGTGTATGGGTTGGTGAGTGGTTGTCTGATTGGCTGTATTGGTTTGTTAGTAGATGTCTGATCAGCTGTATGGGTGTGTGAATGGTTTTGTGGGTGTGTTAGTGTCTGTATGGGCGTGTGAGTGGGTCAGAGAGTGGGTGTGTGAGTGGTGTTGTGGGTGTGTGAGTAGGTGTCTGAGTGGCTGTATGGGTGTGTGAATGGGTGTTTAAGTGTCTTTATGGATGTATGAGTGGGTGTGTGGAAACTCATGACACACTCAAAAACAAAACTCTCTACTGGCTATCTGATAACTGTAATTTTCCAGAGGTGGGAGCTAATCAGATTATACTAACACAAAGGGTGGGTTGGGTGGGCCCCCTCAGGAAAAAGTTCGAGGGGGACTGCATAATTATACATTTCTGATCCCCCCCATTTGGCAAAGAGTACTCTTGCCAATGCCCAACCTCCATCAGCCTGGGAGTTTAACATGACCCTCCTGCCTTTAGGATATTTTTACAGACATTTACTGGACCCCAAACATCATACCAGTAATAATATTATTACCAGTAGAACAACAGCACTATCTATGCCTCGTTCCTGCTACACAATTCCAACATTTAATAGATTCCAGGCATTCGATTCTTTAGAGGACAATGATTGACTTACACCGTCCAAAGGCATGATACAAGCAAAATCTCCCATATGGTTACAACAGAAAGATCTAGACGAATTAGGCAATGAGCCATCGGCTAACCACCTACAGCTAGACACAGTAGTAACAGAATTGTACAGATCCACTGACCACACTAAGAATAAGGACGAGCTATCCATCAAACCAAAGAAGTCACTAATCACCCTAACGCAAACAAATTCAGAAGTGCCTATAACCCCTTAGTTAGGAAAATCTGCTCTACCCCAAGGTGATCGAGTAATTGCTAATTCAGGGCCAGAACCGGGATATAGCCTAGTTACCTGGAATATAGCAGGCCTCAAAAGAAAGCTGGATACACCATTCTGGAGGGACTTTATTACTGCAGGTTATGACATCATTTGTCTCCAGGAGACATGGTGTACGGAGCCCATTTTTATAGAGGGTTATACCTTACACTGGTTAAATGCTGTTAATTCTGCAGCTGGAAGAGCAAAAGGTGGTCAACTCCTGCTAATATCTAATAAACTAGTTACCTGTAAAATTAGAAGCTATACCGCAGTAGACACAAATAGCCAGGTGTTACGACTAAAATTCAGCAAAGGTAAAAATGTAATATTGATGAACTATTATAATAATATTTTTGATATCAATAGAAGGAAAATTCTTTACCCAATAGAGAATTAAATTAATAAGGCTCTTGCAGTGTCTCGAAAACAGGCCATTATCCTCTAGGCAGGTGACTTTAACATCAAACCCTGCCCACTGGCCATGGGCAATTCATGTGGCCTTAGGAAGGAGACTGGTTATCGAGAGGTCGGTGACGACTTACATTTTCCACACTGCAAATATGGTACAGCCTTAAATAAATTATTAGCTAAGTTCAACCTGGATATGTTGAGCTGCACTAAGAATAAGGACAATATTAATTGCCCTACCTTTACAGGCAGGAATGCAAACACTAGCATTGATCATATCTTGCTCTCTTAGCAACACTGAATACTCCAACCTTTGGGTTATGGAGCAGCCTCTAAGCGACCATAATAGCATGTCCATATCATTATTGTGCTGGGGAAAGAAACAATCTAATAATAACAACTGTATTAACAATGTTGTAGCCTCCAGACCAAATGGCATGAGGATCAAATGGGCCGGCTTTGACCTTCAAAACAAGCATATGGAGGTGGTGAAGAAATGTCTCATAGAGATAGAGTATTGCCTTAGGGACAAAGTCAATTCTACCATTCTGTTTCATAGCTTTGTAAAGATAAATGAAATCATAGAAGGCATTTTCACTAAAAGAACTAGTGGGAAAAGGGCAGCGAACTCAGGTTGGTTTGACGAAAATTGTACCCGGGCTTTACAAGAATTAAAAGAAGCGTTGAGTACCAAACCCCGTAATAATGTAACTATTAAAATGTTACGCATTGATTATAAAATAACTATTTTTAATAGGAAAAGAGTTTTACAAGATGAGGCTTGAACTAATCTTAACCTAGCGGCAGACACAAATTATAGTAAACTTTATTGGGAGACTATAAACAGTCCTTTCCTAAAGAATGATAATGTGCCTGAAATAACTTCTTATGTAGAATGTAACGTATGGATTGAACATTTCACGAAGATTTTTAACCCAGATAGGTCTAATTTAGATTCAACTATTTGTAATGCTTCCATCTGGCATCCATTACCACTATCAATAAGTTTAGATGAGGTATATGAGGACTTAACCAATAGTAAAGGAGGCAAAGCACCGGGCCCGGACCGGGTCCCTGTAGATCTATATAAAACAGAAATGGACCTCTGGGCCCCCATTTTAGTAAGGTTTTTTAATGTGGCAGCGGAGGGCCTAAACCGATATTGTGGGGTCAATCTCTAATTATCCCCCTTTTTAAGAAAGGGTCTAAATCTGAGGCGTGTAATTATCACCCCATTTCTCTGCTAGACGCCTCTATCAAGATAATGAGCAGAATTATGTTAAAGAGCCTGGAAACATGGGCAGAAGAGAATGATATTTTATCTAAAGCAAAATATGGTTTCAGAAAAGTTTTAGGAACCTTAGAACAGTGTGTTAATCTCGACCTTTTGATTAATAAATACACTGTTGCTAAGGAAGGAAATTTGTTCCTCTGCTTCGCGAACTTGAGCAGCGCCTTTGATCTCGTAGATCATACCATGACCGTGATTATGGCAAACTTTACTTGACCTGGGTGCTCCCAAGGAAATAGTAAATGTTTTAGCGAGGCTCTATGAGAGGTTATCTTGAAAAGTACGCTATGGCTCAGCTGGTGAGTGTACCCCATTTTTCAAGGTTACAAGAGGCATACTCCAGGGTTGTGTCTTGGCACCGCTTTTATTTTCATTATTTATTAACCAAATAGACTCAACCCTAGGTCAGATCTCAGCAGATGCCCCGCTTATAGATGGGGAAGCGGTCCCAATCTTATTACATGCGGACGACGCTGTTTTAATATCGCACACCCAAATTGGACTACAGCCTCTCATAGATAACTTTACAACATTCATAAAGAGCAGGAAACTTAAAATTAACAAAACTAAGACTTTTGTCATGACATGCGGGAAGAAAACCAAGCCAGTTAGTTCATTTTTTATAGAAAAGGACAAGATGCAATCAGTTAAAACTTTCTGTTATATTGAAATAACATTTGCCGGTGATGGAAAATGGATAAATGAGCATGATAATATACGTCTGAAAATGAGCAGGAATACTAATAGCATATTCAGTTTTTCTAGCAAATTGGGGGCCAGAAGAATTAAAGACATGATAACCATTTACAACGCTAGATGTGTGTCATCTGCGTTATATGGGGAAGGAATATGGGGCCATCAATGTGGGAAATCGCTACAACATGATGAAAACAAGTTCCTTAAGAAATTGTTGTGCGTCCCTCCCTCAGCATCAACCAAACTTGTGCATGAGGAAGTAGGTATAAATTACCTCTCGGATTTAGCAGTATTACGCCCTTTGACACTCAATTTATATGGTCGAAAACTGAAACGCTATTTACACAAAAAATTATCAGAGACTGCTTGAGCCTCGATCACTTTTCCCATATCTTGTGGCTTAAATATATTCATTACTTGTACAACCTCTTATTCAATTGTAATATCCTTTCTGCACATGAGTTTGCAGCTTCAATCACTAAGAAGGAACTAAAAGAAAGGTTTTTATCATATAAGAAGGAGGTTAGAGAAAGGCAGTCCAGGAAGCTACCCACTGTTGTTTTTTATTTGGGACTATATTTAAACAAAGGCTTCCAGGCTTACCTATCCATAGTCACACGCAATTCTCATCGGTTTGTTTTAACTCGTCTCAGGCTAGGAATTGTGCATCATTTGGTGGCATGTCTGCACATGAAAGCTAGTACAAACTCTGTATGCCCTTGCGATCACACCTCAAGACAAAGCTGCTGTCACTTTTTACTGTTTTGTAAATGTTATCATTTTTTAAAGAAATATTGCCTAAAACCTATCTTTTTAAAACATAATGTTCATTCCACAAAATCAGCTATGAAATTAATGTTGTCCTTAGAAAGCCCAGACATTTGCTTCTTCGTTGCAACGTACATAATGAAATGTATAGCCGCAAGGAAATCTATAATTCTTTGATGTAACCATCTGGTTAATTACACAAAGTTATAAGTTGAGACCTATTTCATCTTGTCTGTACATGTACAAATACTGGAGAATCAAGCACTTTTTATACTGTTGCACTTTAATTAATTCTCGTAGAATTTGCATAGCATTTTTCTAACTATTAATTTATTGCTAAATTTGCACATGAGGGGCATGGTATGGTACATATGTATAGTATCAAGGAGGGATGTATAGCATATTAATGATAATTATTCCTTAGTACCTAGGTTGTTTTCTATCATGAGTTGTAATTGAGAATTTCTAACTTTGATGTTTTTTAACTCTATATTAATGTTTTGTTATGGATGTATGTTTTATTTTTCTGCTTATATGGTTGTGTTTTGACAAACCGAATAAAAGCATTTTGAACTGAACTGAGTGGGTGTGTGAGTAGTTTTGAGGGTGTGTGAGTGGCTGTGTGTGAGTAGCTATGTGGGTGTGTCAGTGGTTTTGTGAGTGCCTATGTGGGTGTGTGAGTGGGTTTGTGAGTGGCTGTATGGGTCTGTGAGTAGATGTGTGAGTGGTTTTGTGTACTTGTGAGAAGGTATGTGAGTGACTGTATGGGTGTGTGAGTGAATGTGTGAGTGGTTGTGTGGGTCTGTGAGTAGATGTGAATGTGGAAGAATGGGTGTCTGAGTATCTGTGTGGGTGTGTGAGTGGTTCTCTGGGTCTCTGAGTGGATGTATGAGTGACTACATAGGTGTATGAGTGTCCGTATGGGTCTGTGAGTAGTTATGTGGCTGTCTGGGTGGGTGTGTAAGTGGCTGTATGGGGTTCGTATGGGGGGGTGTGAGTGGTTTTGTGGGTGTATGAGTAGGTGTATGAGTGACTGTATGGATGTGCAAGTGAGTGTGTGAGTGGCTGTGTGTGTCTGTGAGTGTATGTGAGAGTGGCTGAATGGGTGTGTGAGTGGGTGTCTGAGTGTCAGTGTGGGTGTGTTAGTAGCTGTGTGAGTGAATGGGCCAGAACGGAACCTCACCTGCCACTTTATCCAACAAGAGTCCACAGTTTTGCTCAAAATGTCGACCCAACTGGAGAACTTTGTATTGGATAAGTAGTAAGTACTACCTCACTGGACAAATGTCTAGTGCATAATCTACACTACAGATGCAAAATGGATCACAAGGAAATGCCTCCAGTGAACTTGGGTTATGTAATTTCAAAAATGTGTTTGTTCCTCGAGGTCTTGATCCACAAACCTGTGATAACATGAATCCTTTCTAGAGAAGACGATGGGACTACAAAGAGGGAAATCTCCCTTAAACAAGGGTACTTCCTCTTAACTTTACAAAGTAAGTGCTTCTTTGTTTTGCAGAGATGTCCTCGTATTCCTCTGTATCAAGAACGTGTCACCAAAACCACCCGCAAACACACTCGAGGGCCTTTTGGTAAGCTGTCCATCAATGTGAAGGCGGCAAGACCTTTGCATACTACTAAGGAAAATAGGATGGGGCCAAATGAGTGAAGCTGGCAGATGATTTTAAGCATTTGCATACGCAATCAATCAATCAATCAATCAGAGTACTTGTAAAGCGCGCTACTTACCGGTGAGGGTCTCAAGGCGCTGAAGGGAGGGGGGTGCCGCTACTGTTTGAAGAGCCAGGTCTTGAGGAGTCTTCTGAAGGCGAGTAGGTCTTGGGTCTGTCGTAGGTGGGTAGGGAGGGAGTAATTAATAGTGAGAATCAATGTTCCCTCTAATTTTTAGGTCGAGCAGACCTACTCTCAATGCGTGAGCATTGAGAGTGTCTGCTTCAGACCTTTTGTGGCCCGTATTTAGGAATGTAGACAGCTACCAGACGCGCGCTTTGACGAGGTCAGATTTCACCTCGGGAGCGAGCGTCTGGTAGCTGCGCATGCGCGAATCAAATCCCTTGCTCACACACACACACAGGCAGCCCCCACCCCTCTGCATGCACGCACGCACACACACACAGGCACGCGCATGCACACGCAGGCATACGGCACACATACAGGCACCCATACAGGCACACTATCCCCTACCTCGCATTCTCTCTCAATCACACGGTCACGCATGCGCACACACATTCCCTCGCGCACACACGCACACACGCGCGCACACACTCCCCCCCCCCTCCCCATCCCCCCCCAGGCATACACACAGGCACGCACGCACGCACTTCACATCAGCCCTGGGCCCCACTCACCGACTGTGCTCTTCCGGCGGGGCTCCTCACGGCGCGGCGCGTCTCCTCATATAAATCGGGGCTCCCTCAGGTCAGAGGAGCCCCGCAACAGGCGCCACACTCCTCCTTCTCCCCGGCCCCCTCCTGAGGACCCGGGCTACCCCGCACGGCAGGGCGCTCCATGCGCCGGTAGCTCGCGGACCTCGGGAGGCGGGACTTCCGGCCGGCCGCGAGCGGATTGGCCGGCCGGCCAAGAGCTTCCGGGTCGCTGCGGGCAGCGCGGCGGCGCCCTGTAATTTGTTGCTGGCTTGTCCTTAAATGCTGTTTCACCAACTCCTGGGGCGTATACACCTATGTACTGTCAGCGCTAATGCACGCCCCCCTCCTGTGGCACAGTCCTGCTATGCTATTTGCATTTTTATTTTCTGGATGTCTGTATCCTTGCACCCTACTCCTCGGGTGCACTAAAATGCTCCACTGCCTACAGACACATATTGTTGCACAGGCTATCGGAATGTTTGATGGCCCCCCATGGCCGCTCCTCCCCCTTCTAGCAGGCTTCTTTAAGTTTCAGGACGTGCCTCTCCTCCCTAAATAGCTCGAGCTTGGCTTCTCGCGGCCGGGCTTCCTTCCCCCTGGACGTTCAGAAATCCCCTCCAGCGGGTTTCCGCTCTTACGCACATTTACAAAGAAACTCAGACAGAGGCACAAAGATTTCCCCAAACTGTGACCCACTCTGACATTCTCTCATACAACACTCCCTCTGCTGCGACCCTCTCGCACACACTCTGTCTCTCACATGCCCCCAATGTCGGAGCCCCATCCCTGTGAGTGCTGGCCCTACTAGCCCACGCCACGATGCCCGCTCCGCTGCACGTGCGGTGACCGCACAGGCTGCCTCATCCCCGCTGCCTTCTCGAGTTCCTCTGCGCCCGCCGGTCCCTCCCACCTACAGCCTCGTGTGTCTGGCTGTCAGTGCCGCGGGTACAGCGTTTCTTTCAACAACCGCTTCTAAAACTCCCACGTCACTTGTTGCCACTTTGTTGCACTTGCGGCACTTAAAGCACAAGCAGCCCGCGATGCTGTGGTGCCGACCCTGTGCCGGGAGGAGCCCCTGTTCGCATCTGAATCTCTCATCACCGCTGGAGGACCGCCTGTAGCGTCTGCTTGTGTTTCACGGAGGATTAAAATGTAGTTACGGGAGCTCCGGGTCCGTGTGTATCGCGTCTGCTGCTTCAGCTGCAGGGCGCAGCGGGCAGAGGGACTGGCAGAGGGGCTTTACTATTTTATTTTCCCGGACTCCTTCTGGGCTGGATCTGAGAGCACGGCATGGGAGGCTACTGCCCGCGACCCCACAGTTCTTTTTCACTCCCCCTTTTATGCCCGTGAATGCAGCAGGTGAGGGGAGCGCGGTGCCTTCTGCAGCCTGGGGTCAAAGGTCACCTGTTGCTTGCAGGGGTGACCAGATCGGGATACTGTGAACGCATGAACTGCCCTGTCGGTGGGCGTGGCGGAGGCACAGGGGTGGACGGCGGCCGGCTGCCGGCGAAGACGAAATTCTACCCCTGGTGTTAAATATTTCTGCTGATGGACCGGCAGGGCGGGGTGGAACCCCGTTTTAAGATGCTGTGGCTGAAGTTATGATCTTTTTGTGACTTTTCGGATCCCCAAGTGGCAGCAGGTGAGTGGAGCTTTCTTAAAAGTGAAAATAATGTTAATAACTCATTGAATTAGATCGTAAACAGGGTTCAATCGCCATGACTGGGCCAAGTATGGTCCCCCCCCCATTTTTTAAAAAAAATTTTTTCACCTCCACTGTTACGCAGCTTAATCCATTACCCCCTTGCTTTGGTGCTCGCTGCTGCCGCAGCTCCACGCACTAGACACCCTTTGCTACTGGTGAACTGGAACTTTAATGCTTAAAACTGCAAGTCCCACAGTGCAACTAACGTGAGCTAATCACACCTGATGTGGGGCGTCTCGGTATTTCTGGCAATGTAATTCCAGCTGTAAAAAGCAACAGAGAAGTAATACAACACATATTGCATTACCAATGCTATAGGTGTCACATTTGCGAAAGTTAAAAGTACTGTCTTTGTAAATGACAAAGCTATTAATTTCGCTATTTTCAAAACCAACACATAAATAAAAATTTGTCATTTACAATACCAACAGCTCAAACTTTCCTAATGCGAGACCTATTGCATTGCAAATGCTTGTTTTCCTCTGTGTGCGGCAGTGGAGGGTCTCTGTGCGCTGCAACCATGGCTTTGTGCGCCAGGAACCAAACCTCGCTTGTCTGCGGCGCCAAATGCCACTCATTTATGGTGCTCTCCTGCCCTCTGTCCCACTCCTTTTTGGTGCCCTCCTGCCCTCTGTCCCACTCGTTTTTGGTGCCCTTCTGCCCTCTGTCCCACTCGTTTTTTGTGCCCTAATGCCCTCTGTCCCACTCGTTTTTTGTGCCCTTCTGCCCTCTGTCCCATCGTTTTTGGTGCCCTTCTGCTCTCTGCCCCACTCGTTTTTAGTGCCCTTCTGACCTCTGTCCCACTCGTTTTTGGTGCCCTTCTGCCCTCTGTCCCACTCGTTGTTGTGCCTTTATGCCCTCTTGCCCTCTGTCCTATCGTTTTTGGTGCCCTTCTGCCCTCTGCCCCACTCGTTTTTGGTGCCTTTCTGCTCCCTGCTCCCTGGTGTCCGTCCCTCCTCCCTGGTGTCCGTCCCTGCTCCACTGTGTCTGTCCCTGCTCCACGGTGTCTGTCCCTTCTCCACGGTGTCCGTCCCTGCTCCCCGGTGTCTGTCCCTGCTCCCTGATGTCTGTCCCTGCTCCCCGGTGTCTGTCCCTGCTCGCCGTTGTCTGTTCCTGCTCCCTGATGTCTGTCCCTGCTCCCTGATGTCTGTCCCTGCTCCACGGTGTCTGTCCCTGCTCCCTGGTGTCCGTCCCTCCTTCCTGGTGTCCGTCCCTGCTCCACTGTGTTAGTCCCTGCTCCCCGGTGTATGTATGTCCCTGCTCGCTGGTGTCTGTCCCTGCTCCCCAGTGTCTGTCCCTGCTCGCTGGTGTCTGTCCCTGCTCCACAGTGTCTGTCCCTGCTCCCCGGTGTCTGTCCCTGCTCCCTGGTGTCCGTCCCTGATGTCTGTCCCTGCTCCCCGGTGTCTGTCCCTGCTCCCCGGTGTGTGTCCCTGCTCCACGGTGTCTGTCCCTGCTCCCCGGTGTCCGTCCCTGCTCCCCGGTGTCTGTCCCTGCTCCCTGATGTCTGTCCCTGCTCCCTGATGTCTGTCCCTGCTCCCCGGTGTCTGTCCCTGCTCCCCGTTGTCTGTTCCTGCTCCCTGATGTCTGACCCTGCTCCCTGATGTCTGACCCTGCTCCACGGTGTCTGTCCCTGCTCCCTGGTGTCCGTCCCTCCTCCCTGGTGTCCGTCCCTGCTCCACTGTGTCTGTCCTTGCTCCCCGGTGTATGTATGTCCCTGCTCGCTGGTGTCTGTCCCTGCTCCCCGGTGCCTGTCCCTGCTCGCTGGTGTCCGTCCCTGCTCCACTGTGTCTGTCCCTGGTCCCCGGTGTATGTATGTCCCTGCTCGCTGGTGTCTGTCCCTGCTCCCCGGTGTCTGTCCCTGCTCCCCGGTGTATGTATGTCCCTGCTCGCTGGTGTCTGTCCCTGCTCCCCGGTGTCTGTCCCTGCTCGCTGGTGTCCGTCCCTGCTCCACTGTGTCTGTCCCTGCTCCCCGGTGTATGTATGTCCCTGCTCGCTGGTGTCTGTCCCTGCTCCCCGGTGTCTGTCCCTGCTCGCTGGTGTCTGTCCCTGCTCCACAGTGTCTGTCCCTGCTCCCCGGTGTCTGTCCCTGCTCCCTGGTGTCCGTCCCTGATGACTGTCCCTGCTCCCCGGTGTCTGTCCCTGCTCCCCGGTGTCTGTCCCTGCTCCACGGTGTCTGTCCCTGCTCACCGGTGTCCGTCCCTGCTCCCCGGTGTCTGTCCCTGCTCCCTGATGCCTGTCCCTGCTCGCTGGTGTCCGTCTCTGCTCCACTGTGTCTGTCCCTGGTCCCCGGTGTATGTATGTCCCTGCTCGCTGGTGTCTGTCCCTGCTCCCCGGTGTCTGTCCCTGCTCCCCGGTGTATGTATGTCCCTGCTCGCTGGTGTCTGTCCCTGCTCCCCGGTGTCTGTCCCTGCTCGCTGGTGTCCGTCCCTGCTCCACTGTGTCTGTCCCTGCTCCCCGGTGTATGTATGTCCCTGCTCGCTGGTGTCTGTCCCTGCTCCCCGGTGTCTGTCCCTGCTCGCTGGTGTCGGTCCCTGCTCCACAGTGTCTGTCCCTGCTCCCCGGTGTCTGTCCCTGCTCCCTGGTGTCCGTCCCTGATGTCTGTCCCTGCTCCCCGGTGTCTGTCCCTGCTCCCCGGTGTCTGTCCCTGCTCCCCGGTGTCTGTCCCTGCTCCCTGGTGTCTGTCCCTGCTCCCTGATATCTGTTCCTGCTCCCTGATGTCTGTTCCTGCCCTGGTGTCTGTCCCTGCTCCCTGTTGTCCGTCCCTGGTGTCTGTCCCTACTCCCCGGTGTCTGTCCCTGCTCCCCGGTGTCCGTCCCTGGTGTCTGTCCCTACTCCCTGTTGTCTGTCCCTGCTCCCTGGTGTCTGTCCCTGTCCCTGGTGTCTGTCCCTGCTCCCTGGTATCTGTTCCTGTCCTGGGTGTGTGTCCCTGATCCCTGGTGTCTGTCCCTGCTCCCCGGTGTCTGTCCCTGCTCCCCGGTGTCTGTCCCTGCTCCCTGGTGTCTGTCCCTGCTCCCTGGTGTCTGTTCCTGCTCCCTGATTTCTGTCCCCGCCCTGGTGTCTGTCCCTGCTCCCTGGTGTCCATCCCTGGTGTCCGTCCCTGCTCCCTGGTGTCTGTCCCTGCTCCCTGATGTCTGTCCCTACTCCCTGGTTTCTGTCCCTGCTCCCTGGTGTCTGTCCCTGCTCCCGGGTGTCTGTCCCTGCTCCACTGTGTCTGTCCCTCCTCCCTGGTGTCCGTCCCTGCTCCACTGTGTCTGTCCCTGCTTCCTGGTGTCTGTCCCTGCTCCCTGGTGTCTGTCCCTGCTCCCTGGTGTCTGTCCCTGCTCCCTGGTGTCTGTCCCTGCTCGCTGGTGTCTGTCCCTGCTCCCCGGTGTCTGTCCCTGCTCCACAGTGTCTGTCCCTGCTCCCCGGTGTCTGTCCCTGCTCCCTGGTGTCCGTCCCTGATGTCTGTCCCTGCTCCCCGGTGTCTGTCCCTGCTCCCCGGTGTCTGTCCCTGCTCCCTGGTGTCTGTCCCTGCTCCCTGATATCTGTTTCTGCTCCCTGATGTCTGTTCCCGCCCTGGTGTCTGTCCCTGCTCCCCGGTGTCCGTCCCTGGTGTCTGTCCCTACTCCCTGGTGTCTGTCCCTGCTCCCCGGTGTCCGTCCCTGGTGTCTGTCCCTACTCCCTGTTGTCTGTCCCTGCTCCCTGGTGTCTGTCCCTGTCCCTGGTGTCTGTCCCTGCTCCCTGGTGTCTGTTCCTGTCCTTGGTGTCTGTCCCTGATCCCTGGTGTCTGTCCCTGATCCCTGGTGTCTGTCCCTGCTCCCCGGTGTCTGTCCCTGCTCCCTGGTGTCTGTCCCTGCTCCCTGGTGTCTCTTCCTGCTCCCTGATTTCTGTCCCCGCCCTGGTGTCTGTCCCTGCTCCCTGGTGTCCGTCCCTGGTGTCCGTCCCTGCTCCCTGGTGTCTGTCCCTGCTCCCTGATGTCTGTCCCTGCTCCCTGGTTTCTGTCCCTGCTCCCTGGTGTCTGTCCCTGCTCCCGGGTGTCTGTCCCTGCTCCACGGTGTCTGTCCCTCCTCCCTGGTGTCTGTCCCTGCTCCCCGGTGTCTGTCCCTGATCGCTGGTGTCTGTCCCTGCTCCACAGTGTCTGTCCCTGCTCCCCGGTGTCTGTCCCTGCTCGCTGGTGTCTGTCCCTGCTCCACAGTGTCTGTCCCTGCTCCCCGGTGTCTGTCCCTGCTCCCCGGTGTCTGTCCCTGCTCCCCGGTGTCTGTCCCTGCTCCCTGGTGTCTGTCCCTGCTCCCTGATATCTGTTCCTGCTCCCGCTCCCTGATGTCTGTTCCCACCCTGGTGTCTGTCCCTGCTCCCCGGTGTCCGTCCCTGGTGTCTGTCCCTACTCCCCGGTGTCTGTCCCTGCTCCCCGGTGTCCGTCCCTGGTATCTGTCCCTACTCCCTGTTGTCTGTCCTTGCTCCCTGGTGTCTGTCCCTGTCCCTGGTGTCTGTCCCTGATCCCTGGTGTCTGTCCCTGATCCCTGGTGTCTGTCCTGCTCCTCGGTGTCTGTCCCTGCTCCCTGGTGTCTGTCCCTGCTCCCTGGTGTCTGTCCCTGGTTTTAGTTCGGTTGTTAACCGAGGCCTTTCCATTTTTACTAAAATTATATATATATATATATATATACTATTTTTATAAGGACTTTCAACCTGCTCTCTTCACAATGGCCTGTTATGTTTGTCATTCGCATTTTATTACGCACACTATCGTATAAAACATGGATCAATGTGGGTCAGCACGTTTTACCATTTCAAAAATATTTTTGAAGGCCCAGGTGTTTCTCCAGCAATAACTTTTTGAAAAATCTTGTTAATTTTTTCTGTCCGTGTGAGCTACATTCAGTCGTCTGTGTTAAGTCTATACTAATGGTCTTGATGATCGTTCGTCTTTCCCTTACAGGACAGGAGAGCTGGAGGAAGGCAACGCAACACAAAGGATCACAAACAGCCCCTCAGTAGTGCACAATGACGATTCTTACAGGGCACAGATGCGGGGCTGATTGTAGGTCCTTTGAATTAGTATTCGTGTTAATTGCAGCGCACCGGGGGGGGGGGGGGGCTACAATTAACATGAAGACTAAAGGTTCACAATCAGCCCCGCAGCTGTGCGGTGTAAGAAAAGGAATTCAGAGTGTCAAACACAGCGTGTGCTAAAGCACACGCTGTGTTTGAGACTGCTTTTTTTCTCAATCTCCCGCAACGAGGAAATGGCACTTTTTCGCGCCGCTCGCATTTTAAAAGCGGCGGCGCGAATGGTGTTGCTGGAGTGCGCGCTAAATTCAGCAACCTGCGCGCATAGGGTGACTTCTCTGCGCGCGCGCTCACCCGCGCAGCTTGTTGGGAACAGTGGTGAGAATCCATTGACTGCTTTCGCCAGGAGACGACAAGAAAGAACCAACTTGTCACAGTCACCACAGATCAGATTGTGCTTGAATAGATCAACGATGCATTCACCTCTGTTAAGGATTTGAAGTTGAGGGGCCGGGCAGCCCCATCTTTGTGCCAATTTTGGCCATGGGGACCCCACCCCGGGTCCCGGTCTCTTGATGCTGGGTGCCCTGGAGCCCACCCAGAGTGCAGCACTGAGGACCCAGGGAGGAGCCTCAATGCCCCCTGGTTCCTGCCGGCTCCCTGTCTCCAGCAGGAGTCAGAATTGTTCCCGCATGCAGGGATCAGCCAAAAACGCTGCTCCATGCATGTGGAAGCAATTTTTTATCTGTTTTCCTGTTTGATTGACAGGGAGCAGGAAGACAGATGAAAACTCAGCTCCCAGTAAGCGGGAGCAGTGTTCCGGCTCTTACCCACTGGGAGCTGAGTTACTGTTTGTTCTCCCTTGGTGGAAGCTGATGAAGCTCCCGCCAAGCAAAAACAAACTGCTATCTTCTGAGGGTGGACACCTCAGGAGATGGGAAGCCGGCCCTGGGGTGTGACGGTCCCCAGGGCCATAAATGGCTCCACAGAGGGGGCAGCATGGCACCCCTCCTTCATTGTGCACACAGCCAACCCTGGGGAGAATGTGGTCCCTGGGCCAAAAGCGGTCCAGGAGGGAGGCTGTGCAGCACCCCCTCCCACTTTTATATCGCCCAAGGTGGAGGTGGTAGTCCCCGGGGATAAATATCACCCAGGAGGGGGCCACGCGGTCCCCTCCACCTTTCTTAAAGTATTGTGCCCTAGGGAGGTGGAATTCCATGGGGCAATCTCAAAATCAGGAGGGGTGTGTGGAGTTCTGCATTATAGAATGTACACTTGTTGCTAGATTAGAATGTTATTAGAATGTTAGTGTGGAAGTAGCCAGAGACAGAGCTGTGAAGCTGGTGGAGGAAGGAGCTGGAGGTACCTGCTGTTAACTTCTCTTCTCATTTGGAGTGGATCTGCATCTTTACACTGGCGACAAGGTGAACCCAATCTGCACAGGGGGCAGACAACAAGTGTACCTCCACCCCTGGATTATATATATATATATATTTACACAAGATGACTTCCTCATCGTGAGTACACTAGACTGCTTATTTAAAACTCCAGTACGTTACAATTTCGTACCTTATATTGGATTTGTTGGCTGCGATCTTGTGCTGGAGGGAGAACGTGTCTTATGTGGAGATATACAAAGAACGTGCTGATGGGCTGTTGATGAACGTGTACTACACTGGGTCAAAGAAAGTGAGAGGCTCATTCTGTGCTACATGGCCATTTACCTCTTCTTGATCAATGGACTTATTTACTACAGTATTCATCAGGTTGAGGTGACTGAGAAGCTCATTCTACATTGCGCGATATATACCGGATCAAGGAATCTCAGAGTGGCCTACTGACAGAACTGTGAGTAAATACAAAGATTAATAGCCAAGCGATTCCCTTTTCTTTGATGAAAGTGAGCTGCAGAAAGTTTGATGGATTAGCAAGTGGCACTGGTTTTCGATTCGATTCGGAGAAAAAATTGCTTAATTTGTAATTACAAACCGTTCAACTCAAAAATAAACCTTTAGTCAACGTATGATTCGGAACCTTACCACTATTTGAGAGACGCGCTGCCCTGTCTCCTAACTCTGATCTCTTCGCGTCATATTAACTTCTACTTCCTTTAGAAAACTGCTGTTGACGACGGGACGTGGTGGCCATTTTCAAGAGTTGGGAAAATCTTCATAGGAAAACACTGAATTCACGACGTTCTTTATTAAAGAGTACCACAAAGGAGGATTTTCTTTCATAAACTCTGAATCCATGATGTTCTTTACTACGAAGGAGAATTTTCTTCATCCACGTTATATTAACACTTACTGTGAATGAAGCGCTGCTGAAGGGAAACGTTCTCACAAGGTTTTCATTTTAATTTCATTTTTTAGATTGTTTTATATGACTAACATTATTTTTATTGCAGAGGTGGACTGTAATATATGAAAGAGAGTCGTTCATTAATGTTGTAATTGGAAGCCATACAATTGTCTCTTCATTTGAAATTCCACAAAGTACTTTAGTGCTTATACCTCAAGTATTGTTTAATGGCTGATCAAGGTTTGAGTGCACCTCCTTCTTTCCTTCCAACCCCTGGGGAGCCTGTTATTCCATGGAAAGAATGGAAAAAATAGTTTCTAACATATATTTGAGCTACAGGTGCAGACAAATATGGGCCGGTGTGCAAACCAGCCATTTTACTCCATAATTTGTGAGTGGAGGGGCGTCGCTTATATGAGAATCTTCCCGAAGTTTCACTTGGGGTAGGTGATGGTCAGCCTAGCAATGTGTATGATATGAGCATGCAAATGTTGGATTCAAGATTCACTACTAAGGTAAATGTAGTTCTTGAGAGACATAAATTCTTCTGTAGAACCCAGAGAGTAGATGAAACATTGCAACTTTTGTTGCTTCTTTGAGAGGACTATCCCTAACTTGCCAGTTTGAAAAATTTGCGGATTCTCTCATACAAGATCAAATAGTAAGATGTACTAAAAACAAGAGGGGTCGTGAGAAATTACTCATAAAAGATTCGACCTTAGAGGAAGCTATACAAATAGCTAAAGGACTTGAGCATACTGATTTGTGGATAAAAGAGATGGACAAGTGCACCAACTCGATTATAGCTAAATACTCTGAGTCTAAAGCAACGTTGTCTAAGGGATCTGAGATTCAAGCATGTATTGGTGAAACCAAAACCACAAAACCAGTTGGTAAATCACAATCTAAACCCCTTAACAAAAACCCTGATAAAGGGAATGAATCTTCTCACACCACTAATCCGGTCCCTAATTTTGGAGCATGTGCTATTAGATGTTATTGTTGTAGTGCACCAGGTCACATTACTTCTAGCACTAAATGTATGGGTAGAAATGCAATCTGTAGAGTGTGTGGGAAGAGAGGCCATCTTGTAAACGCATGCAGGACAAAAATGACTCTTGTACAATAAGTTGATGATTGTTGTGAAAGCATTCATGAATTAATACCATGTGTTGATAAAATTGATGATTCTCAAATAGATTGTTGCAACATTATGGGAAATAGCGACATCATCGCAGAAAGTACTGATAACCTCATTGTGTCATCATTAATCTGGATTTAATTGGGGTAAGAATGTTAATTGATTCAGGAAGTCTATACACGTTACTTTCAAAGGAAATGTATCTAAAAACATGGGGAGGGATGAGTAATATAGAATCTTGGGATTTTCCTGATATTAAGGCTGTGGGATATGGAGGCAAGACAATTGACATTTTAGGCCTTTAATGGATGGTAATTGGCTTTGAAGGTAAAAAGGTTTACGGGCGTGTATATCTAACAAAACAAGGGTCCAACATATTGGGATGGCGCCACCAGAAAGACCTAGGTATCACATTGAATCCCAATGTCACTGAACCTGTGAAATCAATTATCGTGAATAATGTTAACAGTTATGTTTCAGAAACAATGGAGAAATATTCAGATGTTTTCTCCAATGAATTGGGAAAGCTCAAGAATTTTTCTCACAAAATTATACTTAAGAGCAATGCGACACCAGTTGTACATAAAGTAAGGTGTGTACCGCATCTGATGAATGAAAAGTTGTTGAAGTTGAAAATAATTGAGCCTATTGAGGCTTCAGAGTGGTTGGCGCCCATTGTTGTCACACCAAAGGATGGTGGGAAGAAGATTTGTTTGTGTGTAGATTTGCTAAATAGAAATATATGGGTTGACCGTCAACCTCTATCCAACATTTCTGAAATGTTGACTGCTATGGGTGGTAGGGCTGTGTTCAGGGTAATTGATATGTCTGCAGTCTACCATCAGATTGATCTCAGTGAAGAATCAAGACACCTTACCTCATTTGTAATGCCGCTGGGTGCATTTCACTACCGTAGGATGCCATTTGGACTAGCATCTGCCTCAGCTGTGTTTCAAAGAGTTATGCAAAAGGTACTCCTTGGAATAAAGAATGTTCTGTGTTTTCAGGATGATGTGTTGATTGTAGGGAAGGACCATGAACACCATGACAGGGTAATGAATGAGGTATTGACTCGTATGCAAGAACATGGATTGACCATAAAGAAAGAGAAGTGTCAGTTAAGGAAAGATTGTGTCAATTATCTGGGTCACAAGATATCTAAAGAAAGGGATTAGACCAAAGAAAATAATTGTGTCTGCTATCAGAAATGCCCCTACCCCCATGAATAAAGCTCAGCTGAACTCATTCTTGGGGCTGGCAGAGTACTGCTCCAAATTTGTGAAAGGTTTTACTGAAATTGTGGAACCGTTACGTACATTGATGAAAGGTGGTGTGAATTTTGAGTGGAGTGAAGTATGTGACAAGGCATTTGATAGAGTAAAGGAGGATATTTTGCATGCACCCTCGCTTGGGCATTTTGATGTCAAAGCTATAACTTTCGTTACAAAGGATGCTAGTGCTGTAGGAATTGGTGCTGTTTTGACGAAAGTTCTAGCTTTGACATCAAAGCACCCACGCTTGGGCATTTTGATGTCAAAGCTAGAACTTTCGTTACAACAGATGCTAGTGCTGAAGGAATTGGTGCTGTTCTGACGCAAGTGAATGGTGGTGAAGAGAAGATCAAAGGATTTACATCCAGGAGACTCCAGGGTGCAGAGACATCGTATTTTGTGATAGAAAAGTAGGCTCTAGCGTGCGACTGGGGGATTAAGCACTTTAAATATTTTGTTTGGGGTTTGCCATTTAAGCTTCGAACTGATCACAAGCCTCTTGTCCATCTATTTAAAGGAGGCAGGGGGCTCGAAGGGAGTGTACCTCCAAGGATTTCAAGATGGATTTGGTCTGTGCTAGAATATAATTTTGAAGTCGCATACATGAAGGGGCTAAAGAATGTGCTAGCAGACAGTTTGTCCAGGATGCCTATAATGATTAGTGGAGCGGAATCAGAAATTGAGGTTGATGCAATTAGATATATTAAGGAACAAGCTTTTGTCAAGGAGGAATGGGACACTGCCATGTTTAAATGATGATGTATTACAGAGGGTCATGCATGGTGTATCTGACGGACGGGGCGGAGATCTTGTGCATGATGTGCGTTTTAAAGGATATGACCATGGTGAGTCGGAGTTGAGTGTGAGAGAGAAGAAATAATGGAGAAGAAACAAGTTAGTACCACCAGAAGCACTTAGAACAAAGATTGTCAACATTGCCCATGAAGTTCATTTGGGCAGGAACATGACAAAAAGACGAGTTCGTCAGTCATTCTGGTGACCTGGGATGGATAGAAATATTGAAGAAGTTGTCAAGGAATGTTATGCGTGTGCGACAAGTGATAAGACCAAGATTGTGCGACAACCCACTCTTGCTTGTGTGAAATTCCCTTTGCGTCCTTGGGAAAAGGTAGCGATTGATTTTCTTGGTCCTATTCTAGACTTGGTTCGCGTTGCAAGTTTGTGATGTCCTGATAGATTACCATTCCAAGTGGTTTGTTGTTGTTAACTGAGAAAGTGATTAGTTTTCTGGAGAAGGTTTTTATGAAAGAGGTAATTCCTAAGGTACTTGTATCAGACAATGGAATTCAGTTAGTGTCAAGAAAAATGCAAGAATTTCTTTGCAAGATGGGGGTGAAGCATGAAAGAGTTGCCATGTTCAGGCCTCAGGCAAATGGTCTGGTGGAAAGGACCATCCGGTTGATCATGGAAAATATACAAATTTCGATTTCCAATGGGTTGTCATGGTCAGACGAGCTTAAAAAATGTATGTGGTCTTATAGAGTGACGCCATATTCTGTGACTGGAGTGTCTCCCTTCGTTTCACTTAAAAGGCGTGAACCAGGAGTAAAAGAAGTTCCTGGATGGTTAAAAGACAGGGATTGTATGTGGGTTGATCGAGAGAAGATTGAGCAGGATGTCACCGAACAGCAAACCGCTGCTGCAAGTCATTACAATTGTAAGAAAGGAGTCAAATTTCCTCACATAAAAGGTGGTGACTGGGTGGTGGTAAAGAGCGGTGGAATTGATGCTAAAGGTGACAGTAAATACTCTAAACCCATCCAGGTGAGGAGTGTAAAGAAGAACGTTGTCATATTGATTGATGGATCAATCCGGAGCTTTGGTAATATTTCTAAATGTTGTGCTCCTCAGTCATTACTGAATGATTCATTTTTTGTGATTGTCCTCATATCATAATTTTGAATTGTTATATATTTTTTAATATTATTGTATGTAAAGAGGGAGATGTGTGGAGTTCTACATTATAGAATGTACACTTGTTGCTAGGTTAGAATGTTATTAGAATGTTAGTGCTGAGGTAGCCAGAGACAGAGCTGTGAAGCTGGTGGAGGAAGGAGCTGGAGGTACCTGCTGTTAACTTATAATTAAGAACGTTTCTTCTCATTTGGAGTGGATATGCATCTTTACAGGGGGTCCATGTGGCCCCCCTCCTATTAGCAGGGCAAGCCCCGTGGAGGTGGTGGCCCCTGGGGCCTTTAAAGGCCTGCAGAGGAGGGCCGCCTGGCCCCTCTACTCACAATATTAGTAACAAAGCCCCGAGGGGAGGTGGCAGTCCCTGGGGCACAAACAAGGCCTTAGGAAGTTGGGCCACATGTGCACCCCCATCTGTTTGATATTTAATTATGCCCCAGGACCTGGCCCACCCGGGGGCTGAAAAAGATACAAGCGCGGGAGACTGCGCTTGTTTATTTTATTTTTTTGCAGTGAATTTGCGGACCCACCTGCTATTTTGCAGCACATTTTTTAATACAAATTCTTTTTGCCCTTGGTGGGGTCCCTTGAGGGCCCCAGCACCAGGTCTAGGGGGTCAGAGTATTCCTACCCTGCCCCCTTTTCTTTATTTTTAACTCCCACTGCTGCTGAAGATGCCAGGAGACAACACAACAAAACAAGCAGACACTCCTGCATGATGTATGTATATATATATATCTCTATAGGGTATGTAGATATATTCACATACATACAAAGACAGTTTTAAACGGTACACAGACAAAATATCGATTTTTAAATATCAATATGCAAAAATATCGAAGTTTAAATATCGATATACAAAAATATCGAAGGTAAGTAATATCGACAGTCTAAATATCGATATTGGTATGATATCAGTAATATCGAAGTTGTAAATATCAATGTTAATAATATCGAAATTAATAACTTTGATGTTACTAATATCAATTTTTAAATAAATTTAGTGTATATTATATTGTATTTATTATGTTTTATTATTTATTTTTAATGTTATTTTATTAAATATTGTCTTTTACTACTGTAGCGGGTTGTGGGTTTATAGGGGAATAGGGTGGGAAGTAATTTAATTATGTTAAATTAATTATTAATTATTAGGAATTATTAATTAATTGAGAATTAATTTTAAATTATTTTTAATTAATGTATTAATTGATAAATATGTTCTGTAGCGGGTTATGGGTTTATAGGGGAATAGGGTGGGAAGTAATTTAATAATAATTAATTAATTGATATATGTTTGTACATATTTTAATTAATAATTAATTGGTAATTAATTTCTATTAATTACTTAATTAATTATTATAATTGTTTTCATATTTATAATGATTAATTAGTTGGTAATTAATTATTATTAATTATGTAATAAATTAATTATAGTAATTTTTATATATAATTTATTGTTATTCTTAATTAATTAATTGTGCAAAATAATATTAATTTTTAAATTAAATTAATTACAGCAAATGTGCTAATATATTTACTTTATTGTTATTGTTAATTAATAATTAATTGGTAATTAAATAATATTAATTAATTTTGGGTACAGGGGTATTTTTAGGGTTCAGGGTCAGTTTTCAGTTCATGGGTACAGGGGTATTTTTAGGGTTCAGGGTCAGTTTTCAGTTCATGGGTAAAGGGGTATTTTTAGGGTTCAGGGTCAGTTTTCAGTTCATGAGTAAAGGGGTATTTTTAGGGTTCAGGGTCAGTTTTCAGTTTTTGGGTAAAAGGGTATTTTTAGGGTTCAGGGTCAGTTTTCAGTTCATGGGTACAGGGGTATTTTTAGGGTTCAGGGTCAGTTTTCAGTTCATGGGTAAAGGGGTATTTTTAGGGTTCAGGGTCAGTTTTCAGTTCATGGGTAAAGGGGTATTTTTAGGGTTCAGGGTCAGTTTTCAGTTTTTGGGTAAAGGGGTATTTTTAGGGTTCAGGGTCAGTTTTCAGTTTTTGGCTAAAGGGGTATTTTTAGGGTTCAGGGTCAGTTTTCAGTTTTTGGGTAAAGGGGTATTTTTAGGGTTCAGGGTCAGTTTTCAGTTTTCGGGTAAAGGGGTATTTTTAGGGTTCTGGGTCAGTTTTGGGTTTTTGGGGTACAGTCGTACAGGGTAAAAATTAAATAAATTTAAATTAAATCAATTAAATGAAATTACAAAATATAAAATTACATTAAATTATTACGTTTTTAATTTATTTTAAATGTATATGTATTAGTTTTAATTTTTTAATTATGTTTTAATATTTGTATTTAATATTTGTAACATTATATGTATTTTATAATTATTTTAACATTATTATTAATACATTTAAAAAACCGATATTTTTAATTTCGATATTTTTGTACTACGATATTATTTTTTCGATATTTTTGTACTTACCTTATTAGGGATAGGATTCCGATATTTTTGACTTCGATATTTTTGTCCCGATATTTTTGTATGTCGATATTTTTGATTTCGATATTTAGTCAGACATTCGTTTTAAACATTTTAAGCAAGCAACACTGCTTTGAAGTGACAAGCAGTTAGACAAATGACATCATGTGGCAAAGTGTACTGTGTTTGTTTTTCTGTGCCAGAGTCAACACTGTCACCTGCAGGCAGGCACTGAGTCCTCCCAGATCCAGTTGCGGAAGTGGTCACCCGAGGCTGTGAGAACAGGCAGCTATGGAATTTCACAGGCAGCCACAAGTGGCACGCAGCCAGTTTTCCTGGGGTTTACAGGCATGCCAGGCACACTCTGTGGGGGAAGGCACTGATGGAGAAGAACTAGATTCCCACCAACACTGTAGATAAGGTGCATGTAACGACTGCTGGTGTGCATACGTGGAATCCAGAGAGACTGTGAGTAGCTCATCCTTTGAAGCGACACCTGCTGCAGTTTGTACCCCTGGGGGCTTTGAGTGACATGGCCTATCCACCAAAAAGAGTTGGATTTCTCTTGTGGCCCTGGCTCCTTCACATGCAGGGTGTCTTTCTGCCCAGGACAGGCCCCTCACTGATCGCTCACAGCCCGGATGGCCCAGACCTGGGCATGGGAGAGCCTAGGTGGTAAGGCCCATGGGAGGCCCAGCCAGGGTAGTCACTGTGATTCATTTCCCAGGTTTGTGCTGGGTGAGCATGGGTTTCATCCTCAGTGGGCTTTCTTTCACTTCAGGCTTGCAGGCCAGGGTTCCCAGTCACACGCCTCTGCCAGCAGACAGCTCCGCCGAGCTTGCCTAGGTGGTCCTGGAACAAGAGCCTTGGTCCATGCATGTGCCCCTGCCCGTCACATGTTCATTGGGTCCTCATGGTAGGGAAGCCAGCGCCCCCGCCAGTCCTCACCAAGCACCCTGCAGCCGTGAACTATGGGGAAGATAGTGCATGAGAGGAGGGCTTTGGTTTTGTCTGGGAATCTTCTGAGGTTTGGCCTGGTGCAGTCAGTTTATAAGGATGCTCCAGTATTAATGATCCATTCATCTACAAATATTGTTATGACTTTTACTTCCTCTAGCTAGTGAAGTTTGATTGTCTTCTCTGCAGACCACCAAGGCCAAGCCGACCCCATCAGGGCCGATCCTCAGACCTCACAAAACCATCGTCAACGACAGCCCGTGTTTACAAAGGGCAGGGACACAATCAATGCAACGTATGACCCACACTTACAAAGAATTCCGTGTTCATAGGAAATAATTGCAATCCCTATCACAAATGGGATTAAGACAGTTACGTACATCTCTCAGTGAAGGACAGACGCACACATTTAGTGTAGCGTTTGTGCAGCCCCAGACATCTAAGTGCATAACAGATATGTTAGGGATCAATCCTGTGTAAAGAAATGTCACTTGTCCTTCTAATGAGTTCAAAGTGGACCACTTGGGGTCACGAAACTAGTAAGCATGGAAAAGTCTTATGCATTATCAGTATGAACTTAATACCTCGCTCAACAAACAGCCATGCACCACCACCTACAAAATCAAGAAAGAGCCATCAATCTGCCAATCCTTTCTGTGTCCGGGCTGGGTGATGTTTCCTGTGCAGAGTCAAATTAGGCTGCAGGATCCACGCCTGGTGGTTCCCATCCACCGATTCCTTTACCTTTCAGCTTTGCAACAATGCTCCCTTCTGAACCCAAAGACTTTGGTTTCCTGCAAGCTGCTCAGTAGGTCATGGAAAAGATGCTGCTGGATCTCATATGGTTATCTGTTTCTGATCGTCTTCGAACCTCCAACTCTCATTCTTTTTTTTAAAACTTCTTTTTATTGAACAAGTGTCAGCTTGCGTATACATTTGCGTAAACACAGATCATAATTTAGGTTTCTCATCAACATTCAGATTTTACGGCTTATACACATATAGGGCCAGCTGTAACCCCTTTGAGCTCTACCTGTATGACCTCAACCACCCACCATTCCCTCCCCTCCTATCTATCGGATGCCCCCCAATCCCCATAAAAACTTCCCAGTGGTGCCATACTTTCTCCCATTTTTTGGGGCAGCCCCGGCTCTCATAAATTGTCTTTTCTGCCTCACAGCACCAGTCCACATCTTTCTTCCATTTGGACACTGTTGTCGGTTGACTCACCCTCCACGCCCGGCCACATTTTTCTTAGCCACTATAGCAGCCACATGGAGCCAGTCCAACTCTCAATCTCGATTAATGAGAACACTGTTGGCAAATGCTTTCAGTCTGGTTCATTTTACACCAGTCCAATAATTTTACCTTCAGCAGCACAATACGAATACCCACAACCATTCCTGTTAATCACTGCCTAAGTTCTGAAAACCTTCCATGGATGTGCCAGCCATCTCTCAGGCTCACCATGGTCAACCTGGTAGACAGCAAAAGTTGATAGTGCGGACATTGAGTGTATGGTCAGTGTCACAGGGCATGCAATCAGCCTGAAGGTCTCTAGAATCACCACAGAGGCATGACCCGGATTGGTCTTTATCCGATAAATGTGTATATCCCGGGAGGTCAGCGCTTGTTGGTTTATATTATTTCTAGAAGTATCAGTTATCCAAATAACAGACAGTGAAATCAAAGGACCCATAACTGATTTAATTAGTACATCAAAGTTTCACTGTAGCGGCTGTGTCCATGCATAGCTTAAGCTTTTAATCAAGCATATTGTGAGGAGGAGATGGATGTACAGTCAGGTACACCTACATTGGACACGTTGGAACATTTTCCCCATTACCTCTCCCCGTCTTCTCTCATGTTCTTTCAGAGCTGGACCGGGGACCACTGGCCCTTTAAGGAGTCTGGCTTTCCGGAGGAGGCGTACAGGTCACGTGAGGCGGAGTCCTTCAAATGGGGTGCCGCTGAAAGAGGAAGTCGTTCGGCAGGACCAACGGTCGAAGTACGCCAGGAAAGAACGCTTGCCAGGACCTACTCGGTGTTGCCTCAGGACAGCGCGGGAAGTTTACACTCGGAAGAAGCAGATGCAGAAGAAGACGACAGCCGGAGCGGTAAAAGACCCGAGGACAGAAGAGACGGGCAGCCAGACCCTAACTGGCAACGCGACAACTCGAGCCACGGCCCTGGAGGGACGTGGCTCCACAAGGTACGAGGGCGCATTTCCTCTGTTTGGGGTCGAGGGTTGGAGGGAGCGAAGGGAGGGGAAGCTTCAGTATAACAGGCCAGTCTTTAGTAGCACACGCGTGACTCACTGGTGACGGTTAAGGGTGAAAGCTCCCCACACTTCCCTCATCCCGTATTAAACCCTATGGTCTCTGAACAAACCCCTTACAGATTTCTTTTGTGTTTCTTTCCTTTTTGGTATCGGTGACTGACGGCCATCCACCCTGACACAAGACACCTGAAGTAAAGAGGAGGTTGAAACCGACTACAAGTCCCAGAAGGCTTTGCACCGGGAAATGCTTTATCTTGTTTGAAAAGACTGTAAAGACTTTACAACCATCCTGTTTTCTCCCAGAAAGCTTGTCTTATAATAAACCCACTAAACTAGACACCTTGACTCCTAGTCTACTTTTCCACCACTCCACACATATACTACTGGCAGCATCAACCAGGTTGCCTCACCTGCTGGAAATGGAGGAGGAACTGCATGTCCATCCCAGACCAACTTTTGCACCCCTTGTGCACCCCGCAGGGCCTCTGCTGCCTGGAGGGGCAATTAGAGGGGAACCATACAGGCAACGGTCTGTTCTGTGTCAATAGAAGGGAGAGGCAGGCCGAGGCACAACCTGAGTGAGACATAGGAGTTCTGGCCTCAACATCAATGTGGGTGGTGGGGACATTCCACCAAACAGTTGTTCTGAGCTGCTGTGAAAATGCACTGGGTGAAGAAGGGCAACAACATGGCATACAAGACTCAGACTGCTATGCAGCATTCAGGGGCTGGCACCCCCGATCCCATCTCCTCTAGTAAGACCACTAGGGGGCAGGCTGCCAGGCAGCTCACCTCTTACTCTGCTGGGTGGGAAGACCCCAAAAGGCAAACGCCATTGAGTAGCCCAGGCAGGAGGGAAGCTTTTTGCTTGAAACAGCAGCCCAGGCTGGCTAAACAATCTCTTCACTAAATGGACCACATACACCCAATCATTCAGAGTATGATGCTAACGAGACATTCACCAAGGAGGCTAGTCTGCCCAGGATATCTTCTTCACCTCCCTGACTGCTCTCGGGGAAGGCAGGCTCACAGAAGGGCCTCTGCAACAGGGCTGGGAGGTGGCCGAGTACCTGGAGACCTTGGAGCCTGGAGTGGGTTCGTCGTGCCCACCAGCTTTTTTTGTACTCTGCACATATTGGGTGACAGGGAGGAACATTCAAGCAGATGTGTATGACCTTGTGGAGCCCAAACTGGCATTGAAGCTTCAAGTGAACTCTCATCTAGGCTTTCCAGGGAAGCGTTGCAATATCGTTGCACCATGCATTTCTATGGCTCTGGGGGATCAGCTTGCTGCACTCGGAAGATGGCCATTTAAGGGCCCCAGCTAGACATGGAGGCCTCCCTTTACTCTGACCTAGGGCTGGGTCAGAGCTTTCCAGCCCTGGAACATAGGAAGGCCCTCGCATGGCCTGCGGAACCCCATCGTGGCCACTTTCTGACACGGTAGCCAGGCAGACAGATGGAGCCAAGACCCATGTGGCCCGGCGCTTCATGACTGCTGGAGTCCATGCCCTTGGGTACCATGCCCCTTGCCTGGCTTGAGCTCTGACCAGGACGCAGTGAGAGCTTTCCACCAAGGCAAAGCAGGGAAGCCCTCCGGGGGCCTAGAGAATTCTGTTCTGGGCATTTATGACACAGTGTCATGGGTGGGAGGCCCAGGCCCAGGGACTGCACCGCTGCCTGAGCAGTGGAGATCTGTCTCAAGTCCCATTCAGAACGTTCTGCACCCGACAAGCGGGAGATCCCTCCAAGGGTCTGTGGACCCTCTCCTGGGCACTTTGCAACAGGGAGGCCCAGCAGCTGAAGCCCAAGCATGGACTGTACCCCATGCATGCTGGAGTTCCCAATCAGAGCTTTCCACGTTGATGAAGCAGAGAGACTCGCCCAGCACCATTGGAATTCCATCTTGTGAACTTTATGAGATGGCGGCCCAGTAGGTGGGATCCATGGGACCCATACCACCCGATCCAGAATCACAGACTGACCATCTGGTTGCTTGCACAGGCTTTTTAATGCTCTTGCATTGTCGAGGGAGAACTGCCAGGTGAAAAGCATGCTCTGTCCCTACTAATCCGGAGGAAGGACGCTAGCCTTTATTGTAATCTGTGTACACTGGAAGGCAGAGGGTGCCATTCATGCTAATGTACGGGCCTTTGAGGATTTTTGGCTGGGCTTGAATCTTCAAATGAGCTCATTCTTGGAGAATGGCTATCTAGGGCCATTGGTCAGGCATAGTACCAATGCTTGCTCTGATCAGGGGCCCATAGGAGCTTTCACCTCACAGAAGCAAAGAAGCTTATCAGGGCGTTATGTGCCTGGGTTAGGCACATGTAGAAAAGTGGCTCATTTCTTAGATTGTCCTATTTTTCACAATAACATTTCTGCCGTGACATTATGCACATATTTGCGTGAGCAGAAATGTTGGATTTGTTTCTCTGAAACTTCTTCATTTACACATCTGGCTTTGCACAACTTTCTCAGGATGCCTCGAACATCTTGTATAGAGCCCTTCAATGCAATATGTACAAATGTTGTTCTATCTTCATCCACGGGGCGACAGAGCTATCTACTTATCCATAGCATCGCTAATCTATATGCACATTGCAAGGCTGATTTCAATCATAAATAATGAGCAGCCCAAAAGATTAGCAGAGGAGGTACTGCAGCAGACACCAAGGGTCCCTGTGTGCTGAAAATTCACCATGCAGTGGTCTGACATCTCGTGAGGGGTGTCCAGTTAACCGCTTCCGTGCGGCACCGATTCCGCCCCTGTGCTGGACATTCCAGAACAGGGTGCGGTCGTGACTGAACCGTTCCGTCATTAGCACAGCTCAGCCGTGACTGATGACGGAACGGTTCCGTCACAAGCATCGAAGGAGTTAATGAGCAAGACGGGCTCCTACATTCTCTCCCACCAGGTAATGGGTTTGGATTGTCTCGTAGGGGGATTCTGCTGTCACACCTACACACACTCTAGGTACACTCAGAGTAGGGTTTGCATAGTAGGAGAATTCCTAATTACTGCCTTGCTGATATGCCTGCATATATGCACTGTTTAGCACCATGGTAGAACTGCATCTACTATGTACGCTTTGGTGCTTATAATCACTTTAATCTACTTCTGTTTACTTATTATCGCAGCACATGTGTTCTATACAATAACAATGTTCGTTCAATAAATATATTGAAAATGTCCCACTGTGTACTCTGTATATTTCTCTGAGCACAAGTAAGCATGAGTGACTGAGTGAAAGGTTCTGATCTGTTTTTACAGTCCGTGGGGGGTCAGGGTTATCATGTTCACTGGTTCTCAGAAACCATTTGCTCCCTGGTTAGATTAGGAGGGCTTATGGTGGCACTGTGAGCTAGCTGGTCTCTGGGCCAACATATCCTGTGGGGGTGCCCGGAATCAGTCTAGGCACCTCACCCAAAGTTTATGTTGTCTGACAAACGCAGCAAAACCCTATGGATTAGTGAGAACTACACAACATGGCGCCGCCAACGTTGGTTGGGTTCTTATTTAACGGTCCATATGAGTAGTTCAGTTGTGTTTTTCTCAGAAACCCCTACTCCCCTCCAAATCGGAGACGTCCATTGTGGAAAGGGAAATCAACCTTAACTCGGTAGGTCTTACCTATGTATAGGGTGTGGGTTATTCAGGCTTGTAGGATAAATATTTTTCCCAAATTGTATAAACCTTATCTCCATACATTCATTTACTTAACTCCTTTTTCCATTTAACAATGACTGAACAAGGTGAGGACACTAAAGAACAAGCAGTTATACTAAATATTACAGAAAATTGCAGACATGCAGGCACTATGAACGTATTACATCACGGCCTTCCAGCAACGGGTGGAGACGGTACCTCCGTGGTCAAGGCACACGATGCGTTCAGAACAGAGGTATTCTATTCTTCGATTAAGTTACCGGCTGCAGATGCACGTACACATTGAACATGAAACTAGAGGAATACTTTCCATATGTGGACACAGAAATTGTGTTAACTTACCAAGAACACATAAATTGGTTTAAAGGCACACTCCCCCATACAGCAGAAAATGTGAGACTCTGCCTGCACAGTCAAGAAGGAGCGACTTGGCCGGTCCCAACTGCTTATACACCACATTCTAATATTGATGATGTAGATACAGCAGAAATAACAACCCTATACAAAGATCTACTAAAATTTTACATAAACCTCAAGCAATACATTATGGGAACACTCACAGCTAACCCTGCGCGGACAGCTCATGTTACACAACCACAACTGGCTGCTACGGGTATCAGCCCTCTAACGCGGAATGCCGTTATGGGAAAGGTTCCCACCAGTTGGGAGCAAATTCCATTCTGGATAGCACAGAAAACAAACCAGCTGTTTGTCCCCAGACAGGACTGCAGGACAAACACAGAATATTAACAATTTGCTTGCCAATGGGGATGCTCCCCCGGTGGAAGATTGTGTCACTTGGAGTACAGTCTCCTCTGCAGTTTCAATCCTGTAGACAGGGTGCTTGGCTATAAGTGTATGGGTGCCCCTGCATGAGCAGGACACCCCTATAAACCCTGTAGTTGATTCTCTAGGATTTTTAAGTGCGGTAAGCCATTTTTATAGATATAGTGGCCATGCAACATTACGTGATGGCTAACTATATAGGGCCTGTGCCGAACCTGGGCATGTTTGGTATCAAACATGTTGAAATCAACCCAAAAAAAACTTCTGACGATTAGCTTCTAAGAAATTAAACAGTTACCAGTATTGGAGGTATGATTCCATGCACTGGGGGGCCCCTCCGGGAAGCCCCCAGTACTTCTTGTAGCAGCCTTCCAGGGTCTGCCAACAAACTAGGTCTGCTGCCGACCAAAGACACAGTCTTTCCTCCTGCTGCTGAGCTGAGCTCGAGCAGGGGAAAGGCAGAACAATAGGTTTCCTGTCACAGGGAGGTTTGACCACCTCCGAGACAGGACTTAGTGTATTGGACTGGGGTGGGGGCACTTGCCAGTGCCACTAGACTGCTTTGAAGTGCACATTTGGTGCCCTCTTTGCATGCTCCAGGGGCGTAACAAACGCCCCCGCAGACCCCGCAGTGCGGGGGGGGGGGGGGCTCACTCTCTACAGTTAATGAAGGGGGCCCGCCCCCTCAGCTCTTCTGAGGGCTGTGAGAGAGGCCTGCGCTGAAGCAAGCCTCTCTCCCTCTGTGTCTGAAGTAGGTGCAGCCTGCTCCGTTCCCCTCACCCCCTCCCTCTGACTAAAGAGAAACAAAGTATCAACATTGTTTCTCTTCAGTCAGAGCTGGAGGCAGGCCCGGGACAAGGACGGGCCCCAGAGACAGCAGTCCACTGCTCCTCTGAGGCAGCACAGAGCCCGGCCCCCTACTCTCTCCTCTCAATAAGCAAAGCCCACCCCACAAGAGAAGAGGCAGGGACACGGAGGGGGTGGGGGCCCCACCCCACAAGAGAAGAGAAGAGACAAGGACAAGGATTGGGTGGGGGCCCGGCCCAGCCCACAAGAGAAGAGAAGAGACAGGGACAAGATGGGGTGGGTGCCCCATCCCACAAGAGAAGAGACAGGGACAGGCCCCCACCGAGAAGAGACAGGGACAAGGATTGGGTGGGGGCCCCACCCCACAAGAGAAGAGAAGAGACAGGGACAAGGATGGGGTGGGGGCCCCATCTCACAAGAGAAGAGACAGGGACAGGCCCCCACCGAGTAGAGACAGGGACAAGGATTGGGTGGGGGCCCCACCCCACAAGAGAAGAGAAGAGACAGGGACAAGGATGGGGTGGGTGCCCCATCCCACAAGAGAAGAGACAGGGACAGGCCCCACCCGAGAAGAGACAGGGACAAGGATTGGGTGGGGGCCCCATCCCACAAGAGAAGAGACAGGGACAGGCCCCACCCGAGAAGAGACAGGGACAAGGATTGGGTGGGGGCCCCATCCCACAAGAGAAGAGACAGGGACAGGCCCCACCCGAGAAGAGACAGGGACAAGGATGGGCTGGGGACCCCATCCCACAAGAGAAGAGAAGAGACAGGGACAAGGATGGGGTGGGGTGGGGGCCCCAGAGACAGCACTCTCCACTTCCCCCCTGAGGCAGCTCAGAGCCCGGCCCCAACGCTCTCCTCTCCATAAGCAAAGCCCACCCCACAAGAGAAGAGAAGAGACAGGGACAAGGATGGGGTGGGGGCCTCAGAGAGCAAGAGCAGGAGACAGCACAGTGCTCGGGACTCTGACAAGGGTGGGAGTGGGGGCCCCCAGAGAGAGCATTCTCCAGGGCAAAGCTCACATGAGAAGGGACAAGGCAGCAAAATGGTGCCCTCAGGTAAGCCCTCTTGTTAGAACACACCATGGGCATCCGCAGGAGGGGAGGAGGGGGGCCGAGAAGGGTGCAAGGCAGAGGAGGAAAAGGGTGCAAGGCAGAGGGGGAGAGGGATGCAAGGTAGAGAAGGGTGCAAGGCGGAGGGGAGAAGGGTGTAAGGCAGAGGGCAGAGGGGAGAAGGGTGCAAGGTGGAGGGGAGAAGGGTGCAAGGCAGAGGGGTGAAGTGTGCAAGGCAGAGAAGAGAAGGGTGCAAGGCAAAGAGGAGAAGGGTGCAAGGAAGAGAGGAGAAGGGTGCAAGGTAGAGAAGGGTGCAAGGCGGAGGGGGAGAAGGGTGCAGGGTAGAGGGGAGAAGGGTGCAAGGCAGAGAAGAGAAGGGTGCAAGGCGGAGGGGAGAAGGGTGCAAGGCGGAGGGGAGAAGGGTGCAAGGCAGAGGGGAGAAGGGTGCAAGGCAGAGAGGAGAAGGGTGCAAGCAAGAGAGGAGAAGGGTGCAAGGTAGAGAAGGGTGCAAGGCGGAGGGGGAGACGGGTGCAAGGCAGAGGGGAGACGGGTGCAAGGCAGAGGGGAGAAGGGTGCAAGGCAAAGGGGAGAAGGGTGCAAGGCAAAGGGGAGAAGGGTGCAAGGCAAAGGGGAGAAGGGTGCAAGGCAAAGGGGAAAAGGGTGCAAGACAGAGGGGAGAAGGGTGCAAGGCAGAGAGGAGAAGGGTGCAAGGCAGAGAGGAGAAGGGTGCAAGGCGGAGGGGGAGAAGGGTGCAAGGCAGAGAGGAAAAGGATGCAAGGTAGAGAAGGGTGCAAGGCGGAGGGGGAGAAGGGTGCAAGGTGGAGGGGGAGAAGGGTGCAAGGCAGAGGGGAGAAGGGTGCAAGGCAGAGGGGAGAAGGGTGCAAGGCAGAGAGGAGAAGGGTGCAAGGAAGAGAGGAGAAGGGTGCAAGGTAGAGAAGGGTGCAAGGCGGAGGGGGAGAAGAGTGCATGGCAGAGGGGAGAAGGGTGCAAGGCAGAGGGGAGAAGGGTGCAAGGAAGAGAGGAGAAGGGTGCAAGGTAGAGAAGGGTGCAAGGCGGAGGGGGAGACGGGTGCAAGGCAGAGGGGAGACGGGTGCAAGGCAGAGGGGAGAAGGGTGCAAGGCAAAGGGGAGAAGGGTGCAAGGCAAAGGGGAGAAGGGTGCAAGACAGAGGGGAGAAGGGTGCAAGGCAGAGAGGAGAAGGGTGCAAGGCGGAGGGGGAGAAGGGTGCAAGGCAGAGAGGAAAAGGATGCAAGGTAGAGAAGGGTGCAAGGCGGAGGGGGAGAAGGGTGCAAGGTGGAGGGGGAGAAGGATGCAAGGCAGAGGGGAGAAGGGTGCAAGGCAGAGGGAGAATGGTGCAAGGTAGAAAAGGGTTCAAGGTGGAGGTGGACTAGGGTACAAGGGGAGGGGGAGAAGGATACAAGGGGGAGGGGGAAAAGGTGCAAGAGGGAGGGCAAGAAGGGTGCAAGGCAGAGGAGAGAAGGGTGCAAGGGGGATGGTGATGAAGTTAAAAATGTGCCCCCCCTGGAAACATTTCTGCGGACACCCATGGAACGCACACTACTTTGTGAGGGAGAGTGGGAGAGAGTGGAGAGAGAGAGAGTGGAGAGAAACAGTGGAGAGAAACAGTGGAGAGAGAGAGTGGCTAGAGAGAGAGAGAGAGTGGAGATAGACAGTGGAGAGAGAGTAGACAGTGGAGAGAGAGTGGAGATAGACAGTGGAGAGAAAGAGAGTGGAGAGAGCATGGAGAGACACTGGAGAGAGTGGAGAAAGAGAGTAGAGAGAGAGAGAGAGTGGAGAGAGAGAGAGAGTGGAGAGAGAGAGTGGAGAGAGAGAGTGGAGAGAGAGAGTGGAGAGAGAGAGAGTGGAGAGAAAGATAGAGTGGAGAGAAACATAGAGTGGAGAGAAACATAGAGTGGAGAGAGAGAGAGTGGAGAGAGAGACAGTGGAGAGAGAGACAGTGGAGAGAGCGAGTGGAGAGAGAGACAGTGGAGAGAGCGAGTGGAGAGAGCGAGTGGAGGGAGCGAGTGGAGAGAGCGAGTGGAGAGAGCGAGTGGAGAGAGCGAGTGGAGAGAGAGAGAGAGTGGAGAGAGAGAGAGAGAGTGGAGAGAGAGAGTGGAAAGAGAGAGTGGGAGCGAGAGAGTGGAGAGAAAGATAGAGTGGAGAGAAACATAGAGTGGAGAGAAACATAGAGTGGAGAGAGAGAGAGTGGAGAGAGAGACAGTGGAGAGAGCGAGTGGAGAGAGCGAGTGGAGAGAGCGAGTGGAGAGAGCGAGTGGAGAGAGAGAGAGAGGGGGGAGAGAGAGAGTGGAGAGAGATAGAGTGGAGAGTGGAGAGAGAGAGAGAGAGAGAGAGTGGAGAGAGAGAGAGAGTGGAGAGTGGAGAGAGAGAGAGAGTGGAGAGTGGAGAGAGAGAGAGTGGAGAGAGAGAGAGTGGAGAGAGAGAGTGTGGAGAGAGAGAGTGTGGAGAGAGAGAGTGTGGAGAGAGAGAGTGTGGAGAGAGAGAGAGAGTGTGGAGAGAGAGAGAGAGTGTGGAGAGAGAGATAGTGGAGAGAGAGAGAGAGTGGAGAGAGAGAGAGAGTGGAGAGAGAGACAGAGAGTGGAGAGAGAGTGGAGAGTAGAGAGAGACAGTGGAGAGAGAGAGACAGTGGAGAGAGAGACAGTGGAACGAGAGACAGTGGAGGGAGACAGCAGAGAGAGAGTGAGTGGAGAGAGAGTGAGTGGAGAGAGAGTGAGTGGAGAGAGAGTGAGTGGAGAGAGAGTGAGTGGAGAGAGAGTGAGTGGAGAGAGTGAGTGGAGAGAGTGAGTGGAGAGAGAGAGTAGAGAGAGAGAAGGGGGAGAGGGTGGAGAGAGAGGGAGTAGAGGGAGACAGTGGAAGGAGACAGTGGAGGGAGACAGTGGAGAGAGAGATAGTGAGAGAGTGGAGAGAGAAAGTGGAGAGAGACACAGAGGAGAGACCGTGGAGAGAGAGACAGTAGAGATAGAGTGGACAGAGTTGAGAGAGAGAATGGAGAGAGAGTAGAGACTGACTGACTGAGAAACTGACTGAGTGAGAGAGTCTGACTGACAGAGACTGACTGACAGAGCGAGAGAGAGACTGACTGACTGGGGTAAAGAGAGAGACTGACTGGGAGAGAGAGAGACTGGCTGACTGAGAGAGAGATTGACTGACAGAGAGGGAGACTGACTGACAAAGACTGACAGAGAGAGAAAGAGACGAGAGACTGACAGAGAAAGAGAGACTGACTAACAGAGAGAGAGAGAGACTGACTGACAGAGAGAGAGAGACTGACTGACAGAGAGAGAGACTGACTAAGAGAGAGAAAATGACAGACTGAGAGAGACTGATTGAGAGAGACTGACTGAGAGAGAGAGACTGACTGACAGAGAGAGAGACTGAGACTGACAGAGAGAGAGAGAGACTGACTGGCAGAGAGAGAGACTGACTAAGAGAGACCGACTGAGAGAGACTGACTGAGAGAGACTGACAGAGAGAGACTGACAGAGAGAGACTGACAGAGAGAGACTGACTGACAGACAGATAGAGAGCGAGAGACTGACTGACTGACTGAGAGAGACTGACTGAGAGAGACTGAATGACAGAGAGTGATAGACTGACTGACAGAGAGTGATAGACTGACTGACAGAGAGAGAGACTGACTGACAGAGAGGGACTGACTGTGATGGAATTGGGGTCAAAGTGTGTATGAAGCTATGCAATGCCTCTTAAGATTGCTATTGTCTAATAAAAATAAAAATGTATTATCAAAATGTGCTCTTTGTAGTTATATCTGCTTTTGAAATACTGCATTGTCGCATTGTCCAATGTTTTAAAACGGAAACGGGAAGGAGCAGTGAATGCACTTTTGTCAAAACTAAACGGTGAGTGGGCCCGATGTTGTATATCATGACAGGAGTCTGCATCAGGAAACCCACCTAAAATTGGGCAAACTTCCCCGGCCTACTGATGGCAGGGACCCTGTAATGAATGGACCACCACCTATGACAGCCTGCTGGCAGACTAAGCCCAACCTTTAACTCCACCATCCAGTGTTACTATTAACGGCTGCATTGGTGACAGTGGCGTAACAATCACCCGCATTCCCTGCAGTATGGCGGGTCGCTGGCCTGAGAGCTCTAGACAGGCATGGAGGATGGGAGGGGGGCCCCCTCCATGTAGTTTGCAGGGGGGCCCCCTGATGTTTCGTTACGCCACTGGCATGCTCCAGATAGAACCAGTTCTGGGAGCCCTTGGCTATCGCTCTGGCATGAAGCTGGGCAAAGGACATGGGTATCCTCCTCTGGGAGGGACCACTGAGTCGTCCTGACCCCTTTCTTAGGGTATAAAAGGGCTTACCTGTGGGTGGGTCCTCAGATTTATTGTGGGAAGAGACTCAAGCCTGAAACCACGTCACTCTTTAACCATCTGGATACTTGGACTTCACCTGGAACCAAGAATGCATCACGGAAGACTTCTGCTGCTCCGGGTCTCGCTGTTCTGCAAGTGTTCTAAGTCGTCTGTGGCTGTGCTTCTTCCAAGATCTTCAACAGACCTGTGGGCATCAAGGGCACCCAAAGCAATCTCCCTTGGAGTGAAGGAGTCACTTCCCTGCATCTGCAGTCACTGCAACAAAGCTGACTGGTCTGCTGCTCTTGACGTCCCACGGACTTCCCCATGCTCAGCAACACAGATGGTGGTTCTGCAACTCCATAGAGGCCTGACATATCCTCTCTGCAATTTTGAAGCCAGTATCCCTCGTTGGAACCACTAGGACCGAACCGTGTGCACCTCGTCAACTTGCCATTGCCAAGGCTTGTGGGCTCTGTACTCCAGACATCTTTAGGCTACAAGAAGCTCCAGCCTACAGCATCTATTCATGCCAAGATCTTCGTCCTCACTGCATTCTCTGCACCGTGGGCCTTCTTCTTTGGGGAGCTGCTCGATGTCCTCCTGAGACTCCTGTGCCTTCAGTCTGTGGGTCCTCAATGGGGTCTTCTCTTGCTTCAGTGAGTCCCTCTGCTCGCTTGGGGCCTGCTCTGACTCTCCTACACTTTGTGAGTCCCTTGGACCGTGCTGGTCACAACATGGCTCCTTCATCGTTTATCACGTCTGTTGCTTCTGCCAAGGTTTGTTGGTGCTCCTGCTGGATACCGGCCCCCCCTGGTTCTCGACTTCTGATGTGGGACAGCTCATGCAGCTTCTGGTCTTCCTCAGCATCGCCTGGTCCTCACAGCTGTAGCAACAAGGTTACCATCATCACTCTTTCATCTTCCCTCATCTTCAGTCATTACTCTTCCGTGTCTCCTGGTCACCTCCGAATGGCATCTGTCGACTTTGCTGGCAGGTACTTCCCTTCAAGAATCCATCCTTGGATTCCACCGGACTCTTGCACAGTCTTCGCCAGAGGCATCGTCACTGAAGTACTCCATTGTGATCTATGGCGGTTTCCAATGTCACTTCGCACCTATGCACCTGGGTTCCCTGGTGTAGGTATCCTGGTTCCTGGGGTATCCACGGGTGGGGTGACTCCCCTACCTTAAGTCTTCCACAGGGTTTCTTCAGGATCCTCTGGGAAGAGTCCTCCTTCTTCAAAACTGCACCCGCGACTTTCCCATTGACTTCTATTGCGTAAGCAGCTATGCTCCCACTCTGCACACGGCCTCCGTGGGGTTCCTGGGTACTTACCTCGGTGAGTTCCTTGTGTCCCCAGCTCTTCTGAGTCTCCTGGTCCAAGTGGCGACTTCAGTCGCAGTCGCATTCCACTTCTTTAGTATATGGTTTGGTCTCCCCCTGGAGACCACTGTGTATTGTACTTACTTACCTGTTTGCAATTGAAGTATTGTGTGTATTTGTGTTTATATCTCTGGGTGGGAGGTATACCAACGTGTTAGTGAGTGTGGTTATTTTTCGTTTAACCTGCACTATATGATGAGATCTGGTAAAACAAGCTGCTTAACACTCCTTCGGGACTAAGTCTGAAGACTGCTCTCCACAGCTACCACCTAGAGAGCTTTCTAAGGTTCTCTAAGAGCACTCGAATCACCAGAAGGGTTGCCTGGATTATTGCAAGGTGCTTCACTTACATAGGTGAGCACCATATACTAAGCCAGCCTCCTACAGTACTGAGCTGCGGGCCGCCGCCTCGGTGCTCTTCTGCTCATTTTAACTCCTGACAGTCCATTCACAGGACCCCAGACTCCCCTATGCCAATCCAGATGCTGCTCTCATGCTGGTAATACTATTACCCAGCAAGAGAGAAGCGCCGGGATTGGTCTGAGCGGGCTGGTTTGATGCTCAGCCAGGGCCTGGGAGCAGGGGCGGCTCCTCCACAAAGGCAGAGGAGCGTCGCCCCACTGCCTTGAAGCAGTAAAAAAAGGAAAAAAAAAACAATAATAACTGTGTTATTCTCATTTTATTTTGTCCTCCTGCTGCGGCAGCGTTGTGTGTGTGGGGTAGGGGTCAGCGCTGTAGAGCAGGGGAGGAGCGCACAATGACTGTTGGCCGGCCCGCTCGGGCTGCCCAAAACTGTCATGCGCACATTCCTTGTGCTCCATGCAGGCTGCTTTACTGCGTGCATGGAGAACAAGCCCAGGCCCCCGGTCCCTGTCTGAGAACTGAACAATGGCACTCAGACCAATCGCAACGCTGCATTGAAGCATTGTGATTGGTCAGGGGAGCCTGGCTGTTTCTTGGAGACCGAGACAGAGGCGAGCAGAGACGCGGGACCCAGAGGCAAGGTAAGTGTATATATTTTTTTAATTTAACAATATGCCCCACGCGCCCCTGCCCTGCTGCTCCCCCCATTTGCCCGCCTCGCCACCCGTGACCCGTGCCGGCCGCCACTGCCTGGGAGCCTGGGCCTGTTCTCCACTCAGCTGCGCACAGAGCTCGGGTTGGAGAAATCTTACTGCGCATGTCAGTTTGGTGGTTCTAAGACAGACCCCCGAACCGACATGCGCACTTGCAGTGCTCACCACTGCTCCGCCCTGCTGCAACTGCTGTCCATCAGGGTGGCCCCGCCCCACCCTACACTCAACTCATTGAAGCCAAAGAAAATAATTATAACATTGCTTCATTAACATTTTATTTGTCATGTTTGCACTGCTGAGAGAGCAGTGAGGCGATGCTTCCCCGCCTTAACGGAGGAGCCGCCACTGTGAGTCATGTGTATTGTTCATTTATTTTTCTGGTTGTTTGTTTTTTTCCATAAAAAAGTCACCAGTGAAAGTAGTGTGACAAATTATGCACACTCCTGGGCGTGATAAATGTCACACAGGCATGTATTTGTAGTCGAACAGGCGTTATATTACAACCCTACTAGTCAAACACACAGCAAGATACGAAGTAGTTTTCAACAAAGTGTGACAAGAATTAAATAAATATAGAGTGAAAAACGAGTTAGAATTTTTGAGAGTATGTACACTCTTTGAAGGTGTGCACAATAATTAGCGCTCCCCTAAATGGATCTGGTTTTCAAGACATTGAAGTTACGCCTGGGCAGGGCTTTAAGTGGGCCGGGTCCTACCGGTGCTCAGCACCTGCAGTTCTTAAAAGCCGGTGTTGAGACGGGTCCCTATCGGGCTCTCCATTTTCGCCCTCCCCTCAGGGTGAAAAATAAATCTAACCTCTGCAGCAGCGCCCCCCTTCACTGCCTCTGTTGTAACTTCACAGAGACTCGGTACAGTTCTTTCCGTCTCATCGTGTGAGAACTGAAGCATTGTCAACGTTATATACAAAGAAGCCACGGTTGTTGCTTATTTATCTGAGATAACAACCATTGACAAAGACAATAGTCCTGGCTTGTTGCAGGTGTAATGTTACTTGTTTTATGTATCTGGATGCAATAAACAGAAGCATCACAAGACCAGTCGGGAGGCACACAATGCTAAGCAGATATAGATTGTTAGCCTACATGTTTTTAAGCCACGCCCATACTTACATCGGCGCGCACTTAAAGCCCTGCACCTACTCTGGGGATGGCTCATGGCTGCACAGAGGAGCCTTGAGGGCAAAGGTCACATCAAACTTAGTTCAGATTCCTCCTGGGTTCGGCTCTGTGCTGAAGTTTCCAAGGGGGGCCACTGGGGACCCTCATCACACCTGGGCAGCAAATGCTGCACTCGAGGCAATGGGACCTTCCTGTACAGGGCAGGGAAGTGAGCGCTCCATAAATACATTCACAATGACACATGCACGCTGCAAGGGCTGACAAGACTCCCTGGAAGTCACCAGGGTGACGTCAATGGTAAACAGTACACTTCCCATCATGCCCCGGGCGCGGGCCGGGCAGATGTTATTAGTCAGCAGAGCCGAGAGTTTCACTTTCAGGGCCGGATACTCACTCAGCGCTGCTGCTCCCATCAACCCGGGGCCCCCTGTGGCACCCCCGCTCACCGAGGCCTGGAGGCAAGAGGAGCCCAAGAGCACACGGAGTCAGGTACAGGCGCACCCCGGGGGCGGGGGGGGGGGGGGGGGGGGGAGGGGTGACGTGATTAGGACGGGGCGTGGGAGGGGGGGGGGGTGACGTGATTAGGACACCGTGTTTGGCATTACCACGTGTCTCAATACCACGTCATTGAGCAGGTGCATTCTGGGACTCGCAGTCTTACTTTGGTTCGCTTGTGATGGCGCTAAAGATTGCAATAATAATGTATAAAGGGGCAGATCACTCCTGGGGCCACGTGCCCCTATGACGTCACCGGTGCGCCTACTTATGGCTTTAGGACCGACTAACTTAGATTAACTTTTTCGTTTTACTGCTTGCAGCGCAGTTTGTTGCCCCATGATGAACCAAGACTACATCTCCCAGAATGCACCAGTTTGTTGAATAAAAGCTGAAGGCTAGTGTTCCCATCCCAGATCTATTCAGTACTGAATCTCTTGTAATCTGGCAGCTCCCGAAGAACTAACAACGTTTTAACTGCCCCCACAGCAGTCTCCCAGACTGGTTAGGAGTCTCCGGAAGGAGATTACTTGTGATCAAATCACTGTAACCATTACATCCTATTTACACTTAATATTACACCAGAGCATGAGGTAATATTATACCAGAATATGATGTAATCTAACACCCCAGAGTAAACCCCACCCCACCCCCCGCAGGTGGGGAGTGGCCGTTCTGATGGAGGGGGCAGAGCTGGTTGTGCACACTCACAAACACGAGTCTGTGGTTTTCAGGCGTGCACGAGAAAGGTTTTCAGAATTAAAAAATAAATAAATCCGCAAATAGGATGATGCCTGCAGGTGTCGACTTACGGTTGTTTTTAATTTTGTGAATCGGCCGGTTGCATACACAGGTAGGACTGAATAAAGGTGTCGCGTGTCATGGGGCCCTGGCAGCTCTGCAGAGAGCGCCAGGTGCAGTGTCCCAGAGGGTTCATGCCTGGCAGCAGAGAATGAAGCATTTCCTTCTCCGCCTGGCTCCCTCCATCTTTTAAAGAGGCAGCAGCAGAGCAGGATGGCAGCTGAGCAGGCTCTGACACCAACAGGGTCCCGAGAGTCCAAGGGGAGGGGCTCTGGGGTGGCACTATGCACCTTAACCAGTGGCCAGTTTTGGGTCTGGCCTAGAGACCGGTTTATCTGTTTCACTAGCTTCATGTAATACATATTTATATAATGTGTATTTATGATCTACACACGCACACACTTTGGGTCAGCCCTGTTCTTCCACTGGCCTGTTCAGCTGTCATTCCATTTGGCTCCCGCCCCCACTGCATACAGCATGAGTTCACTGGGTTTTGAATGCACGTGCACCAGGCGCTGTGCAATCCTTGGCTCGGTGCTGGGTTTTGAATGCACGTGCACCAGGGGCTGTAACATCTCAGGCTCTGTGCTGGGTTTTGACTGCACGTGCACCAGGCACTGTGTCACTCCAGGCTTGGGCTTAGTTTTGCATGCACGTGCACCAGGCGCTGTGCAATCCTTGGCTCGGTGCTGGGTTTTGAATGCACGTGCACCAGGCGCTGTAACATCTCAGGCTCGGCCTGGGTTTGGAATGCACGTGCACCAGGCGCTGTAACATCTCAGGCTCTGTGCTGGGTTTTGACTGCACGTGCACCAGGCACTGTGTCACTCCAGGCTTGGGCTTAGTTTTGCATGCACGTGCACCAGGCGCTGTGCAATCCTTGGCTCGGTGCTGGGTTTTGAATGCACGTGCACCAGGCGCTGTAACATCTCAGGTTCGGCCTGGGTTTGGAATGCACGTGCACCAGGCGCTGTAACATCTCGGTCTTGGTTTTGACTGCACGTGCACCAGGCACTGTGTCACCCCAGGCTCGGGCTTAGTTTTGCATGCACGTGCACCAGGCGCTGTGCAATCCTTGGCTCGGTGCTGGGTTTTGAATGCACGTGCACCAGGGGCTGTAACATCTCAGGCTCTGTGCTGGGTTTTGACTGCACGTGCACCAGGCACTGTCACTCCAGGCTCGGGCTTAGTTTTGCATGCACGTGCACCAGGCGCTGTGCAATCCTTTGCTCGGTGCTGGGTTTTGAATGCACGTGCACCAGGCGCTGTAACATCTCAGGCTTGGCCTGGGTTTTGAATGCATGTGCACCAGGTGCTGTAACATCTCAGGCTCGGGCTGGGTTTTGACTGCACGTGCACCACTCAGGCACTGTCACCCCAGGCTCTGGCTTAGTTTTGCATGCACGTGCACCAGGTGCTGTGCAATCCTTGGCTCGGTGCTGGGTTTTGAATGTACGTGCACCAGGGGCTGTAACATCCCAGTCTCAGTGCTGAGTTTTGAATGCACGTGCACCAAGCGCTGTAACATCTCAGGCTCGGGCTGGGTTTTGAATGCACATGCACCAGTGGCTGTGAAATCCCAGGCTCCGTGCCTGGTTTTGAATGCACGTGCACCAGGCACCATGCAATCCCTGGCTCAGTGCTGGGGTTTGAATGCATGTGGACCAGGTGCTGTACCGTCCCCGGCTCGGTGCTGGGTTTCGAATGCACAGGCACCAGGCACCATGCAATCCCTGGCTCGGTGCTGGGTTTTGAATGCACGTGCACCAGGCACCATGCAACCCCCGGCTCGGTGCTGGGTTTTAAATGCACATGCACCAGGCACCATGCAACCCCCGGCTCGGTGCTGGGTTTTAAATGCACATGCACCAGGCGCTGTGCAATCCTTGGCTCGGTGCTGGGTTTTGAATGCACGTGCACCAGGTGCTGTGCAACCCCTGGCTCGGTGCTGGGTTTTCAATGCACTGTTGTATAGCATTTTAGGACCTTAGTGTAATTTTCCCGATTCATGCCCTTATATAGGTATAAAGTACTTGTTAGACGGACCGGGAGGGTCGGCCGAGACTACGGGGAGAGGTCTCCGGGGAGAGCCGTCTCCAACGACTGTACAGACAAGTAACTTCCCCCCCACAGACGGACACCACACAAGGTTGAAGGTTAACGAGACTTTATATGCAATTCTTAGGTTACGATGATATGATACAAGGAGGTCTGGACTCAAGGGTCCCCTCGATTCTAGTCTCTGGTTTGGGAAAAGGGTAGCGGGACAGTCTTGTTACCAATGAGTGGAAAATAGCTCTCAATCCTCGAGCTCGGCGTTCTAGATGATCGGGCCGCGGCGGAGCCAGGCAGGTCCCGAGATGGACGAAGGAAAACGACGGTCCGCGGCGGAGCCTGCAGGTCCCGGTGAAGATGATGGTTACAACGGTCCGCGGCCACGCCAGCAGGTCCCGACGACGATGAAGGTGATGAAGGTTGCGGAGGTTGTGGCAGCGCCAACAGGCAAGACGATGGTGCACAAGACAGGGCTACGGCAGCGCCAGTAGTCCGTCTAGGATGAGTTCCTCTTTACGTCTCTCGACTCCAAGATACAACTGCCTTCCTGCTCTGGAGCTGCCCCAGTTATAGGGCTGGTGTGCTTTGATGTCCGGACCCTCGCACTTGGAGGTCGGGAGGTCCGGGATGAGGGAGTCCAGACACCCAGCAGGGGGGTGGAGCCAGTGCCCGGGGAGGCGATGGGCGAGCGGCACTTGGCGGGGGAGAACCATCGGCACCTCTTTCTCCCATTGACTTGCCAAGTAGCCCGCTCACCTCCTGGGTGGATGGTGGTGCCGGGATGTCTGAGGCCTGGCCAGGCCCAGGGTTGAGGTCGGCCGGGGGCCAGGCGGCCACGTGGTGGAGTGTCCAAGATGGCGCCCCAGGATGGGCGCGTAGGCCGGCAGTGGATCGGGCCCACGAGGTTGACATGCTCGAGGGCAGGGGTCCCTGAGGGGACGGAGGACGTGCAAGGGTGGTGTGTGGTACCTGTATGACCGGCTCAGGCCGGGTCGGGCCGGGGGAGAGCGGCCTTTCATGTGGCCTGTCCAACATGCGTCCCCCCCAGCTGAAGGCGGGGAGAGTTACCCATCCTCTTGGGGACTCTCCTCGTCGAGGCGGAAGAACCGGGACAGGCCATCCGCGTTGGCGTGATCTGGCCCAGGCCGGTGTTCGACTGTGAAGTCCATACCTTGTAGGGAGATGGACCAGCGTAGTAACTTCGGGTTTTCCCCCCGCATCTGCATCAGCCACTGCAGGGGTCGGTGATCGGTCTGTACCCGAAAGTGTGTGCCAAAAAGGTAGGGCCGGAGCTTCTTGAGGGCCCATACCACAGCGAAGGCCTCTCGCTCTATGGTGCTCCAGCGCTGTTCTCGTGGTAGGAGTCGTCTGCTAGTGAAGGCCACCGGTTGATCAAGGCCTTCGGTGTTCACTTGAGACAGGACTGCCCCAATGCCATGGTCGGAGGCATCCGTCTGGACGACGAACTCCCGGCTGTAGTCGGGGGCCTGGAGCACAGGGGCGGAACACATGGCGGCTTTCAATTGTTCAAAGGCAGCTTGACACTCTGGGGTCCAGTTGACTTTCTTGGGCTGGTTTTTCGACGTGAGTTCTGTGAGGGGTCCCACTATAGTACCATAGTCTTTCACGAACCTTCGGTAGTAGCCGGTGAGGCCCAGAAAGGCTCGTACCTCGGTCTGTGTGATGGGGGACTGCCAGGACTGGATGGCGGCAATTTTCAGCTGCAGGGGGGCCACCAGGCCGCTTCCCACCTGGTGCCCGAGGTAGGTTACAGACCCTTGTCCAATTTGGCATTTGCTGGCCTTGATCGTGAGGCCAGCCCGCTGTAGGGCTTGCAGCACTGCTCGGAGGTGGTGGAGGTGCTCGGACCAATGGTGGCTGTATACAGCGATGTCGTCTAGGTAGGCGGCGCTGAATCCTTCGAGCCCCGCCAGGACCTGATTGACGAGACGTTGGAATGTCGCTGGGGCGTTCTTCATGCCGAAGGGCATGACTGTGAAATGGTAATGGCCATCGGGTGTGGAAAAGGCAGAACGTTCTTGCGCCCGGGGTGTGAGGCCGATCTGCCAGTAGCCCGCCGTCAGGTCGAAGATACTGAGGTAGCGGGCAGCTCCCATGCGGTCGATCAGTTCATCTGCCCGGGGGATGGGATGCGCGTCTGTTCGGGTGACCGCGTTCAAGCCCCGGTAGTCGACGCAGAACCGAAGTTCTGCGGTGGTGCCGGGGGCAGCTGCTTTGGGGACCAGTACTACAGGGCTGGCCCAGGGGCTGTCTGAAGTCTCGATGACCCCGAGGGTGAGCATCTTGGCTACTTCTTCCTGGATGCAGGCCCGTACCCGATCTGGCACGCGGTAGGCCCGGTGGCGGATAGGGGGGCTGTCCCCCGTGTCTACATCGTGCACACACCAGGAAGTGACACCTGGGGTGAGGGAGAACAGGCTGGCGAACTGGGATAGGAGAGCTTGACATTCCTGACGTTGCTCTCCGGTGAGGGTCTCCGAGAGTCGGACCCCATCCACGGAGCCGTCTTGCTCCCGAGTCCGTAGGAGGTCAGGGAGGGGCTCGGAGTCTTCTTCAGCCCCAGTGTCTGTGGCCATCAGGAGGCTGAGTTCTGTACGCACAAAGTGGGGCTTTAGTCTGTTAGCGTGGAGGACCCGGAGTGGGTTCCGGGAGGATTCCAGGTCGATGAGATAGGTGGCCGGGCCCTTGCGCTCGATTACTTTGAAGGGCCCGTCCATTTGTCTTGTAGGGCGCATGGCTCAGTGGGGGACATCACCCATACCTGTTGTCCAGGTTCAAATTCAATGGATGAGGCATTCCGGTCATACCACTTTTTCATGTCTTCTTGACTGGCCTCTAGGTTGGCTTTTGCTAGTTCCCGGAACCGCCGGGTCTGGTTGCGGAGGGTTAAGAGATACCGGAAGACATCTGGAGGGTTCTTTAACGGAGGCATCTCCCAGCCTTCTTTGACTAGGCTGAGCGGCCCTCGCACTGGGTGTCCATATAGCAGTTCAAATGGGCTGAAGCCCAGGGATTTCTGGGGGACCTCTCGATAAGCGAAGAGGAGGCACGGCAGCAGCACATCCCACTGGCGACGGAGGGGCTCTTCCAACCCCCCGATCATCCCCTTGAGCGTGCGGTTGAACCGCTCAACGAGTCGGTTCCCTTGAGGGTGATAGGGGGTCGTGAATCGGTAGGTGACCCCGCACTGTTGCCAGAGGGATTTCATGTATTTAGAAATAAAGTTCGTGCCTCTGTCGCTGACGACTTCTCGGGGGAAGCCCACACGGGAGAAGATCCCCATCAGAGCCCGGCCGACTACCGGGGCGGTCACAGTCCGCAGAGGGACAGCCTCAGGGTAGCGGGTGGCGTGGTCCACCAGCACCAAGATGAATCGATGGCCTTGTTTTGTGCGCGGGTCCAGGGGCCCCACAATGTCTATTCCGACCCTCTCAAACGGGGTAGTGACCACGGGAAAGGGTTGTAGGGGAGCTTTTAGCTTGCGGCCGCTCTTTCCACTGGCTTGGCACGTGGGGCAAGATCGGCAGTGCTGGTGCACATCGTTCCTCATTTTGGGCCAGAAGAAGTGGGTCACTAGGCGACTGTAGGTTTTATCTTGTCCCAGGTGTCCTGCCAGGGGGACATCGTGGGCCAGGTTTAACAGAAAGTCTCTAAAACGGAGGGGCACCACTAATACTCGGTTGCTCCCCAGCTCGGCGATTCTTTGCTCGCTGTACAGCAGATCATTGTCCCAGTAGACCCAATGAGTTCCGGAGGTATCCCCTGCGCTTTGGGCGAGCGCTTGCTGGCGGAGTCCCTCGAGGGAGGGACAGGTCTTCTGTTCTTGGCGAAATTGTTCTTGCGTGGGCCCCCCCTCTTGAGGCCACCGGTCGAGGTTAGCGAGGTCGGAAGGTTGAGCTGGTTCGGGGGGGATGTCACGGTCGGTGTTTTCGGCTGGGGCGACCGGAGGCGGTGGCGCCGGCCATTCGGGTTCTTCTGGGCGGTGGTTGGCACGGGCGGCCATGGACCGGGTGGTGACGCACGCCCAGTCCGGGACGCCTAACATCCCCAGGTGTTCTCTTCGCTCCACGGTTGCCCACGGAGAGCTTTCAAGGTCATTCCCCAGGAGGCAGTCTACGGGGGCATCGTCTCGGACCGTTACTTTCAACATGCCGGAGACCCCTCCCCATTCGAAAGGGACGCAGGCCATCCGACACAGACTTTCCGAGTTATCGGCTGATCGTACAGGGCAGAGAATGTTCGGTAGATACTGTTCTGGGGTCACCAGGTGACAGCGGACGGCTGTTATACTGGCCCCGGTGTCACGAAGGGCTTCGGCCCGGCGTCCATTGATGCTCACCCATTGGCTGTACTTCTGGGTGTTAGCGGGTAGGGGGACCCGCGGGACCATGTCTTTCCCCCCTAAGCATGCTAGAGCCATGGCGGCTGGCTCCCACTCCTGATGCTCTTGTTCGTATTCTTCCTGCTCCTCGGAGATCTGTTCTTCCCCTAGGGCTGCAGCGGCCATTTGGCGGGGTCTTGGGCTCTGGTACTGCGGGCAGTTTGGGTCGTTTGCATAGTGGCCGACTCGTTGACATCGGTGACACGTGACGTTGGCTCTGTACCCCGGTCGCGCCGGGGTGTTGCCCCGGTTGGCCGGGGGGGTGGTGCTGGTAGCGGGGGCGACCGGAGCGTTGTCTCTTCCTCGTCCTTGGCCCCCTCCTCCTCCTCTGGGTCGGTGCTGACCATTGTTGTTCCGGTTCTGTTCGTAGGACCCATTCCGGCCCACTCTGGTGATTTCCCACCGGTCAGCCTCGGCTGCGAGCTGCCGGGGATCCGTTAATTTGCTGTCGAGGAGGTGCTGGCGGAGTTCAATGAAGCAATTGTTCGACAGGTGCTCCCATACCATCAGATTGAACAGTTGTTCGTAGGTCGTGACGTTGCTTCCTCTGATCCAGCCCTCGAAGGCTCGGCTAAAGTATGTTACATAGTCCACCCAAGTTGTACCCGGGATGCGGGTGCAGTCTCGGAACCTCTGACGGTACATCTCGGGTGTGAGGCCATAGCGGGTGAGGAGTGCCGCTTTCATATGGTCATAGGAGGTCATCTGGTGGTCCGGGAGCTGTAGCAGGGTGTCGCGGCCCTCATTGAGGAATCTCCCCCATAGACCGGCTCCCCAGTCGCTTCTATCGATCCGGTGTGCAGTCATAGCGATTTCATAGGCCTTAAACCATTGCTGGATGTCGTCCTCTCGGAAATATTCTCGTACAACATCCTTGGGGATGTGTACCTTTTTCTCTGTGGCCCCTGAGGTGTGGGGTCGCTCGGGCACCCCTGCTTCTTTATTCTGTTTGCGCAGGTTGATCTCGGCTAGGTTCCGTTCGTGTTCGTACGCCAGTTTTTTTTCCTCGAGCTCCCTCTGTCTTTGTTTCTCCTCTCTTTCTTCTCGGAGACGCAGGTGCTCTAAGTTGATTTTTTGTTCGGCCAACTTAAGTTCAACGTCCATTTTGAGTCGGGCCATTTCCAGCTCGTGTAGTCGGGTTTTTTCTCTTTCCTGGATCTCGTCTTGCGAGAGACCCGTTCTTCGCTCTTCAGGGGCCGTGGTGGTTTTTTCTGCGGTGCTTTGATCGGGGGTTCCGGCAGCCCCGGTCTCTGCCCAAGATTCTAGGGCATGCTTAAAATCGTCCTTGGTGCTTAGTCCGGTGGTAGCGATACCCAGTTCGATGCAGAATTGTTTCAGTTCACGATGGCTGTACTCCTCCAATTTCTCCATTTGGAATTTCTCGGTTGATCCGCTTTCTTTGGTTGTCATTGTGATTTCGTCGTGGGGTGAGCTACTCTCTGTACGTTATGCGGTGATTCGGATCGCGCCGCTGGCCACCAATGTTAGACGGACCGGGAGGGTCGGCCGAGACTACGGGGAGAGGTCTCCGGGGAGAGCCGTCTCCAACGACTGTACAGACAAGTAACTTCCCCCCCACAGACGGACACCACACAAGGTTGAAGGTTAACGAGACTTTATATGCAATTCTTAGGTTACGATGATATGATACAAGGAGGTCTGGACTCAAGGGTCCTCTCGATTCTAGTCTCTGGTTTGGGAAAAGGGTAGCGGGACAGTCTTGTTACCAATGAGTGGAAAATAGCTCTCAATCCTCGAGCTCGGCGTTCTAGATGATCGGGCCGCGGCGGAGCCAGGCAGGTCCCGAGATGGACGAAGGAAAACGACGGTCCGCGGCGGAGCCTGCAGGTCCCGGTGAAGATGATGGTTACAACGGTCCGCGGCCACGCCAGCAGGTCCCGACGACGATGAAGGTGATGAAGGTTGCGGAGGTTGTGGCAGCGCCAACAGGCAGGACGATGGTGCACAAGACAGGGCTACGGCAGCGCCAGTAGTCCGTCTAGGATGAGTTCCTCTTTACGTCTCTCGACTCCAAGATACAACTGCCTTCCTGCTCTGGAGCTGCCCCAGTTATAGGGCTGGTGTGCTTTGATGTCCGGACCCTCGCACTTGGAGGTCGGGAGGTCCGGGATGAGGGAGTCCAGACACCCAGCAGGGGGGTGGAGCCAGTGCCCGGGGAGGCGATGGGCGAGCGGCACTTGGCGGGGGAGAACCATCGGCACCTCTTTCTCCCATTGACTTGCCAAGTAGCCCGCTCACCTCCTGGGTGGATGGTGGTGCCGGGATGTCTGAGGCCTGGCCAGGCCCAGGGTTGAGGTCGGCCGGGGGCCAGGCGGCCACGTGGTGGAGTGTCCAAGATGGCGCCCCAGGATGGGCGCGTAGGCCGGCAGTGGATCGGGCCCACGAGGTTGACATGCTCGAGGGCAGGGGTCCCTGAGGGGACGGAGGACGTGCAAGGGTGGTGTGTGGTACCTGTATGACCGGCTCAGGCCGGGTCGGGCCGGGGGAGAGCGGCCTTTCATGTGGCCTGTCCAACAGTACTGTATCCTTATATAGGCATAGAAATCATAACCATATTAAGATATAGCTCATGCAGTCCTAATACGGCATGGCTACTTCCACTAGTTCCGAAAATCTACAACGATTTCTTGGAAAAACCCGCCTTCAGCAGTCAGGGACCTCCCCTTGCTTGAATATTGATATGTCCAAGAACTCGTGGAGTTTTCAAAGAACTGAGATCCTTTGATGACGTTATTATGTCCACCTTTACGTCAAACTCAGCACCTTCAAGGTATAAATATGCCCACACTTGCCCTAGCAAACACACAGTGGTTTGGAGCAGTTCGACTATCTACTTGCCCGACGCATCTCACTGCGGCAAGGGCCGAAGGAAGCCGACCCTCCAGCAGACACACTGAGAGAGACGCTGTCTTTTCTCCGGCCGAGAAATCCAGCTCCAGTGTTTCCAAGCTACCCTTGAAGGTTGTTGGGAAATCGAGTCTTGAGAGAGAGATACCAGACCTCCTTCATTCTAAAACCAAGGTACGGAGCTGATTAGACCCTAAGATAAATTTTGGATAGATTCTTGGCATAGAATACTAAACTTATGCTACACCACACTTACTTCTTCCCTCGTACTAGACTTAAGTTAGGTACATCAGGGTAGGCCTATTCTAGAAGCACCAGTTGAGTACTATTAGTATTTATTATTTATGTATGTATTCTATGTATTTTATGGCTTAGAAACCATATCATGCTTTTACAGTATTCTTTTATAATACTCTTCATACTGTACGCATTGTACTTTGCAACCAGTATTACGATTGTAGCAGTTCATTTCTTCAGTATGAGAAAGAAGACTGTTCAATAAATACCTTTTATTGAAAACCCCCGTCTTTCTATTTCTCTTGCACCTCTGGTGAAACGAAGCATGCACAAATGACTGAGTAAAATATCTATCTATTGTTTCCGCGACTCTAGAGATACATTTCTTATTCTTGGTAACAAAGTTGTCATGTTTTATGCGGTTCTCAGAAACTAATCCCTTCTTGTTTATTCAAGAGTTTCTAGTGACCTCTGAGCTAGCTGGCACTCACAATTAAGTCTAATTTATTCGATAGAGACCTAGTCGACTTAAGTCCTACATCACATCTATAGGATATGTTATTCCAATGCGCAGAGCCTATTGGGGATATAGGAACTACACTACAGCACGTGCACCATGCGCTGTGCATTCCTTGGCTCGGTGCTGAGTTTTGAATACACGTTCACCAGGCGCTGAAACATCCCAGGCTCGGGCTGGGTTTCGAATGCACGTGCACCAGGTACTGTACCATCCCAGGTTAGGGCTGAGTTTTGAATACACGTTCACCAGGTGCTGAAACATCCCAGGCTCGGTGCTGGGTTTTGAATGCACGTGCACCAGGCGCTCTACAATCTCCGACTCGGTGCTGGGTTTTGAATGCACGTGCACCAGGCGCTGTACCAGCCCCGTCCCAGTGCTGAGTTTTGAATGCACGTGCACCAGTCGTTGTACCATCCCCAGCTCGGTGCTGAGTTTTAAATGGACGTGCACCAGGCGCGGTACCATCCCTGGCTCGCACTGGGTTTTGAATGCACATGCACCAGGCGCTGTGCAATCCCCGGCTCGGTGCTGGGTTTTGAATGCACGTGCACCAGGCGTTGTACCATCCCCGGCTTGGTACTGAATTTTGAATGCATGTGAAACAGGCGCTGTACCATCCCCGGCTCGGTGCTGAGTTTGAATGCATGTGAACCAGGCGCTGTCCCATCCCCAGCTCGGTGCTGAGTTTTTAATTGGACGTGCACCAGGTGCGGTACCATCCCTGGCTCGCACTGGGTTGTGAATGCACGTGCACCAGGCGCTCTACAATCTCCGACTCTGTGCTGGGTTTTGAATGCCGTGCACCAGGCGCTGTACCAGCCCCGTCCCAGTGCTGAGTTTTGAATGGACGTGCACCAGGCGCAGTACCATCCCTGGCTCGCACTGGGTTTTGAATGCACATGCACCAGGCGCTGTGCAATCCCCGGCTCGGTGCTGGGTTTTGAATGCACGTGCACCAGGCGTTGTACCATCCCCGGCTTGGTACTGAATTTTGAATGCATGTGAAACAGGCGCTGTACCATCCCCGGCTCGGTGCTGAGTTTTGAATGCATGTGAACCAGGCGCTGTCCCATCCCCAGCTCGGTGCTGAGTTTTGAATGGACGTGCACCAGGTGCGGTACCATCCCTGGCTCGCACTGGGTTTTGAATGCACATGCACCAGGTGCTGTGCAATCCCCGGCTCGGTGCTGGGTTTTGAATGCACGTGCACCAGGCGTTGTACCATCCCCAGCTCGGTGCTGAGTTTTGAATGGACGTGCACCAGGCGCTGTACCATCCCTGGCTCGTACTGGGTTTTGAATGCACATGCACCAGGCGCTGTGCAATCCCCGGCTCGATGCTGGGTTTTGAATGCAAGTGCACCAGGCGTTGTACCATCCCCGGCTTGGTACTGAATTTTGAATGCATGTGAAACAGGCGCTGTACCATCCCCGGCTCGGTGCTGAGTTTTGAATGCATGTGAACCAGGGACTGTCCCATCCCCAGCTCGTTGCTGGATTTTGAATGCATGTGAACCAGGCGCTGTCCCATCCCCGGCTCGGTGCTGAGTTTTGAATGCATGTGAACCAGGCGCTGTCCCATCGCCAGCTCAGTGCTGAGTTTTGAATGGACGTGCACCAGGCGCTGTACCATCCCTGGCTCGCACTGGGTTTTGAATGCACATGCACCAGGCGCTGTGCAATCCCCGGCTCGGTGCTGGCTTTTGAATGCACGTGCACCAGGCGTTGTACCGTCCCCCGCTCGGTGCTGGGTCTTGAATGCTTGTGCACCAGGCACTGTGTCATCCCAGGCTCGGCCTGGGTTTTGAATGCAGGTGCACCAGGCTCTGTGAAGTCTCTGTCTCGGTGCTGGGTTTGAATGCACGTGCACCAGGCATTGTACCATCGCCGGCTCAGTGCTGAGTTTTGAATGCATGTGAACCAGGCGCTGTACCATCCCCAGCTCGGTGCTGAGGTTTGAATGCACATGCACCAGGCACTGTCATCCCAGGCACGACCTGGTTTTTAAATGTACGTGAACCAGGTGCTGTACCATCCCTGACTCAGTGCTGAGTTTTGAATGCAGGTGAACCAGGCGCTGTACCATCCCGGCTTGGTGCTGGGTTTTGAATGCACGTGCACCAGGCGCTGTCCCATCTCCGGCTCAGTGCCGGGTTTTGGATGCACGTGCACCAGGCGCAATACCATCCCCGGCTCGGTGCTGGGTTTTGCATGCACATGCACCAGGTTCTGTACCATCCCGGCTTGGTGCTGGCTTTTGAATGCACGTGCACCAGGCGCTGTAGAATCCCTGTCTCAGTGCTGGGTTTTGGATGCACGTGCACTAGGCGCTGTACCATCCCCGGCTCGGTGCTGAGTTTTGAATGCACGTGCACCAGGTGCTGTGCAATCCACGGCTCGGTGCTCGGTTTGGAATGCACGTGCACCAGGCGTTGACCCATCCCCGGCTCGGTGCTGAGTTTTGAATGCAAGTGAACCAGGTGCTGTACCATCCCCGGCTCGGTGCTGGGTTTTGAATTCACATGTACCAGGCACTGTGTCATCCCAGTCTCGGCCTGGATTTTGAACGCACGTGCACCAGGCGCTGTCCAATCCCCGGCTCGGTGCTGGGTTTTGAATGCAAGTGAACCAGGCGCTGTACCATCCCCGGCTCGGTGCTGGGTTTTGAATGCATGTGAACCAGGCGCTGTACCATCCCCGGCTCGGTGCTGGGGTTTGAATGCACGTGCACCAGGCATTGTACCATCCCCGGCTCGGTGCTGGGTTTTCTAAATGCCACACTAAAGGTAGGGCTAATAGATTCCTGGAAGTCATCGATATTGGTCCCGATTTATAAGAAAGGGGACCGAAATACCCCGTCCTGTTACAGGCCTATCTCGCTTTTGGACTCGCTTGGGAAGATGGCTGGGCGGATCCTTCTCAATCGACTCCAGGAGCGGGCAACCGACCAAGGAGTAATATCAGACATACAATATGGCTTTCGTGAAGGCTTAGGAACAGTGGACCCAGCACTTAATCTCTCCCTCCTAGCGGGTAAATACATGGAGGCTAAGGGGTCCACACTTTACATGGTCTACGTCGGCTTGTCAGCGGCGTTTGATTGTGTCGCACACTCGGCATTATGGAATATAGTGCTGAAAATGGGTGTTGACCCCGCGATTGTTGATTTCCTCCGTGAAATGTATACAGGAACCACAGGTAGGGTAAGATTCGGGGCCAAAGGGGAACTTACTGGAAGTTTCAGGGTGGAAAAGGGGTTCAGACAGGGTTGTGTGCTGGCACCCTGTCTATTCACTGTCTATACTAATGGCTTGGAGGCAGCTATGCTTCGAGGCAGTAAAGATCTACCTACAATAGCTCGTCTGCAAATACCTGCATTGCTATATGCCGACGATGCCGTTATTTTAGCAAGAACCCCAAATGAGCTCCAGTGTGCATTAGACAGATATTGTGCTTTTATGGCCACTCTGAACCTGAAACTAAACGCTAAGAAAACTTACACCATGCAAGCCGGGAAGGGGATCGGGAAACATCGAAGGTTGTTTGTTAAAGGTGAACCATTAGATAGAACAACAACCTACCCATACCTGGGGGTAGTAATAGATGAGAAGTTCAAGTGGAACCCAGCGGTCAATGCCAGGAAACTTACTTTTCTGAGGGAAATTGTCTCACTAAAAGCATTCTCACAAAGGCTGGGCCAACGTCCAATACAAGAAATGATAAAAATATACAACACAAAATGCATATCTACGGCAATATATGGGGCGGGACTATGGGGTTTTGTAAACGTGGATGCTATTCAAAAGATTGAAAATTCCTTTTTAAGTTACCTACTCGCGGTCCCAAGGAGTAGCTCCACATACGCATGTCACACAGAACTGGGATTAGACTATATAACAGACATTATAAAACTACAGCCAGTAAAGTTGTGGCGTAGAATATGGGTCACCGATCAATGCCATTTAACGAGATCCATTATTGAAGACATTCTGAGCCTTGACCAATGTAAAAAAATCAAATGGCTAGCCTTTGTCAAAGCAACACTTGAGGACCTGGGCTATAAGAAATACTTTGACTATCCTTCTAGGATAAATGAAATTTCTAAGGTGGACCTAAAAAAGGAATGTCTTGCACACCTGAGACAGCTACGTTTAGTAACAGAGATCCACAAACAATCTGTACAACAAGCCATACTAGTGCAGACTGTCTTTGCATCGGAACCCTATTTGTCTTTTAGTTTAACCCAATACGAAAAAATGCTGTTAACTCGCTTAAGGTTTGACATGTTCCATTTGTTAGTCTCCTTCCCAATCCAGAATGACTGGGCGTCAACACGGTCACGATGTCCGTGTGATTTGGTATCTACACAATCAACCATACATACTATTCTATTTTGCAAATTCTTTGTAGAACCCCGTAGACGTTGGTTACTCCCCATTCTAAAATTTTGGGGGCTTCGCCAATGCCGCCCTGCATTTTTGGCACTCCAATATTTAGAAAATGACAAATACGCCAAAGCAACTGTACGTTTTCTTAAATTTTGTATTCCACATCGTCGCAACCTATGAATTGTCTTGACCATGAGCGACATTAAGAAGGCGCACAAAACCTCAGGTTCTCAGACGAATGATAAATTGTATGTCACATTTTGCTGTTTTTTAACTGAGTTGTCTTTTTAAACGAATTCTTTTTTAAATTGTTTTTAGTATTTTAAAATTGTGATTTTATTACATGATTAACTTTGTAAACTGTATTTCATGAACTTTTATGGTGTTCCTATCAAACGAACTACCGAATAAAGTATTTTTGATTTGAATGCACGTGCACTAGGCGCTGTGCAATCCCAGGCTCGGTCTGGGTTTTGAATGCACGTGCACCAGGCGCTATGCAATCCCCGGCTCGGTGCTGGGTTTTGAATGCAAGTGAACCAGGCGCTGTATCATCCCCGGCTCGGTGCTGGGTTTTGAATGCACGTGCACCAGGCGCTGTGCAATCCACGGCTCGGGGTTCGGTTTTGAATGCACGTGCACCAGGCGCTGTACCATCCCCGGCTCGGTGCTGAGTTTTGAATGCACATGCACCAGGCGCTGTGCAATCCACGGCTCGGGGTTCGGTTTTGAATGCACGTGCACCAGGCGCTGTACCATCCCCGGCTCGGTGCTGGGTTTTGAATGCACGTGCACCAGGCGCTGTGCAATCCACGGCTCGGGGTTCGGTTTTGAATGCACGTGCACCAGGCGCTGTACCATCCCCGGCTCGGTGCTGGGTTTTGAATGCACGTGCACCAGGCGCTGTGCAATCCACGGCTCGGGGTTCGGTTTTGAATGCACGTGTACCAGGCGCTGTACCATCCCCGGCTCGGTGCTGGGTTTTGAATGCACGTGCACCAGGCGCTGTGCAATCCACGGCTCGGGGTTCGGCTTTGAATGCACGTGCACCAGGCGCTGTGTCATCCCCGGCTCGATGCTGAGCTTTGAATGCACGTGCACCAGGCACTGTAACATCCCAGGCTCGGGCTGAGTTTTGAATGGGCGTGAACCTGGCCAGGGCCTGTCCTAGCCATGGGCGGTATGGGCAGCTGCCCAGGGCCTCGCGCTTAGGGGGGCCCAGCCGCCGGCCCCGCAGTTGCGAGCAGCGGGAATAAATAAATTATAATCATCATGGGAGAAAAGCGCTGCGCAGTGCGCACAGCACTCTCATCGCGCTCACTACCTGATGGTGCACATTGTTTTGTGTCATTACCTGTAAATGTCCTTCAGCTACTTATCTGACAATCTATCAGTTTCATAGTAGCTCAAAGGTGATATTTTTTTCCATAGGAAGGTCAAAGAACAGAGTAGACTGATAATTAACAAAAGTCAACACTGGGCAACAGAGCTTGTCGATTGGTGATTTCGATGGGAGTGTCTGGCTAATTGTTTGTAGTCACGGAAACCAGGACAAACGTGCAATCACACACCAGACCCAACTGTGACTATATAAACGTTTTTCTGAACTGTATTCATGTTATATTTTCTACGCAGATTAACTGCTTTCTATTTCCTCTTGCTGATGTTCTCGTTTTATGTAGTAAAATGTCTATTATTCTGAACATGACAGCCATTAAATAGCCCTAGTGTTGCTGAATGGCATGAATAAATAACTGACTGTCACAAATTCAGGATCATCCTCACTTCCAACTCAGGCTGTAACTCGCACTCTGCCTACCAGGATGGGGCCCCACACAATGGCAACACCCCACCAGTCCTTGTGTACCCCTGCCGATCAAAGTGAAAGAAATACGTCTCTTTACAATTGTGCTCATGGAAGTGTGCCCCCCTCCTGGAGCCTCTAAGCGATGGCGTGGGAAGGCCTAGGGGAGGGAGACACCTCTTGGGCTGCCCGTTCAGAGACTCCGCAGGGTGCCCATTGTCTGCACTTTAACCCATATCGGTTTAACTCAGCCCCCAAGCAATTCTCACACCTTCAGTCCGAAATGGGCTGTACAAGAGGTGTTTGGGGTGACTTAGAGGAGGAGCTGGGGCCCAGTTGGAGTCTGCACAAAGCAGCTTCCCGAGATCAGAAGGTGTCACTTATGTAAATTTCAGGGGCCTCGCACATTCCCTTTTGCCCAGGGCCCCGAAAATCCTAGGACCGGCCCTGAACCTGGCGCTGTGCAATCCCCCGGCTTGGTGTTGGGTTATGATGAATGCACGTGCAACAGCCAATGTGTCATCCCAGGGGCCAGGCTCACCCTGGATTTTGAATGAAAGTGCACCAGGCTCTGTGCAATCCCGGCTCGGTGCTGGGTTTTGAATGCATGTGCACCAGGCGCTGTGTCGTCTCTAGCTCGTCCCTCGCGTGTTGAAGCATCGAGGGCCACAAGCGGTTGTAGGGAAGGGACTGTTTGTTTCCGCTCTGTAACCAGGAAGGACGTGAGGCGCCACGCGCTCTCAGGGGCGTATCTCCTCTACAAAGAGGGTGCTTCTGAACCCCAAAGTAGAAGAGAGCAGAGGTCTGCAGAGAGGCCAAGGAGGGGGCAGGGAGAGAGTGCGAGAGAGGGGGGGAAGAGTGTGAGGGGGGGGGAGAGAAGGGAGGAGAGAGAGAGAGAGAGGGGAGACAAAGGGGGGAGAGAGAGAGGGGGGCGAGAGAGAGGGGGCAGGAAGAGCGAGCGAGAGTCGAGGGGGTAGAGAAGGGAGGAGAGAGAGAGGGAGGAGACAAAGGGGGGAGAGAGAGAGAGAAGGAAGAGAGAGAGGGGGGCGAGAGAGAGAGAGGGGGCAGGAAGAGAGAGAGAGAGCAGGAAGAGAGATAGAGAGAGCAGGGAGAGAGGGGGCTGCAGCGCTCCCGAAGCAAGCAGCGAGGACGGGTCTCCGGAGCAGGTGCCTGAACCCTCTGCTCTATCCAGGTACTCATTCTGGGGGTGGGGGCTGGAATATATATTTGATATAAATCGTTGTTTCTCTGAGACCCGCACAGCTGCAGAGAGTTTGCTGTTAAAGTTCCATGGTTGTCAGTGTGCTTATGTGTGACGTGTCAATGCACTATGTGTTAGACTTTCACGACTTATAGCGAATGGAAGAGGTTTGTGATTATCTACAGTTTCTTAAAAAGAAAAAAAACATTTAAAAGAAGTTTCTAGCCCGCCCCTTGCGTGCCATTGGCTGGCTTCGCTGTCACTCTAGTTTTCTTCCTGTACATTAGTGAGCGCGTGTCAGCACAAGTCCCTTCCCTTGCTCTCTGTGTGTTTGTTTCTTCCCTGCTGCATATTTTTTTTTAAACCACCAGAGTTCAAGCGGACACTTCAGGGTATTTCCAAGAGCTGAAAACAAACCACTCGCAATAACGAAACTTTGCTGCATGTGACAACTGTTTCCAAAACATAATCATCCGCCTTTTGCTCGACGGAGCTGTACACGTACACACTGAACGTTTTACAGCTGTTTCCGGACAGTGTCTGTTTTTTTCTGATTTTACGTTTCCAGCTGTGTTACATTTACTCATTTGTCGGTTACCTCTTTTATAACTTAGAGAATGTTGTATTCATCAACATGCGGTGTTTTCAAAAGGGTTGTGTCACCCTTACCTCTACCCACCCTGAACCCGAAATACAACCATACCTCCCTTTTCTAACTTCCGAACCCTAAAATCACTCTTACCTCCTTTACTTCTACCCACCCCTGAACGCTAAATTCACTCTTACTTCCCTTTATTTTCACTCACCCATGAACCCTTAATTCACCTTTACCTCTACCCACCACCAAACACAAAATTCGCCCTTACCTCTACCCAACCCTAATATTACCTTTACATCCCCTTACTTCTACCCACTCCAATCCCTAAAGGTACCCCTACTTCCCTTTACATCTACCCTCCCACGAGCGCTAAAATCACTTTACATCCCTCTACACATGCCCACTGAGCCCTAAAGTCACCCTGACTTCCCGTTACCTCTACATCCCCAAATCCTAACATCGCCCTTCCTTCCCTTTACCTCTGCCCACCTCTAAACACTAAAATCACTTTTTATTTTAAATAACATAAAAAATCTTATTTTAGAGAAAAAAAAACGACCTGTGCTTTAAAGGAATGTGTGGTATTATTATTATTATTATTATATTTATTTTTGTAGAGCGCAACAGCTACCCTAAGGTTTCCCGGCGCTAAATTGAAACTGAAACAAGTAACAAGGAGGGATAGTGAGTTAGTGAAAATCGAGTTATTGGTTAAACAACCATGTTTTCAAATTCTTACGGAATTGCAAATAGCAGTCGTTTGTGCGAAGATGAATTGGAAGGGAGTTCCACAATGTGGGGGCCAGATAGGAGAAGGAACGACCTCCCTGCCTGACTCGATTGATCCTAGGCACCTAGGTAGAAATGCTTATCTGTGTAGAACCTAAGCTTGTGTGGTATAGGCTGCTGGCGTACAGGCTCTTTACCCTCAGGTAGGACACATTCCTGCCCCCTCCCTAAACCTTCTCTGAACTTCACTCTACTGCCCCTAAATGTTTTAGGTTGTTTAGTGTAAACAAGGGAACCCGCGAGGTAGGAAGGACCCTGGGTATCAACTAGTTGTGAAAAACAATTGGTCCTACAGACATTTTAGTTCAATTAACAGTAAATATAGACCGGAATCAGTACTATATTGTATTAATGATGTCCAGCCGGACACTTTGATTTGATGGATCAAAGCAAGTAGTAGTGTTCAAACACAAAGTAATCGAGTGGGACACAGTCCTGTATCCTACAGAAACAAAACAAAAAACACTTACAAATTAACAAACATTTTTCAGGCAAAACAAGGAAAGGCTTTTTGCCGATACAAATAATCTGAGCAAGCTTTTTGAGTAAACAGTGGTGGCACTTGTTTTAACAAATCAGTTTAACGTACAAGCGGTTTAAAAAGTTGACGACGTTTCGATCCATAACTAGATACTTGGATCATCATCTGGACAGAGAAATATGCAGGCCTGAGGTAATACGCCGCCTGGACCGGAAGCGTGGAGGCTCAGTAAGAGTAGGGGAGCGAAAATTGCATCCTCATGGTGTAGGAGACGCTACAGTGAGCGGTCTAGGTGAAAAGCCGAAGGTGGCTTTTAAGGAACCCTTATAACAGAAATCCAGGCAGCCTTGTATTGATGGCCGAAGGGCGTCCAAATTAGTTCGACTCTGTACAGGCGCTGGCTGGGTGATTGCACGTGCGCTTAGCCTTGCAGGACATTTTGTTTACTTACAGCAGGCTTAGAGCCCGCCTATTGCTTACCATTGGTTGGCTTCGTCACTCTCATTGTATGCACAAAAAGAAGGGGGTACCCCTGACTAGAGTTCCTAATTCGGGATATACAAATGAGTTTGAAAAAACAGGTAATTAGGAACAATATTTAGTAGATGGACAAAACCTGACATCAGACAGCAATAAATTTGATTAAACACCATGCATGGTACAAAAATATAAATTTTTTATTATTTTGTTTAAAGATTTCTTTATAGTTAAAAGGCACACAATTTGATGTCTCCTCTATATATGTGACAATTGATCTACATATATCATATGCTAAACTGTTTGGTTCATTTCTAATTTTCAATACAGTTTGGCATTTCACAATTTGGAGACTATAGTGGTGGTGCTGATCATTTGCAATCTAAAAACATGGCTAGATGTTACAACAACTACGCGCGTTTCGGCTGAGAGCCTTCATCAGGAAGCCATGAAATTCCTCAAGTGAACCTATGCAAACAGAAAGATACATTACATGTCAGTGTCAGTGTTGTCCTATTCATACAAGTGCTCAAAAAAACATACAGTGTAATTTATTTTACAAATTTGTGGTTAAAATCACGAACAGAAAAGTCCTGAAATAACTGAAGCTTGTCCTGCTATATACAAATCCACATACATCCTAACTGGTTGTGCATACATGTGGACATATAGATAAACATCCTAACATCCTGTATTATACAAGAGAATATCTACATAGGTATATACATCATACTGCACGATCTTTCTATCCATGTTGGATATATACAACAATATGTACGTCCTAGCTGTTTTTGCATAATTATGGGCATACATATTGATCGACTTGATGGATTATTTATGCGGAGAAAGTGTGGCATCTAAGAATGTACAGTAAACATATGCAGAAAGTAGTGTACATCCTGGCTGTCTTTCCATTAACGAATACCATATTATCAGGAAGTTATTAAGACAGATTGGAAGTGGGAACAGAGACTAGGAAGCCCTATGGGGATGTATACTTTCCAGGCACTAAGATATGAATGAAAAATGTGTGAAACACGAATGGATGGCAGGTAGAAATGCCCATTGGGGGGGGGGGGGGGAGGGGGGGTTGCTACTGCTAATAAACATGTTAGATGAAAAACAAACAAGCAAACAGGGTCCCAAGACTATTCATGTACCTTTGTTTGATCGGATTCAAAAGTTGAAGAGACCTCTGGTTACGGCGGTCCAAGAAGGACTGATAGAAATAATAGAAATTCTAATGCAAAAAGGGAAAGGGAAATCTTTAAACAAAATAATAAAAAATATATATTTTTGTACCATGCATGGTGTTTAATCAAATTTATTGCTGTCTGATGTCAGGTTTTGTCCATCTACTAAATATTGTTCCTAATTACCTGCTTCGTCACTCTCATTTCCTTGCTTCTCTTTGATCAACGAGTGCCGGCTTCACTTCCTCTTCGTGCGTTTGTCCCTACACTGGAGCAGTGCCCTAGTACTGCTTCCGTTGCCTAGTTTCTCTCCAGTGCTCGCCGCTTTCAGAAGTATTTATTTTTTACTTTTATTGCACTCCCTTCCTCACTCCCCCTCCCACATTGTTGCTTGCCCTGCCCCACCCCTCCTGCGTTGCTGCTCGTCTAGTCCTCCCCCACCCCGCTTGTTTTTACTCCACCTCATCCCTCCTCCCCCTTGGTTGCTTGACCCCTTTTGTTACGCCAGAAAAAAGCATCCAAAAGTCACTACAGTGGGTTTCAAGATGCTACAAAAATGCAAATGGCGCTGCTCTCCCTGCAAATCCTGAACAATGGGGCCGTCCTCTTTTAAGGCCGCCTCCCGGTGTCCCAGTGGTTGTAAACGTATGTCCCCCAGTCTCTGCACTCAGGGAGAGGAGCACCTAGCACCTGATTTGCACAGCAAGTGGGGACGTAACAGACATCCTCGCTTCCCTGTCCAGGGCCGGTCCTAGCCATGGGCGGTAGGGGCAGCTGCCCAGGGCATCGCGCTCAGGGGGCCCGCCGCGGCACCAGCCCCGCTGTTGCGGGAATGAATGGGAAAAGTGCTGCGCACAGCACTCTCGCGCAGGGCCGCAGGCAGTGAGAGGCAGGGAAGAAGGGAACTAGTCCGTCACTGTCTGAGCACGCACTGTGACGCATGCACCCCACCACCTAGCTTGGTGGTGGTGCCTTAGTGGTGGTGACGTGCGCAGTACGCGGGTGGCAGGCGGCCGGCCTTGCTAATTCATGATGCGGGTGACAGACAGTGGGTCCAAGGGCCGTCAATCTGGTAGCACGCGAAAGCGCTACCAATGACGGCCCTGGACATGATTTTATGGCCAGCCCCCGCTCTGCAATGGGAGTGTGACGCAGCATGCACGCCATACGTGAGGAGCAGGGTGGAGTCACTACTTGGATCGGGCCGCGTGGGCAAGGCAGGAGTCGGTTCGGGCCTCCTCGTTGGGTCGTAATGACTGAGTACGTTAAGGTAAGAGACCTGCTCCGCTCCTGCTAGTATATATTATAATAAATACATCCAATATAAAATATGTATTACATCTGTATGTGTGTGTCTGGGTGTCCTCTGGAGAGTTGAGCTGTACGTCACTCATACACCCCCTTACTTATTTCTCCCGCAGTTTTCAAAAGTTAACAAAACTAAGGGACTGTTTGTAATTATTCATTTAGCTATCTCACTATGCAGAACCTTGGAACAGCAGACATTACTCATTAGATTTAAGGCAGCGTGGTGGGCGTGTTTTAGGAGCGAGGGGACCTAATTTTGACCTGCGTCGAGTCAATAACTATCAACGTTTGGTAAGCTCAAAAAAGAAATTGGAAAGATTGCAGCTGACTAAGGTTTATTTTAAGGCAAGTGGAGATTAAGTGATCTGCCTAGAATCACAGGATGTTGAGCGGACGCTGGGACTCGAACCTGGTTCCTCAGTTTCAAAGGCGGCAGTTCAGGCCATTACACCACATATCCTCACATTCTATGAAAGAGCATTTCTGAAAACCCACAAAGATTTCTGTCAGGCCAGGTGATCTTTCGGCTCTCAGGGCATCAAGCAGCCAAAAATACCTCTCTGGATGGCCGTCTGTCAAGTTTAAAGCAGTCCAGGCTCTGAAATCAGCTAGGCTGCTAAAGCCTGGCCGCTCCCAGTCCCACCAGGCATGGTGACTTCGGAGAAGGCCCCTGTGATGAGAGCCTCTTCAATACAATGGCCTGCCTGCAGAGGCCTAGCATCAGGAGACCCTCTGGGAGTCTGTTTTACCTCAAGTGCCCCCGCGCGGACTTGGACACCTTGAAAATCTCAGAAGATTAAGTGTCTGACCACACAAGAAAAGGGGTAAAAGAAAGGCAAAATATTCAAAATGTCCGCAATCGTTCAAAAAAAATGCCTGAGTAGGCTGGTAAAAAAAAAATAAAAGGCAGCCAAATTACGGTCTAGACGACATTCAGAGATAAGGGATGCTGGGTCCAAGTCACATGGGTTTTACACAAATATGTGGCGCTTCAGAGCGCTAAACAGGCAATACCAGTTCAAAAATCCACGTTGTGACTCAAAGAATCATCATAAATTATTGCACTTAATGTGAGAAGTTGGCCTGGTATATAATGCTCACTAATTCTAGTGATCACTCTGTACCATGCCAAGCAACCCTTATGATGATTGGTTGTAAGTCAACCTTATAGACCAGTTATCCTAGTGGTAACGTGGACAAAGCAGTCTTAGGCTAAACTCTGAAAGGCATGTGAAGCCAGCTGTTATACCATACACAACCCCCTTGAATACCAAATGAAAGGGACACCACACAGATATATATTGAAAATATATATTGATTTATTAACTATAAAATCCCCTGGACTCTTTATGAGCACAAGCGTTAAATCACAAGACAGTTTAAAATACACAAAAGTTGCACAAATATGGATGAGCCCTAGGGGCCACCTAAACCATATACTAAGAAAGTGGTATAAGAGATACCAATAGGAAAGGGAACAGGCCTAGGGCCTTGGGAATCGCTGGAGCTATTCGAGACTAGCAGTGACTAAGTCGGGAAAGGCCCGCGGGACTCGGGTGCAGTGTTCAAAGTGCACGCACTTTCCAATGTAAAGTCTATGGTGCGTAAAAAGTACAAAGTTAGAAAGTTAGGAACCTTCCGAGTGACCTATGGAGCTGAAACTTAAGATACAGGCCCTTGAGATGTGTACCAGTGCAGGAGCACTGGCGGAGCTGAGTTACCTCACCCACAGGAAGCGGGTGCACAGGGTCGAAGTAGTGTCGGGTTTCGTCACGCTGGTCGATGGTGCTTGGAGCTGAAGATGCTGCAGGCGGCTCGATGTGAAGAGTTCCGGTGGATCCAAGGGTGGATCTGAAGATGTTAAGACCTGAAAGCAGAGGGGACAATGTTCAAAGTCACTAGCCAGTGACTACCGTGGAACCAGATTGGAACCAGGCGTTGTCGGGTAGCTTCTCTCTGCAGCCACATGGACACCGGGGGTCGAGGACGTCCAGGAGTCGGTCACGAGCTGTCCCACGCAGGCTTCTCGCTGTTGGCGGTGTCGGCTACTTGATCGGAGCAAACAGGCCTTGGCTAATGCAAGCCACGCAGGAATCGAAAGATGCTTAACACTCGGACCAGCAAGGTCAGAGCGAGTGCTCCTCTTCACAGGAGCTTGGGTAGGTCTGGAGCAACCAGACCTGCTGTGTAAATCGTCGGTTTCGTCGCCAAGATGGCCGCTGACCACGTGGCTAGTGGCCGGGATGGCGCGTCGAGTGGCACAATGCAAAAGGGCCCCACGCAGATCGTGGAGATGCTGGAGGGCTGATCTTCGGTGCAAGGGCTGCTCGGTGGTGGGGGTTCTCAGTCCCCAAAGCACAACATCGAGGATACCTCAGAAGCTGCGCAGTCAGCTTTTCGAGTGTCTTCCAAGAGGTCCGGTCCCACGTCACTCGGTGCCTCCACGGGTCCCTTCTTTGCAGGGACTGTGGATCGGGCTCTGAGAGGTCTGGGAGTCTGGTTCTTGTCGGGCTCTGGGCTCGGGCTCCGGCGGGAGGCGGCGGCAAAGCAGACGTTGAGTTGCTGGTTGGTGCCTGTGTTCACAGGGTGGCCACTCCTAGGCCACAAGGGAGATTCTCTTCAGTCTTCTGAGCAGCAGAATGTCGAAGTCCAGTCGTCTTCTTAGTTTCAAGTTGATTCAGGATGATCTGAAGTGCTCTTTCACTGCTCCCACTCTTATTCCCAATCTGAGGGGGAGGATCACCTACTAGGTCCCTCCTCTGGGTGGAACCAGGAAGGGGGGCAGTTACACCCCCTTTCCTTTGTCCAGCTCCTCACCAGGCCTGGGTCTGGAAAGTCCCAGGACCGGTTTGGACTGGCTTATGCACGGGGACACCTTGTGAGCCCCGGGCATGTCTCAATCTATTCAGCCCTGTCCTACCCAATACACAAAACCCTGTCTGGGGTGGTGCTCGCACCTCCCAAGGCAGGAAACCCTTTGTCCAAGCCTCCCTCGCTGGAAGGACTCCCAGCAGCAGGGGGCCAGACTTGTGTCTGTGGTGGCAGCATCCATTTTGTGATGCTGAGGCTCTGGTTAACTTTAACCGGGGTTAAGGCTACACACATGTCGTGTCCCTCTAGAAGGGTGGAATGCTATCCCCGTCAACAGAACTGTCGAGGGGATAGTATTCCAATTCGTATGACACCTTACTCGACATGTTTTGATAAAGCCAAACCAAAGATAGCATATAACCGCGAGGATTATAATGCACTTAAGAGTATATGGTATGGCAATATCCCGGAACAGCTTAGGGAGTGGTTCCCGACAGCTGCAGACAGGCTCAGCTCATGCTAGAGCACCATCTCACATATTTCCAAGCACTCTGCCTCCAGGATTGATGAGGCCTTCCATAGGAGTGGCTGATAGGAACATATGTGTCCAGTTTAAGGTTAGATATAGGGATACTATATCTAAGTAAGAGGTGATTACACCAACTTACCCCAGCTGAGTGATCAGCCAGTTGTGTCAATTATGGAGGCCAGGCCAGGGGTGGCACAATACATGCTGCAGCCCCTGGTAGGCCTTGGATGCACCTATGCCCTGGGTACCTATGGTACACTGTTACAGGGGCCAATAAGGTGAACCAATTCCAATTGTGTATGCACCTAAGGTACATGGAGTCCATTTTAAGGAGAGAGCAATCAGCCTGGGGCCCTGAATAGCAGGATCCCAGGCCAACTAAGTCAAAAACCAGCTAAACACCAGGCAAAACGTTTGGGGGTAACCATAGTCAGATATCCACCTTCCTACACTTAAGATGCAGGGAATGTTAGAGGTTTATCGACAGGTAGAAAAAAGGAATAAATGTACAAATGCACATTACTAAATGAGCCAAGTTGTTGAAGTGTGTACATCCACTTTAGTTCTGTCACTCTTCTGTGAACAGGAAAGATTATGTCCCTGAAAGTGTGTGATCCTCGTCATTTAGACAAATGTGAGGCCAGCCCTTGAAATGGTGATTCACTAAACAGACTAAATGAAATAATATGAAAGTGAGACTTATAGAGCGTACTAATACCCTGAGGTGTCTAGGCGCTGGACTCTGAGCAAACAGGTAGCCATCTAAATTGGTAAGCAGTGAAGAAAGGAAGCTACTGATTGAAAATCCAAGTGTTAAGGCTTTTCTGAATTCTAACAGATTTGTTATCCGTTCAGGTGAAAGTGGAAGGGAGTTCCAGAGTCGTGATGTTCTGCCTACAAAGTTTCTTACACCCCATTGAGATTTTTTAAATTCAGGGACTACCAGATTGTGTGCTGCAGCCGAGCAGAGTGATCTTGGCGGGAATTTGGGGGCATGTCCAACTAATCATTCAAGGAGACGGCAAGTGTTACACTCATGGATATTTGCTCACCTGTTTTTCATTCCCTCTACTTTTTGTCCATGTTACTGATATCCACATTAGTTTGCTCCAGTGATCCAAAATAACTAAGATCAAAAGTCCTGCGAAGTCACTTTCTGTGATGTCACTTCTTGCGACGCAATATGAAATTAGAGGGGCCTCACAACTTCCCTTTTCCCTGGGGCCTCAGAAGGCCTAGGACCGGCTCTGTCCCTGTCCCCTGCCTCCCAATCCTGAAAGGGGTCCCTCAGGGCATGTATGAATTTAATATCACATCCTGAAAGTAGCTGCTGTGTTCAGCATGTTCCCAGACTACTAAGAGAAATGCTAAGTTATTTTCTCTTTCGGTTGGGCGGTTTATAGAGTAGATGGGAAATTTGACTGATCATCATTTCATACAAGCCTGGCGTTTCATTTTTTAGATCATTTTTATTACTTAATTATTTAAAATCTTACAATACATAAAAACAATAATTCATAATGTAATAAATATAATAAGACTAACATCTGGCTTAATGATAATAAAAACATTTATTAATAAATTTATCAATATCATCAATACAGTAAGACATCTCAACACTTAATATTGCAGACCTGATAATACAAATATAGTTAACATACACCCTATGTTATCTTATAGATCAATGTTGCGGGTCTAATTTCTTTCTTATTAATAAAAACTTTACAAAAGCTGAATTCAGTGCTATATCATCTGATTGTGGACGTCTTATGAGGGCTTATCTACAGGTTTGTATTCCACAGGAATTCAAATGCCACTTGAGTAAAGTTCTTCTTTCAGCGTAAAATTTTGGGCATATACAGACTAAATGAATAATGTTCTTGTCTCCTGTTTTACATGAGCGACAAGGTATCAATCCCATTATTCGAAGCAAAGGCATTCCATGACATAAACCCAGGAAAAGGCCAAAACGGGCTTTTAGAAAAATGTTTTTTTGCTTTAGAGACCAAGGAGTTTCTAAATATGATTGAACTTTAATTTTTGTATACCTGTTCATTAGTGACCATGCATCCGTTCTTTTCACAAATGAGGCTTTATCTTTATACAACGATAAATGCTTTATAGTTTTAATCTCAACTTTAAAAAAAAAAAGAGATGTGATCTTTTAAGACTGTGTTATTTTATCCTTGGTTACGTGTTCTACTAAAACTCCCCGCGAAGGATTCAAGAGGGGTTCGTAAGAGGACAATTGCATTTTTCCTTTTTTCTTTCTTTTTCTTTTTCCTTCTCTAGCTCACCCCCCTTTTTTCCTGAAAAAAATGTAAAATGCTACTTTGTTTTAAGGTGTATAACTTTTCATTATTGGTTTCAATTTTTGAAATTATTTATTTATCATTGGTAGTAATCTTAAGTTGTTCATTCCTCTACAATGTATGTTCTGTTTGTTGCTTTTTCCTGCTATTTTTGTTATAACGTTGTACCTTATTTCTATTTGCTTCAATAAAGCTCTTTAAACTAAAATAAAAAGAGGACAATTGCATATATATATTTTTTTATGAATGCTTTGCACATTATATTCGATTTTCAGTTTGAATATATGTATTGCTAAGAGTATGGAACAACAACCTATTGATGGAGTATTCATTTTTTGGGTGTGGGGGGATTCTACAGAATTTACGTGGAAACTATATTCATCTTCCACAAGAGTGTATAGGTACAAAGCTTGAGGTAGTTGTCCAAAACATGGGGAGAGGTGTTGGTGCACATGCATTTCTGAGATACTTAGTAGGTTTCGTCTGCACTGCGCTTGTGAAGTCTATTGTTTTTAATATAAACTTAAAAGGGGCTTAACTCCTGCCTCCTCTCTCTCCTGGCTTTTCATTGGTTCCTATGGTTGCCACTTCTCTACCATTTGTATTGGCTGTAGCATATATACCTGCATTTACCAATGCTTATTTCTAGTTTACTTCTCTTATCAGTTTCACGTAGCTAAAATACTGTTAACATACGCATTGGTAGAAGTATTTTTCATAAAGTTTGCCTCTACTTTTTCGTCTTGCAGCCTGTTAGAAATGGGCATCTCTCGTTTGCAATGGTTTGCATCTTTGTCCAAATAGGGACCCTTCCTTTTAGCCAGGGCAAGGGGGATACACTTCTAATATAACTTCTGCTCGCCCCCTTGGAAACTTGGCACAAGCAGTCAGGCTTATCTCAGAGGCAATGCGTAAAGCATTTGCACATAACACACAGCAATACAGTGAAAACAATACAAAAGGACACCACACCAGTTTTAGAAAAATAACCAATATTTACTTGTGCAAACAAGACAAAAACGATAAAAGACCAACATACAGTAATAAAAAATGCTCACTTTGCAAGAATGACTTTAAAATGCAGCTCCTTGAAGTTAGTAACTCCTTCTGGGGCTACCGCAGTGCTGGAAACAGAATTCAACAGTTCCAGCCAACTGCGTTAGTGCAGGCCGGTCACGGCAAGGGTTGCGGTTGCAATGTGAAGCGTGGCAGTGCGGTCCCCTCTAGTCACAGAGCAGGCAGCAGCTCGATGACGGTTGTGTTGTGGCGTCGCTGGACTGTAGAGCGTAGTGGGGCAGTGCTCGTTGCAGTGCTGACAGGTCACGGTACAAGTGGCAGTGCCAGTTGAAAGGAGCTGGCGTCATTTGCCCAAACTGTGGTGTGGTACGGGACAGTGCGTTATGTGTCTTACGAGCAGTGCCTCCAATCCACTGTGCAGAAAAGGGTGTCTAAGTCAGCAGGCAGCGAAGTTGTCATTGAGACCAGAGCGGCGGAGTGGAGCGAGGAGGTGCGGCGTGCAGTGCCCATCGGTCCCGGTGCAAGCAGCGGCTCGGTGGCAGTAGTCGGTGAGATCAGGGTTGCAATTCGAGGTGCATCACTACCCTCCGTGGTGCCTTCTCGACACAGAGCCAGTAGCATTGTCGACGACGTCTGTTTTCCTCCTCTGTGGCAACTGAAATCCATGGTTCCAGAGGCAGTACTCGGAGTTAAGTGAAGTCTTTGCTGTTCCTGATATTTCGTGGACAGGGAGACCAACTCTATTTCAAACCCTTGGAGATACTCAGCGAAACGTGAAGAAATTTCTGTCCAGTCCTTCCACTGCCCAAGGCAGAAGAAGCAGCTGCAGGCCTACACAACAAAGCAACAACATAGCAAAGGGACAGTACTCCTCCTGGCAGCTCTTCCAGCACTTCTTGGCATGTTCCTTGAACCAAGTGAGTTCTGGGCCCCAATATTTATACTCCGTTTCTCTCTGTTCTCTTGGGCAGAGTGTCTGTGCTCAGTCTAAACCAGTTTGGTCCTCTCTGGCCCAACTTCCTGGCAGGAGGTGGAGACCGCATGGTCCAAGGCAGACCAAGCCCATTCAGGTGCAAGGAAATCTCCTCCCACTACTCTAAATGCAGCCCAGCCCTGACTTGTCCAGGAAAGGTAGGACACACCTCGACCCCCGCCTCCTCTCCCCCCCCCAGAGGCTGTCAGAAGAGAATGCAGAACCCCATCCCCTCTGAATTCAAAGCCAGACAGTCAATTTACTGGACGCTCAACTAGGATGCAAAAGCTATCTACAGAGCTGCCATTAAGAAATTCCACAAATTAATTTGGTCCATAATGAAAGAATTTTATATTGAAAAAGTCCCCTCCGTTAATAATTCCTCCAAAACGCTGTTTATCATAGTGAAAGTATTCTCTAATCCAGTCGTACTATCCAGTTCGATCTCCCCCAGCCAAGTACTCTGTGATGGTTTATCCAATTTGTTTCATGATAAAATACTAGACATTTTCTCGAAGTGTAATCAGTCCGCAGACTCTCCAGCTCCAGTCTTAAGGGCAACCAAGAAGGAGGCTTTCAGTTCCTTTAAGGCTGTCTCCGCGGATACTTTTATTCAAATAATGTTGACCTGCAAATGGGGCTCTCCTCTTGGCACCATGTCCGGCACAATTGTTCAACACTCTCGCTCCTCTCATCAAGGTCCGCTGAATCTGATCTGGAATACTTCCTTAGAAACTGGCTATTATCCCGTATCCTGGAAACAGGCCTTGCTTATCCCCATCTTAAAAAAAACCTGAAGCCGATCCGTCCGTATTTAGTAATTATAGACCCATTTCCCTCCTGCCTAAACCATCCAAAATCCTGGTGAGGTTGTGCAGCAACAACTCTCCAACTGTATTGAGTCCTGCCAACTTCTCCACGACTCACAGTCTGGTTTCAGATCCGGCTACAGTACCAAATCTGCACTTCTGGAAGTATCAGAGACCATTCGCGAATGCGTGGATGCAGATGAGGCAGCAATGTTAGTGCTGCTCGACCTGTCTGTGGGATTCGATGCGGTCTCTCATGATATATTGATTGAGAGACTGTATTACATCGGGATTCAGGGCACCCCTTTGGCTTGGATTCAATCTTCTTTTTTATGTGATCATACCCAACAGGTCCTCCTCCAACCTTTTGTCTCTGAGAAGAAACCGCTTAGTTGTGGGGTTCCTCAGGGCTCTGCCCTTAGCCCTCTGTTTTTCAATGTCTATGTCTTTCCACTGGCTGCAGTGGCGGAATCTTGTGGGGTCAGAGTGATCTCTTACACTGATGACACACAATTATTGTTCTCATTTTGAGATCACTCTGACGCCAGTTTTCTGAACGTCCGCCGCTGTCTCAGTAACATCTCAGCCTGGATGTCACTCAACACCTTCAGGCTTAACTCAGATAAAACTGAGGTGTTGTTTTTTAATCAATCCCCCCCCCCTTTACCTACTTGGTGTCCCACTGAATTGAATCCTGCTCCGGTGGCTTTGGCCAGGAATTTGGGATTCATATTCGATAATGAGCTATCCTGTAAGGCTCAAATAAATAAGGTCACATTGGCGTGTTTTGGAACACTCCTCATGATCCGAAAAATTCTTCCTTTTCTTCCTGTGGATGCTCGACGTACCATCATCCAGGTTCTTCGGGACACTAAGACGGCTACACGTTACTACTGCGGTATGCTTCACTACTTTTGGCTCTGTCCGCCACACGCTTAGGCTTCCATCTGATTCTTCCCCGTATTTGTATATATTTTTCTCGAATATTTTTCTCGAATACCACACGTCCAGAGTACACCATTTGTTCACACCACGTACCTGACTAGCGCACACAGAAAGGACCATGATGTTAGTTTCTTTTCACGTATAATGTCGTATTGTTGCTTGAAAATGTTTAATGTTTAATAGTTTAGATGTACAGTCAAAGCATTGATACAACAGTCATTTATTTGATCGGTCACTATGACCTCATGGCTCTCGTACCTGAAAGTTAAGGTCTTGTATGTTTTCATTTTAGGCCCCTGATGAAGGGTTACACCCACTAACCCGAAATGCATTGGGCAAGCATCAAGTAATGTGAAGATTTATTTATGTTGGATACATTTCAAGAATAATTTGTTGAATGACTTTCCTATTGGAATGAAATAAATTCGCAATCAAGAATTGAAGCAAGTTTTGTTTGCATTCTTTTGAATAGCACAGTAACTTTCGAAGAAACCCACCAGTTTCATGTGAAAATGCGCGCCTTACAGTGATTCCCACATCACATCTTGTTTGTATGATATAAGGCACTACCTGGCATAGTGCGACAAGGAAACGCGCCCAAACCAATTGAGTCGGAATAACCTAGTGAGTGCACGGAGATACTATAACCAAATTTCAAATAAATAAGGTCACATTGGCGTGCTTTGGAACACTCCGCATGATCCGAAAAATTCTTCCTTTTCTTCCTGTGGATGCTCGACGTACCATCATCCAGGCACTCATAACATCTCATCTGGATTACGCAAACAGCCTGTATGCCGGAGCCCTTGCCTATCTGATCAAACAGCTACAGATCGTGCAGAATATGGCGGCAAGAATGATTTGTAACATTCCATACCGTCACTCAATTTCACCACACCTAAAAAAAATTACACTGGTTGCCTGTGACTAGCCGCATTCGGTTTAAATCCCTGGTATTGGCATATAGAGCATTGCAGGGTCAGGGGCCGGCCTACCTTAGAGCCAGACTGAAGCGTGCTCAGACGTCCTGCTCCCTTAGATCCAACCATCTTTTCCTCATTCGTACTCCCCGTTTTCATCGCTCAAGAATGGGGGGGAAGAGCATTTGCGGTTATCACGTCCCAAGCTTGGAACATCCTGCAACTGTCTCTCCATCTGACAGAATCGGAATGCATTTTTTGACGCAATCTAAAAACCTGGCTGTTTATCTTCCTTTAGTTGCTTAGTGAAACTTATGAATTTCTGCTGCTCGCAGCGCCGGGACACCCCCGTTGGGGGTAGCTGTGTGCTGTATAAGATTCTAAATAAATCTACAACCCAGCAGAGGCACACAGGATGGCTAAGCAAGAAAATACCTACTTTCTAAAAGTGACATTTTCAAACGCAGAATATAAAATCCTCTTTACTAAAAGAGGCATTTCTGCATTCTGAGTTCAGGCATGCTAAACTCCATTTCTCCATCTTGTCTCAATGGGAAGATATACTTTTAAAATGGGACCCAGTACTTCCCATTCTATCCTATGGGACAGATAGCCTTTCAATAGTGAACAAACAAAATATACTGTATTTCACTATCGGGACATGTCACACACATCAGTAATTGTCCACCACACCCTGCCCATAGGGGTACCTTGGGCCCACCTTAGGCTAAACTCGCATTTAATAAAAAGGGATGGTTAGGGCCTGGCAAGTGGGCTCACTTGCCAAGTCGACATAGCAGTAAAAACTGCACGCAGACACTGCAATGGCAAGTCTGAGAACCCTTTGAAAGGCTGCTTGTGTGGGTGGCACAATCCGTTCTGCAGACCCACTAGCGGCATTGGATTTACAGGCCCTGCCAATCTCAGTGTTTTTTACTAGGGACTTAACAGTAAATCAAATATGCCAATCATGGAAATGCCAATCCATAATACAATTTACAATAGGAGCCATTGCACTTAAACACTGGATAACAGTGAGAGTGTGCAGAGACACTAAATCAGCAAAAACAGAGTCAAAACCAGGAGATCAGAAAGCAAAAAGGCTGGGTAAACACGCCAGAAGATGCCAGGTCTAACACAGCAGATTTATATAGCGCAATTTGGGAGAGATGAGGTGATTTGCCCAAAATCACAGGATGTTGCTGTGCCGAGATTTAACCTGGGATGAGCCGCTCTGGCTGCTGTGCCACATCCTCTCCACTCCAGTTATTAAATTTCCAACAGGACTCTACAAGCCCTTCTACAAGATGAATTTCCTGGGAGAATTTTTTTTTCCTATAGTGTTGATTTTTCAATCGACTAACATTTTATGTGCACGTCGGCTGTATTTGCTTTCGTGTGCAAAGTGAAAGCGTGACTTGTGACCCGCACGGGACAGTTCTCTGGAGCCGGTTAGCTAAATGGCTGCAGGAAATGTTTGTAGGACATGGTCTTCTTCCAAGTCGATCGTTGTCCACACCACGAGACTTGAAAGGCGATTGGTTAACCTGAGCCACTTGTCTGTTGTCGGTGCCGGGTTTGTTTCCTGTTTTTGTAGTGGTGCAGTCACCAGGTACACTGTGCTTTGTTAGTGCTACAGGCTGACATTATACTGGTTTCAGGTAAGTATGCCTGTGCTGTGCGTTGTAGTGAGTGTTGGCCTGCATTGCCTGGCTTTGGTGCTACACCCTGTTCTGGGTCGCCATGGGCCTCTCATGTTTTCAAGAGCGTGAAGCTGTGGTGGCACTGGACGTAGTTGTAACGTGGGCCTTCCTCTGCGCCAGTGGCTGGTATAACACACACTGTGCATTATCTGTGGTTATATATTACATGCAGCTGCCTCTCTGAACATAGGCTCCCCCTCGCTGTTTTCCTTGGAGCTGATGCCGGGTGATGCTGTCCAGGTCTGCCTGCCTCCTCTGGGCATCAGACGGTTGCCATGGTGACACAGGAGCATCTCTCCTGTGAGCGCGTCATCTTCATCCCCATGGATGCAGGTCACGAACAGCCGGACGGGTTCAGGATTGGGCGCCTTTCACGACACCGGACAATGATTAGAGAAGGCGGCTTGTGGAGGGTCGTGTATTGTGATTGGCCGTCGGTTGGCTGCGTGCGCTTTGATTGGTCAACTGGGGGTAACGTGGGTGAGTTGAATGGGCCTGCTAGTCTTAAGTCTTTTTCTGATACACCCCCTCCCTCCCCGCTCTAGAATGTTATCTTTGGGAGGGCCGTCAAGGAGAATGGGCGGGCCATGAAGGTGAGTGAGTACTGGCTAAAAAAAGAACAAAGTATTTAATCTATTTGACCTTGTAGGTATTGGCATCTGTCTGCATTTGACATTCTTATCGCAATAATGAGAACACAAAGAAATACATACTTTGCTTTCCTTGATGTGCTTCCGGCTTTGGGGGAGGGGAGGGATACCGCTTGAGAAATGTTTACATGCAGAACTTTCAGGCTGCAGCAGGCTCCTGGTCATGTGCAGCAGCAGAGATGTTTCAGCTGCCTTACAGAGCCACTTTACAACTTTTCATGTTTTTAAAAAACGTTGGCAGTTTTTTACTGTCAAACCATTGAAGTTTAAAAATACGATGCCATAAGCCCAGAAACGTAATTCAGTTTTCAGGATATCTGTGCTGGTCATTTGTGCCCCGTAACAGCTAATAAATTCTGCTGAGTGACTTCACACCTCGCTCCAGGCTGCTTGCCCCTGGGAAACATTAAGGTGAAAAAGGTTTGTTTTTCAGTTCTGAATGGCCTAGGGTGGGCTGGGGTGTTCCTGGGGTGGGCCTGGCCCACCCTCTAGAACCAGGCACGCTCCCATCCCAGTGTTATGTAGTAACTTGTGGTTGAGTGTACCATGGAGCTCTAATGAGGAGCGGGCAAGTAGTTTTTTCTCTTTTTAGGTCTCGCCTGTCGATGCGCATGCGCATCGAGCAAGGCGAGAGTATTGCGAGTTATCCACTCTTTATCCACACTGCAAGGAATCGTGGCGATTCCTTGCAGTGCCCGTGACTTTTAAGGTCAATGCGCATGCGCATTAAGCTTATGCGCATGCGCATTGACCTTAAAAGTCACGGGCGCGTGCATGTCCGTCTTTGTTTACCCGCTCCGCCCCCTCCCGCCGTGTCGCCTTGCCTACTCTCTTCCACAGCCTCCCCCAGCTCCGCCCCCTCACTACTTGATTGCACGGCCGCTAGGCCGTGCCTCCCCTACTCTCCTCCCCCCTCCTCCTCTCCTCCCCTGCCATGCCCCTGATCTAGATGGTCCCCGTGTCCCTCTCCGCCCCCTCACTACTTGATTGCACAGCCGCTAGGCCGTGCCTCCCCTACTCTCCTCCTCTCCTCCCCTGCCATGCCCCTGATCTACATTGTCCCCGTGTCCCTCTAGCCCTCCTCTGTCGCACCGTGTGCCCCTCGGCAGCGGCCTGGTGTCTCCGCCGCCAGCTCTCCCGCCACAATCCGAGCCCAGAGCTTCGCAGGAAGCTGCGGCGGCACCGACTGCTCCGTTAAAATATCCGCTTGTTTCCTGCTTCTTTTTTTTGTGCCTCTCGTGACACCGTCAGACTGCCAGCTGCATTCGAAGCGCTGCGACTGGCCAGGTTTGCCTGTGGAAATGTACAGCGTGTTCTCAAGACAGCAACCCCCCCGGACTTAGCCGATGCCTCCGCCTCCGACGATGGAAATTTACCGCTGCCTGCTTGGTGCAGAGCAGACTCGTCATCCGAGCTGTGAGCCATTGTCGGGGACTCGGGGGGGCCGTGGGGGGATGATGAAATGTTAATGTCGCAGCGCCCTGAAGAGTTTGATCTATCACTTTTTTTTTGTTTGCCTAAAGCAGTGTCTATTTTTTCCAACTGCGGCCGCCAGTCATCAGCACTACTGTTTGCTGAAATTATGCTACTTCCGCAAATCAAACTATGGGCCCCAACTTAGATTATAGCCTCTAATTTTGAACTCCTTCACGTTTACACAGCATAAACAAAATGTATTTTAAGTTTTGCCTTTTTAATGTGTATATACGTTACTAATCTGCTAATATTTAACTTTCTGTGCAGTTGCGGACACGAGTAGTCTTTTTTTTTCTCCACGTGTGACTGATTTATGACGCTCAGCAGACTTTGCAGTCCAATAGGGCAGATGTGTGTCCGACACCCTGGGGTTGTGACATAACTATGACATAAGTAGAGCGTGATCACAGTATATAAGTTGTCTTGTCCCACAGGTCTGACCATTCCTTCAAAAACAGTTTTCTGCTACAAAAAAGCATGTTTATTCCCCTTGTTGCCACTGTAAATCTCCACCCGGATTGTACAGCGCACTGAAACCCGTGGGGTGAGGCTCACCCCCCAAATAGTGGACCCATTATACTGAGATAATTTGATACATGTATTTCTGGACCCTGAGGAGAGCTAGGGTAGCATAGTCTCAAAGTGTTTTTGGAAAGTCTGTAAATCGCTAGTAGTCTGTTATATGTTTATCCCACTATACCATGACACAATTCGGATGTACTTTCTGCACCAGCAACATAATTAATTGCTTTGCATTTAAAATGAAGGTCAACAGTTTGCTGCAACGACAAGATTGCAGAGTTGGAACTATTTGGAAAGCTTGTTGTTTGTACGCAAGTTACAAACTTAATCTAGGGGTACATTAAATGCAGACTACTAGTTTGTATTCCTACAGGGCCAACTCAGCGTTTCATGCTTGATAAAATGACTGCCATTGATGTGGGTAATTGGAATAACAGGTTGTATATGCAGCGCTTCATACTATAGTTCTGCAGATTCTAAGGAAGGTAAATGACATGTTTTATTATTATACATTTAAATATTAATTTCCCGACCTTGGAAGGATGGAAGTCCACTCACCCTCACTCACACTCACACTCACCCACCCTCACTCACCCTCACCCTCACTCACCCTCACTCACCCTCACTCACCCTCAACCCCTCGCCCTCACTCACCCTCAACCCCTCACCCACCCTCAACCCCTCACCCTCACTCACCCTCAACCCCTCACCCTCACTCACCCTCAACCCCTCACCCTCAACCCCTCACTCACCCTCACCCTCAACCCCTCAGCCTCACCCTCACTCACCCTCAACCCCTCACCCTCACTCACCCTCAACCTCATGCTAAAGATTTACAAAAAAACCCATAAACAATTCTAAAAGCACTAACTCTAATGCTGCGAGACCTATTGCATTTCTAATGCTTGTTTTTTTCTTTCTTTGGAAGTTGTACGCTTCTAACTAAACAAGCATTTACAATGCAATGGTCTCGGCATCATTAAAGGTAGAGCTATTGGCATTGCTTATGACATTTCTTTTTTTTCCTTTAAATCATAAATAAATGGCATTGTGATTTACATTGCCAATACACAGCACTCTGCACTCAACAGCACGCAGCACTCTGCACTCAACAGCACGCAGCACTCTGCACTCAACAGCACGCAGCACTCTGCACTCAACAGCATGCAGCACTCTGCACTCAACAGCATGCAGCACTCTGCACTCAACAGCACACAGCACTCTGCACTCAACAGCACGCAGCACTCTGCACTCAACAGCACGCAGCACTCTGCACTCAACAGCACGCATCACTCTGCACTCAACAGCACACAGCACTCTGCACTCAACAGCACACAGCACTCTGCACTCAACAGCACACAGTACTCTGCACTCACTACTCTGCACTCACTACTCTGCACTCACTACTCTGCACTCACTACTCTGCACTCACCACTCTGCACTCACCATTCTGCAGTCACCACTCTGCACTCACCACTCTGCACTCACTACTCTGCACTCACTACTCTGCACTTACTACTCTGCACTCACCACTCTGCACTCACTACTCACCACTCTGCACTCACTACTCTGCACTCTGCACTCACTACTCTGCACTCACTACTCTGCACTCACTACTCTGCACTCACTACTCTGCACTCACTACTCTGCACTCACTACTCTGCACTCACTACTCTACACTCTGCACTCACTACTCTGCACTCTGCACTCACTGTGATGGAATTGTTGGATGAGTAAAAGGGTGGCTGGATGGACTGCAGGAAAGGGTGGGAGGAAGGACGTAAGAATGGATGTGTTGAAGGATTGATGGATGAGTGAAGCGGCAGATGGACAGATAGATGGATTGATGGATAGAATGAATGGGTGGATGGATGGACTGAGTGAAAGGGTGGATGATTGAAAGTATCGATCGATGGATGGATGATTAAAAGGATTAGTGTAAAGATAGATCAGTGAAAGAATGGCTGTAAGAATGGATGAGTGAGAGTCGATGGATGAATGAAAGGGAGGATGTATGGATGAAAGGCGGGATTTATTGACAAGTGAAAGAATGGATGGGTGAATGAAAGGATGGGTGAATGAGTGAAAGGGTGTTCGGAGGAATGGAAGAGTGAAAGGATGGAAGGCTGGGTGAAGGGTGGATGGATGAATGAGTGAAAGGGGTGATGTTTGGAGTCAAAGTTTGGATGGGTGGACGGATGGATGGATGAGTGAAATGGTGGATAGAGGGATGAAAGTGAAAGGATGGATGTAGGGATGGAAGAAAGGATGGATGGGCTTATGGATAGGTTTGGAGATAGATGGATAGGTTTGGAGATGAATGGGCGTACAGACAGAATGGTGAGAGACTGACTAATAGATGAAAGAATGAATGGATGGCAGAATGTAAAGGTGAAATTATGGATATCAGTGGGTGAATGATGAAAGGATGAAAGGATAGATGCTTGGGTGGAAGAGACAATAGAGATCCTATGGGGAGGATCACAGTGACTTGCTTCGTGCCTTAAGAGCTTTGGTTCAAAGTGAGGGATGTTTCAATTCTCTGGCTTCTCCCTTGCTCGCAAATCAATACACTTGTTAATGCAAGTTCAATTTAATTGTTAAACTATCTTCGTGAACCTTGCGGGCCCCACTGTGTTATTCCTTGCAAATCACGTGCACGCAGAGTGTCCGGCAATTATCATGTGCATGTTTAATTATCGTGCAGAAATCGCCTTTGTGTATGTGCACAGCATAGTTTTATCATTCCAAAAACTTTACTTGGCTTTACGCCTTTAAAAATATTTTCTCACACACGTATTTTTGCGTGAATAAATCTTCCATAAGGCGTTCGTTGAGTGTCCCGTGGCTAGCATGTCCTGCTACGCTCCTGTTTTGGGGTTTTCATAAGTGTTTTCTCAGCTCATTCTCCTTTTGGAGATTGTTACAGATTTACTTCTGGCGACAGCAGACGTAAATCCATTTCCATAGTTTAAATGGTCAAGGAATACCTCCAAAATTGGTGAGGGTGTAGGTGATGTTAAAAAAAAAAAAAATCTATGATTGACTCATTCAAGATATTTTTGCATGCGTAGCTGTACAATGTTTATAGATTTCCTTCCCAAACTCCCTTCGAGACTGAGGAAGTTTGAATTCACAAGGCTTTTTTCAGGAGAACTCCTGGAATCATTTATGAGTTTAAAAAATGAGTAAATATAAGCCCAAACCTAGGAGTAAACCTACTACAGATGTACATTTATATATTTTTAATAATCCATGCCATTGTTGGCTATTGCAACCGTTTAAGAACAATATTAGGTAATATATATATGAAGCCCTGAGTGACAATGGTCTGTTTCCATGACATTACGGCTTAATAATATCCGACCCATGGGGTGGCTTTGATTTTATTGGTACCCTGCTGGCTTCTGTCCCCAATTAATAGCACACAGAGTCCTGTCCTCTCTGAAACCAGAGAGGCATTCACAACCCAAACCGGCAGGGTTGGCCTGAGAGCCCGACAGATCATATTTCCGCCCATAATTACACAACTTCGTCTGCAGGGCCTGGGATCGCACCAAAAATAGCCCCTAATTAGAAGTTAGCAATTTTCTCCCGAAGAGAGGGCGCTATTAACTCTTGCTAATGGGTATATTAATATATTCGATAGATGTGGTACTACTCGCATCATCTGTCATTTACAGCGCTTAGAAACTGTAGAAGTTGAAGCTGAAGCGCTATGCAGTAAAGTCGCAGTCACACAGCAGCTCTGCTACCGGCACATGAACTCACTGAGCTATCTTGATGCTGTGTCCTACCTCCGTGAGCATCCGGATAAACAAGATGGGAACACTTTGAATGATGCTGGAACACCGAGACAAAAACATTCAACAAAAACACTCTGGTTTTATGGGAACTTTGGTGGGAGTTCAGCCTATCGGGTTTCAAGGACCCATGAGCAGATCAAAGGCCGTGGCTCCTCTGTTCTGTATTTGACGAGTCTTCAAAGCGAGTGTGTCACGGGAGCCGGTGGGACAGGGGAGGGGGTGGGGGCAGATGGGGGCGGGGTGCCACCCAGGCTCTAGGCTGGTACAGTCATGGTCTGAAGACATCAGAGGGCGATGCTCTGAAAAAAGCCCCCCCCCCACCTCAGGCAGGGTCATGAAAACAGGAGCCACCGTCGCTTCTGGAGGTAGAGGCCAGCTTTAAATTACAACCGAGGGGGACTGCCGCGGGCTGCAGTGTCCATGCAGCAAGATGATGGTAGGATAGCTCAGGGGGTTAACGTGCTTCCAGCATAGCTCTGTGTCATCTGTAGGGCAGATTTCAAGCCCAGTAGGGACAACTTAGCTATTTGTTGTTGGAGAATAGACAATGTGACTACCATTGACTCGAAAAATAAATATATGGGGCCTCATTAAACCTTTAAAGTAAATGATGTAAAAGGAAACACAGGACAATATATTCATGTAGTGGCTGAGCTGAACAACGTGAAACAAGACAAGTCCACCCCGAGTCAGTTTCACCCCTTTTAGCAGGCGGGTGGAGGGAGGGGGGCGAGCGGGACGGAGGAGAGCTGCGGGCGGAGGGAGGGGGGGAGCGGGACGGAGGAGAGCTGCGGGCGGAGGGAGGGGGGAGCGGGACGGAGGAGAGCTGCGGGTGGAGGGAGGGGGGGGAGCCAGACAGAGGAGAGCTGCGGGCGGAGGGGGGGAGCGGGACAGAGGAGAGCTGCGGAGGGAGGGGGGACGAGCAGAGCAGCTCTGGAAACCACCACCGTCTTTCTCCGAGGCAAAGCAGAAATGCCTCGGAGATAGCATGGTAATTTTCGCATTCGGGGGCGTGTGTTTTGTTGTTCTGAGTGACTGGTGACGTCACTGGCGAAAGAACCGCAAAATGTACGCCCCCAAATCCGAAAAAGACGGAGCCTATTCGGAGGGACGCTCTCTCCTCCAATGGCTGGCCTCCGTTTAGGAAGCCAGCCAATGGAGGGAGAGCCAAAAAGAGGGAGGGATAAAGCAGCCCTCTTACTGACAATAAATCTCGGACTTCCGGTCTGCCTTCGGCAGACCTGATATTACCTCGACCTAAAAAGGGGATAGGCGAGAGAGTGGCCCTTGGGGTGGGTGCAGGGTAATTGATGCTCAGGGGTGGGAGGGGACCTGGTGTAAGTGTATGATCAAGGGGTGGTTTGCGAGAAACTGTGATGCATGGGTGCGTGTCCAGGGAAACGTACATAAGGTGTCCAAGCAAAAGGAAATTAAGTTTGGGGAGAGGAGTTGGCCTAACCGCTAGGGCGGTCAACCTCGAATCTGGGGAAGTGGTTTTGAGTCTCGGCAATGACGCTGGACATCCTGTGATTTTGGGCACATCACTTAATCTCCCCGTGCCTCACAAAATTGAATGTGTCCTCATGTAACCAGTGCTTTAAATGGGGGGAAAATAGTGCAGGTACTCATTTAAATAGCGCGAGTGGGCGGGGCTTAGCGTGGGGCTTATGGCAAGATATGCCGATACTTTTTGACTTCGATACTACTTGCAGCACATACCAAAATGCACGCAAAATTTCTTTCAATAAAGAAAACAGATTTGTTTACTCATTACACACAACGAAAGCCAAACGCGGCGATATTTTCACATTTCCTTGTTTTGTAATATATGCAACAGCAATACTGTTAATTGCTGTTGCTTGGCACAATTCTATAAATTCTCGAGTGACACAGAAAGAAACAAGCAGACGTGCATACAAAGCATTCCACACATTTCATTTAATAAATCTTCCAAGAGTGTTTCTATTCTCCCCCCACCCTTTCTCTTGTTGTTGTCTCACACAAAAACAATCATAGGCAAGCACACAGGCAAACAGACGAACATAAACGGACAGTTCACAAAAGAATTAGGTGGTAGTAAAGCCTTTCGAACCTGGTTACCTCCCACAGCTTTCTTAATTATGCTCTCACCACTGGGCTGCCTTGATGTCTGTGTTTGCAACACGGCATGATGGTGAACTCCCGGACAGTATGCAAATGAGCTCATGCTGAATTACTCAGCTGGGCTCGCCCCGGTCTACAGAAGTGCCTTGGCTATCAATGAAGGGTCTCCTGCACCAGTGTTTCATGAGTAACAATACTCTCCCCGGCACTAGGGAAGTGCCAGTACTCAGAGGGATAAATGTTAGAAGTGCCGGTACTCCGCACCAGTGAATACCGGCCCATTTAAAGCACTGCATGTAACGCAACCGTTGCTCTGTAAAGCGCTCTGATACCTGATTTGGGTCAAGTTCGCGCTATATAAAACTCTTAAAAAAGAACAGGTATCCACTTGCCTCTACTCGTTTTTGGCAGTTTTATTGGCATGCACTTTTCCCGGGAGACTATTAGACGTCATGTCTTTAATATATTTTTATATTGTCTTATTAAAGGAATGCTTCCGGGTTCTTAAAATGGCACTTTTGAGCCTTTCAGAATACAACCTAAACTAAGCGTACAGAAAACGAGAAGTTCTGTAGCTTGTTTCCTCTGTGCAAACGTTTACTGCTGAAGTGTTCCGGAACAGGGGTTAGCACAATTATCAGACTGGAGTTTGTTGGTGCGTTTACGCTTTTATTTTCGGAGTTGGATAATAAACCATCTGTTTTGCTGGAGTGAGTATCTAGCAGCGTGCTTACATACCTTTCACCTACTCTCAGACACCGCTCACCCTGCACACTCACCCACCATTGACTCCGCGCAGTCACCCTGACAGTGCGCCAGCAGTCATGTACTGCTCATCCACCTCTCACACAGTGCTGACTGCACTCACACGCCATTGACCTACCTATCGCCCAACACTCACATTCCTTTCTCCCTCCACCCACACCTCTCACCCTGAACTCAAACCGCTCATCCCGCACTTATAATATTGACATCCCGCTCACCCTACACTCTCACATCTCTTACCTTGTACAGGATAACATCTTTCACCCTGTACACTCACACAATTCTCATTCTGTACTGAACCCACATCCCTCACCAATGCATTGAGGCACTTTCACCCTGGACTCAGACACGTATCAACCTTCATTCATGCACTACTCACCCTCCACAGAGGGCTCTTGCACTATTCTCCATGCACTCATATACTGCTCACACACCTCTTAACTTATTATTTATTAATCTTATAGGTGAAACCTAATGCATTTACCAATGCTTGTTTTACATGTTTAGTGTTGACAAATTCCTAGTTCGAAAATAAAATACAGAGAGGAGGTTATACAGATGTATTTCTAAGGTGCATCAATTCATAATTACAGCAGAACCTTAGTATTCTAATGCAAGTTTCTCAGGATGTCCTTCTTCTGTATCATGGTGCGCGACAACTGCAGACTTCCTTGACGCCATAAGCGATGTGGCAGTGTTTGGAGTCCTTTGTCTGTTTTCTTCCTTATTCCATTCCTCGCTTATACCACTGGCCCCATGTCCCTGTGTATGTGACCAATGGTAGGAGAGGTGAGAGACAAAAAAGAACATCACTTCCGGTCGATCCTGTGCACGAGGTTAGTGCAGCCTGACATCCTTGGCACCAGTAGCCACACCCCACACTTAAAACCAGTTACAAGAGGCAACTAGAATTGAATGGGCTTTTCTCCTGAAACTTCGGTAGATGACTGAACAATAATATGCTAGCAATAATATCCAGTATGACCTCTTGTAATTGGTGCAATGGATTGTCCACCAGGACTGGCTCCTGAAATATCCCTCGGTCTGTGCCAAAATCTGCCTCTTCAGTCCTTCCAAACACAGTAGCCAGAGCTCTCGAGTTGTTGTATAGCAGCAAATAGTATTTAATCAACATCTTCTTTACTCTGTGCGTTCTTTTGTGTGCAGCTATGCATTGATAATGAAAGCAAAAAAAAATGACAAATACCAGAATGCAAAGCGAAAGCAAGGACTGGTTGGTCCACACAGTCTGACATAGGACCACTTGATACATCTGTCATGCTGAAGCTTTTCGACAGCATACTACTGATGAACAGAGCCATGCTCCTTCCACGTTTACTCTTTCATGTTCATGGTAGCCTGTTGGCCACTAGTCGTGTGTGCTACTTTAAGTCACCTTTGGCTTTGTTACCAACAGCGCATTGTATTCTGGAACTTGTAGTCTATCAGTTAACATTGTAAGTCTGGGCTCAAAAATCCAAGCATGGAAGCCACTGTTTATTAAAAAGCCAGAACTTAAAAGAGGTGTCACACATGACATAGAGCCACGTGGCAGCGGTGATGAATTAGATGTGTAATAGATAGTTATTGTATGTTCGAGGCATATGGGCTGCAGATGGTACATTTATGAATAGATCGCCATCTGGTGTTGGGCTCGGATGATTGCACTTGTTTTTCTCTTGGAGAAGTTTTTGTCCTCACGAGACTGATGACTCCTCCTTTGGTTGCTAGTGCGCATGGGCATCGGCTCCATCCTTAGATAGTTTTTTTCCCCCCATCGGGTTCGGATGAGGATCGAAGCGCTCCGGATCGACTTCGGGGAAAAAAGTGATATTTCGGCGCGTATTCCCTTTCCAATTCGACGGTATTGTTATCAAACGCGAGTTTACTGCCATCTCGACGCGTTTCGACGTCAAACAACAAAAGTTACAACTTCTACGTCGACGAGACCGGGAGGCCTATCTCGACGTAGTCTGGCCTGGAGTCCATGGAAAGAATTCCATTCAAAAATGTCCAACGTGTGGTGCTAAGTTCCCACACAAGGACTTACACGAGGTGTGTAATCTTTGCCTATCACCGGAACACGAATCCAGGGACTGTGAAGCCTGCGCAGCATTCTCCTCCAAGTCGACGATTAGAAACCGTCGAGCCCGAAGACACGAAGTGTCGAGAATGCAATCAGAGGCAATCCCGGAGTTTGAGGCCCAGCACCCCGAAGAAGAAGAAGAAGAAGAAGAAGAAGAAGAAGAAAATGAGGAGGAGTCGGGATCGGATGTGGACGAGTCTGATGTTGAAGAAATCGACGATCATCAAACCGTGAGTGACGGCGTCCCTTTACCGAAAAACCGACCCCGTTTGGTGTCGACCCCGCCTTCGAGCCCGGTCAGACTACCGAAAAAAGTTTCCTCACACTCTGCCAGCTATTCCTCCACCTTCTACTCCAGGACCATCTACACATCAAACAGATGTAGAAAGTGATACAGGGGAGGGAGAGCTTCATGGGGATGACGACACTGCCCCAGATGAAGCAGACCCATGGGAGGATTATAATGCAGGGTCAGATAACGATAACGACCCCAAACTATATCCCTCAAAACCCTCACCACCTGATGATAATACAGGTTTTGTACAGTTAATTAATAGGGCAGCAAAATACCACAAGGAACCTCAAATAGAGGATTTCCTTCTAGAAACACTACCTGTTGCACAAAGAACATCAGGAACACTACCTATGCTTAAGGGTCTTCTCAATCACACAGCAGACCTATTCAAAGACCCTGTGAGGGCTAGGGTATTAAACCCAAGAATTGATAAATATTGGGTCCTTTGGGGCTGCCTTATATTTTTTATCAGGGGACAGGTACCTCTCGACTCGCAAACGCTCGTAAGAGAGCAAACTCATTAACTACAGGAGAGGCTCCTCCTCCTGATAAAGAGTCCAAGTTAATAGATGCCTCTGGCAAAAGGGTAGCATCCCAAGCAGCAAACAGCTGGCGCATAGCTAATACACAAGCGCTACTTGTACGCTATGATAGAGCTCATTATGATGAGTTAGAAAACCTCATTACACATCTCCCTAAGGAACATCAAAAAAGGGCAGATCAGCTTATACAGGAAGGGAAGATAATAACTAACACTTCCATTAAATGTGCTTTAGACGCAGCAGACACTGCAGCAAGGTCCATCAACGCCAGTATCATGTTAAGACATGCATGGCTCAGTCTCAGGGTTCAAACAAGAAGTACAAACATCATTATTGAACCAGCCTTTTGATGAGAAGACACTTTTTGGCTCACGTACAGATGAGACGTTAGAAAAAATGAAAAAAGACACGGAAACGGCTAAATCAATGGGAGCATTGCAACAGCCAAGTCAAAGGGGTTCCTTTCGTAGGTCCACCTATAGAGGCGGGTCAAAGAATACAGGCACAAGCCAACAATCTACCTCTTTTACACCAACATCACCCAGAGGTAATTCAAGAGGCAGTTACAGAGGTAACAACAACAAGGGTAGAGGTCGCGAAAATAACAACAACCGCAACTCCCCAACACCAAAACAGTGACTTCATACAACTCCCCCCACACCATATAACACCGGTCGGGGGACGTCTATCACAGTTCCTACCTGTCTGGGAAAACATCACATCAGACAGGTGGGTGAGACAAATTATCCAACATGGTTATTGCCTAGAACTCACAGCTACCCCACCAAACATCCCCCCCAAACAACGTCAAATGAGTCAAGATCATCTAACATTGTTAAAACAGGAAGTACTATCACTGCTACAAAAGCATGCTATAGAGAAGGTTCCAAAACATCAACAAGGAACAGGGGTATACTCGCTATACTTACGTCTTTTTTTGGGAATTAGGGTCTCTAAGGCCAATACTAGACCACAGACCTCTCAATGCATACATAAATTCGGAACATTTCCACATGGTCACGCTCCAACAAGTACTTCCTTTACTGAAGAAAGGGGACTTTCTTTCTACATTGGATCTAAAAGACGCTTACTTTCACATCCCAATTCACAAAGCCCACAGAAAATACCTCAGGTTTGTAGTAGAAGGATAACATTATCAGTTCAAAGTCCTTCTGTTTGGAGTCACAACAGCACCAAGGGTGTTCACAAAATGCCTAGCAGTGGTTGCAGCACACCTAAAAAGACAACAGATACATGTCTTCCCTTACTTGGACGATTGGCTAATAAAGGCCAAGTCACAGGAAGAATGTCTTCAAAACACACAAAAGACCATTTAATTGCTGCACCACCTAGGGTTTACGGTGAACTACACAAAATCCCACCTGCAACCAAACAAAATTCAACCATATCTAGGGGCTACTATAGACACAGAAAGAGCCAAAGTATACCCCAATCCAATCAGGATACAAACAATGCTCACGTTGATCCAAAGATTTCAGCCGCAACACTCACTAACAGCTCGAGTGTTCATGCAGTTATTAGGGATGATGTCCTCTTGCATACTGCTAATACCATATGCCAGACTACATATGCGCCCGCTGCAAGAATGCCTAGCAACACAGTGGAATCAGGCTCAAGGTCAGATTACAGATCTGGTGTTGGTAGACGACCGCACACATCGCTCTCTGAAGTGGTGGAATACAACAAACATTTCCAAGTGGCGGTCGTTCCTAGAACAGATTCCACAAGTGATACTAACAGCGGATGCATCGCTCGCCGGATGGGGAGCGCATATGGACAAATATACAGTGCAGGGAAGATGGGAGTGTACAGCAAAAAAGGCTGCACATCAATTATCTACAACTGCTAGCAGTGTTTCTAGCATTAAAAGCTTTTCAAATGCACATTCTCAACAAAGCAGTCCTGGTCAGAACAGACAACATGACAGCAATGTATTATATTCAAAAACAGGGGGGGGCACACTCTCTCCAACTATCCAGACTAGCGCAGGACATTTGGAGATAAGCCATTCCTCAAAAGATCTATCTGTTAGCCGAACACCTACCAGGAGTTCAAAATCAGATAGCAGACACCTTAAGCAGAGAGTCAGAACAAATACACGAATAGAAACTGCACGACCAAATACTGCAGCCATTCTTCCAAAGATGGGGACAGCCAGAGATGGATCTATTTGCCACTCATCAGAACGCAAAATGCCAAAACTTCGCATCCAGGTACCCACACCACCTGTCCCAGGGCAATGCGTTATGGATAAATTGGTCCAACAAATTTGCATACGCTTTTCCCCCTCTCCCACTAATTCCATTAGTGGTTCGTAAACTGCAACAACATTCAATGACAATGATACTAGTAGCACCCACGTGGGCACGACAGCCGTGGTTCACCACGCTACTGCAACTCTCACAGGTGCCACATCAAAAGTTACAAATATTACCCATGCACCTTACACAGAACCATGGAGAAATAATGCACCCAGATTCCAAACAATTGAACCTGGCGATCTGGCTCCTGAGGTCATAGAATTTGGATACTTAAATTTACCTCTAAACTGTATGGAAATCATTAAGCAAGCAAGACGTCCTACCACCAGAGCATGCTATGCAGCAAAGTGGAAGAGGTTTGCTGTATACTGTAACAGTAACAACATCAACCCTCTGGACGCATCCACTAAAGAGATTATTTGCTATTTACTACACTTACAGCAATGTAACATTGCTTACACATCTATTAGAGTACATCTTGCAGCTATAGCAGCGTACCTACAAAACAGGCAACATCTATCCCTGTTTAACACCTTGGCTGCTATGGGGGTTTCCCCTCCTGTGCTGCATTTGCAGGATCCCCATTGTTCATGACAAGGTCAGCTCGTCAAACGCACAGCGCAGGTAACACCCATGACGAGCTGACCTTGTCATGAGCATGGAAGGGGTTAAAGTGCCAGCAATAAAAGCTTTCATGGAAGGCCTCAAAAGAGTCATTCCACCAAGGCTACCGCCTTCCCCGGTCTGGAATCTCAACATAGTACTCACCAGACTAATGGGACCACCTTTCGAACCTATGCATAGGTGTGAAATACAATTCCTTACATGGAAGGTGGCCTTTCTTATAGCTATTAATTCACTCAGAAGAGTAAGTGAAATACAGGCATTTACAATACAAGAACCATTCCTACAGTTACACCAAAATAAAGTGGTTCTTAGAACAAACCCAAAATTCTTGCCTAAAGTAATTTCAGCATTCCACATCAATCAACCAGTAGAACTACCAGTCTTCTTTCCAAAACCACAGACGGTAGCAGAAAGGGCCCTACATTCATTAGATGTCAGAAGGGCAATATTGTACTACATAGAAAGAACACAAACTTTCAGAAAAATCAAACTATTATTTGTAGCGTTTTCTCCAACACATAAGGGCAATCCTATCTCTAAAGCAGGCTTTGCCAGGTGGATTGTAAAATGTATACAAATATGTTACGTAAAAGCAAAGAGGACATTAACTGTTCCTCCTAGAGCTTACTCTACACGTAAACTAGGAGCATCTATGGCATTCTTAGGAAACATTCCTCTAGATGACATATGCAAAGCAGCTACCTGGGTTACACTGCATACCTTCACAAAACACTACTGTGTAGATGTGCAGGCGACACAACAGGCTGGAGTGGGCCAAACTGTACTAAAAACATTATTTCAAACTGTTGCAACAGACACTGGTGACCACCGCTAGGGAGGTAACTGCTGTATAGCCTATTCATAAATGTACCATCTGCAGCCCATATGCCTCGAACGGAATATGCTACTTACCAGTATGCATCTGTTCTTGGCATAGAGGGCTGCAGAGTGGTACATGCCCTCCCAGCCTCCCCGGACACCTGTGTCTGTTCCAACGCTATCTTATTTAGATACACTTACATGGGCATTTCTATCTGTATTCTATCATACTACTCCATCTAACTGTACTATGGCAAAACAATCTAAGGATGGAGTCGATGCCCATGAGCACTAGCAACCAACGGAGGAGTCACCAAGCTACAAAAGACTCTCCAAGAGAAAAACAAGTGCAATCATCCGAGCCCAACACCACATGGCGATCTATTCATAAATGTACCACTATGCAGCCCTCTATGCCAAGAACAGATGCATACTGGTAAGTAGTATATTCCTTATATTGCGCTTAATACCCATGACGAGGCGTTGAAGCACTTTTCGCGAGTAGCGCGCTACTCCGGTGCCCAAAAGAATTGAGTGGTCAATTGGTATAGGGAAATTAAAGTTAGTTTGAGCGGTGGACATGGAAATCTGTTAGTTGAATTGAAACGGATAATGGAGGAATAGAAGAGGGAAGAGCATAGAATGTATCTATTTGGAGATCAAAGTAGTGGGAGGAAGTTTACGATGAGTAAAGAAGAGATGGAGGGCACGACTCCTTGACACGGTTTCTCATACCATCCTTCAAAATGAAGGTATGTCTCCAAGCTCATATATATTTTGCTTTATATAAGAGCTCCCATTACACCTTGGGTTGAGTCCGCCCGGGCAGTACCATCTTACCCGGGTGTGGATAGACGCCTATGATGAAGCATGTCACGACAAGTGAGTGAGGCGTCTAATCTAATATCTTTGGATACCTGGTTACCCTGAGGTGCGATAAGGGACAAATAAAAATTACTTAAGGCCCGGGCACATCATCTTGCCTGCTTTCAGGGAATGCTTGAGACCTGGTAAGGAGCTCCAGTGACAGTAGTTGCTCATTTGTGATAAAAAATGTCTCCAAGCTCACCAGCAGACACCACCGTGCCCTATTCCTTCTGTGTCCACTGATGCATGGTTCTCGAAAGACGCATTATAATTCATCCCTAACAAAACTCCTGTTATTCACATTTAGCAACAATTCTACCCTTGCACCCAACCTGCTTGTGGGCTCAAAACCTCTAGGTACTAGACCTGTTTTTGTAAACCAATCAAAATCCATAGAATTTATTCTGGACAGCAAACCCTACATGCAAGATCAGCTAAGATGCACAGCTTACACTGCACACTTTATGGAGCTTGAAGTACTTGGTGGAACAGCACGCTTGGATCCTAGTACAATCTCAAATTCTGTCCCATCTGGACTACAGAATGTATCTGCTCACGGTCTCCCCCCAAATCAAACGTTCTACTACTGAAAGGTGTGCTAAATGCTGCGGCCGTGCTAGTGCCAATCTCGAAGAGGACGGATCACATCTCCCCTGTTGTTCGATCATAAATGGCTTCCAATAGAGAAGATGTAAGTCCCTTCTTATTGCATCAGTGTATCTAGGATCACATGCAGTGGCGGCTGATACAAGTAATAAGTGGTGAGGAAGGGGATGTGGGGGGTGGGGTTAATACTAAATAAAAATAGTCTTACCTTTCGCTGCCTGCCGCTTCGGTGCTCCTCTGCTCCCGGCACAGGCTCCCAGAGTCCCCACCCAATCACAACACTGATCTCATGCCCTGTATACCAAGCATGAGAGCAGCATGGGGATTGGCCTGAGTGGGCTGCTTTAACGCTCGGTCAGGTACAGGGCGTCTTGGCCTTTTCTCCACCCTGCCATGCAACACAGCCCGGGTGGAGAATCCGAAGTGCGGATGTCACTTTGGCCGCCCCAAGTAACATGCACACTTAAGTGCACCTACCATTCCTTCTCCCTGGCCCTCCCTGCTCTATGCTCGCTTTGGCTGACAGACTGCAAAAAATTCAATGATAATAAAATAATTTTATCATTTTGTTTTCGTTTTCTGGCTTTTTGCATGGTGGGGTGAGTTTTATAAAATTGGTGTGGATCTCCTTCGTGAGTTGTGTGTCTGTTATTGGTCAGTGTTGTGCAATAAGTTTCTTACACTCCTCTGTGTTAGGCCTAAGGCTGCTCGCCCGCACTACGACTAACAGAGCACTTTGGGCTTTACATTGAGCCTTGTATACTTTTGGGGACCCCTGGACTCTGTGCACGGTATAACCACCTAGTAGTGACACCAAATAGAGAACCAGCTTCCTACAGCCACGTTCTGAGCTTTGAACCCCTCCACTTCTCGGAGTAGGCCTTGGACTCGGGCCTAGAATGACCATACCGGTCATCAGGCGTTTCCCCAGTGCGCTGGCAGGGACGGGGCTGGTTTTGTTGCTGAGGGCCAGGCTGACCGGGTTTCCTGCACGATGCCCTTCATCCCTTTACAAACAATGCAAAACAAATGGTTTGGTCAGACCATGCGCGCTTCAAAAAATTTATTTTTGCATTTGGTCGGTTCCTTTTCCTGCAGAGTCGCTACAAGCAGCCGCGTGGATATTGACAATTCAGATACTACAAAATTCAAAGCAGCGCATTTCTTTATGCACCCATTTCAGTGTAATATGTTAAATTCTACATGATGCTATCAAAGCACATGTTGAACGGGAAATCTTTATCTTACATCCTTGTCCACTTCTGTTGACTAGGTATCTTGATAGCCAGAAGAAACGTTATCACGGAGTTTAATCTTGTCTGTATGCGTATCTTTGATGCAGACGCCTAAGATACTTCTTAGAACCAAAAAAGTGTTGGGATATTTGGCAAATTGGTTATCAGCAAATTATAAGTAGATGTTAAGATGAAATTTAATATCTCTCTTTTCACATACTTTTAACTTTATACATAAACTTAGGATAATAAGAGCCCACCCACTTTGACTAAGAGTTCTTCTTTTCCTTGTATCCATGGAGAGCAGATAGTTGGGTTCTTTGTTCTTGAGATGATTAATCTTCTACCTCCCTCTCTCCTTCTTGCCCACAGCGTCTTCCTTCTGCCACCGGATCGAGCACTCCTGGGACTTTGAGCTGCCGGAAAACACCTCCTGTGAGCCCTGCTGGAGAGCCGAGAGATGGAGGATAAGGTACTCCTGGTATTTATAGCAGTGGGATAGAGGGGTGGAGGGAAGAACACATGCTGGCAGAAAGGAGGAAAGACAAAGTGAAGGGAGGCCAATCCAACCAGTTACTGCACAGCTGCAGCGCTTAACCACACTGATTGGACACTTGCTCCTTGTGAGGCCATACTGCCCCGCCGCCACGCCATGCGCGCCTACGCAATGCAGGGTGCAGAATTCTGTGCAGCCGTAGCCGGCAGCACCGTATTTGTCTACGCAACGTCCAGGATCCTGTGCAACCATACTGCTCAGCCACCAGCACCATGCACTCCTTTGCACCATACAGGATCCTCTGCAGCCATACTGCTCAATCTCCAATGCCTTGTGCGTCTATGCAGCGCAGGGTCCTGTGCAGCCATACTGCTCAGCCACCAGCACCATGCACGCCTATGCACCGTACAGGATCCTCTGCAGTCATACTGCTCAATCTCCAATGCCTTGTGCGTCTATGCAGCGCAGGGTCCTGTGCAGCCATACTGCTCAGCCACCAGCACCATGCACGCCTATGCACCGTACAAGATCCTCTGCAGCCATACTGCTCAATCTCCAATGCCTTGTGCGTCTATGCAGCGCAGGGTCCTTTGCAGCCATACTGCTCAGCCACCAGCACCATGCACGCCTATGCACCGTACAGGATCCTCTGCAGCCATACTGCTCAATCTCCAATGCCTTGTGCGTCTATGCAGCGCAGGGTCCTGTGCAGTCATACCCCTCAGCCACCAGCACCATGCACGCCTATGCACCGTACAGGATCCTCTGCAGCCATACTACTCAATCTTTAATGCCTTGTGCGTCTATGCAGCGCAGGGTCCTGTGCAGCCATACTGCTCAGCCACCAGCACCATGCACGCCTATGCACCGTACAGGATCCTCTGCAGCCATACTGCTCAATCTCCAATGCCTTGTGCGTCTATGCAGCGCAGGGTCCTGTGCAGCCATACTGCTCAGCCACCAGCACCATGCACGCCTATGCACTGTACAGGATCCTCTGCAGCCATACTGCTCAATCTCCAATGCCTTGTGCGTCTATGCAGCGCAGGGTCCTGTGCAGCCATACTGCTCAGCCACCAGCACCATGCACACCTATGCACCGTACAGGATCCTCTGCAGCCATACTGCTCAATCTCCAATCCCTTGTGCGTCTATGCAGCGCAGGGTCCTGTGCAGCCATACTGCTCAGCCACCAGCACTTTGCACATCTACGCACCGTCCAGGATCCTCTGCAGCCATACTGCTTAGTCTCCAGTGTCCTGTGCATCTAGGCAATTCCTGAACCAGGAACATGTGTCCTCGGTACCAGCTTTCTGTGCATCCCACTGCTGAGCCACCAACCTCATATTTATCTGTCTCCCAAAGCATAGGCATTGCTCAACCACAGGATTCCACGTGCATTTGCTTAGCTCAGCCAGTGGCTGCCCGATTCATCAATGGGATTCGTCACGCAGCTGAAGAGCCCAATCACCAGCTTCCGTGCGCAGGAGCATTGCTCAACCACCAGCTTCAGTGTGCAGGACATTTCTCCACCACCAGCTTCGGTGTGCGGGATATTTCTCCACCACCAGCTTGGGTGTGCGGGACATTGCTCCGCCACCAGCTTGGGTGTGCGGGATATTGCTCCGCCACCAGCTTGGGTGTGCGGGACATTGCTCCGCCACCAGCTTCGCTGTGCGGGACATTGCTCCGCCACCAGCTTCGGTGTGCGGGACATTGCTCCGCCACCAGCTTGGGTGTGCGGGACATTGCTCCGCCACCAGCTTGGGTGTGCGGGACATTGCTCCGCCACCAGCTTCGCTGTGCGGGACATTGCTCCGCCACCAGCTTCGGTGTGCGGGACATTGCTCCGCCACCAGCTTGGGTGTGCGGGACATTGCTCCGCCACCAGCTTGGGTGTGCGGGACATTGCTCCGCCACCAGCTTCGGTGTGCGGGACATTGCTCCGCCACCAGCTTCGGTGTGCGGGACATTGCTCCGCCACCAGCTTGGGTGTGCGGGACATTGCTCCGCCACCAGCTTGGGTGTGCGGGACATTGCTCCGCCACCAGCTTGGGTGTGCGGGACATTGCTCCGCCACCAGCTTCGGTGTGCGGGACATTGCTCCGCCACCAGCTTGGGTGTGCGGGACATTGCTCCGCCACCAGCTTGGGTGTGCGGGACATTGCTCCGCCACCAGCTTGGGTGTGCGGGACATTGCTCCGCCACCAGCTTGGGTGTGCGGGACATTGCTCAGCCACCAGCTTGGGTGTGCAGGACATTGCTCCGCCACCAGCTTGGGTGTGCGGGACATTGCTCCGCCACCAGCTTGGGTGTGCGGGACATTGCTCCGCCACCAGCTTGGGTGTGCGGGACATTGCTCCGACCTCCGCTTGGGTGCTCACTCAAGCTCTCCGTGCTGCAGCGGCTGTGCTCTGCCACCAGCTCTCCATGCTGCAGCGGCTGTGCTCTGCCACCAGCTCTCCATGCTGCAGCGGCTCTGCTCTGCCACCAGCTCTCCATGCTGCAGCGGCTGTGCTCTGCCTCGAGCTCTCCATGCTGCAGCGGCTCTGCTCTGCCTCTCCATGCTGCAGGGGCTGTGCTCTGCCACCAGCTCTCCATGCTGCAGTGTCTCTGCTCTGCCACCAGCTCTCCATGCTGCAGCGGCTGTGCTCTGCCTCCAGCTCTCCATGCAGCAGCGGCTGTGCTCTGCCTCCAGCTCTCCATGCTGCAGCGGCTCTGCTCTGCCACCAGCTCTCCATGCTGCAGCGGCTCTGCTCTGCCACCAGCTCTCCATGCTGCAGCGGCTCTGCTCTGCCACCAGCTCTCCATGCTGCAGCGGCTCTGCTCTGCCACCAGCTCTCCATGCTGCAGCGGCTCTGCTCTGCCTCGAGCTCTCCATGCTGCAGCGGCTCTGCTCTGCCACCAGCTCTCCATGCTGCAGCGGCTCTGCTCTGCCTCCAGCTCTCCATGCTGCAGCGGCTCTGCTCTGCCTCGAGCTCTCCATGCTGCAGCGGCTCTGCTCTGCCACCAGCTCTCCATGCTGCAGCGGCTCTGCTCTGCCTCCAGCTCTCCATGCTGCAGCGGCTCTGCTCTGCCTCCAGCTCTCCATGCTGCAGCGGCTCTGCTCTGCCACCAGCTCTCCATGCTGCAGCGGCTCTGCTCTGCCTCCAGCTCTCCATGCTGCAGCACCTGTGCTCTGCCTCGAGCTCTCCATGCTGCAGCGGCTGTGCTCTGCCACCAGCTCTCCATGCTGCAGCGGCTCTGCTCTGCCTCGAGCTCTCCATGCTGCAGCGGCTCTGCTCTGCCACCAGCTCTCCATGCTGCAGCGGCTCTGCTCTGCCTCCAGCTCTCCATGCTGCAGCGGCTCTGCTCTGCCTCCAGCTCTCCATGCTGCAGCGGCTCTGCTCTGCCACCAGCTCTCCATGCTGCAGCAGCTCTGCTCTGCCTCCAGCTCTCCATGCTGCAGGGGCTGTGCTCTGCCTCCAGCTCTCCATGCTGCAGGGGCTTTGCTCTGCCTCCAGCTCTCCATGCTGCAGCGGCTGCGCTCTGCCACCAGCTCTCCGTGCTGCCGGGGCTCTGCTCTGCCACCAGCTCTCCATGCTGCAGCGGCTGTGCTCTGCCTCCAGCTCTCCATGCTGCAGGGGCTTTGCTCTGCCTCCAGCTCTCCGTGCTGCAGCGGCTGTGCTCTGCCACCAGCTCTCCATGCTGCAGTGGCTGTGCTCTGACTCGAGCTCTCCATGCTGCAGCGGCTCTACTCTGCCACCAGCTCTCCATGCTGCAGCGGCTCTGCTCTGCCCCCAGCTCTCCATGCTGCAGTGTCTCTGCTCTGCCACCAGCTCTCCATGCTGCAGCGGCTGTGCTCTGCCTCCAGCTCTCCATGCTGCAGGGGCTTTGCTCTGCCTCCAGCTCTCCACGCTGCAGTGGCTGCGCTCTGCCACCAGCTCTCCATGCTGCAGCGGCTCTGCTCTGCCACCAGCTCTCCATGCTGCAGTGTCTCTGCTCTGCCACCAGCTCTCCATGCTGCAGTGGCTGTGCTCTGCCTCGAGCTCTCAATGCTGCAGCGGCTCTGCTCTGCCTCGAGCTCTCCATGCTGCAGCGGCTCTGCTCTGCCACCAGCTCTCCATGCTGCAGCGGCTCTGCTCTGCCACCAGCTCTCCATGCTGCAGCGTCTCTGCTCTGCCACCAGCTCTCCATGCTGCAGCGGCTCTGCTCTGCCACCAGCTCTCCATGCTGCAGCGGCTCTGCTCTTCCTCCAGCTCTCCATGCTGCAGCGGCTCTGCTCTGCCTCGAGCTCTCCATGCTGCAGCGGCTCTGCTCTGCCTCGAGCTCCCCATGCTGCAGCGGCTCTGCTCTGCCACCAGCTCCCCATGCTGCAGCGGCTCTGCTCTGCCACCAGCTCTCCATGCTGCAGCGGCTGTGCTCTGCCTCCAGCTCTCCATGCTGCAGCGGCTGTGCTCTGCCTCGAGGTCTCCATGCTGCAGCGGCTCTGCTCTGCCACCAGCTCTCCATGCTGCAGCGGCTCTGCTCTGCCACCAGCTCTCCATGCTGCAGCGGCTGTGCTCTGCCTCCAGCTCTCCATGCTGCAGCGGCTCTGCTCTGCCACCAGCTCTCCATGCTACAGCGGCTGTGCTCTGCCACCAGCTCTCCATGCTGCAGCGGCTCTGCTCTACCACCAGCTCTCCATGCTGCAGCGGCTCTGCTCTGCCACCAGCTCTCCATGCTGCAGCGGCTGTGCTCTGCCACCAGCTCTCCATGCTGCAGCGGCTCTGCTCTACCACCAGCTCTCCATGCTGCAGCGGCTCTGCTCTGCCACCAGCTCTCCGTGCTGCAGCGGCTCTGCTCTGCCACCAGCTCTCCGTGCTGCCGGGGCTCTGCTCTGCCACCAGCTCTCCGTGCTGCCGGGGCTCTGCTCTGCCTCCAGCTCTCCATGCTGCAGCGGCTCTGCTCTGCCTCCAGCTCTCCATGCTGCAGCGGCTCTGCTCTGCCACCAGCTCTCCATGCTGCAGGGGCTGTGCTCTACCTCCAGCTCTCCATGCTGCAGGGGCTCTGCTCTGCCTCCAGCTCTCCATGCTGCAGGGGCTTTGCTCTGCCTCAAGCTCTCCGTGCTGCAGCGGCTCTGCTCTGCCAAAAGCTCTCCGTGCTTCAGCGGCTCTGCTCTGCCACCAGCTCTCTATGCTGCAGCGGCTCTGCTCTGCCACCAGCTCTCCATGCTGCAGCAGCTCTGCTCTGCCACCAGCTCTCCATGCTGCAGCGGCTCTGCTCTGCCTCGAGGTCTCCATGCTGCAGTGGCTGTGCTCTGCCTCCAGCTCTCCATGCTGCAGGGGCTGTGCTCTGCCACCAGCTCTCCATGCTGCAGCGGCTGTGCTCTGCCACCAGCTCTCCATGCTGCAGGGGCTGTGCTCTGCCTCCAGCTCTCCATGCTGCAGGGGCTGTGCTCTGCCTCCAGCTCTCCATGCTGCAGCACCTGTGCTCTGCCTCCAGCTCTCCATGCTGCAGGGGCTTTGCTCTGCCACCAGCTCTCCATGCTGCAGTGGCTGTGCTCTGCCTCCAGCTCTCCATGCTGCAGCGGCTCTGCTCTGCCTCGAGCTCTCCATGCTGCAGCGGCTCTGCTCTGCCTCCAGCTCTCCATGCTGCAGTGGCTGTGCTCTGCCTCCAGCTCTCCATGCTGCAGCGGCTCTGCTCTGCCACCAGCTCTCCATGCTACAGCGGCTGTGCTCTGCCATCAGCTCTCCGTGCTGCAGGGGCTCTGCTCTGCTACCAGCTTTCCATGCTACAGGGGCTGTGCTCTGCCATCAGCTCTCCATGCTGCAGCGGCTGTGCTCTGCCACCAGCTCTCCATGCTACAGCGGCTGTGCTCTGCCATCAGCTCTCCATGCTGCAGGGGCTGTGCTCTGCCTCCAGCTCTCCATGCTGCAGGGGCTGTGCTCTGCCTCCAGCTCTCCATGCTGCAGGGGCTGTGCTCTGCCTCGAGCTCTCCATGCTGCAGCGGCTGCGCTCTGCCACCAGCTCTCCATGCTGCAGCGGCTGCGCTCTGCCACCAGCTCTCCATGCTGCAGGGGCTGTGCTCTGCCTCCAGCTCTCCATGCTGCAGCGGCTCTGCTCTGCCTCCAGCTCTCTGTGCTACAGCGGCTGTGCTGTGCCTCCAGCTCTCCATGCTGCAGCGGATCTGCTCTGCCACCAGCTCTCCATGCTGCAGCGGCTCTGCTCTGCCACCAGCTCTCCATGCTACAGCGGCTGTGCTCTGCCTCGAGGTCTCCATGCTGCAGCGGCTCCTCTCTGCCTCGAGCTCTCCATGCTGCAGCGGCTCTGCTCTGCCACCAGCTCTCCGTGCTGCAGCGGCTGTGCTCTGCCTCCAGCTCTCCATGCTGCAGCGGCTGTGCTCTGCCTCGAGCTCTCCATGCTGCAGCGGCTGTGCTCTGCCTCGAGCTCTCCATGCTGCAGCGGCTGTGCTCTGCCTCGAGCTCTCCATGCTGCAGCGGCTGTGCTCTGCCTCCAGCTCTCCATGCTGCAGCGGCTCTGCTCTGCCACCAGCTCTCCATGCTACAGCGGCTGTGCTCTGCCTCGAGGTCTCCATGCTGCAGCGGCTCCTCTCTGCCTCGAGCTCTCCATGCTGCAGCGGCTCTGCTCTGCCACCAGCTCTCCGTGCTGCAGCGGCTGTGCTCTGCCTCCAGCTCTCCATGCTGCAGCGGCTGTGCTCTGCCTCGAGCTCTCCATGCTGCAGTGGCTGTGCTCTGCCTCCAGCTCTCCATGCTGCAGCGGCTCTGCTCTGCCTCGAGCTCTCCATGCTGCAGCGGCTCTGCTCTGCTACCAGCTCTCCATGCTGCAGTGGCTGTGCTCTGCCTCCAGCTCTCCATGCTGCAGCGGCTCTGCTCTGCCACCAGCTCTCCATGCTACAGCGGCTGTGCTCTGCCATCAGCTCTCCGTGCTGCAGGGGCTCTGCTCTGCTACCAGCTCTCCATGCTACAGGGGCTGTGCTCTGCCATCAGCTCTCCATGCTGCAGCGGCTGTGCTCTGCCACCAGCTCTCCATGCTACAGCGGCTGTGCTCTGCCATCAGCTCGCCATGCTGCAGGGGCTGTGCTCTGCCTCCAGCTCTCCATGCTGCAGGGGCTGTGCTCTGCCTCCAGCTCTCCATGCTGCAGGGGCTGTGCTCTGCCTCGAGCTCTCCATGCTGCAGCGGCTGCGCTCTGCCACCAGCTCTCCATGCTGCAGTGGCTGTGCTCTGCCACCAGCTCTCCATGCTGCAGGGGCTGTGCTCTGCCTCCAGCTCTCCATGCTGCAGCGGCTCTGCTCTGCCTCCAGCTCTCTGTGCTACAGCGGCTGTGCTGTGCCTCCAGCTCTCCATGCTGCAGCGGATCTGCTCTGCCACCAGCTCTCCATGCTGCAGCGGCTCTGCTCTGCCACCAGCTCTCCATGCTGCAGCGGCTCCGCTCTGCCACCAGCTCTCCATGCTACAGCGGCTGTGCTCTGCCTCGAGGTCTCCATGCTGCAGCGGCTCCTCTCTGCCTCGAGCTCTCCATGCTGCAGCGGCTCTGCTCTGCCACCAGCTCTCCGTGCTGCAGCGGCTGTGCTCTGCCTCCAGCTCTCCATGCTGCAGCGGCTGTGCTCTGCCTCGAGCTCTCCATGCTGCAGCGGCTCTGCTCTGCCACCAGCTCTCCATGCTACAGGGGTTGTGCTCTGCCATCAGCTCTCCATGCTGCAGCGGCTGTGCTCTGCCTCCAGCTCTCCATGCTGCAGCGGCTCTGCTCTGCCACCAGCTCTCCATGCTGCAGGGGCTCTGCTCTGCTACCAGCTCTCCATGCTACAGGGGTTGTGCTCTGCCATCAGCTCTCCATGCTGCAGCGGCTGTGCTCTGCCTCGAGCTCTCCATGCTGCAGCGGCTTTGCTCTGCCTCCAGCTCTCCATGCTGCAGAGGCTTTGCTCTGCCACCAGCTCTCCGTGCTGCAGCGGCTGTGCTCTGCCTCCAGCTCTCCGTGCTGCAGCGGCTGTGCTCAGCCTCCAGCTCTCCGTGCTGCAGCGGCTCTGCTCTGCCACCAGCTCTCCATGCTGCAGCGGCTCTGCTCTTCCTCCAGCTCTCCATGCTGCAGCGGCTCTGCTCTGCCTCAAGCTCTCCATGCTGCAGCGGCTCTGCTCTGCCTCGAGCTCCCCATGCTGCAGCGGCTCTGCTCTGCCACCAGCTCCCCATGCTGCAGCGGCTCTGCTCTGCCACCAGCTCTCCATGCTGCAGCGGCTGTGCTCTGCCTCCAGCTCTCCATGCTGCAGCGGCTGTGCTCTGCCTCGAGGTCTCCATGCTGCAGCGGCTGTGCTCTGCCACCAGCTCTCCATGCTGCAGCGGCTGTGCTCTGCCTCCAGCTCTCCATGCTGCAGGGGCTGTGCTCTGCCTCCAGCTCTCCATGCTGCAGCGGCTCTGCTCTGCCTCGAGGTCTCCATGCTGCAGCGGCTGTGCTCTGCCACCAGCTCTCCATGCTGCAGCGGCTGTGCTCTGCCACCAGCTCTCCATGCTGCAGCGGCTCTGCTCTGCCTCCAGCTCTCCATGCTGCAGCGGCTGTGCTCTGCCACCAGCTCTCCATGCTGCAGCGGCTCTGCTCTGCCACCAGCTCTCCATGCTGCAGCGGCTCTGCTCTGCCTCGAGCTCTCCATGCTGCAGCGGCTGTGCTCTGCCTCCAGCTCTCCATGCTGCAGCGGCTCTGCTCTGCCACCAGCTCTCCATGCTGCAGCGGCTCTGCTCTGCCTCCAGCTCTCCATGCTGCAGCGGCTCTGCTCTGCCACCAGCTCCCCATGCTGCAGCGGCTCTGCTCTGCCTCGAGCTCTCCATGCTGCAGCGGCTCTGCTCTGCCTCGAGCTCTCCATGCTGCAGCGGCTCTGCTCTGCCTCCAGCTCTCCATGCTGCAGCGGCTCTGCTCTGCCACCAGCTCTCCATGCTGCAGCGGCTCTGCTCTGCCACCAGCTCTCCATGCTGCAGCGGCTCTGCTCTGCCTCGAGCTCTCCATGCTGCAGCGGCTCTGCTCTGCCACCAGCTCTCCGTGCTGCCGGGGCTCTGCTCTTCCACCAGCTCTCCGTGCTGCCGGGGCTCTGCTCTGCCTCCAGCTCTCCGTGCTGCCGGGGCTCTGCTCTGCCACCAGCTCTCCGTGCTGCCGGGGCTCTGCTCTGCCTCCAGCTCTCCATGCTGCAGTGGCTGTGCTCTGCCTCGAGCTCTCCATGCTGCAGCGGCTCTGCTCTGCCTCTAGCTCTCCATGCTGCAGGGGCTGTGCTCTGCCACCAGCTCTCCATGCTGCAGCGGCTCTGCTCTGCCTCGAGCTCCCCATGCTGCAGCGGCTCTGCTCTGCCACCAGCTCTCCATGCTGCAGCAGCTCTGCTCTGCCACCAGCTCTCCATGCTGCAGCGGCTGTGCTCTGCCACCAGCTCTCCATGCTGCAGTGTCTCTGCTCTGCCACCAGCTCTCCATGCTGCAGCAGCTCTGCTCTGCCACCAGCTCTCCATGCTGCAGCGGCTCTGCTCTGCCACCAGCTCTCCATGCTGCAGCGGCTCCTCTCTGCCACCAGCTCTCCATGCTGCAGCGGCTCTGTTCTGCCACCAGCTCTCCATGCTGCAGCAGCTCTGTTCTGCCACCAGCTCTCCATGCTGCAGCGGCTCTGCTCTGCCACCAGCTCTCCATGCTGCAGCGGCTCTGCTCTGCCACCAGCTCTCCATGCTGCAGCGGCTGTGCTCTGCCTCCAGCTCTCCATGCTGCAGTGGCTGTGCTCTGCCACCAGCTCTCCATGCTGCAGGGGCTGTGCTCTACCACCAGCTCTCCATGCTGCAGCACCTGTGCTCTGCCTCCAGCTCTCCATGCTGCAGCGGCTCTGCTCTGCCACCAGCTCTCCATGCTGCAGCGGCTGTGCTCTGCCTCGAGCTCTCCATGCTGCAGTGGCTGTGCTCTGCCTCGAGCTCTCCATGCTGCAGTGGCTGTGCTCTGCCTCGAGCTCTCCATGCTGCAGCGGCTCTGCTCTGCCTCCAGCTCTCCATGCTGCAGCGGCTCTGCTCTGCCACCAGCTCTCCATGCTGCAGCGGCTCTGCTCTGCCTCGAGCTCTCCATGCTGCAGCGGCTCTGCTCTGCCTCGAGCTCTCCATGCTGCAGCGGCTCTGCTCTGCCACCAGCTCTCCATGCTGCAGCGGCTGTGCTCTGCCTCGAGCTCTCCATGCTGCAGTGGCTGTGCTCTGCCTCGAGCTCTCCATGCTGCAGCGGCTCTGCTCTGCCTCCAGCTCTCCATGCTGCAGCGGCTGTGCTCTGCCACCAGCTCTCCATGCTGCAGCGGCTGTGCTCTGCCACCAGCTCTCCATGCTGCAGCGGCTCTGCTCTGCCACCAGCTCTCCATGCTGCAGGGGCTGTGCTCTGCCTCAAGCTGTGGTTGTTAGAAGGAGGAGTAATTTTGCAGGTGATGGGGTTAAGGTGGTAGTCTGTGGATGTGCTGAGGAGGGTGTCCGTGTGTGAGGAGATAGTTTTTCAAATGAGTGAGATATCATTTCTAAGAGAGAAGAGTTCTAAGATGAGGGACAGAAGGATAAGTTCAATGGTAGGGGAAGCCAGGGAATGAGTTGACGGGTACGGTGGGTCTGTGTTTATTGGACTATTCGTCAAATTAAGGTTATGTAGTGGGGGAATAAAGAGTGGATGAAGAGGTGGAAAGCCAGGAGGGGGTTGGAGGGAGTTTTGAGTGTTTTTGGAAAGGGAGGAGATCAGGGGGTAAGAGGGGAAAGTAGGAGGTATTGTTGTTAGGATGTGGAAGTGATTGGAAGTGGGAGAGGAAGGGGAGGAATCAGAATGAAACTGGAGGGTGGAGAGAGGAATGAGGGGAGAAGCAGGCATTTTAAGTTGGGATTGGGACGAGGATGTGATGGGGGGGTGATGTAACTAGGGGTAGAAGACTGCTAATTTGTTGTTTATTGGGTACCAGAGAAGGAAGTGGTAAGTCAGGAGGGAGCGATAGGGGGGAGGGAGAAATGAGGGGGGATGAATGCAATAGAAGTTGGGGACGGTCAGAGGAACAGGGAAAGAGGGAGTGGGATGGAATGGGGGTTTGGGGTGTAGTGCCAAGGTGATTTTCATTGGGAGTAGGAGGGGAAGGGGTAGAATTGTGAGGGGGAGATGGGGGGGAGAGAGGAATGAAGGCAGACTAGGGCGTTGGTTGGGGTGGGTCCGATAGGTGAGGTAAGATGGAAGAGGATGAAATGGGGGGTGGTGAATCAAGGGCTAGCTGGGGTGAGGGGGTAGTGTTAGGGGATTGAATGGTGGTAAGGGATGAGGTGCTAATATGTAGATCATTGGAAGTGGGAGAGGAAGGGAGGGAATCAGAATAAGATGAGAGGGGGAGAAGGGAATGAGGGGAGAAACAGGCACTAGAAGTTGGGATTGGTCGGAGAGACAAGATATTGGTGATGGGGAGGAGAGGGGGGGAGGTGCGTCAAGGGGAGGAGGGTTATAGTGGGCTGGATTCGGGGGTACTCTGAGGGTTTGTGATAAGGTGTTAAAGTGTTGTTCAAAGATATCGAGGTGTTTTTCAGATGCTTGGATAAGGATGGTACCCGATTTGAAGATGGAGATGTCAATTTTGCCAGGAAAGGAAGAAGATTGTGTGGAGGAGAGTTTAAAACCATAGGGGATGTTGCGTGAATTAGAGATCAAGAAGTGACTTAGGAATATGCTTTTCCATTTAGAAGGGCGTTTAGTGAAAAAGATGAAGTTGGTGACCAGTGAAGAGTTAAGGCTGTTATGGTGATCAGCGAATAAGGTTTCAGGGTGGAGACAGATAAGTTTGTGTTTGAGTTTTTTTTTACCATGTTTAGAGAGGCGGGGTGGGTAGATAATAGACCAAGAGTTAGGGCCAAATTTGGAGATGTGAGGTGTTGAGATTGAAGGTGTAGGAGTGAGTGGAGGCATGGTTTAGAGACAAGAAAAGAGGGGGGAAGAGCAGGGACACTAGAGCAAGTACAACTGGTCTTCTAAGGGGGAGTGGAGGATAGTGCAAAGGGAAGAGGGGGTAAAATAAGTGAGATCAAAGCTGGTTCATCTAGAAAGTTGAGTGTGTGAAATTTGACTAATCACAAAAGGTGAGGGAATAATGTAGTCGTACGAGATAACATATTCAGCAAGTGAGGATAAGGTCAGTGCGTGAGGTATTGACGTAAGTATATAAATAACAGTTTAAAGGTGAAGGAGGGGCAGCCCAAAGAAATTAGTATATATGGTTGCATAGAAGGAGGAGGAGTTGGACAGTATCCTGAACCAAATATACGGTTAGGGTATAAGTGTGATCTAACCCTAGTAACTTAAGTAAACAACATAGAGAAAAGAAGGTAAAGTGATAAAAGGATTAAGGATTAAACATTGAGAGCATTCAGTAGAGTATCGTGAGAACCCTGCCTGCTACCGCGCCACCCCGAGGCGCACCCACGGACCCTTCGCCTGCAGAGCCTGCCGATTCACCTGCTACCGGACCTGTACCACCCCCACCAAGTCCAACACCAACAGCAACCACCTGAAATGCATCCTGCTCAACACCCGCTCCGTCCACAGGCACGCCGTGGAACTCTGGGACCTGCTCGACGTGACAGCACCTGACGTCGCCTTCCTCACAGAAACCTGGATGAACGCCTCCTCAGCGCCCGACATCGCCATAGGCATCCCGGATGGCTACAAGATCACCCGGAGGGACCGCATCAACCAGACGGGAGGAGGCGTTGCCATCGTACACAAGAACACCATCCGCATCTCGACTAACTCAGACGAAACCTTCACCGCCGCCGAACACCTGCACTTCCAGATACTCACTGACCCCAAGACCACCCTCAGAGGCACCCTCATCTACAGACCACCGGGACCACGCACACAATTCAGCGAAGACATCGCAGACTTCATCAGCCCACACGCCCTTCCCTCCGTCGACTACAATCTCCTAGGGGACCTCAACTTTCACCGGGAGAACAACAACAACAGAAACACCACCGCCCTGCTGGACAACCTCGCCAACCTCGGACTCAAGCAACTGGTGAACACCCCCACCCACTACGCCGGCCACACACTTGACCCCGTCTTCTCATCCAGCAAGCATATCTCCTTCAGCCACGCCACCGGACTCCACAGGACTGACCACAGCTGCGTCCACTTCAGCTTCAGAAGAACTACGACCCACCACCACCCGCAATAGGTCCCCCGCCGAAGCTGGAGCAAGATCACCTCCGAGCAGCTTACCGCCTCCCTCAACCAGAACACTCCGACCAGCACAACGAACCCCAACGAAGCAGCCAGCAACCTCACCAAGTGGCTGACCGCCTGCGCCGATGACCTCGCACCACTAAAGAACCCTCCCAGCAGACCCGGCAGCAAGAAAACCCCCTGGTTCACCGACTAACTCAAGGAATCCAAGAAGTACTGCCGCACCCTCGAGAAAGCCTGGCGGCTCGACCACACCACAGACAACAGGACCGCCCTCAAGCACGCCATCCGCAAACACCATCATCTGATCCACGCCAACAAGAAGACGGCACTCAAAGAACGACTGGACAACAACACCCACGACAGCAAGGAACTCTTTAGCATCGTCAAAGAGTTCGCCAACCCCAGCGCCGGAAACAACGACATCACTCCCTCGCAAGACCTCTGCAACTCACTTGCCTTGTTCTTCCACCGCAAGATCGCCGACATACACAACAGCTTCGACGCACAGACCACGCACCCTACCACCGAACCAGAGCCCGCCACCACCACCCTCTGCAACTGGACCCCGATCAGCACCGAAGACACCACCCGCACGATGAACACCATCCACTCCGGATCACCAACCGACCCGTGCCCACAACACGTCTTCAACAAAGCCGACGCCACCATCGCACCCCATCTCAGAGACACCAACAACTCCTCCTTCCACACCGCCACCTTCCCGGAGAGCTGGAAGCACGCCGAGCTGGCCGCCCTCCTGAAGAAACCAACGGCGGACCCCACCGACCTCAAGAACTACCGTCCCATCTCACTCCTTCCTTTTCCGGCCAAAGTCATTGAGAAGACCGTCAACAAACAGCTTGCTGCCTTCCTCGAGACGAACGGATCCCTCGACCCCTCGCAGTCTGGGTTTCGGGCCAACCACAGCACCGAGACCGCCCTGATCGCCGCCACTGACGACATCAGAACCCTGATCGACAATGGGGAAACGGCGGCCCTCATCCTCCTGGACCTCTCTGCAGCATTCGACACCGTCTGCCACCGCACCCTAGTGAAGCCCCTCAGCAACGTCGGAATCCGAGAGAAAGCGCTGGAGTGGATCATCTTGTTCCTCACCGGAAGAACCCAGAGAGTCTGCCTCCCTCCGTTCAGATCCGAGGCCACCAAAGTCATCTGCGGCGTACCACAAGGATCTTCACTCAGCCCAACCCTCTTCAACGTCTACATGAGCCCCCTCTCTGCCATCGCACGCCAGCACAACCTCAACATCATCTCCTACGCCGACGACACCCAGCTCATCCTCTCCCTCACCAACGACCCCACCACTGCCAGAGCCAACCTACACGAAGGGATGAAAGAAGTCGCCGACTGGATGAGAAACAGCCGCCTTAAACTGAACTTAGACAAGACGGAAGTCCTCATCATGGGATCATCACCCTCCGCCTGGGACGACTCCTGGTGGCCCCCGGCCCTAGGCACCGCTCCCAAACCAACGGACCACGCACGAAACCAGGGCTTCATCCTGGACTCCTCCCTGTCAATGACCAGACAAGTCAACGCTGTCTCATCCTCGTGCTTCAACACCCTGCGCATGCTCCGCAAGATCTTCAGATGGATCCCCACGGAAACCAGGAAGACCATCACCCAAGCACTCGCCACCAGCCGACTAGACTACGGGAACACTCTCTACACCGGAACCACCGCCAAACTCCAAAAAAGACTCCAACGCATCCAGAACGCCTCCGCACGACTCATCCTCGACATCCCCCGACACAGCCACATCACCGGACACCTGAGAGACCTGCACTGGCTCCCCGTCAGCAAGAGAATCATGTTCAGACTCCTCACCCACGCACACAAGGCTCTCCACAACCTGGGCCCCAAGTACCTCAACGACCGCATGACCTTCTAAACGCCCACCCGCCAGCTACGATCGACCAGCCACGCACTCGCCACCGTACCATGCATCCGCAAAGTCACCGCCGGAGGAAGATCCTTCTCCTACCTGGCAGCCAAGACTTGGAACTCCCTCCCCACCCACCTTCGGCGAACCCAAGACCATCTCTCCTTCAGGAAGCAGCTCAAGACCTCGCTATTCGAGCAGTGACCTACCCCTCCCCCAGCGCCTTGAGACCCTCCCGGGTGAGTAGCGCGCTATACAAATGCCTTGATTGATTGATTGACATATTACAATGATTGGCAGTGGGGTGGATTAAGCAGAGGAGAATAAAATACAATATAACAGAGTATATAACAAGAAGAGGATATAACATAATGAACATTCCTGATTACATTGAAATAAGATAGAAGGCGTCACAGTAAAAAGCATAATCAAACGATATAAGAGAAGTGCAAATATAAAACATTGTAAACTGTATGTGAACAAAAAGCTGTTAGCCCGGAGGGAGCTGGAGAGTAGAAGAAAATAAAAAATAATGAAGATAAATAGTATAGAAGGGGAATAGGTAGTAGGGTAGTTCAAAAAGGAGAGTCAGTGGGATGGGTGATAAAAATAGAGGGAGGTGGTAAAGGTAGAGTAATGAAAATACGTAGTGTAATTGAGTGGGAAGAAGAATAGTTAAAAGGCGGAATAAAAGAGGGAAAGAAGAGAAAGGGAAGTAAGTGGAAAGAGGGAGTTATAATTATAGATAGCAGGGGGTAATGAATGCTAAGATAGAGTATATGGGAGAGAGGAACATATCATCTAGAAACAGTTGTTTAAATATAGAGAATTTAGATTGAAAGGAATGACATATAAATTAAGAGAACATAATCAAAATACAATATTTAAATGGAGGAAGTACTAATGATAATAAGCAGTAATAAGAATGATAGAATTAAAGGCGAAAAAAGATATGCAGTGTAGAATCGAGAAGGATCAACAGTGAAAATAATACATTTAAACATAGTAACATCAAACATAAATTAATAAAGTGCCCAAAGTGAACAGCAGTGAAATAACAATCCAAACATACATTTGTAAAGTGCACAAAGTAATAAGGTAGAGAGTACTGTGCATATCATAGTGCAATGTAGTAGGGGGTGGAGATAAAATCACAGATAAATAGGTGTAACATATAGTGTGAACACTAGTGGAAAGGGGGATATAGTAAAATGAGAAATGGGGTGAGGAGTGGTAACGGGAGGAAAAAAATGGGTATAGGGGAGAGGGGCTGCATTCAAAGATGTGCAGGGTTGTGGGGTGGCAGATTAAGTGATAAAGAGATGTCAGGGCTACTTTCAAGATGGCTGCCGAATTGCAGCATCAGTGCTGTCTTCATCTCCTTGTGCAGCATCAGTGCTGTCTTCAGCTCCTTGTGCAGCATCAGTGCTGTCTTCAGCTCCTTGTGCAGCATCAGTGCTGTCTTCAGCTCCTTGTGCAGCATCAGTGCTGTCTTCAGCTCCTTGTGCAGCATCAGTGCTGTCTTCAGCTCCTTGTGCAGCATCAGTGCTGTCTTCTTCAGTTCCTTGTGCAGCATCAGTGCTGTCTTCAGCTCCTTGTGCAGCAGCAGTGTTTTGCCACCAGGTCCTTGTGCAACAGCAGTGCTGTCTTCAGCTCCTTATGCAGCATGCAGCAGCAGTGCTGTGCGCCCAGCTCCTTATGCAGCAGCAGTGCTGTGCGCCCAGCTCCTTATGCAGCAGCAGTGCTGTGCGCCCAGCTCCTTATGCAGCAGCAGTGCTGTGCGCCCAGATCCTTATGCAGCAGCAGCGCTATGCGCCCAGCTCCATAATGCAGCAGCAGCGCTATGCGCCCAGCTCCATAATGCAGCAGCAGCGCTATGCGCCCAGCTCCATAATGCAGCAGCAGTGCTGTGCGCCCAGCTCCTTATGCAGCAGCAGTGCTGTGCGCCCAGCTCCTTATGCAGCAGCAGTGCTGTGCGCCCAGCTCCTTATGCAGCAGCAGTGCTCCGCGCCCAGCTCCTTATGCAGCAGCAGTGCTCCGCGCCCAGCTCCTTATGCAGCAGCAGTGCTCCGCGCCCAGCTCCTTATGCAGCAGCAGTGCTGTGCGCCCAGCTCCTTATGCAGCAGCAGTGCTGTGCGCCCAGCTCCTTATGCAGCAGCAGTGCTGTGCGCCCAGCTCCTTATGCAGCAGCAATGCTGTGCGCCCAGCTCCTTATGCAGCAGCAGTGCTGTGCGCCCAGCTCCTTATGCAGCAGCAGCGCTGTGCGCCCAGCTCCATAATGCAGCAGCAGCGCTATGCGCCCAGCTCCATAATGCAGCAGCAGCGCTATGCGCCCAGCTCCATAATGCAGCAGCAGCGCTATGCGCCCAGCTCCATAATGCAGCAGCAGCGCTATGCGCCCAGCTCCATAATGCAGCAGCAGCGCTCTGCGCCCAGCTCCTTATGCAGCAGCAGTGCTGTGCGCCCAGCTCCTTATGCAGCAGCAGTGCTGTGCGCCCAGCTCCTTATGCAGCAGCAGTGCTGTGCGCCCAGCTCCTTATGCAGCAGCAGTGCTGCGCGCCCAGCTCCTTATGCAGCAGCAGTGCTCCGCGCCCAGCTCCTTATGCAGCAGCAGTGCTGTGCCCCCAGCTCCTTATGCAGCAGCAGTGCTGTGCGCCCAGCTCCTTATGCAGCAGCAGTGCTGTGCGCCCAGCTCCTTATGCAGCAGCAGTGCTGTGCGCCCAGCTCCTTATGCAGCAGCAGTGCTGTGCGCCCAGCTCCTTATGCAGCAGCAGTGCTGTGCGCCCAGCTCCTTATGCAGCAGCAGTGCTCCGCGCCCAGCTCCTTATGCAGCAGCAGTGCAGCAGCAGTGCTCCGTGCCCAGCTCCTTATGCAGCAGCAGTGCTCCGCGCCCAGCTCCTTATGCAGCAGCTGTGCTCCGCGCCCAGCTCCTTATGCAGCAGCTGTGCTCCGCGCCCAGCTCCTTATGCAGCAGCTGTGCTCCGCGCCCAGCTCCTTATGCAGCAGCTGTGCTCCGCGCCCAGCTCCTTATGCAGCAGCTGTGCTCCGCGCCCAGCTCCTTATGCAGCAGCTGTGCTCAGTGCCCAGCTCCTTGTTCAGCAGCAGCAGTGTTCAGCCACCAGCTCCTTGTGCAGCAGCAGTGCAAGGTTTCCATCTCCTTGTGCAGCAAAGACCTGTATCTGACCCCACGATTCTTTCCAACTTGCGTCCTATTTCACTGCTGCCTGTGTTGTTTAAATTGACTGAATCTTTTGTCAACAGTCAACTCACAACATTCTTGGAAGATAACAACATCCTGCATACTAATCAGTCTGGCTTCAGGTCCAAGCACTCGACCGAAACTGCCCTCCTGTTCTCTGCTGATTCCCTGCGTACCGCCATGGACCAAGGGAAGAAGGCCGTCTTGATATTACTCGATCTATTGGCGGCCTTTGATACGGTCTCCCACACCATCTTGATTGACCGTCTACTCAGCTCAGGGATAGGAGGTGTAGTGCTGGACTGGTTTAAAAACGTCCTTAGCCTAAGTCACGGTGTTGGGCGAATTCAGCTCCAAAGAAAAATCCATCAGCACAGGGGTAGCTCAGGGCTCTAGCTTGAGCCCTGTACTTTTCAATCTTTATATGGTACCCCTGATTGAGCTCATTTCCTCGTATCAGATCAGTACTATATCCTACGCTGACGATACGCAGCTTATCCTGGTACTTGACAGGGAGCTGCCAGGAGCTGAAGAAAACCTTAAAAAATGCCTGACTGCCACATTTGAATGGATGAAGACCAACCATCTCAAATGCAATTCTGGGAAAACAGAAATCTTACCGTTTGGCCCTCCAAATCTGTTCTCCCCTAAGCAGTGGTGGCCTGAAGATGCTGAAGTCCCCGAAATACCATCTCCTCTGCCCGCAATCTGGGTGTCAAGTTTGATGACGCATTGTCATTCAAGCAACAAGCAACTGGTGTGGCTGGCACATGCTTCTATATCATCAGAATGCTCAGAAAATTCTTCGACCTCCTCCCACTGTCAACTAGGAAAACGGTAGCGGTGGCACTTATTACATCAAGACTGGACTACTGCAACAGTCTGTAAGCGGGAGCCAATCCGTCCGTGCTCCACAGGCTGCAGATGGTCCAGCATGCCACCGCCCGCCTGGTCCTGGGCTGGCCCAGGAAATCATCCGCTTCAGCTGAACTACATGCCCTTCACTGGCTTCCCATTCATAAACACATCCTATTTAAAATCTTGATAATCACTTTTAGAGCCTGTCACTCACAAGGGCCCAGGTATCTATCAAAAAATGTCAAACGTCACCTCCCCATTCGGAGTCTGAGATCCTCTAACCTGAATCTGTTAGTTGTCCCAAAATTCAGACTAGCCACCAAAAGTGGAAACTCCATTGCGGTGCTGGGTTCCAGCGCATGGAATAAACTGCCTCCCTTGCTCCGGCAAATTTCATCAGAATCCCTCTTCAGGAAAGCCTTGAAGACTTGGGTCTTTACGCTTACCGATGCTGCCTGTAGAGCTTTAGTGTAAAGGATTTAGTTCTTGGGAATTGCTCCAGCTAACCACCTTTTCCATTCTGGGCTGGTATTAAGCGCCAAGATGCTCCTTGAGTGATAGAATGCGCTATAAAAAAGCTGTTTTACAGTACATTACATCAATACTCAGCCACGAGTTCTTATGCAGCAGCAGTGCTGTCTTCAGGTCCATGTGCAGCAGCAGTGCTCAACGCACAGCTCCTTGTGCAGCATCAGTGCTGTCTTCAGCTCCTTATGCAGCAGCAGTGCTCAGCACCCAACTCCTTGTGCAGCATCAGTGCTGTCTTCAGCTCCTTGTGCAGCATCAGTACTGTCTTCTGCTCCTTGTGCAGCATCAGTGCTGTCTTCTGCTCCTTGTGCAGCAGCAGTGTCCAGCGCCCAGCTCCTTGTGCAGCAGCAGTGCGCCCAGCTCCTTGTGCAGCAGCAGTGCGCCCAGCTCTTTGTGCAGCAGCAGTGCTGTGCGCCCAGCTCCTTGTGCAGCAGCAGTGCTGTGCGCCCAGCTCCTTGTGCAGCAGCAGTGCTCTGCGCCCAGCTCCTTATGCAGCAGCAGTGCTCAGCGCCCAGCTCCTTATGCATCAGCAGTGCTCAGCGCCCAGCTCCTTGTGCAGCAGCAGTGCTCTGTGCCCAGCTCCTTGTGCAGCAGCAGTGCTGTGCGCCCAGCTCCTTGTGCAGCAGCAGTGCTCTGCGCCCAGCTCCTTATCCAGCAGCAGTGCTCTGCGCCCAGCTCCTTATGCAGCAGCAGTGCTCAGCGCCCAGCTCCTTGTGCAGCAGCAGTGCTCAGCGCCCAGCTCCTTGTGCAGCAGCAGTGTCCAGCGCCCAGCTCCTTGTGCAGCAGCAGTGTCCAGTGCCCAGCTCCTTGTGCAGCAGCAGTGTCCAGCGCCCAGCTCCTTGTGCAGCAGCAGTGTCCAGCGCCCAGCTCCTTGTGCAGCAGCAGTGGTCAGCGCCCAGCTCCTTATGCAGCAGCAGTGGTCAGCGCCCAGCTCCTTATGCAGCAGCAGTGCTCAGCGCCCGGCGCCTTATGCTGCAGCAGTGCTCAGCGCCCAGCTCCTTATGCTGCAGCAGTGCTCAGCGCCCAGCTCCTTATGCAGCAGCAGTGCTCAGCGCCCAGCTCCTTATGCAGCAGCAGTGCTCAGCGCCCAGCTCCTTATGCAGCAGCAGTGCTCAGCGCCCAGCTCCTTATGCAGCAGCAGTGCTCAGCGCCCAGCTCCTTATGCAGCAGCAGTGCTCAGCGCCCAGCTCCTTATGCAGCAGCAGTGCTCAGCGCCCAGCTCCTTCTTCAGCAGCAGCAGTGCTCCATCACCAGCTCCTTGTGCAGCAGCTGTGCAAGGTTTCCAACTCCTTGTGCGGCATCAATGCTCAGCCACAAGTTCTTATGCAGCAGCAGTGCTCAGCCACAAGCTCCCTGAGTAGGTGATACAACTCACTTGAGAAGGTGCTGTGACAGGGAGATGGGGACCCAGAGTAGTGGAGGATTTTACCAATACACCAGTGATCTTTTCACCCTCATTGTGCACCCATTTGATCACTAACCCAGTCTGTGCCTTTCTGTTCTCTGTGTGCAGGATGTGCTCCTCGAGTGGTCCTATGCAGGTGATGACGAGGGACTGGAGCCCCCAGATTATGAAGCATCGCTGGAAAGTGGTTATGAAGTATCACTGGAAAGTGGTGAGTACCTGGTTCATAAATCTGTCACGTCTTCAATATAGATGCCTTTATTATGGCCTCTGCTCGTGCGCTGTTCCTACTTCTTTATCTGTCACCCTACTTAAAGAGCACAGTGAAGAGGCCATTAAGTGTTTGGTCACACTGCCTCTCCATTGAAAGTGTCGAGACTGAACCCCAATACTTTAGGTCAGTGTTGAGGCTGGTTCTCGAAGTTGGAATTACTTATTGTTGCAAACTTCCAAAGAGACAGTTTTGGGGGTTATTTTAATTGCCTGTTTAGTGGCCAAGGGCGAGTGAGGTGACCGGTGCACCATCACTCACGTAACACATTTTCAGGGCGAGGAGGTTCACTGAGGGCTACTAGAAGGGTGGAGCGGGCTGCGGGCACAGAGTAGCATCACCTGCATAGAAGAGGACTGGAACAACTTCAGTCATAGGTTTCGACTCACCAAAATGCCAGGGGAAGCGGAAGTGACATCACATGTCCCCTCCCCCCCCCAGTGATATCACAGGAAGTGATGTCAAATGACAATTGACACTGTCACCCTCCCCTCAGCTGTTTGTGAACTGTCCAACATCTCTATTATCTGTGGCGTCTTTCTCTCCTGCTGCTATCTCTAGTTCACCCAACCTGTCTACATTAACTGTCATTCTCACTGATCTCCTTATATTACGTGTCTTCCCCTCTCTGTCCTAACTTTCTCACCTGTTCTGTCCCTTTGTCCACTCTGTTTCACCTTTCTCCCACCTCTTTTACTTCCTTATGTGTCCTTTCTCACCGGTCTCTGTCACAGTATTATTGTTGTCTCTTCCATCCCGCTTTGTCTCCCTTAAACCTACATCCTCCTGTGTTGATCTCTCACCCTTCTCTCCGTTGCATCTTCTTCTTCCTTTTGTTATTTTACCCTCATTTTGCCTCAAAGCCTTTTACCTTTACCTCCTCTCTCTCTTTCTCCTTCTCCTTCTCTCCTGTATTTCTTTCTTACTCCCTCCAGAATCTCTGGGGCAGCAGGAGGCATGGAGGTGATTCAAACCACTTGCAACAATAAATGATTATTTTCCGTTGAGACATCCACTCCACGTTACCTGGCTGACCAGCTTCAGACTCGTGGTGGGGCTCGGCCATCGTGGAATGCTGAAGCTCGGCAGCTAAACCCGCCCTTTTTAAATAAACCAGATGGCCCAATCCTGTCCTGGCAGTGACTCCGTTCCCTTGAACAATATACCACTGCCTCACAGTCTATCTTTAGATTCGCACTGAAAGCCCTTGTAAGGAAACTCATTTAAATAAATCCCTTGTTTCCATACACCACTGCCTTACCTTAGTTTTTGCACTATTTGTGGTTGAGGCTTCCCTTTGACCTCAGTATAATTTGGCACCTTTTGAAAAGGAGTGGGCGGAATATGCGTAGTCGCGCTACGCAAAGATCCGCGAAACGGTAAAAAATCTCAGCAAGCAGACAAGTTCCGCGGACATGTAGAATTGCTTGTTCCGCGTGTTCGCAATGCTTTTTTCCTGTTCGTGAAAGCTGTTTGCGTGCTCGGGGAGAAATATCTTGCGAACATGCATTTTGAAAGCGCGAATAAGCAAAAAATTCAGCGAAGCGGAACGGAATTTACTGCCAAGGCCTTCTTTTAAACCTGCCACCTGTTTACATCCTGGTACTCCACATTTATGATTGTTGTCATTTATACCCTGTTATAATCCTCTTTCTTTATTCCAAATGCTCAAATGCCTTTGGGTCGTGTAGTTTATGCGCTTTGTTTCAAAATCTAATTCTATTGTAAAGAGCTCTGATGCTTGATGCTTTTGGGTAATGTAAACTGAATAAATAAATACATGAGACCCTCCCTCCTCTCTAACCTGACTGTCTCTCTCTGTCTCTCTCTTTCTCTCTCTCTCTCTTTCTCTCTCTCTCTGTCTCTCTCTCTCTCTGTCTCTCTCTCTCTCTGTCTCTCTCTGTCTCTCTCTCTCTCTGTCTCTCTCTCTCTCTGTCTGTCTCTCTCTGTCTGTCTCTCTCTCTGTCTCTCTGTCTCTGTCTCTGTCTCTCTCTCTCTCTGTCTCTCTCTCTCTCTCTCTCTCTCTCTCTCTTCTAACAAATTAAAAAAAGGGTTTAGGGAGCGTGAGGGGATTGAAATCCCCTCATGCTCCCTGAAGCCTTTGTTCGCAGCCACAGCTGTGAAGAACAAGCATTGGAATGTTGGAGCTCCTGGCTTATACCTGTCATTATAAGCCTGGAACTACTCCATTGTTTTCAATGGAGCTTCCAACATTCCAATGTCCTAATCTTTCTTTAATCTGAATTTATCTATCTTCGTTCCAAGCCACGGGGCCATGACTTTGCCTTTATTCTCTCATATCTGCAGCAAAAAAAATATATATAAAAGCGTTTGTGCTGTCGTAGTCTAATTTTACTACTATGATCTCCCTAATTCATTTCTAGAGACTTGTGCCTCTTCCATCTCTCCTTTACTCATCCCATTCCGCCTCCTACTGCTAGGATCTCCCAATAAACACTTTCTAGACTCTTCCCTCTTCTATCCCTCCATTATCCTTTTCAATCTAACTAACAGACTCACATGTCCACCGCTCAAATGCCTTTTTCCCTATACTAACTCGCCAATAATACTTTTGGGTTCCGGAGTAGCGTGCTACTCGCCAAAAAATGCTTTGATGCCTCGTCAGAGGTAGTGATGGCTATATAAATACAATTACAAAATGTCTCCCTTTTTTCTAACATTGAACACATGATTCTGTTTTTCCCTCCATAGACATCAGAGAAGCGCTTTACATTACACTTCAGAGGATGAATATATTCCTGAAGCTTCTGGAGGCACATACCCCCTCCTTCGAGGCTACCATCAAAGAGCTGCGCCGCATAGCAGACGGCGTGGACCACTTCCACCATGGAGCTACTATTGCAAGCATCACCGGGGGCGCGGTGAGTGCTGCTGGTGGCATCACCACTGTCTTGGGACTGATCCTCGCCCCGTTCACCTTCGGGGCTTCACTGATTGTCACAGGTGTGGGTCTGGGTGTGGCGGCAGCCGGCGGGGTCACCAGTGCCACGGCCACCATCTCGGACACTGTGAATGAACGGGTGGAGCGTGGTAAGGTGGAAACTCTGATTCGTGAGTACGAGACAAACATGAATGAGATTGAAGAGTGCCTCAAGAGCATCCACTGCCAGCTGGAGAAGCTCAGCAGCCACCCAGACTTCTCCCGCATCACCAACCGGGCGTTTGAGGCAGTCGCCCTCAACGCTCTACCCAGGGCGGGCAGAGGGATCGCTAATGTGGTGGAGATCGTGAGGCTGGCACAGCTGGGGAAGGCGGCCGGAGGGCTGGCCAGGGGCATCCGCATCGCTGGCGTGGCCACTGGCATCTTGACTGGACTTTTCCTGGTCATGGATGCCATCTTCATCGCCAAAGACGCCAAGGATCTTCATAAGGGGGCGAAGACCGAGGCGGCAGCGAAGATCCGGGAGGCGTCGGATGAGCTGGAAAAGGGGCTTCACGAACTGATGGAAATTGCGTGCACCCTGAAGAAGACACAAACCTAAACAGAGCAGACCGCAGTCCAAGCAATCTCCTCTCCATGGCAGATCTGCTCACATCAGAAGGGATACGAATATGATTTAGATGGTGGATGGAAGTTGGTGTTATTTTTTCACTAGTCGTTACATACATATGGCCCCTGATGCTTGTTTAAGATGCATAATCATGGCTAGAATCGATCTGTACTAAAGGTCAGAGGTCACTTGTATCTGTGGATCATCCCTCTCACCTTCTAAAGCACATATTGGCCAAATCCCTGGTCCATGATCCCTGTGTTCTCGTCTGTCGCTTGAACTCACCGGATGGTCTTCCCTCTCAACCATGCTGCAAGTTTTGCGTAAACTACAGGGGATGGTTGTGTAATCGCTCCTTCTCCTTCCGCCAGTGCTCAGAGGCGGAATCCTTTTAAAGTGCATGCCTGCTCAAATCTCAAAATGTGGAAAAACCAATGCAAAGTCAACACTGTCACCACCCGGTAACACCGGGCTATGCAAATCAATATCTCCATTAAGGGGTCGGCACTTCGGTCGGGCACGAGCACCCATCTCAGTGGCCCACTTGTAGGCTCTTTATTAGAATAATTATTATAAGATTGGATCACTGAAAGATTCCTTCATATGTGCAATCTTAGTTCATCTATTCTTGCAGTTGTACCATTGATCGCCTCCAAGGGGTATAGTAGTGAAGAGCGCTATCCAAGTGTGAGAGCGCTCTATAAAAATACGATAGAGTTGTAATAACTAATAATAGCACAGAAATTGATGGAAAAATCTTTCAATTTTTTACAAATCACCAGAAGTTACCAAATCAAATTGATGACCATTAGAAGTTAGTCGAAAGATAATGTTTCTCTAAAGATTCTTAAAGATCTGCTGTACTCCATCAGTTCACCGCTGAATTCAATGCATTGGCCTCTAGGAACAGTCTGCCTGTATTACACTCTTTGAATACCAAGATCTGTACATACATTGAGGATGTCGGATGGCTGTCTAGGGCTTTCTTCATCAGTTTTCTTCAGATTGTTTGAGTGAAGGGTGGTTAATTATTTGCCATTGGTCAGAAGTCATAATGGGTGTCCTTGTTTGAAGTGGTTGTTCGTCGTCTGGATACCACATCAGATATTCTAAAAGATGAAGAGTGCCTCAAACACTGTTTTGCATTCCAGGTACCTGAAACGTGTGGGATGGTATGTTAGACGCTGAGCCTATATCATCAAATTGTATCAAGTAATATTGGAATTTGTCATGACTGATTATAATCCTGACGGTTTGTAACTGAGTTTACTGCGTACGGTGTATGTGATGGAAATATCCAATCATAGAAATATTGAAAGTTATTATGTGCCTTATTATTATAACTGTAAATTAATTTTCTTTAAAAGTATTAATCATTGTGGGTTATTGGGGAATAGTTTGCTTCAATAAGAAGTTACTTTTTGTAATTACCTAATTCTTCAATCAAGTTACTTTTTGTAATTAACTATTTGTTTCAGCAACAGAGCTTTTTAGTATACTGGTATATCTTGTGAAATTCTAACCAGAGGAAAATAAATGCATATAAATCTAATTTTTTACTTAATAAAATGGTGAGCAATAACTAATCTTTTTGTTTGTTGTTTTTGCTATGGACAAGTGTGCATGTGAATCAGTCCCTGCTTGTGAAAACACCTTGCGCCGTCTGCAGACACTCTGTGAAAACTCCTTGCGCTGTCTGCAGACACTCTGTGAAAACTCCTTGCGCTGTCTGCAGAACTCTGAGAAAACCCCTTGTGCTGTCTGCAGACACTCTGTGAAAACTCCTTGCGCTGTCTGCAGACACTCTGTGAAACTCCTTGCGCTGTCTGCAGACACTGTGAAAACTCCTTGCGCTGTCTGCAGAACTCTGCGAAACTCCTTGCGCTGTCTGCAGAACTCTGCGAAACTCCTTGCGCTGTCTGCAGAACTCTGCGAAACTCCTTGCTCTGTCTGCAGACACTCTGTGAAAACTCCTTGCGCTGTCTGCAGACACTCTGTGAAAACTCCTTGCGCTGTCTGCAGACACTCTGTGAAACTCCTTGCGCTGTCTGCAGACACTGTGAAAACTCCTTGCGCTGTCTGCAGAACTCTGCGAAACTCCTTGCGCTGTCTGCAGAACTCTGCGAAACTCCTTGCGCTGTCTGCAGACACTCTGTGAAACTCCTTGCGCTGTCTGCAGACACTGTGAAAACTCCTTGCGCTGTCTGCAGAACTCTGCGAAACTCCTTGCGCTGTCTGCAGAACTCTGCGAAACTCCTTGCGCTGTCTGCAGAACTCTGCGAAACTCCTTGCGCTGTCTGCAGAACTCTGCGAAACTCCTTGCTCTGTCTGCAGACACTCTGTGAAAACTCCTTGCGCTGTCTGCAGAACTCTGCGAAACTCCTTGCGCTGTCTGCAGACACTCTGTGAAAAATCCTTGCGCTGTCTGCAGGCACTCTGTGAAAACCCCTTGTACGGTCTGTAGACCCTCTGTGAAAACCCCCTGTATGGTCAGCAGACACTCTGCGAAAACTCCTTGCACTGTCTGCAGAACTCTGAGAAAACCCCTTGTGCTGTCTGCAGAACTCTGAGAAAACTCCTTGCACTGTCTGCAGAACTCTGTGAAAACTCCTTGCGCTGTCTGCAGACACTGTGAAAACTCCTTGCGCTGTCTGCAGAACTCTGCGAAACTCCTTGCGCTGTCTGCAGACACTCTGTGAAAACTCCTTGCGCTGTCTGCAGACACTCTGTGAAAACTCCTTGCGCTGTCTGCAGAACTCTGGGAAAACCCCTTGTGCTGTCTGCAGACACTCTGTGAAAACTCCTTGCGCTGTCTGCAGACACTCTGTGAAAACTCCTTGCGCTGTCTGCAGAACTCTGCGAAAAACCCTTGTACGGTCTGCAGACACTGTGAAAACGCCTTGCGCTGTCTGCAGACACTGTGAAAACTCCTTGCACTGTCTGCAGACACTGTGAAAACTCCTTGCGCTGTCTGCAGACACTGTGAAAACTCCTTGCGCTGTCTGCAGACACTGTGAAAACTCCTTGCACTGTCTGCAGACACTGTGAAAACTCCTTGCGCTGTCTGCAGACACTCTGTGAAAACTCCTTGCGCTGTCTGCAGACACTGTGAAAACTCCTTGCGCTGTCTGCAGACACTCTGTGAAAACTCCTTGCGCTGTCTGCAGACACTCTGTGAAAACTCTTTGCGCTGTCTGCCTAAAAACATTCAGAGGTGTATCAAAGAACACATTTGCGCAAAACTCACCTAAGCAAGTAAATCACAAGTTGCGCAAAACTCAAATTAGTCACCACCTGTGACTGTCCCTAGGCCAACTGGCCTTGTTGGGGCTAGGACGCCCTGTGTCCCAAAGTCAGGGGGGCCTAAACGTGGCAGCTGCCCACGAAGTGCTGGGCAGCTGGAGAAAATGATGGGGCCAACGTGGGAGCCTCGCAGGCTCTGAAGAAATAAGTAGTCCTCCATAGCCTCTCAGGGCTCTAAACAAATGACTGCCCCCTTTGAGCCTCGCTGGGCTCTTTGCACAACAACATGCCCTCAAGAGCCTCTCTGGGCTCTCAACACACTGTGGGCAAGGTGGGAGCAGCCCTGGTACTGTAGGAGTCCCTACCGGGGGACACGCAACTGCAACAAATGCCCCCTGAGCCCCTCGTGGGCTTAATATGGCCAATATGCTCCTTGGAGCCTCTCCGGGCTGTCTGCCAGAATGCTGCCGTCGCTGGGGCCCCTCGGGCCTCTGAACACCCTGGCCCTCGCACTGAGGGGGGGCGGGCACCGGCAATGTGCCCCGATGCCTCCCCCCTCCTCCCGAACAACCTCACGGCTCCCACTCACCGGGTCTCTGCGAGAAGGTGCTGCAGCTCCTCTGTGTGGCGGCTCCTCTCGAGAGCTCCCGCTCCTCGGGGGCTCTCTCCACTCTTCTCCCTGGGGCTCTCTCTCACTCTTGGGAGCCCCGGGGGGGAGACCAGGCGCCGGCTCTCTCTTCGTCGCGGCTGCGGGGCGGGACTTCCCGTCCTGGCCGTGCCGCAATTGGCCGGCTACAAGCACTTCCGGGTCGTCGCAGGCAGCGCGGCGGCCCTTCTCAGGCACCGCAGGCGGGGATAAGCAGCAAATGCCGGGTGGGCACCGGCTCTTCTTCAATAATATTAAATCGAGGTGGGCACTCGCAAATAAATCACGAACGCAGCCAAAATCGGCAAACGGGTCCAATGCCGGGTGGGCACCGGCTTTTACAAATAAAGCGCTCCCCAAGCGCTACAAACCAAAATAAAGCGCTCCTAAGCGCTAGAAGCAGAACAAAGCGCTCCCAGGTGCTAGGAGGAAAATGCAAGTGCTTCCAGGCGCTTAGGGGGTAAAGTAAAGCGCTCACAGCGCTCAAGGACAATTCACAGCGCTCTCAGCGCTAGGGGTGAGAGCAAAGCTCCAGCAAAGTTCCTAGGTAGGCAGGGGGGCAAGGCTGGGCCCAGAGCCAGCTCACTGGGCCTCCAGGCAGGGAGGCAGTCCAAGTGGCGGTCCTCCTGCCCAGCAACAGCAGCAGCCCCCTCAGGATCCTGGAAGAGAACCACTGGTAAGGGGACACAGCCCCTTCTTATACTACTAAATCCTTTGTCTGTAGGTGCAGGGTGGGGGGGGAAGAAACCAGTTGCAGCTGGTTTTGGAGCACCCTTGATGGCTCAACCACCCCTTTCATTCACTTGGGAGGCTAGGGTCGTTAGACGCACCATAGGGGGCAGAGCCAGCATTGTATGGGGAAAGCCCAGCCCCATTCAGGAACCAGGTGCAGCCCCTCCCTCACATCAGCATGCTAATCTCTCCATTCACCACCGGGGCAGTCCCACACAGACTTCCTGGAGCCAGGCTTGCCAGCCAGCTCCAGCCAATCACACTCCAGCACCGTCACTGCACACACACATCAATGTCTAGAAGTGGCACTTCCCCACTAGACACATACACGCTGCACATACCATTGCGCAGCATTCACTCTCACAAGAATGCACATACCAAACTTGAGCATGCACACCTCACGCATCAGGAACTACCAGGGACACAGACATTCCCCATGCATTCCTATGGGAGGGCAGGCCAACCTCACTCCACGCACTCAGAGTGCGCACGCACTTTCCACTGGGACACAGTGAAGGTGCGCAGAAACCAAAAATCACTACCGCCAATTCCCATTCACAAAGCAAAAAGTTTAGGGGTGAACCTGCCAGAAGGGCCAAGCCCAACAGTTGGCATTGTATTTTTGCCCATAACTGTGCTTGGGGTGGCCCTAGGAGGATGGGACCACCACCAAATCGGTCAGCATGATATGCTCTTTGTTTTTCAAGGCATCTGCTTGCCCTTCCCCTAGGTAAGGGGTGACCCCAAACTCATCACCTCTCTCATTGCCTGATGTTTTTCAAAGTTCACTTTTGTGAATTGGTTACATGCTTTTTTGCATGTAACGGTAACGTTGATTTACCAAAGGGTTGTAGGAACAGTAGGTAACTCCATTGCGTAGCACAGTAGGAATTCTAGGATGAATTCCGTGTTATTCCGCTAGCAGAGCGGAATTCATTGCCCAGGGTTACCAACCGTCTCCTCTACTGCGCCTGCTCTCGGTAACAGAAACCCGATACCTAAAGACACCTATGCAGCTGTTGACCCTGGTCTGTGCAGAAAAGGGCCAAAGGTGTCCCCACATTTCTGAGCATTGTGAGGCCTGAGCCCCTCTGTCGGTTCAGCCCGACTGGCCCCCCAGTCCAAACCTTCACCCTCTTTTCGCGGAGACCAATCCCACATAAACTAGCTTTAGGCACTTGATGCTTTATAGCACCTCTGCACCCGGCCGCCCCCGTGCCGTCCGGTGTGTCCTCTTAGGGCTGCTGTAGATCCTGCCAAAATACTCCCCTCCCGTCCAGGTGATTGGTCCAGTAAATCACTGTAAAGAACTTGAATGCAACACTTGTTTTTCCACCATACTTTAACCTGCTTCTTAAAATTGCACTCTACTTTTGAAAACCTAAAATAATTTCTCTTGCATAACCTACTTACCTGATTAAATTGATTCTGCTGCCCAAATATATATAAAGATAAGAGTTATTTATTGAGTCGTGTGCATCATTTATTGACACTGTGTGTATTTTGTAGATGTCTCACACTCCTCTCTGATAAGCCCAGGGCTGCTGGACCACTCTGAATAGCACCCTGGGATTGCCAGAGTAAGCCCCTGTCCACTAGTAAGGAAATACCAGGACTCTGGGCATTATACCTCTTTTTGGCATCCCATGCAAAGAGGTACCTACAAAATTAAATGGTGATACATTTTTTTAATGACCATTTTAATTTTCATGTTTCTCTTTGCTTTCAGCGAAGGGGCGACACTCCTTTGCCCTCATGGAAGCACAGTCGCTCATCTATGGTAGCAGTCAAAGTCGGGTAATTCATAAGCCGCGGGTATAGACTCTCACATCGAACCAAATGAAGGGTCCAATCAGCAGAAGAAGAAATAAAGTCACTCTAGAAAATAAATCTAGGAGCAAAAACATAAGAAGTAATTGATCTCAGAAAAAGAGCAAGACACGCCCGCCTGCAAAGGCGGACAGGGGCAAGTGGTCTAATTAACTCAGTTCATGCAGTTAAAGCATGCAATCTACTCAAAAGATGCTTCCGACAAGTTCTCACGGTGTAAGAACTCCGGCAGATATACTAGATTCTCATGTAGCGCAGTGCAGCAGTCGCAAATGCTGCACTGCGTGAGAAGGGGCGAGCAGGAGAGCATCATATTCACAGAAATATGGCACTCTCCTCTCTCAAAAACGCTGGTGCAGAAGTATGCTGCCATGCGCCACGGACACACCTTTGCACCATCGTGCAAGTGTGTCTACGCGAATCTAGCATAGGTTTTGTACTGGAAGAACTCTTCCAGTACAAAATACTATGCTTAGACTGACGCTAAACCCCTTTCCCACTTTGTATGTGTGCTGTACAGTGCAGCAAGCATGCCAACTCAGAAAAGAAAGGAGAAATGATAGCATTTCTTGCTCACAGTGCCTTTTTGAAATGGGCACTATTTTCTCACGCTAAATCTTGTCTACCTTTTTAAGTAAATAGGGTTAGTGTCAGAAACCTTGGGTGGTTGCATGGGAACGCCTATGCTCCACCCATGGTACATCCCCTCGGCTCTAAGTAATGCAAAGCAGTGCGATGCGCTGCTTTGCGCTACTTTCTAGTGTTTGTAGGAGAGTAGGGTCTGCAATCCTATGATCACCCAGATTTTTTGCTTTTGTTTCACTGGTTTCCGACTTTCCCTGGCTGTTCTCTCACTAAATTGACATGTACCTTAGGTACATTTCCAATTGGTACTGGGCCACCTTATCAGACCCTGTAACTCAGGGCATAGGTGTACCCAGGGCCTACCAGGGGCTGAAGCATGTATTATGCCACCCCTGGATGGCCATCTAAATCTGACACAACTGGCTGCACGACAGCTGGGGCAAGGTGGTGTAATCTCCCTTTGCTTTAGATATAGTATGCCTATATCTAACCTTAAAAATGGACACACAGATTCCTATCAGTCACTCCTATGGCAGGCCTTGACAATCCTGAAGGCAGAGTGCTTGGAATCGTGTGAGATGGTGCTCTGGCATGAGCTGAGCCCATTTGCAGCTTGCGGAATCAAGTCCTAATAGCTGTTCCATGATAACGCATACCATATACTCTTAAGTGCATTATAATCCTCGCGGTTAAATGCTATCTTTGGTATTGCTTTATCAAAACATGTCGAGTAAGGTGTCATACAAATTGGAATACTAACCCCTCGCCAATTCTGGCGACGGGGTTAGCATTCCACCCTTCTAGAGGGACACGACATGTATGTAACTGTGAACCCCGGTTAAAGTTAACTGAAGCCTCAGCTCCACAAAATGGATGCTGCCACCACAGACACAAGTCTGACCCCCTGCAGCTGGGAGTCCTTCCAGCGAGGGGAGCCTGGACAAAGGGTTTCCTGTCAGGGGCGGTGCTAGCACCATCCCAGACAGGGTTTTGTGTATCCTCGGTAGGCAGGGCTTTACAGGAAGGTGACTGCTGAGTGGCACCCCGGTGCTCACTACGCATCTGCCGGCTAGAACCAGTTCCAGGGGCACACCAGCCCCTGGCCTGGGGAAGTCCGGCATGGGAGAGGGGTGTAACCACCCCCCTTCCTGGTCCCACCCCTAGGGCAGGACCTAGTCGCGTACCCACCCCTTTCTTTAGGATAAAGGCAGGAGCGGGGACCCTTCCAAATTAGATCTTTGAATCAAGAAACGACTTTCTACGAAAGGACTTCAAGACTCTTCTCAAGATTTCTCCCTTGTGGCTAAGGAGTAGTCACCCTGCATCCGCAGGCACCATCTAAGAACTCCGCGGTTTGCTGCACATCCTTCTTCAAGAATCCGACCGACCAGCACGACGAGACCCGGCTTCCCTGGCACCTCTGACCTCTACCTACCTCTACAGCTAAGCTGAGAACCGTAGGTGCGACGAGACCTCGAGGGACCGGCTATCATCAAAACTGCACGACTTCTATCCAGCATGACCGCCGAGGGATCCTCTGGTGAGTGCTTTGGGGTCCGAGAAGCCCCGACCCTGAGCAGCTCCAGCACCGAAGTCCAGCCTCCCAGCATCTCCACGATCTGCGTGGGGCCCTTCTGCTTTTTGCTGCTCACCGCGTTGTTTGGCTACTAGTCCGCTGGCTTGTGGCCTTCCTAACGACGCCCGACGACATCACTGCTGCTGGTCTGGTTGCTCCAGACTGGCCCTTGCTCCCTTCCAAAAGAGGAGAACCCCGGACCCTCCTGGTCCACTCCAGACGCCATTTTGAGTCCACCGCGTGGGCTTGAATTTGCCAAGACTTGTTGCCCAATCCTGGGTCCAGCGACGTCGACAGCTTCATCCATCGTGGGACAGCTCGCTCCTCCATCCTGGTCGCCGACAACGCCTCCTGGTCTGTGAGATCTGCAGAGCACAGCGTCGTCCACTCACCTAGTCGAGGTGACTACCATCCGGTGCCCTCCTGGTGCCCCCTGACTACTGGCTAGTAGTCACGAACTTGGTCCCCTCTGCTTTCAGGTGTCATCCATCTTCGATCCAGGCTTGGATCACTCGAACTCTCTTCACTGGTCGCCTGCCAGCAACTTCTTTCTTCAGGCTCTTGGTTCGTCTACGAGGATTCCCGACGTCTTTTGAGACATATGCAGCTGCAGCCCCTGGGCTAGGTAACTTCGGCATTTCGGTGCCCCAGCATAGCCTCACTATCCAAGGGTCAGAATCCACTGTCGTTTTCCATCTACCTGATCGGGTTTGCCCGAGAACACTAACTTTGTCTTTACTAGCTACCATAGACTTTGTCCCGCATCCCATGTGAGAGTGCACACTCTGCACACGAGTCCCCTAGGCCTCCTACTAGTAATCTGAAGGTTCAGTAACGTAGTCCTAGCGATTCCAAAGCCTATTAGTACTGTACTTACCTGCTAGTAATTTCGCATTCCACTTCCATAGTATATGGTTTTCCGTGCCCCTCGGGCATTTGTGTAAATTGTGCAACTTAAAGTATTTTCATAAGAGTTTTGTTGTGTGCTTAGTACCCTGTCCTCATAAAGAGTACAGGGCTGTTGTGATTTTAATAAATACACTGTTTATTTTCATAACACTTGTGTGGTGTCCTTTCACTTGGTGTTCAAGGGGTATATGTGATGGTATAACAGCTGGCTTAACACGCCCTCTAGAGTTTAGCCCGAAGACTGCTCGTATCCATGCTACTAGGATAGCTGGTCTATAAGGTTGACTTACAACCAATCATCAATAAGGGTTGTTGGACTGATACATAGTGATCACTAGAATAGTGAGCACTGCATATCAGGCCACCTTCTCACATTGGTGAGCAGCGGTTGGGATTTGAGCTTGCTGTTGTTTTACCACACGTATCCTAAGAATATCTTGTGAAAGATCACATAAGTACTCCAGGTACATATAACTTAGCTTATAATACTCTGAGTTCTACTGAACCAGCTGTTGTAGCTCCTCAAGGCTTAGCACACCTTGGCTACAACTCTTAGCAAGGGATCAGTAGGCAAACATATAGTGTAGGTAGGTGCATCACTTACACCACACTAGAATCAGCATGTCAGACAAAGGAGGAAACTCGGAGTCTCCCCTTGTGTCAGTGGACCCTCCACAGGTCACTTCCAGATATGCTGCTCTTAGCTTCCAGGAGATGAGACAAGTGTGTACCTCCAGGAAACTAAAACAGGGGTCTAACCCCACAATTCCTTTTCTGATTGGTCTCTTAGAGACTTATGATGCCAGGAGGGCTGGTAACACAGAACCTTCTCATCCGGATGGGAACATGCCTCCCCTAGAGGGAACCTTAGGTGACCCTGACCTTATCCATCTCTCTGCAGAAGGTGAAGAGGAGGATGAGGATCTAGAGCCATCTGAGGATGAGGCAGACAAAGGTCCAGAAGTAGTTAGCCAGCTAACTAGGGACAACTTAAGCAGGCATGAGAGTGGTACCAGGAGACCCCTGGGGCCCCTCTCAGGCCAGCTTAACATTGGGAATGGACGAGTTAGGTCTCTATCCAGAGGCTCTAACAGATCCATTCAAACCAATGGCTCTCAGGGCTCTTCTCACAGAGGGATGACATCCCCTCAGAGGAGAGTGTATGAAGCCAAAGTGAGGGAAGTCAATCTGAGGATTGAAAGGGAAGAACTTGCCCTGGCCAAAGAGAGACTTGCCTTTGCTAGAGAGCAAAAGTTAAGTGGAATAGATTCCACTGGTGGCAGCATTCTCCCAAGAGAAAAAGACAGGAGTTTAGATACTAGACACCTGAGTAAGATAATGCCCCCCTTTAAACAAGGGGATGATATCCACAAATGGATAACTGCTTTGGAGAGGGCCTGCACTGTCCAGTGCAGTCCCCAGAGTCAGTGGGCAGCTGTCTTGTGGCTCTCCTTTGAAGGAAAAGGTAGAGATAAGCTCCTCACTACTAGAGCTGAGGATGCTAACAATTACCAGGTCCTGAAGAGTACACTGATTAATGGGTTTGGCCTAACCACTGAGCAGTACAGGTTGCTGTTCAGGGATACCCAGAAAACTCAGTCTCAGGACTGGTCTGATTTTGTAGATTGTGCCACTAAGGCTTTGGAGGGCTGGTTGCTGGGCAGTAAGGTTACTGATTACACAGGATTGTATAATTTGATCATGAGAGAACAGATTTTAAACAATTGTCAGAACCAGTTGTTGCATCAGCATCTTGTTGACTCAGATCTGACCTCTCCCCAAGAATTGGGAAAGAAGGCAGACAGATGGGTCAGAACAAGAGTTAAGCAGAACCAGGGCCAGAACCAGGGTGGTCAGAAGAAAGCAGACCAGAAGGGTAAAGATTCTAAAGGTGAACAAAATGACCAGAAGTCTTCGACAGGTCCCCAACAACCCAAAGAGGGTGGGGGTCAGGCTTCCCAGAAAAAGAAGAATCAAGAAGGCCAATCAAAAAGGTGGTGCCAGTACTGTAAAAGTAAAACTCACTGGTTTAGTGAGTGCACCAAGAAAGGAGGAGGGCAGACTCCTGCCACTGCAGCCCCTAAGGCACCTGTGCCCCCTAGTACAGTCAGCAGTGGTAGTGCACCTCCCAAGGGTTTAGTTGGGTTAACCTTGGGTTCTGAGGGGTAGGACAACTTAGTTGGCACACTCACTTAGGCTGTCCTTGTCTGTACAGGGGATGTGGATATATCCCCTGATGTCAGTCCCAATACTTTGGGCAAATACAGGCAGACACCTTTAATAAATGGAAAAATGGCTCAGGCCTATAGGGACACTTGTGCCAGTGTCACCATGGTGACACCTAACTTTGTGGACCCTGGACAAATCATGCCAGGTACAAAATTCCTGGTGACCAATGCCAGCAACGTCACTACCAGTCATAGTATGGCAATTGTTGCTTTCTCCTGGGGAGGGGTAAAAGGCCAAAAGAAGGTTGTGGTTAGTCCAGACCTCCCAGTGGATTGTTTGTTGGGCAATGATTTGGTGTCATCACTATGGTCAGAAGGGGAGCACAGGACTCACATGGAGATGTTAGGCTTGCCAGCACATGTGCTTGCTGTGACTAGGTCACAGGTCAGAAGATGCCCCACTGAACAGGTGCTGGATCCTGGAACAATGGACCAGACACCTTTCAAGAAGAAGAGGAGTAGGGTTAAGGCTGTGCCTTCCCCCTTGCCCCAGGTTGAGGATCAAGTCTCTGAGGAGGCCGACCTACAGGAATTGAGGGAAACTGAGCCTAAAGAATTTGAACTTGATCAAGTTGAATTTCTGGGCTCAGGGGGACCCTCAAGAGAAGACCTGGGGAAGGAACAGTTAGACTGCCCTTCCCTTGAACACCTCAGACAGCAGGCTGCTGCGGAGGCTGCTGGGAACGCCACAGGTACCCACAAGGTGTACTGGGATGATGGACTCCTGTACACTGAGGCAGGAGACCCCAAGCCTGGCATGACCAGGAGGCTGGTTATCCCCTTGTCTCAGAGAGGTTTCCTTCTTACCTTGGTCCATGAGATTCCCTTAGCAGGAGACTTAGGCCAGACAAATACTTGGGACAGACCTGTCTCACACTTTCACTGGCCCCAAATGAATGAGGATACCAAGGAGTTTTGTCGCTCCTGTGTCACTTGCCAAGCCAGTGGTAAGTCAGGTGGCACAACAAAGGCCCCCCTTATACCAATGCCTGTGGTGGGGTGCCCTTTGAAAGAGTGGGGATTGACATTGTTGGTCCAATGGAACCCCAGACAGCATCAGGGCACAAGTTTATACTGGTGGTAGTGGATCATGCCACCAGGTATCCTGAAGCTATTCCACCTAGGACCACTACAGCACCTGTAGTGGCAAGCGCCCTAGTTGGAGTGTTCTCCAGAGTGGGCTTCCCTAAGGAGGTTGTCTCTGACAGAGGTGCAAACTTCATGTCAAGCTACTTAACTGCTATGTGGAAGGAATGTGGTGTCAACTACAAGTTCACCACACCCTATCATCCACAATGCAATGGGCTTGTTGAAAGGTTCAACAGGACCCTAAAAGGGATGATTCATGGACTACCTGAAAAGCTCAGGCGTAGATGGAATGTCCTGATACCCTGCCTTTTATTTGCTTATAGAGAAGTCCCACAGAAGGGGGTTGGCTACAGCCCTTTTGAACTTTTGTATGGCCATCCTGTAAGAGGACCCCTGTGTTTGGTGAAGGACCTCTCAAAAAGCCTGCAACCAACATAGTGGACTATGTACTTGGTCTCCGCTCCAGGATGGCTGAGTACATGGAAAAGGCATCCAAAAACATTGAGGCTAGCCAAGAACTCCAAAAAGCTTGGCATGACCAAAAGGCTGTCCTGACTGTGTACAAGCCTGGACAGAAGGTGTGGGTGCTGGAGCCAGTGGCCCCAGCAGCACTCAAAGACAAATGGTCTGGGCCCTACACCATACTTGAGCAAAAGGGAGAGGTCCCCTACCTGGTGGACCTTGGAACTCCCAGGAGCCCCCACAGGGTGCTCCATGTCAACAGGCTCAAAGCATATGTCGACAGGAAGGACATGAGCTTGCTCATGGCCATGGATGAGGGACAGGAGGAAGAGAGTGACCCTCTCCCAGACCTGCTCACTCAGAATCCTGATGATGGATCAGTGGATGGTGTTGTCTTTTGTGGCAGCCTCTCTGAACATCAACAGAAGGATTGTAAACTAGTTCTTCAATCCTTCAGGCATATGTTCTCTCTAACACCCAGTCAGACCAATTGGTGTACCCATGAGGTTGACACTGGTGACAGCTTGCCAGTTAAGAGTAAAATCTACAGGCAGCCTGATCATGTTAGAGACTGCATCAAAACAGAAGTGCAGAAAATGTTGGAGTTGGGAGTCATTGAACCCTCAGATAGCCCTTGGGCTAGTCCAGTAGTTCTAGTGCCAAAACCTCACACCCAGGGTGGTAAGAAAGAGATGAGGTTCTGCGTAGACTACAGAGGCCTCAATGCAGTCACTAAGACTGATGCCCACCCAATACCAAGGGCAGATGAACTTATAGATAGATTGGCTTCTGCCAACTACTTAAGTACATTTGACCTGACAGCTGGGTATTGGCAAATCAGGTTAGCTGAGGATGCCAAGCCCAAAACAGCATTTTCTACCCCTGGTGGGCATTATCAATTTGTGGTAATGCCCTTTGGTTTGAAAAATGCACCTGCCACCTTCCAAAGGTTGGTGAATCATGTTCTCACTGGGCTGGATGACTTCTGTGCAGCATATCTTGATGATATAGCTGTCTTTAGCTTCACCTGGGAGGATCACCTGGTCCACCTGAGGAAAGTGTTAGAGGCACTGCAAGCAGCAGGTCTCACTATCAAGGCCACAAAGTGCCAGATAGGGCAGACACAGGTTGTATACTTGGGCCACCTTGTAGTTGGAGGCCAAGTTCAGCCACTGGAGAGCAAAATACAGTCAATCAGGGACTGGGCTCCTCCAACCACCCAGACTCAGGTTCGAGCTTTCTTGGGCCTGACTGGTTACTATAGAAAGTTTGTCAGAAATTATGGATCAATTGTGACTCCACTTAATGAACTGACAAGTAGGAAAATGCCAAAGAAAGTTCAGTGGACAGCAGGCTGTCAAAAAGCATTCGATGACCTAAAGCAGGCCATGTGCACAGCACCTATCCTCAAGAGTCCAGACTACTCCAAACCATTCATTGTCCAAACAGATGCTTCTGAGTTGGGTGTGGGAGCTGTTCTATCTCAACTGAATTTTGATGGTCAAGCCCAGCCCATTGCTTTCATAAGCAGAAGGCTGACCCCCAGAGAGAAAAATTGGTCAGCTATTGAGAGGGAGGACTTTGCTGTGGTTTGGGCCCTGAAGAAACTGAGGCCATACTTGTTTGGCACTCATTTCAAGATTCAGACCGACCATAAGCCCCTCTTGTGGCTAAATCAGATGAAGGGTGAAAACCCCAAACTGCTTAGGTGGTCCATTTCCCTACAGGGGATGGATTTTACAGTGGAGCATAGACCTGGCACTGATCATGGCAATGCAGATGGGCTCTCCAGGTATTTCCACTTAGAGCAAGAAGACTCACCTGGTCAAGGTTAGTTTATTGTCCCAAAGTTTTGGGGGGGGGGGGGTCATGTAGGAGAGTAGGGTCTGCAATCCTATGATCACCCAGATTTTTTGCTTTTGTTTCACTGGTTTACGACTTTCCCTGGCTGTGGGCCTGCCAATCAGACCCACAGCCTAGCTGTTCTCTCACTAAATTGACATGTACCTTAGGTACATTTCCAATTGGTACTGGGCCACCTTATCAGACCCTGTAACTCAGGGCATAGGTGTACCCAGTGCCTACCAGGGGCTGAAGCATGTATTATGCCACCCCTGGATGGCCATCTAAATCTGACACAACTGGCTGCACAACAGCTGGGGCAAGGTGGTGTAATCACCCTTTGCTTTAGATATAGTATGCCTATATCTAACCCTAAAAATGGAAACACAGATTCCTATCAGTCACTCCTATGGCAGGCCTTGACAATCCTGAAGGCAGAGTGCTTGGAATCGTGTGAGATGGTGCTCTGGCATGAGCTGAGCCCATTTGCAGCTTGCGGAATCAAGTCCTAATAGCTGTTCCATGATAACGCATACCATATACTCTTAAGTGCATTATAATCCTCGCGGTTAAATGCTATCGTTGGTATTGCTTTATCAAAACATGTCGAGTAAGGTGTCATACGAATTGGAATACTAACCCCTCGCCAATTCTGGCGACGGAGTTAGCATTCCACCCTTCTAGAGGGACACGACATGTATGTAACTGTGAACCCCGGTTAAAGTTAACTGAAGCCTCAGCTCCACAAAATGGATGCTGCCACCACAGACACAAGTCTGACCCCCTGCAGCTGGGAGTCCTTCCAGCGAGGGGAGCCTGGACAAAGGGTTTCCTGTCAGGGGCGGTGCTAGCACCATCCCAGACAGGGTTTTGTGTATCCTGGGTAGGCAGGGCTTTACAGGAAGGTGACTGCTGAGTGGCACCCCGGTGCTCACTACGCATCTGCCGGCTAGAACCAGTTCCAGGGGCACACCAGCCCCTGGCCTGGGGTAGTCCGGCATGGGAGAGGGGTGTAACCACCCCCCTTCCTGGTCCCACCCCTAGGGCAGGACCTAGTCGCGTACCCACCCCTTTCTTTAGGATAAAGGCAGGAGCGGGGACCCTTCCAAATTAGATCATCTTTGAATCAAGAAACGACTTTCTACGAAAGGACTTCAAGACTCTTCTCAAGATTTCTCCCTTGTGGCTAAGGAGTAGTCACCCTGCATCCGCAGGCACCATCTAAGAACTCCGCGGTTTGCTGCACGTCCTTCTTCAAGAATCCGACCGACCAGCATGACGAGACCCGGCTTCCCTGGCACCTCAGACCTCTACCTACCTCTACAGCTAAGCTGAGAACCGTAGGTGCGACGAGACCTCGAGGGACCGGCTATCATCAAAACTGCACGACTTCTATCCAGCACGACCGCCGAGGGATCCTCTGGTGAGTGCTTTGGGGTCCGAGAAGCCCCGACCCTGAGCAGCTCCAGCACCGAAGTCCAGCCTCCCAGCATCTCCACGATCTGCGTGGGGCCCTTCTGCTTTTTGCTGCTCACCGCGTTGTTTGGCTACTAGCCCGCTGGCTTGTGGCCTTCCTAACGACGCCAGACGACATCACTGCTGCTGGTCTGGTTGCTCCAGACTGGCCCTTGCTCCCTTCCAAAAGAGGAGTACCCCGGACCCTCCTGGTCCACTCCAGACGCCATTTTGAGTCCACCGCGTGGGCTTGAATTTGCCAAGACTTGTTGCCCAATCCTGGGTCCAGCGACGTCGACAGCTTCATCCATCGTGGGACAGCTCGCTCCTCCATCCTGGTCGCCGACAACGCCTCCTGGTCCGTGAGATCTGCAGAGCACAGCGTCGCCCACTCACCTAGTCGAGGTGACTACCATCCGGTGCCCTCCTGGTGCCCCCTGACTACTGGCTAGTAGTCACGAACTTGGTCCCCTCTGCTTTCAGGTGTCATCCATCTTCGATCCAGGCTTGGATCACTCGAACTCTCTTCACTGGTCGCCTGCCAGCAACTTCTTTCTTCAGGCTCCTGGTTCGTCTACGAGGATTCCCGACGTCTTTTGAGACATATGCAGCTGCAGCCCCTGGGCTAGGTAACTTCGGCATTTCGGTGCCCCAGCATAGCCTCACTATCCAAGGGTCAGAATCCACTGTCGTTTTCCATCTACCTGATCGGGTTCGCCCGAGAACACTAACTTTGTCTTTACTAGCTACCATAGACTTTGTCCCGCATCCCGCGTGAGAGTGCACACGAGTCCCCTAGGCCTCCTACTAGTAATCTGAAGGTTCAGTAGTCAAGTCCTAGCGATTTCAAAGCCTATTAGTACAGTACTTACCTGCTAGTAATTTTGCATTCCACTTCCATAGTATATGGTTTTCCGTGCCCCTCGGGCATTTGTGTAAATTGTGCAACTTAAAGTATTTTCATAAGAGTTTTGTTGTGTGCTTAGTACCCTGTCCTCATAAAGAGTACAGGGCTGTTGTGATTTTAATAAATACACTGTTTATTTTCATAACACTTGTGTGGTGTCCGTTCACTTGGTGTTCAAGGGGTATATGTGATGGTATAACAGCTGGCTTAACACGCCCTCTAGAGTTTAGCCCGAAGACTGCTCGTATCCATGCTACTAGGATAGCTGGTCTATAAGGTTGGCTTACAACCAATCATCAATAAGGGTTGTTGGACTGATACATAGTGATCACTAGAATAGTGAGCACTGCATATCAGGTCACCTTCTCACAGTGTTTTCCAGCGCTAAACAAGTTTAGTGCTGGAAAGTAAATTAGTAAAAAAAAAAAGAGTTTGCGTCATTTTGCATGACTTTTGTGATGCAAGCATGGCGTTAAGTGTTAAGCCTGATCAGAGCATTTTCTTCCAAAGTTGACGGCACGTACAGTGCAAGACATTGGACAAGCACACACTTTAAAGGGCCTGAAGTTGTCACACTGTACAAAGTGCACAGTACAGTAATTGTTGAACATATTAGTGCAGTAAGATATGGGGCAGTGTTTAATGCGTTAAATATTTCAACACTATATCTTCGCAATCGCCAAATGAATTTGCTTACAATGCACCATTTGCAAATCTTATTTCCTTTTTTTCTTGAGAGGAGGACTTCCCTAAGCCCATATGTTTGTCGAGTAAGCGTGATTGCTTTGCTCACTACAATAAAGTGGTACCCAACTTTTACACCATCCCCACTTTCAAATGTCACCAGCCGCAACTGCTCAGGTCAGAAACTATCTTGAAAAAGTGATAGCTGTGGAGTTAGGACAGGTTGTGTTACCTGCATTTCGGTGATTACTAAAGCTGGTGTTGATGCAGAATTTATGCCCATTCCTGGTGCGCACGCATTCAAAACCTTTTCCAGAAGGTTGCCACTTGTCTGCCTACCTGGAGCATAGTTAATCGGGCTGTGAATGGGCTGCTGCAAATACACTAAAGAGGCCGCCTGAGTGATATCAGCAGGGCTTTCAGGAGGTTAATGTGGAATATCACTTAGGTGTGAATGGTGTCAGATCTCCCACATTCAGTCATTCACTCATCCACCCATACATTCCACTCAGTGAGCTAAGCACCCGCTTGAGAGTTCTGTGGGAACCTACATGAAAATCATGAACGAGCGAGCATGTACAAAGAGTGACGAAAGCTTCTACTTGTCTGTCCTGCTGGAACTGTTCTGTGAGGAAGCAAAGCTTGTGCTGCTGCCTGCTTTGTACCTGTCCTGCGATGCTGACATCTTGTGCTGCTGATCTAGTTTGACCTGCTCTGCGGAGGAGAATAACTAGCACTGCTTTTACCCTATCAACCTGAAGAAGGTGCACTTCCATTGCTGTCGCCCCGTCTCATGAAAAAACAAAGGATATATTGAATGCACTTGTATAACATGCCCTAAGCAGCGAGGGCACAATATTCGATGTGACATTTTGAGACCTATAGTCCTCAGGAAGGTGCCTGATCCGCTAGGGATAGTAGTCAAGTGCCGAAACATGTTGATGATAAAGATGGTACTGTTGCGCTCAGTCTTGTTGCAGGGGACAGCACATGAACAGTTCAGATGGTAGCAAGTTTCAAAACATGTTGGTGCTATGGAGAAGCAGGGGGAATTGCTCAATCTTAATACATAAAAAAACAAATTGTGGCATGGAGACACAAGTTACATTATGTGTAGCTCACCCTTAGACAGTTTTAATGTAGGTCTCAGAGTTCACCAGAGGAACAATATGAATGTTGATATAAAGGCAATTACCTCACTGACACGAGGGAACGCATAACTAGGAGACTGTATAACCAGTGAACAGTAGTGCTCTCCGATGCTTCCCAGCGCTAGATGTGGAACCCACTAATGAAGGTTCGTAGGCAGGGGTTCACCATCCCATGTGAGTACATGAAGATATATTAATACCATAAGAGATTTGGCTGTTTCTTACAGGAGTTTTATACTTCTGGTTTATGTCTGTAGACAGACAGAGGGGCTTACTTACAAGACCAGTGTCCCACCGGATGTCACTTTTTATGATGTTGTGGCAGCCTTACCCATATCTACGAGAGCGTATAAAGCCACCCCGAGTGGCTTTTCATGGCCTCGTAGATATGGCATGAGGCAACGCAGTGTAAGTCGCTGTGCTGCCCCATACTGAGATGGGGAGGCGTGCCCTGGGCGCTATGGTGGGTGTTCCCACGGGAGGCTTGCAGCGTTGCCCTACACCAAAAACTAGTAAATGGGGACCAGTGCCTTTAGTCCTTTTTTCTCACTTTACTGTGTTAGCCACCAGTGCTGTGCTTGATCTGTGTGTGTTGGAGAGCTGTGTGATGTTCCACCCTCTACTGCCACCTCTTGGTTGGGTTAGGGAAGGCTGCATTGATACTGTCCATGCTGCACCTTTGTTGTGTTGTGAAGCTGGGTATAAAACTTTACACCACACAAAATACAAAACAGCTTGCCTTGCCAATGCTTGATTTCATTAAGAGAATGAAAGAGAGAACACAAAATATGGGAAAAGATGTTAATGTTCTTTTTACCTGTGAACCAAGCAGTTGTGAAATGTCGTCGATGATGTAAAATGTTCACACAAAACTGAAGAGTGGCCCCAGGACCTGTATAACACCTTTGGTCAGTTCTGGCATTTTAGGCAACATCACCTTTCAAGCTGAGGTTTAAACCACTAATGTGGGTGTTAAAAGCAAATCTGAGGGCTGAGAGGCATGGAACGCGGATGTGATAGTGCCACTTGTGAAATGGAAAATAAAATGCAGCTCCTGGCTTTCTGCTTTTTTAATAGTAGGCTATCAAAGGTGATAAAGGTGATAAGGCAAGGATAGCCTTAAACACTCCTTTTAAAAACAAACAAGTGCCTAAAAATACGACACTTATGAGAACAGAGCGCTCCCAAAGGTTGGTTATCGCCTGAAACACCTCAGTGATGCCCCTGACTCCAAGAGGTGCAGCACGACCGCAGATGCCACTACTAGTATGCCACTGATAGTTACATATAGTGACCTCTACGAGCCCTTCTGACCATATTGTGAGATGCATTACAACACTTGTAGCTACCAGAACTGAATTAAAAAGAGATAAAAGTCACTGAGATGTTCATGGTGTGTAGATTTATATGGACTCCAATGACACTCCCGAACACGGGTGCCTCTTTGTGAGTCGGGTCCTGGTCCGTAGTGCGGCATGGTGGCAGCGAGTTAAAGATTCTGGGGAAACTTACTTGCCCCAGCAGACTTCTCATCTGTTGCATCCCTGTGCTGTGAACAGGAGGCCAGCTCACTGACCCTTGGAGTCTCTTGGCGTTGGCTGGGCTCTGGAGACTTCTCATCAAGCAGGCACAGTTCCTCTCCTTTGCTAGCCACCAGGTTCAGCAGGTGCAGTCCACGTCGGTGCAGCTTCTCTTTGCTGGTTCCACGGTGCAGCAGGGCAGTCCTTCTTTGGGCCTCTTCCAGTCCAGTCGAGATCAGAGTTCCGGGTGCACTACTTATGCTCAAAAACAACCCTAAGGACAGGATTCGGTTTGTAGCAAATGGGCTACCAGGTTCCCTCCCACCTGATGAACCACTTCCTGCGAAGTGTGGCATTTGGGCCTCCCAGGATGCACTATTTTGCCCACTTCCAATATGGGAGAATCCCACTCCTGGCATGTGGAGTAAGCATGGGCGGATTTTGCAGATCCACGATCCGCGGATTTGCGGATCCGCAAAATCCGCGGATTTTGCGGATTTGCGGATCCGCAGATTTGGGGCGGGGGCGGGGCTTCCATGCGAGTGCACATGCCTCTTGTGAGGCCTCTATCCAGCATCACAGCTTATTTTCCACGGTATAGTTGGGAAGAAGGCACACCTGTCCAGCCTCGACGCCGTTCACGATTGTTTTTGGGCTAATGAATGAGTCACTGAATTTGAGCATCACTAGTTCGAGCGACCATATGTGTGTGTTACTATGCAATCGCCCCGACGGGCGCAGGGGTCCCTTGAGTGAGCTGTCCATCATAGTGGGTGAATGGCGGGCAGAGGGTGCAAACCGCGAGTGTGTGGGCGGGGCCAAACAGGCAGGGCTACCATGCGAGTTCACATGCCTCTTGTGTGCATAAAAGGTCAGAGAAAGATCAGTTCAGCAGATGAAGAGAAAGAAACCCCTGGTCACAAGAGCAGCACGGGTATTGTGCTCGTAAAAGTCAAGGATGCAAAAGCCTCTATCCAGCATCACAGCATTACAACATGTTGTAACTATTTTAGGATGGCGCCGGCAAGCTGCCAGCGCCATCCTAAAATACTTACTAAATTAGCTTCAACAGGAAGCTCTAATAGATAAAATCCAGCACCTGCTCGATTTTATCTATTAGAGCTTCCTGTTGAAGCTAACTTAGTAACTATTTTAGGATGGCGCTGGCAGCTTGCCGGCGCCATCCTAAAATAGTTACAACATTCAACTTTTGCCCCCGGAAAAATCCGCTGCTCGCGGATTTGCGAATTCTCGGTAAATTCGCGGGAATTCGCGGATCGCGAATTTACCGAAAATTCGCAAAATCCGCGAGCAGAACGGATTTTCCGCTCATACTTAATGTGGAGGTACGTAGCCCAACCCAGAGGTGCTTTTGGAAAAACAGTTTGACAACTGGTTTCCCCTCTCCTGCCCCTAGGACTATCCTTTCTGCCTGAACAATGGAGCAGCCCCTCTCCCAAGTGTTATCCTTCAAAGGTAGCCTCTCCTTTAACGCTCGCCATTTTGGCCAAAACTCGTGTGGCTTACCGCAGGAGGGAAGTGTCACTCATTTCCAGAGCAGGCTTCTATTTTATACTTTCCTAGGAGTCACTACCACGTCTCCCCATGAGGGTAGAAAGCTGCCTCAGTGACAGGACCCGATGTGCAACCAGTATGGGCACAGGAGAATGAAGGAAACAAAGTGGCAACTTTGCTAAAGTTGCACACTGCAACTTGTTGCATTAATTTAGACCAGAGAATCAAATCGAGCTTAATGTAACGAGCTGTTTGATACCTTGGAAGGGCTCACTTCGGTTGCACCCTTCCAGAGTTAGCACAGCTGAGGGGTCCGCGTGTAACTGTGCACTACTCAACTGAGCAACAAGCTTTCCCACAGAAAAAATGACAGTTCTGCGTTTTTACTAACAGAAAATGTAAAATTACATGTTCTGTTTGTGGAATATTTTACACCTTACCTTACGACTCAATGGCCTGCCATATGGGCAATGTACACACATACCGGGGAGTGGGAGGGTCTGGCTTTGCCATTGGTTTAAGTCGGGCCGGCAGTTTGCGGGCTGGTGAGTCTCATTTTACTGGAGTCCCATACAGGGCGGCACAACCAGTGCTGCAATCCTGGGGGGCGGAGGGGGAGGGGTGCAGGGGGACCTCCTAGCCTACATATCCTGGTAACCCTGGCCACTGTTTACTAGGGAGTTATAGATAAGTTAGCTCAGCCAATTGCATAAAACCCAATTCAATATATCAGTTTAAGGGTAGGGGCATAGGCACTGAGGTCTGGTTAGCAGACTTCTGCACAAACTGAGGTGAAAAACTAGCAGCATCAGTCCAAACATTTGGTGGACGCCTTTACAAATTTTATCGGTACAAAAGGGGGTGGTGAGTGTTTGATTGATTCAGATGCTCCGTCCATCACCACCCCCTTTTGTACCGCTTTTGGCCGCCATAAGTGTGGCAGGGTATGCTCAGACATGAGTCTCTTGCTCACTTTGCCACTTGATTCAAGCAAGCCGGGCTGAAGACGGCTGGAATGCCAGAAACCGGTCCTTTGAAGCTTGTTTCCGGTCCAGGGAAGACATGGCTTGGCAGTTCGGGCTGGACTGTTCCCATGAGGCACAGGGTCAGACTGATTTGCATATAGCCATGTCTGAACTGGGGTGGCAGAGTGGGCTAAAGAACGGTGATGGATCAAACCCAGATCTTTTGACTGGGTGTGAGTGTTTGATTGATTCAGATGCTCCGTCCATCGCCACCCCCTTTTGTACCGCTTTACAAATTTTATGGCGGCTAAAGACTTAAAGGTCAACTTTTCAAAGTCTTATATAATGGTATGCAGCCCAAAAAACAACAAAAACAGACGTTTTAATGTAAGGGGCAAGGCCATTGAAAAGGTGGAAACATTTACATATTTGGGGAATATGTTCAACAAAGAGATGAAATGGGATTCTCTACTCATGGCAAGGGAATAACAAACAAGCAGAGTAATGGAGGGGCTCTTTAGATTTGCCTGTAAGTTAGGCCATAAGCCAGTGCCCGAGCTTGTTACTTTATACAAAGCAAAACACCTGTCGGTGGGATCTTATGGGGCGGGTGTGTGGGGCTACCAAAACAGCCGCTTGTTACAAGTTGTGGAAAAATAAGTTTATAAAATGCTTGCTGATGATTCCAAACAGCTTTGCCACCTCTTTTTCTCACCAAGAAGTGGGGATGGAATTTATAGAAGACCGCATCTGCTCTGCCCCCCTGCTCTTATGGGCCAAAATATGGATCCCTGAAGAGTTACAGTTTTCTAGGGAGATTATCAAAGACTGTATTAATCTGGATAAGTCTGTGAAGATTCCTTGGCTCAGTTTTGTGAGGGATAGGTTATTTGAGATTGGGTTGGGCGAGTACTTTGACACCCCGATGAGTATTCCTACAAATGGGAAGGTTGTAATAAAAGAAGACTACAACATCTGGGCAAACTTGCGTCATTCGCAATTGGCGGCGTCCGGTTCTAGCTGCCCCTTTCATGCCAAAACAGCAATTTTACCTATCCTTTACCACGAATAGACAGATGCGTTTTCTTTTAACAAGATTCCTCCAATGCACTTTGCACGTTTTAGTGGCATTTCCCAAACAATCTGGGTGGACGGACAACCTTACTCCCTTCCCTGCCCATGCGACAATCGTACAACCCAGAGCACCTTGCAATTTACTCTTTTCTGTGCACTTTATAAAGAACAGATGAGTAGATTTTTGGTACCCTTGCTAATGAATATTCACCCATGTGCATATGTCGATAGGTTTAGACACCTGCAATCACTGACCAATTCCGATATCTGTAGTGCAGTGTTAAATTTGATTAAAACATCAATCGGTATGAGGAAACGTTATGAATTACAGTAACTACTTGGGGAGACTAAATGATTTATATATTTTAATGTCAAAAAATTATGAAATTCTATGGTCGATGATGCACTTAATTTTAATTGTGATTTTATCTCACAGGACTTTTTATCTCTTTAATATTTTATAAATGTATTATAAAAATGTGTTATCGGTTTGCTGAACTGTTGTGGTCATGTGCCAAATAAAGTTAATTTCACTATACAAAAAGAGGCATTTCCTCACATGCCTAAAAAAAGTAGTAGCCAGCATCGCCTTAGGACATTCCAGGCTAGACTATCCCAACAGAGATTCCATTGACACCCCTTTCCACCTGATTCACAAACTGCTGAGACTCCAGACCGCAGCTGCAGAAGTGTTTTTACAGCGCCGGACTCTTATTTTACCACCCGTCCATCATTTCTCTGGCTAGACCTATTACTTTTAAAGCAAACTACATCCCACTTCAAGCTCTCCATGGCCCCAAAGCACACCGACTTCACCATCAACTAGATATCTATCACCAAGCTAGATCACTTCAACTCGCCACTGGCTCCGCTCTCGACTATCCCTACCAGCAAAACATCTGGATCAAGTTGAAACTCCTACTCAGTTCAGATGATTAAGCTACAGAATTCAATTTCATGAAAAACAAGAAGCATTGACACCTACCTCGAATTCCAGAACATTTAAATCTTTTCTCTCCCCACTGCCATTACTGTTTGCAATTTACCTCTGTTTGTCTACAGTAAGTCCCAAACCTAAAGGCAGCAACCTATGAACCAGTTTTTCTAAAAGGGAGCCCTGGAACCTAATGTGAATACGAGAGCTTGGGGGCCACATAAAGGCTACGAATCAGTATATGAACTCTACAATACAATTCTGCAAGGCAATAACAGACTCTTGATAATCATTTTCCCATAAATGTATTTCTTTATACAGGCATTCATCATCTCATAGACCTCAGCAAGCAACCAGTCCCTTCCTATGCCTAAGTCAACGTTGTAAAGAGGTTTCAATGAAAGGTTGCAAACCCTAAAGTGGCAGTCTTGATTAGTCTAGACTGGACCTTCGATCACACCAAACAGAAGACAGGAGGCGCTTAGCATATCCAAAGTACCTTTATTAAGAAATTTCTAGGGTTAAAGAATGAGTAATGATTTAAAAACAAACAACAGGTAAATTTGGCAAAGAGTGACCGATTGGGGCACACTGGTCAGGGCAGAGTCAAGGCATCCGAGCTCAGTAGCTGATGTTCCATTTTAGGGACAAATCGACCACGAAGGAATTTCAATTTTATGCAGGTCAACATCACAATTTTATGCAGCTTACTTTAGATCAACATTGTTCCAATTTTTATCAGAGGGGCAGATGTGTAAGAGAGCTGAACTCTTTTGGGGTATTCCATTGTGCTGGGGTTTCTTCCCCTCTGTCAGACATCTGTACATGAGGGCACCCTTCTTTAATGAGGTGTGCTGAACCTGATGCTGCATTTAGTATCAGCGCTCTGCGGGTGACAGCTGGATTTCTCGTTTTAGATCTAACTTTAGAAGCTTATGTTGTAAGGGGCCACTTAATAAACCATCATGAGTAACCTCTTGGACTCTGCCTCTGCAAGCATTAAAACTTTTTCTACGATAAGGTGATTGGCAACCATGATTGATGAGTGAAATTTGGGCACTTGAGGAATGAAGCTAGCAGCAAAATTAATATCATGCATGGAAGTGACCAAAAATGGTGATCAGGAAGCATCTGGTCCAAAACGTCCCTTAGCATCACGCCAAAGAATAACACATCAACCGTCCATCAGGTCTTTGCAAAATGCATGCCCAAGTAACAGGTGGGAGGCGGTAAAGGAAGGCACTAGAGGTTCTGTAGAATTGAAGCCGCACAGGCAGGAGAGAGCTCTGCCCTTGTCGCAATGGAGGAGGGGAGAGCTCCGCACATCTGGCCCGTAGAAGAGTGCTTTGCCAATGCAGCATGGTGAAGAAAGATCTTCTGAACCCACTACTCGGAAGAAGGCAACGCCACCAACTCGGCCCGGCATAGGAGGAAGCTCTGCCCGTTCTCAGACATCTCCTAAGAGTGCGGCATCACTGAAGGAGAACGGGACAAACTTGTACCCGGATCCAGAGTAGAACTTGTTCTGGAATTCAACCCTATAAAAAACAAAAAGCAGACAATAAGAAAGAGCGAAAGGATGAACATATGGTGGTCATGTCATGTCATATCATGATCAAGCACTCCCTCTTAGCACTTGACTCTCTCAGGGTAGTAGGGACGAGCATTCAAAACGAGCTCGGGTAGGTAGTGTGAGTTCGAACCCCCACATTCAGTTTTACACAACAGAGAACAGGTAATAAACTGAATGTCCAGATATTACACAAGGAAATGACTAATACAGTATTGATAACACACCTACAACTAGTTCAGACACTGAAAACCAGCAGTGCCTGGCACCTTCTGGGCAAGATAGACTGTAAATGCCAATATAGTTCCCTCGCTCCTTGCACTATGACTCTATGGTAAAGTCATGTACAATTTCTGCTCCTCCATGAGGGGGGTTGATGGTTGGATGCAGAGTAATTGTCTCAAAATAAATGGGGACAAAACCATAATTGTGTTTCTTGGACACAATAAACCAGCCTGATCCCCTGTTTGGTGGCCAGCTGATCCGCCCTGAACACCTCTACCAAGGATCTTGACAATAAACTCAACTTTGCCAAACACATTCATCAGACTTCCAAAACGTGCTGCATCCTCCTAAGGATGCTTTGAAAGATCGTTCCGCATCTTGCACTCAAGGCATGGACAGCTGTTATTCATGAACTAATCACCTTGCATCTGGATTTCGTTAACGCCGCCTGTTCAGGGCTTTCTGGTTCTCTTACTCCTAGAAAAACTCATCCAGAACTCTGCCACCAGATTACATTGAGGCCTACCAGCCTCCCTTTCAGTGTCATCCCACCTAAGCATGCTATGTTCAAGGCCATTTGTATAGTTCAGAAAGCAGTTAACACCCCCACTCCCGTCTACCAGAGACATAAGTTAATTCCTTACTGACCGGGCAGATCTATCCATGCCTCCAGTACCTGGGTTTAATCCATCACCGTTTTTTAGCCCACTCTGCCACCCCAGTTCAGACATGGCCATATGCAAATCAGTCTGACCCTGTGCCTCATGGGAACAGCCCAGCCCGAACTGAAACCACCTGAAACCGGTCCCAGGATGCTTGTTTCCGGTCCAGGGAAGGCATGGCTTGGCAGTTCGGGCTGGACTGTTCCCATGAGGCAAAGGGTCAGACTGATTTGCATATAGCCATGTCTGAACTGGGGTGGTGGAGTGAGCTAAAGAATGGTGATGGATTAAGCCCAGATCAGTTGACTGGGGGTGAGTGCTTGCAATGTTCAACACTCCTCCCATCATCCCCTTTGGTTTTGCTTTGTGAACCAAAGAATGCCAGGAGGGTGACCGACTAGAAAAGGGTGACCACTTTGGGTAGACAGGAAGCCCGGCTCCTCAAAACCAACTTATCATGGAAGGAGGTGGTGTAAAGAGGATTTGTACAGAGAGCGTGACGTTCACTCACATGCCTAGCTGATGTTATGGTAATTGTTAGACCTGGCACCTTGGTGTGAGTTTCCCTTCCACTTTTTGCTGGTGTGCCTCCGATGTTTTGCTGGTTTTCCGCTACTCAGGGCACTGCGCCACGGCTAACCCGTGCCGCAGTGCAAGTACTCCCTACTGTAAATTGTACATGTGATTGATGTCCATGATTGGTGCATTGGATTTACTGTTAGTCCCTAGTAAAGTGCACTAGGAGTGCCAGGGCTTGTAAATGCCAATACTGCTAGTGGGCCTGCAGCGCTGGTTGCGCCACCCACAGAAGCAGCCTTAAGATGTGTCTAGGAACTGCCATTGCAGAACCTGCGTGCAGTCGCGTACCGTCACGCTGGCTGGGCAAGTGCACCCACTTGCCAGCCCCTGAACCTTCCCTTAACTGCATATTAGTCACCCCTATGGTAGGCCTGAGGGCAGGGTGCATTGTAAGTGTAAGGTAGGACAAGCCCTGATGTGTGTGGCATGTCCTAGTAGTGACTTACAACCAAATTCGTATTTCACTATTGTAAGGCTACCTGCTTCCCTTAGGCCAGAATGGGCTGCTGGAATTATTACAATCTATAATCCCAGCAGGCTCAGGGAACATGGTAGAGAGTCATGTTTAGTATGCCTGAACTCAGAATAATAAAATACTTCTTTTAGTAAAGTTTATTTTAATATCCTGTGTTTGCAAATGCTACTTTTAGAAAGTTAGCATTTGCTTGCCTAACCATTTCAGCCCGCCTCTGCAGGTATGTGTATCTGACTGTCTGGGATGTGTGAGTGACAGGGCTGGGGGATGACAGGTGGTGAATGCGAAGATTACACCTTAGTGGGAGGTAGGAGTGGCCCTTGACTCTGAATCTAGCTGTGCTCTGCCACCACAATGCTGGCTCCACCCTCCTGGGGGGCGACTGATGACTCAGCCGGCACCTGGCCCAGGAAGGGCGATGCCCCATCAACAAGGTACTTCTGGCTGCCCCTGTCCACACAATGCTGGCTCCACCTCCTGTGGAGCATCTGATGTGCCTGCCCCTCACACTGAAAGCAGAAGCCAGATTGCGCCCAACAAAGTACTCAGAGACTGAAAGTGGCTATGCAAAGGCCCCCCTGGCCTGTAAGAACAAAAGAAACTGGGTATAAAAGAAGGAGCCCTGCTCCTTGTAAATTAGATCCTGTTTGTGCTACAGAAGAAACTCTGCCCGAAGAGAAGGACCTGGAAGGACAAGGAGGAGTGCTGTCTCTGGCCTGTGTCTGGTGCCTTGCTGCCGAAGGAGAGGGAAAGAAAAGACTACAAGAAGACTTTTGCTTTGTAAAACTTTGTGCCAAACTTTGCTGAGAGATCTCCAAGGGCTTGCCTGTGAACTTGCCCCCTGACCAGCGCCCCAGGAACAGTGGGCGCTACCCCCTGACAGAGGAACCACCGCGAGACGCTGTCTCCCCTCTGCAAGCCTCTCCAGGAAAAGCGGAGCGCGCTGTGACCATCGCGCTCTTCAGCAACGCTCTGGGAGCTGCCCTCCCTCTAAACAAAGTGACTGCTGCCTGCCCGGCCCAGAAGCATCGTAAAGATCGGCCCAGCTGATCCGAGCACAGTGACTGAACCCGAGCCGCAGCTCGCAACGTGAAGAGAGGTGGCGCCCGGTGCCTGCTTACCCCCTTCGTGTCTTGTGCCCCTGCACGCGCCGCCGCTGTCCGAGAAACAGCTGTTGCGTGGGGTGCCTGAACGTCGCCTGGAATAATAGAGGCCTGCGCCGAGGAGCGCTGTCCCCTAAGTGTGTCCTCCTGATCGGGAAACCCCGAGGCGCTGGCCCCGTGCAACCCGGCCCGCACAGCAACGTCGACCCACGAGCCAGAGCCGAGCCGCCGCTCGCTCCAAGCACCGGACGGAAGACAACGCAACGCGGACTGCCGCATTGACCTGCGCCCCACCAACTCTCCTGCAAGGTACTGTTTCCTTCCCGCTGCCTCGCCCAGCCCTCGGAGCTGCGTGCGGAGCGCTCCCAGGGCCCCCGCTCTCTCTCCCCTCGTCAACCGCGCCTCGCCGCGCAGAGAGACCAGCGGACCGCTGGAGGAATCCTGGTAAATCACCAGGGCAGAGAAAAGTACCGTGAGGAGCCCTGAATCCCCATGCTGGGGAAAACAAGCGGAATAAGAACTGTTGGTGAAACGCTAACACCGAAGACTGATTATTGCTAAAATAAGAACTGTGGCAACCTAAGTGAAAGTACACTGGAACCGTTTTACATTGAACTAAGACTGTATTTACAAGCCTGCTTGAAATCTATATAAAGATATATATTTTTACAAATACAGTTTGGTGTCCTTGTGTGGTGGGTTGGTTGTGGAGGTGTAATGTTGCAAATGTTTAACCCTATGTGCCCCAGAGATTAGCCTAAGACTGCTTAAGCCACACTACCTAGAGGGTAAGCAGAGGTTGTCTTAAAGGTAACCCTCAGCCCTGACGAGGAAGAGAGAGTCCCTGCTTGTCGCTAGTGTTGCACTGCGCCAACTAGAGACTCCCCCTTCCTACAGTAATGAGGAGGACTGTCTTAGTTCCGACCTCTCACGGGACAGAGGTGCAAAGGCTCAAAAGGAGGTCACGTGAAGACTAAGTTCAAGTCCTACTGGGGCATCACAAGGGCTTCAGTGGGAACAAGAATTGCAAACCTTTAAAAAATAACTTTTCATAACTGGTGTTTTTTAATAACAAAGGCTTATCTGGCGACTGCAGGAACCCCGAAAGAGCTGATAAGTATCCCTCAACAGTGCCCATATCAAGAGCCTGCTAGGCGAGGGAGAAAAACAGCAAACCCTCAGATAACTTTGCCTGTAAAGGGTGCCGCACCAGTCCACACATTTATCCCAATGGCGGGCGTGCACGCAGAGATTTAGTGGAGGGAGGAGGGACATCTTATCGGCAGGATGATAGCAACGACTTCAGGTGCAGGAAGTCCATGAGAACCACTCCGTCTCCAAGTACGGGAATGCAAAGTGTGCAGGCCCAAGTGCAGAACCCAACCCTGCTGCTGGCACAGGGGATCCTCCTAAAGCGGCAGATTGATTGGATGACCGATGCTCATGCCCTTGACTTCCGGGTACCACACACTCTCAACTCAATCCAGTGCCACTAGAATGACCCAAGCCTCGTTGTTCCTGATCTTTTCTAGAACCCGGGGCAAAAGAGGCAGAGATGTGAGGCATACAGGAGTTTTGAATTCTATTTTAGATAAAATGTGTCTACAAGTGAGAGCTGATTTGGAAAGTTCAGATTGCAGAACAGCTGACATTTCGCGTTCTTAGCAGTCGTGAAAATATTGAGCCAATGTTCTCGATTGTTGGAAGATCGCCAGCGCCATCTCTGGTCGTAACTACCATTCATGATCCACTGGGCGCCTCCGGCCGAATTTGTCTGCGCTGGTGTTTAAAGATCCTGCAGGGTGGTTCACCACCATGGAAATCCCTTGGCGGTCCTGCCATTTCCAAAGGCGGAAGGCCTGCTGGCACAAGGTCTAAGATGCCACCCTGTCCTGACTCCTACGGCCATGGTGCAACATTGTCTGTGAGCACCTGCACCAGCTGTCCTGCAGAAGATTCAGGTGTGACTTCAGCTTGTTGATAGCAAACCCAATTATGTTAGGCGGTTCATTGTCGCCTGGAGGTGGTAGACGACTGCCTTAGTGAGCTCTCCTTCAAAAGTCGGTCACTGAGGTAAAAGAAGACTGGCACTCTCGACCTCCAAATCCAGTCTTCGTGGTCCGGGCAGACAGGACTTGGGCTAGTGTCAACATCTTGAAGCAGTTCTACCTGAGGAAGGCGTTGAGAGGGCAGAGATCTAAAATAGGATGAAGGCCTCCATCCTTATTCGGCACAGGAAGTAGCCGCAGTAACACCCAGTTCCTACTTCCAAGGGTGGAGCCTTCTGTATGGCCACTGGAGCCAAAAGTCTTGGCACTTCCTGACGCAAGGTGGGCAGGTAGTCCATCAGCCACCCAGAGGACGGTGGAAGGTGTGGTGCCAGGAAGAGGCTGAAAGGTGTGGCAGGCTTGAGGAGTCTGGTGCTGATAGATAAGAAAACCTCTTCCACAGCAACAAAGATCAAAATGACTCCCTTAATTGCCTCAAGGAAGTAGACAGGCCGAAAGAATGAGCTGTGGCCCTGCTCTCTTTAAATCGCTCAAAGACTGAGTTGGCTTTATCCCCATAAAGGCTGGAACCGTAAAGGGCATGTCCATTAAAGTTGCTTGGACCTCCGTGGAGAAATCTGGACCTTATCCAGGTAAGACGAGGGATAGCCAATGTTGCACATGGCACGTCCATAAGTAATCCATCATCTCCAATATGGAGCGTTACAATACAATACATTTTGATGCAACACTTCGCTTCGGATATTAATTTGGATTTCAATGGCTGGTAGTTGCAAGTCGAGTACTTCAGTGCCCTGTGCATCATTGCCAGATCACTCGATAATCAGAGCGTTTGGCAAATAATAAGAATCAGGGTTATATTACACCTTCAAATCACCCTACTGAGACAGTGTTTGGAGGTGTCCTAAATCCTTAACCAGTCTGTTCTCACTGGCCCCTATGACGCACCACGTGCATTGCCAGTGAGGACGTATATAACGGAGACGCGCCATTCTGACGCTGTCTCTCATTGTACTACACGGACGCCGGTGACAAGGTGAGCAACCAGACCCGCCGCCTCTCCTCTAGTTTGTTCAATTAGGGATTGTGGACAGGGCCCCTCCCCGCCTCCCCCCTTTTTATATGGACTGGGCACGCTTTTTGTAATGGCTTACGCAACGCTTTAGACGGTCGCTTTTCCGCGCTGAGAACCGCCCTGCGAGCAACTTTGCCGAATGCACTCAAACTAATGCGAAGGGGGGTCTAGTTATCGGCTCGGAGTTTTTACCAAGACTCGGCTTAATCACACTGTGTTGAACTAGTGGATATATTTGGAGAGGTTATGTGATTTATGGACACTGGGCCCACATACCAGAACCACCCAGGCTGTACTGTTACCACTTTTAATCTAATTTCACACACCCAAAGAGATGTGATTTAGTAATCCACATGTGGGATTGATTGGATAAGTTATATGTATGTCCAGCCTTACAAGATTCAGACTGTGACCAATTTAATTACAGAATAACACCCAATTGAGTTGCTCTAGCGGACTGACCCTGAATGGGCTTCCAGCATTTACAGCCAAGAAATACAGCACTATCCGCACACGGATTGGAGCGGGTAAGCGCTATTGGATGCGAGAGTTCTATTCAGCTCTAGGATGCTCTAACCTGAGATCATATTCTGATAGCATCCTTTGTTCCCCCATTAGATAAGGTACCAATTACCAGGAGTTGGTTGCCCCCCTCCCTTACATCCCCCATCCAACCTGTCCTGAGGAAGACTCGCAGGCAAGGTTCAAACATCCTGCATGCCACAAGCCGAGTCGAAACGTCGACAACCCTATGTACCTGGACACCTATTCTCCCCATCATTGCTACGTGCCACAGATGAATACAATCTGTGATTGTACTAAACCATTGTAAATAGACCATGTAAAATAGCGTTGGGGACAGGACACGAAGATTGATACACATGATCAATCTCACCAAAACCTTCAACACTTCTCTAGTATTCTTTTCTCCTTGGGAATAAGTGCCCCCACTCACTTATTTTCGAGCACTACTTTCTTTGCACATTCCCCTTCTGGAGCAACCACCAAATGTACAGTGATTAAAATCAAATTATGTAAATAAATGTAGCTTTGTTTCATATGAAGTTGATATCCCTGCACATCCTTTTTCAACTAGACGGTATAAATTGACTCCTATGACGCGCAAATTGATTAGTTGCGCACAAAAATTCAGAAGTGCTTGATTTACTCTGATATTTTGGAATGTTTAGTTTGAGGACCATTTTTCTTCTATACTGAATGCTACCCAGGTCCACAAACTATTAACGGGAAACCCCTTACCTGTAATGGCCTGTGCATCATGACAGCAAAAGAAGGTATTTTCCTCTGCAGCAGGACTGGGAGGAGACAAGACCAGTATCAGGCAAAGTGTCAAGCCTATTGGCATTCCGTAGCTCCTCATACCAGTGGTCGTCACCATACTGGGGAACATAATCATCTTCTCATAGTTGTCGTTCTCTGAATCAGCGCCAAAATGTTTATGTGAAGTCTGGGGCATACCATGAGGTAAGGGCAAAGGTTCAGAGTTAGAGGGACTTGCAAAGGCTAGCATGCTGGATGGTACCAGGCATGACTTTGGTTGAGGTTGTGGCCGATTCTTTTCAGAGTAGGATAACACAGTAGGCTGTACATCCTCATCCAGCATTGATATGAATGGGACGGTGCAGTTGGTTGTCCTGGAGTCAAAGCGGGCACTGATATAAGTGCTAGAACCGATACCGATCTAAGGGGCGTAGATGGTGCTTAGGGTGGACCTGCTGGTCCAAGGGCAACTGAGGGTTCCTGCGGTTCCTTGAGGCCCAGATGCCCATCAGTGGGAGCTGGTTAATTGTCAAAGATCCATAGCATAGGCTCTGTGAAGGTACCTGATTGGTGCAACATCGCAGATGAACTTGTGAAGTTAGGGTACGTCGGGACAGGAACAGAATTGGCTTAGATGGAGATCGGGAGTGAGACGGATGTTGATGCCCTCGCTCCTTCTCTGGAGTTTGACAGTGACGGGAAGGGGCAGCTTACCGCTTAGATTTTTAGGTTTCTTCTTCGATAAACCCAATGACTTCGACCAGGACGAGGACCTGTCGGGGAAACAGGATCTTCTATTAAACTTCGACCGGTCACGGTGAAAAGTCTTTTGGTGCCTCACAACGTAGAGTTCAGCTTCACATTCCTGAATATCTTTTGGGTACATCTCGGTGCAGTCACCACAGGCCTTGGAGTTGTGGTCCGACCCTATGCACTACAGACAGACTTGTGCCAAGTCGGTAAAGGAAAATGCTACTTACCAGTATGAATGAAGCTTGGCATGTAGGGCTGCAGACATTCATATCTTTGCATAGATCGCCGCCTAGTGTTGGGTCCGGATGATTGCCCTTTGTTGTCTTGGAAGAGTCTTCCAAGTATCACGAGATAGGTGACTCCTCCCTTGGACTACAGGGCGCATGGGCATCCTCTCCATCCTTAGATTGTTTATCGCCATTGTGGCAGAGATGGAGTATAGTAGAGTAAAGATGGCCATGCAAAGAAAACCCTGCATCTGCAACAGGCCCCGGGGAGGAGGGTGGACGATATGAATGTCAGCAGCCCTACATGCCAAGAACAGATGCATACTGGTAAGTAGAATTTTCCGTTCGAGGCATGTGGGCTGCTGAATTCATATCTGTGCATAGACTGTATAGCAGTACCTCCCTAGCGGTGGACACCTGTCCCAGCTGCAGCAGTTTGAAAAAGAGTTTTGAGGACAGCTTGGCCTACAGCAGCTTGCTGCTTTGCTTGCACATCTACACAATAATGTTTGGTGAAAGTGTGTATTGTAGACCATGTGGCTGCCTTACAGATGTCTTCTAGTGGAATGTTTCCCAGGAAAGCCATGGATGACCCCATTTTGCGCGTGGAGAGTGCTTTCGGGGGTACTGTTAGAGTGCGTTTAGCTTTGTGGTAGCATATTTGAATGCATTTAACTATCCATCTAGCTATTCCTGATTTAGAGATGGGGTTACCTTTATGTTGTGGTGAGAAAGCAACAAACAGTTGATTTGTCTTTCTGAACGGTTTAGTTCTGTCAATGTAATATAACAGAGCTCTTCTTACATCTAGTGTGTGTAAGGCTCTTTCAGCTACTGACTGCGGGTTTTGAAGAAAACGGGCAGTTCAATGGACTGATTGATATGGAAAGTGGAAATGACCTTTGGCATGAATTTGGGGTTAGTACGTAGTACCACCTTATTTGCATGTATTTGCATGTAAGGTTCCTGAATAGTTAAAGCCTGTAACTCACTTACTCGTCTGAGTGAAGTGATGGCAATTACAAAAGCCACCTTCCATGTCAGAAAGTGCAGTTCACATGAGTGGAGTGGTTCAAAAGGAGGTCCCATAAGTCTGGTAAGTACTATATTTAAGTTCCAGACCGGTGAAGATGGATGTTTGGGAGGGATTATCCTTTTAAGCCCTTCCATGAAAGCCTTGATTGCTGGAGCTCTGAACAGAGACAAGTGTTGTCTGTTTTGGAGGTAAGCTGCTATAGCTTCATGATGTAGTCTTATAGAAGCATATGTTAGATTGCATCTTTGCAGATGTAACAGGTAACAGATAATGTTTTGTATTGAAGCGTCTAATGGATTGATTTGGTTATTGTTGCAATAAATTAAATCTTTTGCGTTTGGCTGCATAGCATGCTCTAGTAGTTGGTCGTCTCGCCTCTTTGATAATGTTCATACAATCAGGAGGCAAGTTGAGATATCCAAATTCTAAGACTTCAGGAGCCAGTTCGCTAGGTTCAGTTGATTGGGATCTGGGTGCCTGATTTCTCCATGGTTCTGAGTTACGAGATGTGGCGATGACGCAGTGTCTGGTGTGGAACCACGGAGAGTTCTAGGAATGTTGTGTGCCATGGTTGTCTGGCCCATGTTGGAGCAATCAGGATCAGTGTCAGAGACTGCTGACGTGGTTTGCGTGCCACTAGCGGAATCAGTGGGGCTGGTGGAAAAGCGTACGCAAATCTGCCTGACCAGTTCATCCATATCGTATTGCCCTGTGACAATTGATGTGGGAACCTGGCGGCAAAGTACTGGCATTTGGAGTTTTCGTTTGTGGTAAACAGATCTATTTCTGGATGCCCCCATTCTTGGAAGAATGGTTGGAGAGCTGGAGGATGAATCTCCCATTCGTGTATCTGTTGGCTGTATCTGCTTAACAGATCTGCTATTTGATTGTCTTTCCCTGGCATATGTTGTGTTAGGAGAAAGATGTTCTTTGGAATTGCCCACCTCCATATGCTCTGCGCTAAGTGAGAAAGCTGTAGAGAGTGAGTCCCTCCCTGTTTTTGGATGTAATACATGGCTGTCATGTTGTCCGTCCGGATCAACACCGCCTTGTTGTATATGTGGCTTTGGAACGCTTTCAGTGCCAGAAAAACTGCTAGCAACTTAAGTGGTTGATAAGCAGTGTCTTTTGCTTGGCTGTCCAGAGACCTTGGACCGTGTATTGAAGGAGATGGGCTCCCCATCCTGTCAGTGATGCGTCCGCTGTCAATACTACTTGTGGATCTGGCTCTTGGAACAGTCGCCCCTTGGAAAGGTTTGGTGGGTTCCACCACTGCAGAGCGTTGTATGCGCGACTGTCTACCAACACTAGGTCTTTTAGTTGTCCTTGAGCTTGGTTCCACTGCCGTGCTAGGCATTCTTGTAATGGACGCATTTGAAGTCTGGCATGGGGGACAATGAATACGCAGGAGGCCATCGTGCCTATGAGCTGCATGAACACTCGAGCTGGTAGGGAGTGTTGTGGCTGAAACCTTTGGATTAGTGTCTGCATGTTGGCTATCCTGACTGGATTGGGATATGCCTTTGCTACTGATGTATCTATTGTAGCTCCCAGATATTTTTGTATGTGGGAGGGTTGCAGATGAGATTTTCGGTAATTTATTGAGAAACCCAGTCTGTGCAGCAGCTGGAGGGTTTGAGACGTATGACTTGCACATTGGATGTCTGACTTGGCTTTTATGAGCCAATCGTCGAGATAGGGAAACACGCAGATGTGTTGCAGCCTGAGGTGTGCTGCCACTACAGCTAGGCACTTGGTGAACACCCTTGGAGCTGTAGTTACTCCAAAGGGGAGAACTTTGAATTGATAGGGTTGTTCTTGTATTGTGAACCTGAGATATTTCCTGTGAGCTGGGTGTATAGGAATGTGGAAGTATGCGTCATTGAGGTCCAATGTGGCAAGGAAGTCGCCCTGCTGAAGCATTGGGAGAACTTGTTGTAAAGTGCTCTGATAGTATGTATTGGTTCAGAGGTCTGAGGTCCAAAATGGGTCTGAGCGACCCGTCCTTTTTGGGAATTAGGCATTATAGAGAATATACTCCTGTTCCTTGGTGTTGAAAAGGGACTGGCTCTATGGCGCCCTTTTGTAGCATGGATTGGACCTCTTGCTGTAACAGTGTTATGTGTTCTTTGGACATAGGACGGTGTTTGGGTGGTATGTTGGGTGGAGTAGAAGTGAGTTCCAGGCAATAACCATACTGGATAATTTGTCTCACCCACCTGTCTGTGGTAATTGCGTTGCAGACAGGTAGGAACTGATTGATTCTGCCTCCGACAGGTGTTGTGTGTTCTGGAGGGAGTGCGGTGAAGTCACTGTTTGGTGGCAGTGGAGGCTCTGGTGTTATTGCCTCCACGTCCTCTGTCCTTATTATTGTTTCCTCTGTAACCTCCTCTATTGGAGCCTTTGATAAAAGTGCTCTGGGTATTTGACTTGAAGGTGAAGGAGCTTTGCGATGTGCTGCCCCTTCCTGCACCTCTATATGAGGTGTGACGAAAGGAGCCCCGGTGTTGTTGGAACTGAAGCGCCCCCATTGACTTGGCAGTTTGTGTCTTTTTTTCATTTTATTCTAAAATGGTTTCAACTGCAGGGCCAAACAGAAAGTCTTGGTTTACTGGCTGATTGAGGATGGTGGAGTGCACCTCGTTCTTAAATCCAGATATGCGTAACCATGCGTGTCTGCGCAGTAGAACGCTGGTGTTGATAGACCTGACCGAAGTATCGGCTGCGTCTAGCACGCATTTGATGGATGAGTTTGTTATGAATTTGCCTTCCTGAATGAGGTCGTTGGCCTGCGCCTTAAGGGGTTCTGGTAGGTGTTGCATTAGAGTCTCGAGCTGGTCGTAGTGTGCTCTATCTTATCTCGCTAATAGAGCTTGTGTATTAGCGATTCTCCAAGAATTAGCAGCTTGTGAAGCTACTCATTTCCCTGATGCTTCTAAAATTTTAGATTCTTTATCAGGAGGGGGAGCGTCTTCTGTTGTCTGCGAATTGGCTCATTTACAAGAATTTGCAACGACTAAAGAATCTAAAGGCAATTGTTGTTTTATATAAGTAGAGTCTGCTGGTGCTGCCTTATATTTTTTCTCTATTCTTGGATTGAGCACTCGTGCCCTAGCAGGATCTTTAAAGATATCTGGCGCTTGCTTGAGGACCCCTTTAAGCATTGGAAGAGTTCTGACATTTTTCTCAGGAGTGGGGAAGGTGTTGATCAAAAAATCTTCCTCTGTAGGGTCAGTGTGCATATCTACCTTGTGATATTTAGCTGCCCTGTCCATAAGCTGATTAAACATGATTGTGTCGTCTGTAGGTGACGGTTTTGGTGGGTATGGGGAAGTATCTGGGATGGGCTGTTGCTCGTCAGGATAATTTTGGTCATCCCATGTGTTATCTTGTGGATCCGGATCCCCAGTGTCATCATAATTGTATTGAGGATCTTCCCCCATGTCCTCTCCCTCATTATAATCAGAGTGTGTGGGAGAGTAAGGAACGAAAGGCATATCAGGCAGAAAAGGAGGAGGGGTGAAAGGCCTTGAGGGAGATGTGCTAAAGTCTTTTCTTTGGAGGAACTGGAGAAGGAGTGTCTTGTGGTAAAGGCCTCTTCTTTCGGTGGTAAACTATCACGTGTCCTGTATCTGGATCAATATATAATTTAGCTTGCTCCTCAGACACTGGATCTGGGTGGAATAGTTCTTCCTCAACAGTCCGTGGCTTTGGCGTCGAGGGTTTAGATTTATGAACCTTTTTTGGAGTCTGTGGCTCTGTGCTTTTTGGTGTCAGAGCTCCTTTGGGCTCGACAGCTGTTTTAGGTTCGATAACCTTTCTTGGTTCGACGCGTTCTTTGGCTTTAGAGTCTTTCTTTGGTTCGGTAGCCTTTTTAGGCTCGGCGACTTGTTTTGGATCGACCGGGGCTTTTGGTTCGGTACGTTTTTTGTCCGAAGCCTGGTGTTTCTTTGGGTCGATTGTCTTTTTTGTGTGTTCGGCAGCCTCTTTTGGTTCGTCTGTATCAGTTGGATCGACGACCTTTTTCGGTTGAACGATTTTCTTCGGTTCCGATGTCTTGGGTTCTGATGGCTTTTTGGGCTCGACGATTGTATTTGGTGCTAAGCCTTTTGGTGGCGAGTGTTTTAGCGGCGCGACGCTCTTCGGTGCCGAGGGTTTCAGTGCCGATGGTTTTTCGGCGTCAACAGCTTTCTTAGGCTGTACACCCTTTGGATCGACTATCTTCGGTCGGACCACCTCTTTTGGTTGTGCGCCCTTCAGGTCTACCAGTTTTTTTGGTTCGAGGACCTTTGGCTGGAGAACTCTTTTCCACTTGATGACTCTTCGGGCCTGGGCTACCTGAAGGCGTTTGTTTGTGCTTCGGAGCCAGGCCGAGAGGTGGGGTCTCCGAAGGAATGTCTCGATATTGGCTAAGGCCTTTTGGCGATGCTTCAACCGGAGCCTTCTTTGTTGGGCTGAGTGGAGTGGGGGGCTGGGTACTCACAGTTTTTTGCCCCGGTGTGATCTGGTCATCGGAGTCCGATTGGTCCTCAACAGTGACGATCGGAGTCGGCAGCTTCGGGAAGCTCTTGGTCGTCCTCGAAGATATTCTCCGGTTCCGGTGCAGACTTCTGCATCTCTTGCCTGGCAGCGCGTCGATTCCGGATAGTTTTCTTGGATCGAAATTGGGCACACGATGGGCAATCCTCTTCTTTGTGTTCAGGTGACAAACACTTGTTGCATACTGTGTGTTTGTCAGTATGTGGGAACTTTGAGTGGCATTGTGAGCACCTTTTAAATGGACTCCTTTCCATCTACGGAAGTCGCACGTGGCGTCGATAAGGCCCAACGGCCTGCGCTGACGACCGGATCAAGATTAAAATCTGGATGGAGTCGAGGGGCACCGAGCGAAAACAATACCGTCGAGTTCGAAGGCCTTTTGGCCTTAGAGAGTAGTTAGTTTCGATTCCGAGCTGGTGTGTAGGAAAATAACATCCGAACCCAATGGCGGAAAAAAAAAATCTGAGGATGGAGTGGATGCCCATGCGCACTGTAGCTCAAGGGAGGAGTCACCTATCTCGGGATACTTCGAAGACTCTTCCAAGACAACAAAGTGCAATCATCCGGACCCAACACTAGGAGGCGATCTATGCAAAGATATGAATTCAGCAGTCCACATGCCTCGAACAGACATTTATTCAAGACACAGACCCTGCACAGTTTGAAGCTTGCCATTTTAGGAAGTGACATTTAAGTACTCTGGATAGTTTCTGGAGTAAAGCTCTGGTAAAAAAAACCAGGGAGAACCTCCAGATCCATGTCTGAAGGTGCGGAAAGAAAGGAACTGACGTCAGCACGCATTGGGCGGAGCTCTTATACAGCTCCGTACGTCACTTCCAAAGCAAAACTGCATCAGTATGGAGCTGAACAATGCTACCTAGCGCCGCACTAAGGTACTGATGAAAAGTTTTCGCATCCAGTTTGACAACTGAGCCACTATTAACAAGATGAGGAATCTGCGGCTGGAGGTATTTATCAGAAAGAACAAATCAAATGAGACATTTTTACGCATGCCATTTTATGCCTTGAGCTCTTTGGTAACTAAGTGAAGCTTTGCTCATCCCCCGCTTAGAGACAATCATCCTTAACTGCCCAACTAGGTCCCAAGTCCTCGCGTCCCCTCTCCCAATCAGCTCCCTCACCAAAAGAAACATCCAGTCTGCTCCACACCTGCTGTGCCACCGTGCTCTGGATCAAGGCACGCGAAGGACCCCTCTCCAAGAAGGGAGCATAGTGAAGGCACTAGGCTACTGATAGCAGGGGGCTCAGGGCACCCAGGGAGCTCAGGTGCTCTTAGGCCGTAGCTTAGAGCAGAGGTGACCAAAGAGGCGCTATCTCAGCTCCTCAGGCCCAGAACCAGGGAGGCGCTCGTTCAGGTCAAGCACCGGCGACTGTCAACAGTGGGCAGCCACAGCGCATCTACAGAAAGATCGTTCTGACCATTCTTTCTCCTCCCCCCCGGCTCATCCCCTCCAGCTGCCTGTACTCACCAGTGCAGACGCAGGGCGTGCAGAAAGGCAGAGAGTCCCTCCATCACCAGCAGGATAGCTATGGTGAGTATGGCGAAGAAGCCGAAGACGGGCACCAGGACCACCCCCCAGTAATAATGCAGGTTGCTGAAACCGATGTGCATCACCATCGTCCACAGCACCTCGGAGAGCTCTGGGGAGGGACAATTGAAGGAGACATCAGAGGAGGGACACAATAGAGATGAGACATAACAAGAGGGGTTTGTCATCAGACGAGGGATAAGAGGTGAGCCATCACAAGAGAGGTTTGTGATCAGAGCAGGGATAAGAGAGGTGAGACATCACAAGAGGGGTTTGTGGTCAGAGCAGGGATAAGAGGTGAGACATCACAAGAGAGGTTTGTGATCAGAGCAGGGATAAGAGAGGTGAGACATCACAAGAGGGGTTTGTGATCAGAGCAGGGATAAGAGAGGTGAGACATCACAAGAGAGGTTTGTGATCAGAGCAGGGATAAGAGGTGAGACATCACAAGAGGGGTTTGTGATCAGAGCAGGGATAAGAGGTGAGACATCACAAGAGGGGTTTGTCATCAGAGGAAGGATAAGAGAGGCGAGACCTCACAAGAGGGGTTTGTCATCAGAGGAGGGACAAGAGAGGTGAGACCTCACAAGAGAGGTTTGTCATCAGAGCGGGGATAAAAGAGATGAGACATCACAAGAGAGGTTTGTCATCAGAGCAGGGATAAGAGAGATGAGACCTCACAAGAGGGGTTTGTGATCAGAGCAGGGATAAGAGGTGAGACATCAGAAGAGAGGTTTCTGATGAGAGCAGGGATAGGAGAGGTGAGACATTAAAAGAGGGGTTTGTGATCAGAGCAGGGATAAGAGAGATGAGACATCACAAGAGAGGTTAGTCATCCGAGGAGGGATAAGAGAGATGAGACATCACAAGAGAGGTTTGTGATCAGAGCAGCGATAAGAGAGGTGAGACATCACAAGAGAGGTTTGTGATCAGAGAGGGAATAGAGAGGTGAGACCTCCCAACAGGGGTTCTTCATCAGAGCAGGGATAAGAGAGGTGAGACATCACAAGAGAGGTTTGTCATCAGAGCAGGGATAAGAGAGATGAGACATCACAAGAGAGGTTTGTGATCAGAGCAGGGATAAGAGAGATGAGACATCACAAGAGAGGTTTGTGATCAGAGAGGGAATAGAGAGGTGAGACCTCACAACAGGGGTTCTTCATCAGAGCAGGGATAAGAGAGGTGAGACATCACAAGAGAGGTTTGTCATCAGAGCAGGGATAAGAGAGGTGAGACATCACAAGAGAGGTTTGTGATCAGAGCAGGGATAAGAGAGATGAGACATCACAAGAGAGGTTTGTGATCAGAGAGGGAATAGAGGGGTGAGACCTCACAACAGGGGTTCTTCATCAGAGCAGGGATAAGAGAGGTGAGACATCACAAGAGAGGTTTGTCATCAGAGCAGGGATAAGAGAGGTGAGACATCACAAGAGAGGTTTGTGATCAGAGCAACGATAATAGAGGTGAGACATCACAAGAGGGGTTTGTCATCCGAGGAGGTATAAGAGAGGTGAGACGTCACAAGAGGGGTTTGTGATCAGAGCAGGGATGAGAGAGAGGTGAGACATCACAAGAGGGGTTTGTGATCAGAGGAAGGATAAGAGAGGTGAGACATCACAAGAGAGGTTTGTCATCAGAGGAGGGACAAGAGAGGTGAGACATCACAAGAGAGTTTTGTGATCAGAGCAGGGATAAGAGAGGTGAGACATCACAAGAGCGGTTTGTCATCAGAGCAGGGATAAGAGAGAGTTGAGACATCACAAGAGGGGTTTGTGATCAGAGCAGGGATAAGAGAGTGGTGAGACATCACAAGAGGGGTTTGTGATCAGAGCAGGGATAAGAGAGGTGAGACATCACAAGAGGGGTTTGTGATCAGAGCAGGGATAAGAGAGGTGAGACATCACAAGAGGGGTTTGTGATCAGAGCAGGGATAAGAGAGGTGAGACATCACAAGAGAGGTTTGTGATCAGAGCAGGGATAAGAGGTGAGACATCACAAGAGGGGTTTGTGATCAGAGCAGGGATAAGAGGTGAGACATCACAAGAGGGGTTTGTCATCAGAGGAAGGATAAGAGAGGCGAGACCTCACAAGAGGGGTTTGTCATCAGAGGAGGGACAAGAGAGGTGAGACCTCACAAGAGAGGTTTGTCATCAGAGCGGGGATAAAAGAGATGAGACATCACAAGAGAGGTTTGTCATCAGAGCAGGGATAAGAGAGAGGTGAGACATCACAAGAGGGGTTTGTCATCCGAGGAGGGATAAGGGAGAGGTGAGACATCACAAGAGGGGTTTGTCATCCGAGGAGGGATAAGGGAGAGGTGAGACATCACAAGAGGGGTTTGTCATCCGAGGAGGGATAAGGGAGAGGTGAGACATCACAAGAGGGGTTTGTCATCCGAGGAGGGATAAGGGAGAGGTGAGACATCACAAGAGGGGTTTGTCATCCGAGGAGGGATAAGGGAGAGGTGAGACATCACAAGAGGGGTTTGTCATCAGAGGAGGGATAAGAATGAGATGCAAATACGGAACTATTAATTGAAAGATGTGAAAAAGAACTAAACCTACCCCACAATTTGCAGAAGGTGAGCGATCTAACTAATCACTATTCTACCACAGTAACAAAAATAGTCGACGACATCATGCCACTAAAACTGAAAAGAGTTACCGAAAAGGCTAAAAACCCTTGGTTTAATGGGACGCTGAACGAGGACAGGCGAAAATTGAGATTGGCAGAAAGAAAATGGAGACAACACCCATCATCCCCGGAACTGAAATCCCTCAGAAAAATTAGAAATGAATACAACAAAAAGATCCTTAACTCTAAGAAGGAATTCATTAGATCCGAATTAGACAACGCCAAAAACAGACTACGGAAATTATTTGAGATTCTAAAACAGCAATCAAATAAGCTGGCCAAAACTGCCCAAGAAATCACCAAAACGCAACTAAGCTGCGAGGAATTCTCAAACTTCTTCACCGACAAAGCTAACAATATGGAAAGAGAATTCAAGAAAGCAGCAGACAACCTGGAAAACGATACACCATCATTAGACATTAACACAACAAAAAGGGCGGAAAATTTGATAAAGAACCAGGCACAATAGGACACTTTCAAAATTCTGGATCAGAAAAGCATTGCCAAAACGCTATCGGATATCAAACCCAATAATCACTACAATGACCACTACCTTCTAAATCCCTGAAAGAGATCGGCCATACAGTGATTCCGATATGGACAGAAATTGTAAACGCCTCCCTATCCCAAGGGAGCCTTCCAGAATGTCTAAAAACAGGACAAGTAGTACCGATTATCAAAAAACCTACGGCGAACCCAGCAGATCCAAATAACTACCGCCCAGTAACCAACATTCCTGTTCCTGCCAAGCTAATAGAGAAATGTGTGCAAGATCAATTAAGTCAACACATCGACAATTTCTCATTATTGGATGATTGTCAATCGGGATTTAGAGCGGGACATAGCACGGAGATGGCGATCTTACACATAGTCAATGATGCACTTCAGGCATTAGATCACAACCGATCTTGTCTGCTTATCCTTCTTGATTTATCTTCGGCTTTTGACACCGTTAATCATGAAAAACTGTTGATCAGACTCCGGGAAAGGATGGGAATATCTGGCAAGGTACTAAGTTGGTTTGAATCCTTCCTACAGAATAGAACCCAAAGATTTCTGATCAACCAAGCTCTATCACCATCAAGCCCTAACACAATAGGAGTTCCACATGGATCTACATTATCTCCTTCATTGTTTAACCTGTATATCGAACCCCTGACAGTGATTCTCCGAAATTCCAAAATATCATACCACGTGTACGCGGATGATACACAGATTTACAAAAAGATCTCATCCCTGGATGACATCAATGTAATAAACGAGGCCCTTCAAATGACTCTAATGGGCTAACTAGCAATCATCTAAAACTAAACGCAAATAAAACAGAATTTCTACTTATCTCGCCACAAAAGGACCAATTAGAAGTGAAGAAATGGTCCAAGTTGATCACGGCACTTAATTGCACTCCCACCCTAGTAGATTCAGCGAAATCACTAGGGATCACACTGGATGAAAACCTCGACATGAAAGCCCACATCAAAACAATGGCAAAAAGTGCCCGTTTTCATCTGAACTACTTAAGAAAAATGAAACCATATATATCGGACGCAGATCTAAAACAAGCTGTGAAAGCACTGATCATTTCGAGGATTGAATATGGAAGCTCAACATTGGCAGGTCTACCGAAAACATCCACAGCACCATTAAAAGCGTGCCTCAATGCAGCAGCAAGACTTATCACAGGATCAAGGAAATTCGACCATATCACCCCTCACCTGAAAGCCTTAAACTGGCTACCGTACGAAGCCAGGATCCAGCTAAAGATGGTGTGCATCACCCATAAAGCTCTTCATCGCAACACTCCTAGTTATCTTGCCAAAAAAATTTAAATATCTGGAGGTTGCAGACCAGCTAAGAGTGCCAAAGATCTGGTATTGAGACCACCCATTTTCAAGAAGAAAAAAACTACGATAGAGCATTCTCAGGAGCAGCTCCGAGAACATGGAACTCACTTCCCAAGAACATCAGAGAAATTCCGAACTTAGCAAATTTTAAGAAAGAGGCCAAGATATTTCTAATGAGCAAGTTCCTTCCTTAATCATCTTATAGACGCGCTAATTTCTCAAATAAGAGATATCCAAGAGATTCCAGTTAATGGAGAACAAAGAAGACAAAGGTAAAGATACTTAAACAAGCATATAGAGGAAGAATGTATACTCCATATATCTTTGTAATCCTTATCAACAATTATGATATTATTTTTAACTATAACTGTCTTATGTTATCATGATCATGTAATTGTGAAAGCGCTCTGATACCCAAGGGTCTTGTTCGCGCTTTAGGGTTTGTCATCAGAGGAGGGATACGAGGTGAGACATCAGAAGAGGGGTTTGTGATCAGAGCAGGGCCAAGAGGGGTGAGACCTCACAAGAGGGATTTGTGATCAGAGCAGGGCCAAGAGGTGTGAGACATCACAAGAAGGGTTTGTAATCAGAGGAGGGATACGAGGTGAGACATCACAAGAGGGGTTTGTGATCAGAGCAGGGATAAGAGAGACAAGACATCACAAGAGAGGTTTGTCATCAGAGCAGGGATAAGAGAGTTGAGACATCACAGGAGGGATTTGTGATCAGAGCAGGGATAAGAGAGACAAGACATCACAAGAGAGGTTTGTCATCCGAGGAGGGATAAGAGAGAGGTGAGACATCACAAGAGGGGTTTGTCCTCAGAGGAGGGATAAGAGAGGTGAGACATCACAAGAGGGGTTTGTCATCAGAGCAGGGATAAGAGAGTTGAGACATCACAGGAGGGGTTTGTGATCAGAGCAGGGATAAGAGAGGTGAGACATCACAAGAGGGGTTTGTCATCAGAGGAGGGATAAGAGAGGTGAGACATCACAAGAGGGGTTTGTCATCAGAGCAGGGATAAGAGAGTTGAGACATCACAGGAGGGGTTTGTGATCAGAGCAGGGATAAGAGAGACGAGACATCACAAGAGAGGTTTGTGATCAGAGCAGGGATAAGAGAGACAAGACATCACAAGAGAGGTTTGTCATCCGAGGAGGGATAAGAGAGAGGCGAGACATCACAAGAGGGGTTTGTCCTCAGAGGAGGGATAAGAGAGGTGAGACATCACAAGAGGGGTTTGTCATCAGAGCAGGGATAAGAGAGTTGAGACATCACAGGAGGGGTTTGTGATCAGAGCAGGGATAAGAGAGGTGAGACATCACAAGAGGGGTTTGTCATCAGAGGAGGGATAAGAGAGGTGAGACATCACAAGAGGGGTTTGTCATCAGAGCAGGGATAAGAGAGTTGAGACATCACAGGAGGGGTTTGTGATCAGAGCAGGGATAAGAGAGACGAGACATCACAAGAGAGGTTTGTGATCAGAGCAGGGATAAGAGAGACAAGACATCACAAGAGAGGTTTGTCATCCGAGGAGGGATAAGAGAGAGGTGAGACATCACAAGAGGGGTTTGTCCTCAGAGGAGGGATAAGAGAGGTGAGACATCACATGAGAGGTTTGTGATCAGAGCAGGGATGAGAGAGAGGTGAAACATCACAAGAGGGGTTTGTGATCACAGCAGGGATAAGAGAGGTGAGACATCACAAGAGAGGTTTGTCATCAGAGAAGGGATAAGAGATAAAACATCACAAGAGGGATTTGTGATCGGAGCAGCGATAAAGGTGAGACATCACAAGAGGGGTTTGTGATCAGAGGAGGGATAAGAGGTGAGACATCACAAGAGGGGTTTGTGATCAGAGGAGGGATAAGAGAGGTGCGACATCACACGAGGGGTTTGTGATCAGAGGAGGGATAAGAGAGGGGAGACATCACAAGAGGGGTTTGTGATCAGAGGAGGGATAAGAGAGGTGAGACATCACAAGAGGGGTTTGTGATCAGAGCCGGGATAAGAGAGGTGAGACATCACAAGAGGGGTTTGTGATCAGAGGAGGGATAAGAGAGAGGTGAGACATCACAAGAGAGGTTTGTGATCACAGCAGGGATAAGAGGTGAGACATCACAAGAGGGGTTTGTGATCAGAGGAGGGATAAGAGAGAGGTGAGACATCACAAGAGAGGTTTGTGATCACAGCAGGGATAAGAGGTGAGACATCACAAGAGGGGTTTGTGATCAGAGGAGGGATAAGAGAGAGGTGAGACATCACAAGAGAGGTTTGTGATCAGAGCAGGGATAAGAGGTGAGACATCACAAGAGGGGTTTGTGATCAGAGGAGGGATAAGAGGTGAGACATCACAAGAGGGGTTTGTGATCAGAGCAGGGATAAGAGAGAGGTGAGACATCACAAGAGGGGTTTGTGATCAGAGGAGGGATAAGTGGTGAGACATCACAAGAGGGGTTTGTGATCAGAGGAGGGATAAGAGAGAGGTGCGACATCACAAGAGAGGTTTGTGATCAGAGCAGGGATAAGAGAGGTGAGACATCACAAGAGAGGTTTGTGATCAGAGCAGGGATAAGAGAGATGAGACATCACAAGAGAGGTTTGTGATCAGAGGAGGGGGAAGAGAGGTGAGACATCACATGAGAGGTTTGTGATCAGAGCAGGGATGAGAGAGAGGTGAAACATCACAAGAGGGGTTTGTGATCACAGCAGGGATAAGAGAGGTGAGACATCACAAGAGAGGTTTGTCATCAGAGAAGGGATAAGAGATAAAACATATCAAGAGGGATTTGTGATCGGAGCAGCGATAAAGGTGAGACATCACAAGAGGGGTTTGTGATCAGAGGAGGGATAAGAGGTGAGACATCACAAGAGGGGTTTGTGATCAGAGGAGGGATAAGAGAGGTGCGACATCACACGAGGGGTTTGTGATCAGAGGAGGGATAAGAGAGGGGAGACATCACAAGAGGGGTTTGTGATCAGAGGAGGGATAAGAGAGGTGAGACATCACAAGAGGGGTTTGTGATCAGAGCCGGGATAAGAGAGGTGAGACATCACAAGAGGGGTTTGTGATCAGAGGAGGGATAAGAGAGAGGTGAGACATCACAAGAGAGGTTTGTGATCACAGCAGGGATAAGAGGTGAGACATCACAAGAGGGGTTTGTGATCAGAGGAGGGATAAGAGAGAGGTGAGACATCACAAGAGAGGTTTGTGATCAGAGCAGGGATAAGAGGTGAGACATCACAAGAGGGGTTTGTGATCAGAGGAGGGATAAGAGGTGAGACATCACAAGAGGGGTTTGTGATCAGAGCAGGGATAAGAGAGAGGTGAGACATCACAAGAGGGGTTTGTGATCAGAGGAGGGATAAGAGAGAGGTGAGACATCACAAGAGAGGTTTGTGATCAGAGCAGGGATAAGAGGTGAGACATCACAAGAGGGGTTTGTGATCAGAGGAGGGATAAGAGGTGAGACATCACAAGAGGGGTTTGTGATCAGAGCAGGGATAAGAGAGAGGTGAGACATCACAAGAGGGGTTTGTGATCAGAGGAGGGATAAGAGGTGAGACATCACAAGAGGGGTTTGTCATCAGAGGAGGGATAAGAGAGAGGTGAGACATCACAAGAGGGGTTTGTCATCAGAGCAGGGATAAGAGAGGTGAGACATCACAAGAGAGGTTTGTGATCAGAGCAGGGATAAGAGATGAGACATCACAAGAGAGGTTTGTCATCAGAGGAGGGATAAGAGAGGTGAGACATCACAAGAGGGGTTTGTGATCAGAGCAGGGATAAGAGAGGTGAGACATCACAAGAGGGGTTTGTCATCAGAGGAGGGATAAGAGAGAGGTGAGACATCACAAGAGAGGTTTGTCATCAGAGCAGCGATAAGAGAGATGAGACATCACAAGAGAGGTTTGTCATCCGAGGAGGGATAAGAGAGAGGTGAGACACCACAAGAGAGGTTTGTCATCAGAGCGGGGATAAAAGAGATGAGACATCACAAGAGAGGTTTGTCATCAGAGCAGGGATAAGAGAGGTGAGACCTCACAAGAGGGGTTTGTCATCAGAGCGGGGATAAGAGAGGTGAGACATCACAAGAGCGGTTTGTGATCAGAGCAGGGATAAGAGGTGAGACATCACAAGAGGGGTTTGTGATCAGAGCAGGGATAAGAGAGGTGAGACATCACAAGAGGGGTTTGTGATCAGAGGAGGGATAAGAGGTGAGACATCACAAGAGGGGTTTGTGATCAGAGGAGGGATAAGAGATGAGACATCACAAGAGAGGTTTGTCATCCGAGGAGGGATAAGAGAGGTGAGACATCACAAGAGGGGTTTGTGATCAGAGAAGGGATAAGAGAGGTGAGACATCACAAGAGGGGTTTGTGATCAGAGAAGGGATAAGAGAGGTGAGACATCACAAGAGAGGTTTGTGATCAGAGCAGGGATAAGAGGTGAGACATCACAAGAGGGGTTTGTCATCAGAGGAGGGATAAGAGAGGTGAGACATCACAAGAGGGGTTTGTCATCAGAGGAGGGATAAGAGAGAGGTGAGACATCACAAGAGAGGTTTGTCATCAGAGCAGCGATAAGAGAGATGAGACATCACAAGAGAGGTTTGTCATCCGAGGAGGGATAAGAGAGAGGTGAGACATCACAAGAGAGGTTTGTCATCAGAGCAGGGATAAGAGAGGTGAGACCTCACAAGAGGGGTTTGTCATCAGAGCGGGGATAAGAGAGGTGAGACATCACAAGAGCGGTTTGTGATCAGAGCAGGGATAAGAGGTGAGACATCACAAGAGGGGTTTGTGATCAGAGCAGGGATAAGAGAGGTGAGACATCACAAGAGGGGTTTGTGATCAGAGGAGGGATAAGAGGTGAGACATCACAAGAGGGGTTTGTGATCAGAGGAGGGATAAGAGAGATGAGACATCACAAGAGAGGTTTGTCATCCGAGGAGGGATAAGAGAGGTGAGACATCACAAGAGGGGTTTGTGATCAGAGAAGGGATAAGAGAGGTGAGACATCACAAGAGGGGTTTGTGATCAGAGAAGGGATAAGAGAGGTGAGACATCACAAGAGAGGTTTGTGATCAGAGCAGGGATAAGAGGTGAGACATCACAAGAGGGGTTTGTCATCAGAGGAGGGATAAGAGAGGTGAGACATCACAAGAGGGGTTTGTGATCAGAGAAGGGATAAGAGAGGTGAGACATCACAAGAGGTTTGTGATCAGAGCAGGGATAAGAGAGGTGAGACATCACAAGAGGGGTTTGTGATCAGAGGAGGGATAAGAGAGGTGAGACATCACAAGAGGGGTTTGTCATCAGAGAAGGGATAAGAGAGGTGAGACATCACAAGAGAGGTTTGTCATCAGAGAAGGGATAAGAGAGGTGAGACATCACAAGAGAGGTTTGTGATCAGAGCAGGGATAAGAGAGGTGAGACATCACAAGAGGGGTTTGTGATCAGAGGAGGGATAAGAGAGGTGAGACATCACAAGAGGGGTTTGTCATCAGAGAAGGGATAAGAGAGGTGAGACATCACAAGTGAGGTTTGTGATCAGAGGAGGGATAAGAGAGAGGTGAGACATCACAAGAGAGGTTTGTGATCAGAGCAGGGATAAGAGGTGAGACATCACAAGAGGGGTTTGTGATCAGAGGAGGGATAAGAGGTGAGACATCACAAGAGGGGTTTGTGATCAGAGCAGGGATAAGAGAGAGGTGAGACATCACAAGAGGGGTTTGTGATCAGAGGAGGGATAAGAGAGAGGTGAGACATCACAAGAGAGGTTTGTGATCAGAGCAGGGATAAGAGGTGAGACATCACAAGAGGGGTTTGTGATCAGAGGAGGGATAAGAGGTGAGACATCACAAGAGGGGTTTGTGATCAGAGCAGGGATAAGAGAGAGGTGAGACATCACAAGAGGGGTTTGTGATCAGAGGAGGGATAAGAGGTGAGACATCACAAGAGGGGTTTGTCATCAGAGGAGGGATAAGAGAGAGGTGAGACATCACAAGAGGGGTTTGTCATCAGAGCAGGGATAAGAGAGGTGAGACATCACAAGAGAGGTTTGTGATCAGAGCAGGGATAAGAGATGAGACATCACAAGAGAGGTTTGTGATCAGAGGAGGGGGAAGAGAGATGAGACATCACAAGAGAGGTTTGTCATCAGAGCAGGGATAAGAGAGGTGAGACATCACAAGAGGGGTTTGTGATCAGAGCAGGGATAAGAGAGGTGAGACATCACAAGAGGGGTTTGTCATCAGAGGAGGGATAAGAGAGAGGTGAGACATCACAAGAGAGGTTTGTCATCAGAGCAGCGATAAGAGAGATGAGACATCACAAGAGAGGTTTGTCATCCGAGGAGGGATAAGAGAGAGGTGAGACACCACAAGAGAGGTTTGTCATCAGAGCGGGGATAAAAGAGATGAGACATCACAAGAGAGGTTTGTCATCAGAGCAGGGATAAGAGAGGTGAGACCTCACAAGAGGGGTTTGTCATCAGAGCGGGGATAAGAGAGGTGAGACATCACAAGAGTGGTTTGTGATCATAGCAGGAATAAGAGGTGAGACATCACAAGAGGGGTTTGTGATCAGAGCAGGGATAAGAGAGGTGAGACATCACAAGAGGGGTTTGTGATCAGAGGAGGGATAAGAGGTGAGACATCACAAGAGGGGTTTGTGATCAGAGGAGGGATAAGAGAGATGAGACATCACAAGAGAGGTTTGTCATCCGAGGAGGGATAAGAGAGGTGAGACATCACAAGAGGGGTTTGTGATCAGAGAAGGGATAAGAGAGGTGAGACATCACAAGAGGGGTTTGTGATCAGAGAAGGGCTAAGAGAGGTGAGACATCACAAGAGAGGTTTGTGATCAGAGCAGGGATAAGAGAGGTGAGACATCACAAGAGGGGTTTGTCATCAGAGGAGGGATAAGAGAGGTGAGACATCACAAGAGGGGTTTGTGATCAGAGAAGGGATAAGAGAGGTGAGACATCACAAGAGGTTTGTGATCAGAGCAGGGATAAGAGAGGTGAGACATCACAAGAGGGGTTTGTGATCAGAGGAGGGATAAGAGAGGTGAGACATCACAAGAGGGGTTTGTCATCAGAGAAGGGATAAGAGAGGTGAGACATCACAAGTGAGGTTTGTGATCAGAGCAGGGATAAGAGGTGAGACATCACAAGAGGGGTTTGTGATCAGAGGAGGGATAAGAGAGAGGTGAGACATCACAAGAGAGGTTTGTGATCAGAGCAGGGATAAGAGATGAGACATCACAAGAGGGGGTTGTCTTCAGAGAAGGGATAAGAGAGGTGAGACATCACAAGAGAGGTTTGTGATCAGAGCAGGGATAAGAGAGGTGAGACATCACAAGAGGGGTTTGTCTTCAGAGGAGGGATAAGAGACGTGAGACATCACAAGAGGGGTTTGTCATCAGAGCAGGGACAAGAGGTGAGACATCACAAGAGAGGTTTTTGATGAGAGCAGGGATAAGAGGTGAGACATCACAAGAGAGGTTTGTCTTCAGAGGAGGGATAAGAGACGTGAGACATCACAAGAGAGGTTTGTCTTCAGAGGAGGGATAAGAGACGTGAGACATCACAAGAGGGGTTTGTCATCAGAGCAGGGACAAGAGGTGAGACATCACAAGAGAGGTTTGTCATCAGAGCAGGGATATCAGCGAGGTGAGATATCACAAGAGGGGTCTGTCATCAGAGAAGGATAAGAGAGGTGAGACATCACAAGAGGGGTTTGTGATCAGAGCAGGGATGAGAGAGAGGTGAGACATCACAAGAGAGGTTTGTCATCAGAGGAGGGATAAGAGGTGAGACATCACAAGAGAGGTTTTTGATGAGAGCAGGGATAAGACGTGAGACATCACAAGAGGGGTTTGTCTTCAGAGGAGGGATAAGAGACGTGAGACATCACAAGAGAGGTTTGTCATCAGAGCAGGGATATCAGAGAGGTGAGATATCACAAGAGGGTTTGTGATCAGAGCAGGGATGAGAGAGAGGTGAGACATCACAAGAAGGGTTTGTCATCAGAGGAGGGATAAGAGAGGTGAGACATCACAAGAGGGGTTTGTGATCAGAGCAGGGATTAGAGAGGTGAGACATCACAAGAGAGGTTTGTGATCAGAGCAGGGATAAGAGAGGTGAGACATCACAAGAGGGGCTTGTCATCGGAGCAGGGATAAGAGAGGTGAGACATCACAAGAGAGGTTTGTGATCAGAGAAGGGATAAGAGAGGTGAGACATCACAAGAGGGGTTTGTGATCAGAGAAGGGATAAGAGAGGTGAGACATCACAAGAGAGGTTTGTGATCAGAGCAGGGATAAGAGAGGTGAGACATCACAAGAGGGGTTTGTCATCAGAGGAGGGATAAGAGAGGTGAGACATCACAAGAGGGGTTTGTGATCAGAGAAGGGATAAGAGAGGTGAGACATCACAAGAGGTTTGTGATCAGAGCAGGGATAAGAGAGGTGAGACATCACAAGAGGGGTTTGTGATCAGAGGAGGGATAAGAGAGGTGAGACATCACAAGAGGGGTTTGTGATCAGAGGAGGGATAAGAGAGGTGAGACATCACAAGAGGGGTTTGTGATCAGAGGAGGGATAAGAGAGGTGAGACATCACAAGAGGGGTTTGTCATCAGAGAAGGGATAAGAGAGGTGAGACATCACAAGAGAGGTTTGTGATCAGAGCAGGGATAAGAGGTGAGACATCACAAGAGGGGTTTGTCATCAGAGGAGGGATAAGAGAGGTGAGACATCACAAGAGGGGTTTGTCATCAGAGGAGGGATAAGAGAGAGGTGAGACATCACAAGAGAGGTTTGTCATCAGAGCAGCGATAAGAGAGATGAGACATCACAAGAGAGGTTTGTCATCCGAGGAGGGATAAGAGAGAGGTGAGACATCACAAGAGAGGTTTGTCATCAGAGCAGGGATAAGAGAGGTGAGACCTCACAAGAGGGGTTTGTCATCAGAGCGGGGATAAGAGAGGTGAGACATCACAAGAGCGGTTTGTGATCAGAGCAGGGATAAGAGGTGAGACATCACAAGAGGGGTTTGTGATCAGAGGAGGGATAAGAGGTGAGACATCACAAGAGGGGTTTGTGATCAGAGGAGGGATAAGAGAGATGAGACATCACAAGAGAGGTTTGTCATCCGAGGAGGGATAAGAGAGGTGAGACATCACAAGAGGGGTTTGTGATCAGAGAAGGGATAAGAGAGGTGAGACATCACAAGAGGGGTTTGTGATCAGAGAAGGGATAAGAGAGGTGAGACATCACAAGAGAGGTTTGTGATCAGAGCAGGGATAAGAGAGGTGAGACATCACAAGAGGGGTTTGTCATCAGAGGAGGGATAAGAGAGGTGAGACATCACAAGAGGGGTTTGTGATCAGAGAAGGGATAAGAGAGGTGAGACATCACAAGAGGTTTGTGATCAGAGCAGGGATAAGAGAGGCGAGACATCACAAGAGGGGTTTGTGATCAGAGGAGGGATAAGAGAGGTGAGACATCACAAGAGGGGTTTGTCATCAGAGAAGGGATAAGAGAGGTGAGACATCACAAGTGAGGTTTGTGATCAGAGCAGGGATAAGAGGTGAGACATCACAAGAGGGGTTTGTGATCAGAGGAGGGATAAGAGAGAGGTGAGACATCACAAGAGAGGTTTGTGATCAGAGCAGGGATAAGAGATGAGACATCACAAGAGGGGGTTGTCTTCAGAGAAGGGATAAGAGAGGTGAGACATCACAAGAGAGGTTTGTGATCAGAGCAGGGATAAGAGAGGTGAGACATCACAAGAGGGGTTTGTCTTCAGAGGAGGGATAAGAGACGTGAGACATCACAAGAGGGGTTTGTCATCAGAGCAGGGACAAGAGGTGAGACATCACAAGAGAGGTTTTTGATGAGAGCAGGGATAAGAGGTGAGACATCACAAGAGAGGTTTGTCTTCAGAGGAGGGATAAGAGACGTGAGACATCACAAGAGAGGTTTGTCTTCAGAGGAGGGATAAGAGACGTGAGACATCACAAGAGGGGTTTGTCATCAGAGCAGGGACAAGAGGTGAGACATCACAAGAGAGGTTTGTCATCAGAGCAGGGATATCAGCGAGGTGAGATATCACAAGAGGGGTCTGTCATCAGAGAAGGATAAGAGAGGTGAGACATCACAAGAGGGGTTTGTGATCAGAGCAGGGATGAGAGAGAGGTGAGACATCACAAGAGAGGTTTGTCATCAGAGGAGGGATAAGAGGTGAGACATCACAAGAGAGGTTTTTGATGAGAGCAGGGATAAGACGTGAGACATCACAAGAGGGGTTTGTCTTCAGAGGAGGGATAAGAGACGTGAGACATCACAAGAGAGGTTTGTCATCAGAGCAGGGATATCAGAGAGGTGAGATATCACAAGAGGGTTTGTGATCAGAGCAGGGATGAGAGAGAGGTGAGACATCACAAGAAGGGTTTGTCATCAGAGGAGGGATAAGAGAGGTGAGACATCACAAGAGGGGTTTGTGATCAGAGCAGGGATTAGAGAGGTGAGACATCACAAGAGAGGTTTGTGATCAGAGCAGGGATAAGAGAGGTGAGACATCACAAGAGGGGCTTGTCATCGGAGCAGGGATAAGAGAGGTGAGACATCACAAGAGAGGTTTGTGATCAGAGAAGGGATAAGAGAGGTGAGACATCACAAGAGGGGTTTGTGATCAGAGAAGGGATAAGAGAGGTGAGACATCACAAGAGAGGTTTGTGATCAGAGCAGGGATAAGAGAGGTGAGACATCACAAGAGGGGTTTGTCATCAGAGGAGGGATAAGAGAGGTGAGACATCACAAGAGGGGTTTGTGATCAGAGAAGGGATAAGAGAGGTGAGACATCACAAGAGGTTTGTGATCAGAGCAGGGATAAGAGAGGTGAGACATCACAAGAGGGGTTTGTGATCAGAGGAGGGATAAGAGAGGTGAGACATCACAAGAGGGGTTTGTGATCAGAGGAGGGATAAGAGAGGTGAGACATCACAAGAGGGGTTTGTGATCAGAGGAGGGATAAGAGAGGTGAGACATCACAAGAGGGGTTTGTCATCAGAGAAGGGATAAGAGAGGTGAGACATCACAAGAGAGGTTTGTGATCAGAGCAGGGATAAGAGGTGAGACATCACAAGAGGGGTTTGTGATCAGAGGAGGGATAAGAGAGAGGTGAGACATCACAAGAGAGGTTTGTGATCAGAGCAGGGATAAGAGATGAGACATCACAAGAGGGGGTTGTCTTCAGAGGAGGGATAAGAGAGGTGAGACATCACAAGAGAGGTTTTTGATGAGAGCAGGGATAAGAGGTGAGACATCACAAGAGAGGTTTGTCTTCAGAGGAGGGATAAGAGACGTTAGACATCACAAGAGAGGTTTGTCTTCAGAGGAGGGATAAGAGACGTGAGACATCACAAGAGGGGTTTGTCATCAGAGCAGGGACAAGAGGTGAGACATCACAAGAGAGGTTTTTGATGAGAGCAGGGATAAGAGGTGAGACATCACAAGAGAGGTTTGTCTTCAGAGGAGGGATAAGAGACGTGAGACATCACAAGAGAGGTTTGTCTTCAGAGGAGGGATAAGAGACGTGAGACATCACAAGAGGGGTTTGTCATCAGAGCAGGGACAAGAGGTGAGACATCACAAGAGAGGTTTGTCATCAGAGCAGGGATATCAGCGAGGTGAGATATCACAAGAGGGGTCTGTCATCAGAGAAGGATAAGAGAGGTGAGACATCACAAGAGGGGTTTGTGATCAGAGCAGGGATGAGAGAGAGGTGAGACATCACAAGAGAGGTTTGTCATCAGAGGAGGGATAAGAGGTGAGACATCACAAGAGAGGTTTGTGATGAGAGCAGGGATAAGACGTGAGACATCACAAGAGGGGTTTGTCTTCAGAGGAGGGATAAGAGACGTGAGACATCACAAGAGAGGTTTGTCATCAGAGCAGGGATATCAGAGAGGTGAGATATCACAAGAGGGTTTGTGATCAGAGCAGGGATGAGAGAGAGGTGAGACATCACAAGAGGGGTTTGTCATCAGAGGAGGGATAAGAGAGGTGAGACATCACAAGAGGGGTTTGTGATCAGAGCAGGGATTAGAGAGGTGAGACATCACAAGAGAGGTTTGTGATCAGAGCAGGGATAAGAGAGGTGAGACATCACAAGAGGGGCTTGTCATCGGAGCAGGGATAAGAGAGGTGAGACATCACAAGAGAGGTTTGTGATCAGAGCAGAAATAAGAAAGGTGAGACATCACAAGAGAGGTTTGTCATCAGAGCAGGGACAAGAGGTGAGACATCACAAGAGGGGTTTGTCATCCGAGGAGGGATAAGAGAGGTGAGACATCACAAGAGGGGTTTGTCATGAGAGTAGGGATAAGAATGAGGTGAGCCATCACAAGAGGGGTTTGTGATCAGAGCAGGGATACGGGAGGTGAGACATCACAAGAGAGGTTTGTGATCAGAGCAGGGATAAGAGGTGAGACATCACAAGAGAGGTTTGTGATAAGGGCAGCGATAAGAGAGGTGAGACATCACAAGAGAGGTTTGTCATCCGAGGAGGGATAAGAGAGATGAGACATCACAAGAGAGGTTAGTCATCCGAGGAGGGATAAGAGAGAGGTGAGACATCACAAGAGGGGTTTGTCATCCGAGGAGGGATAAGAGAGATGAGACATCACAAGAGAGGTTAGTCATCCGAGGAGGGATAAGAGAGAGGTGAGACATCACAAGAGGGGTTTGTCATCCGAGGAGGGATAAGAGAGGTGAGACATCACAAGAGGGGTTTGTCATCAGAGGAGGGATAAGAATGAGATGCAAATACGGAATTATTAATTGAAAGATGTGAAAAAGAACTAAACCTACCCCACAATTTGCAGAAGGTGAGCGATCTAACTAATCACTATTCTACCACAGTAATAAAAATAGTAGACAACATCATGCCACTAAAACTGAAAAGTGTTACCGAAAAGGCTAAAAACCCTTGGTTTAATGGGACACTGAACGAGGACAGGCGAAAATTGAGATTGGCAGAAAGAAAATGGAGACAACACCCATCATCCCCAAAACTGAAATCCCTCAGAAAAATTAGAAATGAATACAACAAAAAGATCCTTAACTCCAAGAAGAAATTCATTAGATCCGAATTAGACAACGCCAAAAACAGACCACGGAAATTATTTGAGATTCTAAAACCGCAATTAAATAAGCTGGCCAAAACTGCCCAAGAAATCACCAAAACGCAACTAAGCTGCGAAGAATTCTCAAACTTCTTCACCGACAAAGCTAACAATATGGAAAGAGAACTCAAGAATGCAGCAGACAACCTGGAACACTTTACACCATCATTAGACATTAACACAACAAAAAGGGCAGAAAATTTGATAAAGAACCAGGCACAATGGGACACTTTCAAAATTCTGGATCAGAAAAGCATTGCCAAAACGCTATCGGATATCAAACCAATAATCACTACAATGACCCACTACCTTCTAAATCCCTGAAAGAGATCGGCCATACAGTGATTCCGATATGGACAGAAATTGTAAACGCCTCCCTATCCCAAGGGAGCCTTCCAGAATGTCTAAAAACAGGACAAGTAGTACCGATTATCAAAAAACCTACGGCGAACCCAGCAGATCCAAATAACTACCGCCCAGTAACCAACATTCCTCTTCTTGCCAAGCTAATAGAGAAATGTGTGCAAGATCAATTAAGTCAACACATCGACAATTTCTCATTATTGGATGATTGTCAATCGAGATTTAGAGCGGGACATAGCATGGAGACGGCGATCTTACACATAGTCGATGATGCACTTCAGGCATTAGATCACAACCGATCTTGTCTGCTTATCCTTCTTGATTTAACTTCGGCTTTCGACACCGTTAATCATGAAAAACTGTTGATCAGACTCCGGGAAAGGATGGGAATATCTGGCAAGGTACTAAGTTGGTTTGAATCCTTCCTACAGAATAGAACCCAAAGATTTCTGATCAACCAAGCTCTATCACCATCAAGCCCTAACACAATAGGAGTTCCACAAGGATCTACATTATCTCCTTCATTGTTTAACCTGTATATCGAACCCCTGACAGTGATTCTCCGAAATTCCAAAATATCATACCACATGTAATGTAATGTATTGGCATTTATATAGCGCACTACTTACCCGTAGGGTCCCATAGTACACAGATTTACATAAAGATCTCATCCCTGGATGACATCAATGTAATGAACGAGGCCCTTAAAATGACTCTAAATTGGCTAACTAGCAATCATCTAAAACTAAGCGCAAATAAAACAGAATTTCTACTCATCTCGCCACAAAAGGACCAATTATGAGTGAAGGAATGGTCCAAGTTGATCACGGCACTTAATTGCACTCCCACCCTAGTAGATTCAGCGAAATCACTAGGGATCACACTGGATGAAAACATCGACCTGAAAGCCCACATCAAAACAATGGCAAAAAGTGCCCGTTTTCATCTGAACTACATAAGAAAAATGAAACCATATATATCGGACGCAGATCTAAAACAAGCTGTGAAAGCACTGATCATTTCGAGGATTGAATATGGAAGCTCAACATTGGCAGGTCTACCGAAAACATCCACAGCACCATTAAAAGCGTGCCTCAATGCAGCAGCAAGACTTATCACAGGATCAAGGAAATTCGACCATATCACCCCTCACCTGAAAGCCTTAAACTGGCTACCGTACGAAGCCAGGATCCAGCTAAAGATGGTGTGCATCACCCATAAAGCTCTTCATCGCAACACTCCTAGTTATCTTGCCAAAAAAAATTAAATATCTGGAGGTTGCAGACCAGCTAAGAGTGCCAAAGATCTGGTATTGAGACCACCCATTTTCAAGAAGAAAAAAACTACGATAGAGCATTCTCAGGAGCAGCTCCGAGAACATGGAACTCACTTCCCAAGAACATCAGAGAAATTCCGAACTTAGCAAATTTTAAGAAAGAGGCCAAGATATTTCTAATGAGCAAGTTCCTTCCTTAATCATCTTATAGACGCGCTAATTTCTCAAATAAGAGATATCCAAGAGATTCCAGTTAATGGAGAACAAAGAAGACAAAGGTAAAGATACTTAAACAAGCATATAGAGGAAGAATGTATACTCCATATATCTTTGTAATCCTTATCAACAATTATGATATTATTTTTAACTATAACTGTCTTATGTTATCATGATCATGTAATTGTGAAAGCGCTCTGATACCCAAGGGTCTTGTTCGCGCTTTAGGGTTTGTCATCAGAGGAGGGATACGAGGTGAGACATCAGAAGAGGGGTTTGTGATCAGAGCAGGGCCAAGAGGGGTGAGACCTCACAAGAGGGATTTGTGATCAGAGCAGGGCCAAGAGGTGTGAGACATCACAAGAAGGGTTTGTAATCAGAGGAGGGATACGAGGTGAGACATCACAAGAGGGGTTTGTGATCAGAGCAGGGATAAGAGAGACAAGACATCACAAGAGAGGTTTGTCATCAGAGCAGGGATAAGAGAGTTGAGACATCACAGGAGGGGTTTGTGATCAGAGCAGGGATAAGAGAGACAAGACATCACAAGAGAGGTTTGTCATCCGAGGAGGGATAAGAGAGAGGTGAGACATCACAAGAGGGGTTTGTCCTCAGAGGAGGGATAAGAGAGGTGAGACATCACAAGAGGGGTTTGTCATCAGAGCAGGGATAAGAGAGTTGAGACATCACAGGAGGGGTTTGTGATCAGAGCAGGGATAAGAGAGGTGAGACATCACAAGAGGGGTTTGTCATCAGAGGAGGGATAAGAGAGGTGAGACATCACAAGAGGGGTTTGTCATCAGAGCAGGGATAAGAGAGTTGAGACATCACAGGAGGGGTTTGTGATCAGAGCAGGGATAAGAGAGACGAGACATCACAAGAGAGGTTTGTGATCAGAGCAGGGATAAGAGAGACAAGACATCACAAGAGAGGTTTGTCATCCGAGGAGGGATAAGAGAGAGGCGAGACATCACAAGAGGGGTTTGTCCTCAGAGGAGGGATAAGAGAGGTGAGACATCACAAGAGGGGTTTGTCATCAGAGCAGGGATAAGAGAGTTGAGACATCACAGGAGGGGTTTGTGATCAGAGCAGGGATAAGAGAGGTGAGACATCACAAGAGGGGTTTGTCATCAGAGGAGGGATAAGAGAGGTGAGACATCACAAGAGGGGTTTGTCATCAGAGCAGGGATAAGAGAGTTGAGACATCACAGGAGGGGTTTGTGATCAGAGCAGGGATAAGAGAGACGAGACATCACAAGAGAGGTTTGTGATCAGAGCAGGGATAAGAGAGACAAGACATCACAAGAGAGGTTTGTCATCCGAGGAGGGATAAGAGAGAGGTGAGACATCACAAGAGGGGTTTGTCCTCAGAGGAGGGATAAGAGAGGTGAGACATCACAAGAGGGGTTTGTCATCAGAGCAGGGATAAGAGAGTTGAGACATCACAGGAGGGGTTTGTGATCAGAGCAGGGATAAGAGAGACGAGACATCACAAGAGAGGTTTGTGATCAGAGCAGGGATAAGAGAGACAAGACATCACAAGAGAGGTTTGTCATCCGAGGAGGGATAAGAGAGAGGTGAGACATCACAAGAGGGGTTTGTCCTCAGAGGAGGGATAAGAGAGGTGAGACATCACAAGAGGGGTTTGTCATCAGAGCAGGGATAAGAGAGTTGAGACATCACAGGAGGGGTTTGTGATCAGAGCAGGGATAAGAGAGACGAGACATCACAAGAGAGGTTTGTCATCCGAGGAGGGATAAGAGAGAGGTGAGACATCACAAGAGAGGTTTGTGATCGGAACAGGGATAGAAGAGAGATGAGACATCACAAGAGAGGTTTGTGATCAGAGCAGGGATAAGAGAGGTGAAACACACAAGAGGGGTTTGTAATCAGAGCAGGGATACGAGGTGAGACATCACAAGAGGGGTTTGTGATCGGAGCAGGGATGAGAGAGGTGAGACTTCACAAGAGGGGTTTGTCATCAGAGCAGGGATAAGAGAGGTGAGACATCACAAGAGGGGTTTGTGATCAGAGCAGGGATAAGAGATGAGACATCACAAGAGAGGTTTGTGATCAGAGCAGGGATAAGAGAGACAAGACATCACAAGAGAGGTTTGTCATCCGAGGAGGGATAAGAGAGAGGTGAGACATCACAAGAGGGGTTTGTCCTCAGAGGAGGGATAAGAGAGGTGAGACATCACAAGAGGGGTTTGTGATCAGAGCAGGGATAAGAGAGATGAGACATCACAAGAGAGGTTTGTGATGAGAGCAGGGATAAGAGAGATGAGACATCACAAGAGGGGGTTGTCCTCAGAGGAGGGATACGAGGTGAGACATCACAAGAGGGGTTTGTGATCGGAACAGGGATAAGAGAGATGAGACATCACAAGAGAGGTTTGTGATGAGAGCAGGGATAAGAGAGGTGAGACATCACAAGAGGGGTTTGTCCTCAGAGGAGGGATACGAGGTGAGACATCACAAGAGAGGTTTGTCATCAGAGAAGGGATAAGAGAGGTGAGACATCAGAAGAGGGGTTTGTCATCAGAGGAGGGATAAGAGAAGTGAGACATCACAAGAGAGGTTTGTCATCAGAGCAGGGATAAGAGAGGTGAATGATCATAACAGATAGGTTAACAGAAGGTTGCAAGGTACTCACGGGCATGCGCCAAGCTGAGCGCCCAAAGCCGCAGGTAGGACGCTGTGTTGGAGATGCAGCCCAGACAGTACTCGATGGTGTGAATGGCTTGATGCATGAAGACGTCAGACATATCAAACTGGGGGACGGGAAGAGACCAAAACCCCAGATATTAAACCAAGCTGTGGACCCAATGCTACATGTAGAGCTGCAGACGCTGCCTTGAAAACACATCTATTGGACCAAAACTGTCTGATATACCAGGAAGAACTGCCCTCGAGAAGGTTTATTTTTTATTTTTTAAAAGAGGCATTTACCAGTGGACTTTTCTAACAACAGCTCCTTGAGTAGAATGCTCATCCAACAGGCGCTATGAGAGGGGAGCACTCATTAATATAAGAAGTAGGAAGAACTTGATATAAAAGACTGAACTCTTAGAAAGGGATGTACTATTAACAAATAAAATCTCCAAGTATTCTAATAAGTAGTTATAAAATATGGTACACCCCAGCGGTTCCCCTAGCGCTGGCGCAAATAAAGCTGCTAGCGCCAGCGCAGACACCCTAGCGGCATGGTACAAGGGTGCCTGCTTTGCAGGGATGATTGTTTATGTGCAGGAAGGAATACCTTCCTGCACATAAACAATCTTGAAAGGAGATTAGCTCATTCTATGTAGAATACAGAATGCAGCACACATAAAAAGTGCAAAAAATGAGGATAAGTTACAAATTTCTCATCATATCCATTCTAACTCCGGGTCTTAGTTTTTGCTGCTGCACCAGCCTTTTAAATCTGAGGCAGCGTCAAAAAGAGTTGGGTGTTAGGATGGAACGCCCACTGCAACACCCATTGCACGCACCTTTTCCCACTGCAGCGGTAAGGGATATATTTACAAGGTGGCATTAAGCCACATCAAATGGCTTAGCGCCACATCATAAACGCAGGGAATGGCGCAACGCCACCGGAGCATCCAAAAAAGTGTCTCTCCGGTGGCGTTAGGGGCTTGTACATATGCCCCTGTATGCTTCTAAATTTCCTCCACATTTGGTCAAGTCCCCTGACATGTCTACGAAGCAGCCACAACCCATAAGATGGACACCTCCTTATTTAAAGCTTCAGGGGCTCCCCAGATGACATCATTCATTTGTGTGATCACAACTGGAGCTCGTCACCGGGACATTCCAAGCAAGAGATAAATTAACAGATGACCACCAAGGTTTGTGAACCGAGAGCGTTTTGCATTTAAATTTATCTGGTAATTTTTACTGAACGCATAAGACTTATAAAAAAAAAAGTAACCAATCGGTTAAAAACTGGTATGTTGAAAATGGTGGGGAATAAGGACTATGTAAAACAAATAAAGTTAGGGAGCAAAGCTGTAGGAATGAAGAAGCTGAAAACTGGAAAGGGTTGAAGCCACCCCTGATCTCGCGTTAACGGGTGTATAAGATTTTGTGGTGGTATTTTTTGTTGTTTATGCCTCAGGTGGTTTCAGCATCATGCATTGCTCACTGGAATAGAACTGAGCAGAGTCGGCGCACTTTATGAACGTGCAGGTATGTGTTTATAAAGCACCAGGGTATCTGAGACCCACCTCTAGCGGGCCATGCTACACCACTTACCTCTTCGTGCTCAATCGCCGCAAGCTCGAGGTCTACGTCGACACTATTCACAGACCCCGTGGTCTCTCTCGAGGTCTGTGACTGCAGGCGCGGTCTCGAACTCACAGAAGTGGGCGAGTCGAGCAGCGGAGAGGTCTCATCCAACGTCTCTGCATTTCTAGCCAGGGAGTGCTGCTGTACAGAAGAGAAATAAAGGCTCCATCACTGAAGGATATCGAGACAGCTTGGCTTGATCCTGCGAGTGCCACAAATAATGAATGAATCCTGGCACTCTGGGCTTTACACTGTGAATGGAGTTTCATGAGTGTCTGCATGGCAGTAAGGACACCTGCTGGTGGATCTCCTCTTCACAGGCAGGAGGCAAGCCCTGCATGCTGGTAAACCTTACCTGCTGCCTTAACCTTCAGAGTTTCTTTGCTCTTTTTCAATCGCATGCAAACAAAATCCTATCTCCACAGATGTGTAGCACTGGTATTCACTGTATTGCATCCACTGTGGACAGAGGTGTCAAGGTCTCTGAACTTCACCTCACTGCTGTGCTGTGGCGCTTCCTTTAATTTTCCTCCTGTACGGACACTTTTGCCACCTCAATTGCTGTGCTCCTTCCTTCACCAAACGCGCTGTGCTGTGGTACTTTCCCCCACCTTACGTACTTTTTGATGTACTGTGGCACTTCCTTCACCTCGCTAACTTTGCTGTGGCATCTTTCCATCCTTGCTTGCTGTTTTGTGGCACTCCCTCCACCTAGTTAACTTTGCTGTGGCCCTTCCTCCGCCTCACTTTACTTTGCTGTGGCCCTTCCTCCGCCTCGATTTACTTTACTGTGGCCCTTCCTCCGCCTCGATTTACTTTGCTGTGGCCCTTCCTCCGCCTCGATTTACTTTGCTGTGGCCCTCCCTCTGCCTCGATTTACTTTGCTGTGGCCATTCCCCTGCCTCGTTTTACTTTGCTGTGGCCATTCCCCTGCCTCGTTTTACTTTGCTGTGGCCCTCCCTCCGCCTTGTTTTACTTTGCTGTGACCCTTCCCCTGCCTCGTTTTACTTTGCTGTGGCCCTCCGTCCGCCTTGTTTTACTTTGCTGTGGCCCTGCCCCTGCCTCGCTTTACTATGCTGTGGCCCTTCCCCCGTCCCGCTTTACTTTGCTGTGCCCCTTCCCCCGTTCCGCTTTACTTTGCTGTGGCCCCCCCCTCCGCCTTGCTTTACTTTGCTGAGGCCCTTCCCCCGCCTCGCATTACTTTGCTGTGGCCCTCCGTCCGCCTTGTTTTACTTTGCTGTGGCCTTTCCCCCGCCTCGTTTTACTTTGCTGTGGCCCTCCGTCTGCCTTGTTTTACTTTGCTGTGGCCCTTCCCCTGCCTCGCTTTACTATGCTGTGGCCCTTCCCCCGCCCCACTTTACTTTACTGTGGCCCCCCCCTCCGCCTTGCTTTACTTTGCTGAGGCCCTTCCCCTGCCTCGCATTACTTTGCTGTGGCCCTCCCTCCGCCTTGCTTTACTTTGCTGTGCTGTGCTGTGGCATCTTTACCTCTTCACTCGCTGTGCTGCAGCACCTCTTCTTCCCCACTTACATTACTGTGGCACCTCTTCCTCTTCCTCTCCTCACCTACTGTTCGGTGACCCTCCCTCCACCCTCCACCCTGCTTTATTTGCCGTTTGTGGGACTGTCTCTACCTCGCTTACTTTGATGTAGTAACGTTTCCTCTTTCCTTGTAAGACCGAGGCCTTTTCTCTAATTATCCTTTTATCAATAAAGTTTGTGTATTCTGTCTAAGGAATGGGGATTTTAAAGGTTTTTTTTTTACCCTCCTAGCTCGGGTCACCTACAAACCCTCACTTTGATTGTGCAGCAAAAATGTAATGCACATAAAACCAACTTTTGTCCTTTGGTCAAAATCAAGATGCCTTTTGTCTGTCCTTTTGGCCAGATAAGAGTTCCCCGCTGGGCCCGCAGGGTGGAGTAGTAAAAAATGTCCATATCATATTTGATAACCTTCTATCCTTCGAACCTCAAACTGATTTTGTGGTGGGCGCCTGCTATGCATTTTGAAAACATGTTTGTTTTCTCGTTTTTCATCCTCGAAATCAGTTATTCAGGCACTCATTACATCCAGGCTGGATTATGCGAATGCCCGCTATTTGGATTCGTTGGGCTACTGGATCAACAGACTGCAGGTAGTCCAGAACACCGCAGCCCATTGCTCCATACCCCGCCATTGAGAACGCATGGGTCCCCTTACCTTCACTGGCTCCTGGTCAGGAAGCGGATTCTATTTAAAGTGCTGGTCCTGGTCTATAAAGCGCTTCATCACCCTGGACTGGGCTACTTGGGCTTCAGAATCAGATTCTATCTTCCTACTAGGAATCTGTCTTCGGCCAACAGGCTACCAGCAAGGGAACCCAAGATGTGTCACACCAGAGCCGGAGGGCATGCTGTCTTCTATCTGGGGCCCTCGGCCTGGAATAAACGCCCTCAAGACTTTCGCTCAGTGGAATCAATCTCCATTTTTAAAAAGCAGTTGAAAACTTGGCTTTTTGCTCAATATTAGTCGCCTACTATGAGCAGAGCACCGGACACTTCTAGGAGTGGCTGTGTACTGGCTAAATCTTGTTGCATTCATTTCATTCATTCTTTCAGCAAATGACCACTCACCCAGCTGGGGCCACGTAATCTCCGGTTGTGGTGCTTCATGTAGAGGTAGAGGGGGTCACCGAGGAGGAGAACCGGAACCGAGAGCAGCGCGAGGACCACCAGCGCCACCTGGACAATCACCTGCGAGAAAGAAAGGAGAGTGTCTGCAACGTCCATCGAAGCAGAACTTCAACAGGGGTGCCATGTGGGAGGAAAAAGCAAAGAGGGGTGCAAGGATTCATCAAGACGGATCTGCAACATGAGAGGTGAGAGAAAAAGGAAGAACAGGGGCTTCAATGGGGCTTCAAGATGGATCCACAACCTGGGAGTGCGCATGAGAGAGCAAAGGGCACAGAGTGGCTGCAATGGGGCATCTGCAACCAGAGAAGAAAAGGCAGAGTGGCTGCAATGGGGCATCTGCAACCAGAGGAGAAAAGGCAGAGTGGCTGCAATGGGGCATCTGCAAAAAGAGAAGAAAAGACAATGGGGCATCTGCAACCTGACAGGTAAGAGAAGAAAAGGCAGCGTGGCTGCAATGGGGCATCTGCAACCAGAGAAGAAAAGGCAGAGCGGCTGCAATGGGGCATCTGCAACCAGAGAAGAAAAGGCAGAGTGGTTGCAATGGGGCATCTGCAACCTGACAGGTAAGAGAAGAAAAGGCAGAGTGGCTGCAATGGGGCATCTGCAACCAGAGAAGAAAAGGCAGAGCGGCTGCAATGGGGCATCTGCAACCTGACAGGTAAGAGAAGAAAAGGCAGAGTGGCTGCAATGGGGCATCTGCAACCAGAGAAGAAAAGGCAGAGCGGCTGCAATGGGGCATCTGCAACCAGAGAAGAAAAGGCAGAGCGGCTGCAATAGGGCATCTGCAACCAGAGAAGAAAAGGCAGAGCTGCTGCAATGGGGCATCTGCAAAAAGAGAAGAAAAGGCAGAGTGGCTGCAATGGTGCATCTGCAACCAGAGAAGAAAAGGCAGAGCGGCTGCAATGGGGCATCTGCAACCTGACAGGTAAGAGAAGAAAAGGCCGAGCGGCTGCAATGGGGCATCTGCAAAAAGAGAAGAAAAGGCAGAGTGGCTGCAATGGGGCATCTGCAACCAGAGAAGAAAAGGCAGAGCGGCTGCAATGGGGCATCTGCAACCAGAGAAGAAAAGGCAGAGTGGCTGCAATGGGGCATCTGCAACCAGAGAAGAAAAAGCAGAGCGGCTGCAATGGGGCATCTGCAAAAAGAGAAGAAAAGGCAGAGCTGCTGCAATGGGGCATCTGCAACCAGAGAAGAAAAGGCAGAGTGGCTGCAATGGGGCATCTGCAACCAGAGAAGAAAAGGCAGAGCGGCTGCAATGGGGCATCTGCAACCAGAGAAGAAAAGGCAGAGTGGCTGCAATGGGGCATCTGCAACCAGAGAAGAAAAGGCAGAGCGGCTGCAATGGGGCATCTGCAACCAGAGAAGAAAAGGCAGAGTGGCTGCAATGGGGCATCTGCAACCAGAGAAGAAAAGGCAGAGTGGCTGCAATGGGGCATCTGCAACCAGAGAAGAAAAGGCAGAGCGGCTGCAATGGGGCATCTGCAAAAAGAGAAGAAAAGGCAGAGCGGCTGCAATGGGGCATCTGCAAAAAGAGAAGAAAAGGCAGAGTGGCTGCAATGGGGCATCTGCAACCAGAGAAGAAAAGGCAGAGTGGCTGCAATGGGGCATCTGCAACCTGACAGGTAAGAGAAGAAAAGGCAGAGTGGCTGCAATGGTGCATCTGCAACCTGACAGGGAAGAGAAGAAAAGGCAGAGCGGCTGCAATGGTGCATCTACAACCTGACAGGGAAGAGAAGAAAAGGCAGAGCGGCTGCAATGGGGCATCTGCAAACAGAGAAGAAAAGGCAGAGTGGCTGCAATGGGGCATCTGCAACCAGAGAAGAAAAGGCAGAGCGGCTGCAATGGGGCATCTGCAACCAGAGAAGAAAAGGCAGAGTGGCTGCAATGGGGCATCTGCAACCAGAGAAGAAAAGGCAGAGCGGCTGCAATGGGGCATCTGCAAAAAGAGAAGAAAAGGCAGAGTGGCTGCAATGGGGCATCTGCAACCTGACAGGTAAGAGAAGAAAAGGCAGAGTGGCTGCAATGGGGCATCTGCAACCTGACAGGGAAGAGAAGAAAAGGCAGAGCGGCTGCAATGGGGCATCTGCAACCTGACAGGTAGGAGAAGAAAAGGCAGAGTGGCTGCAATGGGGCATCTGCAACCAGAGAAGAAAAGGCAGAGCGGCTGCAATGGGGCATCTGCAACCAGAGAAGAAAAGGCAGAGCGGCTGCAATGGGGCATCTGCAACCAGAGAAGAAAAGGCAGAGTGGCTGCAATGGGGCATCTGCAACCAGAGAAGAAAAGGCAGAGTGGCTGCAATGGGGCATCTGCAACCTGACAGGTAAGAGAAGAAAAGGCAGAGTGGCTGCAATGGGGCATCTGCAACCAGAGAATAAAAAGCAGAGTGGCTGCAATGGGGCATCTGCAAAAAGAGAAGAAAAGGCAGAGTGGCTGCAATGGTCCATCTGCAACCAGAGAAGAAAAGGCAGAGTGGCTGCAATGGGGCATCTGCAACCTGACAGGTAAGAGAAGAAAAGGCAGAACAGCTGCAATGGGGCATCTGCAACCAGAGAAGAAAAGGCAGAGCGGCTGCAATGGGGCATCTGCAACCAGAGAAGAAAAGGCAGAGTGGCTGCAATGGGGCATCTGCAACCAGAGAAGAAAAGGCAGAGCGGCTGCAATGGGGCATCTGCAACCAGAGAAGAAAAGGCAGAGTGGCTGCAATGGGGCATCTGCAACCAGAGAAGAAAAGGCAGAGTGGCTGCAATGGGGCATCTGCAACCAGAGAAGAAAAGGCAGAGCGGCTGCAATGGGGCATCTGCAAAAAGAGAAGAAAAGGCAGAGCGGCTGCAATGGGGCATCTGCAAAAAGAGAAGAAAAGGCAGAGTGGCTGCAATGGGGCATCTGCAACCAGAGAAGAAAAGGCAGAGTGGCTGCAATGGGGCATCTGCAACCTGACAGGTAAGAGAAGAAAAGGCAGAGTGGCTGCAATGGTGCATCTGCAACCTGACAGGGAAGAGAAGAAAAGGCAGAGCGGCTGCAATGGTGCATCTACAACCTGACAGGGAAGAGAAGAAAAGGCAGAGCGGCTGCAATGGGGCATCTGCAAACAGAGAAGAAAAGGCAGAGTGGCTGCAATGGGGCATCTGCAACCAGAGAAGAAAAGGCAGAGCGGCTGCAATGGGGCATCTGCAACCAGAGAAGAAAAGGCAGAGTGGCTGCAATGGGGCATCTGCAACCAGAGAAGAAAAGGCAGAGCGGCTGCAATGGGGCATCTGCAAAAAGAGAAGAAAAGGCAGAGTGGCTGCAATGGGGCATCTGCAACCTGACAGGTAAGAGAAGAAAAGGCAGAGTGGCTGCAATGGGGCATCTGCAACCTGACAGGGAAGAGAAGAAAAGGCAGAGCGGCTGCAATGGGGCATCTGCAAACAGAGAAGAAAAGGCAGAGTGGCTGCAATGGGGCATCTGCAACCAGAGAAGAAAAGGCAGAGCGGCTGCAATGGGGCATCTGCAACCAGAGAAGAAAAGGCAGAGTGGCTGCAATGGGGCATCTGCAACCAGAGAAGAAAAGGCAGAGTGGCTGCAATGGGGCATCTGCAACCTGACAGGTAAGAGAAGAAAAGGCAGAGTGGCTGCAATGGGGCATCTGCAACCAGAGAAGAAAAAGCAGAGTGGCTGCAATGGGGCATCTGCAAAAAGAGAAGAAAAGGCAGAGTGGCTGCAATGGTCCATCTGCAACCAGAGAAGAAAAGGCAGAGTGGCTGCAATGGGGCATCTGCAACCTGACAGGTAAGAGAAGAAAAGGCAGAACAGCTGCAATGGGGCATCTGCAACCAGAGAAGAAAAGGCAGAACAGCTGCAATGGGGCATCTGCAACCAGAGAAGAAAAGGCAGAGCGGCTGCAATGGGGCATCTGCAACCTGACAGGTAAGAGAAGAAAAGGCAGAACAGCTGCAATGGGGCATCTGCAACCAGAGAAGAAAAGGCAGAGCGGCTGCAATAGGGCATCTGCAACCAGAGAAGAAAAGGCAGAGCGGCTGCAATGGGGCATCTGCAACCAGAGAAGAAAAGGCAGAGCGGCTGCAATGGGGCATCTGCAACCTGACAGGTAAGAGAAGAAAAGGCAGAGCGGCTGCAATGGGGCATCTGCAACCTGACAGGTACGAGAAGAAAAGGCAGAGTGGCTGCAATGGGGCATCTGCAACCTGACAGGTAAGAGAAGAAAAGGCAGAGCGGCTGCAATGGGGCATCTGCAACCTGACAGGTAAGAGAAGAAAAGGCAGAGCAGCTGCAATGGGGCATCCGCAACCAGAGAAGAAAAGGCAGATCAGCTGCAATGGGGCATCTGCAACCTGACAGGTAAGAGAAGAAAATGCAGAGCGGCTGCAATGGGGCATCTGCAACCTGACAGGTTCAAGAAGAAAAGGCAGAGCTGCTGCAATGGGGCATCCGCAACCAGAGAGGAAAAGGCAGATCAGCTGCAATGGGGCATCTGCAACCTGACAGGTAAGAGAAGAAAAGGCAGAGCGGCTGCAATGGGGCATCTGCAACCTGACAGGTTCGAGAAGAAAAGGCAGATCAGCTGCAATGGGGCATCTGCAACCAGAGAAAAAAAGGCAGATCAGCAGCAATGGGGCATCTGCAACCTGACAGGTAAGAGAAGAAAAGGCAGAGCTGCTGCAATGGGGCATCTGCAACCAGAGAAGAAAAGGCAGAGCGGCTGTAATGGTGCATCTGCAACCTCACAGGTTCGAGAAGAAAAGGCAGATCAGCTGCAATGGGGCATCTGCAACCTGACAGGTAAGAGAAGAAAAGGCAGAGCTGCTGCAATGGGGCATCTGCAACCAGAGAAGAAAAGGCAGAGTGGCTGCAATGGGGCATCTGCAACCAGAGAAGAAAAGGCAGAGTGGCTGCAATGGAGCATCTGCAACCAGAGAAGAAAAAGCAGAGCGGCTGCAATGGGGCATCTGCAAAAAGAGAAGAAAAGGCAGAGTGGCTGCAATGGGGCATCTGCAACCAGAGAAGAAAAGGCAGAGTGGCTGCAATGGGGCATCTGCAACCTGACAGGTTCGAGAAGAAAAGGCAGATCAGCTGCAATGGGGCATCTGCAACCAGAGAAAAAAAGGCAGATCAGCTGCAATGGGGCATCTGCAACCAGAGAAAAAAAGGCAGATCAGCAGCAATGGGGCATCTGCAACCTGACAGGTAAGAGAAGAAAAGGCAGAGCTGCTGCAATGGGGCATCTGCAACCAGAGAAGAAAAGGCAGAGCGGCTGTAATGGTGCATCTGCAACCTCACAGGTTCGAGAAGAAAAGGCAGATCAGCTGCAATGGGGCATCTGCAACCAGAGAAGAAAAGGCAGAGTGGCTGCAATGGGGCATCTGCAAAAAGAGAAGAAAAGGCAGAGTGGCTGCAATGGGGCATCTGCAACCAGAGAAGAAAAGGCAGAGTGGCTGCAATGGGGCATCTGCAACCAGAGAAGAAAAGGCAGAGTGGCTGCAATGGGGCATCTGCAACCAGAGAAGAAAAGGCAGAGTGGCTGCAATGGGGCATCTGCAACCAGAGAAGAAAAAGCAGAGCGGCTGCAATGGGGCATCTGCAACCTGACAGGGAAGAGAAGAAAAGGCAGAGCAGCTGCAATGGGGCATCTGCAACCAGAGAAGAAAAAGCAGAGCGGCTGCAATGGGGCATCTGCAAAAAGAGAAGAAAAGGCAGAGCGGCTGCAATGGGGCATTTGCAACCAGAGAAGAAAAAAAGAGTGGCTGCAATGGGGCATCTGCAACCAGAGAAGAAAAAAAGAGTGGCTGCAATGGGGCATCTGCAACCTGACAGGGAAGAGAAGAAAAGGCAGAGCGGCTGCAATGGGGCATCTGCAACCAGAGAAGAAAAAAAGAGTGGCTGCAATGGGGCATCTGCAACCTGACAGGGAAGAGAAGAAAAGGCAGAGCGGCTGCAATGGGGCATCTGCAACCAGAGAAGAAAAGGCAGAGTGGCTGCAATGGGGCATCTGCAACCAGAGAAGAATAGGCAGAGCGGCTGCAATGGGCATCTGCAACCCGAGAAGAAAAGGCAGAGCGGCTGCAATGGGCATCTGCAACCAGAGAAGAAAAGGCAGAGCGGCTGCAATGGGCATCTGCAACCAGAGAAGAAAAGGCAGAGCGGCTGCAATGGGGCATCTGCAACCTGACAGGTAAGAGAAGAAAAGGCAGAGCTGCTGCAATGGGGCATCTGCAACCAGAGAAGAAAAAGCAGAGCGGCTGCAATGGGGCATCTGCAACCAGAGAAGAAAAAGCAGAGCGGCTGCAATGGGGCATCTGCAAAAAGAGAAGAAAAGGCAGAGCGGCTGCAATGGGGCATCTGCAACCAGAGAAGAAAAAGCAGAGCGGCTGCAATGGGGCATCTGCAACCAGAGAAGAAAAGGCAGATCTGCTGCAATGGGGCATCAGGCTGGATCCTTGACCTGAGGGGTGCGTGAGACAGGGGAAAGCATTGCATCATCACAGCATCCTGTGCTAAGAGCAAGTGGAAAACTATACTGGTGCAACTGTGAGAGCAAATAAACAGACAAAAAGAGTAGAAGGACAAAGATTTCATAGGAACGATAAGGAGAATTCCGGACCCACTAGATGGCGGAATAATGCACTTCATGTGAATCCAAAAACGATTTACGGGGTAAAAGTGATGGTTTCCAATGCCAGAGCCATCATACCATGGGGGATAGCGCTGTGTGGAATGCTGGGCTAAAAATCAGCCCTGTCCCCTTTTCTATATCTGGCTTTCTTACAGTAACAAATTGTTCTACCTCCTCTCCCTCGAGCCTCCACCTTGTAATGAAGGCAGCGCAGCTGAAGTATACTGAAACACCAACCTTTTAATCTATTCGCCAGCTCTCTGTACCAGACCTTCTCAACAACTGTTCCTCTTAAACTGAGGTGCTTCTGGGATGCTATATCCACTTCTCTAGATCATATACTCTTGTACAGCAAGGATTAACGGGGTGCCAATCGCCCTCCGTGTACCTCTTACTCAGACTATGGGGTGCTGGGATGATAACATGCGCTCTTTGCCCATTTTCAGTAAATGTCTTGCATGCAGCGGGTGAACCCCTTCTACATCTTCTCCATACCTAGTCTCAAGCAGAGAGGTTGTTGGGTACCAATTCTCCTCTATGCTTAGTGGTCATGCTCCACATTCATACATTGCAAGGTCATTTAGGGCCAGCCATTCTTCCAGAGTCGTGCATGGCGATGGTCTTGGAGATACGATACGCCCCCCGTCCCTTGGGCACCTCTCAGTAGATTGCCAGGGTTCCGTTTGAGGTTGGTACCCCCCCCTTCTGCTCTAGTTCTTTGCATCAGATACTTTCCCCATCTTCATACCTCACGCCCGCACACACTATACTGCTAGGGATGTTTACCCCACCTACCATGCTCGCTAGTACAACAGGTTGCTGCTGGTTCACCACACCCCTTCTTTGCCCACATCCATCCTAAAGGCTGTTTTTGGGGTACCCTCCTTGGTCTCCATACCTGAACTTTATACAGCAGGATATTGTTGGGGTCCTCCTTGGTAACGAAGAGGAACATGTTGATGAAGTGGATGAGGATGCTGGGGGCGGTGTGCGCCTCTTTCACGGTGAAGACGAACCACTTGTAGAAGATCAAGAAGACCAGGTATCCGAAGAGAGCCAACATGAAGATAATCTCTGGCACGAAGATCAGCAGGATCTTGTAGCGGGTCTTAAAGTGTCTGCAGGGGTGGAGGAAACGCAGAACACGCACAGGGGAATAAGTTAGTATCTGAGTGACTGCCGTCCTACTCATGCTATGTCATTACATGTGAGTGACTGCCGTCCTACTCATGCTATGTCATTACATGTGAGTGACTGCCGTCCTGGCCATGCTCCATGTCATTACATGGGAGTGACTACGATCCTGCTTGTTCTATACGTCATTACATGAAAGTGACTGCTATCCTAGCCATGCTTTATGCCATTACACGTGAGTGGCTGCATTACTAGCCATAGTCCATGCCATTACATGTGAGTGACTGCCGTCCTAGTCATGCTTCATGTCATTACATGTGAGGGACTGTCATGCTTCATGTCATTACATGTGAGTGACTGCATTACTAGTCATGCTTCATGTCATTACATGTGAGTGACTGCCGTCCTAGTCATGCTTCATGTCATTACATATGAGTGACTTCCGTCCTAGTCACACTTCATGTGAGTGAATGCCGTCCTAATCATGCTTCATGTCATTACAGGTGAGTGACTGCCGTCCTAGCCATCCTCGACGTCATTACATGTGAGGGACTGCCGTCCCAGTCATGCTTCATGTCATTGCATGTGAGTGACTGCCGTCCTAGTCATGCTTCATGTCATTACATGTGAGGGACTACCGTCCTAGTCATGCTTCATGTCATTACATGTGAGGGACTGCCGTCCTAATCATGCTTCATGTCATTACATGTGAGTGACTGCCGTCCTAGTCATGCTTCATGTCATTACATGTGAGGGACTGCCGTCCTAATCATGCTTCATGTCATTACATGTGAGTGACTTCAGTCCTAGTCATCCTTGACGTCATTACATGTGAGTGACTGCTGTCCTAATCATCATAGACGTCATTACATGTGAGTGACTGCCGTCCTAGTCATGCTTCATGTTGTTACATGTGAAGGACTGTCATGCTTCATGTCATTACATGTGAGTGACTGCATTACTAGTCATGCTTCATGTCATTACATGTGAGTGACTGCCGTCCTAGTCATGCTTCATGTCATTACATGTGAGTGACTGCAGTCCTAGTCATGCTTCATGTCATTACATGTGAGTGACTGCAGTCCTAGTCATGCTTCATGTCATTACATGTGAGTGACTGCCATCCTAGTCATGCTTCATGTTGTTACATGTGAGGGACTGTCATGCTTCATGTCATTACATGTGAGTGACTGCATTACTAGTCATGCTTCATGTCATTACATGTGAGTGACTGCCGTCCTAGTCATGCTTCATGTCATTACATTTGAGTGACTGCATTACTAGTCATGCTTCATGTCATTACATGTGAGTGACTGCCGTCCTGACCATGCTCTAGGTCATTACATGTGAGTGACTGCCATCCTAGTCATGCTTCATGTCTTAACATGTGAGTGACTGCCGTCCTAGTCATCCTCGACGTCATGACATGTGAGTGACTGCCGTCCCAGTCATGCTTCATGTCATTACATGCGAGTGACTGCCGTCCTGACCATGGTCTAGGTCATTACATGTGAGTGACTGCAGTCCTATTCATGCTTCATGTCATTACATGTGAGTGACTGCCGTCCTAGTCATGCTTCATGTCGTTACATGTGAGGGACTGTCATGCTTCATGTCATTACATGTGAGTGACTGCATTACTAGTCATGCTTCATGTCATTACATGTGAGTGACTGCCGTCCTGACCATGCTCTAGGTCATTACATGTGAGTGACTGCCGTCCTAGTCATCCTCGACGTCATGACATGTGAGTGACTGCCATCCCAGTCATGCTTCATGTCAATACATGCGAGTGACTGCCGTCCTGACCATGCTCTAGGTCATTACATGTGAGTGACTTCAGTCCTAGTCATCCTTGACGTCATTACATGTGAGTGACTGCTGTCCTAATCATCATAGACGTCATTTCATGTGAGTGACTACCGTCCTAGTCATGCTTCATGTCATTATATGTGAGCGTCTGCCGTCCTAGTCATACTTCATGTCATTACATGTGAGTGACTGCATTACTAGTCATGCTTCATGTCATTACATGTGAGTGACTGCCGTCCTGACCATGCTCTAGGTCATTACATGCTAGTGGCTGCCGTCCTAGTCATCCTCTACGTCATTACATGTGAGTGACTGCCGTCCTAGTCATCCTCGACGTCATCACATGTGAGTGACTGCCGCCCCAGTCATGCTTCATGTCATTACATGCGAGTGACTGCCGTCTTGACCATGCTCTAGGTCATTACATGTGAGTGACTGCAGTCCTAGTCATGCTTCATGTCGTTACATGTGAGGGACTGTCATGCTTCATGTCATTACATGTGAGTGACTGCATTACTAGTCATGCTTCATGTCATTACATGTGAGTGACTGCATTACTAGTCATGCTTCATGTCATTACATGTGAGTTACTGCCGTCCTGACCGTGCTCTAGGTCATTACATGTGAGTGACTGCCGTCCTAGTCATCCTTGATGTCATTACATGTGAGTGACTGCTGTCCTAATCATCATAGACGTCATTTCATGTGATTGACTGCCGTCCTAGTCATACTTCATGTCGTTACATGTGAGTGACTGCCATCCTAGACATGCTTCATGTCATTACATGTGAGTGACTGCCATCCTAGTCATGCTTCATGTGAGTGACTGCCGTCCTAGTCATGCTTCAGGTCATTACATGTGAGTGACTGCCGTCCTGACCATGCTCTAGGTCTTTACATGTGAGTGACTGCCGTCCTGATCATGCTCTAGGTCGTTACATGTGAGTGACTGCCGTCCTGATCATGCTCTAGGTCGTTACATGTGAGTCACTGCTGTCCTAATCATCATAGACGTCATTTCATGTGGGTGACTGCCGTCGTAGTAATGCTTCATGTCATTACATGTGAGTGACTGTCCTCCTAGTCATGCTTCATGTCATTACATGTGAGTGACTGCCGTCCTAGTCATCCTCAATGCATTACAAAGGGAAAATGCTACTTACCTGTATGCATTTGTTCTTGCCATGTAGAGCTGCAGAGTTACACACTGTGCATAGATCGCCATCTGGTGGTGGGCCCGATGATTTCACTTTGTTTTGGAAGAGTCTTTGTTCGTTAGGTGACTCCTCCTGTAGAGTGTAGTGCACATGGGCATCGACTCCATCTTTAGATTGTTTTTCGCCATTAGGGAAATGATGGAGTTGTATGAGTACAGAAAAAGATGTCCATGTCTAATGTATCTAATTAAGATATTACTGGAACAGATATAGGTAGCCGGGGACACAGGTGGGCGTGTGTAACTCTGCAGCTCTACATGCCAAGAACAGATGCATACAGTAGCATGTTCGAGGCATATGAGCTGCAGATTGTACACCTTAGCATTAGTCCGCCACCTGGTGTTGGGCTCGGATGATTGCAGGTTGTTGTTGTCTTGGAAGAAGTCTTTGCAGTCCTGAGATAGGCGAATCCTCTCTTGGACAACAGTGCGCATGGGCATAGACTCCATCCTGAGATTGTTTTTTTAGACCATTGGGTTCGGATGAAAGTTTCTTTGCTCCGGCCAGAAGAAGATTCTTCAGCAACTTCGAAGCACAGAACTTCCCAAAAAACTTCAAAACCAACTTCGACATCGAAGATAAAGCCTTTTGACGACAGATTTTCCATTCCGGTCATCGAAGTGGGCCATTAGGCCTATCGACCCCATGCGGCCTACACCACATGGAAAGAACTCCGTTCAAGAAATGCCCGGCAAAATTCCCTCATAGCGATCACCATGAGGTTTGCAACCTCTGCCTATCGCCGGAACACGACGAGTCAACCTGCACAGCTTGTGCATCCTTTTGATCGAAAAAGACCATTCGGGATCGGAGGGCCCATCGACACGAGATGAGGAGATCGGCCCCAGCACCGGAGGATATCTTCGAAGATATCGACGAGGAGGTTCCCCTCGATCCCGAAGAAGACTCTCCGGAGCTCCAGATCGTATCAGAGGCAGACAACTCAGATGACTCCATTCCATTGGTCAGTGCTTGAGTACTAATGCCCCTGCATCACATACTATGCCCAAACCGAAGGCAAAGGTCAGCACTCCGCCCAAGGGGCCCAGTCGAGACCGAAAATCAACTTCAACAGCCTCGCCATCGAGTCCGGCACTGAAGAAAACAACATTGCCTTCTAGTACCTCGACACAGAGTAAACATCTCTCGTCAGCACCGAAATATAAGGACACCTCGGCACCGAAGCCAAAAGACCCTTCGGCACTGAAACCAAAAACTGTGTCGGCACCGTAACACACAGACCTGTCTGTACCGAAACCGAAAGAAACAACGGTTCCAAAACCGAAAGAAGCAACGGCTCCGAGACAGTCGACTTCAACACCTTCGGTGCAGAAGACAAAGAATCCTGATGTACCCAAATCCTCGAACATGCCTTCAAAGCCGAAAACAACACCTTCGGCGCCAAAGACTTTGCCACGGGACATTACACCACCTCCCAAGACCAAAGAAAGACCGCAACCTCCGTCGGATCCGAAAAAAATTGATGCCCAAGAGGGTTGTAGAGGAAGAGGAACTTTTTACTCCAGATCCTCAGAAGAAGATTTTTATAGACCCAAAGACAGGTCGTGTGGGTACTACACCTCACAAGAAGAGCCCAGCAGAGGCACCAGCCACACCTGTAGTGCCTGCTAAAAAGAAGGACTGTGCAACATCTCCCATATGTCCTTCTCCTTTACCTATTCTTCCTTCTTCTCCTATACCTAATATATCTCCTGCACATTCTTCACCTTCATCACATTCTTCTCAACAAAATGATGATGAATATAACGAAGAGAGAGGGGATGATGAGGAGGAGCCTAGCTCACACAACATAGATGAGGGTATATGGGATTACACAACACCTAGCGAGGTACCCATATATGATTTTCAGAACCCACAGAATATACCGGACGTTCCAGAATCACACTCATACCCATCAAAGCCTTCCCCTCCTGAAGACCCAATTAGTTTTAGCCATTTGTTAAACAGAGCAGCAGTTTATCATGGCGTGCCTATGCATTCTGACGACATTAAAGAAGATTTCTTATTAGACACATTTGAGCACTCTCAGAGAACAGCTCAAACATTGCCAATGTTTAAAGGAGTAGTTAAACATGCTCCAGAAGTATTTAAAGATCCTGTACGCACAAGAATTTTAAATCCTAGGATTGAAAAGAAATATAGACCAGCACCTTCAGACCCGGTCTATATTAAAAAGGACACCTTCCACTAGATTCGTTAGTAGTGTCCAATGCTAGAAAGAGGGCAAATTCTCAAACATCTGGAGAAGCGTCCCCACCTGATAAAGAGTCGAAAGTTATCGACGCATCAGGAGAAAGAGTAGCTGCACAGGCAGCAAATATGTGGCGTATAGTTAATACACAAGCCCTACTCTTTAGGTATGATAGGGCTCATTACGACCAACTAGAAAAACTTCTAGAACATTTACCAGATCAGTATAAAGAGACTGACCTGATACAAGAAGGCAAACTAATATTTAATGCCTCAATAAAATGTACACTAGACGCAGCAGATGAAATACAAGTGTAATTCTCAGAAGACATGCGTGGCTACGCATTTCCGGGTTTAAGCAAGAGGTGCAAACCACCGTTTTAAACCAACTATTTAATCAGAACCAGTTATTTGGTCCTGAGGTAGACACCATCCTTGAAAAAATGAAAAAGCACACTGACACTGCCAAGTCTATGGGAGCTTTACAATCTACACAAGGTAGAGGTTCTTTTCATTTCTCCTCATATAGAGGAGGCTCCAAGCAGACTGGAGCAGACAATACTACAGCTTTTAAAGCACAGACATCCACCAATAAAGGATTCTTTAGAGGAGGATATAGAGGAAACAATAATAAAGGAATAGGTCGCGGTAACAACAACAACTGATCCTCTTCCACCACCAAGCAATGACTTCCCTCTGCTCCTCCCACAGCATACCACTCCTGTAGGGGGCAGACTAACACAGTTCCTGCCTGTCTGGAATTCCATCACAACAGACAAGTGGGTAAGACAGATTATCCAACATGGCTACTACCTAGAGCTTACAGCAACCCCTCCAACCATAGTCATAGTCATAGTCTCTTGGATAGCGCACAAATCACAAAAGTCTCAAGGCGCTTAGCAACAAACGACAACCAAGAATGAGAGGGAGCGGAGAAGAGGAGATTAATTAGGAAAGAGCCAGGTTTGTAAGCCCTTGCGAAAAGCCTGATGATTGGAAAGGGACTGCAGATGTGTAGGTAGTTTATTCCATAGTTGAGGGGCTAGGTAAGAAAAGGCTCTACAGCCCATCCTCAACGTTCTAGCCCTAGGTTGTACCAGAAGGATTTTAGTACTGGACCTTAAGGCTCTGGAATGTTTGTACCTGGCCACGTTCTCAACAAGGTAAGAAGGTCCTGTCCCATGTAAAAGTTTATGCGTGAGACTAAGGATCTTAAACTGGCTTCTTTGTCGCACTGGGAGCCAGTGCATTTGTCTAAGACAGGCAAAGGGGGGGGGGGGGGCCTCTGGGGGGGGGGGGGGGGGGGGGGAGGGGAGACCTAGCACCAAGCGTGCAGCAGCATTTTGAAGAGTTTGTAGCTTGGTTAACAGGCCTTCATTGATAGAGGTATACATTGCGTTGCCATAGTCCAGGCGGCTAACAACCAATCCCTGGACCAAAGGTTTCCTGGCTTCAATGGGTAGCCACCTGAAAATCTTCCGCAATTTTCGTAGTATACCATAGCAGATACCAGATACTTGGGTAATCTAAGCCTTCATAAAAAGGGCACCTTCGAGCATTATTCCCAGGTCACGAACCGCCTCTTTGGGCTCCGGACATGGTCCTAATTTTGCAGGCCACCAATCGTGTGACCACCGAGTCTTCGCCTTGCCAAATAGCATAATTTCAGTTTTACTGAAATTAAGCTGGAGTTTGTTATCATTCATCCATTCGCTGATATGGATCATACATCTCTTAAATCTGGTACAGGTGTCAAGAACGTCTGGACTACAGGTAATGAGAACCTGCGTATCGTCCGCGTAGGACACTGTGGTGAAACCGTAAGATTTTATAATTCTGGCCAGGGGGGTAAGATAAATGTTAAATAACATGGGGCTCAAAATGAACCCTTCAGGTACCCCCACAGTAAGAGGCATCCTACTGGATTCCAAAGAGTTAATCCTGATGTAAGTATGCCGATCGGCAAGGAAATTCTTGAACCAGGCCAGAGCCTTGCCTCTGACACCAATCTCCCACAGCCGTTGATGAAGGATGCTGTGGGAGATGGTGTCAAAGGCTGCTGACCGATCTAATAAGTTCAGAAATGCGGAATCACCTTTGTCCAGCGTGAGACGAATGTTATCCACCACTTCCATCACTGCTGTTTCAGTGCCATGGGCAGCACGGCAGCCCGATCGTGAGGGATCTAGAAGTGAATGTGTTTCTACAAAACTGGAGACACGTTTGTTAACAAGATGTTCCTGTACCTTTCCGAAGTAGGGTAATAAAGATATGGGCCTGTAATTGGCGGCAATAGAGGGGTCGCTAGTGAGCTTTTTAAGAATTGGTTTTACCTGAGCCACCTTCCAGCTGCTAGGCATAGATGCCAGCTCAAAAGAGGTATTATAGATTTTAGATAGCGAGCAGGCCAAGCGAGGAAATATTTTATTGCACTTACGAGGGGCTAGCGAATCAGAGGGAGAGCCCGATTTCCCTTTCTCCAGTGCAACTAATACTTCTGCAGCCGTGGTGGGCTCAAATTCCGTAAGCAAAGGGCCCTCTATATGGTGAGGAGTCAAGGGGTTACAGGATGATACCTCACCAGTTAAGGTGTCATTGGATCCGGAGGTTGTAAACATCGAATAGATGGACTTGATTTTATTATGGAAATACGCGGCCAATGCATTAACCCATTCCAAGGTGGGGGTGAAAGATGATTGTTCCACCTGGGGAGCGGTAAACTCATTTAGTATTTTAAATAATTCTTTTGAGGAGTGAGAGGCTTTATTATTCTTTGTGTAAGATAGCTAGATTTAGCTTCCTTTATTTTTTCCAAGTAAAGAAAATGAATCGGTTTATAATTTTTACGGTCTTCACTAGTTTTAGTTTTTCTCCACAGCCTTTCTGCTACTCTACTGGCAGTTTTCTTTATTTTCAGTTCCTCTGTAAACCAAGGGGAGGCAATAGATTTTACCTTAACTCTCATTTCAGGAATGACCTTATCCAGTGCAGTCTTCACACACGCTTCCAACTGGTTGGCCATAAGGTCAATGTTGTTAAGCGTATCACCGGGAGGGTTGAAATAAATCTCAAAAGCCTCCTGTGTGAGTTTATGCCGGGGACGTATGAGCATTAAGTCTGCACACTTAGAGATCCTGGGCTTATTAGGACCAGTGAGAGAGCGCAAAACTGAGAAAAATGTATAAGTGCACCATATTTACTAGTTAGATGCATGAAATAGTTAAAGCACGTAGAAGTGTTGAAAATTACATAGAAGCACATACACTAACGAATGTTTAATCAATATAGAGTGCATATTATAGAGTGTGGAGCTAAAATAGTAATGTTTAGAAATGTTAGAGTGCTGCTAAGACTCCAGGTTATGTGACTGTTACAGAAGAAAATGTAATGCTGCAAAACGTAGAAACGCAGGCCTCATGGCAATGTATGAAGAACGAAATATGCTCTACAGTTCACATAATGGATTATTACTTTACTGCCATTTTAGAATATTATTAATCATGCGTTAGAAATCATGTTTGTAGAAGTTTTCCATATAACCAGAGTGTATTAAATAGAATTGTTTTAGTTTAAGAAATAAAGGTTCACAGAATGCAGACCTCTTGCAAAGTAATTCAGTAGGCCTGGAAAGATAAAGTTGCTTCTTTGATCTGCACGTGTTAGTTAGAAATGAGTCTCGTTAAGCATAAATTGTCATTCTTGGTAGAAGTTTTATGGCCCAAAGCAGATAACTGGAGGTTGGAATTTGGGGCCCTATTCATGGGTGTCTGTTTGCAGGTGTGAGGGGGTTCCAATCAAGAGAGTGATGAATAGAGCTCTGTCCGGGGAGACAGGCACAGGCCTGGAGGAGGTTCCAAGAATGTAATGGGGGGTACCGGCGAGCGGAGAAGAAGCCTGGGAAGCAAGGTCAACGCTAACGAAGAGGCCCAGAGGAGTATCAGTATGGAAAAAGCCAGAAACGAAACCACGTGAGATGTGTACGTGAGGGGCGTCTCTGAGGGGCGTTTCGACAATACTTGTGATTTTGTATTAGGGACAGCACCCTGGGGTGGAAGAAGAGAAGATGGCTTGAGGACCTTTAGAGAGCGGATGGGTAGGCAGAGAGGGTACGACTTCAATGCACAGAATTACATCAGAGACTAAAGGAAAGTGAGTGAACTTCTTTGGAAGTCACCACGGCTGACACCTTTTTGGGTTAAGATTCTGTTAAGTAGGGATGTCACTTAGTCTAGTGTAGGGACAGTCTAACCTGAATTTTGCTTTTTGTAAATGACACTCAAATTGCAACTTGTGTCTATTCTTGTAAACCTGCTGATTTTCGAACTTGTTTTAGTGATATTTTTCTGTCGCTTAAGATCATTCAGAGAATTTATGTTCTTTTTAGTGCCAGTATACCTGATGAACCTTTTATTGAGATGTTTGTATATTCAGTTAACTTTGGCTTTATAATAAATCTTTAAAACTGAATTGTGGTAAGTGGTTCTTCAGAGTCGTGCCAATTATTGGTTTGATTAACCTGGTAGTAGATTACTTTTTACTCTATGACAGGCACCAAAGATTCAGTCGACCTGATTGGGGATTTAGATCTAGAGTGATCAGATAAGAGATCAAAAATCCCGCCTTCCCACCAGGAAAACTAAATTTCACTAAGAAATGGTCCGTCCAGGTCATAGGCAGAGGGGTTTCGCAGGTAAAACTGGGCAGATTAGTAAAAATTAGATCCAGGGTGTGCCCTGCCCAGTGAGTAGGTCCTAGAACCCTTTGTGTTAATGATAAAGTTTCCATACTGGTCTTTAGATGACAGGAATCTGTATCAAGAATACGTTCAATGTGGTAATTAAAATCTCCAATTAAAATAAAGTGATCCGTGGCCAATACATGTGAGGCGATAGTATCCAGGAGAGAATGAACAAATTTGGATTTATCGCCAGGACGCCTATAGACCAGAGCAACTCTTCCAATCATCGTTCTAAAATACAAAAGATTAACTATTAAAATTTCAAACAGGGGGCTAGAACAGGATTCCAACAAGGAGATACCAAGCGGGGCCTTTGCTGCCACTACAACTCCGCCTCCTCTCCTCCCCTCTCTATCTTGTCTGATAACATAGTATTCAGATGGAAACGCAGTTGCCACATCAGGCGATGCTTGACTGTGAAGCCATGTATCGGTAAGAGAGCATATATCAGGCTGGTCATTGTCAAGTAGACTCCATAATTCCAAAGCATGCTTGGGTATGGACCTAGTATTTATATAGAGGGCAGAGAAAGATTTAGGGTCTTCCTTGGTGGTAAGTCTAATTATTTTCCCTGGGTTTTTTTCAGATATAGAGGTCGCAGAGGTGGGCACAGATGCCAGTGAAGTGGCAATGGCATTAGAGTTATTAACATGGGTGCAAGGCAAGAGTTGAGGATGAATACTAATAGTTGCACTCTTTGGCTTTAGAGATACAAGTTCTTGCCTAGAGTAGCAAATCATATCCACAACAGTGGCGATCCACTCACCGTTTGCGGCCGGGAATCGCCCAGGGGGTCGGGCGGCATCCTAGCGCAGACGGGCGCAGACGGGCTTGCCTTTGGCGCGCCTCTGCGCGCGTCCGCGCTGGGGGTGGAATTAAGTAGGCAGGAGGGCGGGCCACTATGCTGACGTTTTCGACCCTGTGGTGCTCTGCTGCTTAATGTCCCTCCGCACAATCGGCACAAGCCGTGGCAGACCGGGGACACAGCGGAGACACCAAAAGAGAGGTGAGACAGCAGTCGTAATCACTATTGTGCAATATTTATTAAAACAAAGTGCAATAGATAAAGATCGGCGCAATTTTAAAAACAGGTTATGTGAGCAAAAATACAAATTTCCAAGGGGAAAACACGGGGAGAACAGTCACAATACAACACGTCAGGATTTTCTCCCTGAAGCACAAATCCCCACAGCGCTAGCCAGCGGAGTACACTCACACCAGGAATGCCGTTTGAGCTGCGCGCGTCCGCGCTGGGGGTGGAATTAAGTAGGCAGGAGGGCGGGGCCACTATGCTGACGTTTTCGACCCTGTGGTGCTCTGCTGCTTCTTGTCCCTCCGCACAATCGGCACAAGCAGTGGCGGACCGGGGACACAGCGGAGACACCAAAAGAGAGGTGAGACAGCGGTCGTAATCACTGCTGTGCAATATTTATTAAAACAAAGTGCAATAGATAAAGATCGGCACAATTTTAAAAACAGGTTATGTGAGCAAAAACCATACCTCCCAGGCAGCGTCCAATGTCTACAGACCATCTGACTCTGCTTCAACAGGAAGTTCTATCACTTCTACAGAAGGGACCTATTCAAATAGTTCCTTTAGAAGAACAAGGAATGGGGGTTTACTCGCTGTACTTTCTAATTCCCAAAAAAGACGGGACACTGAGACCAATCCTAGACCTCAGGCCCCTCAACAGCTACATACAATCAGATCATTTTCATATGATCACGCCACAACAAGTGCTTCCACTGCTACAACAGGGCGACTTCCTTACAACACTAGATCTAAAGGACGACTACTTCCATATCCCCATACATCCTGCTCACAGAAAGTATCTAAGGTTTGTACTAGAAGGACAACACTATAAGTTCAAAGTCCTTCCATTTGGGGTAACCAATGCACCAAGAGTATTTACAAAGTGCCTAGCAGTGGTAGCAGCATATCTCAGGAGGCAACATAAACATGTCTTCCCTTACCTAGACGACTGGCTAATAAAAGCAAAATCGTTCAATCAGTGTGTCCAGCACCCACAGCAGACGATTCAAACATTGCACTACTTAGGGTTTACAATAAACTACACCAGGTCGCACCTGCAGCCCTTTCACATACATCAGTATCTAGGGGCTTCAATAAACACGTCCACAGCTCTAGCGTATCCCAGTACAGCCAGGATACAGAGGATTCAAGCCTTAGTCACCAAGTTTCAACACCAGCAGTCTCTACAAGCCAGGGTGTTCATGAGACTAATAGGCATGATGGCATCTTGCATCTTCATAGTACCACACGCAAGACTGCAAATGCGTCCCCTACAAGAGTGCTTAGCACAACAGTGGAACCAAGCTCAAGGTCAACTAAAAGACCTGGTGTTGGTAGACAGCCGCACACATCGCTCTCTGCAGTGGTGGAACACCAAGAATCTGACAAAGCGGCGGCCGTTCCTCGAACCTGTTCCACAGCTAGTGCTTACAACAGACGCATCCCTCAAAGGGTGGGGAGCCAATCTCTTACATCACACAACTCAAGGACAATGGACCATTCAACAGAAAAGGTTCCATATCAACCATCTAGAGCTGCTAGCAATTTTTCTAGCACTCAAAACTTTCCAACTACAAGTTCAGAACAAAGCAATCTTAATCCGGGCGGACAATATGACAGCCATGTACTATATACAAAAATAGGGGGGGACACACTCTCTGCAACGGTCCCAACTTGCAAAGAACATTTGGAGATGGGCCATCCCTCAAAACATACATCTGCTACCAGAGCACCTTCCAGGAGTTCACAATCAGATAGCAGATCTGTTAAGTCGACAAGCACAACAGATTCACGAATGGGAACTTCATCCACAAGTTCTTCAGCCATTCTTTCAAAGATTGGGGCATCCACACATAGATCTGTTTGCCACTCACGAAAATGTAAAATGCCCAGCCTTCGCCGCCAGGTTTCCACACCCACAGTCCGAAGGCAATGCGATATGGATGAACTGGTCAGGCAGATTTGCGTACGCTTTTCTGCCTCTCCCACTCATTCCACTAGTAGTGCGCAAGCTCAGACAGCAGTCACTCACAACGATACTGGTAGCTCCCACGTGGGCACGCCAACCGTGGTTCACCACACTACTAGACCTGTCTATAGCTCGGCATCAAAAGCTACGCCTCACACCATCTCTGCTCACACAGAACCATGGAGAAATCAGACATCCAGATCCCAGCCAACTGAACTTGGCGATATGGCTCCTGAAGTCTTAAGAGTTTGGTTATCTAAACCTACCACCAGACTGTATGAATATCAATAAAGAGGCTAGAAAACCCACTACCAGAGCATGTTATGCAGCCAAATCGAAAAGATTCGCAATTTATTGTAAGAATAATCACATTGATCCACTGGAAGCTTCCATCCATAATATCATATGTTACCTTTTACATTTACAAAAGGTCTAACTTGGCATACTCTTCCATACGCCTGCACCTTGCAGCAATTGCAGCATACCTACAAAACAGACAGCACCTGTCTTTATTTAGAGTACCAGCAATTAAAGCATTCATGGAGGGATTAAAAAGAATAATCCCACCAAGGTTACCACCTTCTCCAGTGTGGAACTTCAATATTGTACTCACAAGGCTCATGGGACCTCCGTTTGAGCCTTTACATAAATGTGAACTGCAATTTCTAACATGGAAAACAGCTTTCCTTGTTGCCATTACCTCTCTTAGAAGAGTAAGTGAAATACAAGCTTTCACAATACAAGAACCATTTTTTCAAATACATCCTACCAATAACAGGTGGCGGACTAATACGAAGGTGTAAGTTCTTCAGCTCTACATGCCAAGAACAGATGGATACTGGTAAGTAGCATATTCCTTTCTGTTCAAGGCATATGAGCTGCAGATTACACACTATGCATAGGTTGTATAGTACTCCACCCTTAGCGGCGACCACCAGTATCTGTTGCAGTTGTTTGAAATCATGTTTTGAGTACAGCCTGGCCCACACTAGCTTGTTGCTTTGCTTGCACATCTACACAGTAGTGTTTTGTGAATGTGTGCGTTGTAGACCATGTAGCTGCTTTGCAGATATCATCTAATGGAACGTTTCCTAAGAATGCAATAGATGCCCCTAGTTTACGTGTGGAATGAGCTCTAGGGGGAATGGATAGAGTACCTTTTGCTTTTTTGTAGCAAATTTGAATGCATTTAACAATCCACTTTGCAATCCCAGCTTTTGAAACGGGATTACCTTTATGTGGAGGAGAAAAGGACACAAACAACTGTTTTGTTTTACGAAATGGCTTTGTCCTGTCAATATAGTATAGGAGAGCTCTTTTGACATCCAGTGTATTGAGAGCTCTTTCAGCAACCGTCTGGGGTTGAGATAAGAATACTGGCAACTCAATGGTTTGATAAAGGTGGAAAGGTGAAATAACTTTTGGAAGGAATTTAGAGTTTGTCTTTAGAACCACTTTGTTGTGATGGAGTTGTAGAAATGGTTCTTGAATAGTTAATGCCTGGATCTCACTTACTGTTCTGAGTGAGGTAATAGCAATTAAAAAGGCAACTTTCCACAAAAGAAATTGTAATTCACACTTATGCAAGGGTTCAAATGGAGGACCCATAAGTCTAGTGAGCACAATATTTAAATTCCATACAGGGGAAGGTGGTACCCTTGGAGGAATTATTCTTTTGAGTCCTTCCATAAATGCTTTGACGGCAGGTACTCTGAATAATGATAGATGTCGGTTTTGAAGGTAATCTGCTATAGCAGCGAGGTGTAACCTGATTGATGAATACGGTAAACTGCATCTTTGTAGATGGAGCAGGTAGCAAATGATGTTTTGGATAGAAGCATCTAACAGATTAATGTTATTTGTACAATATATAACAAATCTTTTCCACTTGGCTGCATAGCATGCTCTAGTTGTGGGACGTCTAGCTTCTTTTATAACATACATGCAATCAGGGGGAAGCTTAAGGTATCCAAATTCTAAGACCTCAGGAGCCAGATCGCTAGGTTTAGCTGCATGGGATCTGGATGCAATAAATCTCCATGGTTCTGTGTCAGAAGTTGTGGAGAGAGTTTTCGTTTTTGATGTGGTACTACTGAGAGATCCAGTAGTGTGGTGTACCACGGTTGCCTTGCCCATGTTGGTGCTATGAGAATCAATGTGAGGGAATGTTGCTGTAGCTTGCGTACCACTAATGGAATTAGTGGGAGAGGTGGAAAAACGTATGCAAATTTGTTTGACCAACTCATTCATATCGCATTGCCTTTGGACTACGGGTGTGGATATCTGGCGGCGAAGTTTGGGCATTTGGAGTTGCTGTGTGTGGCAAACAGATCTAGGTCTGGTTGGCCCCATTTATGAAAGAAAGGTTGAAGCACTTGAGGATGAAGTTCCCACTCATGTATCTGTTGTCTTTTACGACTTAACAGATCTGCAACTTGATTATGAACTCCTGGTAGATGTTGTGCTAACAAAGATTTTTTGAGAAATGGCCCATCTCCATATGCTCTGCGCCAGCTGGGAGAGCTGTAAGGAGTGTGTTCCTCCCTGTTTTTGAATGTAATACATGGCTGTCATATTGTCTGTACGGACTAGTACAGCCTTGTGTGATAGGTAATGTAGGAACGATTTTAGAGCTAGAAAAATTGCGAGCAATTCCAGATGATTTATGTGGAGCAGCTTTTGTTGCGGTGTCCATGTGCCCTGTACTGTGTGTTGTGCCAAATGCGTTCCCTATCCTGTGAGAGATGAGTTTGTGGTTAGTACTACTTGTGGAACAGGCTCTATGAACGGCCGGCCTTTGGAAAGGTTTGTGATGTTCCACCACTGCATGGAGCGATATGTCCGGTCGTCTACCACCACCAGATCTGTTATTTGTTGTTGAGCCCGATTCCATTGCCTTGCAAAACACTCTTGTATGGATCGCATTTGGAGCCTTGCATGAGGTACTATGGAAATGCAAGATGCCATAATTTCTATTAATTGCATGAACACTCAAACTGGTAGTGAGTGTTGCGGCTGGAATTTTTGTAGAAGAGCTTGCATGCTTTGTATCCTTGTTGGATTGGGGGATGCAATCGCTTTGGAGGTATCTATTGTCGCACCCAGATACTATTGAGACAGGGAAGGTTGTAGATGCGACTTCTTTTGATTCACTGTGAATCCTAACTTGTGTAACAGGCAGATTGTTTGATGTGTGTGCTGTACACATTGGTGGTATGACTTGGATTTTATTAACCAGTCGTCTAGATATGGGAATACATGAATGTTGTCCATTCTTAAATGTACTGCTACTACTGCTAAGCACTTTGTGAAAACTCGAGGTGATGTAGTTACTCCGAAAGGGAGTACCTTGAACTGGTAATGTTGACCATCTAGTATGAACCAAAGGTACTTTCTGTGAGCTTGATGGATAGGAATGTGGAAGTAGGCGTCTTGAGATCTAATGTTGCAAGGAAGTCGCCTTGTTTTAACATGGGCAGGACCTGCTGTAACGTGACCATATGGAAATGGTCGGACTGTATGTAAAGGTTTAGAGGCCTTAGATCTAGTATAGGTCTGAGGGAACCGTCCTTTTTGGGTATGAGAAAATATAGGGAGTAAATTCCTGTGTTCTGTTGGTGTTTTGGGACTGTTTCTATTGTGTTCTTTTGTAGCAACAATGCCACCTCTTGTTTTAGGAGTGTGAGATGCTCTTGTGACATAGGACGTTGCCTGGGTATTGTTGGAGGAGTGGAAGTGAGCTCCAGGCAATAACCTGACTGAACTATTTGTCTTACCCACCTGTCTGTGGTGATGGAGTTCCAGACAGGTAGGAACTGTTGTATTCTCCCCCCGACAGGAGTGGAATGGTCTGGGGGGATGGGAGGGAAGTCACTGTTTGGGAGTGGAGGCATTGCGGTTGCTGTTGCCTCTGCCTCTACCTTCATTGTTGTTGCCTCTATATCCTCCTCTGTAAACCTCTCCTGGGCGAGGTGTGGGTGGGCGTTTTATAAGAAGAGGAGGTGTTGTCTGTTTGAAAATCTTTAGAGGCGCCCCTGTAAGAGGAGCGACGAAAGGACGCTCGATGGGTTTGAGTTTTTAATGCTCCCATGGATTCTGCCTGATCAGTATCTTTTTTTATAGCATTATCAACTGTTGGACCAAAGAGGTGTTGCTGGTCAAAAGGTTGATTTAAGATACTGCCCTTTACTTCTGGCTTGAACCCAGATATGCATTGCCATGCATGTCTACGTGATAGTACCCCTGTATTCATTGATCTAGGTGCTGTTTCCTGTGCTCATGATGAGGTCAGCTCATCATGAGCCATGGTGCTCCAGTGGCTAAATGGAACGCTCGCATGCTGGGCTGATTACCCTGCTGTGCTGAGCGTTCCATTGGAACGGGCGTGGTCATGACGAGTGCAGCTCATCATGAGCACCGGAGCGCCGTGGCTCATGACGAGCTGACCTCGTCATGAGCACCGGGGCTCCGGTGCGCCCCGAAGCGAAGGGGTTAAATCAGGAGCTCTGGCTTTATATTGATCTGGTAAATGTTGCAAGAGTGTTTCTATCTCATCATAATGAGCTCTATCATATCTTGCCAACAACGCTCGAGTGTTAGCAATTCGCCAAATATTGGCTGCTTGTGAGATGGTGCGTTACCCTGAAGCATCTAAAAGCTTGGACTCCCTATCTGGGGGTATAGCAACCCCTGTTGTCTGCAAGTTAGATCTTTTCCTCACATTTGAGACTACTAATGAGTCTAATGGCAGCTGAACCTTGATGTATGCTGGGTCAGTTGGAGCTACTTTATATTTCTTTTCGAGCCTGGGGTTAATTACTCTGGCTCCGACAGGGTCTTTGAAGACCTCTGGTGCATGTTTTATCACTCCATTAAGTATTGGTAATGTGGTTGTGGTTTTGTGTGATGACAGTAATGTATCCATAAGGAAGTCTTCTTCCACTGGATCTGTATATGTAGATCAACCCCATGAAAAGTAGCTGGCCTATGAATAAGCTGTGTAAACCCAATAGAGTCATCTGGGGGAGATGGTCTGAAGGGGTATGCGTCGTCTTGTGGCAGATCTGGGGCATCTGGTGCATTATAATCTTCACAGGGATCATCTGATGGCCCTAGAAAATCGTCTGGGTCATCTATGTCTTGCTCACTTGCTACCCCCTGTGAATAATTGTCTTTATCTTCCTCTTTCTCTGGTGCAGGACTATGTGTAGTGGATGGTGAGTGCTGAGGAGAAATGTCTATTGGTATCTCTAGCACTGATGAAGGAATTCTTATGGGTGAAGTTTGAGCATGTTTTTTAAGAGAAACTGGAGGTGGCTTAGGAGAGTCCACTTTCCTCTTTCCAGGCACTGTAATTATATGTCCAGTCTTTGGATGTATACGAAGAGTCTTTTGTGTGGGATATCTTTTTTCGGTGCCGATATGTCTTGCTTGCTTGGGACCGAATAGTTTAGAAGGTTTTACAATGTCTTTGCGGTCTTCGGATCAGATCTTGGTTTCGGTTCCGAAGATTTGGTGTCATGTTTCTTTTTCGGATCGAAGATTTTCGGATCCAGAGTTACTGGTCCCGAAGCGCGTTTGAGATCATTGACTTTCGGAGCCGACGTGTGTTTCGGTGCCAAGGTGGGCTTTGAGCCGATCTTTTTTGGAACCAGAGCAGTCTTCGGTTCGGTAGGCTTGGGAGCCATTTTCGGTGCTGATCTCGTTTTCGGCTCGACCTGTTTTGGTACCAAGGGTTGCTTCGGTGCCGGGGTTAATTTTGGTTTGAGGACTTTCTGCTTGTCTGGACCGACAGACTGACTCGAGCCTGAGTCGACTGGAGGCTTTCTTGGAGTCTTTGTTGCAGAGCCAGAAGGCGGGGCGTCTGAAGGTTTTGGTTGGTGTGCACCTGGATCCGGAGGTGTAGGTGGAACAAAGCCTGTCCCGGTATGGGGGGGGGGGGGGGGGGGGGGGGGGGGGTGAACAGGGTCGATGCGCTTACTCACGACCTGTTGACCAGCTGGAAGAAGATCTCCGGAAGCCCAATCCTCTGCTTCGGAAAAGCTGTCGTCCTGCTGTTGCTCTTCGGACTCTATATCGATCGGAGCCTCGTCTATGATGAGATCCGGTGTCGATGAAGAGGACTGCGCCATGACTCTTCGAGCTCAATAGTCTCGGAGGGTTTTCTTGGACTGGAACGAGGAGCAGGCCAGGCAATCTCGACTCTCGTGCTCTGGTGACAAGCACAGATTGCAAACCTCATGAAGATCAGTGTGGGGAAATTTGTGTCCACACTGAGGGCACTTCTTGAAAGGTGTTCTTTCCATGAGTCAAAGGCCCCAATGGCGCAGTTGGGCCCGACGGCCCTGACGAATGCTGTAATAAAGAAGCGGAAGCCTTTCTTCGATGTGGGTAACTGAAAGTACTCTTGGAGACGATACCAGTGGTATGATGTAGGATTGGAAGTTGAAAAGAGATCGGTAACGGGACCGAACGATAAACACATCCGAGCCAGATGGCGGAAAAAAACAATCTAAAGATGGAGTCGATGCCCATGCGCACTACGCTCTACAGGAGGAGTCACCTAACGAACAAAGACTCTTCCAAAACAAAAACAAAGTGTAATCATCTGGGCCAACCACCAGATGGCAATCTATGCACAGAGTGTAATATGCAGCTCATATGCCCCGAACATAATGCTTTCAGTGAACGACCTTTACAGAGAAACCAGTACAGCGGATCTGAATGAAGTTGCAGAAGTGACACTGTCCAGCTTCAACAACCATTCCTGGTCCAGAAATCCTTGAACCCCGGAGACCCTCTTCCAGGTTACTTTGTGCCAACCAATCAGTGCCTGCTCCTCATCACAAGGAGCCAATCAGGGAGCAGCTTATGGGAGGTTCTTCCCAAAATTCCCATTTTTTAGCTTTAACATGCTTTAAGCTGCTGTGGGCTCAGAGAAGTCACCACCAGGTGATCGCTGCCTTGGATGCCGCGTACCCACAGGTCTGCCAGCGAGCAAGAATGGTCTCTGCAGGGTCCTCGAGCTCATGGCCACGGGTTCAGTTTCACCCAGATGCAGTTTGAAAAGTCTCCCTCCATCAACCACATCACGGTAGAAAGTCACCAAAACCAATGTTTAGACTGATTACCCTAAGGGTCGCCCCTCAGAAATCCTCATCCCAGTGAAGATAAGCTGAATGAGATTCCACTGAATTACTCTGGAGGTGGTGCCGTGTTGAGCCCTTGGGTCCTGTGCTGTCTGGGACACATCTAGGCCAGCAGTTGCCATTCTGGGACTGTCTCCTACAAGTAGCGTTGAGATCCCATGGGTGGGCACCTCGACCTTCTCTTGGTGGTGTCGAAGACTTTGCGTTTACGGGTACAATTTCAAGGCTATCTGTAGTCATATGTCCAACGCAATGATACTCAAAGTATGGTCCTCTTGCCCTTTACATGCGGCCCTCTGGTGAACAGCAGCAAGCATTTATTAACCTGTAAATTAATGCATACCCGTTTAACATTTTTCTAGACCTCTTTACACAATCCCTGACCTACCCATACCCCCTACCACCACCCTGCCGGCATCCATGCAGCCCTCGGTCACACCACAGACGTACTTTGCAACCCGTGGGCAAATGTTCGTGAGTACCCATGGTCCAGCCGGACCGGAGTTTGTGCGGACCACCAGCATCCTTGCTATTGCAGCATCCTCCAGAAGCGGCTGAACATGAGATTCACCAAGAGGAGCACACTGCTTGTGAGGACTCTGTGCCAGGTTCAGAGCCGCAATAACACGGCTCCTAATGTCAGCTGCCACAAGCCAAGGGTCGAAGAATGCGGCTGCAGCTCACAGCTCATCCAAGCCTTGGCACCTGCAACCCTGTGTGTGAGTCCATCAACACTGAAGACAGAGCGGGTCAGCCAAGCCTTGGCACCTGCAACCCCATGTGCGAGTCCAGCCACACTTTAGACAGAGCGGTGCAGCCAAGCCTTGGCACCTGCAACCCCATCTGCGAGAGTATCAACACTGAAGACAGAGCAGTTCAGCCAAGCCTGGGCACCAGCAACCCCGTGTGTGAGTCCATCAACACTGAAGACCGAGCGGAGCTTGAGGTCCTGGCTGGCGCGGTGGGAGAAGGAACAGGACGCACCACCAGGGAAGGAAACTTGGTGTGCCGTGACATTCATGAAGTCAGTTCTAAAGGCTGAGTTTGCATCAGCTACGAGGGCAGAAGTAGCCAGCAGACACCACTAGGGCTCTGAGTGGAGGACTCTCCGGCCCTGCTGGGAGCACAGGTCGGCTCTAGCTGGTAGAAGAGCCGGTGGCTGAACACAGAGTCCCAATCGCCAAAGACTTTGTAGCTTTTATTTTAAGCACCCTGAAGTATTTCTCTGTAACAACTTTCCTTTGTAGTGGATTTTTCTGCCTGATGGCCTAATCGCCTCCTAGCCTGTCCCTTCCTTTCTCCACACGGGGTCAGGCCCCACTATCTTTACAGGCGCCACACCTTTACCAGCTGGTTAATTTTCTCTGTTTACTACAGCACCATTGAGCAGAGGCCTTGGCAAGTAAAGATGCAGCGACATAAATGAGTGTGCTGGAATTACTAAACCAGGAAACCAGCATTTGCTCTGAAATCCCTGCTCCCTTTTTGTCACAGGATTCACAAAGCACCTAAAATGTTCTAGTTTTTTCGTTTCAGTTATTTAATCGTAGGCACTCAAATAAAGAGTATTCACTCCAAATGAGATGTTTTGAAATTGCATGAACTGTCCACAAAGAAAATAATTGCAACATTACATTTTTTTTTTTAAATCAAAATACCTTGACATCAGACATCAGCCATCATTTCTTTTTCACACTAAAACATATTTTTCTAGTCCCTAGAAGGGGGGGGCAAGCTTCCAACCCGCAGATTCCGATCCCCATAAATCAAACAGTTTGCTCCTTATGCACTTTACGCAAGCGCAAAATAACACAAACAGCAGCATTTTAGGAAACGTGCACTTAAAATGCACTCTGTACATGCAGGAATAATGGACTGCCCCAGGGATTCCACTCCTCACTGAACAACTGAGACTTTCACAAGATGTGAATGACCTAAACTATGCCAGAAGAGCTGAAAACAGTTGTTAGCATTTGCACTTTGTGGAGTCTAGGACTGTGCACAACTTGACCAGCTGCCTAACTTTTCTAAACATAAAATAATAAGGGTTTTGAAGAAGAATTCTACAACTAAAAGAGGGTTTTGCAGATTTGTTTGTTTTTTCACCCATGTTTTACTTTTAGCATGTTTTTTCTCCCACGTTCTTTTAAAAAATCATTATAAGTTCACTGCGGCAAAGTTCTCTCAGAACCCTGGCATCAATAAATGCTCCTCCTTGTTTCAAGAAGGTAGGTACTCACCATACCGCCAAGGCAAGAGAACTCAAGGGGGGTTTGAGCTCTGCGGATGCCAGAATTGCCCTAGGTAAAGAGGTCCTTGAGCAAAGCCCAATACAGCCTCTTCAATCTTTAACAAGCACGAGGCTCATATATTGCGGCCATCAATAATCACTTGGAGAGGTTATGCAAACACTATGTACTTCAGTCTTCTCCAATTATGTAGCTGCATTCTCACTTTTTGACGCTAGCGGACGGTGCAGTGCGCAGCTGTAGTTCACATGTCCCACCACCGCGGGGCAGCACTTTGAATTACTATAAAACCCAAGTACAAGGGCAAACTAACATTGCTGAAGTTCATGGACCACAAATACAAGGTTCACTCACGTGAAGTTGAAAATGCTGAGGATGACCCCGAAGGTCATGTGAGTTATCCCGAATATCACCGACATCTTCATCTTGAAGGAGTTCAGGAAGTTGAGTTTATTCGAAGCCAGGCTCCAGAGCTGGAAAGAAGGAGAAGGCGAGTCAGCAGGATACAGCTTGCAGCACCCTGCACTACCAGGGCTGATTGACACATATGGGGGGGGACAGGAGATCCCTCCCCTAAGACCCAACCCTTGCTGATGCAGATCTGATAGCCCCTTCTCTGTCTCCCACTTTGGTTTTGGTCTTAAAACCCGGTTACTCCTTCTCTGTCCCTGGCTTCTTTCATCCCCACCAATCGACAGCACTTTCAATGCACTTTCTTCAAACAGCCTCATTACATTACCTTCAGCTTCCTCAGACAAGCCTTATCCCATGAACTGCGCCTCTGGTTGAACTTACTCACCCGCCAAAGTAATTCTACCCCTCAGGTAAGCCTTTTCCTGCTCATCTTTATGCACAACCTGGAGGTACTGGAGTCACTGCAGATATATTTAAATGCCTCCCTCTTAGCTCCACTAAATGTATATTTGTTTGTCTTTGTTTATTATATAGAGCGCTCTGATAGCAAAGCATAGCCTTTTTGTGCTATAGAAAACTCTCCATTTATCCAACCTTAGATAGATGGTTACAAAGTCTGTAAAGTTATCAGAGTTAATTACAAATTGTATGGTTTCTAGTACACATTATAAGTCAAGTCAAGTCATAGAATTTATATAGCGCACTACCTACCCAGAGGGTCTCAAGGCGCTTAGGGAGGGGAGGAGGATTACTTGTCAAATATCCATGTTTTAAGTTGCTTTCTGAATGCTAGGTGGTTCTGAGTAAGGCGAAGGTGGGTGGGAAGTGAGTGCCAGGTTTTAGCTGCCAGGTAAGAGAAGGATCTACCTCCCATGGTGGTCTTGTTGATGCGAGGTACAGTGGCGAGGGCTTGGTTGGAAGATCGTAGTTGGCGGGAGGGGGAGTAGAAGGACAGTCGTGAGTTGAGGCATTCTGGTCCGATTTCGTAGAGTGCTTTGTGTGCGTGGGTTAGAAGTCGGAAAGTGATCCTCTTATTGACGGGTAGCCAGTGGAGGTTTTTCAGGTGACCAGAGATGTGTTCGTTGCGCGGGATGTCTAATATGATCCTGGCTGAGGCGTTTTGGATTCGTTGGAGTTTTTTCTGGAGTTTAGCGGTAGTACCTGCGTAGAGGGTGTTACCGTAGTCCAGTCGGCTCGTGACCAGAGCATGGGTGACTGTTTTTCTGGTTTCGGTGGGGATCCAGCGAAATGTTTTTTTGAGCATGCGAAGAATGTTGAAGCAGGATGAGGAGACGGCGCTGACTTGTCTGCTCATTGAAAGTGAAGAATCCAGGATAACGCCTAGGTTCCGTGCGTGGTCTGTCGGGATGGGTGCTTTTCCAAGGGCTTCCGGCCACCAAGAGTCGTCCCAAGCAGAGGGGGATGAACCTAAGATGAGGACTTCTGTTTTATCTGAGTTCAGTTTCAGACTGCTATGTTTCATCCATTCGGCAACTTCTTTCATTCCTTCGTGTAGGTTAGTTTTGGCGGTGCTGGGGTCATTGGTGAGTGAAAGGATCAGTTGAGTGTCATCCGCGTAGGAGATGATGTTGAGGTTGTGTTGGCGGGCGATGGCCGCGAGGGGGCTCATGTATACGTTGAAGAGGGTGGGACTGAGTGAGGATCCTTGTGGTACGCCACAGATGACTTCAGTGGCCTCGGACTTGAATGGTGGAAGGCGGACTCTCTGCGTTCTTCCGGTGAGGAACGAGGTGATCCATTCAAGTGCTTTTCCTTGTATTCCGATGTTTCTAAGGCGTTGTAAAAGGGTGCTGTGGCAGACTGTGTCGAAGGCTGCAGAGAGGTCGAGGAGGATGAGGGCGACTGTGTCTCCATTGTCCAGTAGAGTTCGAATGTCGTCTGTTGCTGCGATGAGGGCGGTCTCAGTGCTGTGTTTTGCTCGGAAGCCAGACTGTGAGGAGACGAGGGATTTGTTGGCTTCGAGGAAAGCGGCGAGCTGGTTGTTTACAGCTTTCTCGATGACTTTGGCCGGGAAAGGAAGGAGCGAGATGGCTCAATAGTGGTATAACTGATGTAAACCATCAATTCACCCCTACTCTGGTTGCATCATAGTCCGTGACGTCACTATATATTCTGGAGTTACTTAAGGGTCTTGGTCATCCATTTCTCTTCTTTCTTTTTTCGCTCTGGCGTTTTCACATCAGAGCGATTTCAATGCCTCTCACCGCTATGCCCTTCACTGGGTTTACATCCATCGGACATTTAAACATTACTTATAACTCACTTTTCCCTAATTTTCTGTACGTACACCCAAAAGGTATAAGGCTCACCCAGGACAAATTTATAGGCCTTGTAGCTCCACTGTATTTTATCCCCTAGCTATTGAAGTGTCTCGTTTATCTGACTTACCTTCTTGCGCTTCTGTGTTTACACCCAGAGGTAATTGAATGCATTCATTCATCTTAGCCCTACTCTTCTCACTGTATTACATATCCATGTGGAACTTAAATACCTCTTCTGTTCTTCCTCTACTCTACTTACACCAGATTCATTTAATTCTAACACAGTTTTAGCAAAGGGGAGGTTTTTGAATGATATCTAGTAAAATTGTACTTGCACTTTTCATATTTAGGTATAAATTGACTTTACATTTTTTAAGTCCACGTTCTCTTTTAAATATCCTGCTGCCACCATCTTGGAAGAAGGGACTACGGTAGTCTAGTTCTTGAAGTGCCGCGCACCACTCCACTGTTCAGGAGCTTCCGCTGCAACAATGGCGCGCCAAAGGCAAGCCAATCTGTTCCCGTCGGCGTCCCGGAAGTGCTGCCCGTGCGTACACTCATATAATGTACACACAGGAGGGATGATCTCTACCAAGGAAGGGCTCTAAAGTGGATTCAGAGAGCACAGAATATATTTTGGGAGGAAAGAGTCAGCAAGGCAAGGGTAAAAAAGCTGCAACTTACACCACACTAAGGGAGGTTACTAAACTGTCAGTCTTTTGAAACATGCGGAGGAAACGGGCGCTCAATCTAGATTTTAAAAATTGAGACCTATTATGTCTCACAGAGACCTGGTTAAATGATAGTGCAGGGCCAGGTGTTCTTGGCACAATCCCCAAAGGATGCAATGTCATCTGCCAAGATGGAGAATATGGGAGGAGGAGGAGGTGTGGCTATAATTTTATGTCCTCTCTACAAATTAAAGAAAGGTGAACCTCTAAACTCTAAGTAAACAGAAACCATATTTTAAAAAAAAAATAAAGACCCTGAGAAATCCTGCACCACATGCCGGTTGTTACATCGACCCCCGACCTACTGCGCTAATTTTAGAACAATCTTGGCAGAGGCCATTATGCCATATTTACCGCATTCTAATAAGGTTAGCTTTTCAGGAGATTTTAGCATCTGGTGGGACAATATGGGAAACAGTGACACCGAGGACTTCTATCATGACAGGACTTCCCAAAAACCTAGAACAACAAATAGGTTCACCCACACATGATAAAGGTCCTATGATTGGTCTCCACACGTCACGTACTAAAAGCTGCAAAACCTATTAAGTTCATATGGTCAGATCATCATGTGGTACTTCAACTAAATCACTGCCTCCACTCTAGAAGAGGGAAATCTAAGCGTCACCATTTCTTGGGGCCATCATGGTCTAAGATCACACAAACGGAGCTTACAAAAGCGCTGATAGAGCTTCCAGGTCTAGGCTGGAAACCCGATAAAGAGGTAATTCAAAATGTAAAGAACTTGATAGAGTATCAAAAGCTTTAGAGTGTTACCCCAGTCAAAACCAGCCTCTCTTTTCTTGGTATTCTGGGGAATTACAAAACTCAAAAGAGCTGTAAAAAGTGGAAATATATATAGCGTCTAAATTATGGGGAAGGAGATGCAAGAAGATATAATAAAGCAGAATTAAAAATGTATAACAAACTGTGAAGAGAAGCTAAAAAGGAGCATGATGCAAAATGAAACTTAGAAGTTTACAATTCAGACCAATAAGTAGTCAAAATAGTAAAAGATCTAGAAGATCTTTGCTTCCCTGTCCATGTAATACTGAGTTGGAGGCCTCTGCTGAACTGTTCGACTACATTACGTCTTTTTTCCACGACAAAATTATTAATATCAGGAAACATTTCTCGGAGGAAGGAAAGGTAGAGGAGGTGCCAGTGTATCCCCAGCAGCCCCAGTTTGCACTACTAATGGATTATGAGCCCATAAGAGAAGAGGCAGTGAGTATCTCTATCAAAACAATTAAGCCAGGCTTCCCATTAGACCCCTGCCCTGCCCAGCATTACCAAGTAACAACAGATATTCTGTCTTCCGTCATCACCAAGCTATGCATTTATCCACCGAGTCTGCAGTCTGCCCTAAGCAATGAAAAAAGGCTCAGATCCGGCCAATCTTAAAGAAACCTACTCTCGAGCTTAGTGTATCATCTAATTCCAGAACAATTTCAAGATGACCTTTTATTGCTAAAATTTTAGAAAAAGAAATGGACAAACAACTGAAGCAGCATTTAGAGACTATTAACATTTGATACAACAGAAGTATGTTTCAGACCTAAGCACTGCACAGAAACTGCACTGCTATCAGTCGTAGACAACATAAGGATGCTATAGGGTGCAGGAGGCAGAGCAGCGCGGATCCTGTTGTAACTTATTGCAGCATTTAACATGGTTTCCCACATGGTCTGATCTTGGAGATTAAAGACTACACGAGTGCAAGGAAAAGCTCCGGATTGGTTAATATCATTTCTGCCTCAAGGGTCCCAATCAGTCAGAACAGCATTTTGTGCTTCTAAAGAAAAACTGCTGCTGTATGGTGCCCCACAGCGGTCCATCCTAAGTCCCACCCTGTTTAACATTTAAATCTCCCCTCTAACACCTCTCATCCAAAGCTTCGGGGTCTCCCTTACGTCCTACGCAGATGACACCCAAATTGTAGTTTCAGTGGTCGATGAAGTCCAAATTGTATCAGATTTATACAACTGTTTGTCACTGAGATGAACCGGATGGGCACAAACGCCCTGAAATTGAATGGGGCAAAGACTGAACTCTTGCGCTTTGACAAACAATTAATTTCAAAACCCTAAACTGGTGGCCGGTTGACTTGGGTGACACCCCCAGATCAGCAGGGCACCCCAAGAATCTGATGGTCAGAATAGACAATAACCTGTACCTGGAGACACAGACTGATAAAGTATTGGGATAAAGTGGCCAGTATTGAAAAAGAATAGTTAAATGATTTCCATGCTGCCTAAAAAGCCACAAAAAGCTCAGTACTTGCGGTCGCGACAACTGCTATAACTCTGCTGAAGAGATTTTAGAATTGGGTTGCAAGACTGCTCGTAGGGCTAAAACAGAATGAGTTGTCGCTCCCATTCTGAAGGCTTTACGTTGGTTATAACCAGTCAACAAAAGACCTCCGTGTAAAGCAATCTTTATGGCTGTTAAAGCATACTACAAGCTGGGCCCAGAAACGATAACCGAACAATTCAGGACCTATATACCCAACCGTTCACTTTGATCTGCAAATGCCTCCTTTTTAGGTTTTGCCTGGCGAAAGCTGCGCTTTCTGCGCAGCTTTTTCGCGCAGGCGAAAACCTGATGAGAACAGTAGTGTGGCTTTGGTTCGGCCCTCGTCATTGATTGGCTGGCTCCGTAAACGGAGCCTTGCCATTGGACGAGGGGCCTGTCCGTCAATGCCGGACCAGACACGGGGGCGTTCCCGACATTCTTTGGCTTTTGCCGACGTCACGCGACGCCGGGAACGCCCCCGTGTCTGGTCCGGCATTGCCGGCACTGTAGGGAACGGGACGGACATGGAGCTCTCGGCTGTTGGGGAGCGAGGGTTTGCAGCGGAGAACTGCTCAAGCGTCGGGTGCGGAAGGTGAGCGAAATGTTTGCCGGTTCCCACCCCCTCTCCCGCTCTCCGTGTCTCCCCGGCCCTGTTCCCGCCCCCTACCGCTGCCTCGGCTCCCGTTCCCGCCCCCCTACAGCTGCCTGGGCCGCCCTGTTCCCGCAGTGCCGTTTCTCCTGTGCAGGTCACGTAGCAACACTCTGGGGCATGGCCCCAACAAAGCTCTGAAGTAGATGATACATATTTAATTTAAGAGACAGAGGAGGCACATTTTTCGTGTTCAACAAAATAAACGATTCTGCAGGCCACGCATGCCATTCAGCATCTCGCCGCCCCCCCCCCAAAAAATATATTTCCTCCGCATACAGTGCTAATGAAAGACATGTAATAATTAAACAGAATCCAAAGGGAGATAAAATCTCGCTGTACATGCGTTCCCTTAAAATAACCCCGTCTGTTTCACGTGTAAAGGGAAAGGCTATATTCGGGATTTATTTCTCGTGTAAAGTTGAAAAAACTATTTCCGCACCAAACCCACCTCAACTTACAAGAGCGACAGACACGTTGTTGGCAAGAAAATAAAAAGAAAGTTTTAGCAGACAAATAGCTATAAATCTTGCACAAGCCCCACACAGAGTGCGAGGATTTGCCAAATGCCCGTGGAGCTGCCCTTGAACAGCATTGCGGGGGGCACTCTTGGTTTGGGAAGAGCAGGGGGCGGGGAGGCCCCGGTCAGCCAGCTGCGTCGTCCTGGCTCCATTCCCGGGAGTCCAGTGCCAGGATTTGCGCGCCGCCCGCTGCTCGGAGTGTTTGAATGTGGAGACAGGTTGTGGCGGTAGATTATTGTGTCCACGTTATGCCCCGGCTCCGCACATTCTGCAGCCACCTGTAAACACTCACTCGCCAGCTTGGAGTTTGGTTTTGCCAACACATCGGAAGCGGGTCATCCGATGACGGCTGAAGGTAAGGAAGGAACGGGGCTGGGGGAGGGGGTGGTCACCGGGTCTGGAGCTTGACGGACACGGCGCTGGACGCTGTCAGTGAGGGGTGCGAACCCTACTTTAGAGACACAGGCTTTGTGCAGTGTGCTCCTGGAGTGTTAGACAGAACTTGCTGTGGGGACTGCTTTTTAATAAAATAGCGCCTTTTCCCCTCAAGTTACTCAAACTGCACTGAATTGGGTGGCCACTGGTTTAGTTTCTCTTTGCCACGTCTTTTGTTTCGGACGGAGGCGAGTAGGCATCTCTGAGTTTGCTAAAAACTCCCCTCCATGTTTATAAAGGCAGTCTTCCTACTTAAGTGCCACATTTCTACTTTCGGTGAACACTTACATCTTTTCCCTTCTGCCTCACAAAATGCCCCTCAGTGCAACGGAAGTAAATTCAGAAACGCACGGAGTTCCCAGCCATCTTGCCCGCTCCCCCTTACGTTTTATTTCTACAGGTGAATTATTCCCCTCAGACACCTGTCTGGTGCTGAAGATATATATTCAAATATGGAGCTAGCTGGTCACGTGCTGCGGTGTTCATAACTCTCAGGCAGGCGGCAGAGAGAAGCGTGCCCTCTGCCTGCACCTTTGCCAGCCCCGCTCCCTCCCTCCTTGGAGTCTCGGACGGGCCTTTGTGTCTCTGGCTCTTGTCATGTGACCTCTCTCCTCACAGACAGACAGCAGCCCTCCCCCGGCCCTCCAGAGTTGTTTGCAGTGGGGTGGGTGACTCCAACTAGAGCTGAACACACATTTCCCAACTTCTCAAGGCGCTTGTTTCATTGAACCTACACACACATAAGCCCTTGCTTTGGACTTTATCGTCTCTGCCCAGGCGAACAGGCTTTTGTTTCTCTCTGTATGAGTTGCCCGGATTAAACCGCTCCTATGTTTTTTTTATTTAATTTTTTTGTTGTTGCTATCTTTCCTGCGCCTGCCTGGTGTTACTCTTTCATAACAACGCATTTTCAGCTCTGTGCGTGACAAATACTGTGTCCTCTGCGATTTTCTTTAAAGAACTCTCATGAGAAAGAAATAACTACTTGTGATTGCTAAACACACAGTGTTAATGTTTACTTATGGGGTTTGACTAGGAATCCAATTACCTGGCTCGCTCTTTATTAGTATTTGGCAGGGAAATGCAGCTGTCAACCACGTGTTGGTCCTACCAGGGCTTTTAGTGTTTTTTTAAAGGAGTTATTTCTTCGCTTATTTCTCACATCAGCACATTATTGAAGTTCACTTTATCCTATGGTATTCCCTTATTCTCATCCACGCATTTTCCAGAGCTGTTTGGCCATAAACTACAGTTAGCGGTGCCCACTCCTCATCAGACAATGACCGGTAACAAACTATGCATACACTTTTCAACAAAGGGACCCTTTTTAGGTTTTGCCTGGCGAAAGCTGCGCTTTCTGCGCAGCTTTTTCGCGCAGGCGAAAACCTGATGAGAATTGTAGTGTGCTTTGGGTCGGCCCTCCTCATTCATTGGCTGGCTCCGTAAATGGAGCCTTGCCATTGGACGAGGGGCCTGTCCGTCAATGCCGGACCAGACACGGGGGCGTTCCCGACATTCTTTGGCTTTTGCCGACGTCACGCGACGCCGGGAACGCCCCCGAGTCTGGTCCGGCATTGCCGGCACTGTAGGGAACGGGACGGACATGGAGCTCTCGGCTGTTGGGGAGCGAGTGTTTGCAGCGGAGTCACTGCTCAAGCGTCGGGTGCGGAAGGTGAGCGAAATGTTTGCCGGTTCCCACCCCCTCTCCCGCTCTCCGTGTCTCCCCGGCCCTGTTCCCGCCCCCTACCGCTGCCTCGGCTCCCGTTCCCGCCCCCCTACAGCTGCCTGGGCCGCCCTGTTCCCGCAGTGCCGTTTCTCCTGTGCAGGTCACGTAGCAACACTCTGGGACAGGGGAGGGGCGGTACTGGCGTTGCAGCCAATGGAGGTGCAGCGGAATATTCCACGGAGCTCAGTCCTTAGCAACGGCGCTGGCAACGACAGTTACGTCACGAGAGTATTATGGGCTGCCTGGGCCACTGACGGGTGTAGGGAACGGGACGGACATGGAGCTCTCGGCTGTTGGGGAGCGAGTGTTTGCAGCGGAGGCACTGCTCAAGCGTCGGGTGCGGAAGGTGAGCGAAAGGTATATGGGTAATAGGAGAGGACCAGTAAGGTAGGGCCAGTGTATACTAAAGGTCTGTCAGTACAAGGTAGTCTTAATATCGAAGTTGTCAGTAAGAGGTGGTTCTGGGGGAGGGACATGCTGCAGAACTGTCAGACGCGTGTGCATTTCGGAGTAGTCACCCTGAACTATTCAGCCCCGTTTGTTTGAAGACTATTCTACAACGAATCTCATCTCTGGCCCCCTCCCCCCTTCCAGCCTCCCCCCCATCAAAGAAAAAGCTTCCACCGGCTGCTTCTAGCAGTGGAAATCTCTGCATATAATGACAGCGATCCGAAAAACCCAATGGACCCGGGACCTGCTGTTACTGGCCCCATCTGAATTAAGCGAGCACTCGTAACGGGGGCATGCGTCACAATATTGAGACTGATTTTTTTTTTTATGACTTGGCCGAAAAGAACACGTGGAATGCACGCAGCGTCTCCCATGCGTAGGGGAGTGGGCAGTGGGCCATGGGGAGTGCTGGGTGCAGCGTTCACTCAGAGGGTTTGTGGTGTCCTCCAGTGCTTGGACCGCTCTGCTCGGGTTGCTGTTTGTGTTACATTTAGAAATGGCACCAGTGCTGATCAGGGGGAGAGCTTGCCTTTCTTTTCTCTGGAAGCTGGGGCAGAGTCTCGCACTTCTGCTCCCAGAGCTACAGGAGAAACAAAGCGCCGTACACAGGAGCCAGACCGACAAGAGCGGGAGGGGGGTCTTCCAGGCATCCCTGGGCTCCGGGCTTCCTTCGGGTCAGACCAGGCTAGAAGAGCTGGGGCAGAGTCTCACACGTGTCCTCCCAGACCTACAGGAGAAGCAAAGCGCCTTACACAGGAGCCAGACCGACGGGGGGTAATCAAAGAATTACAACTCGAGTGTTCAACCCCTTGACGTCCTAGAGGCCCTCAGCTGGGCTTCTCTGAACAGCTGGACATAAGGACACACAGAGTGGGGGCGAGCCAAACACGAACAATCCGTGGGTGGAGTGGGAGGAACAAGGGGGCGAGAGAGCGAGTGAAGGAGATTCAGCTGCACTCAGCTGCACCGCCGGGCTCCTGGGTCAGATCTTCAGGCCTAGCTTTGTCGGGCCGTGTGGTACCCCCGAGGCGCAGCTCCGGCGATCTGGCTCTCGCGGTTAGGGCTTCCCTAACGGGTGTCACTGTTTTTTCAGAAACATTTGTAAGCATTGTAGAGCAATTTCAAAGCCACCCTTACTGGAAATGGATGTGCTGGTCAACTTTGTGATCAGAAGTAACCCAGGCTTCTGTCATCCTGCCTTGCTCAGGTTGGACATCTTTTAGTATGTTCATAAATTACACCAGGGACATGCAGTAGTCTGTTTTCTTGATGACTTGTCCCCTATGTTTTAATGTTGTATATCTGTGGAGACAAGCCTTCCTCTTTGATTTTGATTTTAATTCCAGTAACATCTTCTAAACACTTTGATATTTAGAAGTTACTTAAAAAGAGAGATGTCAGTTAATGGGTCATAGGATATGATTTTATGAGAAGAGGGCTTTTTTTTTTTAACTAGAACTGTCAACCTCTGAATATTCTCTGGGAGCCTCTTGTGAAGATTCCAACCCCAACCCGCTTGTGCCTCCGTGTGCCCCTGTTGCCTGCTTGTGCCTCCGTGTGCCCCTGTTGCCTGCTTGTGCCTCCGTGTGCCCCTGTTGCCTGCTTGTGCCTCCGTGTGCCCCTGTTGCCTGCTTGTGCCTCCGTGTGCCCCTGTTGCCTGCTTGTGCCTCCGTGTGCCCCTGTTGCCTGCTTGTGCCTCCGTGTGCCCCTGTTGCCTGCTTGTGCCTCCGTGTGCCCCTGTTGCCTGCTGGTGCCTCCGTGTGCCCCTGTTGCCTGCTGGTGCCTCAGTTTTCGTGCCCCTGTTGCCTGCTTGTGCCTCAGTTTTCGTGCCCCTGTTGCCTGCTTGTGCCTCCGTGTGCCCCTGTTGCCTGCTTGTGCCTCCGTGTGCCCCTGTTGCCTGCTTGTGCCTCTGTGTGCCCCTGTTGCCTGCTTGTGCCCCTGTGTGCCCCTGTTGCCTGCTTGTGCCTCAGTTTTCGTGCCCCTGTTGCCTGATTGTGCCTGTTTTCGTGCCCCTGTTGCCTGCTTGTGCCCCTGTTGCCTGCTTGTGCCTCTGTGTGCCCCTATTGCCTGCTTGTGCCTCTGTGTGCCCCTATTGCCTGCTTGTGCCTCTGGGTGCCCCTGTTGCCTGCTTGTGCCTCCGTTTTCGTGCCCCTGTTGCCTGCTTGTGCCTCCGTTTTCGTGCCCCTGTTGCCTGCTTGTGCCTCCGTTTTCGTGCCCCTGTTGCCTGCTTGTGCCTCCGTTTTCGTGCCCCTGATGCGTGTGCCCCTGTTGCCTGCTTGTGCCTCTGTGTGCCCCTGTTGCCTGCTTGTGCCTCCGTGTGCCCCTGTTGCCTGCTTGTGCCTCCGTGTGCCCCTGTTGCCTGCTTGTGCCTCAGTTTTCGTGCCCCTGTTGCCTGATTGTGCCTGTTTTCGTGCCCCTGTTGCCTGCTTGTGCCCCTGTTGCCTGCTTGTGCCTCTGTGTGCCCCTGTTGCCTGCTTGTGCCTCTGGGTGCCCCTGTTGCCTGCTTGTGCCTCCGTTTTCGTGCCCCTGTTGCCTGCTTGTGCCTCCGTTTTCGTGCCCCTGTTGCCTGCTTGTGCCTCCGTTTTCGTGCCCCTGTTGCGTGTGCCCCTGTTGCCTGCTTGTGCCTCAGTATGCCCCTGTTGCCTGCTTGTGCCTCTGTGTGCCCCTGTTGCCTGCTTGTGCCTCCGTGTGCCCCTGTTGCCTGCTTGTGCTGTGTGGGCGTGTGTGGAGGGCTCTGTGTGGCTGTGTGTGTAGGAAGCTTTGTGTGGCTGTGTGTGTGGGGGGCTCTGTGTGGCTGTGTGTGTGGGGGGCTCTGTGTAGCTGTGTGTGGGGGGCTCTGTGTGGGGGGGTGTGTTTGTGTGTGTCATTTGCGAGAGAAAGCTAGTGGCATTGTAAATGACAATGCCATTTATTTATGTTAAAAAAAACATAAATAAAAATAATGTCAAGAGCAATGCCAATAGCTCTAACTTTAACAAAGGCAAAACCATTGCATTGTAAATGCTTGTTAATAGTTCCTGGAATAAGTGGATGCGGAAAGGGGAAAGTGTCTTCGTGTTTTAGCTCCTAGTTTAAAAAATGTCATCCCGCTTCACCTTAAAAGGGAAAACAAACTCCTGAGATTTCACAAACAATACTAAATCCATCTACGTCTGCACTTCTGAGTCATAGGTCAGCCGCCCTCAGTCATCAAGCACCAGGGAATTCTTTTTGGTGTAACAGTGTGCGCTTTACAAATTCTAGCTTGATCATCATCTGAAGTATTGGAATTACAACCATGAAATGTTAAAATCCCTCTTCCTTAGTTACTTGTTTTCAATGCCTTTTCCCTTGAGGTACTGAACTATAATGTCAGCCCTTGCTCTTGCACTGTGGCTGTGGATCTGGTATTTAATGTCCTCTCCCACATCTCAGATCTTCAGTTTACACCCACTTCGGTCATGAAAGGACCTGGATACATTACCGGTTCCTCGTCTCCATGAATGCCCTAAAGGTATTCAGATGTTTCTCTCTCACTGAATCTTTTCTCTTCTCAAATCAAATAAATGTTTCTCTCAGACTTCAACCTTCTTCTCTGCTGTCTTCCTAAACAACCTACTAAAGTGGCTTTTTCTAAACTATTCAAATGGCTCTATTGCATTCTCTCTTGCGGGCTATTCCCCGATAGGCGTCAGTCCATCCGTTCCCGCCAAAATGTCTGGTCAACCAGCTCTGCTGTAGAAGGAATTGACGCAGCCGTATCCTTATGAAGGTGTGAAAGCCACAGCAGGTCCCTTGACTCCAAGTGAGACCCTTCTTTCATGGGAACCATAGTTAACTCTATGTACGTTTGCGCCTGGACTCACCGGATCAATTCCGAAGGGATAGGGGCCTGTGAAGACACCGGTGATGTTGGGGTCCAGAGGAGGTGGAGGTTTTTCTGCCAGGTCTGCTAAACTGCAAGTAAAACAACAGTGATTAGAGATTGCCACGTCAGCTGCAAGTACTCCCATCTGCTGCACGTAAGGCACAGTCATCGGCTGCACGGTAGGATGACAACTGGTGCACCAGCACATCAGAGAACCTAACCCACTACCATTCAGACATTCCTCGCCGCTCATGAGACATCACCCACTGCCCTTCAGACGTCACCCGTTGCCCAAGAGACATCACCCACCCCCCTTCAGGCATCACCCGCTGCCCATAAAATGTCACCTGCAGCCCACGAGGCGTGACCCACCGCCCTTCAGTGTCACTCACTACCCATCAGACGCCACTCACCGCCCTTCAGTGTCACACATTACCCATCAGTCATCACCCACCGCTCTTCAGTGTCACCCGCTGCCCATCAGAGGTCACCCGCTGCCCATCAGAGGTCACCCGCTGCCATTCAGACATCGCCCACTGTACAGAAGTCACCCACTGTTCAGAAGTCACCCAGTGCCCTTCAGACATCCCCAGCCACCCTTCAAACATCACCCCTGGTCATCAGACATCACCCGCTGCCCATCAGACATGGTCTCCTGTTCATGAAAAGTTAACCGCTGCCCATCAAACGTCCCCTGATGCCCATCAGACATTACTCGCTGCCCTTCAGACATAATCCACAGCCCATCAAACTACGTTACTAATCAAACGTCATCTGCTTCCGTCAGCATCATCATCCAGTGAAGCCTGGGCACCATTAATGCCATCTGCTGTGTGTCAGCCAACGTAAGCTCACTGGCAGCAAATCTGACACCATTAGGGTCTTCTACTCCAAATCAAAAATAATAAAGATGATTATTTAAAAAAAGAAAAATGAATGCCAACAGAGGCATTACAGCTGATCCTGTGTCTTTCAAAGTTTGTGACGATGCAACCCATTCAGCAGCAGTACTACGAACTGATTAATAACCTCCATTACACATGATCACTCCAAATGACGTCATGAGGAGCATCAGTGTTTGCCACAATAATCTGAGAGGCTGCAAGGTTCTGCATCTTGGACAATGTCTGAGATTTGAGACCGTCTGTTCCCAGTTAGGGAGTCTTCAGGTACTCTGCATTCTCCCTCGGCCGTCACCTACCCAGCCGGATTTTGGGCAAACTTTCCTTTGTCTCCCTGTCGTTTTCCCCTCCTACCCTTTCACTCCACCCCCTTACCCCTCTACGCCCCCTTCTTCTCGCCGTCTTCCCCTTGAATGTTTTTCTGTTGAGACCTAGCCATTTGACCAATGCCCGGTGGAGCTACCCGATAGCTGAAGAAGAGATGGACCGAGGATTCCCCCTGGGCCGTCAACTACCCAGCCGGACCTGGGGCAAACGTTCCCTTTGTCTCTCCGCTGTATCTATACTCTACCCCTTTTGCCCTCACACCCTTTCCATTCCTCACCCCATTTTCCTTTTCTTCTATGCTCCTAAAAAGTTTTTTCTGGTATCTTTTGTAACTATTTTTCCCTCGTCTCTACGTCCTGTCTTCCTCTTACCCCTTTACCCTATCCCCTTACTGCTCCATTCACCTTGTCCCCTATGTTCCTTAGATGCTTTTCTTGATACTTATGTAACTTTGAACTGATGTAATTTGCAACATTCTTGTCCCTTATGTAAAGCGCTCTGATTCCATCGGGACTAGCCAGCGCTTTATAATAACTCATTAATTAAATTTGTTCCCATTTGGTACTCTTTCTCCCTTTGTCTTCCTCCCTAGCTTCTAGCTCCTATCCACTCTCCCCTGAATCTCTCACCTTGCCTGCTAGTCTGCCTACCCCCTGTCCTTTGTGCCCTTTGACTAAGCACTCCTTCTCCCCTTGTTGGGGAAAGATCCAATATTTATACTCTGGAGTCTCAGCGTACCCGCTGAGAGAGTCCACTGCGCCAAGGGAGCCACTCACAGCTGAGGTATGGTATGGCACCCCTTGCCAAAGCACTCCCTCTCCCCTTTTTGGGGAAGGATCCAGTATGTAGGCCTTGGAGTCTCAGAGACCCCTCTGAGAGAGTCCACTGCGTAAAGGGAGCCTCCTGCAACAGAGATAGGGAAGTGATACCACTTCCCCGGAGATCACAGCTTACTGGACTTTGGACGTTGCTTTGACTCGTCTACCGGTTTATGTCCCTGTCGCCCTTCCCCTCCTCTTTCCATGCGGTGTCCTTCACCCTCCCCTCCTCTTTCCCGCCTTCATTACCCGTCTACTTCCCCAGCTCCTACCCCCCCTCCCCTGAATCTTTCCCCTTGCTTGCTTTTCCTCTTTCGTATTAGTGCTTATTTTTATCAAGTAACTATGTTGCCATGCTCTAATAACGGTGTAACCTTTGTAACGATGTAACCTATAACTATGATCTGATGCTCATGTAAAGCGCTCCGATACCTCCAGGTCTAGCCAGCGCTATATAAAATTTTTCAAATAAAAAAATAAAAAACAAATAACTCTGCAAGGCTTCAAGTTTGCATATATGACTATGCGTTGGCTTAAACAGTGAACACTGCGCTTGGTCACAACTGTGGCCATGTTCATCGATAAGGGTCGGGCGACTGTTTCAGATTGTGTACATCACGTGGAATTCTGCACATTTTTTATTAAACTATTTTATAGTTGGGAATGGGAGAGTACGTAATTGGTCTAGAACCACAAAATATCTGGGCAACGGCTGAAACTGGGGTAGGTACTCAAGTCTCTGTCCCCCAAAGACAGCAGCTCAGACATCAGACCGCATCCCTTCCGCTTGTCTTCATTTGTTCCCGAGTGAGCGTGTTGCCCCTGTGGTGATGGCAGAGATGCCCTGTCCATAGACGGAGGGGTTTTGGATCAGCCAGTAACCTGGCACCCTTTTCACAAATCCATATGAAATTTCCCAAAAAACAGTATTCACACAGGTGTGTTTGATCCTTTAAAGTTTTGTGCGCATTGGTCAAGGGAGGGTCTCTACACCAGGGCCAGAGGGTGCTTTCCCCTTATACATTCCCAAAGGAATGTTTCACATAAAGAACAAAACCCACTAGATGGATTTACACCAAACGTGGCCTGAAGGTAGAGCTTGGTCCAACTTAGATGTTGTGACAGTTTTTGATTAAATCAGTTCAGTATTTTGTGAGACAATGAAACGAAAACAGAAATATATTTGCAATTGCGTTTGTTAATTGATTACATTTTTATTACAAGTTCCATGAGGGCCGGGTGTTCACGGTGAATGGATGCAACACCCTGCTTCTCCCAGTCCATGCAGAGTGGGTCCTGCAGGGAGGGGCACTGGGCACAGGGAGCAACCACAGGGACAACTCCAGCACTCCACACTTTGTGTGGCCTAAGGATGTGAGGGGAGCTCAGTAGCTGCAAACCTCGACCAAAGGCTGTCCAATGAGGTACAGGGGCCCAGTGGCCAGTTGGTATTGGGGCATGGGTGGCATGAGGGGTGGGGGATGGGTGGAGTTGGAATATAGGCAACTTCTGGGCAGCATCTTAAAGCATCAGGGAGTTAATGTCTGTCTTCTGTTTGAATTGGAATGTCTCCTGTAAAGTAAACAGGCACGTACCACTGTCCTGAGTGCCCGACTGAATGCAAAACTGGCATTCTGAATTTGTTTGGCCCTGGCATCATGCCAATCTAGAATGTTCAGAGAGACATAGGCCTGCCCCAGGAAATGCAAGGGCCAGAACCTGGTTCTGTGACCTGGAGGGACGAACCACACGTGCCTTCATGATGGACACCCCCAGGGTCGATACCAGGGCGGTCGAGGCAGTGTTCTGTGTTTTGTGAATCAGTAGTATGACCAGACCTTTTGTGACTGTCAAGGAAGGCGAGGCAAGCCTGTTGTTCTCTCGTGTGAAGTCTGCCTGCCTGCGGAGGAGAGGGTCTTGCCGCCCAGGAAGAGAGCCCTGCCTGCATCTTCCAGGCACGAGGAGCATGCTGAGAAAGCTGAATGGCCTGGGGGTTTGTTTACTGCGGCGCGGATTCTGTTGTCCGCACTGGGGTCCAAGGTCAGATGCTGCCATTGAGAGCCTGAGGCTGCAGGACAACGCCGTCTTGGATGGCAAATATGCCAATCAGTGCTCACCATGGGATTTTACACCCATGCTATCGCTGGAGAACTCGAAGCTGGAGATACCAGACACCTTTATTTATTTTCCCGCTCTCATTTGGATATACTGATACAATATTTGTAATAATGACTTTAGAGCTCAGAGCTGCATGTGGGCTTAATTCTAGAAGATGCAAAATCATCTGTAACAAGACAAAGTTTGAAAGGAATGTTTTGTGAAGAAAAAAACTAACAAGGACACAGGGAGAGTCAGACAATGCACACTGACACAGATGAAAAACAGAAAGAGTGAGGCACAGAGAGGTGCAAGTGTGAAATATATGAGACATGGACAAAAGGATCACGAAAGAGAGAGCGCCAGTATAAAGAGACACAGGAGGCGGAGGCGTCAGAATGAAACATGAAAAGGGCATGAGATAAGAGAGGGGCACATGGACACAATTCAAGAAGGAGGGGGGATACTGAAGAACCCAATGAAACAGAGAGACACAAAGGAGAGGAATGGGTAGAGACCGCCTACAGACGTGCAGAATGAGACAGACATGTAGACTGCAAGAGACTCACGTCCAGTGCTTGGCTTCGACCATTGCAGACACATTCCAGCTCGAAGGGAAGATGGTGACGGCTTTACTGAAACACTCATTGTATATGAAACCGGTGTAGATGGAGAACAGGCCCATCAGCAGGATCAGGTAACGACCACCGAACATGGTGTTCCACATCTGGAAAAAGCAAGAAGTGAGCAACAGAATCAGAAGAGTCCATCCCAGCCATAGAAAAGGGCTGTCTAGAGCATGAATCCACCCTACTCATGCAGCCAACCTGAATTAAGACGTGTGCGGGCACGCAGACAAACCCCAAACCAACCAGAGGAATGGTCCTAGCCATCCTACAAGCTTATCTTTCAGACACACATATGTTGAGATCATTCAGCCACCTGAACCGCAAAGCTCAGACCACCACAGTCCAAGGCCTCAAGCAAATCACAGACATAACTGGAGACCAAACCTAGGCAGTAAAAGAAACAAACACTACTATACAACCGAGCGTCCACCCATGGCATCCAAATAATCTTCAGGATTCAACCCACTGTCTCTCCAAGGTTGCAAGCTACCCTGGTCATGCAATCCTACCCCAACTTCAAACAACAAGAGGGATGAAGCTAGGGCAGGTCAGCCAACCCCCGAAACACCCCATCCAATGACATTCAAATCAGGCCCAGGAAGAGTGACTGAAAAATCTGACAAAGAGAGAGATGGGTTTGCGCAGGGCTGAGCTCATTCTCGGCATGTAATTTTAAAGAAAGGGTCTGCCCAACGCAGAGAAGTGACCCCAACAAATACGGGAACGCTGCAGCATCCACCCTGAGGATAGATCTGTCCTTTCACTAGAACAACTGCCATTAGCAACGAAAGTGGGCTACAAACGCATCTCAGAATGTCTCCGCCGATTATCAGGGGGAAGCTTGATCACTAAGATGGGGTTGGGGAGCATCAGATTTTCCAACATTCATTCTTGATAGAATGTTGAATTACATATAAACAAGCATGGTGCATGAGAGGGGCTTTAGGGGCAGTGGAAAGGGAGAAAAATACAGATTGGTGGGGGTTCTAGGTGACAGAAAACACAATAATAACCAACATTTTATAAGACTTTGAAAACAGGGAGTGTGTGTGTGTGTGCGTTTTTGTCTCTTTTATGTAAACATTCCTTGTGAAATCTGGCAGATACCTCACCATACCCGACTGCAAGCACCAGTACCCAACTATTTACCAAAAAAATACATTTATTAGGGGGGGTGCAACACTCCAAACACCCCCAGGAAGCTAAGTCACTGCTGATTATTCTTGATTTTTTCACTACACTAGTCAATTCTGGATTTCTTAGGCCCCTGGGGCAAGGGCTGCAATGAGCTTGCACCTTTACGCTCTATGGTGCGCAAGTCTCTCCAGAGACGTGGGGATGTTTGGAGAACTTACAATATCTCACCTCATTGTCAGATTTCTTCATTTTTTTACTGTTCTCCTCAACAATCATCCAGATGGCAAAGAGGGCCATGAGCAGACCGTGGCCGACATCGCCAAACATCACAGCGAAGAGGAACGGGAAGGTGATGATGGTGTACGGAGCTAAGAGGAAAGTGATGAAGATATTGATTGATACTCGTATGAGAATGAGCCTGGGAGACTTTAGTAAGAGAGTGCAGTAACATAACGTGTATTTGTAAAGCGCATGTTCACCTATAGGCATCTTGGCACTGAATAACATATGTTTATTGTTACCAAATTCAATGGTACTCATCTCATTTGATCAACTTGAGAAGGATGAAAGGTTGAGTGGACCTGCCATGATTTGAACCTGTGACCACGAGGTCAAACACAGACCCCTGCAGTGGACGCATTAGCCCACCAAGCCACCAGACCCGGTATGTAGAGAATGTAAAAGACTGAAATAGGTGAAAGACACTGTGGAAAATAAACATACTTGGGTTTACTTCCTGGTAGGTGCCCACCCCATAGGCATCTACAATAGCCTGGAAGCCACTGGTGAAGCGGTTGGTCCGGGTGAGGGTGGGCGGCTTCTCGTTGCACGGGATACTGTTCACAAAAGACTCAACACCGGCTCCGCTCTTTGGAAAAACAAGAGAAAAGATTGTTATGCCGGATCACAGGACTCCAGATGTCAAACAAAATACAGCACCATTTTAAGAAGATGTTCCTTTCATTCACAAATATACCCTTTCATTACACTTTGGGTACACGCACAGCCAATGTCTGGGCCTACAATTCACCAATAAATTGTTAACATTCTAACCCTGGTTACTATCATTATAACTACAGTACGAGCAAAAATAATGTCACCATTCAAAAAGTGCATTATGCTTGTGTTTGCGACTGTTCCAGTGTCTTTTTCTCAGACCAACAGCCCAATATGTCATATATAGGTGTGCATAACATCTTCTTAGAATTCGAAAACAATTTAAAAATGTAACTGTCTAAGTTTTTTGTTCCTTTAGATTTCAATTCTTCAAACTAGAGGACAGATGTACAAAGCATTTTCTGGTCGCAAACTGCTCGATTTGCAGAAATAGCCGTTTGCAACCAGAAAAATATTTTTTCCAAATGTACAAAATGTGATTCAGTAACTTGTTACCAAATCACATTTTGCAACTGTGATTTGGTATTTTGAAGAGGCGTGTCTCGGGAGTTCCAAATGTCAAATCGGTATGGTTCGTATTATTGTTTTGCAATCAAATTACGTTCTCAAAACAATAATACTTTTCCACCAGTTTAAAACTGGTGGCAACCCAAGAGCAGGCAGTAGTCCCACGGACCACTGCCTACTCCTAAAAAATGAAACTTCAGTTTCATTTTTTTTCTTTTTCAGCGCATTCTATTTTCCATTCACGGAAAACAGGCTGTATTTAAAAAATAAAAGATCGCTTTATTAAAAAGGAATCACAGATGTGGTGGTCTGCTGACCTTGAAAGGCCGCCATACCTGTGATAGCTGTGATTCCTAATGGGTCGCAAACTACGGCCTACCTCATTAACATTCATGAGGTCGGTCAATTTGCGAACCACAAAGAATCCCTAATTGAAACTCAATGAGCTTCATACATTAGGAATACAGATTTCCTAATTATGATTCAGGCACACTCGCAATTTGGAAATTGCTATTCCTAATGTATGTACATCTGGCCCAAGGTTCCACAGGTACATTCACCTGCATTAATCAACAGATGCACTATCCATTGTTTCTAACAATATGCTGAAGAAATCCAGTGGAGGGTATTCACCACTAGACACACAACTCATTTTTATCAGATGTCACTGGATGATGAAGCACTGTCAGAGGGGGAACACCAGCTTGATCTAACTACCCAATACGAAAGCGGATTTCGTAAACCCAACATCAACGTCCACTGTGCCTTGACCCGATGCCAGCTCGATCACGAAACCAACTCCCCATCACTAGAAAGATTGACCGCGTGCATTGGCCCCTGATGGAGGATCCGTGACTCCCAGTCCCCTTACCGATCCTTGGATGAGTGCCTGCCGCACGCGGGGCAGGTCAGCCGTGGGGCACCAGACCTCTGCAATCAGGCACTTATTAGTCACATCCACGCTGCACTGGTTAAGCACCAGGTAGATTGCCTTCATCTTGCGCACTTGCACTCGCCAGCCGTGCAGCCGGTCCACCACTTTCTGGAGCACCTGCAGCAGGAACTGATCCGACTCAGCTAGGACCTGTGGGTGAAGAGGAGAGGCATCAGGTTCAGGAGTGTGGTAAACAGCCTTTTTTTACATTCTCGGATTCCACTCCATCCTGGCCTCCTGTCCCTTCGTCACTGTCCTAGCTCCCATCACTTTTTGACCTTATCCGATCTCCTGTCACTTTGTGACCCTATGATGATCTCTCATCACTTCTTGACCCTATCCTGATCTTCCGCCACTTCTTGACCCTATCCTGATCTTCTGTCACTTCTTGACCATATCCTGATCTTCCATCACTTCTTGACCCTATCCTGATCTTCCGTCACTTCTTGACCCTACCCTGATCTCTCGTCACTTTGTGATCCTATCCTGATCTCTCCTCACTTCGTGACCCTATCCTGATCTCTCGTCACTTCGTGACCCTATCCTGATCTTCCGTCACTTCTTGACCCTATCCTGATCTTCCGTCACTTCTTGACCCTATCCTGATCTTCCGTCACTTCTTGACCCTATCCTGATCTTCCGCCACTTCTTGACCCTATCCTGATCTTCCGTCACTTCGTGACCCTATCCTGATCTTCCGTCACTTTGTGACCCTATCCTGATCTTCCGTCACTTTGTGACCCTATCCTGATCTTCCGTCACTTCGTGACCCTATCCTGATCTTCTGTCACTTTGTGACCCTATCCTGATTTTCCATCACTTTGTGACCCTAACCTGATCTTCCGTCACTTTGTGAGCCTATCCTGATCCTCCGTCACTTTGTGATCCTATCCTGATCTCTCCTCACTTCGTGAGCCTATCCTGATCTCCAGTCACTTCGTGACCCTATCCTGATCTCTCGTCACTTTGTGACCCTATCCTGATCTTCCGTCACTTTGTGACCCTATCCTGATCTTCCGTCACTTTGTGACCCTATCCTGATTTTCCGTCACTTTGTGACCCTATCCTGATCTTCCGTCACTTCTTGACCCTATCCTGATCTTCTGTCACTTCTTGACCCTATCCTGATCTTCCGTCACTTCTTGACCCTATCCTGATCTTCTGTCACTTCTTGACCCTATCCTGATCTTCCGTCACTTCTTGACCCTATCCTGATATTCCGTCACTTCTTGACCCTATCCTGATATTCCGTCACTTCTTGACCCTATCCTGATATTCCGTCACTTCTTGACCCTATCCTGATCTTCCGTCACTTTGTGAGCCTATCCTGTTCCTCCGTCACTTTATGACCCTATCCTGATCTCTCGTCACTTTGTGACCCTATCCTGATCTCTCGTCACTTCGTGAGCCTATCTGGATCTCCAGTAACTTCGTGACCCAGTCTGGATCTACAGTCACTTAGTGAGCCTATCCTGATCTCCCATCACTTTGTGGCACTGTAACGATCTCCTGCCACTTCTTGACCCCATCAGGATCTCCCGTCACTTTGTGACTCTTCACTTGTGTCATGTTTCTTTTCAGTGTCCGTCTCACAGGTGTCGTCTGAGATCCTCGTCGTACCCAGTCCCTTGGCCCCACCGAGCACTTACTGAGCGCATGTCCTCTATCTGGGTCAGCAGGCCCTGCAGGGTCTCCAGGCGGTCCACCTCCCGGTCCGCATAAGGATAGGTATGGCAGTGAAAGCTATAGGAGGGGGGGGGGGGGGGGGGCGGAAAACACACCATCAGATACAAAAGCAGGGAGTCACCAAGAATAAAATCGTTTACATGAATCAATGGTTTTGACCTTGAGATCTGTTTTAAGGGAGAGTGATATTGTGTCATCTGGTGGCTGGATCCAGAATCCTGGATAACATGTATAACATTTCGGAGGTGTCAAATGGAAGTGTCTTAAGCCAGATATTTACGACGGAAAAAGGAATCCTAGACTCCTTCTGGATCCAGGGGTGTATCTTCGAGATGGGGGGGGGGCTGTTTGGGGTAGTACACCCCCCAAATAAATGTATTTTATGTTAAATAGTTGGGTACAAATGCTTTCAGTTGGGTATGGTGACGTGCCTTTGGAAATTCACCAGGAAGTTTTACACAAAAAAAACACAGACTTTCTCCCTCTAAACTTTGAAAGTCTTCAAAAATGTTGTTTATTTTACAAAATAATGTGTTTTCTCTCACTTAGTACCCTTACCAATCTGCATTCATCTCCCTTTCCACTGCCCCTTTAGTCCTTTCATGCGCCCGCTTGTCATATAATGTTTAACATAATATGTCAGCTTGAATGCTGGAAAATCTGAAACTCGCAATCCCCTCCCCCCAATCTTACTGGCCAAACTACACCACTGTCTGGATCCAACCCTATCTGCACATTCTCAGTTGAACTGCTGCATTTTTTTTATGTTCTGTTCAAATTTCACTCAAAAACCTGATGCCATGATCCGTGAGAATCCATAACAGACATTAAGCTGAAAAAAACAACGTTCAGCGTCACAGGTAAGTACAGCATAAATGTTACAGGGCCGAAAAGCGCTTCAAAGCCTTGTTAGGGGTTGTAAATGCTATATCAATACAAGTGTAATACAATAAGCCCCTTATGTGGCACTGCAGCGACAGAAGCCCGAAATCTATCTCTTGGTTGGCCCAAAAAATATTTTTGTAGCTGAACCGGTGACAGGCCAAAGACTTAGAATTGTCAAGAACCCTCAGCAGGCACCAAGTGCAGTCCCTATACCAGACTGAAACAGCAAACTTCGAACGAATCACCAGGGACAAAACTGAAATAGCTTATTTTCCACAGACCACCCCACATCACAGACTATCAGATGACTGACTGAAAGCCTCAGATGACTGAAAGCCTCAGAAGGCAGGTAAATCAGCCACACTCGTTTCTCTTCACAGAGCGCTAACAAACATCTCCAAACTAGAGAGTGGAAGAAAACACATCCAAGGTGAGTCTGTCACGAGGGATTGTCTATTTCCGAGGCGTGATTATGTGTCATTCAATGCCTGAGTGAAAATAACAGAAAACATTTGCAGAAAAACAAGCTGCATTACACGGACACCAACACTAGGTGGCAGGAGAGCACAGAGCATGTCCTCCACAGCAACACATGCAGTGCACGGTGGTCCTGTTTACTCTCACTTCCAATAGGACACCAGGTGCAGACAAGTCAGTGTTGTGTGTGTGGAGGGCACCGCAAGCCCCAGGACGGATGTTGTCTTTCAGTCAGTTACAGGTATTTGTATTCTGACGAGAATATTAAAACGAGGACAGCCATCAACAGCCTATGTGCAATGTGTCACTATGCTTAAGCAAAACTATCAGGAGACTGCCCTCTTGGGACACTGAAGAGGGGAGAACAGGAAGAATGTAATCCTCACAGGGAAATCATTTACTAGGTAGTAAATGTTTCATCTAAATATTCTGTGACATGTTCAGCATATATAATAAAAGCCAGCCCCGATAAAGGACTGATAAACTAAAGCCATACTATTTGGAATAAAACCTGTGGTCTATCCAAATATGGAGTGCTTGTTTTAACCCCTTCGATGCTCATGACGGAACCGTTCCGTCATGAGCCCGTTGGCTCATTAGAACCTTCAGCACAGCGCGAGAATTCGCGCCGCGCTGAAGGTGTTAATATACCTTATAGCCCACTGCCGAGGGATACATCGGTTGTTAAAAGTCCTGAACCCGAGTTGCGGCTCAGGCCGATAACGAAGGAGAGGGCCTTTAACAACAGGTATAGCCCGAGGCAGAAGGGTTATAAGGCTATTAGAGCATTCCACCCACTAGGGGTAGAATATTGTAAATTAAAAAGGGAGCAACAAAGACAACCATTGGAATGTGTGATCTCGTTCTTTATACCCGCCATTATAAGCCTGGAACTACTCTGTTGTCTTTAGTGGAGGTCTCAACATTCCAGTGGGCTACAAGACTCTTAGAAAATTCCACCCACTAGGGATAGAACTTTGCAAATTAAAAAGGGAGAAACAAAGACAAACATTGGTTTGTGTGATCCCTGGCTTTATACCAGCTATTATAAGCCAAGGGCTACCCCATTGTCTTCAATGGCGCTCTCAACATTCTAGTGTTCCAATATGAATTGAGCCGGGAATATCACTGCTGATGCGAGAGGGACAATGAAACGCTTTTTAGGTCTCGGCTAGCGTAGGCTGCGCACATGCACAGTCTCACTGGTGAGATTTAATGACTGAGTAGTGAGGGTAAACCCCGCCCCTCTTCTCCATAGGCTGGCCTCCTAAACAGCGGCAAGCCATTGGAGAGGAGGTCTCAGTTACGTCATTCTCTCGCTCTAAGCCCCGTCTTGTTCAAATTAGGGGGGGGGGCGTGTTTTTTTATGTTTGTTCTACCCTCCTCTCCATTGGCTGGAAGGTAAACAACAAGTCAAACCGTTGTTTACATTCCAGCCAATGGAGAAGAGGGGAAAAAGAAAAACACGCCCCCCAGTCTGCAAAGGACGGGGCTTAGTGACTTAGCACTTATTTATTTATTTATTTATTTATTTATTTATTTATGTAGTTTGTAGAGCGCACAGCTACCCCCGAGGGGGTGTCCCGGCGCTAGAACCTGAACCTCCAAGGGAGAAGAGAGGAGCATAGAGGGAACACAGCAAAGTAAAATCAGAGTCCAGAGAAGAGCCAAGTTTTAAGTTTGGCCCGGAAGATGGGTTCGGAGGGACAGAATCTAAGATCGATTGGCAGAGCGTTCCACAGTTTTGCCGCGATGACACTGAACCCTCTGCCACCCATTCTAGAGAGTCTAAAACGGGGAGAGATCAGAAGGCGGAGGTCATTGGATCTCAGGGATCTGATGGAACGGGATATTGAGACACGTTTTTTCAGGTAGTTGGGTCCGAGGTCGTTGATGGCTCGGTAGGTAAGGGTAAGGATCTTGAACTGGATACGGCTGGCCACTGGTAGCCAATGAAGTTCCTTACGATAGGCGGAGACTGATTGACGGTAGGGAATATTGCCAATCAATCTGGCCGCCGCATTCTGGACAATCTGAAGCCGGTCTATCAGATATTGGGGGGCACCAGCATAGAGGCTGTTAGCGTAGTCCAGGTGAGACGTGATGAGGGCATGGGTAACTGTACGGCGGGAATCCAGAGGGAGATAGGAGAGTATCTTTTTGATCATGCGCAACTTCAGGAAGCAGGCAGAGGTCACTTTATTGACCTGAGTTTTGCATGAGAGGGAGTCGTCAAACTGAAAGCCCCGGTTACGAGCGGAGTGAACGGGAGAGGGAGCGGGATCAAGTGCCGTGGGCCACCACCAAGAGGAAGGGATGGGATTTTTCTGGTTGAAAAACAGCACCTCTGTCTTGTCTGCATTGAGTCTAAGGTGGTTATCAGTCATCCAGACACTGATGTTGTTGAGGCACTGGCGGAAGTTGGAGAACGCGGAGTCCGAGTGGTCTCTGAAGGAGAACACCAGCTGAGTATCGTCAGCATAGGAGACCACCCTGACTCCGTAGGACTCCACAACGTCGGCCAGTGGGGCAAGATAGATGTTAAAAAACAGGGGGCTGAGGGCAGAGCACTTGTTTAAACATCTGCAACAATATGTCACTTTCAAATGAAAGAGGCAGAGTTGTTTATACATGCTACCTTTCCTATGCGTACAGATGATTACCCGATCACTGAAGATGTCACTGCGTTTTTTTACTGTCAGGTAAAGTCATATCATCCAATAAACAGCCGCGCAACACCAGAATCTATTTCAGAGGTCCACATCCATTTCCTCCAACCAAGGGTCGCATCACCTATGTGCCATCCGTAGGTTCCTATACAGAGTGAGACTCCGTCACTTTTTCGTCCAATGGTAGAGCTCTCCTGTTCCCAAGCCCCCACTCTTCATCTGTATGCGTGTATTGCAACCGCCATGTAAGTGCAGGCTCGGGAGCCTGCACCTTCATGCTGTGAGTGGAACTGGTCCTGAGAGATAAGGCAGCATGCCCTGCAACCTATGAACTTTGCTTTTTTTTCCCTACTGACTGATTGAGAAATCATGAAACACGTGTCTAGGGATACAAATTGAAACTAATAATACAGCACTGGCTGTGAACACTTTGAATTGCACTGAGCGAGAAATAATGAACTACATGAACCATCATGCAAAAGGTAATTTCGTTGGGGCGTGTCTGGTGCGCTCCCACCTCCCTGAAAGTATCGAGCGTTTCGGGTGCTGTGGCAGTCGTTCGCAATGCCGCTTCGTAGGGCAGGCGGCGCAGAATGAACGCGGCGACTCCCGTCTAAAGCTGAGAGCCGAGTGCGGTCTGCTGCCCGCCATGAGCCACCCCTCCATAGCCGGAGGAGGCCTGGTTTCGGGGAAGGCGGGCAGCGGCGGAGGTCGGAGAGGCCCCCTCTGTAGCGGGGATTTTATCCTCCCCGGTACAGGGTGTCTCGGCCTCCGCCGCCGGTTCCTCCTCGGCTGGGCCCGCCGCCCTGCCGGCTCAGGCCGCTGAGCTGACGGCCCTATTCGAGTGCCCCGTGTGCTTCGATTATGTGCTGCCGCCTATTCTGCAGTGTCGGGCTGGACACTTGGTGTGCAATCAGTGTCGCCAGAAGCTGAGCTGATGTCCCACCTGCAGAGGCCCGCTCACCCCCAGCATCCGTAACCTGGCCATGGAGAAAGTGGCCTCTACTCTTCCCTTTCCCTGCAAGGTGAGTTTCTGGAGGTGGCGGAGGGCAAGATATTGGAGAAAGTGGCTATGCAGATTCGTTTGGATCAGCATTGAAGATGCAGGGCGTTAAGTTGATATCTTCTCATGAGACTGAAATCAAACTTTTTCAGAAACTATATATGTGTATGAAATTGTCTGAACAGAAATATTGCATGCTTATTGGGCTTACCTGGATGGTTGGCCAAATAACTGACCTAGTTACTGATGAACACGTTAGCAGTTCTGGAATTTAACGAAGAATCCACGCCCCACTCCACCCAGTTCTTAAAAGAATACTCCAAGAACATAAACATGGTGAAACGCGACATTGGGACTCAAGTACTGATAATACATGAGACCTGATGTTGGCCCACACAAACTGCCGAACCTATCAATGGAAGGGACGGTATAAGCATAGCAAGTTATCCGTGTATATTGTGTAGGGTAATAAGTGGCGACACCGTCATCCACAATCAGCTCAGTTAAAAGTCTTGTTCTAAAATCAGCTTAGTCGCGGCTAAATAGGTGCAGGTGCCATTTGGAAAGCAACTCGCGATAGGAGTCGTGTTAAATTTGTCTAGATACGCCCCCTAGCAACTTGTGCGTACAAAATGACTGAACGCGGAATTGTAACAGGTTTACGTTTTTTTCACTGTTGGGTATTTATTGTATAAAAGCAGATACATGAAAATAATACGAAAGATAAATAAAACTATAACATTATTAAGGTAGACTCCCCACGATTCACTGTTAGGCTGTTCTCAATATACTCGTTCAGCTTTAATAGTTAAACTTTGTAAGCCTTTTAATGCTAATGAAAAGATGACAAAGTAACTTCCCGATTGCCTAATATTAGTGGCAGTCCTGCTATTTTCACGAGGTAAGATGGTTAATCTGAAGTATAGCGAGAGAAAAAAAAAACAAGAGACACCAACATACAACCCTTCTTTAAGCCGTTCGACAGGAGCATCATAGGGGAAGCGTCTTGATGGACTATTTAATTTTATATCAGTGTAACCGCATCGCTGCGGCGGTTATTTTCGCGCTACGCTGCTTTTTTCTAAAAGCCGCGTTAGATGACGAGCTCAGCTTGTCATCCGCACACGCCCCCCGTGGCTGATGACGAGCTGAGCTCGTCATCAGCATCGAAGGGGTTAAGTACAGTTGCCATGGTGTATTAGATGCATGCTTTGTGAATTCCTAAGGTCCTAATATATAATTGAACTTTAGGGAAACTGCTGTACTAATACTGTTCTTTGCTTGCCTGTGTGTTGTGTGAGTAGCAAAGGCACGTTTATGATGGTGCAGTGCTTCAGCCTCTCAATGTTGTGCCAGCTCGAGATTTTGGATAGTATGAACCACACTCCGAGTGCTGTGCATGGAATTGTGTTGGGTGGTGCTTTGATGCTTGTTAGTACCAGATTTCTTCTGTTACCGTACTTTGCCTGTGGCCTACGTGTGAATTTAACATGCCATACCTCACTCCTTTTAATTTCAAATGCTAGGTTATTAATGGGTAGAAAGTGACTGCAGTGTGGCCTTTGTACTAGATCTTTGGTATCTTAAGTGTATGACAGATACTGCCCACCCTTTCACAGCAAGCTTGTAGCTGCGGTTACAACTTGTAGGATAAAATGTTACGCATAGCCGGTCATGTATATGGATATATGCTAGCATTTGGTTACTTTGTATCGTGCCCGTTGTACCACATTCCACATGTGGCATAATAGTGTTCAGAGGTGAATGGCCCAACCTTTAGGACTCGGGCTTGCCTTAACTGTATTCTATAGTTAGTTGCTTCACACCGGACTCATACCTATGGACTACTCCGTATCGTTCTTCCGTGGCCTCCTGAGGAGCATCTGTCATGGCACTGGCTCCGAGTCCTCCCACAATTGGCAGAGAGCAGTCCATAGAAGTAGATACAGTAAACCCATCCAGCCAAAGTTTGTGTTTCTGGGAGCTAGTCCAGTATTTTGGACACAACCCATCTACAACCAGCCTTCGTATTGGATTTGAAAAGTAATCATAGGAGCAACTCAAAGAATCATCACATGCACAAATTCCAGGTACGATAAGGGTATTATGCAGAGAAATTGGACAGAACGAAGCTGAAGTATGTGTGGTGTCAGATAGTTGGCCTGTTAGTCTACTTAGAAGTAGTGCTAGCATAACAGAGGTGAAGATTAGAAGATTAGGACCTGAAGGAGTGGGTGTTGATCTTTCTTTAGAAATGATGCATGCAGGTTACTAGACAGGAGAAGCAGGAAGGAAGGGAGGTTTAAAGGAGGTTTTGAGGGGACAAGGAGGTGAAACGAGGCTGGGATCTGGCCTTGGGCCCTACTGCTCTAAGCAGGAATAGCCACCAGAAGAAGCCCTTAACCACCCCATCCTTCCCCTGGGTAGACGTCCCATGCTACCCTGGTCGTGTGGGGACAAATGTGGGAGGGACACATGACTGCGAGTTATCAATCGCCCACCAAGAATTCTGGGATCCAGGACACCGGGCAGACAAGGCATAATGACACTAGTTCTCATGATGATTGTAGAAAGAGTTCAGGATGCAAAATGTGCTTGTTGTGAAGAATGTAACAAACATACGTTTACGAGTTCTTTACCATTAGGGACAGCTGTACTGTTGCAACAACAACAGTTCTTAGTATTGCATTCGTCTGCACGGAGCAGGCCCACGGTGCAGCACCACCCTTCGTGCGCTCCATGTGTGTCATTGACAAAATGCACAATAGGTTTGCCAACTGCATTAAAAACGCGCACCCGGCTGGAAACCAAACCCTCAACCAGGACACTGCCATAAATCCGCACAATTCCCCGCTGTAATCATTGCCTTACCCTCTCCTGGAGAAATGTACATATGGCAAAGCACCGTATACCCTTCCTGAGGGGCCCGTCCTGAGGAATGGGGCGTGTGTGACAACGGCTGGCTCAGAATGTAGGGAATTCCTGGCTGGGGTCCAGGCTATTGGCATTGTAAATGACAATGCCATTTATTTATATGTTTTCAAAACCAACACATAAATAAAAATGTTGTCATTAACAATGCCTATAGCTCTAACTTTTGCAAAGGCGAGACCGTTGCATTGTAAGTGCTTGTTGATCAGTGGAATGGAATGGTTAACCTACCTGTAAAAAAAGTTTAACAGCATCAGGCTATTCTGCATTCACACTGTGTGCATTATTCAGTCATCTAATGGATGACCTGAGAAACAAGTTAATTTACGTTTCTATGTGGGCATCAGCGGTGGTCTATTATCACCACAAAGATATTTTATGCCATCAGGTTTTGGAAGCAGGTTCTTGGATGGCACAGAAAACGTAATTGACTTGAGAACCTGAAACTATTTTTCGACCAGTAAGAATGTGTGAATTATGCTTGTGTGATCCCCATATGATGTACATTCTCTCACAGATTGTCTTCCAACCCCTATGTAGTGCGCATTGCTCCATTGCTTGCGGGTTAGGGTCGTGCTACATACACACACAAGCTAGATCAGCTTGTCAACGAAAATCATTCTGGACACCACTAACAGTCTGAAAGAGTTTATTAACGGAAGAAAAATTAATCTCAAGGCGTAGAACGAGCCTGCGGGATTCTAACTAGTCTGTGTTCGCACACTGCAACCCTACCGGGCACCGAAAATGTGCAATTGACTCAAAAGGATAATTTTGACAATTTCATAGGAATTCCTCTTTTGAGGTAGACCTCTGTATGAGGTGTGGTTTTGTTAAAATACATGGTGCTGTACCACTGAGCCCCAAAAAAATGCCTGGTAAACAAAATACTGCTAAATCCTATTTACTCAGGGCAGGAATAGGAAGCCCATCAGGTTTGGAAGATAATATTGCTATTCTTATGAAACACCAACTAACAGCATCAGCCCCACAACTTAGGGATGGTGGTGAAAAGCAAGACAACAACAAAGCACCCTCAACCACCCTTCTTCGCTTGCTCTCCAGTCGTAAGACCGTTCCAGAAATCACAGTCCACGCACAGTATTTGCTGTCAGTTGAGCAGAGGTCTAAATGTGCACCAGAGTGGAAAGAATAGAGCTGAACCAATCTTGGAAACTTGAAAGAGCACAAACACTGGAAAATATCACACTTTGTGTTGTACCATATGTGCAAGAAGAACACTACAATACTCTTTGTCAACACTTTGAGGGTTGGACGGGGTGTGCAACACAAAGGGGAAAATATTAGAGAAGCAGATTGAAACGCAACAGCGGATGAGAGAAAGAGACAGACATGGAGAAAGATGAAAGGATGGGAAGAATATGAGCAAACACAAACTAGAGAAGAACAGTAGGAAAGAGAGCTCATTGGGCGGGGGGCGGGCACGGGCACACTGTAAAGAAAGCAGGGCACTCCTGGGCTCTGGTTATTGCAACAACTCAGCTCTGTGGGGGAAAGACACATAAAAAGGGGCGTGCAGAGGGCGCCTTACCAGTCCGCGATCTTCTTGATCTTCTGCCCAATCTGTTCTCCCCAGTAGGGGATGAGGAAGATCACCCAGTTCACATCCTCGCCCTGCGGAGAGAAAGACACGGAGAGTGAGGAGAGCGGAGGCGGGGCCAGGCGGAGACAGAGCGTGTGCATCCATCATGGGCATGATCATGCCAACCGGGCAATGCCACATGTACATCCATCATTGGCATGATCATGCCAAGCGGGCAATGTCACATGTACATCCATCATTGGCATGATCATACCAAGCGGGCAATGTCACATGTGTATCCATCATTGGCATGATCATACCAAGCGGGCATGTCACATGTGTATCCATCATTGGCATGATCATACCAAAGCAGGCAATGTCACATGTCATCCATCATTGGCATGATCATACCAAGCGGGCAATGTCACGTGTGCATTTATCATGGGCATGTCCATGCCAAGGGGGCCATGTCACATGTGCATCTAACAAGGATATGTTCCTGCCAAGGGGGCCATGTCAAATGTGCATCCATCATGTGCATGTCCATGCCACGTGTACATTCATCATAGGCATGTTCATGCCAAAGGGGCCATAGCACCTGTGCATCCATCACATGTGCATTCATCTTAGGCATGTTCATACCAAGGGGGCCATGTCATGTGCATTTAACAAAGACATGTTCATGACAAGGGGGCCATGTCCCATGTGCATCTAACAGTAGCATGTTCATGCCACGTGTGCCAGGCTCCTCATCCAACCATTCATAGCAGGGATATCTAGTTTGGATTTGAAGTTTGCTTGATTATCCTTTCATTTTTTTTCTTACTAGTGCTTCTAAGTTCGGGCTGTCCTGTGAGCCGCAACTGGTCCATTCGTAGGTAGTACTGGCTACTTTTCAGTGAGAGCCCCCCCCTCCCCCAACCCACTCTATTTGCTAGCCCTCCCTGATGACGCCTTGCTCATAGGGTCGCCACCTTTCCATCATCGCTTCGTAGGACACTTTCCGCAGGCAGAGACCTCAGAAGACGCTGACTTGAGGAGAGACGGGAAGTGCATTTTGAAGATTTTTCACACAATGTCTTCTTTTAAATCAGGTGCCAAAAACACACCTCTGCCAGACACAGAGTTGGGGTGCGAATAGTGGGGCACCACCTATGTGAACTGCAATCCCTCCACCAACCCTGGAGCCAGCCTCAACCACTCTGTATCGCTTCCCTTAGCAAGTCCGGTGTACAAGGGGCGTAACTTGGGGATAGAGTTCAAGCCCTGGACACCAGCGTTAAGAGGAGCCCCCAACAGAGGCTGGGAGGAGCCAAAGAGAAGGACTCTCAATTCCCTTCTGCCTTTAATGTCTCATCCACATGATCTCTTCTGTCCTTATTCTCTTGTCTGCACGGGGCGCTTAGAAAGCGGCTCAGTTCAGGACGTAGCGGCTATAATACACGTGGACATGAACCCAAGGTTTACTGGGTGGGTAGAAACGACCACCAAGTGTGGTCTACTGGGGAATAGGTTTGATCTCTGGAACTATAGTTTCGTCTAGGCTAGCATAGGTTTCGTCTAGGCAAGCATAGGTTTGATGTGGGGAGCTATAGGTTTCATCTAGGGGGCTATAGAGCTAGGGAGCTATAGGTTTCATCTAGGGGGCTATAGAGCTAGGGAGCTATAGGTTTCATCTAGGGGGCTATAGAGCTAGGGAGCTATAGGTTTCATCTAGGGGGCTATAGATCGAGGGAGATATAGGTTTTATCTAGGGGGCTATAGATCGAGGGAGATATAGGTTTCATCTAGGTAAGCATAGGTTTCGTCTAGGGAACTATAGGTTTGATGTGGGGAGCTATAGGTTTCATCTAGGGGACTATAGATCGAGGGAGATATAGGTTTTATCTAGGGGGCTATAGATCGAGGGAGATATAGGTTTTATCTAGGGGGCTATAGATCGAGGGAGATATAGGTTTCATCTAGGTAAGCATAGGTTTCGTCTAGGCAAGCATAGGTTTCATCTAGGGAACTATAGGTTTGATGTGGGGAGCTATAGGTTTCATCTAGGGGACTATAGATCGAGGGAGATATAGGTTTTATCTAGGGGGCTATAGATCGAGGGAGATATAGGTTTCATCTAGCTAAGTATAGGTTTATCTATAGGTTTAATCGAGGGAGCTATAGGTTTCAGCTATATAACTATAGGTTTTATCGTGGGAGCTTTAGGTTTCATTGAGGGAGCTATAGTTTAATCTATAGAACTATAGGTTTCATCAATGGAACCTTGAGAGTTGGTATCTAATCTCAGCTTTACCACTTCACCAAAAGATGCAGGTGACAAAAACGACAGTAAAAATCTGGAGAGATTGCTCAACACCTGGGCACTACCCAGGACGGCAGCCTCTGGGACGCGCCTTCAAAACTTCCTCTTTTAGGTTTCCGCTGCCAACGTTTATCTCCCCTGCCTACATCTGTTGTTTGCTCAACTCCCATAAAGAGCAGCAGAGGAGCAGACGTGGCCTCCCGGACCAGTTGAACCGGTCCGACAGTTGACTTTGGACAGGGAAGCCCCTGAAATCTGGCCAGCAAGGCATCGAGATGCTTCAAGGGGATTGGTGGAGCCCTCTGAAGTTTGAAAGCTGCATGCTTGATCTGATTGGTTCACAGTCTGCATAGACAGTAACCTAATAATAACATTTTATTCATAAAGGGCGGTTATCTAAAGCATGCTTCATAGAACATTTTTATATACACTTATTACCCAATTAAATCTGTTACTCATTTCATCACCTTCTAAAAGATGAAAGGCTGGTTCAATGTTGTCTGGATTTGAACCTGCGACCTGCAGATCACACACTGATCAACAGCAAGAGCTGAACTCACCAAGCTATCATTCCCACCTCCCACCAGAGGGGTGAGGGTACTGGCCCCCTCTGCCAGTGCTTGTTTACGGTCGTCATAGAATCTGCTGAACCCCCAGCGCATCAGGGCGGTGGGTGAATGTGTATGGGCCAATTGTATGCGATGTAAAAAAAAATGTAAAATGTAAATGTTGTATACTTGTAAAGCGCACAGCTGCCCGCACCGCGGGCGTCCCGGCGCTGTATACCGCTGGGAAACCCGTCCTGGCTTTCCCTGTGAGATGGTCCCTTCTGGGCACCTCCAAGGTGAGACCAGGCATCCCCTGCGTTGAAGGGGCCGTTGTGAAGATTAAGCAAGCTATTGCCCAGAGTTGCAGAGTGGAGCCCAAGGTTAGAGTAGGAGCCGAGGCGAGAATTATCAGACCCTGCCGTGTTGGGAATCGAACCCTGGTCCCGGGCCGATCTCAGCTTCCGGGTCTGCCGCCTCTAACCATTGAGCCACACTTCTCCTCGATGTGATCGAGTATGGATTCCGGATTAGGTGCCCCGCTGGTTCACTATAGGCCAATATCTGTGAAGCCTGCGGAGTCACCTCATGGCCTGACCTGGAGAGAGAAGACGGACTTCCCTGTCTGTTGACACCTGTAGAGAGCCTGGCAAGGGGCGTGACCTGGTCCTTGGGAGACGTGATCAAGACCAAGCAGATCTTGGCTGCGGACAGAGCAGTCACGGGCGAGCTGCAGACAGAGCAGTCACGGGCGAGCTGCGGACAGAGCAGTCACGGGCGAGCTGCGGACAGAGCAGTCACGGGCGAGCTGCGGACAGAGCAGTCACGGGCGAGCTGCGGACAGAGCAGTCACGGGCGAGCTGCGGACAGAGCAGTCACGGGCGAGCTGCGGACAGAGCAGTCACGGGCGAGCTGCGGACAGAGCAGTCACGGGCGAGCAGCGGACAGAGCAGAGATGGGCGAGCAGCGGACAGAGCAGAGATGGGCGAGCTGTGGGCAGAGCAGTCACGGGCGAGCTGTGGGCAGAGCAGTCACGGGCGAGCTGCGGACAGAGCAGTCACGGGCGAGCAGCGGACAGAGCAGAGATGGGCGAGCAGCGGACAGAGCAGAGATGGGCGAGCTGTGGGCAGAGCAGTCACGGGCGAGCTGTGGGCAGAGCAGTCACGGGCGAGCTGTGGGCAGAGCAGTCACGGGCGAGCTGTGGGCAGAGCAGTCACGGGCGAGCTGCGGACAGAGCAGTCACGGGCGAGCTGCGGACAGAGCAGTCACGGGCGAGCTGCGGACAGAGCAGTCACGGGCGAGCAGCGGACAGAGCAGAGATGGGCGAGCAGCGGACAGAGCAGAGATGGGCGAGCTGTGGGCAGAGCAGTCACGGGCGAGCTGTGGGCAGAGCAGTCACGGGCGAGCTGTGGGCAGAGCAGTCACGGGCGAGCTGTGGGCAGAGCAGTCACGGGCGAGCTGTGGACAGAGCAGCGATGGGCGAGCTGTGGGCAGAGCAGTCACGGGCGAGCTGTGGGCAGAGCAGTCACGGGCGAGCTGTGGGCAGAGCAGTCACGGGCGAGCTGTGGGCAGAGCAGTCACGGGCGAGCTGTGGACAGAGCAGTCACGGGCGAGCTGTGGACAGAGCAGTCACGGGCGAGCTGCGGACAGAGCAGTCACGGGCGAGCTGCGGACAGAGCAGAGATGGGCGAGCAGCGGACAGAGCAGAGATGGGCGAGCAGCGGGCAGAGCAGCGATGGGCGAGCTGTGGGCAGAGCAGTCACGGGCGAGCTGTGGGCAGAGCAGTCACGGGCGAGCTGTGGACAGAGCAGTCACGGGCGAGCTGTGGACAGAGCAGTCACGGGCGAGCTGCGGACAGAGCAGTCACGGGCGAGCTGCGGACAGAGCAGAGATGGGCGAGCAGCGGACAGAGCAGAGATGGGCGAGCAGCGGACAGAGCAGCGATGGGCGAGCTGTGGGCAGAGCAGTCACGGGCGAGCTGTGGGCAGAGCAGTCACGGGCGAGCTGTGGGCAGAGCAGTCACGGGCGAGCTGTGGGCAGAGCAGTCACGGGCGAGCTGTGGACAGAGCAGCGCTGGGCGAGCTGTGGGCAGAGCAGTCACGGGCGAGCTGTGGGCAGAGCAGTCACGGGCGAGCTGTGGACAGAGCAGTCACGGGCGAGCTGTGGACAGAGCAGTCACGGGCGAGCTGTGGACAGAGCAGTCACGGGCGAGCTGTGGACGGAGCAGACACGGGCGAGCTGTGGACGGAGCAGACACGGGCGAGCTGTGGACGGAGCAGACACGGGCGAGCAGTCATGAGCGAGCTGTGGACGAGAAGCCATTGCCCCACCGCGGAGTGTGAAAGCTTCTTTCTGGGAACAGCCCGTGTGGAAACGAACCAAGCTTCCTCTTTCAATAGACACAAGCTTCCTCTTGTGCACAATTGCTGAAGGAGCCCAAAATGGACGGGGGCGGGGCAAATAAAGCAGAGCCTCAAAGAGAGAAGTGAAACCGCACTAACAGTACCGCAGACAGTGGGAAAGCCCGTCATCATGCTAAAAGCAGAGCAGTGTTTCACGTGAGCAAGAATTGCGCCAGATGTGGTTATGGGGAGGGAGGGGAGGGGATAAGTCCTGGTCTCACCACCCCCCCTGCTTGCCCCCCCACAAGAGACAAGGTGACCAGAGTTCCTTCCACTGGGGCCGGCCTGTCATTCTATACTACCTTCTATGAGCTTTGCAGCCATGTTACAAGACCTGGAGCATGCTGGGACATAGCATCCGAGGGGTACTTACCACAGCACCCGCCCCTCCCAGGACTCACTGTGGTAGCCTGTCACTTTTCTTGCACAAATCATTGCTGTCAGGTGTGTTTGTTCTACTGGATCACCTTAAATCAGGATCCTGCAATTATGAGATTATGCGGCCATTGTGATTTTTGCATAATTGTACATTTGCCTTATTTGCCACACAATCCATCATCTGCCGCATAAATCGGCGGATGTTAGCAAAAGAAATCTGCTTCTAGCTCAAAAGTTTGTCAAAACGCAGCCACAAGTGTTGCCACGCAGTGGAAGACCCTTTGCAAAGCTGGACTGGGCACTTTTCTGTGGCTTCTTCCTATATTTTGGTCTGAAACTGGTCTAAAGATGTGCAACTAATGCTTAGACAGTGTTAACAAGGGTACAATTGACAAAATAACGAAGTAATACTATCACAAGATAAGTGCCGCAGAAATTGCCATTTTTAGCCGCATAATTTAGTCAACACTGCCACATAATTCCATGGCCCTGCCTTAAGTGAACCAGGGTTACAGAATGCATTTGGGTTCTGAAATAAAATCACTGGAAGGGGGCATTGTGTCCTCAGAGTCATCTGGGGACATAAACAATAGCATAGAGCAAAGACACTGGGCAGCTGTACAAATAAGCATTGGAAATTCATCGGTTTCATTGCCACTACTATGTCAATTTCGTTAGAGCAGGGTCATCAATCGCCTGCGAGGGATGATTAAACGCGATCCGTGTAAAGAAGGCGAAATTGCACTACATTAGAGTGTACGCCAAAAAGAGGTTCCCTCGGTGTGACGCAGTGTAGAGCTGGTACGAGTGACTTGGGGTCCCACATGTCATTTTACAAAAACAACACCAGTGTCCAAGATTGGTGATTGATGACCCTGCCCTGACAAAATTGCCCCGAAGTAGTAGTGGCAATGAAACATTTTGGCTGAGTAATAAAGTGTTCTGCATAAAAGCAGCCGGTTTTACATTTTGAATAAGTACACAAGTGAAGAATAAGGTTGGTCAGGGACGGACTGGCCATAGCAGGCACCGGGCAATCCCCCGGTGCGCCGCACAGGTGGGGGCCGGTTTTGGGCCCCTGGGGGCCGTTTTTGTTACAGGAACGTTTTTGCAGCGAAAACCGGCCCCCACCCGTGCGGCGCACCAGGGGATTGCCCGGTTGGGAGGGGGGCTGGCCGAGCACTTTGCCAGGGCCTGTTGTGGTTCCCAGTCCGGCCCTGAGGTTGGTAGTTGTGTTACTTATTTCAATTTTATCTTCACGGGGTCTTGTTTTTGTGGTAGTCGTGATATACACATCACAGTGGTATTATCATTTTTGGCACTAATTTTTGAGACACACATATATTTTTCAAGGCAAGATGGTTGCCAATGATGAGAAAAGTGAGCATAACTGCTGAGTACCAATCAGCAAGCTCGACTGGTGGTGCCCACATGAGGTGCCATCTTATCCTTTCACATATTATTTGTAAGGGTAACACATAGATAGGTGTAACCTGTGTTCAATACACTATTTAAGGTACACCCCTATATATATAGGGGGTACATGGTGTTTGACTGTCAGTTGCAAAAGGGTTAGTTCTCAGAAATTCGGGCAGTAAAGTGGAAGGACACTACCTATGATAAAAGTGAGGAATGGTAAGAAAAAGAGTGATGGAATCCCCGCCTCCACTTATACGAGTATCCTCAAGAAGAGGAGCCCTAGATGAACAGGTCTTTGTATTTATATTACTGCCCAAATCGCCTCCAAGGCTGCCCAAAAAAATGCAGTCCACAGCTGGAACTCGGATACCGGCCTCTCGGCCATTGCCAGAGTGCCCGCCTTACCAATCTGAAAAGCAGAAGAGGAACTAGCATTGGTAAATGCAAGAAAATATGCCACAGCCAATAGAAATGGAGGGAAAGTATGTTGCACCCACAGGAACCAATAAGAAGCCAGGGAAGAGAGGAGGCAGGATCGAAGACCCTTTTAAGTTTATATTAAAAACAATAGATTTCTCAAGCACAGCGTGAACACTGTGCAGGCGAAACCTAAAAAACTGTCTCTGTGCCCGGCATCCTTTTCTTTCAAGCATTCAGGTAACAAGATAAATATGTAAAAATAAGATTTATTTAGTATAGATCATAAAAAGAACTGCCTCTTGGAGCTCAGAATGGGTGTAATTAATAATTCACTCTCCCTCATCAAAGATGGATGACACATCTGTCACTCAGCAGCCACCCATAGCTCAATGACAGTATCAGCTGTCTACCCCTTGGCTGCTAAAGACTATTTCCAGACTCACTGCATTGCAGGGTGAGTGCTCTCAGCACCATCTACAGGCCTTAGGTCGGTCAAGCCACGTTAGGATGCTGGGCTCTGGTCGTGGGGGGTATGTGGGCTTTTCTCTCTCGCCGCCTGCTCTCGTATTAAATTAGAAAAGTGTCCCTTGGGCTCGACAGAGTGCAGCAGCATGCCCCAGTATTTGAACCCCGAGTGGAAATGAACTTGCGCCAAAAAGCTCACTCACCACTCAGAAAGCGCACTCAGTGCTGAGGACGTGCACTCACCGTCACTGGGTCCGGCATGGCTTCCGACATCTCCACAAAGTTCGCCATCAGGTAGCCACGGCAGGCCCGCCACAGGAGCCGCTCAAAAGAGTTCACCTTCCACGGGTGGATCACGCCTGCCACGAAGCTGCAGTATAGGGGCGAGAGACAGACAGATAGACAGGCATAGGGAGGGAGTTAGAGCGAGATAGAGGAGGGGGGGGAGAGAGATGGGGGAGGAGAGAGAGGGAGAGGGGTAGAAGAGGAGAGGGGTAGAAGGGGAGAGTGGGAGAGGGGGAGAGTGGGAGAGGGGGAGGTAACAGTCAATAGCACAGCAAAAATAAAATCATAAACTGTAACATTATTTACAAAAGTTAAACTCCTAAAGGCTTAGATAGGACATTCATTTCTCACCCACAGTGGTCCACTGCAAAGCTAAAAACATTTTTTTTTTAAAGTGGGCTAGAGAAGGAAACTACAAGGACGGGTTAGAGGGCTGAAGGTCATTGTGGAAACCAGCTTGTTGAAGGGGAGGGCAGGGGGGGGGGGTGGATGTCGAACAAACCCCATCCGAAAAGACGGTTCCTGTGAGGAATTCACATGCTGCCCTGGTTACAGTCTGGGCAAACTGAGAGGTCTTCTAGTTGGGTCTGTTGCTTACCACAGGTGATACCTAGCCAACAGTACTGCGCGCTTCAACTGGATAACCAAGTTGCCCCCTCTAGGCGCTTGATTCTCAGGGTAAGAAGGATGAACGCTTACTCCAGGAGGTGGCGGGGTAAGAAACTTAGCTTCATAAAGAAACAGTTAATAACACTAAACCATCTGAATGTCCAACCAGTACTATATCTCTAAAGACGAAAAAGAAATTATTAACAGGGAAGTAAAACAGGACGTACAGGCATGAGCATCTAAGGCCGTGGATATGGCCGCTAAACGTCTTGGCAGGGAGTATATACGCGAGACCATAGAGAAAGGGGACACAATGACTATCATATGGACAAGTATCAAACGCGTTGGCTAGAGGGTAACTCGATTACTCAATGCTGGGGTCTCATTCAATAGATTTGACTACAGTCAACATTTAGATCTTGGCAAGCGGTTACTCCTTCACAGCGGTGAAGGATATCCTGCCCACTGAAATACTCATACAGGGCAGGAACAGCACAACCCTACCTAAGTGAGTCCCTCACAATTCAGACCCGAAGCAAAATTATATACATGAGGCTGACCATGCTGGGGATAGCGGATTTCAATCCTGTTTGGGCACGAAATGGGGAATCCATAACTTGCAGATTGTGTACCTACAAGAAGAAATCCTGGCTGCACCTTCTCTGTTGCTGCCCAAACCTCAACAACGACCGCCGGCGACTGCTGCACCCAATTTGCCTCAGTACGAATATTAAGTCTTGTAGCGAAGCATCAGCATTACGTCTGTCTAATACCAGCACAATGATCCTGGCAAGACTGGCGAAATTCATCCACCAAATCAGGCTGGCCTTAAAAGCGGTGGGCCACAGCGGACGGGATCCATCTACGCAGCTCCATTGACAGTGTCCCATTTGCACGTCCCCTTCCAAGAAAACAATGCACCTAGTAAACTCAATGCACCACTGAGAGTAGCTTATGCGCTCACCTGCAACAGACTAACTCCAAGGCACATAAGTTAGGGAACGGACAATCATGCGGGTCTCAGTCATCCAAATAAAATACTTAATGCTAGTAAATAATGTAACCAATCACAGTCCTGATTTTAGCACTAGCTTTTAAATTTAGCTTTTTCAGTATCTATTTTTTCTATATACAAGAAATTGTTTCATTGTTGATTTTAATTAATTATACAGTCAATAAAAAATAAATGCCAGCTGAAATACAAATCCCCTTATATCCGATGGATTTATATTTCTGCCAGGTCACCAGCTGAACTTCCATCTACCCTCAAGACACCTGTGCTCCGCCTCACTGACCCTCACTCACGTTCCCACGCGTTCATTGCAGCAGCAGCAGCGGCCGGTCTTTCGACATCACCGACAAGACGTGGAATGACCTCACCTCCACATCCTAACGACGCCTTCCCGGCGGTCTTCAGAAAGCGACTCAAGACCTGGAATGACCTCCCCCTCCACCCTCACCGGCGGTCTTCAGAAAGTGACCCAAGAGCTGGAATGACCTCCCCCTCCACCTCCGAACGGCACCCTCACCGGCGGTCTTCAGAAAGTGACCCAAGAGCTGGAATAACCTCCCCCTCCACCTCCGAACAGCACCCTCACCGGCGGTCTTCAGAAAGCGAATAAAGAGCTGGAATGACCTCCCCCTCCACCTCCGAACGGCACCCTCCCTGGTGGTCTTCAGAAAGCAACCCAAGACCTGGAATGACCTCCCCCTCCACTTCCGAACAACACCCTCCCCGGCGGTCTTCAGAAAGCGACTCAAGACCTGGAATGACCTCCACCTCCGAACAGCACCCTCCCCGGCGGTCTTCAGAAAGCGACCAAAGAGCTGGCTCTTTGACGCAGAAACCTCAGCACCTAGATACCCCAAATTGAAACCGCTTTGGGAATTAAATGAGAGCGAATGGGGGATTTGCTGGGTGTTGCCCCACCAGACTCTGTTCAATACACCATCTGGGAAGGATCGAACGGGTCTCTTAAGGGTTTTGAAATGGGGCGTGGGACTTGGGTTAACAAAATGAATGGGTCAGCACCTTCAAAGGCGCCCCCCAAAATTTAGTAGCCTGCACCTCGAATATGGGCTGGTCACAGTCAAGATGTTCTGTTGGCCCGACACCCAAGGGAAGGAGTGTTCACAGATTTGGCCTTTCCTACCTGGGAAATGGGATTTAGGGCCCAAGCACACCTTCAGAAACCTGGAGCGAGTCTGCAGACAATGGCATACAATCCCAGGCCCAGAGTAAAGAAGAAGAAACTGGTGTCCTTGCGGTGCTTGGTGGGAACGGACACGCTTGTGGAAGAGGTGTGGCGCAGTGGCCTGGGTGCCTGACTCCGGACCACAGGGTTCACAGTTCGATCCCAGCCACTGGCGGCAGCATAGCCCAGCACCATGTAACTCTAGGCAATAGCTTGCTTAATCTTCCCAATGGCTCCCAGTGCCGGGACACCTCTCTGGAGGTAGCTCAGCGCTTTACAAATGCTGGCATGTACATTTATTTATTGAATGTGCCAGGAGACCCTGCGACGGTGCCGGCTCGCCACAGATGTCAGCAGGAAAGCGTCTCTTCAGCTCCATAATCGCAGGTGATGATCCTGGTCAGCTGGCTCTTGTGCAGGCCTTCCTTCCTACCAGAGGTCTGCTCCTCTCCTCACTGGGCACGTCAGCTTCCTCTAGTACTTGTCAGTCACAGGAGCAAGGCTTACCCACAGTGCGTAAGTAAGAGCCACCAGCTGCGGGTGTCCCTTTGAAGCATACCTTCCAACCCCAGTGTGCAGTGAGCCGAGGGTTGCGGCTCAGGGGCACCACTAGGTCTCCCACTTTGGAGCCACTGGTGGTAGGCCACAGCCAAGTAAACTGCAAAGATGTCTCAAAGTTCAAAATCTTTGTTCAGTCAGGAGTAGGTGCACCCTTGGTCTTCAACCTGATCTTGGTGGACTTTTCCAGGCACGTAGTGTCAAGCCAGGCCAGTCATATCTAGAGCAGGGGTTCCCAACCCAGGGTGCCCGGATCCCCAGGGGGTGCGAGATGCCATTTCAGGGGCTGTGCCAAACAGGGTAAGTGTGTACTAGATGCAGAACAGGATTCCGGCAGGACTTCAGTAAGGGGGTGAGGGGGTGAACAATAATCAAACATTTTCTAGGGGTGCGGGCATAGGCAAGGTTGGGAACCCCTTATCTAGAAGGGGACTTGTGGCTCAGAGCTTGAATGGACCAATCGCAGCACTCAGACAGCCGGGCACTGGTAAGCGCTGTACATAAAGGAGTGGAGGAATGTCACAGGAGAGCAGATGCTTGGTCTATGAAGGAAGGGATGATGATGCACCCCCCAACTCATAAGGAGGGCACCGCATACGTTGCCATAGCTTTATTTGTTTGCAGGTTTAAAGGACGTAGACCACGTCATAGACGATATACTTAGAAACGACCCGAGCTACAGATGAAGAGCCTATACATGGCTGTTGTAAATAGAAGCCTGGAGCCTGGTATCATTTAGGTTGCTTTATTCATTATAGTCAAGTCTTCAAGATGTTAACAATAAGATGTAGAGAAGACCCACCAGGAGTGACCACCTTGCACCAGGCTAAGCCCCAAACACTCCATGATGTCACCAAAGGTTCTAGTGGTGACATCATGTGAATGACCATGAAATCCCACAGGTAGAAAAGAGACAGGCTAAATACAACAATGGCATTAACAATGGGATGTTGGCATCTTTCGAGTGTTTAACATTGTGGATAACTTCACGACTATTGAACGAGGAAAGGGTTCTCATCTCAGGTTTACGGATTGTTAAGGCTTCGCGTCGTCACACTTTACATCTAGTAGCCATATTATCAATACATCACATCTGGACTACATTATCAAAGTCAAAGGTTTAGAGTGCTAGGGTAACCGATGAGGTAATGTTTAGGGCTAAGGTAAAGAGAGTAATGCTAAGGTTGAGCTAAGTTTTACACTTCTGCTGAGGGGTAAGGTTAGACTCAGAAAGGGGGAGGGTAACATAAGGGTGACTACTAGGCCTAAGTAAGTGGTAGGCCAAGACGAAGGCCTAGTTTTAGGGTTATCTGTACTTCGTGAGAAGGTCAGACTAAGGTTAATATTTTAAGTTGGCAACAGGGTAAAGCTTACAGTGCGGTTAGGTGGGTGGAGAGACACATATAGTGACATTGCAAACAAGCACTGCCAATGCATCTCACCTCGAAGACCTATTGGCTTTGCCAAGTGATTGTAGCCATTGTGTGTCACATATCTCAGGATTTAAAAAAGCCTTGGACACGTTTTTTAGGCCTGTGCAGCACGCATGTGAGCACACCTGAAAAGTGAAAAGGATGTTTTTCTTTTTAGTTACCGATCAAAGTTGGATTGGAAACTAAAAAGGAGAGGGGGGACGGGTAGAAGGAAGCAACACTGAGGGTGCCAGTGAGAGAGGCAATGGGGAGTAGCGCATAGGCGAGAGCAACAAGTAGGGAGGGGGGAGCAGCAGAGGTGTGACAGAGCAACACAGGGTGCAGGTGGAGGGAAGTGCAGGCATGAGACCGTTGGAAAACACATGCAAACTCATGGAGTGCTAACACTGATGAAAAACACATGCACACTCATGGAGTGCTACCACTGATGAAAAACACATGCACACTCATGGAGTGCTAACACAGATGGAACAATAAGTTCTTGAAAACCAAGCGGTGGAAGCAGGGAAGGGAACCGATCAAAAGAGTTATGAAGCTGTAGCACTCAATGTCAGGGACAAACATAAGATTGACAAGCTGGGACACCAATAAGAAGCAGGGAAAGGGGAGTGACCAGGAAAGCCAACCAGCAATGGGCGGGCTCCAAGCCCCCGAATGTTCCTAATGAGCTCTGACATGTCTCAAAAGACAGCGCATGAGCGATCTGGTAGGCTCGACCAAAAAGGCGCTTACTGGTGCAATGGTTATAGTGCTGATGTAGTGCGAGTATGCCCTGAACAGGACCACATAAAGGCGGATGTTGTAGAAGATGACACTACCACAGCTGGGCTTTCGAAAGGGGATCCTGAGAAGGGGAAGTGGTCGGCTGTTGGGTCAACCGTGACGAGGAACGCCTGCAGGGAAACTACTGCTTTGCGTAACTGGCATGCCATATCTCAAAGGGGCTCCAGCCATTTGGTGCACAAGTCCCTGGCCGCACTCACCCGAAAACACAACTACACATTATAAACACGAGAAAAGGGAGAGACACCAGCCGAGGGGGGCAGGTGAACAGTAAATGGGGTGGTGGTGGTGGTAGGGAGCCTGAACCTACAGGGGTACAGTTAAAACAAACCACGGCCAGTGACCAGACAGTGTAGAGTAAGGGGCAGCGGGCACATGTTTAGGGTCGAATGCACCCTAAGGGGAGTGCGCCTTATCCGGCTTGTACATTGACTGGTCCACAGGGAGAGGGCGCATTTTTTCCAAGCCATGCAGAGAACGCGTGTCACACGACAGGCACATTTACTCACCCTATAATCACAAAAAGAATATGGCCCGCTGCGAAAGGGGTAAAGAAAGGTCAACCGAATGAAACATAAAGGTACTATTTAAAAAGTAGGGAGGGTTGTTCTGGTCACGCAAGTTAAGTAAAAAATTCCACATATGTGATCAAGCGATGCTCTGAATTCTAAATGTTAGTAATTACTTTCTTTCAGGTACGTTGACCCCATTGAATGAAGACTTACATAGGGCTCTGTCACTGCTCTGTTCTGACAGAGAGCTCTGTTGGAAGACAGGCACCAGCCTTTGGAGTACTTAAGTAAGAGGCGAAACAGACATGGGCGTAACGCAGGCCCCTCCGGTGCAGGGGGCCCCAAAACCTTTAGGGGCCCCCAACCATCCAGGAGGTACCATTCGGGCCAAGGCCATTCAATATCTGTGCATTAAGCAATACTGAAGGGCCCCCCTTCCGTTCTGCGATACACAAATGGAAATCAATATATTTATTTATTTTGCACTAAAAGCAAAACATACACGTGATATTTTTTGTATGGTTTACACTTTCGAAGGCAAGATATAAGGCTTCTGAAGAAAACAAATCTGTTAGGTCTAAAATCCCAGGAGAGGTGGTTGACAATCCCCACTCCTGTACGGATTCTACGCCAGCGACTAGTGCAAGCAAGGAATCAGGGAATAACAAGCATATGGACAGAGTTAACCAGTGTTAAGGAAAACAAGAAAAAAAGGTAAAAAAAGAGATTCACAATCAGATTGCATTGCAAACCCCGGTACTGTCCATGATGTCAGAGAACATTTGGTCGCTAGCCCTTTTTAAAAAAACGTTTAATTTACAAATGAACTGCTTATTTACAACGCTACAAACGACTTTTCTACAAAGAGATTTCCATGCTCCAAGTTTAAATTGATCGAATACTAGGCCCAAGAATAAACAAAACATTTACTCCCCATTTAAATCACAACTTTTAAGAGTTGGGAGTAAACCCCACATGCAAAACATTTCTCAACAGCTCGGAGATCCCCGCTTCTAGATTTTTCGGACAGTCTTATTCTCAAAAATAAGTCGGGTTCTTCTCTGGGGAAGGGCTGAGTCCAGTTTGTGCTTCCGCTTCACCCACTGGAGGTTCTCCCACTTTCTTGATTTTGATACATCTGACCTCAGCGGTGAGGTTATAGGGGTACTCAAAGTGCACCCCTCTTTCTCAGAGTGGCTACAGCCCTCTCTATCAAAGCTAAGCGAGTGGCCGCAAAGGCAGCCTGATCATCTAGCCGAGAGCACAAGCCCTTTTACTTGTTCCCCAGTGAAGTGACTGCCTGCTAGCTCTCTTTACCCAATTACTGAGCTCTTTGCCTTCATCATGCCTGGGACATGGCTGAACCCAGAAACACGTGTCTAGAGATAACAGCACTACCTGGACCAACTTTGGCGAAAAACGACAGCAACTTTGAAGTAAATGTACTGCATTTACCAGAATGCAATGGGGTGAACTGTGCTGGTATGAGAGGCAGTGTGCTCGCTTCCCCACGGGACATGTTTTGATGGTTGAATGCAGCGACTGTCAGGTGTGTGTGGGGGCTGACTGGTGAGTGAGTAGAGTCCCCTGGATTCTTCATGTGGCAGCTACAAGCACATGTGGGGTTGTACCTCTGGTACAGAAGGGTCTAGACACTTATGCATTCTTTGTAGGTCTGCGTTCAACGTGTAGAATATTTCCCCCCACTTGTAATAAAGTTATTTTCTTGTGTGCAGGAAAGACCTGCCAGTACTTTTGGTTTATTACCGGTTATACACGGTTTCAGAGTTGCTGTCCTCTCCCACCTGTAGTAAGCACTGACTGCTCAGGTCTGCAACCCAGGGAGGGACAAGTGGTAAAAGAAGCACTTAGTCATGAAGTTGGAGTGCAGTGCAATGGTGGTAAATAACAAACAAGAACAGTTAGTGCCTAGTAGCTGCTGACTGTCCTGGGAACCCTAGAGATTCATCAGAGCCTTGTATCCCTGCCCGCAAAGTATGCATGGGACTGGCTCACTGAAAGTATTGAAACAGAACCAATGACACTGCACGGCTGCCCTCTGCATTCAGCTGCAGTGGAAACTCACCTAAGTTTCAGGTCCACGCGGCGCGCCACAGAAGGATCTAGAAGTGGGTCAGCGTCACCGGCGTCTGGGAGAGGAGAGTCCGTGTTCACCTGCTGCAGGAACAGAGAAAGGTGCTAATTCAGGAGTGTGGCCAAAGGGAAAACAAATACACAGGGGAACAGTAACACCCTTTGAGGAGTGACCCCTGAAAGGACAAGGCCTGTGACCGCCAAAGAGAATAATAATCCTTGAGACGGTGAGTCTTGGGGCATCCAATGAAGACTAATCTGGGGGGGGGGTGGAGGGGGAGGGACAACCAATAAGAAGAATGATGCTTGAGAAGGTGAGTCTTGGGGCATCCACTGAAGAATAATCCATGGGGGAGGAGGAGGGGGAGGCCAGGGACAACCAATAGAAAGAATGAGGCTTGAGAAGGTGAGTCTTGTGGCAACCAATGAAAGACTAATGCACGGGGGTGAGATCTGGGCAACCAATAAGAAGAATGATGCTTGAAAAGGTGTGTCTTGGGGGCAACCAATGAAGACTAATGCATGGGGGGTGAAGCCTGTGGCAACCAACAAAAATGACCCTAGAGAAGGTGAGTCTTGTGGCAACCAATAAAAACTAATCATGGGGGTGAGGCCTGTGGCAACCAGTGTGAAGAAAGATCCCTGGGAAGGCGACGCTGCATGAAGAGAGTGGGGCGAGAGGCAGATGCACCCTTTTATACAGATATCTATTTCCCCCTCTCCACCGATCCAGTCCTCACCGGATGCTCCGTAAAGCGTTGGCTCTCTCGGAGTATGTTGGCGTATTCGCGTAGCTCTCGCAACCGGTTGTGTAGGGAGTCCCGGTTGCGGCTGATCTCCCGCAGCTCCTGGGCCAGCTGCTCCGACTCCTCCTTGATCTGCATGACATCCTTGGGGGAAGGAGCCGGCGGGTTCTCGTCCTGAACGATTGCTGGGGTCTGGGCCTTTCTGAGCTCCTGGTCCAGGAAATCTGCCAAGAACAAGTTAGGTTTGGACATCTGTATCATTCGCATTGTAATCCCACAAGAGGATCCAGAGTTCATGGTACCTTTCTTGTGTGCAGCAAAAATACACAGTCCCCTCACCTCCCAAATCCCCACCCACGCACACTTATCGGGCCCGGCCTGGAGGGGCCAGACACAGTTTCACCAAAGAAGCACAAGGGGCCACACACGCGCTTCCGCCACTGTTTCCAAGTGTCAAGGAGCCTCCCTTCTGCACACGATATTCCACTTTTACACAATGAACCTAGAGCTCTGTTTCATCTTGCACTGTGTTATTCTGTTTAGTATTGCTATTTCACATATGGTACCTTATGTTCCCCAACCCTCTTTCCCCTATTCACCACTTTGTTTTAATCTTCCAATAAAGAATTGTGAAAATAACACACACCCAAACCCCCCCCCCAATCACACACTATTCAAAAAGGATTAAATCATGGTAGTACCATCAACCTTTCCCCATACACACTCATCTACCAAAGGGTTCCAATACTGGAAAGACCACCGCACACCACACACATGCCACACACACACACACACACGTGTGCCACACACCTACCTCTTCCCTCCCAAACACAATACTCTGCCATAGGGGCCCTGCTGGTAAGGGACCGCCCCACTACACCACCTCTAAGGTCCAGCCATTCCTGGAGAGAGAGAGATTATCTCTATAGTTTGTCTGTTGTTCACTTACTGAAGGTTTTCTCCATTTCATCGCAGCGTCTGACATCGGCCACATATCTCCTTTGAAATGAATTTATGTTCTGGTTCAACTGCAAAAGAAAAATATAAAACTGATTAACAAGAACACAACTGTAGCCTCCTGCAAGACATTCAATCTCATCCCACTCAGTCATCCCAGTTCAGGCAAAGCGAACAGAAACTAGAGGGGAGAAGGGGTCTCACGCCTTTTATTGCTTTGGTGCCAAGTTCCAGTACTTTTTACTAACTCGGAAAAAAGAGGGGGACACTGCTAAAAAGCAGAAAATAGAATGCTGTATAGCATTATCCCTGAAAGCTCTAAATGGATTTAATACAATTTATGGCAGATTAAGCCCTTTGCTGTAACCGTACACAGCCAAAGAACAAACGCCACCAATATATGGTGCATCTTGGGCTGAATAAGATTGAATGGATGATGTGGTCTGTATGTTCACCTCAGATTGTCGGTGCGACCCCGTCTAAGCCAGGAGGAGCTCTGGCTTGTACCGCGGCGCAATATTGGAAGGTGAGATCGCCGTGTATCTAAGCAGTCCCTTGACTCTCCACCGGACCCAGGTAACATTTGAAATACTTCCAAGACTATAGGCTAGTTTGACCAAGCATCATTTGTGTTAATTCTACATCTCTTCTTCAGTAGCAGCAGGTTGTTTTGTTCCTGTTTTGATATTGAAAATCTCCTTGAAAAAGATGGAATCAACATGTGCTGTGGTGTTAAAAAAACTGTACGGAGGCTTAACATTCCTTTCAGGAACTTTATTGCTAAACAGTTTAAGGATTCTCTGTTTAGTTTTTTTTTTTATTAACAGGAAGTCGTACTGTTTCGGTCACGATTACAGGTCGTTTGGGTAAGTGCCAGATCTTGTTTATAGTTCCGCTGGCCAGTACATGTATTACTGGCCAATCTTTGCCCGATAGATCTGCCTGGCACCCCACTCCATAATTACCTACAGGTCAGAAAAAGAAGAAACTAAGGCACTGGAGCTGCAGGTAAAGTGTTCATGCATTGTTGAAGCTAAATATGGTTTTGCTTCTTCCCACCTCTTCAGTGAAGCACTCACCCTTGTTTTCGTTGGTTTCGGCCCATAACACAAGCGCACGTATTTTCAGTTGCTCCATTCCTGTTTGTCATCACATTAGCTGGGACAGATGTAGCTTCAACCTCCGTGCCCGTTTGTCATCAAATTTGCCCATTCTTAGGTCTCGCCTATCCAGCGTGCATGCGCTACAAAGACAAAGACCTTTTGGGATCGCTTTGGCTTTTCAGCCAAACATGTGCACGTGTTCCATTACCTTCGATGGCAACGCGTGCACGTGTGGAGATTCACTTGCGGGAGCGAGCGCCACCATATGGTAACAATTATCGCTCCTGCAAGTGAAACGCGCAGGACCCCTCCTCCCCCCTGCTGCCGCGCGAGGCATGCGCTTGTCTGTCGTTGTTCCAGGATTGCCGTCTCCTTATTTCGCCTGCTAACCTTGATCATTCTAAAAAAGTTTTCCTAAAACACCTTAGCCTTTGGGAAAGGCCTTTCTTGTGTTTTGATTGCTTGGCATTCACATTCTCTCACATTTCGGCTTCCCGACATCAATGAAGCTTGTCTGCAGTGTCATTGTTTCCTCCCGCTCGTGTTGTCTACTCAGGCCTCACCTCATTTCCCCCAGGAGTCTTCTATTCCCGGCAGCATATGCATTCTTAAAGGCAGAGCCTTCCGTGCAGGAGTGAAGGAGCTCGCCTCCTTGTTTTACTCAGCTTGTACCTCCTTCACACGTCGTCGTCGTGCCAGCCGGAGGCTCTTTTTGTAGAGTTTGCTCTTGGCCGCCCCGACTGAGATTAAAAAAAATTAGCAGGAAAGGTTGTGTGACGACGACGGCAATTTGTTACATCAAACACCGGCCCTT